>NC_059480.1:13914427-16314427 GCF_018139145.2 Gymnogyps californianus
GAAACTTTTTGCCAGGAGCAGATTAATATAGCATTCTTGGGGTTTGCTGTTATCAGAGTAAATAGAAACAGATGAGGATCCAAGAAGACCAGACTGTAAATCTAAGTAACAATCAGAAGACGCACTCCAGTAAATTGAGAAGAATGATACAATTTCTGCTCTTTCAACTCAGTGCTTCCTCTGCTCTTCAGTCACTTCATCTTTGGCTCTAATCTTAGCTAACTAACAGTAGTGATCTGGTATTTCAGCTACAAGATTCTGCATCATTCAATGTACCTTCACAATTTTTGGATACCTTTCATGCACAAATTTCTGATGGCTCAAAGCATATAGCTAATTCAAATAACAAAATCTTTGAGCTTTAGTTGACGTTGTCACAGTATGTTTTCTGCCTAGATCTGGATTTTCTTTGATGGAATGAAAGAAATGAAAACAGATTTGTGTGCTAATCCAGTCTTATTTTCATTTTATGAAGGGCATGTAGGAAGTTGCTGATGATGAATAAATAAAAGTAGCATGCCAAGTAAATATTATTCATTTGTAGTCACATATGTACTAGTGGGCGCATTTTTGGGTTTCAAACCTCATCCAGATGGAAAAACATCTGGAATTAAAAAAATATCAGGCAAAGAGTGCAATATCTGAAAGTCTGATTATGTTGTTGGGTTTTTTTTTTTTTTCCTGGGTCCGATAGTTCTGTAAAAACTGTAAGGAAAAAGACAGGAATGCAAATCAATGTATATGTATTGGATTGTGTATGTGTTATATCAGGTTGTATGCATAGTTTTTAAAAATCAGCTTCAAGTTTAAAGATGCTGATATTACCTGCCTGGACTCTGAACAGCATGTTTGTTAATGTAATATTTTAATTCCATTTAAGTTCCACTCCTGTTTTGGCATGGTTGTCTTGTTCCTACATAGGAAGACTTTTTGAAATATTGAATTCTGAGTACAAGTGGCTATTCATGCTTCTCAGGCTTTCTAGTGAGCAAAATAGACATGCTTAGTGTTTTCATTTTATCTTCTATGTGTGGCAGATCATGCACTACACCAAATGCTCTCACATGGGGTTCACAAGTCATTTACTTACTATTAAGGCATAGTTAATAAAATGTCAACAATTCTAATCATAGTTACCTTTAACAAATACCACAAATATTAAATTACATGATTAATACATCAGTGTTTATTACCTGGTGTCAGAGAAAGTGGTCATCTAGTAAATCAGTCTTTGCACTAGAAACATTTAAAGGTAAATGTCATTACAAACCAGTGTGATTTTTAGGTCTGTACTCACAGTTCTGCGTAAATGCCTCATAACAAGAAATTAGACATTAGACAATTTCCTATGACTTTACATCATCAAAATCGGGTGTTGTACATACCGCTTCTGCAGACTTCAGAATATTTTCTACTGGTTTTCTTTCCATGCAGTTAAACCAAAATTACTCAAGAAATAAGATCCTCAGTGTGAAAAAACCTTTCTCTTCCTTACTGAAATTTCAGCACTTGATTTTTTTCTCTTTATAAGTATGTATTGTTAAATATTTTTTGAAAATAGTTATGTACTTGTTGGATCTTTCCATAAGACTAACCTGAACTGACTATTTGCATGGAAAAGCTATAAGCGATCTCCAATAAAAGTAGATATTTTTTACTAAGGATTTTTTGTATTTTACACTATTTCACAGCTTTGATGTCACCAAAAGATTGTATTTCACAGCTGTTACTTAGCTACCATGAATTACTGCTTTACAAAAAAACAAGGAAAACATTAAAAGATTTTTAATTAAGAAAATTCATGACAGCATTGAGTTCCTCCAGCATTTAGTGCAACATCCTTTACTTTTTATTTTAAAAGCTTAATTGAGAGCTATAAAAAATTCCCAGTTAAGAATTTAGAACTCCTCAGTTGTTACATGAGAACATTAAAATACATTTCTAGCAAAAGATTTCTCACCATAAAATAGCAAGCTCGGAGACAAAAAAAGACACCTCACACAAGAACTAGCAGCTATAGAGCTTGCATGGCTGAAGAAAATGGTTTTGCCTGTTGGTCAGCTGTTGACGATACCTACAAGGTACGTATTCTCATAAACCCCAAATTCTGAGTGAACAGAGAGGGGGGCAGGATCCATTTCTAGGAAAGGGTTCTGTTAGAGGAGGTAGGGCAGCACACTTCTCACACTCAAATGGGAATGGTGGAATCAACATTTATTATTATGAATGTTTCAACAGGCTAAAAATGTCTTGTAGAACAAGCAAGCCTGATAAAAAAAAATCCCTGCAGAGACTCACTATCAACTGTTTTTTTCTGTCGGTCTGTTCTACACCTTGAAAATGCTTGGGCATGTGCTTGTTTTTAAGCATTTATATACCTGCACTTAATGCCTATAAACTCTAGACATGGGGACATTTCTGAAGACACAAAATGCACTTACACATTCTTTGAAAGTGGACTTAGCTCCCCAGCTCACATTTGGTCCCTGGACATAATTTTTCATTAAAGAGTCTTAACAGAGGTTTGGCTTTGTTGGTTTCTTAGCAAACTTTGAACTCTCCATTATTTCAGCATTCTGGGTGGAAATAACAACAGACATACCTATATTTTCAAATGGTGCTTAATTTTGAGTATCCCAGCAAATGATCTGTCTTCTGAGATCAAGTGGTATGAGTCCTGATTTTCCAAATGCGTCAATCCTAATGACAGCAACAATAATGTTGCTGATAGTTTTAAAAACTACATTATGAATAAAGGCCAAACAAGAATTTCCCACTGAACTCAGTGCACATTTTAGTATCCGAGAGAAGAATAGATCTAAATATCACTATTAGTGTATGAGATCAAATAGCTTATGTGCTTAAACTATGCAGTTTAATCTGCCATAAAGCCAGCAGAAAATGAACTCAACCTCAGAGAAATTTAAAATACTTATTTTTTAATGGGAAACTTAAGTGTATGAAGCTATTTAAAAGAAAAGTATACTTTTCTAATGCTACTGATTCCAAAAGTGCTTTACAATGACAACTCTCAAGTTAGTTATATTTCCTAATTTCTAAATAAGATATAAGATTAAGTGATTCAGTGGAAATATAACCGATTTTCTACCCACAGCCACATAAACAGTATTTGGTTATAAAACTTTAACAGATCCATTTATGTACTAAATTATTTAAGCAAATGTAATGCTTCCAAATTGTATTGTTTTGCAAGGTTTCTCTTGGAACCTTTGCCATTTATCATACATGTACTTCTGTCTTTTTTCTACTCAGAAGCACAGCATGAAAAAACTTCATTTCACATTGAAACATCACTATGTGGAACAGTGTGATGAAATGAGACACAGGAGGAGAGTTTGTGTTATACTCTGGTAAACAGTTGGTCTACAGGAATGATTTTATGCTGTGACTGATATATCAGCTGTGAGTCCCAAAATATGACTGATCTAAAAGCGGGAGTTCTGCCTATGATAAACTGTATGCATGTCAAAGATTACAGGTAACATGCCTAAGCCTGCTGGGAGGTCACAACCTAAATCTCATCTAGGAGTTAATATAACAATGCAATAAATTCTGGCAAAATTATATCTCAAGTATACTTAAAGATAATGTTACTCTGCTAAATAGAACAATACTAACAACTAAGATCCTGAGCTTGTAGATAGGACCTTGACATTATTTACATGCTTCATGTGAATGAGCTGTTCCAATAAAGATCTACATTAAAAACAAGCGTCTAAATGTTTGCAGGTTCAGTACAGGCAACTCTGTAGAGCACAGAAGGAAAATCCTGCCCATCTACCGCGTGGGATTGCAAGAGCTACATAGTATTCATGTATTAACAACCACTGATCTGAAGTAGTTCAGATTTTTGAAAAGCTAAAGACAAAATCGCTAAATATTATTTTAATAACCTTCTGGATGAAATGAGAAAGTGTGCTCAGGGTTATTTGAAAATGTGAATTTACTCATTTGATCCACTTAAGTACATCAATAATTTCCCAGGGTGTTGTTCACATCATGTAACGCCTGGCCTTCCACACTGTCCCACGGAAAACGCTGGCACTACTTCAAAAGCCAACGGTCTTTTGAGTGGACCTGATTCAATTATGTGCATAAGTATGTGTTTAGGTCCTTTAGAGAATAGAGAACAATTTATTGCTCCGAAGCATATAGCAGTAAGGATGATGAAAATCAAATCTGTAGACACCAGTCATGCAGTGAACTTTACGTAAAAAGATTTTTGCATCTTTTAGGATCACTGTAAGTGTGACAAACTGAAGATGAGTGGGGAGCTAAATCTGGCATCATAACCTACACTTAAACGTAGAAACAACACACAGTGTTTCAAGTCTAAAATAGTCCATATTGTAAAGGGGAGTTGTTTTTCATATGTAAGACTTGAACCCTTTTGAAGCTGCTCTGTTTCCTAATCTCATTTAGAGAAAAGTGTTTCTCATCATGCATAAGCTGTGAAAAGATAGCTGGAAAAAAGAGTGTTGATTAGAAGGGACATTTCTGAAACACTCTCAGTTTAAACTTCCCTGTCTGAAATTCACATCTTCCTCCATAACCAGCCATATATTTGCCCACTGTAGCACTATTATCATCAGTGGAAACTTTCCTCTTGACTCCAGTGAACAGAAGATCAAGACCTAGAAGTGACCACAAGATTATCTCTTTCTCTCCTCATCAGTGATTTTAAAAACATTTGAAATGTATCACTGTTTTTTTAATCATTTTCACATATGCACAGCTTTACTCTTCTCAAAAGTAGGGAAAATTCTAATCATCTTTTACAATGGAAAGTGAAACCTGCTTTAATTTCTAGTGCTTAATGAAAATGATGCAAACTGGGTTAGGAACATCACTAGATATTTTTTAGAAATGGATAAGATCAAGTGTTTTGTGTTTAATAACAATGTTCTTTTGATTGTTAAAACAGTATTGGAGCAGCATTGAAACACGTATTTTATGTATATAAGCCTTAACATAGTTTCATGTCACAGGAGATGTCACTATGAGTCTGGCCACTGACAGCAGGAGACTCAAAAATAAGAGCTTTAATTAAAAGATTAATTACCAATAAAAGTGAGAGGCAACACATGAGGAAGAAAGCTAGCTGAATGCTGTGCCGCAGTAAGGAGAGAGAAACACTTTCCAGAGCTAAATGCCTGGGGGTTTATGGACACACACTCCCTGTTTCAGGCAGGCACTGCTGACGGCAGCCCGCTTGAATGGACGATGAACAACTGTCCTGGATCATGGGGACATTACCACCTCTGTCTAACCAATGCAACAGCTCACACCACTGCACAGCATAAGCAAAGCAGCCTCCTTGTCCATAAACCTTTAAGATTGTTTGTGCCTTCATTCTGTCTGAGTTTGCCCCCTGCTTATCCAGGCAGCAGAAACTGGCTGAGTTGCCTTCTGTTTGTTTTGCGTCCCCAAACAAGTGCATATGGGAGAAGGGATCACTTTGGATCCTGTTAATTGGGTGATTCTTCTGTAAAGTAGGCAGTCAGAGTGAGGCACCAATGAAATGAAACTCAGGCTAGCAATAGCCAGACAGAGCCACAGATGAGTGACCAACATCACTCAGAGCAAAATATGCAGGAGATACAGCATTATAAACAGCCATGAATTAATTTTTTGTCTGTGAGTAATCCACAGGGGTTTTTTAGATGTCAGGAACAGCATAAGCCACAATCTAGATGCCCCTCTAGTATTGGAAGTAAAGGAAAGCAACAGATCCCGAGCGAGGCAGGAACTCAGGCAGATCCTGTCATGCATGATCCTCCGCCAGCAAAGAAAAGCTGAACCTTCTCTGCCCAATGTGAAAAAGAATGACCTTTCCAAAACATCACATCCTGAGTGACGAAGCGCTGCCCACTGTCATTCTGCACTGGGGCAGGAGGAGCACAGGTACCAGGGCTACGCACCATGAAAAGTCACCACAGTGAGACAAATCTCTGCTCGGGGGGAGAGAAGCACTAACCAAATGGGTACTTCTGCCTAAAGAGCAAGAAGCCTCAACACTCTCTGCATTTGCGGTTGCTGTTTATATAGCTGAAGTCTTAATACAGAGGACGAAAAGCCAAATAAACGTAGCAATAAGAATTAGCTTCCCATCTTGTAGACAAAAGCTGGAACCATATTAAATTTGTTCACATGCTTTCAATGCAGCAGAATGGACAGTCTGTATTTTAGAAAAGGCTTTGGTTGTTTTCACAGTAGGATTGAAGTAATAGAAGGGCTGGCCTTCAGCTCCAGTGTTAATATCCATGTTCATCAGTTAATTCTTTGCTTAAACATGCAGAAAGTATCTTTTATTGTACAGAGGGAATTTGGATACATAGAACTAAATAGAGTGGTACAAAATGTTTATTATCCGTTTCTTGCAAGCTGATCTTTTCTTTCACTGGAACAAAATCCATCAGCCTTTAAACTTGTTTATATTTATGAAATTAAAAGTACTCTCTCTGACTGTCAGACTACAATTCATTCTCATTTATTAGCATCTTAATAATCAACTGTTCAGCATAGCAAATTAGAGTGATGCAGGCCAACTTTTGCTTCTTCATGCAGAGTATGAAGTATTCTCACAGTACAACCTTCCTGCAAATGTTTGTTCCTTGCCAAGTCTTTCACCACAGTACACTTTAATTAGGCCATAGAAAGCTGACATCCTGCGTGCTTCCCAGGTGTACACATTTTCAAATAAAGACTACAGGCCCAATCCTGTTCCCAGCGCATGCATAACATTGAGGCCAATGAAAAGAATTAGAATCATAGAATTTCCTTTCATTAAGCACTAATACACTGTTCACATAAGAACACAGTTGTCAGAATAATAAACTACTTTATAGCCAGTAGGTAAGATACCAATGGCTCAATACCCGATACAGCTCAGAAATATGTAATGCTCAAATGTAGAAATATCTCCATTACTGGTTGAAAGAAAACAGAAAACCTTGTAACTCCAGCAATATACAGAAAGAAAGAGATATACACACGTACCTGGCTTAGAGACACACCAGTGCAATTCAGTAATAAGTTGTACATGTCCCACTTCATCTGCACTTACTCCACAGCTATTTAGTGCAGCCCTCAAAGCTTGTCAGAAAAAAATCTCTTTCTACAACTTGTAAACATAGAAATCTATCTGCCCTTCCAGAGCTATGTTTGAGTCCAGCGCTATCCCCTGCAGTAGGAGCTGGTTACAAGTGTTTAGAAATTCTGCAGAAGGGACACACCGTAGTCCACACTTTGCACGGTCTGTTTACACCGGTTAAACCCAGCACCTAGCACAGCAAAGCCCTGGAGCACGGCTAGGGGTCTTAGCCACGATGTTAATACAAAGAAATGACAGTAGCAATGCTTCTACCCCTGCAAGAACCTGAGATATTACATCTTTATATTGCTTTATGCACAGAACTCTATTTTGTAGAATCATAGTCTATTCATAACATTTTATGGAGAGTAACGTTTCTTTCCCTCAGTTGGCTTGTAATGCTGGACACCTGCCTTGCAGATGGGGGAGAGATGGAAAAAATCAAATCAAAAGTATTTTTAAGCTCCCTAAAATCATTTAATAACTTTCTATGCAATCTGTGGCACCTCTTAAACACAAAATTATGAGGTGCATGTTTCACAAGCACTATTCTGGAATGTGGCTGCTTAAATTACCTCTCTGCCCCCACCGATTATGAGCCTTTCCGAGGATAACCCACAGACACCACCCGATTGTGGTCTACAGCCTTTGTGTGGCTTAGGGAAAGTTGAGGCCCTCTTCCACTTGAAAAGGCAGAGTCTGCTATCCCACACTGGCGCCTGGTTTTAGATGTAGAAGGTACTGAGATCAAGAGTTAAAGTGTTGCAATGACTGTGAGTCCTTCCCACTCTTGATAGAAGCTGCACAGAGAAAGGATAAAAAGTAAGAGTAAAGGAGGGGGATTTCTGTTGGCTGTCTGGGGAGTGAGGGTGCGGGGTGGGCAGGGGTAGCTGTGCCCCACTCACTGCCTTCCCTGGCTGCCAGCTGGCTGTCATGGTCCCTCCTGCACATCCCTTGCACTGCAGAGGTGGGAGATACCATATGGTGAGGGCACAGTCTTCTGTTTTCTAGAAATCATGACGTTTCATGCTCAGTTTGTTCCCAAGCCCTCTCACTAGTTCGTTCTACAAGTTTGCTCTTTTCCCTTCCCGTGTACCAGTTGTGACTGGGCGGTCACCATCTGTGTGCATCACTTCTGTTTGGTCTGATGGACTTCATTTCTCCATTGTACTTTCCATACCCAGGCCTTCCCCAGCTCCCCAACAGCACACTCCCAAGCAGGGTAACTTCCTAAGCCCAGTTCCTTCAGGAGCTTTTTGCTGTTCCCGCTGTCAGCTGGGGAAGCTGAAACACCTGAAAAGGAGCAACTCTTGCCTGGCAAAGTCACACGCAGCTCCTTGCTAGGAGCTGCCTCCCTCCATCCTTCCCTCCCAGAGGATTTAAGCAACAGGAGAAAAGTCTAGCAATGCCTTCAGGTCACTCTTACAAAGAGAAAGCAGTCAGGAGAGAGTCTTTCATCCCTCCTGGCATGCTGCAGCGTGCCTGTGGCTCCCTGACCATTTCCCGACCCAGCTCCAAGCACGGAGGTGAAGCGGTGCCTGCCTGGGGCAGGGGCTCCTCTCACTCCCTCTCCCTCCCTGGGCCACCACTCACCACAGGAGGTGACAAATGCCACCGAGTGCCGTCCCCAGGGGAGCACCGCTCCCAGGAGGATGTGCATCAGGCAGGACACGCACCCCTGGATGCACACCAAGGTCTAAGTCACTTTTTACTGCAGTGGATCCAGGAGAGAAATGAGAGCAGGGTAATGTACTTTGGCAGACTGATATTTGAGAGTCTTTTCATACCCCCACTTTGTTTTGTTGGCATATATTTCCAAGTACCAAGTGCAGTCCATCACAATAATATTTTCAATAAAATTTCAAGAAAATGAGATGATAACAAGACCATGATATTTTAAATTGAATGAATTTCAAGATAGTTAAGAATTAGACTCCCAGAGGAATACTTTATGTCACAAGCTATGAACACTACTGTTTAATGTACACTCATGCTCCATCTGTTTCCTTTTCCATTATTCGAATCTCCTAACCAGTTTCTCATGCACACTTTTCAGCTCCATGCTGTGTTTTCTATTTATTGAATACATTTCTCACTTCAACATTTTTCCACCTGAGCTGGCAGTTGTGGCTTTTATGGCTGTACACATGCAGGTCTCCGTAGATTATGAACTTCATATTTTTTCATTTGCCTCATGCTTCAGTTCTCTAGCTTAGTAGGCCCTAAAATGTGCAAATTGAGAGGTGTTTTGAAGTAACCATTGCTATTCTAGGCCATTGACTTGTCATCAATTAGATTAAAACATTGGTTTACAAAAATAATGTTTTCTCTTTACTTCATAAAAAATAAAACACTTGGAAAAGGAAACCCAGCTGTGCTAAGAGGCAAATTACTTTATGTGAGTAAGCAAACATTTTCTGGTCAGAGCTACAATGTATTATTCAGGGCCATTTTACTACATCAGTTTTAAAGTAATGTGGCTGAACTGTGTTGTTACTAAGTAAAATTGAAAAAAAATCACAAGGCAACTTGTTTTTTAAACTACTATCTTCTTTTCTCTAACTACTTAAACTATTTGCAATTCTGGAAAATCCAGAGACTTTCAAACCACTCTGTGTTCTTCTAACACTAAAGATCAGGTGAAAAGGAACTATTTTGACAGCAATGGTTTATTATGTGTTTAATAGAAGGATCGGCATTGGGTCCTTTTTGTGGTGAACACTGTGCAAACACACAAGGGCATGGACTATAATCTAAAATGTTCATTGCTGGATTGAAGATGTGATGCAACAAGTGCAGCAACAACAGGAAAAAGAAGAAGGAGGATACTGCAAGCCAAATAAAGAATTGAAAGGGTGGCATTGCGTCATCACACTTGCTAGGAACAAAATCACAAATGGCAAGTACGCTTGTTCTGCATTAATGAAAAGTTTCTGCTAAGACTAATATCATCAAATCCTTTGGACTGAGAGGAAGCAAACTGGGTCTTTGCGTGTTTAGCAACAATAAAACAAATGACTCAACGGCAGTTAATGAAAACTGCAATATGGAATAGATTGAGCTAACCTAGAAGACATAGTTTAGCAAACTAATAAACTTTCTTCCAAAACTACAGTAGAAGGTCTCATGGCAAACCAAGAATTAGAAATAAATCCTCAGCTTCCACTGGACAGGTGATTTTCTAACATTTCCCGGTAACATCAAATGACTTGCACTATAGCTGTTGGTTGTCAGTGCAGTAAACAATTAAAAACCTGTTTTCTTCCACAATCTTTTTGATGCAAATGCAGAGGAGAATATTATCAAAAAGTCAAAAACGACAGAGCTAGTTGCCTCAGTGCAAAGGCAGCATTTATATTTCCTGCTGGCAGATGCATTTGCCAAGAAATCTCTAATGTAATAAAATTAGACAATTTAACCAGCATGGTGGATTTGCCCGTTTTTACTGTCAAGCATCAACACTAGTATTTAACCCCAGCATAAAGAGACACGTGACTAAACTTACAATGTAAGGTTAGCAAATCTTTCCTTTTTTTTTTTTTATTTTTGGTCAAATAATGCACTCTTCACCAGCAGACCATGTGCTTACATTACATATGATAAATACAATATTGTGGAAGAAAGGTATTAAAATGGATTTCAAAAGACAGATGAAATGTAAACCCAATATCCTTCCTTTCACCATTAAATAATGTTATAGAAAGTTAAATAATGCACAAAACATACAGTGATCAGCCAAATGCTGTCTAACCCTATCAAACACAGGTCAACGCCATCATAGCAACCATCTGAAATTTCCTCCACTGGAGCTGCCGAATGCTTTGGAAGTACAGAAAGCCTAGAATTGAGACAGAATTACACTAGCATTGTGTAAATAATCAAACTGTGACCTGTGGGGTTAAAACCTATAATTGGAGTGATACTTCAAAGAGATGACTACTTTTTCAGTGCTATTTTGTGCAGCCAGATAGGAAGATGACTTGTTGGGATTCTATTGGCCAGCAACACTACTGCAAAAGTGATATTTTCAACAGCTGCTGGTGCATTTGTGCTCTGACAAATTAGAGGCTAAATCGAAGCATTAAAGAACATCAAAGGACTAATTTAATGCAAAAAACCAAGTACTCCAATTGGATCTATTTTACAGTGAATTAATAATGCAGATTTATACAGAATGTGATGCATTGAGTGCTTTGTTTTCATAGGGACTTCAAAACCACTTTTTCCCCCATCACAAAACATTAGATTTAGTTATCTGACTGGTATTTTCTCAATGCTTTTCTTTTGGTCCAAAAAACCTGTTAATTACTGGGATAATAGTTTGGACTAACTTGTAATTTTAAAGTATACTATATTATACTGTCTCACTCTCAGTCCCCCCCACACATAGATTAGTTTATTGCTATATACACATATTATATCAGACCTATTACACAATTAAGTAAGATTATTTAGGCACATAATCCTTTTTATTAAGTCTTATTACTAATGCCACCATTGTTGAGTTGTTAAGACTGAAAAACACTGGGGTTTACCATAAAGTACAGTAGATGGCATGCGATATCTCTTCTTTTAACAGAACTTCTCTTTTACTAGACATAGGAGATATTTAAAGCGTTGAAATTAATTGGAGGAAACCTCACTTCACAACATTTGGTTGTTTGTTCCCATCTAAGTAAAAATTGAGTTGCCCTGAGTTTTATGCTATTTTTACATTTCATCTGCAATTCCTGCTAAAAAGAAAACCTAATCAAAGAGTATATATACATACCACACGGGTAATATCTTATCTCCCTTTTATTTTTGCAGATCAACTATTTATTACACAAGTATTTTTAGCAACTAAAACCTGGTTTGCAATGTGTTTCAGATGGAGTGTATTACAAAAAATTCACAGGAATTGTCAGATGATATTTTAGCTAAGAAATATTTGAGGGGGAGGAAAACTATTCCGTTCAGACCTTTACCAGATGTTCAAATACAGGGGTATGATCTTGTACCAGGGAAGTCAACTGGATGTTTGCCACTGCCTTTAGTAAAAACTGCTTTTGAAAAACCTGAAGTCATTAAAAAATATAACTAATAATCCCAAAATAAACAGCACAGGAAAGGGCAAATGAAAGTATTCTTACTGGTCTGGTTCATTGTGGTGATGATGTGTGCACCAAGGTCAAAGTGGTGAGAGGTGGAGAGTTTACTAGCAGAAAAAAAAAAGAAAAAAAAATTGCAACCCCTCAAGCACTACTACTGCATTTAGATGCTTCTAAATAGTCCAAGTTATAAGCTTCAAATTTGATTGTTTCCTTTGCAGTATAGTGGGTCATTTTCCAGCTCGTACAGACACAAGAACTTCAGCTTGTAGTTTATATGACCACAGCTACTTTTTATATATATAATTCTGCAGGTTGATGGCCCGTCATTCATTTTCCACCACCAGGTTCTGTTTTGTTTCTAGCACTTAAGTTGTAGATGTTGTCATATTTTTCTCATTTGTAGAAAGAGCAAATATTTTATGTATCCAAATAAGACCTTAGCAGAAACAAATGTTTTGTTCTAAGATTAGGAATTTCGTCATACAAGAAAATTAATCTGGTTGTCTACCTTTGCCAGTAAAAGCAAAAATGTAAGTCCCCTATACAGCCAGGATTACCCGTATTGATATTTACAGTAACGAAGCAGACAGCATGGCTCATCCACCAGACAGGGAAACAGACCAAATATCTAAATGCTGATGTCAGTAGAATCCCCGGGTTAAATATTGTAAATTTATTTCTATTATGTATTACAAAAGGCACCCTTCCTCATTAATTTTACTGAAGTCTCCAGATGGGAAACAAAATATTAATTTTGTTCAGCCTTAGGCATTGTTGACTGTTAAGGTACTCACTAAATCACTGATCTTACACACATTAATATTAGATTTCTGCTATAAAAATTTAAGACCCATGGGTATAAGGTTCAGTTTGTCATAAGTATAATTAATTGTTTTCAGAAATGATTAATTTGTCAAAATGGCAAACATATATATTGGGCAGGCAAGACTCCTGAGCAAGCTAACCTACCTTAAAGTCATGGTAATACTCATGGAATTATGCAAATTAATTGAGTCTTTCAATGTTGCATAAAATGCTACTACTAGTACAATGCATGGAACATTAGGCTGTTCATCCAACAAAAAAGTTGCATTTTAAAGGCAGGCATCTTTACAAGAGAGTCCTTATGGCAGAAGGTCCTTAGAAGTACAATCTATTTTTCTGCAAAGTGATAGACTTTCAACCGTTACATAGAAGTTGTATTTTTTTATTACAATTTTTAAGGCAACCCTCAAGAGAAGAAAAAACAGTAAAATTCTGCTGGCCCTGAGACAAAGGAACCTATGAGATTTGCACTTTGTACTGATGCTAGGGGGAAATGGTATATGTCCTAGTAATAAGAGTTTTACTAGTAAAACCTCATTTACAAGCCTGGGAACTCGTGATACACTACATTAAAATCTAAAAAGATTAACTTAATTATGCAAATTAAATTTACTGTTTATCTTGTCTTCTAAATAGTAAAAGTCATTGTCAACATTGAAATAATGGAATTATTCTAAATGCATTTCTTACCCTCCGAAGTGAACTACACATATATTTGAAATTCCTATGTAGTTAATTATTATCCAGAAAGTCCATTCAAACATAGATTTATGCTCCTCACTAGCCGAAATTTTTATTTTTATGCTTACTGTTAGTGTCTGGTTATCAATGAACTCAATACAGCAACGCAGCAAATAAAAATATTTGTGTCAAATATAATCACCTTTAATATCCATAGATTACTTTATCTGTGATTAAGTAGTCCTAATAAAATGTTCCCTAACAAATCACTTTGGATTTCCTGGAGATTCACCCTACTAACTCTACTTCTTCACTCCTAAAAACAGTAATTCTGAAATAAGAGTTATTCAAAATATACAAAGAGATATTTCGGGGATGAAGAAAAGCTTCTCTCATGGCTGAAAATCTCTCTCCTAAATCTCATGGAGCCCCACAGAGCTGATTCTGATCTTCACCCATTTTATTCAAATGCCATCAACTGACTTTAGCGGTTGTTCCCATTTTACGTTGCTGTAAATACTATCAGAATTACAATGTACACCAAAACACAGGTAGAAAGTGAGTGCAACATCCATTCTGGCACACTACAGAATAATGCAGGGCCATTAGACAAATGCACTAGTGAATCAATTATTATGGTTTGAGGCAACAACTTCTGGCCTTGGACTAATAGACAAGTATTAATTTCAATCTCTCCAGTGTCAACAGTCTTGCTATTAACATATATATCAAAGACACAGTTATTATGACAAACCTAATAGCCTTTTTTCCCACATCTAATCACATTTTAAACAGTTTTTTTAACTTCAAACTGGACTTTGTGTTTGAAAATTTATAATTTTAAATGCAGACATTCTTTGCTGCTTTTTAGTGATATGCTGTAAATCAAATATAAACACCTGACATTCAGGGATTTTATGCAACCTTATCCTAATTAATTTCATATTTGGCATAGTCAGTTAAGAATTAATAGTCAGGAATATTATGTTCAGTTCCAAAAATTCAGATAAAGTTTCTTCCTTTTTTTTCCTAAAAAAAAAACAAAACAAAAAAAACCCCCAAACTCTGTCAGATATCTTTATAAATAATCTTAAAGAATAAAAAATTTAGAAATCCCAATCCAGAAAGAAATCCAGCTTTAAATCCACCTCATATGTAGATATCATGTCAAGCTATAATAATGGGGTCCATTGTGCTTTGAGTGCTTTCATGTCATACCCATTATCTCTAGCAGCAGTTGCTGTACGTGGAGAGGACACAGAGCGTTTCAACTCCCAGCCCAGGTTTCAGCCTGGGCTATGTGGGAGTTCAGGGGCCCATAATGCCAGAGGAGCTGCATGGTCATCACTGGAGATATGGAGCTGGCGCTCCCCAGGGAGACAAAATGGAGCAGAACGGTTGAGTCATAGCTCTGGACGGGGAGAACATGCAGTAGGAACACAGAGAGGAACAACAGGGCCATCCCTGGCATAAAGCTGGGAGCCAATGGCCCGTGGTGGTACCCAAGCGAAACCATTTGGGGACCTCTCCATTTAGACCACGCTGTGGTGTTAGAGTTTAACAGCACATGCCAGTAAACCAAAAGGGTAGCAGGGAAGTGAGGCAGCCGCCAGCTACCCCCATACCTATAGTTGAGGGGCTCCTCCTATTTATTTAAAAAATAAAGTATGAAGTATGGCAGAACTAAGACACTGTAACCCAGAATCAATGCTTGCTCAGCTGGTAATGGTCACTGCCCAACCCTGCAAAAGTTAGGGCAAACTTGTGCCTTGGGATATAGCCAAAGGAACAAATGAATCCCTCTAGCCAGTAAGCATCAGTGACACCGTGCTGAGCTGTCCAGGCACACATGCGCATTAGACCCTTCAGCTGCATTTCCCTCAATGCCAGTGCAGACACAGAGGACCAATGGAGTCTCTGTGACAGCCCAGCACCTCCCTGTGTATTTCCAAAGGCTAGCCACAAACAATCCCACAGCTCCACAAAAACTACGATTTGCATGGGAATTAGCAGTGCCATGCCCTAACCATCTCTCTCGAAAAGAGCCACACTTGGTCCAGCTGAGGGGAGGATGGGGTCAGTTGCTTCATTTGAGATGTCCATATAGGAAGGAGTGACTTGATAGCAAAAGTAATGTAGTACCTGCCATACTCTCTGATGCTCTGTTAATTGTGTAGATGACTTGTGAAGCAGTTATTTACCAGACGACTACGGCACAATGTCTCTCTGAGTAGTTTTCCATATTATTATTACATCGCATTTGCCAGGAACTTCTTTCAGCTGTGACTTATTGCTCAGCTACAGAGTATCCACAGTTAGACAGCAATCCTGCCCTGCTTCTATGCAAGGTCCTGAAGCCACAGAACAGTCTTGTTCCACTGCACAAGGGCAGCGATGGGATTTGAACGGGGTCACACATGGAGGGCAGACCCCAGCGCACTTTCACACATTCCCCTCTGCATTCTGCACAGCAACAAATGAGAAGCATTGGGAGGAGAGGGCAATAGGATGGTCATTATATTTGTGTCCACTTATCTCATTGTAGGGTAAGTCTACATCTTCCTTCCACCTGAGAAGAAAAGTTTTCTTTTCCTTCCAGTGTCTTTCTACCTACCATTTAATTGGACTGGGTTCTAGACCTGCATCTTAAGGTCCGAGGCTTGCTCTCACTTACATGAAGGGAAGAAGGAACTGGGTCCCTAGGCAGTGTATGTTTCTAATAAAACGTATATTATTATTTCCTTAATAGACCACAGTGTCTTAGAAGAGGTCCCATATCTGTATGTGAATTAAATATTTAGATACTCCGTTTGAAATCTATTTTTTCAGTGACCCATCATGTAACTATTGTGTGCATTTTGGCAAGCTACCATGTTGCACATGTGCAGCAAATATGGCTAGTAACAAATCACTGTGATGTCCCAAAAAGCATATGTTAAACTTGCCCAATAGTCAGCACTCAAAATACAATATTTTGCTCATTTTACATTTCTTTTTTCAGTCTGAATACAAAAAGCAATCAGATCTCATTGGGGAGTTAATCACTTGTGAACATAGAGCAATGAAATTATCTAACACAAAGGGCCCTTTTTTTCATCCCTTAAAATCACTGGTGAGCCTTTACACATTTATTCACTGTTGAAAATGATTTTGTAATTATTTTGAAAGAGTCATTTTGGGAGGTATGTGAAATGACTTCAACAGAAATACCCATATGAGAAAGCACTCAATGTAAAGATGACGTAATTGGACTCACAGCATTTTTCATATTCAATTTCTGTGAAGCCACTCACTACCAACTACTTAGTTGCTATTACTTACAGGTTATATGCTACATTTCATAACAGACATTTTTCACAGTTAGATCTATAGGGTGAGATATTGCAGAAGACAAAAATACTCTGAGTTCAGGAGCTTTTGCAGTAACAAAGACACGCTGTGGCCAGAGTTTATGTCCTCACTTGTCTAAAATTAATTTAAAGCACAAATCACAAGCCTACATCCCAGTAACGGCTTGTGCCAATCAGCCATTCTGGTTTATATCTGCAATTCATTTTTACAGGCTCTAAGAAATACAGACACACATGTTTCAGGCACATATTTTTCTTACATCCAAAAAGGGGGATGGGCACTTGTAAAATCAGCTTTTATAAAAAGATATCCATAAACATGTATTCCAGAGATGAAATTTTCTTGTTACTGCGGAGCTATAAATCATTGCCTCTTCCTAACTGACAGGAGTGTAAAATATTTATTTCATATTAGTATACATCTATATACTAACATACATTGCGGGGTGACTGCAACCTGGAATTCACAGGATGTTAAGAGTTTATAGGGTATCCTAATATTAATATAATTTATCAGTATTTGAAGACCTCGGTGTTCCATCCTTAATCTTTGCAGTTTGTGAATGATCAGCACGGGCAAGCATCAGAAAATAAAGGTAATAAAGACAATGCGGGATTAGTGGTATGCTGCAGAAAGAGAACCTTTCTGGCACCACATGCTGAGATGATGCTAACATTATGGTAAGAAAGCAGTCTCTGATTGCTCTAACACCACTATATTTCTGAAATGGTTGCTTTTGTTACCATCAAAATCAGAAGAGACAACTTAAGACTTCGTTTGTTCTGTAACCTACAAAAAGGACTTCTCAACATCATAAATACTGCAAGTTTTTTATTATTATTCCAAAACGTTTTGCTTTCTACTGTGAACGTTACACACTTTGACTGCTTTCTCAGAGTTCTAGTTTGGACTTACTTAATGCATTGATATAGATACTTTTATACTACCAAATTAAAAAGGCTAAATCAAAAAAGTATCATGCCTGTGTCACCACTTTATACCTTTTATGTCATTCTAAAAGCTTGTTGCTTTCTTTTGTAATTTTGACATAAAATTGTAATTGACATCAAATTGTTTACCTTGTTTTATATAGTTTAAATGTAAACGATTAAGAATGTTACAAATGAAAATTGATTTTAAAAAAATGTTTTCTCTTAAACCTATCTACACTAAGGATCACTGCTCAAAGTTATCTCAACCATTCAAAAAAGCACTCACTGTTTGACCTTTAAACTTTCTTACGTATTAAGTAAAAAAAAAAATCCTCCAGTAAATTAAACTGCTTTTGTGGGGAAAAAAGCCAAACAAACAAACAAATAAATAAATGAATGAATAATTAAACAAAACCAGGTCTAACAATAATATCCTGCGTGGGACTATGTAAAGAATGAGACTGAATCCTCAGATGATTTGAGTGAGGGAGACATTATCCTCTTACATTTAAAACGCTAACATGCTACCCAAAAGTAAAAATTAAAGATCTAGAAACAGCCATTTTACTACAGGAATAAAATTGCCTATATTTGAACCAAAAAACTTTTATCTGTTGGAAACTGGAGTGTCAATTCCATTCCTAGTTTTTTCTTGGGTCATGAAGATTTTGAAAACACAGAATTCATTCCACAAGATTTGTGATTTCTTTTGTTTGGCCAAAATTTGAGTCTGCCACCAGGATGTGCCAGACTGAGATGCTACAGCAAACATTTTTTTTCTTTCTTTTCAAGTAGCCATCAACAATCTTCAAACACATATAAAATTAACAAAATATTACTTGGCTGCACTTTCTTGAGCTTCACTAGACATGTTAAAGAAAGAAAGGGTTTGTGATATTCTCCCTTCACCATCAGCAACAGCATCATTATGGCTATTTAAAAAAGTTGCTGCACTGCAGTCCCTGTGGCACATGGGACTGAAATTTCCATTACAATGCACCAAGTCTGCCTCAGGTCCTGGAGACTGTGGGTATTATTTTTTTTAAATGTTAATTTTTATTTTATTTTTACTTTATATGTAGAAATCTGACAGCACTTAAATTTTAATCATTCAGGAGCTTAATCCAGGATTTCTTTCAAAGCTTAAAATTCCCTGTAAAGCCAAATTCCTTGATGTGCAAGAAATGCAGAATCAAACCCTAGGTAGCTGGATCCGAGCTTTGTTTTATCAGCCAAGAAACGAAGTTCTCCTGATTTATAGTACTGTACGTAACATTGCTAAGATAAGGATGTACTTGCCTAAGCCAGGCCCTGATCCTTTAATGAGCTGTGGGTAGGCTTACACACATGCACCCTTCTGGAGTCACACTGACTCCACTTGCAGTAAACTCCAGTATTGGCCAGGTTTCCCTATTTCCCCTAGACTTCAACGAGAGAGAAAACCATCCTTTATGCTGTCATTTCATTATATTTTAAGATCGCCTAATAAGCATTTGTTCCTCACCCTCTGAATTCAGGAGTAGGACATTACGAGAAGTGGGCTCTTTTAATTTGATTGATATTATTAATTTAACAGTAAGGATAACTAAAGAGCACAGATTGTGAGATTTTTAAATTTGTTTTTATTTTCTGATAGAGACATCTACATCATCATAACTCCAAAATGGTCCATCATCAGATGATGATGTATTCTCTTGAAAAGGGACAACTTTATTCTACAGATCACCACTACTGCAATATTAAGCAAATTCTCTAAACAATAAGATATTCTGGGATTATGCTTTCTCTACCCTTTTTGCAACATATACCTGTCCTCACTAGGAGTTCTTTTCACCAAAACATTTTCATTCAAATCAATACACTTTAAAAAAGGATTTATTTCAAGAAAACATCATTTTGATGGAAAAATGTGTCAAAGAAACTCTGTAATGTTATTTCAAAGATCCCCAGTTTACCCTAGAAATTCAAAAAGAATTTCATCGCTTTATTAACAAAACTACTTCCAGTACTGTATTTTAGGAAATCTAAAATCACTGAGTTGCTTAGTTATATTTTTTACATGTCCTTTCTGTGATGTCAATGGCACACCTCAAAAATAAGATATATCACACTAAGATTTTTCCTGTAAAATATTTACATGAAAGATTATACTTTTTAAAGCTTGCACATGCATTCTGCATTCATCATACTGTAGAATAGTCATAAAATACAAAAATGCTAGAGGTGTGGTAAGATTTTTATTTAAAAAATAAACAATACCTTTGTATTTTCTGTAAATACTATAAAACAGTGTAAAAGAAATGATAAGAAATAAAATTATATTTGTAGAGTCTTCTGTAATTTAATATTTTGACAGTCCAACTCTACTTTTTTTCTCTAAAAGAAAATAGTGTTTATTATAGAAAATAAGACTCATTTAGTAGCATTGCACATAGCAGACATCACAAATTATTTACAAGCAGATCATTTTATGGATCTCCCATTGTTCTGGCAATACAATGTGATGATCTTCACTACTTCATTTCATTAATTCATCACTTTATGGAAAGCCATTTGGCTACAAACAAAGCATCTACCCACTGTGGCGTGCTTAATTTTGACAACTTTCCTAATCTAATACAAGGAAACATTGGAAAGAAAATATCCTTCACCTTTAAAATGGCTTGTAAAGGCATAGAAGTGAAATTCGTGCTTACTTTCGCTTCACAGAGGAACAAATCGCAGGCCGAGCACACTTGCACGTGGCCAATAGCCAGCATCATTCCTGCAGAGCTCAGGGCTCTCCCCATGCATTTATGCACCAGCCAAGGTACAGAAGCACCTCTGGCACCAGCACCGGCACCAGCCAGAGGACACCAAGACACAGCACTGGAGTGGGGAATAAAGCTATGGAAGATCCCTCACAGGTCAGCCAGGACCATCTTTGAAATTTCAGCAATAACTGCTGGGATGATGGTCCTCGGTGACAGAGTGGAGGGATGTGTTTCGTCTCCAAACAGTGAGATAAAACTCTTTGTAAGTGGGATGGGGCCCTGAAACCAAGGACTTCCCCACCCGCCCCCACGCCAGACACATCCAGACAGAATCAAAACGTGTCTGATAGCCTATAACAGCACCTGAGTTCACCACATTCGTCTCACTTTGGGAAGTGAAGGGGATAGCTGTGTTACATATGTAGTAATAATTGGCAAATACTGAGCTTTTGTAATGGCCTCTGCAGGACTCATTGTTTTTGCTTACAGCCAGTATGCTTCACCACCCTATTTTCAAGATACTTCATTACCCCTGCTAGCTCCGAGTCTAGTGATTTTTAGGTATATGTCATTAGCCTGACTGCTGCCCAAATCTGCTAACACAGAGCTCTGAGCGAATAAATATCACAGATGAATTTAGAGTGTCAGCTTGTGGAAGGAGGCAGCCCTCACACGCTTTTCTCAGTCCCATTGCATTTGCTCTGGGGATGCATGTCTTATTAGCGCTCTGATTAATAAAGCTCATTTATACCTTTAAAGAGATCAAAACAAGACCCGTTTGGGGAGACTTGTGTAGAAGTTTTCACATGCTTTATAAATGCAGGCCAATACACTGTGAGCAGGTCGTTCTATGTCCCCTTCAAGAACTACAGTCCTGAGAGCCACATGAAACAGCTCATCAACACTTCCAGCTGAAATCAAACCCATGCTAATAGCAACTACGCACATATACCGCCATCCTAATGCATGCAGAAACGACATACAGTGACTGCGCTAACGAACAAACAGCAAAGCCTCAGGTAGCTGGATTCTGACCCACTTACATTGATTTTTTTTCCCTGACTGACGCTGGAAAATTGCACGCCAAGTTAGAAGGACTAGAGGAGCCTGGCAAGACTGGAGACCTGCACTGCAGTTTTTGGGCTCATGCCCGCAGCCCACGGCAGGATGCCAGGCTGCAGCAGGGGCTGGGGAGAGCAGGGGGGAGCTGACCCTCTCAGCTCCCCTCACCCTGTTAACGGATGCACAGTGAGAAAGGATGGCCTGATCCATGCTTCCTACTTCCATCACACTAGAGAGTATGCCAGGCTAGATATTCACACCTGCCATGTCTGAAGATACGAGAAAACACATCCTCTATTTTCTTTTGGTTTTACAGGAAAAATGTGGGGTTTAGCTCTAAAACAATATGACAGAAGAACAACATTCAGTATGAGCATCTGCACAGCACTGGGCACACTTAGGACCTTGTACGAATAGCAACACGGTTTCATTAATTGCTCCCAAGTCATCTAGTTGCTGGGACAGACAACACGCAGCTCTTCATAAATGCATATGGTATGAACCAGTGCTTGCCTGTATCAGAGTTAGTGCCTTATTGCACTGGTTTGGTGACCCAAATGGTTGCTCCAAGACTCTTTGGAGCCTTTGTGAAGGGACCGCGCTCCTCCGCCTAGAGAGGAGTCGCGGCAGCGGCAGCAGCCAGCTGGCCGGCCGGGTGGCTGGATGCCTGCCAGAGGTGGCTCGCCTCCAGCGCTTCAGCCCCTGGAAGCTTTGTAGCAGGAAGTAGCTGACAGATCATCAGGGATAATGCTTTTTGTCTATTAGGTAACTGAAGCATAATTTGATGAAAGTTAACCAAAAAAAAAAAAAACGTTAATAAAAAGACAGTCCTTTCTAAACTTCATGAGAAAAAAGCCACATGATAACTACCTCTATGGCTTTTAAGTGAGAATGATAACACTCTGCAATATACGACATATCGGTGACATGGCCACTACATCACATACCAGTTTTGATCTGTGGCTGCTCTGTGCAGCCTGCCATTTCATTCCCACAGCTAACGTGCTTTGCAATTTTCCCACATCCTACACCAGGTACAAGAATATTTTCAAAATCCCCAAACCATTTCTACTTTTAACAGTACATCTTTAAGTTATTCAATAGGTCTTCTCCTTTCCTTTCATCTTTGAGAGATTTCTAATTCAAGGACTGGACTGTTATCA
The DNA here is from genome assembly GCF_018139145.2 of Gymnogyps californianus. Classification (NCBI taxonomy): domain Eukaryota; kingdom Metazoa; phylum Chordata; class Aves; order Accipitriformes; family Cathartidae; genus Gymnogyps; species Gymnogyps californianus. The sequence goes on from NC_059480.1 coordinate 13,937,402, forward strand.
GCAGTAAAATTAAGAACAATGTGTTTTCGTAGATGTGTCTGAGGGAAGAAGATGGTCTATGGATTTGGTAATAGAAAGAAAAACTAGTGATAGAAAGAAAACCCTTGACTTTCAGAGACTAATCATGCAAAGATCTTAAGGCCAGAAAGGCCCATTATGATCTTTTAACCTGACCTCCTAAATAATATTGACATAAATTTTCATTTAGCAATTACTACACAAAGGCTGCAACACTAAAGGTACCAAAACCTTCCCTTTAGAAAGTCTTCCAGACTTGATGTAGAAATGCCAAGTGATAGAGAATTTACTATAGCTCTGAACACGCTGTTCAAGTGGTTGAATAGTTTCACTGTCAAACACATGCACCTGATTTCTAATCTTAAACTGTCCGGCTTCAGTGTCCAACCACTCCATCTCACAGAACATACTGTGCTTGTATGCCCTACCTGCTGCTCAGTTTAAGCATTGGTTGTAAATCCCTTACGGTTCTTTATGATGTGTCTGGCATAATGGGATCAACATGCTACTACTACTACCACCATCTACTACCACATTAATCTTCTTAACCAGAGCATCCCTTAGGAGCTCACATTCAGGTATTTATCCACCACAACCCTTAAATCCTTTTCATAGTCATTGTTTTCAATTACATTTTTCCTTCCAGTAAGGGTGACTTATGTGTTTGCAGATACCACAGCTGAGAAAAAAAAATCCTACTACAGATATATTACAGACTAACTTGTAAGATTGTCACTGAGATCAAATAGTACCTTTCTCCTCAAATAGTACAGGGATTGGGGCACCCTCTACTCTTCCACATGTAGGTCTGGCTTATTGCTCAGTTTCACCTTGATCCAGACTTACATTTTGATGGGCTTAAAAGTGAACATGCATGTTTCTAACAAGATGTGAAATTAACCTTTCACATTTTCTTAAGCAGCAAAGGGAAAATCCAATTGTTTTGCTATAAAGGCCTCTCCCATTCCCATTCCTCACTGAGCATGCATGTACGTGATTCTGTCCCCTAAAATATTACGTAGAAAGGTAGAAAGAGCTTATCCTAGCGTTGCAATGGCCATACCTTGAGATTACTTTAGGTTTCCCTGTGCTTCATACTCTTGAGAGTATTGAACAGAGGGCTAGCAAGGGTAGATTGGAGGGGAGAAAAATCTTCAACCCACTGGACCTATGCCCATCTCTGCTGGAAGATTTTGATGGCTTATATTTAAGAAATACCACTCAGTAGGCAAGCCAGAGAGGAAAGTACACATGAAGTTAGAATATCACCATGCCCACCAGCATATAAGCAACATTGGCTGTGAACAGACAGAGGACTCCTGAGACTGCATTGGTTTTGAATTTTGCATCAGCTGTCCCCTGACTTGTGGTGGTACTCCTTCTCACTGCCAAGAGAAGAGCTGCTGTGGTGGCACTTCCCATGCTCACTTATGGGTGGAAGAAAGCCCCAAAGTGCTGCGGGTGGTTTTTGTGATTTACAAACGCCCTACTGCTAGTATCTAAAAGAAGCAAAAACACATATAATCAAAAATCCAAGAAAAACCTCACACACTTGCTGCAAAATATAATGCACTGAAAATCCATGGGTATTACTATGGTTACTAATCCATAGATAACTAATGTTTCCTGCCTTTTCTTACTTTGTGGGTTTGTCTGTTGTGCTTTATTCACAAGAAGAGTTCAATAACAAATTATCCTTAATTTACTGCTACTAACGATGTAGGCAATTCTTGGTCCCAAGGCTTCTGCCTTAATACAGGCAAAACACTCAGTGAAGCAGACAGCAGCTTTGCCTAAGTAAGGATGGCAGGATTAGGCCCACCTTATTATACAGTTATTTATTACACAATGATAATTAACACGAGGTAGACAAGCTCATTTGTTTGGCAACAGCAACCCTGGTTGAAACACACCGTTAAAAAGTGCTGAGCATAAATAGTAGGAAAAAAATGCTTACGCAACAATAAGAAAATGTATGATTGTGTATTCTATCACATAGCTTAAAAACTGCAGGTTAAGCAAATTACCACTGGCACTATGTATTCATAATTCTGCCGATCACCTAAATGAATGATCAGGTATGAACCTTTCAATTCTAGCTGCGTTTCTTTCTAAATACCTTACTATTTAGCAGCCTAAAGGGAGCCAACACATCAGTAGCGCTTTCTATGCACTGTCGAGTCCCAGCTTGAGCACACCAAACTCTGAGGCCTTTTGAAATCTTTAAAGACAATCATACATAAGACAGTTTCTATATTGCAGGGCTAGCTAGCGATACTGCAGCACAAAACAATATTTCAAGCTTTCTGATATACATGTGTCACCTCTATGTGACAAATAGTTTGTATTAATTAGGCACTAGACTTGGTGAGATTGCTGTTATTAACTGAGAGAAGATGGGTTGAATTTAATTGTGTGTGACATCAAAGTCAAGTGACTGATATTTCAAGCATCATTTAAAATGTTTGATATTGGAGTCATTGTATTCACATAAAGACTGTCTAAAAATATAAAGGAGAATGATGAGAGAGGAACTGAAATACATTCATGCAATCCATCTTATGAAGTGAATTTGATGTAATTTTGCTTGTATTTTTGACCCAGTGCTGATAATATTTATTTATTTAGTTGTATAAAATTATTACTTTGAAGAACAGTTTATTTTTCTCGGTACTAATTTTGGAGACAGCTGGGATAGTTTGTATTAGTTCCAGCATCAATGTTCTCAGAAATGTGGACATAAGGGGGGGAAACATAAAAGATAAGCTTGCACTGGGATTTGCTTTATAGCCATTAATGAAAACTGTTTGGAAAATGTTTACCTAAGAAAAGCAGACTGCACATTATTTAGCCAAACTTCCGTAACAGCTTGAAAAAAGAAAGGGGGAAAAAAAGGAAGCTATATTTAAAACCGCGTATGAAAGAATATATTTAAGGAGTAAGAGCTCGCTGTTGTACCATGCACTGTACAAAAGGTAACTATCTCACACTCATCAGGATGTGAGAAATGTTGTTTTAGGGTCGAATGCTTCCCTCATTTAAGATGCTAGCCAAAATCCCCTTCAGTTTGATGGGGCAGAATCATATCTGTGATGTAGCATGATAAGGTATATGGTGTTTTGCTAAAAAGTGGGTCAATAAACGATTGCCCCAGAGGATACTTGTCTATAATGCTTCTGCATTGTACCATTTCCTTTCAGTTCTTTCTTTAAAAATAAATAAAATAAACCACTTGCTTATTCCACACTTGCCATAAAGTATACAAAACAATCCAACTGAAATCAGTTTAATTAAACCGTAATGCATTGCAAGCAAACATGTATCCCCTAGGTATTCCCAAGTAGAGAAATCTGAAGTGCATGACAGCCAAAAGTAAATATTAACATTTTCACAAACCACCAAGGCAGTCTTCCAGTTAGGACAACCTCCCCGCTGCCCCAGTGGTGGCCTAGACCCACACACTGTGGGGTGAGGGGGGACAGTCAGGCTCCCTGGAGGTGCCTTTCCCCTCGCTGCAGCCCAGGAGCCAGTGAGGAGGCCAGAATATAAAATCAAATATATATAAAATATATATCTAAAAATATCAAATTATATATATGTATGTATAGTGTACATATATGTGTAGTTTTGCATGTATGTAAATGTAATTCTATACATTGTTTACATTATATTCTTTCTCTCTCTCTCTCTCTCTCAGAATTAGTACTCCCATAATCACAAGCTCAACCAAGACCAGCAAGTATATATGAAGGATATAACCTGATCTGCAGTGGGACTCAGTTCTCAGAACTTTGTCCTCCCAGGGGCAGCATATTCTAGACTGACCTGGCAAACTGTTTAACCACGTGCTTAGTTGTAAGAGCCAATTTTGATGGGGGAACTGATGTGCGTCAAGCCAAAAGACACATAAATATCTTAGCAGTTGTATAGATAGAAATCCCAATAGCTGACAGAATATTCATGGATGAACTCCAGTTCCTGTGACATAGCACTTCTCCCCCACTTCTCCTGTTCTTTACAGCAGTGGACCAAAATCCTCTCTGAAATTATCCAAATTCTCTTGTCCTCAGTGGGATTACAAAGGTGCACCTTTCCCTTACTCTGCACAGGACTAGCATTAGCCTTAGGCTTTAATTAGTCTTCTGCTAAGAAAAATTTAAATTATATCTTTAAAAAGCAAGTTATTCTAAAATAACTTAGCATGTCAGGCAGGATTCTATCTTTGGCAGTTGTAATATCAGTTTAAGCATAATTGATAAAGTAATTTATATAACCAAGCACATTTTTTCTGTATGTGAATTGTTCACAGAAGAAGCTCTAGGTTCCCTGCAATTCATTTGTTATTAGGAGCTACTTAGAGAATCATTACAACAACCTCTCACTGCTCTGTCCTTCATCTGACAGACGATTGCTGCTAACACTTAATATTTCAAAGAAATTCATACAGCATATTCCTACTTTTTGATAAAATTTGCAGAACTTGCTGAACTAAGATGCAGTACTGTATTTGCAAATTAAAAAATGTACTCTTTACTAATATTTTCAAATGTGTTTAAAATTCACTGTTTCCACAACCATCCCTGCCAGGAAGCTCATCTGCCTAGAAGAATATTCAGGGGAAGCAAATATTAAAGAGTGTGAATATAATCCAAGCAAGTTTGCTTAAAAATGCAAACAGATATTTGAGGGTTTGTTTTGTTTCCTCTATCCAGCTTGCATTGAAACCTTCACAGTTTGAAATTAAATAAAAAAAAATAAGAACTCTTCCATTTGCAGTAGAAAGTACTTTAAAACTAAGCTCATGCTTAAATTCTGTCACCACTGAAATCAGTCATTCTTTCTGAATAATGCTTTCTGCCATGTTGGTTATGTGATAAAAATGAGAGGAGCGAGAATTGTCAAAGGAACAAGTTCAACCATTATAACCCTGTGCCCCAATACATACATATATTTAAATGCAGCTCAGAGATGTAATTTAGTTCTGTAATTAAGAATTCTCATAATACCTGCAAAAAAGAAGCAGGTATCAATCTAATAATATTCTTCATCTGTCTTCAGAAAAATGGTGAAAACCTTAAGGCAAGATTTTGAAAAGGGGTAGTGCTACTTCTCCTTTGAAGTACAAAAACTGTTTATGTATCAAATTCGACTGTGACATAAAAGTTTCCTTTGTAGAACATAAGCCAAATTTATTTGGTCTTTAAACTTTGCTAGTATGTTGTTGGCTGGAATGTGACCTTTTTGGAATTGTTTTTCAAACATCATTCCAGTGGCTGAAATACCAGTAGCTGCATTTTGGACGGCTTCCAGTTAGCTTGTCTACCTGTCTGCTGTGAAAGCGTGAGCTTGCTGCACTGCTGCTGCAAAACAGTGCCCTAGGCATTATTTTTCTTTGTTGGCAAATACACATGACTTTCAATTTTTGCAACCATTTGTAGTTCACTGGCAGATTTATTGACCAGGAAAGTTCATGCCTCCTTCATGCTGCCCAAATAGGCTCTGTTTTGTTTTGGGTTTAGCTGGGCTTCTACCTGACCTCCAATGTTGTGGGAATCATTTTACATTGGCAATTAAATGTTGGAGTAGTTATTTGTAGCTTGCAATTGTCCCCATTTAGAAGAATAACTGCCCAATTGCAAAGCTTCTAAATGGGCGCGATTGCAAGTTCAAACAGTTGGGCCCACTTGTAATTACGGGCACAAAATTGGGCTCACTTACATCGGAGGTTGCTACTGGAGACATAGGCCACCAACTAAAAATAACATTTCTTTGCCTGGTTGCTACTCTGTGTTGGTTCATTACAGCACGAGGAATGAAAGGAAAAGCCTCTTGGTGGGAAGACAGAAGAAATAAATACATTAAGACAATTTGAGACTATAAAGTGATCAACATGGCGCCTAGGACAAATGATCATAACTGTCTCATGCCTAATCACCCATTTCACACACAGCTTTATGAACAAGCTTTGTTCCCTTTCATGGCTTTTCTCTTATTAAGACAGACAGTGGCAGTGGTCAGAGGACCCAATTCCAGGTACCAGATACACCAGCTGTGGGATGCCACCAGCCATTTTAATCCATCTGTTGCACCTAGAGCTTTTTTCCTTCTCTTCACTTGAAAGAAGCTGATCAAGAAAACACCAGCTGGAGGTTTTTTCTCCTCTCACATAGTCAGTGTGGGTACAGTGTTACTACTGTCAGGGAAATTGTGTCTAACTCATCCTAATCATAATCAGGAGAAATTGCCCACTGTTTTCTCCCCACTGCAAAAGTATTTTCAATGGTCGAAGGACATACTTCTACAGGTAAGGGCTCCTTTTTGGTGCCATCATAATCTCCTGCACATATTTGATGTTCTCCCCAAAGCATATTCCAGGCTTGACAATGAGAGCGCAGCCCTATGGACATGCGCACCCAGGCACACAGAAAAGCATGCTGTTTAGCAGCTCTTCATTACCACTGCTTAACACCACGGCACGACTAAGGAACAGCTCCACTGCATCCATGCAAATTGCTTCATCACAGTCTACTCAAACTGGTGCACCTAATCAGCCACCGAGCATGTCAAACCACTGCTGTTCAGCTCATCTGCTGATGACATGAGACACATCTGGGCAATGAACAAAGGGAATATTCTAAACATGCTTATGCTAAGAGGAGAATTAATATTCACCCCCAAAAGGTGCAACTGCCAATCTAGAACAGCAAATACAATCAACTATCCTACAGTACTAAAGTCTTGGGGATGAGATTCTCCCAAATCCATTGAAACCAAATTTCATTTAGTGAGGATGTGGCTATTGAGACAGATATTCAGGTAAAACAGAAATATATTTAAGTGTAACTGCATTTTTTTCAGCATCACATGCACTGCAGAGTGCATCTATTTTGTGTAGATTCAACAAATGATATTTTAATGTACATAGATAATTTACTGAGCAAGCAGTAGACTTGGCTGAATGAATGTCAGCCATTGAAGATCCAACATGGTGCATTTTCACGCTTGTTACTTAGTACAATAGCAAAGAAGGAAACATTTAACATATTTATGAACTTGAAATCTCTCTCAAGTTCCACGGTGTGGGACTATCACAAATTTTATCACATTTCCTCTTCTATATTCATGATAAAGAGTAAGTGAAGCACTTACTATATATTTTTCAACATAAAAAAAGGTTTACTTACGACCTGTACTATTCTCACAATACTGTGAAATATAGCTAGAGAACGTCATCTATTTTTATATCTTGCCCATAATTCCTGTTTGTCTTACATACAGTGGATAAGATGCAGTGTCTTTCATACTTAGATATTCTAATGTATCCAACCAATTTCTGCATATCCTGCTTAAAATGATAATGATTAGATGAAAAATAAATCTAGTGGTTTCAACACCAAAAAGACAGTTTTAACAATATGTCTAAGATAGAACAAAATTATTTAGCCATCTACTTAAAAATAGCCATGGTACATTTTTAGGCATCTTCAGTCTAAACTTTAAATTGCAGATGTGCCTGATGATTGCAAGGGAATGGGAGTTTGGACTCCATGATCCTGTGCTTGGCCCTGCTATTCTGATGAGATATTTCACTGGATGCATTAATTAGCTTGAAAAGTGTCCTATTACTGTGGTTGCTCCCCATAAGCAAGTCCTTGATTTTAGACAGCAAGAGCAGAATTCATTTCATATCAGCTTAATTGCCTCCAATTACCTACAGCCACCTAGAATTACCTAGTGACCAGAATTAGATGTGCTTATTTCTTTCTATCAGCCTTAAATGCGGTTAAGACGTAGTGATTTAAGTTCAGAGGTAGACATCTCTGCGGCCGCTCTGTAAAGTTAGACTTCAGAGATGAATCACATTCCCATTTCCAGTGCTGAGAGGCCTTTGCCTCCCATTGATTTCAGGAGGAGTTGCATGTGCTTAATGTCCAAACTATACTAGCCACATTTTCAGGCCAGCTTTGCACTTAGTACCTCCCATCGCTCTCATTAGGCACCTGGAATCTGACCCGTATCATGGAGCAATCACTGCCGCTGCAGTTCACGGTGGCGGCACATCTACCCTGCTGAGATAAAGCACCTATTTGGACCTCTTTGGCTCTGAAGATTCACTGGAGAGGAGAGCCCAAGTGTTTCTGGAGAGCAGGGAAGAAGAAAATTAGTCTTTCAACAGGCTATCATTAGGTTAGTAGCATAATATAATAATTTTTTGTCCTTGACAACTGATTTGTGCAAGGTAGAGGCAGCATAGGCTATAGCAGGTTAATATGTCCTATGTCCCCACAGGACTGCTCGAGGCAGAAGAGAAACACAGGAGAAGCAATGCCAGAGGACACCTGGGGAAAAGGTGTCCCCTTGCTCCTGTGGGCTCGTGTGTGGAAAGCCCCGGGAAAATTTTCAAGCTGATTTGCTTTCTGTTTTCCTGATTGTTCAGTGATAATAAAAAAGAATGGCAAGAAAAAAAAGCCTTTAAAGGACTGAGGCTTGGAGCTTTATTTCCATTTCCATTTCCTGGGCTAGTGAAACCACCCACTAGCTTATATAGCCCTTAGGCATCCTCTTCCCTGAATTCATCCTCACAGGACACCATTGCTTACAGCTTTTCTATTCTGTATAGGTTCTTATACTGCCCTTGTCACCGTAGTAGCTGAGTGCCTTCCAGTAGTGCATTATGCGATGTGACTAACATCTGTGACAACCAAAGCAGGAGGGAAAAACAGTTAAGGCCCCAGTAGCTTTCCCCCTACATAGCATTTCACTTTCCAACACTAATAACTTTCTCTCTGTGAATACACAGCTAGACTGTTGTGGTCACGTTTGTAGCAGATCAGCAACATTTCATTCTCTCTGATGCTGAATTTCTCACTTTAATAAGGCGGTGCGGGGATCATTCTTCTTTATTTTATTCACTGAAATGCAAAAGGGTAGGAATTATTCTTCAATTATATTTATTTTAAAAATATCATCCACGACCACAAAAACATGGTAGGCAAGGTAGCCTTGACTAGTGGTGTAAGCCACAGGCTTCAGAAAAGAATCTGTGGAAGACACAACATTTAGCACCGGCTGCAGTGTTTGGGGAAATTTTTCAGTACCAGACTCGGCTTCACAAGCCTTGGGGTGGAGGTTAAAGGGGCACCGTGTTCCCCAGCAGTGACAACTGAATATCTCATTGCAAGGGAACTCGCATATGGGAACAATATGCCTGCAAATCTTTTAAACGTATGCAATTGCTTTGCCAGAGCAATTGATATGTTGTGGAAGAAACTGCAGGGCAGGTGGTTGCTGTGAGATGACCCCACACTTGGGACCAAGAGTGAGACGTGAGGTCAAAGGTCAAGTGTGACTTTGTTAGAACCAAAAAGTACGGTCACCTCACCACTGCTGCACGCCCTGCAGCAGTCATCACCGCTGAATGCCACACAGGTTGCGGGAGTTTGGCCACTTTTTAGTGGCATGAGACAAAGCAATTGCATTTACTATTAGTTTTCTGATTGCATTAAATGTGACGCTAAGAAGTATTAAAGTCTATGTGCAAATATAAAACAATACTCTTCTTTGGTGTCTTAGGCGTGCTAGTTCACCAGGACAATGAGAAGGGTATCATGAAAGCAACTAGAAAATCATTTTAAATAAACAATTAAAAATTTTTAAAATCCTTTTGGCATTTGCACTCATTCTGGGCAGGTATTGCCCCAGAGGTAATTCACCTGCTGCTTCAGAAAAGTTCTCCTTGACTCTAAGAAACCCTAATGGAAAGTTAAGAATTTGGAGGTGGAGGGAGAGAGCAGAGGAAGACAATTTTGCTTGGGTTTTGTGGGTTCCCTCCCAGGTACCAGGCACTATAGATACCATCTAGATCCTAACTGACATAGATTAAAACATAATGTAGGGAATATTGTAGAGAAAACTGAAAAGGTTTTACTGATTTAAAAATTCCTTTCCTTTCTAATCTCTTTTTTCTGCTGTCATTCCAAAGGAACCCAGAATATTTCACAAATTTTATATACACATTCCAGGATGGATTGCAAAATCTGATTAAGAGCCTGTGCAGTATCAACACAATACCACGATTAGGATGGGAAATGAAGAACACTAGACTTGATCTTGCCTCAAGCAAAATGTCCAATAGCAATGAATGCAACACAGAAAGAGGGACAGAGCACAGATGTTCAGACCAGAAGACAAGCCAAGAAAGGCTTAAAAGATCACCGGCTACAAGACATTTCATAGAAAGCACGCTGTCTTATTGCTCTGTAAGCATTATCACACAAGACAATGCAGACTCTAATTTAAACAGTCAGAGGGAAAGATCCTTAAACTGGATGCCAGTTGGCTACGACAACAAATATGTATCGCTGTTCTGACAATATTCACTGTGGTAAACTGCGCTGTGAAGTAATTATCCTAGAGACTCTGGCACCCCAGAATAAATAGCAAGTCAAAGAATCCATCGATATACTTCTAGGGCGACAAAGCCAGAAGGGGAGTGTAGGAAAACCGTAACAGTCTGGCCAGGGGGAGGTGGGGACAGACAGTGTCCTTCCTGTGGAGCTTGCCGACTGTGGCTGTGCTCCAAGGGCACTGCTGCAGCGCCTGGCCAGGTCTTCAGAGCTCTACACGTCACTGCTGCAATGCCAATGAGTACCAACCTATGAGTACCAACCTGCGTTGCCTTGTTGGAGCCATTGGAGATGTACATGCATATGCAGGACCAAAATATTTGTATTGATGTTGGGAAGTATTTGCAAACTGTCAAATTTGTCATTTCCAAAATGAAAAAGATATTTACACCAGGCTTGCCTAATGCAGACACACTCATGGTTCAGGGAAGACTTTCTAATCCGAGCCATGCTATACCCGCTCCCAGCTGCTCCATGGTTAGTGGATGCAAAGGTAACACAGGCTACCGGATCCCAGACTACAGTCCTGCTATCAGAAAGTCATGGGGTGCGGGGAGGAACAAGGAGGGAACTCAATCTGATTGCTATCGCTTTTACTTCTAGTATAACACAAAAAGAGAGGGTAAGCTGTGTAGTCACACATGCAGATTATTTCTCTAATTGCTATCTGCACTACAGACATAAAGTAGGATAGGATAAATCCTCCATTACATAGGATAAAGTAATTGAGCAAGAATGTACCTATGACACGAAGTCGAGAGAAGTCACTGACTATGTGACCCATACTTTAATGGGTGTGACACAAAGGTCAGGAGAATCAGGGGAAAATCTCCCATGATTCTTATGGCTGCTACAATAATGTAAACTCAGTATAATCAAGTGGTTAGAGCAATGGCCATGAACCTAGGAAAATTGGTCCACTTCTCTGCAACACATATGTTCAATCTCGTGTTTAATCCACTGCACAGTAGTACTCATGATAACGAGATTTCCATTTGCCCAGTGAGCACTGTGATGTTGCTGTTCTCACATCAGTGTTTTAGCAGTCTTGTTGAAACTCAGCTTTGTGACACTTCTTACTACAGTGCAGTCCAATAGGATATATTGTCTCAAACTTTGGTGCGTGCAGCTCTATAGTGAATATTTAGGGGATGTTGCTAGATGCAAGTGTATCTGTCAATCATCTGCTTGATGGTTTTGCCTGATGGTTGTTCCAGAAATGGAACTTTCTTTGTGTAGCTCAAAGGCAGCAGGACCTAACACTTCACCCCAGCCACCTAGTATCTACCTCTATTATAAAGTTGGTCCAGTGAATAAACATGCCACCCATCCCGTGAAAACTTAATCCAGGTACATACCTTGGTCATAAGCACTATCTGAAAGAGAATCTCTTGCTGGTTCCTGCATCCATCTATTAGTATTAACAATGTGTGTAATGTCCAAAGACTGTTTAGATAAACGAGTGGGAGATGTGGGCCATGTTTCATAATTATGCACTTCGTTGAAATATACTTTTCATTATCTTCATGCTTTTGCTTGCCCTGTGCATTGTGCCATGATACTCATCTCTGGGTGAAGATGGCTTGATGCCGGCTGGATTGTAAATGTAGGTGCAAATACAATTTTGTGTCATATTGTGTCTATCTCCTGCTTTAGCAAGAGAAATTACTCCTTCTGTAAATAAGTCACTGTAACGTGTTGTGCAGAAGCTGTGATGTATGGCAGTTATCAAGACTGGCATATCAGCCTGCATGTGCCAGATGATGGTGTACTTGTCCCAGCTATGCTTTTCTTCTAGGATTTCTGGGTTAAGGAAGCAGATGGGATAAGCATTGAGCACAGAGTCAGAATACCTTTGAAGGCATGCAGGACAAGCCCCAGAGTTTATTTTATGTGCTTCAGATGGCATTTTAAACTGGTTTCTTTCCCCATTCAGTGTCTGTGTAACACCTACATAATTCTCTCCTGCAGACCCTTACACCTTTTTGGGTAGCTCAGAGAGCAATGCTGATCTTTCCCACCTGGACTGCAGCTATCACGCAGTGCCTGTCATTCTCATACAGATCAAAAAGGATTTTGCAGGCTGTTGTCCTTGATCAATGCCTTACATGTCAGTGTTAAACAAATGCTTCAACTGAGAGATGCCCACTTTAAAAGATATCATCACCATCAACCCAAAAGGTCCTGAGGCATGTGTGGCACGGCTTAGTAATGCCTCTGAGAGGGAGTCCTGGCCACCATGTCGTCGGCAATGCTCCCTGCAGCACCTGGCATTTTTGCTGGAGATCATCCATCCAAATAGTGACCTAATGCAACCCTGCATAACTCATGAGCCCACAACGTAGTGGTGTATGTGCAAATGTTAGCGTTTCTTTTTCCAAGGCAATTCAACGTGGTTAACAAATTCTGCGCTCCAGGTACTCTTCATCCTACAGCTACAACTGCTAGCACTTTTATAAAGCTGTCTTAATTACCAGTGACCCTGTGCTCTTCAAATGCATCAGCAGTGCAAGGGATGATTCAGGATGACAGGGTCACAAGCAACGGGAAAGAGTGTCTGATCCATGCCCCACTTTCATATATCTCTAGCTCATAGACTATCTGCCCTAGATTTAAAAAAATCTTGATGTGAAGAACTCTATTTTGGTAGAATTTAAGAGGACTTGGGTTCCAGCCTTCTTTTATTGAAGTTTTGGTAGGATCAGATCTGTATAAGACATGAACACTAGAACAGAACATGTAAAATAAAGGATTTGTGGATGTGAAAGCTGATAGATTTGGGTCTTCTGGAGAAGAAGGATTTTCACCCTCAGCCTAAAGTTAACTAATGCCTCTAATTTAACTTTTTACATTTTATCTGGATCTGAAAAATGTTTCTGATTTTACGTTAAAAGCTCATACAGACAGCTCAGGAGAACTGCGAGTTGACGCAATAAGAATCCAATGCCCAAATTTGTTATCGCTAAAAATCTCCCTGAGGAAGTCAACGAGCTCTAGAAAATTCCTCCCTGAAAATTTGTCCACAATGGCAATGCTTTTGGGGGAGTCAAGAGTACAACTGCTTAGAAAAATGTTTTTCTCTCCTCACCGAGTCCACCATCAGCCCTGCCCTGATCAGCAAACACAAGTAGGAGTTTTCACATGCTACTTTTATTGCAGTAAATCATTTAGAAATGAGAACAAAGCAGCCTCAAGTGCATGCTTAGGTGCTTCGCTGAATAAAAGCTTTCATACAACATGTAAAATAATCACAATACTCCGCTCCAAAAACAGGATGCTTATAAAAAAAGACATCTATCATGTTGCTCCAAGAGCTAATCTCACATCCTCTTCAATCCTCACAACAGAGTCTTAACATTATGTTATGGCAAAGTATTCTTTTTAAATAAATTACAGTAAAATAATTCAATCTTCAAGTTTCTGTTATTCATAAATCTAAATGCTTATGTCTTTTGCTTAAAAACACGAATAAACCTCAGCATGCCTCTTTAGTGTGGCATAATATTAAGTCAAAAAAAATTCTCTAAAGAATCGGGAAAGGTGACATAGCTCTCCTTCTCCAGTTCAAGGAAAATCAGACTGAAGGAGCTTACTGGTGTGATTGTTGTGATCCCACTGATGTGATTCTGCAGTTGATCATATGAAGTTCATCAAAAAGGAAAAACCAAAGGCCCCAGTCCTACCAAAACTTAAGGAAATGTCTGTTCAGCTATGCTGCCATAAGCAGTCTTATTTAAACCAGTGGAAGTGCACATACTCAGAAAAGCTCAGCAAATTTTTGAGAAATTCTGTCCTTTGTCAAGATTTTGGTTTTGCCCCAGTTTCTGTGTGTTGCTCAACAACTAAGGGAAAGGAAGAATTAAAAACTAGCTGTAAAGCCACCAAAATATAAAAATAGAGGGGAACACCAGGTATGTATAGTGCTTTACTTAACTCATTCTTTTTTCTAACTCTTGCTCCAAACTACCTGGATTTCAATTACAGTTTGTTCCTTTAGCTTCATATATCCTGATCTGTGTTTTTATTTAAAGCTATTTAGTGTCCACTCAAAGCACTGAGGCTTTCTGATGACATCATCAAGTATGATAATGACCTCAGAACCAACCGTTGTTGTGATAAGAACCCAGTCTTCTCCCAGGCTTTCTGCCAATCTCTCGTTTCTTCACCCAGTGTGACAATCTGATTCTTTTTTACTTGTAACTGGGTGTTATTTTGCCTGTGATAACTATGGCTCTCTTCAGTATTTGCCCATATTGCTCCTAGGTCAGCCTGACCTGTGTATAAAAAATGCAGATAGATAAAATATAAGTGTTCATAAAGGAAACAACCTGTTCTGTCAACAGACCAACTTGCTTTCTTTTATCTAAGCAATCCTCTAGACAATGGAAATATGCAAAGGTCAGATCAATCAAAGCACTAGAGAAGTGCTTCTGATGCTAATATTAAATTAGTAACTCTTTTTCCTTCCAATTTAAAATAGAAATGGTGCATGACCAAGACATTCTTTTCTCCTTGGGAAAGTCCAAAGACATACCAATGGAAGAGACATGGTGGCCAGAATCTGATACATCAAAGACACTCCTCAGAGCCCTGCCATCTTTGCCACAGTCCCAAAGCGCCCACAAACAAAACAAGGAAAAAATAACAACAGAATCAGGCAAACTTTGTGTGTGTTCCTCTACAGCACATCAAATCCCATCAGTCCCACATAACACTGTCAAAACAATGAAAATAAGGGGCCAGCTAGGATTATGTCTTCTAGAAAAGCTTTCAGTTTGCAACATAGGCAACTCTGAAATGTGCCAATCAGACTCACCTGCCTGTCATTCACTTAAATCTACTTTGCAAAATACCACAGGAATGGGGACTTTATAAACTTTGATTCTATTCTAAAACCAGGCCCAGAAAGCTAACCAAAACAGCAAAGTTTTCTGCAATGTGAGATGAGACATGGGAGAAATTCCACAACAGCTTTCACACACGCACATCTAACCCAGCTATAGGGGAGGCAAACAGCAGAATTAAAGGGTAGCACCCAGCCCCGAACCTCCAGTAGGACACAGGAATGAGATAAAAGGGACCCCATCCAGAGCACCCATCTGGTCCATTTTATTCCTGCATCCCTAAGCCCTACAACAGACTTTAGGTAGTACCAGCAGGGCATAACCCCTCTGCCTTCTCTCCCTCCCCCAGCTAAACAAACACGTTTATTTACATAAAACAACAAACCGCAGCTGCGAGAGACCTGCGGCCTCCCCCTGTCCCCTCTGCAGCCTCCAGCCGCGCAGCCCGGCCGGGTCCCCGCTGGGGCGGCCGCTGCCCCCGACCGCCGCGCCCGGCCCCCGCCGCGCCCGCCACCTGCCGCCGCCGCCAATGGGCGACCGGTCCGCTCCCACTCGCGCCCTACTCCCGCAGCCCCTACCGCACCCCCCGGCCGGAGCGCAGCGCTCCTGCGCCCTGCCAGCGCCACCCCCGGGGCCGCCCGGGCTTGCACAGAAAGGAGAGGTAGGTGTAGTTACTCCTGTCTGCTTTAGGTTTAATCATCTCAAAGGTTTCAGTCGTTCCCAAACGGCGTCAGTCATGCAAACACGTACGCACAGGGCAGAGTGATCCCTAAAGAAAAAGACGCATCGCTGTCAAATGTTTAGCATTAACATGTTGATCAAAAACGCCTTTTGGGTTCTTCTGCTTCACTCCCCCTCCAAAATCTGGTTTGATTTTCCAGCTCCCCCTCCCCTTGTCTAGCTTCTCACCCATTAAAAAATAAAAAAGCATTACTTTTTCAGCTCTGCTTTCTCCAGACAGATTTGGCTCCCTCCAAAGCCTCTGTGATTAAACACACAGTAAATAGTAGTCAGGCCAAAATTCTCTAAGCCTGTGACTTTTTTGATGCCAATAAATCCCACTGCACCTTTCTCTTCAGCTGCCCTCAATTTCCTTGACTCTTTTAAGGCTGTCATGTGCATCTGGACCTGGCTTCCTCTTCCACAGCAATATTCTCATTCTCTTTCAGATTTCTCTCTGAAAAACTGCAGACCATGAAATCTACATGTTTTCTGAAAGCTTTGAAACAATTTAAAAATTTGAAAATCCCCAACCTGAAAAAAATCAGCTTCAAAATGGCAAAAATATTGATGTTTAAGTTTTAATTTCTTGTCAAAAAAGGAAAAATTGAAAATTAAGAATATTCTAATACATTTTCAATTATGGAAAAAAAAGATCATTTTGCTTGAGACATATAGACCAATCTGAACCCAAGATGCTGACTGTTGTCATTACCAGTCTGCAACGTAAAAATGAAAAAACCTTATCTGCTGATATGGAAAGAGCAGATCTCCAGCCTGTGTAAAGTGATACAGTTTTTTGGTATTTTTTTGTTCCAGCAGAAGATCTCTTCCACAATGTGTCCAGTACATCTGTGTTTTCTTTCATTCGAGCCAGAAGCACCATGGGGCAGACACAGTCTTTCTTGATATATTTTTCTGAGCAAATAAGTATTTAATTTTTTTCTGTGGTGCAGAATACAAAGTAGTGTGACATGGCAGATTCTGGTCATTTATCACAGAGGAATTTAGAGGTAGTGAATAATAAAATTTTATTAAATGGAGACAACCAGGGTGAGTATAAGTGTGTGGTTATAAGCCCCTCTTTTTTTCTTGCTCACCAGATCATTACTCTACACAGCCGTTAGGAGAATGAAAGCTTTTGAAATAAACAAAGTGCTGCTGTCAAAAGCAGAATAGTCTAAAGTGCAGAAATTAGAAGAGTAAATGGAACTGGAATTACCATGGGGACAGGAAGGAGATAAAATGTGTATCTAGCAGAATTTGGGGTCTAGCCAGGCATGTATTTTGCAGCAGCTATCAAGGAGACTGATTGCTACCCATTGCTCTTTGCTGCCCCTACTGATCTGCTGGTGGAGTGGGTTATGTGAGCACTCCCCAACTTATTTCAGTCCAAAGAGGTCAGGTTAGTTTAGATAAACAGTAAGTCTTTGCTAATTTAGTGCATTTTGAAAAAATAGGTTAGAGGAAGCCTGTATGAGCAGCGCTACTAGCAAAATTGAAGGGATTTGGGATTCCTGATAACCACCCAGAGACAGGCTGCGGTTACTAATATCTTCCACCAGCACAGCTGAAGTTGGAAGAGCACATCTGTTCACCTCCTGAAGAGGACTAGATTTCTGGTCTGCTAATCCCATTTTCCACTACATATTCAGTCAAAATAGCCCCTAAATGGCTGGAGATCCCTCTGTGCTCAGAGTTCCTTCAGTAGCATTAATTTGGCAAAAGTAGCCGAAGAGAAAAGTGAATGTTAGTGTTTGGAGCCTGATCAAAATAGGGCGTATAAACAGCATAGCAGTACATAGCTCTGCTGTATCTCATCCGTTGCTGCTCTTAATACTCTGAGTTCTTAAATCAGGCAGCTCCATGCAGCTTTAATTTAGTCAAGGGCCAAGCAGCTATGAATTAAGGAGCCATAGGGCTAGAGCTTCCAGCAATCTGTTCTCTCCCAAATGTCCAATTAGAAGAGATAACACATTCAGAGATAAATTCCTGGCAAGAGCTGAGGATGAGATTTTGCTTGAATCAACAACGTGGTCAACACATTGAGAATGATATATGAAAATAATGTAAGACAAAGATCTGAAATGTTTAAACAAGAAATCAGTTATGGGCCTCTCAGAGGTGGTAAAGGTAAATTATTAAAGAATTTATAATTACATTCATGCCTAATTATTAATAAACAATGATGGCTAACAGATGCTGCGGCAGATTTACATTTCCTAAGGAAACAAGAAGAATTATAGAAGAAAATCAGGATCAGCAAAATAATTAAAACAGGAAGCTGGAATATCTGTAGATGACAAAAAAGCTTTTGTCAAACTATTCAGGAGGAAGCAGTAAAAAAAAAAGGAAAGAGATTCCTTTTCAAACCTTAGAGGCACTAATAGATTGAAGAAAGCTGACACAACACCTATTGTGAGAATGGAAATAACAAAAGTTTCAAGAAGTTGAAGACCGGGATCAGATTCAAACCAATGTGTTCACTTCTTACTGATGTAATTCAAGTGACTTCACCGATACAAAAGAAGTTGAACATGACAACAAATTGATATCTTGTTATCTTTACCCTATGAGTAATCCAGACCATTTTAGTGGAAAGTTTATCAGAAAAATCTGAAATGTATCACTTAGAAAAATTAACACCAAACCACAGAACAGAAATCATGGCAACTAAACTTGGCAGAAAGCTTGGAAGGAGTAACAGTGGGTCAACAGGGGCAATTTTGGCCCCAAATGATTTAAGATCCGGGCAAATATCGGTACAATATTCAACACTAGACTGTATGATTAGCAAACAGTGTGACAGAGAGAAACTACTGAAGGGATAAAGAATTGGCTTTGATTGTTAAGACAAGAGACATTTGAAAATGGAGGGAAGAATCATGAAGATCTATTTTTGGAAGAATATTTCTTGTTTATTTATGACCTGGAAAAAATCATCACCAAAGAAATTACTGAAGTTTTCACAGAAACAGATAAGATGACTGACAGATAAAGATGTAAAGTGATAACAGAAACTTGTATAAAACGGAAAATAAAACCTAGTGATTAATTGCTGGAAAACAGAATGTCGTGGCAATGTTAAAGAAAAACACTTCTTTAACATGAATTTTGAAACTACCAAACATGAAAAGGAAAGAAGTGGAATACAACTGAAATTTTCTACATCATTTCTTCAAGTTCAGGATTTTTTTCCAACAAAGTAAAGCACTCAAAGACTTTTAAGCACAGCCAGGACAGCCTGACAAAAATGGAATATTAATGATACCATGCAGCATTCAAGAAGGCATACTCAGCATCTGTACCTGCCCTTACTTAAACACATGTGTTACAAGGCTACATTTACATGAAGACCATTTGGCATTGCAATTTCATCAGCAAGAGCACTGGAGTTACTTTCTGGTTCACCAGCACAGCAGCACAGACTGGCCAGGGCAGAAACAGTGAAAGGCACTGGGTATTGTCGGGTTTTAATCATGGTGCTATCACAATCAGATGGCATTAGGTCCTTCATATACTCTGAGTACAACGTAATGACTTTTCACAAGACCACTGTCGCACCACATTTACAACATATCTCAGAAGACTTTGAAGGTAATTTCTATCCAGTTTTCATCAGATTTAAACACCAGCTTTCACCAGATACTGTATTCTAAAAGTTTCACAAAATCTCCCTCTAGGGTGTTTTCCCCTTTTAAGGGAGAAATTGTAGTATGCTCACAGTCAGTGAAGAGCAGTATTTTGGCTCCTTATGTATTGAATACTTGTAGAAAAGATTTTCCTCTCAGTATAGAAACAAGTGTCTATGTATTTAGCATCGATGAAAACTGTTACTCTTAATAGGAACAGTTTGTATTAGGTCATTGAATACTTTCCATCCCCTAGCATCCATTCAGACCACCTCTTCTGCCATTACATGCCAATTACTTCTGTCCAGTCACAAGATAAAAAACATCCAGCCTCCCATTTGCAAATCTCAAGTCGCACTTCTTCGTTTACACCCAAAAATATCCTGCCCTCTGTTTCTTCCCCATCCCTTTGGCAACCATCACAATTACGTGCATGGAAAAACATTATTAGGAAAGTCTAATGGATTTTAATTGTTTTCATTGCAAATGTTTCTCCCTGGTGGAAAAAAAACTCTAATCATATTGTCTCATTGCTCATTCTTTACTCTTCTTCCTGTTGGCTCTATTACTCTCTCCTTCTGTTCATTCTTCTTTCCATCCTGCTTCCCCAAATATACTACCATGCCATTCTCTTTACTCTTTCTTGCCCTGCAGGGAAGCTCATTGCTCTCTCCTTTCTAACTCTTGATGATGTCACTTCTCTAACAGAATCTGCAGTAAAATCCATCTCCTCCTCCTCGCTTCCTACAAACCATATGCGAAAGCAGTAGCAGAAATTGGAAGATATGGCAAACGACCCCTGCAGTGATCAGGTCTCTGCACATGATAGGCAAGCACTCTGAGGAAAGAACATAGGCCGAAAACCCTTTTGTATTGATAGGTCCTGCTTCTAGCAATAAAGCAGAAATTTCAGTAGATTGAAATATCGGTTGTTCTATCAACAGCCTGGTGGTGCCTAGAGGCTTCATACAAAACTGAGATCTCAAAACTGGTTTGGGTGCTCCACAAACACAGTAAAACTAGTCTCTCTCCAGACACCCCACAGTCTAAACAGATCAAATATGCAAAGAGTGGGACAACAGAAATATTGAAAGGTCAAAAGTTTTGCCCGAGGAAACAGAGTAGATCTTGTCTGTGATTACTTATTGATGGCTTGTGTATTTATTTTCATTACTTATCCCATGGCCAAGTAGTAATGGAGAAAAAAAATCCTCGTGCATGCTTTCAGACCATTGTCTGGAACATCTTAAGCTGTTCTGCCTATTTAATTGGTTAATATTGATAATCTCATAGTTAAATTAGAAAAATCCATTCTATTTTGACACGGGCAGGTACCATTCTCTTTGTCTAAATCAATCCATTTGTCTCAATGCTAACAAACTCACAGCAAAAGGGATAAGTTTTGAATTTTGTTAGGTTTTTTTCTTTGAAGGAAATCACCAAAACAAGTTTTGTAGTTTTGGTTTGGATTCTCACTTTTGACACACAGTGAAGGGTGCTGTCTCTCCTTACCTGTCTGATCCAGGTGTGGATTAGCACAGGGGGAAAAAAAAAGGTGGATTTTTTTCCCAGAAAGCCTCCCAGGTAATGCAAGGATCAGAGATAACGGCTTACCAGTTCTCAGGAGCAAAGAAAGTCCTCACAAGGTTTATGATTTAAAAACATCTTAATGAAACAAAATCCAAACAAGAAAAAATGCCTTTAGAATGTCTTAAGGATTTTCATTACAAAATAAAACAGATATTTAGAAATGTCTGATAATATCAAAGAAACATGTTTGATAACTTGTTACCAATGCAGTTGTAAATTAGTGATGTCAGCAACTATGAAAATGCCTTTTTTTCCACTACACTTTTAGAATCTAAAAAATTACTATGGGCTTGTTTAGGATTGTGACCTGGTGTGCCGTTTTAAACAATAGGCGATGTCAATAAATAATGATGTCATTTAGCCTAAAGATGGTCTCGCTTTGTTTTCAGAGTATGAGCTGGAAAGCTTGAAACAAATTGACTGGTCTCTGATCAGCTATAAAGTTTTGAGAAACGTTAACATTTCTATTGTTCTAAAAGCAGAGGATATTTTGGGGAAAATCCTAACTCAAAAGCAAGTTGTCTGTCAAGAACTGAGGGCTTTCCACACATTTCTTTTGCTATGAGAAGAAGTTGATGATACTTGGGTGCAAACAGCGAACAAGTTCAAGTAGCTGAAGAAATTTAACCTGTAATTCGGGTATTTGTAAGTGGCAGAGTATAACACGAGCCCTTTCTTTTCAGAAACCACAAGTTCATTTCTCAGGCACAGAGAAACATGCTGAAAGTTAGCTGCTATGTAATCGTAACACTGAGACGTAGACTTCCAAAGGAATTTGGGAGCTCCAGTTGCAGGTACTCAGATACTTAGAGAATCTCACCAAAATGCCAAAATACTCACTGCCACAGGCTGAAAACAGGAGTCGTGTCTTGTCTGCTTGGACTCTGTAAACCCCACCAGGCACCTTTCTGTAGTTCTGGGTATCTAAGTGTCTCCAACCGTCCAATCTAACTGAAGAGAAACCATATCCAAGTAAATCTGCTTTTGCAACCATGCAAAGTGCCTGACATTTGTGTCTGACCGTTCCTATTCCACCTACTCAGCTTCCCTTGGCTTCTACATTTCAGATAAAATATAACACACAAATTCCACCAAAGTCCATTCTGACACCACCTTTTGACAGAATTTGTGCAGGATCCATTTCTTAGATTATCTTCTGAGACACACATATTAACATAGACATAAATTTCTCAAGAACTGGAAACAAATATAACCAATATTGACTAGGTTATTGTGTTTAATTAAATTAATCTTTACTAATAACATAGGGGGGAAATATGCATGGCTAATATTGCAATTTTTAAGTTTTAAGAAAAAAGGATTTTTTTTCCCCCAACCAGCTGTAAGATACAAGGGAAAATTTATCTTGTGTATTATCTAATAGGCCTTCCAGAACTAAAGACCACAGGAGGTAAGGCTAACAAAATTAATATGCAAAGAAGTTCAGCACTAGGGACCCATAATTTTCTTGCAAATGGTTTCACTTTAAGGATGAAACAACACAAGACAATACCAATTTCTTTCTTTTTTTGCAAATAGATGATGCTTTAAAAAAATTAACGCATGACAGCAGGTGGGAAGAAACTAGAGAAGTGGATATTCAAAGTAGAGAGTGACTACAAATTTGATTTGCTTAACATTTTACTAACTGATTTGAATTCACTGATATGTTAAAACAATGTCAGGAGATATATTTAATTAAGACAAGATTGGTTGTCATTCAGACATGAAGTAAACATTTAGCACACCTAGTGAATTATTAAAGTGAATGAAAAATAATCTGACCTTCAGAAAGCAGAATCATAAATAACAAGGACTTAGGAAATTCTACTTGGCCATGTTTGAAAATTATGTTCATTTTTTGCTTGCATTAAATAGTAACTGTAAAAGTAATCATTACCAAATGCATTATTAATTAGAGGTTTTTAATGGCAAAGGAGTGCTTTTATTGCAGTAATAGATTTATATCACATTTGTATATGCAAGACTGCTGAAACGTGATAAGAGAAAGTTAAACTGTTCTTGCTTCTGTGTATGGAATTAACATGGGCATTTAAGGTTCTGTTCTTTATATCTGCTTTGTAAGATGTCAGCAATAACTAGGTATTGTTTCTTGTAATAAAGAGCTCACTGTGATTAGATTTCAAAAATATACGCCTGCACCCCAGGAAATGGCTCGATGTAATAGTATTCCCGTCAATTCAAAATAGGTGAGTGTCAGACAGGCTTCGAAGGTAACAAATCAGCTCAGCATAATTCAGAATTTTAAAATTGAGACTTTGAAAAAGGAGAAAGGTTACATATCTTGGCCTAAGCATCTCATAATCAGGTGTTTATATATGTCAAATGTAGTATATTATGGCAATAAAACATACTGACAAAAATGGTGTCTTTGAAATGAATCCTCATGTAGAACTGGATGATATTCCAGCAAGGAACATCTTGTTTTAACAAGAGCATGGTAACTGATACTCCAGGACATTAGTTTGAAATATTTTTTTCTGTATTTTATCATTCTTTCACATAAGAAAAGCTTAGCCTTTAGAAGTTCAATTCACCTTTGAAAGATCTCAGGAAGTAACTCCTAATAAGGATTGCAGAATTTTTTTGCCGTTAGCCTTTGCAAACCGAAAATGTTGTGTTCTCTACATACCATAGAAAAATTCTATAAATACTCTGTTCGCTATTGTGAATAACAATTCAACCTGTAATTAAGTAGGTTCAATTATGTGGGTAACTTCTGACTATTGTGATTCTTCGTATTTGTAAAGGTGTACATGTTCATAGAATTAGGATCAAAGATTGTTATAAATATGGTTTCCTTAGAATAAAATAAAAAAAAAAAATTAAAGGGAGTGGGGGGAGGCAGAACATAGGGACTTTTCCCTGAAAACTACCAACATCAAAATGTAAAACAATCCCATACAAAGCTTTAGTTCACACATATAATATTTTGTATTTATTTCTGCAAAATTCTGCAAGATTTAAGAAGAATCTGACATTTTTGCTAAAATCAGTGGGAAAATGATTGAAGCAAGATACAGGTCAGTATAAGGATATGAAAGACACACAATTTTATAAGAGAAAAATTAGATGAGTAGATCCCTCTCATTCAAAACCATACGCAAAGAGATCCCTGCATCCAGCCACATGAACTTTCATCCGTCTTACTGAGAAATTATTGTTTAGTAAGAAATCTGATCAGGTCCATACCTTTTTATTTATAAAACACCTATTATATCTTTAAGTAAAACAAATTCCTGAAATCAATATATGGGTAACATTCCTTGAACAAGAAGCCCCATTCAAGTGAAGGAAGCCACTCAGTGCGGAAGTTACTTGTGTGTAAGGGTTTCCAGGACTGTATTGTGGTTTGATGAGTCCTGTAAGTTCTCTTACCCTCCCTAAACTTTGTTTTCTTCATTTTAAATATTTTCAAAAAAATAATTCAGCTATTTAAATCTGAAAAGATATATAAATAGAATTTGCTTTGGTGATTATGCGTTCTTAGAGGGGGTTGTATTTAATTCAGATGCCTAATTCAGGGCTTTGATCCTCAGGCCATAATAACAATAGCAACAAAAATAAAATGCATTATTTATAAATTTATAGTATTGTAAATTCAGATACTTCTAAAAGACTGAAAATCAAGCTCCATTTGTTCAATATAAAAAGGTTTTGAAATGTAATCTCTGTAGGTTGATTGATGTATTACATAATGTCTTTTTTTTGCTTTCTCTGTACAAACATGTTAAATATGCTTGATAGTTTTCTGAGTACAAATAATTTCTTCCATTTCACTTTGCACTCGATCTATTATCTTTTACAGGATTTAATAAGTTAGTGTAGGCAATATAAAATTGAATTACTTTATCCATAATCAAATTAATTATATATCAACAATTTCCAAGGCCATAAAATATGAATATCTAATAATAGCAATGTTTGCATTATGCTGTAATAGTTAAAGAATCTTCTTCTTTAAGGGACAGTAAGAGGATAATGGAGACTGCCAAAATTAAATACAATATCACATTTATTCCTTTTTTATTAGGCTGCTTTAATTTCTATAAATCATATCCTTGTAGTCAACTGGAAAGAAGTTGGGTGGTTAGAGGAGTTTTGGTTAGGCAAATAAAATTATGTTCCTTGTCAAACGGTTCTTGTAACGTGAAGAAAACATGAACTTGCTAAAACTTGCAAACTTGGATTATTTCATTTAAAGGGCTATTTATCACTCACGTAAACAAAACCAGACGTTTTCAGGTGTTTCTGTGACCCCTCAGTACAGACCAGCAACATGATTCGGTTCACAACAGTTGCTTGCAACACTCCCACATGGAATTCCCTCTGTCCCAACACAACAGGAACAGCCAAAATTTCTTTTGTTCAGTAACACAGCAGAGATTATTGGCTTGATTATACAGTGTGCTGGTCACCTTTGACACCTAATCCATACTTTTCCTGCAGAGGCTGGCTGCTGAGTATCCAAGGAAAGGATCACTGTCTTCCAGCACTCTCACAACACCCCCTGAAAGCTGGATGCCCATGACCGGGCAGCGTATTTACGTGAGCTCTTCCTTCCCAGACAGCTCCTGAGCCACAAGCTTTCCAGAAAGGGTAGGGGCAAGAAGATTTTTGCTGGTTTCCCCAGAATCTGGAGAGGTTTGTAATTAATATCCCAGCTCCCCACTGAACCTGCAGTGGCAGGCTGAGCATCCTTGCCCTCTCCTAACCTGGTTAAAATCTACCACCTCAAGGATCAGCCCTTGGGAAAGTCTGGGGAAAGCAAATCCTGTGTTTTCTCAGACTCCCCTGCAAGAAATGATGCTCCAAATAAATTGCAAGCCTAAACCTTGGGACAACATAGTTAAACCCCAAAAACCCTGGTCACCTCAACTTAGTGCCAAATGCTAGGAGCCAAGGGAAGAATGCACTTCCTTGTCCTCTGACTCCATCAGCAGTGTGATAATGCCAAGCAGCTTGCTGTAAAATTAGAGTGGAAGTAGATGGGAAAAGTTCTCAGTCACAGCAACGCCAGTCTGGCCTTCCCGACAAGAATCCTGCAGCCACAGAGCAACAAGCAAGCAAGCAGAGACGCTGCTGCAGCAATGCTCCTTCCTTCCTTCCAGCTCTTCCCAAAGCTCACACCAGGCAGACCTGGTGGCATCTTTCTTGCCAAAACATTTCTGCTATTGCAATGGTTTTCCCTTTGAAAGAGGAAAAAGGTACCTTCTCCCTTTCTGTTTTAAATACAGTCAAGCATGTCCCATCTTGGTATGAGACCTAGGGTGCTCTAATGTAGAACATGTAAATATATAACATTAAAGGACAACCGCATGCTCATTTGGTTCTTGCTCAGTATTGTCATCTAGGGCAAATGTTTGATATTCCGCCCTGCTTCTTAGTGGTCTCCGTTCTTTAAGCATCCTTGAAATTAAAAGACCATTTCTTTTTCTTACACTTCCCATAAATCATATTGCGAGATTTTTTACATCACTGCTCAGAAATATCAAAGCATTAAACCATACATTATGTTACCTCGGGTCCAAGTGGAAACAAGCAATTATCTAGCCTCCAAATTGTGGAAATACATGCATAGGAGCCAAAAATCTACTGAGAAGAAAAAAATACACATTTAAGATGCAAAATGAGACTTATGCCAAATTGGATTTCATGGAATATAAAATATTTGTTTTCTTTATGAGAAAGCAAATTCATATTTCTGTGTGTCCTCCAATATGTGTGGAATATACTTGTAACAAATGTGGTGTGTATCTCCTGATTTCATAACAATCTTGGGCTAAATCAGCTTTACAATTATTATAGTGCAATTTTCCCTATCAAGAAATGCTGTGGACTTACTATTTACCTTTCAGTTGATTTTATTTGCCAGATTATATACCAAATGGTCCCATGGGCTTGCTGAATATATGGGTGCTAACAATGAAAAATGTGCATAGTTTTAATACCAACTTTGTAAATTGCCTTAATAATAGCCTGTATAATGTAATAGTATTTTCAACCAGTACTTTTAATTTCTAGCTCATAAAGCCTTTTCATTGAACCCCAAGGGTGTAGCTATAAAAGTAAGATTTAATTTTGTATATAATGTGGCCTAAATTAGTTTTAAAGCAATAGGAGAAACATGCAGCTCAAAGAGATAACACTGAAATTATTATAACTCGATGAAATTTCCTATAGCAAAATTAATCATTATTTCCATTTTAACATAATTTGACATCAAAAATATAAGACTAATGTAGATCTAATCAAGGTATATATTTTAAATGACTTTGCTGTAAATTACAGAGGCCATAAAAAGAGTGTTGCAAACCATATGACAGCAAATGATTAGAAGACACTTCCAAAGTGTAAGTTCAGTATAATATTTCTTCGATGGAATGAGTTAATGAATGAATACTACTCCATAATAACAAAATGGTGTATTTATGTTCATATCTTTGACCAAAACTGGAAGTCCATACCCAGAAACTGACAGTGCAGCTTCATGGTTGTCAGTCTTGGCATGCTTGTCAACTGTCTGTGACATTTGGTCATTTTCCCTAAAAGTGCCTCTCCTGGAATCATGTGATTATGCAAAACCTCAGTTTCTCAATTTCTAACCCTCCTGACCGCAGAGAAAATCTAGCAAGCGTGAATACTAAAGCAGATGAAAGGAGACAGCACATAAAAAAAGACCCAAAATTATTTTCTCAGACTCTCTTTTTTTATTTATTTATTATGCTTATCTTTGTTCAGGGGCTTGACACATTCTTGAATGCTTAGGCTTGGCAAGTGTAAATTGTTGACCGTTTTAAATACATGTAAAAAAATCTTAAAAGTCAGCAGACTGGTACAAAGTCTCTATAAGAAAAAAATTGTGTTTAACTGGCATTTATTTTTAAGTACACTACATAAGTGAGGGCCCAAAATTTTTCCTGCTATGTTGGCTCTGACTCTCTTTCTACAGGAAGACATCTTCCGACACTACATGCTTTCTACTGTGAATAGTTCATTTGGGCTTTAAAAAGGCACTGATCACAGCTATCTTTGTGGCTAAATCTGATACAACTTCAAATCAGACAGGTATAGGGTACAGGAAAATAACAAAGAAAGGAAGATTTATGAGGGTATCAGAAGATTTAGGTTATTCCCAGCATTTGGAATACTATTTAGAATGTTTTCTATGTATATTAAAAGTTTATCCCACTAACATATGAAGATCTCTCAGGTCTGTGATATGAACACCTGCACATCTGGGTTTTACTTGCAAGACCAGCAAGGTTTTGTGTTTTGTTTAATACTCTGAAAGGTCCTGAAAAAGAAAAAAAGGAAAAGAAAAAAAAAAACCCAGACTCTGCTTCATCAAAACCATCAATGAAGCACAGGAAGGAGCGACAAGTCAGACATATTGCCTCAGCGTGCTCCAGCACTGTGGTACCCAAGCACATTTTGGACCCATCAGGAGAATGGACTTTGGAAAACTTTGCCCAAAGAATCCTGCAAGTTCCTGATGCTGACCCAAGGCTGTTAGAGTAAAGAGTAAAACTTCCACAGGTTTCGATATGAACAGGCTCAACCTCATCAAGAGTGGCTTTGTGGAATATTCTCTGTCAATGTTTCTTTTTTAAAGTTTATTTCATCTTTGTAAGCCTTATTGATTTTTACAGCTGCTGCTGGTCTGACTCCAGGAATTGAATAATAGGCTGCAGCTCCCGCAACACCACCTCCTCCTCCGAAGTTTCACATCCTGTATATTTTGAATACCTAAATACACTCATTAACTATTTGTGTTTCCGAAGCCTTGCAACATATTTACTACAAACAAAAATAAGTATCTGTATCAAGCAATCTAAGTAATTATGTACATTAATTATACACACACATATATATTTATATACACAGGAAGGAGGAAAAGGTATATTAGCTGTATATTAAAGTGGTGTTCTTACTAGCATCCAAACCCATCATTTGCCCAGCTGACGGGGGCTGCGGGAAGCAGACACCGTGGCACTGACTGCATTGCGTAGGACATCACATTACCTGTCCCTACACATACGAATCCACCTGCGCCACAATGTGGCAGGGCAGTTTGCTCGCCTCTCTATATCGCACCACTTGGGCGAGACGAGCAGCCGGAGACACATGCAGGCAGGGCCCAGGGCCAGAGCTGCGCTGGGAGCCTTGGGTGGCTGCAAAGCTCTCATTTTTGGAGGAGCAGCTGTAGCCTTTGGGGCAGCAACAGGGCACTCTGTGTGGCACTACGGACAGGAATCAGACAGATGTGAGTGCCGACGTCACAGTGCTCACCTTGTGTGACTGCAGAGCCCAGGAGGATATTTTGATCATAGAAGTGGAAATAGTTAAAGTTCAGGGAGTCAGGTAAAGAGTAAACAAAATCCAATAAGAAATACTTGTTTAACAAGGTGTCATCTAAGTGAGAGTTAAATTTGTCTGTGCCTTAATTAATCAATTCAGTGGGATTGTATGACTGGCTGAGGCCAACGGACCTTAAAAATCACTACACATTTTTAATACCAGCATGAAAAGTATGCTATATTAAAACATCACCCAACTTTCAAGCTGATCTTTTTCCCTAACATATTTTTAGTAAAATTATTCTATAGCCAAGCTAGAATAACAAAGGTGTGTTCTGACGGAAAGCCAGGGGCTGGCTTGCTGCTGAGGGGCTGGTGTCGGTGCCGTAGGTGCTGCGCTGAGGCTGGCATGGGTGCTGGGCGTACAACATCCCAGCAGTGCAACAGGCTGCAAAGTGAAAAGTTGTCTCCTAACATCAGCCACGTGTCCCCACAGCAGCACTTTAAAGGACTGACTGTGAGCTACCAACCAAAAGACTCAACACGGCATTAATTTGTATCTGAATAAGCATTATTTTGTTTGGTACATTTGTAGTTTTTACAGAAAATGTCCTTTGCTCAGTCATTTGGGTGATTTTTTTGTTTTGTTTTACTGAATTTGCCTGGGGGAATAATGGTTATGGCTGAATCACCACTAGAAGGCAACTCAGGAGGACAATGGCAAATTCAAATGCTGAGGATTTTTCATTTGCTTGTTGTGGCATTGCTGGCAGTAATCAAATAGCCAGTGCTGGTCTGTTAGAGAAGTGGGTTATCCCAGACGTTTTCTGAGTGGCAGAGCTGAGCTGCCACTCCAAAAAGAATTTGTAAGCATTGCCAAACAGGTTTTGAAATGCTACAGATTTGCTTTGAAATTAGTAAGAGCTGTTTTATTATTTGTTTTCTACGTTGATAAAGATATTTTTTTTGTTGCATTCAACAGAAAACAATAATCTCATTAATGTCCTTGGAAACTTTTTCAGCTTTCCTTTTCTCATCTGTAAAACTTTCAGTTATCCAATCCGGAAACAGAAAGAGTATCTTACTATGCAGAGTGATCAATTACAAATGATAAATAACAAGTAGCAAAGTGCTGAAAATCCAGGCATTATGATCAGCTTGCAAACATCCTTTGTGCTCAGCATTTCACTAAAGTGCTCATTGAGCAATCATGAATAATGAACACAATAGTAAAAAAAAAAAAAAAAAAACAAACTTTGTTCAGTTAAAAATTGGCAAGGAAAAAAGTCAAATAAATTATTCCATATGATCAGTTTCCCCTCCAGTTACTGCTTTATCCTCCTCTCCGCAGTGAGAACCACCAGGACCTGCCTGCTTTTTTCCTGAAGGTTTTTTGACGATCTACTACTGGAACCTCTCCCTCTCTGTCTGCAGCCTCAGTCTGTCTCACGGAAAATATTTGGTGGACTGCAACCAGGCTCCCCTTTACACGCAAGTGCTCTAATCCCACCAAGCAAGAGTGCCTATTTTTCAGAATAGAGAATGAGCTCCTCTGTTTCATCCAAACTAGATTTATATCAATGTCCAGATTTAAGGCAGAGATTCCTAGCTGTTCTCCCATGGAGAATGAGATGAAAAGAAAGAGTTAAAATTTCAGTGCTTTGGACAAAACACATGTATTTGTTCAAGGAAAAAAGTTATAACAAGAAGATATGCACGCCTGATGATGAATGAAAGCCTGTTTGTACCTAATGTATCGAAGAAATTGTTCAAGAGCAGTTAATTTTGCCATTTCAATGTCTTTATGAGTTATCTGCCACAGAAGTACTTGTTTTAAAAAGATGAGTTGCCTGGCAACCACTTTAACATAGAGCAGCTGACTTTTCTGAACTTTGGGAAATGTTTTATTCATCAGCTGGTATTCTTTGCTCACTTCCCTTCATTTCCAAATTCCCTTTTCTGATTGTTTACATGCTTTTTTACATTCTGCAGAGCAACTTCATGGTCTATCCAGTACCATGCGATAATGGACACCAGTCTTTGCATAATGGACACCAGTTTTTGCACAAGTCATTTTAAAAAAGCAACAGGCATTCATGTTATAATTTTTATTGCACACATACTCTGATCATCATATGACTTGACCTAAGCTAGCCTTATGGTGACAGAATGTTTGGAAGAGTTGTATTAATTTTTTTCTATTAATTAATAAAAAAATCAATGCCAGAGACATTATTTTCCTTCAGGAATTGCCCACATATCTGTTGATATCAGTTTATGGGTAGGGAAATAAGACACTGATAAATAAAGAGATAGAAAGACAAGAACAGTTTCAGATTACACCACTTGGAAAAATTACAAGAAATCAGGAGCGAGGGGAAAGGAATATACAGAAGAGAAGTTCTTGCCAATAATGAAATAGTTCCCAAGGGAAATAACAGACGTCTCTCATTCTGAGCCTTTTCCTCTGTAATTTGTATGGCAATACAGAACCTGAACAGACCAAAAGAAAGACACTGACATTTTGACCCACCTAGCTTTTTGAAGCCTTCATTATCAAACACAGTTTGATAAAGGCACCCTCATGTGTTGGTTTAATTCTCCATGTGGAGAAAAAGTTGTTTGATCTCCAGCTAGGGGACCACATCCCTTGAAGTGCTCACGTGGAGTGGCGTACCTTGAGGCCCTGACCCGAGGAGCCACTGTAGGGGATGTTGGTTTGGATAACAGTTTAGAGTATGTCAATGATGCCCTGAAAGGGGTTTGCGGTACTCACACCCTCGAAACCTGAGGTAAGACAGTTTTCCTATTTTGAAGCAGCACCAGATACACACACTGTTCAGTTTTAATGAGCTCT
Organism: Gymnogyps californianus; assembly: GCF_018139145.2. Classification (NCBI taxonomy): domain Eukaryota; kingdom Metazoa; phylum Chordata; class Aves; order Accipitriformes; family Cathartidae; genus Gymnogyps; species Gymnogyps californianus. Next base: position 13,969,790 of record NC_059480.1, read on the forward strand.
CTTGTTTAGGAGGGTGTTCTTGTTTACACATCCCTGTAAATGTGTGTTAAAGGTGCAACAAAAGAGCATTTCCAAAAGGTTAAGTAATGAAAAAGAGGCAAATAAAAGCGGTATGCCCGGCCTTTGGCATTGCACATGTGTTCTGGTGGTTTAAGTTTATGTTTTATCTCTGGTTTTGACTTACTGCTTTCGAAGTAAGTTAAGAGAAATTGTTTACTGTTTAAGAAGAAACAATTACAAGCCAGTATATGTCATTAAAACTCCTCAATAATTCTCCTTATAAGGCCATTAGCAATGAACAGTGTCCTCTGAGGAGGGTTTGAATGGGGTCCAGTGTGCACATGCCCTGAGCAGCACAGGGAGAAACCCCTCAGCAGCACTCCACCGAATGCCCTCCATCCGGGGGACTGGATGAGGCAGCGGTCCTGCTTCATGCAAAATTACACAGGAGCATATCATTTGTGTCATCACTCACTGAATTAAAATGCCCAGACAAACATAATGCCATTATCTCCTAATCTTCAGATGTTCGACCGTGCTGGTCCAGTGCTTTTTTTTTTCTCTCCCAGTCTTAGTGTGCTAGGTGACTACAAGCACCTGCTGTGCAGAGCGATCTTTGAAAAGAGTCCTTTAAACAGAATGTTTCATGGAACTTTTCTTCTGTTGCACCTTGCTAAGGGTGACTGCACTGAGTGAGGATTTGGCCTTGTTTATTTTCTCTTTAGGAGACCTTTAAACTATTCACTGTCTTTCTATAGAGATATAGTAGTGATAACATCTTTTAAAAAAAATAAGAGTGAAATCTTTATCCTAAAGAAGCATGCCTGATTTATTAAAGTCACTAGCCAAATTCCCAACTAATTTAGTAGAATCTGCACTGTACTCTAGGACTTCACCAGAAAGTTTTTTTGGCTCAGAAATACAAGACCAGCTGAAGGCCTGAAGTTGTCTTGTTGCTGTACAGCTACGCTGTTCAAAGAAGCATCTCATATTTAGATCTACTAAGTCCTGAAGACTTTGACAAGTATACTAGCACAAGTAATTTGTGTTAAGACTGAACTACAGGCACAGACCGGAGGATTACCAAAACACCAGAGAGATTCATGTTCATATATTTCATAAATTCAAAGCAGTACACCCGTATCATAGTCCTGCAAAAGGAGTCTAGGCTTCAGTCCTCCAGTACAGGCTCAGGGAAACCCTTTGCATGAATCAAGTGTTTTCCTAAATAAGAAGCCGTACAGGCAAGGGCACAATTCGCATGTCATGTAACTTTGGTTGGAGTCAGTGGACCCTTCACCAACGTTGGTCAAAGCAAGCCCAAATGCAACCATGGAAGTGTTATTACTGGCAGAGACCACAAACCAGGAAAATTGTGCAGGTACGTAGAAATTAAATCCTTCCTCCAGCTATCATTTCCAGTTAATGCACCCATGTAGTTACAAAAATATTCATAATAATTTGTGGTAACTTTAAATTAAAATTCTTACTAAGTAATAGATCACTTTATCATTCTTGTCTTTTTGGACGCTACTCCCCTCCCAGTGAAAGTCTCGGTTTCTCTGTATGTGTCTTCCTTACACATATTAGGAAATATTCGTATTTCAGTTAATATTTAGATCCTATTCGTGCCCATACAGTGGCACAAATATACAACACCACATTTGTATTACTTTCAGTCTCTCTGCCTCTATGTAGGATGGTTGGAAATCACCTTCCAGCTGCCTATGAAATGGTAACAGAAGCTGTTAACATCCAACCTTTCCTTCAAGGGGGAGAAATGATTCCCTAAAGGAAACCCGTGTGGTTTAATGGCCTTCCTATGCCCATGCTTGGCCTGCTACACAGTTTGGTCTTTACCTCTCTCGCACATAAAAGACTCCCTGTAGCGAAGCACAGAAGTTTGAAGCGCAAATGAAGCAGGCATGTTTTGAGCAAGCCTAAATATTGCATCCCTCCACAGCTTTCCATTATCACCCGGTCAGTGTAATTGGCGGTACAGGTCTCCAGAAAGCAAAAATCTTCCTATTTCTATCTCAGTCCTCTGGTTATTTATTAAATAACCTGTGAGGTCTGCTTTCTTGCCCTCTAGAGGAAGAGTCAGATTTGCCATACATATTAGTTACATAAAGCTGCCCCAGAATTTAGTGTGCTCAACTATCAAAAATTCAAGGGAAGCTTTTTGCTTCCCTTCAAATCTTCTTAATTTTCTGAAGAAAAACACAAGAACTAAAAATTAAGAAGGCTTTGTTTTGGTGTCAAAAAAAAATATCAGGAAAAAGTCAAACTCCTTCCCAAACCTTCAGCAATTTTTAAACCAGCGATTTTTAAAGTTTCCATCAGCGTTCCTGGGGAAAGCGTGCTTTTTGTTTTTCCCTGAACAAAGGCACTGTAGCACGTAAAACAGACTTCTGTTTGGCCCCAAGCATGCCCAAGGTGCTGCTAAGATCTCATGTGTTTCAGGGGGTCTCAAAACCTGAGTGTGGAAGTAGAAAGAGTGATGTTCATAAGCAAAGAAAGCAAGATCTAAGGCGTGAAAAAATCCTTTCCTCTAGCACTGTAATTTTTTACGGAGAAATGTAGGATGGCAACTAAGAGGAGGATTTCAAGGTCCTTATAAACGCCCTATAGGTCTTATGCAAGGGGATCTACTGCTGTCATGTTTGGGCAGACACACAGATTCCCCTTCCCCTACTCACCAGATGCGCATCGCTTCCCCTCCCTCCCACCCCTCCTTCCTCTCATACGCTCCATACCACCCCCTTCCCTGTCCAATTCCCAAACAGTTGCCCCACATCTGCTGCCCCTCTGACTTTGACTGTAAACTGCCCGAGCCACTGCCTGTGGTCAGGTTCCCTACACTTGGCTTAGTGCACCCAGTCAGGCTACAGGGCCAGGCTGGAAATATCAGGCAAGCAGTGACACATATTGCTCAAAAGAAACAGTGCTCAACGAGGAAAAAGAATTGTCTTGCCTGGATACGGTTAAAATGCACCTTTTTAAAAAAGTTTACTTGTTGGCCTGTTCTCTGTTGCACAACACTCTCCTGGCATGCTTTATTTATGTATCTATTATTTTATTATTATTACTATTATTACCTATTGTCTGTTATTAATACAGCTATTATACATCTATTATATGTTTACCACATACCCTTATATCTATCTGTTCTAAAACTATCTCTCTGCCTATGGGAGAAGAAGCTGTCTCAGGAGCATCTGATCCCAGGTGACTGGATTACTAGTAACTAACACAGACGGTACCAGTTGGTGGACTCCTTACACCGCCTGTGCTGCCTGCTCTCCAACTCCAGATACGTTTTTAGAAGCCTTAAGGAGACAATAATTAGGTGAGGTAATGGTTATTCTTAGCCTATTATCTCTCACGCAAATGCTGTTTCCATAAATAAAACCTGAAGGATCCGTCAACACATGGAACTTACTCTAACATATCCTGATGGCACAAAAATGAAATGGGATCTTCAGATTTGTTTTCAACTGAGTAAACATGGTGATTTTTAGGGCAGGTCTTCTGAGATGTCTTGGGCTAGTAAATACATGCAGATGGTAAAACAAATTGACATAATATTAATTGAAGCACTCACTATCCCTTCAAGAGTTATTGTTTTAGTTCAGTTTTCTATTGGAAAGGAATTCGTTGTACTGTAACTTGATATTATTACTACAAACTAAACAAAAATATTTTTTTTAATCGAAAAGGCTCCTGGTTTTCTTGAATCTAATAGTAATTGAATCCACATTTTCCGAGCTATGTAACAAACAGCTTTTTTGTGCATAACTTGTATTCATCTTGGAACATGATATATTTTCAAAGGCATTATGGAATGAAGTGCATAAGCAGTCAGATTTGAATATAACATATTATACCATTCAATCAGCTTACTACAGGCCATAGCCTTAAAAATAAAATTATACCAGTACTGCTGGCATTTGTGCTCCAGAGGGAGATGGTTAATTCTTCAATAAAAAGTAGAAGGATTTGCATCTGCCCTGGCTGACAACATAAAAGATCAACGTTTTTCTTATACTTAGGGCAAAACGTTCTCTGTAAAAACCAAGTTAATGCAATATTAAAGCTGCAGAGTTAAGCATATAAAAATGAGGATAGGCACAGTTAATGATGAACAGTCAACCTTAATTCTGTCCTTCAGTATGTTTGCATTAAAACGTGGTTTGCCCTTGTGTGACCACTTCATTAGCAATATAATTAAAAATATTAAGCAGCAGAAACTGTGGGGCAATCATATTGAATCTTGTCCTTTGAAAAGAAAATTCAAATAACTTTATAGTGTACGTGGTATATTCCAAGCTTTTGCCTTATTATGGCTTGGGCAGGATTTTATCTATAATAAGAAATGCAATGTTTCTTATTCCTCACTTACAAAGTTACTCCCAGACTCTTCTGATATGATAAACAGAATATAATCAGGGAACAGAAGCATAAAAGGAGAAAGATGCACTATATTCTACATATATGACACAAGTTCTCAAACTTTAGCAAGCAAATGAGTCAGTTCAAGTACTAACATTTTATATAAAACATTTTATTCTTAAAAGTCCTACTTCCCAAAAGCTGGAAATATTTTTTTGTAATCTTTTCACGGTGAAAAAAATGTATTTTCATACCAGAAACTTGAAGCATGGAAACACTACTAAACCCAAAACATTACTTCAAGTTACATATTAAAAAAAAAAAATTAAGTAATAATTATACTTGTCTCAAAAGGTAAATATCATCTTTGTTAAAATTCTTCCCAATTCTTTTGGAATCAATCTGGCAAATCAGTCAAGATATACCCTACTACACCTTTTTTGTCCACATCAGATCCTCCCCCCCAGGCCTTGCCTCCATACAGTTACTGCACCAAAGTAATTAAATCAATTGGAAAAATGATTCGGCTAAAATCTGTGCCACCTCATATCACAAACAGAACATTATTGGTACAGAGTTTATTTATACCACTGCTGCTTGTTTTCGTTAAAGCTATACTGAAATAAATATCTTTATAGCTAACACACTTGTGTCCACACTAGGCTGTTACATTGATTTAAACACTGTCTGTTTTCCCAGCAATTTAGCTAAATTATTAAAACAATGACATAAAAAGAAGAGCATAGAGAGCTAGATGATAGAAACCAAAAAACACTTTTGCCTCTCATTTTCATCACCTTTTGTTTGGATTAAAATCTTGCAGATCGTGTCTAAGCCTATAGTCACAAAAAGCAACCACATTAAAAAAGAAGGGGATTTGGAGGGCTCTGCAGCATTCACCTCTTTTCGGTAAGAGCTACAAACAGTAGAAACATGAAGTAAAATTATCGTTAGTTGAGTAGTGTATGAAAGTGTCTTTTTAACAAGAAAGTGTTCCACTTTTAGTTTCTTCTCCATTTGTAAAAAACCTCTGTGAAACTTTTTCTCATTATCCGTGATTTATTTCCTTATTCCTAGACCTGGAGTGTAATAATGGTCCAAATGTAATAGCCTTGACCTTTGCAGCTCTTCTCAGGGAGGTCACGGAAAATTTTGTTTAAGTCACGAGCAAAGATTTCAACTAGCAGTAACACGAAGCACTTAGATTATACCTTACTTCAGAATATGTATAAGGGCTTTATCTACTGGAATGTATATCTCAGCTGTCCCCTGTGGCTAGCCATACAATCAACATTTTTTTACAAGCAGGGAAACTGAGGCACACCGAGAGTGAATTACCACTGACTGAAACTGGCAAAGATGGAATTAGAGGTCAAGTTTTCTGCATCCAATACTCACTTTAACCACAGTCTCATCCTTCCTCCCAGCGCTGTCCATGTCCTCCCATAACAAGACACAGTTATTATTTAAAAATTGAAGCGTGGGAAGGTTTGTGCAGATGAACACTGGTATTACTGCTCTTATGTGGTGCTGATTTGAAAATCCCAAGGAATTTTCGTCTCGTTAGGCAATGCCCAGTAATAAATTTCTTGTCTCCACTCTCCTGCCTGCTTCATCCCATTGTCTCCTTTCCTAATGTACTGCACATCAGGACTGCCATTTTTGGTACAGCTCTAAATTCAGTTCTCTCTTTCTAATTACCGGAGTCTCAGGCTGTTAAAAGGAAAATAAAAGGAGCACTCCGTTTTACAAAGGGGCAAGCAAACGGGCACAAAGTGCATCTTAAGAGTGTACTTATCAGCAAGGAATCCCTCACGTCTTTTCTCCCACCATTTTGTCAAAACCATAAAAAAGAAACAAAATGGCAACCACTAATATTCAGATTAATAAAGACCCATATGATTCCCAGCTGTTGACTATAAGTGGCAATCCGTGTGCAGTCTTTGTACCCAATGTGGTTTTCACAATACCCGTATTTGTTTCTGCCTCTCAGTCAAGCTCCAAATAGGAACTGGTATGTAGTAGGATCTGTGCAAATAATTTATTGTCTGTCTTACATTTAAGGAACTGCAAAAAGAATGTGAAAAAACAAGGAAGAAGGTTTTTGTCCATTAATCAGGACCTCATAGAGAAAAAGAATGGGGTTTTACTTGTTAATAGTGAACAGCGGTTCATGCTTTTAGATTTCATGACTTTCCATAAGGCGCAGGCATTCATATGGTTCTCACATTTTCTGACAAGTCATGCAGAAGTTAACTTAAGTTTAAGCATTTACCAAAAGCTGCAAGGAATACTGTTTTCTTTGAAAACATTCACCGTTTTCCTCACTGTGCCGTATTTTTAAAACACATTCTAGGTTTACATACCCAAACATGTATTAAATATTAATATAACACGTTTATATTGGTTCCTGTTTATTTTCTAGGGGAGCATAACAATAAGTATTGTGCAGTTTGACAGTGCTAGCTACATTATCTCCGACTACTTTTAAATGCCATCTTTCCGCTTCGTAGGGATCCAGCTAATTGGGAAACCAAAAGGAGCAAGCGCTCCTCTCCTCCCGTGTGCTCCCAGGTCAGCCCCGCCAGCGGACGGCCAGCCCCGAGGAGGTTTCCCACAGGAGGACGATGCCGGGAAGGAGGCAGTGCCACCCTCCCCGCCACTCTCCCCGCGCCACGGGGAGCGGAGGAGGCCTCTGAGCGGCCGTGGGAGCGGGGCCGGCGTGGACTGCGGGCATCGCATTCCTCCGCTCCCCAGCTATCGCGGCGGTCCCAGGGGTGTTGCTGCAGACAGCAGTAACTTAAAACAGCCTCGCTGAGCGCGCTGCTGGCAGCCCCCAGCCTGTGGGAGCATCTTGTACAGCCTCCTTTGAACACCCTCACTCCTGGGTTCGGAGCCAAGCTCGGTCTGGCCACACACAAGGTTGGGAGCTCATGGAGGTACGGGCCCGGCTGCTGGCAAAGCAGCGCCTGGGGGAGCCACGAGGTTGCCTCTCTTTAAAGAATAAAAGTGGTTTGCATATAGGAACTTCAGCTGAACAGCACTGTTTTGCAAAAGCAACGTAAAGGTAAGGCTTCTTGGGGAACAGCTTACAGGAATGGAAAAAAAACTTGTTTTATTTCCTGCAAATCAGGAACACGTGTTTACTAGTTGTTAAAATGGACTTGCATATTAACTCTTTAAAGCCTAAACGTTATCATATATGTGGGAAAAAAAGGGCAACGAAGACAACCAATATTTATCATACATTTTCTATGCAAAAGAGCCAGATAATGAAATGTATTGCAGAGTACAGATACATTGCTAAAGAGATGTGGTTTCACAATATTCTTCCATTGCAAACTATTCTCCCATTGCATAATTTTACAAATTATGTGAAAATATTCCTATTGAAAGCGAATATGATTTATACTAATCACTCAGAGGCAGCTGGAATATGAAGGAAACTTGATGCATTCACTGTTTGAAAAACAGGACACTATATTTATGGACACAAACAGAAATCAAGACAGCAGCTCTTGGGAAAAGACAAAAATTTTAAATCAGGCATTGCATTCTCTCCTTCACTAACTACATCAATAAAACTACAATATGAAATAAAGCATGGCTTTGCATTTGCTTGTTTATTTGGCTGGTTTTATTTAACTATGTTCAGCTGCAGTCACTGATACTTAAAATCTTATAACACACCATTACTGTTGCGTTCAAACACCAGAACAGGTTACCAACGACAGTGATCAATTCTACGTGCATTTTTTTTAATTATATGCTCTGATTCAATCAAAAACTTAAAGGCAAAATTCTGGGTGAAATTTCTGGCCTGTATTATCGAGCAAGTCCCTTCTAATGGTAGAATCACTGAATACTACAGGAACAAGCAGACATTTGTATCTCTAATGTAATTTCTGCACGTGTATCATGGTATAGTGCTAGCAATCATTTTCCATAATACTTTGCTTTAGTAGCTTCTACAAATAAGACAACATTTATAAAACGGCAATAAATGCAGTTCAATTTAACTTTTGCCTTACGCATACTGTTGCATCTATGCTGGATTTAATGCGTCAGCCACTTGCTACAGTGTTTGTAGCCATGTAACTCAAGGTCCCAATCTGCAAGCCCTCTCAGGACGTGTTCTGTACCTCTTAGCACACTGGCAGATGCCAACCAGCCACATGTCCAGTCTACAGCTGCTGCAAACTCAAGGACTTTCTGCCATGCAAACCCAGGCCTGAAAGATATGAGCCCTAGGTGCACTAGATTTCTTCCCCACACTGTTGTTCCAAGATAATATCTAGCTTGACGTGTCACTTCTCTCTTTGCTCTGGGTGCACAGACCCGTTGGGACCTGAAAGTGGTGAAGGCTCCTGGGTCAGCCCGGGTCCCCACAGGTCAGCCCTGCACTCTCTGCTGCGCACACAGACGCAGTGATGGCCTACGTGTTTTCAGGTTTTGAACCCATCCAGCCCTTACTTTTCTGTCTCTAGCTGCTAAAGACAACTTAAACGTGCATCTTGTCTAATTGCTAAGGCTAAGTGTGACTCATGAGCAATCTGCTGGGTTGTGGTTTTATATTTGGCAATTGTGCCACTTCAATGAGCTTATGCCGTCCCTCCAGCTCCCATGTCAACTCCTGTTTCTTTTAGCCAGTCCAGACCTGGTTCATGATGGAGCCACAAACACAGCAGTGCCAGCACAACATGGGGGCCTTCTCTTTTGGCAGCTCAGTACTTGGGAAGATTTTTCAACAGCACTCATGTTCCATTTTAAGCTCTAAAATTCAGTAGCCAGATATTGAAAAAACAAGCGGCATCCAGCATCTTTTCTGAAAATGTAGATCATTGAAGACCTAAAATCCCAACAGAAGTGTTTTGGAACCTTGGAAACTCTGACCAGCTGAGACGAACAAAGACAGATCAACCAAGAAAGCTCTCCTATGGTGATGGAGTGTACAATTTTTTTCACGTCTGCCCTTTGGGGTGGGCCTGACACGTCATGGCTGACAAGGCCGTTGATAATATGTGGGGTGAAGCCTTGATTAACTGACTGCTCAAGACAAAACAGCAGCCTCTGAAAGGTCTGAATCTTTCATGAAGATAAAATAGGAGAATTTTAGAAACAAGTGACAGATAAAGAGATGTCTTTGAGGCAAAATTTTTGTTAAATCTTTAACTGAAGTAACATTCAAGACAAATGTTTCCCCAAAACAGTAAAGAGAAGTAACTATAGCCCAGGGCCATCATTGGCCTTTCCCTTGAAAGCATCCTAATACACTCCCAGCTTAACCGGCTCGTGTCTAAACAACTGTTTGCCATAGACAAAAAAAAAATCAAGTAAAAATGTTGATTTAATTATATTGGCCTGTTCTGGTGGTATAAAAACTTCTATGAATACCCAGAACAATGTGTGAGTGGGGAGTGTGTCCCTTGTAAGTACTGAAGTTAAAATGTTTCTGTTGGCTTCCAGTTCTGGAGAGATGGTGACTTTTAACTCTAAGCACATGCTCGATTGGTCTGCGGCGAAGGGATGGGATTACTCATGGGCTGAACGTTAATTTCTGGATATTGAAATACAGCACGTACAAAAGTGGAAGAGATAACTGTGGCTGTGGAGGCTTCACGATGCCAACTGCATTAGCCAGCATTTTGGGATGATTGCAAAAGGCAGGTGATTGCTTATTAAATATGGTCATTACGTATGCATATGGCTCTAAATATTGAAAATGAGTCATTTATCTCCTGCCACTGATTTAACTGAGGTTTATTCTGATACTGGTCCATAAAACACTAATAGCCTAAAATCTTCCGGTGTATTCAACATGGAAGTTTTAGGCTCAGTTAAAATATAGACCTCCTATGACAATAAATACCTAGATAAGCATTTGGTATTGTATTGAAGAGGCATACTCACAACATGAGCTACATAAACTCATTCTCTAAATGGGAATATTTTAAGAGATATCAAGTACAGATGTTTCAAAGTAGAATTTAAGGTCTCCCTGGGTGTCCCCAACTGGTGATCACTCTATTATAAGCTTAACTCTTCACAGATAGAGTTCAGATTCCGGCTTACCTACCTGACTTTGCATGAAGGAAGAATAACTGTTATGTTTCAACAGTTCTTTGCACCCACTACCTAATATAAACCATGAACAGCTGCAATTTCACTGCCCAATCCTTTCTTATACCCTTACAACATTTGTTCTGTTAATGTAGGTTAATTCTGCAAATAACACTTCTGTAAATTGTTCTTGCAAACTGCTACATCATTTATGTAAGGACTTCTGTGAACTTTGAAAAATTAATGCCTTTAATTTTGGTTGATGGCAACATCAGCAGAGCTCTGTAAATTGCACTTTAATGAGATTTTGCTACAGGGGATAATCTGCTACTGACAGAGTAACATCTTGAAAACATCTGTAGACCTATAATTTTTCTATGACGATTAGATCCCACCACAAGAGTCCAAATACAGTGCAGAAATAAAGGAAAAAATGTAAAGTCCTAAATGAATATCCAACCTGTTCTTTTAAAAGAAGAGGCACACAATGAAAAGTTTCATGCGCTGAAAATAAATCAATTTTTCTGACTAATTAACATTTAGCTTTATTTAATTAAGAAAGACTATTACTGTCTTCACTGCTGTGCATCTGTATATAATGAAGCAAACAGCAGTAGGTATAAGATACCACAGAGGGATATGCCCAAGTAACTCAGCACTATAGGTGCAAAGGAACGTCTATTATTGTTAAGTAACTGACATCAGAGCCTCTCTTTAATGTTGTCATAAATAAAAGAAAGATTTTCACAGATGCTTTCGCATATGGTTTCTTATTTGTCTCTGATGGAGACTGGGAGTTAGATTAGATGCCAAAATTAAATGATTTAAATAGACAGCTGCATAATGCAGACTACTAAATAACACCTTTTGAACACTTTCTATTTATAGTAAGTTCTAACTCACAGAAGGATGACAAATCTCATTTTGCTTATACCACTGTAGGCTGTTGCTATAAAACCACTGCTTTTACAACACTGAAACTTCAAGGTACACTGCAGTCTATTTGGAAGTGCAAAGCGCACAGGATTATCATGGCAAACAGGAGTGGAAAGCTCAGAATCCAAGATTAATAGATTAATTTAGTCATTTAAATATGCAGTTCATGATTATCTGTAATAGAGCTATCCAGGATGAACTGAAAAGGCAGGTAGAGAGAGGACGTCAATGCAAACTGCTGGAGAATTTTGAGTCTGTCATCATCCAAGTTCAAGTGAAGTGATGGACATCAGAGAAGGCACTTAATGCCTAAGCAATAATCTATCATTTACCAGCGCTAAGGTATTATATCTTGGGGATAAAACTTTGCATCAAAAATACTGTATTCGGTGCAAGGAAAAATGCAGGTGGGTGAGCACTGGCTATATAGCTTTGTCAGTGTTTTCAACCCGGCACAGGTAAGCAACATCCAAGCATGATAAAAATGCAGAAGAAAACAAAAACAAACCAACCCTATGTGTTCAGAACATTGTGTTCAAGAACTTGTGTCAAAGGCCTGCAGCATTTCAGGAGACATATTCTGTAATAGTATAACCATTCCTTGAATTGTTTTTCCGTGTCCTATACAACCATAAAACAGAGGAAGTAACAGTTCACAAGTACGGAGTCTGCATGAAGTTATTCTGGAAAGGAATAGGAACTGCCAAATCCTACCAGGATCAGAAATCTACTCCTGAAAGCAGTTAACACTCTCTATTTCCAGCAAGGTGGAAGGTACTAGCTAGTGGACAACTCTGAAATGTTCTATCAAAACAGAGGATTTTTCCTACCACCTATCTGTCAGCGGAGGTACTATGTGCAGAAACACAAAAATGAAGAGGCATCATTTGAAAGATACATTTATAGGTTTCTACATAGTCTATCCTATCTGCTGAGAAAGTCAGAGAAGCAGGATTTAATCCCTGTGGCAGGAGCTGGGACTCATGCACTAGGTGATGCTCTTGTCTTTGGCCCCCTCCTGCCCACCACTGCCTGGGCTGCCTGCACATCAGCCTCCACCACAGCCACCACGGTATAGCTCCACACAGTTCTCAGAGTGGCGCCCAGCTGCTGCTGTTGTGCAGACTTGGCCTTTTCCTTTTGTACTGAAATTAGAATATATTAATTTTATCTCCTGTTGCCTTTTCATTGGGATTTGTGAGTCAGAGGTTAGATCACTTTTCCACAGAGTTCAGTCCTCACAGTTCTGAGTAGAGCTACTAGGGCACACACAGCCCTCACTCCTTCCTTCACACAGGCACAGCCCAAAATTTGCGTCCTTCTTTGAGCCCGGCATAAGCAGCTAATGAAGATTAGGGATACTATCATCCCTTCTCCACCACTTTAGCCTTGCTATGGCTCCACACCGGTGTCACCAGACACTAAGGGGACAACTCGGGAATCAGACAACTTCCAAACCCACCTATCTTTTTCCCACCCTGATAAAGCGAGTAGGACATGAGAAAACAACTTCAGCCTCTTACAATTCCAATTTCACAGCCAGAGAAAATGAACCAGGAGGTACGCATTTTGTCACAGAAAGACAGTAAGGATGCCAACACTCCCAACCCCAAAAACAGTTAAGCGGATTATGCTGCCTCTTTATAGCTTGGTCTCATACTGCACGCTGTATTTGTCAGTAACATACGGTATTCATCCATTTTCCTTTTTCTAGACCATCCTTTTACTAGCTAGCATCATACAGTTGATACCATTAAGAATCTAACATCTAGTAGTGAGAGTATTTGCCTGTAGCATGGCACTGTATAAATAGAGGTAATGAGAACTTTACTGTAATGTTTATAAGACCGTTTAGATACTCAAAGTGCCTTTCATATACTCAAATAAGTAATGTCAACACAATATGATCCCCATTCTCCAGAGGAGAAGCAGGGCTGAGTTTCCATTTAAAATTTCCCAATTCCCTTTGCTTCACTTCTAACAGCTTAAGTCTGCTAAAAGTAGCTCCAGGGGAAAATTTCCAATGTGTTCCAATAATGTGTTTTATTAACTACATTTTGTAGGCATTAATATAATTAAAATAGTATATTTTATGTAAATGCCAGCCGAATTACAAAAGATACCATTAGCAAAGATTTGAGCTTAAAGAAAATGTATTTCCAGCAATCTCAGTTCTTCTACAGTCTTAGGGTAACTAAAGCTCTGAAAGGGATTCAAGATGTGGATAGATGTAGATGTGCTCACCACTATAAAAAATTTGGAAAAGACTAATTCAAGCTTGAAATATGGAGCACTGAGACACGACAATGATCTTTAAAAGCAACCACTTAGAGGTTTCCCTTACTTATGCTTCTCTTGACTGGGAGAAGCCTCTTTGTCTCTCTCCACTAAACTGCTAATGCAATGAGTGTAGCACCAGCTTTCCAAAAAGTCTTACTGTGCTGTACTATAAATGATTAAGCTACAGAGGGAAGTGAAGCTTTGGCTGACGCCCTTGATAGGAAAGTCATTAAAACATACGTGCCTCTTTTCCTACCAAAAATCTGAGGAAGTTCTCAACAAGTAGTCACATAAATTTAAAGCAACTGTGGCAGTCTTATTTTACACGTCAGACGTGAGGAGCATAATCGGAAGTTAGCACATGGAAAGCCACCAAGCAAGCTAAAATTTAGAGTCAAATAGGACTGAGCACTTGGAGGGCTCCAGCACGGCTTTCTGTACTGTTGTTTCTGTGGCACCACGTCCTGTGGATGAGAAGACCTCTGCAGGGCCCTGCCTTGAGGGAAGCAGCCCTTCACCCCTGAAAGAACCTGTTCGGTTTTATGCTCTTCAAGGATTGATCCACACTAGGCAAAAAAACAGCTCTGTGTGTAAAACAGCATTAAACGTCCTTTGCATCACCCTGTGCAAAGCAAGAGAAGCTTTTCAGTACTGTCCAGTTCACTTTATTTTGTTTCATGTCTCATTAGCTCAAGCAGGATAATGAATAACATCAAAACAGAGTCCACTAAGAGTGATAGATTAGTAAATGGCTGTCATTTTTGTGCAAAAAATATTTTTATGAATGTATGCACATTTTACCATCAAAAACACTCTTTATTAAGCCTCTGTCACTATTGATACTGGCATTATATTCTGTGAGTGCTTTGTTATTATGTGCTACAGTTCAGTGGGTCTCAAAACCATCAAGTTCAAAGTCACTAGAACAGGGACTATATGGCAAAGACAGCAAAAGTCAGGTATTGACCCATGAGTGTTCACCTGACTCCTGAAGTGGTTTTCGGATTAAAAATCCAAAGAATCCACTGCTGGGGAAAAAAGGTCAGCAGTATCATGAATATCAGAAGCAATATTTTGTAAGGCTGAGTTCTTAATAAAAAGAAATATAGTATGAAGCACAACTAAAATGTTTGAATAGCTGGAAATAAATCACCTTGGGTAAGCTGAACAGAAATAGCAATTAATAATGCTAATAATTCTGGTTCTGAGCATATCAAGTAACCGAACAATTTAATATACCCTAAAATACAATAAGAATGCAGCATTACAGTAAGAAAATGTAAATGTAAATAACATCTTCATATTACCATTGACAATAGAAAAACAAATAGAAGGTGTCTACTGAAAGGAAGGGGAGTGGAATCTATTTGAAATATTGTTAATGCTTAAACACTTAAATCTGAATAACAGTTGCGTTATCAGGAACCTTCCTAGAAAAGGAACAATTGAAAATAAATTCCATTGGAACCGGAAAAACATTCCCAATATCAGTTAATATTACCATCTGGTAATAAAGATATGAAGGTCAAAAAAATGTCAGCTAACTTTCCAAAGCCAGAGATTGTGAACTTCAACCACCGAACAAGCTTATTTTCAAGGACAGAGATCAGTATACAATTGATTGCCATATTATCCACAATCCAGAGAATTTGGTTGTCTTCCCTAACAATAAGACCGGAAGATAAAGTCTGTACTTCACTGAAGGAAAGAAAACCTAGAAATAATATATCCTAGCTGACCTTGAAGATACTACTTAGATTAGGCAGGGAAGAATATCTCTCACATTGAAACTTAGTCGAAAATTGTCAAACCAAACAAAAAAGGTCACTTTGTATTTCTGACAACTAGACCATACGCAAATTAAAATCAAATACTTTTTCCTGCCCTATGAATGCTTGTCAAGTGGCTGGGTAAAATCTAGGGAGCTCAGCCTTACCAGGAAAACAGATGTTGCCTCATCTGGTTTGATGCTCATATGGATGTTGAAGTCTCTAAGGCTAATAGTACAGTTCCAACAGTAGCTCTGACAGAGTTTCAATGAATACATTTGTGATATATTTCATACACTCTGATAGTCTATACACTCTTGTAACTACAAACTTTGATCCTTCCCTGGAAGTACAGGAAACACCTGGATAGTCTAATAAACTCCGCTACACAGTTGGCCACTTTGTGCATTGCAACCAAATTGTAACCAGGTCTTAGAAATATGAGATGTGGATCTCCATTTCCTCTGTATTGCAGCCATCGATGCAATACTTTCCATGCAAAAGTGAGCCCTTGGGGAGGATAGTGAGGGAGAAGAGACTCAAAACAGATGAAAGAGAGCCAGTAAACCTAAATGCATTTCTATATAATGTGTTTCTCTTCAAGCAAGAGGATGTTGTCCTTTCTCCTGTATGCCTCCTTTGCTGAGCACAGATGTATTATCTGCACTCTTTCTGCTCTCTCTGCTCCTTTACTCTTCTCTTATTCCCAGGCATAAGTATGACACTTTCCACATTTCCTTCAGATCACCAATCTCAGTCCAGAAATTGTGAGCACAAGATATTTTGACCAGTGGTGACTGTGACCAATACAGGACAGCTGGCTTTCCTCACCTCTGCCACATAACAGTTCTCTTTTCAGCGACTTTGGTTATTGGTCAAAACCAGCGCTTTAATACTTACAGTGTAACTCAGAGAGAAAAACAATTCAAGGTTTAGGAAGATAATTTCTTGATGTCAGTCCTTGATCCCCAGCGATGTTAAGACACAACTTTATTATGCTATTTATCATGGAAGAGTTATGTTGGCTTAATATTTTTATACCAATAGGGTAATTTAGCATGTCAGCTTCCTGAAAGACTAACTTGCTGTGTTTATGATTATTGCAACTTTAACACCTTTGCATTCCTTCCTCTTTATCTCTTTTCTTTTCCTCCATTTGTATACTGAGCTAAACACATTAAGCTTTTCCCTTGGTTCCTGCTGGTATTTTTCAGTCCTAAGCAGAAGAGATATACCTAGTAAGGAAAAGAAGTCTCACCTCCATCCTTTCTCTTGATTTTGTATATAAAAGAACACATTGCCTAGTTGAGACTCTCCTGGTCAGAATATGAATCTATATTGGTACCTCCACCCAGTGGCTTTCTACCCTCCCAGAGAAGACTAACCAGGGAGGGCTAGGAGAGCACACACAACTAATCCTATGGGAAAACATGCTGAAGCAAGTTTTATCCTTTACACTCTTGTCACCCTATTTACCTTCCTCGTAGAAAGTTACCACCCTGACAGACAGGTACACTAATCTTATTTCAAGAGCATGCTTTGGGTTTTTTTCTTGTCATTCTGACTTTCCTGCATTCCTTGTCATCCTCATCTGCCCCAGAGTCTGACATGTTAGCTGTTTTCTAAGTGCCACACACAAGCGGTATGCTACGGATGTAATAGCAGATAATGGTCCCTAATATGGTAAGCTAAGCTTAACCACACCTAAGCTGCTCGTCGTAATGTTACATCTTGTCAAAGGTTTTGCAGTACCTTACCTGAAAGTGGTGTTAGAGCTAATGGATGCTCTTTGCATGATTATTTCTCCTTTATTTAAGAATGAGCATTACATTTGCTTTTATCCAGACTTTCAGCATTGCCCAAGGTCCTTTTGACTTTTCTGCTGAATGGTGGTTGTATAGGGAGGTTGTTAGATAGGTCTTAATTTAGGAAATGCACTGAGGCACATGTTTCCATTCTTCCCTCCTCAAGAACAGATATGCTTTGCTCAATCAGAACATCTACTTATCTTACAGCACGCGTAAATTGGATTGGCTGATGGGTGTAGATTTAAATTTGGCATGAATTTCATTACATATGCTTTACCTTCAGCTATTTTTATTAGCTTTCCTTTCTTTTATTTGCACAGGCTTAAATCCTTTTTTTTGGTGCTTGTTTAAAACATTTTTTAAGTTCTGTATCTCTCCCTTATCTGAGTTGCTATCATTCTCCTCCTCGCTTACTATTTGTATACTCAGTAGGGCAGACTAAATAAATTAATAAAACTAGTTCTTGTTTCCAAGAAACAACTGTAGTGTCTACAAAAAGATGCAATTATAGTGGAATAGCTCTTCACTTCCCATAAATAACACTAAAAAAAAATCTAAATAACAAAATGCTTTTTCAAGTTTTCCAGCAAATCAAAAAGATTTTATGTACCTACAAATTCTAATCAAAGTAGCAATTAAAAATCCATTTTTTAAAACTCAGTTAAAAATCCAGCTTTGTTCTGGAGTAAATAGATGTGAGTTTGCTTGAGTGTAATACACATTGCATCCATTTGACAAGAGGGTGAGAACAACAGGCTTGGGTTGTGGGTTGTTTTTTTTACTTTAAGTGCAAATCAGCATGAATGTTCTTTATGTTCCTATCTTTTGCTTTTACATCAGTAAAATTTTACACTGAATTCAGGTCTGGTCCTCAAAATTTTATTTTTGGCTTGGAACAATTTTGCAAAGTTCTATATGGAATGTAATTTCCTTGAAATTTTTATAGAATGAAAAATACCCTACTTCAAAATGTGTGTAATAGAAATAAATTATAGTACTACTTCATAGCAAATGGAGGAAATTAATTAAAGCTTATAATTAGAAATTACTTAATAAAGAAATGTTCCTGTATTCCTTTTAACCTGGACCTAAGAGAAGATATTTAAGCGAACAATGAACTCCTCACAGTTAAAT
Organism: Gymnogyps californianus; assembly: GCF_018139145.2. NCBI lineage: Eukaryota > Metazoa > Chordata > Aves > Accipitriformes > Cathartidae > Gymnogyps > Gymnogyps californianus. The sequence goes on from NC_059480.1 coordinate 13,988,169, forward strand.
TTGACAAAGCTTCTGTTTTAGCAATTATGCCATTTTCAAATCTTTGATTTAAGGCAGTTTATCAAAGCTGGCTGCATGTCTTAATTGAACTTGCCATTTCAGTGTAAGAGTTTGCATCCTCTAGTTTGCTTGCAACATGTTTTCAATACACATGCAAAAGGGAGAGCTAAGCATATTTTGCTATTAATGAAAAAATGTTTCTAAATATACGTGGCATCCTCCCTCACCTGATAACAAGCTGCAAATTGAAGGCTTTGGTTCTTGTTTTTCTACTCACCGCTGACTGAATTATGTTTAGAATATATTTTTTAAAATATATTTAGAAACATGGTATTTTTTCTGATCAAACTAAGGTGTCTCTTCTCTATTCTTACTACTGCCAAGCATGTGATTTACACACAGTTTAATTATTCAGATGTTTATTATGTTCTACATAATGAAATTTGGACCCTCATATTTTCTTCCTACATGCTCAGTGCAGGCTGCAATTATAGCCACAGATATCTGTTTATTTGATGAATTTTGCTTCTTCTGCATAGTTTGATAAATATGGAAATAAGTCAAAACCTACTTTATATACAGTAATTAAAGTGAAAAATCTAGTCATGATGCAAATCCTTAATTGGACTCCAGGAGAGATATGCAGAATTTCTCTTTAATAATATGGGATGACTGGGGACAGAAAAACAAAGCACACTAAAATATGGTTTAGAAGCACAATTAATCACAAAATAGAAAACAACCAATTTAGCATAGCTCATTCAGTGACTCTCAAGGCTCAGGTAATGTTCTTTTAATCATCTGGCTCTAATATTAAGGTTGTGTCATGTGCAGCTGAAATAAAACACAATATATGTGCTGATCTTCAGTGTGAAACATGTTCTCTGGACTAATTTGTAAACACAGCCTTTTCACACTAAAATGCTCAGTCTACTTAATGACGTGTAAGTGAATGATCAAAGCAATGTAAAATGGTTTTTAACTGTTACTATTTAATGTATTAATTCATTAGCAGAAATAAACCCTCTTGCAGTTGGTTGCAGGGAATATGTTTTTGTTGGCTATATATAATTCATTTTGTTTTTTCATTTTATTAAGACAAAGTCATTATTTTGGCTGATGATGTTCCAAAGAAGAATGTACTTGTTAAGCGGTATTAAATTGACGAGTTATAGCACAGAGCAGGTGGGGCTGAGATACAAGTCTCCAGGAAAGAGAAGTCTGTACAAGCTAAAGAAATAAATGGTTTTTTTCCAAGCTCTGAACATATATTGCTCTAATCAGCTAAAATTAACCATCACTGTCACTTAATTTGATTGTAAAAATATTATTCTCCATATAGCTTCGTGTAATATCCCATTAGGGGAATATGATCACGCTCTAATCAGAAGGTGTTGGATTTATTGTGCTAGTTTGTTTAAACTACAAATATAATTAATCTCCTTTTGCACTTATCCTAAATAAGAAACACCAGAATGACACTTTTGTCTTCAAATGGATTATAGACATTGAGTAGAAGCCAGAGGTCATCCCCCCGCACGGCCATAATTATTGAAGCAAATATCTGCTTCAAAACCTAAAGCGTTCTGTCAAGCATTCAGCCTGCCTGACCCGGCAATGGCCACGGACCGCACCAGAGGCTCCGTGGCTGGGACATGACCAGGAGGACCACTCTTCTGTTACCCAGATGTGCCCGTTGGTAGAGACCATGACTGCAAGCTTCCATGCTGAGAGCAGCTGAAATTAGAGAGGCTTGATGTCCAGTATTCAAAATCACTGTTAAAACTCTTTCTAAGTCGGAACCCCAACTGTCTTTGACAGATAAAAGGAAATCTATGCAATCTAGTTTCAATGTAGTCTACTCTTGACCACCCTGAGATGACCTGGCACCTCTGCATGCACCTGCCATAAAACTTAAAGGCTTCAGAAATTCTTTTCTTTGAAGTGTCCTAATAATAACAGTCTAACCTTTGATGTTTCTTCCTGTACCACATGCTTGAACTTCTTATAATCTAAAGTGTATAACCTTCAATTGCTACACACAAACCGGTTGCACATCTTGAGAACACAACACTATAAACCTAATGCAAACTGTAGTAATGATGTTTTTATTTCATTTGTATTTAGCGCTTTATTTATATAGCATCATAAACCTAAACGCTTAACACACCAATTGGCCATTAACCATCCAGGCTGATTAGCATGGAGCAGAATTCACCCTCCACAGCCCAAAGACAGAAGAAATAAACAAACTCATGCAAAATAAACTTTGCGTGCAAATACAATATTTTAGGAAAAGATCCTTTTCACACCAAAAATCAGAGAGAAATTCTGTTTCCAATGGCTTGAGATCACATTCAGAGAGTATTATTTGAATACATAAAAATTACCGGACCTTGAAGAAGTCAGGGAAAGTTATTTTTAAAAACCATCTCTAGCCTGATGATTACCTCAGGTTTCTGTAAGTTTTTACAGAGCCCTCTGAGAATGTCTGTCCAGCTCTGTTTTATGTTACTTCACAGATTTTTAATATTCAATAGTCCTTATCCCATGCAAATGTTTAGATCTACAAAGAATTGTTTCTAGTCTCTATTTTTAACTTCTACATCGGGGATGAATTTTATCCAAGATGTATCATTTATATAGCTCCGGGGAGAGAGAAAACATATTCTCCATGTAGCCCCAGTCCTGCAAAGGCTCATGAACATGCTGAACTTCCCTTGCTGTAAGCCATTCTGCTGAAATTGTGAGCATCTGCAGAGTGCTGCTCCAGCATTATTTAAATTCCTACCTGTCCTGTTAATCACTCTTTTGGGTGGTCACTTCCAGTTGACTATTTTTCACCTTATGGTTTTCCAAAACTTCAGGGCATTAGATCTAAATCTTGCCCTTTGGTTGGAATTTTTTTTTAGGTTGCTTTTGAGAACACTGAACTTTGGAGGAAAATTATTTAAGCAACAATTATTATTCACATTTTAGGGTAATGCGTTTTGTCCAGTTACTCAGAAAAACGGAAAGGTTCTCTTTTTCTTTATAACTAAGGTTAAGCTGGACATTTACAAAGAAATAATCGTCACTGAAGAGAAAAGCCCTTCTGAGCAGACCAGTGAACACAGTTCAGTCCAAACTGCCCACATGCATCAGGAAAGAGAACACATAGTTCTGGCCCTCTCTTCGGTTTCCATTTTGTTATCAGATGTTTGCAATGGATCCGTACCGACCTCAGTTCACCTGACTAAGGTTCAGTCCTTCTGGCTCCCACTACAAGATTAGAATCCAAATTTGTAAATTATCAAAATGAGAGCAGTTACAGTTACACCGATGTAACTGGTCAAATAGCTACAATAGAACAGGAAAAGATTTGGAGAAGGAAGGCGAGTATGAACAAAACTCAGTAACAGCCTCCAGGCATGGGCAGGTTAAATAAACTAAGTCTCCTGGAACTGGAAAAAAAATTACTTAAATGACTAATGGAGACACAGTAAACCTCCATAATATCAAGAATGATGTGGTCAGGATATATGAGGAATGATTGCTCACTCTCTAGAAGACTTGAGGGGCCATCAGATGAAACTTGTAAATGTCAAGTTCAGAAGAAAAATAGGGCATTCTTGATATACAGTGCATAGTTAAGGCAGGGAACTCTTTTCACTGGGAGACACTAGGACTGCCAAAAATCTATATGGATTCAAAAAGCATCTGGAGAAATTCATGGAAAGGAAACTCAACAGGACTAATAAATAGAAACATGGCATCTCTACCGGAAGAAATCCCACAAGAAGCTTGGAGTGTAATTCTGAGAAGTATCACTGCACAGTTGCTCTTATTCTTCCCTAGGCATCTGTTGATGGCTATAGTCAAGCACAGGATATTGGGCTAGATGGACCAGTGCAGACACTGGATTTAGCCTGGCCCAGTGCAGACACTCCTGCAGTTTGAAGAAAAATGTACAGCTGTCTGACTCATTTCAATGTCTTCAACAATAAGGCAAGAGATGTAAATCATTATGAGAATGAGACAAATCTGAAGAAATGACATATTGATGTACACAGAAAAATTTGGCATTGGATTTCTCAAAGACAATATTAATATATAGTGATGGAACCAGGCAGTCCACCTAAAGATCTAGTTCAAAGTCTCCTACCTGGTTAAAATCCACCTGGAGGCAAAGAAAAGGTGGTAAACATCGGGTTATTCATATCGTTTTGTCATATTTGTCTGACTTTTAAATGCCTAAGAAGCCTCTTAAATGAGTGTTCCTAAAGCAGAGTGAAAGCATCAGCATTTGGCTATACGGTACATACTTTTGCCCCAGCCTCCAAAGCATTTCCCAAGTTTGCTCTGTTTTGTTTTCACTGGTGATGTTTTTCTACTATTGGAGGCTCCCAGAACTCAGTGCAGTATTGCAGGCACCATTTCACATAATAAAGGCATTAGCACCTCCTTGGTTTCTAAAAAGATATCTCTCCAGCCTGAAATTACTTTTGCCGCTGTATCACTTTACAAGCTCTTTTCCAATTTGCTACCCACTATAATTCTAGGTATTTTTCAGTCTGACTGCTTTGTAAGTATCTCCTTCCATTATGTAAAGTGGTTTCTTTTCAGATTCTAGATTGTAGAGCTACTCAAAGTGAACAAAATTTTTTCACTCGCATTTTTCATTATCATGTTGCACTTAAACCATTTCTTAGGGGAACTTAATAATGTTCTGTAGTTGATTAGAGTTAAAAAGGCCTATATTCTTCTTTCAAATATGTACAAAAAGCTCCTATTGACTGACTTCAATTAACTGAATTTATTTCAATTCAACAGTCTAAATTCATTCTTCGTCTAACTCTGCTGAAGTCTAGTGAGCCAAATATTGTGTGACACAGCTGAATTTCACATCCAAACCCAAAGCAATATTTCAATGTTGTCCATTACACAGATGAACAAAAGGGGAATACTCGACACTGAAAACTGAGTGAAACACATACCCTGACCTATACAGAAGTTTAGACTTGATTAGGTTGGTCCTTACATCATATAACTATAAAAATTCTACTCCTAGACCTAGTGATTACCACTGTGAAGTCCTGGAGTGGAGTCATAGCAACAATGCCTCCCTTAGGCTTCAGCAGAGGTCAGGGTTTCCCTACACATCTGCAGAATAACAGCATTGTGTTTATTTAAAGAAACTCAAAAATAAAAATAAAGCAATTAGGAAGCTTTTCAGGAGCAAACAAGTTGAGCAGGAAGAGGGGAAAAAAAATCAAATAAAACAGGAAGCAAGGCAAAACTGTATTTACATCTTCTACATATGGAGTTTGGAAATCCAGGTGGTTTCTGTTTTGTTCCTATTTGCTTCAGATATTGAAATATCCAGATGTCAGTACAAAAATATACTTGAGAACTACAACATTTTAAAAGAAATTAAAAGTCATGCTCTGTCTATTCTACCCTTTAACTGACACTTTGTCACAAGCATAATCAGTTAATACAGTAGTAGAAATAATTTGCTTTTTTTACACTTTTTCCAGGGTTCAACCTAACTTATAATGGAAGTCAGCTTGTTGAGTCAGTGACTTCAGAGGGGTTTGGATTAGCTCCAAGTTAGAATGCTTTTTTTTTTTTTTTTTTAGTAATACAGCCAGTATATCTATATGAACGAATATGCTCGCTCTCTCGGCTGATTGGCCGATTGACCTACTTTGGGACAGGAATAGCTGTTGTAGGTAAAACCAAGGTTTATCAACTGCAGTATCCTATTCCATCAGCGGCTGAGGATGGGTGCCTGGGGCGGGAGGCCAGGCATGCTGGGAGAAGAATGGGAATAGTCTCAATTGCAGCCATTTGTTGCACAGAGACTTCCGGAACCACTTCCCGAACACTGAAACCAGTGTTTCTAGCTCTTGATAGTGTTTTCTTCTATTAAATTGTCCAATCAGTTGTTCAACTCATATAACATCTTAGCATCCTGTGGCAAAAAGTTTCACAACTTAACTACGTACTGTGTGGAAAAGTATTTACTTTGGGTGATTTTGAACTATCAACTGACATCGCTTGAGCTCTTCCATTCTTGGATGTTATAATAAGATAGTGAATAAATGTTAAGGTATTTTAATAGCTGGTGCTTAGTGATTTTCTATGTATTTTCTGTAAAGGTGCCACTGTATGTCAATTAGTCAGTTTTTAAAAGAACATTCCAGACATACAGATAATATGCAATTAATAATATTGTGCTGATTAAATAAGCTGAATTAGACCGTGAAGCACAGTATCAGCCAGTCAAGAAGTTGAAAGGAGCTGACATTCCTGTTTTGAACACTGGATTATGCTAAAATCATCAAGCGTTACTCTCAACACAACACTGAGGAGAAAAAGCATTACTTCTTCAGATGCAGCTCTGGGTTCAGGAGCCAAGAAGCACCACCTGAGCAATATCATTTCCAACACAGGTGTCTGATGAACACAGAGACTCGGCTCATCTGCTCATAGCAACCAATCTTGTTTAGAAATTGGACAGCCTGTCTTAATATTTCAATGGCTTGAAGTTGTTCCACCAGGTCATGTTGAACTAATCTAATGCCACAATGAGAAAACTATTAAGTGCATAAATGTAAATAGGCAAATAGTTGTTATGACTGTAAAAGCAAAAAGAAAATGGCATCCTTCCTCTGCCAAGCAGAAATGAAAAAAACAGTCTCAGCTACTACAGTACTAGTCTTTTATGACAAAAACCTATTACCTAACAAGTACCTCCTGCCAAGAGACAAAAACAGCAACATTCATATCTTTAAAGATTTTTTTTTATTATTTGTTTTTTTCTGCAATTCTTATGATTTCTACTCTTTTATTTTTCTGTTATACACTAGTCCTGGTTGAGAGATGATATAAGTTGAAGTCACTACCAGATTCAGTAGCAACCTTTGCTACCACCAAGCATAAGGTTTGGGGAACACAATGGGACACACAGCACTAACTGATGGGGTTGCCTGAGATTTTATCTCCCACATCATCTCATTTGCCCTAACCTAGGCACATCATTTCAGTCTTGTTCAGGTATGTTGGTGCTAAGCCAAGTGAATTAAGAACTCATCAGTGCCAGCAACAAATAAAAGAGCACTATGCGCTATCTGTATATTAAAACTATAATGACATCTGCTTCCATGGTAATCCTGCTAATACCTTCACATATTCATTAAGCAAAAGGGCACTATGAAGGAAACAGAAGTGTCTACAGAAGTCAAGATTAGTCTCACTGAAGCTTGTTGAAGACAATGCTTGAACATGTTTTTTCACACAAACAATGAACAGTGATGATTTACAATTTCTTGGAAGAACTGAATAAATCCCTTCACAGGCAATGGAAGTGCTTTCCCTGGCCAATGAGAGGAAATATTCAGAATAGGCTCTTTGTCCCAAAAGAAGGACTGACTTTCACTTGGAAAGAGTATATTAAAGTCTAGAAAATTAAAATACTAATTGCCTTTCCCCACTCCTTTCCACGGCAAAAAAATTATTCCAAACAAACATTAAGAAAGATGACGTTTCTCACAGAACTCTTGTATAAGGAGAGCTAGATCATCTACTTGCTTCTGAATTTAATATTCAAGCAGAAAGAAGTCACCATTTGCATGAAATAATGCAATTGTCTGAAAACTAAAAAGTTGGCATTAAGTTAATGTGTTCCAGCTTAGAATATATTTGTGTATGACTATGTCAGATATTCTTATCAAAATAAAATCAGTCCCAAGACCAAAAATGAAGATGTTGGTCATGACTGTCACAAAAAAGCCTCATCTTTAGGACTCAGCTCAGTGGGGGAATGAATGGGCTAATAGCTTAGAGAATGGTGGATTGCTGAGCTCTGTATTTGTGGTATGAGTTCATTCAACTGTACCTACAAAAAGTAAAAGTTTATGGCAGTTCCTGGGTGATTTTTATTTACTTGGAAAGGAGAAGAAATTTGATCCACTAATTAAGGAGGTCTACAAAGTATTGTTATTGTTCTTAGAAGGATGTACTTGAACGCATATTTTTTATCTTTTCATTATTACTATAAATTAAGACCTTAGAGGAGAACTTTAATGGGCTATTTCTGTCTGCTTTACAGGAGGTGACAGTCAACCAGAGGTACATAAAGAAAAGATTGCAGAATGCAATGATTTTGATTAAAGCTTTGATGAGTTGCTCAGCAGAGATGGAAAACTCAGACCATGAAGATCTACCAGCCCTTATTAAAAATCCATACAAAACAGTTTGTATTAAGCTCTCAGTGTCTTAGACTCAAGACAAAAATGAGTTTAACGGTTTTTCTTGTCCATTGTGAAACCAGCGTTAGAACAGAGAAAAGTTTCCAATCCACAAAGACAGTATGACAGAACTGAGCACATCTGGGTGTGCTGCATTCCTAGAGCACCTGGAGTACTTCAGAACTCTATTATCCAGAATTTATGGAAAAAGAGTACTTTTTAGGAAAATAAATATTTTTGTATTGACGAAGAACACCACAAGTACTTCTTAAAGCAAGAGAAGTAATTTTATTTGGCATAAGCCGGCTTTCCTGCAACAGTAGTCTTGATTACTTTCCTGAATAACTGCAACTCCCTTCTGGGACTTTGTTTTAGTTTTCCCCTGCACGTTTTGAATGCTTTTCCAGCTCTGTATCATGAAAGCCACCCATACACTGACACTGAAACCATTTGCAAAAGAAAACAAAGGTCCCTGATCTCCATACAGGGAAGTCTTAAATGAAGACTTCTCTTTTCTTGGTCTGTCTTCTCCCCCTTTAAAATCTGTTCTCCATCTCCTTGAAGAGAACGGGATCCCATACTTGCTTGCCTACGGAATGGGTACAGATCCATATTTATCCTGCTTCCCATACATAGAGTTCATAAAGCTCAGCTCATGCAGTACTTCACACCTGAGAGGATAAGCCAGTCATTGTCTAACAGCTCACCATTCAAGTTGACTTCAAACAGTATATTCTACCAGCTGAGTTATAAATGGGGTTGAAGTACCCAATCAAGATGAGGGGCTTTCATCAGGCAATGACTAAAATTATTTAAACTTGAAGCTACGGCAAAACGGTCTCAGAATTTAGCAGAGCCAAAAGAATTAACACTATGTGAAGTCATAGAAAGCAATAACCCAGAGACTTTCTGTCATCAGTACTGCTGAGCAGCAACCACAACAAAATGAGAAGGGATGTCCTTCAAAACTTAGGTGGGTGAAGTAGTAGGAGGAGTAGTGCTTTTAGAGATATCACTTACAACTAGTAGTATGCTGAGGCTCTTAAGAAGGTGCTTCCTTAGAGACAGAAATACATATTAAAGTATAATTTTAAACTACAACTTTCATACCCCAATCACTTAATCTCCCTTCCTGGATCCCAAACTCAGAAATGAATTGATGCTATTTATTCTCCAGAATTCTTCCCTCATTCTCAAGCTGTCTCCTATATACAATCCAACACCAACACAAGAGACATGGTTTTAGTTATAGGTGGGAAAGGAAGATTGACTGGCTCACCTCTTGAGGTTTTCTCCAGTCCTATAGCTTTATGATCCAGTTCCTTAAGGGAAGAAAACACCTAGTTTTCTATCAAACCTAATGTGCCAGTAGAAAGCTAAGTCCCCAGGCAGTAGCAGGTCAGAATCTTACTACAGAGAATACTTCTGCAAAATTATAAGCTTGTTGCTGATACCTTGGGCCCAGATCCAAACAGAACATAAATCACCTAAAACAAGTCTTAAACAGAATGTAAACACCCGCAAGTCAAGAGTTGTAAAAACCTCTGCAGAGCTGCTATCAAATGTTCCAGCTTGTACATTTTTTCCGTACCTTTAAAAAAAGTGATAAATTACTTGGAAAGTCTCTGTCCGAACATGCACAGAACTTCCTTGTGTTTTCATCTAATGACAAGCAATTTGGCAACACTCCCATTCTTAAGTCCAGTGGAGTTACTGAAACCAGTCTTTCCTTCCCCAGCAAGGAGAGCTGGCCTGTGCAGAGCACAAGTTAACCAGGCTTGAGCCCTCCCCAACATTCAGTGACTGCAGGAGCTTGATTTCAACACACAGCTAAAGAGAGTCTATTTGGGGCTCTTAGGAGGTAACATCCAAGAAGACACTCAGACTGAAAGCCAGAAAGATCAGGTTCAAATCCTACCTGCCAAGGGATGATGAGTTGGAAGCCTGGTAAGTAGAGGATGTGCAGGAACAGCCTGCCTACAAACCCCTCTGAATGATGATATTCTCCATCCTTTTTGCTGAAGATGTGCCACCATCAGAAAACAACATGAACAACTATTAGAAAGTAAAAAAGAACCCAAAAGGGAGCCCAAGTCTAGCAGCAGTTCGGGAGTGCAGTGGTTAGGACACCTCCTAAGGAAGTGAATGTCCTTCAACATTAAGAACACTTACTGGAGAAAATAAAGGAACAATCCTATTTGCAAGAAAGACAGAGCAGAGCTGGCCACCTGCAGGATGTGGCTAGTTGGCTTCTATTGACTAGTAAAGTACTATCTTGCACTGGAACCAGTTGGATTTTCATCACTGAAATATGAATGCTATTAAGTTTGTCACTGATGATATGCTAATATTATTAAAGGCTGATTTTCCCATCTTCATCATGTTCCCCTTACAGTGTAAGTGCACATATCCTATCTCATTTTAATGCAATAAAGATGGTTTTGAAAAAAAAATGCATTAATGGTGCCTGAGGTTAGGTTTCTAATTGAAATTTAGAAGCTTCAGGAGAAGCTTAGGGCTAAAGGGCATTTTGTACGTGAAAATATCTGCCTCCTTTGGCCAGCTAGTCAAAGTGGTGAGTTTGTCTGATGAACTGTCAGTGCACTCTCCTCAGAATACAGACAGCACGTGGCTGAAGAGTCCCTGTCTCTCTGTCTTCCCCTGCCAAAGAGCAAGCAGATATCCAGAATCTACTGCTGAGACATATTTTCCTTTTAGAATAATTCATCAGGAATTAAGAGGGATCTTTAATCTTCACCAAAACAGGCTTTATAACCAGTCCTTATCTTCCACAATGTTCTTAAAGTCACCAGTACGCAACAGCAGAGAAAGTCATAATACATTTCATAAGGAAATATTATTTCTGTAGTGGAAATTGCCTTTCTTTTTAATAGCCTCTTCTTGGGCTTCCATTCAAACATACACAAGAAAGTTCTCTGTGAATCTGCAGGTATATCAGAACACCGATTTTAATAGCCACAAGAACGTTTCTACCTTTTATAACTTTTTTTTTTAATTAATATGTATTTCAGCTGAAAACCAAAATAATGAGACTAAGAACCAAGGCTGTATTCTCTTGGAGCTTTATTTCCCATTCCCATGTTCTTTCCGATTTCCACTTTTCCCACTAAGCCTCCTATCAGAAGACAGAAGAGGGAGTTTGTCATGGTTTAACCCCAGTCAGCAACGAAGCACCACGCAGCCGCTTCCCCCTCCCCCCTCCCAGTGGGGTGAGGAGGAGGAAAGGGAAAAAAGTAAAACTCGTGGGTTGAGATAAGAACAGTTTAATAACTAAAGTAAAATATAATACTAACAATGGTAATAATGAAATATAATAATAATAGTAATAATAGTAATGAAAAGGAATATAACAAAAAAAGGAGGGGGAAGAAGGAAAAAAACAGTGATGCACAATGCAATTGCTCACTACCCGCTGACCGATGCCAGAGCCGCAATCCGCCCCCCCGGCCAACTCCCCCCTGTTTATATACTGGGCATGACGTTCCATGGTATGGAATACCCCTTTGGCTAGTTCAGGTCAGCTGCCCCAGCTCTGCTTCCTCCCAGCTTCTTGCACACCTGCTTGCTGGCAGAGCATGGGAAACTGAAAAGTCCTTGGCTTAAGATAAGCGCTACTTAGCAGCAACTAAACCATCAGTGTGTTATCAACATCATTCTCACCCTAAATCCAAAACCCAGCACTGTACCAGCTACTAAGAAGAGAGTTAACTCTGTCCCAGCTGAAACCAGGACAGAGTTCCTGGCTGCAGAGCTCTGTGAGGGATGCAGGCTGATCGTGCAAAGGGTAGCGATGTGAGACAGTAAATTACAGACACTATGAGGCACCACAGTGGTATTTTAGATGAAAGCATTTGGGGTGAGGAAGGCAGTGCCAAAGCCATGCTAGCTTTTTGGTTTATTTTAAAAGTAAGAAAAATATGGCAGTGTAAATTTATAATAAAAAATTCTGTTAAAAGCAGCTTCAGTAGAAGATGTATCAACTCTGTAGAATAGGGGAGAGAGACATCATTCTCAGTCCATGTCTTAACTCCCAGCCAGAAATGTGTATTGCACACTGAGGATCAGATACAGTTCCCCTATTTTACAGAAAAGTCTCTCTGCTGCATTGCATATATGTTTGCCTGACCTTACTGTAGGACAGAGCCACAAGAACAGAGAGCTGAGGAGCAGTGCAAGAGACCAGGTCAGCCCCGGAGCAGGAGATGGATGATCTGTTACCAAACAGTCTCCAAACGGCAGAGGTCTGATTTGGTTTTTCAAATTTCCATCAAGGAGGTTTCTACACATACCCTGATAGGCTGTTGTCTGTTTCACCATCCGAGCAGCTGGAAATTGTTCCTTAATATCCAACCTAATCTTTGCTTCCTGTAAATATCAGCCAATCTTGAATAACAGCTACGCAGAAGTAAACGATGGACAGCCTTTTTTTTGTTATAACCTCTTTTTCCCAAAACTCCAATGAGGCCTCTCATTCTCCTCCTTTTAGTATTAAAGAAAGTAAATTATTACAGCCTTTCATTGTAGGTGACATTCGCAAAGTCCCTGCTTTTACTTGCTGTTCTCCTCTGGATTCCCACCAGTTTGCTGCCCTCTCTCCTAGCATGGCCAGCCAGGGCTGGATGCCATGCAGCAGCGACCTCCCCTTGCTCACAAATGCATTGCCTGCTAGAAACATCGAATCCTACTGGGATGGCAGCTTCGTTTTTTGCAACATCATTGCATGTTTTGTGTTTTCACCGAGACACTCTGAAATTCGCAGACCCTTTTCTGCAGTCCTGGTAACCAGGCAGACATTTCTATTGTGTGCATGTCTTGACGACTTCTGAAGGGCAGCACTCTACGCTTGTCCTCAAATTTAGATGTATTTATCTACAAATATAAATTGTGGATGGCTAGTTTCTCATTGTCTTTTAAGAATTTCTACTCTTTCTGTGTCATGTCAGAAATAAAAAGAGTGGATATAAAATTGCACATGTTCAACAATGCTCAATAACAAGACACTGAGCATTGTAGAAATGAGCATATTTGATTTAATCAAAATAAGTGTTGTAGGAAAATCACGTAGGTTTAATTTTTGAAAAGCTATTAAGTTTCAAATTAAATGGAAGATTGAAATAAAAATGAGCTTTAGCTGTAAGTGGAGGCTAAATTTGGTCAATTTTTGTTGTTTATCTGTGCATAAAGTCCTTGCATTTACCATTTGACAAATCCTCTAATAAAATACTTGCTGCAATCAGGTGAAGTAGGTTATTAATGGTTCTAAAAAAGATATACAGGATTGCCTCATCCTGAGGCAATTAAGTCTGTGAAGTAAGTGTGTTTAATATCTCTGGGGGCCTGACTGGAATGAAACAGGTGATCTTTCTATAATTGCCATTGTTTCATTTAGAATTTCTTTAATTTTGTTTGTTTTTAACTGAAGAATGACTCCTTGCTTTATATCCCTTTTGTTAAGACTCCAGTTTGGGGACTTTCAAAGGCTCTGTGCACCACATCAAAAGCAGAGTGGAAAATTTTAACCACCACTGAAAAGCAACATAATGTTTCATGTGAAGCCCTACCATCCCACACGGGAGAGGACAGTCCATATTTACTCTTAGTCTCTTGACTCGGGCTTTGCAGTGGTGCTGTCAGCTCCCACGTTAGGTCAGGGCAGTCCAGACCTCCTTGCATTGAGTCAGCTCCTCAACAAACCAGTTTTCTCACGCCACCGGCTAGCTACCTCCGTGGCTCTTCATCTTCCACCCTCCCCCAAGGGCCTCGGGGGCTGATGGATGAAGGGACAGGGAGTCGAGTCACCACACAGCCTTCCTACTCAGCTCTCCGACACATCTTCATTTCAAAGAAATGCTGACTTAAATACAGACCTTGGCTTTCGCTTACGGATCCCCAGATTCAGGCACTTCAGTCTGGAAAACAAATGCTTTACCACTGTATGTTTTCTGAGGGATACATTGTGTATACATCAGGGTGCTGTTCAGCCCATTGCTATAAAATCTTGTATTTTTCATTTCTCCTTTTTTCCTCTGCTGTGTTCTTTTTTTCCCTGGATTTATTAGTGGGGATGGTTTGTGGAGGTATGGTTAATTACTAGAGCTTATGGCCTGCTGTGATTGAAAGCTGATCTCACCAGTTTGGGGTCTGTGTTATATTTATTCTGTATGTAATTAAATCTGAATACCATAACTATGCATAATGTTGGAAAATAATGAGAAACTTTTTTTTTCTAATGAAAACACATATGAAAGGTATTTTCTTCCTGCAGTACCAAATTTCTACAAAACACTCTCCACCTTACACACACAAACAAGCAAACAACCAAAAGGCCAAAAGGGGCATTCCAGTTACAATTTAGATGAAAACAAATGTTTGTTTATCAGATCTATGTGATCCATTAAAAATAAAGAAGAAATTCAAGCGAACTGTGATAAAGGCTATCCATATATCTTGGGGTATTCGTAACATCACAGACATACTAAAGGCATGCAGAGAAGTGCCAGCACAGCAGGGTGAACATGAACAGCACATCCTGGAAGCAGCAGCATCCAATTGAACACAGGAGATTTGGCTGGAGAGTCCCTCAAATAAAACAAGTTGTGGGAGGCCAGGCCACTGCTCTGACTATAGGGATCAAAAATTCTCTGAATTTCCTTACCTAAGGAGGGGGGACCAGACAGATATGGGAGAGGAGATCAGACACTGTTTACACTGAGGTAAATCAAGCAGAACACTGAACAGCTCATTGGACCATACCAGAATTAGGCCAGACATATCATATCTAGAGGCTCAATTTTTTTTCTCTGCTACACATAAATCTGAAGTCTGCCGAGGTCCTTGTTGTTCACCAGTGTGACAGTGATCTGAAATTAGAGGCCTCTAGAACATCCCTAGAATATCAGAAATCTTTGGTCCGGAAATTCATCTCATTGCCTCTATATATAGCTCATGTTCAGAAAAAAAGAGTTTGGTATTTGATCTAATGTGATGAATGATACAGTCAATAACACTCAAAAAAAGTGTGTGCAAGCCAAAGCAAAAATAACTAGACCAAATCCACAGTCTTTCACCATAGCAAAGCAAGCCGATCTTAGGGCACACCAAGCAAGACAAGGGTGACACAGTAACCAGGAGATTACCTTTAAGGTTTAAGAAAAATAACAATGTGCAAAAAAAAAAAAAAAAAGAGACATCTTTTCCTAAAGAACAAGGACATGGCCCCTCTCCCTAAAAGTACTGAATGTAGGGCAAGAATAAGTCAAGTAAAAATTCATTGAACTGCCAATGTATGTGAAGTACAGGAATTCCCAGTGAAATCCTTTTAGGAGGACCTTCCTGTCTAGAAAAGACCTTTTGCCTTGTCCTCCGCCCCAAACAGTAAGGACCAGACCTGCCAGTATGAGCTATAAAGAACACCATGAATCATTCAAATGCCCAGGCATTACATTACTAACAACTTTGCTTTTTTGAAATTAAGCCATTGCACCCAGCGTCGTGGCTGCTAAAGGAATGCTCTTGAAGGAAGCAGTCAGCTAACCCGTGTTTCTGACATAGCAGCAGCCAGCCATTTTCTCTCCTTACCCAGTGGCAGATGCATAACAAAGTGTAAGTACTTGAACAGTCAGTCTCAATCTGTGGATCAGAAAGCAACGTGAACCAGCCCCTGTGGGACAAGATTAACGGTGCAGGTGTCAGCAAGGTTGTTTGCACCAGCCATCACCAGCACTTGAATGGAACCAGATGTACCAGCTACTGCTTTTTTCCAACAACCTCAGCTTTATGTGGCACAGAAGCCAATGGCAGCTCAAAAAACATAAGCATCCATACAAATGCACCTCACCACAAGATTCTGCAGCAATTGTTTGTTGGGATTTGCAATGGTTACTTTTAGCTACATCTGTGGTGTATATGGACCTGAGACAATAATTATCAAAATAAGAAGTTCTTTGCTGAATTCCTACAACTCATGACTCTTTCCCTTTCATACATAGTCTAAAAGTGGATGATCCAGGAATTCTGCTGTTTGGTTTTTTTGCCACAGTGCTCTCCAGAGCTGTCAGTCCTCGACCACTAACTTCTGAACTATACTGATTTATGGTGATTTGTCAAAAGAGGTTACCTGCTCTTTACCAAACTGGGTATCAGCCTTGGAGTCAGGAGAAAAGCCTGGAAAGGACAAGCTGCTGCTTGCAGCCTGCAGAACTCAGGAGCATGCCCAAGCTCCAGCTTGCAGCCTATGCCATGATCATCATCATGACTGTGCATCATGGCAATGCACAAGCATGAGCCCTTTCCCACCTCCTCTCCACTGATTTCATCATGGCATGTGTCAGCCGTGTTTGCTCTCTGGATAATCAGAGACTGGGACCGCAGGGAATGTCAAATAGAATATTCGCCCCATGGGTTGGACATATGCTACTGCTCCCTCATGAACTCAAAGGATATGAGAAGCACTGGGCATAATTACTGCTTTTATTACACTAGGTCTGGAGAGCTCGGTTTCAGGCCACCATCAGCCATCCCATCTATGTAGCCAAGGCTTTTACCCCAGCTACTTGCGGCACCTCAGGGTAACATTGCACTGCACTAAAAGAGAGCTCTTGCTGCACAGTCTTTCTTTCTAATCAGAGTTCCCTACAATTTGTAGATCGAACACAGAAGGGAAGTTTCCCCTTTATATATCTTCAGATTCCCACAACTTTGGGTTTGTTTTTTTTTTTGTTTTAGTGATGAACATTTTCAGATAATCTCATTAAATAACTCATGACATGTGGTAGTAGAGAGGTTGAGGAATCCTGTTCCCAGCTACATAAAGTACTATCCTGTATCATGTTTTAATCTGCTATTTTTTGCACAAGTAACAGCACACCAGATTTTCCTCTTTATTGTCACATAAGAGTACTTATCCACCAAAAAAAGAGGAACCGCTTCCTGTGGGTGGCCGTACAAGCAAAATTCGAATTGCAAGACTATTTCCTAGACAGAAAGCTATGAGATTTCATAAGATCAACAAGAGAACAAATAAGTTCTTGTTATATGAAAGCAAAAATGTCAGTATCCATCCTCCATAATAACAGTAATTTCATAAATTGTAGGGTTTATATATGAGTTACAGACAATTAATACATTTCTGAAAAATTTTAGCCAGAGGAAGAAAAAAAAATTAAGAGAAAATCACAAATGTGCTGGAAGTCCCTCAACACCACCACTACCTTGCATGCAATAATTATGTTGTCAGTTGTACTCAGGGAGAACAAACAAGAAAAAGACACACATCCCTGACTCCTCCAAAGAAAATGTTTGTTCAAGAAACACGAAGTAGAAAACATTTTCACAAATCTTATTGTGCCCAAGAGAAGCTGTAAGTGGCACGGCAGACATTTACACTTGCCAGAACTCCATTCTAAACGACCTATTCAGTACAAATGACTGTCTGGCATCGTTATTGCTGCACTGCTCATGTGCTTGTGTTTATCTTCCTAAAACATATGCATGGCAAACTTTTCAAAATGAAATTATCACAGGTAAAGTTTGTTCTTTCTGTCATGTAGCTAGTGTCCTGGATACTTTCTTGGAGCAAACGGGACTAAAATCCCTAAATTGTACTGCATTTTGTTAAAAAAGCTGGATGTTTCCTGGTAGCTTAAGGTAAATGACAGATCTTGAAGCCTTGGTGTAATTAAACATGAAAAGAAACAACATGCTGATGAGTCATGCATAAGGTATTTATTTTATACAGCTTTCCTCCCAATCTAATTTTTGCTTCTGAATTAGCAATCTGTTAAAATACATGGAGTTGTTCATACCTACAGCTTATTGCAGCTTCTCTCAAACCCACAATGGCAATAATGCATTGGTTTAGGTTTGGGAGTTGTTTTTATATAGTAATCTCTGTGACTGAGGCTGCTAGACTCAACTTTTTGTTATTTCTTTTAAATGAAAAGTGAAAAGTTAATGCACTATTGTGCAACAAGCAGGAGGGGAAGTGCTGTAGCAAAATCCATACCCACCAACCCGTGAAATACATGAAGCTTTCTTCACGTTCACTGTTTAAGCAGAACCCCCACAATGACTTCACTTAAGAGTCTGCATAAGAACAAATGGCACAATATCTCAAACTTTAAAAGATACAATATGTTTGCAAATTATTTCCATAAGTATGTTAGTAAATGAAAAAAAAAAAGCTTAAATCAAAGCAGAGGAAGGAGTGGGAGTTCTTCACCAAACAGCTTGTCTCCCAGTAGAAAGGATGTTTTCAGGTTCATATAAGCAAAAAACCATTTTAAACTCTAAAGCTGTAGCCAGTGCTACCAGGTGGATATATCTGGAATGTTATTGCTCATGGGAAACACTTGGATGACAACTAAATTCCAGGGAAGAGCAATGCAGAGTGGTGTTCTGCTTTCCATTAGAAATAGCTCCCTCCACATTTCTCACCACCCCTTGTACACTTCCTCCAATACACTGAGAAATCAAGCTCCAAGATAACATACCTTTTTTCCTCAGCCCCCAGTTAAGAAAAAGCTGTTTGTTTGATTTCAGAGACATGCAGGTGTAAAATCAGTTGAATTTTCAGCATTTGGGCATGTGCCGAATCTTGTTCCTAGTGGTCTGCTGGGTAAAAGAATTAAAATTAAGAGGCCTGGACATTTCAAATTAAAATACTCACACCAACATTCAGACCTGTTAGCACCCACACTGATTTCAAAAGTTAGATCCTTACTTGTTTTGGGAAAGCAGTCATTTCCACAGTAAAAGTGTTTCATAAGTTAGGAATGTCCCTGCACCTCAGGACATGGTCCAAAACAACCTCAGTGACGCACACATTAGTTGGGGACTTCGCAACTCCAACTCCTAGTTGGAGTTGCAGTACCCAGCCCTCCCACCTTGCAAAGTTCACCCTTTCACTTGGTTTGTCCTTTATTGCTTAATATGGTAAGTACATAATTAAATACTTAAAATACTCCCTCTGCTGCCAAAGCCTGCCTTAGTACCCTCAAAGCTGGCCCCACTTGCTGGGAGCAAGTTCAGAGGAACTGTACAGAGTCTGAGCCTCTTCCTGTTGAGCACACTGATGCTACAAGATTGAGTTCTTTGACTATTTTTCTTTAGTGCCAAACCTGACATTTTTCTTTACCTAAAATATATGGGATATAGCTAGAGAGGTTGAAGAATGACTCTTCTGCCTCAAGACAGGTTCCCCACACTCACATCATCCCTAGCAGAGGCTTGTCTGACTTCTCCACCATGAATGGAGACCCCAAAAGGTCCCTAGGTCAGTTCCAGCACTCAGCTCTCCTTGCAGCTGGAGACCTTGATCTACCTCTGCCCCAAACCCCCTTTGCTGCAATTTTAGCCCACTCTCTCTTCTGCTGTCTACTACAGAGAAAGAAAGTAGTACCTTTTCCTTACCAATAACTTTTTCGATATTCAGAGGTTCTTCTAAGCTTTGTCCTCTCTACACTAAATCTTTTTTGTGCTACCTTTCCTCACAAATCACATCTTAGAGCTGTGATCAAACTTGCTGATTTCTTGTACAATTTCCTAATTTTCCTTTATTTGTAGCCGAGGTCTGAACTACCTACCAGTAACGTTCCAGCTCTCTCCTCTCCCTCAGCAGGAGCACTCAAAGGGAAAAAGCAGTGCGCTCTCATATATATAGCCCTGGGCACAGGTGATATAAATTGGCACAGGTCTGTGCCTAATTAAAGGGCTATGTAAATTCAGAAGAGGTCGGGCAGTGTGCTTTGTTGTTGCTTTAGGGAGGGTGTGGTAGAGAGAAGGGCTAGGTCTTCCCTTTTACTTGTTTCTGTATGAGAAATTCAGGGCTTTTGGTTTGCTGGGGGCGGGGAGGGGGCACTGTTCAGGAGATTTTCGTGTTGTTGAATTAAAGAATCCCTGAGAGGCGCTCCTGGGTGGGTAGAGGACAATTTAGCATTGCCTTCCGGCTCTGATGAGTTTCTTAAAGTTAAACAAACAGCACGGTATTACATCCCCCTAGAAAAGGGGCTGCTTTCCCACGCGGGGAAGGGCTTCTTTCCTGAAAGTCCGAGGGTTGAAGGGGGGCTGCCCCCGACCGGTCACTGCCCTGTAACGCCTAGGAGGCAGAGGGTCACTCCTGGGCAAAAAAGTCATTGCAACCGGTGCTGCGCTAGCACGCTCCAAAAACCGTGAGAAATAAAGTCAAATACCGCGTAGCTTGCCTAACTGATGCTGCCCAGCCCCAAGAGCACGGGGCGGCGGGAGGTGGGGGGGGTCTCATCGCTGGGGCTGGGGCCGGCGAGCGGGAGCGCCGCCCCGCCGGGGCTGCCCGGAGCCTCGCTGAGCGGCGGCGGCGGCGGCGGATCCGCGGCGGCGGAGCTGGGGGCGCCCCGCGGGCGGGCGACGCGGGGAAGGACCGCGATGGGCGAGGATGAAATCCGAGGAAAAGTGTGTCTTTCTCCTCACTTACAAAAAGTTGACATCAACTCAGTTGAAAAGTAGGTTAATTAGTAGTGTCTGACAGAGCTCTCCAGCAGTGACTTACTTCAGGTGCCGCACATTACTGCTACTCTGCTGAAAAAAGCTTTGTTTTCACCTAGCTTTGTAGCCTCCAGTGTCTGAATATTGATTAACTCTGAGTATTTGATTTCTTTGAAATACACTCGCATTATTCCAATAATCTGCATCCTTTAATCGAGTTATTTTTTAATGTAATTAAAATATTAACAGCACTTTGCTACTAGAAATGTGACCCTTGGCAATGAAGTCATTTCTCCTTTTACCATCAGAGCTCGCCGATGTCCCTTAGCGAGGGGAAGTGGTTGCGGGGAGGGACTGGACGTGGTCAGCAAACTCCCGCGCAGGGACTTACCCCGGGCAGGGGTTTTTTCTCATAGGAAGGACTGAAATATTTGCATTCCTGAGAGGGTCTTGGCGAGCTCGGCCGAGCCCCAGCCCCAGATCTGGCCATGCGAAGCCAGAAAACCTTCCCCCTCCCGAGGATGTCGGGGGAATCGCCCTGGACCGGAGCAGTCTCCAGCCTTCCCCCTTGGCCCCGCAGGCAGGTGTCGCGCTGGCGGGGCCCGACTCGTGTCGCGATAGACGTAGTGTCGGGGTGGAGGTGAGAGACGCTGCCCGGGCGGCCGCCGCGCCGCGCGGGGCGCTCCGCGCTGCCCTTCCGCGGGCGCGCACGGCGGCCGGGCCGCGCCGGCCCCAGCCCCGCCGCCCGCCAGCCGGGCGAGCAGCGCGGCGCGAAGCGTTGTGCCTAACGCCAACCCCGGGATGCGCTCAACTTTTCAAAGGCCTCTGGTACAGTTACCTTCTTTTTTTTTTTTTTCTTTTATTAATTGAGTGAGGACACGCAGAGGAAGGCACGCAGGGGTAACGGTAATCGCGGGATTAAGCACGGGAGAAATAAAGACTAAGTTGCTGCGCGTTCATTCCCGCTGCTCAGGCGCTGCTGCGCACAGCTACCCAGTATTGAAGTGTCCTACGCAGCAAGTTTCTCCCTTCTCCTGTGGTTTCTCTGGAAGTCTGCTGAAAAGGCACCCCTCTCCTGATCCCCAGCAGCCACAGAAACTCTGCCTCTGCCTCTTGCCTGTGTTTCAACCTGCCGTTTTCTCCCCTAAAGGGCTCTGCCAAAGTTTGCTGTTTTGTTCTCCCCTTGTAACGACACTGTGCAGGGCGCAGCTCCTCTCGGAGGAGGAAACCTCGCGGCGAGATCCCCCTGCGCCAGATGGGATTGCTATTTCAGGGCGAGCAGGCAGTGGCCAGGGCCGGCGGAAACCCGCGCAGAAGGACAACCTTTGAAGCTCCGCGGGAGGGGGCGGAAGCGGGGTCGGGACACGGGGTCCACTCCTGGCCCCAGGGAACTGGGGGGGTGAGTGCGCCTCTTTTAGCAGAGATCCGCAGCCGGTTCAGAGACCTCCTCCTCCTCCGGTATTGGCATGTGGCGCAAAAGCCAGGAGCAGGGCTCAGCTGTACCTGCCTTTTCTGCTTAGCGTAAGGCACCGCTCTGGTGCGGAGAGAAGGGCTCATCAGCTGCTCACTTCTGAAGCCCTGGGCCCCACCTTGATGCGGTTTTCTCTTCCCAGTGTTCCCTGTAAAGCCAAGCAAAATCAAACCCAGTTGTCTTGATCTGATCCAAAAGATGTACCAGACCAACTCCGATCTCAGCAGAAATGTCCTTGTTTCAATTTCCTCTTAAGTCTATTGCTTTTTCTTCTCAGGCAGGCAGCCATGCAGCCACTGTTTTAATGTGCGGGGTGAATTGTAAGGTCATCAGGGCTTCCCTGTGCTCTAGGAAACTTTTTTTTGTTGTTTGCAAGGGGGTAAACGAGAGAGGTCCCCAGCCAATCCCTCTCCCATCAAAACATTTGTAATTTAGACCCTGCCTGTTGACTTTACCTAGCTGTGACAGGGCGGGGTTACGGGAAAGTGCCTATCCAAAAAAAAAAAAAAGAAGAAAAAAACCCTCAGAAAAACAAAAGTTAAAAAGAGCTCCAAGCCCCCCCCCAAAAAAAAAAAAAAATCCAAATACTCCTTCAAATTACCAGGTTGGGAGGGCTGGGGTCTGCTCTGCTGCAATTACAGGCTTGTCCGCGCTATTTATACCGTACTCTCCAAAGTTTGCAGGCTTCATGGATAAGAAGCAGAGTGTTCCTGGAATCCGTTCAGAACGTGTTCTGATGTACAGATAAACTTCTGGAAAGTATCTGATGACTGTGCCCGAGTGCGCTGACCCGCCTCCCATCGATGGGAATAAAGCGATAGCATTCGACTTAAAGAAAGCCGCAGAACTTAATTAATTCGATGCTTTAATGGTTATAGAATCTGCAAAACACTAGTATTAATTTAGACACTGGCATCTGGTTTCACTGAAATTCATGTCGAATGTGCAAACTACCCCAGCGTTCCCGGCTGCTCCCCGGGCGGGAAGGGGGGAGCGGGCGAAGCGCCGGGGAAGGTGCCTCGCCCCGTGGCCGGCCGCTCTCGGAAGTGCAAGGCGACTTCACGGCGGGCTGGGCACGGGTGGGAGCTGACCCCGGCGCACACGCACACGCGCACCCACCCCACGGCGGTCCCACGATCGCCGCCCGACACGCCGCCGGCCGGGCAGAGCCCGCGGGAGCAGCCGCGCCCGCGGCTCGCACCTAGGCAGAGCGGGGGTCCCGCACCCCCACCCGCACCCGGCCAGGGCTGGCGAGACCGGTCCCCGCGTGTCTCATCGACGGGCTTTTAGCGCGATGTACACACGCCCCCGGGGCCGTTTGTCCACGCTTCCGAAATCACGCAGCACTGTGACTCGAGTCGGCTTTTTCCGATTGTGAAATCTCTGCTTCAAGACAAAGAGTCTCCTTAAATCATGAGAATGATAGACTTGAAAGAGAAAATTGATAATGTTAATAAATGGAGTTTACTGGGAAGATGACATTTAGAAAAGGGTGAGATGTCCCAAATTTAATTTTCGCTGGTGAAACAAGACAATTCTAAAAGGCCACAGATGAGACGATTTTTATTAAACATTTGTACTATTTTGGAAGCTAAGCCATAACTCATCCGCACTAAAATTTAACGACTTCGATTCATCAGAAAAGTTTGCGCTTGGACTCTGCTTCAAAGAGAGAACAACAACTCCAATGACAGGCTATAATGATTTCCCCCCTCTGATTTGCAGTGGGTTGGTGTGTTCTTGTGCCCAGACCGAAGATTCATATTCAAATCCCGAAGTCATAAAATTTAGGCTTTCGCATTTGTCTTCTCCAAACCGAAACTTGACTAAACCAGAGTCCAGGATCAAAAGCGCGCAAGAGCTATCAATTTCTCAGGGGACTGCAAAAGCCACTTGCCGCATAGTTACTCTGACAGTATTGCGGACAATTTGGGCAACATTGGGCAACACGTGTTGTCCCTGGGAACCGAGTTGTATTGTTTCTCCCGAGGTTTCCCTGTCAGCTCCGGTTTAACAAAAGTTGTGCTCCAAGGTTTCTCGGGAAAGGCGAGCAAGACTCAATATTGGGCACAGAGGATGAGCAGAGTTAGGGAGGAGGTGTGTTTGCTCGACTTGGGGCTTTGTTGCTGCTCCTGGCTTTACTTTGTTTTCCCCCCTTTTAACTATATTTTTTTCTCCAACGGCATTAAATAAAGACAAGTGCAGAACTAAAGGCGAGTTCAAGGTGGCAGTGCCGGGGCTTTGCCCGAGTAAGAAGTGCGGCATCGCTCCCTAAATGTGCATCCTTTCCTCGGAAAGAGGTGGCAGGAGAAAGCGATGTTTTTTCACATGACTGTATCTGATTTCCCCAAGGGAGAAAAATACCTCGGTGACAGCCCCGAGCCCCCAGCCCAGCTGACACGGCCCGGGCAGCTCAGCCCTGGCACCTCACCTCGCCTGCCAGAAAAAGTTTGTTTTCTTTCACTGAACGGGGTGTTCCCGGCCCCATCCTGAAGCACTTGCACCCAGTGCCTGTACGTGCAGGGGGGACCGAGCCGGCAGACAACAGCCCGGCCTGTGTTTATTCTCCAGACTTGAAACGAAAAGAAACCAGCTCTTTGCTTCTTGATCTTTTCATTTCCTTTCCCTGGCCTGGGAGGAATCCCCCTGCCCGCCCCGCACGTTTTAAGCCATGTCTGCGGCACTCCGACTAACCCTAGATCTGTTTTTTAAAACGTATTTAGGCTGCAGAATTTGCTGACACATAAATAAGCCATCAAGGCTCTCGGAAGCTCATGAATCTTTGACTGAAGTATGTGTGGGGACTTACACACTTGTTCCACGTCGTGATACTTTAAAAACTTTCACAAAGACGACTATGGACAAAAAGCACCTCTGTTTAACAAGATAATTCTTGCTTTCAGTTTTATTTCTATTTTCAACTTCCTATTCTTTTGTCCCGTGACACGGCGCTTTTTTCCCCCTCGGGGACTCCTTTCTCTTCTTTCTCCCCTCCTATTCTGAACTGTTTTACAGCCGCGCTTTGTTACTGTCAGGAAAAAATGTCTGGAGAGCCCTGTCTCCTAAAGAAGGAACAGAAAAGGGAGGACTGGAGCTGCAATGTTGCCTATGCATGCAGAACATCCCAATCTGTTTTTGTGCATTGAGTTGGGGAGAGGGCAGCAGGGAGCGTGCACCCAGCCTCAGCCCGGACAAAGGGAGGCCGGACAGCTGCGCACCCGCCACAAAAGATTCACTCTTCTGTCAACTCTGTTTACTTAGTGTTGTTTCTGACCTCTGTGCTACACTTGTTGCTAATACATATGCTTATCAAACCATTTTAATTGGCTTTCTTCATAACATTAGTCCCAGCGCTTTTTTTTTTTTTTCCCTACATGTGTTTCCAAATAACTTAATTGACTTCTCTAATATTCATCTTCTTGGGCTCTAAACAACGGGTTTCTCCCCCCACGCTTCCCAGTCTCCGGGAAAAAGGCCCAGCGGTGTCTGCACGGAGAGAGCTTCACCTTTCGGAAGGGGTGGCTGTGCGGGGAGATGAGGATGCGGGGGTAACCCGCACCCCGAGGGGACAGCCGTGTCGCCGGCGTCGCTCCGGCTGGCGCAGCGGATCCGGGCCGTGCGTGATGAAGCGCCTGCTGGTAGATAGGCGAGCTGACTATCCCCGTCATGTTTTAAATGTGGTTTTGCTTTGTTTTATGGCACTCGGTGGACTGGTGCCAGCCCGAGAAGGCCCGGCACCACCCTCCGAGCTGCCCATCGATCAAGAGCGCAGCGCCCTGACCAGGAGCGCCGGGCTGAGCGGGCGCGCACGGCCCGCGGACACCCTCTGCGGCCGCGCCCCCTGCGCGGGCAGAGCCTCCCCGCCCGCCGCAGGTAGAGCCGCGGGGGTCGAGGCCGCCCCGCTTCTCCACCCCGCACCGAAACCCTGCGTCCAGGGCAGCCCGGGCCCCCCCGCACCGGCGGGGCCGGCAGGGAGGCGCTGAGAGCCCGGGGGTCCGCCGGGCTGGGATGCAGGAGGTGGTAGAGAGCAGCCAACCTGCACCCCCAAATCACCGAGCCCCGAGCACCACTCCCCGCAGCCTTTACCATCTATATTAATCACTTAGCTTGAGCCTCTCACCCCTCCTTTTTTTTTTTTTTTTTTTTTTTTTACAATTTCGTAATTAATTGTTGCGCTCGGGTTTGTAATGGAAACAATCCTGCGAGGCCGGATGGTTGTTATGATTTGCTTTCTTTAGCGTTTCTCCCCCTTCGCGAGCATTGTTCGCGGTGACTGTCTGGGCTCAGATATGATGTTGGGACAGCGCCTCCCTTGAAATGGAAACAGAGGTCTGAATAAAGAAGGGTGGAAAAAAAGTACTTTGTAGTCTGCATCGTCCATCTTTAATTCAGAGACGCATCTATACTCCTGGGAGCGCCGCCTTTGATCTCTTTGATTTTTACACCAGATCTGTTATGGACTAAAATTCCTAGGTTTTCCATAGAAACATCTCCATTCCTTCGGGATATTGATGTTTTCTTCTTCCTAGGGGTTATGATATGGTAAATCAGATTCAGAAAAGCATGGACAATGCCAGCATTCATGGGTCGGGGGGCGGGGGTGGGGGGGCGGGAGCCTCTCTCTCTTCTCCCAATGAATCAAAATATTGTTTATTCTGTTGCTCTTTAAGCCCAGTCACTTCAGCTGCCTTTCAGTGCCTTCAACTCTGGAAGAGGGGCAGCAGCAGCAGCAGCAGCAGGTTGCGTTGCCATGGGGACCCTACTGTATGGCAGCAGCGCCAGCCCCAAAGACAATGCCTCGCAAAGGGCCTTGAAAAGTGAGGTTTCTCCCTTTGCCACGCAGCCACTTCCGATGGAGCAAGCATTCTCCTTTCGGGACCCTCATCTTGTCACTAGAACAATGTCTATCTTCGCCTGCCAATTTTTTTTTTTTTCTCTATCCTGCCTTTGATCTATAAAAAATCAAAAGAACAAAGTCAGGGGAGAATAGGGGGCTTTTTTTGTTGTTGATGCACAGAACAGGCTTTTATAATTTGGGTCTACTTTTGTGCCTGAGGATTGCAGGGGCAGGGAAGGAGGGTAGTTTATTTGTGTGTTGGGCTCTCTCCAGCCCTGCCGACCCTGGGCACGGCGTGTGCCAAAGGCCCCCCTCCTTTTCCCCTCCTCCTCCTCCCCAAAGCAGCCAGGAATCAGGAGGGGTGCTGCCCAGCCCGGGTGTCCCCCACTCCCTGGCCTTGGCCCTGAGAGCTCTCCTGCAGGCTGGGGCCTTCCCACCTGCCAGGCTCAGGCCACCGCTGGGGTGGCACTGACCCTTGCCCGGGGCCAAGATAGGATCACCCAAGCCTACTAATTAATGTTGATATTAATAACAGAGATGCATGCAAATAACAGCATGCCCATCACAGTATATTACAATGCATGATGCAAAATGATGCTGTTTTCCAAGTCATGATTTTGTGTAAATGTTAGAGGAATGAACGTGAGACTAACACCCTTTTCTTAGAAATCAGACAAATCTGGACAGCGTGAGGCCCTGAGATGCTGAAATCTTGGCTTTACGTGCCAGCAAAGAAAAGAAACTGGAGTGTCCATGCAAATATGCAAGTGTGCATTTGACTTCTTTGTTTGTAAGTGGCAACAGGCATTGTCACGCATGTGTAGGACAGGCTATAAATAATCCTAGATGGAAAACTGGGTCTAGTTCTGGTTCTTTCCATGAGGACAAGTGGCTGGTTGGGTTCACATGTGACTCTATGCACATAACCCTCCTGGAATTAACCCTAATCACTTGAGCTCAGCTCGGTTCCTTGCCTTGCTTCGAACAGCGGGAAGTGTTGATTTCTCCAAAAGGATTGCATTACAGCTACTTCCTTTTCATTAAAATGCCAGCAAAGGAAACAGCAGAAATGACTGGTCTGTGCTGTATCGGTTACACTGGCTTTGGTGCCCTGGCTAAAACGTGTTCCCACACGATATGGTCATTAACTCCATCACAGACTGTTTCCTACTTTGAAGGAGTCAATTTCTGGGCAAGACAATACAGTAGGTTGGGGAGAGAGTGGAAATTAGAGGAAGGTTTATTGAAGAAACTCAGACATCCTTGGTGAGAGCTTGTTCTGTCTCTGGCTACCTTTTCTTAGTTATTTTTGAAAGAAAATCACTAGTTTCAAAATGCCTAGTTAAAGTAAATTAATTTAGACATGGGCATCTGACCCCCTATCTGGGTTTGAGCTGCTGGGGAACATTTGCCAAGGGCTGCAAATGGAGGCAGAGGCACCCCTCACTGGAGGGCTGCGAGCAGGGGCTGGGACTGGGGTGGCTTCACGGGGCTCAGGGCCCTCGCTCCTGCCTTTATGTCAGACAGACACAGAACGGGGGTGACACTCAGCCTTTTCCCAGCACGGGAGATTCATGGGTGGGCATGAGGGAGTGGTAGGGCATTGCACGTCCCAACAGTGTGCCACGGCAGTTTCAGGTCTGGCTGTAGATCACAACTGGGATGTTCTGGGTGCACCATCCAGTACCTGGAGACAGCCAGTTCTCCAGTGCTGTATCTGCCTGGCATCACCTCACCCTTACAAGTGTCTCCTAGCAATTGCCTATGACCTGCATGGGATTTCTGGACCCTGGTCCCATGCCAAGCCCACAAAAGCCCTCAGCTCAGTGCCCAGGAGCTGACCCTTTACCATCTGAGGTATGCCCATACCTCAGGGTCTCTGCCCAGGGACTGCAGAGGTGAGCCTGTCTTAAAAATAATTGCTGAGGCAGCGGGGTTGGAGTTGGGGACCACAGCATCCACTTGCAGGCAGTATCTGGGCCTTGGAGAGAAGGGGAAGGGACGGGGGAGGGCTATATTTCACCTGTCTGAAAGATAACCACTGGGAGAAGATGTAGCAGGCCTGGGGCCCAAGATCAATCCCCCTTCCCTCCTCCTCCTCCTGTTTCCCCCCCTTCCCCGATTCCCCGGGGAACTGGCTTCCCACCCTATCTGGTCACATTCTCTTCCCAAGATTAATTGTTGGGTCAGGGTGGATTCACCATTGTGTCAGCCTGCAAGTGCCTTTCTCTTCTTTCTGGTTTTTTTAAGAGAGCCTTAGTCAAACTTCAGGCTCCCCTCTCTTCCCTCCTCCCCCATCTTTTAGGGCGGGGGGCTGCTACCCCGATCCGACCTTCTGGGCTGAGAGGCATCAGCCATGCCTTTTAACTGTACAATTATGCACACTCCCTAAATGTTGTTTTAATAACAGCGTTTGAAAAAAAGCCGCAGCGGGTTGGTGTTTAGAAAAGCAGTGAGATGCCTGGAGCAGCTCGCTCTATCCCTCACACACACACACAGATACACTCCGGACAGCTTTGCGAGGGGAACGGTGAAAACGCACCTAGCACCTAGATGGGGTGACCCCCATCTCCACGGGAACCTCCGGGTCCCCTTCGGGCAGCGGCGCCCCTGGGAGGCGCAGGCGGGAGGAGGGCGCAGGGCGGGCGGGCGGGGGCAGGGAGGCGGCTCGGTGCCCTGCGGGCAGCCCTGGCCGGGGAGCAGCGGCCCGGCCGTGGGGGCAGGAGCCAGCACGGAGAGCCACGCACAGCCCCGAGCGGAGCCAAGGGGGCAGGGAGGCGGTATCTCCACGCTTACTTTAGCGCGGGGGACAGGACCACGGAACACGGCTGGGGCCGGCCGGGCTGGAGGCACCGCCGGGCTCTCGGGTCGCCTCCCCCGTAGCCGGCAGAGCCGCGCAGCCCGGGCGAGAAGCGGGCACAGGGATGCCGTGCGGTTTATCCAGCCGCCCGCCGCCGCCCCTCGGCGCCTGGCCCTTTCGCTCCGCTATCAGCAAACGCGCGGAGCGCGGAGGCGGCGGGGACAGCGCCCGGCCCCACCCGGGGCAGAGCCCGGCCCCACGCGGGGCAGCGCCCGCCGCCCCCCCGGGGCGGCAGCGGCCCCCTCGGGCAGCACGGTCCGGAGGGTCCCGCCGCCAGCTGGGGCGGGGAAAGCCCCTTGGTGCGCCCCGACCCCGGCGGCTCTCCCGGGCTGTCACCAGCCACGCCGCTCTCGGGGCTCTGCCCCGCGGGAAACTCCCACTCGGTTCTCGCTCCCGTGTCAAACCACAGAGCCTGGCACTCATTTTCCTTCCAAAGTAAGAGGTGCTGTGAAGGAGACCCAGACACCTTCATATCTCAGTTTTTCTTCTTTGGACAGGAAATGTGCGTGGAGGAGGGGTCGAGATCGTAAATTTCATTGATTACTTGCAGATTGTACAGAGTATGTTCAAGCTTTCATGACAGCTTCTGGAGACATAACGACTGGACGATATTGCCCGAACAGTACAAAATCTCTTTAACTACTACAAAGAAATCAGCAGGTAATTATAGGCTCGATTGTATACATAATAGGCATCGGAAATCGGAGAATAACTGTAGGCAGCGATTCTGAGCCAGAAGAGGAACTGTCGTGCTTCAAACTCTTGTACAATAGCTGCTCATTGTGCTGGGTGTCTTATTCTAATTAGAGATACCTGCACAGCATAGCAAATATAGAAAAGAGACACACCCTTGATCTCCCTGCCAGTAAAACTTATCCTTTAAAAATTAAAGATATAAAGGCAAAGCCAGCCATGTGGGTATTCCTGAAACAAGCGATGATGCTGAGCTGTGCCTTCTGCCTCTGGAAGAGCGCTTTACTGGGCAGAGCGAGCAGAATTTCTGACCAGAATGGGACTGCTGGCAAAAAAAACTTTTCTCAAGGTGTCCAGAGAACTACCTTTTCCACAGAGAAAGCTAATAAATATGAAAGAGCTCCCGGCCAAAATTAACCGAAAACAACAATCACTTCGGGAACATATCAAGCCCTTATTTCATATTGCGTTTATAATATTTAAAATTATTTTTTCTTGACTTTAGGGGAAAAAAAGACAAGCTTGCTTTTCTATACCTAAAGGAATGTAAATATATATTTCTGATATGGAGATTGTTCCTTTTTTAACAAATGGTTTTGTTTTGAAATCATTATTGACACTCCCTGTGCAGAATAATCTGTCTCTCCTTTACCCGGTGATTCCTCCTTCCAACAGACTCTAATGCCCAGCAAAATCACGGAAAACACTCCCAAAAACTCTCCTGGTGTCGATGCCCGTTTCACTCGAGGGCTTCTCCAATTCCCGTTTCTTTCAGGTGAGGTTTTCCAACGAGTTCCCTCGCGGGAAGCCGAGGCGGTGCCTGGCGTGTGCAGCTGTGCGTGGGTGAAGCCACGCACTGCCCGCCCCCGCGGGTCTGACCCCTGTTCTCCCTGGCTGAAGCGAGCCCCAGCCGTTTCCACACAACTTCGCTTTGAATATCATCTGGCCTTAAAGTTCACTTCGGTTGTTTTGCCTCTAGGGGTACGTGCTATGTTATTCTAGGTCACTAGTGACCTATAAGCCTAAGTGAACGTGTGTCCACATCAAAAGCCAGCCACGCAGAGGCAAATAACCCAAAGTATCATTTCAGCCTATGGGGAAGATTGTTTCCACCAGGTCAAGTTTGACTCTGTCAAAAAGCAGAGCAGAGCGAAGCCGAGAA
This sequence comes from Gymnogyps californianus, assembly GCF_018139145.2. Lineage (NCBI taxonomy): Eukaryota > Metazoa > Chordata > Aves > Accipitriformes > Cathartidae > Gymnogyps > Gymnogyps californianus. Next base: position 14,019,906 of record NC_059480.1, read on the forward strand.
GTGCCAAAGCCAGGGCTCCTCACCCTCGACAGGAACGTAGCGCAGTGCCAGGGGAAAGGCGCTCCTCGGGGCTCTGACCTTTCCAGAGAATCGGACTTGAGCATCAGCCCCGGGTGGGCGCGGAGCCGCTGCTCCGTGGCAGCTCCCGCCAGAAGCGCGGGGTGTGCAGAACTGGGCACGCACTTCACGCGTGTCTGTGGGATCGGAAATAAACTCATCGGGGAGCAGTCAGGCTGCAAATAAATTAGATTTTGATTCCTTTCATTTACAAATATCTTATTTGTGAAGTCCGATTGCTGTTTTTCTAAACATCATTTACTACATCGTTGTAAACGAGATAATATAATCGTTGGTTAAAAAATCGAAATGATTGATAGAAATAAATTCTCTGTATAACTGGCAACGACTAACAGCTGAATATTTCACTCGGTGCGTTGCAATCCCGCTCCTGTAACAACAGTTTTGTCTAAGCTATATTGCTGGCTTCTGCCTATCTATTTGGTTTTAAAGCCAAGTTAACGTTAGATCTGAAGCAGGATGTTCGTATAAATATGAATCAACTTTTTCAAAATGCTCCTGAATAAATCATGCCGTGAAAATAAAACACAGAGGGGGAGAAGGAGGGGAAGTTGTCTTTCCCAAAATTGAAAGACAGGAAAAAATTGGTCATCAAAAAAAATCTCCAGATGAAGACAGTAAAGGTAAATCAAAGCAGAACAACTGTTTGCAATATCACTTGTACTTTTCCTGTTGGGCTGCGCAGTATTTTACCGAGTGGAAGTACTAGCAAGATGTGCAGGTATCCGCTTACATTATAAACTTCAGTTGGTATAAATATTCTGTTCCAGAGAACAGCTTTATCACATGCTTGCAAATAATAAAGTAGCCTTTCAAACAAAAGCCATACATCAGGTGTCATTTTATTAATGAACGATGCTCTGCCTGACAAATATGAAGGGTGACTCTTTTCTGCTCCGTTCCTCCCGCCGCCGCCCGTCCCGTCCCGCCGCCGCCTCCGACGAGGAGCGCGGAGCCCCGGCCGCCGCCCTGCCCGCCCAGCAGCCCCCACCGAGTGCCGCCCTGCCTGCGGCTGGCTCCAGCCCGGCTGCAGGTCTCCTCCGTGCAGGCTTTAGGGGGATGCCTGGGACTCCAGACTTCAGCGATCAAATTCACGTACACAACGCTCCCGCCAAATGGCAACTTTTTTTTTTTTTCCCTCCCCCTAAAGTTTTGCGGTGTTTGCCCAGTTTCGGCAGGAGAGGTTCGTGGGAAGAAGGATGGGTCAGATTTATGTCAGGGTAACCTGCCTGCCTCCATCCTTTCGCCTGTGTCACCTAGGAATTTCTCAGGTGCACGGTTGCATCTCACCCCGCACATCCCTCTGCCGTCAGCAGTCGCCGGACAGTGCCTGAACTCAGCCTTTTCCATAGCCGGTCCCAAACCTAATCTGTTAGTACAGCTCGACAAGCCGCGCAGTGAACGGGGCAGAACAAGAATCTGTTGATCACCCTGGCCACAAGTTCACTTTTCTGACCTTATATCCTAGTCCGGCCGGTTGTTGGGTTTGGTCTGGTTTGGGCTTTTTGAAGCCGGCTCTTATTCTACGTGTTAAATGGTCGGCTCTTTAACCAGCAACTAGCAATCATCAGACATTAATTTATACGGCTTTTACAAATACCTAAGCTATTTAAAATGCTGAACTGGGTTGTGTGTGGCAGGGAACATCTATCTATTGAATAGGCAGTGTCACACGGTAGCATGCTCTCTTGTCAAGGGTGATTGTGTTTTAGGCAAACATTTGAGCAAACATAAAGGCAAAGGTCAAGTACTGTTCAGTTGCAGTGTGTGCTAATTCACCTAGCTAACCAATGGGGCAAAAGTTGCATTTTCTGCGAGCACCGCAGACCAAACCTCTGCGAAGGGCATTATTAGCTGTGAGCCGGCTGTGATCGCTTCCAGACAGCTCCCGAGTGGAAGGGCTGGAGGCTCCGAGGGTGCCCGGGGTGCATGCAGCTCCTGCACCATCACCTCCCTTTGCTAACAAGCGCCTTCCTATAAGCTGGTGGTTTTTGCACTGTTCTGCTCCCCCCCCCCCCCCGCCTTTTCCCCCCCCCCCTCCTTGTTATGTATTTCTTTCCCTGCATTTTCTTCCTCTCCCTCCCCATTCACTGAACAAACGAAGCTGGGCTGCCCATCGCCGGCCGGCTCAGTGCCCTGAGCGCCCGGAGCACCAGCGCAGGGAGAAGGGCGATATCTGCAACTCCGGAGAAATTGGGCGAGCGGAGACCAGTGGCAAGAAAGTGCAGTTTGACTCCTCATTGAAAGTGCGTGGGGAGGAGGGGGGAGGAGGAACAGAGTTACTTTATTATCCTCATTCCTCCCCACGTCGTCGCAATAAACTAAAGCCATGTTTTGAATAGGAAAGGCTGGAATTTATCTCTGAGGGTGATCTGCCTGCAGAATTTTCCAAGCAAACCTTATTATTTCTCATAGGGAAATTCTTCCTGCCATCCAAAAAAATAGAGAAGAATCAAAGGACTGGGTGGTGGTTGTCACACTCGCAGCTTAGAAGCCTCTCTCTCTCTTTTAAGGGGTGAAAAAAAAAAAAAAGAAAAAAAAGACAAATACCCCGGCGACCCATTCCTTCCTTCTCGGTTCAGCCTGGAGGGCTCGCACTTTGAATCAATAGTCATTTTGTTTGAACCAATGGCTGTGCTTCCATCCAGGCTGTACGTACAGTAGTTTTCATGATAAACCCGGGTTTCACAGTTGTGGTCTTAAAGCACTCAGGTTTGGTGGATTGCACGTGCTAAATAAATAAATAAATACATACATGGCAGTGGCATTAAAAAAAAAAAAAGCAACAAAACCCAAAAAGCCCCAGCAAACCGACAAATAAAAACGATTATTCTGAACCCAGACGAAAGCTCGTGAAATTCTTACTTGTTGCCTTGTGCTATAGAGGCAGTCGCCTCCCAGTCCCGCACCGTGGGGTCTGGCTGCTGCCTGCCTCTGCTGCTGGGAGAAGCGGGATGATTTTTTTTTTTTTTTTTTTTGACAAAATTCCAGGAAGAACATCAACAACGTTAGAGACATGATTCTAAGCACCAAACTGGTTTATGGCTAAAATTATATTAAAATCACGAGGACATATTTTCTTTGCAGCGCAGACTTTAAACACAACCATACACGCATGAGAAAACATGTTTAAAAAAAAAAAAAAAATAAACTTACCCCCGCCTGCCAAACCATCACAACTTGTGGGACTCTTCTTTAGTGCTGCAGGCAACTTGGTCCTTCAAGCCCTGCATTAAACACGGTGGATACAGTGAAACAGGAATAAAATTAAAAAAAAAAAAAAAAGTTTTGTCATATATTTCTAAATAGTCTAATCTCCTTCAAATGTCTCGGATTTCTTTACAACCCACTGGCTACGGTCCTATAAACACCACCTGGGCAGTTTCACAAGCTTTAAAGTTTTGTGTGAGTGCGTGTGTGTGTGCGTGTGTGTGTGCGTGTGTGTGTGCGTGTGTGCAGTAAGTTGTTTAAAAGGCATCGTTACCATTCAGAGGTATAAAAGTATTGCCCTGATCTTTGGTGTGACGGGGTTTGTTTTTTGGATTTGGGAGGGTTTTTTTACATGCACCTCTCAATTTACTTAACTTTTTAAAGATGGGAAAAGCTGGAAGCTTTAGTTTTCGAGAGACTTTTCTCGTTATTCATCTGTTTGGTCGCCTTAGCTGCACAAAAGCGTATCAGCTGCGTTATGAAAAATGGCCTAAGCCCAGAGAATGTCACAGTGGTCGACTTATTATTTTAGCCCTTCTTAAAAAAAAAAAAAAAAAAAAAAAAAAAAAAAAACTCGGGGAAAGTTTGCTTTTGATGAATTCAATAAAAGCGGCACTGCAACGGAAGAGATTTTAAGCTAAAATCATACAGCATGGGGGCAAAAGCTTAAACCAGCCAGATGGCCAAAGGTAGCCAGAGTCTGCCCGCTTCAAACCCATCCACTGAATTTACAGTCCTTCAGGCTTTTAGCTTTTTTCATGTTTATCGTGCTTTGTTTCCCGCCATTAAAAATATCTCAACAAACAAATAAACAAAAGTGAACTTTTAAGATTCATGTGTCACGAACCGTTTTTCTTTCTGCCTCTGGAACAGGGACAAGGCAGGATTTTTTGGAGGTCTGGTTTTAAAAAAGACACGCCATCTCAAAGCCCCTGGGCAAGGTGTTACTTTTTAATTTACCAGCACCTCATCTCTCGTCCCCAGGGAGGGCTTCCCGGCCATAGCCAGAAAGGACAAGTCGAAAGGACTGCAGGGATTGCAACTGCAGGCTGTGCTGTGAATCAGTTCCTGTCCTTCTCCTGAGTAATAAATAGATCTAAATAATAAGAGTGATTAATAATTATAATAATAATAATAAATACCCCAGACTAGGGACTCTGTATGGCAGGGCGTTGAATTCCGTGTGGAGTTTTTTTTTGTTGTTAGGAAACATCCATAAACAGCCCCAAAACCACTAGTAAACTCTATTCTTTTCTGGCTTAAAAACCTTTGTAATTCTTGTGATTTCAGTGGCACTCGGAGGCTGCCATTGGCTTCCAGAAAGTTGTCCTGGCTCTAAGCGAGGGCAGAGATCTGGCGCCTTAGCCTGGATCTGAGGCTGTGTCCACCTGCTTCATAACAGGACGGAGCTTTTGATGCCGCTGGTCGGGGGGAGATGTCAGTGCCGGCTGTGCAGAGGGGAGAGTAATTTGCAGGAGAAGTACAGGCTAAAAGCTTCCTGCCCACCCTGCCCGGGCTCCCCTCGCCTCTTGCCCCTTATTTCATAGTTATTCCCACCCTGCAAAACAAGTGTCCGCGCCGCCCCGCGGGAGGGGGGCTGCAGCCAGCCCGCAAGTGCCTAACGCCGAGATAAAACTCCCCCCCTTCACCTCTGCCCCCCCCGGCAGGCCGGATCCAGTCCCTCCTGCCTCCGGGCCGGGCCGGGCCGGGCCGGGCCGCCCAGGTCGCGTACGGAGGGGCTGGGGCAGGCGCACCGCCATCCGCGCACCGCGGCCCCGGCGCGGCCGGAGCCGCCCCGATGCCCGAAGCCACCTGTGCCCCGGCAGCCAGGGAGCCCTCCCGCCGCGGGCGGGGAGCGCAACCCCGCGCCTCCTCCTCAGGTAGCGCGGCGGCCGGTGCGCGGGTCCCCGCCGGAGGGCTGCGCGTCCCTCCGCGGGGAGGAAGCCGCCGTGCCCACACGTGGGGGCGGCAGGTGCCGCCCGCGCACCAAGGGGGTGGAAGGTCCTGCCCGTGGTCCAGCCTGCGGGCGGAGGGATGCTGCGGACAGCCCCCGGGAGGCGAGGAGAGAAGGGGATCCCCGTGAGCCGGCGTTTTCCCGAGGGTGGTGGGGATTTAAAAGCTAATGTTGGGCTCAATTTGTAAACGATTAAACGAAATGGAAGGAGAATAACGCGCAACGCTGCTGAAAGCCAGCTAGAGAGCAGAGGAAGGAGCGTGTGTTTGCGTGTCTATACGAGTGTGCGAGGCGCGCACTGGCCACAGTCACCTTTCAAAGAGAAAATTTACTGTGCAGTTTCCTAACGCCTAATGACCTCCGTGCCCGGGGCTGGCTCCCCGACAGGCGCTGCCGGGATGGCCACGGCATCAGCCACGCCAGTGGTCAGGAGCAGAAACCAGTTTGCAGTCGTTTCCCCCGCTGGTGCAGCAGCTTGCGAGAAGCGCTGAAATAAGAGTAAAAAGGAGCTGGCGGGAAAAACTACGGAAGAACCAGCTCCGGAGCAGCCCCCACTCGTGTGTGTACGGGTCTGAGCAGCGCCGGCCACCGGGGTGGGAGCGGACACGTGTGTCCCGCTTGGTACCCCCTGCCCTGCTGCAGCCCCCGCTGCTGCCCACCGCACGGGTCTAACCCGTGTGTCTGCCTGCACCCGGGGCTGCCCTTAACGGGTCACCTCGACATGGGCAGCAGAAACGTCTAGGGGAATCCTGATTACCTTCTGGACGCCTTTTTCCCAAAATGCTTGAGAAATCCGTTAAATCAAAGACCTCGCGAGGTTGGAAATCGCCCTTTGCATGCCCAAGGAACACAGGCTGGGGAAACTTGAAGAGACTTCATCCCGATGGGAATGACAGCGCACCATCGAGGGGCGTTTAGAAAATTTGGAGGAGGCGGTTAAATCGGTCAAACAAGGAAGTTTTGGTTTTGATTTGGGGATATTTTGTTCCCCAGAAAATAATATCGATTCTGAGCGGTTTTGCAGAAAAGGGGGTAAATCAGGCGATAAAGGAGTGCGTCCCAGCCGCGTGCTCCCAGAAGCGTACCTGCGCCTGCTTACGGAAACGACCCGCACAACAGTCCGGCAGGACAGAGCCCCGCTGCCCCCCCCCGGCGCTGCCCCCTCGGCGCTGCCCCCCCGGCGCTGCCCCCTGCGTGCGGCAGGTCCCCCCGCCTCTCAGCGCCGGCTCATCCCCGGCTCCGTAGCCTGTGCAGAGTGCTTGGAGATCCCCCGGGGAGACGGGATGCTGTGAGCACTACTGGGGTTAGCTTCACCCTCGGGGCTCCCTCGGGGGATGACCCCGGGGGGGGGACACCGCAGTTTGGGGCAGCGAGGGGCAGGCTGGCCCCGGGCGGGGGGCTGAGCGCTGCTGGCCGGGCTGGGCGTCCCCACCCTGGCCACCGGCTAGGCGCTGCCGACGCTTCGTTCGTTCTGCCCCGGCTCTGCCGGGATCCGGGCGCACCGGGACGGCTCTGCCCCGCTCGGGTCACGGCGGGCCCGGAGCCACCCCGGTGTCGCGCCACGAGATGCAGCCTCGCCGCTCCCCTGTGCGAAATACCGGCATGTGGTCACGTTCACGAGTGTGCAAGCTATTAGACGGGCTGGTGTGTCCTCCCAGCTCCAGGCTGCCCGTGAAACGCTGGTGTTCAATCCCTCCCCCACCCCGGTATGTCACCCTTCCTCAGCCCTGCGGGGAGACTCGCTCTGGCTCTGCGCCCCCTTGCTCTGGACTTCACACCCTCTGAGGACCGATCCGGAGCTCCCATCCAGCCCCAACTTCCCTGGAGTCAAGAGGAGTGAGCGGGTTTGGCTCTCGAATTGTTTTCGCAAGTCAGGACACAGCTAAGGAACGGAGAATTGCGGAGATCTTTCCCTCCGGCTGGCCAAAGTGCCTGCTAAGGACGGGCTTGAGGGCAGAAGGCATCCTCGGAAGTCCTCGCAGTTCTCGGAAGCTTGTGCCTTGTTTCAATGTTTACTCCCCGTACTGCAAATGTCACCAGAATGCAACTTTAGTGCTTTGCGGTTAATATTTTTTGCCCGAGGTCTATCACTAGCATTAATTGTCCCAATAAATTGAGATACAGTGTACATAATGCAATGTAACAATATGGTTATATTCCACGTGTATGACTTAATTAAGCTATTTGCAGCCTGATGCTGCAAGTCAACGGGTGTGCAAGTGGATTAACAATGTACTGTTCTCGTATCCTCAGGATGGTGCATAATTACTTTACTGGCGGTACATATCAATTTTTGATGATTGCAGAACACATGCTCACTTTACCAACAAGCGCTTTAATAACTCTCCATTGTGTTTTAAAAAAGCGTTGTTTGGAAATATTTGGAAGCCTCTGCAAACAATGTTCGAGGTTCGAAGCGCGAGGTTTAGACCTGATCTATATTTGATGAAGTGCAAAGGCTATGAGGCAGCGCCCGTCCCCGCCTGCCCGCTCCCCGCTCCCGGGGCCGGGTGCGCCGGGCGTCGAGGCACGCCGGCGCGCCTCCGTGCGGTCCCCGGGGAGGGAGCCGTGCGGCGAGGGGGGGGGGGGGGAGCGGGGGGGTGTGCACCGTGCCCCAACACATGCTTCTGACATTTGCGAGCGGAGTAATGCAATTAGGAAACTCGATTACAGGGCGGCGGCGAGGCTGGGGGAGCCCCGGGTCTTTGTTCCCAGGAAGATGGCGCCAGGGTCTGGCCGGCGGGATTTAGCGTGCGGCTCTCCAGGCAAAGGTGGAGGGGGACGAGTGCCGACCTTTCTGGGGGCAACTTAATTTCTGCAGCCTAATCGTGTTGGGGAGGCAGGTACCATCCATCAGAGCGAGTTCCCTGCACGGCGCCGAGTGGGGACAGGCTGCCTGCCCGGTCGGGCATCGCCGCGCCCGGCCCGGCGCTCTGGAGCACCAAACACACTCGGTCAAAAAAAGAAACGAAAAAACCAATGCAATAAAAGCTGCCGCTTGTCCTTGGCACGCTCTGGCGTGGGGCAGGAGCCCGACCAGGAGGGCCTCGAGAGTCCGGGGGCCGCCGGGGTGGGTGGGTGCGCCAGTCCGCCTGGGCTCGGGCCCCGGCGTAATCAAAGGCACATGGGTTTCTTGGCTTGGGAGGGCATTTAATAACTCCCAACCGCAGGGGATGGCTGGGGAGCGGGCTGCCAGCCCCGGCCGGGCCGGCGAGCAGCCTTGCGGGCGCCGGGCGAGGCCAGCTCCGCGCGGCCTGCGCGGCCCCCGGCGCCCCGCTCCGCGCCCGCCCCGCGCCCGGGCGCGGTGGTGCTGCCGCTGCTTCGGAGCCTTCCTGCAAGAAGTCGATTTGTTCTTGTACCTGAAGCAGGTGATGTTTATGCAGAGACATCTGAATGACAGCAGGAGTGAAGGACAAATCTAATAAAGCCTAATAAACCGTGAGAGTCTAAATGTCATTAAACTTACAAAGATGAGACTCCAAATCACCAAAAAGGTAAATGTCTTCATTAGTCTGATCTCTGAAGACTGTCGAACATTTCATTAATTTATAATTTATGATTGTTTGACAAATATTGAAAAGTATGTAAATATGAGGGGGATAATGTCTTTTCTGCGGGAGATAAGGAAATGACCCAAACTGTACGTGCCTGCTAGATTACACACGAGGTTCCATCTATCTGTTATCAAACTGTGCTTTCCCTTTATACAACATATTGTGCAACTGACAAGTGAAATAGTGCAGATAAACCAATGGTTTAAAACGTAATAAAGACAACAGCCATTTGCATTTTTTACATTTTATTACAAAGGTAATTTACTATGACACATTTCTGAATGTAATTTATGAAAACATTTTAAAGCAATTATATAATGTATACAGCACTCGGAGACACAGAAAGTCAGATAAATAATAATCTTATGGATCTTCAGAGACTTTCTATAACACTGAAAATATAGACTTTCGCAGGAACAGCAGTAAAACATAAAATCATAGAAATAAAATGCAGAATGATGTAATAAAGAGGAAATGGGTATAGTTCGAACTGGAATTGCAACATTAGATATTCAAGGAAACAGTCTCATCTATTCCAAAGAACTAGATCATCTCAGAATATTATTTTTTTCCGTCCTCTGCCTTGTGAAATAGGCTTCTTAGAAAAGAGGATTTCTGAGGAAAACGTCTCGCACCCCAGTCCTCTTTGGTGGACCAAGAGGTGGACCTTCCAGTGGGGATCCCGGGGAGGCAAGGAGCAGCGTCAGCCTCCCTTCGCTCTCCTGTGACAAAGGGGAACTGGGAGTTCATGAGCACTCTGCGTCTCGGGGAGAGAGGGGGAAGGAGGCGCTGCTTTGCGCGTACGCGTGCAGGAGTCGCTGTGCGGGGCCGGGGCCCGGGGCTGCGGGCAGGCCCGGGCAGCTGCCAGCCCGCCTGCCTGCCCTCTCCGCACCCCACCCGGCAGGACCCGGTGAAGGTTTCCGCAGTCTCCCCGCTTCTCAGCACAGCGCACACTTGCTCATGCCCCAGTGAAGTCTACGGCGAGGTTGCCACTGTTTTAGTGGGCGAGGGGCACGGGGCGGCTCCCCGGCGTGGGGACCTGCGCCCCCTCCGCCCGCCCCCTCCGCTCGCCGCTCCGCAGCTCTCCGCGGCTCTCCGCGGCTGGCGCAGGAGCGCTTCGCTGCTTGCCGTGGAGCGCAGGGAGACGCCCAGAAACCGAGAGGGGACAGCGTCGCCCGATAAATGCCTCCAGGTGCCTCCAGCAAGGTATTTGCACCCAGAGGGCCAGCAAACCCATCGCGTGCAACTGCCTGGCTTTTTGTTTGTTTGTTTGTTTTTTCCCCAAAGCCACCCAGTAGACAATAAGCCACGGAGCAGAGTTTTGTAAAAGCCCCGCATTCCCCAGAACGGGCTCTGTGTCTTTGTCTTTACATAAAACAGTGCCCTTTGGCCAAATGTGCCTGTAACGAGCTTGTAAAACAAACCAGAAATCTCAGCTCTTCCTAGAGTCTACAAGCAAGTCGCTTTATTCCCAAATCTTGCAAATATGTTAGGAGTGTTAGAAGTGGGACTAAAAAGCCCCCTAGCAGAGCTGATTACCTGCTGTGAGCCTCACTGCCACAGACCCTTTCACCAGACATATTAAATCTCTTACCCTAAGAAAACAGGCACTTGTCACAATTGAAACCCGACGTATCGGGGCAGCGGGATGTAACAGTTTAGGGAACTTTATATTTTCCCCGGAGGCCCTTCCGAGCGGAGGTCCCTAACACGCCACCCCCGAGAGGCCTGAAGGGTCTGCCCTGGCTTCGACGTCTCTGAGGGCCACGTCCAGAGAGGTGCCCCTCGCCGGTCCCCCCTGCCCACTGCCAGCACCTTGCCTCTGGCCTGGCACCCAGTCGTTCGTGGGGCAAAAGAGATTTCGACGAGATGGCAGGTGATTCCCCCCCAGAATCCCGTTTTTTATGCTCCCCCCCACCCCCGTCGGTTGTCCCGGCTCTCTCCCCCGACGGCAGGTCCAGATGCCAGCCCCAAGCCCGGGGCTGGCAGGGTGGGTGCGGCGGCAGCGCTGCCCGGCGCTGGGAATCGCCACCCCGGCCCCCCAGCAGCCAGGGACGGGTGCCGCCAGCTATCCTCCCCCACTCTTTGACAACACGCTGTCATTCTTTCCCAGCTCTGAAGTATGTGTTTTATTATAGATTATTTAATTTGATGAGCAACATTCCCACCGCCTTGAGCATAGTCTAAGTGGAAAAAGGTTTACTTGGCATTGCGAAGCGATTTCAATAATAATAATTAAAAAATAAAAAGAAGCCAACGACGCTCACACAAGCAAAAAAGCTCCCCAAATATCGCCAGAGGGGCTGAACCGGCTTCCACCGACGTGGGTAGCAAGGTTTTCCACCCAAACGAGCCCTCATCTCTTTTTTCTAATGGAGACAGGGACAAGAGGTGTCCTGTCCTACCATCCCGCATCTGCTGCCAGGGCAGGTCCTCCCCGTCCAGTCCTTACACGGCTGTTTGTGAGCATCTTGGCTAACAACCGGTAATTGTTGAAAACTGGCAAAACGTCCCCTGTAATTTAAACTCAATATACGTCAGGCAACGGAAAGACACTGGCGACTCATTTTTAGGGCATAAATGATTTCTTAGAACACTCGCGGGTTCGTAACTTGCAACGAAAGGACGAAAAAAGGCAGAAGCGGCCGGAGGCTGGGCTGGGAGAAGCTCACCGATCCCTTAGTCATAAAAGTGTACAATGGAAGGGCTTTATTGTCTCTCGTTAAGCAGTTCATAAGTGACCCCGTTTATTTCTGAATAGCCATGTTTTGATGACTTATAGTATATGCAAAAACAAACTTTCCCGCGGTGGTTTTTTTTTTTTTCCGTCATGCTTTTCTTTTCAAACAGCCAGATGATTTTAAAAAGAAAAACACCCAGAAATGATAAATCGCATCGCATAGCTAATGGCTGGAGGGCGCGTTTACCAATTCATAATCATTTATTCTTGGTGATGTATGACCCTTACTCTTAAATCTCAAAAGCTTCTATTTGAAGGTGTAAATAGCTTTTCCCCCCCTTGCAGTAAACCTTACTGCATTAGCAGTGATTGATCTCCTGTACAATTCGTCCCAGAGTGCTATTTTAGAGGGGGAACACTGGCTTTTGGAGATTAACTGGGGAGTCTGTTACATATTAATGAACCTAGGAGATATACTAACGTTTTGGTAATTTAGTTATTTGTGTCTATAGCTTTCGCCGTTATTTTCTCTTAGACCCCCGCGGTTGTTATACATCGAATTAAAAAGTGGTCCTTCAGCATCATTTTTTCAGTGGCAACTAAACGCCACTTAATGTGAAAAACAAATGTTGACTTGTCTCTTGAAGGAAGTGTGTTTCTTGGCAAGACATCAAAGTATTTTAAACTGTATTAGAAGGGTTTGTTAGTTTTCTTACCCGGAGCCTACGGTAATATAAGAAAATAGCCTCTCGGTGGAGGCAGCCCGTCAGAGGGGGGAGCGGGCGCTGCGCAGCGCTGCACATAGGTGCACGCTCGAGAGGCGGTTTTAGCTGCAGCAGGAATGCACGGGCACCTCTTCGCTGGGATTACAGCCTTGATTAACGTGCTAATGAATAGGGATGTTAAAGAGTCGTCCGGAAACCCGTCTGTGAGAAGGAGGAGTGAGAAACTCCTAGGCTGGGCTTAGCCTGCGGAGAGACCAACTTAACTAAAATGCCATTAACCTACTGCTCCTGAGCAGACACTCGGGCAAAACACCTCGGAAATGTCTGAGATGGGGCCGAGGCGGAGGCAGGAGGTGGAATCCCTGCTGGGCTCTAGCTTCTGCCCCTGCGGCTGATGCGGGGCTGCGGAGCGGGCAGGGCAGCCCGGAGCAGCCGGGCCGGGCACCGCGCACTCGGCGGCGGGGCAGCCGCTGTCCGGCTCCTCGGCGGAAAAATAGGGTCGGGGGGCTGGGGGGAGGGAAAGGAGCCCGGCGGTTTTTTTGCAGTGGTTCCGCTCCCTATTAACTTTGACATCTTGCGCGAATTTATAAATTAGGGTTCATTATCCTCGAAGGTCGTTAAAGTAGGCAGCTCAGCTAAGAATTAATGCGTGCAAACACCCTCGCTACAGCTGGCTTCGCCCTGAGCTGTCTGGTGGGCTCAGAAAGCAGGCGGAGGCTACAGTCACTCCAGTGGGCAAGGAGAGATACCGGTCCCTCCTGCCCTCCTCCACGCCATTTATCGCCGGTACCTAAAGGGTTGAAGCGCAGCTGGCCACCAGCCTGGAGAGAGCAGCGAGCGGATCCCCAAGTCAAATGGATCTGTCCTTATTTTTGAAGGGAACAAACATGCTTCTCCCCCCGCGTCCCGTCCCAAAGTTAAACGTTTGTTTAGGACAAACTCGAGAAGCAACAGTCTTTGCGAGAACCTTGTTTTCCCCTTCTCCTTGTGAATAACAAAGTGATCATAGGCTACTCGGCCAGTTGGCGAGGAAAAAACTTTTGTTTTCTGGGGCGATTTATGTTCTTTATAAATATGTGGTTTGGAAAATAAAAAGAGACTTGAAAACGTTGTTACAATGAAAAAGGACAAATTAGAAGACATTTTCTGTGATCAAAGGGGGAAGAGAAAGCGAGTAGGGGTATTCAAAAAGCTTGACTTATTCACACAACTCCTTTGGAGACCAGGGGCAACAAGCGTGTCTTACATTGAAAAGGCGGCTCTATTCAGAGTGCAGGTGCGAAGTGGTGTGGCACATTCTGCCACATTATGTAAAGGTTGTTGGAGATTAGTGTTCAGACTTAATAACTAAAGCGCTTGATTTACATTGGAAAAAAGCCCCCTCATCCGTGAAAGCAAAATAATTTAACGCGTGATCATTTCGAGTGCTGCTGATATCCTAATACTTGCATTGTTCTCGGCCAAGTACTAGAGGAGCGCGGATTGATGCTTTTGGGAACCTATCATTTACAGCCACTGAACTCTGCTCAGAACTGGAGGTCTGGAGGGGAGATAAAAGAGGGGCACAAGAGAAAAGTTTCACATTAGGGGTGAAAAAAAAAAATCAGGGAGAAAACAATATAAATGTGACAGTTCCCCTCCTCCCCGCAGACGACTCCGCGCCTCCTGCCCGGTGCCAGGGCGAAGCAGCGCCCAGGTCTGCGGAGCTGAAAATTGGGCTCAGGTCTCAGGCACTTCTCTACTCCGCCTTCCCCCGTCGGAGCAGAATTACTTACCTTACTAATTATTCATATTTATGTAAATGTCATTAGTTAATGTAACTTTCTATAAAAAGATAATCAGGCGAGAACGGAGCATAGGTATTACCTTAAGTGCATTGGCTCTGGTTGTTTCATTCATATGTTAATACACGTGATGCAGTAGTGCCAGGCGTGGGGAGGGGGGAGAGGAGGGGAGAGGAGGAAGGCAAAAGAAAGAAATTAAATAATAATAACAAAGCCCCACAAAGGCTTTAAGTTTGCATCGCAGGATCAAGGAGCACGATGCCTTCTGATGCACTGAACAAAGGGGGACCCGGCGCCGTCCCAGCCGCGGCGGCTGCCCGGGCATTCCGGCAACTTTGGGTGGCTTGCTTGTTTGATTGTGTCCCCTCCTCTTTTGGAGGAGAATTTTATGCTTCAACCCGTTTCGATCTACCCAAATCCTCGTGCCAGGCTGAGACCCTCCATTCCCGAACGACCCGAATGAAAGTATCTTTGTACGGGACACGCACCAATTAAAATTGCAATACCTTTTTGCATCCTTCTTTAGTGTAAGCATTTTAGGGCCATTTCCATAAATTCTCCGCGAGAATAAAGGCTATAATGGGAACAAGGTGAGAAAGCTGTTAACCATTGTTTCAGCAAGAAAAGGTCGTAAGTCAGGCAATTGGTGTCTGACCTGTCAGGATAAGGTATAAAGGCTTTATTCATGCAGTCGCTCACGATTTTCTCAGCTCTCACAAAAGTGTTTTTATGATTCTGTTTTCTTACCTCGTTCCTTAATTAAAAAGCTGAATGATTAGAATAGCACCTGCATAATGTCTGGACGACGCCTGCATACTAATTCGCGAGTCTTTACATCTAGTAATTATAACATAAAATCAGAGATTGAATAAAACAGAAGGATTTTGCCCCTAAAGCCCTGCTAATCCCCTTTTAAAAGAGTCTGCTGAAATAATTCAGAACAGTTTCCGGAAGTTGGATTACCGACTCTTTTTTTGACTATTTACAATGAAATGATATTTCACACTTAAAAGAGTCTCTGTATTTCTACAACAGGTTTTTAAAGGTGGCCTGTTTTCTAGACAATAACAATCCAGTGACTCCTTCTTTCTTTTCCTACCCATTTTTTCCCCCTCTTCCTCCCAAGCAAGATCTTCGTCTTTATCAAGTATATGCGAGGATTAATCTGTGCTCAGGTAGGAAGAACAAAACCTACCCCCTTGAAACCTCCCTTTGACTCCCCACTCCAGGACTCCCAGCCTGGCCACCCCCGGCCCCGGGGGGACGAGGGAAGAGGGCTGCGTGAGGGCAGCTCAGTTTTGCCCAAGTTCAGATGCACCCTGTTTCCCGGCCGCTCGCAGGAGCAGGCGGTGGAGCAAGGAGCTCCCATTGCTTCACTATTGCCCCCCCAGGGCAGAGGATAATTTAAGCCAGCAGTGACTAGTCAAAAGTTGGAGAATAAATTTTTTTTTTTTTTACATCTTCCCAAAACAGCTGGGGGTTGGGGAAAGGGAAGGGAGAGGGATCCGCGCTTTTGTCTGGCATTCAGGGCGGGCTGGAGCAGGTATCCCCAGGGGCAGCAGGGAGCAGAACGAGGGCAGGAGGGAGCCGCTGGCCGGGGGCAGCGCGGTCCCGGGGGGGTCCCCCCCGGCCCGGGCGGGCGGCACAGCCCCGCACGGCTCACCCCGGCTCCCACTCCCCGGGTGCTCAGCCCTGCCCCCCCGGGGGGCTTCCCCAGTCCGCGCACACCAGCACAGTGACCCGGAGACAGGTTTTGCAGCAGTTTGTTGTCCTCTGGGTAAAATTGACTTGGGGGAAAAGAAAAAAATAAAAAGCAGCAGATTTGTTAGGGCGTCCTGTTTATTTTAGGAGAAAGGTTTCCTCGTAGCCCGGCGTGCTCCAGCCCGGCCATGGGGTTGACTGCCGCGGTCGAAGAAGAAGAAAAGGAAGCTGATGCGCGGATTTCCAAGCGCGGGAGCTGGTGCCCGAAGCCGCGGGGTCTCGTCGCCTAATCCAGGCGAGCTAGCGCGGTCCTCGCTCCAAATGCAGAAGTTGAGAACAAATTCAGCCTCACGGGAAAGCTGCAGAGGTTTCTCTGAGCTGTTGCCATCATTAAGAACACCTTAATCTGTTGTATCTTTTTTTTTTTTTTACTATTAAAGAGTTGATTTTGCTGTGACTTTTGTCGTGCCCCCTCCTTCTCCTCCCCTAGTGTAATCCTGCAAAAACTCTAAATCGTCTACGAGAAAATGGAGTCAATGTGTCATTCAGCATTAAAAATCTGGGGGTTTTAACTAAAAGCTTTAATTGCTATTCTGGCCCCATTATAACCATGGGAACGACGTGCTCTGTTGGGATCTCAGAAATGCTACATATCCCTTAAGCAGGCGTTCCTCTTGTTTGTTTACTCTAGCTTACTTTCATTTATATCCCAGGAATATTCTTTCACCAGGCGACACACGAAAAGACAAAGGGTGTAAATAAACTAACATATGGCCCAGAGGTTTTAGGGAAGCTGGAGCCGCTTAGCAAGTCATGTGGGTGATACTGGGAATCCGACTTCTCTCCTCCCCCCACTCCCGCATAACCTCCGCTTCCCTGCGCTCTCCTTCTACCTTCTCACGATAAGTCACGCTCGTGTCGCGACCAGCTTTGGGGACCAGCTGGTTTTTCCTTCAGACTGGAAAAATCTAGGCAGCGAAGGGATGGGCGCACGTCTGTGTGTCTGTGCTTCTACGTGCAGCTGGAAAAACCTCGTTGACATAACAAATGTGCGTGGGGACGTGCATACACACGCACACCAGCCTTGGACGCGGGCGCTCCCGGGTAGGGGGGGGTCCTGCCCCGGGAAGCGGCGGCGGTGCGGAACGCTGCGGGCCGGGCCGGCCCGGCCCGGCCCCTCGGAGCGGGCAGGCTGGCGGGGACGCAGGGGAGGACTAAGAAATCCGAAGCACACAGAGATACTTGACAACAACCACCCCCCCACACCCCCCCCAAGTTGTAATCCGTTTCAGGGTTTCTGTTCCAAAGAGCCTAAATGGTGGCTGAGCCCCCGCTCAGGCTGGAGGGGTGCAGTGTGTTTAACCGCACGCTGCACCTCCTTCCCCTCCGCTTCTCCCGATAAGGCGGCGGAAACGGGTCTCGGTTACCGATTCATATTTCTAATCTTCCTTTCCTGAACATACAATGTTCTTTTGTTAAATGAATGGTCTTTAATTAATGCACTTGCACAATGCAGGGGCTTGCATGGGGATCGATGATAGGAAGCAACAGGGGATGGTTCCCTCCAAAATGGTTTGTCAGCATTGAGAAAGAAAAGGCAATGTCTATAAAAGGACCACTAATAATGCCCACACGTCTCTCACCATGTTGTCTGAGGGGACATTCCTTCCCTTGTTGACAGTCAAGTGTAATAAGTACATGTCTTCGCTCAATCATTATAGACCATAGAATTGTATTCTTTAATTAGCATGTACTGTTAGCCCTCCTTTCCTTTATGGGCCATTTTTTTGTCTTTTACAGACCAGCAAAAATGTTTTCCTTCGGTTCTTTTTCTTGAATTCTTTTCTTTCTTTAATTATTTTCTTTCTTTCTCTCTCTCTCTTTCTGTAGTCAAATGTATTCTTTATTGACAATATTCCTACCAGCCAAAGCCAACTTTTTGTCATCTCTCTGTGTTAGGCAACTTCTTTCAAGATTTCCTTTTTTAAAAGGAGTCAAGGCAGCACGCATGCGCACGACGCTCGCGGGGTTAGGACCGCTACGTGCCCAAGGCTGCTGCATCCCTCTAAATTGCAAAGCTGATGTTTAAAAAGTCATGCGAAGAAAACTCTGAGCATGTTCGGGAGCTGCGAAACCCTGCAACGTATTAAAATCTTTTAGGGGAACATGCAAGGCGAAGAAGGCTTACCCTCAGATTACTTTAGCTGACGAATGAATTTCCTCTGTTAAAAAGAAACAAAATGCTCTAAATCCTCCTAGGAACCTTATAAAAAGTGTCACTGTGACAAGGACTCATTTTGGGGGGGAAATTCTTCAAACAAACAGTTTCATCCCTCAGCCGCTCTGCCAAAACAATAACCCCTCGGGGGCGGAGGGGAGCAGCAGCCTTTCGGGGGCGGCTCCGGCTGGAAACTCTCGCCAGTATCCAGAGTATTAGTGACCCCAGAACCGCAACCTGCGTGTGCGAGAGTCAGGGTGCCACTGCAGAGGTAACCGGAGGGGACAACAAAGGGACAGGGCTCCACTCGGGTGACACCGGGCTCTGTTTTCACGCTCTGCACCTCGGTCAATATTTAAAGTACAATTCATTTGAAGTCTCCGATCTGAAAAATGTTATCTCAGAAATTAAGCCAAAGAAGTGTTTTGTTTTGTTCTTTTAATGCAAATGCCAACCTAAAACGATTAACATTAAAAGAGGTTAAAGACCAACAAAAAACACACATTAGTACTTGATTGTACACCACATTAATAGTACACTGGTTTGGGGATTTTTTTTTTTCAACTAATATAAAAACCAACAGAAAGACAGGGCTGATTACACAGTGTTTTAGGAATGGCTCGGTATCATCAGTACAAACACATATTTTAAAAGTGCACAGCTGTAAAAATAACCATAGAATTGAAACGTTTATAAATATTTATTGTAAAAAAATCCAAATATTAAAAATAAATAGTATGTTCAAACACACAATAGAACATTCCTTCATTATCAAACATGTCATGAAGGAAAATATGGAATATAAGAAGTCTGGAAAGAGATACAGCATATCAACGTTGCAAATGTTTTTTGCGAGCTACATTTTCAGAGGCTTCTTCTCTGTGCAGTTCACAAGGAATGTGGTAGATTTTTCCATAAATATGACAAGATCCAGAATTAAGAATAACAACAATAATAATAATACCCACTCCACTGCAGTTTGACTCGTTCTTTACTCAGGAAAAGTCCCATTAAATTAATGGGGTTGCTTAGAATGGCAGGATTGGGCTCAGATCATTCTGTAGCAACTAAAACAGAAGTACACTGATGAGTTACAACTTCAAGGAATTCGTGTTACAAACAGAGCATTGCATGATCTCCAATGAGAAACTACTAAACAAACCTTGATCAGGGAATCATTTCCGTATACACCGTGATGTTTATAAAATGAAGATACAAAAGGGATGCAGTTTGACTATCTTTACACTTACAGACAATAAAACATGAGAACATATGGAAGCCATCGCTTTGAATGCGTTTACAACTTCGATACATTGCAGTATATACATGCTTAATAGGTATTTGAACTGTTAAAATGATCAAAGCCTTTACTCTTATGTCTACGCTCTTGCTTTCACTCTACTGGAAAGAAAACGTTTGTTGGTCACATACTGGTGTTAATGAAACCCAACATTTCTGCCTTCTCCCAAGAATCGCATTCTGTGCAGCATATGTGTAGGAATAATTTATTAGACGGAAAAGTTCAGGGGATAAAATGCAAAAAAATGGACATCATTTCAACTTTCGAACAGTACGGTCATACAGACATCTATGGAGATCTGTACACAGACAGAGTTTCACACAGACACAGCCACATATATCCAGATGTATGTCTATACACAGGATTCGATAGTTTGGTATTTTCTGCACCCTCTGGGCCCCTAAAGTTATCTTTAAAAGTTTGATTTTATCTCTTTAGAAACGGTTTAAAGCTAACGGGCAGGGTGAGTTTGACAGAGAGGAGAACAAATCGCTGACAAAGAACCTTTTACGTTTCATCAGCGTTGTTAGGACGACGAGCAGGAATTTCTCAGATAATAACTCCCACTTCAAAGATTTCTCAGCTCAATAGAAATTGGACCATCCTTTTTATTCAACCACAAGGGCTGGCACTAAAGACGACTCAACTGTTTGAATTTTTTTTCATCGTGTTTATTTTTCCCCTATTCACTTGGATAAAATAAACAACAAGACAATTACTGGAACATGGACTTCTAACTTTCCCGGGCCCATGGCCCAGCGCCCATGGCCCCGGCCGTGCGGGTGTCAAGTTCCCCCGCACCGCGGAGCCTCCGCTCGCCGCCGCGCAGCGCCGGCCGGGCAGGGCGGGGTGGGAAGAGGGGCACGGGCAGCTCCCCCCGGCCCTCGCCCCGCTTTCCCGGGTCCCGGGGGACTTCCATCAGCACACCTACTCCTTGGGGCCGAGGCAGCCCGGGGGGGGACCTTTCGGTCCCCACCCTATCTTCCCCTGCGAGGGGTGGGGGGGAGGAGAGGGAAGCACTCCTCGGGCTTTATGGCCGGGTGTTGCTGCGAGAAGCTGGTCAGAAATGCTGGGGAGAGGGGATGGGAGCTCGCCCCGAGCCTGGCTGGCAGCCCCTTACTTTGGGGAGAAGGAGAGCGGGGCTACAACGCCGGAGCGGAGCCCACCTCAGGGCGAGGGCGAAGCCCAGCAAACCCCAACTCCGCCGAAGTGCATTAGGTGGAGGAAGTATATCTCTAGCGGGGAGCAGATTGAGTGTATTAAGCTAGCATGAAACCAAAGGTCAGTGCAAATGTATCTTAATAGACTGTCTCAAATGGAGTGTGCCTCCTTTGAAGGCCGCTTGCTATTGCTCTCCTCATTACCATAGCGATCCTAACGTGGCATGCTGATGCACCATAAAACTCACACTTTCAACCCCAAAATCAGGCCCTTTGAACAACCCGAGCTTGATTAGACCTTTCTCCTTTTCTTTTCCCCCTTAAAAACCATTTCCTTGCCTTTAGAAACTCGCCCTCAAATCCCAAACGCATTCTCTGATCCCGGCAGAAAGCAGAAACAAAAGTGAGCTGAGGCGACGGTTCAAGCGGGCCTTTTCTTCTTGACAGTCTTATCCATTTTTATTATGGTCTGGAACAAGTGCCCTGTTCGCGTGGGTTTTGTTTACCGGAAATTAAATGAAAATGATTTAGTTCGCGTCAAACAAAAATATATACTTGTATACACAAGAAAAAGGGCCTGTTAGACGTAAATATTATGTCCTTAATGAAAAGACTGGACGGGCTCCAGACTTCGCCTTTCACTATTTAAGTATGACTTGCCTATTGCCATAGAAATCCTAACTTACCATGAAGATTCACCGTTGTGAAGAAATACTTCTTTGTGCGAGCTTGCTTTGATGTCTAAGGCATAAGATTCAGGCTTTCAGCTGCGTCTGTCTAGATTACCTTGAGAGCAACGGGGTAGACATCTGTAACAAGCAAATGAAAAATTAAAGGTGATTAGCCTGCACATCCAAATACTTCTGTAAATAGAGAAATAAAGAAATAAACAGATCTCAGGACACAATGGAAACATCCTCCCTGCCCGCAGCTGGCTTCTGTACCTCTCGATTTGCACGACACAAGTTTCAGGGGCTGCACAGGGACACAATTCCACCCTAGTTTAGGCTCCTCTCTCACACATTTCTCTCGCCTAGGTATTCCCTACGTGTATTCCGGTAACGACACGCTGTTGTCACTATTGGAGGTGTTTAAATACAAAAGTTGTCGAGTTTGGGCGAGTGAAGAGGGGAACCCTGACTTGGTGCCTTGGGAGGAAAATAAAGCTGCACCAGTAGACGAGGCACTGGGCGTGGGGATGTTTTTAGCCACTGACCAGCTATTTATTTTCCTGCAGCTTTTATATTATATATATATATATATATACACGTGTGTGTGTGCGCATGTGTGTAGAGTTGTACACACACACTAACTCCAGTCACCTGGGTGCAGAGGTGATGTATCGGACACGAGAAGATGCGGTTACAGCAGCCTTCTGTCTGCACTCAGCAAGCCATGGAAACCTCTTCCAGCAGCCCATGCTATTTATTTGCCTGTACTATCTGGTATTCTTAAACACCATTAAAGTAATTAAAACGGCACCATTCGGCAGTTTCAAGCTACCCCAGTGGAGGGGTTTGTTTGTTTATTTATTTTGGGGTTTTTTTTTCCCCCTTCCTTCTTTCTCTGAACTAGAGGAGTTAATCCTGTGGGTTTGCATCGGGTCTAGTTTGAAGCTCTGGGGCAGGATGAAGATGCTGAAGCCGCGTTGCCGGACCCGTACAAGCAATTATCATCGGGACTATTCGCAGGGCAGACGCCGTGGAGCAGCGGCCCTGGGTCCTCGCGCTGCCGGGGGGCTCCCCGGCCCCGGCTCCGGCCCCGGCCCCGGCCCTTGCCGTGATGTCACCGAGCGGGCTCTGCCCCCCCCCCCCGCCCCCCCGGGAGCCCCAGCGCCCACGGTTCAACAGGAGCCACACTCTGGGTGGAGACGGGCATGTTTGGGTATTAGAAGTCATTACCAGTGGGAGCTAAAATGGACAGTCAATCATCGCACCCCCCCTGGGCCTTTCTTTATTAGCAACGACTGTGGGGTGGGGGATATATATATGTGTATTTATATACAGCAAGAGGGAAAAGTAAGGAGATTCTTTACAGAAACGTCCATCGAACGGGTTAATTAATCAAAGAATTTAATGGATCCATTTTGTACAATTCGGTAACAAATAATAGTTTATATATATATTTCTTTAAAAAACACACTCTCACAGAAAATCGTGGGCGAACAGGACACTGCAGCACACGGTACTGTTGACAAGAGAAAATCTGAACAGCCAAAATCTGTATGAAACCACTTTGGTCCTTTGGGGAGGGGAAGGGAGGGGAGGGGAGGGGAAGGGAAGGGAGGGGAGGGGAAGGGAAGGGAAGGGAAGGGAAGGGAAGGGAAGGGAAGGGAAGGGAAGGGAAGGGAAGGGAAGGGAAGGGAAGGGAAGGGGAAGGGAAGGGAAGGGAAGGGAAGGGGATGCAAATCAGTGAGTGGGTTTGTAAACAGACCGGAGCAAGACGGTCAGAGGGGTGGGGGTGTGTGGCACGGAGGGAGGAGGCAGCAGCACCCTGGCCGAGGCGGGAGCCGCCCTCCCGTGTGCGAGGTGCCGGCAGCGCAGGCTGGGGCCCGCCGCCGGCCCACCCGCGTACTCCGCGGCGCGTCGTCTCTCCCTCTGCCAAGCGCCTCTCTGCCTCTCCCGCTCGGCCTCCCCGTGCCCCGGAGCAGCGCTCCCCGTCCCCGGCCGGGCGAGGGCCGCCCGCCGCCGCTCCTCCGCCCGCGGCGCGCCCTAGCAGCGGGGCCGGGGCTCGCCGTGGGGGCGCGGCGGCGGAGGGGTGGCGGGGGGCGCGGGGGGGCCGCGGAGCCCCGCGCCCTGACACACGTACCATTCGCTCAGGTTGGCGGCGGGCTGCGCGGACGCGGAGGGCTCGGCGTGGGAACAGGAGGCGGGGGGCTCCCGGCCGGAGTCCGAGGAGGGGGACACCAAGGAGGGCGTGGAGGACTCGTAGCCGGAGCTGGGAGGAGGGGATTTGCAGTGCACTTTCATGTGTTTTCTCAGGGAGCTGGGGTGGGTGTAGGACTTGTCGCAGCCTCTCACTTTG
This sequence comes from Gymnogyps californianus, assembly GCF_018139145.2. Lineage (NCBI taxonomy): Eukaryota > Metazoa > Chordata > Aves > Accipitriformes > Cathartidae > Gymnogyps > Gymnogyps californianus. Next base: position 14,043,294 of record NC_059480.1, read on the forward strand.
CAGTTGTAGGGCTTGTCGCTGGTGTGGACGTGCGAGTGCTTCTTCCTGTCGCTGCTGTTGGCGAAGCGTCTGTCACAGCCCTCGAATTCACATTTGAACGGCTTCTCCCCTGCAGGAGGCAATGGGCGAGCACAGCCATTAGCGACGGCGGCCGCGGGGCAGGGAGCGGCGCACCCCGGCACCCCACCAAGCCCGCAGCCTCCCCGGGCCCCTCTCTCCGGCCCTGGCACGGCTCCTCTCCCCGGGGCAGCTCCCCTCCGGCCTCCGCCTGCCCCCGCGCCACCGGCCCTGCCCTTCCCCGCCCGCCCCGCCGAGCTCCCCCGCCGCCGCCGCCCCGTGCCCACCCGGCTGCGCAGCCGGCTCCGCAGCGGGAGCGCCCTGCCCGGCAAGCTTCTCCTCCCCCTTCCCCTGCCCTGTGCGTCAACGTGGGGTTTTGTGCAAAAGACAAAGCCCCGAGATGAGGAAAACTTAGAGGCCAAGTGCTCGTTCCGAGCAAACAACGTGTGTTATGCCCGCAGACTCCGATAGCCTGCGGAAAGAGCGGTCAGTGATCTATCCCTGGGAAGGTTTCTGCGTTGAATACATTTCTCACACTCCCCCAGGTGCACGTGGAAGTATTATTCATCACCTGGCTAGATCGCATCTCATCCACTCCATTCTTGCACTGATTACAATCTCGTGGAAGATCCGCATCCCACCTCCTTTCCCCGCTCCCCGGCTTGCTGATACCGTGTGTTAAGGCACAAAATCTTTCCAGAAGACATTGATTGTGGGGGGCATAACGATAGAGATTCAGCAGGAGGATGACTAGGCCGGTGCACGGCACTGTCGTGAGGGTAGGATTCCCTTTTCATTTGAACCTACTCAGTCATGGAAGGAATTGCAATCGGGATTAATTTGTCTGGTAATATGATAAGTGACGTTAAGCATAATAGAAATACAATCGTGTTGCTGGAGTCGTGTGAAAGTATAACCTCGGATCGTGTGGACCAGGCATGGTACACGATATAGAGGAGGCTTTCAAGGAAACACCCCACAGACAGCTTCGGGATGAAATGATGACTACATTATTGTCGCTGATAATAGCAAACTGCAAAACCCTGCTCTCCAAGGAGTACCCAGGTCCTGCACCCACCGAGTATGAAAATAATCTCCCCATCCGTCAAAAGCCAAAAAGTATCAGCGCGCAGAGGACACCACAAAAATATACAGCTGAACCTTAAACGTGAAGTGCAAACAAAGCCACTGTGTTCACCATCATGGCGTATGTGGTCGAAAGGACTTCCAATATTTGTAAAAGCTTCCAGGTTTTGGGTTTTTTTCGAATTTGTTGTTGGTTTTTTTCCCCCTCTCAGTTCGTCACGATTAAATTTCGGAGGGACGCAGCCCACCTCGTGCTCGGCTGCGAGCAGAGGCACATAAAGGAAGGCATTCCAAATATTTCACATGAATGCACTTTATGCAAGGTGGGTGGGAAAAAGCTCATGGCTCCGCGTTTAAAGTATGTCCTTTCTGCACTGTAATAATCAATGAGGAGCTCTCACGTCCTGCACCGCTAACATTTGCACAGAGGACGGGTAAATACCTGGCGTTAGAGGGAAGGGGGGAAGAGGTTAAAAATAAGGTCTCTTAGAAAACGATGCGGGCCCTGTAACCAAATACTATCGACATACAGCGGTGCATATGCATAGACACACGCACGCACATAATCTAATTACAGTTTCACCTAAGGAAACAATTTGACCTTCAGCATCCAAGTTGAGACAACAAATCAAGGGTATTAGTGTAGTACAAGCAAGCAGTAAGTTAGGAGACCCCAGGGAAAGCCATCCTCATAAGCACTCTGCTTGTGCAAAGTGAGTTACATTCAGGTAAAAGCGGGCTGCAGCGCATTCCGCTTCCCCGAGAGTCGAAAAATGTTCAACTTCGCTTAACCCCCTGAAAGAGCCACTGAAAAGTCCCTCCGTACAGTCAGGTTTCAAGTGGGAAGAGGGCAGCATTTTCTCAGCTGCCCGGTTTGCATTCTCTGAACGCCTCAATAAAGAGGAGCCATGCGAGACGTTTGCAAGTATTCCTTTCGCGAGAGCAGGTTTTCTTACGTGGAAATCCCTACCCGGCAGGGAGAGGACATTTTACAGGTCCTGGCTGCCGCAGCCCGGGCACGGAGGTGCAGCCACGCAGAAAGTTCCCCGGGCGATGGAGAAGCGGCAGGATCTCAACCGCCATTTTAGCCCCACACTTGTAGCTGGGCAAAAGTGTTCAGTGAAATTCAGCTTGGAAATTGTGGCATAATCCCCCGTCTCCGGGAGTGGATTAAGGTATTTACAAACTTCTCGGGGGGGGGTGGGGGGGGTGGGGGGGTGGGGGGGTGGGGAAGCCGGAGGTGGCGGCCCCCGGGATGCGGGCGAGGCGCGGGGGCGGCGGGGGCCGCCCGGGAGGGAGAAGGGCTCCGTCCCACGCCTCGCACTATTGTTCCTGGCCCGCTGGGAAGGCGGCGAAGTGATCCCTGCCCGTCCTGCTCGTCCCGCTGCCGCTACATTAACGGCCTTATCCTCCAACCTGGAAAATTCGCACATCGCCAGAAATCCCTCTGCCTGCTCCCCAGCCTCGGAGAAATCAGAAGTCATTAATATTTGAGGAGGCAATAATTTTCCTGTTGAATCTAGAACTGTCTTCATGAATAATTCGTAGCGAGTTCTATTAGGGTTTCAGAAACATTGCGTTTTTGACAACTTCTGGGTGTTTAATAGAAACGGTGGAACCATAAAGGCCCTGCAGGAGTTTTCACAATACGGCAATTAATCACCGGGAAAGTTAAAGCGAAAAGTACAGACGCGCGGAATGATGTTTAATAAACGCAAACCTCCGATCTCGGGTTTGCCCTGAACCTGCCTCTCCGATGTAGGTCAGTTTTCCCAAGAATTTAACCATTTTCTGCTTCAGAGACTTCAAACAGTGAGGCCGTTAAAGAGCAGTAAAAGTTTGTTTACCTAAGAAAAATACTGTCATTAAGGGATGAGTTCTCCCGGTTAATGGCTGTACCTGTGCTGATCCGACAAGGAGCTGGCTCGGATACAAGTTATGTGACCCGGGGATACTCCTTTCTCCTCGGAAAAGGGGGCCGAGAAGGCAGCAGAGGAACACAACTTTGCTATCGCTCCCCCCGCCCCGCACACAGACGAGCTATTCATAGAGCGATGGAAAAATAATTAGGTGACGAGTGACGGTCGCTGTAAAATCTCTGTGCTATGTTTAGACGATAGCGATACGAAATTAGTATACGTTCTGCATATTATATCACGTCGAGTTATATCATAAAAACGCAACTCCTGGAAGGGTCAAGCCCTGCACTGAGCATGGGGGAAGGGGAGTTTTATGAACTGGAAGGCGAAAAAAATCGTTTGGCTGTAAGCAGATCTTACAATAGGATTATGTAGTTTCCCTCGCAGTGCATAAGGCTGTACAGAAGGAGGTGGGAGGTGGAAAACCCTACACTGGAACAGATTAAATTTTCCAAAAAGGGCTTAGTTCTTATCTTCTTCTTCAGAGGGGGAAAAAAAAAAAAAAAAAAAAAGCCAGCGCTACAGACTACAAACACCGGCTGCTAAACTAATTAATACAACTCCACAAGCTGCTCCTGGAAATGTGAAAACTTTCTACGTGCAATTTCATTAATTATAAATGCTTTCCTGGCCGGAAGAGTTCAAACGTAGTTTTGCAAGATCGTCCATCGAGTTACTTTATTTCTGTTAACTAGAACTAACAGATGTTTCTGACACATGTCCCAGTTTCGCTTAACAGATCTGCAAATGACATTTCAAAATGTACAGGCCGAAACAATACCGGGTTTTCTTCTCCCTTTTTTTTTCCCCCTCCCGAGAATCAGAACTTGCAGCTCCGCATATTTGCGAATGCAGAAAGTCGTTGGAAAGCAATGCTCATTAAAAATGTCAGTGTTATTCAGATCAAACATTTGAAACTCCCTCTGCCCAAAACAAAACTGTTGAACGAAAAGGTCGCAGCTGTGTTATTCTCACAATGTTCGAGCAGCAGCATCTCAGCGACATCAGTCAAAACTGACTAAACAAGTTGTAACTTCTATTGTTCACTTTTAATTTGTGAGCTTGCACAATGATTTCATTTTTTTCCCCAACTACTTTAAATTAAAAAAAAAAATCTCGCCTGTGTGAATAAGCACAAATAGTAGCTATATCACTCGATATTTACACAGATCTACCCGCATAAACATTACAGCAGCCTCTCCGCACAACCAGAAAAAAATATGGACGAGAATTCTGAGATTTGTTCTCGCTCTCCCTTTTTCCCCCCCCTTTTCTCCCCCCTCCTCCAAACGGTAAAGAAGCAAACAAATCTGAGAATTTATTTTCCAGAAGTACTTGGCGTGCATTCAATAACAACGCAAAGGATACATTAAAAACAAAATAAAGCAAAACAGTATGCTGAATAACACAGAGAGAGAGTAAAGAGAGCTTTACATACTGACCTGTATGAGTTCTTTTGTGTATTTTGAGATTCTCTGATCTGGCAAACACTTTGCCACAGCCTGGGAAAGGGCAGGGGAAAGGTTTTTCACCTGTGTGGACTCTGATGTGATTTACAAGTTTATATTTGGCCTTGAAAGGTTTCCCTTCTCTTGGACACTCTTCCCAGAAACATATGTGATTGGACTGCTCGGGTCCTCCAACGTGCTCCACCGTGACATGAGTCACCAGCTCGTGCATCGTGCTGAAAGTTTTCGAGCATAATTTTTTGGGAGTCTGGTCCAACTCAATCCACTTACAGATGAGTTCCTGTTTGATGGGCTGCCTCATGTAACGAAAAAAGGCACCCGGGCCGTGGTGTGGAGCCAGATTCACGTTCAGATTCATGCCACCGTAGCTATGAAGCGAAGAAGCAGCAAAAGGATGTGTCCTGGAGGCTGGTACTTGAGTGAAATGTTCAGACCTGGCGTACATTTCTCCAGGTAACCCCAGTCTTATCTGTCCGTTTAGATGGCCACCTGGAGCTGCATGGGGAGGCTGCTCATGGAGTCCAGTGAACAGAGAGGGATTCCCAGCTTCTGAGTGGTGGTGGTGGTGACCATGGTGTCCGGGGTAGCTACCTGTTGTTGAGACAAACAGTCCGTGGTGAGAACTTACAGCGGGGTGCTGCTCGGTCAGCCCTGGCATGAGTGGGGCCGGCAGGTCTCTGCGTATGAAGAAGTCCCTACCTGCTGCCAGAGCTTGGGCTGGGTGAGAGACGGGGTAAGGGGCTGCTGGTGACTGCGCCGGGCCAAACGCTCCCGTTTGACTAGAGACCACCTCGGCTTGGCCTGCCATATGATGATGATGATGATGGTGGTGGTGGTGGAGCTGGTGGTGGGGATGAGGGGCAGGGCTGAGCTTAAGGGCCGCGGGGTGATGCTGAGGAGGAGGATGAGGAGGAGGATGGTGGCGGTGCCCCATGTGTTCTGGCCGGAGCGGGTGCGGCCCGAGGCGGGACTCGGCGGCGTGCTCCCCCGGCTGTGTGGGCGCCGTGGCATGGGGGTGCCCGGCGAAGCCCAGGAAGCCTGTCATGCTCTCAGGGGGGTGGTGGTGGTGGCGGTGGCGAGGAGCCCCCGCCAGGTCTACTAATCTCAGCGCCGTGTTCCGCCTGGAGAGAGCAGCAGGGTCCATCACTGGGATCCCCAGAGCATCCACGCTCATTAGCTTCTAACGCTAAAAAGTCACCTGACAGCGGGAGGAGAGAGACACAAAGAGGGAGGGGGGGGGGAAGAAAAAAACAACTTTTTTGTTTTCTTTCTCCCCCAAAAAAGTTTCCCGGTCCCGCTGCCCCGGCGGCGGGGGGCACGGGCGGCGCTGCCAGCGGGTGGGCTCGGCGGGGACGGCGGGGGCTCGTTTTTGGCGGCGGCGGGCCGGGGAGGTCCCCCCGCGCGGCCCGTCCTCCCGCGGGGCCGGCGCGGAGCCCCACGCGGCGCGGCGCGGCCGCGGGACGGGACGGGGCGCGGGGGACCGCGCGCCGCCTCCGGGCCGCGGCACCGGCCCCGCCGGCCAAACAATCGCCGCGCCTTCCCATTGGCTGCCGCCGGGGTGTCGTCACCGATGACAGGTCCCGCTGCTGACTGAAAGGGTTATCGCTCGGTGCGGCGGGGATGGGGTGCCGGGGGGAGGGACTGCGCATGCGCCGCCGCTGGGCGTCCCCTTCCCCCGGCCCCCCCCCCCGCTTCCCGCCCCTCGGAGCCCCTCGGCCCGGCCCGGGGGCACGGCGAAGCCCGCGGCCGCAGCCCGGCCCGGCGGCGGGAGGCCCTGACCGGAGTCTTCCCCCGGGCCGCGCTGCGCCCCGCCGCCGGGCCATCGCCGAGCTTCCGCCGCCGGGCTGCGGCCGTGGGGGAACAAAGCCAAGGCGGGCGGGGGGAGCTCAAGGGGGAGCGCCCCGGCCGCCCGCCCCGGCCTTTGTCCGTTCGCGCTGCCGTGCCCTGAGGCGGGGGGCAGCCCGCGGGGTTCCCCCCCGGGAGAGCCCCGGCTGCCCCGCCGGTCCCCGCCGCCCGGCCGGAGCAGCGGGAAGCGAGGCGGTCCCGCGCCCCCCGCGGAAACGGGCCCGGGCCGGCCTGCGGGTCCCTGACACTTGTTGACAGCGCGGGGAGCGGGTCCTTCCCCGGCAGAAACAGCAGCTGGAGCCGCACCGCCGACTCGCTTGCCAGGCGTACGCGTCTGGCCTGGGCTGTTGTACCGTTGCCTGAGCCCTGACAAAGGATTCCTGGAAGACTCCCCGTCCCCTTCTCCTCCTTTGACAAGTTTTAGCAGTTATCTGGTTATTGGCTGCCGGAGCAATGCGAGAAATCGTGATGTTCAGACTGAATCTGAGTGTTTAACCCAGAAGAGGGAGTCTCTCTCCCTTTCCCCCTGTCTCTCTCTCTCACGCACACTTACAGGATAGTTCTGCGTAAAATCCCCATCCTTGGCTTGAAGGAAAAGCATTAAAAGCATTGCAAAACATTCATAACCGACTCCGTTCTGATGCTTCTCACCTGCAGGAAGTAACATGGTCTGCAGGGTTTGCATCGCTAGTGATGAAAGTGTAGGTTAGGGTTTCACCTTTATACCCTGAGGCCTTACAGGTTTAGAAAAGCTTAGGGCTTCAGCACAGAAGGAAGCATCTACTTTTAGGAAGGGGACTGTGAACTTAAAAAAAGTAAATGAAATATGGGAAAAGATTCTTCTGCTTCAAGAAAGAAAAATACAGCTGTAAATATCTGCCCACCGTATTACCACAGAACTTGGATCCTGACATAAAAATGACTCCACCAATAAACGCAGTCTTAGGAAATAAAGCAACAATTAATTCTCTATCCATCCTGTCAAACTCTCAGCATTTTAATACATTAACTTGCTGTTAACTTGCCAGTGGACACTTTGCCGCATGCCCACCAGGTAAAGCTCCCAGCGCGGGATTCTGCGTCTCCATAAAAATTTAACAGTATCGGCGATCGATAGGTTTTATGTTAAGTAGTAAAACAAGAAACTGCTTGGCAATGTCAACCCAGCTACTCTCATAACAGAAGCTACCAGCCAGTGATCGGGAACCGTAAGATTAAAGTGTAGGACATACATAACCACATAGGGGACATTTTTGTCACAGCTTCGCATACTTTGGGCTGGCTGCAGTTACATATTTTGGCTCTGCTTGGCTTTTACCGTATTTCCCCTGTAACACAAGGCTGATATTTAGGTAGCTAGCTACAGATACATCCTTGTGTACATCTTTCTGAGTGGAGATGATGAAAAGTGACAAATGATGCAATTAGCTCTCCGTCCTTACATAACATGTTTATGCAGGCATTTTAAAGCACACACCATCCTCACAATATCTCAACTTTCAAGTCTACTTGCTCTACGAAATGGATTTGACAGTCCTATTATGACCATCTCAATAGGAGTGCACAGAAGAGACAAACGTTAGGAAGTATGAATCTGTTACTTACAAATGTACTGAGAGTGTGAATTCCAAATAAAGCTGCTTTCCTCATACCTCCTTAAAACACTGCTTCTCTACATACTTGTTATCCATCAATTCTGACACTTCTCAGTCAAGGGAGAAAACATCTGGAACAGTTTATCAATTAAAAAAAATGTCATAACCGGTTTGCCCTAAGCTCATTTAAAATATTGTGATGGTTTCTCGTCAGACACTCATGGCTCTCAGCTCGCCCCTCACTCAGGGCTCTCTCTCACTCCCTTTTCCAGGCAGTGCAGGAGAACCTGGCCCTCGGTGTCCCTCACTGTTAGGTGAAGTTGGTGTGAGCCCCGGTTGCGTGCGTGGGGGGGAGCGGGGCGGGGGGCGGGCGGGGGCCGCCACATGACCGCGGGGAGGCGGAGAAACGGGGAAGAGGAGGGGAGCGGGGCCAGACCCGGCCGAGCTCCGCGCATCTCCCAGAATGTTTTGAAAACTTGAATGCCTGTTTGTGCAGCCCTTTGGCAGCTTGAGCTCGTACGGCTGCCGCTCGAGGGGTGACCGAGGTCTCCTGCTCCTTGGCAGCGGCCTGAGCCGTGTTTGACCAGATAAGCCGGGCTGTCGGCAAACTCTCAAATGTGTCAACATCAGCTTGTGCAGGGCCAATTTTTTTTTTCTTAATTATTATTATTATTATTATTTCCTTTCAAACCCACCTGGCTACGGTAAGGGCATCCTCTTCTAGACTACCCTCGGGACTCATCAGCCGGATGAACCCGGAGCCTTTCCAGGGAGAAATCAAGATTGCTCAAGCAGCAGAACAGAAATATCCTGAGCTGAAGCTGAAACTCAGATGTCAGGGCAGGTTCACAGGACAACATTTTTGCAAGATCTATAGGATAGATCTTATCTTAAGGGAAATGAAATTTAGAGGGACCACGGTGCTCTCCTGAGTGCCAGATCAACACGAATAGGCGGGCAGCTTGATCCTGAGTATAAATTTTCTAGTGGCTGCTGTGTTTCTGCGACTCCATCCGCAGCCCCCGGCCCCAAAGCCCGCCCGTGCTGCAGGGATGCTCTAGGGAGGTGACATGTTGTAAGGACGAGTCACAAGCACTTTTCCTCCTCGGTCCCCCCCTCCGACCCTGCCCCCGACCCGGCTCTCTCGGGGAACAGGAGAGCTGGCCGAGGCAGCGCCGGGAGAAGACGGGAGCCCCGCACGTCGGGTCTGTCCCCTGGGAGGGGGGCAGAGCTGCCTCCCTGCTTTCCAGCCCGCCGTGCGGGACCCAGAGCTCTGCCTGCCCACACCTCGGGGGTGCGGGGCCGAGCCGAGCAGCCCCAACCCTCCGGCCCCTGCCTGCACCCCCGCCCCGCGCCGGGCGGCTGCCGGGGCCTACGGGATGCAAGCTGCGCCGCACACCCCTTTGCGGTGACCCCCGGGGATGGGGACAGCCCCAGCTGTTGAACGGCTTTACAGATCCACCACACTTCGCCTTGGTTTTTGGTAGGAACCCACCCACACAGCAAAGCGCTTATCCATTTCTACCTTTGCCGAAGACAGGGCTTGCTGTGAAGGTGAGATGCAAAACCCCAGAAAACCAAGTGTTGTGCTCTCTGACTTAGGGCCGAATCCTGCTCACTCTTGTGAGTGACATTGCAGTGCTCACATTGTGAGTGGTGCGCAGCGCAGGGAACAGCTCCTGCCCCGGGGAGCATCGGGGAGAGCAACATTTGACCTTCAGCCACCGCCGTGCTCTCCCACTCCTGCCTCTGCACAAAGTTCCCTGCCCGAGGAGCCAGCTAGAAACTTTCCATGCGGTGCGCGACGGCTGGGGCAGGACGGGATGCCCTGAACTCTCCAGACAGCAGGTTCCGGGGGTTACCTTGAGGCTTCAACTCCCGGACGAGAGGAGGGGAACGGTTTCATCTGAAAATCCTAGTATTTACTGTGATAAAGGGAAAAAAGCGAGGCATAGAAACAGAGTGGACCGAGAAGTCGCCCTGTGCGAATCCTTATCCCCCAAACTCGCATTGGGCAGGGAGGGATGAGGGAGGCAGCGAGTGGCACAGGGGCAGGCGCAGGACCTGAGCCCGAGTCCCTGCCTGCCCCGGCAGAAGGCACTGCTGTTTAGGAAGAGGTGGTTCAAGAAAGCCTTGCAGTAATCCCAGCATCTCCTCGGAGAGAAGAGGAGAGGGTACCGAGGGGCTCGGGAGCACGCTCTGCCTTTGTTCCTACTCCCTCGCCCCATTCCCACTTACGGGGACTTCTTTATTTCAGGGTTCCCGGATAATGGGAACTCAGCTACCAGACGAGCAACGACTTGTGCCTAGGTTTGCCTCTCACGTTTTGTGACCTATAGCTACCCTAGGACAAGCAAATCATATGCTTATTTGAAATAGAATATTTCATTCAGTACCTCAAGATTAAGGTATTCCTGTCAGATAAGCTGTCAGTCACTAACTACTCAGACACCACATTGTGGAAGCCTGGTATCCCTGGTAAAGATGATACATATCATGTAAACCCCATCAACAAGATCAAAGTCTTCTTCTTTAATAGGATCCAATACATGTCAAACCTCATTCCAATCAAATCGTCCGTAAATGAATTCAAGATGAATATGTCATAGAATAATGTGACAGTGCAATCACATGGGGTCAGGGGTTGTTGTTTCAATGAGAGAGTCGTCAAATATTAATTCTAGAACCTCCAAATGAATAGGCATTGAGCAGGATTAGGCAGCTGCTGGTGGGGAGTTGTGTCGCTGATTTGTGTTTATGCAAGTACGTTAAACAGTAAGCTGAAAAAAATATTGTCTCCTTTGAACTGAAAAAAAGACATATTTTAACTTACTTGACTTTTCCAGGATGTTTCTGTAAAGTCGTTTTCTTTTCCTCATTACAAGGGGAGTCTTGTGCCTCATTTCCTGACTTTGTTCCTGTTTGGGGAGAGAGGTGGAAAGTTAAGAGCAAAACCATTTGTGTGGGATATGAAATGAGTAAGGCGCTACCTCGGGCATCATGGATTCAAAAAGAAAAGAAAAAAAAAAAAAACAAAACACAGGAGTTAAGCAGCGAGGGTGGGGGGAAGAGAAACTTTCTCCAGGGGGAAACTGGAGGCTGTCTCCCCAGCAAAGCAGCACATGTTTTATGGAGTCATGAAGTTTCCATGGCTGATTTAGGGGGAAAAAAAAATATGAAAGGACATCTTTTCACTTCTCCTTTGATCTGACATTCACCTTCTGGCGGGCTATAGTAAGGCAGGTTTTTACCAACTCGACTATATTGTTTTCAGATCCTTCCCTCCCGAAATTAAATTTCGGACTCTCTGCGAGCCTCCAACGCAAGTTGTTGTCTCAGCAAGGATTAGTATAGTACCACCCTGGCACTTCTCCCTGCCTATAATTTTCAGCTTGCTCTTTGCACTCTGCAAGGCAGAGCACTGCCACTACTGCAGGCAGAACTTTGCAGAGCTTTCTTTGAGCGGCAGCAGTAACCCTGAGAGCAGATCTGGGGTTTGATGCAGTGTCCGAGTCTGAATTTTTGCAAATATCTTTGATATTCTCAGGGTTTGGTGGTGGTTTTTTTGTTGTTTTGGTCTTTTTTGTTTTTCAATACGGAAAAGCACACTAGGATCTGGAATCAGTTACTTCAAAGGAGAGTATTATTATTATTGCTCTTGCTACTATTACTATAAGGACTCCAGGGCCGGTAAATAAAAATCTGTACTAACACAAATAATTGATGATATTAATTATGAAACTTCATCAGCGTATCACAGTCATACTCTATCACAAATAATTTGATGTCCTCCATATTTTCACTGCTGTGATGAAAATTACTGCCGAAATAAAAAGAACTAGAAGAACCCCGTAGGAATTATATTTTCTAGTCAACTTCAATTTATCCTCACACTTTTATCAAGTCAGAGCAGCAAACACTGCCCCGCTAGCGAGAGGTTTGCGGGAGCTGTGCTTTATTGGTTAGGATGGGAGGCTAGAGGAGTGCTCAGTTCCCAAGCGTTCGCCAAAACTTGTTGAAACTGGACAAAAAAAAATTCGCTGCATTTAATGTTTCAAATGGTTACCAGATGACAAAAAACGAAGGCAAAACAGTTGTGGATTTCAGAGTAAATATTGGCTAAAACTCTGGCTCGACCTCGCATGCCTTTCTCATCTACGCAGTGCCACTGGCAGAGCAGGAGGGTGAGGATGCCCCAGTGCCCGAGCTGGTCGGATCTCGGCCGGGCCAAGCCCCGGGGCTCCGGTGCGGGGTACCGGTCCGTCCCCCGTTCCCCGCCCCCCCCCCCCCCCCCCGGGTCCCACGCTGGGGCTGGGGGTGCGAGGGGCTGCAGCCCGCGCAGGCGGGACCCGGTCGCCCTTCCCCAAATGCTCACTTCTACACCCGGCCAAAGGTGGGCCGGCGGAGCGGGGCTGGGTGCAGCCACCGCCCCCGCGGGAGTCCGGTGGCCCCGGGCGGGTTTGGCGGCGTTGCCCCGGGATGTGTGAGCCGGGATGAGCGTGCGGCAGCGGGGACGGCGTGTGTCCCGCCGCCACCGGCTTGTCACGCAACCTGTGCTTTCCGCGGCCGCGCAGGGTGGAAGGGAGCGCTCGCCGGGAAGGTCTCGGTACAGAAATAAAGTTCCTCGGCTTCGGGTGGGGCGAGCCCCGAGCCCAGCCCGGCAAACGGGCTCCCTGCCCGGCCGGGCTCCCCAGGGCTGAGGGACCGTGCGTGACAAAGGAGCAGCAGGGCGGGGGGCCGGGGCGTCTCGGCGAGGAGCCCACGCCGGTCCCCGTCCGGTCCGGCGCTGTGCCGGTGCCCGGGGCTGGCACATGGAGCCGGGCTCGGGTCAGAGGTCACCCTCGAGGGCATCACCCTCGGCGGGGGATTTGGGAGCATCTCCCCTTCCCCAGCCGGCGCCGGGCGCGGGGGCGGCCCCTCGGGGCCGGGACCGGGGTCTCAGCCCCTCCGCGGGCTCTGCGCGAAGTTGGCGGCGGCACCCAGCTCCTTTGGCAGCTCCCCCGGCCCTGCCCGCGGGGGGGTGGAGGGGGCCGGCCGGGCTCCCGGGCTCCGTCCCTCCTGCACCCGCCTATAAAGAAGGGCGTGCGGTGCCGGAGCGCCGGCTCCCCCGGCGCGCCCCCGTGGCACCGGGAGCGGCGGTGGGCGAGGCGCTGGGCGGGGAGCGCGTCCCCCGGGACGCCTCCCCACGGGGCTCGCCATTGTCAGCGCTCCTCGCCCTCTGCCCGCCGCCCCGGGCCCCCGGCCCCGCCTGGGCGGCCGCAGGACCCGGCCGAACCCGCCGCCTGCCCGTCCCCACCGAGCCCGGCCGCTGTCGGGGCTCCCAGCGCCTCCGCCCCGCTCCGCGGACCCCCGCCGCCCCGCGTTCCGCGGGCCGCCGGGCCGGACCCCCCCTTCGGACTCAGGAGGGCGGGCGCGGCGTCCGGCGGAGGGTGCCGGAGCCCCCCCACGACGGCGCCCGGGCGCTTCTCCCTCCGCCCGCCCCCGCACGCCGAGGTGCCGCCGGGGGCCGGCCCCACGTGGGCGAGGGGCAGCCCAGGCACTGCCCCCCCGCACCGCGGGGCTCCATCCCTTCTCCCCCGGGGTGGCCAAGCCTCCTCCCGCCGGGGCCCCCCGAGGGCAAGGAGCTCTCGTCCAGCCCTTGGGGCAGGCGGTGGGGGCTAGCCAGCTGCCCGGGCTGCCCAGCCACCCCCTGCTCCCAGGCACTTACCCCTGCGACCTGTTGAAGGTTTCCCCTCATTTCTGAACTGGCAAAAATAAAAGGGGGGGGGGGGGGGGAGGGAAAAGAAAGAAAGAATGAAAAAAGAAAACAATACCCCCCCCCCCCCCAAGGACCCACCACCTCTTTGGCGCTTCCATCGAGGCGGTCATCCTTCATTTCTTCTTTTCTTGCTTTCTGGAAGCAGTTAGGGAATGTATGATGAAGCAGAAATGAGCCGTCAGGATGATATTTTAATGGCTTATATGTCACGTTGGTGCATGTGGCTTTGAACTGGAGCAGCTTTCGTTTCCTGCAGAGAGCGCGCCGCAAATCCCACTTGATAACTTCTACAACCCACAACATTTTTTTTTTTTTTTTACATTCACTCTTACACTGTATATTTAGATACGCTTCCTAAAAATACCCGCTCGTCTGCCTTCTCGTATGTTTTGCACCGACCTGGAATGATCAGTGGGTTCCCCCTGCACTGGGAGGCAGGCTAGCACTGGACTACCTAACTTTCTGGATCTCCTAATGCCATCACCCTGAAGACTTCACAATAACGCTGACAACTCTGTCCTTTGCTTAATTTTAGCACCAAATACAGAAAGTAATGTAACACCCGCCTAAAGACCACGTCCACAGACGGGCGCGCTCCTAGAGCGGGTATACCTGTTGCTATAAGCTACTGCAATTCCTTCGAATGGATTTGGCAGAATAAATGCAAACGTGTAGATTCAGACCAGCATTATTCTGAAAAAACTGTAAAACCTCCCAAGATCCAAGGGAAATTACATAATACATCTGCTGTGAAAGCGATCTCCATGCACCGAGCACAGGCAAACTGCATCTGCAGATAAACTGCAGCGAAACATTCCTTCAAGGCAAATCAAAGTTTATTTTTTGTTTGTTTGTTTGTTTGTTTGTTTGTTTGTTTTCTAGGCGCAATGGCCATTTTTATACCTCTCGAAATGAGGCAGTTCTCACCCGAGAAGGGTTCGCGCAGCAGCTCTGCTGGTCTGATTCCCCAGTACCTGAGCTGCGGATTGCTTACCAGCGCCTTTAATTAGAGAGGATGAGTTTAAAGTTTCTTTGTTTGGCACTCGGAATTGGAGGGGCTCGGAGTGAGCTGCGAAGGAGGGAAGTGAAGGGCTGAACAAAGGCGAAACGGAAGGAGTCCGACTCTTAGCGAGTTTTTGGTGTTTTCGTTACTAGAAAATAATTAAAGCTAATGAATATGCAGGCGACTGAGTAAATAAATAATTTGCCAGTTTTATATATGTACACACACACATGGGCACATACGTAAGTGTAGCTATGCATACGCACACAAAGACGTCTATATTTTAAAGTTTCACGAGATCTTTCTTCCTTTTTAGTGCCGAAGCATGGTTTAAAATATTGTACAAATGTTGCTTAGCTTAATTGATTAAGCCACAAAGGTTTTCTGCTTTTAAATACCATAGTTATACCTTTCAACAATCATTTTAATATATAGTCAATGGCTCTTTGTAGCGAGAACAAAAAGGAACTATCCGCAGTTTTTCAATAGACTTTGAGCTGGGGAAAGACAGGTTAATCGAGGGTTGCATCTAGAAAACAACCAAGTGTTGTATGTTTGCACTGAATCCAAATGTCTGCATTTTTCTAACTAAATCAAAGGGAGTGTTATTTCTTTTTCTGCTCACTCATCTGAAGGTAAGTAAATTTTCTCTGGCGATCAAAAGCCTGGTCAGCAACAAAGACACCGCCTGCTTTTTCCACCGTCCTGGTGTGGCAAGTTGAGGAATTTCAATAACTGTGACAAGGGTGACTGATTTGTGAACTAGAAAAGGTTTGAATGTCAGAAAATTTACATTGCTCCTATCGAGGATTTTAAATAAATTTTTACCAAAAAGAGAGAGAGAGAGAGAGAAGAAGAAGAAGTATCCGGGAGTTTCATGCAGCAGGAGGAGAAACAATGTAGGTTTGGGAAATTTACAGTTTTACCTGAATGAAAGAGACTCCGTAAAAAGAGAGAGCGAGAGAAAAGGAGAGCGAGAGAGAAAGGAGAAAGAAAATAACAAAAAAGAGGCGAAACAACAACAACAGAAGTAGAAAGTTAAGAGTTCTCACCCACCTGCGTTTTGATGGGTGCAGAAAACAAGATTTATTTCAGAAACCTGATGGAGGGATAGAATCAGCTACCCAGAGAAATCACGCCTGGTGTTTAAAAATAAAATCAAATGCACCCAGCACCTACTCTCGGAGAGCTTCAGTTTTAAACAAGCGGAAAACAACTTCAAAAGAAGCGAGTCCCTACAGGGCTTCTCTTTTCAAAGCCTAAAAAGTTGCTCAGTGATCTTAAAAATTCTGGATCACCAAGAAATCATCATTACCATCATCATCAGAGTGCTGGGGAGAGAGGGACAGAGAGAGGGAGAGCGGGGGAGAAAATAACCCTAATAATAATCAAAGATTTTTTTTTTTTTTTCCTTAGCACACATACACACAAAAAGAGGCACTGGAAATATTTCCGTGGAAAAAAAAAAAAACACAACAGGCTTTATATATTTAAAAAAAAAAAAAAAAGTTGCTACTCCTGCAGCCCTGTTTGTCAGAAGGGCTGTCAGGGCGCTCACAATACCTGCGATTGATGAGGCGGAGGGGCCAATCAGCGGCGGGAGGCGGCCGTGCGCGCCCCTCGTTGGCGGGGCCGGGGGGAGTTACGCGGGGAAGGGGGAGCCGCCGCCGACCAATGAGCGCCCACGTCCGCCCGCACGTCGCTCCGCCCCCGGCTCCCATTCATCAAGGGGGGGGACGGTGTCGTCTTTTCAATTCATTTATCTGCAGGAATGATTGCCGCTATCAGTCTCGCGTTCACCGCCCGGCTGAGGAGGTGAAAGTTTCTCCCCAGGAAGATAAACCGCAAAAGACAATATTGTGCATGATTTGCGCCTTTTTTTTGCAAAGCGAAAAAAAAAAAAAGGCCCCCCAAAAAAAAAATCGGGGAGAGTGTGGGGAAGCTCGAAGAGGAGAGAGAAACAATCTCTCGGCCACTTTGCAACATTCCTATAGCCAAAAAAATCACTGAAGGAAGTTTCTTTTTTGTTTTGGTTTTTTTTTTTTTCCTGCCCGTGTTGATCTCTCTCCGTTATTGTTATTTGCAGCCAGTTTATTTTTGAGCCCACCCAACCCCCCCTCCCCACTTAAACCTCCCTGAAAAGTCAAAGCAGAGAGACAGTGAATATTTTTGGGGCACATTTTTATTATTATTATTATTTGCAACTGCGAAGATCTTTTCCCCCCTTCCGCACCAGCCTCTTTTTTTTTTTTTTTTCTTCTTCTCCCCCCCCCTTTTTTTTTTTCTTCCCCCTGCGCTGATGCCGAAGGGGGTGTTTTTGATGTGGTTGCTTTGGTGGTGATCGTCGCTGACTTTCCAAAGAGGGTGTTTTCGCCGCTGCTGCTGCTGCTGCTGCTTCTCTCCGCGTTGTGTGTGTGCGCGCGTGCTTTTTTTTTGGTTGCTGCATCGACGCTGGGAAGATGCTTCTGGATGCTGGACCGCAGTATCCCGCCATAGGAGTCACTACCTTCGGATCCTCTCGCCACCACTCCACGGCCGATGTCACGGACAGAGAAGTGGGGCTGGGGATCAACCCCTTCGCCGACGGCATGGGCGCCTTCAAAATCAACCCCAGCACCCACGAGCTGGCCTCGGCCGGCCAGACCGCCTTCACCTCGCAGGCGCCCGGCTACGCGGCGGCGGCCCTGGGGCACCACCACCACCCGACCCATGTCAGCTCCTACTCCAGCGCCGCCTTCAACTCCACCCGGGACTTTCTGTTCCGCAACCGCGGCTTCGGGGAGGCGGCGGCCGCCAGCGCCCAGCACAGCCTCTTCGCCTCCGCCGCCGGCAGCTTCGCCGGACCCCACGGACACACCGATGCCGCGGGACATATACTTTTCCCGGGGCTGCACGAACAAGCCACCAGCCACGCTTCGCCTAACGTGGTGAACGGGCAGATGCGCCTGGGCTTCTCCGGAGACATGTACGGCAGACCCGACCAGTACGGCCAGGTCACCAGCCCCCGCTCCGAGCACTACGCCTCGACCCAGCTGCACGGCTACGGCCACATGAACATGAACATGGCAGCCCACCACGGGGCAGGGGCCTTCTTTCGTTACATGCGGCAGCCCATCAAACAGGAACTCATCTGTAAGTGGATTGAGCCCGAGCAATTGTCAAACCCCAAAAAGTCCTGCAACAAAACTTTCAGCACGATGCACGAGCTGGTGACTCATGTCACGGTGGAGCACGTTGGAGGACCCGAGCAGTCCAATCACATATGTTTCTGGGAAGAGTGTCCAAGAGAAGGGAAACCTTTCAAGGCCAAATATAAACTTGTAAATCACATCAGAGTCCACACAGGTGAAAAACCTTTCCCCTGCCCTTTCCCAGGCTGTGGCAAAGTGTTTGCCAGATCAGAGAATCTCAAAATACACAAAAGAACTCATACAGGTACGGTAACCTTCTCTGTAGCTTTTCTCCCTGCGAGTGGAAGTGCCGAGCGCCGGGGCCGGAGCGGGGTGCAGGGACGGGCCGGGGGGGCCGGGGGGGCCGGGGGGGCCGGGGCGCTGCTTGGCTGAGGGTCGGGTTGGAGCGGAGGGGTATGGTCCAGGGCCACTGATTTTTTCCGGGAGAGGCAGGCTCGGAGCTCCGCTGCAAAACGAGCTCGGTCACAGCCACGCCAGCAGCAGCAACAAAAAGAAAATTATCCCTGCCGAGGCAGAGGGGGAGAAAGGCAGGGTTTGCTGCTGGGATTGTTAGGGCGGGGGGGGGGGGGGGGGGGGGGGGGGGGGGGGGGGAGAATCGCAGCAACCTGTCCTGTTTAAATTTATAGGTTTTAATTAATTGTTGTTCGGCAGTTTTGACTGTGGCACGATGAGAAATTGTGCTAAATATTGCAGGCAGCTCATCCGTCTCTCCTCTGCAATTCAGGGCTTGGTAAATATTTAATTCCGAGGAGTGATTTTAAATAAACCGAGCCCGGCGCGTTAGTGTGTTATTGTTGTGCGGAGGGCAGGCGCCGGGATCCCTGAGAACTTTTCCCCATCGCGGGAGGTGGAAATGCAGCAGACCCTGGCCGGGAGAGCTCTCTCCCCCCGCTCCCACCCCCGAACGCCGAAAGCCAGCGCCGCTTTCCCGAGCGCTTTTGCAGAGGGTTTGTGGGACTGCCCTCGCATTGTATTCCCCGGCCGGATAATTTGCAATATTGCAAGAAAATACGGGGGAGGGGGCTGGGGTGGATGGGAGCGTAAAATATCACGAGAATGAGCTATAAAAACGGAAACTAGACACTGAGGATCGCGTGTAAATACCACCACGCCTGCTCTCTCGCTTGGAGCATTGCGAGGAGGGAGAAGTGCCCAGGGCTGGGGCTGCAAATGAAACTCGCCCCTCCAAAGGGGGGGGGGGGGGAAGTTGTTTAGCCTCCCCCCCCCCCCCAAATGGGTGCTGAGCAGGGGTCGGAGGTGCGGAAAGGACAGAGAAGAGAACCAAGGTTTTGGGATTTGAGCCTCGTTGAAGTTAGAAAGTTGCAAGTGTTTGAAATGGAGCCCGGGGCTTCCGTCCGGCGGTGCGATGGGGACAATGAGCGACCCAGCCGGCCCTGCTTAATCGGATCCGTTTTCCTCCCCCCCTTCCCTCTGCAATAGGTGAAAAACCATTTAAGTGTGAATTCGAGGGCTGTGACAGGCGCTTTGCAAACAGCAGCGACCGCAAAAAGCACATGCATGTGCACACTTCCGACAAGCCCTATCTCTGCAAAATGTGTGACAAGTCCTACACGCACCCCAGCTCCCTCAGAAAGCACATGAAGGTAAATGGAGGACGCCTGATGTGCGGGGCTCGGACGCCGCCTCGGGCCTGGCCGGGGGAAAGGGCTGCGGGGACGGCGGGCAGGAGCGCCCGGGCCGTGGGGCGGCGGCGCGGCGGTGCCTGCGGGCGGAGCGCGGCCCGGGGCCGGCCGGCGGCGGGGCTCCGCGCTGCTGCGGCCCGGCCCCGGCCCCGGCCCCGGCCCCGGCCCCGGCCCCGGAGTCCGTCCCGGGCCCGCCGGGCCGCGCCGCCCCCCGCCCGGCAGCGCTCAGCCCCGGCCCCTCGGGCAGGGCCTTTTGTCGGTGCGTTTTATCCGGGGAGGGGAGGGGGGGCAGTGCGAGGAGGCAGCCGGTGGGCGCTGCCCGGCCTTCCCCGCCGGGCAGGAGCCGGGGCCGGGGCCGGGGCCGGGGCCGGGGCCGGGGCCGGAGGGGAGACCCGCGGGGATGCCCGAGCCCGGGGCTCGGCGCTGGATCCCGTTGTCTGGCACATCCCCCGCCGAAGACGACCGCCGCCAGGGCCTCCGTCCTCCGCCGCTCTCTATTTCTGCCCGGGTTTTCTCTTGCAGGTCCATGAATCATCCTCGCAGGGGTCCCAGCCTTCTCCCGCCGCCAGCTCAGGCTACGAGTCCTCCACCCCTCCAACCATCGTGTCTCCATCCACAGAAAACCAGACCGCCAGCTCCTTATCCCCTTCCTCCTCCGCAGTCCACCACACGTCCAGCCACAGCACGCTTACATCAAATTTTAACGAATGGTACGTCTAAAACGCGAAAACAAAACGACAAAAAAACACAAAATGAAACAAAATAAAAAAGCCCCAAGCGAGCAAACAAATACCCTATTTAAAGACTCCAAAAATAATGAACACTTTGAAATCAGAATTTAAATGAGCAAACAAAAATAAAATGCTGCCAGTAGACCCAGGACTGAGTAAAATGAAGACTTCATTTTTAAATTTTTTTTCTTCCTTTCTTTTTTTTCTTTTATTTCTTTTTTTTCCCTTTTCTTTCTTTCCTTTTCTTTTTTCCTTTCTTTCTTTCTTTTTTTTTTTTTTTTTTTTTTTTTTGGACTGTTCTGCTCTGTTCCAAGGCTTGGTAGGCGAAGGGGTTAGTAGAATGCATAAGAAGACAAGGTTACCAGGGCAAATGCCAACTGTGTAGGGCTTTACTGGAAACCACTGATTAGAGATCTCCAACTGCATGTCTGCTCGGGCAGCGGCCTTCCCCCCCCCCCCCCCCCCCCCCTTGTAAATACAGAATTATTAGCTTCAAAAACAAAACAACAAAAAAATGTACTGTTTGATTTTGTAAATAGTTATATCGCAAGTTGAATAAGGGGATATGTGGATTTGTGGTCTTTGCATATATGTGGGGGGAGGGGCGGGCGGGCGGGAGCGGCGGCGGGGGGGCGGAGGTGGTGGGGGGGCAGAGGGAAGAGGTAGAAATTCAACTATTTGTACTGAATGGCAAGAATGTTCTAGTAAATGTGTACCAAAATGTGAATTACTTTGTATTATTACAGTCTAAACGTCGATCTAACAGAATATTATTGGTATTAATGTGCTTTTTTGTATAAAGTGCAACATTTCGTCCCAAAGTCCAGTCTAAGTAGTGCAGTAAAATGTTGTTACACGTCCTGTCAAGAAATTCGTATAGTGAAAGCCTGGATCTGCGTGTCAAACTGTTACATTTGTTTATGTAAAGTGATATTAAAAAAAAAAAAAGATATAAACTATATCTGTCCGTTGCTTTTGGCAAATACAAGAACATAATGTATATAAATCCTAATTTCCATATTTATCCGCATGTAAAGGTCCGGTTATACATGTTACAAGATATTCAATATTTATGGCTAGAAGAATTGGTATGTAAAATTTAGTTTACAGAACTGTTTGGTAACATTTCGTACCTTATTAAAGATTCTTAAATCCCATGAATTGTGGTAGGAATTCTTATTCGCTAAGTCAACCTGCTGCAACTCCAACTAGCTTTAGGATATTAGAATAAAACTGTCCCAGTTTTTCACTGCTTTCCATTATGTCATCACTAAAGCAGCGAAGGTGATATAAATGTGATAAATGAAAGGATCCCTGCTGGCATTACTATAGTGTGTAATTAGTATTTATATCAAAATTTATGAAACAAATTTTCGGCCGCAGTATAATTTAAATGACCTTTGCAGACATAGAATAACAACCATAAAAATAACAGAAATAGATTGCATATGCTACATAAATATTAATGTGGGGAATTGTTACACGAGAAGTGCTGCACTCCACTCCAACACTGCCCATGAATCTGCATAGACTGGGTCCCTAAATTAAATTAGTTCGGATAACATATATTAGGAGATTTAAAACAGAGGAGATTTCGGTTGCTATTTTAATTTAAGGCATTTATGACCATAACTAATTCTCAGGCAGTGGATTCATGACTTTCCTTGGGCCTTTTACTCCAAGAAGTACAGCACTGTTTCACGAAGGCCGTTGTTGTTGTTGTTGTTGTTGTGTGTTATTTTTTGGTTTGGTTTTTTGGATTTTTTCTTTTTCTTTTTTTTTCCTTCCTTTTTTTTTTTTTTTGCTGATATTCCTTAAAACGTGATGTTAATTTAAATCAATTACTTCTTATGTTATGTTATTATTATTACTATAATTTTGCCAGTGTTAATAGCTTTCTAAAAGAATAAATCTAGGGGATAAGAATTATTTTATGTAATTTGATTATCTTTCTATCTCTTTTATTTATTTCTCATTTACTTAAGAAATTCGTTCCATTGGCTGGCGTTGATACAGTAAATTTGTAAATGAGAAGACAATATAAAAAATCTAAATTACTTGTGCTTAATGACTGTAGCAGAACGCCTTTTCTCTAAATCAGATTGTCTTCCTTGCAGTTTAGTTTGATAGATTTGCAAGCTGTACTGCTTCCACTAACTTAGCTACGGTTGTTGGAACTGTTGGGCTTTGTTCCTGGTTGTAGCTTGCATGATCGCCCCATTAAGCAGACAACATATCAACAGACAACACAAATCATGAGGTTGGCTAAAGCTGCGAGGGCTTGTGATATGTCATAGAGTGAATTGCACAAACTGACCTTCCAGTAGACCAAGATGACACTTTAACAGCTTCTTTAAAGAAATATTATGTGTACAGCGAGTCAATAGCCATATTAACCGCTCGGGGGGGGAGGGGGTGCCGGGGGAAGCCGCTCTCCGCTCATATCCATGCGGGCGCTTCGTAGCTCTGGCTGTAACCCACCCAGAGCACAGCCCGCCTATCTCACAACAAACCCCCGCAAGTATTTTTCTTTGTCCCTAACATTTGGGGAACTCGCTCGGAGGTTTTTCACCGCCCCAACGCACCCCCCTCCACCCCCCCCCCCCCAAAAGTTTGCCTTGCTCAGATGAAGCCCCACTCCTGCCAGCTCGGCATCGCCGTCTGCTCCCTGCAGCACCCGTGGGAAGGCTTCGCTTTAACTTTACTTTCTACAAAATGTTATTATTATAAGGCTAATATCAGTTTTCAATGAAAAGAGCGCCACCTTGCAGGGGTTGGCGAGACAGAAAAAGTTGGAGCCCGGTGGGACCTGGGCAGAAAGTGTTGGTACTTGACGAAATGTAATCCACCGGGCGAAAGAGCCAGGGACAAAAATGTTTTATGCGCCGAAAATGTTACTCTCTGCGAATCTTTCAGGTTAACTGTCGCGCCGACTTGACCAGGCAGCGCTTTTAAAAAATAACCTGAGCGTAGCTAAAGAAAAAATAAAATCGTAGAGATAGTCTGAGCCATCCCACTGTAAAATAAACCCGGAGAAACGTGGTGGGGGTGATATATTTTAAAGATGCGTATTGCAAGTTTCTTTGAACTTGTGTAAAGTCCCTAGTGGTCGCTTAACACAGATCTGTTACTTGTGTGTATTGGAGCACTTGGTTAATGAGTATTCTTTTAAACTTTTGGTCTGACGTTTGTTTGAGCGCCCTACAGCAGAAAGAATGATTTTAGTGTTGTTGTTGCTGCTGCTGCTGCTGTTGGTTTTTTATCTGGGGTGGGGGGGGAACGGTGCAATACTGGTTGATCGCCATCCCATATATGTTCTGAATTAGCGACAATCACTGGGGCTGGAATTGCTGATGCTGAATTCAAGTCCACGCCATGCTTGTGCTGATCGCTTGGCTCTGGAGAGGGGAGCAGTGCTTTGAAACCCCCGGCAGAGAGAGGTGTATTTTTGCAGGCAGAGAGGTTGTGAGGCGTCTCTCCGCTGTTTCTGCGCTGTTTCAGTCCCTAAAGCCAACTTTCCTCTAGCAAGGCGCCCTTTGCGGATTTACTCACGAAGCCTTGCGGGGAGAAACACGAACTCCAGCTCTCCAGCCTCGACGGGGGCCATCATTTTCTTTCTAATGTCTGGCTCTTGAGATGCTGTCGGGGTACTTTTCCTGCGTGGGTTATTAGGTTTCGAAGTAGGCGGGGGCTGTCTGCGCGGGGTCGCACCGAGCCCACGGCGGGCCGTGCCGGCAGCCCCCGCGCCGCTCCGCGCTCCCTGTTTCGTGGCAGCCAAAACGCTGGGGCCCGACGACCGCCGTCCGCAGGCTCCCGCGCCCGCGGAGGCTCCAGCCGCCGGGGGGGAGCGTTTGGAGATACCCACAGCAGCACGGCAGTACTCGCGGGAGGGTGCAGGAGGCTGTTTGGGGGGGGTGTGTGTGGGGCTGTGTGTGCTGTCCCCTCTCGGGTGATGTGCCCGCGGGGCGCACACAGCAACCCCTGGCCGTGCTTGTGCTGTTTGCACGCAGAAAGTTAAATGCAAAACAATAATCGGGCGCTTCCATTTCCCCCTCGAAAGAGTCGCCTTTCAGATCGCTTTAATGGCTTGTGAATGATCGCTTGAATTTTTTAAAAGGCGAGTCCGGCATTCATAAGACAAAGTTAGCTTCTTTGCAGCAGACACTGTTTGAAATGGGGACATACCCTCCGCGCTGGCCTCGACTGCTTATCGCCCTCGTTTTAGCCGTAAGGAAACAGCAGTCCCCGGACTGATGCGCGTAACATCGGGACTTTTATTTACTGCTTTTCTGGCCACGCTGGTAAACGGCTCCGACTTCGTAAGTTTTCCCACGTCCAGAGCGCTTGCTCCTTTCGCAGCAACTTTTAAACGGAGCAAGCGGCGAGCCCGGCGGCGGGCCGGTGCCGGCGGGCGCGCAGGGAGCCCCGGGGCGCGCCCGGGTCGGCAGGAGCCCCGGCGCGGCCGGCGCGGAGCCGGAGCCCCTCTGCAAAGCCCACTTGGAGCAGGCAGGACGGGGAAGGAGATCCCCTCTGGAAAAGGCTGCTGACACAGGGCAGAGTATTTCAAGTGACCTGACGCTGAAAGAGCCGGTGTGCGTTTTACAGCGAGAGCTCAGGGGGAAAAGAGTTTGTGAGCGATAGCCCCATGAAGGAGGCTGTACCGTTTACTAGACACGTTATGTACCACCGTTATAAAATGTACGTATGCATATACGCACATACGCACCCCGTTCACACTCGCCCCACGTCTGTGTACCCGCACACGGGTGTGCCTGCCCGTGTCCGCGGGTGGGAAGCGCCCGCCGCCCCGCGCACACGTGCGCGCTGTGCATCTCGAAATAAGGGATCGATCCCCGCGGCGCAGCGCGGCGTTTCCGCGGGAAATCAGCACGTTTCACTCAAAATGTGGCGATTCTCTCCTGAGCGGGGGTTTGCTGCCGGGGAGAGGCCGGGGAGCGCTGGGAGGCCCGGCCGGGGCCCGGCGCGGCCGCGCAGCCCGGCCCGCGGAGCGGCTCCGCCGCACCCGTCCTCCGCGCCTGGCCGCGGGCCGCCACCGCAGGGCGCGGGGGATCCCGTGGAGAGGACGGGCACTGTCTGTTTTGCGGGTATAATCCACAGGACACACGGTCATTGCTGCACATGCACACACGCTCACCGGAATCGCCGTTCGCGTTACTGGTTTTATTACAAACATAGACGTATCTATAAATATATATTCACCTCTCTATCTATATTTGTATGTAAAGAAAGAGCGCTGTTTCTAGAAAGGCACATATTCATGTGTTTACATGGAGGTATATTTTTGAAGGCTCACGTAACCTCTACTATTTAATGCAAATGTCTGTGTACAATGGATCGCGTTTATAACAAAATGGGTGTATTTTCCAAATTCACCCGGAGAGATTATTAATTGAGATTCCTATTTTGAACTAGCCGCAGGACACATTTCTTCAACTTGCTGAACGTGCTAAGGTGGGTTCCGTTTCACCGCAAAGGGGCTGTGTTTTAGGGTGCATTGTTCATTAAAAATGGCCAAGTTTTTTTTTTTTTTATCAAATTATTTTTTTCGCTGCTGAACTCTATGGGTCAGATTTGGTTCATCTTCGATAACAAGAAACACGATCCTGTGAAGCGAAGGGGCTATTTTTATCATGCAGCTGGAAGCTGTCATCAATTCGTAACATTTATTTCGGCTTTAGAACGATAGTATAAAATAGCATGAAGTTTCCAGATGACGCCCGTACTGCAGACAGGATTTTTCAAGTATAATAAATCAAATTAATTACCTTTTAGATATATACGATCATACTACCTCTCTATGAAACTGCTATTAAAAAAATGCTCCGTGTGTGCATCTGTGATTGTGCATGTGTTTACACCTCGGGACCCAAACACAGAATTAGCTGTCTGGGGGTAGCTGGAGCGAGGCAGAGCACATGATCAGCGATGCACACTCCAGCCCACGTCCACACATGCCCGTTCGCGAGACGTGGGCAAGGCTTTGCTTAGCAAAATTCCTAAAGTTGTGTATTGGCACGGGTCAGGACTTTAAGATCCCTTCGGATCTTTCTCACTTCCAAAAATCCCGTGAAGAACACGGCCAAAGGCTGAAGAAAAAAAATAAAAGGCAACACCCCCCCCGGCATCAGCAAACCCCCCCGGCCCCCACCCGCCGGGACGTGTGGTTTGTGTTTGATATTGCCTCTTTCGGGGGGAGGCCGGGGCAGCGGGGAGGTGCGGGGCTGTCCGCCTGGGGACGGTTCCTAGAAATCGCGGCTGTACGCGGGGGCGGTGTGTGTGTGCGCGTGTGTGTGTGCGTGTGTGTCTGTGTGTGTGCGCGCCCGCCGCGCACCCCGGCGGCAGCCCCGGCGGCGCATGCGCGCCCGCGGCCCGGCTCCACGTGCTGTTGAATATTTATGACTCTCACCGCCTCCTCGCCGCCCGCGGAAGGTAACCGCGCCTGCCTCCGCGCCCGCGCAGGGGAGCGGCGCCGCCGCACGTGCTGCCCGCCCGCCCTGCGCCCGCCGCACCGCACCCCCGCGCGGCCCGGCCCGGCCCGGCCCGTCCGGGGCTGCTCCCGCCGCGCCGTCCCCCTGCGCGCACCGGTGCGCCCGGGAAGGCACTTTCCCCCTTCCCTGCCTTCCCCGGCATATTGGGCAAACGCGACCTCCTTAATTCAACGGGTGCTTTAGCAAATCACCGGCTCCCTCCACACAGCAGTTCTCAGCTCCGGTGTCCGCCAGCCCAGTTGCTTTTCGTGGGCTTATGTGGCAAAATGTAACGGGCGCAGTCGCCAGAAAAGTACGGTCTCGGGGGAAGGGAGAAAGGTTCTTGTAATGGATTCCTTTCTACCTCGCTCCTCTTAGTAAAATCTCATTATACTGTATGGCCCATCATATTTTATTGCTGCTATATCGACATCGCATGACAGATCCGAGGAACAAACGCAGGGTCTTGGCATTTATTCCGTTTGTAGGCTGCAGGGTTTTTTTAAACAAATAGTAATAATTCCCGGCACTCATTGTTCAGCGGCACGAAGTGATTTTAAAGCCTTTTGTACGGTGGCAAAATTACATCCCATGTTATCAGAAATGTGCTTCTCAATCTTGCTAATGAGGTGGGTTTTTCTTTCCCTCCAGAGCCCGGTAGGGAGTGGGCAGGACGGAGGCAGGAGTCCTCGGAGCCCACGGGGGGCTCCCGGGCACACCTGGGCTCGTTGCCCCGGGGCGGGCGCGGCCGCGGCCGCGCAGCCCGGCCGGGCCCGGCCCGGCCCGGCCCCTCCGAAGTTCCCAGAAAGGCCCTTCCGGGTGGAGCGACGCTGGCTGGAAACAGCCCAGCGACAATTCCCCCTCCGCAGCCTCTCTCTCTTTCTCCCCCTCCGCCACAGCCCACCCCTCTCCATCGCCTCCTCTCTCCTCCTTGCCCGGCGCTACAGATAAACGCGCGCCCATCGGTGTATCCGCCGGGGCTGGGTTGTGAAAGCCTCTCCGACCAACACCTTGAGTGCCTGTGCCCCCCTCCCCGCCTGGCTGAGGCTCCCTGCGCGCCCCAGCCAACTACAAGAGGCGACAATAAAGCCGGTGTCCATCATGTCGCCTGTTCATTTCAGAAAGGGCAGATCCTGACCTCAGTTCCCCAAGTGGAAGCTTGTTTCGGGCTCGCACTGCGGGCACCATTTACTCCAACCTTTACACAGATGTGTATGAACGCGTATTTTTTTCCACCCTTCCAGCCAGGCTTTTTTCTTTCTTCCATTTCCCCCCTTAGCCGAAGGGGAAGCTCCCCGGAATTTGCAGGGGCGCGGAGGGCGTTCCGGGGGACAGTGGCACCCGGGCACACACCTGAGCCCCGTGCCCCCGCCTTCGCATGGGAACCCGCTCGCATCATTTAACTCCCAAGAAAACTGTTGATCTCCTCCGCGTGTGAGGCTGAACCTTTGCATTTAGTGCTCATGGCTGCGTCGCTTCCTCCCTCCCCCCAGCCCTTTTTTTTTTCCCGGGTTCGTCCCTATGTTGCATTTCCAGAGATCCCCGGGTCCCCCCGGCAGGGCTGGGGCAGGCACAGGGCGCCGGCTCCTGCGCCGGGACGGGACTGCGGAGCGTGTGCTGCGGGGGCAGGGGAGGGGGACGTGCCCTCGCTTTTTAGCCAACTGGACCAGGATGGGCTCTATTATTACTCCTGTTATTATTGTTGCTGTTATTATTATGATTATATTCAATTTAAAATTATCCCTTTCTAACTTGCAAAGCGCCTGTAAATTTACCTTAAACCTGATTTCTTTCCTAGCCAATGGTGTCAGGGGCCGGCTAGCCTGTCCCTCCGGAGCATTAACCCTTGTCGCTAGCTGGAGTGAGTGAGAAGCTGAGGTTTGGCCCTGAGGAGCTGCGTGTGTAGATCTGGCACAGCTTTGCTCCCTTAACTCCTGGATCTTTGTTTTGGTGGCGACCAGGGAGAGCAGGGAGCGCTGTGCTCGCATTTCCCTCTGGCTTTTACACACACACACACAAATCCCCCTTTCCAACTTTCTGCCTTTTGCGCTTCCTTTCCAGTTTTTTCACTTCTCAGACCTACTGGCAGCATTTGCCGAGATCTAGATCCCCGCCGTGGTAAGTGATGCTTTTCTCCATTGCAAAACTCGCTCAGCTCTCGGCTCACTGTTCCAGGGATGGGTGTAGAAGTTGTATTTGTTTGGAACAGAATTGCCCAGCCCCAGAGGTTTCACGTCAAGCAGCACAGAGTAAAACTATTGTCGTGTATTAACTCTGAATGGGAGCAAACAGACCAAATAATCATTGCTGGCTCAGACAGTAGCATGGCACTAATGTCATTCTTTTTAAGTTTGCAAAGCAACTTTTTTTTTTTTTTTTGGTTGTTACGGGGAGAGCAAGCCTGTGTTTTGGGTCTGATCTTTATATTTACATTACACACCAGACCATAACAAACTATACAAAGAATGCAGCTGCCATATGTGCTTTGTGAACATACAATTATGATTGGGGGGGGTTCATGCATTCAACCTAAGTGTTGCAGACACACTGATACCACTCCGCAAGGTTCGTGCAATACCTGAAAACTCACTCCATATTTGGGGGGAGGGGTTGGAGAGGCGTTGCATTTTAAAAACCTCTATATTTAAAAAAAAAAAAAATCAACTACAGTAAATGCCTCCTGGACATTTATTTTTAATGTACAGTCTGCAGCTCTGACTGGATCACATTCACGCTTATTCAGATGAGGTTGAATTTGAATAACTTGCTAGTTTCTCTCCCCCGCCCTCCCCCATCACCCTCCCCCTTCTTTTTTTTTTTTTTTCCGGTTTGTTTTAAAAATTAAGAAAATGAAGAGAACCGCTGAGTCCGGCTGACCTTTGGCTGACATAATTTAGCAGGAGACCGTTCGCAAATGAGGACTGGATAAATTAGACACTCTAGTTCTCCGGGTTAAAGCAATGCTCAGCGCCCGGCTCCCACCGAAAGGAGCCGGGGCAGGGGCTACCCCGCCGCCCGGGAGGCCCCAGCGCGGCGGCGGGAGGACGGTCCCGGCGGAGGGGCGCGGAGAGCCGCCGGGCACCGCCAAGTTCAGGGCACGTCCCCTTTGCCGAAAGCCGCCCCTGCGCGCCGCTGAGAAACGAGCCCGATAACCGCATGCTAATGATTCCCCGCCCGCAGGTCCCCGCTCCGCGGCCGCGCAGAGGCCGCGGGTGCGCACGAATGGCGGGGCCCGGCCCGGCCCGGCGGCTCCAGCTCCGCGGGGCCGCGCCGCTCCGCGCTCGCGGGCTCTGCCCGGCCGCGGGGAGACGGGGAGGCTCGGCGGCCTCCCCGCCGGCGCCGTTATCGATCTACGGCGGGACTGGGCTCCGCGGGCGGCAGCGAGGGCGCGGAGCCGATCGCCGGCCCCGGGGACGCGGTGCCAGGGTGCCGGCAAGCACGCCCCCCCGCCCTGCCTTATTAGCTTGTCAGAGTTTATCTCGTTAAGTTGTGCAGGACGTTACTCACATGACAAGGCACGGGCAAACTCTGGAGAGGGCTTAATCCCCAGAAGTTGCTGTCAAAAAATAAAAATAAAAAAAAAAAAGGGAAGAAAAAAGAGAAGGAAAGCGCGTTTCGTGTTTTAACCGATCATTTGTTGAGCATCTGCGGATACTGCTGCTCATGCAGGCTTGCCAGGGGATTGCTGTTTTAGAGGCAACGGAGCGTTTTCCAAGCGCAAGCTAAGGTCCTTTTTTCCCCACTGGAAGAGGTGAGAGCCATTCCCTCTCTGCAGCGGGGCGGAAGGGGGCAGGGGCACGGCAAGGGGCCGATTCTGAGCTCCTTAGGCAAAACTTCCAGCTGAAGCAGGACGGCGTTCCCAGCCGACAGCAATTTCCCCCTCTCTAATGAGTCGCCTCTGCTAATAAATGATGCCTCTGCTCAGGTTCCTCAGCGGTCTGCAGCTGAGTCCGAGAGAATTTGATCCTTTATTTGAAGATGTGTTTTAATAAAACGGCTGTAACGTTGGCATTTTATTAGGAGGTTATTGTTTCCAAATTAACAATCTGTGAAAAAGTCTATCCTACCAAACTAGATTCACCTCCATGCACTCCTTTCTTCATTTACATGCATTTTACAACTAAGAACCTAGCTCTACATTTCCCTGAATCATCAGACCATTAATTTGCTGGGGAGCTAGCTGTTTCACCCAGACAGATATAATTCAGAATAAACTCAGAAGAAATGCAAAAACATATGCTTTTCTGTCATTTTCTCTCCCTTCCCCCCCCCCCCCCCTTTTTTTTTCTTTCCTCTTTAGTCCGTCTGTGTTGAGCAACGCCTTCAGAAACTTCATTATCTAAAAGGCAGACCTAGAGGGCAGGGACTTTGGGAATAGTTTCCTTTTATTCTGAAACTTTCTAAACTTAGAGCAGGGTTGAACATGTCCTCAAATCTGCACCTTCCAGGAGGAAATGAATGATGTGCCAGACACTTCACTTCCAGTCAAAAAACATAAACCAAATGCTATAAGGTTTGGAATTCTTTCTCAGGCCCATTTTCTGCGCACATTTTACAGTCAGAATGTAAAATGGTCACCTCAGTAGTTGATAAAAACCCTATGCAGATGTTACTGTATATCTCTTCCTCCATTTTATTTCAAGTAAATTTTACTAACAATTCACAGCAAAAAAATGGACAGCCACCCTGACAGGATACCTTTGCAGGTTGCAGGCCAAGCAAGCTCAAACAGCTCACATGTTAGAAATCAACTTGGACTAGGTGTAATATTTCTGAAAGAAGAACATTTTTTTTCCTGCAAATAGGTATTATTTTGCACTTAAAATTTCACCTTTCTGAATGGTGAAAATTTACACCCAAGTCAGCATGAAGCATTGTAACAGAGGGTGGTTGCAGTGGAATTTTAGGTTTTCAGGTATTGTACATTAAAAAAAAAAATCCTAACAGAGCAAGTGTAGTTTCTGCTTGACATCTGAAAGAATTGTCATCTAGGAAATACCCCGAAAACATTCATCTGCTAGATAATGTGAGTGCTGACTAGAAATATATTTCCACCAGCTCTGCAATACAAATCAAGAAACATTGTAAATACCATACGATTGATAAATCAAGAATTTGTAAATGCAACGCCATCATCACAGCACTCAAGATATTTTTTCCTATTTATAAAAATACATGTTTAATTATTCAAGTTTGGATTTTCCTTGTCGTAACTTTATGCTTTATTGAAAGCTGTTGAACCCTTAGACTTTTGATTACTGGCATGTTTGGTTTAGGAAGTGGGGTTATAATACAGGCAGTTACCGACCTAATGCAAGTGTCTATGTTTAAATCAAAATCATTATCTTTCATGCAGGTGAGTGAAGCAGGTTATTTGCTTACGGCAATTTTAGTGTCAGTCATATTTTTTTGATCCATTTAGATTTAGTTATTTATTTTTATTTACCATTACTGCTTTCAGCAGAACTTTCATTGAGGTGAATATCCCTAATATGAGCATTTAGAATTGTCTGGCTAGTTTATTTAAAATACTTGGGATATTTTTAAAAAACTAAAATAAAAATATATTTTTAATGTTGGATTAGTTTTCTGCTGTGATATTTGTAGGAGTTGTTTAGTCTGTATATTTGATCAACGTACAATGTGGTTCATGCTTCCACAAACATTTTTAATCATATAGCAAATTCTTGAATGTTCCTATAAGGAGCAATGGATAAAGGCTACCAGAAAGTGTAACTACACTAAACTGGCGAAACACATGAGGGCTGAAATAAGGGACTGAACCAAACCACGCTGAAATCAATGGGAGACTCCTGTTGAGTTGGAACAGGCTTCAGGGACAGTATAAATGACTGTACAGGTACAGCACTTTTAATCTCGTTCCAGTTTTGCTTTGGTTTACAGCACACTATCTATTGATGCATGTCTGGCATAAAAAGATCTGTGTTTGGATGTAAGCGCCGATAGCAAGGCTGGCCTGGTATTGCAGAGCTGATGGAAATGATATGCAAGGTTCACCTTATCTGAGCAATGATTGCTTTTAGGATATTTCTTAAACTATTGTTTTTTTAGCTAAAGGTGTATTTTTGTATGAATGCAGCAACTATCTAAAAGATTTGGTCAGGTCCTTTCCAGTAAACCAGTTTTTTCAGCCACATGACTAAAAATTGAAAATTGACCGGATTACCAAATCTATATTCTTCTTTGCCAAGGAGTAACAGCAATGAGGGACCCCCCCCTCCACCCCCTCAACCGTAGCACTGTTCTACAAATATCACTTAATAATTAATTCCCTGCTAATATTGGAACTTGACTGCGAAAATGCTGTTTTCTGCTAGGAGAATTCAGTTGCAGTAAACACTGCTACAGCAAATGGACTGTCTCTGTTGGGATATGCTATAAATGGGTTTTAGTCTGTTCCCACTGAGCCATAAGTTTAGGATCAGATCCTGCTTAATATCATATTTCTCCTTGTCATGATACTTAGCAGAAAGTGCAGCTATTTTAAAAAACCCACCCCTTAAAAAATATATGGACTTGCTTATCTAGAAAATCTCAGTATCGCTGGAATTTTTAATTTTCTCCCCCCATTTGCAAAGGACTTAGAGACTCCTTTACAAACTTAGCTTCATATTTAGATGCTCTCTCCTTTTAAGTTCTATTGTGTACTAAAGAATAGCATATTTAATTAAAAAATCCTAACAACATAAAATTGTGCAGTGTTGTCAGTAGTTGCAGAGAAAGGGCCGAATTCTTCCTTTCCTAATCTGGCAAAATTCCCATTGACATCAGTGCTATGTTCTTTACGAAGCTCGGACATGTATTTTAAGACCCCACCAATTACAAGGAAATTGTTTTACTCTTGCTGCAGTGTTTGTCTGCTGGCTGACAGTAGCGATCAGAAAGCTGCATGCTCCTAGTTTTTCTGGTCATAGATTAGGAAATGTTAAGATGAAGTCCTAAATGTTTCAAAAAGCTGTAAACAACTCACTTCTGATATGAAAGCTATGCAAGAATGATCTGGCTGTCCTCTTCCAAGCAGGACTTTGAGTTCAACTATAGGAAAATTTCTGAAGCCTTTTAACTTTTCCCCAGCCAAAGCTGTCACTAGTTAAAATATTATTTTTACCTGTAGAAGTACGATGAAAGGGCTTTACAATCCGGATCTGTTTATACTCTGTAGGTCTAGTAAAGAAACAAAATTTCCCCTCTGACATGCCCAAATAAACAATGAGCCTATTTCAAGTTCCGCTCAATAAGTGTGTTAAATGCATAAAGTATTTTGAGTAAATGCCATGCAGCTGTTTGGTAGCTTGCAATTACTGTGGTATTGTGTCTGCCTGCGTTTTGTGTACTGCTATAAATCCTGCAAGTGGACACTGCTATTTCTGACACATCGTGTTGGATTTTCTATAAGTCTATAGGTTTTGTTCCAAGTAGATGAAAATAATGAAACATTACAAATATTAGATAGTCTTGCTCCAGTGTGTGGTGCTGTAAATCTCTGGAGATTTACAAAGAGACAGTGACAACATGAATGCAATTACACATGATACTATTTTATGAGCTAATTCCATAAAGCAGCGTCTCAGCTCTGCACTGACAATAATTTTTCACGGCAAATTTCGGAATGTCCCATGGAACCTTTTAATAGATTAATTATTTGCTCATCCCAAAATAAATTTGCACGTGGCTAGAATTAAACAAAAGGCCCACCACTGCTTCAGGAGGAGTTTTGCCTGAGAAGGAACTCAGGATAGAACCAGTTATTTCAGGGCTCAGATTAAAATGCTGAAATACAGTGATATCTGCCAGGAGGCTCTGCTCTGGCTGTGCACCGCAACCGTCCGTGCCCTGCAAAGCCTTTGTACTGCCCTCTGGGCTGTAGAGGTTCTAGGCTGGCGAAGGAGAAATATTTCTTCTCTGAACCTTAGTTCAACAGGTGACTTTGAGATGACCTATGAATTCTTCCACTTTTGTCGAGCTGAGATCAATAGCTAGCGTGGTTCTAGGAAAATACATGCAGGTATTTTCTCAAGGCATGCTAATTTAAAAAATAAGACCTGGAAAAACACTTGTAGTGTTAGAGGATTCAAAGAGTTCTCAGAGAAAAACAACTTTGGAATTGTTATAGCAGCTGTTATAATCTATTATGTAAATCATCTGGGAATTAAAACAAAATATTTTGTAAGATAGTTTTGGTCAAATAATAAATATGTTATCATTTAGACTTAATGTTTTTCCAGAGGTGTTATTGTTATCTGATGAAAGTGAAACCTTAGAGTACTCCTTATTTTGACTGATGAGGATTTAATATTTATTTATAGCCGTGCCAATGATAACACCCATGTATCTGTTCAAAAGAACATGTTTCTCAAAATTGGGTGTTGGAACTTATGCTGTTGATCCATACCAAGTTATATTTGTCTTCTAGGTGTCACCTAGATATTCTCACCAAATTTAATCAGAGATACTAAAAGATAAAATATGTGAAAAAACCCCCAAAAGCCGTAAGTGTCTTTGGTCAGATTATTATTTACTTTAATGTTCATTTATATCACCATAAGCCTCTCTGCAGAAACTCAGTGGTTACTCTTCATTGCCTGAGTGTTGTAAACTGGCTTTTATAAAAACAAGAATCAGGCCCTTTAATTCATACTTGCCCCTCTATATGGGGTATTGGTTGCTGCTGGTGCAATGTGTCAGTTCATCAGCCTGTTGACTAAAGTACAGTATGATTTCACTAATGACTGGGATGCATACTGCAGATTACCACATTTTTCAAATTAGTGAGTAATCAAACACCATAAAAATCAAGGATACTGCATAATGAAATATACTTTATTCATTTATTTTTACAACCATATATTAGTTTTAAATATTTGTGTTAATAATTCATCGGGTGCTAGCACATGGAGCTATGGAATGTGTTTTTTAAAAAGAATTGTGTTTTAGTAACCAAAGCCCCCATTGTAGCACTCTGATATTCAATCCTTTGTGAGAAGATAGGTGAGCGCTTCTTTCTTGAGTGGGGGACCTCGTTTCAGAGATAATCCCTAAGAAGGTCCTAGAGTCCTCGGGGCCAGCCTGATCCATCCTGGTGGAGATGCTGGGGAGCAGTGGCTGTCACCTTGGGAAGGTCGTTGCAGCTGGGCTGGCTGCTTGCCTGGGTTGGCTTCCAAAGAGCCGATGAAGAGAGAGAAACTCATCCCGGGCAGGTTAGAGCAGGAGCCTGACTTGGGTGCTTTTGGCTGCTCACCGGAGGAAACCTCTCTCTCCTGCTCCTTCACTCCCCTCCTTCCACCTCCTTTCCCAGTCCACAGAACAAGCCTAGAGCATGACTAACACTAAACTGTATCTTTTACCCATCTTGTTTCTGGTATAACGTCTAGTAATGAATCAGGGAGTGAAAGCTTCTCTACTAGGCAGCCCTTGCTTGCAAGGAGGGCAATGTTCGCTGCCTAATGTATCCCTGGGTTCCCCTCCGAGACATTCACCTCCCGTGCCAGTTACTGCCTGCTGCCCACCTGGGCAGAAGTAATTCGTTTCATGTCTGTGGGATGAACTTCTCTCTCTCCTGAGCTCAGTTTGGACCTCTGACATGGAGGGGAACATCCCCTCAGGGTCTTCATTTCTTGCCATTCCTTTAAGAAATGTATTGGTTTTTAAAAGTGTCAAGGTAAATACTGTGTGTATGTATAGAACCTATGTGCAATGCACATGTTCTTTTTTTTTCTCACTGTACATTTGCCTTTCTCTTCCATATGCTAGCTTGTCATCTGGCAGTTCCATAAACTTTCAGTTGTTAAAACCATTTCTCTTTTTTCCTTATATTTTAAGTTTGATCCATGAATGGTCTGTCAAGAGTTTTATATTATTGTAAGCTGAAGTTTGGATGGTAGCAGCGACAGGCCACTAACCATAATTGTGTTGCTGTTACCACTGTAACAAATTTGTGTCATTATAGCTATTTTGAAGCTTGGGAAGTGCATAAAGGCAAATGCAGTCTGTTGAATATTTATTATATTGCTGTGGGATCTTAGGTTTAACCATGTTTGTATCAATTCTGCAAAACTGTCCTTAAAATTTAGCAGAGTGGATTATATCTGAAAAAGGGGGACAACAGTGAAAAATCTTGCTGGAAAAAATACTTATGACTGTGGAAGATACTTATTTACATCATTTTAATAGTAACAGTGTTAGGGATAGTCTTCTTGCAAAGACCAGAGTAGGAGACAGACACTCTGTCTGACCTTAAGTCAGTGCACCAGTGTTTGACAAGATGCTAAGCACCATGTGAGGTACACAGATTTTCCTCATTTGACAGTATTCAACTGATTACAGGTTTATGCCCCAAATATCTGTGTTTCTTGGTGACCTTATTAGAGAAAGGAAAGTTTTAGCCCCCTCATAGTCTCAGTGGGAGCAAGCCTGTTCCTGTGTCACACAGTCAAGGCAAATGAAGGCAGTTTCCTTCACTGCTTATGAGGCTGGTGGGGTATTATTAACCTACTTGAAACATGATTTTAATGTGTATAAAACATGCTAACAATTTCAGTTTATTGGCATGTCATTGAATTTGTTCACGATATTTTTTTTCAAATAGAATTGAATATAGGCAATAGAAAATTGATAAGCATAAGTCATAATGTTTCCCTTCTTTACATCATGGTTGTCTTCTTGAAATAGTCATAATCTAGAAACTAATTTTTTTTACTCATGTTGATGATATAGTGTGCATTGAAAACTTGAGATAATGAATTGTATTTTAGATAATTATATTCTTCTTAGAGGCATAGTAGCCAGAATTTATCACGTATGGAGGACCGGTGTTAGAATGGATCTTGATTTTTTTATTTTCAGGTTAGTGAGAACTGCAGTTATCTAACAACCAGCGAGTCACTACTAACGGTTGAGTATGAACCATAAAGAAATTGTGAAGTGTTGCAATAAAAAGAGCACTCTCGTTATGTGCTGAGTCTGACTGTCCATCAGTGCAGCTGGGAACAAACTGGTCTGGTCAGACTTAACCCTTCGGCATCAATGCGCTAATGTCAAGAATGACTAAAGTTGAATCATTTTGGAGGTTTAAGTGGAGACTAAATAGAGCCCAGATCATCTCATGACTCCTGCAAACAAGCAGCTGACTTTCACCCATTCAAACCTAGCTAATGGTTATGCTTTTTTCCTTGGCCAGTGAGTGCGTGCGAAATATGACTATTTCTAAATAAGAAAACCTCAGACATTTACATGAAAACATCTCTCAAGGTCATAAAGTATGTGTGCTGAAGACAAAAGGATATTAATTTGAGCATAATTTGTGTGAGGGCTTTCAACAAGGCAATGGAATGCATATTTTTAAGATTTTTTTTTCTCTAGTAATTTAATTTCTCAGGAAATGCTGCCATTAATATTTTATTTTGAGCACTGGGGCGCAAATGGTATTACCCGTGTTTCTCTTACTCTTGACAGTACAGTTGACACCAAACACTTGTTCCAGTAGCATATTTGTCCCCTGGTAAACACAAAGTCTTTTTTTTTCTCCCCCCTCCCCCCCAGTGTCCCTCACTTATAAAAAGCACCAATGTTTAGAAAGGCTGGAAAAATAACGAGATGGGGGGACATGTGAAAAACTGATTTTTCCAAGTGAAATTAGAAACAGGGTCTCTTTAACATGGAAATTTGATTTCTCTACATTTTGAGGACTCATTTCTGCAACTGTCACATATGTAAAATTTCCAGTGAAGTCAAAGAGGCCTTTGAATACAAAGAAACAGCACAATCAAGCTCTGAATATATATATATTCCATATGCTTTTCTCTCTCTCCCAGTGATGTACATGTTATAGTAATTTCATCCAGATAAAACTGTCATCATTTTAATTTTTACAGTCCTTAAACTGTTTAAAAAAATAAAATTAATAAAAACAATTTCTGAGAAGAACAACTCATCTTTGTGAGAGCATTTAATTAGCATCTCCATTTTTTATTTTAAACTGAAATGTGAAATATTGCGTTGTCAGGACATCCTTGAATGATATCCTAGATGCATTGTTTGTTTGGAATGGCTTGAAATCACACAACTTTACTGAATTATAACCAGATAAATATATCTAAGCCTGAGGGCAGGAAGTCCTGGCAGCTGAGACGTGGGGAACATGCAGTTTGTCCATACTAGATTCTTCTGTTCCCTTTTACTAATAAATCTATTAGAAAGCTTTGTTTTCACTCTCTGCATGATAAATAAAGTCTCTGTCTATGGTACCATATTAGTGCTTGGTACTGATGCTTGTAATTCCACCTATTCTCATGGAGAGATGAGACCTCTGTGAACCAAACCTCATCAGGTCAGGTTTTGTTTGGGTTGGTGCCTATTCCGAAGCAGGGAAAATATCGCATATCACAAGTATTATGGGATTGATGAATCACACCTCGGCTTCATAAGGTCATTTGCAACAGTTATTTGAGCTGCCAGACCACCCACCTCAATTTTTGATTTTCCAGAGTGTCTAGTTTAATTTTCTATTTACTCATTTTAAAATCTTTTTTTTTTTTCCCCACTACATCTGCCTTGTACAAATCAGTTGAGAGGAGACTGTAAAAAGTCAGGGTAGCACCCTCTGCATGTTCATACAACTCTCTGTTCGGTTGAATCTTTTGGTAAACAATTTTTCTTGCATGACAGAGCATGTGCTGTGTGGCAGACATTTTTATGAGGTAGCCTAGGACAGGGCTAATCACATCACCGTGTCTCAGGTTTTGACCTTATCACTGTTGTGCACTGAGCCTAAAAATTGGACACTGGCAACCACATCGCAGGAAAATAAATGGGAAATGACATTTTAGTTAAAAAGAATAAGTGGATTTTATTTTATTGAAACATAAGGTCGTATGACTTTTATTTATTGTTCTTCTATGAGTGTAATTAAATAGCTGCCATGTTGCCATGTCAAGCGATAAAAAAAAAAAATGGAGTGATTTCACTTGCCAGGACCCAATTCATGGTTCTGCAGCTGTTTTACATTCAGGCCTTTTAATGAAGCCAGTGGAAACTCTACCTGGAAAGCAATGAGAGAATAATATTCTTATGTGAAACATCATTTATAACATCTGTAATAAAGCAGGCTAAATCATACCTCTGCCATTTAAAATCGTAAATAGTATGAGTAGCTTTTAAAATCAGCATTTGTCCTTTTGAAATCTTTTGATGTCAGGCTGCTTTAAGAAAAGCTTAAGTAGACCTCCTCTGTACAGTGGTTTGATTAAGAAAAAATCATTACAAAGGCTTCAATACATATATAATGAAAAGTAGTATAGAAATGTGAGCCTGGTAACTTATTATTGGTATCAGAAACAAGAATTTGTTGATACAACCATCATTGTTTCCAGAGGATTTAATGACATAAGCTGTTCTTATTTGATTACATGCATATATATTTTTTTATATGTATGTATATGCATGTGCACGCATGCAGATTGGTGACATAATCTTTAATAACCTGTGTTTAAGAACGTAATTTTTCACTGATGCACTAAACCTCTTATTTTGTAGATATATTGGCACCTTTTACAGTGACAGCCTGACTGTACAAAATAAGAGACAAACTCTGGCAGTACTAGCAAGGATCTTTCTTAACACAAAGTAGAAATAGTTCCTGAAAATTCAGAAACAACAACGTGTATTACTGTGAATTGGAAAATAACAGTTACTTGCAAAATGCCAGGCTGCAGAGAGGGATGTGGTTTGGAGGGCAAATTGGCTGCAGCTTCCAGTGTAAAACCATTTAAACCCACCATAACGCCAGGCAGCCAAATCTGATCCACATGTGTGTGACCTGCAGTGCCCTGGGAAACCTGCAAACTGCGGCCGGTGCTCAGGCAGCTCTTCCTGGGGTGCTTGTGGTGAGATGTCGAGGCAGGACCTGGAAAAGGAAGAAACTCACTTTCAGGAGAAATGGCTGCACCGTAGTGTGTTTCCTGATTAAACTCTGACTCCAGTGAAAAATTCCCAGCCCTTTCATCCCCTTGTATTTTTTTCATACCACTCACCTCTGGCATGGAGCTCCCCACAGCCCAGGTAGCTGGCACCCACTATGCCCTTCCCACCGGGTCCCTGCTTCAGCCCTGGGGCAGGCTGGTCCCCAGGGTTGCCCAGGTGTCTTCTGCCCATCCCTGGTCCAGCAGCCACCTGGAGACCCACTGCTGAGAGGGGACTTGTGAGGGGAGCTCCGGATAAAGACAGAGGCTGTTTCTGGTTGGGAGAAATGAGCAGACAAGGCTTCTCCCAGCACCTGCCAATCAATCAAATTGAACACGCAGACCAGTGGCCAGCTCTGGAAACCCTCGACCGTCATTTACACTAACACAGTTATCTTTCCCCGATGTTGTTTGAGCGAAGCAGGTCCCAGATGTTACCTGCTTAATAATTACCCTGTTTCCCAAGGACGAAGCTCCCCGCAGCTTCTGCACTGAGGGCCAGACGGACACCTATGGCGGCTCCTTGGAGCTGCGCTTTGCCACTGGCAGCTGATGGAGCACGTTAAAATGGCTGCGCCTCATGTCCCCACCTCCAAGAAGGACAATTGTATTAAGGGTTGATTTTATTTTTTTTCCAGTTTTTTATTAGGTGAAATAGAATAGGAGAGCCACAGCGCTCTAAAACAAGTATAAACATAATTTTGCTGCCCTTTCTTTTTGTTGTGTTGATGCCACCTGTCATAAAGCAGAGCTAAATGATTTGGTCTGAATTTGTATCCTACGATATATGAAGATTTCAGATGTTTGGGACAGAGCCTGCTATGTCTGCTCCGTGCACGTATGATGCACAGGGCAGAGGATGGCTCATCAGGGTGATTAGTTGCAGTGATACAAGGATGCACGTAACAACGTGGGGGCAATGCTAATGTTTCCTCTTAGCTTTCAGTTTATTGTGTCCAATGTAACAAAGGGATTGATGACCTCTAGAGCCTAATTCTCATCTCACACAGTTGACATGGATATTAAACACACTGTAATTGACCTCTCCTGATTTATAACAGAGTAAGTGGACTCAAATTCATTCTGAATTGGACAAGCTTATCCACAACTTCCAGATGTTGGCAATGCAATTGGACCCTATGTGGAAAGAAAGAAAGGTGTTTCTTCAAGCCCATATTCAATTTCCA
The DNA here is from genome assembly GCF_018139145.2 of Gymnogyps californianus. Taxonomy (NCBI): domain Eukaryota; kingdom Metazoa; phylum Chordata; class Aves; order Accipitriformes; family Cathartidae; genus Gymnogyps; species Gymnogyps californianus. Next base: position 14,085,242 of record NC_059480.1, read on the forward strand.
TGCTCCAATCCTTCTTTGTTTTAACTTTGCCCTGGTGCAAATGACATGCTGGTATGTCATGGTGATAATTGGACATTTCGTTTTTTAAGTCATACATAGAATCTGTACTCAACTCATTGACATATGGATGAATAAGATGCTGGAAAAACAGGGTGAATACCTCCATTACAAGTGTTGTAAATAATTGGTCTTAAATACAAATACATGGAGAAAACAGAAAAACTGCTATTAAATACACCTTTGCTGTCTGCAGTAGAACACAAGACAGATTTACAACATTAATTATTTCCACCAGCTTTGAGCCTGAAATATGAATATGTCAGGTATTTAAATACTAATTTACTTTAAAAAATCTCTACTTTATTAAAATATCATTATGCACATTGGAAAGTTAAAAGTCAAAGCTATATAGCTGCTGAGGTAAAATTCACATTTGTTGTCCACTGAATGTGATGGAAATTGAATTTGTCAGGAAGCTGATTGATATCTAGAAGTGTTTTGTTTTCAGTGACTGGCACTGCCGAGTTACAACCATCTATCATCTAACAGGTAATTAGTCAGATTTCTCATCATGAGCCTTCAATCCTGCTGTTTTATTATTGAAATACCACAAACCAGTAGGCATCTGAATGCAGATAAAGTTCTCTGTCATGGTCTTAAGGACAAAGACAACATTTTGCAACTCAGCTGTAGTAACTTTGAATAAAAGTCACTGAAATGTGAGGCACGATGTTAATATATATGGGAAAAAGAGATCCTGGAAAACATCATCAGTGTGGACGTTTTTTCTGCAAAACAACATTTAATATTAAAATCTTTAGTCTTGCAATCTACGTGTAGAGAAATATCTCCCTGTACAGAAGGAGGTTGGCTGAGGCAGAAGACTGTTTGGATCTTAGGAGGGTAAGGTGGAAATCAGGGTCTATCTCTCAGAAGCGCCATGTCCCTGTCCCACCTTGTTGGCAGCAGATGTCAGCTCCTCCTATGCAGGAGCCCCATTCTTCCTGGTGGTTCCCAGAGAAGCCAGTTCTGCTCCTGCATACATCCGTGGTAGCCATCATTTGTCTCCAAAGAAAGCAATGCACAACTCACTGTGGGCCCCATTCAAAAGTGGATAGGAGTGGAGTTTGGGACTCAGGCCACAGCTAGCCCCAAAAATCTGTGTTTAAACACAAATAGCTTTGTTGGGAGGTTGTTGTAAACTCTTCACATACGGTTGAGTGCACATTTGAACCATTAGCATGCTCTAATAAAAAAGGATAAAATAAAATATTTGATAACACAGTTGTTACCTACTTGACTATGATAAAACTGCCTTTTTTTACACCTCCTCTTCTCCCCTCGTCTCTTTGAAGTGTTCACTATAGATGATATAACAGCAGTTGAACAACCATTACTAGGTAAGAATATAAAAAAGTGAAAATGGACTGTTACTAGAGCTTCAGGAAAATAAGCAAGATGAACTGATTACACTACTAAATGTATTACACTCCAGATTCTGACTCTGTACTCATTGTCTACAAGGAAACCGAGAATGTGTTGCTGTTCACCCTTAAAATACTGCTTTTGTAACAGAATGCAACTGCATGAACTAATATTAGTAGAAGCTTATTTAATGTTCAGTTTTGGGACTAATTGATCTAATCCAGCTGCACAAATCAGCACTGGGATGCCAGCAACCTTGGTGGCTTCAGGAAGTCAAATCTAATTTTCTTTTAAGCTTAATTCTAATGTAAAAAAAAAAATGTTTTTTGGTGGAAGTTTGGGTTCATGATATCCCAGCCCTCCATAATGTCAAGACACAACAGCCTTTAGTTCTTAATGGGTCATAAATGTTGTTCTTTTCTAGAGAACTTCCACTGTTGAATATGTGAATTTTTATATACTTCTGTAATCCTGAGTTAGAAATGATAATTCACCATAACTGATAAAGTGTTCTTAGTTTATGCAGCACACTAGAAAACAATTACTAAGCAAGTTAGCTAACCATACTAAAAACTGTTTTGATCCAAAATGTCAAAACATTTCTAGAACGAATAAACTGTCCATTGGGTATCATGTGTTTAATGATTCAAAGAATTTGACAGTAGTAGGATTTAAATCACAGTGTACATTATCGGATAACATATATGTGAATATTGTATTACGGTATTTAATTTGCAGTTGTTCCTTAAGATTATCTTGTGTTGCAGAGTCAAGTAATTTTGAATTATGAGTTTGTTGCATATGCTTGAGCTGACATTGTCACATGTGAGCAAGAGGCTGAGACATGATTAACAGTGAAAGAGAGGAGTGTATATTAAAGAGACAGCTGAAATGTGAAGGAAGGTAGCTCTTGTTCCACGGACTAAGTTTGGCATGGAGGAGGATCAAAACTTGGGAGTTCTGAATAACCCCAAACTTTTGGGGAGAGTGAAATGGAATTTACACTTTGTGGCTGAGACCCATCTTTCAAGTAAACGCTCCCTGCAGAGAGGATCAAATAACCCCTTGATGGAAAATGCAAATATAAACCCAACCATGCGCCGCAGCTTTTCTTTACTCTCCTTCAGTGCAAGAGGTCTGTTTTATGTGAAATTTGGATAGCTTGTGTGCTTGGGCAAACTTACCCTGTCAAGCTGTTTGTAAACAAATCCCTTATTTCTTGTGCAGTTATTCTACAGTCCAGCCCTTACAATCCATCTGGCAACAAGGACAAGCTCCTGTCTTGAGATGATGCGGTGAAAAGAATGTGTAGATAAAGATCAGGAGTCATACATGAAATCAGGGTAATTGACAAAAAACCCCAAACTGGCAGAACATAAGGTGACTGTCAAAGCAGGGCGTAACATATTAGCAGTAATAAATAACCCAGAAATCTCACTTCATGGAAACAAACCAATGTAAACACTGAAGACAGCCAATGCTAAACACTAATTAGATGTAATTGCATTTTCAAAATGATTTAATGAATCAGAGAACCATTCTCTGGCACTGCCCTCCTGGACACCTGGGCAGAGGCAGTCAGCTCAACCCCAGGCCCCCAGGTTTTGCAAAACGCCAGTGAGGAACCAGGGGCCAGATTAGGGAAACAAGAAGAAAGAAAACCTCTTCTCAGGCACGGCAGACCTTGGAGGCTCCCATCTGACCCCAAAGGTGACTTTCCTGCAGCTTCACCCAGGGTCCCCTTTCTTGCACAGAGCCAACATCCCTCACGATCCATCCAAGTGCTGTATCTGGAGAGCTTGGCTGCCCCAGGAACATGGCTGGGGCACCAGCAGGCGATGCTGGGCCATGGAGTAATAGCAACAGCAATTCTCTAGGTTATTACAGATTAAAAGGGTTTTTGAAGGGACATTTCTAAGCGATAGGTCACAGGCTATGTCAGGGTTGCTGAATATTTGTCTGCAAATGTGAGTTATAGCCACTGCCAACGCAGTGAGCTAGTCGCATGGGATGAGACACTTGTGCTTCAACATGTACCTCTATGACTTTCAAGCAGCTCAGACAAGTTGCTGATGTGATTGCTGACTCTGGCATTGCATGTTATAATTTAAACTAATTGATACTGCTTCTGGCTGTACCTGCTCCTTCTATGAGCAGTTAGCAGTTTAAAGTTTAAGAGATCCAATATATCAGCATTTTGATTCTTGTTTTACTTTTCCATCTCCCATCAAGCAAGCACCTAGCTGAGGGTAGGAGACCAGGGCTGGCCCCTAGTGAAATGTCAAGATGTCTTATTCTTAAGTGATCACCTTTGGACAGTTGTTACATGAACACAACTTGCTCTTTCCTAAATAGCTGTTAACCATCATTTGCATCAATAGCAGCTCCCCCCATTATCGTCTCGTTGGTCTCTAAATGGAGCAGCCTTGTGCCGTCCAAATCCCCTTCTCTCTCCTCCCATGTCCTCGGGGTCTATGGTCTGTCTCCAGGCACTAGTAGTGTTCATTATTCACACAGTGCCATCTTCTGCCTGGCACTTGACAACCAGGAGGTGTGTTAGCCCCATACCTCAGAGGACTTTGGCCAGTCACTGTTCAATGTCTAAGACAGGCAGCCTGGTGTCCCTGGCACAGCATGGGCCACAGTGCAATGAAAAAAGGGGGCTACCCTGACTTTCTGCCCTCTCTTCATAGTCTGCTGCCAGGACCCGCCACCGCAGTGGCTTCACTACAAACCCCCATATAGCCATAATCTAACAGAACAGGCCTGGAACAGCCAATACTCTTAAATCCCCTTAATTTTGGGGTTTTGTGGCTTGGCTCTCACTGTGTGGATGAATAACATACAGCCTTATTTAGACACAAGTAAGGAATAAATGGCAGTGATCAAATGGGAGGTGACACATTACAGAGGTCTGGTGGAACAAAAGTGACAGTTGTGGAGGGTCACAGGACAGGAATCTTCTTGTCTCTGAGTTTTACATTCATTTTCATAGAGGCGAGATCGATTTTGAAATGAAGTTTCAAAGCACCAAATCTTTAGAATGAATGCTTGGAACAGATTATTTTCCTTTTGACATTAGTAGATTAAGCAAGCTGCTGAAATCTACAGTGAAGGGTAAAGTCAAGCCTATCATCAGTAGTAAGCGTGAGCCGGCAAGTATCTAATGTGTACTTTTCTCTCACCTTTCAATTACAATTTCGGCTTCCAGTTTAGAGTGACAATGTGCAGGTTGTTGTTTCAGAAGAACCCGCAGACACCTGCCGGTGTCAGAGCGGGGCACATCTCCCCGTGCTTTGCCGGGTAAAAGCCCCGTGTGTTCATCCTGCAGCTGTCGGAGGTGCGTAGGGGCGGCCGGCCAGCCACTGTCACCTGCTGACACAGCACTCGTTCCCCTCGCATGGAGAAAAGAGTTTGCCCATCGTCAGGGGACGTGAGGGGACACGAGGGGCTGATTTTCTCTTCTGTGGGTGTGAGGAGCCCCACTTCCACCCACATGCATCCTCCCACCTCCAGGCACCTGAACCAAATCCTGTAAAAAGGGCAAGGCTGCAAGGTGCTAAATACCTGGGGCTTAACTAATACCCTCGGGGATAATGATAACTGACACTTTCGCAGAAGGAAATTCTTTAAAGTTCAGTGGTTGTAAAATGGATAATATATTAACGTTTCAGTATGTTTATTAAATACTTAACAATGTAATTTTTTAGAAGACTATCCTAGCATTGCTATCTTTTTGCATGTGCTTAGTTACCATTTTAAACAACTACAAAACAGTGACATGTGGTACTGAAGATTTTCTAAGCATCCCAAAGCAATATATGTGTGTGATATATGACATCCTTCCATAAATCCTAAATTTACACAGTATGCTAATGCTTGATTCCATAATTTCTTTTAAAAATGATTATACCCTGCTGCTAAGAGCAAAGGCATACTAAAATCAGTTTTCTATGCTTTTCCAACAATGAAATGCAAGCCAGCGCACCACATAACCAATACTTACCATATGTTAGAAGATAATCCAGTAGGCTTCAGACACTGACATGATTTGCTTAAATAAAAATCCCTTTTTTTAAGGCAGTAACAACAGCCTACCATTTTTATTATTCCTTTAGTGACCTACTATAGAAAGACTAATATTAAATATAAATATTTTTATTGTAAATCAGTCTAGTCTATTTTCATTGCCTTTAATGTGAGATGGTTCTGGCTTAGTTGCTAGGTTAAAGAGCTGCAATTAAATCATTGGGTTGTTCGAAGAAACTCTCAAAAACAGAAAATATTCACCAGATCAAAAGCCTAAAGAGCAGCTTCAAGATTTCTCTGGTATATTGGAGATGAGATGAAACAGTTCAATTTGGTATTAAAATAATTAAATGTAGTCTAGAAAAACAGCTATAAAATATTTTTGTAGAGCACTGATGTCTCTTAAGTACAGTTCATTGCTTTCCCATTCTGTACCAAATGAGACTTAATATTAAGCACATGCTTAAGTGTTTGCAAATTTGGAGTCTAAGGAAAGAAAATGTGAAATGCAATTTTTTATAGTGAAAGGAATGAATGCATCTGACAGGTTAAGATTAAGGCTCTATGCACTAATGTGGCATCTTTCATTGTTACAGAATGATAAGAAAATAGAAAAATTGCATGTAGAAAGTAGAAGGTAGCAAATACACGAATTCCCTTCTTTTCAGATTCACCAGGGAAAACATACTTGATCTCAAGTACTGCTTATAGGTGGAAAATAAAAATTTTTAAAGCTGAGATACTTTCAGTTTTTCCCAAATCGTTAGGACATCAGAATTGAACTCTTGGCCCCACTGAAGTCAGTGATAGATGAATGAGTGGAAAACACAGGTCTAAAAGAAATTTATAGCTATTATCACTAGACCATTTCTCTCACATCATACTTTTAAATACTGTTATCATTTCAAGTCATGTCATTACATGATCCTTAGTAAAACATATTTGCACCTGTGAGGTAGTGCTTTATATTTTCTTTTAATGCAAAAATTATGTAATAAATCTCAGCATGCTGGATTTATTAACAGCCCGGTTTCTTCAGCTAGATGTGTCTGAATTTCTGGTGCTCTGTTTCTCTGACCGGACTATTCCAGCTGGACTAGTGGCTAGTTTTATTGAGCAATGGACTGAGCAAAACCAGTAGTTATGGGGATACAAGGAGTATTCCCAATGGGAGCATTTGGCAGTATGTAGAAATATTTGTAATAGGAGGATTTGGCACGTTTCCAGCATCTGCAAAAAATGTAGACCCCTCGTTTACTCCCAAAATATGCAAAGGGTTTACAGCCGAGAACAGAGAAATGTGGGAACTCCACAACTTGACACATTGATCCGCTCCCAAATTGCCCACAACTGCCTACGTGCTTTGGAACACCCTCTGCAAACCCCAACATTTGGATGAAGCGTTCGTTAGCTCTTTTGCTAATTAATAGCAGAGTGGATTATTTTGCTCATTATGTAGTTAGCTATTTATTGGGCCAGATCCTCAGCTGGTGTTAATCAGCACAACTATTGATCTTGATGGAACTACCCAAATTATATCAGTCATAGTTTTGGATATTTGACTTTATGTTGTTTTATAATAATACACTGGAAATTACAAACGGAAACCTATATTTAACTATTTATAACTATATATTTAAATTCAGAATTTTGATGAGTACAATAAATTATGCACAGAAATTAATTTTGGACTAGATTTTGTGGGAACAAACTGTGATTTGTTCTTTCAGCTGCTGGGGTCATTTTGTGCAAACGTATTTAAAAGTACTGAGAGGATTCTATTGTGGCATAATCCCATTGAAATTAATAGCTGCATTATACAATGCTAACTAGCCAACCAATATTTTTTTTTAACGTTTGGAAAATATCACAGGTTATCTCAACCTTCTGTTCATTCAAAGCTCACGTTTGTTTTGTTATAACCTACTTTGTTAAAGATACAGCAAGCATATAATTTTCTGTAGTACTGAAAATTAAATTGTGTTAATTATTTATAACCTCAGGTTATAAATGTACACCCTGGGAAAAAGGGCCAACAGAGGACACAGAAAATGACATGGATGTCCAATGATAGGATTATTATATTTGAGAAAATATAATAGTAGAATAACCTCAGCAAAACTTATGACATGAAGACTTGGATGTCACTTTCAGAACATTCAAACACGTAATCCCTGTTGCAGTCAATCCCAGATCCTGCGCTGGTAGAAATGCAGGCTGTGCGCACATTTCAAATGAATGAATGAACCCACACGCAGTGGTGTGCTAGAATTCAGGGAGGAGTTTTAAGCGTACTTAGATTCCTAACTCCCTTACTAAATCAAAACACTTAAGTACCTTTAAAAATTGACCATTTGTACTATTTACTGAAGGACTCATGCAATTGCAGTGTAAACCTCCACTTAGTTGTGCAAAGACATATGTACTTGTCAAACTTTGAAAGTGTTAGGAAATTCTGGCTTGAATAGTAATTTCCAATAATTATCATATTGCTTTCTTCTGTTGTTTATTCTCTGAGTGTAGGAAGAGCCTCGGGATGGTTAAGGCCATCTATGAACCTGAGGAGAGGAAATAACCTCTATGTGCACTGTGAGAAGTAGGGCTGTAGTGTGTCTCCTTGGGGGCATCTGAGGTAGCATAATTATATGCCAATGTGATAGTGTCACTTTCCAAAAAGGTGATTGATTTACAGCTTAATGAACCATAGTAAAATGAAAGCGTGTCCCTCATAGTTACCTGTATCATGCTATCAAAGATGAGACTGATTAGTCACATAGACTGAGAGGCATATTACTAGCAAAGTCATATCCCTGCATTTTAGTCACATGAGGATTTACTCTCCCAGCTTCTTTTAATGAAAGTTGCATGGCTGAAGCCTAGTCTGCTCTTGAAGATCTTTGTGTGGAACCAAGAATTATGCTAGCAATGAGAGCATTGGCTCAGAAAGTTGTAAGTTAGAGGTGATTAGATAAATATTCTGTCTTTCCCAACCCATAAGGAAGATGTAGTCCTCTAATATGGAAGCTATAAAATCGGTTTTAAAGTATGGTGTAAGCCAATGGTCAAGAATTATACCCATAAGATAAACTCAAATTGTAGGAGGTTTGAATAATCTTTCAATATGGTGTATATCAAATATTTCTTATGCCACTTTCCCCTTATTTTCCTGTCTGTACCAAGATACACCAGCAAAAAAGTCCTTTTGTCAGCATTGTTTCTGCTAGTTCCCCAAGTGGAAAACTATGCTGACAAAAGGACATTTTTTGACAGTAGGAATGTTTGCCCTTATAATACTACCAAAATTACAACTCCTGTCTGGCAGACATACAGCAACTAAAAAGTCAAATTTCCTATGAGCTTCTACTGGAAGTAAGAAGCATCTCAAAACCTATCTCTCCTTCCAAGAACAAGATGCATCTCTTACGTAGTCTTTGTTACCATAAACACTTAACACTGCATATTTGGTATTTTAAAACCAGCGGAAAGCAAAAGCCCTCAACCCCATATCCTGCACTTCAGACAGCTCTTTCCCTGTGGAGGAGGAGGGACATGGAGCACAGGAGACAGCTGCCATGAGTCGTCCTCCAGTCTGCACCACTCAGAGCTCCTTGAATGGTGTAAGAAGGGTTGCAGCAAGATGTATACGGAGGACCCAAGATAATGCCACAGACATCCACAAAAATAACTTTCCTCTTTGAGGTATCTGTGGTCAAACTAAGACAGATGTGTTCACATTTTAAATACACAGTCATCTAATTTTTTCACCTTACATTTTGTTAACTTGTCAATGACAATGTGTCTGGCCCTTCTAGGCTAGGGCTGATATGCAACAACCCTGGAACAGTCTAGTTTAACCGGTCCTTGTTCAATAACAAACTTTCTTATAGAAGCAAACAGCTTGCTTTTTTTCCACTGCAAAACCTTGTCCTCTCACATTTCTTAGCTTACCTGTTGTTATATTAAAGATCCATCTTCACTGTAAGTTCTGACACAGCTTTCTCATTAAGCACCATATAAGACTCTGCAGCCATAGAAAGGTTCTTTGCTGTATTTCGTACTACTGTCACATAAGAAACCGAACTGCTAAGTATGGTAGCCACACTTCAGTTGGCATGCTTTGAACATGTGATTGCCATCATTTCACATAAAGCCAGGCAATCAGCAGGAGTTCTAATCATTACTAGACAGTTTATTTTCACACTATTTTTCATATAGTACTTTATTTTGGAATTCATATTGCTGAATGGGTTAGTAAAGATTAAATTAGACAATGTAATGATAATCAAGACATTGTGCTGACTGTAGAAGAAGTAATTTGATTCTCTGAGAATTTGGTGAGGGGGAAGGAACAAGAACTAAAAGTTTAAAGTAACTCCAAGATTTGAGGAGGAGGAAGGAATGGAATTAAACAGTAAAAGCAGAAGACTGCAAAAGGTATAACTAGCTGAGAAGGGATTAATTGAAAGAAAGAAAGAAAGGTTTGAAAATTAAAATTGAAAATAGCTAGGTTTTTTTTTTTAAATTAAAAAAGCAAAAGTTACATCAGAGAGTTTTAATTACATATGAAAACAGAAGCAGCCTAGGCTGATTAAAAGTGTAGGTAGAGGGTAAAAATGAAAGTAGTAAAAACTAAGAAACCTCCAAATAGAATTAATAGAATAGAAGGGGAAAAAGCCTTGGAGGAGGAATTAATACACGCCTGTTTCGGCATTAGCGCTTTCAAGGAAGCTCTAGCTGCCTGTCAGAGCCCCACTGGAATCAATGGGTTACTGTATGGGTGTGGATATCAACCAGTTCAGTGCAGTTTGCAGGCTCTTGGCTAAGATGTGAAGCTATCATCACCTTAACCACTGTGCTTGTATGTTATATCACATTTCCCCATCTGGATTTGGTTTTTTTGTCTCTTGAACTAGCAGCGTCCTTGGAGCAGGGACTGTCTCTTCTGAATATTCAGCACTTAGCACAATGAAACCTTGATCCTGACTGCAACTTAGAAGATTAATAATTATTTCTAATGATATCAGGTGTAAAGATTTTCAAACCAAAGCAGAATTCAATTGCAAATAATGCAGGACGGGCCCAATATAATTTGGGAGTTATTTTAATAATTCTGCTTCGATATTTAGACGTTCTGCAAATATCTGTGAAGACTTATGTGAAATCCAAATGTTTCAAAAATGGTATTGGTGGTGTTTGAAAATGCATATGAAAATTTTGATATAATTACTCATTATGTATAGATCAACCGATCTCCACCTCTTCAAAAGGATTTTAGTCAGTCAGTCGTGCGGCAGAGCCAATGCTGTGTGAATTAGGTCTCTTCTCACAGAAAGCTGACAATGAATATGACCAGTGTAAACCCTCCGTGTGCAGTCCATATCCTACATGCAAAACTCCTAGCACTGGTACTTATGGTGCTAAGAGTGAGTATGTTTCAAAAAGTCAGATCTGGCTTGCAATCATGCCACTTTTCCCAAGACTGCAAAGAGAGGTTAGTTTCAGGATCCTGAAGTTCTAGGGTGACCAAGATAAGATCCATTTAAAGAATTTGGGAACAGGCATTTTTTGAGCACTCTCAGTTAGTACAAAACCACTCATTAGCACTAGTCACTTTTGAAAACATTGGCCTAAGTTTACCGTGAATGTTGACAGACTATAACACACCTCTGGATCATTATATGAATTTACATACCTCTGTAGAAACTTTTTTTCTTATTGTGTAATCAATAGTAATATTTACATCACCTTTTTATCCCTAGGTAATGGCATTGTTCTTTGACATCGAACATTACCTGTCAATGTACATCACAGAACCAAGGTCCTTTTGGAAACAAATGGAGATATTTAGTTAAGAGCCATAATGGATAAAAGAGAGAGCATCCTTGTGACTTTTAAATATGGAGCAGTGTACTTATATGAGTCCTGAAATGCATATTAATTTCACATTTATGACTACATCTTTTTCACTTTGAAGTCAACAAGAAAAGGTCAACTGAATTAACAGAAAAAAAGGTAAATGTTATCTCAACACTATCTGTGCTGCTTTTATGGTTTTACTGAATTGTAAATTTAAGTGCTGTTATAAGAACCAGCAGTACCTAAGAAAAAGGCCATGGAAAGTCCATTCTGAATGGTTACAGCACCGATGTGCTTGGAGGCAAGAAGAGTAACCTGGCAGTGAGCTGTGCCTAAGAGGTACAATTGTGACTTTCTCTGCCCAGCAGCCTTGTCGTTTTGCTGTACAGCTGTACTAATACTGCCATCTCCCTTCAGATCTCTACATTTGGGGAAAGGCACAAGATAGAAGTGCTTTGATTTAATACATAAATATCAGTTTTTAAGGTGCTTCACATGGGCACAATATACAGTGACTCAACAATGTATAAATTATGAGATCATGATATTTCTGTCATTCAAGACGTGGTACACAGGTAATCCTAGAAAGCTGAAGACTGACAAAAAACATATGGGTAACTCTTAAAACTGTTAGTTATTAACAAGAGAAACATGGTAAGCCACTGGGGAGACCTGGCTGAATTTACATTTTTTGCAGAATTGTTAAAGACATGTATCTGGACACACCAGAGCAAAACCTTACACATACAGCTAGTACATTCACATGTTGACTAAAATTTTCAAATTAGAATTAAATTAGAATTTAGTCCTAAACTGATATTAAGTTTCCTAATTATGCATGGCTGTGTACCCTATATTCATAATTCACTGCTGAAGTCAGAGCTTCCAGTTGGGCACTGCCTGTGAATAATCAAGCAATTTTATTTAGAAGCTTAAATTTGGATGTAATAGTCTTAATGCTGTAGGCATCTATGATAGTGTTTGTTTTATTTGCATGTTTCTCTGTTTGAAAAGTTAAGTATTCTAATTTGTATTGTAATAAAATCTGTCTTTCACATTTGAAAACTTGTCTTATTTGGAGAGCTCAGTATAAGCAATAGGTCTAGAAAAGGTGACCTCAAAGCTCTGGTCAACCTGAATTCTTCTCACAGGGAGCTGTATTTTTTCCTGGCTATAGGCATATATGAAATAATACAAGTGGCTACCTATAGGACACTCTCTACTTCAATTAGTTGAAGACAGTGTCTGATTTGTCTAGTGGTATAATAACAGGGGCAAAATCTTAACGAGTCTACCTACAGCTTTACACATTGACTTTGCAAGGGATTTTCATGATTAAGGCATAGGAGCTGTGGGCCACACCGGTCAACTTGTATCCCGTCACATATGGGAATCCAAAGTATCTCTCTTTATGTTTTGCTGGAGTTGGTTCAAATTCACTGTGGTCCACATATGAAGAGCAGAACTTGATAATAGCTGAGCTGTGACAGGAAACACAATCAGTTCTGCGACTGCTAATAGGCATGAAGCAATCGGGCAGGCCAATGCATCCATGTCATCAGCTCTGTGTGAGCAGACTGGCCCTGAGTGAAAGTCCCCAGTCACTCACTGCCTGCACAGCCACCAAACCACTGTGATCATTTCTGAGGGATCTTTGCATGTGGGGGATGCTGGAGAATGAAGCTTTTTCTATGTTGAAGTGCCATAAATTATTGAGACCAGGTTTGTAGAAAGAAGTATTATTGCTTTATTAGACTGAACAAGAGCATCAGGAAAAACGTGGGGGTTTCAGTTCTTCTGTAGGAACTGTAGAAGTCTTGTGTGCCAGGGGCTTATCTGCCTTAATCAACTGCTGTGCTGGATTGATAAAAAGAGAATTTCTGTCCTTGTTCTTCCTTGTTCATATCCTTTAGCCGTCATGTGAACCCACAGTGCTGCTGTAGGCGTTGTAGAGTAGAAAGGGTGGGTCGCTGCCGCGTGGAAGGCAAGAACAGCAACACAAATGACTTCTGTGGACATTTGTGTTTCTGGAGTCAAGGCTACCAGTCTCTGCCCAGAACACGCTCTGTTTTCTCTGGAGTTTACATTGGTGCACAGTGATTTGAAAGGGTGCAAAGCAGGCACGAAGGTGGCTCCAAGTGACGCTGCTCAGTAGCAGACCCGACCTGTGCGCCGCAGAGAGGAGCATGCGGCAAGGTTTGTCCAAATGGTGGAGAAGCCCTGTCCCCCCAGGAGCTCATCACCCTCCCTCGTCTGAGGTGTTGCAGCCAGGGTGAATGTCTTTTAGGGTCCAGAGGACCCTAATGTGAGTATTGTTTGTGTGCAAGAGCTGACGGGACTGTCTTATTTCTGAAATACCAGAATTCATGATGAGAAGCTAAAATCCCCCATTTCCTCCAATACCAAATAAAGCCCATATACCTTTTTACATTGGAGACTGATGAAATTTCGTAAAATGGATTTCTCCATTTAATTGTCTAACTCTCTATATTAAGACACATCTTTTTGCCTATTATGCAAACATTCAGGTAGATTTATATTAGGTGCATTATAAAAAGTGGAGATAGGTAGTAAAGATTATATTGATGTGCATAAGATAGAAGACAACAACACATGGAGAAAAAAGATATATGACTGGCTGGAAGCATTGCAAGCTAACACTTTGCTAACTTGCCACATGTGTACATCACATAAGCAGCTGAAAATATTTAATAGTGAAGGCTCGCACATCTACAGTGCATTCGGTTTAGGGGGAAGAGTATGCAGCTGTTACAGATTTAAGTATTATTTTCTTTTCCTGTTGCTGACACTGAAGCAAAAGAGTACCTATACCTGAAATTACCTGTAATATACCTATATTAAAGACAGGATATAATGAGGCACGACATTGAAGTTAAAATGAGTATGAGGATGAGGAAAACCACTGCATTCTCTGAAAGTGCAGATGTGGATTTTAACTACAGATAAGTCCCTCTCTCTCTTTCTCTCTCTCTGACTTTATTTAAGGACTTGCTTTGAGCAGTTTCTCAAAATGGGCTACCTAGTACAAAATTGAATTTACACTAGCTATTATGACACAAAAATTATATTTTGTGTACCAAAATTTTCAAGTGTGTTATCTCTGTGGTTTTTTTTTTTTTTTAATAAGGATGGCTAAAGAATAAATATTGTTACTTATAATGCTTCCAGTGTCCTCAGAGCTTGCTTCCTATAGTCTTTTCATCTCCCATACAATCAGAATCTAATTTATTTATATAAAAGCATCCTCCATAAAAAGTAGTGCAAAATGCTTTGCAGGGAGAGATAAAGAAAAGAAGGAATGTTTTACGCAGATTGCCACAGTGACTCTCAAGGAGACAAAAATGAAAAACAATCTCTGAGGATAGAGTAACACGAACATAAGAAAATCAGAAATAAAGAAGAAATAGCAGCAGAATTATTTCTGAAACCTAGACAGAGTTTAGGGGCCAGAGAAGAAGAGAGAAAGGAAGGGAAAAGAATGGAAAGGAAATGAGTTTTATAACAACGAAAAAGGGGAAAGGGAATTGGAAAGTTTTCAGATGAGATTTAAGAACAAAAACTTTTCCGGGAGAGGGAGATAAGGCAGCCGTACAAAAAAGGGGAAGAATAGCCATGCGGTGTAGGAAATCACAAAGGAAAGAAGAGTGGCTTAGTTTATAGTCAATCAACCAAGGATTTGGAAAACCTGGGTACAGCTGTCTGGGTGCTTTTCGTCTCTCTGGACTTTCTTACCTGTAAAATAGAAAACAGAATGTTAGGTGATGAGGCATGAGGGTCTGGATGCAAGAGACTTCTGAGAGAAAAGGTTTGAAGGGACTGTGGAGCAGCTGAATAGAGGTCAATAAAAGTAGGATGTGGCCACAGACCTGTTGATCTTCCCTGGTGAGATACAAATGCTCAAGTGTTCTTTAAAGTTGATCAGTAAATTATTTTGTAGCAAAACACAAGTAGTAGGCAGTGGCTGTGACCAAGCCAACAGGGGACAGAGGGAAGGACAAGCAGAGCTGGGATATTTATAGTAGATGTAGTGATAGCAAAGATAGAATTAACAATAAGAAGCCCTGGAGGGAGAACAGGGAACAATGAATTTTAATGAAGATGAAAACTTCCTTCAAGACAGAAACAAGGGAGCTGGATAGATAACTTTTGTTATAACTGAAGGAAAAGCATACCAGAAACACTGAGCCAAATGTAGCCTTGTGTTATGCCAGCTTTTACCATCTTTCTCCACAGTGTGTATTCCAAAGAGAAAGAAAATCCTCCCATAGAGAAGCTTTGTGAGGGAGGTGCCCCACAGGTCAGTCAGTGTTGACTGAATCCAGAAGGGTGAAGCTGGGGACGGGCATACCTGAGACAGGCAGAAGTTTTGTTCCTCCTGTCAGGAGTGAATGATGAGGAACAAATGGGGAGCAATGATCAGCTCTTCTGCAATTCTCCCTTGAGGTTATTTTCTCCCCCTGTCCCGCTGGAGTGCTCAGAGAAGGGCAGTCCTGCCCCACCTGCCAGTGCACAGGACCCTGCCAGTCGCCTTGGGTATACTGACATGTGATAAGTCTTTGTGGTATACTAAGTACCACACATTTAGCAAGTAAGATGAACCAAATGAAATGGCTTTCTGCTGCAAGATCTTAAAATGTACTGAGGTGACGCTGAAACTTTCAAGAAGAGCAGCTAGAGCAGATGAGCTAAAGCAGAGTGAAGGCTGTATGACCAAAGAAATAAACATCACCAAGCATTCAGGGAAGAGCAATCTCTCTTAAGGTCACTCCTTAAGCTATACTTGTGCTGTACCCATTCAGAACAGATTTTAGCCTATCACCCAAATGCTACCTGGTACCATAAAATTTGCTGTACTCAGATAACATAATTCACAAGCACGTTGGATCTTTTCTGAGGACTTTCCAAACTTGCTACTCTATACTTTGTGACCTTTTACACCCATCTTACTTCTCTTAAAACTTTTCTTTCCTCTTCGCTTCTAATTTACATTTTATTTTACCTAAAAACTTGAGGCGGATCACATTTAATGGAGTCCATTAAATTTGGGGATGAGAGAGAGAGAAACGGGACAGTTATTTCTGTGCTATTGCTCCGTCCATACTCTTTGAATAAGTCCGCACAATGACACTTGAATGAAAGCCTAAGTAAATTCTGGTTGATAACTGCATAGAACAAATGTGGAACAAAGGAGCTATGTTCTACTCTTTATATGTTGGAAGAATGAACTTGTTGCTGCTTGATCAATTCCTTGTCCTTCACTAGTGCTTGAGTTCCTCCTTTTACTGAAAGAGCATGCAACATTGCAGTTCAGGGTTGTGTTATATTTCCGGACCTTTGACACTTTTTTTGCAGAGATTTAAAGGAGTTAATATGGGAAGCAGTTTTTGTCTTGCTTTGGCTTTTAAATAGCAGAGTCTATTTATTTCTCATTCAGTGAGCCTCAATTATTTGTTTGTAAAAAATCATTTGGTAACAGGATTAATTCATCCTTCATGTAACTACACTGCAAGACAATAACGTTACACAAGAGATGAATTTGCTAAATATATAACTCTTGTAGGGACAAAAGGAATTCTTTCTAGAGCTGTGTGAAAGGTTTACGATACATGCCTGATTTAGTATATCACTACAAATCTGAATGTTAGAGCCCATTTGCCTTTCTTCAAAAGTACTTAATGTGAAACCAGGCCCAGGTGTTGAACCATCAAGCCTAATTTTGAGAAAAAGTGATTGGATTATGCCTGTGCTGAGGGTGTATAAAGCCTTGCTTGCTCCTGGGAAGTATGTCTCTCAATATTGGCAAGGCAACACAAAGTTGGGTAAATCCACCCAGCTGCCTGCCAAGAGGAGTACTCGGTGGATGCCTGTGACGTGAAGCTGCCTGACTCTATGGGTTCTTGAGGGCTGAGTGAAGTGGCAGTAGTGATGGGGAGATGGAAGTGGCAAGGCTGTGTGGCCTCTGTCCCTGTTCTGATATTATGCTCTTTACCATAGTGTCTGACAAAACAGTCCGTTAAAACGTTACAATGTCAATCACATCTGTAGCATGCTGTTCTTTCTCTCCTCTTCCCCAGGAGAGGGGCATGCGTAAAGAAATGTCTTGCTTTTGGATAAGTTTTTGTTCTTTTTAACTATACACTTATGATATTATGTACAGTGTAGCGGCTCCCTAAATTCAAGTCCTGTCTGTAGCCAACATTTGCTGTGACTATGGCATGTTTGGTTTGTGTGCTGAGGAGGTAATGTCATGCACTGGAGAGAGCAATAACCTATGACTCAGGACTCAGGATTCCTAATCTTGGCTATGCTGTCAACCTGCTGCATGGACCTAGGCAAATCACTTGACCCAGATTCCCAAAGATAGATAAGCACCTAAAATCTTCTTTAAACACTGACGTCCAGGACAGATTTATCTGGAGTGCAGGATGCAACTCATAAGCAGTCCTGTGATGAGGTTGCAGCTTGGTGACTGGGTAGCTTTCTCTCCTACTTTTAAAGCTGTATCTGTACTTCATCTATGTCCACTGTTTCAGCTCTGTCCAAATCCTTAAATAATGCATGTTGCAAAGGGCACCAACATTTCTGCTGTGCATATGGGAAAACATGGAAAAACTCATCTATGATTGGTGGCCTGGAAGCCCTGAAGTGGGAGTTTTAAATTAGGTGCCCCACTGCCATGAGATCCTGGGGTCCAAGAGTGTGGCTGTATTCAGAGTATATGTAAGACAGAGATTTAGGGAACGCGAAGGCAGAGAAGTGGGGGTTACCTGGGACATTTGCTGGTTAGGGAATCAGCCTGGGATGGCAAAAATGCAGGCTCAAGTCCCTAATCCAAACCAGGTATGCTAGGGATGATTTGGCCACAAATCCCAAGTAAGTGTCCAAACCAGTAAACCACCAGATACTCTGTGAAATGTTTTTCTTTTTTTTGGGGAATTGCAGGGGAGAAGTAAAATCAAGCATGGTAACCTAGCCACAGACGAGCATTTATGGCTGAGAGTCCAAGCAGGCACCAGGACAGAGTGAATATACCCAAACCCCATCCTTTAGCCTCCGCACTCCAGATTGGTGTGTGCAACTCCCCACCCAGCTCCTTCCTCACTCTCCCCTGCCCTGAAGGGCAAGGCTGGGTGCCTAATTTTCAGCAGGAGCAATAAAAAATGCCAGTAAGGAGGAGAAAGGCAGCATACAGTTAAATGCTGTAATGTCTTATGTGTCTCTGAAGAACTACCTGTGTGTCCTTCTAGCTCCCAGCTTTTTGCTGTCTCATAAAGGAAGGAGACACTCTCCAGGCAATATTTGTGTGTGTGGAGGTGTCCCCAGACACAGCAGAGCACAGCCTTGGACCTTGCTGCCACAACAGCAGGGAATACTTCTAGCATGAGCTGAACCATTTGGATGGGAAGCTCCATGAGAGGTAGGGACACAAGGATGCCAGGCTCCTTGGAAAATTGCAGTAAAGTCATTCAGCTCTGGCCATGTTCTGAGTAAGTATGCCAGAATAGTTACTGGCCTCAGTTTCTCGTGATATTCAAAGCGGTGAAAGTATTCAGAACTCCTCGATGGGCTGGAGAAGCCTCGTACCTTGCAAGATGGAGTCCACGTTAAAAAAAATACATATTTTATGAGTAGGTCTGGAAGTGAAACAGCTGACTGCCTCTTTTAGCACAGGTTTTTATACATGGTCGTAGGCTATCTGGGAATCCATGAATCCACACTGACATCTGCACACTTAGAATCATGATGCTGCAGGCCCAAAGTATATATTTAGACTGCATCTACAAACCTCGCAGAAAAACATTAAATCAGCAAAATGAAAAAAACAAACAAAAAAGAGACATAAAAATGAGCTGGCTACTCTAAAACACAGATACAGTAATTATTTCAGTCTTTTGCTTAGGGGTGTACCAACTGTTTACAATTTACTGTTTGGCAAGCTGGGTGTTCTCATTTCCCTCATGGTTCAGGAGTCAAAAACATATGCTACCTTTAGTAATGAACTCTTCTAAGATTTGAAACTATCCATATTCATGTCACAAGAAATGTTTACACAAGAGCAAAATGCTCCAACATCAAAATAAATCAGTAACATCTCAGAGTTTATATTTCCATATGCTTCTTTGGCATAATAAAGCAGGGGAAGGGCTGCTGTTGTAAAATGGAGTTTAATTAAAAACAAAAGAAAAAAAACTTTATCAGAAATCATGGCCATCCAAAAATCATGCAGACTAATGCATGGTTTCAACATATTCTAAAGATTTATCATCTATCAATAGAAAAAAGAAAATGCAATATAATCTTATCCTCTACACACCTTGCATATTTTCCATCTTCTGTGCATAAATTATACATTCATTTTCATAATTATGGTAACATTCTAGTTTTCACATAAACTGCTATTACTCCTGGGTACCAGTAAGTTTACATCTACCAAGGCTACATGCTAATTACATTTTCTTTTTATAATGTTATCTATTTATCAAATTTAGTTTCTTAATGGAAATTAATAGACTAGGTCTCTGCAGGAAAAAAAATAATCAGAGGTAACATAGCAGTTTGGGTATTTTTTCAGCTTTTATTTTATTCAAGCTTTAAGGGTTTTGAGTGCTTGATTGGTGATTATGGTGTATGAAATGTGTTATAAAACCAATGTCCAGGCGATGGTCGGGAAGGAGTTAATCATCTCCCTTTTGCTAGAGGAAGGGCCACAGCTGTCTGAACTGAGTGCAGGGATTTTCAGGGTAGCCAGCTGTGGGGATTTAATTGATTCACCCGCCAGTCTGTAAAGGGGGATACCACAGGGTGAATCTAAATCCTGTTGTGATTCAGGGATGAGGAGGTAACTTGGGGTGAGTATTGTAGCCATGAAAAGACCTAAGCAAGAATGACTAGTTGAATAAATACTTAACATTCAGAAGAAAACAAGAACATAAGTGAGGAAAGGAAGGGTTTTTTACATTTCTTTGAGGAAACAGGGTGCTCTTTCTATTTTTCTTATCCTTTATTTTTCTAACTTTTAATGGAGCCTTGCAATGCTCTTGCCTGGATCTAAAGTCAGGGCAGGAAGAAAGCCTGGATTGAAGGGAGATCAATGGATGGAAGATGTGCCTCAGCCAAGCGCAGCAAATGAACTTGAGTGGATGGATGTGGGCAGGAGTGGTGAATAAAACAGTGTGTAGGATGCCAGAGGAAATCTCCTTGTCTATATATACAGGAGGGTGAGCTTACAATCTTAAGGAGTCTTGGCTTTCAGATCCACATCCTACCTCATTTTAGCTTGCTTTTCAGTTGAATGCAGTAGAAGGATTGTTTACTTTCCCTGGACACTTGAATGCTTTTAACAACAGGGTTTATCAGTGCCTGGCTTACCCTCAGGGTGAGTTTCCTTTCTCTTTCTCTATCTCTGAATTAAAGTATTGTCAGAAATCTGCAACTTGTTCTACAGGGACAGCAATGGTGTTGTAGTACCTTCTCGAAGAACTAGTTTTGACTGCATTGATTTGAGCCTCAACATGTTTTTTTCTCCCTCACCTTTGGTGGATTGCTTCCATCTGCCTCGGTTTTCCAGGTTTAAGCATGATAATTTACCTGAGGAAACAGGATTTGGTCAGAGGAAGAAGTTCTACGTGAATGTAAGGTACTAACACCAAGCAGCATATTGTTTTGAATATCACAGTATGTTGTTACATATTCTGTTTCTACTGTGCTTTAGAAATGGTCTGCATATTTCAGCCATTATTTACATCCACTTGTGTCTCCTCTGGCAGTAACTCTGCTATGGTTAAAATGTGAATCAGCTCTTTACTGTGCTCCAGAGAGAGGATATCACAGACTTCAATCAGCAATGTCCATCTAAATAGCGTGTTGTGTCTGAGGAAGGATTGCTTATAGTTAAAACTATGCCATTCTTGTCTAGCACCTCATTCTAGCAGTTATGCACGCCTCATATAAGTAATAAGGGTCTCTGGGATGCTTTGCACAAGTCTAGAAAAGAGCCATAAGCTTCACCTGTGTGTTCTGCAAGACATTCAGTGGTTGCTGCAATGTGTCATATTTGAACAGCTTCCAATTAGCACCTCCTTTAGCATTACAGGCATGCTCCCCGAACTTATTGAAGTGAAGGCCTGGATGTGTTCATCTTCCCACAGCAACAAGCACACTCCAAGACTTTTCTAAGTATTGGTAGTTTGTCAAGAAAGAATATAAAAGTTGGCTATTATTCGTATTTTGAAACCTTTCACAAGGGATTTTTGTAGGAAGTCCTGCTTCTGCAGAGACAATGTGTTGACTCAGGATATTGTCATGGTTGAAAGCTTCTCAGTTCATTTTTTCCCCTAAGATTTGAAAAGCTCACTTATCTTTTGCCCTCATTAAGGTCAGCTATTGCCTATGAAATACCCTATGTATTCAGAATGCTCAGCGAAGTGTTAATCATTGACACAGGAGATGTTCCAAGTGTTGTGAGTGCTGTATGCTAGCCAAAGTCTCATCATCCCATGAAATCTGTTCCAGATTCTCTGGCTATAATTCATTGCTGGATTATTCTTTATTAATCCCTGACAGGGTGCCCCGCTGATGTATGCAACAAGAAAGGAGATGGTACTTGTTCAGTTAAGTGGCAAACAGAACATTGAGAAGTGATGTGGCTGTTGATGGCAACCTACATTCATTTATTGGCCAAGATTTTCAAAAGGGTCACTGACAGCACCTTGTTACACTGCAGTCTCCTGGGTATGTTTGAGGACACAGGGTAAGCGGAGGCTCAGAGCCTCCCTCACAGCCCTTCAGCTTCCCTTCAGAGCCAAGGGATTGTTCACCTAGATTCAGTGTGTTTCTGAATGATCCTGGGCATAATCCATTATAAAATTGAGAGAGCACCAGTCAGCCTTAAACTGTGTAAAACCCAAATTGGATCTAACATACAGGAATGGTTTAGATAAGCAGTCTTGTACATGTGAGATTATCTCTAAACCGATTTATATTCTGAGTTTGCCTCCTGCTATTAAAATCTTAGTTGCCCTTGGATCATAGCACAGCTCAATGAAGCATCACACTCTTTCCTTTTGTGATTATGCTTTTTCAAGAGATGACATTGCTCAGAAACATGAAGTGTGTCCTGAGTATTTTTGTTATAATGTTCAGAAATCATTCCATAAAAGCAACTGCAGCAGTTCAGGCGGAGGGCTTGTCTAGCATTATTCTTTTTCCAACAGTGGCCAAAATTGGATGTCAAGGGAAGATTATACGGTATTCACAAGGCAAATGTATAAAATCTGTCCACTGAGTATTCTTCTAGCCTCTAACTATTCTGGCTCAGGGACTTCAAGACCGCTGTGGCTTGTCTATTTACTAACCCTCTCCAGGTCTCTTTTCCAAGTACTTATTAAGCCTGCCCTTGAACCCAGTAAAGTTTTGCTTCTGCCACGTCTTTTGGCAAGGATTTACATAATTCTGCTACATATGAATGAAGAACTGCTTGTTTGTTTTGAACTTGGATCAACTAGCTTCCTTTGGCCCCTGTTTCCTGTATTGAAAGAGGCAATGAGCAATCCATCTCTCTGCATCTCATGGTCACTCATGGTGTTGTGGACCTCCATTGTTTTTCCTCTAAGTTGTCTCTTTTCCAGGATGAAAAGTCTTAGCCGACTGAGTCATTCCTTGTATGGAAACCATTCATCTTCATTGCCCTTCTCTGAATCTTTTCCAGTTCTAAGACATTTTTCCAGGTAGAGGGCTTATAAGTAAACACGGTTTACAAAGCATAGCAGAAGCATGGGTTTGTACAGTGAAAGAATAGATGTCTTCTATTTTTGTTTTCTGTTCCACTTTCAATTACTTCCAAAATTTGAATGACCTTTCTAACTGTTACCAAGCACTTGCCTGATATTTTCCTGGCACTGTCATAACCCCAAGACTTCATGTCTGAGTGATAATGACTAGCTAAGAGCCAACCATTTTATACATGGAGCAAGCACTGTTTTTCCCAACATATATTACTTTATCTTAATTGCATCACTTTACCTGCATATTAGTAATGCAGTACTCCCAATTATTGGTTACTTTTTCCTGAAGTATTATCTTGACATTCATTCTTTGCCTTTCATTTTCAGCATATTTTACAAGTTCAGTAGTTCCATAATTGTTTTAAACTGTGTATCAAGCCCAGTTTTCACGAACAGACAAAACCCCCCAAACTATCTTTCTGCAGTATACGTTTAATCCTTTTTTTTCTAAGCTTTGAAGATAAATTTTTTATAGAAATAATTCAGTGGAAAAGAGTAGTTGATGCTCAAGAGCTGGAACAGATTTTCCATGTAGAAGTGGCAACGTTTAAGAAAAATCATGAGAGAAGGTTATGAAGAAGCATTAGGAAGAGCAGTGTGAGAAGAGCACAGTCAGCGGGAGGTTTACTATGAGGAAAGGAGGGCTGACACACAGGAAGGACTGGTAGAATGCAGTGCCTTGAAGCAAAGATGAAATACTAGAATACGATACAAAAGGTGAAGGGGAAGCCATTGAAGGAACTTGAAGGGGAATTTGTATGCTAAGAAGTGGGGAAAGATGATGTAATACCTCTTGGTTTGATCAGGAAGGAAGCAGATTCAGGATAATTTTTCAGGTATTTTCCAATTCTTCCGAAGCACAGACAAGAATATAAAAATGCAGCACACTGAAATAATGCCTCATTGTGTGGGGTCCTTAAACGTTTCTGTGATGTTAATGCTGAAAATTTTGATGCTTAAGTTCAGCTGCGGAAATCTGAAGAGACCTGCAAAACAGCACCTGCTAGAAAAGACAGAGATTTCAGAAAGTCCATCCAATGAGCTGGATGCTACTGGAGAGGGCAGAAAACATCTGACTGTTTTTGAGGCAGCTGTAGCAAGCTGTCATCTATCTTCCTCATGCTGAGGGTAGATCAGAACTGGTCCTTATCTTCATCACTCATTAATAAGAGCCCCATGGAAGATGCTCTCTGAGCCCATGGGAGAGGCTTCCCTGACTTCAATCATTTCCTTTGTGATACTTGGCTCAAATCCTGTATATATGGAGCTTGTCTTAGCACTCATTCTCATTTGATGATTCCCACTTATGCTTTTAGTTAGAAAAGTTAAAGGGTATCTGAGATTCTCAGCTAGTGTATGTTGATGTGGACCTGTAAGCATATCATATATATCATATCTGCATCTTGATTCCTCTGATAGAGGAAGTAGGAAAGATGACACCACCTGTAAAATGCTTTGATGAAAAATCCATGCAAGAAGTTAGTATTTTATTATTATGACAGATTTTTCCAGCTGATAATATCCATGAGCATTCCAGAATGTTCTACTTTACCTATTGAAAAGGGGCAGAGATTTGAGGTATAAGGAAGGAAGAAGCAATTTATTTCGAAGTCTGGTCATTCCTCCTTAATAATGATATACAAAGAACTGCACCTTTTGACAAAGCATAACTGGAGAAAAAACTTATTTTCACCAGATGCATAGGACATAAGCCAAGATATTGTTGAGATATTAGTGAAAAGATAATTTGGGACAGTAAATGTGTATTCAAGGCTCTTGCTTTTTGTTTGAGGAATTTTTCTCCCTGAGAGGAGATGGAAGTATCTGTAAGGCCAACTAAGTATTTTTAAAAGGATTTCAAACTACTAAAACTGCATCTGAATTATCAGGTTTATACTACCAGATGCCTTAATCATATACCAGGTGGCTGGTGAGGCATGAATATAGAGGAATATAATGTCCTCCATTCACATTTTGATAAAACTTTGGAAGAAGAAATGTTTGTTAGGAAAGTGTTTTATTTTTTCTTGAAAAGTACAGAAGCATTTTTTTTGCAAACAATATTGTGTTAGCGCTCTCATTAAATAGATTGATTTTATTGGCTATACTGTACTCTAAAAATCAAAACACTTTATGCTGATCTCTGTTGTAATGTTACTTCTAGAAATGGCACAGAAAAAATTACGTTTAAAATAAAACATCAACAGATAAAGTGCATGAATAATTGTGAATGTGGTAAAAAGGAAGTCAAGCTGAGGAAAGGGAATATTTTATAAAATATTGAAAGACTGCAACTCATACATGCTGCATAAGCACAGTGTACATGGTTATGTTTCTGTACTGACTGGGCACTGCAGACCAAAGTGTTTATATCTTTGGCTGCCTTTAGAAAGCATATGTGGTATTAGGTCTTAACCTTATCACAGTTATTTTAATGATGATGTTTTTATGTTTAATTTAACTGTAAATCATGTTAGCAGAGTTTTGACTGCTATGTCAGAGAGCTTAAAAACTGAGCTGAAGTTATTTCAAAAGTGAAGAATTTTTCTAGCCTGTGATGTTTAGTCAGTATGATCCACTCAAGTGTGGAGCTGTCAGAAAGGACACCAGCGGATGGTGCTTAATCTGCTCAGTTTTGAAGGGAAGTTGGACTCTTAGTATGAAGTTAAATTTTTGATCTATCTCAGTTACAGTTAAATAGCCAATTTATGGATTTGTTAAGGGCATTAAGGGAGTCACAATGGCCTACAAAACACTGTGTGCTGTGCCATGGTACATTTTCTAGTCAGATATCCATGGAGTGTTTATTTTTGCTGTATGGGAAACTATTTTTTCAGTTTAGTTCATTCACTCTGGTGTCTCATACAGAGCTGGGTAAATACTTCAAAAACCACATTGGCAAATGTTGGTTCGTATGAATCCTGCACATCCATGTCAGCAATCATGAGGCTTTCTGTTTGCTTTCTTTTCCACTGGCATTCACACATCCAGTTTCTGTGTAGTTCCATGGACGTAAATCCAGAATGACTGTAGTTTTTCGTTGGGTGTTATTGTAGATACAAAGTCACCCTCTACCTTCCTGACTCTGATGGTGTGCTCCTGACCGTGCATAAAAGATCATCCCCCTTCCTGCCTCCCCAGACTATTTAAAAAAAGCCATCTTCCTGGGGAAGCCTGAAGAGTTTTATGGTCAAGGCAATGACCGGATTTTGAGCTGAATCTCTGGCAACTTTGTTTTCTCTCAGCACACTCTCACCATGCACATCCACACACTTTCAATAGGAAGATTTTTTTGCCTCATAGGTCATGAATATGCAAGTCTGTGCACCAGGCTATGAACTAAGACCATGCACAGGGTATTGGTGGCATTGCTCTTGCAGGAAAAAAGGCAGTTTAGATTATGGTTTGTGGATACGTGTTTTACGTTGGAAAGGTTCAGATTTAAATCAAAGTGTTTCCCTTACATGCTATTTCAGATAATGCTCCAGGAGAAACTGAAGCATAACCATTATGGTATCTTAGGGGAAAACAAGAAAAATATATTCTGTCTTCTTGTAATAATTGTCTAAAAGGTCTTGCATTTAAGAATAAATGAGTCAAGAAGTGTAATGAGCCCAGATTTTTCTGCAAAACCTGCTCTGAACCTTTTGAAAACAGCCGGCTCTGAACTCCAAGCTACATGACAGCAAAGCTTCACATAGCAGATACAAATGATGTTTCGCATAGAATCTTAGTGCTCACTGGAAAATTGGGTCTGGAAACTGTTTTTACTGCATTTGGGCAAACAGGATTTTCACTGGTGAAAGCCATCTATTTACGGAGCATACAAAGACCTCTATCTATAGAAAACATGCTAACAAGGCCTATAATGTTGGTTAACTATTCAACCCACTATCACTTGTTAGAGATAAAATTATATGTGGATGGATTCAATGACGGCGGAGCGTGCATAAACACATAGGACTCAAATTTGCAAATACAAAATTAAACCCAAGCACCCAAATATCTGAAAATTCTTGCTTTTATAACACTTGGACATAAAAGGATTTTTGCCTGAAAGTATTGGAAATTGGACTCAATGAAATATATTTGTTTTCACTGTGATTCATGAACATTATTGTAAGTTTTTAAAATGAAACTTGTAGGGCCTCTTTCCTGGCCCTGTAACTTTCCTTATTTTTCTTTCTTATCTTTTTATGTTACATGACATTGTCTAGGAAAAAATTACATGTGATCTTAATCTCCAGGCATGCTTTTTCCAGAGAGAAACTAGTAGAACATTTACAGTAATTAACATACTTTCTATCTTCTCATTTTGTTAATGATATCTTTTTGAAGGCTGTGCAGTAATTACTGCCCACAGAGGTATGTACTTTGAAATAAATTAATGACCAATGACCAATAATGATTATAGATGTAATCATCCATTGTGAAATATAGGCTAAAATAGATATTAGGAACAGTGCTGGAAGCTAAAATAAACTGTACTGAAACTGTACTGTTAATGATAAAATTATTCTAGCAGTTGATCAGAAAAACATACAGTAAGTTCTTTTCTAATCATATGCTAATGTTAGTAATTTTTAATCTTTTTATTTCCAAAACACTTCTTCAACAAGCTGATACTCTAACGAGTAAAAAACCTAAGCTACACAAGCTATGTTTATTTTTGATGAAACCTACTTTAGAAATATTAGTTTATTGTTAAATGTTCTTATTTTACAGATGAATTTTCAAACCAGGACTCAAACCATGTAAGCATGAGTTTTTGAGATCTCAAACTTCTTTTTTGGGCAATTTCACTTTGTAAAACAAAATACTGCAGATGAAAAAAACCTGCCCCTATCTGTACAATTTTGTACTGATATTTGCATACAGAACCAAAAAGTTTAATGGTGGTGAGTCTTCAATAGACTTATATGCCTTTGGCATGCAAACTAAGCATAAAACATACATGGAAAGTTTTTTAAAAATTTCATATTTAATAAAGCAAGACCTTACCTTTTGTTTAGGGGAGCAATTTATTTTTAAAAATAGAAGATAAAAAAAAAAGTCCAGTAGTAATCTTTAAAAACCTAAACTGAGAACTGATTTTTTTTTTTTAAGCAATGTAGGAAAAGTCTTGTTGAAACCCAATAATTTGGTTGTTCCCCAATAGGAGACAGACATCTTAAACATCTTAAATATTTGACCCTTTGGCCTTACAAAGCACATTTTCACTTTAACAAACCTTAATATGTGCAGAGTAGTTTGGGTTAACATCTACACTGTCCTTACCTGTCTCTAGACATTTTGGTTTAAGGAAATACAGCTTTTGAAAATAAGCTCACCTGGAGGAGTTCTGTACTACTTTGCACTGTACAGCAATAGTGTAAAAGTAGCTCTTTCCTTAAATCTTCAGTATTCTCATCTTTGAAACCATGAATTTTGGAGGTATGTGTAAAAGAAGAGATAACTACCAATTGAATTTTGACCTAAGACCCTCATGTTGCTTAAATTTACCCAAATTGATGGATTTAGCTCTACTTGGGCTCTTGTTAAGATACACTGTCTCACAGGGGGTTAGATTCTGATTTTTCTTCCAAGTTAACACCAGTGTAAATAGAAAACATGCACTGCAAGTGAACAATATGGGGAGGGGGGAATCTATAAAATCCAAATGTGGGTATAAGCAGCCGCAAGTCCATTATCTGGAGTGGTTATGTCATCTTACACCAACAGAAAACTCAGCCCTCTATATTTGATTCCTAAATCTCACCTTACATCAGATGTTCAAAGGTTCAGATGAATAAGATATGTCTCTGTACAGTGTGTTTTAAATTAAAAGCTAGTGAAAAACATGTCTCTCGATTTCTGGATGACAGTCTTGGAAAATGTGTTTCAACTGGCAGCTGCCCTCTTCCTATTTTACTCCACCCTCACCAAGAAACCAGTATCCAGCGACGTGGTGGCTGATATTCTCAACAAAAACAATAACCTCTCTTTGGTTGATCTTCCCCGTTTTGTTCTGGGTGCTGAGAGGTGGCTTTGAAAGGGCAGCATATATAAGGCAGAAATATTTCTTGAGGGTATGGGGAGGATGTTCTCTCGTTTGAAGGAAACCAAGACTTCCAACTGATTTTAATTTTATTTTTAATGTTCATGGGAACCAGTCTTACATGCCTGGCTGAATTCAGAGTTTGAATTTTTGGCAGGTTTTTATTTGAGCCCAGCTTGGCTGTTTTTCAAAATGTCCAGATTGCTCACATTAAATCTGAATAAGCACTACCCACTAGTTTAATCAGAGTCATCTGGTACACCTCTAATTAGTGTTAGTTAAAGTTGAAATTTATAATAACACAAAATGTTGTATTTTTGGGATGTATTTAGTAAACTCCTGAATGTAAAATTGTAGAACAGACAATATCTTTTGCAATGTTATTCAAAAATTGGAATACATGAGTTATGATGACAATAACACAGTGGTAACAAAATAAGGCTAAGTTCCTGAAAAATGCCGTGAAAACTAGTTTTTATCCATTTAGGCATGTATACACATATACAATGTGTGTAGATACAAATCCATTTATGAACTTTAATTGTTGGTCCTGCTAATCTAGTAATTGACTATAACTGTACATTGTGCACAAATCAGTAAGACATGTACACATCTGGGAGTATTCCAGCAATTATCAAATAAGCATGTGACACTTTTGGTTTAGATATACATTGTTTCCTAGTCTTAACCCATTGCAATAAATGATATTTAAGCAAAGTGTTATAAAAGTATCTTTCTGTTTGAAATCAGTGTATGTTTTGCCTGAGTCAGAACCAGACCATTAGTATGTTACTGCAGATTATCAAAAAATGAAGCCTGAAAATTACTGTACTTATGCAATTATTGGCTCTAAAGGATCAACCCTCCCTACAAATCTAAATTTTCTGTATTATAATCTGTACTGATGTGGTGCTTGTTTATCTTGAATTCTTCCCTGAATCCTTGCCTTTGAAGATGTTTTAACTTTTATTATGTCGAGACATAGACCAATTAAAACAGCAAGTCCTGCAGTTTGATCTTTTTATTAAAATGTTCCCCAAATTAAGAATGCTAGATTTATGATTTTGATTTTTCAGGTGTCACTTCTAAATCCTAGAGAACTAGTGAACCATACTCTTATATTTTGCAGATGAGCTATCTTTTTACATGTATAATGTAACAATAGCGCAAAAACATATCTAAGTGTTTACTCAGATTTATGTCTTACCTCAAATGTTCTTGTTTCTCAATCATGCTTCAATTGATACTCTGGACATAGAAATATCATTTATATTCTTTTTTTTTTCCTGGACACATTTCAGCTTCACTATTCAAGGATTGAATGGATCATGATTACAGAGTTTTTTTTCAAGGGCATCTGTTCTTAGCCACAGCTGAGGATGGGGCCCACTGAGCCGACTGGAGGGATCCACCTAGAATTTGTTGAATTAAGTCCTTGCACCTGGATATAATTGTCATGCTGCTGTGCTGGGGTTTTCTTAAGCTACTGGTAAAACAAATTAGCTCAATTTAAACTGGCATCCAGTAGGGAAGCAACAACTCACCTCATATAATGTTTTTCAAATAATTATTTTTCTATTGCCAGTTTTGCTTCATGAATATTTTCCTAAAGGCAGGATGAATTGTTGGAATTTTTTTTTTAAGTTAAACACAAGAAGCAACAAAAAGCATTCTCTTCTGCATATCTGCTGAGTTACAGCTACTCTTAGAGTAGTATGTGATTATTGACTTTACGTGACTGTATCTTAGATATATATATCTCTAAATATATATTAAAAAGAAGGTAACAGCAGACAAAACAGATTAAAAAATGCGGTATAACAGCAACACCCCCCACCGTCCCAAAACCCCCAAACCAGTCTCAATACATATACTTCATGTACCTTTTGCCACGTTTAGCACTGTAATGGTATAACCACTTTTACATTTGGGAAAGATTCATGCAAGTTTGTTTTTTTGTGGAACAGTAGACAAAGGTAGTCATTTATGTCTGACATGGGAATTTGTATAAATACCATGGGATCTCATTTCCGTATGTATTTTAGAGCTGTTCGAACTTGGCAACAAAATTCACAAGCTTGCTGGAAGGTCCACAAAGGTTCATCGCCTCGGTTGGACTTGCAGTGGCAGGACTTTGCATGAATCCCTGGAATGTGTGCATCTGTGTTAGCTTCAGCTTTTCATAATATTCTCCAAATGTAGACTCTGGGGGAAAAGAATGAAAAATCATCTCTTCAGCTGAACATTTCAGGATGACTTTTGAAATGTAAGAAATAGTACTTTCTACCAGTGCTCTAAATATTAGTGTTACATTTTATTAGTAGGTGACATGCTAATTTGGAGAAGAGGGGAGTATGTTCACTAGGCATGGATGGTAGTTTTTGATGTGTCTCTAGAATCACACCAGTGTAGCTGCTTCAGCTGCTGACCAAAGATGCTGTTCTTGTGACCTGGTCATGTCACTGTGGATACCGACTTAAATTGCTTTCTAAGACACTGCTCAGTTGGCTAACAAATAACAACATGGACAGAAACTACTTCTTGTTTATTATATTTTAAAGAAAATTCAAGAATATAAAATATTTTGTGAGATCAACAATATATTTTATTTTAATAAATGGACTTCTGATCATCCTCTTAGAGATTGTGGCAGAAATATAGATGTACATATTATCATAAACCATCCTCTAAGCCACACTCTCTTTTAATATTGGGTAGACTCAAATGCAACAGGAATGTGAATTAGGAAAGCAGTGCTTTTTTGAAAGATCACAAAATTTCCAGAGATCAAAAGTTAAATGTAGAAGCTGCTGTCAGTCCTTCAGCTGTGCAGTGAATTTCAAATTTTGGAGAGTGTGTGTGTGTGCAGCGGCGGGGCAAGCATGGACATTTCTGTGGCTCTTGGTAACAGTTTAACTTGTGCAAGCGTTAGCTCAAGGTGAACCTCCGTGTGTCACAAATTCTGTTACGTGAAGAGCTCTGTATGTGGCACTGAGACTAGTGGGAAAGTGCTACATGCATATGCATGAAGGCAGCTTTCAAACAGCAGCTGGTTCCTAACTGGGGACAGTTTAAAGGTGTAGGGCAGTTGGTTGTTTTTAAATTACCTCTGTTATAAAGCAAATTTTGTTGTTTAACTGCTGGGTCTGATTCTTGCTTATAGTACAACCTGTTTTCTCCGCTCCAGCAGCATAACAGGCATTCCCCTGTGGCATGGATGTGCCATCAGTGCTCGAGCCAGAGGCTCGGCACGGACCCGGGGTGCAGAAAATTCACAGAGCAAAAGGGGCCAGCACATAAAATAACATTGACTGAATTATCATTGTCTGTCTTCTGTGGAAGAGGAGGCCACGGGAGAGAGTTACTATACCCTAACTCATTGTACCAATGCACACCCAGAGCGAAGTTTTTCTTTCAACTGCGATAGCCCTGAATCAATGCATACGAGAATGGGCAAGCAAGTTGCTTTCATACAATATTCCTTTTTATAAGCTCATTTTTCTTGAGCTTCAGGGGAAGAAAAAACCTTCAGTTTTCCCTCAAAGTTGTGTAACAACTGTGGCTGGTGTAAAGGTTGCCTTGCCTCCTCTCTGTGCTCCCTCTCTTGTCCGGGCTTCCAGGGAGGAGAAAGTAGGAAAAACCAGTAGCAAATGGAGCTTAAGGTTTTTCTCTCCCCGCCCCCCCCCCCCTTTTTTTTTTCTTATGTGATGATAATCCTAGGCCTGCACTTAGAGAGAAGCTTCCAGTGGGAAATTAAGCTAAACTGAAAAGCATAACAAAACCCAAATCATCTCGACTGCAAGAATTCCTCCAGTGTTTTATTCTTTAATGCTTATTAATAGAGACAATACTAAACCCAAAAGGAAGCTAGCAATATCCTGTTCTTTTTCTTTTTTGTTATAGCATGGATTTTTGTTTAGTAAACTCCATGTCAGATCTTCTAATTTAATTATTGAACTCACAATGTGAATAAACGTACAGACATGACTAATAGCATTCTCTTATAATTTCATTACAGGGTAATACACATGCGGTTTTTAAAACTGATGTTTTTTTTTTCTTCTGTTACAGAATGTTTATAATATAAATGAACTCTCACATCCTGCCTTCTTTTTCTCCTTACCCTCTTTTCATTTCTTTTTAGATTTGATTCATAGAAAAATGCGAGCGATGCGTGCCACTGATTTGGGTCATCTGCACGCAATTCAAAAGGAAAAGGTGATTTTTTTCATTGCCTGCCAAGTAAGTGGGAGAGGTGTAGGAAAAAGTGGATTTATGCATAAAACGCAAAACTCCAGATGAAAGAATGGACCTCTTTTATCATTGTAGAAAGAATCCATCTGCAATAATTACCAGTCAGACTATCCGCACACTATGTTACTTCGTTACATCTAAGAACTGCTGCACTTCTTGAACCAATAGCTGCTATATAGCAACCAGCATCAAACCTGAATGAAAAAATTGGCCCAACCGCTGGTGAATGGCACTCAGTAGGTTTCCCATTGAACTATGCTGCGAAACAATGATGCACATTGGTAAATCACCGTGTGCGCCTTTCAGTTCTTATGCATATCCCATACTGGACAGCTTCCATTCACTCTGGCACCCACTGCAAACAAATGTAACTATGCATCAGAGATGAAAGTGAAAATGCATATGTTAAATCCCAAATGGAAGCAAAGAGTGTAATATATACATAGTTGCTTAGCAACAAACATGTTTTGGCCACAGGAATGGTGACATCAGTCAGAGGAGCGAAAGGCAAGCTGTTCTGCCCTCCTTGTCTCTCTCTCTAGAAGCTTCATAAAGGTCTTTCCTTATTTCTTTCAAAGCAGAAGAGAGAGGGCTATTGTAGACATTTATTTATGCTATTAATGCAACAGACTGTAGGACAATTGGACTTTTCTTTGAGCAGGGAAACCTGTTTTCATTCTGGGTGTCCGTTGTAATGGCGCATGCCCTCCTGTGCAGCCAGGTGTTTTGATCCTCGCTTTATGGCTCACTGCAGAGTCCCTCGTAGCTGAAATGCTCAGATAGGAGAAATGAAATGCTAAGTCCAAAAATACAAACTGCTGGAATTAAAAAAAAATTTTTGGTGTCACTCACTCTGTTTTTCACCCTATCACGCCTTTCACTTCAGCTCCTAGAAGCTTTTATTCTACTGGTGTTTCACGTTCATCTGGCGCTGTACTTTTTCAGGAAAGCAAGCAATGTTTATTTCAGTAAACCACACAGTATCTATGGCTAGTAGATAGGTATTTATTAATTCCTCCCATTTTAGGTGGTCTGAATATCTCCTCTCTCCTTTTCCCCTTCTCTCCCCTTCCTGCATGCTCTGGCATGCATGCTGTTGTGCCCTCTGGAATGGGAGGCAAAGGAGAGAGCTGGCAAGTCCTGGTTCAAGTTATGCGCACCCCTCCATGCAAGTAGCTCCTATTGACACAAATGTGAGCTCTGTGCATAGCTGAGACATAATGCGCCTCATGCTTTCAGCAGTCTGCTTGCTCCACTGGACCATAGCATCTTTCACATATAGAAATATTGCACATGCGGGTTCAAATCGATCTGCCACCCTGGATTGCTGCAGACACATCCCTGAATACATTATTTTTTAGTGTTTCCTTTTAATTTAAGGTAATGAATGTACTTTGGTGGATCCCCAGTGGGGGGAAAGAACGTTTCAGGCATGCACTTCTCTTTGCAAAGAAGGCTTTCTTGACCGTGTGAGAGACGTGTAGGAATGCAAGATATATTGAAGAACTCAAATGAAATTAAAATCATGCATGAAAGCAGGGTTAAAGGACCATTATGATAAAATAAGGCTTTTATTTCCATTCATGGAGCTATTATGTAGATAGTGTTTTGCTTGCTCTCATTGCCTGTGAATTCATAGAGACCCTTTGTCGTGTACTAGCACATATCAAATTGACAAGGTATAACCAATAATATTTTGCACTTACTATCAGATTAATTTTGGGAAAAACGTGTGTCATTCTGAAAATATGGACGAACTTGAGACAAGGTGTGGTGGTGCCTCTGAGCAGACGAGGTAAATGAGGTCATCATGGAAGGGTGGATCAAAACAGAAGGGAAGACAAAAAGGTTGTATGATAAAAGGCTGCAAAACAGGAGCAAGTGTGACATTGATTCTTTCTGAAGAGAAAGAATCTTTTCTTCTCTTGAAACACCAAGAAAATGAACCAGGAGCTGGAAGGATATAGTTGATGTCTTGAACAAGAGGTTGAAGTGGATCCTTGTCATCATTTTCTGTCTGTGACTTAAAGCAATTCTCTGAGCATGGCTTTCAGCCTGAACGGGAATACTGCGTAGTCTGATCCTACAGAAATCAAATTAACATATGGACCTGAAGTTCATGGTTGGCTCCTCAGAAAGACAATAGGTGAAACCGGGATCCCATATCTGAATTTTGTGAAGTTGGCAGCTTGAGCAATGACCTGAAATTTGTTGGCTGGGGATCAACCCAAGAAATTCTCCTAATATGCTACTGTGCTTTTCCCCCTGTAAACTCCTCTTTTTTAATTTGTGAAATGAATGACTATATCAGCTGAAAAGATAATTAAACTAGCAACCAAAATAGATGTTTTAAAGGCCTGTGAGATTGCTAGTATTTTAAATGTGAATAATCAAAATTTTTAATGGTAATTGCTCTCATTGAGTAAAACAAGATTTTACAATTCACATTAATTACTGAACTCTAATTTATTTCCCAATGTATATATTTGAGTTTGTATCTCTGTGACTCTACTCTTTAAATGTAGGCTCAATGGTTTGTCAAGTGTTGGCTTTCTGAGAAGTGTAATTTATAATTTTCCTGACGGAATTATTGTCTTTCTTTTCTTATAGTCTATCACATAGATGGACAGGTAGTTTCCTTTTAAAAAAGATATACCTCGATGTTAAGCAAAGATTATGAATCTGTCCATGCTTTTAGTAGTGTTGTGAAGCTCCAGTCAAATGCAAAGTCTCTGTGAAAATATCTTGGATGTTATTAATAACTTTGGCTCATATTTTAGTCTGTCATGGGTTTCCCTGAAAGGTGGGATAGAAATAGGAGGAATGCAGTGTTGGAAACCACATGAAGATTCATGTTACAATATCCATGACAAGTTCACATCCTGAGGAGTAAAGTTTGAGTTTGTAAGGTTAATAATAAGAGAAAAGCTGGAACAGAACCATACAAGTTCTGAGTGTCAGTAAGTTCTGCTGTATGATCTCTAGTTTTCTGTCCCTCCACCTTTTAGACAGATGACATCTCTGCCTCACCTCATTGCATTTGTTTTCATGTCTGCAATAGGCTCTGTAGGATCTGTACAGACTGTACTTTCATGTCACTTGGAGTCACTTTGATATTCGTAGCAGCTGTACTGGTCCAGTGACATGGTCAGATAACTTGGCTTTAAGTAAGACTTCTGAAACTGTTCCACTATTCACATGTGCCTCATCAAGACTCATTAAATGTCTTATAGGAAAAATTATGAATACCTCAGGCCCTGTTTAACCTCCTCCTCTCTTGATAACTCTCTTGATAAGCTCATAAGCAAAGCTAAGGAAACGTAGTCTTGACGAAACCTGCCATAAGATGGGTGTTTTCCCAGTTGGAAAACCATACTTGGAGATCAGTTATCAATGAGACACTGTTCAAACGGAAATCTGCACCAAGCAGGATCCTGTGCTGCGGTCTGGTCTCACTAATTAGTGTCAGTAGCGTCCTAGGTGCAAGAACCGATTGTGCTCATTACATCCACAAAGAACATGAGCCTGGGAAAGCTGCAGGTATGTTGGAGAGTGGAACTGGAAATCAGATTGGCGAAATGATTGGAAAAAATGTCATTCTTCAGGGAGAGAAGGTAAAAAATACTTACTGTATATGCACAGGATATACAGTCGGCTGCAGAAATGCAGAATGGAGAGCAAAATACTTGATTCTAAAGAAAATAATAGAGAAGTTATGATGGGTTCAACCTGTACTTAAGCCTTCAACAAAAGGATGTTGTGAAAAAAAAGATGTATTACTGAGATTTTTTTTTAATGAGTGTAACCTGGAAGGCAGGTGTATGTGTCCTTCTAGCTTGCTCGGCATGGGCAAGCTTTGGGCATTACTTTCCAAAAAGGACGTGGAGCAAAGGAGACAATCCTGAGCCAAGTGGTCAGAACAGCCGACAGGGAAATCGGAAGGACGGAGGCTGTGTACAGTGTACAAAAGGGAGCACAACAGTCTTCAAACACGTAAAAAGTTGCTGCAGAGAGGAAAGAAATTAATTGTTTAACACTTTTTCTCTGAATTGGTAAGAAAATATAGACTTAAATTACTCCAAGAAAAATTTAGGTTAGCCATTATAAAAGTCATAATTAAACAACAGATCAGACTGCATTGGGAAAATGTGTGCATTTCCACTGCCGAAGGACTTTAAAAACTAGTTAAATAAACTAAAGTCTGTCAAAAATAGCATAGGTACAGTTGATTTTTGACCTCTTAAAATCTTTTTCAGCTCTGCTTTCTATTATTTTCTCCAAATGGATTCTACTACTTGGATATTTGTTGGTAAAGCCAGCAATCAAAATAATAATGTAGAAGCAGAGCCCTGTAAACACAGAGGATCTGGTATGGTTTCTAGTCATGTCATTTAGCCTCTAGTGGAAAGTGCCAAGATATGTGCTTTGGAAGACTCGTAGGGCACATAGCTGCATGTCAGCCTATTTCAATTAGTGTGTTGAAATGGCAGATTACACATCTCTATAAAAATTAAATTGGTCTCATCCCTGAAATTATAACAAGCCTGAGGATCCAATGGAAAAATCAAATCTTGAGCACCTCGATTTCAGGGGCCACTGAAATGCATCGTACCACTGCCGCTGTGGCACCCCACGGCATTGCTCATCCCCTCTGGATATCCCCTCTCCCACAGTGTGGGGGTCACAGAGACAGGGACGCACTGATGGAGAGCAATTCCTAATGGATGGCTTTCTGCTCGGAGTGTGTTGGCTGCTGAGATGTCAGTGAGCCCCAGGAGCCTTAGTTCTGTAGTTTTCTGAAGATAGTCTTGCTCTCTTAAGTGCCTGTATTCAGACTATTTAAACGTGGAGTTTAGATGGATTTTGAGTGTTTAATGATACAGCTGCCCCCTCTGCAATGTCTAGCTTGTGGTACGCTCTAACTCACTATCCATTTACAATCATCATGTGCTCCAGCTAGGAGCTCAGGTGAGCAGATCATTTGTAGTTTCCCTCGTGTGCTCAGTCACTTCCCTCTTTCCAGCCCTCTCTTCTCCTGGTGGCTCATGCCACCAGCCAACACACATGCCTTCCCCAAGCTCTGGGGAGATCTATCATGTTACAGGCTGAGACTGGAAAATTTCTCAGATTTTCTTCTTTTTGCTTCATGCCAGTTAGTGGGGGGTGCCAGTATCTCTGAAGCTGTTGGTCACCACTGTGGTCCCTTCTACCTGTTATGTGCTGTATGTGGCTAGCAGCCCCAGGCAGAGGCAGAGGCTCAGCCCGTTGTGTCTCCATCGCAGAGGCAGCCAAGTGGTGGTCTTTCCTGGTGGCCCTTCTGCACGCTCTGCCCACACAGAGGCTGCAGTGATGGGTGAGCAGGTCGCGGACAGGCTCTGAGAGCCACAGAACTACGTGCAGCTGTCCAGAGGGAGGCTGATGTCTGACAGATCTTCCCACCCTGTGTTGGGTGGTGAATAATCCTGAGGGAAAAGCAAATATTGAGCCGAGACCAGGCAGAGTTCAGGCAGCTTCCCTGGAGATGGAGGTTAGCCCTCTGTGTGTGGATCCACGCTCTGTACATGAATGCAGTGACATTTCTGTCTCTCCAACATCCCCTCCAAAAACTGTGCTCCAGGATGTCTCGCTCATCGGATGTGGGTGGATCCAGCATTGCATTTCTTGTGGACCAAGGCACAGAGTTCTTGGGAAATGGTCTCAGGAGACGTTGTTTCCATAACTCTTGTCCTCAGGGGCTGGGGAAAGGCAGGGAGGGGAAGATTTGTGAGGCTAGCTATTATAAAAAGCAAAAAAAAAAAAAAATTGCTGTCTCTGATGCTGCATGATTAAGCTCTAAAAGTACTGGTTTCTAGGTGTCTATAAAAGTCAGTGGCATTACCAGGTCACTGGATTTGTTGCCTCAGCTTTTAATTCAATTTGTGGTGTGACAGATATTGAAGGATGGGGGAACAATTCCAACAACTTCTACCAGCAGTCCTTAATCTGGGGCTGTGCCCTGTCACTCCGGCTCGTCCTCTCCCTCCACCTGCCCTCCTCCCCATCTCTCGTAGCCCCCGTGGACGATGCCAGCCATCACAGAAAATGCAAACAGAGTATCTTTGCACAATGCCAAAGTGACTGCAGTACATCAGGGAGGGCAGCCACCTCTTGCTGCCACACCACAAAGCTGTTCAGATGTGGTTTTAGGTGACAAGTGGGAATCACAAAAGCTGGGTGCGCAGGTTAGCTGCTCTCCACTCATGCCCATCCTGCATTTTGATTGACAGTCAAGAAATAAAAAGCAGACAGATATTTTAGGAGGTGTAAAGGCAGTACCGGCAGCACGCCTGAGGTTCAGGGGGTTTTCTGGACCGCACTGTGGCTGGAGTTCAGTTTTCAAGAGAGGAGAATTGGTAGGATGGCAACAGACTTGATTGCCCCCTGCCCGATATTTTTCTTTGCCTTTCTTTGCTTCTTCTTCAGGAGGGGGGAACACATGGCATGGGTGCTTCTGAAAGGAAAGGCTTGGAGTCCCATCTTCTGGCCTGCATCAAAATAATTTGTATTTTTTTAAATTTCCTAATAAATGAAACTTCTGCATTATTCAAGACAACATCAAGGTGCATGAAACAAAATGAATTTTAAATGGAACTGTTTGGAAATGAAAATGTTCTTTTCAGATAAGGCCAGAATAAAATGCTTTGAAACTTTTCTGCTCTGTTTGGGTTAGCAGTGCTGCTGAAATGGACCTATTCCATGAGGATTTTTTATTTTGAAAAAGCAAGTTTTTCTACCTGAAAAGCACTGCCCAGCTCCAGTTAGAAGCCTAACAGCCCTGGTGTCTTGTGGTGGGAATTTTCTGAGGTGCATAAATCACTTGGGTAGTTATGAACACTTTACCCAGGACCAGATTTATCATATTTAATGTCTTAAATATCAGTTGAACAACTCATATTAAATCCTATGTACTATAATTTTTTCCTGATCAATTCCATATTTATAGCATTAATCATTTCTCTGCAGTTAATTAAGAGAATTGATGGCTCTTAGGCTTCCTTAAGCTGATCCTTTAAACAAGTATATCAAACAAGATCTCCATTACCCAAATCGGACACCATCACAATAGCTGTACAGAGGTCAAAGAGACAGGAGCACAGATCCAGAGAGTATCCACAGGGACTTGACAAACAAAAAAGTAATATTTCAAGCTCGTGTCTCAGTGGAATGGGGAAATAACAGCAATATAATCGAGGGAGTGTTTGTGTAGCCCTTATAGTTTAAAAACCTTTTGCCTCAGCCGCGCTAATACTCTGAAACAAGGATGCTGATTATATGACCAATTGTTTAGCATGTGTTCCTAAACTGGTTTATAATTACCAAATTAATCTCTCTGAGGTATTAAAAGCCTATTTGCACAATCTTTGTAAAACTAAAAGGGAAGCGAAGCACTTTACCTGTGTTGATACAGAGCCCTGCAAATAGCAACTATTTGTTTTTGTAGCTGTTGTGGCTCTGGGAACAAGTAAATATAAACAGCAGGAAACACAAATACAGAGGCAGTGCAATTGGAGGCTGTCAGGAAGCAGTATGGTGGCTTCAGGAGCTGAATTCGGCTTGAAATAAGCTTTGTCTCAGTATGCGTAAGAGGCT
Organism: Gymnogyps californianus; assembly: GCF_018139145.2. Taxonomy (NCBI): domain Eukaryota; kingdom Metazoa; phylum Chordata; class Aves; order Accipitriformes; family Cathartidae; genus Gymnogyps; species Gymnogyps californianus. Next base: position 14,126,276 of record NC_059480.1, read on the forward strand.
TTGGCACTGTATCAGACCTCTGGGGAAGCCACTCAGCAGGGTGGGGATTACTATAGTTTGTGCTTCCCAATTCACAGCAAACTTGCTTCCCTGTCATACTCGTGCATTAACTCTCTCTGTCCCACCTCGGCGCTTTTTGTGGGGATTTGTTTGCTTTCTAGCAAACAGCCCGACATCTGCTAGTGGAGAGTGGAGGAGAAAAATCCCCAGCACACATGACTGAGCGACTGCAAAGCAGTTCCCCTCTATGGTGAGTGAGAGAGGCACAAAGATGGCTAATTTTGCCAGGCTGGATAATTCTTCTCCGCAATGGTGGTACTGTAGTTGCTTTGACGATACCATCTAAAATGCAAATGAATTATGCTTGCATATAATAGCTGGCAGTGTTGTGTAAACCTGCTGCTGGTATAAACTTCCTCCTAATGATTATTTTTTCCTCTCTCTGTGAACACATGGACTCCACTCTCTCTTTTGAGGTTTCACAAGGGTTAATTTTCTCTTAGCTGTGGGAATATTTTGCGTTAGGAGAAACTCCATGGTTATTCCTAACACATGACTATCAAAGAGTCAGATTAGCCGAGGGGGAGAGGAAAGGCTCCTGAGTTTGCACTTCCTGTCTCTTAATAAAGCTGAGATTCCAGAAGTATTTAATATCATTGTGGTTTACATAGGAAATTGTCTGAACACTCTTAGTAAGTAACTGAATATATGGCTGCTATATTGAATACCATTTGTCCAAGATCGTTTTTCTTTCAGTTATGTTAGATATCTGGAAAATGTTGTAAAAGCAGGATCTCGTTACGGTGCACAGCTAAATGAGCAACTATAAAATACAGTTTTAAAAATTTAAATATCTAAAATGTATTGAGAAATGTGAGGTGCACCAGTGCTAAAGAAACAACAGCAATTGTTTTATATGCACTGCTAAGGCAATAAAATGTGGATTCCTTATGTAGGTCCAAATGTAGCAGCTGGATTTGGCTTTATGAACCATGAAAAATAGTTCCCATCTGGAAGTTGATGTTGAATAAAGATGCAACAGTAAGGCTGCATCTTACATGTAACATTTATACATTTCCAACTCAATACAGCACTAGTATTGGAGAGGAAAGAGAGAGAAGGAGGGGGAGATGGGAATATACAAATCAGAAGCCTCTGGCCAACATTTTTATGTGTATTCTCTAATTTAGGAGCCTCAGGTTTTGGCTGCTTGGTTGGTTGTTTTTTTTTTTTTTTAATAGGATAACCCTATCAATAGTCAACACTACAGGTAAGAGAAGGCTTCTGAATATCTTCCACCACACTCACTGCTTCGAAGACTGTAGTCTTCATCTCTCTGTCAGATAAGTAAGAAAGTATGTCACTATTTTGTGATATTAACCCCCCCAAACATCCCTACAGCGTGCTCCCCCCCGCCATCGAATTGGCATTTAAAAGTGCATTCACAGAGCCCGCAAATCAGGAAGTCTGTTTCAAAGTGGCTGCAAGCTGAAGCTGGCCCTTCGCTCTGCACCTGCACCCTGTCATGAGCAATGTTTGCAACATGCAAATCCCACATTTTCGTATCTAAGTCCCCCAGTCATAAGGTGCCCAGGAGATCCTACTTCCTCTCACACAAAAGTATGAAGGTCCAGTTTAGAGAGCTTTTTTTGAAAAATCTGACCCCAGACAAAACTCTATTAATTCTTAAAGGATTTTGTTAAATTCATGATGCCCCAAAGATTTTTAAAATTCAAATAATATACAAACATAGTCCATGCTAAAACCTTACACTGTAAATAAGGTTGTAAATTCTTATTAATAACATAAGGCAACAAAAAGCCAATAAAGGAATGAAGTTTGAACATTTTATTGGCTTTTTCTTCCTTGAGCAAGAATTATTTCTAATGCGAGACGAAGTGTTAGAAGACGTGATGATCCCCTTTGGCTTTCGCCTAGAAACTGTTGTGAGGTTTCTTTAACTGTGAGACTTTCATGGTGGCCCCAGTGCTGCAGTACATCTGGCTGAAAAGATTTCCTGTATTTTCCTAAAAGGGTGCTGCTATTGTTCCTTTGCCCTGGCCATTTCCATGAGCCTTTAAAATGAACCCAGGTACGGCACCAATGTTGCGAGGCAGACATTTTAAAGGTGGGGAGAAACTTTAAAATCAAAGTTGGATGTTGCAGGTATTCATAGTCATCAGACCATGGGAATCTTGAAGCGCCCTTAATCCACATTTACCATGCATTTGAAATAGCGATGCACCCTGATGCTTGCAAACTGTATTCCTTTAACATAGGAAATAAGAACCACATACGTTTAATATATTAACATGTGCAACACTCACTTGGTACATGTGGCCCACTGATGTGATCATAGGCTTTCCTCAAGTTAGCTCTTCAAATCAGAAAGCGGTATCACCCTTTCACCTCTTGATATCCTGAGATCCCACACTTACACTGCACTCTCCTGCTTATTCAGGTAAGTCCCCTGCTGAGGAGGGCTCTGGAGGTTTGTCCCAGGAAGGTGTGTGGTTGTGTTTGTATGTGTGCAGGCACAAGGGAGGGCATATTCCCTTTGAGAGAAATTGTGTCACTGCCTAAAAATCTGTCACAGCCCTTTTCGGAGAAGCTTCCAAAGCTGAGCTGAACGTGTTTGACTTTCTATTTTCTGTGGAGGGATCTTAGAGTTTCTGGCAGATATTCCTCAGGCCAGGACCCAGGTGCTCGTCTGAATTTGTGAGCGAGAGCAGGGAAAACGTTCTTCCTTGCTCCTTGGAAAATGAGGAAAAGGCACCATGTTTGCTACTCCTTGGTTAAAAGCATCCTTAATGGTAAGGTCTGATAATCGCATCATGAACACATTTCAAAGGGGATTCACACCTCCAAGTTTAATGTCTCGACAGTGGCCGAGCCCCTGAAGGTGTGGGGGGGTGTAGGCTGTGTCTGCAAAACCGAAGCAGGAGTACTGGCAACCTTTGCCCGAGGGTGGGTGCTTGGGGCCGGGGCAGGCTGGCTGGCAGACAGCGGAGGCAGAAGGCATCTTTGTGGCAGATTGGAGGCTGCAGAGAGGGAACTAGAAGGTCAGGAGGAGCCGGTGAGTTTTGAGGAGGGGGTGATGAGGGGGGAGAGGCTCTCTGCCCCCAGCCTGGGCCATCTACCCTCAGCCTATCCCTTTCCCGACCCAACCAACATCCTCCGCCACCACCTCCCCTCTATCATGGGGCTGTCCCCACTCTACACCACAGCCCCCGCACGTACCCCTGTGCACCTTGGGCTGGGAGGATGAGGGCAACCAGACTGCGAGGGCAGGTCATTTCTGCTCCTTCTGCCTGCCAGGCAGTGGGCTACAAGTCCTTGACCCCCCTTGGCCTGGCAGCAAGAGGAAGAGCACAGGGTTGCATCCATAGGAATGGGCTTTTCAGGGTCCAGGAGCCAGTTCCTTTCCCGCCTGGCCTAAGCGGAGCAGATGATCAGACATTACCTACTTTGTCTATGCCTTGAGCCTGCTCTGGACTCAGTACAAAGACCATAAACATTCATTAACTCCCCTGTCCAGCCTCCATGAAAAAAAAAAGCACCTGGAAGACTATAATGCTGGCTATGGCATATGGAGAGGTGATTGCCTCTCTCCATTCTATATTTACATTTATTGTTCAAGTTAGTTCTGTAATTACAATGGCATTAAAAAAATTAAATATCTATCTATAAATATCATTAAAACCCCTAAATATCTGGGCTTCCAAGTCCCAGATCTTTTTTTATCCTCAAACTTGCAAGGAAAATGAAGATTTTTGTGTGGAGGATATTTCTATTCCCAGTTGCAGAATCTCCAGTCTTTTCATTGTTTAATTCACGTGCACGCAAATGTAGGGATTGTGCAAGCCTTGGCAGGCGATGCTCGGGAAGTTGTTCCCACTGCTGCACAATTTAAGCAGCTAGGTTTCATGGAGGTTGGCAATCCCTTCCAAAACTGCGAGATCCAGGCCAGGATTTAGGACAGACCTGCGTGGTGCTATTAGAAAGCCTAGGTTGTGTGCAGTTAGCCTGGGAGCTGGAGAGCAGAGAGCTCAGTCCTGCCTGTGTCCAGTGGCTTTAATAAAGAATCCCATTTATATTCATTACCGCAACCAAGTCCTGTCTCTAATCTATCGCAAGGGACACTACAGATATATTATTTCTTTGTAGTCTCAAAATGCTCAGGTGGTTTTTAACCTTATTAAATCTAAACCCCTTAAATGTGCTTCTGAAGCAAAACTTTTAGCAATAAGCTTCCCAAAAAGTGCAAGATTTACAAAGCGGTTTTATGGCTATGTAGTGAGTTAAGTAACATTTCTCTCAGCGTATCGTTTGCCAAAATTAGAGGAAATTCCCTACTTCAACGGAACAGGGAGCATTAAGAATGTCTACTGGGCTGGTAGATCAGGTAGTTAGGGCTCTAAGAAGCAAGACAGCAAAGTGTTAATCTACCTAGATGATTTTCTAATGGTTGTTGCATTTCAGGAAACAATAAAACTTTGTTTGAATTACAGAATGCTTCAAAGTCCTCAGGATTTCACATCTACTATATGGGAATAAAATTGGTCATAACCTCCCAAAGACAGTATCTCCATTTTCTAATAGAACCAAAACCCCAATTCTTTTAAAAGGTTAAACCACAATCACATGTACTATGGCCCCATGCAACTATGCAATTGTTTCTAAGTGTGCAGGTACCATCTCGGTATTTACAAGTAAAGGATCAGCCTGGGTGTTTCAGAGCCACCATGGTACATGGTACAGTACACATGGCAGTTTACTTCACATGAAATAAGGCGTACAGGTGCAAAAGGTATAGATATTGATGAATCTAAAACTAAAAGAAGTCAGATCCTCCTAGTCAGATTAGGATTTTTTTTGGTCAGAAAATGATGTAAATAATCATTAGGTGAATAAGAAGACTCAATGTGACTAAAATAATATGCTATCAGTCAGGTTTTTGCTAAATTGTGTAATAACTAAGCAAACTTTTTGGTTACAGAAAGAGGAAATAAGCATAGACTGGACTTTGATTTCAGCATTTGGTAAACAGTATGATAATGCAGATGTTTGTTCGTTTTTCATCTACATTTTGGGGCCACATGTTTTCAGTCAAGTTTTGGAGACTTATTTTCTGAGCTAAGTGTGTTTTCTTGACTATTATTTTAGATCAGGCCAGCTGGAAACTAAGGAAGAGGGGAACTGCCTAAAACCACCTCTACACTTGCAGTACTTCATTTTACAGTATCAGTAAAAGCAAAATTCTATGAAAGAGTATAGAATTAGAAGCCAATCAATGGAGAAAGAAAAATGTCCTTAGAAATACCAGGGTTAGCATCTCAGAGGCAATGATGCCTCTTTTTGTATTCTAGGCAAAAAAGAGTTCTAGAGGGGAGCCTTCTCCCAGCACCTGGGCCTGGGATAGGGCATGTATATTCTGGCAACTTGGCTGAATACACCAGCTGAAAAATGAGCAAATCTACGCTGTGAAATCCTGTAGCCAGACACAACAGGAAAGCAAAATTGTCTGTCTCTAGGGAGACTGATACAAAATGTAGTTGAGGGATACATTTTTCCTAGACAGAGAAAGCCAAAGTTGGATGAGTGTTTTCTCCATCTGCCTGTTTTTGACAATAGCGTTCAAAGTGACCAGGAAACACTACAAAACGACATCCAAGGGTTCCTCTGCAGGCATTTCTACATGTTTTAAGTACATATTCCTAAATGGGTGCATACTGCTTTTGTCTTGTGGAACACATCACCTAATAATGCAATGCTACGGACAACAAAAGTTTTCGATCTCATCACTGGTATCCTCCACATACCAGTGACTGGCAATTCCAGGGAGAAAGAATTTCCATGAGTCACAAAGATTTATAATATGAATCCATTTAAAGTTCATTATATTTGTAACTTTTATATTAAATGGAAATTTATTAAATACAGCATGAATCAGTGTTCAAATGGATTTATAATATGCATTTATATAAATATGAAATGTTTACAAAAAATGATTTACAGAAACTTTGCTGTTAGATCTGTATTTCTTTGAGGCCCTTTTACGTATTTTTAAAGCACTAGGTGTTAAAGTATCCACTCTTTAAATTGTATTCTGGCCTATAATCTTTTAACTTGGAAGTAGATCCATCTGCAGTGAGGTCTGTATTACTTGAGAGAGAGTCTTGTTCTAAATATGTATTGCCTTCAAAGCAATAGATATCATCCTTGAAGTCTGGGTTTGTTGATACCTTGTCAAATACTTTGAAGAAGGAAGTCTCAGGGTGCATTTGCAAACTTGGCACTTGGCAGAAAAAGGATTGTGAAGGCACAAAGTAATGTAGTATCAGGTTCTTGGTCTGGTTTCAGGTGATATCCCAAATGTATGAGAGGTAAAACTGCTTTATTAGACTTGCATAGCGATTAATCAGAGGAAAACTGAGGACATTGATTCATGCGTGACTTGCACAAAATCCATGGGCATATCCAGCTGCCTTCAAGCAGAACTGACCTCTGGGGGGAAAGGCAGGGTGTATGTCTCCACTGCTCATCCCCAGAGACTGCTTTAGGCTGGTCCTGACTCCCCGCTGTCGGGCTGTGTGCTCCCCAGGAGCGCCTGGTGGCACCTTGGGCCAGAAACCCCCGAAGGCACAGGCTCCACTGTGGGGATTCCCTGCTGCAGGAGCCCTGCAAACACCAATCCCCATCTTCCTTACTATGTGGAAACTTAGGAAAGGGTTGAAATATTTCTGAGGGAATTCTGCCAGATATTCATGTATCTACATTTTCTGCTCACTCAAGGGGAGCAGTGGTAACCAATGTACTAAAAGTCTTCAAATGCTGACAAATACAATTTAGCTTTGAAGGCTGCCAGCAATTCTGTGGTAGTAAATCCCATTTGCAATCAAAGGGTGAGTCATTAGCCTTGACATTTGAGAAATGGAGATTACTATGAATTTATGAAAAAGGTTCCCTAAAATGTTTCCTTAGCAACTGCTGCTGAGGAGCCTGGGGCATCTCTCAGGTCCCTCGGCTCAGAAAAGCCGGCAGCGGTGGAGCAGACGTTTTCCTATCCTCTTGCTGTATGTAGTGCTGAGGACTCGCTATCCCTTTCCACTCGAATCTCGTCTAAGCGAGGAAAAATGGTGTTTTCTTCAATTCAGTTATCTTTACTGAGCTGGCTTAATGCAGCTGAAACTATTGCAATGGGCAAAGCTTATTACGCAACACAGGAGCTTGAACCATAGCCTACACAGGGCTAGGGGCAGTTTGGCCAGTTCCAAACACAACCCCAACAGAAGTGATATGACAGCTTATTACCACCATATCAAGCATAAAATTTTATTTTAAAAGGGTTTTTGTTAAAAAAAAAAATTAGAGAAAGCTACTAATTTTCCATTTGTGTTCTGCTTCTGAAATGCTCTTAAGTCAACCTTTTCCTTACAGGCATAAGGGTTAAACATTTCCTTTTATGTTAAGAAGATGGAGTGATGAAGACCTTCCACCTATAGGGAAACCACAGAATATTTCTTGACCTGCAGTAAAATCACAACCATTGACAATATTGTGTACATTGTAACTCAGCCTGTTAATTTAAGCTCAACACAGTTAATTTGGTTAAGATGGAGAAAAATAGTTTTCTCTTAGTTTAAATAGGATCCTTGGCTGGCAGCCACATCAGCAAAGGAAGGTGAGAGACCTCACGATGAGTGTGTGGGAAGGTGGGAAGGGGGCGAGAGGGAATGAGGGCACGTGGAGAGGCCTGGGTGCTCCTTGGAAAGGCAAAGGGGGTATTGGTTGGAGGCAGCAGGCACTGGGGGTTACACAGAAGGAGGAATCTCTTGAGCGTACTATAACAACTTCTGTGTCTTGCCTCAGTCAGGTAGGCTATAAAACCAGGGATAAATCCCAGGAGAAGCTGGATGATTGCAAAGCCATGAAGGCATACTCTCATCTCATGACATTTGCGTAGACCACAGCAGAAGGTTTCTTCTGGACCTAGGGAACAGGTCTTAGTGAAGAGATGTGCAGCCACCTGCCTAGCACATACTGTATGCTTTCTTTTTGTTGTGTTAAACTCATTCCTTTATTAAATGAGATTCTACTTTTCTGCTTCCAGCAGTCAATGTTCTATTTACATGATTTCCTATGGTGGTAACATCTCATGATTTTCATGTATATGTGATTTTTTCTTCTAGATTTTCCAAATCTAAGAAGACCATTAAAGCACCTAACAGCTTCTAAGGGAAAGATATTACTGCTGGTGTAACCCACAATACAAATATGGGCACAAATCATGCACACAATTCTTAGCAATTCTACTGCAGAATATTTGCAGGGGAGTGGTTCCATTTCTTGACATTTTTACAAAAAATGGAGAATATTAATTTTTTCAAATGAAAAGAAGCCCTTCTTTCTTTTCTCCTCTATGAAATGAGACACTCCCCATCTTTCTATTGCTCCTATGCTGTATATCCACTGAGAATGACCTGTCATTCTGCACACTCTCATGTATTTTACAGAGTCAACATTGCTATTCATCTCATGCAACTGCAGCCAATCTTGGCTGCCAGGTGAAACATGATGTTGAAACAGAGAAGCAGTCTCAAAGAAATACAAGCTCTCAAACCATGAGTGGCTTTGTGGATCAAAAATGCCATTTTGAATTACACCTGGAAATGAAGTGGAGAGCGGCAAATTCTCCAGAGCGCGGGTGCAACCGCGGGAAGGACGAGTGGTGCTGGGGCAGGCAGTCCCACCCTCGCCTGCCGAGTATTTTGCAGGTCTGCTCTGAGCGCATCGGTTATGATTGGGAGCAGCTGCAAGCTCAGCCCAGTGCAGCGCTCCCAATACGTTCCAGATGATGAATATGATGCAGACTTACTGGAAGAAAAATATATTTCTGGGGAGAAAAACAATTACTTCTCAAAGCAAGACAATGAAGCTGAACCGATGCTATGTGGGCATAAAACAGAACAGAACTTTTGGGCAACGGTTTTAACTTCTAATAAATCACCCACCTGGAGATCCTTTTGCAGAGTGAGTTTGGATGTATCAGACCCAAAATATTTTCAGAGTTACATAAAGTTGAAAAATTATACATTTCACCCTTGATTTCTCCCCAAAGGGACAGATACTTTGTTCTGTCGTAGCCTCCGAATTTCACATTAGCAGAAAGGTGCCTTTGCCACTCCAAACAACACTGGGCTGTTTCACAGAAGTTATGCAAAAAGGCTTAGAAACACCACTTGATACCGTGGGTTTCATTGGCTGAATCTTCAGAGGGGATTTGAAGGAAATTTGCGAGAACATGTCAAAAGTTAAGTAAGTGGTGAAAATCAGCTTAAATGCCTAATTTTAATTTTGTTTGTGCTCTTTGTTGTTTCATTGTGGGGAGTGGGAAGATGCTGTCTTCTTCTCCCTGTCCTTTCATTTTGTTGGGGAGAAAATGGATGTTGGTGAAAAGAAGAGAGCTCTGGCAGGGACTGGGAAGAGGTTGTTCATCTGTTTTGTTTTCTTTAGAAAGGGGCAACTCTTCTAAAACTGGTGATGATCCAGTTAAAGGGGGACTTGGGGGGGGAAAGAAAAGAAAACTAATAATCAGCCTCTAAACGACAAGTTTCCTCTTGAACAAAAGAGCAACAGGAGGCAGTGTGTGTGTGTGGGGGCGGGCTGGGGGGGCTGAGGGAGGTGGTGGTGGGGGGTGTCAGTGCCCAGGGGTAACGTCACCAAAACAATGGCTGGAGAATGTGTGTAGCTTTTGCCACTCCAGAAGCTACTGCCCCAGTGCCTTCACTGACCGTCTGGAAGGATCAAACCTGACGCAATGCTGCGTGATGTGTGATGCCATTTCTGGAGTCCTCCAAAGAGGAGGCAATGATTGACTGTGGGTAATGCAAGCAAGAAGAGAAGGACTACAGGAGAATCCAGCCCTGATCCTGAATGACAGGTATGAATTAATAGCCCCAGCCGATTCTTTAATTAAAGATGGACACTGCTTGGTAATGTCTATGCTTCTCTTGCATTTGGTTAACTGTCTGTTGGGAAACGTCACCCGTGCTGGATAAACTGAAGTGAGATGATTTTAAACTATTACGAGTGTTCACACAGAAGTTCATTCTGGTTTAGACTAAATTGGTTTTAATTTAATTTCACGTAACTTCTGTGTAGATGAGGCCTATGGCTTGCCATTTAGCAGCAATGGTGAATTTATAGCATATGTGCTCCAAATGGACTATCATGCAAATTCCCTTGGCATTTAGTCCAAGTCCAGTTCCAGCTGTCAGTGGAGATGGAGGAGCAGAATGGACTGCTCACATGGCCTCCCATGTAATGCAGATTGGATCTATTGTCAGTCAGATGGACTGGTGGTGTGGGAGCAGTGTGAAGCCAGTTCTTTCACTACATGGTGTGTAAAGCAATGAGGCAGACAAAAGCTGGATTTAAATTAGGGAATATTTCTGCCAAATTTCATTCGCTGAAGCAGAGAAATAAAACATTTAATGCATCTGGCAATGTTTATTCTGTGCACAATGTTCTAGCTGATCATAAAAGAAAATCTACGTGTGAACATTATCTAGAAACTTCATCATATTCTGAGGAGATGAGAGAGCATGATTCTGCCATGGTCTGAAAAAGGATTTGACTGAGAAAGTGGATGCAGTTTGGCAAGAAAACAAGATGACAAGAGAAAAAGAAAAAAAAAGGTTATTTTCCATTAGGTAGGAATTACCAGTTACAATCACAGCAAATTCTTATCTGCCACAAGGGCTCCATTTTGAAAATCCTCAGTGTCCTCAACATCCTGCTCAATGGCCAGTGGCTTCCCACTTTGACTTTTTGCTGCATATTCAAAGGAAAGCAAGATCTGAATGGCTGGAAAATGCACATGCTGCTCGTGCAGTAACTGCATGTGCACAAAAATAAAAGAATTTCTTGCCTGTGCACAGTGGGTGTCTATGTCGATAAGTGGGCGTCTATGTCGATAAGTGGGCAGTAACTCTCATTATATGCATATTGCCCCTTTGCAGATTTGGCCCTGAATTCTACTGGTGAAGTTCAACTCGTATTTTCCATGACTTTTCCACTGTATCTTCTCAGAAGTTTGTGCTCGAATCATCCATTACCTTGACAGAAATAGAAGACAATGTTAAAAATAATCCAAAGAAATAATACTAGACCATTTTTAATTACAAATGATTGAAACAGCAAGTATCAACTAATGCGAATGAAAACATAGTTGTGCAAGCCAAGTAAGAATGTCAAGAATAACAACTTTGTAACTAGATTTGGAAAAATAAACAATGCTTTCCTTTTTACATAATAAATGTGGTGTGGATAGTGAAAAATAACATTTTAAAAATGCTGTAACATGTTTTTATTTCTACTGGTTCAAAACAGCGTTTGCTTCTTGAAATTAAATGGAATCCAGTTGAGGTTCTGTCCTTTCAGAAACTAGTCTGGTACAAGGTAATGCATTGACTATCCTTATTGATATTGTAATTTTTCTAGTATACATAGAAATTCTCATATGGGCCCTTGATATTTCACAAATTGGGGATCGTTAATAATGTTTTCCCTGTTAGAGCTATACTAATTGTGACTGTGTTGATGACATCCACCATTCTACTTAAACTGAAAATCGCTGCTTACTAAAGAAGTTGGACTCTGAGCTTAAGTCCTTGGTGACTGATTTGATTAGTCCATTTGAGTGAGAATAGGGCAACACAGGGGCTATGTTAATGGAACTTAAACAATAGGCCATCACTAATCAGAGACCTCAAGGTTGAAGTGAGGTTAATTGTTATGCGGGTGGTATTTGAAAAGAAGTGTTGACTGGTGTAATGCACTATGGGACTGTAGTATTTGAACATGCAGCCCTAAGGCCAGAGGTTTTGTTTAGTTTCCCAATGAAATTTAAAGCGACATTATGTACATCTCTAAACAACAGCCTATATGCTACTGCCTTTTGATACATCACAAGAGCAACTACTAATTGATAACAGAAATAAGCCCCCAGGCATGACATTCAGATCCAAATCTGGTACTGGATTTAAATCCCTTTCTAAAGTTGGTGAGGTGGGAATTGATTGAGTTTTGATTAAGCCCTTCATGAAACGCACATACAAGATTCAAATGACTGTCCCCGCCCCCAAAAGATTAGGAAATTCTAAATTCAGAGTTTCAGTTTAGTCCTAGAGTGCATATTTGGTGGAAACATATGAGCTGACAACTACAATGTCTTAATGCAAAAACATTTTGGCATAATTATGGAGAACTGCTATTGATATCGTTGCACAGACATGGATTTATATCTCAACATGAGTGCCACGAGTTTTAGCTAGTTTTCTGAGGAAATGCAGCTTGTATGAAAAGATCAGTCTTTTGTCCATCCAGAAACTGTGAACCTGTGGGGACAGAAGTCTCAAACTTTCTATGTACTTTGTGAAAATAACTTTATAGAGGACAGAGATTCTTAGTGATCCAACTGAAAGGGAGGCTGCAGACTTGGCAAACATTACATGCACTATATACATTACATTAGCCTGCAATTCAGTGCAATAGAAACAGATCTTGTAAACCGGACCAATACGTGCTTAGGCTCCTCACAACTCCATTTCATGTGGTTCACAGGATTTATTTTTAATTAAATAGAGTTTGGACCTCTGGGTTGAATGTCTCCGCTGCACATGTGATGTAAAACTTTCTGAAATGAATGTATTAGCTGTGCACTGGAAGACTGGCTGATGGTGCAGCCCTCCTTCTGGTTGCGACTCAAATACCACTTTGGTGCTGGAGCATGGCTTTAGGCTTGATTTCCTCCAAAGGAATCTGGTTTGCAACCACAGACTAGTGGAAGAAGCTCCTCTGGTGTGAATGCTTTCAAGGAAACGAATGAGAAGAGGAAGAAGAATGAGAAGACTGTGGGGGTGAGGGAGGGGGAACAGCTCCAAAATCACTCAGGAATAAATATGACTATTGTTTCTTCCAAAATGTGGAAAAGAATGACAAAGACAAGGGCACAAGAGGTGGTATAGGTGGGAACAAGGGACTTTCTGACCCCTTCCTTCCTTTCCTATCAACCAGTCATTTTTTTTCAGAATCTGTTGCCCAAATCCAGTCAGGAAGCGAAATTTTCCATTTCTGTGCATGTGCAGTGGTACGGGAGGAGGGGCGGGGAGAGCGTGCCGGCACACATAAAAATCTAGTATGAGCATGGGAAACATAAGGACATTTTAACACAATCACATATGGAATTTACAAGGTCCTAAGTCATGAATAAGAGCCTTATTCACAGGAAGCCAATATTTTGATGTATTCCCATGGCAGAAACAAAATGATGGGCAAGAAATGGATAGACACATAATACACACTCCAGTTGTCCTTTGCAGTCAGTGCCTTTCCCTAAAAAGAATCCTTTCTCTATTTTCATTTCTTCTATCTAAATAATCAGTCCTCCCAAGCATACCCAATGTTAGCAAAGTCTTTCCAATGTGATTAGAAGTGTTACTGGGCGCTGTAGATAGAGCAGCTGGGGGCCTTACGAAAACCAGCAATTCAAAGTATTTTAGCATAGTATCCCACACACCAAATGACTACTTAAATGAAAGTTTAATTGCAGCCCCTAGGGAAGGATGGAGGAAGGGTCAAACTGTTAGACACATGTGTTTTGTTCTTTGTAACAAAAGCCTTTGAGTGTAAGTAAATGAACTCTGAAAAATAAAATGAAATTGTGTTTTGATGTTTTGGATGTCTACTATATGGGAGCAGGGGCACACAACAGGAAGCAAAGAGCAAGTTAAAAAAAGCAGTTTGTTATCTATTGCACCGTATTTATTATTTCCTTTAAAAATCCCAGCAGTGTGCAAACTACCTGCTTATATTATACTCTGGGCAAATTCAGGGCTCAGGGTTAACCTGGCGGGGATTTGTTTGCTTGCCTGTTTATTACTGCAGCTATTGCAATGTTTCCAAAAATTCACTTGTTTTGGATAGTGTGTGTAAGCTCCACACTTCCAGCAGGACAGAATGTGCTCAGAGCTGTACAGATGCAGAAATAGGGTCCTATCCTCAAAGAGCCGAATGTTCACAAAAGAGACCAGCAGCCGACAGGTGGTTGCAGACAGTGGTTTTCTCACTGAGCATCCAGCCCAGCCAAGCGTGTCCTACTGAAGAGTTGTCCCATTGAAGTCAAGTGAGCAGATTCTCAAGTTCAAATGAGCTTGCAAATTGCAAGGGAGATTTCTCACGGTGTGGAGGGACTTTCTTTCTGAAGAAAAAGAGAGCAGAACTGAATCTCCTGCCTCCTGAAGACATGAAATCCTCCCCCCCTCCATAAGGCAGGTGGTAAGAGAAATGGGGAGGAAATGCACGTGACAGAACAGGTGGCTTGTTCTCATTGGGATTAAATCTTTCAGGTCTACCTTTTGCTCTGGAAACAACCCTTCCTTTCCATTCACACAACCTCAGGATGAGTCTGTCTTCCTTCTCTCTGTTGTGTTAACTGGTAGCTGTGGATTATCATTCTAAACATCATTAGCGTTGGAGTTTCCTCCACACCTTCTCACTCTGCCCACAAGTCACTGAGCTGATTTACAAGTCATGGGGGGATTCAGGAGGACTGAGATGAGCTTGGTGATCCAATAAAGTGCCACTAATTGAACAACTATGGGGATGCCAGTTACATCTGTTTGGAAAGTATTCTGAATTCCAGTCCCTCTATTTACGCAATTCCACTCCTTTGGCTCTAAAGAAGTATAAAAACAAGTGTTATCCATGGCAACTAATGAAATAATTTTTAGCTGCTGAACTGTATTTGCTGTTACTTTCTTCTGTCTCATCTGTCTGTGTTTCCAGGTAGTAGAAAACCCCTCACACTATACTAAGCAAGCCAAGTTTAAAAATCCCCCCAAACTACAGAGTGCACTCTATATGATGATTTAGAGTTTTCAAATCAGCCTTCAGAGATACCGTTTATATCCCTAAATTGCAATCTGTAATTTAAAGAAACCTTTCCCTGAGGTGAAGTAAACTCACACCGGACAGCAGACATTGCTAAACATGCCAGCTTGCCTGCTATATGGCCAAAGTATTTATTCAACAGAAGCTTGGACGACAGCCACCACATCAATGTCACAGCCTCTCAGCACATGCGAAGAAAATACATGTGATACATAGCAAATTAGGTGTCCTGCTCTAGAAGGACTGGAATGGGATTGATTTGCCACTTTTAGCAATGCTCTTTTACTGTCAGCTTGGCTTTGAGAAAAGCATTAAAGATTCTTGTCACAGATGTTTCTTTCATAAACTGTTGTGGGAGAATGACATTCTGCAAAAATGGTTTACTACTCTGCTTTCTTCTCCTGGGAAAACAAAGTGCGCTAGTCAGCCTAGCCAAATGGGCTCAAGGAACGCTCTTCAGTTATACCACAATAGCATTAAGGATCATGACATTTACAGAGCTGATCTTAGAAGCTCTCTTGGCAAATGTACAGTGTAGAGGTATTTATCCAAAGTGTGTGCCATTGATTTTTTTTTGTCTTGCATTAGTTCAGTGGGGTAAAACTGGCCGGTTGGGTGTTCAAAACAGAGAAGATAAAAAGGACTGAGCTTACACACCGTGTATTAAGTGAATGGTTCACACTGCATTTGAGTAATTAATCACCTTTAAACAAAACCAAAAAAAAAAAAGGGGGGGAAAAGAAAAAAGAGGGAAATCTACTACAGTAGTTAACATAGGAAGCCTCGTTTGATTTTACTCTAAGTTACTGGATTGCATAAAATGTAGCTGTGAGATGAAATCACTTTTTAGATCACAGAATAAGTCTTTGATCAAGGAAGCATATTTTTAATTGCTTACATCTAGCTGAGAGAGATGGGGGAAGTGAAAGACAATGAATCTATTATTTTTAGGTCATAAACTTTACTTGAAAACATTTTGAGAATGCAAATTTTCTTACTAAAAGTCAAAAGGTTTTGTACGAGTATTTGCTCTGCTGTAAAAAAGAGTTACTATAGCAACAGCAACATCATATAGAATCTATGACTTGTAAAGCACATTCTGAAGAGAACAAGTTATCCACATGTCACATTAATTTTCATACTTTATATAATGTTAAATAAGCAAAAAAAATCCTATAATGTCCAGGTTTTTCTCATTTTGCAATGTTTATTTTAAAGCAGTGTTTGTTCCCTACACAGGCCTATATTTGCACAATAGTTTAAAGTCTGAGTAAGGTTTTGGTGTTTCAAATGTACCTTGTTGTCCTCTATACAGCTCTCTGAGTTACTAAACTAATTCCTGCTGGAATAAAACACCACTACGGAAACATGAAAGAAATTCTAAGTTTGCTGTGATTATGAGCAGGATAAGTGCTTTGCAGAAAGGACCATCTCTTTGTGTTTGAACAGCTCCTAGCACAAACCTTGGCATGTGACGGGGGGTCCTGGGGCTGCCCAGAAATGATGCTGCTGGGGAGGTGTCCGTTGCTGGAGCGGGTGTGCAGAGAGAGAGGGGGCAGAGGTTTGCAGCTCCTCTGCTTGTTTTCCTAGGGCAGTGCTTAAATAAGATCATCGTCATCTGTGCCAAAGTGCGTAAGGCTTGATATATAAAGAAATGTTTTCTGAAATAGGAGTGCTTGTGAGGTCAGATTTTGTTGCAGGCAACAGCAAAGGAAATCTGTAGTAAATGAAGGCCTAGCAGCAAGTAGGCAGGTGAGCACTGAGAGGTGGGGTGTTAATTAGCGCAGTGTTGTACAAGTGTGTGATGAGTTGATGAGACTTGGTTTTGCCAGTAGGACAGTCTAGCACACATTCATTTAAAAAAATGGTGAAGCAAAAGTGATTCAAATTTTACAAAAGTGAAAAATTAATGGAAGTCACTCTTTCCCTGCCCCACCAGGTAGGAAATCCCAAAGGGACCTCACTGTACTCCAGCTTCCAGCACTGTACAGGTCTCCATCACCAACTCTCTTAAAGAGTATCGTTCTTTCTACAAGCTGATGTGGTTTGTTTTGTTTTTAAATGTACTGCCTGGTGTCCTAGAAATAGGACAGTAATAGAAAGATTTTATTTAATTTGAAGCTGTGACCATGTGGTCCTGTCATTATGAACACAGTTATACTGAAAATATATGTTTTAGTTTCTAAGCTGGCTTGATTCCCAGATTGCAATGTGGTAAGACTTTTGATTTGAGATATTAATCAAATGACAAGAATTTCATGCAACATTTGCTTCTATAGAGGGTCCATGTAATCTATATCTTTCTTTTCTACACCATTAATGTATTCAGGGCTGCCTTTTTTTTTTCTCCATCTAAATGTCAACAAGTCTGATTAAGTGTAAGCAAGAAATCAGCGTTCCTTCTTCAGTAGTATCTCAGCACAGAGGGGACTTTCCAGAGAAGACAGTGTCATCACTTTTAGACAGACTGTTCCCCAAAACCCAGCATTTCTGGAATTCTGTAGCAGCTCGAGACCGACTTTCTGACTGGGGAAATGATAATCCCCTGGCTGTAGTCCACAAAATATAGCCTTGGCCAAAGAATTCCCCCGTCCCACAGCCTGAAAATCACTCTATAACCACTCACAAAATAGTTTCAGTGCATGTTGACATAGCTCCTAGGGAGGAACAGCAAACAATAGCCTGCATCCTCCCCGTGTCTGCACTGGGGGAGAAAGAGCGAAATGAGTGTGTTCATTACTCATGACACACGCACGCATGAGATAGCAGCTGACAGTGTCTGACAAGCTGCAATCACAAGTACTCCGCAGCACATTGATCGGGTCCTGCGTCACTTGGCCACGTGAGGATGGATACCGCTGCTCGCTTGCTGGCGAGCTGGGTGCACCTGGCATTGCATGTGGCAATGCGCTACCCTGGCGCTGGGCGCCTACGCCTGGGCTTTACCCCGTCGCCTTAGCATGTGGTATGGGACGTTTAATAAAAAACTTCCCAATGAAGTGCTGAATGGTTAAAATGTGTTACATGTGTTTCATGTGGGGAAAAAAAAAAGAGAAAAGGATAAGACTAGAGGCTTGGTTACTAAGCAGACCTATCTGGTGGCATGGGAGCCGTTAAGCTGGATTTCTCCATGAACTTCAGGAGTAACACCAGGCTCTAAAAACTGAGCAAACAAAATGCTAACTGCTGTTGACAAACCTGGAAGGAACTGGATCACTATTCAGAAGTCTTTTTTCCTCCCGCATTTTATGATTTTATATATAGTCTTCCTTTATCTATGCATTGCCATTTCCTTAAAAATACTTTGAGTGGGGCCGTCTATCTTAAAAGGTGCTTGAAATGATTTTGTTAAATTTGTGATACAACACAGACACTGTCTGAAATTCCTTTCCTGGTGCTGCTATTTTGACAGGTAACAAAAAAGGGAGAAAAATAGCTATTTAAAGGCTTTTGAATGATGTCATCACTGAAAATAGCGTGGGAGCATCTAAAATAATCTCAGTAATAATATCTTCTGGCTGGTTGCTTTTCTTTTATTAGTTTATTCCATATCACCATTTTGTCTTAAGATTTATATTTGGTTAGCACTTAACATAACACATGATGTTTATAGAAAATTTTGATCCGCCATTTAGAAAAATGGGGACTAGTTTTAAATAAAGTAAAACAAATTCTGCAAAAACACTGAGTAGATCCACAGATGATGTAAATTGTCTTTAGGGAAGTTTATAAACTTGAATTAAAGTCCCAAGTGGCTGTGTAGTTTGACTACATTCATCCCTCTTTTTGTCTCTGCATGCTTATTCAGGAGGGATTTTCCTGAAGGTAACATTCAGGAACAAATATTCTTTAGCTGAAGGCCCAAATCTCACATATTTGCCTGAAGATTATGCCTTGTAACCAATTACTCATTATTAGGCATTCATTATTTATTCATTTCTACAATTTCCCTTCTTGCAGTCTGTCTACACAAACAGCAGAAAGTGAATTTAAAAAAATACATGATGAAAAAGATACAAATACCTACAGGTTGAACTTTGAAAGCTATGCAGTTGTTTATATATTTACTGCTGACTCAGTGAAGAATAGGCTGGAGGAAAAATTGCCTGTGCATGAATTTTTTTTAAAAACAGAAAGAAAAAGGGATAAATATAGCTGATAAATTGTTCACAATGAATAATGTAAATATACATCTCCCTTGGCTGTATTATCTTCATTGTTAATGAAACCAGATTTCAGTTTTTTGTGTCAGTATGTGCACCTTTTGCTTTCCATAAAGCATTACATGGCTGTTGAGTCTAATGGTAGCTGGAGAACTAACATAAACTCATAAATGATAGACATCTATATTGTAATGAAAAGGTCCAACCAATTGATGAGTGGGCATAATGCCATTCAAACAGATGGGTCTGAGCATCAGCAGCCAAAACATCAAATAAGTCCATCAAATGGAGATGTTGAGGCTGGGTAGATTTCACAGCCAGGAACATCGAATGTTAAGACTGTGTAATTAGCAGAATATGACACTATTAAACCAGCTCTGGGCTGGATTAATTGTGAAAAATCTAATAAATACCTTCCACATTATGGAAGGGAGAGCCTGAAAAGATGCCTGCCTTTACCAGAATATGACAGATGGAAGTCAGGATTTCCAAGTCGGGAGTTTGAGGTTTCCCTTTCAAGCAGATTCATAGCACAATGCTGTATTTAGATATTTCCAAGGCTATATAAGGGCAAACCCTTGCTTGCCTAAAATGAATGGCATGCTACTGCTATGGAAGAGGCAGCTTTCCACAGGAAGGTCCCAGCTAACAAGAATAAAGCTCTTCCTCCTGGCTAGCATTTGCCAGGCAGAGTAGCATAGTGTCTGAACACAGCTTTTAGTGATTAAAGGTTAATTTACGCTACATCATAACTTAGTCACCCAATAAGAGAGTAAAACCAAGAAAATGTGACTTTAACTAAATAACTTGTGAAAATTATATCTGATAAACCCTACAGGAATTCAAATTATATTTCAATTCCATAAACTTGCTGCCCCAGAAACTGTGAATTACTCTGCTTTCCTAACACAAAGCAGATTTTCTATGAGATTAATGGGAAATGTGCATTGTTTATAATAACTCAGATTTCATAAACTAGCAGTGATCATATTCTGGTTTCCATTTGCATGCTTAGTTTGTATCCCTCCCAGAGACACAGAGAAAACTACTGCTCAGATACTGGCCAAAATGGCAAAGAGATGCACGGTTGTTTTGCAAGCACTGCCCTGCCAGGGTTCTTTCTTGGAACGGGAGCTTTGAACTTTGCTTGTGGTACAAAAAGAGCTTTCCTGGAGAGACACTAGGAAGAACGGCCTGAATGATACCTCCCTCTGCTGCACTGTCTATCATCTAGCAACGAATCCCAAGGCCTTAATGAGTGAGTTATAGTGAAACCCTATAGAAAATCACACGAGTGGTAAACTGAAGAGTGCTTTGAAGTGGAAATTTAGTGGCCAGAGAGTGTATTGGTCAAGCTGGAGGAACCAGAGCTGTGTGTGCAGTCACAGAACTTCAACGTTGTTGGAATAGCTTGAGGCATGATGGGGGAGTTGTGTGGGTGGAGTGCTGTGATGGATGGACACAAGCTCTTCAGTAGAGGCAGGCAGAGGACACCAGGCCAGGGGTTTGCCTTAATGTGAAGCAGTGTGTCAGACGAATGGATATCCTCTGTGGGATGGGCAAGAGGCTGGGTGAGAGTTTAAGGGTCAGGATGAGAAGAGAGGTCAGTGAAGGTGTCATCATGGTAGTAGTGCATTGCAGACCAACCAGTCATGGTGAGGGGGTGGATGGAGCCTCCTTTAAACAACTCATGGAAGTCTCTATCCCAGACTCTGGTTCTTAAGGGGGACTTCAAGCTCGATGACATCGATGTTGAAGGCCAACAGTCAAACAGATTTCTGGAGGGTGTCAGGGATAACTTGGTATAAGGGAAAAAATTTTTCACTCTGAGGACACTTACCCATTGGAAGAGATTGACCAGAGAGGCAGTGTGGTCCCTGGAGGTTTCCAAGATGTGACTGGAAAAAGCCCTGAGCAACCTGGTAGCTGACCCTGCTTTGAGCCAGGAGGTGGACTAGAGACCTCCTGATGTCCCTTCCAGTCTGAATTATTCTGTGGTTCTAATTTTTATTGCACCAGTAAGGGTGGTGGGCCCTGTCTGAGTGCAGTGGATTGCGTATTTCAGCAAGGCTGAGAGGAGATTATGGCAGACCATAAGCTCAGAGTACTACCCCTCTTGGCACCTATCCTGCTGTAGGCACAGTCTGGCCAAGATAGCCAGGAAGAAGGATTTATGTCAGGCCTTGCTGCTGAGTTTGGAAGATGCACGATGAGTATTATAGCACATGAATGCGAGTGCATGGCACAAGGGTATGGAAGTGCAGGTCAGAATCCAACATTTTCTACATATCCAGGAGATCTGTGTGGTGCTACATGGAAAGGGAAGAGGTTTCAGGTACTCTGAGGCTTAGAGCAGACCTCCTTTTCCCTCTACCACTAGTTCCTGATAGAAAGTGGTCCTCTGGCCAGAAAGTGTAGCCAGACCAACAGATGAGTCTTCAAGAGGCTTGTTGCAATGGATGCTTGTTCTGGCTGCCCAGAGAAGTTGCTGAAGGGTAAGGGACATGAGCTACAGTGAGAACTAAAAAGGCACTGTCATTAAAAACAGCAGCAAAAAGCAAAAAAGAAAAGAAGTTGATTCCTCTTTATGTTTTAATGCCTTCCTCCTCCACCCCCAACATTTATGTATATCCTTAGTCATTTAATAGGCTTATAATGTCACCATGGGAAAGCAAGATGATATAGCCACAGTGCACATTAATAGACCACTAATCACAAAGCAGCAAGAGTTTGGTTGACCCGGGGATATTCCAGCAAATGGTGAACATTTAAATTTTTCATTATTTGTATGGCATTATGTTCACATATAATTTTCAGAAGCAAAAGCCAAATCCTGGTCTGGTCCTAGCTGACCTGTTGAAAATGAATTAGCAAGGCTGCTCTCAAAGGTGGTTTACAATCTAAGGTGGGATGTGACAAAAACAAACCTAGCACAGCATGGTGTGGTCTTTACAGATGATGGCATGTTAATAATAGTTTTTCTAGAGACTGGAAGCTTGAGAAACCACAGAAGATATTTTATTTTTTTTAATTTGCACTACATTGTGGGTGGACCTGAGGTGGAGGGTTAACCACTCTTAATTTTTTCATCCAATAAACCAATCTAAAACTTCCCGACGAAAGCATAATATGATTACTGTAACCATACTGAAGGACACTTAACCTTTGGCTTTCTATTTCACAGCCTACCCTAGGTGTCACGATATTTTCATAATATCATGTTACCCAAATTTATCTTCTTAATAGCTGTAAAGCTTGATCCCATCCGTTGTAAGTTATGCTAATCATGAGGTTTCTTCGAGAAATGTCTCAGCTGAGTTATGTGAAGTAGACAGAATAAGGCAGAAGGCTAATTCATAGAAATTTGGAGAAAAGGGAAAATAAATACTAAAAATACTAAATATATAACATGTTCAAGGTTGCTTTAGCAAGTGTAACTGGAACAACTTTGTTTTTCGGCAGGGTGACATATGTTTTAAACTGAAATGTTGGTAAAGCCAGCTTTTATTTTGAGTAATCAAGATGCAACACTAAACCCCACAATTTCTATCTTCTCAAGACCTGAAACACACAATTTGCAAAAGGTGGCCTAGGGTGTTCTCTGTTATACTGCCACATTTCTGTTGAAATCAGCGGTGGAGCTACTGTTTAAACACAGGCTGTTTAATATCTGTTTATCAAACTATTATTATTAAAATTAATAATTAATCAATAAATAATAATTATGAAAGGATTTAATATCTGTTTATTAAGTACAGACTGTTTAATATCTGGCTTGTAAAAAAGCAGCACTGCCCTTCAGTTTTTCATTAAAAAAGTATCTAGCTGCAGTATGTGAGGCATGTTTTTTGTTGATCTTTGTGGGTTTGGGAGAATTACCTTACCAGTTATACTCATTGATACTGAGTATACTTACCAGTTATACTCATGATATCTGGCTGTATTTGCAGGGGCTGCCCCAGGGTTAAAATCACTGTACCGCTTTGGTTTGCTTACCCCTGCCTTTGCCTTCCCATGGCTCACCTGCCTTGCTGAAATGTCCTCTTCAGGATGCAGCTACTTGTAATGACACAGTAACTTCTCCAACACAAAGACTGCCTTTTGTAAATATTTAGCCACAAGCACACATAGCTGCTCTATCACTTCAATCTTTAACACAAAAAATGCCTGGCTTGTATTAATGGACCTATAACAAGCATGAAGTATTGTACAAGCAGAGAAACTGTTTTCTGTGTCTCCTTCTTATTATTTCATTTGAGCTAAATAAGAATAGGGCTAGCAGATGAGTTATTCATATGAAGGTTGGAAGAAATATCACTTCTAGTTCCAGAACCCCTGCAGATATTCACGAATTTTACCAAAATATTTTTGTAGATTCCTATTGTTTTTTTACTTAAAAATATGGCAGAACTGAATGAAATGGATAGGTCTCTTTCAAGAATAAAAAAAAATTCAATTTCATTGCCCAGCATGTAACATTTTTCTGTGTGTTTCAAATATGCTGTAAAACTAGATCTCCATGTCTTTTTAATAGAGAAACAGCACTTTGAAAAATCACAGTCAAATATGAGAAGACTGTTGATGATTCAGCTTTCTATAGTTATACTATTATGATATTTTTCTACTTTGTTTGCATTGTTTTGTTTTCAGCAAGTTTTGCTTTAACTGCGGAGAAAATAAAGGCTTTCCAGAATTAACCCATGTTTTAAATGAAATACGGAATAAAAGCCATATATACAAGGGTGTAGGTATACATGGCTGTTAAACAGATAAATCCCTTCTGCCTTATGTGGTCCAGAGCTTCAGGCCAGGATGACTTTACATTTCCTGTAAAGGTTATTTAGGCTTACTAACACTTTTATCTGAGATCTGATATATCTCCTAACAGGAAACAGCAACAAGCAGGCAGAAAAACTCCTGAAATTATTGATTTCCTTTGTTGGATACTGCCCTATAGGAACACCCTGATAACACCTTGTCTAGCAGAATCTGCTGAGAGTCTACCAGTGGTCCATGTTAGGTGTCGCATTTGGACTTTGTCCTAGGTCAGCTTGTTACAGCCTTTCTGTCTAAAGCACACTTTGTACAGTAGTCTGAAGAGTGGGAAAACATGCTGTTCAAATCATGAAACAGCAGCTGTTGAGTTTGAATATACCTGGAATTAGTGATACCTTCAGGTCTAAGCCCATATAATAATAATCTAGTATCTAAGGAAATCCGTGAGTAATCACACTTCTTTTTAAAATTTAAGCATTTTAGAAAGTAAAATCAATTTCAGTAAAAATACGATGTTTTTACAACCGTACTTAAAATTGTTTTCCTGAGTCC
Source organism: Gymnogyps californianus (assembly GCF_018139145.2). NCBI lineage: Eukaryota > Metazoa > Chordata > Aves > Accipitriformes > Cathartidae > Gymnogyps > Gymnogyps californianus. The sequence goes on from NC_059480.1 coordinate 14,150,722, forward strand.
ATGACCTGTTTTATTTAGTGGAAGACATCTATTATCTGCTGCATTTTGATCTAAAGCTTAGTAAGTGGCATTAAACAAAGAGCATCTGCCTTCACACTTCTCATGAAGTTTCTTTGAACATGAGTTCTGTGCTTGCAAGGGGTAAAGATGACATTCACTGAATTTTCTATGCAAGGCATAAAGACTTACTTCAAAATATATTTAGTCCTTCATGCAGTCATGTCCTGTTAAAAAAAAAAAAAATCTGTTTTGTTTTTGTGCTTTTAAAAGGGGTAGCTAAAGCAACTGCCTGGATGCTGAAGTCCTGCCTTCGCTGAGGCTGGGTAACAGTAAATACAAATCCCACCTCACTATCCCCCCAGTGTCCTCTAAGCTAATAAAATATTATCCGGGAAAATGTGGGCAACCTTCAGACCCACTCTGTCCTTGGCTTGGCTGTGCCTGCCAAGAAGAAAGGCAGCTCTTGCCAGCAGTGGTATGAGAGGCCCTTTGGGAAACAGTCTGAGACTGCTGAACTTGTTTTCTTTTGGCTGTTCCACCCTGTATGACCATACCAAACCCTAGATTCTTAACTTGTCTGGCCTCTCGGTCCAACGGGGATTAAAGGACAAATAAGATGCTCTATTTCTTGTTTTTTGAGGTGAATCTTGTGGTGGCTGCTTAGTTAAGAGTTTGTTTTACCTGAACAGCTGCTGATACTTAGCTGGCTTACCGGTTATTTTTTTTAGCAGTCTGCCTGAGCGTTTACTGTAGGCCATGTGTTTTCATTTCGGTGGGCTCTGGGCCGCCTGCCTGCCCCGGTGTCGGATGGTGCTGGGCTCTCTGGCCCTGGATGTCTGAGCTGGCCCTCCTCCGCGAGCTGCCCGGTTGGCTTCGTGCTGCTTCGCGTAGGACTGCCTGGGCTTAGGATGCTCTGACCGACCATCTGCTCCATCTCCCTTCCTCGGCAGCTAATTTATTCAAATCTGAAGTAAGCCTTGTTTTGCTTGTAGTTTCTCTTCCATTGTTTCTGTTTCTGTAGGGTATCTCCTCTCATTCCTGCACTAATTATTTCTAAGCATTGCTCTAGCGATTGAGAAAATCGGAAGACACTGCTCTTTCAGTGCCCAGTGAGAAGCAAAGGTTGGGTCCCACTGCTTTAAAGAAACACGCGGGACATGTCCCAGATAACATCAGACATCTTGTACTCCCCCAGCATCTCTGCTTCTTAGGGTGTAGTAGTTCCAAAAGATACAGAGTTTGGATTAGATTCCTATACCAGAACTCAATGCCAACAGGAAAAGGTCAACAGGATAAAAAACCAAAAAAGGAGTCAAACTCCATATTGTGTTTTTGTGGAGTTTCGAAGTCTACTGATAACTTCTAAGGCATAATACTCTATGCTGCATTTTACTTAGTACCCTGCTGATTTTACAGAGAAAACCATACCACTACGTAAACCTGGTGAAGCAGTGAACCTGCTCTTGATTCAAACTCACAGTCTATGAGCAGAGAGGTAGTGACTCAGGGAGTATATGTACACATCAGTCTTTGACCTGTTCTGGAGCAAATGACTACTCAACAGCACGAATTTCAAAGTGACTGGATGCCAGATCTTGTATCTAGGACCAAAGATTTCCAGGATGGCAAACTCTGCCTTGGAAGAGGCCCAGATAAGCACCTCTCCATGACATTCAGTGCCGTGTACCACAGCCGTGGCCTGACGTATATAGGTCAAACTAAATGATTGCAGTTCTCCCTTTTGGCTTAGGGTCTGTTAACCTGCTACTTGGAATATTAATCTGTTATTGAAATCAGAGGACATTAAATGTTAGTAGCAAGTAATATAGAGAGGGGCCAGAGCTGCGAAATTAATGTAGGAAACAAAAAAAGAAATTTTCCAAGTTTTAGATGAGAGGCCTCTGTAATGAAGGACCATATATCTTTTACTGTACAGATCATCTTCCTTCTCTTCCTGCAATAAATTCAAACATCTTACAGATACATAAACCCACACTGTATGTATGTAAGGATTTGCTTCCTGGATGCTTTATTTTATCTACCATTGATCAAACTGTTGAGATTATGTGAAGCTCCACAAAGGTAGCACGGAAATATGAACGCCACATCCTGGACCTGAAATAGAGTTCAGTCTTTTTTTCTTGGTCACTGTTTTCCTGTATTTTTTCTTCCCCACAGGAAGTGGATTCACTTGAAGTAGGTATTTATTATATGGTCTGATTTGAAAATTTGACTACAGGGATAAATCAGAGGCAAAGGAAGTTTTGAACAGAGCTGCTCAGCATTTTTGTTCATAGTTTGAACTATGCATGACTGCACAGGTCTTCCCTTCCCCTCATTTTCAATCAGATAATATTCTTGTAATGAGTGCAGCAACCACTTTCATTGCACTGCAATACAACATAAGGAAGGCTCTGGATACATGTTTATTTCCAGCTTCTAAATGCCATGCAACTTAAAGAAACAACCATGACAAGTAAGTCTTTTTGTGAACAGACAGTGGCCCCAGACTGCAAACAGAGGAATGCTTTTACAGTATACATTTAGTTTTGTGTGTAAACTTTTCAAGACCATTTCAGACTAATAGTCTGAGCTGCATTACCTCGGAGGGTATTGTCGTTAAGACTTAACCCGCTCTGCTAATAAATTACAGTGATGTAGCAGCTTTTATGTCAAAGGATCCTGAAGTGCTTTACAAACTTTACAGTCCATACATGCATGAATCACTTCACCCACTATTGAAGTATGGCCAGCCCAGGGATGAATTGTGGCAGCTGTTTAACAGCACACAGCAGTACGACACAATGGGTTTAGGAGAGCAAAGACAACATGCTCTCCCAGTGCCAGTCCAAGTAATTTAGAGGGGCACTGGAGAACACCTTGGGAGAGAAAAGGAGGGATTTCTCCCTCATGGGCCAGTGCAAATGATTGTTACTTGACTTTAGTGTCTGGGGTTGGCTCTACCCCTCTGCACAGACACATCTTGTATGAAACCTTTTGCAAGAAAGTCCTCCATCCTAACTAAAAAGTGACATGTCTGTAAACACACATGTAAGCATGTACAGTCTTGAAACCATCAAGGAAATTTGGGTAGGTAGACTTTTCCTACCCAAACTGGACCTTAGCAGGATTTAGTGCTGCCTCAGTATGGAAAATGCTAAAAATGTTTAGACTTGGTTCAGGCTGTTTTTGCAATTGGGAAACGGAAGTAAAAACATCAGTTGCACTCACAGACCATATCTGTACATCTACTTGAACAGGACCCAGATCTTTAAAGAGTTAGATAGGAAATTAATTTATTTCCCACTCCCTTTCTGGTTACCAGCTGTCCTCCTAACATAAAGTGATGGTCCCCATAAAGGCCTTCTGAAGAAACAAGCAATTTCCTGAATAAATCAAGTTATCCTTTCCTTCTTCCCTTTTTTCTCCCTTTCAGTGACTGGTATCTTTGGTGACAATCCTGAGCAGTCTTGTTACCAGCTGCTCTAATCTAGGGCTTTCGTCATTTCACCTTGATATTTCCTTCCTCATTGTTTCGCCTAAGTGCACAAAACAATGCCTATGAGTGCTGTGTGCAGGACTCACAGCAGAAGGAGAATTGTTTACGGTGACACACATCAAACTAAGGTTGGCTTCTTGCATAAGAATAGATTTATTTGTTCCTTGGAAAAATATCTTTGAGTTTTTAACTTCTGCAAAAGAGTGTGACTTGAAGAATTTATTGTTTCATTTTCCTTTGTCTATATAGATCCATGGAGACCAGTGAAAGTCATTGTGAATGTGTGGGGTGAAAACAGTAGTGACTATTGACTTATACAGAGTTGTTTGCATTGGGTATTTATAGAGTTGCTAATTCTTCCTGCTTAATAATGTAATATTTGCATGATCAGAGACCCTAAATGTATAGTGGTATATTCTATCCAACAATTCACTGCAGAAATAGTAATTAAGAGGCCTCTACCTTCACTCTTAGTGCCTAATTGTGACCCCCCCCTTCCCCCATTAAGGTTTCTAATAGGATTGCTCATATGAGCGTATGCTACTCACAACCACAGAGCCGGACCCTTATAGCCCTGAAACAGAGCATTACAAGTAGAAAGCAAATACTGGAGAGAAGAAAGTCCACTGATTTCTTTAAGCTGTGAATCAAGCCCACAAAGAGTTAAAAATAAATGAGCATCATAGAGCACTATCCTAATTATTTTCTAAAGATTACCAAAATTCATTCTAAAACAGAATTTCTAAACAGAATTTTACATATAAAATACGGTAGGTATTGAACCTAGTTTTTATGCATCAACTCTGTGCTGAACTGAATCTTTTGCTTGTAAACGCACTGAGCCTTAAAAGCAATTTCTGTCATGTCTTCCTTCATATTCCTATCTCTTTCATCACCATCCAAAAGGAAACACTTTAACTTCAGGCAATAAGAAGCTTTTAATTCAGATCTAAGTTTACATGAGCTATCTCCACTGCAGTGTAAACTGTAAAAAAGAAAAAAATTTAAATCATATTTAAAAATTTAATTAGATCATTTCTGCTGTTTTGCCTGTTTTAAAATATATAATAAAACTTCAATAAATTATATTCTGGGTCATATCAGCATCTTCTCAAGAAAATGAAGTTAAATCTTTGTAGTAACCAGCAGCTTAATTTTCATTAGGCTAGCTATTTGATAATTAGTCATGCACCATAAATCAAGTCCCCAAGTCTTCTCCAGGTTTCTTAATTGAAAATTATTGTTTCTTGGCTCTGTGGCTAAATGTGCAGCAAGTCTGAGGAGTGATAGATGCTGAATCTAGCACAAACAGTTTGAAACAGTCAGAACTTGATAGATCATTGCCCTGAAGGGACTTGCAATGGTGGAGAGACTGTGAATTTCAAAATTAAAGGTTTGTTCTTAAAAATCACATGTGTAAAAGCTAGCTGTAGTTTACCAAATATGTCTTAACCTTCAGCCACTTTTGCTTTCATTGCTAGCTGGATTTCCGTTGTTTTTCTAGTGACAATTGTAATGAGTTTGTGTGAATATATTTGAAAAGTTAAAATGTTGGCTTGGAAAGACCCAAACTGAGATTATTTTTGCTCTCTTTCATTGGTGATGTTCTTTTTCTGGTAAATCTCATTAGCAAATATGGAAGTTGTTTCATTTTTGGCATTTTCAAACACTGAATGAAATGGTGGCAGTCATCTCAGAGCCAATATGAGGGAACAGATGGGCCTGCTACGCATGCCCCAGGTCATAAAATAATTTCAGATATGATGCAATTGTGGCTAAGTAAAAGACTTTTGCAAAGTCAGAAATATATTACTTCACTGAAAGAAGGGAGCCCTTTGTAATTTTTCTTTTGACAGCCTAGCAGACTTTGCACAGAGCTCAGCTTGTGTTTGCCATTCTGTAGATAAGGACAGCCACAGGGTTTTCTGCCATTCATGGCTTGCTTCCTCGTGATCCAGCGGCCAAGACCTGATGATGACCACAGCAGGAAACAGTGTGAAATGCTCCATAAATTTAAACGTGGGGATTAATTGATGCTAAAAAACTGTGCCTAAGATTTTTAGCTCAGAATTTCCAAACCATGTTGGTAAATTCATACTGAAAACCTTCTCACACCTTTCTACATTGAGGAACAAATGCAGACTTGGAGCTGATCAGGGCATTTATGTGTTGTCAGATACACTGAGACTTGCATTACAGTTATACCCAACATCACCCTCTGTAGCCCATGACAAAACAAAGCAACGCATTGGCTTCATGGGCAGAGACCACAGCCCAAACCTTGTGTGTAGGTCCTGAGCAGTGGCTGCTCAGGGGTCTTCTCCTGGGACACCCAGGGGTGGCAGTACGAGGTGCTGAGCTGATGGGTGCAGCACCCAGCGGACGTTCCATGTGAATGTCCTGTACGGATGCGCTGTCGTGCATTACAGATGTCTTTCTGCTGGCAAGGTTCATCTGCTTCCAAGATCAGCTTTGTACTGCCAGTTCCAGGAATTTTGTTTGTGCGTAATAGCTTTATAAATGTCCTACTTATATATGTCCTAGGAAAAATTCCTCAAAAAAGCCAGGGATGTATGACGAGTAATAAAATTCTAAGGAGGGAGGGATTTAAAAGGGCACATTGTCAACTGGGAGAGAGTTTGTTAAAATATATAATCAAATAATTATTGTATTTGTGGACCATGTTATTTTCAGGGGCTTGAAATGACTGTGTGTAATCTTATTTTGGTAAAGATTTATTCTTGGAAGGGAAAGTCATTTGCCTAAGGGATATATTGATTTCATTCAGCTGTCACCATCCTTTTGTAAGATGTTACAGAGAGAAAGCCAAATTCAGGCCTAGATTTATTCAACTTTATTTTATTTTTGCATTGTACCAAATCTAAATATGGTGCTGCGATTACAAACGAGAATTGTTTTCTTGTCGATTTTTCCAGTTTCACACTGGACTAGATCACAGCACTGGCTGAGTGAGGAGCAATAGAGAACAGGGGGACAGCAGAAGACAAGGGAGTGGACTGTGCCTGAGTGCACGTTTGAAGCCTTGCTCCAGGGGAGGTAACTCCCTCCTGGTGGGGAGCACTGGTGAGGGGCTTTGCACGACCCTCGTGGTGGGAAATGGAAGGGAGCCAAAGCCGGCGGAGGCTGTGCTTTTCATAAGCAGTCCCTTCACTCGCACGCAGCGTTGCAATGCAGAGAGCAAGCTTTACATTGGGCTGCTTTCTGATGCACAGAGATACGAACCGTAGCTCCCTAAAGTGCAGGTTTTGTGGAGTCATAGATTATGAAGCCAGAAGAGACTATCCAGTGCAACTCCTGTGTAAAATAGGCCATGGAACTTGCCTGGGTTAATTAACGAGAGCTGACATGTTAGTGGTGACGTAAAATCTCCACCAGCATCGAGAGATGCGAGCTTGCACTGAAGCCACACGCGGTTGCCTGGCCGTAGCTGCTCCTTAATCAGGACCGTGCAGCTTGGTGGCTTCCTGCTTACGATCTTTTAGGGCTGGAGGCACTTTGTGCACCTCTAGCCTGGCAGGAGCAACTAAATATTTCATCTGAGGGATGGACAGATCAGGATTTACCCTATGGATACCTGGGCTGAGCCAAAAGTGTGGAGAACAGGATCCTGATTCCAGTGAGGTTTACGAGAGTTCTGGGGATTTGTTTTTACACAGAATAGTGGACAGAGTTTGTGGCTGGATTCCTTGTGAAATAAAATCTTGCAAGCTGCTTTTGTCAGATTTTCACTCAAAATTGTAGAAATATCACACCATCAGTTGTTCTTAGCATGTTTCTCATTTGCATGTATGAAAACAATTTTTCTGGCTAGTGTGATTTACACTTGAGTTGAAACATTAAAATACTAACATTTTCAGTTTTGTCCGGCTTTTAGAACTGGCACAAATAGATTCAAATTCAGAGCTGAAATGTGCCCTACTCTCCCATCCTTATTACACACACACACACACAAAAAAAGGAATGACTGGGATTTAAGATTATATTTTAGTTGATTCTCAACTGCTATGAACTTCATCTCCATGATACTGAAACTTCAGGAGTACCAATCACATTTTCTTAAGGCACAAAGTACGAACACACTGTGTAATAAAATAGTAAAACTACAATAAAATGTAGGGTTTTTTTATTTTCCAGATGCAGAGTGTGTATATTCTGTTTCACTGATATTTTACGCCACTGTATGTAGATTAAAATGTGATCAAATCTTTTTACTCCCTCATACCTCATCCCACAGTCAGAATCTGTGCTTGCCTACACAAAACAGAAAGGTGTATGACTGAAATGGCTCACGCCATTAAAATGAAAAAGGTCGTAAAATACTGTAGCTGTTGTTCCTCACAAGGTGTGAACTCCTTGTCACTCTGTACATCTAGGTAGAATTTCTTATTAGTGTAATATATATGATATGAGCAGCAACTAGTGGATAGATGAATTTGAATGGGGATGTGTGCTCCATGTAAGGAAGAGGCAGTGCTTACTCAAATGCTGTTAAAACTCCCTCATTTGCAGCTCCTGGAGATGAAACATACAGCAGATTGCCTGTAACCATAGCAATTGGCTCCGACATGAAAGATCTCCAGCATAGAGGTAGTGGTAATGGCAGAAGCAGTGTGGAAGATAAAGGTGTACAGATAGAGACAGTGCCAGGTGGAAGTGAACTACTAAATAAGTGAAGACGAGGTGCCCTAGATGGATTTGGGCAGATGTGTGAGTTTGATGGGAAGGTGTGGGCTGGCGAGGTGAGTTGGGGGGAAGGCAGGGAAGGCTGAAGAGAAGGCACAAGTTTTGGTGCTAGTCTGGTGTAGAGGACAAATCAGAATAGGGCAGGCATGGAGTACAGGGGAGACTTTGCTGCTGGAGGCCACTGCCTCGCAGGTTCTTGTCTTTCAGCAATGCAGGACAACACGGATGGCTGGATTTCAGGGATCCTCATGAGTCAAAGTGTCCCACTGAGCTCATGCAAGGAGCCCACACAAGTTGTTAGCTCTTGGTGATGGGTCATGGTGTGATTCTTGGTGTTGACATGCAGCTCTCAGAAAGATGTGGATATTCCATATCCCAAAGTGGTGCCAGAGTTGCAGGCCTGCAGTTTTGAGATGTGGTAGGAAAATCCCCAGGAAAAAACCCACTGGTAAGAGATGGGGAGGAAACAGTTCCTAAAATGTTCAACTGCCTTGAGTTATGAGCACTGGTATAAATAAAATATCTGAGACATTTACTTGAATATTTTGCTTGGTGTCCATTTTCAGAGCTATTTTTTTTCAAATGTATAAAAGTTGTTACCTCGTACTATTTATGACAAACTTAAAGGCAACCAGTTCTAAGAACAAAGGCCCTTATACAGTAACCCATAGAATCATAGATGTGATTAATTTTTATGTAATAATAATAATGATGATCAAATTGGCCTATGAGTCCCAGAGAAAAAGAATCCATTTGCAAGAAGTAAACCATGTCAATAAACTAGGGACTGAAGATCAGGAAAAGTTCAGTGTCTAAACTCTTTAGCTTCATATATACAATTTACATCTATCCAAAATGAATTTATGAATTCATTAAAAAAATTGGGCCCAAACCTCTAAAGACTTATACCTGTTCAGGTCATTGCTGTCATCATTTTTTCATAAAGTCTTGTTGAATTTTTACTGGAAAAAAATCTCAGTAAAAGGTCTTCAGCGTGATTATGGTCTAAATCTGTCTGATTAGGGATAACTTTATTTGAGCAACTGGAATTACATGTGGGTAAGAGCACAGAGCAAGGAATCCAGCAGTTGCAGTCCTTGGTTGCAGTACTGTACTCCAGGGCCGAGCCGGCTTCCCGAGGAAGAGGCTCAGCTCCCACACCACAGCCTGTAAATTTACCACATTGTGCAGAATACATAACTCCCTTGGTCTCCTTCACACTGCCTTTCCACTACTTTTTCTTTGCTTATGAAAGTTATTTTTGGTCAGCCAGGCACTTCTTTACAGAAGACGTAGTAAACATAAGATTTATACAGCTATGTGTCATCTTTAAATCTACTCAACTCCCCGGGTAAAAAACGGGATCACAGCAGTGAACACTTTAATAAACAAGCAAAGATATTTTACAAAAAAAAGAGAGCGTATAGAAAAAAGATGTTACAGTTCAACGCCTCATATCTAGGCTGTAGAAATGAGGCTGAGGCTTGTATACATGTTCCCATTTTGGAATATTTTCTGCCAGTGTTTGGTCCTGAATTAGAGCTGTAGATGATCAGCTCTAATTCATTGTTTCACTCTTCTGATTTTGAAGCAATCAGAAACTCGTGAAGCCAGCTGACTGCAAGATTTGGGGGCTAAAATCTGATTAAACAAGGTTGCTGGATATTACCTACCGTCAAATCACCAGTTCATGTTTTCAGTATATCTTTAGGAGTGTATGATTGCCCTGAGATATCTGCTGAGAGGGAGATATTCTTTTATGTCTAAGGATTAGCTGGCACTGTTATTGCTAGTATCTGGCAAAGTTTCACTTTCTGCTACGATTTGTGTTTCTAAATTAAATTTGGTGTGGTGCTAGCAGCTTGGGATAAGCACCAATTATAAGTTCTGATAAAAAAAACCCCTAGAAATCTAAACTACAGCCTGGACTACCACTTAAAGATTTATTCCAAAGTTCATCTACACCTACAATGTACCTCAGCCCTAAGCTAGACAACACCTTTTTACACCATCACTTTGCAAATCTAGATGGTCCTCAGATGCTTAGAATTTAACATCTGCTAAATATGGTTAGCATCACTGTCAAATTGGAATGAGTCTTCAGTGATAGGGTCCAAGTCTGCAATCATCAACTGTCTAATTTGGTAATGGTAACTTCAGCAGAAGCAGAACCAAGACTGATAATTTCTCCCATATCAAATTTATGTACGTTGTAATGTAATGAAAATATTCCCCAAGGAGATTTCCTTTGCTGTGTATAGCACACAATACCAGTTGAACACATTTCTTACCCTTTTTTGTATTTTACCTACTGATATTACAGTGTCATTGGGAAATGCCATGCCTTCAATGTTTTTTACTGCCTTGTAAAATATAAATGTATATTTAATCTTAATTATTGCAAATACTATACCAATCTTCACCCCCAAATACTTTACTATAAAAATGCATTCTATCTGGAACATTATAAGCTAAACTAAAAGTTTTTGTTTAAATACTGTGAATCCAGACAGATCTGAAAGGTATTCAAATTCCTTTAAGGTGTTTAGGAAGCCAGTATTTAGAGATTAGGCATCCGCTGCAAACTGCAGTTCTCTGGTAGAAGAGGTAACTTCCAATGGTGAAAAAACCCAAAGCTTTTCTGCAAGATATGGGTTACTTTTAAAAGCTGTGGGGGCATCAATTTTCCACTCTCAGGTCAAACTGTAGTCAACACTGATGTCAGCCCACGCAAGCACATATCAATAATGACAGTATGCCTCAGCCGGCAGTGCTCTTACCTCTTGGCTAGAAGGTCACAAGTTTAAGTCTCCCACCAGGACTTGGGCTGATTCTTGATGCTGACACGGCAGTACAATGCCAGGGAGGTGTTGAACTGTTTGAGGTGCCGTCCTTCATGAGATGAGATGTTAATCCAAAATCCCTTTCGCCTGTCCCTGCTGCCTGTCTAGGCAATATCGCCATGGCACTTTTGTGAAAAGAGGTTGGCTAAGCCTCCTTCCCAGCCAAAACTCCCTGTCACACGACAACAGGCTCGGCCGTCCAAGGCAGAGCACAAGCCATTGTGTTATTGCACCACCATTACTGTATTTAGTTAAGTACAATGGAAACATTGTCAAGCATTTTAGGATACACAGGATACAAAGGGCCTAATGTAAAAGCCAAAATCTAATGCAGTTTTCTAAATTCTATTGTTTATCATGTCTCTGTACACAGGCACACAAACACATTATATGTATATTTAGAAAGTGGGGCTCTGTTAAAAATTACATTCAGCTTGCACCCATTCCATTTATATTACGTTGAGCATTTATATTCCTTCCCTCAAACTGATTTTTTGCCATTTTGAAATAAGAACTCTGCATTTAATATCAGACATTCTTTATTAAAGAACCATATTGTTTAGCTTGTCATGATACAGAGTTGCTTTTCTGTAAGTACATTAAGCATGGGTACTCAGGGGATATTTTCTTCAAAGCAAGTGGAAATTCTGGGAAGAAACGTGTTATAACAACTGTCTAGGGTTAAAAATGAGAAATAGTAGAAAGCATGGATGTTCTTTGAGGAACAGGGTGCTATATGTAGCACTGTGGAAATGCCATCTAAGGACAGTTATGGACTAAGAAGACTGCATGCTCCATTTTATTTTATTTAATTTCGTTTTATCTTATATTACTTTATTTTCCCTGACACATTGGCTAGAACTAGAGTGTTAAATGTTCATTTTATTTACAGTACACTATTGATAAATGCATGTGTATGTGACCTAAAGCTTAGGAACTCCATATAAAGAGTTAATATAGAAAAGGTTATTAGGTAGCTACAAGTTTGAGTGCAAATCAGAATAACGTAAGAATTTTCCTCCCCCCTCAAATTAGAAGCCCTATGATCTTCTGAAATCAAAGTATCTATTTAAAAAAAATAAACCAGGGAGTAAAACTTGAAAATAATGCAATCTCCTTTTTTTTTTAACCACTTTGCATAATATAAAGTGCTTAGACTCTTTTTGCAGCAGTCCTGCTGGCTTTCTGTTGCTTGATATTCTGACCATTTTTGAACCCTTGAACTCTGACAGAGAGGAGGGACTTGGAGAGGTTGTCATCTGATCTATGTAAGAAGGCAAAAGGAATAGCTTTCTCTTTAATAGCACTCTTTTCTGCTTAACAGTTGGTGGGAGATTAAAATGATCTAGGTGGATAAGGCAGGTTAAAGGTCAAGGGACACCACAACTCCCCCTCTCCCTTACATGTCAAAATATAGACAGGTCGTTAGAAGTTAAAATTTTATGCCCCTATCCCAAATATTTCAGTCTATTTATGCACTAATTTTTATTGTAAATTCCAATTCTTGAGAGGGACTGGACCCCTACTAGGCTACTGTCCAGCCTGTATAGTCGTCAGGTGCTGACATTCTGAGTTTCAGCCATATTAATTGCTGGATAAAGGCTATAATCCCCTCTCTTTGAAGCCCAAGACTGATTTTTAGGCAGTACTTCAAAAGCAGCACACAACTGAAGAGGCATATTTCCTACTAGCACTGAATCAACATGATTTACTCTGTTTGCATTCGTCTACATACGCCTTGCATATTTGGCTGCACAACAAAAAGGTGTGAGTTGGCTGTAATATGGTCTAAGGAGAGGTTTTTACTATCCTCAAGTTGATATATGACCTCATCTGAGACATACCGTTCCAGATCTTTGCTTTAAGCATCATTAGGAAAGTATAAACTCCTATATCATGCTTTTGTTACCAATGAAAAATCTTGCCTTACGTTGCTAGAATTTTTTTCTCCCCGCAACATCATATTAAAACTATAATTTAGAGTGAGGCTGATTCTTAAGCCGCGAATAAATAAGGCCAGTGTTTTGAAAAAGCAAACCTTTTTCAAAACATGGATTTTAATATCTTAAATACTGCAGCTTCTTAATTAAATGAAGCTGTGATCCAGCAGCAAATATCCATTATTAAGAATAAATAAACATACTGTTTAGCTTGTTTTCGGGAAAAGGAAACAGGCGAAGAGGTCTTTTAATCGTAAATAAATTTCTAGCAACTGCAGAACTCGTGGCTTAGTGTCGGTGTGTACTCCACTTCTGTCTGTGCCTCTTTTTGTGGCGGGGTGTACTTGGCTTCTGGCTGTCTGTCCACAGAGCCGCACTATAGGGACTTTCTCATCCAGGATTTGCCAAGTATACTTAGTGTTATGTTTGAGAAAGATTAACAATATTTCAGATCAAAGGAGAATCCTGCTGCACGGTCTTACAAGATTGTCATTCACTCCCATTATGGCTCATTTGCACAAGATTTTCGTGTAATATGAGCCATTGTTTTGATGGCAGTGATTTGACATAAAGACGGGGCCAAAATGCATCTCGGAGCCCCACTCCGTCAGGCTGGGGGGTAGCCGGGGCGCAAAGAACTTGCCAATCATAAAATGCAACTTTGTCTCAGTTATATTAAAGCCTTTATCAGGTGGAAAACTTTTGAATGAGCATTAATTCAAGGAGAAAAACTAACAATGGCCATTTTTATTAGAGCATAGGTGCTGTTTTAACTAGGCAAAGTTTTGGTTAATATGAAATGCAAACCTCACATTTGGAGTAATTTTGGTCAGCCACATATTCTGGTGGCTTGTTCGTTACTTTGAAATATTGAGTTTGTTTTAAGATGTTTCACAAAAGTTGGAGAGCCCCACACCAGGAGTGACATAGGAGAATTTTTTTTCTCCCCATATTTATAGTTTAACCTAGTAGCTTCATTTTAAGGATCAAATTTTCCGTATGGATGCTTTGCAGACACTTTAAAATGCAGATGCATTTGACTATAGTGGAAAACAGTAATCAATAAAATTTATTAGAGAAGAAAAGTAATGTGTATCAAAAAATTTTCTTCAATTCCTGTCTTTCAAGTAATAACTTTTTAGGTAAGGTCAGATTTTATGGGTAAATAAGCGTTAAACTTAATAAAGTCACTGGAGCAGTTTTTTAGTCTGATTTAAAACCACAAGTCCTATCTGGACAAAGCCTGTTGCTTTGGCTTTAATACACCCTATTGGGCTTAGGTAGCACAGGAAACTCAGTGCAGGAGTTGATCCGGGATGTCTCAGGCCCAATCCTGTAATTCTTGCTGAGGCCAAACTCCCACTGACTTCAGACAAGGACTGCAGGATGCCCATTCTTTCCCGTCCAGCTAAACACCTTAGGTACAATTATGCAAGTTAAACACAAAATTTCAGCTGTAACTGTAAGTTTCCTGGGTTTCTGTGGGTCTAAATTGTCATTAAGATTTTTACCTATATTTTTTTCTCTCTGTTTTGAGGCATGGTAGTTCTTTTTCCAACACTGGGGGAAAAAGAGAAAATTATTTGAAATGTGAATGCATGAGAAGATGTAGCACGTTATATAGGGATTTAGAAAACAATTTACTTCAAAGAACTAACGGTGTCTTTAAAGCCGTTACTTATGCGTGTGGAGGTATAATGCTAATACACGTGTACGTAAAGCTCTAAAGAAAAGTTACTGTGCAGAAGATTATTTTAAGATGTAAATGGTATGTTCCTCTCCTTTCTGTTTTTGTGGGTAGAATTAGTTAATACTTTGTTATGGACAAAACACTTGAAATAATTAGTTATAAACTGCAAAGAATGTTTAAGAGAGAAAGAAACGTTGAAGAATACCACTGCAGTGATATGTTTCAAATTGTTTTCACACTTTGTATTGCAAGTTACACTTAAATACATCTGGTGTGCTTTTAAAATAAAAATAACTAAAATATCCTTATATGAAAATGTGTGATGGAAGGAACCTTGTGGCTGGGTTATAAAGTCTTGGTAAATGGACAGTAAAGTGGAAACAGTGAAAAACATTTCACTTGGGTGACGATAGCTGGCATCTTCCTTCTAGTCTGTCACAAAAAGGATTTATTTCAGGAAACTCATCACATACTGTGCAAGGTGGCATCTATATGTCAGCAATTCCACTGGCGTTTCATGGAAAGCTTAAAAATATAAACTTTAAACTATTATATCAATGTTTTTATCCCTCATCAGGAAATGCTTGCAAAATACATGAACAACAGCGCCCTCTGTATCTGAAAACCCTCCGATTATTAAAGCCAGACTTTACTACTTACAGAAGGGAGCCTTTTAATTTCAATTACTGTTGTTTTCAACTGCTGGTAGATATAGCTGGGGGAGATGGGGAGGGGTGAGAATATTCGGATATATTTTTAACTGATATGTAACTTTACAATATTACCTGATAGCTTCAGCACCCTTAGGTACAAAAATTACAATAATACATATTTTAAAGTCACCTAGAACAAACGAGCACAAAATAGCAGTAAAGATGTTGCACTTTTGCATTCCCTTCAGCATAATTTAGGTCCACAGTGTGTCATTAACAGTGAAGCATATCACAATCTGGAGTTTTGTTTTAGTACATGTTGGCTGTATTATTTTGATAATTTTTCACTCTTCAAATATTAGATACAGAACCAGAACTATCTGTTTCTTTTAGTGCTTAAAGACATATTCTGGGGAGTTTCCAGAAACCAGTATTAAAGCCAGGGACCGATGCATGACAATATTTCAGAATTTGTTAGACATAATGATGCATTTTAAATTGGGGAACTAACTATTTTTGCAAGGCTCAAAATAGAATTCTGCAAGCAAGTAATTATTATAAAAATGGATTAATTTGAAATAAGTGTTTTATGTTCCTACAATAATAGATGGAAGAAAATGGTCCTGTGTGAAAAGTTCTTGCATAATATTTCTTAATGATCAAAAAGAACAAAAATTAATTTCTATTTGCTATTTATATAAGCAATTAGTACAGCTGAGATGCTAATTAAGCTCATAATATTCTTCACTTATTCCTATAAAAGGCATAAGATGAGTGGTCCAAAAAAATCACAGCATAAACATTAAATTTCTCTTAAATGAAATGCAGCCATTTTAGATATTTTCCACTGACAACTTATTTCTTCAAACCAGAAGCAGTGAATATTAGAGCTATATTTATATTATATATCCATGAACTATAGAAAAGTAGCAGGATACTTTGAATTCTTTTTTAAATAGATTATCTTTTTTCAGTTCTTTGGTAGGGATAATTTAATTCTTCTTTGCTATTTCTCATCACTTCCTTAGTCAATAATTCCTTATCTTTAATATGAAAGTAGCTCCTAATAACAAGTTTTGTGTCTGAAATACGAGTTTTAGAAATGTTCAGGGTTATTTCTACATGGATTGCAGTTTATGGATTGAAAGAAAAAAAAAAGTGAATTGTATGGAAACTATTATAAAGGACTCATTTCATAAAATTAAAGTAGTAAAATTAACATCAGAGTGGTATTCTCTTGCTTGAATAGAATAGAAATAGATCTACATTTGCAACATGATATTAACGTGACAAAATACACTTTTAAAATTTACTCATTTAAGAAAGGCAAACTGTCTTTGTCACAGCAATTAAGAAGTAGAAAGTCTAAAATCATATTGCTTCTGCATATCAACCAAATAGTTTTAAAGGAAATTCAAAGACTTATCTGAACATTAATGTAAGCTTATATTATTGACGTGAAAGGGGGTTAACAATCGGAAAACAATAGTTCTTTGTTGTATTTCTACTTTTAAGCAATTTAAGATGCTGCTTGGAAAGATATGAAGTCTCATGAAATTTTGAAAGACAAAGTACTAATGGCTCTTGGTATCACTGTGTTCATTTTAAAAGCAAATTAAAAGAGTGAGAGAACGGTGCAAATAATTGTTTCATATGTTCTTTGCTTGTGACTGCTGTAATCATCCAAGCTGATTTACAAATGTAGACTTGAAGGTTTCTCAGCTTCCTGCAGTGTAGAAGACTGTTACTTTGGCACTCACACTCATGCCCTTGTAATCACCACTCAAAACTGTGCCCTGGTACTTCCAATTCCCAGTCTCTTGATTGAACACCTCATTCTGTGCTAACAAGGTGTCCAAGGTATTTGAACAGGGGCTGCAGTCAGAAAATTGTTAATGGTTTCACTCATTAAGAGTTGCTGCACTAGTTTTGGTAATTTGGTAACTGTCTAAATTGCAAGTTGATTTTTTTCCTTCATTTTAAAGAATGATGCTAAAATTTGAGACCAGGAACACTAACAGCTACAAAACCCCAGAAGGGTGCTTAAATCACTGTATTTGTATTAAAGCAAAGGGTTTTCATAGCAGAAAGGGTATTATTTTTTTTTGAGGGTATGTTTTAAAATTATTGAGAAATGCAAAAACAAGTATTAAATGGAAACCTAAAGACAGAAAATGTATAAAAAGGGAATAGTAAATGGTAAAACAGCCTGAAGATCTTAAAGAAATGATTTAGGAAGCAAAGCTGATTGATAATGAAATTAAAACCGAAAAAGTCAGAAAGAATTCACCTTTGGTCTGGATGTACTTTTGGGAAATCCTTGAAAATAAAAGGATTTATAGCTGTAGGAAACTGTAGTATATGTACCTGAAAACAGGCCCTAGGAGTCTTAAATATTTTTTTGCTATAGTGCAAGCTAAGCAGAAAGTAAGCCAAGATCAATGGGCCTGATCCTGCAATCCATACTCAAATAAGAATCTTTTCCTTTTTCACTTGTCTGTCTTGCATGAGTGCAGTATTTAGGAAGAAATGTATTCCCTGCAAAAAAGCAATAAAAAATGATTAAAATCCATTAAAAAAATGGCATGTAAGGGATTTTTCTAGTTGCATCCTCCCTGTCATCTGGGATCACTGAGTTACTTTCTTGAGCTATGGAATATTAAAGCAGGGAGTAGGTTCTGTTTTCAGACAATTTACACCTGAAGCAATTTCTCTGATTTCTCTGACAGAAGAATTTTCCCCAAGGAAATTTAATTTTTGGAGTGGAACGAAAGAACTTTTCTAAAAAAAGGTGGAAAAGAATAGTTTGCAGGTTTTTATTTAATCCGCTAAAAGTTTAAGTCATCCCTAAAAACTTGCAATCTACTCATTTAAAAGGGGGATTAAAATTCAGTGAGTCACCCTATGCTGCATCTTTTGGCCAGGTTTTGTGGTTTTTCAATTACATATATCTATCTTTAAAAATGTTCTTCTCTTCTCTGTGGCTGTGAAAGATGCACGCAGAAGAGAAGGGAAACTATAAAGGAAACGCTAATACTGGCCACACAGAAAGCACTGTCAAAAGCACACTATAAACAAACTGAGGAGAGATTTTTTTTTTCCTGTTGTTTTTCTTCCATTAATTTTAAATATTCTTTGTAACTTTAGAAAGCAAACTACTTTCCGGCAAAAGTGTGGATAATACCCTTGTGGTAGGTGGTTTGAACTTGTTCTTTACTGAACAAGTATACACTTTAGTAAAAATCATATAGGAAAACGTAAAAATAATATTGTAAATATTTTGCCAGATTTGAAATATGATATGATTTGGCCTTCACAGAAATATTCTAACCAGCAGGCAATACTCATCTGATTTTGTTCGAGCAGAATCTCTCTCATACAGCTCTTTTAAGCAATGCTCTTTCATAAAGTTATGCTAGCCACATAATTTGTCTCTCAGCTGGCTGGGATATCTCTCCAAGGTACACAGATCTTTTTCATGATGGAAAAAAAAAGTGCAAGCAAAAGAGCAAAATGAAAGCATTATTTACAATGCTGGTATAGTTTGCTTAGAAATATGCTGTGAGTAAGCATGTAAATGTGAGCTGTTGAACACAACATACTTTTTGAACATTATAGGAGCACAGCACATCTCTGTGTTTTACATTCATTCCTATCTTTATTTAGATTCATGCTTTTAAAAACTTTTTGGCATTTGTAGTTAATCAAGAATGGAAATTATGCTGATGTTTAAAAAGCAAAGGGCCTATTAATATGATCTATGTATAAGTTTTCTTTCCTGTGTCCATTTTGCTCTCCTTCTCTGACTGCAGTTGCAGAGGGAGTGGATAAATAATTTTTGGATGGAAAGTCTGTTTGAATTTTGATGTGTGATCGGTGTATTTCTGAACTAGACAGTGGAAGTTTTTTTCCCTTTAGTAGTTAAGTCATTCCTCTGGAACTGATTGCGAAGATAAAACCCCATCTGTATAAACTGAAAACTTTTCTTTTTGAACTGGAAGTTGAATGCAGACCATGACTTTTCCATAGAAAAATTACAGAAATAATGGCCCCTGGCTGTGGAGGCACTTTTTTGTTTTTCATGAATCAGGCACAAAGTTATTTAAATTAATTCTGGTCTCATCACCCTAATAGAATATCATTACTGATCTTTACAAAAAATACTAGAAATCAGCAGTGTGTGGATGTAATAGCAATAGCTGTTTGACCAACTTCTCCAAACAATTTTTTCTTTATTGAAAAGCAAGGCTACTGATGACAATGCTCACTCATGATGCACATATTTCGTGCATTTCACACATTATCTTTTTATGTTAATTGCATATATTAAAAGTACTAACTACTCTATTGCTTCATGATCAATAGAGGGTAATTTATTTACTGTCTTCTGAAAGCAGTCATTAAAGAAAAAATCAGAAGAATCTTTCTTCATGAAAAGGAAACTCCGTAAATATTTCCATGTAATTAAAAAAAAATATGACAAAATACAAGTTTTACCTCCCAAACTTAGTCTATAGCTATGCACCATCTAAAGGGTTCTGCTCTTCTGATTGGGTCCACTACGTAATTTGTACTCACGTATGTTTGCATGGACTGCAAGGAAACAGACTAATTTCTCCGTGACTCTGCTGCCTAACAGAATGCAGGATCTCAGGTATCACAGCTACAGTATGTTAAGTGCTAATACTTATATAAATGTGGATATTTTACTAATAGTTCCCTTCCCCCTCCCCGACCCTGACACCTCTGTACTTCCCCAGTTCCTCTTCCGAATGTGTGGAATGTCCCTGGAATGAGGACCCTTCTTCCCCTGAGTTTTCTGGATTGGGTCCCTTTGCCAGGGGAGGAGAAAGCTTGGGGTTGTGTGAACCAGTGGAACCATCCCAGATTTGGCACACTCTCCAGTGGCCCTTTTCTGCCTGCTAGTTAATGTGCATGGGCTTCCTATAAAGTGCATCTCTGCCTTGATTAGGTGAGAGGCAGACTTTGGTGGTCCCAGGAGTATCCTCCCCTGTGAAAAGACATGGATCTAAAGTAAGGGCAGAATCTGCGTTTTAAAGACACTCCAGAATGGGAAAGGCTGGTGCCTTACCTTAACAATGAATACAGCAGCTGAAAGATAGCCAGTGTGCCATCCTAGCACTGCCAAAAGATAGGACATTCTTTGTGACAGCCATCAATTTTACAGAAATTTGTCACTGACCTGGGCAGAAAGAGAACTGAGGTCTTCTTCAGAGGCTCCACTCATCTGCTCATCCTACAGCTCAGCAGCATGCTCCTCCCAGCCAGCGCTGCCAGTGATGAGTGTGCCGAGAAGGGAGCACGTTTCCCAGGCGCCGGCACAAAGAAGAAGCAGGGACAATGGGGCTGGGATGAAGGTGAGGACAAGAGGGCTTCTTGACACTAAGAGGAAGCACCTTTCAAAACTTCTCCATGCCTTCTCTGCAGCACAAGATAAAAAGGCCTGAGGAGAGTAGTGAGGAGGATAGTTTTAGTGGAGAGTACATGGTTCTAATGTGCCTAAATCCAATCCTTAATAAGGAAGTATACTAAGCATTTAGGTTCAGCATTATCCTCACTCTCACTACACAGGGAGAGTAAATTGATAGCTCCAATCCTGCTTTTATTCCAATATCAGGTTTCTCTGGACTTCCTGTCTTACTCATCACTTTGTATCTAATGGTTCGTACACAACACTCAGCATGCGCTCTGTAAAAATGGATCACACAAGACGATGTGGATTTAAATAGGTGCAGTGACTTTTTTAACCTTTGATGGGTGGTTCTCGGCTGTGTTCAAAACCTCCATTTTCCAGCTGGAGTTAATGGGGGTAATGGAATTAGTTACTGAGGAAAAGTCTTACGTGAGTAAGAATACTATTCTAAACTATCTGTGTTTCCCATGTTGTTTGTTTATTCCTAATAGTGTTTTGTTTTTTTTTTTTCTTGTAATATCAAAGATGTGGGCATGATATTGCAGCACAAGAGCACCTAGTCCATCAAAAGTATTCATAAAAACCTTTACAGCAACTTGCTGAGCCATGGCAATTTCTTTGCCATGAAATTGCAAAATCCAGATCACAGTGATTGACAAGTTCAACATAATATGTAAACAATGAGTTATCCATATAGAACTTGAAAAACACCAGTTGGATAGATAGGAAATAGCCCAGCACTGTGATGGTCCATTGTTTTTTGCCCCATGTAGTTCTTAAGTTATGTACATTTTACACAAGCAAGGTCTTTCCCAATCCCTGATGAGCCCATCTTCAAACTTAGGAGTAAAAGAGCAGTGGGTCTTTTGGAAGGTTTTGGGGAGTCAGGACCACTTCAGCTTTACTGTCAGGTTTCATTGGCTGTCAGGGTGATGAGTACCAGTATAATGATTTGCTATAATCAGAGGAAGTGAGGTTCAGAGTGTTGTGGGCAGTGGTGTCCAAGAGGACCCTGAAGTGGCTCAGGGATTCACATTCCTGTCCTCAGGTCCCTACTCAGATCAGAGGTGCACCATTGCCTTTCTGAAGAATATCTACCAGAAGGGCTTAGTGCAGATGTTGTTCTGGAGAAGTCAGAGGGGTCAAAGATGTCTTTGGTATTAATGAATGTGCTGACTGAAAATATGAGAAATTTTACTAACTTTCCCGGATGCTTCTAAAGGCACTTTTATGGTTCCTCAGTTTTGTGTGTCTACGTTCTTAACATTACTCTGTCCTAGTTTTAATCAGTATCTATTTTTGGTTAAAAATGTGCTTCACTTTCTTCTGATGTAGCAAAACAGAGCCTGAGTATTAACTAGAGCTTCCTGCCTGCTCTTGGTTTTCCCAAAGTGCACTCAAACAAGCACAAGATCAGTGTTTGTACCTTGGTGCTACTGTGTGCATGACATGAGTCTTTGGACTTCCACAAAAAAAATGAGCTTGGGACTGGTCCTGGGAATAGGCAAAGAAGCAGTTGTGCTGGGCACTGCTGTGGAGAACAAAGGAAGGGCCATGATGCTGGGGCATGCAGTGCTGATGACGTGGAGACCCGGCTCTGAGGAACAGTAGTTGCTGCCTCTCTCTTCTTAGCTGCCTTAGCATCAGCAGGCACAGGAAGCCTCCTGGTCCATGTCTTCTCTCATTGCTCTCCTTCTCTGCTTTTGAACCACTCCCTTTTCTTGGATTGAGCCCTGTTTATGTTGTTAAACTGCCTTGAACTGAACCCGCCTGTGCTCCTTATTGAGTGTGACCTAAAAATCTTCAGTAAGCCTGAAATCTTACTACTAAAACGCTGTATAATTTGCTTTGAATACAAGTCTGGTTTGCCACTCCACAGGTAGGCAATGGGGTCGAAGAGCACAGCACTGGGCATGATTGCCACCTTTTCACTTGCATGCAGCGCAGTTTGGGAAGGAGCACTGCCATGCCTCCAACGATGGCTGTGTCTTCAAGGTCTAGATGAGCCCTAAGTGCTTGGAGTTCATTCCTGATGCATGACATGAAAGCTGCAGGGTCGGAGGTCGTTAACCAAACATCAGTTCCTTCTAATGTTGCGTTACAGCGCTCCACATGTATAACACAGAGGACAGAATCACCACTATTTTTACTTACTTTCACAGTTTAAGAGGTCTCAGTGTTACAATTTTTCCTGTTGATACTCTGTCTATATTTTTGTTTACTAGGTTTTACACCATTATTGCTAATTATACCCTGCTTCTCACCATGCCCTTGTGCTCTTCCTTTCCTTAATATATACACCCTTCAAATTCTACTACTTGCTAGTCTATGTTTGGCCAACATGTACCTAAGGTTTTTTTAAAATATATTTTCTCACTATTGTGAAATAGAATAACAGAAAACTTCTGTGAAATAATTTGTCTCTATCTGAAATCAATGACAGAGCTCCCAATTGTAGTTAGCTAAGAGCTTTTGTTGATTTCCTCTTCTGGTAATATAAATGACATGTTTTTTCATCAGCAGATTCTTTTTTGTGAGGAAGGTTTTATATGTTATAGCTGAAAGGAATGAAAAAGGAGACAATATCATTTAGGAAAAGTGTGACTATGTGGGTACAGAAAATGTTTGAATTTTTGCAATCTTGAGAAGAAATAAACCTGGAATATATTTATTGGTGCATTCCAGATAAGCAATTTCTATTGTGATGTGTTCTCTCGGAGACTGTACTATGGAAAATTGAGAATAATGGGCCGTGTCATGCCTTCAGTCCATGTGCAGAACTCACACTGCTGTCAATAGGAGCTCTCTTCACAAACCAAGGCCTATATATGACCCATAGAGTCACTACTAGATCTTTCCCATACATAACTACAAAATTAATGGAGCATTGTAATCCATTTTGAGATCTAATGAAATACACCATGATTTAAATTGCAATTAAACAGAGATGTCAATAGGCATTGATGAGTTTCCACATGAAGACAGCAACATTCCTGCTACAAACTTACAGCTTTTGAGGGGTAATGGCTCATAGACTCTAAAAACACATTTACTCAGAGCATTATTGATTAAACATCTCAGGAGTCTTAAACATGTGAATTATATCTTTAGTTGTAAGACATAATTTGTACATCCAAGACTCGATCCATTCTGGAAAGATCACAGAATCCCATGTGATAAAATTCAGCATTTCTTAATTGCCTACATTTAAAAATAGAAAATCATAACATCGTTAACTTATGCTCTTATAGTAGGGGGAGGTTGGAAGGTTGTAGAGTTCAAGTGATTCACAAAGACGTGTATTTATGATGAAGTTTCATGTGTCCATGGCTTTTTAAATTATTTAACGTTCAAAACTATTCTGGGGTCATGTTTGTGTGAGAAATGTCATGAAATAATTAGGGCCTGTGTATTTCATAGCACAGAAAGACCAAATTTCATTACAACAGTGTTTAAACTCTATAGCAGAACTTTTGAATCCCACAGTAATATTAATCTTCTAGTGCTCTGAAATTTTTCATTCCCTGCTTCCTACCCTCATAAAAATACACACAGAGCTGTGGCTTATCTTTGAAATTACCCATTGACATAAAATATGAGGACTATTATTTTCAACTGTGTTTCAAGGAAATGTTTTCCAATATGCTTACTAGGCAGAACGGTTCTGGTCTTTAGGCAGGAGCTCCCGTTACCCTGCCCAGAAGTTGACCTCCCTACTTGCCCTTGCCCCACTGACCCGTGCTCGCCAGGGGCTCGTGCATCAGCCCGCACCTTCTGCCAGCACCTGGCTGCCATGAACTGGCTTTCTCATTTCTCTAAACAGTAGTTCATCCTCCTATTTTGTATACTTCTGCAAAATAATAAAGAGGTCATTATACGTTGTAATGTAATTCTCTCTTCTCTGGATAAGACGAGTGCTGGCCAGTATGTCAGAGACTCCAGGCTTCAGCAAATCCACAGTGTCCTGAAGAGATGTAATTTCCCAGTGAAGGAAGAGCAGAGTTTCCTGGACTCCAGATGAATTAAATGAGGAAGTCATTCCCCTCAGACTCTCTGCAAACTCTGACAGAACCCAAAATTTCACTTGCTTTTGAGATTTTTTTTTTTGGTGTAATTATATGGACTAGACATTATACATGTTCTTTTTATGAATAAAGTAAGATAAATTAGAGTGATATGACTAAAAGGTGACGTATGGAATACATTACAGGACCACAACAGTTGTAAAAAAAAAAATCACACAGAAAAGCCCAAGAGAATTTAATATTAGTGATGTTACCATTGAATTTTTGAGAAGAAGTTTTGAGTTTGACCAAATAATTTTGCATTGGTTTTTTTTTTTGATGCCTGCTGGTTTTTATTCTATGATACTGTAGCTTCTTTAGGAGTTATCTTGCCAGAAGGCTTACCTATCAGAAGGCTTGGCAGCTATGTTGTGATGTTCTCAGAAAGCAGTGAGGCACTGGCACTGAGTAAAAATTACACAGGTCTCATTTACTCCACTGCAACACCTCCATTTAATATCCCACCTTAGCAGAGAGACGGATACTTTGCATCAGCATCACTCCTCTGTGCTGAAGTTTATCTCTAGGCAACATATAAACACACTCCTTGGAAAGTATTTAAGCCAGGAGTACATCTAAAAGCTGTTTTTTCTTATTGTTTCCTGGCTTTCTGGACACTAACCAAGACCAGCAAATTCTTAAATCCTACAAATGATTTCAGCCATCTGTAAGTTATAAAAGAACTCTGTTCAACCTTGAATATCCAAGCTGATTTCTGTTCCTATCGCGGGTTGCTGCGCTGTTGAGCCCTCTTTGGTCTCAAATAGGCTTTGGGTTTTTTTTCTTCCTTTGTCTGCCTTTTCAGCTTACACCTTCTCTGCGAGAAAGGTCTTAGATGACAAGAAAGGGTCTCTGAGCTCACCGTCTCCTACTTTCCACGCACTGCATTTGGAGGGGTAGTATATAAAACTTTGCCGGCGTAGTCTGGACACTGCTGTCCCAGTAAGGACTACAGGGAAAAAGAACCAGGAACTCAGGTTTATTGCTTACATTTTCTTTCTTGACCCTTTCCCCTTGCCCCCCGAACAGACAGGTGATCTTTCATCTTACCTTTCTCCTTTGATCAAGGTGCAGTCGCCTGCATAATAGAACAAACTTTTGGTCTAGTAAACTGTGAAGCTCGACTTTGGAACATCTACTGATTTCTATTAAATGAAGCAACACTTCTTCCTCGCCACAATCAGTGGAATTTTTTCCACAGTCAAGCTTGCTAAGAACAGTTTAAATTACGTTTTTCTGGACTGAAACTCTCAGTTCCCAGACTCTTCTTCTTTTTACTCCTGTGAACATAGTGCTATACTGTATGTCAAATTGGTCTTGTTTGTGGGTTCATTTTCCCCTCCATTAGAACAGCTTTTCTCTCTTTTTTTTTTCCTTCTTGTGATATTGTTCAAAGGCTTCTTGTGATGCCTTGAAAAAAGTTATTGATTGTTAGATCATTTCTCTCATTCATTCAGATGTTTTCTGGTCCCCAGATGGAAACATCACAGCTGCTGCTCTGGAATTCACTATCGACTTTTGTCTCTGGATTATCAGAGCCCCAAGCAAAAAGGCCTGAATCCAGGCACCCCTTTTGCCTCTGTTGAGGCTTAAAGCTGTTATCCTTACAGCTCAAAGGAAGTTCCAGTGCCTATATATGACCAGAGTCTGGAGCAGTAAGGTCCTATGACTGCTTTCTTTGAACTATTTTTCTAGTGCTCCTTTTTTTAGTTTCTGTATAATTTTTCAGCTCTTCAGTAGGAGCACCAGATCTTGGAGACTAGTCTGCTTTCCTGCCTCCCTCTACTGTTGTTATTTCTGCCCTGGTCATTTGTTATAGGTTCGAGGGCCAGAATCAGCCTGACAAATTAGTATTTTTCAAATTCAGTCTTTGATGACCAGCAGCCATCTGCTCAGACAAAGAAGAAAGTGGGAAGGATTGCCGTGTTTTAAACGCTTTTCACCCAATCCCTCAAGGAAAGCCTCTTTTTTAAATTCAAAGGGTTGTTATGATTCAAAGAAAATGCTTATTCTACAGACTGTTTCCTTTCCATTAAAGTTTATTTATACCCCCCTCCTTGTCTGAGGGTATAATTATGAATGATCTAAGCTTGTACTGAAAATCCTAAATTAAAAAATACATCTGTTGCAAGGATTCTCTCACCAGAAACCTTGAAAATGTTATCCTGTCTGTGTATCCATATATCTGTCTGTCTCTCTCTAGGTTTATGGCTGTCCTTTATATGTTCCAGAAGTAAATGGGATTAGATCACTTGCTGTATATTTTAACTGCTGTATACATTCATGAAAGGAATAAAACTATGTGGAAGTCTGAATAAGTTATTTATTTATATTCACCTTCAATCACATTTTCACTTGTTGAAAACTGAGGGGATTAGATTGTATTGTTCTTCCCTTTCTTGATTTAGGAACAACCATAAGTGTAAAAAACCATTTTTTAAATGGTAAAAGTTATGTTTAAAAAGAAAAGAGAACTATAGCATGAATGATATGAACTGTAACAGTGTTCATTCAAAAGCTAGGTGTTTTCCTGACAAAAAAGTGCAATTACTTTAGCCCAACTTTTCAACATACCTCAGGAAGCATCAGTGAAACACATTTATTTTTAGTTAAGGCCAACTCTGTCCCAACATTTGCTCTAAATATGAGGACCAAAGAGCATCAGAAAAGGACATTATTTCTTCAGTCCTTTGAAGCTGCTGCCTCCTGATATGTAGCTCAAGGGAGGGCAACACCACGCGGACAGTGGATTCATGGCAAAATCTCCACTTGGCAGAAGATATCTAGATAGTACTTTTCTGAGTTGGATTTCACCTGATTAATAATCTTATTTTTCATTTTGAAAACATTACAGTGAAATGAGTCCATTAAGATGCTGTAATGTTAATTAACATTGTCATAAGCTCTTCTTTCATTTCACTTGCATGCATTTTTGAAAGGTACGTTGTGGAAATGATTCTTTTACCCTGCCATTTGCCTATATATCATTTCATGCTAGTACTGAAAGGTTAAATGTTATAATTTATGCTAATTTTAATTTTCCCTAGTGCCATAGGCAGTACAAATCAAGCAGCAGCAATTGATTATACATCACTGACAGTATAAAACAGAGCAAGCATACAGTTCTGTCAATGAAAGGCCTGTGCCAGGTTAGTCATAGTTAGGTTGTTATGGCCACCTGAGAACAGCAGTCAAAACCAAGCAATAATGATGATAGGAATATTTATTTTGTGCATAGTTCTGGATCCAAGCCATTTTAATAAATAATTTTCCATGGTACTTTTGTGCCTCAAGAACTGTGATGGAAAGGCTGTTTGCCTCTCGAAGAATTTTGTGCAATAAATATCAGATCTAAATTTGGGCTTTGGCTTCTCAGAGGAGGGACTGAAGCCATAGAGGTCAAGCAGAATTTCACCGAAGCATGTGCTTGTACAAGAATATGTAGGTTACAATTTCAGGAGAAGGAAGAACTCAAAGTATGGCTTAGGCCATCAACAGGCAGAAAGATTTCTCACTAACTTGGTATCATCTGGCAGCTAATTAGATCCCTGTCACTATCACAAAGAGTACCTTTGGAGCTGAGGAATGATAGTCAGGTTCTCAGATAGAGCTTTTCAAATAGCCAGGTTAAACATCCATGTTGTTCATTTACACTGGTCTTAAACCCTTTCCTCCTCTTCTCACAGCACAGAGAAGGCAACACATCACCCTTACTTAGACCTCTTCGGAGCATATCTTTGCTGTTACTCTGCTCCTCCAAAACTAGAATTTTCTCCACAAATGTAGCTTCGGGGAAGATTGCAGGCACTTATTTTCATGGATGAATAGCTCATTCCCTGCTCTGCAACCTACCTTGTAGAAACAGAAGAGGAAAATGAGGTCACAGAAGTAGGAAGTACTGGGTAGCAACTGGTATTTTAACAGCATCATGGGACAGATTCTTAATTCGCATGAAAGACAGGCTGAGATGACTTAAAGCTCTTTGAGACAGAAGAAAATGCCATTTGGAGGCAAACAGAAGTGACCAATTGGCTGTTGGCAGTACAGGGAGACTCAGTCTGGGCTGGGAAAAGTGGTTAAGTGTCTCAAGAGCTTTTCTGCTTTTAAGCATCCCCCAACCTGGGTATAAGCCACTGTGGGCACCTTCCTAGAAAGATACTGTTGGAAGGGGTGAGCTGCAGAGAGGGTTGCAGTCTTGCCGGTACATGTAAAAGGACAGTCAATGCCACATTGCTTATGGGAGAACAAAATGGAGCATTGACAATGGGATTAGGGAATTATTGGCTGAGTGGAGGGCAAGTGGGTAACCCAGTGAGACAAAGACAATTACACACTTACACAGATCACAGAAGATGGGAAGAAGATTCTTGCAACGAGGCAACAACAACTGAAAGGCAAATGCTCCAATAACACTTTCTCAAAAATACTTGAAAAATTTCAGTGTACAAATCCTCTTGACTTTTAGTTGGAAGTCAGTTTTGGGTGGTTTCAGCACTCTAACTACAACAGCCATTCTTGCTGATTCTTATGGGTCTAGAACTTATTCAATGTTTGTGTGATAAAGCTTAAAATAGAAATAGGAATTTAGCTTGTCCACACATCAGCTTTGCGTTACAATATGATTTTGGTAAAGAGACGTATTTGTGAATAATGCTGATGTAGTACTAAAAGATTAGAATACTCAGTTTCAAATACAGTGCTTTAATTTAAAGAAGACACCATTATTTTTTTCATGTAGCTATTGCTCTTTGACTTAGAATTAGTGAAACACGGACTGGTTACTTTAACCCAGATGGTTTCTTCCCCACCCATAAAGACTGGTTACTTTAGCACAGATGTCTCTTTTTCTTCCATAAGGCATATTAGAAGGAAAACAAAGATTCACATTTAAGCAATAAATAATAACAACTACCACCCCTATTGGCTTAGATATGTCCAAATCCAAAACCACAGCTAAAAGTTACTTTAAAGTGTGGTGGGCCACAACTTATAGTTCTTTCATTTTGCGTTCTTTTTAAAAGATTTGACTTTGTTGACATTTTTTACACTGTTTCAATTGATCTTTATTGAAAAAGAATAAGGATGGAGCAGACTGGCAATTTTATTTGACAGATGATTAATATCTTTGCTTAGATCTGGCCTGAAGTGTAACCACAAAGTGTTTGATAAGGGAGGGATAAAATATGGTTTGCAGGCAGTTGGGAGTTTAAGGAACATAAAATGGCTGAATGGCAATCTTAAAAATGCAAGGTAGAGAACCATGAGGCTGTGTTAGCACTGTACCGGTGCCCTTTCATCCTAGGGTTATTCTGACTTCTTTTCTGATTGCTCTTGGCTCATGGTGGATGAGTCTCGCTTGGTACATGTGCAGAAAGGTCTCTTTATGAACAGGTATCCCCTTTGGTGCATAGGATAGTGGCTCAGCCTCATTTCCCAAAGTCCCTAGGCTAGTCTTGGAGCACCAAGTCTGGGTCTGAGATCAGCACAGGGCTTTTGTGGCTTGCTTAGGGTCCTTTGGGCTAGCCTGCTTTCCCTCGCCATAAGGAAGCTGTTCTCCCATTTCCTGTCTAGCACGATGCCATAATGGATTCCTTGCAACAGAAACTCCCCCACGGTTCCCACTCTGCTTTTTCCAAAAGGAGGGTGATCTGGCCCAAGCTAAGCTCGGGTGCAATTGAAAACAAAATTCTTTTATGATAACAAGTTTTCTCCATCTTTTTAGCCCAGTCCAAATTTTGCTACTGCAGGGAAAAGTTGGTTGTAAGGATTTATATGATGTTTATTTAATTACTAATTTCTGTAAAAGAAAAATTAATTCTGTTACTTGTGGTGACGCGTCATGCCAGGAATAACATTTAGCATGTATGGCTTAACACAATAGACCATTTTTAAAGGACCTTTTCCTAAAATTTAATTTTAGATTTGGGACTATGGAGCATTTAACTTACCTTCAGGAGGATATTTTGAATAAAAATAACAAGAAACTGCCTTACTAGAATATCAACCATGCTTGACTGATATTAACCATATGAAAAAATGTATGAGACGTATAAACTTCACATAAGAACTACAGTTAAGCCCTCTCATATTTTTCTTTTAAAATGGATGTCCAAACTTTAGAAGTCCGTATGTTATTCTTCTTAAGATCCAAATATATTTTTGGAGACTGAGTTCCTACTGTTTGCAATAATGAACACCTCATGGATGGCAGGGAAAAAAAAATCAACTTTTCTTAATGCTACTGTTGGCCAAAGGGAAAGTGAAAAATAATTTTATAACAAGATATCCTCTGTACTAGAACTGCATTTTTTTTTCCCATCCCTGGAAGCAGAAAGAAGTGTTTCAGGGAAGCCTCCTTGCCTTTACCCCCTGTTTTCTTCCCCTATACCCTGGAAGTTTGCCCCAGAGCAAACCCCATGTGACCTAGCGTGGCATAAGGCTGAGGAAGCCACTACAAGTAGCTGTTTTCTCCCTGAGTGCCGGGGAGCAAGGACTGACCAAAGTCAATGACAAGGCTCCTCTTGACTTCACTGGGTGTTGGATGCTGCCCAAGCAGTTGATCCAGGACTTACTGCCTGGTAGAGCCCGTTGAAACTGGAGACAACACACACATAACCAGTCTAATACTGGTCTGACAGCCCCTCGCAGCACAGTGTACTGGCACCCCAGGATATACTCTGCCTCGTTAGCTGTCCTGTATTGTCTTCTGTAAATATAGTGAGTAATACAAAAAGCATTTACTAATGAGGCTTAAAATTTTCCTTCAAATGATCGTCTTGCATATTTACATGCTTGTGGTTTGCTGCCATTATATGCACCATTTTTTGGCCTATCTCCTTCATTCATGCTCTCTGGGAAACATACTCCTTTGAGAGTGCTGCAGATATAATTTTGTTCCCTCCGTTTTTGCAGGATGCTTTGCTAGTTGTGTGCCAGTTGTCTTAGAAATGCTAGTTTAATTGGCTGAGTAGTCAGAAGGGTTTTTACAGCTGGGGGCTCTAAAACTGGCACGTGCATTTTGTTTGTGTCTGAGGGTGAACGTGACGCCCCAAACCAGGCTGTTTTAAACCTCAGTGATTGGCGCAATACTCCCCCTTAAGTCAGAGGTTACATTTCAAGGACCGGCTCCGCTCCTTGGGTTGCCGACCCCTGGTGATAGGAAGTCTGCTTGGAGCAAGGTCACAGCAGCACAAACCACCTGCCCATTGCCCAGTGCCAGAGGCCGGGAGCCAGGCAATCCTGTGCCAAAAGTGCGGGAGGCAGGAGGGGAGCAGGAGGGGAGAGGCCTGGGCAGAGGCTGCTGCAGCCCTGCCCCTGGACAGCCTCCACTGGCAGCGATCCCAGGGAGCCAGGACAAGGTTTGCCGAGCCACCTTTCACCTTTGCTGGACTCCCCGAAAGAAGCTGAGGGTGCAAGGGCTGCAGCTTCCCACATGCGTAAACTTGCTTTCTCCAGGGGCCTGTCTGCAGCGAGGTATCGGACATATCATAAGCACTGGCTTAAGTTCTTAAGGATGAAAGCAAAAGGTAGATAAGATTCTCCAAACAGCAGCAGAGGATGGAGCTAGCAGCTGTCTGAACCTGCTGTGGCATGACACAACTGGCTGGAAGGTGCTGAAGAAGAAGCTGAAGGGGGTGACTTCCATCCTGCCTAGAGGCGACCATCAGCCAACCCAACGGTAGCACATCCTCCTGCTCAGTGTTTTGGGGACAAAGGTGTGACCTGATACAGGAGCCGTTTCTGCGGAGTTCCCAACTGCTGCTTCTGCTTGTTTTGCAAGGGCCAAGAAGGGAGAAGGACTTTACACTCCATGGCAAATAATACAAATGGAGTGCAAATATTGGAAGAATCAGCTTTAGCTGTAACAAATATAGATTAGCTTAGAAATAGCTACAGGTCAAACATTTCTCTTATCACTATACCTCATTTTTATTGACATATACTTGCTAAATCTTAATTCTTTGATCTGAAATGGTGATGGACATTCAGAATGACACAACTAGGTAAATATCATACAAAAGCAAGTTCCAGAAGAAATTGCCAGAGGAGTCATTCTTCAGAAATCCTAGTTGTAAAATATTGCCTCCCAGATCATGAGACAACTGCAAGAAGCATGCATGAC
Organism: Gymnogyps californianus; assembly: GCF_018139145.2. Classification (NCBI taxonomy): domain Eukaryota; kingdom Metazoa; phylum Chordata; class Aves; order Accipitriformes; family Cathartidae; genus Gymnogyps; species Gymnogyps californianus. The sequence goes on from NC_059480.1 coordinate 14,183,671, forward strand.
TTCATTTAAGAATAAGTTTCCTCAAGGAACTTTAACTTTCATTTAAGATCTGGAAATCTGTATATCTGTAAGAAGTTATATGTAAAATGCATTTTACTCTTTGAAGCAGAAGGCTTTTAAGGGACTTAATTAATTCTGGTTTTAACATGGATGATGATATCTGTACATTAGTTTCATGTACTCCAGGTGATGTACTGACTTTATTTAGGAGCCTCTCAGCTTATGTGAGTCAAGATAGTTCTATGGATGTGCTGATATAACTCTGATGAGATACCACACACAGACTGCTTTTTTTATGACTTTGAATATTTATTTGAAGTTTTCATTTAAAGAGATTTTGGTGGAGTCATTCTGCCTGATGAATATAGTTGTTTTTTTTTTTTTTTCCTGATGTAAAAGGGTTTGCTTCCCCCATCTGGCCATGTACCCATTGTGTCGATTTCTGCAACTCTGTTGCTCCAAAAAAAGCACATAGACTCATGTGGTTGAAGTAATCCGCCTCCCACCATCCCTCCCATCTATTGAAATAGCTTTAGTCACCCAAATACAAACCTACCCCATACTCTTTCATGTTTCATCCCCAAACCAGATTTTGCTGCCTGTCCTTTCCTAAAGCCATTACCAGTTTAGACTTGTAATTCTCTTCCCTGCATTATTCCCTCCGGTTCCTCTCTATCCATGGTCTTTTCCATGACCCCATGGATCTCTTGCCTTCACCAGCCTGAAGCATTTCCCACAGCTCTTCCTAAGCGGCCAGTGAAAGCCATGAGGCACATCTGAGCACCAGCCCTGCCCTCAACACCTTCTTACATTTGTAGCCACAGTATCTAAATGACCTTTAAACAAAGATTTCTAGAACTATAAAAGAGTTTAAGAGGAAAGCAACAAAATAAATACATTTAGAATTAATATCTCCAAGAGAAACATCTGTTTGTTCCTTTGAGTGACCAAAGGCAAATTCTTACACATGTTCAGAACATGCTGCAGACTAATGCCCAAAGCTGCCAAAATGAACTTTCAGTTCAGTGTCCTTAATAACAGATCCCAAACAATTTACTGGTAGTACTAATATAGCATCTTCTGTTTTATTAGGGAGGTAATAACACTTTTTTTAAAAAAGATTTTTTTCTTCAGGTATATATTGTAGCATTGCACTTTAGGCTGCCCATATCTTCAAATTTTAGAAGCTTCAGTAGACAACTATTATCTTGAGGAGACTTTTTTCACAGGGAGTTCACTTGTGGGACTTCATTTACTTGGAACAGACTTCTAATTAGTAACAAAATTAATAAGTTTAAAAAAGAATCAGAAAAATAGACACAGTGGAGGGTGCAAGAGTATTAAATACAAGCAGTAGGAGACAGCATTCGTCAAAATGGAGCTGGAGTGCAGCAGTGGACCACTCGGATTATGCCTGTTCCCGCGGGCTTGGGAACATGGCCAGGCTGCACCTTGCAGAGGAGAGAAAGAGCTACTCACTGCCCTCTTGCTTGGGAGAAAAGAAGAGGAAGGGCTAGCAGGGACCTGCCGGCTCTCCTGCTAGGTCCTTGGTTTGGGCTCCCAGATAAGCCATGGAGGATGACTGTAGTCCCCAAGTCCTAGCAGAGGGCCTTAGGCTGCACATGAGGAAAGTTTCTTCTCACCTTGCTGGATGCATATAAGAAACCTGACCCCAGGACTTGATCTGAATCAATGGGGGCTGGGAGACTAGGGGAGTGTTTAGAATATTTAACAGAAATATTCAGTTATTGCAATTCAGCTTTTGCTTCTTGGAGTAAGTGTGTGGCCACGCACACACAAGCATCTCACCTAGAAGAGATGTGTTTGTGTATTTTGTGAGTGTAAATATCATTGCACAGCGAAACAGTTGTGCTCCTTATATACTGCCCTTCTGTATGCTTCAGCAATTTTTCACTCATCTAGACAGAACTGCAATTTCAAACTTTCCCAGGGTAGCAGTAACATCCACTCTTCACTTTTTGTAATATGTTCAGAGCTTTCTCGATGAGCACACACATGATGCATCCCAGAGTATGTATCACTGTTCAGCATCCATCCTTTTCCCTGTGGTACCTCTCCTTGGAGAGGGGCGATAAGTTCAGTACACTAACCACACAGGGAACACAAACACCCGTTTAATGGATGTCACACAAAAACACAGTGTAGGTGAAAGCGTTCCACACTTCCCGTGAGTAAAGAGAACATGAATGGGAAAGAAACTTCCTTGACAGGGTCAATTTTCTGAAGTGTGAGTAGAAGCTCTAAACAAGATCTCCCACATCCACAGGCAATGCTCCAGCATGCAGATGAAGTGAGATCTGACATTCCTAATGCAGCAGTTAATTATTTGTTGATTAAATACCACATTAGAATTTATTTATGAAATAGAAGGCATATTTTATAATATTTTTTTTCAGATTTAAATGTCTAACCTCTCCTTCTGGCAACAAATCTAGCTTATATCCATTGAAGTTATCTTTCTGTGATGATACAAACAGAGGCAAGGAATATTGATTTTGGTGGGGTGTTGAGATATAGCCATCTGTTTGCCAAGCATGAATACTTTCAATTCATTTCCAATAGAGCCTAGAAAAGCCATCAAAAAATAGTCACTTTTAGCTGTTACAGGCAGCTTAGACTGGAGACATTTTAAAAGAACACAATTTCAAGGTGTTCTCCACTTGCCTTCCAAACAGTTGGCCCTGTGATATTTGGCCATCCAAAAAAAGAGCGTACTTTTGAATGGCCTCCTTGCACCATCTACAGGATTTGATAGGACATTTTGGAGGTCATGATTTTAAAAACAGAAGAAAGTCCTTACCTCAGAAGCAGTGCCAACATAGGCAGCAAGCAGAGAAGAAAGGTCCCTGTCCTAGTTGGGAAGTTAGGTGCAGCAAAAAGGAAATTTGTGTATATGAAACTGTAACAAGTCACAAGTACCCATCTCCTGTAGTCCGCAGCAAGACTGGTGTGCCTGATTCTATTCTATACCCTGGAAATTGGAGACCTACTAGGGGAAGACAGCAAAGATAGCAGAAACTACTCCTACCTACCTTAGAAAATGAACTGCACTGCTGCCAGGCACCTTCTGCAACTCAAATCACTGTGAGTAATTTGGCACTGTGATTTGAAAATAAAAATTTGTACCATCACAGAGAGATTTAAGAAAATTCCTTTGCGCTTCCATTTTACAAATGCTCCATATTGTTTTTCCTATTTTTTAAAAGTTATTTTAATGGTTTTTTTGCCAGTAAGTGCTGTCATCTTGTATTTTATATCATTCTCCCACAGTGAGGGAGGTGCATCTTTTCAGTGTACAGCAGGGCAAAATGGCCTATGGAAGATGTAGGGTAATATAAAACTCTACAGCATACGCTGCTTCACCAGGGAAAGGAAGCTTGTCACTTTACTCACTAAAAGACATAGAAATGCCATGGGATTTCTTTTCCCCTCCAATTGGGCCCCAAATGTTCTCATGCTATACTTGTAATGTGCATTACTAGCTGATTAGAAGTGACATCAATTAGTCACATGTCTGTGTTTCTGATGGAAATAAAAATGAGCTTCTGTACACAAAAATCTCAAATTCATCTCTATATTGCCTAGGGATTTTTTCTCCCGCAATATCAGTTATCGGTTTAATATAATATTGTTGACTTAACAATGATATATTTCAGGCTGAAGGCAGAAATGCATTTTGCATTAATAAATTGTTTTGAGATGGGCTTAAAGAATATTTCATTATATAAGAGAGGCAGCTATAAAACCTATTTGGTGGTCTTTCAATCACTGCTACCTGTGGCCTATTTATGTGGATGGCATTCATCAGTGTGGCAGGAAATATTAAACAAGTGCTAGACAGTTATTAGTTCTCCTCCAGCAGAAGTCCTCATACCTTCTATTCCTATGCCATGGGAAAAATTCACTTGGTATTTTCTTTCTTGCAACTGTTCTGCTGTTCATAATTTGATGGAAAATTGATTAATCACACATTTAACTCAATGCAAGATCTTCTGCACTGTAATAAATTATGGCCATTAATCAATAAGTACAAAGTAATTCCAGGAGTCTGGAGACATGCTGGTTTCTAATAGAAAAACTTGTGCTTAGGCCTTCTTGCCAGTGACCACTTCATCTGAGGTATTTTGCACCTGCCTCAATCCAATTAGATGACATAATTAATGAATCTCAATGCAGTTGATAATTTGTTATACAAAGGAAAGAATGTTTTGGCATATCTATTAAGTCCTGATGTACAATCTTTGCAAAGGGGGAATACTAGGAATCCAAGAAGGGAACCTACAACCTCTGCTAAGGCAGAGGAAATGTCTGTTTATTCCAGGGCACTGAGTATGCAAATACCACTGAACTTTAAAGTTCGCACGTTTCCTTCTCCCGTGTATAAAGGGAAACTAGCTATGTGCAGAAGTCTTCCATGCCATCTTGTTTCTTTTATGACAAATTAAATGGTATGATTAGAGCAAGTATTCAGGAAGTGCTGTTTCCCAGGCAATCTAATCAATGTGTACTTGGTCGAGTATCAGTTACAGTTTTACATATCGCAATCCATTTGCACCTGTTATATACAGCTAACATATAGGCACTCAATAGATTTTAGTGAGAGCAAGAGTGTGAAGATAAAAAGAACCAGTCTGCTGCTAATTCTGTCACTAGGAGACGCAATGAGCAGATTTTATTTAGAGACTTTGAAAAACAATTAGCTGAGGATTATAGGACTAAAAAGCCTTTACTAGCTGTACCTGGAAAATACTTTGCCCGTTTAATGCCTTCTAAGCTGTCATTGTGCTTGAACTTCAGTCCCAGTGATTAATGAAAAGCTGCAGGGCACAGCTAGAAGCTAAAGTCTCAATTATGAAAAAGCAGTAACTAGTTTAATGTGCTGATGCTTTTATACTTAAACTGACAGCTGTGAAAAATGGCAATATTTCCAATCATGCTTTAATAATTTATCATTAATTTATTGGCACGTCCAACACACTTTACTCCTACTGTTCTTTTTCTCCTTTTAGGCTCATGGCATTTCAACACTGAAGAGCAAAATCTGTTGCAAATCTCTAAGGACGAACCTCCTTGTGGTGCCTGAGTGATTACTGTTTGCAGGCAGTCAGTATTATCAAGTAGTCCACAGTTTATCGATGTAGATACAGTATGAACATTTTTGTGGGCTATGATATGTGAACATGTATTATTAGCTGCTGCTAAATCATTCTAACTTCATCAACTTCAGTAGAGTCAGACCAATTGAGAACATAGATGGCTTTGTGGGACTGGGGGCAGTTAGCCTCACGCAGGCAGTTTTCATTCGTCGGCCCAGCAAGCTCCCTGGATGGAGAACAGGAGCTGTCTAAGTGCTCTAAATTAAAAATTAAATTTGGAAAGTGTCCCTTTTGAAGAACGCAGCCAGAGTCTCACCTGCTATGAAGTCTGTGGAAACATTATTATGTTTACTACCAAACAATTGAATCGGTGCAGCTAAGTCAATTTAAAACAGCTGAAGATCTACAATCCATTTATTTTTGGAATATTTTGGATTTTTTCTTTCCTGTTTTGGTGCTCCCTGCTTACTCAGTTTCTCTTGATTTGGTGTGTGAACACAAGGAGAGGAACAAAGTCAAATAATAAAACCTTGTTTCAGTACAATTTCCATGCTGAATTTAGTTTGTCATGGTTCATGGCTGTTCCCAGGTCTGCTATGAACTAGACAAATACTCGCAAAGATGAACAATTATGAATTTCAGAGTTCATTACTGCTTTTTTTTGATAGCAGAAGTTAACCCTGTTTTATTTTTCATCTGCTACTCCTGCCATTTACAAAAGCTTAATCATCCAAGCAGGAGTGACTCCGAGCATATTTTTTTTGACACAAAAACTCAGTCTTATTTGTGCTTTTGCATACATTTCTCTGTGTAATGGCTGACATTGCTAAGGTCTTGGTGAGACTCAGTGGCTGTTATTTTTTGATGGGCCTGATGACTCCTGAGCTTTTTTGCAAAGCTCACGTAGCCCTAAATGGTAGCTGAGCTCTTCTTGACAGCCTGGCTGTGCTGATGATTGCCAGTTCCTGGATTGAAAAGCAACCTGACCAAACAGTGGGGAAAGTTATTCTGAACTGTTTGATGTAAACCATTACAAAACTGCTACCTGGCTGTCGTTCATGAACTGACTGAATAGGAGAAACATGGATATGAGAGAATATTAATATCAATTGATGTGACGTCTGTAATGGTCTAACAAGTATAACATATTATATTGCTGGACTGTTCACAAAAAGCTGCAGTGCATCCAATCTGAATTGACATGATGGAAAGAACCTGTCAAATGGTTTGTTCCATAGGTTGAGAATTTGCTGTTTCCTATTTAAAAAAAAAAAAAAAAAAGATATTTTTGCTTTTGCTTGTATTTGCATTTGGAAATTTTTGTTTGAAGTTTTGATCATTTTGATCATTCTTTTCAATGCAGACAGGGTTTATACTAATTAGTTAACAGTTCATTTATTATCAAAGGGAATTCTGAATGAAAAGGAACCAAATTCCCAGCCCTGCCCTAACTAAATGTTTGAGCACCGAGTGTGGCACTTCATTAGGAAACCTGGAAATGGGCTAAGGAAAGTGAGTCATTAGTAATACTTATGTCTACTACTGTTCCTTAAAGGAATTGAATATCTCTTTTGGGAATTACTACCTGGAAAAGAAGGCTTATTCTAATCCATATTATCTGTCATGCTGTAGACCTAATACTGTCTTTTAGCAACATGTGGGAGAGTGAAGAAATACAACACAACATATACAAGTGGCTGGGATGCAAAAGGTGTATCTAGATTTGTGAGGTTCACGTCTGGTTATTGCTGGATGTACAGCCAGCCACCAGCAATCACTCTATTATCACTCTGCTACCCTCTGTTTTTCAGGCTTCTAGTTTGAGGCTTGATTACAGCAATTTGGGGGATGTATGCAAACCAATTCCGGTTACTAATTGAAGGAACTCTACTAATTAGAAAAGGCTATGGAACAAATAACAATTGGCAACAAGCATGGGGTCATTTTCTGTGTTGAACACCCTTCATAAAGTGACTTCTAACTTGAACAAATTTATCATTAGATTTTTTGGATTGGAGCCAGACTTTGAAAAACGTTATTCATGTTGACTTTATCGCACATCTAAGAATATTTGGTATTTTCGTTAAAACTGCAACTCCTGGAGCTATGTGATTATTTAAGAGTCTTAGTTTCTATTAAGAAAAATAAAAATTAAATTTCACTGCTTCTTGATTGAGGAGAAAGGCTTGAAAGTATGTACCCCAAAGGCCCAACTTGAGAAGGCAAATAAAAAAAAAGCCAAATTTTATTTTTGATTTAAAAGTCACCTTTCTCAAAGGTCTCAATATCTATTGGGACTGACAGTGATTTCTGAATGTTCAAAGTTAGCAATACTTTGGCACAGATATGAATATAACTGCTAACAGAGATTAGGTTATTCTTATTAGTGCAACTAAATGCAAGATTACAAGATCCAGCTCTTAGATCTAGTCCCTCTATAGCACTTCCTGGATGACGTATGCTCCCTATAGATTGATTCAGGCCTTTGCTGAGACAACCATTTAAATCAGAGAGAAACCAGTTTTGCAAGACATTTCTTTAAGGTACCTTGTCAGAGACAGTCAGTGCTTTCTCAAATTAATTTTTAAATAGAGATCTGTGTAATTGGGTAGACATTGATTATCTAGTCATCAGCTGGACACCCCAGACCTTCTCTAACACACCTCCCTGCGAGCAAGGCTGGTAGCTGGCTGCTGGAGGACCACATCTCGGGATCCTATCTGTGGGATGGATGGATGTAATGGAACTGTATCCCATGGTACTTCCAGTGTGAGGTCCAGATGAAACTACCATTCCTGTTACAGTAACTTTCTGTGTGCTAGCATTTGTGCATGTTTACAAGAATGCATGTGTGCATTTTTACAGGAACACATCTAACTTACATATGATATTCCATGTATTTGCATTAGTCTTCAAGTAGTAAAATAAAAAAGCATTAATTTCATGTTTGTCATCTTAAATACCCTTTCTTAATAAGCTTAAACATCTTACACTTATACCTGTGCTTTATCTCTTCCCAAGCGGCCCCATACTTCCTAAAAATAGTTCCTTTCCAGTATGAGAGAGTATCTCCTCCTCTGCTGCTGAATTGGATAAGAATATTGTCCATTCTGCAATAGAGGGATTTGTCTCACTTTCCCACTGCCTTAGTGAGGTATTTTTAGCTGCTATTAACATTAGCTTAATCCAAATACTATTTACAGTAGAAGTACCAGATATCTTAGTAATGTCATTTAATACATATAAGTCTAGAAAATGCTGAAAATCCAGTCCTATTGCCACTTTGATAAGGTCAAGTATTTTCTAACAAAATTCTGTGGCTCTGGAATTCAGTACCAGATGATGAGTGTCTCAGGTGCAGTGCAGGTACAGAAGGAAATGTATTTAAGTGGTGTGATCCTTCACAAAGTACCTGTGACAAAAATAAGAAAAAATTAACACACAGTCAAGGCTTCTCAGCATCCTCACTGGTAGAGGCTGCTTTAGGACCTAGTTTAACCATGACCTTTGTTTACCATAGCCAGCACTGAGTGTTTCTGTGGGCATTGCTGCCTGACTGTAGTATTCCCATGAAGAAGCATTCATGCTACTGAAAGTGTTGTCTTGATGGACTTTTTAGATTAGCCTAAGCTACATTATAATATCATGACAAAGTACCCGTTTGTCTGTGACTTCTGAAGGTGTCTAAGTACCTTACAACACAGATAATATACTCTGCAGCTTGTGCCAAATACTGCCAGATTTCCTAGTGACCTACTTTCACTGAAAGTCAAAACCACTTAGACACTTTCTCAGACCGTTACTGTCACAGTGGGGTTAGAAGTACACCTGCAGTTCTGCTAGGGAAGCATGCTTTGGACTAAAATCCCAGAGAAAATATAAGAGCGGGGGTCTTCCAATTAATTTCAACAGATCAAGCTCAACCGTGCTACATGAGATGAGAAATTCAGAACCAACAAATAGTGGAAAGCAAAGGGCTGTGTGTCACCTTGGTAGTGAGTGACAGGGGCTGCAAGTGGGAGTCACGCAACATGTCAAAAAGCTCCAGCCCACTAAAGGCATGCTACAGCTTGGCCTCACGTGACACGCAGCTTAGTTTTGAACACCATTTACACAGTGGCAAGCCAAAATACCACTTATAAGGAAAACCAGGTCTACCATTTTTCTCCAGCTGTGTAGTTCCTCGTTCATTACACTATTTGCCCAAACTCTCTCTAGAGCTCAGGTAGAAGTTGGGCTTTCCTGCCTAACGGGAAAGCAACATCTAACCTTTTTTAACTCAAGGAGACATTGGTTGGTTTGGCTGTGGTGGTAAGAATAACTGGGCACTCTTCTTCCAACTGCCAGTGCTGGACTCCCAGCTTCTTCCTCTTTGTAGCCCAACAGCTTGTCCCTCCTGTAGCGATTGCACTACCTGTATATCGCCTTGGTGTAACCATATCGTAACCTTACTCCCTGCCCTGCCAGATTCACAGTGGGGGGACTGTGGAGACTGCTTTCTCCCAAGCCCTGGCCCAAGTATCTTACACAGATATTTTTTCATGGTAGGAAGTGGAGGGAGCAGCCCACTTATTCTTCACCTTTTCTTTCCCCCTTGCCCTTCCCTTGAAAGTGAATCCAGCCTGGAATAATTCACTTAAAACCACATTTCATATAATAATTGTTCAGAGAACCTTTTCTTTTCCTTTTGTGCAAGCTGAAGTCATGTTTGGCCACACTGTGACACTGAAGCCCATCCTGGATGAATAGAAGTGATCATGTCCCTGGACCAACTTGGAGTGTTACATGCTGGCTCTACAAGGAAAGGTCTTGCATGGCTTATATTGCCAGGAAACATTTACTACATGATAGAAAAAGGGATTCTTTTTTTTTTTTTTTAAATAAAAAGACAGCATCAAATCTGCACAATAAGTCAGGGGACTCACTGGTAGACCTTGCAATGGGGGGATGCACTCTTCATTGAAACAGCAGTGGTAGAAAGTGAGAAATTGTCTTCAATGCAGGCTACCTAAATACTCAGAAGTCTGGGGATAATATGTGCTCCGATTGATGTATTGAAGGAACACTCCCTGTACCAGGGTAGTGCGATTGGAAAGATCAATTTAAAATGTCTAGGGCAGGAGCAGATCATTTGATAGACCCTTTTTAGGTGTATAACAACTTGGAAAGTTATCTTCAAGTTTTGATAATCACTTTGCCTTCTGAGTCTGCCAATCTGTTTCTTAACTGTTCTTTTTAGTGTGAAAAAGTCTCCCTTTTCTATTCTCTGCCCTACATACTTGGGTCAGGAAGCGAACATCCTATTTTTACAGCTTTGAAGCCAAATGGCTATATAAGCAGCTGATTTCTTCACAGAATCCTTCTCAGACGTTCTTTTATTATTTTTTTACAAGAAGAGCCCTCACTATTTCCCCACTCTCTACCTTAAAAGAAATAGGGCAACACAACTAAGAAGATTCACAGTTTTACCTGCTGAAGGGCACAGTAGTCAATGGTATTCAGCCCTGCCAGGAGCTGCTAATGCTATTTAAACTGTGGCCCTATTAGAAAAAATGGTTCTTTAAAAATAATGTTTTGAATAGCAGATAACAGAATAAAAAATATATATTAAAGAAACCTGATTTTTCCACTAACTGTGAATGCAGGATTTTTTGTTTGAGAGTTACATTTTTTTTGACAGTTGAATAAAGTTTTGTTTGTTTTGAACAGTCTTGCTTCAAGAACTCATGGAAAGCACATTTGAATCTGTCTTATTACAAGTTCAGGCTCAATTATGACTTAGGAAGAGTACTGGAGAAACAAGATTACAGGGACTAACTCCTGTCTGGGACAAAGGTAGCCAACTCTGGATGTACATTTTGTTATTATGCGACCTTATTAGCACAGATTCTATTTCTTGGGTAAAATGAGTTACTTATTTAGCTTCAAGGTACCTTTTTGTAAACTTCAAAACAGAAGATTTCTTCCAAGCAACTATTTTGGGGAAAGAATTGCTAGGAGTCCTTTTGGTAAGCAAATTAGAGGAGACAGTTTTTAATACAATTTAATGTATGCAAACACAACATATGACAGTAACATTGCATTGCTGTGTAAAACAAGTCATCCAGATTTATGTATTGAAGTCTCTGTTAGTAGTTAATCTGCTGCTGGCCACCTGCAGAGGAGGAATGGAAAAGCTTCCTTTTGATCTCTTTTGTGAAATGACCTTTAAGGGTGAAAAAAATATAAAAGAAAATAAATGTGAATGAACCTTAAAAGGTTTGGCACAAATATTCTGTTGGGAACTGTTTGGTCCTTTAAAAAGATGTCCATATAGGACATAAAATGTATGAAAGGGAGTAACATCTGTGCTTTAGGTCAAGAAGGCTCATCACCCATTAATGTAACTCAGCTAACTTCTTACAGGTCACTGAGACACGGTGTTAGTCTGGTAGATTACTTTGTGAGTACTCTGTGTCTGAGCTGAGGAGGACAGCTTTGAATATGGAAACGAAGGGTTAGTGGGAAGGACAGCAATTTAAACTCTGCTATGCAATACATCTCTTCTTGACAAGAGTTATCATTCAGTTGCGGTGTTTCTGTGTCACCTATGTGGTATACGCATCCCTGTGTCTGAACTTCTGGTCTTTGTCTTGTACCAGACTGTTGGTTTGGGTCCATGTCACTGGTAGGAATACAGCCTTAACCATGATTTATACTCGTTTCAGTGGAAGGGGCCAAAGCAAAGCTCCTTCAATCTTGCCTGAATCAGTAAACATTAAAGCTTCTCCCATGCATGGAAATAAGCCCGAGCGTTCGCACCTTACATTATCTTTGTGTGCAAATGAGGCCAAATGTCTGAAAATCATGCTCATGACCTTTGAGTGGGCAGAGATAATTCTGCCTATTATACCTCTCCATTTTCCTATGATGCTGAATTTCTCAAACTGTCTGTAAAAGCCCAGGTTCTCCTCTGACCCTTGCACATACCCAGACACCAGGAAGACATATGTCTTAATGGATAATGGCTCCATTGTGTGAATACTGTCAGTATCATATCAATGTGACATAAATATAGCAAATTAGCCGTATGTTACTTACATCAGAACTGCTTCAGCTCTTTGTGTGGAATGGAAAAGGTGCAAGTGAAAGCTCTCTGAAGCAGCATGAGTCTTTTCCTTTTTTAAACAGTGCTCCTGTGAGAAACTGCACCAAGTTTTAAATTTGGTACTAATTCAAGGCTATTTTTTTTCCCAAAGTAGGAAAGAACTAAGGCTCATAATTCACCTAAGTACTTGGAATTTGGTACTTTTTGGCAAAATTTTCCTTAAGGAATGCTATTGCCAGCCTTGACAAAGCACATGTGAAAATGAGACATTTCTTGTGCATATCACTGTGTACTTCTGTCCCTGCCACTATTGCCCTCCCTCCAGGATCATAACATAGCATCTTTCATAACTAAATGTACAGACTAGTTAAGAGAATTCTTTGTAAATATGTTTCATTTTGGAGAGTCAAATTCATTGAGTTCATTCTTACTGTATCTTCACAGATTTCAAAAAATTGATGTATTTAGTCTCCTGAATCAGAAAATTTTAATTGTGACTGTTTTTCTTTTCCAGACATTTGCAAGATAGTTTGTCACTCAAGAAGTATTGCAAAGTGATATTCTGGGAAGTGTTGGGAAAAACAACAAATCAAATTTTTTTTTTTTTTTTGAGTGGATGCATTTCCCAGTTCTAGATAATTCATTTTTATTAATATCAAAACATATGACTAATCAGAAGATATCCAATAACTTCTAAAACTAAAGGTGCTTTGGAATTTGTTCATTTTTACTGGAGTGTGGAGGTAACAAGTGTTAGGAAAAAATTTCATAAGCTTTTTGGAACTTACATCCTCCCATAAAGCACAATTCCTGGAAACAAGGAGGGTGCCAATATCTGGTTGTGTGTAATCAAAAATGACACAATGCTGGAAATTAAATGTAGGCAATATTTTTCCAGAAAATATCAAATAACGAATACATGTGCTCTGTTTTTTTGCAAACACTTGAATGTTCATTTCATAAGCTTGTGTTAATTCTCTCCCTGCCCCCCTTTCCTGGGAACATCTTTAAACAATGGTTTTCAACAAGTCACTTTGTTTCAATTTTTCAGCTGTAAGGTATCAAATTGCACCAGTCTGATTTCATGTGTGTTTTTCTATAACAAGTCAACACTGAATGCACGAACAAATTACTAGGGTGCATGTTTAAAATCTAAGGGATAGAAATAAAACATTGCAACAAAATTTTCTACAATAGTGATCAGTAGACTTATAATAATGCCTCTAAAATAGTAAATACACTTCTGTTTTCAGAGCAGCTCTGTTGTGATGATGTAATTTGTGTGAATTCTGCCAGAGGAGAACTTTGAACAAATATGTTGTAAATTAGTTCAGTGACTTTTTCAATATGTAAGATTACCCATGGAAATGTTTTTGGGAAAGGGCAGAACTTCACAGAGCCATTCTTCCCTTCGAAAATACTAGAGATGTTATACAAACATTACACTAGCATGAGGCTTTACTCTTACTCTTGTCCTATTATACCTTAACTCTTCAGTCATCTCTGACTTATAGCAGTGATTACACTGACTTTGGTGATATGTTGATTTAAATGAATTAAAAGCATATATTTGATGCATATGAGAGGTCTGCATTTATGTGTCTTGACTTCAGATTTACAGGAACAGTGTGACACTATGAAGAAATATAAATCTGGTTAGCCAAAAGTATCTGTGTTCTCACCTCAGAAATTATGGCAACACAAATTCATGTATTTGTGTTGGACCAACAATACCTGTACCTTCTTCCTAGTAATGGGTGCACAAAACTCCTGGATATCCCTTGGTTTTCCACCAGCTTCTCCACAGAAGTCAGCAAGAGCCTTCATATCTATCTGTAAATGCATACAATGCTGACAGCACCAATCCACAGAGAAAAACAGAGGGCTACAGGTTTCCCTCCCACTTTGTCACCACTTGTACTGACTTGTTGGATAGTGGATAAGCCCCACAACTCATGGGATGGCTCCTTGCTGCAGGAGCATGCAAAATGCTCTGAAGGGGCACTGGGTTGTTGAGTTCCTTGATGTTGAGGAGCACTGTGAGTGCTGCAGCCTTAATGAAGGAAAAATGTTTCTCAGTCTTGTCTGAGAGAGCATTGGCTTAGTCAAATCTTTTGCTAAGTATAATTGCATATGGTTTAATTGTCAGGTGTCTTTTAATGACTAGAATTATGTCTGTATTAAAAACCTGTGCTTGCAGGTTATCCCTATAGTGTCAGATGTGCAGCTACATGCCCAAAATACCCCGTATGCTACCGAAATCCCTGCCTTACCTAGAAATGGTACTGATGTCTCAGGAGCTTCTTATTAGAAAACCAACGTAGACTGGATGACATTAGAAAGAAGAAAAAGAAGTATATGATAAACTGGCTCTTGTACTTTGCAAAATATAGTATTGAATTTAAATATGATTCTTAAATACTGTAGGGCAAGGATTGACTGGTTGTTCAAAGATTGCGCAGCTTCTAACCCCAGGGCTTCCCGAGCCATGACAAGGGATGGCCACACTTCAAATGATAATAAAAATGATGATAATAAAAATGATAATAATAATCAGGACAACAATAAATCACCAGTACTCTGTGTAGAGATTATTTATTGGAATTTTGAGACTCGTCTTGTTTTATAGCTGAAACAAAGCAAAGGTTAATTTATAGCTCATTTGTATTTTCCCTGCTTAAGCCTGTGCTCAACCAATTGTACTACTTCACTGTGGCTCAAGGGAAATTTTGCCACTGCTTTAATGGAAACATAATTGGTGACCTAGAACCTGTTCCTCTCTGGCATTACTCTGACTGTATTCATTTGAAATGGGTGGTGTGGATACTGGTGTAAAACTGCAGTAACACCCTGGTGAAACAGGTCCTTGCATCCATGCAAATTGTGTAGATCTCAGTGAACTGAATATTCAGACTTTGTATTTATGCTCAGAAAGGGGAAAACATGCCCATAGTTCATTCGCATAATAAATGTGATGGGAAAATAATTCTATGGGGACAAACATTGTTTGGTTTGTCATGAGACATACTTGACAGTTACTGCTTTGTCCCTTTTGTGCTATTGCAATGCAGATATAAGATTGTGCCATAAATCTGAAAGACTGTTTTGCAAAGTTCGTATCTGTGTTTGCTACCTTTAATATTAATAGGAGAATATCTTTAAAGTGAGTAAATTGAGAAACTGGCTGAAACTATAGTTTATAAAAGAAGATTAGTGGGTTTAATATGCACTGGAGAGTAAAAGAAAAATCTTATTACTGTATGGAGAAATTACCTCATAAAGAAGCTAATACAGCAGGCTAGGGAGTAATTTTTAACAAGGTTTTTATGATGCACAAGTGTAGGCAAGTTAATGAACTTATCTTTCTAGTTATTTTCAGATTGTAACAATGCATTTCTTTTCAGTTCCTGTGCTTTAAAAAGTAAAACACATTTAATCACTTACAATAAAACTAACTCATTAGTTTGATAAATCAAGTAAAATCCTGTACTGCTCCTGTTGTGGCAGTGCTGCTTAGAAACTAGATCAGGTGAAAACATTAAGTATAGAACAGAGCAAGCTACCAGGTTTACTCATTATTGGAATTAAAAAGTGTCACATTGACAGGGAATGTTCATTTTTGGAAAGACCTGCTCTGGTCTCAGTAACAGAACTTAGGAAATAAAAACTAAAATAGGGACTCAGGCCAAGATTTTGTTTTAACAATTCCACTCTTTGCAAAATAGCCATGTGGTCTTTGACATTCATAAAACAGACATCTGAAGAATGTCACATCCAACAGCAAAGAAACCACAGGGGGGAGTTGGTAAATACAGAATGTCCATCTGTCAGCACCCCAGCATGGCATGCGTAGGTATTGTTTAGGAGGAGCATGTCCACATTTTTCTGCCCAAATGCAAAAGACAGACTGCTGAGTAAAACAGTTCAATCTTTATATTGATTAAAGAGATATGCTTTCCTACCATACAACAATGACTGTACTTGAAATTAATTCAGCAGCACTCTAAAGGAAAGACTGAAGGTTGTCAGACACTCACTGCAGGTTTTAATACAGATGTCCTAGAACAGAAATAATGTGGACATACCACAACAATTTGACACTACAATAGGGCATTTCATCAAGAGTTTATCAGAACCTCATCTAGACCACAATCATGTAAGCCACAGTCATGTTGAATGTTAGCATTATTCACAGCTTCCATCGTGTCATGGGATGGGACAACCTTCCCAGAAGCACACTGAAGGGAAGAGAGGAGTGTGCTGAGAAAACAAGTTATTGCTGATCGACTAATTGACATAAACGGATAGGACGGCTGGGTTTCTCCTTTGCTGATGAGAACATTCTCCCACATAGATGTGGAAGAACTGTCTGCAAAGAGCAGCAGCAGGAAGCTTTCTGCTATTACAATACTCTGAGTGATGAGCAAGTTGCATACTGCTCAAGGCGTTCGAATGTCTCCACACCCTTGTTAAATGTCACAGTCAGCAATCTTTACTGCACTGAACCAATTAATCTAAGAAAGCTTATGGTTGGTGGGAAACTGGAGCTGTAATTATCACAGTGTATTTACCTTGAAGTGGAGAAGTATTGGTTTTCCCAAGTCACATTTTATGGTTTGCATACCGCTGATGAGCCAGTGAATACAGCTAAAATGACTAATTTGCTATCTAGGGTTCACTGGTGTCTTTTTTTGTTCAAAGTAAATAACCTCAAATAGTTGTTCTGAGTTAGGGCGCATCTATATACTGTAGCAAGCACAGATCTGAATCTGGCTAGAGATATATAGAGAGGCCTATCTATCCATCTGTCTATAAAACCTTTGAAGGGCCTTTTGAAAGAATATCTATCTGACTGATTTTCCTGCTTCCCCTTTCATGGTAGACTGTGCTTCTCTCTTTTTTGGGACCCAGGATAACACAATCTTAACTGAGTCCTCCTTTGAATCTTATCTCTCTACAGGTAATTTTGGCCTTGAGGGAAAAAAGTTCTCTCTTCCTTTACTTTTTTCCTCAAGAAAATTTTCTAGCTCTGAGAAAATGCTGTGAACTGCTAAAATGTGATATCTAAAAATATGTGCAGGACAATGAATACTATTTCCATCTTTCTGATTCTAAGATTCACTTTCCTCCATCCCTATCCTGCCTTAACCTAAACATTTTGATGCTACATGTTTAATCTTCAGAGCTGACAATGGCTGTCTGGTATAGATGACCCCGAGCTTAAATTAAAACTCAAATTGTTCCTGAGTTCTACCACATTCAAGCCACCTCAGTCATTAAGGTTGGTGTGACCTTGACTCTGGTGTTTGGAGCTGACCTCTCCAGGTGGTCGACACTGCAATTGCTGGATGACCCTGAAGTCTATGCTTATATCAAAACGATGGTGATTCAGTCTAATAACTGACTTCTTGAGAAACAACTTCTTAAATCAGAATTGACTGGAAACTGAAATAAGCAGGTGAAGGAGGAGAATGGGAAAAGGATTGGTTTTTTGTTCACGGGGGTTTTGACTGTGTTAGCTGATCATAACATCCCAAGTTTATCTCCCTCTCAGCGACTTTGAACTGGTCAGTCAGTGAAAATTTTATATGAGGATGAGATCGCACCACCACCTTTGTCTCTCTGTGATGCATCTGTGCCCTTTATTTCAGCTTGACAAAGACTGGCCTCCAAAATATTTTCTGCTGAGTTAAAAAAGGAAACAAATTGTCGGTGATTTTTTCCCGAAATTAAAAAAAAAATCAGACACTGTGGATGCTGTGGAGTCAGATGCTGCTGATTAGCTAAAATGGACTTAGAAATATACAACCTTGATCTCAACCAGCTCCTACATGACTCCTTGTTCTTTGGGATTGATTGCAAAAATAAATCAGTATTTTGCAGTAAGTATGTGCAAAATAAATCTTCTCAGTTTTCAAGAGCAGATCACAGGTATAGATGTATTATTTATTATATTTATTATAATATGTATTTATTCTACTCTCTATAAAATAACATTTTTACTGTAAAATATAAGTATCTGCAGCAGTGAGAAGGTAGTAGATATTGACCATCTGTGATTGGAGAAACCCCCTCTGTCAGATCATGAATGGCATACTTGTTTGTAATGCTGAAACTTTACTGAAAGATTTCAGCTGTTTTTCTATATATGCCATTGGAAACCAATAAAAAGGCAACACTGGTGTGGCTGGGATGAAAAAGTGTGTGAAGAGAATGGGCCAACTTCTGCTCTAGTAACCTTATGTAAATGCAAAGTAATTACAGTGCAGACCAACAAGTTCCTCTAGATTTATGTCACTTCTTCTTTAGATCAGAACAGCATTTGGGGAAGATGCAATAATTCTAGTACAGCATTTGCCCAGGAACAAATACTTTCATAGCCAAAAACCTCACTATGCCATTTTTTTCCACACTAGTGATTAAAGCAATAGATTCTTCTTTAGACTGTATAGATTAACTAGTCAAGACATAGCTTTGAGAGAAACTTTAACAGCCCGGTTCCAAGACCAGCCATCCCTTCCAACAAAGAAAAGCCGCATAATAAGATCAGGTAGAAATGGCGCTTGAAGTATCACATGAACATGCTTTTACTTTCAAGTTTAATGGACTGAACTTGGACAGAAATATTGAAAACCAATCTTTTTTTGGTTTATATCTCAATATTTCTGCTCCAGAAAACAGGGATGTGCAAATAACTTCCCAATAAAATGAACACAACATCCAAGTAAACAAGTAAAGCAAAAAAGCTTTGCCTTGCTTTTTTGAACCTGCAAAAAATAACAAGTTCAATGTGAGAGGTGGGCAAAGCCTCTTCCCATCATTGTTTTGACCTGAACTTTTGCCTGTCCATGTTCAGAAGCAGATATACTGGTTTCCCAGGCACAAATTGTCCAGCATCATGGGAAAAATGGCAAACATTTTTCCACCAAAGTTCGCTCATGTTCTGAGAAGTGATTACATCTGCTGGGCTTGCCTCATTTTTGCATATGTTTTGCACAAATAAGTCAGCTTCACTGGCTGAAACCTTCTCAGGAAATGAAATTCAAAGAGCTGTGTTAAAAGCTGTCATCAAAAATGTCAGGTCTCAGTTTGCAACAGGGGTTTGTTGACTTGCCCAAGTTCCCAGTGCACATGCTGGGGAGGTGAGGGGGAAGTTGTTTGTGGCATAGGTGGATGGTATGTGGGCTTACTCGGTGCAAGAAGGGAGCTGATGCCAGGCAATTTCATTGACTGCTCATCTCTAAATGGCATTATTTATCTTGAAATATTAATGACCAAAGAAAAACATGAAATGCTGTGAGTTAATTTATTGTGTGCCCCATCTAAACTTGCAGTTACTCCCTCCTCGGTGATCGAACCTTTCTGGTGTTGGAGAGGGGTTACTAACAAGACTCTTCCAGGGAACAGTTGGAGGCACCACTCGTACTTGCCAATTAGCCATCTGTCACTCTGTCTGATCACTTTGCAATAATGATACAGTAGTGATCAATTTTGTGATATTTCTGGTAGGGAAACCTGCTTGGGCTTTACCTTATAAGCCAAAGAGAGAAACAGCACCGCATCTTGGGAGAATGCCATGGAAATTGTGTTTTGTGTTGCACAATGTACTGCTGGAGTGCATTGTGTAGCAGGAAAAGCTGAGCCTGCAGAGTCAGATGGTTAGCTCTAGATCTAATGTTATCAGGAAAATGACTGCCAGTGGAAGGAATTTGTCGCATCAACACGGTGCCCAGGATAAGGCTGTCAGAAACCAAATGTGGAGCAAGGATAAGAAAACTTTTAACATCGAGTGCTATATAAGAATGGGCACAAGCCAGGGAATAAAAGTATGTACTCAGAAGAGGAGCACAGAGCAAACGTGAACTCAACCATTGTTAAAATGTAAGAGAACCTTCAGTATAGAATAAATCTAACATAAGAGTAGGAGACAGAAAAGTGCGAATTGCAAAAAGTCAGAAATGAAACGGTAACAGACATTCACGGCTCTGAAATCTCACTTCATGGACAGCAAAGGGAGACCTGCAAAGGACAGGTGGCCATGAAAAAATAAAACCCTTTCATGGAAACTGTGCATCCATAGTAATGCAACATAAGGCAAAACCCACATTGTTCAGAGCGGTAGTAAGCATTGGATGGCCCAATACACCCTCTCCCTGGGTATCTGGAGCCCTCCTAGGGTGGTGGTGCTTTAGCCAGCAGGGCCTGACAGATGCTGTGGGGGGATGGGGGAGCCGCTTTAGTGAAATCTGATTCTTTATCTTGTTCTCCAGCTTTTCCTGATAAAACCAGTTTGGATGCAAGGGACAGCTGAGTGCTCTTGCCCCTGCCAGTAGGACCATGGCCAGGGCTCATCTCACTGCGGGGCGACCATCTGCTGCCACTTAACAACACAGGAAACCACCACTAAACAAAAGCATCCACTCCTACAGCATCCCACCTCCTGCAACAAAATGGAGGGGTAAAGGAAATGCTACTATATCAAATATGATTTACAACGAAGAGAGGGCAGCAAACACTGTAGGTAAGGTTATTGGCTAGGTTTCCCCCTGAATGCCACCAACAGGTACAAGGACATTATTATGAGGCTTAATACAGCCCAGGCAAACGAAGGGGAGCAAACAGCAACCGGGGTGGTGGAAGGATGGAGGGAGGGAGTGTGGCCTCTCCCATCTGCAGAGAAACCCCTCTGCTGTGATTAGATTTGATGTTGAGAGAGGCTAAGGCTGGTGTAGGAGCAGACAGGGCGATGCCTTTCAACAGTGTCACTCCTCAACAGTGCAGAATTTCCTGGGGATCCTCTGCATGCCCTGCATGGTATTTCGGTGTTTCTGTCAGTCCATGTACATGTTCACATGCCATATTGCATTGCTGCCTGAATAAGGGATGCTGAACACATACTGTGAACTTCACTCATCCAGAGATTTGCCTGATTATATACCTACCCACCATGAATTGGTTTTCTGCAGACTTTTCTTGCTTTTTTTCATGAGGAAATTTGAAATCTTTATTTTGAATCAATGCCATGGGAAAAATGTCCTTTTTTGTATGAGATTTGAAGTGAATAAAAAGGTATAACATTTGGTTTATTAAAAAACCCCTACTTAAACATGAGTTTTCTTTTTTAAAGAAATGTGAAAATTTTTGAACTGGTCAAAACTCATCTAGGATGTATGCCAGCAAAGAAATATATGGATATGAAGTTGCCAGCTCTACAACCATACCCATTTATTGCATTTTGACTTGACAATCAATCAGAGAGAAAAACAAAGGCTTTATTGTGGAAAAATATTAAAGCATATAGAACTTCCAAAGAAGGGGGTAAAAGGATGCAGATGCACACCCTGAACGCAGGGGAACACTCAGTTGCTTGCTAACATCATGTTCACCCAGAAAAACAAATCCTTCTAGAGGACAGACAGAGAACCTGAAACTTCTGGGAAGCAGACTGGTCTGCCAGGGGCATGTGAGGTGTTCCTGGGGAGGCCTATCTAGAAATGAGTTCTTCTGAGTGGCAAAACTTTATCAGGTGATCTGCATGAACAGAGGCTTTTCAGAAGCATCTTTTGGGTATTCTGGAGTGCCATTTAGCTCAGGTTTGGATTTATGACTTTCTTCTGACATAATTATCTGTCTCTCCTCTGAGGATAACGCTGAGATGATCCCAAGGCATGATGTGCCCTCAAATGCCATATAGGTGTTCCACTGGATGTACAGAGCAGGTCTTTGGGATGGGGGCCTGAAAGTATTGTACAGAAAAGAGAACACCTCAAGTGGCTAGCTTACTTTTGGCTTTCTTGCAGAAAGGGCATAGTAGGAAGTCAAGGTCTTTGGTTACCAGGTGTTTATTACCTGTGAAGCTGTTGAGTCAGTTCTACTTTTTGATTGCAACTTCTTAATTGTATCAAACAGTAAGGGCAGAAGCACCCCATTCAGCAGAAGAAAGAAATGTTCTAGGATAGAAATGCTGACAGCAAAACTCTAGGAACAGTAAAGATCTCAAGCTGGAGTTTATATTTTGCTGTTACGTTTTCAACTACTGCTGAAGACTATCCTCCCCACCCCCTTCGCCCCTCCAGAAAAGGATATGAGTTTGAAGTACAAGCTGGCTGTGCATTTGCCATTCAGACCAGGGTGGGAACTCCACCTGCTCACAGCCTTGCTCTGTTAAAAGCTACTAATCCTCAAAAACCTGACCTTTCTGCTTTTTTTTTCCATCTCTAATTTCCTGCATTCCTCACACTCTATTCTCTCTTTGTCTAGAAACTCATCTTGTTCTCTTTTGAACATACTGATTCATAAACATATGTTCTAAGTTACCTCTCTTGTCTTTGGTAACGTATTCCACATGCTTACATGCCATTTTATGAAATAGTTTTCTTTAACCTTTTTATTTGCCTTGATTTCCTAATGTTCAAAATATATTCTTTTCTTTCATGTTTTTTTCTTCATAAATATATTGTACAGCTAAACAATGATGATTTTAATCAAAACCAAAACCACTTCTTTGACACATGAGGTTAAATTCTGTCCTTAGTTACATTTGTGTAACACTAAAGTAGAAAAAGATCTCCATTTTCACAGGATTTTAATTTTGGCAAATCACCTTACTTTATGGCTAAATCTTGACTTACAAAGTATCCAGGGGAAGCTGAGATATATTAAAGTAATTTAGAAATTTATTTCTAAAATGACAAATTTAAAAATTATGTTCTGATATAGTCTAGTGGGTATTGTGTCTTCATCTGTGTGTGCAAGCATGCATATGTGTATGAACATGTGTTATATCTAAAGATAGCCATGCAAGCTGAATGTCCCAAACACAAATACTCTGCAGCTGAATTCTTGTCTTTTTTCATTAGTAAGAAGTTATTCAACTTTAATAATAAATGCACTTGGAATTGCAACAGGCAGAAAAATGTACAACATAGAATTTCATAAAAGCTTCATTAAAAAATAAATAAAAAGCAGCAGCAAATAACCCAAACAAAATAAATTCAGTTTTTAAAATTCCTGCACAGATATGCTGCAGAGGGAGGGACATGCAAAGGCAGAACAGAAAAAGGCCACTCCACATCCTAAGTATTAGCAGAAGATAGTAAAGTTGTATGAGTGTCACTGAAGGTGGAATTTGGTGTATTTTTTTCCTGGTAAAACAGGAGTTAAACGATGTAATTGACCCTGCAAAAAGAGACACTGTATAACTCCAAGGGCTAAGCACCTTTCACTTAGAAGACCCAAGGACCAACAGATGATTGAATAAGTTTATTAAGATTCAGTTAGCCTGTTTTGCTTAACTTTGCTGAAGTAGGTAGTCCAGTGCCTTTATAGCCTACTGTCTGCATACTTCAGTAACAGGGACACTAATACTCTAAATTGGTCCTGTTGTCAAAAGCAACACTCAAGCAGATAACTTGCACAGCAGTAATTGTCTATTAAATGGCAATTGAAGTAACTTACATGAATTTCTGCTAAGGAACACATAGGTTGCAACCTATGCTTCCATTTATCCAAATCCTATGTGAAACCAGTCTGAAATCCAATTAAATGAATATCTGATAAGAGAATGAAGCTATTAAATGCATAAAAATCTGCCAAAATGCAATGATTGCCTTACGAGTGAAATAAAATGTACTGAAAGGATAAACTTGTGGCAAACCAATTCATGGCATGTACTGAGCATGTTGTGGAACCCTCTCAAATGAATACGTGACAAAGGAATAAACACGAAAGAACTACACTGATTGTACACTAAGGCTGTGCATTTCAGAGAGATTCACCGTATTATCTTCCTTATTCATGTGGATAACAGGCTTACTTATGTCTTCAAAAATAATTCTTTCTATCAGACTGCAACAATTCTAAGCATAGTGATAAATAGAAAGTATGAAAATGCTAATGTATAAGAGCTGGTGGAATTTTAAAGGATCAGGACTGAGCCAAATTTTTAGATGAGATTGCTTGACATGGAAAAAGCCTCACCGAAGAAAAAAATGAACACAATAATCTGTGTATTGCATATTTATAGTTCAATAATTTGACTCTGAGATTTAAGAAAATCCGTATCAGAGGTTTTATCCCTGTTGTATAGCTTACATGGTTTTGGCATCCTTTGCAACTTATAGTTCATGAGCAACAATATCCAACAGATTTACAAGGTTTTTTTTTTTACACTTTACTGTAACTTAAATTTAAAACTGAAAGTTGAAGCATCAGCTGGCAAAACCTGCTCTTTGTCAGTCAAGTACAATATATGAAAAAATAGTATTATAATTTTTTATTTTTAAAAGGGACAATATTTTCTTAAAATTAAGATTAAAAGGATCAATCATCTAATATTCTCAACTTCTGGGGGGCACAAAAAGAGGCTATGTAAAAATTGTCTGTAGCCATACCTGTATCTCTATATAAAGAGCTAACATCAAAACATGCAAAATAGGGACAATTTGTTTACCATACAAACTTTCATACAATGGAAAGGTTTTTTTTCCTTTAATGAACAATGTTTTTAAGGTGAATTACTAGATTATAATATCACATAACTGGCTATATGGCTTTGTGGCTTAGTATTTTTTTCCAGATGACAGAAAGTAGGACAATATTTATACCGGAAATGTCCTTGCTCATTTTTCCTATAGAAGTGGTTTGTATGTTTTGAAAATAACAGATGAATTTCCCAGAAGTATTTAGAGATAGCAGCAAAGCAAATATTTGCCTATTTATTATTAGAGAAAATGTTCCAAGTGGCTGGTAAGCAGAGCAGACTTCTGCTGGTTTGGATGTTGTAGCTCAAAGTGAGGTTTTAGCGAATGTTCTTGGAATAGAGCAGCATCTTTCTCAGAAAGGCTGGATTACCCAGAAGTTTTGTGTGCCACTCCTATACATTTTCAGATTTCAAATTAAGCTTTTTGTATCTATTCAGGCATAAGACAGACTTAATCAAGGGCATCTGTATAGTTTAAAAATTCCATTACTATTGTAGTGGTAAAATGGTCAGCCCAGGAACTGTATTTTAAGTGAGTAGATTAATTTTCTAGCTAGATGAAGACAATAGCAGTTTCTTAGTGCTTGCTAAGTACAA
The DNA here is from genome assembly GCF_018139145.2 of Gymnogyps californianus. Taxonomy (NCBI): domain Eukaryota; kingdom Metazoa; phylum Chordata; class Aves; order Accipitriformes; family Cathartidae; genus Gymnogyps; species Gymnogyps californianus. Next base: position 14,208,953 of record NC_059480.1, read on the forward strand.
GTTTCTCTCCCTGGACTCATGGTGTTGACTCACTGTTCTCACAGATTTCAGCAGCTCTCATCACTTTCCTTTATTCCAGAGAATATCCAGCCCCCCTGATCATACCTCTAATGCATCACTGTTTCATGATGAACGTGAAATCCCTGGGACTCCATAAGACTTAAGGGCTGGATCTGCTGGTCATGACTGTGTGGAGCTGGACACCAGCAGGCTACTGATGGGCGAAAGCCTCATTAACACATCTCTCAGGCTCCACACTTCATGCTTTGTTGTCATCAAATGTATGAAACAATGAAGTTCATGGTCAGGTATTCTGAATTTAGATTGCAGAAAACCATCATTCAATATATGTAGGTTTCCTGCCTTCTCCAAAAGATGCATTCATTGCCCATATTATATTCTGGATTTCATGGTGTCCATGAACCAGAAAAGGCTGTATCTCATGGTATATTTCTACTGCCCCCATACTGCATAGCAGCTCAAGTTCTGACAGAAGCCCCACATCAATAAACCATGCATGAAGAACTGCACTGTAGAAATAGGTAACACAATGTCAGGTGGAGTGCCATGAGTTTCTGCTACAGTTTGGAAACATCAGAGTAGGCAAATGTTCCTGGAAGCATGAGTAGATCACAGGGTGACTATGAGCCACAAATATGATACAGGCAAATGCATTCTTGTGTGTCAGGCAAGATATTTCCATAGGAAAGGCAAACATTGTGCAATACCCTGGTGAGAACTCACATGTATCACCATGTACCTTTCTCCTTCCTCAGGTTCAAGAAAGATAAATTCCATCTAGGATGAAAGCAAACAAAGACTAAGCAGTTGATTAGGGGCATGGAGAGCCTGTAGAAGACAACTAGAAGGAACAAGAGAAAGGCTGAGAGGGCTACCGTAACTTTCAAGAAAGATATCAAGGATGAAGGCCAAAGGAAGAAAAGAGCTATTAAAGTGCAAGGAAAAAGATGGTCAAGAACAGAAACCAATTCAGTCCCTCTTTCCAAGAGGAAGACCACACCATCGACAGTGTAGTAGCAAATGTCACTTGGTGCATTGATAAGGAATGGTGAGGAAATCCTGCATGCTCTCTACGTCTCTGCAGAGTTCATGCCGAGGGAAGCAAACCCTTTCTTTCACCTCTGGCATCCCCACAACCAAATGAATGCCTATGGTATAAATGCCCTTATATACACAGCCTCAACGTACAGATGAATTTACAGTGACACCCAGCAGCTGTGCCCAGTGCATGGCCACCAAGGGCAGGGATAGCCCCCTGGGCCTCCTGAGCACAGGGACTGCCTCAGGGCCAGCACCCCAAAAGCCTTCCTCCGAAGGATGCCGGACAACGGGGCAACAGGCAGGGGTGCAGCAGCAGGGCTGTGGGGGGCCCCATCACCCCCATGTCACAGTGCCACCACCCGGCAACACAGCAGTCACAATGCCCCAGGGCAGGATAAAGGGGGCATCCTCCTGTGTCCCACTGCCAACCTACCTGGCTTCACCATCAGGACAGAGCTGGCCTAGGGGCAGCCCAAAGACATCTGAGAGGAGCCAGTGGAATTACTTGGAGGGGGCAGAGGGAGGAAGACGGGAGGCTGGACGAGGCTGCTGGAGATGAGAAGAACCACCAGCACCTGGAGGTACCCAGGGCTATCAGGCCTTTTCAGCTGGCTAGCAGTGGCAAGACCAAGGGAACTTGAGGAGCACTGCAGAGCTCGCCATCCTCATACCCTGTGGAACCAGAGGCAGCAGCCATAAGAAGTGGGATGCACAGATGTTGCTAGCAGTCCCAGTGCTTTGGAGCACCCACTGGTGTCCTGCCAGGCACAGGAAGGATTCTTGCCCCCAAGGTGGATCAGGCTGGGGGCATTTGGCCACTCTCAGAAGCCTCTGAGATGGCTCCAGGTTGAGGGAGGAAAGGGGATGGGCAGTGCTAGCATCTCCTGGGAGGCGTGACCAGCCTGTGGGATGAGGAGGCAGGTCTTGCTCACATGCTCAGGGAATAGCCGATCACCAGCTCTGGGGTCAGGAAGGAATTTTCCGCTGGGGCAGATTGGCACTGGTCCCCGGGGTTTTTTTGCCTTCCTCTGCAGCATTGAGCACGGCCTCTTGTCAGGCCTCCTCTGGTCCATTTTGGCTAGGTTACTGCCTGCTGCTCATGCACCATGAAGATGGCCTTTTATGCCCTGTAGCCAGGGGAGGCAGGCTTTTTTTCCTCCAGGGTGGGCCAGCAACGGCCCCCGGGGGTTTTTTGCCTTCTTCTGCAGCATTGAGCACAGCCCCTTACTAGGGCTCCTTTGGACCATTTTGGCTAGGTGCCTGCTGCTTATGCTCATCTCCACAAAGGTGGGCCTCGTGCCTCGCATCTGGGGGGAGGAAGCTTTCTTTGCCCCCAGGGTGGGCCCCCAGGGTGGTCCCTGGGGGCTGCTTCTTCTCCTCTGTAGCACTGAGCACAGCCCCTTGTCAGGCCTCCTCTGGTCCATCTTGGCTTGGTTCTTGCCTGCTGCTCATGCACCATGAGGGTACCACTTGTGCCCTGCATCCGAGGAGAGGAAGGCTTTTTTTCTCCCAGGGCGGACTGTCACTGGTCCCCTGGGGTTTTTTTTGCCTTCCTCTGCAGCATTGAGCACGTCCACTTGCCAGGGCTCCTGTGGGCCACTTTGGCTATGTTCTTGGCTGCTCCTCTTGCACCACCAAGGCACCATTTGTGCCCTGGCTCTCTCTGGTTCTCTTTCCCATTGCAAGTTTGTAGCAGGAGCAAGCTCTGCTCGTCCCTTGGCTCCATTTACCCAGATGTTCTTGCTTGTGCAAAACAGCCTGTGCTTAGAAAGGCTCCAGGCTTGCTGCACCATCAGGAGCTGCCACTTTCCAGCTCTCCCTGCATGCAATTCGAGCGCCGGGCAGGCATGAGAGTGCTTTTCATGCATAACTGGCCAAGAAGCACAGCACAGCAATTTTTGCAGGCAAAAAGTATGTATGTGTGTCATCAATATGTGTCATACTTTTGAAAATACCACATGGTACCGCACATCTCCTTCTCTTGTGTGTGATCGGTACTGATCCTCATTGTTCAAATTCCCACTCTTCAGGAAAGAGGGACTGCTTGGCCTGTATTCCTGCTGCTACTTTCTGTAGCTCTGTGACTTTCCTTTGCCAGACTGCAAGGGAGGGATGTTTTTTCAAGCTAAACTGAGGAATGCATCAGCCTGCTCCTGGCTATATATGCTTGTGAGCATTGGCTCTGAAACAGATCCAGAAAAATAAAATAAAATTCTGTTAACACTTGTAATCTTTCTGATTTCTGTCCTTGAAAGTGTTTTTGGAGCTGAAAAAACCCTGACATTTCAGGCAAATAATGGTGTCATCACTGTTTGACTGACCAGAAGAGAAGAGTTGAGTTATGCTGTGTTATGCATATAGTTACGCATTACAAGCTATGACCTAGGTCTGAGGGGTCCATCCAGGAGAGCAGCTCTCTGCAGTGGAGGTCACAGGCCCATCCAGGAGACAGGGGCAGAGATGAGCAGACGTACAAAATCGCTCAGGCAGGGACTGAAGGCTCCAGGCTGAGCTGACACACGTCCCCTGGGCCCATGGCAGGAGACTGTGTGGGTGGGGGTCCCAGGGGAGGCTGGTCCCAGCCATTGAGGCCTATGAGCACCCCTAGGACCCTGGCAGAAGTAGCCCTGCACTGCTCATATGCTCTCCTTTAGACATTTATGGTTGGTCACTTCGGAGACAGAGTATTGGGCTAGACGGACCTTCTCTCTGATGGAGTACTGTTGTTTTCAGGCTCTTTTGTTTTATTGTGTTTTTCCAAGTGAAACAGCTCAGACATTTCTAAAAATGAGTACAAGGAAAAAAAATCCACGGGGAAATGAACAGGTATAGCTCACATCAAAAAGATTTGCAACCATTTAGTTCAGGATCACTTCCTGCTTCAGACTGAGGGCTTGATCTCTGAGCCTCATTAGTGTCAGAGGTGTGGTTCTCTTGCCATCCTGTGGAAACCCAGCTAAACTGGATTAACATAGAAGACTTTCAAAAACCGCAGCTCACGCACACTTTTTGCAAATTTGTTCGGATGGTCAAATTATCTACAGTTGATCCACAACTCTCACCCCCATCAGAAGGTACATGCCTCCTTCCCACAAAGTGACAGAGCCAATGCCTAGGATGGGACATGATTACCTATTCAATCCCTTTTGCTAGTGCAGACTGGGAAGAAATGTTATCAAAAATGTCCTCAGCATGTACTGGTAGGGAAAGAAATAGGTAGGAAGAAGAGTAGAGTAGAGTAGAGTAGAGTGGAATGGAATGGAATGGAATGGAATGGAATGGAATAGAATAGTTGAGTTGGAAAGGACCTACAACGATCATGAAGTCCAACTGCCTGACCACTACAGGGCCGACCAAAAGTTAAAGTATGTTATTAAGGGCATTGTCCAAATGTCTCTTCAACACTGACAGGCATGGGACATCGACCACCCCTCTAGGAAGCCTGTTCCAGTGTCTGACCACCCTCTCGGTAAAGAAATGCTTCCTAATGTCCAGTCTAAACCTCCCCTGGTGCAGCTTTGAACCATTTCCGTGCATCCTGGCACCAGATCCCAGGGAGAAAAGATCAGCACCTCCCTCTCCACTTCTCCTCAGGAAGCTGTAGAGAGCAATGAGGTCTCCTCTCAGCCTCCTTCTCCAAACCAGACAAAGCCACTCCTTATAGGACATGCCTTCCAGCCCCTTCACCACCTTTGGTGCCTTCCTCTGGATGCATTCAAGTACCTTAACATCCTTTTGAAATTGTGGGGCCCAATTTACAGGATTGCATTCCTGTACTGTGTCCCCCCACAGTATGGGAATGCAATTAGTATAGCTATAGCAAGTTATTTCAGGGTGTGCTAATTCAGCATGCATTTGCCTTGTGGGGCCCTTTGCAAAGAGGAAAGCATAGTCTTAAAATGCACTGGCTCCCAGTTTGTTTTCAAGCATAACTCAAAACATAGGTTTTAGCTTATAAACTCCACGTCGTTTGAAATCCTTGCCCCTTAAAGACTGTCCCATTTTAGGGCTGAGAGAATTCTGAAGTTCTGAAAAATCATTGAAACCTGAAATTATCCTTACTTCATCTTCTCACTGTGTGCATTTTATAGCCCAGTCACCTACACATAATAAACACTTTTTGTTCTTGCCTGTGTTACCGAAGAAAATACGCCCAATAATCTTGGTCTTAGTAGTTCTGATTATTCCTTTAAGTCACAAAGCCATCATTCAATTCCTTCTGACTAGCTGTGGCTGCTGAAAAGAGGCACAAAAACTGAGAGAAGTGTGGTAACCCAGAGCTGCTCTGCGAAGGATTGGCAAGGCTGTATGGAAAGGCTTGGAAAGCATCTGCTCTCACACTACGCTTGGCTTCAGTTAATATTCTCACTATTAGTCCTTCAGCTTCATGAGAATAAAAAATAAATAACACTCTAAACAGAAAACAAACAAACAAATAAGCTAAGGTTCCTGGGTTTCTTCCTCCTGTCTGATCAGATCAGAAAATCTGGCTTGATTTTTTATTCTAACAGCCTATTCTGCACCCTTCCAGGTCTAGTAAATCTGTCATCAGTAGGCTTAGGTAAGGACCTGCTCCATCTCTTTGATGGAAGTGAGAAGTTTTTTTAATGTAGAAGCTGCAGGACCTGCTCCTAAGGAGAGTAAAAGAAGTTCTTCATGTTGCTGACCAGGAAAAAAGGGGAAGAAAAGAAAATGATTCAGGCTGGAAGGCAGAAAATGGTGAATCTTTTGTAGTGGCACTGTTTTCAGTTTTGATTGAAATAATTACAGGCAGGCAAATCCTGGTTAATGTACAGTGTTGTGTTACTGGGGTAGCTCTATTATGCAAGCTCGTCACCATATGACTTTGCTATGGATGGATGAAAGCTGCCCAGTTTTGGGCTAATGGCCTGCTAAAGCAGCCGTTTCAGTGCAGAGGCAGAACTGACCCAGGCTAGAGCAATGCTAGACTGAGCTCACCCAGAAAAACAAGGGCTTTAAGGGTCCCAAGGGAATCCAGCAGTCACTCCCTAGGCAGAATAATTCAAAGTAAACGGCATGCCAAAAGGACTGCTATTTTAGCAGAAGTCACCAGGTTTTTACATTGCTGTGCATGAAGTGAGGCTTCCTGAGCAACAAAATGAGTTAGAAGGGGCAATACGTGATAACTTTAGGGATGGCATTGACTAGTATTTAAATTGGTTTGAGCTGTTGCTAGTCCCACAGATTGACATGCGTCCTCAGACAGATGTTCACCGTGATCTGAGTGAAAGATTATATAAAAAATCAGCCTCATGCAGATGCAGAAATACTGGCTTATAGATTGGGCTCCCTTTCTTAACATAGAAAGTAGGTATATTTTGAAAATGAGCATAGCACATGATGTCCTGGTTTCAGCTGAGACAGAGTTAATTTTCTTTGCAGTAGCTGGTACAGTGCTGTATTTTGGATTTAGTATGAGAATAATGTTGATAACACACTGATGTTTTAGTTGTTGCTAAGTAGCGCTTATCCTAAGTCAAGGATTTTTCAGTTTCCCATGCTCTGCAAGCGAGGAGGTGTGCAAGAAGCTGAGAGGGGGCATAGCCAGGACAGCTAACTGAAACTAGCCAAAGGGATATTCCATACCATAGGACGTCATGCTCAGTATATAACTGGGGGTATTGGCCGGGAGGGGTGGATTGCTGCTTGGGGACTGGCTCGGCATCGGTCAGCAGGTGGTGAGCAATTGCATTGTGCATCACTTGTCTTTCTCGGGTTTTATCTCTCCCTCTTTTTGTTATCTTCCTTTTCATTATTATTATTATTATTATTATTATTATATTTTTTGATTTCAATTATTAAACTGTTCTTATCTCTACCCACAAGTTTTACTTTTTTTTTCAATTCTGCTCCCCATCCTACCGGGGTGGGGGAGGAATGAGTGAGTGGCTGCATGGTGCTTAGTTGTCAGTTGGGGTTAAACCACGACACATGAGAGACTTGAAGGATTGCTGAGCGATTCTCCCCTTTCTCCCATCCTGTGGCTCTGCTCTCGAGCACTGACCTTCATTTTAGAGCTGAAACCTAAGGAACGTGAGCTCTGCTCAGCCCATCTGAGCTGTCCGTCAGGCAAGGTGAGGGGGGAACGTCCTCCATAGCAGACTGTCACAGAAGTATTTGTGCTCACGAACATTGCTGCCTGCTCTCCACTCAGGTGCAGCATACAAACCCCTGGGCTGATCAAAACCCATGGATTTTCCTGCAGGGCTGGACATGAGCATGGGCTCCCTCCACTCAGCATCTACTTCAATTGTTATGACCATGGACTACTGTGTAGCTTGTGGAGACTGTCAGCGGTACTGCTAAATCCACTAAATGGGAGACCTTCCTGCAAAACTTGCCTGTTAGCTCTCAGATTTCGGTGGTAGCAAGTAACAAGTAGACAATGTGATCCAGTAGAGCACCATGCCAGTATCATCAGGATAGGAACTGTACAGATAGCACAAATTAATGGTGATATTTATTTTCTCACTGCTGACCCTGACACATACAAATATTTAGTAACAGCTATGGATTACTTCTCAAAATGGACTAAAGAAAAACCCTTACAGGATAAACTACCCAGAAGTGTTGAAGGTCTCTGATTGAATTCATCAGACATTCATATGTATCTGCACAAATCAATGATCAAGGCAGGGAATTTGTCAATCAGATAAGTGAGGAAATACATTAACAGGTGACAGACAACAATTTGCCAGGGCACATAACCCTAGAGCCAGCAAGCTTGTGAAATGGCAGAATTGAACTGTGAAAGACAAATCACTGAAGGTGGGGAGAGTGTCTTCATTATGTCTTGCTCTCACATGCAACTACAGAGCAAAGTCCAGTGACTTTTTTACTCTTATCCTCTGCTACATCAAAAATGTGAACAAGCTGTTAATATACCTTACAAATTCTGTTACTGCTTCGCTTTAATAGCGAGGTAACAATCGTGTGCCATTTACATATTTTGCATTTTATTGCTCTTGCATAATTCATCATAAGTAACATAACATGCTTGTCAGGAGACGTTCTGCAAAATATAAGAAAATGGAAGGCGAGCTGTAATACAATCAGAAATAGCAAATAATATTGAGACTTTTAGGTAAAAGAAAAGCAAATGAAGTAGGAAGTAAGAAGCATGAATGGAAGAGAAAAAATGAACTGATTACAGTGAGGTATAAAATGAAAGTGTGGAGTAGAAAGTGACATCCTGCAAAAAATGGGAATGCTTGGCTCACATATCATAGGTGAGATGGGTTTAATGATGACTAAACTGGATATACTGCAAAAGAGTAATTGTTATGGAAGAGCACATGTTTCAGGGAACAATTGCAGTGCTGAATCAGTTAGCAAAGCCTGTAGGAAAATGGAGCCATGACTGAGCAGACTGTAAGTTTTTGAAAGAACTGTTATCTTTGAGAGCTCTTAAAATTGTTCCATTTCACATTAATACAGCTGCAAACAATAGTCTGCAGTAGGATAAAATAGTAGGATTTTATCAAGTTTTCTACATTACTATCACCTTCATTTGTCTTGTTAATTTTGGCATAAAAACACTCAGACAATGACTTTAAAATGTTCTTCTTCGGACCAAAATTTGCTCTCATTTCACATCTGGGCAAAGTAAGCTAGAAGCACGCATACATCTAAGTTATTTTATTATCTAGTAACTAGAACTGTCAGACTGGAAACAGAATGTAGTTAACTGGTTTCAGATTCCCTTCTGCCCTTAAACATGAGCCAGGTTTGAGGACATTGTGGTCCTTTTAAGGAAATCCTGAATGCCCCATAAACAAAAGCCAAGTTTAGATTGCATGTGATCTGCCTCTGAAGAGTCCAAAGGGTTTTATGGTGGTAGCTGAAACAAGATAAATCTCAGCAATTTTGGCTTTGGAGAGGACAACACTCCTCCTTCTTTGTAATTTCCTTTGATTTCAGCTCCCATCCATCCACGTGGAACTATGGGAGGGACCTGGGCATGAGCAACTCACAGGCAAAGTGTCTGGATGTTCCCTGGCTCAGGGCTAGCAGAAAATCAAGCACAACACATGTTTCACCACTGGAGAAACTCTCCTCTCTGGGGATTCGTGACTTGTGGGTCACTTCCCTTTGCATTTGTGGTCACATATGTCACATATGTCCCCCTGGCAACTGAGCGAACGACTTACCATGTAGTAGTATTAGGAAAGCATTGGTTATAGCTTTCTTCTAACGTCACTCAATGGCTAAAAATGAAGAACTGCGCATTGGCACGTATGCATGAATCACAGTCTGGGAAACTCTATTTTGATTGGTAGGGGAAAATACAGAGACGTTGGATACCGCTGAATGATGATAACTGATGGCAAATCTGACATCTGAGTGCCATTCACAACACATTGATACACAACCCCATGTTTAGAGACACCCTTCCTCCCTCCCCCACCCCCCAAAACAATCTGAATAATGAATCAAATGGTCTCAGGAGTAATTGGATCTTTTTCTGTGTAATTAGCAATTTTTCCCCTTGCATTATAATTTAAAGTACTGTGGTTGAATTGAGCAACTCATGTAATGAGTCATTAGACTGAGGCTTTTAAGGAAGTTATTTCTGAAGGTCTGTGGAGGCTAAAATATGTCTAAATTAAAAGAATGACAGGCTGCAATCACGGCTGTAAAATAAAGGTGCTCAGTAAGCAGTCCTATTACAATCAGAAAGAAAAAGAAGCAGATCTCTGTCTTGTGTATAGAAGCAGAGGAAATGATGAATACCTTAGGTAACTCATTCTGTGCAAAATCAATCTTTCACTGTCAATTTTAAATGAACTAATTTGTTCACAAATCTGCTCAGTCAGTTTGGAAGCATACTCAGTTCATCCATATTAGCAAATCCTTTAATCTTGACTAGTCCACTGAGTAAGAAATCCAGAAATGTGTTAATATGACTGGACATATGTAGTAGGATAAGAATTGATTCTTTTAATTAGTGTCTATTCAAGTTATAGTTCCTTCTTTTACTGAACTATTGACCCACTGATATATAAAGAGATTACTGTTATGACTAAAATACCTTCCAAAGTTATATTTAACTCTTTCTTTATTGGTCAATGTCAGATAGAAAAATAATCTTTGAATTATCCAAAAATAAACAATGTAATCTAATTTAAGGTTTCTTTCAGACATGTTCCTATTAATTCTGGAGATTCAAACTGATATTTGAAATTTAAAGAGCATAAGCCCCAAGTTATTGCTAAAGGAATAATATAATCCTTTCTTCCAATTTAGATAAAAATGTGAAATGCTATTTGTAATCCTAGTTTGATATGAAGACAGTCAGAATTTCACCAATTACAATTCAACTACTGAACTTGGTGGCAAATCAAGATTATTTTTTTCCCCACTGAAATTCATTGATGACAAAGGTATATTCTTAACAAAAAAAGTAAAAAAAAAAATAGGCAGAGAGAGATGACTCCTGTTCCTCTCATTTCTACTCTGTTCACACAGACCGAGGCCTGAATAAGTTAAGCTCTGGAAAACTGTGTGTGAAATAAGAATAAACTCACTGTAATTTGCAAACAAGCAAGATTATGTTAGCTCTTGCTTACCCACAGAGAGGGGACAAACACTAGAAACAATCCCAAATAACTGTGCATTTACAATGGGAAGCAGTGTTACAACGGTCCCAGCATGGTCTTTGGTACAAAAAATGAAATGGGTCTCTGGTCTGGTCAGTCACATTTACTTGTTGCTCTTCACCTTACATTGTAAAAAAGTCTCTGCAGCAGGGTGATCCTAGGCAGATATATTGTCCCAATGCTGAACATCTACGCCCTGTCTGGGGAGCAAATGGATTACTAGTATTACCAATATGGCTGTGAACAATATGTGTTTAAATGTTCTTTATTAATCTTAGGAATACTTGGAGCTACAGCAATAGAAAAATGCTTTAGCACCCTGCCTAGGTGGACAACCACTTCTACTAACTTTGAGATCTAAGGCATAAGACTAGACTTTTAAGACTTTGAGTAAGTTATTTAAGTGGAACTTGAATATGGAAGCAAAAGTGAGCAGCGTGCTGACTAAAATGTGGAAAAATGTCATGTACTGAAGCCTTCTTACCGTAAACCAGCAAGCCAGATCCCTCTGCTTTTTCTGAGCCTGGATAATCCTACTGCCACTGCGTTTAGCAGAACTATTGGCCCACTAAGATATGATCTTGACCTGGGGTTTTGCACTTATCTGTGCCTTGTAACAGCACTTTTTTGCTAGCTACAGTCTATAATTAAGTAAACTTAAGTAAGAAAAAGGAGAGGAAATTTTCGCTTAAGCCTTCTAGTGTTTCTCTTTTTATCTTCCATCAAATTTTCACTTGAAGGGCATTCTTGGACAATGCACGACTGGAAGAAGATAGCTGTTGTATTTTGAGTCCTGTATTTGTGGAGCTTTCTGAGCATCCATCTGCTTCATTTTGGGCCATGTCTCTCCTCAGCTTTCAATGTGATGGTTGTTTTGCTCACCCACTTTTTCGGTAGGCTGAGCTGCTGAGGCCTGACTGGTGGGAACCAGCAGATTCCTGTCACTGAAGGCAGCAAATTAACAGTGGCTTTTCCCAGTCTGCTTTCTTAGTGCATTAAGACTGGCCTTTGCCATTTGAGTTGTTGATGTGTATGAGCTCAGAGTTTTTTAACTGGGTAAATAACCAGTCTGAGAGGGATTAGGACAACACCATAACCAGCCACCTCATGTGCTCTTGTTCTCTCATTTTAGCATAACAGTGGCCGTTATGGTATCCCCAGTTATTGTTTAATGCTTTGGCCAAAAGTGTCTCTGTAAGCATTCAGCATTCATTTCTGTCTGTGGTTTGATCTTTTTCCTCTTAATTTGCCTCAGCAGCAGCCATTTTCTGGACTTTGGCTTGCTAATTTGTATCTAACTATCTCTAGCAGTTACCCTTGCAGTGTGCCCCAGTGTCCACCCACTGCCTACTCTGAAAGCCCAGGTCTTTGAAAAACAGGATCATAAAAAAGTACACATCAACAGAAGAGCCTTGATTTAGCAGACTACCACAAACACTTACATTAATGGTGAAAATGTTTTCTTTGCCCAGTGCTCCTTACTCAGCATTCCGGTTTAAATATGTTTGTAATGGGTGTCTGTTATGTGTCCAAAGTGTATCAAGAACTGGGCAGAGTATGCACAACGCCCTGCTGCTGGTGAGTAGCTCCTTGTGAGAGTCCCACTGGTTTGAATGGGAGCTATGTGTTGAGTAGTGGATTTTTGTTTCCTGATGAAAGCGCTGTGGAAAATTCTCCATTTACTTTAATGGTCTGTCCTGGTTTCGGCTGGGACAGAGTTAACTCTCTTCTTAGTAGCTGGTACAGTGCTGTGTTTTGGATTTAGTGTGAGAATAATGTTGATAACACACTGATGTTTTAGTTGTTGCTAAGTAGCACTTATCTTAAGCCAAGGACTTTTCAGTTTCCCATGCTCTGCCAGCAAGCAGGTGTGCAAGAAGCTGGGAGGGGGCATGGCCGGGGCAGCTGACCTGAACTAGCCAAAGGGGTATTCCATACCATGGAACGTCATGCCCAGTATATAAACGGGGGGGAGTTGGCCGGGAGGCGCGGATCGCGGCTCTGGCATCGGTCAGCGGGTGGTGAGCAATTGCATTGTGCATCACTTGTCTTTTCTTGGGTGTTGGCTTTTTTTGTTGTTTTATTCTTTTTCATTGAGACTTTACAGAGAAGTACCTGATTCTGCAAATAGTTCTACGAAATGATTAACCTTTGCAAATGCCAGGATACTTACTGACAACTATGTTGATGTTGTATATCCCTATCTCCCCATATGTAATTCTCTGTATATATTTATGTGTGAGCTAATTTTGCATGATCTTGGTGGAGGACAGGGCAGTGGCTTGGTTTGGCTCATTTAAAATACTGATGATGATGGCCTTAGAAGTGACTATAATAATAATCATGGCATTTTTAATGTCTAAATTACTGCAGAACCTGAAAACACTCCTCTTGCTTCCAAGGCAGATGTAGGATTGAACAGAAGATGAATGGCACATCTCTATCAGCCAGTGCATTTTGATAATTGATCAAATTTCCATTTTAATTAGAAAACATGCACCCAAAGTGGGTGGGATCACAAGATTCTATCATCAGCTCAGTTTTTCTTAATCCTCTAGGGTGAATGAAAAAATAAAGTGGCTGGCCTTTTGCTAACTCTGAATTCAAGAGATTGCCTTGACCACTGCTTGTTCAATTTTTCTAGGAATGTCTTTTGTGCTGTATGCTCTCTGATTGAAAATACCTTTTAATTTCCTGAATACATATATGTATACAATGAATATTAATCAAGAGCTGATTAGTATCTCTTCTGCCAGCACACAATAATATTTTATCAGAGACAGATTGTATCTGCAATTGCATATTTAAAGTCTACACTGGAATGGCTCATCAGTTTGACTGAGTATGGACATTGAAGTCCTCCACTAAAATTTTAGATTTTCTTGTCTATAAGTAAATTTTGCTAACCAGGAAAATGGAACTAAAAAACCCTCAAATACGTACTTATTTTTATTCCAGTACAACTGTCATTTCCTTACTTTCAGATATCCTAGCCAGCGGAGCCATCAGTATTGCTGGTGCTATATTTGGCTAAAATCTTACCACCAGTCTCAGTTGCTGGCATGGGAGGGAAGGACTCCTTCCCCCAAGGGGCGCAGAAAGGTTACAGAGCTACAAACCTGAAGGCTAGACCCAACCCTTGCAACCTTTGCATGAGGTGAAAAAAACAGAGAAAGTTAATAGACTGCCCACCTGCTAAAATTGATGCTGCAGACTGCCCACAGGAGAACTGTCAAGGAATCCAGCCCCATATCGCTCGGGGAATGACAGACCTCTGCCGTGGCTCTTCAAACTCTGCTCCCATCCCTGCCCTTCTGCCCAGGGAAATGCCACTTGCTGTATGTACCCAGAAACCGTGACAACCTTGGAGAAAGGGAGAGTAAGGTTTGCCTTTTAGTTTCTTCATAATGAAGTCAAACTTTTAGTCTGCTTACCTCAAAATGCTTTCTGTTTTGTATCCTCTGGTGGCTGAGGCTCTGCCTTGCATGCAGGAAGACAGATTGAGTGCTAATTCTACCACCTGTAGACCTTGTTTATTTCAAAATGTCACGTGTTTTTTATATCTTAAGTGCCAAGAGAGATGTTCTCCCAGGATGCCAAAAATCAGTCATTATTATAACACAGATATTAAGCCACCCATGTTTCAAACACATCAGTCAAAGACATCTGTCCTGCAAGTGTACAGCAGAAAGGGCAGCACGTTATTAGAGAGAAAGAGAGAGAGAGATACCAGGGGAGCCAAAATCATTATCTGAATATATCACTGAGGCTGTCTGAATGCTGTAGGACCCATGGCAGAGCCCACATATTGTAATGGAAATTTCAGTACTCTGTGATCATGTAATTGCTCCACAGTAATTCCTTCTAGCAGCTTCTCATAATGTTTCATCACAGAAGAATACGGGCTCTGAAAAATCCCACCTTTGGGTTCGAGTCGTTGCAAAAATTCTGTTTTTCCAGAAAGTTGAGGAGGAAAAAGCACATCCAGAAGCCCATTTCCTTACCTCCAGGCTTTATGCAAGTTGTCAAAAATACATCTAGCCCCCATTAGGCACATCCTAACACTTATTCTGGAGTCCAGTGACAAACTGCATAGGAGTAAGAAAGGCAAGAAGAGGAAACTTTCTGACGGCATCTGCTAGGCCCACGTTGGCTGTCTTGATGAGGCATGTCAGGACACATTGGTAGTGCGCAGTGAGGCTGAAGATTCCCTACTGGCTGGAACCGAGTCATTTGCCAGGCTTTCCTTGTCAGGGAGAGTTAAACCAGTCACTGATCCTAATTCTAACACTGTTGTTGCAGCATTCCAATTTTTAATCGCTACGTGACTTGTCAGGTTGAATACAAGCCACATGAATAAAATTTAAAAACCTCCTAATAATGAGGGAGTCAAAGATTACTAGCACTCGGTGTTTCTACAGTTACCTTTCCATTTCCTAAAAGTGGAATCAAGGTGTAAATACCCTCATTTCCAGTTGCCCTTTATTTTTCCATTTTCCTCCACAATAACTCTTTTCCTGAAGCCGATCAAGATAAGTCATCAGTAAGCAGCACATTCCTGCACCCCCTGTACAGTGCTGGGGGAGCTTCCTTCAGCCTTAAGAGCACAATTCAAAACGGGGATCCCCTTCTTCCACAATTAGGGAGCAATACAGTTGACAATTATGTAGAAAGATAAACTTGCCACATGCATTCATCCTAGGGTGGTAGCCCCTTTTTTCTAGTTGCTTTTCTCCCCGAGTTTTAAAACATATGAGAAGCGAGTCTCTTGCTGTCTATGAGCATTGTCTTTGGAATGTCACAGCTTTGCGTATCACCAATTTGTCTGTAAATGTTTGAAATTTGAAGTAGTTGTAGAAGATGGAGGCAAGCAAAGTGGGAGCCACTCAGAAGGAAAGGGCATTTTTCAGGCTAGCAAACTGACACATACACAGCCTGGTGTTCCTTTCCCCATGACAGAGGACAGCTGGGACAGATGTGCCTCATGCTGTAAGTTCCTGGATGCTGACAAACAAATCAACTTCCAGTAGGCTCTGAGTTCTCATCTGCAATTGAACTAATTTACCATCTTCATCTGCTGTGTGAATGAAATACAATAATTGATTTCAAAAGACACCAGCATGCTAACAAATAGGGGCTGCTGAACGCCAGTCTTCTTCAATGAAAAATTAGCTTATCCTTAGCAGTGTTTCAGTTCACTGATTTCTTTTTGTTTGATTGTTTTTGTTATAGAATGCTTAAATTCACAGTACTTTCCACAAAAGAAAACCCGCACTGTAATCTCTAATCACGGCAGAAAAGGCAGGGTCGTTTGACTTCATCTTGGCTCGACATTAGAAGTAAACTTACAGCACACAATAAAGCTAAAGCTACATGCAGGAAGAGTTAAATGCAATGTTCCAGTTATGGCTTTAACAGTGATATCAACATACAACTGGAGCAATTCAATATTTTAAAAGTTTAATAATATGTGGAAAGTAAGTTCAGCATCAGAGCTGAGACAAGAAAAATGGGATCATCCAATTAAAAATGAAAAGACGTGATGAATCTGTCAGTGTTTGAGATGTGGTTCATTTAAAAGGCTGTTGTACGCTGCATATTTTAGATTGAGCTCAGTGATTACTGCAAAATGTTTTGTTTTCGTGCAAAAAAATGTTTAGCTGGGAATACAAAGGCAAGATGCAGCAGAAAGAACTGTGGACCCAGAATGGTGTGTACTTCGCCTCCAGACGAGGCAGCTGCTGTGGCAGGGCTACCTATTTATCAGTGCAACTTCTGTAGCTAACACAGCGTCTGGAATCCATTCCCACCTTCAGGAGGAAATTCTTCACGGCAGTGAGACAGGAACAAGGGCTGTAACTCCTAGGTGCCTCCTGTATTTGGGGAAATCTCCTTGGAGCCTCTCCAGCCCTATCTATGTTTTTCCTGGAAGCCCATTGCAGCTCCAAGGAACTCTTCAAGGCTCCAAGAAAAAATTATGGCGGAAGCTGCCCTTTTCTTAGTAGAACAGAAAAATTTGTGCTGAATAGTGTTCCTGGGTGCTGCTTTGGTCCCTCCATTTTACTCAGCTGTTATTAAAACCCCTGTTCACCTCAGAAGTTAATCAGTGCCACAAAGCCTGTGCTATCCCTCCTTTTGGAAGCTGAAAAGTACATCATTGAAATCATAACAAACTTAAGGTGTGACTTTACACAAGAGTAAAATTAATGAGCACTTACATGTATTGCTACTTACCTGATGATTTGTCTAGTGCAGTGGCTGCTGTGCTCTGCACCATCCCTGTTGCTATCTCTCCTTCCTGTGAATATGAACTGATCTGGTAGAACTCATAAGGCTTTTAAAGTGTAAATAAAATCTTTCACCAAGGAGCATTCTTGGTTCTATGCCCCAGTTTCAGAAATGCACACAACTAGGATTCAACAAAACTTTCCTAACCACAAAAAGTACCAGGAGAGGGGCAGAAAAGCCACATTTTCTTTTTAAAAACTCAAACCATGGGTAGTTTGAGTCTTTGTTCTCTTTTATTCTGATCATCACAGGTCGAGCAAAATCACACTTTTTCCTCAGTTCAGAAAAAGGTTTTCTTTTTGTCATTTCTATTATGAGCAAACTGGGATGAATGTGATTTTGAGTTGGGCTTGGAAATAGCTCATAAGTTAAGTTTTGGTTTTGCAGAACAAAATCTGAGCTTGTGTTGGACAAAACATGCTTCTCATTATCAAAATCATGAACTTGTATAGACGTGTATAAAAATAAGATTTAGCCTTTTTAATCTTTCCTGACAACCCAGGGTACCTGAACTTTTTGCCTTCTCTCTGAACCATAACTTGGTTGAGATTTCCAAAAGAAGGAAACAGGATTAAATTTGATTAAGGGTTGCAGTGGTTCAATGTAGATTAAATTATTTTTATCTACCCTGATTTGATCTTGTATTGAGAAACTAAGCTGATCTTGCACTTTAGTTACCCATGTTTTACAACAATGAATTTCTCTATACAAAATTTATGCAGATGACATACGACACTCCTTTATCAACAGTTTAGCAAATTACTATAAAACCTTGAAACACTCATTTCAGATGTTTATCTTTGACCTCAGTTTCTGTTGAATATACTGGAGTAAAATCTAAACCAAAATTAACCCTACACTTTTATGTCATTATACAGCCAAAACTTGCCCCAAAAACCTCTGTGCATCTCTTAGTTGCCTTCGATTTAGATTGATTATGTCTTTATACTGGGGAGAGGGCCTGCCCGATAAAAGAATGGCTTAATCTTTATTTGCCTAGAGCAGTTAGAAAAATAAGTGAAGCAAGCAGCCTTCTGTGACTGATTTCTGCTCACTTACGGCAATTCACCCTTGAAACAGAGAATAATTGTTCTCTGTCCTTTTTCAGATATTGTCTTCCCTTTCATGTATTATATCCAAATAATCTTTAAGATTTTGAACATTAAAGGAATACAGGGTGAATCAAAACCATACACCAGGCTAAATTCCGCCTTGAGAGGCATACTCACAGTTTTCATAAAAGCCAGTGGAAGCCGTGCACATATCTAGAAGCAAAATTTGGGCCATAGTCTCCTTAAATTCTGAATTTTAAAAAAAGAAAAAAGAAAGGAAAAAAAGATAACTTCTGTTTCAAGCAACAGGATATGAATGTGTGGGCTTTGATCAAACTACTGGGTGTCAACAATATGATAATCTTTAGAATTGTACATTGTAAAGGAATTTAATTCCTAGATGGTACCCATCTGGACAAGAATCATGGGTCTGCCTGTGGAAATTCCCTACTTGAGGTACCTTTTGCTTCTGTACATCAATTTTGTGTGGAAAATGTAACGAAAGTTTCCCTTCAGCACCCACAGAGAAGGTGGACCGTACCACCTTCTCTTTCATTTAGCTCTATTTTTAATAAGAACATTTCTTTCTTTCCTGCTGCTGGTCAAGTGGTTGGCAATGGCCAACAAGTTATATGCCTTCTCCTATTCAGAAGGAACCTAACAAGTCTTTTCATCTAGTTTATGTCTAGCCATCATGTCCTTATCATACCAGCCTGGTCTTGAGACTGAAACAACTCCTAGCAATCCCAAGTTTAGGAATCCTCATTGTCAATATTTCTCTTTAATTGTATGTACATTAAATTATTGATACTCCAGTAACAAAATTGTACCTTTAACAATTGAGATGGCTCGTAATTCACTCTGAAACCTTCTTTTTTAGTGACTTCTTCCTCAGAGCGGCATCTTACAAATTCCTTTCTATCAGTGGAACTGAGGACACACACTGTGATATTGCAAACTAAATGTTAAGAACAGGTTTTGAACTGCAAGAGTTCATCAAGCTCTGTAAGAATTCTTAATTTTAGGGTTAAAGGATGATAAAAGGCAAAAGTAAACTTTCCTGTAAGCAAATAATAATAATAAAAAATCAGTTATAATCTAAAATGTGGAAAGGAATGTTTTTATATAGCCATCCTTAGCAAGTGAAGGCTGAGTACCTGGCAAATATATTTGTTGGAAATGCATAATTAAAACTGGAATAGCAAACTGTTCAGAATTATTCAGTTGTGGTCCTTCAAAAGCTGTAATTATACATCTTGCAACTGACTCTTGTCTACTGCTTGGTAGTTCAGTTAGTTGTACTCTATCCAAAAATGGAGCACTTAAGCTTTTCAGAGGAAGGGTCTTCCAGTGTCTCCTCTGGCAGGGAGACCTGTATTTAGGAAGTGATCTACTTCCATAGGTCATATACCTGGGGACTGACCCAAAGCTGTAAATGGTAAACACCAAAATGGAGCAAAGATAAACTGCTGACCTTATAAAAATTATGGATGTTTCAATAGGATAAGGACTTCAATTGTGTCTTCCCTTTATTCAATCATACCCACTGTGTTGGACAAATCTGTGCTGGACAAATTTGTGTCAGCTAATACAGTTCTCTGCAGATGGTTTACAATGTGTGTGTTTACTATAAATTTTACACTGGAAACTACTGACAGCTGAATTTTGCTATGTCATGCAAGGTTCTTTCAAACACAGAGACTCACAGAGGGCTAGCAGGTACCAATTCTTTACCAGCTGACGCTGAGATGTTTGTAAAAGAAATCACTGTTTCACGTACCTAGGTACATTATCAAGAAGATGCTGACTTGTTGTATAATGATGTTAAAAGACAGAATTTTTACCAAACTTTAAATTAGAGAAAATATGAAGTTAAATATTTGTTTCTACATGAGACAGGCCTGCAAAATGAGCCATGTGTGCATAAGAATCCGAGCAGATCAGAAATAGGTGTCATTAATCTTAATTTATAATATAAATTCAATTTCTAATTTTTTAGGAGTCCTGAATCAACTACTTTTGACTTTTCAGATAATCAAACTTCCCACTACAATAAAACATGTAACATTTCTGTAAGGGATAGTGGGTGAGGGCATCATCTGCTAAGCTCCCAAGTTGCACTTGTGCTTGCAACTGTGCTATTTGTGGTTCTTCCTTTTGCCAGTATTTCCTTGACATAGAATTTCTAAAGTATTATGTCCTGTTTTAAAAGTAATGGTTTAATAAGTAGACATGAACGGGTATGTAGTCTTTCAAAAATCCAGCTTGCTAACAGTCCATCCTTTCTTAGCCTTTACGGTTAGAAATAAGATGTGGTTTTACTGTGACACACTGTGAGAATCTGTATCTCGTTGCTTAGATCATGGATGAGCAACAATGCCTTTTTTCAAAGTTTCACAGACTAGCAAACTTAAAGTAGCTCCTTTTAATTGAAACCCAGACATACTTTTAGGTAAAAACAAAACTGAGCTGGCTTGAGTTTTTCCCAAGCCAAACAAAAGAGATTGGAACTTTCCATTGTTTTTGTCTGCCAACCATGCATTGTTAAAGGAATCGAAATAAAGAGGGAAAGGGGTCAAGGGTTATAGAGCTCATATTTCCACTCTACATGACCCCATCTCAGCAATAGTGGGACCCTCGTGATCAGTTCCTGTTGGTCTAATGGAACAGCCATTTCTTAAGAAAAGGAATTACTGCGTACAGTACCTTTGTGACTAACAGAAGAATACACTAGCTCTTCAAAGGTCCTTTTATTACAGCCTCTGAAGAGGACTCTGACATTACTTTCTTGAGATTATAATGAAAACAGCTGTACTTGTACCAATTCCCCTTTTTATTATTTTTTTGTAACAAAACAAGATTGATGTTATGCCACTTTCTGTTCTGTCATGAGAATAAGGTATCACAAATGCTAATAACCACCACAGCAGAAATATATACTACACTGATCTTTTCACTGGTCTTTAATTTGGGCAGCTGGCCACTGAATTCCTTCCTAAAAATCTGTGCTGCCTATAAACAAAGGGAAAAATGGCCAACAAAATCAAACGTGCACATTTAAAACTGTTCATCTGACTAGTCCAATTCAAAGCCTACATGAGCAATGCAAATATGATACTTTGATTTTGTGATTCTAGGCACAGAAATCTTAATACACATTCTTCTGACGATGGATTGTGGCAGAATGAAAAATACCACAAACAACCGATTCTCATTAAAATCTGAAGCTTGTAATCCCTTCGTTCTTATTGGTTGCTTTGTCAAAGACTTCTTAAGAGATTATTAAGCTTATTAATGAAAGTCCAGAAGTAATTTTAAGTGGTTTCCCCCCTTATGTTTATAAGACAGTAAAATTAAACATGCTGTGGTTGTTATTTTTTCCAGCGTCGAAGGCAATGCAAGAAGGCAGGATCTGGCAATAACAGCTGTCAAGATTCCCAAACCAAGAAATGCAAACACCTACTGTCCAAATTATTGCTGTACTGGTAGAAACAGGACAGTAGTCTTTAGTGTTTCTGCTAATAAGCCAGAACAGAACTGTGTATTGCCAGTTAAATTTCTTTTTCACTGAGTCAACTTTTCACAGTGATCAGATGCACAACTTTTCTACTCTCTGCATTTCAGTTCAATCCCCTATCTATCTTCACAACAAGCACCAGTGGCCTCTTGTTGACATGAATATCACACAGAAAATGATGTGGTGCCTGATGATGCTCAGAATTTGTGAGTAAAGCTTTCTAAATGAGGATTTTGGATCCTTAGTTCCAACCATCAGCAATGATTTAGATACTTCAGAACTTTGCTGGAAGCCGGAAGACAAGGTTTCCAAAAGCCAAAAGAAGTGCCTCGTGGAAAATTCAGAATCAGCTGAAGATATAATTTTATTGAATAAATGCTTTTGCAGATATGACTATTCTGTTCATTAGTAAATGAAACATAATCATTTTAGAAAATTATAAATTTAGTAAAATTCGTATGAAATGGAGTATGAGGAAGAAAGTTCTACAAATACAGTCCCCAAAGTGAAAGCATAATGACAGAACGTCTACATGTCAAAGTTAATTCAATGTTTGGAAAGTTTCCATTCTTGGTTTCATTTCAAACGAACAACAACATTAAAGTGATATGTAAGGAAGTAACAGAGATATCTGAATTATTATGTTTGTGAGTAACTGGGAGACCAGACACTGCTTAAAAAAAAAGGAGCCTGCTGAAATGTTCAAAAAGACAAGAACATTGTATATGCTATAAGAAGAGATGATAAAGGAAAAAAAAAGTTTAAGATGCTTAATATGAGAGGCATAAAATGGGGAGAAGATCCTAGAACCTCTGATGTTTATAGAGAAATGAAACACGGACAGGACAGGAGATCTAGTTTTGCTATATTGCAGCTGAGTTGGTTACGTATATGCTTATGCATATTTTTATACTCAGATACACATTACCAAATGTATCTTGCACATTTGTGGAAATACATTAGCCAAAACCCTCTGCAGGCTGGGGCAACTTTGTTTACACCGGTATACTAGCAACTGTGGTGATTCTGCAGCCATGTGTTTTGAATGCAGCTACACTTAGGAAGGGGAAGGAGAGAATGCAGCAGGGTGAATGGTGCCTTGTAAACAAGCTATTACAGGAATTGATTTGTGTTGTATTACAGGGGTATTCATTATTCCTTTCCAACTTCTGGGCAGATGAT
This sequence comes from Gymnogyps californianus, assembly GCF_018139145.2. NCBI lineage: Eukaryota > Metazoa > Chordata > Aves > Accipitriformes > Cathartidae > Gymnogyps > Gymnogyps californianus. The sequence continues at coordinate 14,231,674 of NC_059480.1, forward strand.
GTAGTTTTTGCCTACTAGTATAGTTTTGAATATGCATACTTCTTTCTTTTGTCTGAGCACTATTTTGTGCTGTAGACCTGGTTTTGCTACATAAACAATTGCTTCCTGCAGGTGGTTTGGTCGTGCAGCAGAGTAGCTACTTGGCTAGGTATGTTTGACATACAGAGCAGGTGGTTATGACTGTGAAAGCCTTCCAGAGGCCACGCACCACTGGGCATCTATACTGAACGGTGCAGCTGTTTTCCAGAGCTTGTAGTGCAAGAAAACCAGCAAAATGAGGAGGGAACACAATTGTACAGACTTGAAATGGCCACAATCGTTCACAAATTCGACCTAAAGAATTAGGTGTGGAGCTCCTTGTGGTTCCAGCACTAGCAAATTCAGTTTGTGGAGCTATTGTCACAAACAAATTTCTTGAAATTGTCATCTGGAGACCTCCTGCCCCAGATTTTGTATCAGTGATTTAAGCTCAGAAACTTGTCTATGAACTTCAGAGATCAATATGTCAGTATAGATTTAGTACTACTGACTCTTTGGAGCCAATAACCTCCTTCTAAATAGCAGAGAAGACAAACGTGTGATGTATGTCCCAAAATACTCACTTACTTAAATCTGCAACAGCATATTCATTATACTCTGTGGATACATCTATACCAACACAGGCACTGGAGCAATGGCAGCTAGCAGAAACTAGGTATAAGAATAGACAAAACAGGGGCTACAAGAGAAGCAAAGAAACAAATTGCATGACTAAAGAATATTGCTTAAAGGGGATAAATACAGGGTAATAATTCAAAAGGTAAGCAGGGTAACAGAGGACCTGTACAGAGAGTAATATCTGCATAGTGTGCCCAAGAGTAGAAGAAAGCCAGCTGGGCAAGAGAGGTTCAAATTTAAACTCAGAGGATGTTATAAGATAGTAGAAGGTAGGGAAAAGGATGTAACATAGAAAAAGAGCATTAGTGGGACCATTCTCAAAGCCAATGATTGACTGAAATGGAAGGATATAATGAGAGCAGAGCATTAAAGACAAGAATGGTAGAGTATCCGAAAACTCTTAGTTACCTTAGACTGTAAAGTAAAAAGACACATGCAGGAACTGCCTGATCATTCCAGCATTTGAGAACAGATTTAATACTAGCCCTTTTTTTTCCCCATACTAATGGCTTTTTCTTACAACAATTTATTTTTTCCTACCGAGATGTGCACACATGCACACATACACACTGCCTTACACTCCTCTACAGCTAAGCATGACCCAGAAGTACAATATCATCTTCTGCATTTGTTCAGATTCTTGGAAAAATGCTCAAGGGAGGCAATGCAGATCTGATATATGGATGCCAATTTGTCCCTCTGTCTTAACAACGCAGCCAAGGTCTGACCTTCCCCAGCTTCCAGCGGTTTCTGAGTAGAGGAAGGAAAAAAAAATCACCAGACTGTTATAGATGAAAAGAGCTCTGAAAATGGAAAGATGTTAATTAATATGTCATATATCTGTAACACATTTGGATTTTTAGTTACCTTTGTCAGCTTAAGATATTTGGATGAGGCACTGGGATTATGCATGCTTATAAAGAAAGGCGTATACATACCTGTAAAGGAAGGTGCAGTATATGTTTTTTCTAATCAGAAGAAATTTAAATGATTTTTTTAATATCTTTTGTGAATCACTACTAAAGAAAGTGGCAACTTCTCAAGCTTTAAGAAAAAAGGAAGCAAAAGAAAAGCCTTTAGATGCCCACAGTAGGTGGCATCAGCTACTGACCTACCTACTAATAAGGCAAATGAAAGGAAAACAGCCTGAGAGGAACTAAATAGCAGAGAGCCAAAGTCTTGAGGGGAGAACAGGCAAAGGAGGCATACAGTGCTTAATTCACCCTGACTAAAAAGCTCTGTCAAACCACAAGTTGAAGATGCTACAATATATAACAGCATTACAACAGGAAAAAATAGTTAATTGTATTATAGTTCTTTGACTGGAATACTGCTGATATGGAATTGCTGAACATGGCTGAAACCAGAAAGTCTAATAAGAGTCTTTAAGAAAATAACATATAGCCTGGGAGCAAGCACTAGGGCTAGTCAGGCTTCTGCTTGCTGTTATAGGACCTCAGTCCTAGTGGATGATCTATGGGAAATAGCTCAGAAATCAAATTAAGCTAGCTGGTCTGGCTTCAAAATCAGCATCTATTGCAGTAAATAGAAACATGGGACAGAATAAATTAAACAGAAAAGTCAGAATCATAATTATAAATGCCTTCCTCAGCTGCTTTGGAAATGTGTAACGCTTATTAGAGTTTCTAAACCTGCTTCTGTCTCTTAAAGCCACCCTAGAATATTTAGAAAACAGATTTCCTTAGAACCTGAATACTTCTCCTGCACTCAGTTCTAACCAAATAGATACTTTTAACTTGTTTTTAAAGATAATAAACTTTGCTCTTAAGCAGTTCATTGTTCCTTTTTTGTATTTATCATAAGATCAGCATTAAGGGTTCAATTAATTAATTTATGTATATATTTAATACCTGGGTTGATATATTTTCTATAATTATATATTATTAAATTTATATACGTATATTTAATAGATAGGTAATTTTTGGCTGAAACAGCGTTCTGATAAGCCTTTTTAAGAACTTCCTCAGCCATGGGACAGTTCTACTACTACTGGTACAACCCCATGTTATTTCTGGTTATTTATTTTTCACTGCAATGCTGCATTGCAGAAATTAACCCTGGTTACTTTGGCATTTGACTCATTTTACATTTATAACAAGCATAATTTGGTTTGTTTTTAACTCTGAAATAATATAGGAAACACAATGAAAATCTTTTAAAAACATGCATGCATTTTTGTATTTTTTATTGGCTTAGGGGACAAGACGATTAAAGCATCAATGTTTTCTTGCAAGTTCCCCAGCAAAAAAATAAAAAGAAAAGAAACATCTATATAAAATTCTTGCCTTTTTGTTTGGACAGATTCCTGCAATTTCTTCCCATGGCTTTAGTGACTCCTGGAAATTTCTCATATAGTCCATACCGTCAGCAGGATTCTTTCCCAGATTTCTCACCGTTTTTAATTTGTATCCCTTAGTTACCTGCTCCATCCTTTCTTTCCCCCTCCCTTCAACACTAATAGGCCTGCTGGAATCCACCTTCTAAATGAAATCAGTCAAGTCACCTCAGCTTTGATTGCTTTATTCCCATGCTGTAGAATGAAAGCACTTTGTTGAATCAAAAATGTTCTACATTCAATTGTCATAAATAACAATGCACAGCAAAGAACTTAAGCTATCAACATAAACAATACAATATGAAAGCGTGCTTCAAACCAGATGCTGCTTTATTTCTGCCGAAACAGTTTGAAGAGCCTGTTAAAATGCTTCAAGTTGCTGTTTACAGAGGGTCAAATGAACATTTTTCAATGAAATGTGTCCCTTCTGGTTCCTTAATGATTAAATACAGTGGAACAATAGCCATTTAAAATAGCAAAAGAATATCCGATGATTTTTTATTGTTAGGATTGTTAAAATAGGAGGAGTTGAAAAGCTTTGTGTGAGGTGAGAGAAAAATGCTCTGACAGCATCAGAGCCACCTCAAAGATTTTGACAATTTGTCAAAAATCACTGCACTTTCCAAGTAGCCTTTTGCAGGACTCCTGGGAAAATAAACAGCATCTTTCCTTCACTCAGACTGGCAAACATTTTTTCCCACAATCCCCCCAAAATGTTGTGTCTTGTCCCCCCCACCCTGAAATGAGCATTTCCAAACACAGATCTTCCCTCCTGGAGGAAACAACCTATCCAATTAAATTCTGCTTACTTGTGCTTTTGGAAAAGGGTTCTCTCTAACTGCCAAGACTTCAAATTTGCCTCCTGGATCTTGCTCTTGCTCTCCTGCTCACCTATGTCAGGACTCAGCCTACCGTAGGTATTCCATTTAGTTGCATGTCATTAAAATTGCAGTTGTTTTGAGTTTTGTTGGTAGAACTTCAACCTTTAGAATCCCCTTTCATCTATAAAATAGAGCTGAATTTCATTGAAAAATAGTCTGCCTTTGCGCAGACACTTGTGCATTCGGAATGTCAAATGTTGACCTAAGATTGAAGCTGATCTTGTTTGATAAGAAACCCGCCGTTTTTTAAAAAAAAATAGTGAAAAAAAAAGTAAACAATGCTTTTGTTCTAAATGGTCTGGAACAAAATTGTATTTCTTTTCATGTTTGATCAAAGCCTTAGTAACTTGTCAGGATTTTGAAAATCAGAGCTATCAGGCTACTGCACCTCTGTTGCAACTCTATGGAGGAATACCACTTGATATTTGTGACTTACTCCATCCAGCTATCCATACTTAAACCTCGCAGAGCTGTATTTTGCTGTACAATGAAAATGAAGTTAGCAACATTTCTGTTAAATTCACATTATTGTGATGGAGAGTCTGACTTTTTGTGTAAACATACCCAGCATGCGACCATCAAAATAGTCAAGGAACAGCAGTAACAGGTAATAAGTTTTTGCTATGTGAACTTCTGTACTTAGTTACTCATAACTTCCTCATATGCCAGGAGCTTTATAAGGCATATAATTAATAAATTAGATTCTTATTAAACTGGGTAAATTTAGATCAGGTATATAATAGTTTTCCTTAAGAAATTGCAAGTTTGTGATGAATTATGGTAGGTTTCACAGTGCTTCTTTCTAAGTAGAATGCTTTTTTCAAGAGATAAGTCCTCAAAACTCTTCTTACCTCCACAGAGATAAGTTTATATTCTCTTTGGCTTTTATATACGCGTGCAGTGGGGCAAGAAAATATAGGCAGTCTTCTCCACATTTAAGCCTTCTCAGGCAGGACAGCGCTCCAGAAGTCCCTACTTCTGGTGAGAACAAGATCTAGTTTTCTATGCTTGATGTCCTAAAAGGGCCATGAAGGTGCTGGGGGATATTAACTATAAATCAGTCTGCAAAACTGGCAAGAGCTAAAGCGGTTGGTGGTATACTGGTGGGATTATTCTCGTGTGGATTTGACTGCAGGAGTGTTGCAGTATGTGTGGTACTGTTGTGGGACAGGTAGAGCCGAGAGGCACAGTGGGAAAGGGTTTTCACTCTGTGTAGTGTAAGGCAGCATGTAAAGGTCTCTGCTAGCCTGTTAGCAGATTTACAGCAGATTCTGGCTATTTGGGAGAGAAATAAGAAAAGTGTAGAAAGTGCTATATGTATATATGCATGCATGTATGTATAAAAGTATATATAAAAAGCTATATAAAAATGTGGGTGCTGCTTGGGTGCATAGGTCTTTCAGCAGCTCCTCTCACTCCCCAGCTTTATGTTTGCAGACTCCCCCTCTGCTCCCTCCTGTTTCTCACTAAACCCTCACCAATGGGCTTAGACTGCACAATACGGGGTTGGGTGGATCAGTCAGATGATGGCTTTTATTGGATGAAAATTCAGCAAAATGAGTAAGAAAAGGTCACTAGTGTGTCGCAAATCCCACTAGCCATCACAGATGGGTACGGTAGCCAGGCTGCCTCTAACATACTCCATTTCCACAGATAACAACTGATGTCCATTAGGCCCAGCTCAGCTGCACACATTAAGCTCTTTGCACTGCATGAACTCACATGCTAAGTGAAGTGCATCGCTGCAACTGATTTTCTACACCTCTACCTTAGCTTCCTTCAAGAACTATGGTAAAAATAATAGTATTTGTTCATTAGCTCCCTTTAATTACATATTTATCCATTTCTGCCTTTCTGCCTTCAAGAACAAATTTAAAAAGTACACAGGAGACAAAAATCTGTTGGTTTTACATTATAGCAAAAGAGTTTCCTGTCCTCAGGTACTGTATTCCAGTTTCAGTGGAAATGTGGAGTAAAATCTTTGCCTTCCAAGGAGCTATGCCAAGTTTACACTGTTAAAGTGAACAGAAATCTTGGCCCGGATCCTTTGATATGTAGGGTACAAGCTATTTAATGGTAGTTAGGCTTCTTTCCAAACTCCAGAAAGGATCCAGTGAAAGAAGGAAGCATATTAAGGCTGTGATGGACCTCCAGTATTTGGCTTATATTAGTTCCAGCCTAATGATGTCATTCCAGGGTGCAGAAATAGTAGCTAAGCATTGGAATGGATTGCTTAGAGGATAGTAACAGGTGCTACTACTATTAAAAATAATTTAATAACTAAAAAAATAGAGTGACAGAAGGCTATCAGAATTTACTTAGCTGAAGTCAATCTTGCCTTCAGGGAAAACGATGGGCCAGATGATCCCTCTTTCTGACCATTTTATTATGATTCATTCCATGATTTTCTGATCCTCTTTCCTCAATTTCTTTTGGGAATTCATCATGTGTCCATCTGTGAATACGTACAGGGCACTAAAGAAGTTTCCTCACAACTTTCTGAACCTTCCAGGAAGAGGACAGAAGTGCTGAACCATCTCTCTTCCCCTTGCACAGAAGGATGTACAGTTAGGGAACAGACAAAATGCGGTGTTAGCTTCTTTCATCTGTCCTCCTTTTGACCCTTTGCCACCCTATGCAGACGTGCTAGCCAGCACTAGCTCAAGGGAGAGACTCAGTGGAAAAGGGGGTGCTATGTTTTGCTTCCCTTTAGGAAGGTTACAGTTCAGTCCTTGCATGCACACTCACCTTTCTCCACTTAAACTGAACGTCAGTCCTTTATGAATTCACATCCAGGAACATTTCACCTATCCACAAAATCATCTTTCTCCTTGATGTTATTTGGGCTCATGGATTTCTTTTTAAAAGATATCTTTAGTACAGAACTGATAATTACCTCTTCCTAGTAAATTTATCTAAGAACTACACCAATCCTTTCTGTAGATGCCCAGAGGGTTTGTACTTTTCTGCACTGTGTATATCTGTCAATTACTTTATTTTTCCCTACATTTCAAGATCATAAGCGGTGGCTTGTTGCCTCAGAGGTTTGAAAGCACTGTCATCAGTTGAGTTTTGGACTGCATTAGCTTAGTTTGAGAGCCGTGAGTTTCTGCTGCCAGCAGTCAGTTATTGTCTTCAGGATGTTCACTTAGGAGCATTCTGAAGATACATCAAAACCAAATCCCCCAAATTGCCTATATTAAGTAATAATTTCATAGCTGACTTTTTGAGACATTTGTGTAAGAATGATTGTCCCACCCACACACTGTACAGAGAAAACAGTGCATACATCACTCACTTTGACTGAACTGGCTGAGCTTTTGAATGAGCTACATATATGGGTACTGAAAAGATATTCCATACACGCAAACTCAACTGGTATCTTTGGCAGCTCCAGCGAAGGGTGGAATATGAGCCTGAACTGAAAAACTTGCACATACAAGGGGGAATCCAGTTCTCCTTTTAGTAACACAGATGTAAATCAGGAGTATGCCTTTGACAGACTGGTGCTACACTTCACAGGCAGCGTTACTGAGCAGGGAATCGGGGCCAGGACAGAGATCTGGACTACTGCCACGTTGAAGCAATATTAGGTTGATACCTGCTCTGAAATCCTATAGAAACCCTCATCTCCAAGTTTATCAACGCACGACTACAGATGCTTAAATAAAAAAGAAAAAGCCCCTGTGCGTTTGTGAAATCTGGCCTTTATTTTATATCACTCTCATGACAAAAAGTGTTAGAAAAATGTCTTAAACCACTACTTGGGGATTTCCTCCAAGCACTATGCCAGCTGCTCTCAGCCTCCATTGTGAAATGATGGGCTGCTGGCATAGCCAAAGTACTTTACACTCCAGCAACCACTGGATGCATAGCAGCCCTTTGGGAGTCATTACCAACTGGTGTAATTTAGGGCAGCCCTGAGGCAGCTCTAAGTCACAGTCTCCAGGAACTGGAGGCTATAAAGGTGGCATAACACCTCTCCTCTAGGTCTATAATCTGCAATAACATTTACAATACAGACTGCATCATATTATTTCCATGTTTAATTAGAGTAAAGAATATCAAACATTTTACTTTAACGCTACCCCGTGTGCTGTTACCAGCTCTGTATGTGATTTAATGGGTGATCAATCATTCACATATCAGTGGTGATGTAAACCTGATGTTCATTTGCTCTTTTTCACTTCATGCATGGATCTCATGTAACAAGAAAAAAAAAATCTACCAGGAATGTGGTAGTTCTGCATTGCTGTTAAATCTCAGCAAGCCCTCCTAGAATCCAAGAAATAAGGTAGCATCAGTTTACAGACCAACTTTTCAGTGGCATCGTTCCAAGTCTGTGCTATTGGCCAGCACGGCTTATACTTTGCTTTCATGGCCAAATATGTGATGCTTGACATGTCAAGTCAGCTGCTATTTTTTTTAAGAGAGTAGGTATTGTTGATACAGCTGTGAAAGGATCCTTTCTCCTTTCCAAAGAATTATCACTAAATTGCGTTAACCAAAGAGAGACCCTCTTCATTGCTTAACAAACACTCTGAAATGAAAAGGTTGAAGGTGTTGGGATATTTTTGCCCCGTCATCATTTTCCTTTCAGACTCTTCTCACTACCCATCTGATCTGATACTGCTGCCCACTTATATTTCAAATGAGTATTATCCTGCCATTCGTCTTCAGATACAACTTCTGTTGAAATCAACAGGAAAATCGCCTTCATGAAATCTGAAGGATTAGACCTCTTAAAGGAAAAATTGTGAGATTGAGTCCACTGTTTTAGGCCAGTGAACTGAGTCCAGCTGAGCTCAGGAAGAGATGGGACCAAGGGACTGTCAGGGTCGGTGGCGTCCTGTGCCAGAGGAAGGAGAGCTGCAGTGTGCGGGCAGAGACGGGTGCCTTGCAGAGCTGTCCTAGGGAGCCCAGGAACTGGCATGGTGTGCGAGTGCCTGCATGCTCAGGGGCTGAGGACGAGGTTGAGGTGTCCCAGATATGCCAGGCACGGAGGACACACGGGTACCATTCCTACCTCTGTGCTGCTCTGCAAGTGCTTCTGTGTGGCTCTGAAGGACAGCTTCCAAATGCTCCTCTCCAGGAACAAGAGCAGGAAACCAGCCTGAAACCTGCCAGGGAAAAGGGAGCAATTACTTTGCCAGCGATAACAACACAACTTTGTTGTAATCATAGTAATAAAACAAAAGCTGACAAGTGATGACTTCTCTGAGGTGCTTTTAACCTTAATAAGAGCTCCATTAATTTTTCATATTATTGATAAAGCAAATTAATGCATATCTCAAAACAAGCAAAACATAAAAAGGCATCAAAACCAAACTGAAATAATTGAATCTTATTTGTAGAGAATGCCATTAAAATAATGTAAATCTTCTTTTGTAAATTAACTTCATGCATAACTAGAAATGATTAGCATGCATATATACCAACCTCTGTGTTCATAATTTTGACACACATCCTAATAAACTCTGGGTTTTTTATTCACTTACGCTCTGAAAATATTACTCTCTATGAATGCACAGTAACTCTGAGAAAGAACTAGTGGGAAGAAGTGAAGCTGGTGGAAGAAGAGCTGTCACTGAGCCTCCCAGGCCATAAGGGAGGATCTCCCTCCTATGGCAAGGACAAGTGGGGAGACACCAGCCAAACAATAACTGTTCCACATACCTGGGAGTATCTGGGCACACCTGAAATCATGGGCAGTGCATATTTTAGTACAACGCACAAATAATGCTTTTAGACATCTACGGCAGTGGAGTTCATACCCTAATCCCACAGCAGCGGGGAATTTTCCCAGGTCCAGAGAGGAAATAGGGACCTTTTTAAACCAGTATTATAGCAGGTGGAATAGGAGACAGTCTCCACAACAAAAACCATGATCTTCTTTAGTTTTGCTTTGTGAAGGACAGTGTGGGAGCAATCACTGCAAATAAATATCACTAAATAAACATGTATATTTTCTTGGGCCAATTTTTGAGAGCATTCAAGCAGGTATCTAAAATCTGTGTTTGGATGATTGGTGGGAGGTTGATAAGAGAGTGGTAATAATCAAGTTAGATTTTTCAGAGTTTTACAGTAGATTCTCAAAGAAATGAAATAAAAAAGTCCCCAATTTGTGTAACAGCTCTTACTTGAATCCACAAATATGTGTTACCTGCTTTCTGGAACAAAGACAAACAAAAGTCTGATGTTCTGTTACTAGCATAGCAGCCCCAACAGGAACAGAGCCCCCCAAAAGAATTAAACTTTAACAAAATATTTGATATTAATTAGTTAATTAAAATAATTTACTTAGTTTTTAATAGTTAGAGACTTAGAAGTTCATAAATGGGTATCTGAATGCCATGATAAGTGGTTGGGGAAAAAGACTCCCTACTTTGAATACCCGAAAAAGTCAGAGGAGAAACCTAGACCAAGATCCCATTTGCCAATATCCTCTACCTGCTTTGCTGACTTCAGGTAGTCAGAGCAGATGTGAACCCAGCCTAAGTGCAGGCCTACCATGCGCTGGGGAATTTAACAAGCTCTCTGTAGATATTTCTTTCAAAACTGGGAGTAAAAGGCATTGCTAAAAACCTCTGCCAAGCTCTTGGTGTCTTAAGTGCCTGAAAGAATTAAATCCTCCCTCAAATGTGTTCGTGACAGACTTCGTTTTAGTTCTTGTTCTTGTACCCTCTGTAAACAATAATGTTTATGAGCTAGGAATGGGCATTTGGGAATAAAAGGATAAACAAACAGGAATATTCAATACTGCTTTTTTTTATTTCTCAGATAGAGAGATAAAGCCTTATTTTAATTAAGCATTTTCTACTTCTGCCTGCATCAGTATTAAAGTTGCAAATTTATACAAGGCAATTTAGTGTTTAAGCACAGAGATAATAATCCACATTTTCTGAAACTAGCCAAGAGGGTAGGCTCCTGCCTAGAATTATTTACATTCTTTGACCCTTTAGGCTCAACTCTTTATCCAAACAAATTTATCTAGCAGAATTTGTAGCCTAACTTGTTTGTATTTTACACATTTGGCATTAAGACTGCAGCAGAATTTTACAAGTATCTGGCATATTCTTGATAGCACATCTGGTGAGTATGGACACTGTTCATTAGAATAGTTTTGCAAACTGATAACATGCCAAAGCTTTGACAAAAGTACTTATGGTAGATGTCAATCATTTTTCTTTGCCAGTTTAAACATGCACCCATCTGGGAATAATTTTTATCTATTCTGACGCATAAAACATAATGAACAATATCTTCAGGCTTTGCAAATGAACACAGGTCCCCATATTATGTATACTACATGTGGATCACTAAACAGATATAACAGAAGGAAGGATGATATTTATATATGTTATCAGTACAAATCTGTGAGAAACAGCAGGCAGAGTAAGTAAATCTCTGGCAAATAAGGACTGTACGAAGGACAGGGAGGACAGTGGTCATACAGTACAGCAGTCACTAGCGTTACCCACATCTGGTAGTGACATTGGACAGGTTTCTTCTCCCCCTGCCAAAGCTTCCCCCTGCCTAATGAACTTTTCTTCTCTTACAAAAAGATAACAAGTATCATAGATAAGGAAGGACTATACGAAAAAGGTTATCAAAAGTTAGAGGGACTGAATTTGTGCAGCAGAGAGATACAGCAATGAAATAATCATAACCTAATTTCTGACACTCATAGAGTCTTGCATTATTCCTCAATTTGTTCTTGTCTTCTCCAAGGAGAAGGGGCTCCTAGTGTGCATGACAGAGCCAGAAATGGGCCCTCCAAGAAGGATGAGACATCTTTCTGATCTGAACTTATGTCACACTGGGGGATTACATGTGGGATAGACTTAATATAGATTCTCCTCCCTTCATTCCTGTTATTTGCATGTAGATTTTCACTTGTGAATTTCCTAAGCTATGTTTCAATAGTGATTACATGTTAATAATGAAGTGGGAATAAACAAAAATTCAAATAGAACTATAAATCTTACTTTTGTTCACTAAGTTGCACAAAGTACAGACCATTTTGGTCTTTCACACAAACACATTGAGTCTCTTTTAAATATGTACTGGTAGAACATTTCAGATCTGCTGAATAGAGTAGGTATTTATGCTTTTATTTTAAATGGGGATTACAAATTATTCGCCTTTTGTCATGCACAATATGCATATTATGGTGTGGATATTGTGTTACCAATTCACTGTAACTAAGTACTTCGGCACTTAAAAAAAGCGCCATTTTTGACCCAATAGACCATAATAGAGCCTTTCAAGCTTGTTTGAGGCAGCTGCCATGAACTGAAAGAGTCATACAAAACATGCTGTATGTAGAGCAATTTAATATGTAGAAACGTGCATTTTCAGTAAGATACGATGGCTGGTTCAGACTCTCTTAAATAAACAAAAGTACTGTTCCTATTATCTTCTGATGGTGAGGAAGGCTTCAGATTAGTCCTGTCAATAGCTACTAACTAGCAGGTGAAGCTACCAAACTACCTCCCCTCCTTACTGGTGAGGGTGGTACCATGCATGCCCAACATGAGCTTTTATGGGTGTGTGAAAGCAATGCTGTAGCACTGAGAAACTCTGAGAGAACCAGACAATTCAGCCAAAAATGTATTTTAAAAGTATTTTTAGTAGTTTAAATAAAAACACGTTCTTGTTTTTTTAATGTGGTTTTCAGTATGTTCCATCTTTTTAAATTTAGCCTATTGCGTCAATATTTTATATGCCATCATGAATGCTGTCCTCTTGTTAATGAAATAATGATTCAAGCCACAAAATTAAAACCAGCTGGTTTGTCAAATTCTGAGTTTAAAAACAATTCTGTAAGATGACTACAGAGAAAATATACAGAACCTTGATAATCCATTATTGGTAATTAACTACTGAGGCTAAGGGTTCCCTTCAGTTGCCTCAAACCAGGACCTTGATGCCATCTGGCAAGGCCTGGGGATGCCACCAGGCCTCCTACTGCCAATTCAGAAGAAAATATGACTCTTACAGACCCCCTGTCATATTTGCTAGTCCCACGTGGGTGTTGCAGCACCATGGATGCCACTGGACACTCCTGTTTCAGCCAGTGTATCAGTCCCTAGAGGTTTATATCTTAAATTCTTCATATGATTTGTATGACCATGGAGGGTGTGTGTGAGTGTGTCTTTTTATGTATTATGCAAGCATGTATGATTCCCTATAAATGTTCATAAATGTGTGTGTGTTGACATACATATGTATTAAATAGCAGGGTAATTTAAACTTGCTATACAAATTATAATTTGTTCCCCTAAAAAATTCTTTCCTTATAGATTTAATTTTATTTTTAGCAAGAGGACTGCAGCACCCAAAGCTCACAGTATTGCCTCTTCCACTGAATAATCATTAGAAGTTCTAAATAAAGAATCAAGTGCCGGAGCCAAAGCACACTGAAGTCAATAGGAGTCTTTTCATTGACTTCAATGCGCTTTGAATCAGAGTTCAAATTCTAACTGTTGCTGAACATATTTGCAACCACAACATTTTATGTGGTACTCTCTGTGGGCACAATGGTGGAATTTACTTGGGAAAACAAATGGAAACATATTCTTAGATGGTGTGACCAGTATTATTACACACTCAAAAACTAGGTCTTGCGAATCTCAGTTGTATCACTAAAAAATAATCAATTGATTCAGCTGTGCATGCGAGGATGTATAGCTACATAATGTCTCTCCAGGCCAGAAAACAACTCATGCTGATGCTTCTGAAACCACTGCCAAAGAGGAAGAGATGTTGTCAGTGTCAGTGTACTCACATATCAAAATTAGAAGCAGTATTATTTTAAGCATGTTCTTATAAATCATAGCTGCTGCAAAATTTCTAAACAGACTGAATTGGTGTTTCTTGTTTCCAACACTAATTAATCAGCGGTAGTCACACTGGACTTACACAGAGCATGCTAGTATCGATATATCTGATTTCAATTTTAGAAACTACTGTGAACTTACTACGTAATTTGCCATTTTGTAATATAGCGTGTCTAAGTAATATACAGAGTGTTTCCAGCTAAAAGCTATTTGATGCCTGTGTTTTGTAGGTAAGCTGGGGAGGTCTTTCCTCATTCCCTACCTCAGATATGTAATACAATAACAGACATTACACATTAGAGTGACATTCCATTATGTTGCACAGCATCATATATTCTTAGCTCCCGAGGGAAAAAATGACCAGTGGAAATTGAAGCTAGCCTGTGGACCTAGCCAATAATTCACTGGATCTCAGCCAGGTTTCTCAGCCAGATACATACATACACCTACATAGTTACATAGTACCGATTAAAAAAAGAGACTAATTTCAGAGGGCCCCCTTTGAAAACTTTGAAGACGTTACCAGCCTTCCAAGCATGTTGGCTATTTGGAGAATGAATTATTATATCCTTGTCAAATTTTAAATATCATGCTGTTAAAAATATTAGTCACAGAAGCTGTTTGACAACAGTGTCGCAGTAAAGTTCTCTTGTCTATATGAACATGGATAACCTGATACATAAAACCATGTCTCAGTGTATGGCATCCAGTGGTAAAGGCTGAGCACTGAAAGTTTCCTCAGAGCATTGGCAATACCCTGCCAATAGATATACTGTACATGCCATTTAAGCCAGCTGAGTATTGCTTTTCCTCTCCCTCCCTCCAGTTTTTCCATTCCCCAAGGGGCAATCCTTTGGTGAACAACCCATTTAAGTCAAACAGCTATCATGTAAAAGCGAAGATGAACAACAAAGCACATCCAAGGGAAGCAAGTTAAGATCTAGGCCTCGAGGTTCGGGGTGGGGGGGGCCTAAAGAAACCGAGCCAAAGAAATTCTAAAAAGGCACTTTTTTAGCTTAAAAAAATAAGATTAGAAACTGGCTTGTATGAGCCCAACTGTGATTAAAAAAATAAACCTTTTATAGTTAAGACAGGATTTTTTTTCTTTTTGTTCTTTGACTTTTCCTTGCAGAGAAAGAGGCTATCTTCACTTAATCAGAGCAAAGAAAGAGTGGCTGAGGCAGAAGCAGCATCATGTGGGTGAAGGTCAGGCCAATTTTCACCCATGTGATGCTGCTTTATCACTCATGGAACAAAGATTAAGGCCTTTCTTTTCTTTATCCTTTTGTGCTTTCCCCCATTACTTTAACAGATCTGAACAAATCCCAGGCAGTTCATCCAAAAGTTCCTTTTAGCTACATTTAGTTCAGATCCTCTAAATTCCACATAAGACTTCATGCTATACCAACATGAAGAGGATATAAAACCCACATGTGTAGGGAGAAAAATGTTATAGAAAAACACAAAAATCATTGCAGAACATGATGACAGCAAAGGCCTTTTCAGCTGCAAGAAACTAGGCACATCCAGGAATCAGAATTATCAGTATTACTATTCCCTTACTTTTAAAGGAATATGCTTTCCTGCTACACCAAAATGATGCATGAATATTGATGTTTGGTTAAGATGATGTTAACATGATAAACCTCTAGTTGAGCTCCGAGGTTCTGAAAAAAAAACCACTAGAAATGCCAGTTCATTGCTGCCCATGAGTAACCGTAAAAATGTTTTATCACAAAAAATTAGCTTACATTGCATATGTTTACACATCTTGTTGGTAGCCAGCTTAATCAAACATATTATTCCAGAATTGCATCAACTGCAGAAATAGGACAGGATGTAATTTTTACACAAAATACCCAGAGGACCGATTGAAAGGGCAGTTGTTGGATTTGACGGTGCTTTTCAGTCCTTTGGTTTTATTCAGGCAGGGGCAAGCAGCCCTTCATAGCTTGCTATTTATCTCTGTTTCAAACAGGCTTAAGGAATGCCTGTTGATTAGCACATTTATTTCATTTATCAATCTCTTGATATTTTAAAACGATTAGTACAGTATGTTGAAATCAAATAATAGCAATCAGTTACATGACCGCAATGACAAGAAGGTGTATTTATGTGACAGGTCCCAGCTATCCATAACGTTCACAGTTTTACATACACTGACTCCGTAACATTTAACATATTAAAAGATATGGAAAATAAAGCAGTTAAGCATTTAATAAGCGAGACAGGTATCTTAATACGGTTCCTAGAGTTATGCCATCGGTGTTAGTACCACTGCAGTGATCAGAGTGTCTTTCCAGAGTTCAGATTCCTTCTTTCTCTGCCATCAGTGTAAATGCTGCTCTTGGGAAGCCCTGCATAAAGCATCAGTTGAAGCATGGAACCATGGCAGCTTTTCGTACAAGGCACCAAAAAAATTGACTTCTCCTCCTGTACCATATATTATCATGTATCAGAGTGGTTCCCAAATTTTGTATAGTTTTGTACTATTCATGTCTACAGGACTAACATCTTGGCCTCACTGAAGTCAACAGAAATGTTATCTTTGACTTCTAATGAGTCTTGGTTTCATCCAGTATGTCCAAGAGAAGTGTTTCAGAGGTGGGTCCTTTCTACTTTGAGTAATTTTGAGATGCGTAAACCACTAATGTACGTGTGAGAAGTCTATGTAAAGACTGCTTGGAGAGGGTAATATATAAATGCACTCTTACTGAGGGTAATAGGAGGTTAATAAATGTTGTCATCCATACATTTCTTAAGAGCATTGTATTCATATTGCTCATGCCTGAAAACATCTTCCATGCATAGTCAAGATTTCTGATGCAGCCCAAAGCATTCTCATCATCTTATAAAACCAGAAGATATCAGCACTGTTTGGAGCTTTAGACGGAAAACGCAACAAGACCAGGAAGTCTGTTTCATGCACTCTGATAAACAATTTGGGTAACAAAAGCTGCAAGTACCTCTCCTGTGCCAACCCAAATCCCACCTCCTTTCTTCAGAAAAGAGCTTTGAAATGTGTTCCCTCTGGCTGTTTTGGTAGGCTATAATTATTTTGCTTTCATCAGGTGACAATTTATCACTCTCACTGAGATTCCTTGGTTAGATATTTGTAACAAAGATTAAATATCTTTCAAAGTAGGTAAATCCAGATGGAAAATTCTAGATATTTCTTAGTCTCTAAAAGCTCTGATTTTCAAGCGATGTGTTTTGTTTCAACACAAGCGAAGGGCTGAGAGCGGTGGCTACAGCCAATAAGACATGACAAACTCTGGGAGTGAAGCTTAGCCGCTCTAAAGATGTTTCTGCCCTCAATCCACTCGTTCGCTGTGTGCTTTTTATTCTCTATTGGAGGAATATGAATTTGAGTAAATGCCATGTGACAGTGCATCTGCCATGGAATTTATTCATTTTTCTTGAGTAGGAGATCAATTAGTAATTACTTAAGGACAGTCCTTATAGGCCATCTAGGTTGGCCCTTAATTAAGCAACAAGACATGACAGGCAATGTATTTCTGGGCAATTTAGCACATCTCTTAGGGAGTTTTTAAGGCATGAGGCCGAAGGTCAAGTGACTTTAACCACCTGAGAAGTGCAAAAATCCCTTAGAAATGCACTGTCTCGAGTGACTTATTGCTGTTATTAAATGGAATTTGTAAATAAAAATAAGAAAGACTGTCAGCCCCAGGCATGAATAGGGCATTATTAACATGGATATGACATTGTTGACAGCTAATCTAAAGCTCCATTTCTGTCCTGAGCTCTAGAGCTATTTCTTTATACTATATATTAATACAAGAAAGATAGGTTACATTCTTCATACACTTTTACCAGAGCTGTCCAATAAGAATGAGGGACATAGTTTTCTGAAATTTGCATTGCACACTACTTTTTTGGGGCTGAAATACAGCAATTAAATCTTGTGTGCCTAACATCTCATTTTTGGACTATAACGGAGAAGTGTCCTGACAGAACAAAATATCCTTCCTAGGATGTAAAATCCCTATTCCTGACACATTCTTCCCTGCCATCCTGAGATCTGCCCTGAATTTGTCTCCTCCCTGGCTCAGCTGCTTCCCCTGTCCCCCACTACTGGGCTTAATGTGCCTGATGATTGTCTGTACATGTCAGTGTGTCCAGGTTGAAGAAGAGCACTAGCAACATTTGCATGTAGAGATGAATAAACAGAGCCAATTCCAGCACCTTCATTTTACCTATGTTTTTCTTTTTCTTTTTTTTCTTTCTCTTCTTTTTTTATCCCCCCCCAACATGAATGTCAACTTTTTAAAGTGCATACATGCTTTCTAAATACCTTGCATTAAACTTGTACAGTAACGTTGCCAAAGCAGTGCTTGTCTCCTGAAATTTGGAATTGCAGAAAATGGACAAGAAGCTGAACATCTGTTGTAAATATTATCTTTCTCCAGACTGATTGTGTATAGATGTAGATATTTTTGCTTTGCTTGTTTCTATTGGCTTAAGTCGTTCTTGGGTTTCCTGATGTGCTCGTTATTATCCTTAGTCTAATGCATGTTCTACCTTTTGTCAGTTCTGTTTGTTGATCTACAGTAACACCCAATTCCAAAGACCAAAGTCTTCTCTTGAGAGAAAAAGTGGCTGGGTCAGATCCTAACATTGCTCTAACCAGCATAGCTCCATCATTTCTATGGGAATTGCCGGAAGGCTGCACGTGTGTGATCTTGCATTGCCAGGGGGTTTCCAGCTGCCCAGGGGTTTTCCTGTTGCTGCTCTTCAGTTCGGAAATGCGGTGCGTGGTGGTGTTGAGGAGGCACTCTCCTTCCTAGGTATAGGGCAGCCTATATATGTGTGCTGTATGTGAGCACTGTGCTGGGAAGAGCAGGTTCACTGTCCTGTGGGACAGTGGTGCTGCCTTGTCTGATGACTCCAGAAAGCGCTGGATTGCCCTGCCAGGCAGTTCTGACACTCCCAGTGTATCTGTATTTTCCTGGAGGCATAATAGCTGCTTAGCATGTGGTGTCCAGTTCTTCTGCACGTTCATAAGTATGTCTGACATGTTATGAAAGTAATGGATTTACTGTGCATACCTCAAATATTTTAAGGATATGTGAGCACATATTTGTGTCTGGGAAATCCTGGGCAGAAATATGGAAGTACTGATGTGGATTCTTTGTTTAGGCTCACAGGAACTAAAGTAGGTAAATCTAGAGCTCTCCACGCATGCAGATAATTTGAGGGAATTGTTGTAGGATTACAATGCAGAAATACTGTGTATATTCCCTGAATCAATTCTCACTACAAAGGAGTGTATCAGTTCGTCTTGGTAAAGACAAGGAAGGGTAAAACAGTCATAAGAAATAAGAGGGCTTTAAAGGCACATTTTGAAAATCATCTTTTTCAACAGCAGTGATCCACAAAGCTGTATTAAATCAGCTTTTTTAGTGGGCTGAGTGCACTGCAGTTTGTGAAAAGTTCTACGTACTGCAGTTTGAACCAAGTAACCTGAAATCTAAAAGTAGTCTCTACCAGTCTAGTACCACTGTACTAAGAGAAAATTTCTTAAAATTGCTAATAGCAAAAAATGCTGATATCATTTAGGCACAAGGTTATCCTATTAAGTCTGAGCTGAAGAATCCTTTTTAGTGCAACTTTGAAAGCAAGTTTTCCTGACATTCTGACTGTCCCGAAACTGGTGATTTACTGTAAAACAGCAAGAGACATTATGGCATCACAGAGCAGATAATTCTGTGTTATAGAAAAATTCAAATAGCAACAAAAAATAAAAAATGTACATCATGTTCAGGTTATCAATGAAGAACAAATTTTTCTTTTTGTGCACCTGATAAAACAAGTAATAAAAAATTAAAAATAATAAAAACCGCAAAAAGGCTTGATTCTAATGAAACAAAGCAAAGATAATTAGTGACTCACATTTGTGGGTTGGATCATGCTGAAGGTGATATTGAGCCACAAGGAATGACTGATGAGTTGTGGTCCACAATCCAAGATTTCCTGGAAAAAAAATTAAACCATTAGCCCTTATGGTAGCCTCCCCCCCCGCAAAGGTCTGTACCTAGAGCAACCCTTATCATCCCACATGTTCTAAGACATGTAGGAACTGCTGCCATTTATCTGGATTCAGTATTAACTGGCAGTTCTCAACTATTTCAGAAATGATCAAAAGCAGGCAAAAAAAAAAAGGGGGGGGGTGAAGAGAAGAACATACACTTCAGAGCTCCTCACATTTTACTGTGCATTGCCTCCCTGCTGTGTGATTTCTGTGTTTTAGCTTCAGTACTGCTGCGGCTGCTACCTATCTTGATGTAAAGGTTTATAGGTTTGACTAATCCTGTATCCAAGCCTGCTTCTGCCCATATTTGATCAACCACACCTGACACTGAGATGTGTAAGAGCCCTCGGTAGGCATAATGACTGCTTAATCAAGCAGAAATATCCAGAAAACTTTTATATCCGAAGATTTTCTTTTCCATCTAAATATTTTCTTTAGTGGGGCTCACAGCTATTGCTGAGCACTTGCCCTGCAATCTCAGCTGTTGACTCCTCTCCTTGTCTCTTTTGGCACTGGGTGCATGCAGCACCTAAGCTCAGGGCTGGCAGCTAGGGGCTGCCAACGTGGGCAAAGCCCAGCAGACTTTCCGCTATTTTTCACAACAGAAAGGAGTGTTAATGTAATACAGCCATTCTCATTAAAGGGCATTACTCATAGCTGCTTATTTAAAAGAAAAGGTCTTAGTGAGTGGTCAAAGGATTTTAGACCATGGTGTTTACAGTTAAGCTCAGCAGTTGTTTTTAATATGAAATCTAATGTAAATTCTCCCCCTTCACTTGTAGGATCTCCCATTCTTTTCAAAAGTAAATTATAGAATTATGGTGGACAGAACTATTGAAAAAGAAAAGAAAGGAAAAAAAAAGTAGAGAAACCCATTACAGTGAGGAAAGATATTATGGTCATGGGTTGAAAGAGAGAAGTAAATTAAGAAATGCCATGGAAAACAGAATCAAGAAAAATATATCAGAAAAACAGTGAGAGGAAGGGAATTAGAGAGCAATGAAGAGCAAGTTAAAAACACTTTGTAATTCTGACAAAGTTGGAGAAATGAAAACATAATATTATTTTTATTACATGACAAAATGAAGCCTTCTTTCAATTATTTGGCCTTGCAAAATTAGAATTTATGCTATCAGTGAAGATATTCAGCATGCATATCTGCTATGTGTTTCAGTATTGACACATCTCCTACATCTAGAAACTTTCAGTTGCAATGCATCCAGACTGGAATCCAAATAATAATAAAAGAGGCTTAGCACACTTTATCAATCCTGGTTTATGTTCATTTCCTTAGGAAAGGCCTATTCTAGTTCGTTTCTCAGAAGAAAAACAAAACTACTTGCAATATTAGAGGGAGGACTACGTAAAACATGAGCTAAACATCAATACCTTATGGAGTAAAGGGCACAAAACCTTGTTTGTTGGCAGCTTAATGCAAAGGCTTAATAAAGCATACACACACACATACACTTCTATATATTTGATATATATTACCCTAGGTAGTGTATTGGTATATCTACCATAGCATAGCAATTTTTCTGTGAAAGTTTTTCCATTAAAGTAACATTGGATGCGCTGGCAACTATAGAAGGTACTTCAGTATTTTCATTCACCTGCCATAGCCAGTTCACTGGATACTGGATATACTTGCAGGAAGGCAAGTATACGTGACAGGAATATACATGTAAGCACTGGCATGAAGTTTAGGGAGGATGTACAATTGAAATTACAGGCCACTCATTATGCCTATTTCCTTATTCATTACTTATTTGAATTAATTTTATGGCCACGTTGCTAGATTTGTTTCGTTGCACTGGATGAAGGTGTTAGAGAAAAATCTGTTCATTACTGTGGGAAGAAAGAAAAAAATCCCAACAAGCAAAGATGGTTGTTGCCATCCGTTTTTGCTAAATGATGTGAAAGACATAACTCTTTGAACTTGTATTTAGCTACAGAGAGTTTACACAGCTTTTAAACACTTCTTTTTTTTAATAAAAGAACTCATGCTCCTCCAACTTTAGCGCACACTAATTATTTATACCGACTCTATTTCTTCTTTGAAACACGAGCCATGTTCAGAACAGATTTCCTGTCTCTAAAGACGGCTTGTTAAAAAACAATAGAAATGCACTGAAATTAATTATTTGACACTTCTTTTCCTGATACCTTGCAAAGAGTAGTAATACCCATATGTGCTCTAACACATTTCTAAAACAATTTTTCACTGAGTGATGTAGTTTTGTATATTAACAACTATGTATTTTAATGAAGCAATTGTTATCAATCAAGAAATGGTCTACATTTTTCAGGAAGCATTTGGGCATCTTGGCCTTTATTTCATCTAGAATTTCTGAGGACTTTCCATTGAGGTAACATTTACTTTTGAGGTGTGTAATTGGGGCTCAGCATGCTCTGTGCTGTACTCTTTGATGTCCACCAGTGCTGTTTAAGAAATGAGTTAGAACTGGGAATCCGATATCTGCTAGGGAAATTCTTAAACCCACAGGATGACTGCCTATTTTTTCCTTCTCTTTTTGTGTGTATTTATAGCCCTTTTCTTTAGGATTCCTGAACTGACATGATACAAGTAGAGTCCCAATTACCTGGATAAGCAAGTCAGTTTTTTTCATGGGATTAAAAACACATAATAAACGCAGGCAACCAGTTGGTTAAATTTATACTCAGAGGAACTGTGGTGGTTTTGGTTTGGGGTTTTTTGGTTGTTTTTTGGCTTCCCCCCAACTCCTTTTTTTTTTTTTTGTTGCTTAGCTCAAAAAATAAATGTGTCTGATGAGATATTGATACTTCAGGGAATAATACCACATTATTTTTTCTGCCTCTGGTGTAATCATTTGTCTCTTTAAATTGACATCAGCTGAGGCCACTAAGACCCTCACACCAAAAAAACTTGTGACCCCCTGCACTGCCTTCAAGGCTTATTTTATACTTCCTGGTCTGCTTGTTTTTCATGTGAGGCACAGTACATATTTGGGGGGCAATTTCACATATTATGGCAACCTAGTCATCTCTGTCCCTTCTACTGGCCCCCTTTAAAGTGCTAGAACAAGCCCTTTTTGGACAATAAATTTTCCTCTGAGTAAGTCTTTCATTACCGTAGGAGAAGAAAGGGATGCAGTCCAGAAGCAGTAGTTGACAATGGTTTTCAGTCAGGCTTCTTAGCTGCCGTTTTCATTCTGGGAGAGGTTTCTTAGGTTGTCTTTCTGTACTCAGTTCTTCTGCTTTTTCTCATCCCAGGACTGTCTACCGTATGGCTTGGACTGTTCCTCTAACAGCAGGCTCCGGGGAATCATCTTCTGGCTTTATCTCACTTACTTAGCTTCTACTCAAGACTACTGTGTATCGTATGTTATCCCGCAAGATCTACATTCTTCCTCTGCAAAACATGTGCTTTTGCTCCTGCATCAAAATCAATCACAGATCTGGGGCCCCTGAGAAGTACATCTTTTCAGAATACTCAGAAAATGATGGGGGGAGACTGCAGATGAAGATCACCTTATCCATCTGTTTTACACAGATGTTCTCACAAGGGATGGAGGCCCAATACAACAGAAACACAGTGGTGAACTTGGCAAGAAGTGTCCCTAGGAGATTCTTCAGGAAGCATAATTTAGAGAGTGCTGTTTCCCAGACTAAAGTTGCAATCACACATTAAACAGGAGATGGCCATCACTGAGGTGGGGTTGTCATGCCCATGCTTGAGCAGAAAACACAGCTCATCTAATTTGATTTTTTTCTGTGGTAACTCACCTAATCTAATTGAGATAGTTTCTCCATCACCATAAAGAGTTATTTCAGGTCAAGAAGCAAAGAGACCTTATGCCCTTATCCCTTGAAAGGATGATATACTTAAACACTGGCACACGCTAGTCTTAACAGTTAAGTCCGGCAGTTACTGTGTTGATGAAACAATATAGAAATGGTGAAATAAGTATTTAGGTGGAAGGGAAAAAACTGTACACAAAATATATGGATGAAATTCAATCTCAGACACTGTTCCAGGAAGCTGTATGGTGCATGGCATCCCATAGTGTCCCTGCAGGATTGCATTCGGCAGGAAGATTGACATTTCTTGCAGCTGGAGGAATGGCTACTTCTGTGGCATTCAGGAAGGGACAGAATGTCTCCCAGGTAATTTCCACAGCCCACTGGTCAGTGATGTGCCTGTGCAAAAAATTATGGGAGATCTACTTACACAGAGGAATAGATTCAAATCAGTGTACTCTGCTTGGCCTCTTCTGCTTATCAACATGGTGTTTTTACCCTTGTTCTTTCCAGGCAGTGAACACATGTTCACCACTCTCAGAGTCTTGAATAAAGGGGGAACACTTTACTTTTCTCTTGGTCATCACAAGGATTGCTTTCCACAGACAAAATTATCCAAGAACCTCCCCATCACTTTCAGAAAACTGTTATACAGAAATAGTGCCTGGCGGGTAGATCTACTCTCCCCACGTCTATACCTTATCATTTATTTTGCATTTTGGAAGAATTTCTAAATCAATTTAAATAGTATTTAGTGCAGTGTTCTGTATAAGAGTTAATGTTATATTAGTTCTGTTACACAAGTTATAACATTTGTTATAGTGTCATACATTTTATAAGACTAAATGATCTACCGGCGTCTACTGGCTGCAGTGTGTAGGGACAGCCCCTCACCACATAAAATACGGTGACTGTTATGGTTAAATCTGCAAGGAGTTTCCATTTAAAAAAGTTTTTTTAAAATGGCTGTAGCTTTCTAAAATGTTCCCCTTTTTTGGTTGTAGGTCTGGCCTGCCCAGCTGGGGATATTTTTGAAAGTTTGAACAAAACCAGCTTAGCTGCTAATAGATGAAATATAAGTAAAAAATATGCTTCCTGCTTCTTTAAAAAATGCAGCTTTTGGTAAAAATAGAAATTCAGCTGACGTGACTCTGGTATGAAAGCTGTGTTTGGAAAGGAAATAGTCTTCACCAAGGGGTGTGAACAGTCTCATTCCAAAGGAAATGGTTTTGATTTGTCTGAGGTTTTTAAAAAATTGCTCAGGACCTGATCTGAAGCCCATTGACGTCAAAGGAAAGATTCACAGTGACTTCAATGGGCTTGGGATCAAGTGTGAACTGAGCATGGGCAGCTGTTCGAGGCCTTTACATCACCACCATCCATTTAGCATCTGATTCTTAGAATGATTTTTTGACTTGGTCTCTGGCTTTGGAATAGCAGATATAAATGCATCTCCAAAAGTAACTGCAGTTGTAAATCAGCAATGAATTATTTTTTGTACCTAGATCAAAAGTTCCATCTCAAAATGAAGTCTTGGTGACAAATTCTGTGGTGTAAACAACAGAAAATGGGACTTAAGGGTTGTTTCAGACTCTTATTGGTACCCTAGGTAATTCCAGATTATTAATTTTCATAGCAACTGCTGGTCCATCAGCCACCTAAGATTTCATTTGGGCAAAAGCTTTGACGAGACAAAGGCTGCTGAACTGGACTTTAAGTTGCCGCATTCTGTAGTTGTAGAGTTCGTTTAGATGAGCTGAAGAGAGGGCATTCCCACAGGGGAACTGAAGGGTATTACAGTTTAGTTGACTATTTATGAATGTATGAGATGGTAGCTGGGATAAATAAGGATGCTTTCTACTAAGAAAAAATAAAGACAGATAGATGGACATAAACACCTACTTTTACCGCCTATTAATGAGTACAGCTGATGCTTTGCTGTGAACTCTTAATCCCCAGTCTAGAGTTGTGTCAATGTAAATTAATAAAATTACAGATACACTCTGCTGGCCAAATGTGAGCAGAAAGGACTGCAGAAATATCTGTTTGGCTATATATTTTAGTATCTAAATGTTTTTCAGGTGGAGAGTGTAAAAGCACTGGAATCTCCACCTGGGATAAAGCTGTGTCTTCAAGTGCAGGAATTTCCGAAGAAAAGAGACCATGTTAACTGGATGGGAGTGGACAGACAGACAGACAAGAGACTGTTGATTGAGATCCAGCATGAATTTTTCCATGCTATAATGTGATCTGGGGGTGATAGCCAGCTGTCGTAAGTTTGATCAGCCAGTTAGCTGCTCTAGTTGGCTCACGAGGCTGGGTGCTGGAGGGAGAGCAAGCCAAGAGCAGGAAACTATGATTTTCTCCATGATGGAAAAATGTTTCTTGTGCTGAGTGTATCTTGTCACTAAAAGACATAACGTAAGAAAGACATAGAAAAAATCCTCACCAGATCTCATTGTGATTACTACTTTTTTCCAATCGACTGTCTAAACTATTTAGCTTCCTTTAAAATCTTTATAGTGCATTGGCACCAACAATGACCACACTTAACCAGCTGCTGGAAAGAATGTGCTAAATTTCTCTTAAACAAAATAAACATTATCCAACTGACTGGACAGACAACTAGAACATTTTCATTTATTTCCAATCAAGCCTTGATATATTAAAAGAGGAGTTAAAATTCTGAACTAATTACTGGTGATGTTGAAGCATAAAATTTATAAAATTAAATAGTACTAGTCACTTGCTCATTCAGAGACTAATAATGATTTAAATTATTTGGATTTCTAGTACTGAAATATGGGACTGAACTGAGGATAAAAAAATGTATCTGCTGAGTACTACAGATCTAACCTATGAAAAGTTTCTAAGTGTATATTTCCTATATTATTAAACTTGCCAATCTCATTGTTCAAATAAATACTTCTTGCAAAGCTTACTTTTATAACATTTTCTTAATCCTGCCTGCTTATTCTATTTTACTTCATACAAATGTAGAACCTCTACAAAGGACCTTGGTTCTGCACATTTTCCCAGATCAAATATACATAATTAAATGTTGTTTCTTGTATAGTAACAGCGAACAGCTTCTTATGAAACAAACACCTGCTGGTAAGGAAAGAACCCTCAACAGCTGAATTTAAAAAAAAAAATCATTTTATTTTTCTATTTTCTTTATTTTCATCAACTCTTAACAACTGACCTGTTTTCTCTTGGGACCAGTAATGACAATGACTTACCAAAAATTTTTTGCACGATTTTTAAATTTTCCCTTTAGACATTCCTTGGTAACAGTTTCCTCTAAGTGGATGCAATCTATGGATCTGTGTTGGATTGTGGACTGAGAGTGATACTGTTTTCATGTTACGTATGCGGATAGTCTAAAGCACTATGTGTAGTCACATTTTGCTATACAGATATGCAAATTCAGGGCACAAGTTCTACTTGAACTGCATCATATAATGTACAGTTGTTCTAGATCCAATAACCAATTTAAAATTGAAAGTTAATACATTACATTAGTAATATCACACTGTCTGTGGGATCATTTGTCAATGTTACTATAAAAGACTGATGATTTGATAACTGAAGAGTATTTATTATAGCGGCAATTTGTACTATTATACTATAAATAAGAGTGTCTTGGCATTTCTATAATAAATCCTATTTTCAGTGGTCAATTACTTGGTCATAAAAAATCACCCTGGGCTGAATTAGATCTATTGGATGTACAATAACAATAATATATTACCAAAATGTACATCTAATCCAGTGAGTGATATGGCCTTGAAAAACCTTTAAATGTGCATTAAATTAATCACAGGCATTATTTACATAGAGATTGGAATGTATCCTTTGGATACTGTCAATATTTTAAACCAAAGGTCTATGGGTCTGATGCTGATCTTATTTGCACAGGGGTAAATCATATCTAAAACTTCATTGGTGTCAAGAGAGCTACCCCAGGGAAAAATGATCCCTGGCGAAAAATATCAAGGAGAACAAAGTCAGATGCTGGATCTAGAATTATTCAAAATCAGCTATATAGGATGGGCTCAGGTAAGATGTAAGAAGCTGTCAAGCATCATGCACACTGTCAGACTTTAAAAGACCTGTCACTGAGTAAAAAGAGAAACTATATCTAGGGAATGACACTTGGCAATTTCTGTTTACCCTTGGCCAGGTTGTATCCAGCCTCTGAATAGTTATCAGCAATGATAAGGATGTCAGCACCACCTCTCCCTTGGCGTGCAGGAATTGGTCAGGAGTGCCAGGACTGCATCTTCCCCATGCCCCCTAGGTGTGAACCCCAGCAAAGTGGTTGAGGAGGTGTGCGAAGGAGATGGGCCCACAGAGACACTGAGCAACATCAACACGGGTGGTGCACAGCATGTGCATTTTACTTACATGCTGCGGTGCACTGGAGGCATTGTGCCTCTCTAAGGTATAATCCCTTCCAGAGTTCCCCTCAGAGTGGTACGAATGCACATCACCCTTTAATTAACACTGTGCCTAGGAGGCACAACTGAGCCTTTAGTATAGCCACAGGCTTTACATACACCTTAACTTGCAAATTGGAGATAAAAGTAGTTAATTTAAGTATAAACTGCCTCTTTTTTTAAGAAAGACCTTGATTTACACATGGAAGAGAAAGTAATTACATTTAACATATGTCACAGCTCTTAAAGAATATTTGATAATAATTAATCACTAAGAAAAAAAAATAAAAAGGAAATTCAAGTCAGTTCAGAGCTGCGGTCAAAACCCCAACCTCTGAAGGAAAATTTTACTCTGTTCTGTTCTACTCTATTCTGTTCCATTCTATTCTATCCTATTCTATTCTTTCCCAGCTTTTACACTACACATATCATTGTAACATTGGAGCATCTTTCCAGCATACTACATTAAACAATGTGATTACAATCCATTGACTGTTCCATCAACTATATTCCATGAAATCAATCAGAGCTGTGACTACTCAGCATCTTGCAGGACTGCCAAGCATCTTCCACGATTCTCTAGCCACTGGATTTATTTTTAAATGTAGACTTCATCAGAGTTTATTCTCATCATAGCGTTGAGGGAATGAATCCTAAGCAAATCTAATCCTGACATGCCTCTACCCTTCCTTCCACTGTTGGCATGCCAGAGCACTGGGCTTCTGTACTTATAAATGGCATTTACCCTCCTATCCATTTTTCTTAACTACTCTTTCTGCAGAGTGCAGAGAAGCAGAAACAGGATGCTAACAACAAGACCTCTGCTTGAATATCTTGCCCGTAATCGTAGACAGACACCAGGGCATAAGTGACATTTTTATACTATGTCAGTGCATATCATGTGTGCCTACACTTATGATCCAAACAGTATGGTATTTCCATGAGTTTGAAGAGTGTCTGTTTAGTTGTTATTCATCTTGTTTACCCAACATTTTTATTCTTCTACATTTTCTTCTCTTTCATCTAATAGCTATTAGCAAGTTTTGGTTTAAATGGGATTGTGGCCTGAAACACAAAATGTTCTTACTCTGCTATTCGATGTTTTTAATCTTTTAAAACACATATATCCAAAGATGAAAATGTCTTTTTTGGAGTCCACATCAAAAGAATGTTAGAAGTCATCAAAGAAAGTGGAGAGCAGAGCATATGCTGTTCTAAGGATGGCTTCAATTCTCTAAAAATTAGGGGCCAGATTCTGCTGTCTCTGATATCAGTGGGAAAATTTCCACTGACTCCAGAAAGTGAAAAATCAGGCCCTGTAATATTAAAACACTGACAGATATTGCTAAGGGAAATGCGCAGGACATTTTTAGACATTAATAGACATTAAAATATAAATGCACACAATATAAGCCTAAAGGACAGGTGATTATATTTTCTTTTTTTTTTCTGAGAAGAGAATAATGAATGAATCAGACTTTGCAAAGATCATACCATTAGCTCTTTAACCTTTCTGAGCATCAGGATGAATTTTGTTCTTTGCTTTTATCACAGCTGTAATGTTATTGCTACAGATGCTAAAGTTACCTGGCATTTCTTAACTCCATTCATTTATGGAGTTTTACTAAATGCTAGCTGGTTTTGCTGTTGTTTATAGCTTGTTTATTATAAACTACAGTATAGTAGAAGAGGTATTTTGCTCAAAAAGAGTGAAGAGGTATGGGGTTGCTAACTCAGAGCTTTCTCTTTCAAATCATGATGTCGGCGAAGCAAGTGAGCAGCCCAGTTTCTCTGCCTCTCCCTCAGCAGGGCTAGCCAATGAGTCCTGTCTCTCTCTCTCTGAAGTTAACCGTCATTCCTCAATGTGCAAGAAATCAGCTGTAAGCACAACTTGGGTCACTACATACATCCCAAGCTGTGACAGAGGTGGCAGTGATGCAGTCAGGCTGTTGGCCTGTTTCTCTGTACAGGACACAGTTCCTGATCTTTTTTCCACAGCAGCCACAGACAAACCTGTAGGTTCAGAGCATACTTCCAGTCTACCTTCCACATATTTACTACATTTGCTTTTCTAATGCAAAAAGTAATCTTGCTTTAAAGAAGTTCCTTGGACCAGGTAATGATGGGCATTGGATGGCGAAGCCAGGTTTTCCTTCCTGTAACAGCCTACCCATAAGGCCAGTCATGATACCAGTCCAAGCACTCAGCAGCGTACAGGAATAACTCCCCCTCTGCCTCTCAGGAGGCATTCTTTCTCAAGGATGTGTCAGAATCAGCAGTCACACTCTTCCTGCAAATACACGTGATGATCTACGAGCACAGGTTGTCCCACATTAACCGATGGGAAGCTCAAGGTGATACAAGGTGATACAAGGTGAATTTGTATCTAATGGAGTTGCAAGTTAATGCATAGCTGCCTTAGGGCAGCCCATCAGCTGGAGTTGAATCAGTCATTAATAGCTTAGAAATCACAACCAAGCAAACAAAGACTAAATGATGATAAGAACAAAGAACAGAAAAATGAGCTATTGAAAGCAGGACTTTCTGAAGTTCATGGGCCACAGATTTGACACTTTTTCCACCCTGGGCCCCAAATGACTGGGTAAGGTTGTGTGTGTTCAAAACCATGAGGGTCATGCATTCATTGAAAACTGAGTAGAAAAATGAAATCAGATTATTTCACTGATGCCTCTGACTAGGGAGGCTCCACGTATTTGCGAGGGGAATGTTTTAATCTTCCATCCAAAAAAGAAATGATCTCTCATGGCATGCCTGATAATTTAGAGTCTTCTCAGGTTTTTGAATTATGCTACTGTATGTAGCTGAAAATTGTTTGATAAGCATCACTAAGTGGTCTGGCTTTAAACCAAGCCTGTCATCTAGTGGAGTGCTATGCTATTCCAACTTGAATCTAGATAACTGGCACACATAAAATAAGGAAACACAAATGTGACACAGCTGCAGCTAGTCTGGCGGAGCTAAAATGCTTAACAGTGTTTTATGCCTGTAATATAAGACTGCTTACTAACGGGAGAATCCTATGTGCAAAAGAGTGACAATCAGATTGCCTTTGATATAACTGGTTATAAAAATGTTGGAGATTTAGTATTTACGGTGCCTGCAGGTTACAATAAAATGCTTCTTGTGCTATGACTTTAGCAGACATTAAAAATGCTGTGTAACTATGGCCAAACTTCACAAGTTACTGCCCCACACATGTGTAGCAAGCTAGGCTTGCAGCAGAGAATAGGTTAATGATCAGCAGTTTACTGAAAGGCTTGTGACATAACAGACATTAGAGTGGTTTGTTGTGCAATCCATGTGCCCTTTCTGAGTAAGGTATCTGAATGTGTCAGGAAAACACAGTGTATGTATTAAGCTTACTAAATGAGAGTCACTGTAGTAAATTAAATAAATAGTGTGTGATCCAAGTGCTTTTGTCAATAGTGCATTGATTATAATGCCATATACTGTACTAAAAATCTAATAAATACAGAATGTCAGCTGGATAACTAGAGCATAAGTATGTTAAGTTCTGGTATTTGAAGCAAATATAAACAACCTTATTTGCGCTCTAGGAGTAAAGGATTTTCCCCTCAGGAAAAAAATATACACTATCACTTACTCTACTTTTCAAAACAGGAAACAGGTGCTCCGAAAAGAAATAGAGAGACCTGCTCCTTTAATTATGGACCAAGAGGCTGATATGGGGAAAAATCAGTTCTGGTAGTAGAAGAGACAGTTGAACAGAAACATAAACCAGAAATTATTTGTTCAGCCAAGACACATTGTACACCTGAACCCGTTAGGTACTAGGACATATTATATACTTTGTGTCTCAAGAAGGATCTCTGCAAAGGTGTAACATGCAGTTGTGATTACAACACTGCATGGGAAGTGCTGAGGTAGCTGCCTGATTTAACATGGCATGTCACTGGGATGCTAACAGACCGTGGCTTTGGCTCCTTGCTTTGCACTAAACTTAAGAATATTGTACATAGTTGAGTAAATACCTATGCACAGGCTTGCTCTCCTGGGACAGTAGCACCCTGTTGTCCATGAAATGCTTGTAGAGGTTTTCTGAGACTAATGGTCCAACCTGGAGGCTGACTAATGGTCCAACCTTCTGCACAGGAAAACTGAGGCTGGGTAGACCTGGTGCCACCAGCAGATGAGAAGGATTTTTCCCTGCGTATGCAAATCAAAACTGCATAATTTACTCAAAATACTAATAGCTGGCACAGAGCTGTGAGCTAGCGAAGACAAAACAAGGCAAAAATATTGAGGGTGGCTGCTGGCAATGACAGCAGATTCCAGCACTGTAGGTCAGCTAGCTGACTTGTTCTTGAAAAGATTGTAACTTTACACAGAAATTCTCCCTGATGTTTTCTCTTAGCTGTTAGGCAGTGTCACCAGATACATTAAAAGCTGGCATGTTTGGTTTTTTTATTGGGCCTCCAAGATAACCTTCATAAAAACTTGTATATTTTCAAACTACGTCAGGACTTTAGGGCTCAATTGATAATCATTTGTGACTAATCTGATTTAGGAAAGGATGACATGCAATTAGGCTGATGATCAGCTTGCAGTTTGTGACTGCTAAGTCTCTACAAAGATGGCATTCTCATTTTTATGACCTGATCACCCAAAAAAAAGTCCAAGAAGCTGCGGGCCGAATTATTCACAAGAGCTTGATCCAGAAAAGTAAGCATTTGAGAAAGTGTGAAATTTTAAGCATTTGAGTAGTTCTACCAACTTCAACCTACTCACATGTTATGCTGGATCAGTCTCAGACTAGAGCGAGATATCTGTGAGAATACAACTGCCAAGTACTCTGCATACACCCCTCCAGTTGAGCTGTGCAATGGTTTCTTTTGCACCTGAGTGTAACAAGTTGAGCATCTGTTTGGAAACTTGAGTGCTAATGTAGAAAAGTGACATTTTCTTTTAATTAGATATATATAGGAAATGTATTTTGGATGTTCGTAAACATAAAGCGTTCTTCCTCTATGGTATGTATGTTTACCCAGAAAAGATGCGTTCCCTACATCTAGAATGAGAAACAGTGCAAAGAGTTTGATGAATGTGTCTCTTTGCACACAGACATGAATGTATTTTATGTTTAAACTATGTACATGTTGTAAAACACAGACCAAAAACTGATTACTTGCAAGGAAGGGTAACAGTATGCGGCTAAAGTTTAGGCAAGCACGTAATTGTGTAATGAAATCACTTAAATGCAATGGGAAATTCATTTTCCTTTCACCCTTGGAAAAACTGATCTGCACAGGAAGAACTGGAATTTTATACTGAGTTTTTTAACTCCTGTTCCCCCAGCCTTCTTGCATACCCTCCCGCCCTTTCTGCTGGGTCTACAGCTTTTACACGTCTCTCCACGACTCTCTTCCTTTTGTCTGCCTCCTCAATGGCTCCAGAGTCCTAAAGAAATGTTCAGCTTTGAAGATTGGCCTAAAAAAATGGTAATTTTCCAGACAAAGGCCAGGTGTTACTTCCGATTTATTCAGTATGCATCCCTATTATCCTGCGGGTCAGCTCCCGCAGTGTCCGCTCCATGGGTGTTCTGACTGCGTAAGGCCTGTGAGATTTGCCCCGTGTGACTGAACTGCAGATGGCACTTTCATATCTCTTATTTTAGCAGCAGTCAATTTGCTAAACTTTCTTAATAGCAAGCTACAAGGTGATTTCTGTGTCACAGCCTCACAGCTTTCTCACACCAACCAGAGGAGGAAACGTAGTGTCCATTGTGGGAAAATGGGGTTGGACATGAAAGCTCCAGCCCCACGGACAGGGTGACCATCAGCACAGCTCCCACCTGCCCAGGCGCTGTGCTGAGGCAGGCTGTGCCACTACAGGGGGCATGGATTTTGTCTCATTGTGCCTTTCCCTACTCCCTTTGGAGACAGAAAATACCGGTTCCCCTCAGAAGAACTTCAATAGGAGGAGACATGGGCCAGGCTTTGCAGAGTAGACTTCCCCAGGCACACTGCTCGCCTACCAGAGCTGCACAGCTTCTGGATCAGAGCACGAACAAAGAGCCTTGCAACTGCTTGCACAGGCATCGAGTCACTTGCCAGGATTCTCTAACTACTTCTGGAGGCACGATCATCTGTGCTGATATTTCTTCCGAGCAAGGTCAGCCATTTCAAGCAAACAATGCGTTTGGATCATTGTTTGCTCTCAGGACAGATTATTTTTTCTCTATCTCCACAACCAGGTTTAGATAAAAAGGAAAAACAACCCACCCTTTGTCAATATACTGTATCCAAACAAAACTAACACATTTGGTTTCTGCAAGAAAACAAAGTCAAGTTTCAGTTTCTAAATAAATCACTTTTGGAGTCATCACTCTGGAATTTTGCCTTCCTTTCCCGTGTTGTAATGGCTCCTCTCAGATGGAGAGAGGAATCATCTCAGACAAGTAATGCTATCTGCAGCTGCTTATCTCCAGTTAATCCAAATTTCTTTTAAAGAAATGCTGAATGCTGCTGAAATTCCCAGAAGTTAGAAGCTGAGATGTCATTCAAAACCCTCCTTTTGAATTCTCGTTGTCCCAGATTCAGCCATTCATTTTCATGTGTATGGTGGTAATTAGGAATTGATCCCCCTTACGTTGTATTGCTAGAAAACCTTGCATCAGCTTCAGTGATGGCTAGATCAGGCCCAGGACACTTTACAGCAATTTCTTAGTCAAATCAAATGTCTTATTATACAGTGGATGAACTTAAACCACTAAGTGATTATGTGACCAACAGAATACTTGAATTTAATAGTTTCATACTTCTTACCTGAAATTTCTAGAATAGGGTTAAAATTGTGCATTAGTAATTTCTTAATTTTGAATGAGTTGATTTATTACCTCCTTTATATATTTTTATTATGTGCTTTTACCCCATAAACACAGTGAAACACGTATCATGCTGTCTAAAGGCTGAGTAAAAAAAGAAGGAAAAAGAGAAAAAAGATCTTAAAACAAGATTGGGACGTCAGAAATAAATAACTCATTGCATTAGAAAGAGAAAATGAGAACCCAAATTTCTCTCCAAGGCATCCTAAACCATCCATGTTATGGGGAGGATCAAGGCAAGGCAACAAAGGTGATGGAGAAGTAAAATGAGTGGTAACAAGGACTCTGTGGTTACACAGACTCAGCAGACAGGGTGACTGTCACATTTGTGAGAGCAACTGTGACTGGATTCAGAGATCAAATGGAAGCTAACAGTTATGATTAAGCATAAAACCCAACAAACCCATGCTTCTAATGCGAGACAGACAATTGCTGTGCATTGCTTTGAATGCAGCTACTCACAGTTTTTGCTGAAGAGGGTGAGGAGAGATGAGCAGCTGAGCCCAGGACAGCAAACCACAAGTTCATCTGTGTTCGATGCAACACTTGAACTGTCAGATCTTTAAGCCTATGTTCAGATTTCATTACAGTCAAGGAAGCTAGCAGGTGCCTTCGCATGAAATTGTTGAGCAGAACAGAAATGGACTTAATCATGGACTTGGATGTGCTTCTGTGTTTCAGGTTGATAGTGCTGAAAATGAAGGTGATATGAGGCCTATAGTTACAAGGTTTTGAACATCTAAACACTATTTCACAACTTTTTTTTCCCTGTCCAGAGTGAGTTTTTATAGTTTAGCCATTAATCTTGTGAAGCAGGAATTTAACATGTCAATGTTGACAGACTGTTAACTATAGCAGCAATGATGAAGCTTCTATAATATTGACCTTTCAAAAAATAAAACTGCAATAATGATGTTGTTTCCATTAGACCTTTCAGATCACTTACAAATTATCTGGAACTCCTACTGTTTATTTGTTTTTACTTTAGATTGTTGCCCAAAGCACTTAAATAATTGTAATAAAATAATAATAGAATTAAGATTAGATAAATTAAGTGGAAATGAAACTGAATACATTTTCCATGACAGCTGGCAAGTCCCATTCTGTGACTGCTCAGAAACAAAACTGGAATTTTTATGACAGTAGACAATAAGGCGATCGTGTACAGGATGTAACCCAATGCTCAAGAGGAGCAGTGTGCAAGTGACACATCAACAAAAACAAACTTGTTTCATTTATGTACTGTTAATTACCATAACTTACATAATCATGGACATCTGTTCTCCCTTTCTCATACATGTACCTATACACAGGTAATTACCACTATCTATTGGTCAGAAGAGCAAACAGCATAGTATAGAGACAGATGAGTTATAGCATATAATTTTATATATGTGTGTATATATATATTTATATATATACAGATATGCCCATCTCTGCCTTATTTATCCCTGTATCACTTTGCAAGTCATTTTTTTATTTCTTAAACTTCACATCCAAACTATAAGTAGGGGTCCTTGCATCGGTGGAGGGGCACTATACAGAAGAAAGAGCAAATCATTTTTAACTAATCAAAACCTAAGTCTGATAATATCAGTCTAGTATCTTTTGTCATGATGGTTCTGAAACACTGTTTCAAAGGATTTTTTTTTTCAACCAGACTGTAAAGGATTATCAGCTTTAAAAGAGTTGCATTGTTCCAAGAGAAACAGCCATAGTTTTATTGCATTATTCAGTTAAAAAAGAAAAGCAACTGTTAACAAATTAGGACCCTTAACAAATAGAATTTTTTTTCTGTTGAGTCTTCAGTACTTCAGGGTGATATTTGTTCCATGAAACTTTTTCTGATTGTTCCTTCTCAATTACTATATTTTTGGAACTTTATGAAAGAAGCCAAGAAAGTTAACTGATTTGCTTGAATTTCATGTCATTTCAGTGTTTATTTTTGTGCCTAAAGTCTTACAGTCACATATGTTGTATATACAAATCAAGGATTATTCAAGAGCATAGCTCTATTTGAAGTAACATTTTATCATAAAGAAATGGAAATACCCACATATGTAAGGTTAATAAACATCCTTTATATTGACAAATATGTATTACCGTGAGATCGGTAAAAAGAAAAATTGTCTTTAAAATATATTTTTAAAAGCTTTGACATCTTCAAAGTCTACTGATATTTCATTTTTTTTACTAGCCTCATACTGTTATAAATTTTGAAATGCATATGGAATCGTACACATGAAATTAAAATTTCTTCTTACCTAGTCAATGGGCCTAACTTTGTTCACATTTCTGTTAACTACTGTTGGATGACAAGTCAAAAAAATTATGATCTTTTTTCTGTATGTGTCCTGGATAACACATCCTGGGTTAAATAACCCTAAACTGCAGGTACTGAATTACTGCTCCCACTTTTGAGAAGGATAATTCATTAAATCAATCTCCATGTGTCCTTGGTTAGAGGAATTCCTGCATGTGACAGAGGATTGCTGCCCCAAGTTCGGTCATTTGTAAAAAGACTATTAATTGTACATTATTAAGATTTGGATATTTACTTATTTACTCTATTTTCCCACTCTCCACCCTTTTGGTCAGTGTGCTGGGATTGTCCCACCAGCTGGGAGGAGCTGGGGAGACCAAGACAGTGAGCAAAGCTTGCCTTATTGAAAGTAAAAGAAACTGTTTCCATACTGCCAAATTCTTACTAGGAAAAATGAGTATTATTTTCATACCGTCATTCATCACTGTTAGCATTATTCTGATTTTGCCTTTCTATGTGTTTGTATTTGTCTTTCATCCACAGGATCTTAATAGAAGCATATCTGGGGGAGAATATGCTGCATTAAATTGTTAGACAAAATAATGCATAAATGAGCTGTCCCACACAGAAGAAAACAAAAGCTTAGCAACCATTCTCAGTTAATGAATTTGGGAATTATTCCACTGAGAAAAATGCCTCTACATGATCAAGAAAAAAATAATTTTCAAACTGAAACTTTTCATTATTTTCATTAAAAAATCATGAATTGATTTCATTTATGTCATTTCATGTTTTTAAAGTATTTAAAGGATCAAAGTCCTTATTTGGGACAAAAACTTTTAAGTCACATTGACTTTTTCTATCTACATAATAACACATTTATTTATTTATTTATTTTCAGCCTATATAGAAATACACTTAAAAAATGGTTATTCATACAGATTCACCTAGAAGTCAGTTTGAAAAGTGGCTTACAAGCCTTGAGAATGAATATAATTGCATTTGTATATGATTCAAAAGAGAAGGCATTTATAGCTTTTCACTTCAGTTCTCAGTACAACATTTTAGCTTTGATAATAAAATTCATCACTGAAGCTTCATATTGCTAAGGCATCATTGCTTCTACAAAGCATGCATCGTGAGTTAGGTAATAACTTAAAATGCTAAAGCTAGACTACTTTTTTTGAGTGCTTTAGGAAAACACACTTTTGAATCTGGTAGTCTTGCTTTCTACTATTAAGCCATAGATCCATGCCCTTGCAAGGTGCTGAGCACTCTCACTTCCCCGCGTACACCCAAGGAAACGGAAAACTCACAGCGCCTGGACCCTCCCTGCCGAAACTGCAAGCCCAGTGTAAACTCCAGACTCATCTTTATACCTGAGCAAGACACAGACCATAAAAATCCTGCATCTGTTGACCATTCAATCTTTTGTTCTGTGACTGACATTGTGTAGTACCGGATATTACAAAGGAAAAAAGAACAAAACCTCTATTGTGCAGCTGTATGATAACTTACTGGACATTTCTTCCCTGTTAGCCAGTTAAGCAGAATATTAGTCTGTATCCTGAGGCCTGAGGATTTAGATCACGTCCACTTTTTTTTTCTTTTTCTTTCTAATGTGTATCTGTTTTCAATCTCTAGTGTAATAATTCAGTAATGTATTCATTTGAATCCTGTGAAACTATTTACATACTGTACTTCTGTTGTATTTCTTTGGAGAGAAGAAAATTCAGAGGACCACCACTCAGAAAGTCAAGTCATCAGTCCACGGTCCCACTGCACCCATGGAATTAAGGGAGAAATTCTTTGCTGTTGTACACTGGTCTGTGAGGAGGCTGATGACAAATGGGACGAGGGAATGATTGGGAAATAATAACATACTGTACCAGTTTATGTCTCCTGAGGAACTGGTCCACTGTTTTAAAACAGTAAATTGTTTCTCTGCCTTCACACCTTCACATCAAGGGTCTGATATACACTGGAAACAGATAGAAGACAATATTTGAGGTGATCCTGTGGTGTCTAAAAGCCAAAGGAGATGTACAGACATAGAGATATAGATATAGCTATAGATATGGATGAAATAAATATAGATATACATGCATATATAGATTTTTTTATTTAATGTTTCTGCTGAGTCAAGCAAAGGAGACTGAACTTGGTTCATACTAATCCATGTCCCACAACTTCAGGGGGGAGCAGAGGGCTTTGGTTTTATTTCTGAGTTGTCTTGCCCACTACTGCAAAGGAAAAAAAATCTGAAGCTAATTTACTGAGCCACGAAGCCTCCCTCCTCCTCCTCCTCCCCCTAACTGAAAGTGTGCTAAACTAAGGGCTGGTAGAACAAGGAAGAAACATATGACTGGGTATGACTGGTCTCTTTCACCTGGTTAAAACTAATGCTCTGATATACCCTGTATGCTGCACACTTTACACCCATTGAAATCCAGATTAACTCCAGGGAAATCAATGTCGCTTTAGGGTGACTGAAATAGAATTTATTTTTTTCTAATAAAACTTGTGCCAAGTAATATTGGTACTAAATATGATGTAAGCTCATTCCTTTTAAAATGTAGTGCCTCCTATGAACATTTTTCTGAATAAAAATGTTTTATCTTTTCCTTAAAAATTGCTGTATTTGAAAGAATTATTTTTTCCCTAGCACCTTCTTAATCTTTTGTTCCATAGATAATTTCTCATTACCCAGGTGTCCTCTTATGGAGCCACAGAAAGACTGGGCCTAGTTTAAGTGTGAAATAATCCTGTTGCTTCTATCTGAGAATGAATGAGCCCAGGATTAGATCAGATAAAACACACTTGAGATAAAGTGCACAAGGTGGATTATATGGGAAAAGAGGATTTAGTGAAGAACATATCCACAACTTTTTGTTAACATAGAGAATGGTAGCTTTTGTAAGCAACATTTATGGAAAATCAACTGGAGGTTTAAAAGCTATGTCTTTTGTTGTACATTTCTCTGCATACATTTGCTTTGTAGTTGGTACCTTTAACTTTGGAAGCCATGCTGGGCCTTGACTCATGCTCATTTTATTTAATGAAAAGCTAAGGATGTACTTTTACTCATAGATTCTTGTTTTGTTTTCTTTGAAGTTTATTAAGCTATCCAGTGAGATGGGAGGTTCATTAGGTTGTTATTATCATGGCCACAAATTAAGCATCTGTTCCCTGGGGAGTTATAAGATTCAAGTGGATGTCAGAGCCATACTTATTACAATATTTACTTAA
Organism: Gymnogyps californianus; assembly: GCF_018139145.2. Taxonomy (NCBI): domain Eukaryota; kingdom Metazoa; phylum Chordata; class Aves; order Accipitriformes; family Cathartidae; genus Gymnogyps; species Gymnogyps californianus. The sequence goes on from NC_059480.1 coordinate 14,272,064, forward strand.
TTACCAAGTTACTGCTTCTTGTCACATAAAACACAAACATGGACTCTGCTGTCCATGTTAGACACGTACTCTCCACCTGCTGAATGTTTAAGATCCACTCATTCCATTTAAGCGCTGTTTTAAAATATGCACCAAATTTGTGGTTAAACAATCATTTTAAAAGGTAAACCAAGAACAATTAAGCACAATAGTGAATTTAAGATATCATCAAGAATATTAAAAAATCGTATGCTATCTGACGTTACCATTGACTTTGGTTTCACATCTCAGGACACTGGTAGCTTCTAGTACCAACAAATGCATCAAAAAATTAGCCAATCACGATTTGCCAAAGCACCTCAAAAGTCAGCACGTAAGAGTGTTTTGTCAGGTAGCTGGTTGCAGATCACTGGAGTTGAGAGCTCTCCTCTGTAATAAAATCAGGCTTTTAGAGGCTGGCGCACGTATCTTTTATGAAAACTCAGGGAATTTCACATAAGAGGCAAATGTGCCATCACAAATATCTGAAAGTCACTCTTCATCATCATTTTGTTGTTTTTTTTCCCCTCCTCTTCTGTGCTTTAATTATCTAATGTTGTAAATTACAGAATTACTAGATCTTTCCCTGTCTAGTTTTCTGAAAATGTCAAGCCACATAAAACTGAAAATGTTATTCCCTCTTCTCAGACATGACTTGTGTGAACAGATATGACTCTTGGGAGGATGTCAACACCACAGAACAACGTCTCTATTTTTGGAAAATTCGTGTCCATTTTTACTTCAGATGTTGCATTTGGACTTTATAGGTTATTATCTGTCAAACTCATCATTGGCATACTATCTACCATATAACTCACACCTCACCGCAACACCTTCATCTTTTTCATATCTTATAGACATACCTCTCACTCTACTAGTAATACGCTGTTTGACATGGTCCATTCTAGCAGCCCTTTTCCCTGTAAAGAAGTCCTGTAATTATTTAACTTTGACAAATGCTTTCCTGGAGATGCCTGTGTCTTCCCCAACTATAGAAGGAACGCAGGCTTCTAAATTCAGGTCCCTCGAACAACAGCATGTGAATAGCTTCCATCATTTCTATAAATTCTAGTTAATATAAGCACACTATTTAAAAATCTAGGTTAATGCAACCCCTGATTTTAAAGAAATAATAGTTACATCCGAGTCTCGAGCCTTTTCTGGTTCTCCCATCAGAATGAAAGGCTAGCTTAATGAAGTAGTCATCTACCAATGAACATCACTTTTGAAATAAAAAATATTACTGGCTTGTTTTGAAATTGTCAACATGAAACATTTTAGCTTAATAAAAAAGCCATTTTCCAGCTTAAATGCTTCAAGAAAACTCTCAATTGTTTGGTAGGTCCATATAAACCGTTTTCAAGTAAAATACTGAAATTTTGAGCTCTAGTAGAAAAGAAAGGTGAAAAACCTGTAGTGTCTCTCTTTTGTAGAAAATATCATAGAAATAAGTCTTTTCCTAGGAAACTATATATACTAAATACAAAATCTAATGCTAAAGTGCTTGCTGTGCATTCTTGATAAGTTTATATTAATGAGCAAAGAATTTTGAGAACTTTTCCTAAAAGAAAGTAAAAAGTAATACTGATGTCTGAAAATATGATGATATCAATATTTTGATGACCACTGGATCCCAGCTATTATAGGTCAGTGTGAAATTCAAGCCATCATCCAAAAAAACCCCCATCAACCCAGCCTTTACATTTCTTAATCTTGCTTGTGTTCTTTTTTAACTTGAGCTTTTTAAAAACTCATACTCTTTCAGAAGGTGCACTTAATCTGTATGCCATCCAGTTCTGCAAAATAAAGATTACAAAACATTTACAAAATTATCTTACAAAGCATTAAAAAATGTGTTAATAATTTCATTCTTTTTGCAAGGATGAAATAATTTGAAAAGTTTAAATAAACTGATTAGTTTCCATCTTGTCATCTAACAATAATTAAAATGAGAAAAAACAATGTCAGTCATCATTTCAGCCATCAGGGATTCCATTATAATTTTGCATAGGGCCAGACATCAGTGAAGTTATTTACAGTTATATAAATGTCATAAGAATATGACTCTTACTCTGAAGTGTCTGGTGTTTCTCAAATCCAGTACTCAAATACTGGAAAATAAAACAACATTTTATATAATATAGTAATAATTATAGTAAAATATTAATAAAAATATTGTCTGGTGAATTTTATTCTTTTACATTTTCTTAAAAGTAAGTTTGTGATTAAAAATAATCCTCTGTAATTATATCTGCAGAGCTGTTTAAGCTTTTTTATCGCTGGTAATGAAAATATGGTCATGCCTTCTATGAAAAGTATATTTCTCAATATGATGTGCTGTAAACAACATGTCTTTAGGCTATTTTTGACCTTTAACCAATGGGAAAGGTCTGTCTAGTTGATCTCATCTAACTACACAGCAGGTACAAGGAATTAAACCAATTTAGGTTGAGCTCTGGTGCAATATCAAGTATCGGACAATGTTTTCCAAAAGGAAATACTTAACAAGTTTGTAATCCACTATTATATTTATCTAGTGAAAGAGGTAAATGAAAAAAAAAAAAAAAATCTGAGCTGTGCTCAACAGAGTGGAATCCCAAGTAAAAATCTATGATATCACGTTGTTTGTAAAAGTTGGCAAGGAAGGCTGTTATGAGCAAATTAAAAGTAAACAATCTACTCTGATCCTACACTGTCAGACTGCTTATAAGGTCACAGAAGAAAAGTAAAACATTAAATAGCTGGCTCCAGCAGCCTTAAGATATTTGCCTGACTTTCAAATTGAACTGTGTTTTTTACTGGGAGAGCACAGAACATAACGAGTTTAATAATAAAGAATTTTTTTTTTAAATAAAGTGGTTTTTTACACTAATTAGGTCTTTAACAACACAAGCATAATCTAAGGGGACAACTTTGCTTTTAGTAACAATACAGGCCCCGAACTCACAATTCTGGCTCTACCTCCTTGTTGAGAAGGAGCCTGATGCCTCTCTAGGGCACTGCATGAAGAGCTGAGCTGCTTCATCGAGGGACCAGGAACATGGGATACACACAACTTCCTTAGCAAGCAGGAAAACCAACAAAATTGTTCAGGAGGATTTGGTGTCATCACGTGAGCAATGGGTGTTCCAGAGATTGTGTGAGAATAAGCCGGTTATTTGCCCTAAATCCCTGCAAAGCCTATCCTGCTAGAAATTGTCATACACAAGGGGACAGTTCAGAGGGGATGTGATCCAGAGGGACCATTAAATTCCAGTGACCAAATCTAATCTACATACATATTCAACTGCTATTTATTAAAAAGCTACAAGGTCAAATTCTCTAAAATGTGCAATTCAGGATGCAGTTTTGGCCTCCAAGACGAAAGTTTACAGACACCTTAGATCCTCTGCCTGGTGCAATGTGGGATAACCACTGACCCCCATACATACCCAGGTGTCACCAAGCAGAGGCAAAAGGATGCTGGTATCGCATCTTTGGTGGTTACCTTTGGATGTACATCTGGAATGGGGTGTAGACTGAAGTAATACTGCTTTTGTTACAGTGATGTTCAATCTACCAAAAATGAAATACAGCTTGAATTTTGCATAGTTTTGGACAATTTTGCTCATCAAAAACAACTCTTGAAAATTTTCCCTGCTGTCTCCGACCATTTCCTGCTTCTGAGATTTTTCTTGGATAAAAATGGCCTTAGGCGGCCTAAACATTTGTTTGAAACTTTTTTTTTTTTTAAGGAAGTACCTAACAGTGTCATTAGTTATTGGTGTATATCTTTAGAGAATATTCAAATGTTTAAAACTGGAAATGGAGCATAATGCGAGCGACTATAGAGCAGATGCTAAGCTTGAAGTGCTCTTACGAATACATATACCACATTTTAATTTCAACTCCTATTATTATACTAACTAGTCACAAAATGGCTTCCTATTTATGCAATATGTTATCTGTAATGTCACTTAAATTGAATAGATGAGTGCCTTCTAATAATGTATGTTTACTTCATGAACTTGTGGGCAATTACATTGTAATTATGTCTTTTGTAGGTCCTTTTTTGCTGACACATAGTGCACCAGTGCATTTTAAGTGTAATTGCAGTTCTCCCTACCATTTAGGAAAGCTGAACATTGTTAAAGGTTTGTAAATTACCTACACTTAGACCATAGGCAACTAGGCAAATTAAATGGCAGTGTCAGTAATATTACAATGTAAATTGGTGCCAAGCATAATCCAAGGTAGAAGCATTTTTACAGAAGAATAATGTTTACGTAGCACCTCAAAAAATGCAACACAAAAAACCACAGATACTCCCAAACTTGCAAAAGTGCATATTTCTGATACCTGAAAAAACCCATACAGCATACAGTTTACATAGCTATCAACTATCCAAAGAAGTGAATATATATTTACACACACGTATTTGGTACAACTGGGCTACACAGTCATCTTATAGAAGAGAAAAGTATGCCCAAATGCCAGTATATCAGAATGCCATCCTTCCTGCTCCTCAGGAATCGTGCTTCACCAGAGAAGCAAGCAAGTATACTCCCAGCAGCCTGTAATGCCTCGGAGGGAGGGAGGGAGACAGACCATCCTTGCAGTGAAAATTGGCTCTTGCCTACTCCCTTCTTGCGAGACCTTGTACTCACCTGCACAAAGGAAGGAAGCAACCAACCTCCTTGACCACACTTGTTCCTCCCTTTTTCCTTAGGGTAAAGGTACAGCACTGTGGGGACTCGCAGGATCATGGGGCAGAAGGATAACTGTGTGTCATCATCACGATTTTAGCTTCTCAACAAATCCATGGAGTAGATCCCCAGGTAAACTCAAATTTGACCATGATCCTTGCAGCAGGAGGAACCTTTTAAGCCTAGTGAAGAGAGAGGAATCCTTTATCCCTATCTTTACTCCTGCTGAGCAGTGAGCTGAATCCCCCAGGTGACGTGAAGAGCACAGGTAGAAAGAAAACCATCTCTTGTCATCAGCATGAGGCCATATCTTCCACAGCTGGGACCCTGGGACTGTTTGATTGGGGCATGGAATTCTAAAATTAGGTTAATACATTTTCAGCCTGATGCTTTAAACCTATTCTCTGTGTGCTGTATCATTATTCACCTCAACATCTGGATCACAAGATTGCATTTCACTTTCATTTTTTATCCATTTTGAGGGTAAACCAGAAATTTCAAAGCAGAGAATATTTTTATTTGCCCAACTTTTACAATGATTCATGAAGCACAGTTACAAAAATACAAATTTTGTACTACAGACTCAATATACTGGTGTTGTTTTCAAGAACAGAAACTTGGAGAGTTGATGGTATTTTTACTATAAGAACTTGAACTATCATATGCATAGACATGTCACTACAGAATTTTTTTAAAGTAGATTTATGTCGCCCTATGGGGCTTAAGGGGATAGTGATTATTATACACTGAGAAATGTGCATTTAGCTTACAAAACCAATGTCCCACAGAGGTGACCACTCTAGAAAGACCAGCAACATCACTTAAGTAAATTAATTTTGAAGTACTGTCCTGTCACTTCATGCCTCTAGGCCAATCACTCACTGGTGGAGACATCCTAGTTTTGGATTAAACCAGCTCAACCATGCAAACTGTAGCCACTGCACGGGAATGAGCATCTGGGATTGACAGCTCACAGATCTTGGCAATAGAGGCCACAAGTCCAATGACATAATTTTTATTTAGAGCAAAATCCTAGTGGCATTTTTGTAGAATTCAATATTCAGTAAATATTTATCAGAATAAATCCAGGAGGACGGATGATGATCTCACTTGCCTTCCTTGCAACTTGGAAGTAGCAATGGAATTATACTGGTGCAAATCAGAATCATATCCTATGGCTGAATGCAAAAATCGGTATGATAAAATGGAAACAATCACATTGCCAGGCCCAGCAAGCATGTGCATAGTAAGTTGTCTCTCATTTTGTCCGTTCAGAGTTGCCAGGGATTTTGAGTTCCTCTCTCTATTGGTGTTTCTAACTAAAAGTGAGAAGTGCAAAACATACAGCATGAAACAAAACCTCTGAGTTTTAGCCATTTCCCCGTGGTTAGCTTGGTCAGAAAGAAAGAGGCTTGCAGAGCAATGGCACAACATGGACACAAAGATTTTAATTGTGTCTGGCCTTACAAGGGGCAGCATGGAAAGGGCACAACACCCAGTCACCTTTAGCTACTGTGCATCTCTTCTCTTCTTTTTGGTTTTCTAAATGCATGATAATCAGTAGGACATACTGCTTAAATTAAAGACTCCTTACTACAGCATTACTAGCAGCTTTCTGTGTGACTAGCTGAGATGGCTCAACCAGCCTTGGCACCATCCCTAGTAACTTCTATTTGGCTGGAATACACCTACTCGTGCTATAATTTAAAGAAGTCAATTGTAGGTTGAAGTCTGATGATTTGCACAGGCACGATAATAATCTCATGCTCACAGGCCTCCCTGTACCTCTTCTACACTACTTTTGTTTTCACCTTTTTACACTAAACACAAAAAGGTTTTCAGTAAACGTCAGTGCTAAGTGCTATTCCATTTAAATGGACATAAATTATTCAACTACTGCAATTATTGCAAAAATGTAACTTTTAATTTGGGGAGAAAAAAAACCCCTTAATTGCTATATTCAGTAACTATTCTTCCATACTCACAATGGACTTAGAAGAGAACAGCAAAGAAGTGAGGAATCTTGTTGCCAAACACAGCCCCTAAATTACCAGCTTGTCTATGGAGCTTTCTACTTTAATGCACTTAGGGGGAATAGCTCATCACTAATGATTTGGAAATACAGATCCCATAGATCCTCAACTCAAAGTTGAACAGTAACCCGAGTTTTAAAAACGGTGTTATGTCTCCTTCCTCTAATACATACACAAATTTTAAAAAAATAATATTAATAACACCAAAATACCATGCCAAGTGCAATGGTTTCCCTACAAACTCTATCACCTGTTTATCTCTCACCCTCAGTACTAACACTAAATTGGGCCTCATGAATTATTCATGAAGGGCCCTTTAATGGGATCATTTTTCCTGGCTAGCACTGACACTAATGCTAAGAAAAATCTCTTGACATTAATCTTGGGTTGACGAAAGCCCCAAATACCTAGTTTTCTTCTGAATGTTCCCTTTCCTCCTATTTAACACATTGCAGAAACCAGTCATTCTGCTGTTCTGTTATGCATGAGTGTGGGCATGGGAGGGTAGAAGGGAAGATACAAGGTCGGAGAGGGAATTTGTAGCATTAGGATTTTCACACTGGGAACTCTGGGGTCTGGTCCAGCTCACATTAAATTTAAACGAAAGTTTCCCATTGCCAGTCCTGGATAGCTGAATCAAGTCCCAAGCCCTGCTTTTTTTTTTTTTTTTTTTTTTTTTTTTTTTTTTACATATGCACAATCACTCTGAAGGAAGTGGGAATATCTGCTTGAAAAAGACAAGCAAGCTATGAATCCCTAACTGCATTATTTTAGTTAAACTGTCTAGAGTTGATTAAAGTCCTTTTTTTCCCCATTAGTTTATAGCTATTCTGATGACGAAGTGATTCAGGGTGTTTTCCAAGGCTGATTACAAGAGTAATGGGCTCTGGTCTTGCGATTGCAAATGAGACCATTGATAGAGGCATAAGAAGCCAAAAGTAGGTTTTGGCATGTCCTAAAGACAGAGTTGTTTTTAATTTATGTACAGAGAAAACTCCTGCAAAATATTATCCAAATTACAATCCCTCCTCTAAAGAAAAATCTCTTTAAGATGTCCTGATATAAAAAAGAAGCTATCTTAAAGAACTGTGAATTACAGTCTGAAATGCAGCTTGTTAGCTAGTGCTGTATGATAGGGATCCCCTCCCCCAACATAGACACTCTTTTGGTCATAGTGATGAAACTACTGACTTTCCTCATTTTTCTGAAATAAAATACCTAAAAAGCAATACATTTATTTTTTCAATTGTAGCTTTTTGACATCTATAATGGTTTTGTGTCTAAATCTGACAACATTTGTAACAAACTGAAGTGACTGTTACTGCTGGAATGTGTCCTGGAGGCTTTTTCTGTCGGAGGAGATGACAGTAACTTTTCCCATGCAGATTAAGCTGGTGTTTACAGATTTGCCCTGGGTGTGCATTTTTATCCAGCTGTGATCAAGTAACACTGCCTGATGAGTGCCAGACAGATCTCCTGGTACGAAGGGCTTACATGCCCATCACTTCTGCACAGAACATGGTTCTAATCTGGACACCATGGCAAAGATCAGTTATTTGATTTTTATTTTCCCTTCATTTGTATACTAAGGCAGAGGACTCACATGAGAATGTAAAAAGCTTAATCATTTAAAAATCTCCTTGCCACTTTACAGAAATTAGCACTATGTGGATCTAAAAATATTTTTGTTCAGCCTTTTAGTTCCCTACACTGAGCCCTAACTGAGGATTTTAAAACAATAAGCAGTAGGGTGGGTGGTTTCACAATTTAGAATTTAGGATTTCTTTCATTCTTTCTTTTTTTTTTTTTTCCCTGTTGAATATCTTTACCTTGCATGCTGTAATAATCTGTGATATGGCAAAATACAGCCTCAGTAACATATAACCTTTTTCCTATCAATGAAAGTGTGAGGTCAAGAGGTTGTTTGCCTTTGCGGGACCTGAAGCTATACACATTACAGAGATACTTTGAAAGTAGCAGTGGTTGCACATTGCTTTCTCAGAACTCCTGGCTGTTCAAGCTGGGAGGGAAGAAGTTCTGTCTCCTAATATCTGATTTCCTGTTTGGAACCTCTAATTCACGAAAGGATAAGAGAAAAACCCATGCCATCCTTTGAATTTGAACTTAAATCATATTTCTAAATATTAGCAATATTAGCATTGCCTAAAGTACTACCGGCTTATTTCACATCCGTTGTGTGGTTTGAAGCTGTTACTTTGGCATATCCATGTGTAAAAGGAGCGCTTAAACTAGTGGGTCAGATTCTGCTGTTTTATCAGCATTTCCACCGCTTTCAAAGACCAATTGATCCATATTTATATTGGTGTATGTGAAAACACCACTTGCCGTTCAGTTTCCTCTCTGCTTCAAAATGCCACGCAATTTGTAGACCTTTTCTGCTCTAGTTCTAATTCCAATACAGGCAAATATTAAGAAACTGATCCTCCACCCCATGCAACAGCCAGCTCTGTATCACCTAATTATCCTTACAAATTGCAAGGCAGCATTATCCAGAAGCCAGCAGAGAGGAGGTACACATTAAAAAACAAAAAAAAATTCAAAAAAAAATCAATGGTTTCTACCAAAAGCCAGTGTAGAATATTTTTATATTGACTATACAACTTACATTTGTGCTGATGGCATTGAAGCTGCAGAAAACACAGTGGAAAAACTGATTCCAGAATCTGGTGCATAAAATCAGTATTGTCTGCAGAGTGTTTTTATTGTTTCCTGACTGTATTCATCGAAGAGTGAATTGGTGAGGTACTGGTGAGCTCAGGGGAACACTGAGGTATAGAAAGCCTTTCACCTCTGGGTCAGAGGTTCAACTCTGGACAAGTCCTTGGTGACTGAAAGTCATTACCATGTGATGGTTGTCTGGTGACTTACATGGAACATGTCGGCGGGCTTATCCAGATTCAGTGGGCAGATGTCCACATCACAAAAGACACTACTACAATTTGTTCTCTTCTTGGCAGCTGTAGCAGAGAAACCAAGGAATAAATGGGCATAGCCCTCCTCCCCCCCAACTATTACTTTCATTCAACTGGCAGGCTATTACAGAGGAACCTGCACTTGTAAACTGCAAGAACAGAGAATACACAACAATGTTACTCATTGCTGAGTTCATAAATTACAATATAAGCAGTAGGCCATGCCAGTTGCAAGTTGCTCTTTGGAAGGCACACTTTGAAGCCAAACCATGGCGGGGGGGGGTAGGTAAGAAGAGGCTTGCAGCCTCCCAAATAACTTCCCTGTACAGAAAAAAAGTGCCACTAGTACTTCTGTAAATGCAAACAGTCAGGTCTGAAGGTGACTGGCTAAAGATGAAGTCCATGGCTCTTCTCCCATCACTAACCCACCCCTGGGGTCCCTCCTCTGCTCTGAAGGGTGCAGAACAGGCAGAGCACAGGAATGAAGGAGGTTCTCTGCAGTGCATCTGCACCCATGTCATAGGATGGGGTAACAGGTACAGCCCCAGAAACCTGTCGGAGCCTTTTTCCATCACCAGCTATAGCTGAGCCTACATTATAAATATTATCTGTATAGTCTGAAAGCATTATATATGTTCATATACATATGTTTATATGTATATACGTGGAATCTCATTGGCTGACAATAATTTGGCTAGTCCATAAAACTTGAAACTATGTTCTTGTATTTTCAAAGGAGCTTATTAATTTTTAATATATCATCCAACAATTAGCTCACAGAAAGCCTATCAATTTTTGATACTCAGTTTTAACTTGCCAAGTTCATAATAATCATTAAACCTATAAGGACAAAAAAAAAAAAAAATTAATTCTAACCAGATTTTGAAAAACACTAATTAAGTTGCTCTTTGACTACAGTTAAAAAACACAGAAAGTTGGAAGACTGCTTTCCTGGAAATTGTTTTTCTGGGTGTACTGAAAATTCTGTATCATGCGATCATATGATTGTGAGTAATTCTTTAAACAGACAATAACACTTACAGGCCAGATTTCAAATGAACTGTGGCTAGTTACCTAAATACATTAAAAGCTGCCTTTAAATCACATCAGTATCAAATTTGATTCTACCTGAGGGCAATGAAGTCTAGAAAGCTGCTCAAGCAGCCTTACATTCATTACAGAACCTTTTTTCTGCTATAACTACCCATTTGGATCCCAATTCATGTTAAAATGTAGGTGAATATTTCTGAGCCATTTTCTCAGCTGATGTAATACACAGAACTCAATTAATGACAGATTCAGCTCTGAAAAATAGTTATATATTACTATATATTACTATCTGATTTACCACAAAATCCACCTATTGGAGCTAATCAGATGTGTCATTCAGCTAAGGATCTGGTCCATAATAATTTTTTTTTTTTAAAGTGGCAGGAACAGCACAGAAGAACATATATTTAATTAATTTATTTCTTCATCCATCTCAATGAACATTGGATTTTATCCTTTTGTGCACAAAAATAAATCTCCACAGAGATTTTTATAGCACTTATTGATCTAGAAGGATTTGCTGTACTATTTAATTTTGATTTGCCAGGGAAGATGTGTTTTTTAGCAGTCACCTGTCTATTATTCATTTAGCTAGGTGCTTGTATGAGCTTTGCACTTTTTAAAATCCCTTTCAGGAGACTTAATTTTCGCCTGCATATACACTAGTTGACAGCTCCCTGTTCTTCACAGTACTGACAAGTAAACCAAGAATCCCTGTACTCATTTCATTATAAACATTTTATAAGCATCCCATAAAGATTACTTCTGAACACAACAGTCAAGGCTAGATATGAGCTGCTTTTCCCTGTGATGAAAGGCCAGTGTCTGATCAAATGAGCCATCCAGGCCCTAAATTGGCTTTAAAAAAAATAGTTTTAATATCTTCATTGTCTGACTTCACGGCATGGTAGTGCTGCCCTTAAATAAAACTTACATAAAAATGGTTAGTACAGCTGGTCAGAAAATGTGCTTGAAGTTTAGAATCACATATCATTGTTTATACAGATGACTATTTGGGATAGACTTCAATAGAATCTGACTTTACTAGCAAAGGAGAAGGCTTTGGCAATAGCATAGGGTGATCAGCAACAGCAACTCATATTTTCCAACTGAGATCAATGTGGACTTTAATCCATTAATGCAGACCTAAATATCACCAGACAGATATGAATAGATGACAGTGAAAATGTGAGGAAGAAAAGTCTGGAGTAGTCAGATTTAAGAGAGTTGTTTCATATTCCAATTCATTTTAGTACTCTACAGGAAAGCAGCCTGTTTCTAGATTTTTAATTAGCATACCCTAGATATGAACTGAAAACACTTCTTTTCTGCTAACACAGATGCTTTTTTGTTCACCCATTTTGAGCCTGTGTTCACAGAATTGGATTTTTACAAAATCCTTGGAAGCATGTTAGCAATACATCTTTTTGAAATGTCAAGGAACAGGTTTGTTTGGAATGGAAAGTTGCCGACAATCACGCGAAGTCATTCAGATGCCAATTTAGATATTTAAATACTAATGCCAGGCTGGGGGAAGGGGAGAGGAAAACCCCAGAACAACAAAAACACTACCCAAACTGAAAAAGCTCCCAGCTCTGTGCCTATTACATTAAGCTAAAAATAAAGATGACGGCAGTATCTGCAAGCAATTTGGGTGGTCAAAAAACAATGGTGCCCTCTGGTTTGAAAACAGTGTTTAGTATTTGCACTGTTCTTACTTGTCACAATAAATTTGGACAGGGTTCCTATTTCCTGAATTGACTGAAGCTTTTCATTCTTTAAATTTCTAACGTGTTATGTCACATCTTATTGTATTTCATGGTGTCACATTGCATTATTTTGCATCATTGTCTCCGAAGTTGATGAAACACAACACAACAGCACATGACAAAAAGGAATAAGCTGTTGGTTACACAAACTAAGTGTTGTAATTCAATATTTGTCAGGTGCAGTAGTCATTGCAAATAATCTCAAACTTTTAATAGTTGTAAATCCTCAATCAGATAGTGAGAAACCTGTTCAATTTACTGGGTTATCATAAACGAAGGACCCTCTCCTGGGAAACACAGGGTTGTCATTATTTACTCACTATCAGAGTATGTTGCTGCTGCTTTTCAACCTCTGCATTGCTAATTTATAATGATTAGAATGAGATTTGAGACATACTAGGGTAGAGAATTTCTCAGAATGCAATAATGAGAGTATCCATTTGAGACAGCATTAAAGGCACAATATGACTGTTTTGATTTTACACCACAAATACAGTACATATCCTTGGGACTATTTCCATTCATTATGATTAAGCCACATCACTCAACAGAGAGAGAACTGAGGGCTCCCTTCCCCCCACCTCCAATTATTCTTGTTGATAGCAATGCGATAAAACTGAGGAATTATAACCTAACAATTGTGGTCCGGTTAAGAAAAGAGAATATTTATACTCTGAGAGATGAACCAACTTATTGTTATAATATATCAGAGTCTGTAGTCCTCACAGAAGAAAAATCCTATCAATATTGCAAGTGTAATTCTTGTCTGAGAAGGAACTGCATGAATGTAGGAACTAATAACAATAGTATTGGGCCATCATGAAAATTGTTTGGTCTATGTACTGAGAAAACTTTAAATTTGGAAAGTACTCGAGGAACTTCCAAAAATGTACAAATATACAGAATGGAAACAAAACCACAAAAATCAGAGACTGTCTTTCAGTGAAGTTGTTCTTACTTCTGAATGTCTTTTTTGAGTGGATGTGACTCAAAGTGTTTATTTTCTGAACTGCTTTATTCTGATTTTAGATTTTTTGCTGCAATACAACAAATTTGTTGTAAAGAAAGAGCAGCTTTATTTCTGTTTCATTCCATTGTTCTGGTCATTGCAAGAGATGGGCTGTTGTTGCTGTTTGCCTCTCAGGAAAGAAGATAATAGATAAACTAAAGATATCATGTAATATTTGTATTATATCAAGGAGGTTATATTATAAAATATATCCACAAGTACAACCAAGAATGTGCCAGAAAATATAATAAGCCAAGCAAGGGACTGTGAAGCAAGGTTGCCTGAAAAATAGGGCATAGGGCTGACCAGGAGTCATCAAGTTCAAGCGTGTGCCAGCACATGAATCACATCACGTAAACCCAGTTAATAAATCTGTCTAGCTCTGTGTTTACTCCCACACTCCTGTACTTATGGCTCTGGTGTCTAGAAAGCTTTTCTCCATCTCTTGTCCAAATGTATTCATAGCTAATTTATGTCCATTTGTTCTCATGTCAAAATTATCATGTGAATTCAAGAGCTTTTGTTTCTCCCTGGTGTTTACCTCATCGTATATTTATAGACAGCAATCACTTCCCCTCTCAACCTCTGTTTTGCTGGGCACAGCTTCTTTTCAGACAGGCCATCCTTTCCTCTGATCACCATGTGAGTCACTCTTTGCACCTGTTTAAAAAAAAAATAAATACATTTGCACCCCAACCATAGGGATTCAGAATTTCAGGTGATGTCTAACAAGCACCTTGGTCAATGGCATGAATACTCTCCTTGCTTCATTAAAAGTATTTTCCTCAATATATCTCTAAATTGCATTTTCCTTTTCCGTGGTCTAAGTGCACTGGTAGTTCATAGTAATTCTGTGATTGACTGTTACAACTAGGTGTTTTTTCTCTCTCTCATTTCCCACTGACGAGCCTACAGTTCATAGCAGATACTTTTCATTAGTCCCTAAGTGCATGACCTTGCAGCACATGACCTTAAATTCCATCCCACTTCTATTACCCCAGTCTTCAAGGTCATTTAATTCTTCCTGTATAATATTCCAATCCTCCTCTGTATTCATGATATCTCCCAGTTTTTTATCATCAGCAAATTAATTAGTACACTCCTACTTTTTCTGCCTAGGTCATTAAGGAAAATATTAAATAAAATTAATCCCCAGACCAATCCTAAAGGAACTCCACTAGTAACTTTCCTCCAGGGAGAGAGAGAAATCCTTTCAACATAACTCACTCTCGTCTCCTGTTCAGTCACTTCTTTACTTATCTTACAGTCCTGATACTTGTCCCTATCTTTTCCAATTTAACTAATAATTCCCCATATAGTAATGTATCAAACGCTTTACTGAAGAGCAGAAAGGTTGAATCTACTGCATTTGCTTTATCTCAACAATCAAGTTGTCATTAAAATAAAGGGGATGAGATAACAAGTTTATCTGCATGATTTTTTAAAAAAAATAAGTTCACGTTTCAGTTAATCCCATTTTCCCATTTTGATCTTCTTTTAATTCTCAAAGTCTTAATTTAGTTTTTGGGTCACACCTAGATTATCTTTAATTTCTATTCTATCCTCAGTGCACAGGGATTCTCTTGGTTATTTTCCCCTCATATGACTGAGAAAGCTTTTGCCATCTGTTTAATTTGGTTTGCAAGGTCTGACACTGCTTGACTTTTGCCAATTCTGTGTATCACTATCCTTATGAAGTGCCAAGATGTACTTTTTTTTGCTAAACTGTCCTTCCCCAACCTCCGTTCCTTGTCAGGCTTTTATTATTTCTCGTATACTGTCTGGTTGTAATTTATCTGCTAAGGCACACAGTCGCACATGTTAGCCCTCCTGGTCTGACGCACATCATCTTGTTGGTCCAGTAATTACCTAGTAAAGAAATAACTTCAGTGAGAAATAACTGGACATTCCCATTAGTGGCATTCATTTTCTTGACTAGGGTGGGCAAAAGAGTCTTCCACAAAAATAAAATAAAGGTAGACTTTATCATATGTTTCAATGCCCTGCCTATTTAAGTGCATCCCTGGTGCTCCTTAGCACTTGTCCCAGTACAGTCTCTTCTGCTCTCCTTGTGATGCCAAACCGTTCAGTTTTACCTGCTATAATTAATTCGTAGTTCACTGCAACCTTGCTGCATGTTGCTACCATATTGTGTCTTTCTTTGTTCCTAGCTTTTCACAGAGATTGAAAACAAGCAACCCAGCAAAGCCCAAGTGCCAAAATGGCAAAGGGCTTGTCAGCAGGCAATGTTGCTGCAGCACTGGCAGCAGTTATGGTGGCAGCTCTCCCAGTGTGCACCCAAAGCTCTCTTTAGGGAGGGAGATCCAGCTTCATTGCTGTGGGGATCCAAGCACAATCACAAGATCAGTTATGCTTTTCTCTTGCTCAGGAAATTTATTTTATATCCATATCTATCTATCTATATAAAAAAGTGTATATATGTGTGTCTGTGTGTATGTATGTATACATAGATACACATATGTATGTATATATGTGTGTGTATATATACACACACACAAAAGTCTGCAAATACAAAACACATTTACTGAGATTTATTAGTAAAGAAATCAGCAGATATTAGAGTAGAAATTAATCACGATTGCCCTAGGAAATAGTCATATCAAATATTAGGAGCCTACTCTATTATCTGTTTGTTTGTGGTTCACATTAGGATTTTGGCTGTAACCATTACATTACCTTGAGTTGTAACAATTTCTAAGTTGAACACTGTTCATGTGTACTCTGTGGCTAAAACAGAGCTGTGTCTCTAAAGCTGTCTGTTGATATCACTTGTCCTTGCAAAGAGCAACACATTTACCTGGACAGGCAAAAGCTCAGAACAATCCCAGATGGCAGGAAACATCTAGCAGGCACGTCAGAGAAAGACGACTTCTCATAAAGCCTTCCTAGTGGCATTTGATTTGACATGAGCCCTGTAGAGCTCACTCAGTGAGCCAGATTGCAGAGATGCTTCCTCCAGTGCATTCTGGAATATACCAGAATTGGGCATAACTGCATTATGCGAGTATGAATGAGCTTTAGGTGCCCTTGCTTGCACAGAAAAGGCTGTAGAGGACCTATAACAGGGGCAAGCACAACACTTCAGAGCAGCGTGGAAGTGTTTTTGCATGGGAGTTTCAGGTGCCAACCAGAAATAGGAGTTATGGAATCAACCACTAGTAGATTTGGTCTTTAAAATCCATGAAGATTTTGACCTTTGGAATTGTTTTTCCTGTGTTTCTGTTTCTCCCCATAGTGGTGTTATCCCTACTCTCTTAACTAATTCCTGCATGTTTGAATTCAGCACGCGCACCTACCATTCCCCAGAGTTTCCCTTACACAGCAGCTGTCCTGAACAGTTGTGTAAAGCTTCCGTAACTGCTCAAAAGCTATTCTCTTCCAACAGTATCTCTAACCCATTGTTTCTGTGGTCAGAACTGTCAGTATAAGGTGCATTATGTATGTTATATAATTCAAAATTAATATAGCCAAATACGAGAAAATGAATTTTTTGGGGGAGCCTCCTGAAGGGTTCTTTTATTTCTCTTAGCATATTCTGATTTTTAAAAATTTATTCTTGCCTTTCAATGGTATATATGTGGAAGAAGAGATCCTGCATATTTACTCCATGTTCTAAAGCTATAGAGAAGCGAATGCGCTACAGGTCAAGGGGAGGGATCTCATAATGAAAGTGCAGAATCAGTCATGCTGACTAGACCAAATTTTCCATAACTGTTTCTTGGCTCCAGCATTGGTGATCAGCTAGAGAAAAGCAGTGACAGTGGCATGCATAAAGTGATTTTTCCTTCAGTTTCTCCTCCTGCACTCTGGATATTACTGATTTACGAATTTACTGAGCTCAGTGTTGCCTCCAGGTCATCTTGTTTAAGAACCACCGATGAACCAAAACTACATGACTCTGCCTTATTGCTTTTTCAGCTCATCTATACTTTCAACCTCCATAGTTTTCTGTAGAAGTGAAGTCCACAACTGGGGGCATTTTCTGCATTTTAAACCTAAAAAGCTCATTTGCTGTGGGGGCCTTGCAGCTCATACTATGCGAAATAGTGAATGATGATTCCCTGTTCACATTCTGATATAATTCATGTTTTTTCATAGTTTTCTGTCTTATCTTTCTTCTGACATGGCTTTTGCAAGATAAAGACTCCTAATCTACTCAAATGAAAGCAGTTACATTCTTCCCATCTTCCTTGTAATCCTTTCCCAGTTCTCCTATATCTTTCTGGAGATGGGAAGATCAATACTGAACACAGTATTCATGACGTTGTGGTTTTATAGCAGGTTTATGCAGAAGCACACTAATTTTGATTTTTTTTCCTATTTTTTTGCTAATAATGCTTAACAATCAATTTACAATTTTGACCATTACTGATGTTTTCAGAGAATCATACACATTGACTCCAAGACCTCTTACCTGAACATTTTGCAAGCCATTTTTGCATAGGCCTAAGGTTATTTTTCTCCATAAGTATTATGATATATTAACAGGCACTAAGGATGGCATTCAGTTTCCCAAACATAGGCATCTAATATCACAGCTAAGGACAGGCTGTGTGTCTGACTTCTGCCACTGTCACGTGGATATGTCAAATACCCTCTCAGATGACTCTAGGTGTCTATTTTCAAGCAACTGGAACACACTCTGAATGTCCTGTACCATTTTGTCCCCCACTTGGCTAGGAAATCCTATTCCAAACGTTCATAATCATCTGTAGATCCGTCAACCTTAAATAGTTTTGTATCATCTGCAAACAGTGGCACCTTCTGAATCATCCCCCTCCCTTTATAAAAGTTATTTATGAATACACAGACTGCACAAATCCTCTGTGCTTCCACCAGCAACCTCTCTTTGTTGTGAAAAGAGTTATTTTATTCCTACCCGTTGTCTCCTATTTTTATTCGGTTATTAATCCAAGCCGTTTTCTCTTATTTCTTAAGAACTTAGTTTCTTAAAGATCTTTTGGGTCAGGGATCCTTTATAAGGCTTTTTGAAAACCCAAATATAGTATCTTGATCACACAATCTTATCTCACATTGTTCATTGAGTTCCTATTTGTTCTCATAGAAACTGTATTCATACTTAACTAACTTACCTGACATCAAAGTTAAACTTCAGCATTTTCCCCGTTGCATTCTATCTGGAGAAATACTATCTGATCCTTATAATTAGTTCCTGTTGATTTTCTCCTATTTGTTCCAAAATCTCTTCTGTTGACTCTTCAGTTCAAAATAGCTTCTTATATTCACGTCCTGTAAGAGTGAAACTGAAAGAGAAGAGTCTTCTGATAGCCTTAGTGCTAAATGCTGATTCCAAAGTTTAATTTATCTTTCCTGCTGTGACCTGATGTTACTTAAATGCTCCATTTATACTTTCAAAAAAGAGCTCCAAGAACTCCTTTCAGGACTTTCACCAGACTCTGCTGCACCCCTTGTATTGATTCTGAAGATGAACAGATAATAAACCAGGTTTAACACAACTTTTTTAAATGTAAATTTAAATTTAAAACTACCCGATACCACAGTCAGGTCACAACCCTCCAGACAGATCTTTATTCTTTACAAACCACTCCCAGCATGCACCTACTATTGGTACTAAATCTGATTCAAGAAAAAATGAAATCAAAACAGATCAGTGGATAACAAGGGAATATTTTTTTATTGATAGAGAAGCCTACTCAGTCTTAACATAAGACAGAAGTAGATACTAATTTTCAGTATGTCACCAACGTTATTGTCTTTCATCTAACCCTCTGTAAAAGATCTTTTTTCTTGCTCATGTAGCACTATCATTTTTATATTTATTCACTGCCAGTCATCCACTGCCTGTATCACAAATTAAAAACAAACCTACAACTGTACATATTTCTGCTCTTCAGAAGGATGCAAAATGCCTATTAATTATATATCAACCATGCGTATGCAACCGTAGACATAGAGTTAAAAAGGAGTTTCATGATAGACATACCATTTACTGAACTGAATGGATATTTAAATCCCAGTTGTCTGAAGAAGGGGGAATTGAGTGTCTAGTGTCTGTCTGTAATATCTCATTGAAATGAACAATACTGTGCACTTACAGAAGGAAAAAGAAAATTGCTTGGACAGGTAATATGAATTCCAGACATGTTAGTGATTGCTTTGCTTTGCCATTTCTGGAGTGTCAAGTTTTTGAATCAGCAGTATTCACCTCTAATTAATATCAATACCCTGAACCCAAATTTTTCTGTAATTGCTTTTTCATGTGTCTTTTCCATATGTTCTCACCCTAAGACAGTATGTAGGCTTGAGAGGCCTAAACCATTTATAGTTCACCAAAGACCTTAAGCTGTGCTTTTCAAGTTTTATTAACAACAAATTCCAGTTCCATACTGATTTTCCTGCTGTGCATACAAAAATGCCACGAGCATTTTTGGTGGATATTAACAAATTTCAACAGTACAAAACCAATCCTACATTTTGCAGATAATTAGACCATCTGAAATAATTTTGAAAAGGTGGTTTCTTTTGTGATCTGTGAGTAATTCACTTTCATGGACACATATCCCTTCTTAGAACTGGCTAGGGTAATTTACACATTACAAGGCTTCTAGACATAGTTGGCCACTTATCCAGTGCTAATAAATTAAAAACGTGTGTGCATGATTTAACAGAAAAAGGAAGATGTGAATGTAATGCAGGTAATTGCTGAACTACAGTTCTGCTTCTGACAGCTAAAGAATACATGAATAAAGCTATCTGGAGGACACAAGTTACTTTGCATCAACTTTCAAAATGTTGATTTTTCTTCTAACTATTTGAAAACAATCATATGACTATTTTTGAGAAAATGCTTTGTGTCAAAATATCTGATTCCAGGCAAACTGATTCTAGATGTTCAAGTGTGAGTCTGCATGTGGGGAGGGGATGCAGGACCACATTCCTCTTCCTTCAGCAACCATATTGGACTTCAGAGAAAAAGCAAGCCTTCCTGTAAAAAATAGGAAGATTTTGCTGCAAAATGTTTCACTTTCAACAAAAGATTGTTTTCTTTTAAAAATCATTTCTGCTATAGCTCTTTTCTACCAGGCTTTTCACGACATCAGCCACTGGCTAAATTGGTGTATCACTTCCAATGCCTAACTTTACAAAATGAATCTTCTAGATTTGATTCCCGGTTACTGGGAACAAACCTCTGCAGGTTCACAAAGAGCTTCAGTTTTGAAGACCTCTCTACTTCAAAGGATAAACCTTCCTTTTCTTTATCAAGGTCTCATTCCTGCCTCTGCCAACACCAGGTATTTTGCAAGGTTTGTTACAAAGTCTATGGGGAAAACAAGAAGCCTGAGAGCTCTTAACAGAGGTGGAATTTTGGGAGAAAAAAAGAAAACATGGTTGAAGAGTATAGGAGTGTTGTACCCTGGCACATTGGTGATGCAGGAAAGTTTCCTCTTTTTTTAATATGCATTTTTTCTTTGCTCTTACAAGCCCTCTGTTTGTTTTTTTTTTCTTGTACTGTTTGATGTTGGATTTCTCCCATCCCGATCAGTTTTTAAACAGACATGTATGAAAAAATTTAAACCTAGAATTAAAACTCTCAGGCAGGAAAACAGAGAAAGAAATTGAGCTGTGAGGGGCAAATGTCACAATTAAAGTAGTAAAATCTTGTAAACTCTGTAACACTGAAATCAGCTTGAAATTGTGTCACAGCTACGGGCACAGAAATTGAGCTGTAATTACTGAAAGACTCAGCAAATGCAAGCTTTGCGGTTCTTATTAAAACAAGCAACATTAGCCACAGTAAAGAGAAATAGGCAAAAAAAAATAGCCAAAATGCATAGACATTCCTATCTCTAGGGTTTTTTTTAAATAAGAAATTTCTTTAAGTATGAGCCCAGGATTCAGTCTCCGCTCACATTACGGAAATCGGGAGAAACGTCCATGAAGTTGGGTCATGTTACAAAGGCATGAAACAGGAGTAAAGAGTTGGAGACTTAACTCAGCAGTTTATGTATTCCTGTTTAAAGGAAAATACTTGTCGGCAGAAACACTTTTTTTTGTTTGCTGTCTAAACCCACTCTCGTTAAGAATTGTAGAACTAAAATTTTCAGTTGCTCATTTTCATTTTCGAGGCACTAGTAGCTGAAACAGTGTACAATTACTTGGTACTGAGCTGACAAAGTATTTCAAACACAGCTCAGCCTCTCCTGCCTTCCTTCTTAATTCAGACATTCTGGAAATGGTGTCATTCTTACCACTCCTCCTATTATTTCTGTTCCACATCTCTGGTGGCTTCAGATCATCCTGCCGCCCATCCAACATGGTCTTTGAATATCCCTCAACAACTCACACCAGCTGCTGGCATCAGAATCAGCCCTCAGCAGCCCAGCACTACCTTGGAAAGTGGATGTCATTATTACCATTGATCACCAATGGAGCAGGGGATCTGTGTCAGCTGAAAAGATGCTTAACTCTTCAGTATTGCCTCAGTTCACGGCGGTTCCTTTTCTATCTCCTGATATTTTATTACAGCAGAATCACTTTAATTGGCACATGCTGGTGGAAACAAAACTGCATCTGTTGAGGGCCGTATTCTAGCACTCCTGCTCAGGTGGTACAAATCCCTTGTTCTGGAATGTGTCCATTGAAATCAAGGGATCTGCCCAATTGTTAGAGGTTCATAGGAACACATTGTTCTGATAGGTATTCACTTTTATTCCATAATATGCTTTAAAAATACACACTGTACAAACCATTAAAAAAACTCCTATTAAAGTAAGTTTTGCCATAATAGAGCAGGGAAGCAGCAGGAAGGGAACAAAGGGCTACCCAGCACGACACTTATGCTAGCAAACACCAATTCACACCTGTTAACTACTGTGAATAAAATCTTTGGAATCAGTTCCTCAAAAAAGTCAAAGAAAGAAAGAAAAACTGTTCGCCATGAAAGAAAACGGGAACCTCAGGTGTGCTGCTGAAAGCTTACAGAGTCAGATCAGCATTTACAATCAGTCACTTCTGAGACTACCTGAAGGAATGGAAGGAGAGGACTTGGCAGGTATACAAAGTATACACAAGCACAGAAGAATTGGTCCTCGTAATTTTGAAATGAAATGCAGGATAACCTCACCAGGTCCCGGCAAAGATACAGCGTTCTGAACTAAAAGTTCAGCCAGAGCTTTGGTCCTGGGAGATAATTATAAGGCTGCCTGACCTAACTGACCCAACTTAATGAAACGAGTATGGCTGAACTGAGGAGAAAAGAAAAATATACAGTGAGCATCAAAATGGGGTTCCTGATCTGTCACTGCTATTCAGATTCTTGCAAAAAGAGACGTGTCATTGTCAAAGGCTTTTCCATTAATAGATGTCAGCCTTCTCGGCTATAGGCAACCAAGCAGAGTATAGAAACAAAAGTGGACAAATTCTGATCTCATTTTTATGTCCACAAACCTGGTGACAGTTGCCTGAAAACTGTCACTGAAGACTGAAGTGATTGTATTCAGGACATCTGCTCAAGATGAGCGTTTAATTATTAGTATTACTTATCAATCTAAAGTCCAATTACACATCCTTACCTCTGTGAGGATCGTGCACTTGGGCAATATTTCATCAACATGAGTAAGCAGTACAAATCTGTCCCCTCATTATTAATAATAATATTTCTTTATTTGGAACAGAATGCTCTTGCAGAGAGACCTAAGATTGTTGAAGAACCTATGGGCTTATATCTTACATATGTTAAATCTGCTTTACATTAGCCCTGGTCCCAAAGTAAGCTTAAACTAGAAAAATCCAGCTGTGGGAAGTTTGGCTTTGTGAATTTTCTAGTGGTATGAGGCTGCCTTCCCAATCACTGTTGCAGGAGCATACCACTGAGAAAGGACGATATGGCTCACATATCCACAACCCAGCAATTCTTGGCTCTCCACGCAGCCCAAAGGGCCTGTTCACAGATGACACAGCATAAATCCTGAGGCTGTATCCCATTTTCCTTTATTTACACACACATGTAGTCTTAAACAAGGGACGCTTTAGCAGGCAAGAGCAAGTTACAGTACTTAATGTGCAAATTCAGTTCAGCAGAACTCCAACTAAAGCACGTCAGCCTCAAGGGCTTTCGTCTCAAACAGTGCTCCTAAGTTCTCCACAGAAGGAAACTTGCTGAACTACATCTTTCTGAACTTTAAAGAAAAAAAGTCCTGATTCTAAACTGAATGAGGGAGTAAATGAATGGGTAACTTCAGTGAAGGCAAGGAGTGGACCTGGTCTATTGCTAGGAGAGCTACAGAGAATCCAGACAACGCAGTCATGACAAGAAAATGTTCCTCCTTTTTTTTTTTTAAACTCTTTTGTTGTAAGAACATTATCCATCTCAGTGGCTTTATTCTCAGCAGCAAACCTTAGAGTGGTCTTTGAAGACTCTCTTAAATAACTCCAGTATGGATGTAAAAAGGAAACAAACCAGAACAATCAACCTGAGGCTTACTTTTTAACATATTTCTACGCTATCTTTTTTATTCTCAGGCCCCCCCTTCACCTTTTTCCCAAGTCAGTTTCATTCCCATCTTTTTCTCCCTGGATGATTCCCTCACAGCGGGCAGAGAGGCACCACTTCCAGGCAACTCCTGCTGTGCATCAGTTGTTCCCCTGTAGTCTTTTTCTTGAGGCTCCTTTGCATGGCTCAGCCTCCCCAGACCTAAAAGAACATTTACACCTGCCACAGCTACTTTGGCCTCAATTTCCACGCTTCTGTGTCATTTAGTGGTTGGCTACAGTGAAAGTTCATTTGTTTGGAAGCTGACCTGCTGCCTATTCTGAATAATTTTCGATTCAGTCCTGGGATCTGACTGGGATCTTGTGTTTTAAGATTCCTTCCTTTCTTTCCCTGGGGATTAATGAACCTTTTCAAATTGCCTCATGTGGTATAACATCATAAGGTGCCTTAGTTTCGCCAAAAAAGTATCCAAAAGAATTAGTGTTTAGTTATTAAATATCTCCTGTTTTCCTTATTACTTCTTTGAAACTATGAGCATCTGGGAAATTATGCTGTTCCCATTCTGGTATACCAGACCCTTGATGGACTGGCTCACGTAATCTCACAAACTTGGGTTCAGATTTATGTTCAAATTGGAAACTCATGGCTCTGGTAAATAAATAAACCAAAAAAGCTGTGGAAAACTCCTGGTCTTTTTAGAACTTCAGTTGTCACTACACACTTCTGCAGATAACTTGGGGAACTGCAGATGAGGAAAGGAATGAAGTTCAGTGAGTGCTTATCAGGTGCATCGCTGTTGTTTTCTTATTTACTGGATACTCTAGACTAGAAGACTAGTCATGGAGTAGTTCCAAGTCAGTTCCTTTAAACCAACATAATTTTTAATCTCTGCCTCATTCAGCTCCTCCTTCCTGGCTACACCCACATGCTTTCCTCTTGTGCAAACTTTTGCTGAGGAAGAAATAAACATATTTTTGAAGGAGTCTTGGAAGAAAATCTGGGACAGCGGTGAGATAGGAGAGGAGTAGAAGAAGTCCCAATCTGAACGGGGACAAAAGAATTATTAGTCACACATTTGTGACTCGATCATGCAGCAGAGTGTGTGCCAGTATTGGTGGTGGAAACTGGATGGAGTTTTCTCAGGCTCTACTTACATGTAGTGCCTAGACTGGCTTTCCTAAGACATGGGCCTGTCAACAGCACAACACATCCTTGGCTCTTCTGCAAGACAGAATTACACTGTTGTCTTTGACCTTGGTGTAGTCACGATTTTGTCTTTGAGGTGAGATTTATCAACATTGCCTGGCTTCTTTCATTTGGCAGGCCAAAATGCCTCCTAATATCCACAGAGATTTTTTCTTTCCCCCCCCAGTCCCTTTACATGACTCTGCTTAATTACGTCCTTAGTTAACATTTTTCTTGACTACTTGTGAGGGCAGTATCATAAGCTGTTTCTAGGTAGACTGCTCTTTCTTTGATCTTCACAACACTTCTTTCACAGGTGTTAACATTTTTTCTCAGAAAATATTAAAAACCCAGTTGCCTAAATTGTATAAAATAAATGAGTTGGGACAACTAAGCTAAAGCAACTTAAGAAAGAATGTAAAAATATGACCTTCAAGAACATTTTCAAAAAAATCCCTTTCCTGACTAAATGGTTGAGAAAACTGCCAATATTTCCTTTTTGTACTAGAAGAGTCAAAAGGCAAATATAACTATAGTAAACTTTAATAGTATACACAGTAAAGCTGAATATCCTGCATTGTCGTCACTATATTAAGGGTATCTTGTGATATTAATTTTAAAAAGTCTAAGAAAATTAACATTACATATTTATTAGCAGATTACTCAAGTGATTTATAATCTCGGAAGTCCCTATAGTACTGCTGAAAATTTTTCCCTTCGTTTCACTGGGCACAACAGCATAAAACAACACAAAGTGCTTCTCTTGTTTACTTACACTTCTTGCAAGGTTGTGTAATCTTTTCATTCTGCCACCAGATAGATCTCCTTTCTTTTTGCTCGTAGGACTCTTCTACACAATTTCTTGAATATGCTTGTCTGAGGGAGAAAAAGGGAAAAAGCATCAATATCATCGGTTCAAATTTTGAAAATACCTTACACTTGCAACTCTTCGTCTTCCCATTAAAAAAATATTGGTTTGGAGAAAACTTTTTTATGTAAGGTCTCAAAAATAAGACCTTCCAGGCTCAAGGCCTAAAGACAAGACACTCTCACAGTGCAAAGATACTGCTGAAAATTTTTATCAGGACTGGAAGTGGAGTTGGCAAATTGATTTAAATTAGTCAGGCCTGGCTATATATTGGGGAGTCTATGATTGCATATTCTTTTTTTTTTTTTACGCCCGTGCTTCTTTTGGATTCTTAGATAAAAGAGTATAAAGTGGGCATTCTCCACTTGATGCAATTTCACTATACAGTGATTCCCATCAATGTATAATTAAAAGTGGATTTCCTTTTCCCTGTTTGGTTGAGGTGGGGGAGGGTCTGCATAAACCTGGTTGATGTGAAGTGAACAAAGAGAACTTTCATGAGTTCTCCTGCAAACAGTCTATCAGTTACAATTCCTAGTGTTCACACTGCTGCACTGTTCAAAAGGAGCTCTAAAAAAAAAGTCAAGCAGGGGGTCCAAGAAAAATTCAACCCGCATGCCAACTAAGGGAAAGAAAGAGAAGGCAGGAAAAAAAACCTAGCTTTTGTTGTAAAAAGAACTAATGAAGCTGCTCTTAGAACTGTCCATGGTGACACAACAAGCCTGTGCACCCACACACATTGTGAGAATGCCAGTCACCCACGGTAATGAGAAAAGGAAACACTGTGGGCAAAGGAAATATATGAATACATTGCTTTTATGGTTTAACTGTAGGGAATCACAACGCTGGCCCACAATATCTTGTGCCAACTGCCAAAAGTGGTAAAGTAATACATAAGGTTGTCTACTTATATTTTTCTTACAGACAAGATGGACTGGTGGGGGGTAAAATCCCATTATCATTATAAATTGCTAATTAAATAATTATCAATTAGATGGGCAGACAGAACTCATTCCAATGAATTCCTTAGAGGGCTTTCAGTAAAGAAAAACAGTAATTTTGATTATTTTTTTTTATCCGTACTTCCTGCCTAGGGGCTCTAAATAGAGATGATATATGGTGTATCCCATGTTAGACTTTCACACAGTACATCCCATGTTAGAGCTCAGGGACAAACACTGAACTTTGGAGCATATATAGATCTTTTTTCAGTTTTTCAGATAAATGGCCTTAATTTCACGATATTAATTAGAAACCCAGGGTTATTTCCTAAGGAATAAAAAGAATACTTTCCAGACTTTTATGTGGCTTTGAGAAATCACTTTTTTCCAAGTAACTGATAATATTTTCTAATATGTCATTGCATTTTCTTTTCCCTTCTTTGCATAATCCAGAATTTTCTTTGAAATAAAATACTAAAATATGTAATATAGATAAATATACGGATGCTAGGCATGACGGAATACAGCGCAAGGAGTACTTTTAATGAACTTTGCTCTGTTCATTAACACCAACACCAATGCAAAATTAAACCCTATGCCTGTAGGTCTTAGCTGTCAAGTTTTCAGATCTGACCCTTGGGCAAAAATACTGTTGTCACAGTACTGAGCAACAGAAACGATCCTGTCCCTTCCTGTACCCTTTACTGGTGTGAGTAATCTTTCCTGAGGAGAGGGGTCCCACTGGCTTTAATAAAACTTACTCGGCTATAACCAGTCATTACTCACATGTGCACAGTGTGGTTGTACCCACACTTTCCTTGTCCTAAATGGGTTTTCCAAGACAATTAAAAACTATAACGATGTGCAATTGCTATTTAAGAAAGCCTCAGTTGTCTGTGACAAGGAATATTTTCTAGGAACCGAAGTTCTGCAGACTGAACAGAAGAGTCACGCTAATGTTTGGGACACAATTTTCATTGCCAGCAAACACCAACAAAAAAGTAAGGAACGGAAATGGTAACATGAAAGATGGACTTTTAATTCCAAAGCCAGGAACATTTAAATATGAATGGGGCTTGCTGCAGTCCTCTATCTTTTGTCAGGAAATATGAAGCTCTGGAACTCCTTTTGTTGCCTTCTTTGTTAACTGTATGAGGCTGAAAGGAGTTAGATGGCTTGTTTCATTTTCAAGCCCCATCACAATGAGGCTCTCAAAAATAAATGCTGATAAATACATGAAAATGCTGAAGGGTTCATAAAGGAGAGAAAACTTTCTTTTTCAGAATTGTATGTCACTGGATGACTTACCAGGGACAATCATCATTAAAAACAAACAGTAAGCTAGATTTTTAAGGTTTAGAAAGGGGAACTGAGTTACAGTATAAAATTAAAATATCATTATAGGAAGATATTTGAGAACAAAATCAAGTGATGAAAAGTACCTTTAGCAATATGCACATCTTTTCCTTCCTATTTTGCTATTTTTTGTTGTTAGTTTCTGGGACATCACAGAATCCCAAGGGAAGTTCCTCATGGTGATGTTCTTTAATGTGATTTACTTTGAGGAATACTTAATGGAGAAAGGTGCCTACTACATTTTGTTATTGAGTTTTTGTTCATGGTTCAGGATTGATCCACTTGAGTCTTTCAGCAGGGAGTAGTTTTCCAGTGTGGCACAGCATGACTCCAAATCAATAAGGTTAATAGATGTGGTGGCCACACAGTCAGAGGTGATGTGCCTGGCATTTTCCGTGCCAATGAAGAAAATTTCTGATGACGAGATGTCATTTTTGTGCCGGCAGTAATGTCACCCTGATTACCTAGAGCACATAGCCAGTTAGTAAGTTAGCAAGACTGTAAATGGCCCATTAATCTGAATTATCTTTACAGGAACTGTTTCAAAAAATTTTGCTTGCGCCCAAATTACTGGCCTCTCTGTGATTCCTGAAATGCCAACAGCACACTTACTATAGAAAAATAACATTGCTGTGTAAAAGTGACTAAATGGGAATGGCTAGCCTGGAACTTCACTGTATATTTTTAAACTCTTCACAACACACTATAAAATCTGCAAAATGCCAGTCTTAAAAAAAAAAAGTTGCAAGTTGTTTTGAAAAATAAATATATGAGCAGAGGGAAAAAAAATACAATGCAAAATACCATTGGAAACGAAGTAATAATGTTGATGTCAAATCTACTGATGTAATGAGAGTGTGATGTGTTGGTCTTCCTGCAGTTCTAATCTTCTCTGACTTTCTAAAATATGCAAACGCTTAACAGTGCCTCCCAGAGCATTAATGGGTACACATTCCCAGATGGCCTGCATTGTGAACAAAGTGTTGGACTGGACTGGAAAGAGAAATCTGTTTAATATTCCAATATCTAAATGTCAGGAAGGTGTAATTCAGAGTGCCACTGAAAGATGAGCTGAACAGAATACAATTTATAGCGACTTTAGTTAACAAATGGCATTAAGGGAAGGATTTCCATAATTAAATCATTAACTAATATGAAATATTGATTTCCTCTCTGATATTACTGTATTACCGCTTGTCAGACTTGCAGATACCCAAAGAGCACTCAGTGCAGTCCCTACCAGCAACAACAATAATTTGCATTATAACACTGTCGAGCACTATCAAGCATAGAAAACAGAGCAAGGTACTGTGCGTACCTAACCATCCCTGCCCCAAAGAGTTCACAGATAAAATTTTGAAGAAAAATAATAGGATGGCTGCAAGGGAAGTCTGTGCAAACAGACTGGATAAAGTGATGATTTGTATTAGGAGGCTCCTTCCACACTGGTTTCCTTCCACTCTCTCTACTGCTTGGTAACTGATTTGGAGCTTTTCCTAGCCATCTTTACAGTGCTTCTGGATAGCTGCTTATCTGAAGAGCTAAATTCTATTGCAATTTATATCAAGAACTCTCATTTTCTAACAGCAAGCGTTTGGATTTTTTTGGCTGCTCTTTAGGTATTAGTGTTGTCCAAGGGAAGCTGAGTACGCACCATGGAAGCAATACAGCACATTAAATGACGATTTTACTTATATTCCAGTATGCTCATTAAACATGTTAAATAGTGGAACACATTAAGTTAACTTGAAAACGCAGAAGGACTAGAAGAGGCAAGATTAAAAAAAAATTTACACTGAAAAGATTCTCCTTAATTGAGTTGTAATCAGTTAGTATTGATCATTAGTCCTTTCTTTTACCAGCATGATGAAGATAATGATGATAATGATGACGATGATGCAATGTGCAGCATTTGGATCATAAGGAAAGGATGAGAAATTCTTTAAATATTTGATGATAATTCTTTCTTGAAGGTGACACAGGCTGAACAACATCATATATTACCCTCAAATTCATGATAGAGTTTGAAAATAAGTTGAATAAGCAAAATTTCCTTTTTTTTGGTATACTTTTCCAGATCTACTTTTAAAGAACTGGTCCACTCTGTGCTAAAATGGAAAGGGGCTGTATTTTGGAGAAATGCTTTCAAAAAAATGTTATTTTCTACCTCAGTCTTTCAGCAGGAAAGCAGTTCTTTTGCCAGTTAAACATTCAAAAATCATGTCTCATTTGAATAAATTAACATATTTTGTGGCAAAAATTAATTCCAAGGAAGGAACAATAAATAGGAAAGCAATTTAAATTGTGTATTTTACAGAGGAGGGAAAAAAAAAAAAGAAAACCCAACATTGTCATGCGTATGACAGCTCAGCTAATTTGATGGGCTTTGATGTTAATTTAGGGTTTACTTTAATTTCAAAACATATTTTTTCACTTAATAAGGGAAACAAAAGAAACTTTCAACCAGTTTGTTATCTGGGAATGTTTTGGCTTCTCAAATGTGAGAACATGATTGTTTTTATTTCCAGGAGGAGATAATAACACTGAAGCAATAAAAAAGAGTCAAGGCAGCTTGCACAGCACAGGAAGTTCACAGCCAGAGACTTAATTTCCCACACAATGTACTGTGCAATGGGCCCATTAACATAGATGAATAGGCTCTTTAAAGGGTTTTTTTTCCAGATATGCAGCTGCCGCTGAATGGTGCTATGTTAATAAGGTACTCACATGCCTATTCTTCAGGTACTCTGGCATTCTCTACCTAGGTAATCTCCATATAGGAAAAGCTATTAGGGGTTGTATCTCCTACCACACCTTCAATTATTTTAACACCTGCACTGATAATCCAGGCAAGGTAAACTGGTAGGGGGCCGAGGGTCTAAGTCCATCCTCTTCCCCCCCAAAGTCACATCTCGGGGGGAGGGGCTGAGGGAGAGGGGGGAAGAAAAAAAAGTAAAGTCACTTTTATTACACATCAGTGGGAACATTCTGAAAAAGCTTTCATGCCTAGGAAATTGTTATTTCTTCAAACAACTGACAGCCTGCAGAGGAAACTCTAATGGAAATCCAGCTCATGCATTGTTATGCATGGCCCTCATGTAGATACATGGGGGTGGATTAAGTTAGCTTCCAAAGGGTCTATTGTGTGCAGCATTAATTTGCAGTGCTCTTGATATTTGAGTTTGAAGGTTTTACAACCTTTATGTTTACTTAGATGCACTATATCCTAGGTTTGTTTATTTCCTTCCACAATCTCTTATTACCCAGTAAATGTTACATTTATCTTTATTAACTTTCAATATGTTGCTGTAAGTCACAGAGAAGGAAATAATTACAGCCTCCTTGAGATGTATTAGTTTTAGAGGAGTTTTTTGGTTTTGTTTTTTTTTTGCTTCCTGGTCAGTTCTGACTTATCCATCTGTTAAAACACTGGCCTTCTTTATAAATCCAGTGGAGTAAAAGCATAAGAACTGTGTCATTTATTATTATTATATGACTATTAAATTATAAAGAAATACGTTATATTTCCCTTGTCATATGTCACGTGTACAAATAAATAAACCAATCAATAGTCTTCCAAAAGAATCTGACACTGGTGCAATTGCCTCTTAGTACACAGGGATACATGAAGAAAAAATGCACATACCACTCTTCATGATAAGCACAATCTTTCCACCATTTCCTCAGAATCCATTACAAATTTCTTTGCTATAACATACAGCTCTTCTCCCAAAATACAAATAAGACTTTTCCCATGCTGCCTTAACTTGTGTTCTTGTTTTCCTGTAAAGATTCATATACACTGTAGACAGACATTTTTGTAAATTCAACTTTCCAGTGAGATTTAAATTCAGAAGATCCTAATGGATTTTTATTTGAACGTGTCAGGGATGTCTAGAAGTGTTAGTTTTTCAACACTGAACTAAGAACTCAAAGTAACTTGTACATTCAAAGGAAGCTATGATCCTAATCTGAACTAAAGGGCTCAATTGAATAAAAATACCTTATGCTCGAGTAACTCAAGTTATGTGTGGCTCCTTCCCCTCCCCCTTTATATAGAAGTCAGTCAGTTAGACATTTTTGTATTTTAATAACACAAAAGGATTTCTTGTAGAACGAACTAAGTGCCTGACTTACAGTAATTAGGGTCTGAGTAGTATCAGGTGCACAGTTTACTCAAAAACCCCAGCACTAAGGGAAGACCTCTTAAAGCTACAAAAAGTTTTGAATTCAGGTTTTGATGCTACTTAATGGATAAGAGAAAAGAAATTACCTTCTTTAGGGCTCACTCATTAGGGGCACAACAGCAGAAACAGCTGCCTCTAAGACCTGCTTGCTTGTTAGGTTGGGGGAGTCTATTTGTAACCTGTCTCAGATTGAGTAAGCAGAAGTGCAAACCAAATGACAGGAGCCACTGACCTGAGCTGTTGCAGAAGTGAAGATCTTAATCCAACCTTTTGGACCCAGGATCTTTTCTAATGTCCTAGGAAATGATAACAGCGGGAATAGAAGGAACTGCATTTCACAGAACTGTTTGAAGTACTGTGGTACTGCTGGCATTGTATAAAACAAGAGCACAGCTTCCTCTGGAACGTGATAAAAAGTATGTGAAACCATGGCTGGTTTAGAGAATATAGATCTACTGCTTCTGTTCTCCTTGTTTTGTAACACAAGGGCAAGGAATGATAACAGAGAGATGTAAATTCAAAACCAATAAAAGAAAATCCTTTTTTTCCTCACTTTGAATATTTAGGCTGTCAATACGTAATACCACGATATTTCACCAAAGTCAGATTAAATCCAACAGAATAAACACAGAAATCCAATGTTTGTATAATAAAAGGATCTCCAGCATTACAATAGTTAACATGAATTACTGGCAAATAAGAAGAGACCTGGGTCTGGAACAGTGTAGTCCTCATTTGCTATCACAAAATTCTGTGTCTTCAACTGAATACTCAGACCCTGGCTCCTGCCAGAGATACGGTGCTGCAATATATAGACCACTTCCCTAGTACAATATAGCAATTCTCACCTTGCAGCGTTCCTAATAATATCCCTCACCTTTAATAATCATTGGGTTGCATTCACAGATTTTTTTTTTTTACCAAAACTACAAGAACTAGAGAGCAGGAGGCATTTTTTGGGTTTTTTGGGTTTGGGGGGGGGGGGGTTGGGGGGTTTTGTTTTGTTTTTTTAAATGATAGACAAGTCCAAAGTTTTTCCAAAAAAGAGCAAAGAACTGAGTAAACATCACAAAGCCCATTTTGCTCTCATAAAAGCTGGTAAAGATCTTCTAGTCATAGTGTCCATGGAAGACTCCCACTGAAGACCTCCCACAAGTTATCAAAGACTGTATTATTAAGACAAAAAATACTCCTACCCACCCAGCAACACTCATCTCTCCATTAAAAGGGACAGTGGGGGCCAGGAGTCACTGCTGCAATCAGGCAGAGATTGGAGGCTTTTCTTTATTACTTTTGCAACTGTGAAAACATTTTTGATCCCTGATCTCATTTCTGGAACGACAGATATTATTCTGTGGGTCTATTGACAACAAAGTCTTTACAGGCACATGAAACTGCCTCCTATCCGTATATTTTTTGAACATTAACATATACTCTGTGTGTATGTACTTCTTTAGCAGAACAGCTATTTATTTAATATGTGAGGTATGAACTTAGTGCATGTTAAGTCTGTGCAGTTTTTTACAACCTCCCCATATTCCACAAGAGGAGTCATATTCAAAGAGTACATTATACACGTGAACTGGACTCCTCTATTTTTTATCTGTGCTTTCTTTAAGCAATCATTCCAAGAAACATGTGATCTGAAATGTGGTGATGAATGCTCAGCATATTAAAGAAGGAGTCTGATTTGTCTTTGGTTTCAAAGCACGCACAGTACTTTGATTGACTAGGTCTCCACCAAGCCCTTGACAAGCCAGGGAAGGATAATCTACTCCAGTGCTCACAGTAACTCAAGCCTATCTGTTCACTGCACTCATAACATCATGGGGAGGTACAGGACGGACCAGACCAATTCTCTCTCACTACTGAAATCTTCCAAGAAAGTATGGAGGTGTCCGTATCTCCACTTTCCCACCTCTCTGGAGCCAATCAGGAGTAGGCAAAATGAAAAGCATTTACCATTTTATGCATCCTTTAAAGACAAGAAATAGTCTATCTCATAATCTCCTTCTGACTCATACAACATTGAATATGGAATGAATACCTGGAGTTAACTCTGGTAGGGAGGAGGTGAAATTCGGCAGTCTCCTGTTCAGGAAATGAGCAGGCAGCATGAACCTTCAAAGCAGGTTACCCTTCCAGGGTCTCTGAATATGACCAGTTGACTTGTGGAAACCAGGAGGAGTGGTTAGAGGAACTGTATGTTAGAAGAAGATGAAGATAAGATAAGGTACACAATCTGTGTGGCTGAGATGGTAAAAGACACTCTTCAAAGGTGAGGAGTGGTCAATCAGAGGTTTTTTACTAGCCCCGGAAAACTATAGGCACTCTCTAGAGAGTAAAAATTATTAGAAAGGAGCTAGTCAAGTGGAAGAAAAAGTTTAATAAGAGAAGCATTGAAAAGAAAAAGTAAACATAAAGAGAGGGAAACAGAGAAAATAAGGTCTCAAAGTAGAGGAAACAAGTAGAGAATAGTAAATATCTGCACAAAGTAGAACACATATTGTGGGAACAGGGTGCACTGGTGACAATGAAGAGTAAATGGGGTGCAGTAAAAGGATGTCTGCCTCATTTGGAGAATGATATTACTCTGTCAAGAGAAAGGAAAACCTATTTTCTTTAGACTGATACAAAACATAAAAAAGCAAAAAATCTCTCTCTGATTACTCCCTTCTGTATTCATATACCCATTGCTCAGGGTCATGAGCACCTTGTTAACCAGGATACATCATCATGGAAGTCTGTCAGGCACTGATCTGTTGAGCACAAACTGCTTCTGGGTGCACCACGTTGCAGTCACACCATCCTGCAAGCTGGGACTATTTGCAATTTCACAAAAAAAAAAGTGGGAGAATAACATAGTGAGAACAGCCAAGCAAGGGGAGTACTAGCAAGGACACTCTGCTCACAAAGGACATTAAGGCTGTCTCACATTCCACTTTTTTTGGAGTCTGGATATTACAACACACACAAAAAGGACCAGGCTCTTTTCCGTGTGCACTAGTGATCACTTTGCTCTGAAGGTCTGAGCATCGCTGGCATGTACAACTATAGGCTTAACTACAGTCCTGCCTTCTCCAATCTTCATAAAAGCATGCAATGAAGCACAGCTTGTTATTAGTCAGATGGGAAGGAGGTGGGACCACGATTCCCTCATTATTTCTAACGGCTAAAGAATGAATAGCATATCTGCTGCCTTTCCTGGTGCACCACAGAGCCCTGCTCCTCTCCGTAAAGGCTGGGCTGTCGTGAGGCTCCTGTTGTATAGCACAGGACTGATAAATCACCCCAGTTTTAGATTATTTATTAGTTTTTCAATGGAAAGCTGCTTTTACTGGGTAATGTTGAAGCTAATTAACTATCAAACAATATATATTTTTTTTTTTTAAAGTGTTTTCTGGTGTTTTAAAGGGCAAACAATGCAGCCTTAGACTTGGAGCACTAGTAGTTTTTGGGGTGTATTCTGGTAAGTAAACTCAATAAGTCACTGCTCATTTTTGCACCCCCAAAATTTGGTGTCTGTATGTGCAAAATGGGCCTGTGCTTGTTTCCAAAGTCAGGACTGCTTCCACACACAGGCCAGGACCAGTTACCTTAAAATGAAAGTTCATTTCCCTGTCACTGTACTACATATAATGGAATATTGGCCCCAATTAGCCTTGATTTCTAATTGTACCTGACACAGCAAAGGCCCCTGGTGAGAGACAGTCCCAGCCCCATGCACTTTAAAATACAATATGGGCAAAATTCATACAAAATCCTTGCATAAGAAGAGGAAGGCTAGATAACTTATTTTCTTCCCTACCAAAGAATACTTCAACTTGATTTCTTGGGGACTAATGAAAATTACAGGATCATGGGTGTTTTTTTACTTTATTCCTCTGTAAATACAGACTGACTCATTAACAGGAGAAGGAACAGAGTGATCCCAGCAGTCTGCATCTTTAACACTACAGTCTGTATCTCTATTGCTCTGCTGCTCCTGGAGGCAGCTCTTAACTGCAAACTCCAGCTTGATGTGGCTCAGAGACAACCAGCCTCGTTGCTGAGCACCGTGATTTTTTTGCAGCAACCAGGCAGCTTGTTTAAACCACCACAGAGCAGGGGCAGAGCCTGCAAGAAGCTGAGGTAATCATTTTTACATTAAATATCTGGTAAAGATGTGGGCTACAGACAGGGAGAAGGGACACAGAGGGAGGGAGGAACTGCAGAAAATAACAGTGGAAAATGAAGAAACAGACTTTTAAAATAAATGCAGTGTTTCTCAGGAAGGTGTGACATTGCAGCAAGACTGGAGACAGAGCGGGGAAGGCAGCAAGACTACACATCTGCATTCTGCACATTTTGTTCTAATGTGCTCTTTTGCCTTTATCTTTTTGTTGTTGTTGTTTTTCAGGCCGGCTGCAAAGTTTTGCAAAAGGCTCCCACTGCCAAAGCCAACTAAAAAGACAGGGTATTGTGATGGTGCTTCTTATCTATGGACATTTTTCTTTCTATTTTGTTTTTCTGAGATGGGCTGCTAAGGAAATAAAGCCCCATGTAATTTCCAGCAATGACAAGTGAATCAGTTCTTTTGCTTTAAAAAAAAAAATTCCCTCATTTTCATATTTCCATATTTAATTTTTGCACTTGCATGTACGTTTCCGTTATCTTCCAGCCACATGTTGCTATTTGTCTCTGTAGTGGAGGATTTCTTTTTTTTTTTTTTTTTTTGACTGTGGGCTATGTGAAGCCTGACTTGCATGTAAAAGATCCACAGGGGAAAAAAACCTTCCAGTCCTCACTGAACTAAAGAGAGCTGGCATGCTGCACGCTTTGTGAGAACACTCCACACTCACCACCACCTCGGGTAGCACGTGGTGCATACGTGCAGCACCACACACCTACAGACCAGTATCATGCGGCCAGTGCAAAGTCCCAGAGAAGACCAACAGGCATGGGCAAGGAGGGACGATGGGAGGCTGAAAAGAATTAGCAGCCACTGGTTCTTCCAAAAATCAGCCAGATTTGGCCAACTAAACATTGTTTAACGCTCAGCCAGCCACTATGCAACTTCCACAGAGTACAACTGCCAAAACTTGGGTAGGAGAGCTCTGAGATTTATGAGACCATTCCAGGCAATCTCGCTGCATTTAGACTGTTGTTTATGTTAGTCACCCTTCAGCTATCTGACTTTCAATGAGATTCAGGCTCCTAAGATATTTGGGTACTTTTGAAAAGGTTACATGCAGTCACAAGCAGGCAGCCAAGACTCCCGCGTTCAGTTAGAATTAGTGAGGCAGCTCATTGTTACGATACATCTTAACTCAGTGGCAGCAGCGCTTGGGCAGACTAATTTCTGTTGTGCTTGCTGGCAGACAAGATTTCAGACAGGCTCTGGTTATGATTATTTTTGGTCTACATGTTCAGGGCTCAGTCAAACTCCTTCTGCAGCCAACACAGCAACTGCCTTCAACAGGAGAGAGAGAAAATGCAATCAGTTTTCTGTTTGAACAATATTTTGGTTGTTGTTTCATCAGTGGACCACAGCCACTCACGGTCTGCTCCGATCTGCTCCCAGACTGCAGACAGCTCTGCTTTGTCCACATAAAATGTGTTCAATGAATTTGTCCTGCGAGTTTCTCTTCTGCAGAGGGGACATACCTCCAGCTCCAGCATCTTGCTGCTGCATCTGGTGCCATCGTGGGGCTGCCAAACCCACCAGTGTTCCTGCTCTCCGACAGGCATGCTCTGCCCCTGCAGCAGGAAAGAATGTTTAATACAAGGTTTTTGTTCCCCTGATGACAGAGTTAGAAAGTGATACTCAAGAAATACAACAGTGCATGGTGTGTACTCACCTGATATTGATCTTCCTCCCATCTCACTCTTAGTTTTCTGTATCTCCATATTTACAAGTCTTCCCTCCAAGTCACCCAGACGCCAGCCAAGTCACCCAGCTGTGGTTCCCAATGTTTGTGAAGTGGTTGTTGATAATTTCTGAAGACTATGGTATCTTGACTGGGAATTGCCAGGTTTTGAACTTAAATAGGTTACAAGTAAAACAAGTGTGAAAGTGAGACTCTGGAAAAGTATTTGAAAATTAAGGAAAAATTAATGGGCTTTCATGCAGTTTCTTCAACTTGTAAATGTGAATCTACCTGCAATTAATATGGAATCGCCACTATAAACACTAAATATGATAAAGTCACTAGATGACTATTTCTATTAAATATAATTACTAATTGGAAGAAAAAAAAAGTGGGTTGCTTCTTTTTTCTGGGGGGGGGCATGTAATTTGGGAATTTAAAGATTTAACTAGCCCATTCCCATGAAAATCCTGAAATTCAGCCAAAGACATCATGGTATTACACACTCTTCTCCTGCATCTCTATTCACGTCCTATGGCAAATGTAGCATTTTCCTTCTGGAGCAGTTAACATAAAAGGTCTTGGTTAAGAGAAGATTTTCTCTTGGAAAAGATAATCTGCCTTCAAAGTTATAAGTTAAACAATCAAGTGGCCTAATTGATTGAACATTTACAAATAATAATTGAATTTGTGCCAAACTATGTGAAAAAGATTTATGTTCTGCTTCCCCAAACTGTTTCTCCCTCATTTTTTTTGTGTGTGTGCATGTGTGAACTGAATCTTTGGGAACTCCTTCCAGTTGATGCATCACTGAGGTGGTTAAACACATTGCATTATGGCAGTCTGTCACATCAGTGCTTCACACTGAAATACTGGACTTGACACATCACTGGAAAAGGAAGTCAGACGATCCAAAATCCAGAGTTATGTTTCTTTTGAAATTTGAGATTCTGAAGACAGAATTTTCACCTACTTAGCTCAGATTGCAGGGGGGGAAAAAAAAAAAAAGAGAGAGGTTTAAGTAATTATAATACAGCTTTTTAAATATTAAAAATAATTTGCATGAAAATAATAGAATCTTGATGGTCCTGCTTGTGAGTGGAAGCAGCCAATGCTCTGTAAATACCCCTATTTATTTTGGTGAATCTCTCTAAAGTAGTTATGGAACGACAATATAGAGGACAGAATCTGACTCTCCAGCAAACAAATTGCAATGCATTGCCATATTTTTATGCAACAATGTCTTGAATATAAGGAGTCCTAAATCTTTCACTAGCACACGAACTCTTACCTGAACCCTTGATGTCGATGGAAATTCAGCCTATGAACAACCTTCTTGAGACAATGTCTCTTTCGACAGCCACTTGATCTAATACTCAGATGAAGACCTGTAGTAGTTTCAGGGCTGTATCTTGTATTTCCAAAGGAAGAATTGCAAGTCCATTGAAATACAAAGCTTAGCTTCTAGAGCTGTGCAGAATATGCTCCATTCCAATGGCATCAACAGCAAGGGAAGCAAAGGCAGGAAATTTTGGATTTGTAAAATGGCACTTTTCCTATGTCTACCAAAAAAAAATATCTTTTACCATGTTCTGCAACTTTACCTGTTTTCACATGGTAACCTGCCCCATTGGCCAAACAAGAGTCCACTGAACATACACAAGATTGAATGTAATCACTTTCAACTCTAACCAGAAAGTATCAGAGTATCTTTGTGGTGATTTCATCACGAAAAAAATTGTCAAGATTATGAACAACCATGTTTCAATATTGTAGTGCGAAAGGGTTAGGAATAGGACCTGAAAATTCTAGTTTTTTAGCTTTAATCAGCATACAATAATGTGGATGGGTAATTAATATGGAAACAAGGGTGAAGATGGATTGCCACAGTTTGGAGGAAAAAGACTGCCATCTGGACAATATTGCCAGCTCAAGATTATATGCAAGTCTCAGTTATTTAGTCTTTGTCTGTAACAATGGAGGATAAGCAATATATTAAGTCTAACAATAAAAAGACATTTGTAACCCTTAATAATAGCAGAGAATGCTTGAAAATGTGACACATTAGCTTTTATTATATGCATTGCATATATTGTTTCTATTATTTTCATCTAAAGCTTTTTTGGAACTGAATTCATTATTTTTAAGCACTCTGGGGTTAACAATAACATTTGTTGAAATTTCTAAAATTTCCTACACTTTGACATGCTTTACAGAGCTCTTGTGCAAGGAATGAGAGGTATTAAAATAATCTTAAATCTTCAGTGGATTCTAAAGAATATCTGTTGCTTGAATACCCCATGGCATCCTAGATCCAAATCTCATGCCAGTTCATTCTCTCCTTCCTTCATTCCATCTCGGAATCATCTGCAAATGACTCTCCCTCGCCATCGACAGTTTTCTTGTGATAAAGTCCTGCCTCTTACAATGTACACCTCAGATCTCCTGAGTTTATACTATGCATTCAAGGCCTCATGGGGTTCTCTAAGATTTACACAGCTGTGGCAAACAACTTCAAAATTAACCACCTGACCTTCCCCAAAATACTCAAAGAGCTCAAATTCCTTATTGCAGACAAAAGAATCAAACACATTTGAAGGCCCTAGGGCCATGATGGTTTTTTAGCTATCAGACCTAAAAAAACCTCCCTCTACTTTTTCAGACTCCATTTCACCGGTGCCTTTTTATCTGCTGTCCGCATTCTACCCCATCTTCCTCCTCCATGAAGAAGCCATCTCTACCAGAGGGGCAATAAATGACCATTGAGGAAAGAGTGGTCACATTTATCGAGAAGAAAAAGAGGTGCTAGATTAATACCAAATTCACAGCTGAGGGCTAGTCTCAGACTTTGCTATGGGCAGAATATCGACTACAGTCTTTTATGAGCTCCCATGAAGTTGCAGATACCTCTCATATCCTTCTAACTTCAGTCTAATTGCCAACCCACTAACAGGATAAGGCCTAAACCTTTATAATATTAGGCTTTCTATTCTGATTTATAATTAATTATTACAGTGAATACCTTCATTACCTTCCACCTCATCTCAGGATTCATTTTGCATGAATGAAATTCCTGGGGGAAAAGTACTTTTTCCACAGAAATTTACATTCAAGATGGATGTAGAACTGAAGAGCAGAAAGACAAACACTCTTGGAGTGCATCAGGGAGCAGCTCTAGGGCTGTTCTGGGTACATACCTCTCCCTAGAAGAAGATGAGAGGCTGGCAGGCACTCAGTATAGATCCCTGTCAGCTTAGACATGTTCCATGTGAGCTAAAATACAGCAGATTCATACAGTGGGGCTTCGTTCTTTAACGGGGACGCAGTCCTTGTCCAACTCTCATCGGCTCAGTAAAACAGCACTGGTTTCTTTGCCAAATTGCCTTATAAGGCCACAGCAGGGTCTGGATTTACCCATTACCACAGGGTTTAATGACCTTAAGCACAACACTGAATTACACCTCCAATTGCTATTTCCATCTGATTAAGCACTGAAAAATGCAGAAGGCTGGGTACATATACACAACACTGGTAAATGGACTAACACATTGAGCCATAGCATGCAGTATTTAATCCTCGTTCAACACTTAACTCATGATTATTTACTGAGGCATTCAGAAAGGGATGTGTTACTACAAAGCTACAGATCAGAGAAAGCTGTTCTGTTTAAAAAAAAAAAAAAAATCAACTACTTAGCAATAAACTTTTAGGAAATCTATCACTGAAGTAATCTCTTGAAGCCACTACTCCCACTACCCATTCCAAAGGCTCAGCAAAGTCGTGATTGTGCAAATAACTACTCAGGAATGGGAGAAATGGGTTCAAAGCTTTGCTCTTGGCCATAACCTAAAGCAAAATAAATGCAAACTTCGCAGAGCCCAATTTGCAAAATAATTGTCAATTTTACCATTGTGGCATAACTGGCTGCAGTTTGTCCAAATGGTCATCAACTAGTCTAGAAGTTTATCTGAACTGAGCATCGCAGTCACTAAGAAATTCAGTGAAAGTGAAAGTTAGGGTATGGATGTAGAACAATACTACCATTTTTAAATTACTAAAAAAGACCTTTGAGTTATAATAAGAACCAGAGCTAAAAGTTGAATGCCAGCTTTTTTTTGTTTTGTTTTAAGCTTTCATGTTGACCTCTGCTCTACACAAACTTAAATCTGTTTTACATCAGAAGCTGCAGGGACAGGAGAGTACATGGGAAAAGAACATGTCTGGGAGTTTAGAGAGCACTGGCTAAATTTTTTGAGCTCCAGTGGGATTGGTGACATAACTAAAAAGCAACAAACAGCAGGTGAGAGGAAGGATTTAAATATAAATAAGGACACTTTGAAGCCATAGGTTTTTATTGAT
The DNA here is from genome assembly GCF_018139145.2 of Gymnogyps californianus. Lineage (NCBI taxonomy): Eukaryota > Metazoa > Chordata > Aves > Accipitriformes > Cathartidae > Gymnogyps > Gymnogyps californianus. The sequence goes on from NC_059480.1 coordinate 14,314,801, forward strand.
TACTTTCACATTTACAAATCAAAGTCCCTGTTTTTAGAAAAATATGTAACTAAGAAAGAATCCAAAAGCCATAAAATACCTAGCAGGGAAAGAAAAGATATTAGAGAAAAGACATGGAATCATGTTGATAAATATTCCCTGGCCTAAAAAAATCAACTAAATACCCTATTTTCTTTAATTAAAAATCACTGAATTATTTAAGGGTATCTGACTGAATTAAATATTGAAGACACATCAAGATCTGCCTAGTGGTGTGATGAGTGGTTTATGTAGTTATTAAGATCTGCCCATTTGGACCTGAATTCAGCCTCCAATTAAAAAAGTTATTAGAAACTCAGTCCCACAAACAACTCAGCACATACACACTCCATGCTTTAAAATGGTTAAATATTCTAATTCACACAATTCATCCATTAGTAAAAGACCAGAGCTTATTTTCTTTTTTCAGCAGTCAATGTATACAAAGAAACTATGACCATTTAAGCGGCCATGGTTTAACAGATAGCATTTGCCATCCTACTAAAGGTGCTGTTCATGCTCTATCCATGGGATCAGAGTTCAAATAGCAGCACATTCAATCTGGAAAAAAGTGGTAGTTACAATAGCGTAGTAATAACAGTTGCAGATAACAATCTGAAAAGCTGAAACCACTGAAACATGATGGTTTGCAGTTAGAAAATATTTGTGTGTTTTACCAGAATGTAACCCATTACACTGCCGACTGGGAAAAATAAAAATCCAGTGGGAAGACACGAAATTAGATCAGAGCTCTCTCAAATGAAAAGAAATCCAGTCTTGCTGAACTGAAATGTGATCATTCAGATGGCATTTCTATCAGCTCATTTGTTTAAAACTCAATTTAATGCTATGTTAGAAACTTTACCTTAACAAATGCTAATGCGTATGCGCAACCCAGCTCGCAGGAGCAGGCCCATTAGCAGGTCTGAACAAACCTTCCTCTATGGGGAATCCACAACCACATATTGCAAACGGAGGCACAGATTCACTCCACCAGCTTTAAGCAGATAGCTGAGGTACTGAAGACTGTAAAAAGTGCCTTACCAGCTTGTGCAAAATGTGCATTCAGCCCAGTTGTCCTTGACAGTGACCAAAAGTGGATGCCTGGGAATTAGTGCAAGAAAGGAGCAAACATTCAGTGATATTTACCCAGAAAACTCTGCCAGCCTCCAAAAATTTGCATCTTAGAGGCTTCCTATTAGCAGTCCTTGCTGGATTTCTCTTCTGTGAACTTCTCCAGTTGCCCACTGAACCCCTATAAAGGATCAATACCGGCAGCACGCGGGCTCATGGCAGGTAACGCTCGGCTACGCGCTGTGCGCAGAACTACTGTGGTCTCTGAGGCTGTGCAGGTTGCCTTCTTTTAACACCCACACTTTTGGTATCAGAAATAATAGTGGGCCCTTCTTCCTCTCCATGGCAGTCATGATCTTCTGACCCTTTTCCATATCTTCTCTGCATTACCTTTTTGGCAGGCTAAAGAATATGGCCTACGTAGATGTTCCTTCTGTAAAGGACGTGAAGTCAGGACTCCAGGCATCCAAGGCTGCTCCCCTGCTCCATGGAGGGTGTTCACACACCTTCACCTTGTACTTAAGGATTCACCTTGTACAGGCTGAATCATTCTCCAAATATTTCTGGTTTTTCCTAGAGGAAAGAAGGAGTCTTGATGACTGTTCTAATCTAAGACCTAATTTAGATGCCAGGCTGGTGTTTCGAAGGAGACAGAGTTAGATCAAATTTTACTAAATTTATCGGGTGAATATCTGAGTGTTTCTGTTTAGTGAGATGGAGAAATTCATGCTACTAATGGTTGCTATTTGACAGTGGTTTCTTTTCATTACATGAAATGAGAAAACAGAGGCAGTTCATTATGAAGATAGTGAAAGTTGTAATAAGGCCAATATAGGCTGAATCCTACAAGTGTATGTGGGGAATGTAATGTATGAAAATGCAACATCAAAGAAAGATGAGCAGGGAATGGAGAGCAGAGAAACACGTAATGAGCCAAGTCAGAATGAAGTCTAAGATAATTGGTTAAGGATTACAGCACTTGGGAAATGCTATTCTACAGTAGAAATAGAAAATGGATTGAAAGGAATGGGACCCAGCCAGTCTGTAACCACATTATAAGGACCAGATAATTTCCCCTGTTTTTCAGGTGGAGAAGCCGAGGCTCTGAACAGAGCTAGCAATGACTGTCTCACCTGGAACAGCTCACCCTGACCTGGGACCAGACCTGACCAGACTCGTTCTTTGCCCAGAAGCCTCTTCTAACTATTTTTCATATTAACTCTGGGGCTAGAGAGAACTTAATAACCTGTCAGTGTGAAATTATGAACTCTCTTAATGGCAAAGGCATGGAGTGGGGTTTGTGGCCCAGTATAAGTTCTTGCTGTTTGTGCAGTGCTAAATAAGTCAGTTGATCAATGGTGCTCTGATGATTTATTAACTTCATGCTGCCAATGAGAACTCATGCTGAAACTTAAAATGGATCAAACTTAATTTTAAAATACTGAAGTGAGTATCATATCTTTCAAGGACTTATAGAACTGATTGTATATTTATTGTATATTAACACAGAGAGCAAAATACATCTGAATAATAAGGAATATATCTCTCTCACCAGTTCAAAGTACTGCCAACAGCACTAATAGCAAACTGTGTTTTATCATGTTTTCTTGCAATTCCACAAAAAAGGCTTCATTTCCCAGTGTCATAAGCAATTCCTATGTTGTGTACTAAGTACCTTTGTTTTTCAAAAAAAGGAAAAAAACCCTAAATCTGATTTCACTTGGATATGAATACATTGCTTTCACATTTCAATAAAAACAATCCAAATGGCATGAAGTCCTCAGTGAAAAAAATTGAGTATTATTAAACCAGCTGAAACAAAACACTGCAAAATTTTTCTTTTTTCTATTTTTTCAAAATTTTCTATTTTTCCTTTCTCATGAAAGATTCACAGTGCCACACTGCTGTAGTTAGTATAATTATTTCTAAAATCTGATTAATGATTTATGCCTCATTTAGGGTGACACTGTACCCACCTTGTACAGATTTATTTAACAACTGTCTGCTACATCAAGAGAGGCTGCTGTTCTCCTTTCCCTTTATATATACATATATAAGCAGCACTGCAGGGGAAACTGGTCCATAAACAATTACTAGGCACTGAAAATCATATGGGAGATCAAGCAGAGCTTATATTAAGAGGATTTGATTATTTGCACTGCCATCAACTTTGGTGTATTTTTACAGTTCAGATCCGCACCTTTAAAATATATGTGTATATATTAAAGAGAATTGTATGAGGATCCTGGAGCCGTAGTAAGAGTTAAAATATTTATTACTATACTTTGGACTTACTCGGGCTTTCATCTGAGATGTGTACTGTTTGACAAAGATGGTCAAGTATTATCTTCCCCATTTCACTCTTTGAGAACCTGAACCACAAACAGACTGAGCATCTTCTGAAGCTACCAGAAAGATCTTTTTACACTGCAAAAAATGTTCAGTTGAACCTTAAGGCTACGTCCACATTGGCAAATAGTGCAGACCAGCAGAAGCAGATCTGCAGACCAAAACAGTTGACAGTGAGGACCAGGAATCTACATTACAAGCAATGTTATTTATTTATTTATTTATTTATACATTGGACTATCTCTTGTTTAACCCCACAGACTGAGTACCTATTTCTAGCTGGCGTGTGTCAGATGTAGTCCTAGAGCACATCTGCTGTTTTACTTTTATCCAAAATTAATTCCAGTTCATGTACTCAAACCAGTTCCTCAACATGAACGAAAGCATGAACAGTGGAGACAGTCACAAGATTTGCTTTAGAAGTGCACTGCTGATCCAAGCTAAAATACAAAGGCAGACTCAGCCTTTGCAATGTCAGCTGGACAGAGCCTGATTCAAAGCCCTGTGGAGCCAGCAGTGAGGTGAGGAGATGGGGCATTTCCAGAAGCTCCAGTAGAACCAGGTTTTGGGCCACCAGGAGCCATTGTTTTGTGGCCAGGTCCCCTTGGCTATTTCTGCACAGATAAGCTTTGCAGCTCTTGGGTTTGTATTCTGTCTGAAAACATGCAAAACTTGCTTCATACCACACATCGTATTGTGTGTTAAAACTATCCACATGACAGGCAGTCTTCCAGAGATAACAACAAACTTCAGGTGATGCCAACAATTTGTACTTACTGGATGTGCGGGGTGCTCTGCTGAGCCCAGCCACTCAACACAATCCGCTGAGCAACAAGAAAAAGAGTCTCCAGCTCTGCTGTGCTGTCAGCTTTCCTAACCACTTCAAGAAATTAGTTCTGGGGACTTTGCTAATACATTTACATGAAAAGACAACGTGCTCTCCAGCTCCCTGATACATGTATTAGATTATATTCACATATCGTATTCTGCGAGACTGCATACACGTCTCAGACATCAGGGAGTTTTCCATGCTTCCAGGATACAGAAGTCTATGAAGGCAGCAACATTTAGACTTCCCAAGTCAGCTTCAGTGAGTTTTCATGCCTGTGTAATGAAAATGAACATTGAGCTATTGTTTGTCGTCAAAGACTTGCTCTATCTGTGACGCAAAGAGGATTAATTTTTCCACTGTTAGTTTTGCTTTGAGTAGATAGACAAGGAGAAAAGAAATTTAAAGATAGAGAGAGGTGAAAACATACTAGAAAAGCTCTAGAAAAATTTCTGGAAGAATCTGGGTTTTACATAAAAGTTTTGAGGCAGCAGATTACTTTGTTTACACTGTTTGGGCTTGAGGGATTGTCCATCACATGAACACAGCATGCCCCTGCTGAGGATTTTGGACCCAGCTAATTTTTAAGTGTAATGTAGACCATGAGAACTCTGGCCCTGAGCACTGTCCCAATATTCCAGAATTCCCAAGGTCTGGAAAATTTTTTTGAGTGATCTATAGAGGTTTGCATGTGGATGCAAGGCTTTTTATATGGATCTATTCCAAAGCAGGTTAAGGTACCTACTTACTATGTAGACATAGCTGTTAAGGCTTTTTAAAAAAATCAAAGAATACAGAAGTATCATTTAAAAGTTGAAGAGGATTTAGTACCAAATCTTTAGCCCCTTATGCAACCAATTGCTACCTTGTACCTCATAAAATATAGTAGAACAGTTCAAGTTGATCTGCAGGCACTATAACTTGTACTTCAAATCTACCTAAATATAAAAAGTAATAAATTACAGTGAGTGATCCTAGCTTTTTAACTGGCATTCCAAGTCCATTTGCCTTTCTAATGCATTTTGAAAAAGATAAATGCTCAACACTTAAGCTGCACATAAGCTTCTTGCTCCTTTATATTATTTCCTGTAAATAAAAATATAAATGCTTGCGGTCATGCCATTTGATCTTTGAGTACATAGTACTATAAATCTAGTCATGATCCATTTCCCTTGAAAATAAATATGACCTTTTCTTTTAAGACACAGGACAAAAAGGTTCTTTCTTAAGGACATAAACACCTAATAATCCAAATAGCCACTTAGCCCAAAAAATAAAGACATTGCTCCTGGGCGTGGGTACTCACTGGATACATGCTCTCCATGCCAAGCAGAAAGCAAGCTCTTAGACAGGAAATTTTTTGGGACAGAACTGTGCTATCATCAGCCCAGAGCACCACGCCAGCATCAGCTGATGCCATGTGTTTATTTCAGGCAAATCTGCCCTCTGTACATCTTTCCTCATGTTTTCTTGCCATTCCTATTCTTCTTCCTGTAGCTTTTCTTGTCTTCTGCATTTACCTTTTCTATCGCACTGACATCAAATCTCCATTTCTTATCTGCCAATGTCTCTGCTATCTTGCAAATCACCCCCTTTAAGTTCACTCTCTTACTCTCTTCACAGTGGCAGTCTTCTCACTCAGGATGCCTCTTTATCTCCAAGGCTGCCATCTTCTGTAGTAAACCCCAAGGGAAACTACAAAATTTCCTAGATATGCCATAGGAAAGATCTCCGGTCCCTTTGCCCTTTTTTTGTATGTACTGTAGTATATAGCTGTGACAATATTAGTATACATACTATGGAGTCACCACATCACAGGAAATTCTGGTCTGAAAGACATAAGCTCTTTGAGTTTAGACATTGCCACTTGCCTGCCACTGTAGACATGATGTTCTGATTGTTTAATATGTTAAACACATTAACACCAGTTGCTGCCTAAGCACTCTTACACAGAGATTTTTACTTTCCATGCACAGAGGTGTCTAAGGTAAAAGTAAGTAAAAGAAAAATTAAGAATGAAAAAGATAAAGAATTTTTATGAACAGGATCAAACAGATATTATATAAAAGAATGTCTGTATTTTGTGTCAATTACTTACTCTTTTTCGAACTTATGTCCTCTGTTTCGCAATTGAAACTATTCTTTCCCTTTAACTGAAGTTGCCAAAATATAGTCTTCATCAACATTGATTCAACACATCATCATCTAAAACAACGTGAAAAAGCCGGTATTTATATCTATCAGGGGACTGATTACAGATGATGGCAACGACCATCTCAAAAGGTATAATTCTCTGCCACAGTGTATATCAGTATTTTTCTTAATTATTTCTGACATTTTACCTATTACTCCAAGGACTTTCTCAGAGGGCGGAAATAAAGGGGAAAAATGGTTTTTGTGCCACAGATGAAGAAATACATCTTCTGTAAGTAATTCCCAGAAGAAATCTTGGAAATCTTATGGGGTCAGGAAAGAGGCAAGAAAGTAGCATTTGTCACCCTTGCTGAATTGGTCATCTGAACTTACAGTAGCACTAAAGCTGAGTGACTTATCTGCCAGCCCTTAGGCAGGAAGAAAAGTGAGGATACAGAAGTATAAGGGGAAAAAAAAGAGCATTGTGAAAGTATCATCTAGAAAGCTGCCTAAAGATTTTGATCTTCCAGCTACTTATCTCCCGTTTCCCCATAGCTGATGTCCATTCACTTCTGTTATTAGAAATCACACATAGCAAAAATGAAGAACCATACAGCTGAGGTTACAGCAAGAATAAAAGTTCATCAAGTTTAGGACCAGCAAATAATATCTGAGGGTGGTTGGGAGAAAAATTTTCCAGCTGAAGAGCTGTACAGACGCAATAAAAGTGGCCAATGATCACCATCTACAGAGAATACTAAGGTAGGATGAGTGACAGGCAGCCCACAAAACCAAAAGATGCCTTGAAAAAAGCATGTGAAAAAGCTTGTTACAAGTCACCACTTTTGACACAAGTTTGATGCAGAATGGACAACTGAGTTACAAAGATCAACTCGTCATGTAGCCCTAGAGAAATTTCAAGCACAGTTGGCTGCTCAGCTTACTCACACCATTATTAAACTCAAGATAAGTAAAACAGGCTATAGCAGACACAAGTTTCCTGTTCTTATCTTAAAAACCTGCAAACACTGCAGCTGCCCCAGAGCAATATGCAAAGGACTCATCATCTGGTTTCCAGCCTTGGAGCTAGTTTCTGTACAAATAGTCTCCTCTCACCCTCTGAATCCTCCAGCATCCCATGTTGATGACCCACCAGCATGAGCATGGTGAGCAAAACATGAGTTTCACATAGCTATTGGACCTATTTTTGCCTTGCATTACGCAGATACAAATCAAGCGAACAGCACTCCATGGAAGCTCATATGTGTAGAAATGCATTGCTAGGTATAACAGCATTTCTAGCATGGGTTACTTAGGACATACCAGGAGCATGTGTATTATTCCATATTTAACAGAATGAAACATGTATCTTTCAGATATTCCCTAGTCAGGTGGTTTGTCCCTAATCTACACTCAATCAGAAATGAAAACGCCTTTTTTCCTCTTCTTCTAGTGTTGGCTACATGGTGGCCTGCCTTTAAGAAGGCATTTACTGCTTACCTCTGAGAGATAGAAGAGGAAGGGTGAGTGATTTTCATGCTCTGGCACTCATTGTAGGCTGTTTAATTTGTCAGGACTACTAGGCCATGGTTTTGTGCTTTGACAGGTTTTTGTTATTCCTGCTAATCCCATTTCTGTTGTGTAATGTGCGTGGCAGCATCTGGTGACAACAGAATAGAACACCTAATTGTGAATGAATACAGAGCGCCCTGTTCTGCCACACTGCCTGTTGCACTATTTTTGCATTTTTATGGCTGAGGGTGGGCTTCCAAGAGCTGCAAAGCAGACAGCCCATCGTTGTAATCAAATTTGCCATTTGCATGTGTGTGTTCTCAGCAGCCTTCGTATTTCTATGGCCCCCAGCATTCCCCGAGTTTGGCTTTCTGGCTCCCTCTTCTGAGTGGAGACGATGATCTTATGTATTTGTTAAACAACCTCCCTTTACTTTAACTATTAAGTCACAATGTGAAACTGATGGTTTTAAGTGCATTTGGGTGTCACTAAAAGGAGCAGACTGTGAGGAGGGCCAACGTAGTACCTGCACAACTGTTGCTGCCGTCACCCATAGCGTGGCTTCATTCACTTGCTGGACACAAGGACCAGCAGCTGCCTGGAGATCTCCTCTCCATCTGAGCATCTTTCTTCTGCTCTACTCCAGTATGATTTATCAGTGGCTCACTGACTCCAGATCCTATTCTACTTTGTTACTTGATGTGTACTAGGCATTGTGAGCAAGCCTGTGAGCTACGGGCTATGCTCAGCATTGCTCATATAGACAAGCTTAGCATCTTGTATGAAAATGGCACAGTGACCACAAATGCTTCCAACATGCAAGACAAGGATATCTATTTTTGAATAGTGGTCTTGTGGATTTGGGGGAAGGAGTTCGGTTCAATGTCTTTAAAAGTTCCTGAGAGTAGATTACTGATTTAATCAAAAGTTTGTACAAATACTCTCCTGGTCGGGTACTGATCAGATGGCTTCATCAGTGTATAACTTAAACTGGTTCCAGCTAATGTCAGTATTGCAAATGCCCTCACTTACAATGAGAAGTGTTGAAAAACACCCTTTTGCAAGAAGCTCATTTCGTTGTTGACAACTGGTGTAACATAGCTACCCAAAATACTGATAGATCAGAGCAGTATTGAATTTGACAAAATGGACAAAGGCTATTATTTTATAGAACACGGATATTTTGAATAGACTGATAAGCCTTTCTGACAAGAGGACTTCACATATTTTCAGCTTAGATTCTTGTCAGTCACAAGTATTGCAAAACAAGACTGACAAAATTCACTGCCCACATCAATCTTGCAGAAATTTTCAAAAGATTAATTAAAACAAAGCTCTGAAAACCCAGATCTGAAGTATATGAATGACAACATCAAAAAGAAAAACTTTAAGGAGGGTGTCCAGAATTTTCAATTAAAATGCAAGCTTCAGTTTTCTCCTGGTAACACTTGGTACAATTTTTCTCCCAGTAAATAACACAGCTTTTCTGTATTTACCACAATAATATAGAATCAAAACACGAAACCTGTTGGAGGTGGCAATCAAAAAAAGATCTAAAGCTAGTACAAAACTTAACAGATTACTCATACATTTTTCTAACTCCTCTGTAATATAGGATGTTGAATTTACTAAGTTTAAAAAAGGTGGTCAAATAATACAGTAAATATGAAAGCAGTTTCAGGACTGAAGCATGAAGCAGCATACAATCCACATATGAAACTGAGATCTTGTCTTATGCTTTCTCTTATCTGCTACAGTTCAATTCTAAACTGAGTTCTAAGGAAAAATAAGATAGTGTGAAAGCAAAAATATTTATGTACGCTATGCATACAAAATAGACAACCAAGGGAGAAATGTTCCTCCTTATCAAAGACTTGTATTAGATGTATCCTTCTTCTAAGCATCTGTGGACAAGTTCCCCAGAAAAGATGCCTTTCATCAACTATGGGAGCTGTTATTTGTTATCATCATCTGTTTATAATCAATGAGAACAGTTGGATACTCAGCACTCTTGAAAATTGAACCAATTATTTAGGTCAGTAGTTTTTAACCTGTTTCTATTTGTGGACTCTTAAGCTTTTTCCAGTGGATGTGAGGCGCTGTTAGAAATTTTGCTCATGTAGATAGCTGTCACTTTCTTTGGCACTTACAACAAACTGTCTAGAATTTCTCCCTTCCCTTTCATCCCCTTATGAAAATATCCTCAGACTCCAAGCTGAAAAAAACCCAAACCATATTAGTGAAATATATACATTTTTGCCTAAATTAAAAAAAGGCTACCTGAACCCAAGTGTTTTTAAGCACCTTGACAAACTATGCAAGTAAAACTTTCTCAGTTTGAGTCTAAAAGTCTATGTTATTTTGACTACAACCCAGGAAATGTGCAGTTCTGCAGACATTACTCTTTGCTGGCACAAGCAGTTGCTGCTCTGCCTTAGCCCTACCGATTCCTCCCTGTCCCTGGCTGCCATGCATTGGCCTCCCTCATGTGTCAGCACAAGTTTCTTTTTTGATCAATGAGCTGTGCTGTGGGACCGAGAGTCATCAGGTAGGGACAAGCATCTTTAACTCAAAATTGCTACCAAAAAGTACTTGAGTGACACTGTACCCCAATAGCATTTTTTGTGCTAGAATCCTCAAGAAAAATTTGAACATAGTTTTAAACAGAGAGGGAGGGAGAAGAGCAGAGACAAGCAAGGGATGGCATGAACACCCTAATTTGGTCATAACAGCACAAATTAAAATGTCCCCGTTCCATCCAATATTTTACTTTACATTCCCAAGCGTGCCTTAGAACCGACGCAGGATGGACTGGGGCTGCCTTGGGAAGGAGCTCTGGCTGAGGTCTGACCACAGCTAGCTTCTGGAGTCCCACCTGAAGGTACCTTCCACCATCACTGGTGACCAGTAGCAGCAGAAACTGCTCCTGGCACACGCACCACGCATGAGGATTGTTCTGCTCACATACAGAACTGTGTCAAAGGAGAGTTGCTACAGCAAATCCAACCACTTACGATCACACACTGAACAGAGATTTGTTTGTAAGACCTTAAAATATTTCTAATGTCATTTTACTGTTTATTATAATTATTATAGATACTGGGATATACAGCGATTACTTATATTTGACCGTATCTCCATTAGACTACTGTACGGCAGATATATTTGTACAGCCAGTATTCCGAACATACGAGGAGTCGCATTTAACAGAGCAGGCTCTTAAGTTTCCAAAGCAGCTCAACCTCTGGCCTCAGCTTAGGCAACCAAGCAGCGTACCTAGGTCAGCCCTGTGGAGGATTTGGTAATCCCTAATGCAAACCCTCTGGGAAATGCTCTGAACCAACAATCTCATTTCACATGTTGGAAGCCACCAAACAACTGATAAAATACTTTAACAGAGTAACTGCTGAAAAGTTGCCTAAAAAAAAAGAGAAGGGTGGGAGGAGGGAAGACCCTTCCTGCTTTTAATGAAAAAAGCCTTTAGGCCTGACTACAGTATTTAAATTAAATCTATTTGCTTTTTACACAGTTCGAATAGATGCTTTTTAATTATTGCTAATTGTTTAAGATATTGTTGTATGCCCCTGAAGATTTAAACTGAATAAATTTAATTCCTTTAAAATCTCCTTCAGCTACAGGCAATACAGTAAGAAGCCCCATAGGTATGGCAGTAAAAATAACCATAAAGACATAAGCATTTAAATGAGGAGAGCATGGAATACTTCCCACTAGACCAAAAAAAGAAAAGAGGAAAAAAAAAAAAAGAAAAAATAAGAGAAAGAAAAGAAAAGAAAGAAAGAAAGAAAGAAAAAAAAAAAGCGCTATGTGTTTTGGAGACACAAGAACCAAACCATGAAACACACAGTTGAAACATTTAGGATGACTATGAAAAAGGTCTATGTTCAGTTGTTAAGGAATGCGCTAAGGCAGACTAAAGCATATGAATGGCCCTTTCACAGGTCACAGATTCTATTCAGTTCTTGGACATTGTTATTATCCGACAGAAATAGATGGCCCTAATTAATATTCTGAACATACCTGAGAGAACATTCTTAAGGAAATCATCCTCTGGTGGTTTAGGTTTGTTGTGTTTTAGGGGTTTTGGTTTTTGTTGGGGTTTCTTGGGTGTTATGTGCTTTTTGGTTTTGTTTTTACCAAAGAGCAGACGTTACAAATAGCGTCTGGTTAATAAACTAGAAACATAATTTTGGTGTTAAAAGTTTAATAAAGAGTCTACTTCTGAATATATTTGTTTATGCAAAGACTTGGATTTTTTTTTTTTTTTTAATTTTAGTAAACAGTTTTGCCGTGTAGATTAAAGCTGAACTGCACAGTCATTTTGCAAGCAATTATATTCTTGGCACTTTTCTGAACATAATATAACAATTACCACAGCAACTGCATTTTTATCAGAGCACTCCAAGCATGCAGCAAGTTAATATCAGTGTTCAGCAACTTCAGATAATATTTCTAAGATGCTAATGTTTAGCCAATTTCAAATGAGCAAACAGCTTCTGATATGAACTGAGTTCTGGTCTTTTAAGATAATGTGGTTATACAGGCCCTGATCTTATATGTAGTGGGACTACTGTCCCCCTTACAAAATCCTGTTAAACTTGATGGGAGTCTATGCAAGCAAATCCAAATGCAGGGCCAGCGTCATGGCAAGAAAGATGAACTCTGACTACAAAGTTAACTTTCCAAGGAGCATAACGCACTGCACAACTGGGTTAGCATCTCAGCTCTGCCGCTGCCTGATACGGGGCAAGCCTTCCCCTCGTACAGCTTGTCCTTTTACATCGTAACCTTCGGAAAGCACGAGCTGTTCGCTGAGTGTCTGCCTGATATGAACCACCACCCTAAAATGACGTTGTTATTAGTCTAATCTACACTGGATTTTAAAGATATGCAGTTTGGTTTCAGTCATTTGACTCCTGCTGAGCAATCTCAAAAAGAATAACCTCATTTTTGGGGGGCTTGGTTCCCCTCACTACTGACCCTTGCAGGAGTTTTGCTGTTGACTTCACAGAGAGCAGAAGCAGGCCCAGAAAATGGATACTTGCCCAAAGTCATCCAAGCTGCATCACTGCATTTTGAATTCAGGACACCGCTTCAATACAGCGACTTGTTGTTCTCATCTTAAATGTCTGGATGGCATACAAATATAGATAAAAGTAGATGACTAATTATCACATCTATTCTCAAGGCATGCATGGAGGGAGGCAGTAAAGAGGAGGGGAAGTTTGTGGGTTACTCCCACACATAAATCCTCTATGTGTCAATGGGTGAATAGACACTACTTTAATCTATTGTGCAAAGCTGTTTTATAACAACAATAAGCTGAAACAGAGAAGAAACTATATTAGAAAGGCAAACATCAAAATACATCACTACTAAAATGCTTGCAGGTAATCAAGTAATTCAGTCCCATAGTACACCCAGAAACAGGAGTCAAGTGTTTTGTACTCAGACCTTAATACGGCACATGTGGAAAAAAAAAATTCCATTGAAATAAATAGACCTATTCATTTCAGAGACAGTGAAAAAGAGACGAACTTTCTTTGTCTTGCCACTTTAGAGCCGCTTGATAGCATTTTCCTTTTTTATTGTCTTTTAGATATAGATGCCCCTCTGCTTAAGTATCACCAAAGCTACTAGTAACAAATACTTAAATATATAACAGATGCATAAGTGCATCTTGGGATAAATACATTATGGACAATTAACTGTCATCATACCCCTCAATTACATTTTCACCCGCTCCTGTAGTGTACACCTGTGGCTTATTAGTAATGCAATAAGTGTTGTAAAGCAACTCTAAGGTTCAAAGGTAGCTCTGCAAAAATCTGTTTTCCTCTTTTCTTAAATGTGCATTACAAAAATGTGAAAACAGAGAAACAAACACAAGAAAAAAAAGAACACTACCTTTTCTTCTACTGGCTGGCACTGTTGATCAAATGAAAAATTTTCATTTTCCTGTTACATCACATAGGAAATACCATTTGCATGAAATATTGGGCCTGATTCTGATTTCACTAATGTAAAAATTAACCCAGAGAAGCAGCAACCAAAACTCACTTTAGCACACTTTGTAACATTATTTTAAATGCCACATTTCTCATCTGTGTGGGGATAATATAATAATCACAAACACTATTTGAGAAAATTTTGTAACGTGCATCATTTTTAGTCAAAAGTAAAAGAACTTGTTAGAAGCACAACTAAAACTGAAACATATCTAGGCTACAGTATAATTAAGTCTGCAGCTTTGCAAAATGATATTTGTATAAGTTAAAGTAGCTATTGGATACCCTTACTATAATCACACTTAAATCCATAATAGTTCCTGGAAGGATTATTTGTTATTAAATATGTGAGTGGCATAATTCAATAAGCTCTCTATATGACATTGATGGAGTGCCTGTAAAGAAAAATATTAAACAAAAATATACTGTACAAATGGTCTTATAATTGTAGCTAGAGGCAAATCCAGCACAGAAATACCCCTCTCGGTTAATATCCCAATGGCATTAACACATTTGTGTTACTGCTATGTTTGTTTATGTATTGGTCTTATATTGTCAACATTAAGATGTTTCTATTCCTGTCCTGCATTTTTCCAACCTTAGTTACTACCTCCCTCTGTTAATACCTCTGGACTACTGCACTGCTTGTTCAGGGAGGGAAACAGAGACAATCAGAGGCTTTCCTGAGCTTCAGGACGAAAGGTGATCTTTGCAAAGGTGACGTTGACTGCTCCACTAACTTCCATGCATCGCTTTACCAGCATACAAGGAATCTCCCCAAAATCTCACATGCTGGAGTCCAGATGACCGACTCCACCACAAGGCTGGCTGGAGCACCCGGGCTGTGACAGGCTGGGATACCCGTCCCCACCTGCTCCCCGTGTTGCAGACTCCACCGCACACCCACTGCTGCCATCCCTTCTGGATGGTACATCCAGCAAGTCCTGTACCCGGCCATGGTCCACTGAGCAAAGCTACTCTCACGGAATTACCTCATCGACCAGGAGAAGGAAATACCATAATTCATTCCGGTTTAAGACTTTCTGCGTAGACAGGACATAACTGGTCATACCTCTGGTACTGATCCAAGACAAACCAGGCTATTAGGACTTGCCAGCTACGTTGTCACTGCTTTCTGTCTGACCTCGGTACTGATGGGTTTAACCAGCTGAGTAAAGCCATTCTCACTCCTAGACTGGGATTTCTTGTTGGCTCAGGACAGTGAGATGTTAACCTACTCACCAATAAATTTCAGCAAAGGTTCTTAACAGTTTTTTTCCCTTTTTCCTTTTGCCAAAAGAAAGCCTTCTTTTCAAGTCTTTGCCTAGCTTTTCTCAGGCAATTTATATATGTAAAAGTCAACAACTTCATCTGTATAATGAGCAGTGGTGCCAGCTGACACTTCTACAGCTTTTGGCAGCTTCCTTTAATTGTGTTTGTTCTTTGCTTGTCTTTTAAATGCTCTGTGAAGCCAAGTCAAAGGACAGGACACTGAGGTATTCACATAACATTCAAGAGCTGCGTTTTGTTCTACATCCCGAGTGACTTACCTGAGAGACACTGAGAGGCTGGAAGTTGGCCTACGCAATTAATGAAAAATATTACAGAGGTTTATTTATGGGCGAGAATCAAATATGTGTGGCTTGACCAACAGTGACTCAGGGATTGTCAAATGGCAACATTTCAACGTGTTCAAGCAGTCCTGTGAAGAACTGGGTTAGCTGGCTAAATGATACCAGCGACTGGCCGGTCGGCATAAGCTGTGATGAGTTATATCATCTTACTTTACTAAATCCATGGTCTCCAAAGAGCTTAATCACAGTTGGATGACACAAAGCCAAATACCAACTGCCTTGCTTAGCAATGACTCTCAGCTAACTTGCCTTTTTGCAACCACATATGAACAAAGTATCATAAAGCAGATCCTAAGTGGGTAGAAGAAAGAGCAAGAGACCTAAACACAAATATTTGAAAACTGTTAGCACTAGCTATGGGGACAATACTTAGCAGAAACAGGAACGGAAACAATTCTTAAATTCAGGAAAACCTTTCTGATACACGCTGTATGCAAATCCTCTGATGTTTGGATGCCTTATTGCATGTGTAAAAAACCTAGAGAGGACCAAAGAGCAGAAAAATGCGTTATAAGGAATAATCCTCCATGAGCCAGGAACTGGACTGGATGATCTAATAGGACACACTGATTTCTAGCAATTTTTTCCTTGGAAGTGTTTTACTACTTTTGCTAAAAAGCTGTCTCCATTAAAAAAAAAAAAAAAAAAAAAAAATTGTCGGTCTTTCCTGCCTCAGCTTTTTAAAAATTATTATTATTAGAAAATTTATCAAAAAGCATCTTCAAAAAAAAAAAAAAGCTTTGCCTTCAGACAATGAACTGCAGTACCCAAATTGCAATGCTTTAGGATTCTAACTTCTTTAATGATGATAGGAAACACCCTAATGTCTATTGTCTAAGCACTTCTATTGACTAGCCAGGGCAAAATTAGTATCAGCAGCATTTACATTGTTCTATAAATGGCCTGAGCAAAATCTCATAACAAATCCACAGTGTAGTCGGAACTCATCTGTTGTTTGCACTTCCTACTTTGCAGATGAGACAGTCTCAAAAGACAGGGTAGGCTGAAGACTGGTTGGACAACTCTATAAGTGAAGTCTCAAGACTCTTGTCATTCTAGCTGTCTAAATTACTTAAACAGGACTCAGAGGGATTTAAAGGGGAGAAACGACATGACAAACAATTATATTCTAACACACTATTTATAACAATGCCCTTTCAGATTATTGTTCCACTCAGACTGACACATTACTGTAATCCCAGGGATGAATCAAGGGACTTAAGAGTTAGATCGTGCACAGCTTGTAGGCATAAAAAAAACACGAATAAAGAACTGACATTCAGGAAATATAGAGCGACTCAAGGATAAATTCTGCTGGGATGAGCTTAATTTATCAATGTCAATAACAACGGTGAACACATCGCAAGAATACATGCATATTAATTGAAAATAACTCAGATTAAATCACTACAGTTTGACATTTTGAGATAGGCACTTTATCTTTTCAAGAAAGAGAGCACTATAAAATCTTTAATCTGAAAACACATCTTAATTGCATGTTATCACCTCCTAATTGCTTCTATATTATATTAAACATTTTGCTAATTACTAGCCTGATCATGGTGTAAATAGCTTGAGGCTAGAGCTCATAACCAGCTGAAGACAACTGGGCACAATGAGGGCCACAAAGAAGTTTATCACTTCGGTGTATTATCACGGACTTCCATCATTATCAGTGTCTATCACTCTTTATCTCTGCTTCCCTTGTGAGATAAAGAAGAGAGGCAATAATGTAGATCAGAGGTTGGGTTGCATTTCAGTTAATCCATCTATTTCTAGCTCTAGATTTCTAATATTCCCTGGGGACAAAAGTTGTCTGCCTACTGCTGTCACTAATCTACTGCTTGAAGACTGAGGCCAGAAAGCTATTTGCTCTACCACAAGGCTGGGTAATGGAGGTGCTCCTGGACAGCTGGAAGTGCACGCTGCATCCCAAACCAAAGGACATGGATGAAATGCATTGCTGTGAGCAATCTACCCACTTAGCTTCAGATCCCGAGTAATACACAGACGATACATAGGGAGAGTCTGAGGCAGCAGCTTGTAAATTCATCTGGAAAGAAAATTATTTGTGTATAAGCAATAAAAATGCTCACACAAAACTGCCAGGTGACCCAGCAATGCAGGCAGTCATTTGGGCAGCAGCTAATAATTTCGGTACAGTAGTCATTTAGACAATTACTGTTACCCGAAATGAGCCAACCAAAACAGCTTTTTTAGGGTTTCTTTGAAAGAAAAACAATTTTATCCAACATCACATTCAGGAATTAAGTGACTTTGTGGGTTCCAAACTGCAAGGTAAAACACAGCTTTATAAAACACGACTTGCATTTCCTAAAGAAACAAATCTTAAGTAGGAGTAAATCAGGACACAGATAAAACAGCTTTTCTCACTGTCCCCTTGGCAGAACATAAGTTTAGCCAGCGCAAAGAGGAGGTGGTGATATGTGGTCTATTAATTTTGCTCTCTGTGTTTAAAATCAGACTTTGACTACAGCTATTTTGTCAGGGCTTGCTGTAAGATGCCAGAGGCCCAAGTTTGTCTCTGTTAATAAAAGCTTACTTTTTTATCCCTCTTTGCACTGTGGCAGCAGCAAAGGATCTATGCCTGGAGCTTCATTTGCTAGATGGAAAAACCTCACAACTTAGTAGAAAGTTTACAAGTCAGGCAGAAAGCAAGCAGACTGCAAATGAGGGAGTACAAAATGTGGATGAATTTAGGCCTAAGTCACGAGATGCAAAAGCAAAGCATTCTCAGCTCCAAACAGTTTTTCTATCAGAAGACCATGTTTAATGAAATTGTGCAAAATTAATTAATCAGAAAGTAATGCTCAAATCTGAAGAAACCTTCTACCCTCCCCACAGAGACTGACTCCTCAGTGATGGGATAAGTGACACTTTCTCCAGTGAGACAAGAGGTACCGTCCCTGCTTTGCCCTTCCCCTTCCAGATTCCCCCTCTCACACCTCCCGGACTCAGCTTTGGGTCGATTTTTCCACTCCAAGGACTATCTCTCTCTCTCTCTCTCTACCTAAATTTCTGTTTTTCAGGAGCATCATAAAATAAGTTAGAGAAGTGCAGTGAAATAAGAAGTGCTAACACCAGCCCTTTGCACTATCCGTGTCCCACTTGTGCGTGCTGCCACACGCACTGCCCACCTCCCAGGATCCGTCTCTCCTCTCCCATGTGGCTGCTGCGACTCTCTGGGCCGTCCCGTCTCTGTACCACTCTCCCGTGGCAGCACGATCGCTTCGGTGACATCAGCTTTAGCGTGACATTGACAGGAATCTGGGACTGTGAGAGGCTTTGTGTCAAAGCTTCAGAAACTGGGCTCCTTGTCAAAATTTCTCTGCTGCAAGCACGCAGAGGAATGAAATACAGCACAGCTAACCTGAAGGAAGCAATGATGCACAGCTGTTTTATTGCCTGGTACAGGTAAGACATTTTTAGGGAATATATTCTGTCTTTTAATGAGCCCACAGAGAAGGCCCTGGATTTAACTCAGCTGCCAGAATCCTCTCACTCTTTCAGGTTCTTATTATCTTTCTCTATTTCCTTCTCTCTTTGTTTCTAGGCTGTGTCTGTTTAAAACGTCTCAGCCCCTTTCTTCAGCTCCTAAGCAGTCTTTATAGGTGCCTGTGTTCTCCCCAAGAATTCCTTAATTTGCCGTCTCTGCTTCCTCTTACGGCTATGGGAAAGCCGTGCTCTATTCTTGCCTTCCTTTGTATCCAAAGCGAGGAGAGTGAGACATTTCCCAGCGGAATAAGTATTTTGCCATGACAGGTTGGTGCAAGGATGGGCCCCCTATGTGGTGGTAAGTGATTTCAAGAACACCTTGTATTTAAACACAGGGGTGCACACAGCTTAAAGGAAAGCCTGTAGCACGCAACACACAACTCTTCCAAGGGCTCATTTCTGCGGTTGTATTTTAAGCCCATGCTACAGATGAGTTTTATGATATTTGCTTGTTTGTGTTTTCTCCTCTGTATTCACATATATTATCTCCACAGCCACTAATTCTTGATATAAATGATGCTAAGCAGTAAAGTATGGTCCATTAACTTGATTTTTAAAAGTATCTAAAATTTACGCAGTGATTTAAATAATAATATAAATTATATTAAGTATGTGCAGCAGCAGAGGGTACGGCCTCCTAAACAGAATGAATTTCTCCTTGGAGAGCACTGATTAGTTCATTTTTCCTAATGAATCTTTCGTTATAGTCAGAAGTTCCCTTTTTTCCCCCTCACTGTCTCACTTATGAAGCATGAAGTATATATGTATGTTCCATTTACGTATTTGATGGCTAGATTAAGTAATATCCTACTTCACCTCCAGAAAGGCCACAGCACTTCTCAAGGAGGCAGCTGCATTTCTTAGGTGGGGGAAACTGAGGCCAAGGCAGCCCATCCATGGGTCCTCCACCTGCTCAATCTATGGGCCAGCCACCTTCAAGCAAGTAATCCATTGCTAAAATACAGTCTGCAGAAAAGTGGATGAATACTGCTGCTTCTCTCAGTGAAATTTATTGTAGGAGCCAATTAGAAGGTGTTACTCGTTAAGACTGATGCAGCTATTATTGCTCCAGCTCTGTCAAAAAAGTGCAGCAGATGGCTTTGCACTGCCTTCTCCAGCATCTAGCGATGCCCCTCTGCTTCGGCTCTCCCCTCACTCCGCGTATTCGCACTGTTCTTCCCCAGGGCAGGGTGAAGGAGAGAGGAGTCGCCCCATTCCCTCACACGTACTTTACGTGCTCCTAGAAGACAGGCTGCCATCTGGCCTAATGAGCTTTGAAACAAACTGCCTTTAAGATAACTTTCCTTTACCTGCAGTGACGCTCCTTTGGCGGTTCTTTACCAGCACCCTGGTCATTTAGGCTGTAGTTTAAGATGCATCACGGTTGTTGTTTTTTTCCCCTAGAAATACCAACGTAGGTAGTGCTTTCCAATAAGTGGACATTAATTCATGCTAAATTACAGTGGGATTCCCAAGAAATTGCATATTACATCCACATGAATACTGAAAGAAATCATTATGATTAATGGTATAATTTATATGTGCATGTTGATGAAAGAATCATAATCTAGAGTAAATTAGTAGAGATTTATGTACTAATAATTTTGTTGTGCTCTAAGGTCCAGATGTCTAACCAACTAAGTGATGTTGTATTGACAGCCAGTTCATATTAGCGTATCTTAAAGGGATAGTATAACAGTATCAAATAAACAATTTCTAATGCGTATTAACTCCATTTCACCTTTTTTTTCTCCAGAATCCATATTCATGGCATTGCTAGGAATAAGGTTTCATCCCTTTCATCTTCACATATGTGCCAAAGAGTCAATGTGGATGAGATGAATGAAAAGATTTAAACAGAAAATAACTGACTTTTAAGACAGGAAAGTAAATGAACTGACCTGCTCCATCCATGTACTTCTGAGTGCGTGAAGGCCATGTGGCTGCATGCAGGGAAGAGGAATTCCACGCCTTTCAAGACAGCTGGTGCAGCTCTCCCCAAAGCCCACGGTGCCCCAGGTCACTGCCCGGGACAGCCGTGACAGCACCCTACGCACACCCTGGCCACCCACAGCGCTGCAGACTGCTGCACTGCACCCGAGTCCCTTATTAGCTATCATAAACGCACAGCGCAATCTTTATTATCTTAAATGCAGTCTTTGTTGCTTACTGCAGATAATGCAGCCATGGCACTTGGGGAGCACAGAGGCCATGAACTGAATTCGTGTTTGATTTTCCATACAGGAAAACACCAGCAGAAGCACCTTTCTTATTGGCAATATTTTTTGAAGTGCTTATTGCTCAAGCTGAAGCACAATTGAAGCTGAGGGTAGTGCAGGCCTTTCCAAAACTCAGCCTGTGTTGCAGAGACCATGTACCAGTGTCACACAGTCACCTTGTGGGGTTTGAAACGCCAGCTAATGGTAAACATGCGAAGTAAAGTGATTACTTAATATTCTAAAGAGATGGCTGTGAATTGTTTTACATTAATCATTAAAGCAAATGTTTATAAAATGCATCTCTGTGTATAATCACTAACTGATCTTACCTCTGAAATTCTTATGGGAAATAGAAAGCGGAAGGTAGGTTAAATTGTCTATTCAAATTTATTTTTAAAAACAAGGATAAATCGCTGACCTACCAAAATTTGCAATAATTTTTTCCTAGGGTGCTCTTAGTACATCATCCTTTTCAAATATTTTTAAAAGAAATGGTATAATCTAGTCAAAATAGTCTTATGTTTTCATAATAAGCTACTTCATCAATCTATAGCAACTCAGATAGGACTCCTCCCCAAGGAGTTTAGAGCCTAAACTGTTTGCAACTTCCATGAAAAAAACATCCCCTGAGGTATGTGTCCGAGACGGTAGTGATGTGAGCCAACAGCAGCACTACTACTGTACATTAGTAATTTAAACAAGATCCAGAAGGTTTTCCCCTGTATCTTCCCTTTTAAGTTAGCTATTTTAACTTTTTGCTGCTGGGGACATACTTTCTTTGTAGCACAAAACTGAATATTAGAGGCAGTGTTTTAAATTTTATACGAGCTTGGATACATTTGCTCATAACAAAGCCTGTTGGAGGATTAACTCTCTTCTACAGGGAACCCAATGTCAATTTGCAAAGGAGAAATTACTAAAAACAACATTTCTAATGACAACCAGCCTGTGTCTATGCATTTTACCTAGCTACTACTTATGGCACCTGTAGCCACCAGTATACATCATGCAGAATACCTAACTGATTTTCAAAATCCTCACTTAAACCTTAATTCAAGGGAAAGACCTCTTGATCTTACAAAAGGCATTATTGCCGGAGATTAAACTGCTTGATGCTATGTATTGTTCTAGCTGTAGTCAAGAGGGAATATTAATTGAGATGTTCCATGGATTACAGTGTGTATTCCACAGTGGTTCACATGTTTCCTGGTGGTCTTTCCAACAGGAATAGCGTAAATGAGGGGAATAAGACAGATCATTTTGAACCTTAGTTGTTAAGCCATTGTTCTGTTGTGCACAAAAGGTAATGCTTGGTTGATTTGCTTTATTTCTGAGCTGTTCTGATTTTTTCCCTGTGCACCTAATCTCTGCCACTTCCTCTGTGAGTCATCAGCAGCTGGACCCAGTGAAACCACAGGAACTAGCTCCTGGTAAAGAGCTCTAATGGTGCTATTACTCAAGTTCAATTCTCTTTAAGTCTAGTAAAGAAGCATCATGAGTCATATGGTACAGACAAGAGTTCTTTTGCATTTGCTTCTTTAGGAAAATCAAAACCCATGCTTTGCTTTTTCAGATTGATTACAATGGGTGTCTCCTATACCTATCTCATTCTGCCTGTCCTTTGCAGCAAGGAAGAAATGCCATTTACCTTTCAATTCCTCATTAATTTTTCTTGTTCTTACCAGTTGTACTGCCTATAATTTAAAGCAAGTTCTTAAAAATAAAACAAAACAAAAATTCGCAACCATTTAGCTCTCTCCTTTCTGCTCGTTTTCATTGCACAGAAGTGGAATGTGATTCACACCTCCGATTCAGCTGATTTGATTAGTTGTTGCTGCCATACACCTGCTGCTGTCACGGCAGTAGTCTGTATTTGTGGCATACATTCCTGCTGTCTCACAGAACAGGTGGATATTGTATAGCAGATTGAAAAGAATGGTTTGAATGGTAATTGTTCTGCATCCCTGCTTACACAAACCCAGCAAAAGTTGGGTCTATAAAATGAGTCTCATGATTTGCCTTCAGTAAATAGGATGGTCAGGTATCTTATTTTAAACTAAAGCCAAATTTTTAACTGCAGAAGAGAACAACCTCGTCAGATGAACTTTACAGTAAGATGGTTGGAAATTTTTCATAACCTCTGTTCATTTCTGATTCTCAGGCATTTCTATACAAGACAATTTGAAGACTTCGGAGAGCTCTGGGGGATCTCTTTGACTCTTGGTAGGAGTTCCTTTCCTCTTCTTCAATTAAAACAAGTCATTCTTAACATTTAAAAATGGTCCTTATTAAAAGAATGTCTCATAGTTATTATCCTCTCAGACTAGTGTTTTGCCTTCTGATGAAGTCTTGCATGCTGGTTGTAGGAGCTTTACTGAATTGTAATGCAATGCTGCTCAGGGACTGATAGTCTGTGACAGTCTGTAACGCTGGGCAGCAGAAAAAGAAACGGAGTTTATTGTTCACCTTATTGAACGGAGTGAACTATATGGCAGTTGACAAAGATCCTCTTGCAAAGTGGAGGGGTGCCCCTGACCATACAGGTCTTTGAATTATCTTTAAAACATGAAACAGGGAGACCCTGAAATCCCACATGCTTCCCGAGTCAGAAGTATTTCAGTGAAAAACTGAGGGACAGTACAAGTAGCATTTAACTGGTAGGAAGAACTGGAGAAACCAAATACAGAAAATGTGAAACCTCCTAAAGAGAGGTAAAATGAAACTGTAGTCTCTAAATCAGATCCTTTATTTATTAGCACAGTTGTATTTAAATGGATTAAGGGCTCCAATACAGGCATTCCCAAGTTGCAATCCACATACCACAAGTGGTACGCAAGTGTCTGCACCGTGACACGTGAGCCCGTGTAGAGCTGCAGGCTGAGGCTGCTGTCACCACTGCTGCTGATGGCAGTACTTGGCAAGAAAAAGTTTGAAAATCATAGTCCTAAGAGATGAACAGTTTTCCCTTTCATGCAAGATATTCATTTTTAGGCAAGTAGTGTGTCTCATCTAAAGTACACACATTATTCCTCCGGTTTGAACAAAACCAAATGTTTTGATGTTTTCATACGATAAACGCAATCTAAATACCAATTTACCAGCAGTGCCAAGATTTAGAATTGATTACTTCTGCCTAAACAAAGATAGTGGTATTTCTCTCCTATTTCTCCAGCTAGCTATTAAATTAGTGGCAGATTGTAAATCATGGTTCTGTAGAAGAAAAATCCAACAAATATTTGAAGCCAATATTGCGCACATTTTTAATGTGCACTTTTCCATATATGCACATCTGAGCTGCTGTGTTATGGAAGAATTTATTTTTCTAAAAGCAGGGAAAAAGCATAAGCAGATAAAATTTTAGGCAGACTGTTATTCTACGTTTTGGAAGTTTCCACAAAGTTTTATGGCATCTATTTCAAATTAATATTTCATTGAAGTACTTGCATATGCAATCTTTAGAATGATTAATTTGATACTTTTGTTCAGGTTTTACCTTTTATCTATACAGCCCACATTAGTGTTTTAAAGTTGTGCTACTGACGATTTTTCAACTTTCAGGTACATAAGAGGATAGGATGGAACGAAAGAGCTTTCAATTTTCATCCACTTCTAACAGATGTATTTGATTTATAGTAGAAGCTGGTTTCATATTCTTAAAAATGTTGTAAACAATTTGCAGCTGCTTGATTTTTTGATGCCATCATAAATATTCATGATAATTTTCCAAGATCTACAAATATAAGGTGACCTTAAACAAAAAATTCAGACTTGGGTGGTATAGAGCGTTAAGTCATTGCTTTTTCACCTTTCTAAGAATTACAGAGACAGCTGCAAAGTCTGTGCTCAACATCACATGCAGGTCTTCTGGCAAATGTTTTTCCATGTATTTTAAACAGAACCAATGAAAAGCCATTGCACTAAAGCTGTGCTAGTGGAGAGTCTGATAACACAGTTTGGCACAAACATAGTGGCCCTGCAAGAAGTCACTGGGTGTGTAATCAATAGCTCTGAACATGACTTTTAATCACCTTAGTACACATTTGTCAGCGTGCAGTAGCACAGTTTTCTGGCCATAAGAATGGAAAGGAAAGGGAATGTCAGCTGGAAAACGGATGGTAGAATAAAAAAAAAAAAAAAAACAAAACCAAAAACGAACAGCAAAACTGGCAAAGCTAACTATTCTCCACACCGAGTAATTGTTCAGCAAATAAAACTGACACTAAAGCATAAAAAAAGATATATCATGTTGTGTGATATTTTATTACATGATAGGATACTGTATTATCATAACCGTATGCAACAAACAGGTACATTTTTCTCACCCTTCAGCAAAGTTCTCTCTTTTTCTTTTTCACCCTGAGATTTTCTCCTTTGGTATTTCCACACACAATCCATAACAGGTATGTTTGTGTTTCAGGTGAAATTTTTATGTTTTTAAGACTAATAATAGTGTGTATATGGAGACAGTAATTGCATCAGTACTACCAGCCAGTCAGATAAGCCAGGGATGGGAAGGTAGGGGGTCCTGCCTAATATGAGAAGATGTAAAAAAAGACTTGAGAAGGTGAAGTAATTCCACTCAGAAAGATGCAGGACTTTGAGGGGGTTGATCTTTAGTGACATAAATTGCTTAAAGTGATGCTGAATTACACCAGCTTGCCTTAAACATTCAGGTCATCTGATATGTAATTTAAGCATGGCCTGTGTGACCCAGATTTCTAATGATACAGCTCAGCAAGTAATGACTGAAATGATACATTAGTGACAGAAAACAGGATTTGTCCCAAAATTCATAGAACACATTTTCTACTAAAGTACTACATCCACAACACACCTTTTTCCTGGGGTATTCACAAGGTTTAAATAAATTACAGGTAATATTTTCATAAGTACACACACGATTTAGAAATCCATGCCCCATTTTTTAAATTGAAGGAAAATGTTTAAAGTGATTTCAAAGGGATTGAGGTGATGAAACGCTGTGAAAAATCCTACTAGGCTCCTCTTACATTCAGTATCTGACCATAAATGCTTAGATGTCCCTTTGAAGGTCAGCGAGACCTAATATACTAAGCATCCAAGCTGCTTTCAGAACTGTGAATTAGACCCCTAAATAACATAAGTGCTTTTGAAAATGAGATCTAGCAAAATCCTGTAGACATGTTAGTTTTAGTAAGGGTATCTGAAAGACTTACCTGTAAGTTTTAACAGCTTTAGGAGCCCTTGACAAAAACCCATCTTCTTCATGTATCAACATCAGAATGTAAACTGAGTACAGTCCTATAAACAGAAAGAACATAAGTTGATCTGGTTTTTAATGTTTATTCCCAAATTACCATGCAGCCTGAAAGAAAAGGTGAGAGAAATCCAAATAATTTCAAAATAAATCCCATGTACTCAGCAATGTCAATGTCATCTGGCCGGCTTGAAACTGAGCACCACAGTGAAAATTGCACCACCAACCAACACCACAGACCTCATCACTACTTCCTCTACTTTCAGGTTTTAAAAAACATGTATTGAGACTAATGCCAAGTACTTTCAAAACATTCACTCCAAATAAACAGATGAAGAATAATCTACTAAGAAGAACTGAAACAAGGTTATATTTTGATGCATTTCTGTATTTTTTTTCTGATGTGAAGTCTTTTAAGAGAAGACAGTGACATGTGTTATACATCCAACTGATTATTCATCTTTATAGGATAAAATACTCCAATACGAAAAGCCTAAATCTCCTTTTTCTCCCCGTGGCTTTAATACAATTTGTCTTATGCCTATAAAGCCTGGAGAACTACTGCAGTGAATTAAGGAAACAGATTTGACAACTAGGTATGCATTTTCCAAGTCAATTTTTTAACTGTGGATATGGGAATTCTTCATGACAGTGAACACTATCTAGACAACAGAACGATCTAACGGAAGTATTTGTTGTTGGTATGAAAGTAAGGGAGTACCTCTGCCTGATTTTCTGTGAAAATATTAGTCAGGTCAGCCTTATGTAGTGCTGAGGATGCTCTAGATGGATGGATATATTATTTGTTAATGCTTTCTTTGCCATATGTAGGCAACATGAAACACTTGGGTAGATATGCAGTTAATATGAAACCATGCCTGGGTACCTTTATGATTTTTTTCCTTTAAAGCACCTAAACCATACTTTTATGAAAACTACTTTTGGAAATGAACAAACTGTGCAGAGAGTGATTTTATTTTAAAATTAAAAAAAAAACATTTTCAAGCCTGATTCTTAGCAAGTCACATCCTTTTTACATTTCATAGACATGACATGTCATTAGGAAATGGTGCTACTCTTGGTTACGTTGGCATGTCATGTTACAGTACATTAGAAAACATGATGTGCTGACATAACCATGCGTGACCATTATCCAAATGACACGTTAAATCCTGGCAGTTCAGAAAGAGGCACATTTGGTTCTCAGTACACATATTCTGCATATATTGTAATCTACACATGCAAAGTGTAAAAGATTGGAAAAAACACAAAGGAAATAGTGCAATCATGAAGTCAAATCATGCTTTATTCAGTGTTCATCCAAATTCACATCTCAGTCTCCCCTTATATTGCACATGCAGAGTATTCAGCACAGTCCTTGATTGATCATTTATGCAAAACAAACCTGAAACAAATACAAATAATTATCTTTGAATACTAGAAGAAAACAGAATCATTTTTTATTACCTCCATAGCTGTTACAGTTGATCTTTATATTTTATTCTTTCTCAACTTTTGGTGTGCGTTAACATCTGGGACTCATCACACTGTCCGGCATTTCAACAGAGATGATGTCACTGGTGCCAAATACTTTCACAAACATGGCTACTGCATAAATCTAAAGAACTGAAACACCAGACAAATTATGTTTACAATGAGAGACAAAAAGAATCGTTTGTACTGTGAGTTTAAGTACGTTAAACACAGCCCTTCTTTCCAGAGGGAAGACATTGACTGAAAACTGTAAAAGCAAGCAATTCTTTTTTTTTTTTTTTCTCTGAGAGTCTGGAGGAGCTTTTGATGTTCCAGTGTCCGTTACAACCTTGGGGAAGGTTAAGTTAACCCTTTGAACAAACGTTCCTACCAGCATCCAATTCACTCGAACAAAGTAACTTAATCACCAGCTTAATTGAATTCAAGCTGCTCTAGTGAATATGAACTGACATAACTTAGCTCTGATGACAAGGAAATGAAAAAGAGTGAATTTGCTGCTGACATGCACTGAGGGGCCCAAACTCTCGATTCCAATTTTGGAGGCACCGGGCAGTGTGATTTCGTTGCACAGAAGAAGTGTTGGTGCACGGTTGGCCAAGGTGCAAGGTGTGTGCCAGCGGTGCCGAGACCCATGACGCTGACCTCCTCTTGCAGAGCTGCTCGGAGGGCAGGGTGGGGCAGGACAGCAACAGAGGACAACTCTGTGCAAGTCTGTCCTTTCCCACCCTGCCGAGGGAGCAGAGGCGGCAACCGCAGAAAGCGCTTCAAGTACCGTCTCTTCTCCAGCCGTGCATTGGAGGAGGAATTTCTTTCTTACCCTTTTCTTCCTGTGCACCCATCCGAAACCTAGCAGGCCTTTTCAAGGATTGTTTTGTTAAAGATATAATTCAAAAGGGAATTATTCAATTCAGTATTGACCACTCCCACCAAGAATTCATAAAAGCATAATGACTTTACCAGTCTGACAGGGAAGGGATGCAGGAGACTTCAAGGACACAGGTTTATTAAGTGGAATAGCACTACAAGCTCTGCATTGCTCTGCTGCCAGTGTGTACCTACTGTTACAGGAATTGCGATCAGTGGTTTCTCCAATAAGAGTGTAAACAAAAAAGGATGATTAAACGAGGCACAGAAGCACCAGTTCTTGCTATCAGGCCTAAACCTGGCACTGCAGCAATTCCAAGGGGCGATAATTGCATGGGGAATTTCTGTGACATAGACACTAATTCACATTACAGCCAGCTTAATCATGTAACCACTGAACAATTGTAAGCAATATGGGATGTACTTACCAAGATATGCCTACTACCTGAAAAGACAGATAACGATCTTAGCTGAGACTCTTCAATCTCTACTTAGAAAGTAAAATATTCAACAGAAAGATGTATTTCAGCTAACATACAAAAAGAAAAGTGAAATTCTAGATTACATATAAAATGGCAAATAAGCAAACAAATCACAATACAGCAAATGTGTCAGATAAGGATTTGAGTCCTTTAATCACACTGCTAATAAAGTTTGAATAAAATTAAGTCACCCATCATTTATTATACCAGACAGAGTACAAGTTCAAATATTAAGCTAAAATATGATTAACTCAGCTTTCAGCTGGCTCCAAAAGCATTCATCTGCACTTGATATTGGTAAATACTTTCACATCAGCAACTATTACTTTCAGCCCTCGGGTGTAACATCTTGCACCCAGAAGTAGCAGGAACACATTGGTATTTTTTCCCACACACAGGAATATTAGTCTTGATACAACTACAATATCTTTTTATGCTTAGCTGTGCCAATATTTCCCTTTTGCTTTCTACCACATGCCTTAGTGTAAAATATGTCTGATAAAACTAAAAGGACAGCGAGTTGTATAAAACAGAATAATCCTACTGAAGATGCAATCAATTAACTGAAACACGGAGATGGATATTTTCTGAAAGCTCCTTACAGGCTGTAGACAAACATAGTGAGATAACAATGGCAAATTGTTTGGCTTACTAATTGTAACCAAATGTATGCCATTCTACCAAAACATTCTCAGGAGGATGTCAAAGTCTTTTTTTAAAGTAAACATCTTGTGTCATCCTTTTACTGAAGTGGAACGAGGGTCTCCAATAAAAACAGTACATATCAAGGACCCTCAAAGAGGTTTATATATATATTACTGATCTTTGAAAATGCAGCTTGAGAGGTACATTAATAATTTCACCCAGCTGGGCAATAAACATTCCTGCCAAAAGAATTATGTAAAATTACATAAACCCTTTTTAAAGAGAATACGTTTCAAGGAGACATAAAGTATAGACTGAGTTACCTCACTTTTTTTTTTTTCACAGCTGTGTTCTACGGAAAGCATTTTAGTGTGTAAAATCTCTCTCCTTGTAAAATACTCCAAAGAGAAGCCAAAATTCAAACCTGACTGTAATGCATAATACCAAAGTGGCATATGGTGCAAACTACAGAAAAGTTTAGCAGTGAGAAATAAACAAACCTCAACCAAATGAAAAAGCTTTTCACATCTGAACCAATTGATAAAATACCAATGAACAGCTAAAGGCAAACACTTTTTCATCAAGGCATGCTTTAACCTTTAAATACAATACGTATCCAAGGGGAACTACTAAATAGTTAAAGCATTCGATCATTCTTAAAATGTGGATTACAGTGCTGGACTTTTCTGCTGAAAAAGGAAAAACAGTTAAAACCTCACATTTTTAAAAAGAACCCATACATTATAGCAATGGATCCAATCTTGGAACTTACATTAGCAAAACATTCAAGCATGTTCCTATCCAAACTTCACAGGAGAGCACAGTGCTTAAACAAGTAAGTTAAAATTAAGAAAATTAAGGATAAACACAAGTATTTTGCCAGACTTGTCCTCAATAATAAATAAATCAGTTCTTCAAGTTTGCCCAAGACGCCCAAAGATAAGTTAATTTCATTCAAATAAATAGTAAATTTTGCATTAATTTCAGTCACACAGAATAAATATGTGAATAGAAAAGCATATGCTGCCACAGGACCTTAGCAAGTGCTAAGCACAGAACTACAGGGAATTTCAGCCTTGTACGATGCTGCAATAATTCTTGGCTGGGATTTCTGAAAATTCCCAGTATAAATACAACTTAAGAAAAGACTGCTCCATTACAACGTCTTTTTCAGAATCAGAAAGGAGCTCCCTCAAACAGACTTTTAATGGAGATTCTTCTAATGAACCTGCAAAATGTTTTCCTTTAACTTGCTCTGGAGAAACTGTCTTTTATGAGAAACTCACACAAAATTTTCAAGATACTGGAAAAAATTACAAGAGGTTGCTAGTTACCAACTCATTTCCCATAGTTCTCTATCAGCTCTGATATCTGAGAGCCAAGGCTGCAGGAAATACTCCTAAAACTCCTGGGAAAACTGAGCTATAAGAGGCTGAGACTGTGACTGGCTGGATTACCAGCCTCAGGAAGGCAAGGATGCCATAATATTTGTTCTCCTCCTCTTCATTTTCTTTCCTCCTTCTAGGCAGTGAACAGACTGTAAGCTGAGAAGTACAGAAGCATGAAAAGAAATAAGGAACTTTCTTCTGGTCCTTTTATCCTTTACAAATCTAACTATCTGCAGAAAACAGAAGAAAAATCAAAGCACAACATACAAGTTTTAGCATAAGAACAACCAAGCTGGATGAGACATGAGACCAAAGGTCTCTCAAGCAGAGTCCTGCTTCCAGCAGCAGCCAGTGGCAGAAGTGTGGGGAAGAGCAGAGGAGCCAGGCTTGTACTTAGAGATCCCTCTGCTTGGTTATACCTCTCCAACCACCGGCAGCATGCTTGGGACTTCCTTCAGTGGAGGTTGCTGTAAGGTTTGGTAGCTCTCTCATGGCCCTCTCTTTATGCTCACTAGCCTGTCACTATTGTCAAAGGGTAGC
Organism: Gymnogyps californianus; assembly: GCF_018139145.2. Classification (NCBI taxonomy): domain Eukaryota; kingdom Metazoa; phylum Chordata; class Aves; order Accipitriformes; family Cathartidae; genus Gymnogyps; species Gymnogyps californianus. The sequence goes on from NC_059480.1 coordinate 14,346,760, forward strand.
ATGGGACAAAACAGAGATGATTATCAATGAGAATAAAGAGTAGGAGGAAATTCTCTAGAAGAGCAGCCATTGCACTGTGCTGGCTCAAGGACCAAACCAGAGGGGAGAGGTTCTTAACTCCACATAAGGAATTGCAAACCCCCATGCAATTGTTCAGTCACTGAAGGCTGATCTAAAGGTCGCGTACGTTTAGTTGCGTGACGCCAAAGCATAAATAATTGTAATGTACTTGAAATCATAATAATTTTAGTTGTGATTTTTTTTTTTTTAATTTTTTAAAAAATATCCTTCTTTGTATCCATGTCATGGTTTAACCCCAGCCAGCAACTAAGCCCCACACAGCCGCTTGCTCACTCCCCTTGGTTGGGATGGGGGAGAGAATCAGAAGAGTAAAAGTGAGAAAACTGGTGGGTTGAGATAAAGACAGTTTAATAGGTAAAGCAAAAGCCATGCACACAAGCAAAGCAAACCAAGGAATTCATTCACCACTTCCCGTCGGCAGGCAGGTGTTCAGCCATCTCCAGGAAAGCAGGGCTCCATCATGCATAGCGGTTACTTGGGAAGACAAACGCCATCACTCCCAACATCCCCCCTTCCTTCTTCTTCCCCCAGCTTTCTATGCTGAGCATGTTGTCATATGGTCTGGAATATCCCTTTGGTCAGTTGGGGTCAGCTGTCCCGGCTGTGTCCCCTCCCAACTTCTTGTGCACCCCCAGCCTGCTCGCTGGTGGGGTGGTGTGAGAAGCAGAAAAGGCCTTGACTCTGTGTAAGCAATAACTAAAACATCCCTGTATTAGCAACACTGTTTTCAGCACAAATCCAAAACATAGCCCCATACTAGCTACTGTGAAGAAAATTAACTCTATCCCAGCCCAAACCAGCACAATCTAGAAGGCTAATGAGGTGTTGATCTTGTGGAAGCATAGGCAGATACAACTTCTATAGAAAACTGAGTGGTATGTACAATGGGCAGTTCAAAACATGGCACTAAAACACCGTAACGAGGAATTAAATCATAGTTAAGGGCATGACATTCCTAGATGAAAGATAACAAACAGCATTTTTTTTCATATATTTCTTTAAAATTTCGTAAAAGAAAATCAACAACAAATGCAAGTCAGCCCTAGAGTTGCTTTAGTTTCTTTGGAGCTGCGGTATTAGTGATATGACCAAAAGAATGGAATAATATGAAATGGGTAGCTGAAATATCAGAGGGAAGAGAAGTATTTTTTGAAATTTCTGCTAGCAGTATCCAATAATAAATTTAATAATCAACTGCCTAAAATAACCTTTTGGTTCCTTCTTACAGGCCTGGTGTTTCCTTTCAGACTTTCCATCTAGATCAGAGCTATGCAAAACTCATAGGTTCAGATGGACTACGCAAACACTGATCTAAGTCCCAGTCTAAGTGATTTTACAACCTGAGATTTTACTACGCATTTTAGGTTTGTAACCAACAGCAAAACTCTAAGCAAAACTTCATCAGAACACACAAAATTATTGACGTTTCTGAAACAAAACAAAACAACTCCCTCCAACCTTGTGAAACAACAGGTTACTTCTGCTGTATTTAAAGAATGAATTGGGAGCAATTCACTTTTCCACTATTTTTAGTGGATTTTTATTGTTGATATGGCAAACCTGTTTACAAACATAAAATCCATGTACGGTTTTGTAGAAAATCAAAATCCTTTACTATAATACGCAGAACTAGATAGATTTACCAGAATTGTCTACAGAAAACAAGTCTTTACAGGCACGCAGATGCATACACGGATATACACTCACATATTTCTATTTCCTACTGGCTCTAAACTTTATTATGTCACAGTGGAATTACTGCAACAATTCTGCTATCAGACAGGACTTGATTACCAAGCAAGGGCAGAATTTATAGCCGCCTGATTTTATATTCCTACAATCTGAGCGCATGTGTCAACTTCAGCTTAAAAAAAGAGTTACTGGTTACCATCACATTGTTGTATCTGTTAGCTAAGCTTAGCAGGACACAGGGGAGAAGGTATATTAGAAAAATAAAATTGTATTTCAGCTAGAAAGGGGGCCATAATAATGAACAACATGTAGATTTGTATAAAAGTATATCTATTCTACAGATTTAAAAAGAATCCAGAATATGTAAACACACACACACATATGTATATGCCCACATATCAGTGAAACACAGCCATGCTACCATTAGGACTTGCAGCTACTGAGAATCAATACCAAAATCTATAAACTTCTAAGAGAGAGATAAGATCAGTTTCTACAAAAACTGAAATAAATACTTTTTGTGAAGTTGTTCTGGGCTGCTCTATGACCAAGAGCATTCATGGCCTCCATCTCTTAGTCTATGGGAGGCATATCAACCTTCCAGCATTTCACAGGCTCCCACCAAGGCCTTGTGTTTCCATACTTTCCATAGCTGAAGTAAGGCATGAGACAATGCAACAACCAAAATATTATTAGAAGCAGACAGCAATATTATCTAACCTGACATAGGAAGATGCTTCAGTATGATCTTTTACCATAACTTTTAACATAAAACCATTCAAGTCACTGTTTGGAAATTCAAGCTTTTGGTGCTAGATTCAAGCTGCTCTTTGGACAAGCAAAAACTTGGGAACTACCACGTGATAAAATGAAAAGTTTTGGCAAGGGGAACTGATTAGTTAAGAAGAAACTGCATTTTCATGGTATACTAATAGAAATCTAACTGCCAATAAGAAAATCTACCTTTCTTAGGTGGGATTCTTCCATGCCTCCACATCACCATAATGACTGTGTTAGAATTGCTCAGGTAGATAGCAAGCAATCTGAAATTATTCATTAAGATAAATGACTACAACCTTCTGCCTCAATTCACTCCAATTTCACTCTTTACTACATAAATTATTCCACTGCATTCATTGCAATTAATCAGAGTCAGTTTAATTAATTGGCCAGTATGAGTGAAAATAGCAGAATCAGGCCCAATGCAGCCTACAGGAGATAGATTTTTAACAGTTGCTCTAAGCATACTTTTGTCCTCTTTGCCAAAGTTTGGCAGCAATCTTTCAGTGTATTTCTTTGAGATATTTTATATGAATGAGATACAGAATTTTCTGGCTCACAAGTCTGGAATCTCCTCCACTAGATCTTGGAAGGAATTAATACAATGATCAATGAATGTTTTCCAGTTTTAGTTTATGTCATTAAAACAGCCTGCTATAATGAACCAGTCTGTGGGTTCACTTTTAGTTTTATCTGGATGACAAGCTATATTCTGACTTCAGTGTTTCAGGCTATGCTTGCACAATTATGGTGGGTTGACCCCGGCTGGAAGCCAAGTGCCCACCAAAGCCGCTCTATCACTCCCCCTCCTCAGCTGGACAGGGGAGAGAAAATATAAGGAAAGGCTCATCGGTCGAGATAGGGACAGGGAGATCACTCAGCAACTACTGTCATGGGCAAAACAGACTCGACTTGGGGAAATTAGTTTAATTTATTACCAATCAAATCACGGTAGGATAATGAGAAATAAAACCAAATCTTAAAACACCTTCCCCCCACCCCTCCCTTCTTCCCGGGCTTAACTTTACTCCCGAGTTCTCTACCCCCTCCCTGCAGCGGTGCAGGGGGACGGGGAATGGGGGTTTGGGTCAGTTCATCACACGTTGTTTCTGCCGCTCCTTCCTCCTCAGAGGGAGGACTCCTCACACTCTTCCCCTGCTCCAGTGTGGGGTCCCTCCCACGGGAGACAGTCCTCCACGAAATTCTCCAATGTGAGTCCTTCCCACGGGCTGCAGTTCTTCATGAACTGCTCCAGCGTGGGTCCCTTCCACAGGGTGCAGTCCTTCAGGAACAGACTGCTCCAGTGTGGGTCCCCCACGGGGTCACAAGTCCTGCCAGCAAACCTGCTCCAGCGTGGGCTCCTCTCTCCATGGGTCCACAGGTCCTGCCAGGAGCCTGCTCCAGCGCAGGCTTCCCATGGGGTCACAGCCTCCTTCGGGCATCCAGCTGCTCTGGCGTGGGGTCCTCCACGGGCTGCAGGTGGATATCTGCTCCACCGTGGACCTCCATGGGCTGCAGGGGGACAGCCTGCCTCACCATGGTCTTCCCCACGGGCTGCAGGGGAATCTCTGCTCCGGCGCCTGGAGCACCTCCTCCCCCTCCTTCTTCACTGACCTTGGGGTCTGCAGAGTTGTTCCTCTCACATCTTCTCACTCCCCTCTCTGGCTGCAGTTGCGCAGGTTTTTTTCCGCCCTTCTTAAATCTGTTATCCCAGAGGCCCTACCACCATCACTGATGGGCTCAGCCTTGGCCAGCGACAGGTCCGTCTTGGAGCCAGCTGGCATTGGCTCTATTGGACATAGGGGAAGCTTCTTGCACCTTCTCACAGAAGCCACCCCTGTAGCCCCCCCGCTACCAAAACCTTGCCACCTTACCAAAACACAATAAAGCTCAAGATCCAGACATAATTTTCTGCCTTTCCTGTCTTCCCCTCCTCCACCTCCTCTGCTATATTTTGTTGTCCTTCTCAAAAGAGATTTTCTCCTTTTATTTGTTATTTTCCCTTTATGTGCAGCCCCTCATTCAGCCTGAAGTTCAGAATATAGTCCTCTCCTCATATTGAAGTTAAAATGCAATCGAATAAATTAAGCAAGAATGGAAATGCCTTAACTATGTCTTCAGATGTTTCTTTCTTTATTAAGGAGAAAAAATATTGATAAGAATTCTAGCCAGAAACTGCACTGTGCTGCCATTGTGAACAACTCCATCCTCTCTCTCAGATTTGCTAGGCTGTGTGTGTGACTGACTGCTACGGCAGCCTTTTCTCCCTGTTGTATTTTGGAACAGGTAAAATATTTCAGTTACGCTGTATGGCTGGATCGGAGTCACCTGCCCAGACATGAAGGAGTGGCATAGCTTGGGGGCAGGTTTCCCTAGGAAGGTAATGGGGTAGCCGGTGCAGTTCTAAGTGGCCACTCTCTCTCAATAAACCAGTCGCGTGTTACATATGGGATTCTGGATCTATTTTGCAGAGACTTCAGAAATGGCAAAGAGAAATGGTTTCAGCAGGAGATAATGGGCTTTATGACTTTTCCCAAATTATTCCCCTTTTTAGTAGCCATCATCTTGTCGGGTGACATCTGGAATGATTAGAGGATGATATTTTAGACTGACAACTGGGCTGTCATTCACACTGTCAGTCAGCAAACATCCAGGTTGCCCAGGGTTACAAAGCTAGTTTATGCCTTTGTCCTGTAGTATTTAGTGCTGCTGATTCTTTACCTTGATTTCAGATGAAGCGGTTCTGACAGCTAGCGCCAGAGGCAGGCACAGAGCTCATGTTGATGGTGGGAGTCCCGTGGTGCCTTTGTGTGCGACGGTTTCAGCGCTTCTGTGGCAGCCCATCAGGCAGGATGTAACCCCGGAGTATTAGGGTGGGTCTCGTAAGTTCATCTGCTTTCAAAAAATAGAAGGCCAACGTTTATCTATGCCCTAGGAACACATCTAATTATTTTAGGCTTATGTACCTGAATGGGAGCTTTCTTACACAACCCAGCTGTCTGCAGAATTATTATCCTAAAGCAGACCAGAAAACAAATCAGCCCAAAGCAGCCTTGGGCTCCAAGGATGAGCAGTCCCTGTGCTTTCCTCAGCATGCAAAAGCACCCTCACCAAATTATCAGCAAGAATAAATGTGCTCCACAGCAACAACTTCACATTGCTCAACCATCCCTTGATAGGCAGTCTAAATTCCTTCCCACTCGCTCACTGTCTGTGTGCATCCCTGAACAAAACAAAGACCTCTGCTTTTAAATGTTTCAGTTTGGGAACCCAGCTTTGGGCACCAAAAGCCTGATTTTCAAAGGAACAAGTAACCTCCAGTTCTCAGAAAACTCAAAGCAGTGTTGTGAGCATGTACCAGCTCTGATACTCAAGACCTGGAACACAATAACCTGGAACCCAAGGACAGAAGCACCAAAGACAGCTTGCCTGCAGCTTCCCTTCATTTCTCTTTGCCTCAATGTATTCTTCTTTTGACTCAAAAATAACATTTCTTACAGACATACGGAGTGAACGGAATACTCACAAAACCTAGTAACTTTTAACTAATAAACTAGCTGATAAATTAAGATAAGGAATGACTAACATCCAGTTTGTTATCAGTGAGCAGGTAACTCACTCTCTATTATTTTGGTTCCAGACAGGTAACAGCACAAGCCATCCTAGCACACTGTGTTTCACAGACCAGTTTAAAACTCACAACATGTGTCTGTGACATCTGCCTTTTGCAAACAGGCTTGCAGCCTTATCCTCAGAAAATATAAAATGAAAGACTGTGCTCAAAGTAAATTTGCTTAAAAAGTCAATAAAAATGCCTTAAAACACTGGCAGAAGTTGCATAGCCTGAAGGCAAGGAACTCCTTCAGTAATGTTTCTAGCTAATATTTCTGAAGCATGCAAAAAAGTAATAAAATTTCGTAAACAATTTGGAGAAAAAGGATGACTCTTTTTGCCTGTTGTATGCATCTGAGACCACAATGCCTCTACGCAGGGCTGTATTCTGCCTCCTGTGTACCTTGTTTCTGGTGCTCTGCCAGAAGATGCTTACCAATTACAGCAGCAGAGGAGCTGAAACTGGAATGAAAGCAGCATGTAGATACGTGTGGACGTGGTGTTAAAACAAAAGGAGAAAAAAAGCTGTTTGAAGCATACTTTGGTAGTATTGTTCTGAAGCTCAAACCAACACCCTTCTAAAGAGCGACAGGAAAGCAAATAAATCACTATAATTTATTTATACTAACTTTTTAAATAGTTCATTCTGATTCTTTTCGAGTAGTATCTCACAAACCTGGTTGTTAAGTATAAATTAAAACTATTCAAGAGGTAATATTTGTAAAGCACTTTTGCATCCACAGATGAATGCTGCTGTATAATATGAACATTGACATATTTGACAAGGCAACAGAGTTAAGTGTGATACAGAGTCAGACTAAAGATTTTTTTCTTGTCTGAAAAGCCCTTGTTTTGTTACTAATATTAGAGCTACAGAGGCCTATTTGACAAAAAGCACCTCCTAATTTGAGAGCTGTAGCTCTTAAGCTCCATAGTAGCAGCTATTTACCTGGTTGGCTCACTCTTCACAAAATGTGCCCATTAAGCTCAGGGTATAAAGCCAAAAAAAACCCCAGCCACTCTACTGAGCATGACTGAACAAGCGACTGTGCTGGTATGTGTTTGATAAGAGACAGCAGAGGAAAAGGAGATAAACCTTGGGGTGTAAGACAGGAGTTTACATATTCCATTTAGAACAATAGGGAAAGTTATTATTGACTTCATTGGGAATAACTCATAGTAGCACAAATTATCCCTGGTTGCAGGTTTGGAGGATTTTCCCCGAGGGAAGCTTTATGATATATATACACACATACATATACAACACCAGTTTATGTCAAGGGAATTTATGCATGCATTCTCAACCGAGAGTAAATTTTAGCCCTTTTCTTGTTCACTGATGTTATACAAGCATTTTCCCAGCTTGGCAGGGCTAAATTAAATTGGGCAACGTTCTGTGTGTGTTTGATGTCTGCTAAATGAAGTGAGCTTCCAATTCGTCATATTTACTCAAGCTCACTCAACTCTAGTAAAAATTAAAATGTTCCAGTTAATTTAACGAGATAATTTAGCGCTCTCAAATCTTTCTTGCTCAACATTTGTTGCTGTTTAGAAGTCGGGGGTATGTGCTGCCATGTAATTCTTTGGACAGCTCTGAGGACTTAATAGTGAACAGCAGACATTTTAGACACTGGACTGGCGTTGTGTTTAATCTCAAGCAAGTCCCTGAGCTGCCACTGGACAGGGCAAGTCTAGGATCAGGCCCTTTGGATTCATTATTTAAAGAAAAGGGATCACACAAAAAAGCCATATAATATTTAGGAAAGAATCAGGGTGACTAAGGTAGCAGTTGGAAGGTGAGAAGTAAAAAATTGCCACGTTGAGTAACTTGGATACAAACAGAACGTAGGCAAGGGCTCCAAGAACCAAAATAATCAAAGTATCCACACATAAAGCTCTTCATGCCTGATACGTGGAAATAACAGCTCTGTCCTGAGATGAATGTCTGCCTTGATCTTGCAACTCTATTTTATGTCAATACAGACAAGGAAGCCAAAACATCATGCAATATTATGGTACATACGTGATAAAGTCCATGGAAATTAGTACTTAATGAAATGAACCGAGACTGAGAATTTAAGATCGGCCATACCTGTAACACTGAGATTTACTCACAGGAACTTGTAATATTGTCTCTCTGCAAACTGGAGAGACATTTAAACATTATCTGTGGGCTCAAGCACTAAAAGACAAAAAGACGTTGTATCTACCAAGTGCAGAAATCCCCTCATTACCAAAGGGCAGGTCACTCCGCAGCCTGAGTGATGGATGGCAGCACTGAAACATCTGCTGTATAATAGGTCCTCAAAGATCCAATGTACCAGATTGCAGACAATATGGAAAAATCTCTTCTCCCATTCATTTGGGGCTACTCTAAGAATCAGGGATAGAACGAGGGTTACTGCTACTGGCTGGTTGTATTGAATCACAGTCAGATACTGGTGATCCTGCTCTACAAATCACAAGGAACTCTACAAACATCTCAAAGGCCTTTGCAAGGATTTGTAGGGACTGAAGGGATAGAGCAGTGGATTGTGTGTAGCCTTTCTTCTCCCCAGAGGAGACAGGCTGTTTATAACGTGGATCATATCTCCCTCTGCAGAAGCTGGAAGACTGGGGATGCCACAGACAGAAGAGGTTGGTGCATTTGATACTGCTTAGTGCTTCAGTGCACTTAAAATACTAGTCCTTCTCTTCATGGAGGATATAGGAAACCTAGAGAGATCAGCCTCCTAATAGAGTTGGATGTCTAAAGCTAAGCAAAACTATTCTAAATCTCACATACAGGTGCCTTCAAACGCTCTGCTTTTAGTCTTTCTGCAATTTCCTATGAGACTGTGGAAGACACAGTCACATTTTGATAAGAATTCATTAAGCATCTTAGCCGCCTGGCAATATTCAGTATACCCTGAAGAACATGCAGACAGGTGAACTGCAAAAAGCTAGTACACAAATGCAGAGCAATTTAAGCAAAATAGTGCTGGGGACTTGAGTAAAATTACAGCTATGTGCCACTCTTGCTGTAGAATCAAAGCAATGCAGAGTGCACCTGGTTTCATTATACAAACCTTGGCAATAGGTTTGTCAAAAGGTTTGCAGACCTGTCAAAAAAACTGGGAAGAGCTTAGGATTTTAAAACAAAACCAGGAGCTGCTAAATATCTCCAACAGCCAAGGATGGCTATGGTTCACCCTTGGAGAGATGTAAGCTAGATGGGTAAAGAGGTATCACGATAATAAATATATTTTAATGTGCAAATGTATCTGTTTTTTTCAGTGCCTTAACTTTTTTTGTCTTCTAGTGAACCTTAAAATGTTTTCACTTAACCTCCATTCAGGAATGTTAAGTAAAATGACACAAACATCAATAACAGTAGTATTGAATTGCAGTGAAAAAACAGCAAATACGATGCAAGAATATGATGGCAAAAATAAAAATATCACTAAATGACTTTACCAACGATAAAGCCAATTCAAAAATACAGCATTATTTCTGATCACTTTCTATCAAAAGGGATAATGCAGAGATAAATGCGGAGCTGATAATTAAGAATAGCCAAGAACATAAAAAAAACCCCAAAACCCTCACCTGAAGAGAAGTTGAAAGCACAGGGTTATTTACATTAGAAAGGAGACACATAAGAAGGGCGTGATCCAAGTATGAAAACTGAATAGCTGGGAAAGGTTAGGAGCTTCACCTAAGAACAAGGGATTTACTGAAATGAAAAGGTGGCAAACACAACAATGATGAAAAGAAACTTATTATTTTCATTTCATAATTAAACTATGGTAGAGAGCTGAATAAATTTTTTTCAGTTTTCCGTTGTATAGTACAATGTTGTAAAAATGGAAGCATTATAAATAAAATATCTATAACAATATCTACAAATGTTATAAATCTAACAAACATTTTTCATAAAAAGTAAAATATTTCATCTGAACTTTAATGTGTTGATTCAAATTCTTTCATTGTATCATATATTGGATAAAAGTTAAAAAGAAATAATCAAATGCTATCAAAGTAAAGTGTTTTGGTGATCATGAATTAACATTTTCCACCAAAAAATGGGAACTGGGAATTCTTGAGAATTTTTTATTTTCATTTTTCTATTTCATTTCTTGCAGAATGGAAATTCTCATTTCCAACTACTGTGGAGCTCACCAACACTGAATTTCTTTGAGAACAAGAATTTACCACAATTAAACTTTCTACAAAGTAAAGAATATCCACAGTGAATAGAGAGAATGAGAATTAATATTTTGTAAAGAATGTTAAATCTCTGGACTTTCCCTAGCTTCAGACACTCTGACTTGGTTCCTGGGGCGGTACATTGTGTTTAGCTACTAAAAGGTTTTCATACCCTCTTCCGTAGCACCTGGTACAAGACCCTGTAGGAGGAAGGACACAGGACTGGAAGGAGCTCCAGGTGGTGGGGTCTCTGCATTATGAGTGCAAAGGGCTTAAGGCCCAGCTAGGCCAGCTCCTCAGCCACACACCGCTGATGGGAATTCATGAGATCAGGATTTCAACCTGTCTTTTCTATCAACAACATGGAAACGGCTTCCTGGAATGCCACTGAAGCCTTGCAGCTCTCTTGTGAATGGAGGAGAGAACTGATATCAAAGGAATTTGGTAAAACGCTATCCTTTTGTACCTGAGAACTCGAATCTGGTAACAAAAATGAGAGAATGAAACCGGAGCCAGAAGTGGAGATAGCAGAATAAAATACATTTTCAGTTCCTTTCAGGCTGAAAAAACCTATTGTTCGGCCCCTACACTGAAGATGGGAAAAGCACACACGTGCACCAAGTTCATAGACTGAGCATTACTTGCCGCTCTTTCAGATGACGAAAAATGCAGATGAGGTTGATAAGACGACTCAGGGGTTTCTGCTGGGTGCTGCAGCATGAAGAGGTTGCCTTTCATACAGGACAGAAAGTCAAATTAGGTCCATGTAACTGTTCAAAATTCATTAGAATGACCTTAGTTAAGCTTTGCTTCCATGCACACTATGGTATATGATATTATAGCCTGGAGCAACAGCAGTAGTGGTGGTGGCACTTTCTGAAATATTTCCACTACTTGAAAGCCGTTGGATTTGTTAAAATTTCTAAAAGGATTATAAGAGGATGAACTGGGTTTTTTCCTTTTACTTTCTCCAAGCCAGTATAATAATATTACACAGAGCTTTTCATCTTCAAAGATCTTTACAAATCTTAGCAATTCACAGTAACTGAACAGTTATAAAAATATAATAAAAATCATTTTTGCTGTCTTGCTAATTTTTTCTTATTATTTGTAAGAATTAACTTTAAATAGCAATAACTTCTTTAACTGGGCTGTTTCTGTAAATGTAACATTAAACTCATTACTAAGGGAATTTGAACAGTCATGTCTCCCATACAACCCTTAGTCATAATAATAATAAAAATAAAATATTTTCTGACTCCCTGCTATTCCAATAGAAGATGGCAGCACTTTTCTCCTTCCAGTGTAGATAGTTAATTCATTGCTCTTTTATTATTTAAACCACAAGCAGGAATAACATTGAAACAAGTATTACCAAAGAAATCATCTTACCAAATATAACCATATCTAATATCTGTGGCAGATAAGAATATGAAGAAGTAATTTTATTATTCCCCTTTTCGTTTCCGAGCAGTTGCTCTAATAACATATAAAACGTTCCCACAACTTTCAAGTCCCTGGTGTACAACCAGGTAATTTCTGTACTTAACACTAAAGGTCTATGCTTGCCAAGTGGCGGCAAATGCCCTCTGCTCTTGCTCACTTCAATGGATGCTGAAGGCATGCACCAACTGACAGGACTGACTCTTCTGGGCTTTACTTCACATCAAAAAAATACATTACACAACACGAGGTGCTTCTCAGTGCAAGGAAGGGTATCTGCATCCAGGCCTTGATGGAGCAGTTCTGTGCACCTGAAGACTCACAGGCACCTTTGCCCACTTATTCCCAACAGCACGTAGGAAGCTCAAAGGCTGCTAGCTTGCTCCTGGAGACCTTACGGATGCAAAACGCCTATTGAAGCTGGAGCACCTTCTGCTCCCAGCACTGTTACGAGTGTCCCAGTTTGAACAGTCTAATAATACTTAGCAATAACTTCTTTGAAGCCAGAGAAGGGGTCAGGCTTTTGATGGCCCTAAAACATTTCCTAAATGAGGCCTAATTCTGCAGCCTTTTCTCACACTGAGTAGCACTTAGCTGTCCCAGTGACGCCAAGGTGACAGCTTGCACAGATTTGTAACTGCAGAGGCAGAGAAAGAAAATGTAAAAATTAAATTTACACTTAAAGATAACTGGGTAGAGACCAAATATCTGAGTCTTAAACATCACTCACTCATTCTTCTGTCTTAGCTTGCTCCACAGTAAGAAGGCATTTCACATCATCAAACTGTCCTTTGCACAAGGGTCCAACAAGATCCCATGAACATTTCATGAATGTCAGAATTCCTGCTCTAGAGAGAGGGAAACTGAGGCAACTCCTCCTCCAAAGGAAGTGGAGTTAGTGCAAGGAGGAGAGAAGCAGGATCTCTTGGCTTCTGGACCAAGACTGGTCTTGTAGCTCAGTGCAGACTGTGGAGAGTAGCTGAATGAATAGCAGACTACAGACCTAAAATAATAGAAAACAGGAGAGTGGCAGGTCATAAACATAAAGAAAAAAACATTCTTTTTTTTCCTCACAGCATCCTTGCAGTATGGGTTTTTTCCTGCAACTGATTCCAATACTGAACACTAAAGCCTGGGTTCTGGCCTCCTGGTAGTAAGTAATTTGCAAGAGCCTGGTCACAGAGAGGTCAGAAAACCATGTAAATTGCTTGGATGGGAAAGCCTCTTTCACAGGAGGAAGCTGTAGGTGGTAGAGAGGCTCCCTGCCACAATTTTGCATTCCCTGGACATAGTGATATAGAAAGAGACAAGAGAGCAATGCTGGTCTTCTCCCATCGAGCACCCTTTGGCTGCCCTCTGCGGCAGAGATGGATGCCAGGCCTCTGGTAAAGAGTGAGGGTGGTTTCTATCCTTTATAGCAACAACCTCAACACAACTTTTTACCTATTAGGCCAGCAATTTTTTGAAACAGGGTCCTAAGGCTGAATATATGGTAGTGAGTTTTACTATACACCCAGTTGCACATGTTTAACTTTTACTGTCACATAGCCAGAGAGGGGATGAGACGATATAGCTTCCAGTACTTGACAAGGTTTCCTTCTGGGGGATTTACCATGGTGTTTGCATTTAATTTCACTATGAATGCAGCCTTGTGATATGGGGAAAACAGAACCTAACAGAACATGCTCTGGGAGCTCTTCCTTCTTCAGCCAGAGTTACTCTTATCCACTTGCAGAACCAAGCTGATGGGTTGATCTGGGGTAGCTCGTTAGAGAGAAAGGTCTAATTCACTGAGAAGCAGCATTCTCTCATGCTTTTCACTTCTGGTCTACCCGAGAGCACAAGGACTCCCTTTCCATGGGTCATCTCTCCTCTCCTGTGTCACACTGTGTGCCTCCACCATTCACTCTGTAGACCCCCAGGGAAAATGGCTGGGTCAACATAAAGGGAAATACTTCACTAAGGAGCTGATACTGCTGTGATGCATACAACCCACCACCGAGTAAGTTATGCAGCTTCCTTCCACATGTCAAACAAACATTTCACATTGAGCATATTGCAAAATGAGCACTCAGCTTTGCCAACTCCATTGTTCAGCTGCATCTCAAATCCTGCTTGTTTGGTGTTGGAACTATAGCAATCTTACCGAATGAGATTAAAATATTTTTACCTGTCAAGATATACGTCCTGAATATTCTACTATAGATCTCACTAAATACACAACAAGCCACAAAAGATTTCAGTCAGCGTTACACATGATGTTACTGTCCAACACAAATGTTATAATTAAATGTAGTTGTAGTGCAATAAACACAAAATAGGGACATTTTTCAACCACCTTTTGTGCTAAAATCAACGTGGCTGGTCTGTGTTATTTAATTAATATCTAGGCTCAAAGATCACCCTTTGCTTTTCTTTAATTTGAAAAAAGAAAAGCCTTTTTTCTGGATTAACACAAATATTAAATGGAAAGACTGTGGAACATAAAGGCCATGGGTTGCATTTTGCACAGGATAGGTTCTGGTTGAATGAGATCTGGGATGTGTGCCAAATTAATAGAAAAAATCCTGTTCTTCCTCTCCAATAGCCACAATGTTCATTATTAAGAAAAGCATATGAACCACAGGATTTGATTTTAATAACACCAATGTCTTCATTAATCTGTACTTTCCATTTAGCCTCATTATTGAGTAAACGCTGAGTTAATGCAGCACCTATTATTGTTGGATTTTCCATGAAAAACCTCCTTTGCCTCTTCTTTTTTTATTCATTCAAGGACTATCAGGTGTGTGTGTCATGTTTTTAAACAGGCCGTCCGCTGTCAATGGCTGTTTTCTTACCTCAGGTCTATGCAGCTACTCCAGTAACGTGCGGTCTCCAATGCAGATAGTAACAGAAAAAAAAAAAACCCAAGAGAACAAAACCCCAATAAAACCACTCCTAACTGAAAACCATATTTGTTTTGGTGTTGTTTTAAATGCTGTCGTGTCAAGGAGCCTCTTACTATCACCTGCAACTGAGCTGATCTTTCCTGGATGCTCCATGCAGCCTCCTTCTAAATCAAGATTGCTGATGGCCAACACCGCTTTGTATCTGCCGAACAAATAGTGGCCTTTTGTCCAGCACAAGTTCCTAAACAAACTTAATCTCTCTAACACTGTGACAGATGACATTTAGATGTCCTTGTTACCCTTAAAATGAGTTTTATTGACAATCAGAGAACAAAAAGAAGGCCCAGATAAAGCCCAACGTTTTATAGGCCTGCTAACAACATCTTAGTTCTTAGTGCAGAGGGTGTAGAGAAAGCCCGGAGTTGCCCCCATTTTCCCCTGCTTTGCTATATCACCATGACAACAGATATAGAAATCACTTAGTGACTCCTAGAAAGAAAACACAGTGACACAGTACCCCTTGTATGGCGAATCAAACTAAAGCCTTCATTCAAATGGCTATTCAGCTTGGGCATTCATGTAGAGGATGGGGTGGATTTTACACAGGTAACAACAACAGAAAGGCCAGCAAGCACTCCAGCCACAGCATATGGTAAAGTCTCTGTTTAATTAATGCATCCTCAATAGAATTTATCCATTTTAAATTTGTTTTCTTTTACTTGAAACATCATTAATGTAAAGGGCAACATTAATCAAGATCTTGCAACTTAAAAGGGCATTAAAAAGTGATCTTCCCCCCCCCCCCCCGCAACAGAATCTTTTCAAGTACTTTTGCTCCCTGCGACTGATTCCAGGCAGAGTCCTTCTTAATCATAAGGCAAATCTAGAGAGGCCTCTACTGGCCAGCCTCTCCATCTGCAATTTTTCTATTTTTAAGTGACTTGGAAAAGCAAGCAGTGGAGTAACTACAAGGTTTTATCTTAAAGTTGCACACAGAACGGATTACTGATAAATATATGGTGCAAAACATAGGATAATTGTACTTTTTTGAAGCCATCATGTACAGTATAACTTCACTTTTTTAAAAAAAAAGTAAGAAGACTAGAAAGATTTATCCTGGCTGTGATGTATTTGCCTCTGTGACATTCTGAGACATTTTAAGATTATAGGTCTAAAAATTAACGGGTAATCATTTTGCTTTGTGCACAGGGCTCCCCTTACAGCTGGGGCTTAAATCCATTTAAATTTGAAATTCTCATATGCATGTGGCATTTTATATATGCATTTCTCACAACTAGAGTAAAACATACATCAAAGCTCAGAGAAATTAAATCAAGAGCACGAGAAAAGAAGCTATTGAATGATAGAAGAATTCTGCTTCTCTGGGCTTTCCACAGTGACAACATAAAGACAAAAAACTTCAAAATCCCCCATTTAGGTAAAGTTTAACATTTTAGGCTATGGTCAGTGCGCCCTGTGCTAATATCAGCAGTTCTGGCTGGAAAAAAAAAAGCGTTTCTGCTGTATCCTTTAAACAAAAATATGAAGTGTGAGTTTGAAGATACTTAAAACTAAATTGACTTTATTTCTTTAATTCCTGTTATTCTAGTTATCAACCACAAACCATGGGAATAAGAAATATCTACTAGGCAGAAAATGTGACTCGTTAGATCTTAACATTGCTGTGTAGATGGGAAACTTCTTAACACCAAAACTCATGAAAAATGGGCAAACTGACAGATCTGGTGACACAAATCCCAAAGTTGAAGGCTGAAAGAAGACACTGATACCAGAAATAAAGTGCAAAATGTTGACGATGAATATAATTAACCAGGGAAGCAACCTACCTCGGGCTGTGGTAGGCTGCTCCAAAACCTAAGCCTAACTTACTAAGATTTTTTTTCTGTGTAGAATACACATCATGGTAACTCCTAATCTTAAAATTAATACTTTTTTTAAAATTTTTTTTTAAAGTCTGCAGTCTCTAGTAAGTCCATAGGAAGTCACACAGATTATTTGCATTATACTTATGGTTAGAAAACTTTCAATCCTTGGGTGATCTATAAATATATTTTTTTTTAATAGAAAAGGATTTAGTAAATATCAAATATCTTGAGAGTATTATTTAGTAATATCTTAACATTTACACAATAAATCTCACGTCACATAAATTCATCTGTCCTTCACCTCGAAGAGTATTAAAATGAAAAAAAAGTTATAACATGACAGTTTCTCCCTGACTCAGTATAATTTACAAGCACTGCAAGAATAGGAAAAAAACTATTTTAACAAGCCTGATTAGCTTGTATTTCTTAAGGTACCCAGCATTCAATGTCTTTTTAAAAAATTTTTATTTGCCCATACCTCCATGTAAGCCACCAGCTAATTTTACCTGTGATTACCTTTCCCCAGAAGGGCTGGGGGCAGGGAAGGAGATGTAATACAGGTCAATTCCTACCTCATGGTCAACGTAGCCTTTAAAAAATAAACAGCAAATCTGGAGCTCACCCTGCTAGTCCCAACAGTGACACCTCCTGGGGCAAGCGGGCTCCAGGCAGCTGCAAGATTTTCTCCGCTTTGAAGTACAGTGAGAGCTCCACTCTGCAAAGCTGCACCAGTTCCAGTCTGAGAGTTTCTTTGAAGAAACTTTTCAGGACTGAAGCACCGCAGGGAGGAAAATGAACAATCCTGTTTAATTACATCAGTTTAGTGAGGAAAGCACAGGAGCCAGCGGCCATGTGGACGGACAATATGACACACTAATATTATCCTTCAGGTATTTCATTAAAAAAAGGGGGATTCAGTTTTGGAAGCGGTGTTCCAGAAGTAGTTTAGGGGTATGTCCAACAACTGTGCCCACAGCGCACGGCTAACATTAGACACTGTGGCTTTCTTGCTTTCAGTGGGGTGGGGGTTTTTTTGGTTTCGTGGGGTTTGTTTGGTTGTTTGGGGTTGTGTGTGTGTAGTACAAGCTCACCTATGCAGAAAAGCTGGAAACGCTTAGAATGACAATTTCCACCGGACTCACACCATTTCATACCAGATTTTTAAAAACTATGGGCCAAATAGTTCATAATCTACAGGTCCAGTCCTGCAAACCCTAGGTAACAGGCACGAACAGCAGGAACCCAGTAAGGACTGGTCATCAGAATTAGATTTTTGTAACAAGGCACAGAGTCCTGAAAGGAAATTGATAAAAATGGTTTGGAGGAAAAACATATTCTAAATATGCCTAGATTTAGAATGCCTTTACTGGTCATTCATCGTGTGTCTGACTTAAAACAGGAAAAAAAAATAGTTGCAAATTAAAAACAAGACCACCTCTTTGCAAGAGGAGCAATTTCTTCCTTTAAATTCTTACAGAACTAATGGTGAAAAAAAATATTACCAATCAGTTCACAATGGCCAAGAAATCCACAGTGGTCTTTGATGTCAGCCTAATAAAAATAAATTTTAAGAATCATACATTTTTAGGAATATGGACTGTCAGCATTTCATAAAGGAATCTCTGGCATGTGGTAATTTCCTGACAGAGATAGAATTACACAGATTTGGTGACATCAAAGTGTAAAAGAGCTCACGCAAATTGGTTGAGAGGGTTTTTGTTTTCTTATTTCTTGTGAGTTCATTATTCCTACGTAAAAATCCAAACAAACAGCATATGAACAGCCAATTAATAAACATTTTCAGTATATGAATTTCCAGGAAATGATTCTGTGGACAAAAGTAATCTCAAAATGATACACAATTCCAGTTGAATCTAACAAGTGATCTCACAACTTTCTGGTAACTAGCACACTAGAAAGCACACAGAGCACTCAGGAAAAAAAAAAACCTCTAGAGGTGAAGCTACAATAGAATTTTCTGCATTTTTATTGTAATCATTTGACAAATATGCAATTTACTGATTATAATGAAAAATCCAGAATTAATAAACTGGAAGTTAGAAAGCCACGAAGGAGAAGTTAATCACTACTCAAGAAATGTATTTTTCTCAATTCAGCTGTAAATGAAGTAGAACACATTGGGCAAAAAAGGGAAACAGTACAAAAACATGTATATTATTCCCTGATTTATTAAAAAGCCCAAGAGTCTTACTTATAAATTTCTTTTATAAATATAATCCTTCCAATTTCATTCAAGAAAATAATACATATGTAAAAGAAATATTGTATATTTGCTGCATAGCAACATACATATCTAATAGATGGAAAAATGTTTAAAAATATTTTAAGATAGTTGTATCCACATGTTCAAGACAGAATATGCAGAATGACTTACAAATAGTTTATTTTATATACTTTTTTTTAATTTTAAAGCATGATTGAGTTACAGGTAAGCTGGGGGAAAAATTTTCCATTTCTGCCTGAAGTCCAGAACTCGTCTTTTTTTACTCTTACAGTCATATTTGAGATACTGTATTGCTTTCTGATTGTGTGGTGCTGTTAATATATCATAAATAGGGTACAATTAAAAAGAAAGAGTTTGCAGAAGACCACAGAATATAGTAGCAGAGATAAAAGACAGTAAAAAAAAAAAAGGGGGGGGGGGGGGGGCAGGGAACAAGCTAGGACTAAAACCTGGGCTTGTACCTAGCTGTGCATTTGTGACCAATGTTACAGCTTAGGGAAGCCAAAAATTGCAAAATGGATGAAGTTTCCCCGAGTACCTGAAGTAGTAATTCACCTAATGTCTACAAGAGCCAGGAAACAGATTCCCTTTCTGCCTGAGAAGAGCCCATTTATCCATTTCGCAGGGGATTTGCAGAGTGTAAAGCTCCAGAAAGCCCATGGGCTGACAGAGGGAAATGGCATCCAGCAGCCCAGGGCAGCCCAGGCAGCCCATCAAGAGCAAAGCCACAAAACAGAGCCAGAGGCAGCTCCAAGGCTGCCAACACAACTGCCTGCAAAAGCTGCCAACGAGCCAGAAACTGCTTGTGGGAAAATATCACTTACCCTTAGCATCTGGGTCCCATGATTACTGTCCAAAGAAACACAGACTGGTAAGATAATGGCAGGATAAATAGCACTTCATTTCTCCTATTTCTCCCTTTTTACTCCCACAGATTTTTGATACGCTACTCCCCCACTTCTGTACGATTTTTTTAAAATTTTGTGTCTTTAATCTTTGTGTTACTCATGAAGTAAAGTGAGTCTTCCTGCTTCATCTCTAAAAATAGCTTTTGCACACTTCCCCTGGCTCTCGATGTATGAGACATAGTGGGGCTATTTGTTACTGTTATTGACATGTTTGTGGTGAACTGCAAGCGTGTTTACAGTAGAAATGAAGTCCCTGCTCTCTTGGAGGTAATCCCGGGGTGTCTAAAAGACTCACAGGAGTCCTTGACATG
The DNA here is from genome assembly GCF_018139145.2 of Gymnogyps californianus. Lineage (NCBI taxonomy): Eukaryota > Metazoa > Chordata > Aves > Accipitriformes > Cathartidae > Gymnogyps > Gymnogyps californianus. The sequence goes on from NC_059480.1 coordinate 14,366,797, forward strand.
GATTCTCTAAAACGAATTTCTGTTCCCATATAAATAAATTATCTCGGGGCCAAATATTTATATTTTCCTTCTATTTCAGGAAGGGAGCAGATGCAAAAGTTCCTGACAGTTCTAGCAATAACGCCCTGCACAGGCTCTCTGCTATTGGGGATGAGGAAGAACAGGAGAAAAAAAGGAAGAGAAGGGCTTTGCGCTTACCACTTGCAGTGTAATAGAGTGAGAAATGGGGCTTTTGCTACAAGTAAATAGGGCAAAGTGAGAATTGGCTCCCTGAGGTGATGGGTGTCAAAAATGCTAGGGAACCTAAAGGCCAGAGATGCCTTATGGCTCGTGAATTGGCCCTAACTTCCCCAAATTGTGCCAAAGGTTGCCCAGAAAATTTTACAGTCATTAGCTTTTGGTTGGAATTGATAGATTTCCATTTTCATGCAGTATCTGTTCACTGAGGGGGGAAAACTGTTTCTATTAAAAGTATACAGCATTATCATCTTACCAGCATAGGCTGTTTTTTCCTGCAGAAATTCACTAAAAGAAGTAAACTTTAACCAGAATTGCAGTTTGTACATTTGCACCATACTGAAACAGACCCAGACAGTCGCTCGTTAAAACTGTCCAGTTATGTGTAACATATATGGGATTTTGCAACGTGCCAGGTGTTAAACAAAACATGAGGTGACATCATTCTGTGGACTGTGCTATAGAAAACACAATCTCCTGGAGGTTTACAGGAAAAAAACCACACCGCTTTTTGGTGAACTGCATACAAAATGACAGAAGAGTACAAGTTGTTATTCTCTCTGTATTTTGAAATTGGGCAAATCTCTGTCTCTGCGTGCACAAATTCGTGTTTATAAGCAGAAGGCCTACACTAAATCTTTCATTAAAAATATTCTTTCTAGTAAGGAATAAGGAGCTTAGAGAGAAATAAACAAAATTTATAGGAATATCTGTGGGCTGCAGTTATATTTAAGTGTATAACCAGCAAGAAAATATCCAAGGGAGACTAACCAATAACATAAGAGGAAACAGTAAACTGGAGTTCCTGTATAATAAACAGAGCAATACGGTTTCAGTGCCACAATCTGGGTTTTGGTTTTTAAATTCTCACAGACAGAAAGGGGTTTGATTCCAGCAATGGACTCTCTTGATTGATGCATTATTTGATCAAATGTTGCTGAGAGATTATTATTTCTATTCCTGTGTAAACAGATGAATTCCAAAACCCATTCAAATTTATAGTATTATTTATACCTTCATTAAACTAATGGCAAACATTATTGCTGAACAGTTCCGGCTCCTCCTTATTCATTGGACGAGGTCTACATTCAAAACGAAATGTATCTCCAGTGTGAGGCTGAGCTCTTAGAGGAAGGTACTGTACGTATAATTAGTATTAGCCAGCCTTGTACTTGGAAACAAGAGAAAAAGTATATGTGAAAATGCATTGCTTTCAGTGAAGAGAAGTACAGGAAACTACCCAAGGTACCTGTGATCTGCTACGTGAGCCTCGCTTTCAACACTGTGGGAAGATGAGTACAGAAAACTGCATTTGATAGCTCTGCGTACGGTCAAAAGGAAACATACCTTGGACAACATCACATGTATGCCAAGAGATGCTAGGCTAACTCTGTTTTACATTAAGCAGGAAAGTTAATATTTGTATAAAGACATGTTATAAGGTTATAGCTGAAGTCAGACTTTATATGCAGGCTTTCTATGCATTATCTTCCAATATCATAGCGCTGTTTTTAAAATAATTTAAAAAAAGCAAAGGAGGTTATTTGTTCCTTTTAATAGGAAGTCGGTATGCAGAACATTTTGCTTGCTTTTTCTGTCCATATTCAGTTTGTTTATTGCTTTTTTTCTCAGTTATCTTAGTGTCTTGAATATTTAGTGGCATACAGATCTTGCTTACATTCAACATTTTCATATTTCATTGTATTTTAATTACTACAAAACCTTATGCACAAGCTGCATCATAATACTATTTGCTTCCACTCCACTGAAAATCATGTACATTTTCTTGAACATGGGAATATTTTTAATTCTTAATATGGAATTGTTTGAGAAGGCACACAGTTTGAGCAGTTAGGCCCAATGTTCCAAATAATACGTCACCTACGTCTCAGGACAAAAAGAGGCATTGTAGCTTACTTATTTTAAAAGAATGCCAGCGCCACTTCATCCTTCACAATCTTATAGTTCCTACATGACCAACAGAAAAATGTTGAAACTGTCACTAGTAAAGACATTGTCACTAGTATTCATCTATTTTAAAAAAAAAAAAAAAAAATTGTTTTCCCTACAATACATGGGGTTTTTTTCTGTGGAAAGACACTTATGCTTTTATACAGGCAGACATTTCTTTTCTCTTAAGACATCAGCTGAAACTACAGAGAACTAGTTAGCTGCACACACACACACCATGTTCACCCTGTATTCTTTGGAATAACTGTCCGAATTTTATTAGGATTTTCTTATAATGATGTTATATGATGTCCTTGTTGTGATACCTGCATATGTAGAGATCTTAATATTGATTTACTGTGTCTTTTGCCCATCCTTGAGCAGTGTAGATAGCAATTACAGCTGTTGGTGGTATCTATTTTGTCTTTTCATAATTGTCATTTCTGGTTCTACTTAAGATTAAAATATGAAAATTGCATCACGTGCACATGAACAGGGCATCAGCTAAGTTATCAGCAATATCATGGCAGCGTCATCATTTTAACCACCATCCTCTCCATCTTGTGTATGAAAACTGCATGCTGTAACATAAACTTTTAGAAGGAATGTATCATCGCACAAGCTGCCCTGAGAAGAAGCCCTCATTCAGATCATTAATATCTTCCCCCAAAAAATCATGAGGGACAGAGAACCACCTGTACAGCTGCACCAGATGTTTCTGAATAGTTTTGCTTGGGTTGCTGTCTGAGATTCATCAGTTCAACGCTGATTCCTTAGCTAGACCTAAAATCACTAACAAGCTCCTTATTGTCAGGGTTTTGCTCAGCTGAAGTTGCAAAGGTGCGGTGGCACATGCATTGTCTTAATTGCACAATGGATTTTTAAAAAGCAGTAAAAGTAAATACTAGGATGAATTGTAAATGACTGTTCATGCTCCCCAGTAATCAAAATAAAACATATTCCAACCGTATACTTGGAAGAGAGGTAGGTAATTTGTGCAAAGAAACAGCAGAAAATATTTTTGCACTGCCCAAGTTCCTGTTTTTAGAGCAGTGATTTTCTTTAGCACTAGAAAAAGAAATCCTTGTGCAGGGTTGACTTGGTGTTGGTTTCTTTATAATCTGTTCATGTACAACACACAGCTGAGATAATGGAGAGCAAACATTGCATGCAACATCCTTGCAAGCATCAATGTTATCTGCCAGTCCTCTCAAGCAGGGTATTCTATCAATTGTCAATGAACTGAATCTTCTATTAAAAATGAAGTTGAACAAAGAAAAACAGTATGAGGAGGTGTTTGGTTTTGTTTTTTGGTTTTGTGCCCCCCCCCCCCCCCCCCCCTTTTTTTTTTAAACACACTCTGGCTGGTATTTTAAAAGATCTTTTGGACACATTTGGATACAGATGAGAACAATTAAATACCCTCTAATAATTAATGTACATGCAATCTATAGCATGCATTCTCTTCTTATTAGAGGCTGTGGGTTTTTTGTTGCAATCTAGCTAATAAAGGCTTTCTTTTCCACAAGAGAATTTTGACAGGGTTGACTCCAGACGGCTTTCCAGCTGAGGTCTGGGGCCTTGCTGAACCTTCAAAATTTTCCCATTTGAGCTGCATCAAAGTGAAGGAAATTCAAGGATCACTAACGTCTCAGATGGTAGCACTTGCCCTAACAACCAAGGTTCAGGAATTCTTTGGAGCAGGCTGAGGTCATTTTTCTCCCCTTTTCTCCTAATGCTTTTCTCTATTAATCAGAGCTCACAGCTCAGATTGGTCTTCAACTTCCTCCCAATCCTTGCTAAGCCTGTCATTTCTAGCTATTATTTACTTTAATGGACTTTGGCTGATCCCTTATGAAGCTTTGGATCTGAGAATAATAAGGCTGGAGAGTAACGGGCACAGACATGGGTGTGGGTTTGCCTGCAGATTAACCGTGGCAGATGGGCTTTATTGCGGTTTCCTGTGTGCCGAGTGTTGATTGAGAGGGTATAATGAGAGAGGTGGTGTCTGCACAATGGCTGCAGCCACTTCATTGCACCTCGCGTCTAAACAACCCCATTTTTCTAAATCTTTGGGTTGTGAAATTTTAGGAAGTCAGAGCACAAGAACAAGTACAAAAACAACTGTAAATAACCATGAATGTTAATCCAACCCTAATTGGTCCCTTCTTTCATTATGGGTACATTTTGCTGAGCTCTCCCCCACCCCCCCCTTTCTTTTAACAAATGAATGATATGGACAGCTATGCATACGTTTGACTTTTATAACAGTTTAACACAAATATTACTTCATATCAACTTATATGATTATTAATATTAATGTCCCGTTAGTTTTTGCATTATTAACATCAGCAGCAAAAGCTTACCTTGCGATCATCCTGTTATGCTTTAGATTTTTGTCATCTCGGGGAAATTTGTTTGAATTAAATTATCTATTGTCTAGAGAATATAAAAAATAACAGCAGGAAAATTGCTTAGTATCTGGCAAAACGTGTCAAAAATATGCTTTTCTAAGTCCAAATGCCATTAACTTTCAACAGCGATCAGATGATAAATTATTTTCAGCTATAGGTACTATCAAAAGATCTTTTACAAATTCCCCATTTTAAGGATTTTACTTAATTCCTCCCTTTCACTGATGGATTAAATCACAACTATTGATTCTTTTCTTCCTTTGGGGCTTTACCCATCTGTCCTAACACTTTCATCCCAGCACCCCTTGGGCTGAGAGAAGTGTTCTACAAATGAACACGTGAAAACCTGGAGAAGATTCCAGGTCAAGTTTGTGTACAAGAGTTTAAATTTTTAGTGACAGTCTTCCCTTACTGCAGACGAAAGTTTCCACACAGAGCCGCACAAGCTAGCCCCACCAATTATCCTCCTCCTTTGAAAACCATTATCAAGTTTTTCAAAACTTCTTTCATTTCACTGTTGTCACTCGATGAAAAGGAAACTAACCACCATGTCAAGACAACTCGGCTGCCTGGCAACCAAGGGCCACATTTTAATTCTGACTTGCTTCTGGTCTTGACTAATGGAAAGTGACTATGTTAAGCCAGTCAGAAGAGTTGTTTGTCACTTCTGAAATGCAAACAAAACTATATTGTTTCGAAAGTCCTGGCCGTGATTGATGTAAAGATTTACAGTAACATCATTCATTTGCCCTTGTGTTTTACTGGGATTGATGTCATATCTTTTCATGCTTTATTAAATGCTTTTGGAGAACTCAAATACATGATGCTTTTTGTCCTAACAATCTAAAGAGATTTTTCTTATGCAAGAAAACTGGACTCCAACTTGTGAGATTTAATGATTCAACTCAACATGTGTCTGTAATTTAATAAGAAACATCAGCCGAGAAATGTGAATATATATCAAACTGACAAAAAAAAAAAAAAAAGCCAAGATAGAAAAAAAATATCAACAGTTTGGGGCAGAGGAAGAAAAGATACACTGCTAACTTGCCGGCAATGAAGCTTGTTTGGACAAACTTTCCCACAGCTGAGTTAATTTTTTTCACTTCTAATACCAAAAAGAGAAGTTCAAATTCTGCTCCCCACCTCTTTAACTGTAAATATATGCAGCCACAAATATAAAACATGTGTCCATTTCTCTAAATTGTAACTGAAAACATTATAAGTAATATCAACATCAATTATCCTGATTAACTATGGCAGATTCAAATAGGTTTAAACAGTTTGTTTCCAAAGCCATCTAAAAAATCCCCTCTAAAAACAATTATATTGCAAATTATTTTTGTAAAGGCCAGGTCAACTTTTTTATTAAATTAATGATCAGGAGAGGATAAATGAACCTACAGACAGTTTCCTCCTCTGGAACAGGGAGACAGACTCCCACACTCTCCATGTATAGATATCACTTTTTGTCATTACAGATGCAAAATATGTGTGGGTGTGTATATATATATATATACACACACACAGAGAAAGGAAAACATAGCTGTTGCAGTAGTTTCTGTTCTATTTCAGTAATATAAATCACTCTTCAAATGCCTATTATTCATTGAGGCAATAATTTAATGAATATTCAGGGTAATGGGCTTCAGCTTTTGCAAGTATACTTATATCAGCATCAGTGGTATGCTGGACATGTTTTCCAAAATCAATACATTTCCTTTTTGCTGTTCTGGCAATACCTGTTAATAAGCAGACCCTTGTAATTAATTTTCTAAAAATAGATATTAAAATTTAAGCACAGTAATAACATATGCTGTAATTACAGTTGCCATCTGGGATTCTTAGGGATGGTCCACAAGGCATCCACCACATCAGTTCTCTGGGTAGAAATTTAGAGGTTTTGATGGATGGAAAGTATATGTGGAGAAAAGAGAAGCAATTCAGCCTACTTTGAGTCCTGGTTCTTCTTGGTCCATGGTGATCCTATTCCAAGCCTTCCTACAAATCAAGCTGTCCTATACTCAAGCTCATGCAATACAAAACCCTTGCCTACCATCCTGAGCTAATGAGATGTGGGACGTTATCCCCCACATAATGTTATCTAACCTTACCAACCAAATGGTCCAAAATATGAGTGGTCAGCTCAGCACCAGCACTGTGCCCTACAAGGTAAGAGGATAATGGATATTGATTGCAGGTGGCTGCCAGGAGCTATCATGTGGATCCAGTCCCCAGAGTATGACAGTATTGATATCAGTGGTGTAAGCAGCTCTCAGAGCCATATAAGCAGGCTTTCAGCTGAGGGCCATGCTGCAAGAGGTCAGAGCATCCAGCAGAGGACAAGCAGAGACAGCCCAGTGCCGATAACGCTGTTGCTTCTCCCATATAGCCAGGCTCAGCGGGGCAGGGTGTGGGACCCGTTTTACTAGCACTGAATCTGTTGGCTTGTTGATGCAAAGCTGCGCCTGGAGCCTCCCTTCCATAGTCAGAAATCAGCAGGCTTCGAGGTCCTCTGGGAAAGGGTAGACCTCATCTTGGAGGCCATGAAGCCACAGCATTTCCTCGTTTGAGTCCAGGCCTCAGCAGGGACCAATACAGAACTGTGAAGGAATCCTGAATAATTGCACCAGATCAAAGCAGTGAGGCCTTGGTGCTTTGCTAACTATGTGAATTCCACTTTGTGCTGATAGTATGGAAAAAGGGTAAATTAGATGTATAGATTTGTTATATAAGAGAGCTCTGCCAGACAGATGAAGCAGAGAAATAAGGATGTGTGCCTGTCCACCTTCCAGAAAATAATTAAGATCTCTGCCAAGGCCTGCTACTTCAGGATCTCTCAATGCATGATTAAGTTGAAGCATTAGTGACTTCAAGGAAGGAGAAGGAGGAGGAGGAGGAAGGGAAGCAGCTGCCCAATCTTTCCACTGAGTGGAAGTCAGGACTGGCTCACACACAATAACTCCATTGACTCAGGAAAATAAATATGCATTCATTCAGAAGATTATCTAATCAGTCTAGGTCTAGATATTAGGTCAGTGGATTACCTCAGCCTACCACCACAGTCTCAGCAAGCCCTGCATCTCCAAGAAGAAACAAATTAAGAACATGCACATTCCAGGATCACAGCATTTTTACAGTCCTCATCATAGCCAAAAAAGCAAAAGCTGGGTGTAAAACTGTCTCTCTATAGCCAAATTACACACAAAGCATGTTGTAAATCAGCTTCACCCCAGGGACGGCAAGCTGTAAACTACCTATCATTTTACACAGCTACGTATAACCATCATGGTGGAAGACACCTGAAAAGGTCAAGAGATTTTTCTAAACTACCTACATCTCCAGAGTAGCTCAAGAAGCCACATAATCTAAAGTCCTCAGATAGTATCTCTGTCTGCTGGTTTTTTCCTTATGGAAACGAATGCGTAGCTTTCTAACTGCCTTCAGCTTCTGCTGAATTAAACACATTCCAGTGCCTCTAGAGCAGCACTTAGGCACTTGTGCTCCCCCTTGCACTCTCCTGGGTAATCCTTCTGGGGGAAAGAATACATAACGAAGCCCTCAGCTGACAATTTGGGAGGCTTGCCACTGGTTATTGCCATCAGTTATTTTTCAACTGATTCAAAGATAACACAAGGGCTGAAAGCTTGTAGCTGCTACTTTTGAGAAAATGGAGCCCAAACAGTTCCTCTTAATCCTGGGTATTACCCACGAGTTTCCAGTAACCTACCTTAGATCAACTCAAAATTCAAAAAAAAAGAAAAAAAATTCTTTTTTGCAGTATTTGAAGGCCCATGTTCCTTCCCAAAAATAAATATGCAAATGAAATTGCAGTGCAACTGACTGAAACTTTATACAATTGTTCCAGGTTCATAAACATTTCATGAACTCAGATTAAATTTCAATTACAATACAAGTACTTCCATGAGCGGCAGAATGAAAGACGCCTGTTCTCCCCTGGCTTTGTGCTCATAGTTAGGTTCCCTGGGACCTCAGGAGGTGCAAAGCTCCAACGCAAAGTGCTGCCCCAGGTGGGACATTCTCTGTCCTGCAAGGACTCCTGATATCCATGAAGCCTTTCCCGCAGTGGGAACAATAGCACATCTTCCCTTGCTACCAATTTGCACAAAGCTTATAGGAACTGGCCAGCAGATTCACTACCTATAGGGCACAGCCTGACACAGACATAAAATATACGCAGAGGTGTGTGATCATATAAAACATATTTACAAACAGGATAAAAATTAGATTCTCTTGGGTCTAGACAGAACCAGCAATAGGGAAAGGCCAAGGCTACATAAGCGAGGATTAATATAAGACGCAGTGGTGAACTGTTAGCGTCCCTGTCTCTGTCACAGAAAAGACTTTTTCCTCCGGCTCCTGGAGGAAACTGCCCTCTGTAGCACTTGCCTGCCTTTCCATCTGGTTTAGCCAAAACTCATTCATCTTTTACCTTGTATACTGCTGCTTTCTCTCTTTCAGCTGCTGCTGAGCTCACCTTCTCCCCTCACTGCAGGCACATCGCCTGTTCTGATCCCCTTGCTAATTCTCATCAGCGACGGCATTCACAGCCCATGCCATCGCTCCCGGGAGGGTAGGCAGACCCTCCCCAGCTTCTGATTTCAATTCCCTAGGCTGTTCCCAAGCCCTTCACCTTGCTTCTAGCAGATTAGGGCTCCTCAGCTGTGCTCACACTGCCCCCTGTCCCAGGACAGATCTCTTGCCCTTCGAGTCTTTTAAAATCCTTGTCTCCGGGAAGTGGATCACGACTTCTTGTTACTCCAGATGACGCACCAGTGCCTCACATTGTGCTTGTTTGTCATCTTTTCATTGCATGTTCCTTTCAGCAATGAATACAGCCTATTTGTGTTGCACACAGTGCCATGCAAATTTAGGGCACTATTTTAATGCATGATAAATAATTACTATAATTAACAGAAAAACAAAATGCCTCCTGGCAATTTGTCAGGACTAGACACCTCTTTCCCTGCCAGATATTTTCATATGTATGACATGTACATATAAGATCCCTCTTGCCTCTGTGTAGGGACATGCATCTCCCATTAGCAGTAATGGGAATTATGTGTGTTCACTGAGGGGAGACTATAGTCTACCCTGGCTGGTGTGCTATGCTAGTTGTGCTTTATTGGATCATATGGAGCATGCCAAATAAAAAAAGAAAACACCTTTCATCTTCATTGTTCAGAGAGAAATATATAGGAAGTCCCTGTACACAATCATGCTTTTAATTAAGTGCTATTTGCAGGTGCTATTTCTCTCCAATTTCCTGTAGCCATTTCTAAAAGAGCAATAACAAAAATAATCTGCAAAATAAAGTGATTAGGGTTAAAAATTAGCTAGAGTTACTAGACTGATGAGAAATTTAAAAAAATGAGCAATTTTAATAAACCACATTTTGAAACTATAAACAACCTTGTATGGGTAGATGTAGCACTGCAAAATACTAAACTTCATTTCACTATCAATTTTCTGATTCATCTGAAGAAGTTCATTATCTGTTAAATTGAAGGCAAGCCTCCCACAGAGGAATGCTATCTAAAGATGGATGTGTTTGTGTGTGAAAGGATAGCCTTTCTTAGCTGTTTATCAAAAAAGACACTCATGGACTAGTTACTATACTTCACTACTTTGTAAATATAAAGTACAATACATACATACAATTGTATGACAGTGGTTCATTTTTGTCATCTGGTTGTGACACATTAATACAAATTTAGTCCAAACATCCAAAGTTATGCTGCTACGAATGTTGCCATCTGGTTTTAATGAATATCTGGGGTCCATTTTTCAGTTAAGCTTTTCTTATTGTGTTTGTGTGTTGCTTTTTCCAAGCTATCTGCATAATTGCTTAAAGATTTTACTGCAAAATTAATATCCTCACTGTGAATGAGGGAGAAGGGCAAAAACCAGGATGACAAAGGCTGAAATGAGGTGAAAGGCAAATTCGATTTTTCCTTGCACCATAGAAACCTCGTCAGGACTAGCTTTATCTGGTAATCCACATTTAAACTTTAACCTGTAGGGGGGCTCTTTGTGTTAGCTAATGTAAGCATAAAAAGAGTCTGAACCACTAATCAGATTAATCATATTTTGTGAGACTCAAAAGCTTCATTAAAAGGACCTCGTTTCCAAGCTACACATTTCAGAAAGGGAAAAAAAGTTGGCTATGAAAAGGAAAGAGTAACACTGAAATTCAAAAAGACACAGACTGTGTGTCTCCTGGAATTAAACCAAACAGAGTTAAGGACTGGAACAACATCCACCTTCATAAAATACACCTTGACGATGCCAAAATAATTAGGACATTTTACTATTGAAATTATGCATTCCCTACATTTACAAAGCTTTATCTTATGCACGAGAGAGAACTATTTATTAGATAAATACAATAAATGTCTTCCCTTTCCTCATATTTATGGAAGTCTCCCTCTCCACTGAAGCAATCATATTTCCTCAGTACTTCAGGTGACCCCTCAGAGACAAGAAAATGTGAACTTCAGAAGAATAGGAACTGGAATCTGTCATCTGTAGTCAGGTTATTTACATTCACACAAGAAACACCCCAGTTCCCTAAAGAGCATGAAAGTGAAAGAGCAAGCTACTCTCCCAAGTTGGCGCAGCATTGTGCTCTCTTTCAAAAACAACAGAATAACTCTATTTTTAATAAATGAATGGTTTGCCACAAATGAAGCTTCAGTGAGCTTTTTTTCATGCCTATGGAGCAAAACATGGTTTAAGATCAGAATCCCAATCTCAAGATTTTCATCATTAAGTTCAAAAGGAACCATTTGCACTTAGGACAGTGTGAAACCTGTTCAGATCTCGGCCTACCCTGTATTGTTCTGGAGTTAGTGGGCCTCTGAAATCAGGAGATGCTTTGAGGAAACAATGATGCAAGTGAATAACAAAGCTGAAAGTCTTATATTCAGAAGATTATTCAATACTGAGCAAATGAAACACTTTAAAGCAGTTACATTCTCCCTAAAATGTCTTGTATTTAAGAGGTGGGTAGAGAAACCAAGACATGACATCACTGGGATGATCACCTGAAATACAGATTCACTCATTTTCCAACCATGGGGTTGGGGAAGTGGAGTTAGCCTCACCTTTGTTTTCCAAGTGAGAAGGAGCATCCTCATGCTGCATCACAGCCAAACTATTTGCTGCTATTTCACCATTAAGTTTCCATTTTTCTTTCCTCATAACTTGCCAAGATCTCTTCTTGTTCCCGCAAGCTGCACGACCCTCTGCGTGACCTGTATTCAAAAGGTAAGTTCACTCCTGGACCATTCAGGTAACCTAAAATACATTTTTACGCACACATTGAATTCTCCACTCTACGTGAAGTTATACACAAATTAATAACTTTGTAAATGTCTATTTACAAGTTTTGTCCATAGTTGTACTGAGACTGTACTGCTTGGCATAGTCAATTATACCTAAAGGCACTGCTCGTACCCTGGGTAAGGTGACAGCAGGCGAGGAATCTTCTGCAGTAAATGACCAGTCACCAAGGAACTGTTGTCCCACGGCAAAGCTCAGAAGGGAAGGACAGAGCTTGGGTGGGCTAATTCCGTCTCCCACCTTCACTCTTTCATAGAGCTGATGTTGTCCAGTTGCTGCATGTGCTACAGAGGCTTTAAAGAAAACACAATGCTCAAGCTTTCTACGCCTCATAGACCTTACACTTCGCACAAAGTTTTACCACAAGCTTTCGTTGTACGGCTGCATTTCTGAGTGTGTGCCATCCTGTGCCCTGAGGTCTTCACTGTTTCTTCATCAAACCAAGCAGCTGTCGAAATGTGCCTCGGCTCCATCCAGCACACATTCCCCAGCTTTCCCTTCCAAGGAAAAGGACGGGAGAAAGGCTAGTGAGTGCCAAGGTCTTGCTCCAGTGAGGAGCTGGGATGTGGCCAAGGACAGGCTCCCAGGTTCCTAGGGTAGATGTAGACTATGATACCATTGAATTCTTCAGAAAATATCACACAAATCTAAGTTATTTATGAGCTGACTTCAGCACATGTTTGCACTAGTGTAAATCTGGAGCAACTGCACTGGCAGAATCCTTCTAAGTCTAAGCCAATGCAATTTAAAGCAGAATCTGGCCCTTTAGTTCAGATAATAAGCAAGAAATGCTGCCTTAAAAACACAGACACAAAGAATTTTGCCTGAACACAAAGAGAACTGTTCATAGGTTGGACCCAAAGCTATGAATTTAAATGATCCAAATCTAACTCTAAAAAATGAGATCTTTGAATTAGGAAAATTAAGAAAAGCACTAGGATGCATTAGTACTATTTACACCATTTTGTATTGGGTCACGTTTTCTCAGCCTTCCTGATACTGTCTCACCTTGTTTTATGACAAGTTCCAGTGGCATCCATATAAACACTCCCAAGAGTGTATTTCTGTGCAGCACAAACAGCTATAGTAAAAATATCCCCTATCAGCTTGTCATCTGAGCTGTGGTACTTCCCACTCCACAGCAGGGCAGAGTCAAAGGGATTAGCTTTCAGCACTGCTGTCAGTCTGCTAAAACTGCTGGAGATGGTTTAAGCTGGCCTGCTTGCCTTCACCCTGCGCTGAATTAGGGCTGTTCCCATGCCAGATACACGTTTTAGCTGAGGTTAATGAATGCTGAGAGGAAGCAAACTACTGCAGCTGTTCTGAATATGCTCCGGGTATGTTTCTTATTTTATAGATTGGGAAACTGAGTCTCAGAGACATAAAAATCACACGCCTGTGCCCACAGAAGTTTGTGGTGATGACCCTCACAGAACCAGAGTCTTTGACCTCCATGTCTGCAGTCCTTTCTCCTGCCTGTACATCGTTTGCACTCCAGCCACGGTGGCCCAGAGCAGGGAGTGCCAGTTGCCCCTGCAAGCAGCGCTACTGGGATGGCAGCACGCTAGGCTCGCTCGCTCCTTGCCCAGCATGCGGGCGACTCAAGAGGGCACGTTCATTTCCCGAGAGAAGGAACTACAGTGGCACAGCAGCAAACGTGTTCAGCAATGGAGTTCAAAGGCTGGGAGGATTCAAATTATACTCACCAGCTCACAAAATATATTCAATAATATTTTTCCCCCTCATTTTAATTCTAGGCTCAGGTAGTGGGATCTCTATTGAAACCACGTAAAAAAACAGCCGACTCCATAACAAGCTAAAACACCAGCATTTGTTCAGCCAGAACGATGACAAGTATCTAGCGAATGCACATTTCATGATAAGTTTTTCACAAAGATCTTGAGAATCTCTGTGAGAATATGATGATAATAATTTATGAATGTCTGACTCTGCCTTGCTTTAAATTTGTGGGTCTGTCAAAACCCAAGCAACTGTTGAGATGGTTGCCTAAGTTGGATGAGGTCTGCATTCCCTGAGCTGCATAATGTCACTTGTCTCTGCTCACTCCAGAATAGACTGCTCATTCTAGAATAGATTTTTCCTTTTCCTTTTCCTTTTAAAAAAAAGCATGACAAAAACGCCCCACCCCCCCTCCATTTTATTTCCATAACTGTTAGAGAAATTATTTTAAAAAGTAGCACAAACCTTATAAATTCCAAAGAAAGGCAACATTGGAATGCCCACCAGTGATGCCCACAGGAAAGCAGCAGATCCAGAGCTTTTACCACCTCAAATAAAAATTTCTGCTCTGCAAAGAGAAAATCCCCTCTCTTCTGTAGTTCCAGACTCTACAGATCATTAGGTAGGTAAAGCAAACTTCTGATCTTTTGATCATTCACAACTCTTTGGAAAGAAGTTTCCCACAAGGCTCACGATGCTCTAAGTCACTTTGGTTTCTGTTCTGCAGCCTCCCTCTCTCCAAGCTAAAACTCATGCAGAACAAAACAGCACTGCTGAGCTCAGCGGCATCACGAAGGAAGAATCTGTGGCACCCTAAGGCCTGATTGTATAAAAATGTGTAATGTTACCAAGAAAGTGGAGTGGGAAAACATTCCCGTGACTGCTTGGTAGGGCTTCACGCCTATGAGGCATGTGTGAAGATAGCTTCACACCTATGAATATCGCAGAGTCTGACTCTCATCTCTTCTCTGAGATCTTAAATAATGTTCCAGCTGGGGACCCAACTATAAACATTTTTGCACTTAGAGAGCAATAAAAAGAGAACACATGGGATAGGAAACACTTGGTTAAATTTGCAGCTTTTCTCTACATTATGAATAATGAGGATGAATTTTTCCCTTTCTCCTCCTGTCAGCCACCTTCTGTTCCCTTGTCCCTGCTGCACTACCATCTAAACACTCCTATCTGCAATCTTTTAAGTACCTGGATTAAGTTATAGGATCTAGTACATTTTGGGACACAAAATGTCATATAGCAAACTCCTGCAAGGGAAGAGTAAAATTAGCTCGCTTTTCTGTCTGGGCTGCCCCAAACACAGTGAGGATCCCATCCTTTAAAATTACTGATGTGTGTGACTCTGCATGGGGAACTGCAAAATTCTTCCATATCATTCAGTGAAGTTCTACAGAGAAAGTCTAAACCTACACACTTGCCTAGAGTGTGTTTGAGTGCACGTAATGGACAAAAATATAGAAAGTGATTGTTCCTTGAGCATCATAAAAGATTTGAAGGGAGAGAGAGAGAGTACAAAAGATCAGGACAGGTCCCTAAGTTGTCTGGATGCAATACGAGCCAACCTCCAGTTGTTTGGATTTCTGTTTACCCTCGCAAACCAGAGGAGGCAGTTCCCCAGAGAATCTGTTGGTTTGCTATATTTCATAATGTTATTTCAGCTGGACAAACTATGAGCAGTTTTGCAGCTGCAGACATGTATAATGTTTTAAGTTTTTAGTGACAAAGTGGCATTGTAGACATTATATTTCTATGGTATAGTGTTTTATTCAGATGATCAGAGTAATAAAAGAATAGTTTTCTATTGCCTGAATTGCTGTTGAACCCAACAGCTCATTTCTCTACCTCTAAATGAAGAGAAATAAGGTATTTTTCCAGTGTTTGGCACCAATAAGGTATTTTTAGAATGTTGCCAGTTATGGACCCATCTGCATCCTGTTCCACTGTTACTGCACAAAGGAAAGAGAAGCAGAACTGCACAATAACAGAGGAGGGACAAAGAAATTACTCCTAGTATTTCCCCCTCTCTTAGCATGAAAACAGATTTCTAAATATTATCACCTACCATCTCATTTGAGAGGCTGCACTTCACCAGTGACAAGAGAATTTGCTCTATCAAAATCATAGTATGGGCACATTGCTAACTCAAGTTTGCAAGCTAGCATCACCTAAATTACAGTTTTATGACAGTATTAGAAAAAGAAGGTTATGCACAGTGAAACCTGATTTTAACTGGGAATGTAGTAGTCAATTTAGTAGGGAAATTTAGTCACGGAGGGAAACATGTTTTTAAAAGCCATATTGTCTAGAGGAACAGATACAGCGCTATCTTTCAGACTATCTTCTCATGGGCCTTAATAATAGTACTTTACAAACAGCTTTTTGTAATGAAATAAGCATTAGCCCACGTGCATAGATTGCACGCAGGCCTCAGTCGCTATAGCACAATCCCACTCTGCTTCTCACTCATCTCGTGTTGCAACTTCCCTGCTTTTAAATGGTTAAACTTCCCCATAACAGATTTGCTGGTAAATATATTAAACACTTTATAATGCCATGCTTCACCTATAGGATGTATCTTCAACCCACTGCACGCATGCAGAACTGAGGCCCCAAAAGGCTGAATGAGTTGCCTAAGTTTATGCAGTAACTTAGCATGAGAACTGAAAAATGAGTTTTATTCCTTTCAGTTCTACACTCAGGCCACAGTTTCTGCAATAACATAAACAGAAACTATGCAGAGCTTAGAGAAACAGTCTGCTGTGTTTGCCTGGCAGTTTGTTTTTAAATGGACAGCCATTATTTGCATCTCCTTTCCTAAGGGTACAGTTGGAGACCACCTTAAGAAGGCCCAACTAGGTGCTCAAGATCAGTGACATTTTTGAAAACTCCCTAAAACTGTCCTCATTTTCAGTTTGAAAGTAAATACTGGCTTCACTGTGTGCCTGGTGAGGCCAAGGTGCTGCGATCCCTGATGTTAGTAGGTGAGTCCCCTCTCCTCCCTGTACCACCAGCGCATTTCTCTACCCTTCGGCGAGAGAACTGGCGAGAGCCGTGCTCCGGCCTTGACATGCCACCAGAGGAACAACTTTTTCTTCTAGGAAAATGTGCACTTCTAAACTTAAAAGGGCCCATGCAGAGTAAGCCAAAGACATTAGTATTGATACTGATGGTTATGTGACCTGGGTGAAAACGTGCTTAGTTTAGAACTAAAGATACGAAGTGCTGCCTGAATATTGAGCGTTAATTTAATATAAGGGAGAAATATAGTCTGGGATCTAACGGACCCTTCTCTTACCCTTCCATGAGTAACTCCCTCAGCTCTCCATGCAGATGGATCTTCTGTCTTCTTGAAACAATAACAACATGGGTGAATTTTCCAGTAGCTTTTCAAATGACTGCAAAACTATTTTGCAAAGTGATCCTGGGGAAAATGTATAAATGGTCTTCAATGCAGCATAACCTTTAACACCTAGCAGAAAAACAAATACATTCCAGTGAAAACCAACAATTTTACAGTCAGATATGAGCATTGATTTGCTCAGCTGGCTGGTGGTGGATCACCCACAAAAGAGTTTGGAGGGTCTCTGTGTAAGAAATGGGAAGTTAGGATTAGAAATGTCTCTGACTTAAGAGGGAGTTTTAAGCAATTAACTCTGCAAGCACACAAAAGTGAAGCACAAAGAAACACTAATGGGAAGAGATCATTAATGCAATCCATCCACATTCTCCATCTATACGCTCATTACCTGCTGACAACACCAGTAGGATTTGCCTATATGAGGAAATGGACCAAAATAGCTATTGCAGAATAAGCCATTCTTCAATAGCTTTCTGTTTGTCCCTGTGTGGACACTGTAGAAATAATTAGTGCACTTATTCTGTTCTAGAATAATCAGTGCACTAATTATTCCAGACTAAAGTATCTTTTATTCCAAAACACTTTGTCCACAAGGGGAGCTATTGTGAAATAGCTTGTGCTCCTCTGCTCAATTTCCATGTGTAAAAAGGACGTAATCCGTGCTGTTGGAATAGCTGTACCCCCGGACTCCAGGAACAAATCAAATTAGAGACAAGTTCCGATTCTCCTGTCGTTCAGGCTGGTTTGTTAAAGTAAGTGAATACATAGAGTTGTTGTGAAAACAGGATTCAGCTGTATGGCAACGAATAAGCTCTTCTTTTAGGAGCTTTTTCTTTATAAAATTATTTTAGTCACATTTGCATCCAAGCTTATTACTGGATTTAATGATTGTAGTGTATAGAGGCTGACATGGTAGATGAGACTTTGTCCACTCTTTTGCAAAGTGTGAAATGCTGAAATTGGATGAGCATATAGTGTAATTAGCTAATTTGATGGGGTAGCTTTATCCAGTCTATGTGTTTAGAAACACCACTGATCTAGCAGTTTTTTGTGAAATAATGCAATTAAACTGAAGACCAATATGCCTAGACAGTGACCCCACAACACTGCTAAAAACCTTTTAAAATGAAGGATAGAAATGGTAGTGTCAGGTCTTACTAAACTGGGAGGAGAGTCCCAATACTGTAGTCTACCTACTGCTCTCCTTTCAGCAGCCCAGCGTATCAACTTTGCAGAGTAAGTTGCAGAGGCAGACTCAAATCTCTGTTTCTGTCTTTTTTTTTTTTTTTTAAATCTTTCCATTTTATCAAGGGAAGTATGACCATATCTGAAGAATGAGTCCCCTCCTTTCTACTCAGGGAATGGCAGACTAACACACTGGAACAAGGGGATAAAGCCTTTTTCTCTCACACCACATGTGATTTGGCCCAATATTTGAGAACTATAATGCTCAGATAACAAGGCTGTGTAATATCCTACTTTAAGAAATTGGATACAAGATATTTACATGCAATAAATAATACTCTTTTCCACTTCCATGTTTCATACAGGTTGCGCTGTCTCACCATCCATCCTCTGCCTTTGTCTCACTAGAGGGAAATCAAATGCAATTTGGGATATATTTGAAAATAAGTGGCATCATTGCTTAGCATGTATTTTCAATAACCCTTGCCATGGTCATGGGATATGATTTGCTAAGGTTTTACCAAGTTCTCCTGTGTCTGGCTAGGATCTAGGAAGTCGTCTGATATTTCTCAAAAGACATTCATCATCTTGAAGCATTCAGCCCCTTCTCACAGCGTTATTTTGCTATCAATTCCTCAGCTTTTGATCTTGAAGTTTATTTAACCCAAGATATACTGTTAACCAATAACTGCTCCAAATTTACTACCAATAAAGTTTTCTGTAATATGTTGAAAATGGACTACATTGATTTTTACTATATCATAAACCCAGAATTCTGCATAGAAAAATTGTTATTAAATAGCTCCTTACCAGAAGAAAATATTGACATATACAACACATCTGCAGCTCCAAAAAGCTCTGCTGCTGGATTTATTTTCACTTTACCAAACTAATAGAACAAATTTGATTTGTGACAAATAACATTTGTCTATTTAAGGCTCATAAGACATCTTTTTGTTGCTAGTGATTCCCATAATAAGTTTTTCCTCAATTAAAGTTTCTGTTCATTTACAAGATTGATGCAATTAGAAATACAAGATGTTCAGTATTCTCGGCTCAGACTCTGTTATTATCTTGTGTTTCTCATGTGCTACTGTAGCTGTTCTACCCTGAATTGAACTAGATTATGATTACTAGTTAAGAACTGAAAACACTGCCACTTTTACTTCTTTCTGCGAGTTACTTTATAAATAAATACTTTCAATTACAAAATTGTTCCCAAAGAAATGGGAATTATGTTGAAAGTACCCCACTGCTGCTGTAACAGTTTCAGATTTATTGAATCCTTCTCGCTGTATTACAATAGCTCCTGCTGTTTTACCTGGACTGCAGCAATGCCAGACTCCAGCCTTGTATTTTATAATGTTTCAAACCATCTAGGACCAAAAAAAAAACCCCAACATTCTTCTACCTTCAAGCTTTTGATTAGAATCACAATGGCAATACTAAGAAGAAGTTTTAAATTGTCCCTTTCTCATTTCCGATAGGTTGGGTAAGAGCCATGCAGCTACATTTCAGTTTTACAGTTATCTCAGATTTTACAGGCAAGGGTCTAATTTTACTTTATTTGTATTTATTAAGGCCAACTCTAGCATAGTGGCACAGACAATACAGCTGAGTGAGGCAGATGAGAGAAGAAACATGTTTAGCATTAAAACAACGCTGAACTTGGAGAGACATACTTCCCCATCTGCAGCTATCCTACAGCTAGTGCTGTGCTCTTAAAGTCATTCTTATGAGGAAGTTTCATATCAGATTTCTTGATCTTATTGTCATAATCATTAAAGTGAGAATACAAGCTCCGGATAGGGGCTTCACCACTGTATAAAGGCATGCTGAAAATTCAATGTTTGGATAATTTCACCATCCTGTTCCTTTAGTACTGGATCATTCTCATTTCTTTTTCAACACAACAATAATTTCAAAATGAAAGCTATGTGATGATACTCTTCCTTCCTTATATCTACACAGACCTTTGTACTCAAACTTTGCCTCAGTGTTTTAAATTGCTTCTTCTTTCCTTTCTGTATACGTTTATGTACATTTACCCATTTTAAGCGTACATCACAACATTTAGATCACAGAAATTACAAGCTATAGCTGGTTTAGTGACCATTGCATCACAAACAGCAAAGATAAAAATACGAAGTAGTAAAGGTTCTAGAGTGAAGAAAAGCATTCACTTTGGTTTTACACTATAAATAACACTATAAATAACTCCAGTGGACACTTCTGGTGCATCAAGTGTAAGCCATGGCATTTTTTATTTTTACTATTTAATTTTTTTTTTTTGTTAAGCACTCCAAGTATGTATGCATGGAAGAGAGGGAAAACCTGCTACTGCTTAGTTCTTACCCATTCCAGCACCTAGTAATCTAAAGCCAAATACTACCCACCCATTTTAATTGTCTCACTGAGGTCAAAGGGATTATTTACTTGTCTAAACTAGTCCTAAATAATAAGTAAGAGAACTAAATGATACTTAGAGATTGTTCCAAAACAATATAAACAAAACCAGATCAGCTGTCTCGCCAGTTGCTCACATGGAGATTCCAGAAAAGCTATCCATAACACATCAAATTCTTTCTTTTTATTTTCATTCTTGACAAACTATTCTTTCACGAACACAAGGGCAGGAAAAATCAACTGCCAGATGGTGAGCTAGGGTATCAGCTATTGGATCCAACGGCACACTCAAAGCAGCCAACATTCTCAAGGAAAGACATCTAATGACATCTGAAGGAAAAAGCCCCCAATTTCTGGGAAAAAGTAAATTAAAATCAACAAAATGGACAACTGCAAGGTGTATCCACAAAGAGGATCACTGTGTAAGCTGAGATCAGAAGAAAGTAAAATAGATCCAGGACAGCCATTTAGACAGTGACTTTTGTTATAAATTACATATACAGAGCAAGTCCTGCAAATAACCAGCTTTTCCTGCCAGGATGACAGAGAGTCTGTATATAAATTTATGCTGAATTTGTCAGAGGTAGACAACATTTTTGGCTTTTCTGACATTCTTGTCCCTGTTCTTCACTGGCATTCCCTTCCCAAAGTATTATGGAGTGCTTTCTGTGTTCTGCCTCTTGCCACGTGTGCTGGTTTTGGCTGGGGTAGAGTTAATTTTCTTCACAGTAGCTAGTATGGGGCTATGTTTTGGATTTGTGCTGGAAACAGTGTTGATGACACAGAGATGTTTTAGTTATTGCTAAGCAGTGCTTACACAGAGTCAAGGCCTTTTCTGCTTCTCACACCACCCCACCAGCGAGGAGGCTGGGGGTGCACGAGAAGTTGGGAGGGGACACAGCTGGGACAGCTGACCCCAACTGACCAAAGGGATATTCCATACCATATGACGTCATGCTCAGCATAGAAAGCTGGGGGAAGAAGAAGAAGGGAGGGGGGGACGTTTGGAGTGATGGCGTTTGTCTTCCCAAGTAACCGCTATGCGTGATGGAGCCCTGCTTTCCTGGAGATGGCTGAACACCTGCCTGCCGATGGGAAGTGGTGAATGAATTCCTTGTTTTGCTTTGCTTGTGTGCATGGCTTTTGCTTTACCCGTTAAACTGTCTTTATCTCAACCCACGAGTTTTCTCACTTTTACTTTTCTGATTCTCTCCCTCATCCCACCAAGGGGGAGTGAGCGAGCGGCTGTGTGGGGCTTAGTTGCTGGCTGGGGTTAAACCACGACACCACCTTTGCAGATGCATTCAGAGTGTTACACATTACTGAAATTAGCCCTCCATGAGATCCTGGCAGTTTAGAACAGCCTCAAGCAGAAAAAGAGATAAACACATATTTGTATAACTATGAAATGCCTCAGCTGAAGGTAAGCAAAGAAATTAGGCTTGGAGAGTTCATAAGGGGCATGCAGATCATAAAATCAACAAACTCCCTGAGATAAAAATAATGACCAAGCACTTTAAGCCTGTAACACACTGAAGATATACAAAATGAGCTTGGCAAAGCACAATACACAGAACAGTCATTGGCAAACACCGTACCATGCTCAGATCAGGGAACCATTCCATATAACCTCACTGTTTTCAGGATTTGTTTTATGATAGGCTACATAGTGAATTTCCAAATGCACTTTCAAATCAGACCCTAATGTAATCTCTGCTTACAAGCTGGACTCCTTTCTTTTTTGAGTTTCTTACCAAAACCCAGCTACCTGCCTAAGATTTAAAAGGGCTTTAGAGTTCCCTATTGCAATTAGGGGCTTTTTAAAATATTTTTTCCCCACCACTCAAGAGTAAGCAGTGTCTTTGGACACCAGTTTTCCTCCATACCATCACTGCCAAACAAGAGTAACTCAAGCGACTGCAATAGTGTGACTCTAGACATTCACTAGTTTAACCAAAACAAACATTTGGCCTTTAGAAAATTGGGTGGTTCAAGTTGCCCTCTCACAATCTATTTTGAAAGGTTTGTTGAACATGACAGATGCAACATGAAGATACCTCTAGGCTGTGACAATAAGAAGTTTGAGAAAGATATAAACTTCATACAGGAACCCCAGTTCTGTCCCCTGAATGTTAGAGAAAAATGTTCTCTGAGGACAGATTATCCTGTCACTAAAGATGGTACAGTTATTTTACTTTCCTCTGAAGCAGGTGCTTCTGGTTCCTCGCAGTCATTGGACTAAATGAACCACATGTGAAATAAAAAGGGAATAAAATGGATACTTGTATGCACCACCATTTTCATTTATGGACCTAACAAGAAAATGACCTTGTAAAATTACGTTCTTCCAATCGACATCTAATACTTTTCACTATTCTTTGCACGGTCCAAACTGAAGGCCAACGGATGTCCAGATGTCCCACAGGTTTGTTACCATCAGAGGCCAGGGATGGAACACGGTCCATTGTTATGCCCTTCTACTACTGCACACAAATGCAGAAGGACAGAAGAGGCGAGGGAAAAGCAGGACCATGGCTGAAATTCACCCAATGTTTTGGCTACCAGAACTGGTTGACTATACTAACAGAAAGATTTTTCATCCCCTGAAGTGGAGCAGCAAAGGGACAACTTCTTTGGGCTGCCAGGACACCTAGTAGGGCTTCTGCATTTTGAGACATGATTCCTTGAGGCAATATGACTGAAGGGATGCGGCTCCCTCCAGTGCAGGGTTCTGCTTAAATGCAATACTGAGCCCTGGAAAAAGATATTAACTCATTCCTCATTTGAGCTGCCAAACGTACCAGGAATACCTGGCAGCAGCTCCCTGCCATGCTGCCAACCATTCTAGGTACACAGCCGGCTATTTCAGTGATTTCATAAGAACTCAGCGGATTTGCAGCACAGCAGCAACAGCAGCGGAGGAACAAAAACAACATTTGATTTCTTTGCACAAATGTCTGTCCCAGACTGGAGTTAAACCCATTCAGGCACAAACCTCCAGAATTAACTAATGTCCTGCATGGCCCAAACCCAGGCTCAACTCCCACTCTATAAATCAGACAATTAAACAGCCAATACCAAGCAATTGCCTCTCCTATTCTCAGAATGTTTTATGTTCATGTCACAAGCAATCCTGCAAAGCCTTGATAGGTATATTCATTATTTATGGTCCGCCATAATTAGGTTGGGAACTTATAGCTTAGCCTGCAGGAGGCAGTGTCATGTGCGGAAAGCAGAACTTATCAATGCTAATGAACTTTGGCAGGAGATTTTGAAAAACTATGATTTCTCTTAAAAACAAGAAATGCAAAATGGCAAGAAGTTTAGTAAGAACATCTGGTCTAGGGTAAAACTGGTGAAGGGTGCCATTGGTTTTGAAACATGAGTTTTTAGCCTCAAAATTTTTCCCTCCAAAGAAGAACTGCAGCCTTTCTTTTAGCTTCTACTTACATGGTGTCCATGCTCTCAGTTCTTTGCATGAACTTGCACAGACTGCACTGGCCTTTCTTAACAGCAAGATATTTAAGTAGAAGCAAGTGCACACCTTCAGGCTGGAGCTAGCTACCACCCACTGGTAGCATATAAGCAGCCTGCTTTTTAATGTTAAAAAAAAAAAAAAAAGGTGATAAATCTGGATGGAGATATCTCTTTGCATTTTTACTAATGCAATTACAGTGAGTAAAAATCAGGAAAGTGGCTGGTATTCATACTGACAGCATCGTTCCTATTGGTGTATATAGGCCTAGTAACATCTCTAGGACTATACACATTAACAAATGTTTAAGTCCAGCAGCATAAAGAAGGCAGAGGGCTTCAGACAACATGGTACCCTATGGCTATGGCAGAAATGGTGCACATCAATACCAGTAAGGTTTCAAATATAAACACTCAGCTTTGAACTGAATTAGTGAAGAGAGAGACAATAAAACAGACACTCAGCAAAGGCTCTTCACAGAATGCCAGACGAAGTTTCAGCTTTTTTTTTTTTTTTTTTTTTTTTTAAGTCTGCTAATTTGTGTTTATCAGCACAATGAAAGGTTGAGCATGGAAAGATACTCAGAACTTAAAAGCTAAAACTGGACTGTCTACATTTCATTCTCTTTTTATTAACCATCAGCGAGTATTCTGCACAGACACAGCCCATGAAAGTAATAATAGAGAGAAATTAATTAGATGACTGTATTTCAATCATGGGGTTTTCTTGACATTTTATACCAAAGGAATGCAGCTCAAGCAGTTTGTAACTGACAGCAATGCCATGAAATTGCACTACAGCCTTGATAATTATCCTCTTCATTATTTTTATAATATATAAAGAGATAAAGTACAACATTCCCCTTTCATTTTATAATAGTATGCAGTATAATGGAAGCAGCTGAAGGAGGATGTTTGTCTTACAATGCTACAGTTTAAATCTAGTGACAAGGAAAGACGTATCACATTAATGATGCACAGAGAAGAGCGCTACAAGCAGCCATCCTTTATATAATTATTCTATGCAAACTGTAAACATATGGGATAAATAATATACCCCAAATTTTTTCCCTTCCTCTCTTTCCTTAATATTCAAGAAATGTCAATGACAACTCACTAGAAGGAAAAATATATTAATCTCATTTACATAAATTTCCTTCTTTGTTAAAAGCTAGTGTCATCAAAACTTATAAAAAGATTGATGACACAGAAAGGATTGGTCATTTCTTTTATACAGTAGTACCAAGCACTTCTGCACTACACAAGCCCAGAAAATTAAATAGAAGTGGGAAGAGTCCTTTTGGCTCCAGATGGAGATACTAAAGGAGTAAAGGTCTTATCAAGTATTATGGATAATTTCAATTAGGAAGAGTAACAGTAAAGCAGTAGCAATTCCATAATTTGGCAAACTATTTTAGACAATATTTAGAAAATGTAGGTAGGGAAGTCTCAGCTGCAACATGACAAACACGTACAAGGAGGTGAAGTTACCGTTTCCCTGTATTCCACAGTGTCAGCTCAACTTGGTATATGAAGAACAGAAGTCAGCTCCAGATGGCTACAAAAGAAGTCAGTCTGTTACCTTAGTAAAGCAGAGTTTGAAATCAGGATAACTTCAGGAACAGCAACTTTGCAGGTAGTTTCAGCAGAAGCTGCCAAATTAAGTCTGTAGAGATATGAAGCACTTAAAGGAGCTGTGGAGAACAGTAACCTCCAGTCTCTGAGCATGAAGTCAGGATATTCTCTTGGTGCAACCCCTGTAAAAAGTAAAATTTATTTAGTCTAGGCAACATCAACTTCTTAGGCTGAATTAACTTACCCTAATAACATGATGGTACATGCTTCCTTCTGTAGATTGTCTGGCTCCAGAGGAGCTGGATTTTTAAATTACCAACATACCTTTAGAATTTCTTTCTCCAGCCATTTTAAGTAGCACCCAAAAAGGAAGATGGCTTGTGCGTAAACTGAAAATACATCAATAACTTTATCTTTTTTTCATATCACAAGAGGAATGTGAGACCGTGATATTGTGAATCTAAATAGGAGTGTTGCAGCCAAGGAATGCAGACTTGGATCACATTTGCTGCAGTATAAGGACACTAACTTCAGGGTGTCTGAATGAGGCTCATTTTTTATTATCCTCATGACATGTATGTATGTATGTGGGTGCTCCGTACCACTTATCGTATCAGTCAGTTTCCCAGAGGTTTTGCCATACTCAATCTTTAAATGGACCTGTTAAAACTTTGTGGAAAAAAAAGCCAGAAATATTTGGCTGTTTGCTCAGGTATTATACGAATGATAAAACATATCTTTCTGCATCTTCAAAGCCTTGTATTCCTTTAAATATACCTGACATCTCTAAGTGTTTTAGCAACACATATACTTTTGCAACGAGTTTTGGGTAAATCTACAACTTCAGCCATTCACCCACCAGTTTCTGTGTCACGCAGCCCAGCTGACCCTGTAGTTTTCTGGAAACATGGACTTTTTGGGCAATGCCTGCTCTGTGTTGCTTGCTCTACAGCACAAGAATACAGAACATGGGGTAGGCAGGATGGCCCTGCAAAACATATACCATACATCTCATCTGTACATTCACCACACTGCCAGTGCATGCTCTGCATATACCCCACGCGCACAACAGATCTGATGCTTCCTCATTACAAAAGATTCGCTGTGTACATGCTGTAGGGCCAGTCCACATGTGTGCTGCGAGTACGGAATTGTCAGATCTCTTGTGCACACAGAGATCAGCTCCATGTTAACAGCACATCTCTCAGACACAACGAACCGTTGCAATCTTTCGCAGTGACACAGTGGAAGATAGCCTTTAAACGTATCTAAAGTCAACCTTATCACTAGGGGAAAACACTTTTCTGTTCTAAAACACACTATGATTATTCAAGAATGTTCTATTCAGTCACATATATACTCCAGGCAGTTATTTTCATTGTTTTTCAATGGATCAGAGCAGACTATGATATTTTAGTGCATACAAAGAATAAGGCAATACTAGCTTTTGATCCTGAAGAACAAAAGGCCTGCATTAACCTATGTGCAAAGGCAGGAGAGCTGACAAAATGGGGGGGGGGGGGAGGGGCCGGGGGAAGAGAGGGAGAGAATCTGTCAGATCTTTGAAGTAATCCAAGGTCAAAAGTTTCCTCTTAAGAATATATGAGCAATGTGAACTTACCCTACCCAGGAAGCCACCTCACAAGGTAAACATTTTCAGAAGAGAAGTCCTTGAAACTCTTCATAGTGTCAAAGGTTGAAATGAGCAAAGTGGCAGCTGGTTTAAGGCATCTCTCCTTTGAAATGTCCAAACTTCCTTAATTTTCAGAGACATTTTGCAGATAACACCAACAAAAGCCCCCTTGGTATATACAAAAAGAGCCTGCACCCTTGGAATAAATAAATGGATTCAAGTCAAGCCTCAAGGAAAAGAAAAACCAACACAAACTATCCCTCCCGCCCCACAAAGTCAGATACTTCTAAAAAATTAATGTGATTTGAGTATCCAAAAATGTAAGCTATCAAAATTGCCCATTAGAACAGAATCAGAGACTGCTTTAGAAATAGCTGAAGCATTGAAGAGCTTCCCACCCATCAGGTGTTCATTATTTGCCTCAGCTGAATTGCCAGAGCAGCTTCCATGAACTTGCCAGTGCTAAGCCTGCTCACACCACGCTCCAAGCAGTTTATGCTGAGAGGCTGAGTTTGCACTGAAGCTGACAGCAGGTGCTCACACAAATCCTTTTAGCAATTTAGCAAAGAATTAATGATGGTTACCTGAAAGTATCCGAGACATCCTCCTGTTTAAAATTGTAGAATTTTGTTGCCTTTATGGATAAACTTAAGAAAATTCAGACTTATGGGAACAACAGTATAATGACACTTCCCAACAGTTGTCACTTAAATATGCATAGATCATTTTCATTTGCTCAAACCAAAGTTATTATTTTTACTTTTTCATTGCTAATTCAATAGAATATTAAGCACATGAGAAGTTTTAAGTACACAGATAGGACCATTAAATTAGGCCTATTCACATAGGTAATACAGCTTCACACTGACTTAAGTACCTAAAATAGTACCTACAAGTAAAAAAGAAACAGAGAGAGGAAGTTTCTAAAAATGAGAGCTTGAAGGGACATAAAGCACAGAGCAGATACACTATCAGATTTCTTCATACGGAGGCACTGCTGCAACAGTGTTTTTTCTTCAAAGAGGTAGCCCCTCGACAATATAAAAATATACAGATTTTCAAACACAGTGAAATATTTTCTAATATGAACATCCTAAAAAGGGAAATCAATAAATGGCATGAAAAACTTCAAAGACGGACCTCCTGTCAATGACAGAGGTTCTTCAGCGATGTAAAGTCTTTGAAGAAGGACTCCCAGTGCTGGGAAACCTTTGAAGTGACAGAAAGCAGACATTTATAATTACAGAAAGGTGCGGTGTCCAGCAGAGATAGTAAAAAGATATAACTGGGGTATGTGTGGGGGAGGTTGAGCGGTGGCTTGGGCCCTCAGTGACCCTGTTCACTTGAAGCCTAAAAGCCTGCAAGGTCAACTCTATATCCATATGAAAGAGACAATTTGTGAAATGGAAATGTGGGTAGGGCTTAGAAACCAAATTACTGCAGCTTTCACACTTTTAGCATATGTTTATTAAACAAGGCGTCTCTCTCTCCTCGCTGCCCCAGATTCCAGCACATACACAGCCCGTTTTCACTTTGCAGCCTATAGTTCCCCTGAGGGGATAGTGGGGCTTGTTATGTCCATTGGCTTGGAAGCTGGCTTGTACTATGAAGTGGGGTAGTCCAGCTTTACAGATATTTATCTATATGTTTTTCATGAGTATATCACTCTTTCCTGAAATTCTTACTTCCCTCTTCTCCCCTGCTCCCTGGCTATTTTTTGATAAAGTGATACAGAAACCCAGAGAAGTGAAAAATTATATTCTGGAAGAAAACTGTGAACTGTCTGGATTCTGGAGTTCTTTGAATTCTTGGCTACTTGAAAGGAAAAATGTGAAAGTTTAATTTACAGGAACAGATTTTTGGTTTCCCCTCAGACTACAAGGTAAGTCTCTGCTGTGTTTTTGGAGCAGAGTAGGGCCTGCCCATGCTCTGAGCAGTCTGAAAGCAGAAGTCATTTTAGCATGGTATTGAGCTCACACTAGTGTGCCCAGCTGAGAGACAGAGTTAACAGCTCACACTTGTCCCTACCTTTCATATCTCCCCAGTTCCTGGTTGTCCTAAAGCACAGGCCCAGGTCTCTTGCTGCTGCCCCAAAGATCACATAGCTACGTCCAAAATATTCATTTTTAGCTTCTTCCCTGTCTGTGACATGCTAGAAATATAACATTTACAGAAAAACATCAGCATCTGATGCCAGCCAAGATTTTCTGGGAAGTTGAAATGAAAGACAAGCAAGCAAATCAGCAGATGCTGACACCTCATTTGAACTCACTTGGTCTTTCTTGTATAGCTGGACCAGGATCTGGAAGCAGGACTGCTCACAGTGGGCTGAAATGGGTCCTCCAGTCAAGAGGTCTGTATTCTTCTGCCCTGGTGTGAGAAGGACACTAGAGCATCCTGTTCCTCAATGGCCTATAGCTCCACCTGTGAGCCTCAAATCTATACAGACCCTAGGCAGGAAGAAAATGAACTACCAAGAAGCAAAAATCCACTCCCTTTTCCTTGTGCTTCCCTGCAGGCTTGCATAGCTAAGTACTTCCAAGCAAAGGTTGGTAGAAGATGGCATCCTTTTAACATTGAAATAAACACATGGACAATGATGCTCGGTAACTTTTACACAGCACACGGCATCCACAGATCACAGCGACTAACCCAGTTTATGAATGGGAAAACTGAGGTCCTTGACAGAAACTCAGGCTGGCGTTGTAGAAAACCTTAAAGTCTTAGCACAAACATACCAATGTTTATTACTGCAGGAAATTCAGAGTAGACAGCATTGAGTCTATTTTTGTCTTTAGACAACGTTCAGTCCCAGGTTAAGGTCAGAACTAGAGAAAATAATACCAAAGTCCAATGCAGTCTTTAGAGAATTGCTGAAGCTTATTTTGTTGAACTGTTCTTTTGCTGGCCAGACAGCAACCATGTAATTAGGATAACTATGCAACAGTGTTTTTAAGGGAGTGCTATAGAGAAAGACTCAAACTACAGTACATATGAAAGCACTGTATTTGTTTTCTCATGCATCAACAACTTAGTTTTTCTTCTGTTCAGGAGGCTGGCCTGAAGGGAATAAGGGAAAGGAAATCACAAAGATTATTACCTTTTTATAACTATCTTTCTAAAAGTTATGGCATCGGCTACATGAGGTGCGTAGTAAAAAGGAAAAAAAAAAATCCTAAATACAAATGGAGAGACCGTATGGAAACTCAGAAGCAATTAACATGCAGACAAAATTTTTAAGAGTAGTAATGAAATTAAGTATTGTTGCCAGAAGATGTTTACTGCTTAAAATATCTTTCAGGTCTTTCAAGATATTGCTTGGAGGATTTGGCATGACAAAGAAAGCAGATGTCAGATAACACATAACACATCAAGAAAACAATAATATATTCTGAGCTTAAGAGTCCTGCTGGTGATATGGGACAAAAATATGCCTGGGCAATCTGAAATAGCTTTTAAATAAAACAAAACCAAAACAAATTTAGATGTTATTTTTGAAGTGCCTACACATCATGTAAATTTTGTGCTACAAAAAGTTAGGCAACAGATAGGATGAACTCAGCAAAAACTGAGATTACCCTAAATGCAACAGATCAGTGGAAATTGTTTTCTGATGTGTAGTATTCGCTAGCTGCATAATATGCACTGATAAGATTCAGAACATCTGAAGTATAGTACATGGTGCTGCTCATACCACAGCTGTTTAATGCCAACACTTAATAAATGTCATAAAAAAAGCACCCTAAATCCACAGCTGGACATCATTACAAAAAGGAGGGTGCAGGTGTAAAGACCTTTCCAAACTGAGAAGCAAGGATACCTTCCCCATGGCTGCTGCATGACAAACCTTTTGCATGCTTAGCAATATCACGTTCAGTGTGTTCTGGCATGTGATATGACACGTAAATATCTGCACCCATTAAGATACCTGTCTTTTCTCGTATTCATCCCTGTTACTGGGATCCCTTAGGAGTCACATACCAGTTGTTCCTCACTCACATCCTGGATTCTAGGCTATTTCTGTAGTCAGTTCAGCAGAGCACAGACTACTAAGACCAGTGGCTTTCCCCTTGGGTAGAATGAGGACACGCTCTCTGCAGCAGCAGTACACCTTGGACAACGGTGTAAGACCAGAGGTCATTGTACCATCACGGCCATTTGGGTAATGAGACCAGAAGAAAACAAAATTATGTTTAGTGCACTAATTACACCACAGGAACATCCTCATGACACAGTAAGAAAGAGATCTGAGTGACCTCCACAGAGGAACCAGTAGCGAGGCCTTAAAAATGAGGACCAAAACACCCTGAATGTAATAATATAAACCATGAGCAGACAGTACTATGATTCAGAAGAGGGAGGCTGGAATACCAGTACCAGTATTTCTGGTAACCGGAAAGACTTCAGGGCTTATTTCAGGGGTAGACAACTGCTATCGCTTCTCTTACAGGTAACAGGAACTTGAACAACAGGCTCCATCAGCAGATAGGATGGGCTACCTTATTCATGCAGTTAAAAGAAAAAGATTGTCATATTTGGCCATAGTCTAAGGATCAAAAGAAAGAGTAGTACAGAATGACCCAAAGTTATATGCCTGGTTGATATTCCAGGTTTTTACTGTAGATGATAATAAGTTCAGTGAGTTTGCCAAGATGTCACCTTTGTCATATTCCTTTTTGCTGTTCTTTCCTTATATTTTGCCTGAGAACACAAGAATCAGATTTATGAAAAATGTATGCTGTTGTCAAGTACATACAAGTAATTTCTGTGAAGTGTTAACTAAGAAGGACTTATCTGCCAAAATTTAAGTATATGTTTGTTTTTAAGCACTTTTTATTTTCATTCTTCTGTGGGAATCATCAAAATATGATAATGTATTGTTTAAATTCTAAACTTCAAATGTAATAAACTAACCTGAGACAGGACTAATGCTGAGAACTCAGTAATTCTTCTTATATCCATTGGATTTCAGGCACCTCTCAAGCTCCCAAATGTCTTTCAGATCCTAGAGATGTCTCATAAAAAAACCCAAACAACCAAAACCAAAAACCAGACTGTTAATTTTTTTCAAATATCAATCAGAATACGTTGCTTACTTCATTAAATAGCCTCTTCCAAACATACAGGAGCTGCACATAATGAAAACTTGAAATGCTGTATTAGCAGCTGACAGCATAAATCTATAAAAACCAGACATTATGAAACTTCTCCAAAACAGATTCAACCACTGTATTCAATTCTGTCGGGTAACATCTACATACAGTTAAATATGTTCTTTTTTTTAATATCAATAAGAAAGAAGGGCATGGATCAGACCTCTAGTATTCTTTATGCAGCAAACCGCAAACAGGAGAGAATCCCTTGCTCTGAGTGCACTATATTACAGCCTTATCCTGCAAATATGATGCATATGTGAAATCCAAAGTCAGTAACTGTGAAACTAATTTTATCAATATTAGTAGGATTACATCTACTTTTGAATATTAACTGCTTAGCAGGATTGAACTGATATATGAAATATAACAGAAAGGAGAGGATAAAAGTCACCATGGAACAGAAAATGTCAATCAGCTTAGTTGCATCTTTCTTAGGACTTTTGCTGCTTCTGGCTGCAGTCTGCGTGTCCTTTGTGAAAGACAACTGAGTGTTTGAAATGAAAAGCAGTGGACGAGAGTAAGACTTCAAAGATCACAGCATCAAGATTTGTAGGGTTTTCCAGGCATCAAGTATGAAATGGATATTCAGCTATTTAGCAGTGAAAAGGCAGCAAAATAAAAGCCTCACACTTGCACAAGAAACTCTGGGCAAGGAGCAAAACACAAGTTGATTACTGGTTGGGGTATGGACTGTTAGGCTTTAGAGAAAGTACGTTTGAGGCTTGTCTCCAGCATGTGGATTTTTGCATATACCTTCAGCAGGTTACTTAGGGCTCAGTTCCACTGTCTAAACATGGCTCTGTCTCCAACACATGCAGATGGCAGATACGATATAGGACATGCAGGTACCAGAACTTTCT
Organism: Gymnogyps californianus; assembly: GCF_018139145.2. Taxonomy (NCBI): domain Eukaryota; kingdom Metazoa; phylum Chordata; class Aves; order Accipitriformes; family Cathartidae; genus Gymnogyps; species Gymnogyps californianus. Next base: position 14,400,165 of record NC_059480.1, read on the forward strand.
GGAATAGCAGCTTGAGGCCAGCAGAACATAGTAAGGCTTCTTAAATGGCACTAGACTGCTATACGGAGGCAACTGCATGCTCCTGCACCCCATGGTCTGTGGAGACCCAGCTCTGAAGTGCAACCCAGAAAACCCCTCCCAGTCCCTGTAAGCACTGATGTGTTTTGTCTGCAAGTTTCCTAGGCACACCTCAAAACTTGCCCCTTAACCCTGGGCAAGTCGTTGCTTTGACTTAGGATCCACAGATTAGACAATGCACTACAGGACCAATCCAACATGCAACTGTACATAAGCAAATCTCACTAAACAAAGCAGAAGCTAAAAGTTCCCTCAAAAATTTGTGGAATGAGGCTCGCTGTCAGTCTCACTTCCTTAAGATGACAGATCAGCAGCCACTGTGTTTATACAGGGTCTGGAGGATAGTAACATTGCCTTCTGCAGCAAAGCGATGCCCAGTGAAGTACCCTAGCCACCAGGATTGTTTAGAACTAAGTGATTACCCACCCACAGATGTCCAAGTCTTCTTATGTGCTTTTATGGAAAGCACAGGGGCCAGGGACATCAGTCTCTGGTGATGCCTGGCCTGCAGGTCACATAATGCTGTGCTGCTCCCTGAGCTCCCAGTCCACTGATCAGCCAGACTTGCTCCACCCTGGCTGCAGGGTCACCCTTCCCTCCAAAACCAGGGTGCAGCCACCGCACGACAAAAGCCTGAATCCCACATCACGCATGAGTCAGATCACAGCCCGGGTGTGCACTTATGTCCCACAGTTCAGATAACTTTTTACGGTCATACCGTGTCTCGGCGATGGCGATGACTGCCCTTCCTCAGGCAGTTTGGGGTGGGTACAGACCCTAACAATTAGGAGGTTTTAGCTACTGTGATGAGAAGGGCTGTCTATGACTCAAGGCAAAATGAATTCAATTCCCACGGCTGCTAAATGACAAAGACTTCAGAGATACCACCCCTTCACTTTGAAGGATAGCAGGATACAGAACAGGAGGGGAAGAGGTGAGCCTCATCCTAAAGGAAGGATGGCTACTTAGAATCTCCCCTCCGCTATTTTTTTTCTAAAGGGAAACCACGTGGTCCAAAAAGCCACAGGGAAAAAGGAAAGCAACAAGGGAGCAGAAGATTGTTCTTACTTCTGTATGCTCTAGATTCCTTGCAAATAACAGGGATTTGTTATGTTGCAGGAAAACTGAGCATCTAGCTGGAGCCCTCCTGCAGAAATCAAGGCCTGAAGTGTGTAGGTTTTTGACCTTACCTGATTTTCAAGGGCATTTTTCTTAGCTCTTTTGCAAACTGTGTTCTCTCAACTTCAGTGGCAGTATCAGTCTAAAATCCAACGCACAAAATTCAGATATCTCCTAGGCTGTTCACTTTCTTCTGTATTTTTCTATCAATATTATAATACAATGTTTACAGGGACTAACTTTTAGAGGGTTTGGAATTAATCTGTTCAAATTGTTATTGTTTGGAGAGCATGCATTTTTCTAAGAATCACCTACCTCTCCTATCCATAAACTATGCACAGTATGGTGGGTTGGATAACATCAAAGGAAGCAGATCTTTTTCAGTAATATATCGTATTCCGTAAATCAGCTTGAAAGGTATTTTTCAGCTCATTTTGATTTTTATGGTTCCTTTTTCCTGCTGCTTGATGTAAAACTGACAAAGTAAAACTGACAATAAGCTGCAGAGAGATGCAAGCTTCCTAGTATAGAAGAGTAAACATTGCTCTTAACAGACGGAGTCATTTTCACTTTTATTATCATTAACAAACTTCAAAACTCTATGCAAGTGGAGGAGCCAGCAAGCTAGCAGTGTACTCCTGGATGTTGCTTTACTGCTATATTTTTACAGATACTTGTATATTATCTTTAGAAGATCATGTAAGTTAAGACAGTATCAGCTACACATATAGGGCATCCTCAAGGCCTGCAGTCCAATACTTTGAGGAGGACTGCAGGAATTGGACTGTGAAGGATAAGGGAGACTACTCTGAGTCACTAAACGGTTATCACTCAAAAGCCAGTATTTTCCACCCCACAGCAACACTGGACTGCAGTTATTGCCTGCTCTCTAGCACAAAACAGCTGCATTTTCTATGTAGAACACAGATGACATTAAGAAAGCAAATATACAAGTTGAAAATGGGGCAGTAATGCAAATAAGGCCACTGCTGAAGTGGAGTGAGGAAATGTTTGGGGGAGCAAATCCTTGGAGGAGACCTGATGTCTGAGTTGGCAAAGCTGTGCAGCTAAACTTCACTTGCAACAAAGGACAAGCACCAAAATGTCCACAGGATCAATTCCTCTTTGTCCCAGTCTTTATGAATCTTGCCCATGTAAACCATCCCTGCCCTTTTCACAGCATAGTCAAAGAGAACGTTGTTATTCTCAGCCCACAATCTATTGCTAGTAATGCATATGTTACTGAAAGCAGCATCACACAGTGATGAAATCATTCTTTCAATTAGGAAAATTACTGTAAATATTTTTTTTGGCTATCCAGTCTTTTTCTGTCTACAATATGCTTATTTTTTTCTAATGTATAAAGACATCTAGCATTTGGAGGTGTTTTACATAAATTATTTTTGAGAGGAATACACATTATGAACCACAAGGGTTTTAAACTACAACTGCATTTCCAGACTCATTGAAACTGGCCCAAATTTAGATATAAAAGCTCCTTGCACAATTTTTCCTTTAAATTTTCTCTCTATTATGTTATACACTCAAGTAGCTGGTGGTAAATTGTAAACATGGCTAAAACCTGCAGAGAACCTTTTATAAAGAGTTTAAAAAGCCATTTAAGATTTAAGCCACTGGATTACTAATTTACTTCAGCATTTCTGAGCTGTAAAACTGTAGCTATAACATTTTGTTTTCATGTGTAGTTTGTAGACTTTACTCATCATAAAAAGGATTTTTTTGTTGTTGTTTTCACAATAACTTTTTGCTCCACATCTCTTTTAGCTACAGACTAATTTGTAAGAGCATTTTGTCTGCCTGAAATGGGCAGCAATTTAATTTTCTTTTTGCTTCTTTAATGTATCAGCAGAATCAGTTAGATGCTGCAAATGAATAAGGAATAATAATATCCAGAGAAAATTACAGAAGTGAAGAGTAAATAACTCAGTGTTAAAGAAGAATTAATATAATGGGATCACTCAGAAACTATCAGAATCATTAATGAAAGTAAAGTATAACCTATACTAATTTAAAAATTCAGTTAAAGGCTACATTTAAAATTACCAAATGTCAGGGGAAAATATTTAAATTATGAAAATAATTATTATAAAGCTCTGACTGGAAAGTAGCCATTTACACAAGCCTAAAGTCACCCATTGAGTTTATATGCATTGATACTCATGCTATATTATTGAGCAGAAAATTATTAAGGGAAATGGCTTGGTTCCATTTACTTTTAAATATAGTTACAATACAAATAAAGATACAAATACACTTTTACTGTATTTTTTGTATCAGCTCCATCTGACTTTTATGATAATTTTAAATTAATTTGATTTTCTGAAATAGATGTACTTGTAGATGTATTTAAGGGATAGATTTACTGACAACAGGTAGGGTGGTGAGGGGGTCATAGCAACATATCAAGGACGAGGCTGAATTGCTGCTGGGTTCTTTGAGTTCCTGTCCATCATACACTTACATCCAACACCCCCCCCCCCCCCCCCCCAAAAATATACACCTACAAAGCATGTGCAAACACGACTATCTCTGATTCACTGACCAAGTTTTCTGTGCAAATACCAGCAAAATTTTCTAACATAATGTTTAACAACTAACAAAGATTTTGTGACCATAGGCTAAAAGGAGGCTGGCAAATAGCCGGCAAATAGTTAATCTCTGAGAAGGGGGCCTGGAAAATCTGCTACCAGTGAGAGACTAAAGCAGCTGAAGGGATGATTAGTACATGTCAGGATCACAAGCTGACATCTCAAACCCATGGATGTCTTGACTGATCTTCAGTGGAGAGGAGACAGGATTTTACCCACAGTTTATGGGGGTTTAGGAAGAAAAGTTTGTAGACAGAAGTAGCACCAGTTATTTGATACGAGTCACTGAATAGCTGAAGCTACAAAAGCTTTCTTCACCTAATAACTGGAGGATTTCCTAGCCACTTGAAGTTTATCAATGAAGTTTGGGTGTCTTCACTAAACTCATACAGTTCAACCAAACCAGTGTATCTAATGGAGAAAGCAGGCCAAATTCTAGGGCATGGTTATGCAGAAAGTCTGAAATTTTTTCAATCCTTTCTTTTAGATATAGAGTCCAATTCTGATAATTAATTCGTATTGTGCTTCACTGACACAGCACTGCCAAATTTTAAAACCTGGAAATGCTACTGGTAGATCTACTTTCTTCCCTGCTGGCCCCACGTCTTCCCTATTTCTGTTTATGTTATTGCCCCATGTATTTCCTATTTGCCCCTATTTGTCCTGAGCACAAGGGCAAGTGTAGGAGAACTGAAGTTGGCAGAAAAGGAGTTGAAAAGACAATACCCTTCAGAGTTTTTTTATAAAATCAGTCCAATGAGGACAATAAGGTAAATAACAGTATTTGCTGTCAATGACAACCTTCTGGCCATCTCCAGAGTCCTTCCACAATTACAGCGAATTGCTAAGACACCAAAAACCAGATGATAAAGTCAGTAAACATGTAAAATTTGAAGTAGCTCATTGACCTCAGTGGAGTTGTTCCAAAGTTAGAACAGCAAAACTACAGCCAGAATGCAGATATACATGACAAATTACGGTAAATAATATCTTTCAGATGTCTGGATAGACTCTCTAACGCCTCTTCAAATAAAATCAAATGAATACTCCTGGTCAATCACAGCACTATTAAAACATACAATCAGAATGGTCATGGTCTCTAAAATTTAACTAATTTTGTCCAGTTTGTGGAAAGAAACATTTTGGGAGAGAAGCAAGAGTTGAGAGGGGTTTTGTTTTGGGGATTTTTTTGTTGTTTCAGATGACCCTATGATTTGTTTCCAAATCTGGAACAGTCTGTTCTTTTCCTTTAAAAAACAAACTAGAAAAAAATGTGGCTTTAAAAACAAAAACAAATCTGCAGAAAGACTTTGCTGAGTGTATTTCCCCTTCATTCTATTTGAGATGATCAAACAGTAGGTTTTCTTTTAAAGTATTCAATGGCTCTCCTGTAGCCTCTATATTCAATTATATTTAATGTACTTTTAAACCACATAAAAAATGTGGAACAGAGGAAAGAAAGGAAGTGAAAGGGCACTACCCCATTACATGTCTTCTTCCGGTCAAAAAATATTTTGCTGTCCAGGGAAGGTTTCTGCTTCAATTCTTTGATGGCACTATAAAGAAAATAAAAATAGTTATTAACACAAACATATATACACACATATACACACACACATGTATACCTCCTGAGATGAATCATTAATCTCCCCTAGTAATTTAGTGATATCAATTACTGAGTTATTTTGTCTGCCTTTTTGTCAGGATGTGACCCTAGCCCAGTTCCTTTAAAGTTTTACAGATGCAACTTCCATTGCAAGCAGTGGAGGCAAAAGGAGAGAGAGAGAAGGGGAAACAATAACACGTATTTTCTCTGCAATATGCAAACTTAGCTAGGAAAAAACCAACAGAACATCTCACTTGAAGCTGATTTTTTGAAACATAACTGTGCAAAACACCAAATGCAAACCCAAGACTCTTAGGTAAATCACATCACCTCCAGTCCCTGACACAATCAGAGAGCAAGCAGAGCAGGAATCAAACAGCAAGTGGTTTCTTTGTTCACAGATCCAAGCTCTTCCTCACCAGCGCTCAGCTCAAATCACTCTCGCTGTCTCCCTCACTCTCTTTGCTCTGTCCCAGAGCAACACTAGCAGTGATTCTGCAGGTAATGCTTTGGCTTTTCATCCTGGTCTCTCACTGCCCATGGCCCAGCTACTCACAGGCATGCTCCCGTCAAACTGCCCAGCAAAATCCTTTCATATGTATAACTAAAGCTTCTCTCTGACCTGCCATATGGCTTGTCTTTTGCATTGTTAGTTCCCAAACAATTCAGTTTTTTACTCTAAATATGACTTTTCCTATATCTTCTATTCACCCTCCATTATCAGGTAGTTGTCAGAGGCTGCTTACTTTGAAATCTCTCTCCTAATGACGATGCATGAGAAGAATATAACCCCTGGCATGTGTGTTTAGTAACAGACTGAAAGCAGACCTTAGAACAGAAAAGTATGTAAAGGGACAGAGTTTATTAAACCTAATAACAAAACAGATATTGCATTTTAAAATATTTTAAGTCATATGGGCCTCAGAAAGAATCAAGTGCTAACATTTTCAAAAGCTCCAGGTTAATTTTTAAAATACTATTGGAAGCATATATGATTTTGACCTCATTAACCGGAAAGGTATGAAGCATGGTTTAACTTGTTTAAAAGGCAGCAGTGGCAACAGTGGCAGCATTGCACTGAACTGCTCTTTTAGTCGGGATCCAGGAAGGACTGTGCCTTAGTTCCTGAACTTTTCCTGAGCTCTCTGGTTACTTCATTAATTCCTACCTGAGTTTACTGGTGGACAAAAGGAGGGAACCATGCAGCTTTGCGTTGGACCTCACATAATTCCTTGACTTCACAAAGCTTCCACTGGATATGAGTTCAGGGGCTTGCAAAGGTCAAGGCAGCATTTTATCCAAACGAGTTGGCCTATAAGTAGTTGACAAGCATAAATACCTGGTAGGAAGCTGTATAATTTCAGAATGGGTAAGGGATAAAATAAGTCAGAATAACAGGACTAAACAAAGAGAAACAAAACTCAGTCAAAGGTTCACAAGTGAAAAACTGTGACCATTTAGCGCAGGTTCACTGCAAACCAAAACCAAATGAACCAGCAGACAAGTCATCTGAAGCAAAAAGTGCCTGAATAAAAAGTAAAGAAGCAAAGTATAAAACAGCAGCTGCAAAAATTACTAAAATGTGGGCTCCTTCATGAAAATTAACACTACTGTAATGCTAATAGATATATAACACACAGGAACGATTTGTGCATTTGCAATAGAGCAACACAGACAATTCTCTTCTCCCTGCTTTAGCAACATCAAAATAATTACTTATAATAATCGTGTTTACCAACCCTAATGCATGTACAGTATACCAAATATTGCTCTGCCTCATTGTGAAACTGTCTACCTTCTTCCTTGCCTGTGCCTCATCCAGCCCAGACTTTCTTCTCTGCCCCAGCCCACAACTACTGCTGCTTTACTACCAGCAAGACTCCAGCACATCCTGACCCCAGGATTTTACTATGGAAATTTTTCTCATTCCTATATGTCTGGCCTTTTCTTGTCTCTTTGAGCTTATCTGTATCATAGTCCCACTGTGACAGTCCCCTATCTACAGAAAGTCCTATTTCTACAACTACACCAACTTGTTAGTGATTACTGCCCTGAACCCACACTAGATCTGCCATTTGTGAAGTTTCCCTCAATGTTTCTGTTCTGTCAGCAGCCATTTCCTCCACCGATTTCACTGTTCATTTGGCTTTCTGTGCCACTGCCCTCGTGCAAGGAACTCCTTGACAGCTTACAAAAAGAGGCCTTTTTTCCACACCACCATAACTTGCAGACTCTCCTACTGCCTCATTCCTCTAGGGACTTCTAAACATAGCAGGCATCTGACTTGCCCAATTGCCCTGTCATAGAAAAAGTAAGCACCTTTCAAACTGCTCATAACATTACCATCCAAGGGAAGTAGTCAAGTTCCTATTGTCTGAATTGTTTAAAACCAGACAGTACAAAGCATCGCACAGTACACATGGGGAAAACCCAATATTGACACGGGACTAAACTTGGCAACCTAGAAGGTGTTTTCTGTCTCCACTTTTTGTGATATCCTGAAGTGCTTTCCTGCACTAAGGTAGAAATTGGCATTTGGAGGTAAACCTTTCTTCCAGTGTAAATAATGGCTCTAGGTTACATCATGCAACTTTACTTCCTTACTTTAGGTATCCATCCACAATTGTCAGTTCAATTAGCCTTAGTGGTTTTATTAGTTATTCCTCTAGTACCTGGGGAGGATCTACTTTTGTTTCGTGCTCAGTGTACTGGAGTGATTCAACAGAGGTCATGGGAGCAAAACCACAGCTCTGAACCCACCTCAAGTCAATTCCTTTAAGAATCTGCTCTCTCCAAACTATATGCTGACGGCCACAGTGCTGGTCAGCTCTCAAATTCTGTTCTGCCTTCTTTGCCAAATGCAGATGAACTGGCATGCTTCCATGAGTGGAGACAGGAGAGCACTGCTGGAGAAGGCGTGGGGAGCATGCACATTTGTGTACCACATGGGAATGCAGAAGCCTAGGGAAGCACAGAGGTGGAGAATGAGTGGAGAAGTCAGGATCCATAATCAAGCAGTACCTTTTTCCCCATGGAGGAGGAGTGCAGGAAGAATGCCCCCAGGGTCTCTTGGCTCCACAGTCCCTCCGTGACCAGAAGGGTGCTTTCTTCACACATGTAGACCTTCAGGGTTTAGCCAAAGTATTCACCCTGTGACCAGAAATGGGTTAGACTTGAACCCTAACACCTACAATTAGTCCTCACAGCCTTCATTTTATTGTTTTAAACCCTAATATTTACATTAATAAATATGTGACTCAACCACTTTCCAGGCTCCTCTGTTCATTTGTGCAAGAGTTTTAATTTTTTCTCTCAGGTAGTTGAAGAGTTTCAGCTGCTGAAAACAAACAAACAAACCAAAAAGCCAGTGAATGTGCCAAGGAGAGAGCAGGGCTAATATCCTGTAGCCCTTGTACATCTTCTGAGGCTCTGTGTAAATTGTAAGGCCTCTTGTTTTACTGCACACTGTTGGCATAGTTGGAGCAGGAGCCTTGTAATGTCAGCCGAGAGGACCCACACACAGTCACCGAAGCCCCAGGAAGAAAAGAATTAACAGCCTTCAGAAGTGGAAAAGTTTTAAAAAGAGATATTTAAAAGGTTTGACTTGCAGCCAAGTGTTAAACAGTAAATACAAGTTTTAAGTGTCTTAACGATTGAGATGAAGTATCATAATTCAGCAGCATGGAATGGGACCTCTTACTGGGAGAAGCCAAAGAAGAAAACTGAACCAGTACAAAAGGAACCCCCTCTAGGGAAGATCTCACACATTTGGGCCTGGAGTCTAGTTAGAGTAGGCCAAAACCTGATACTTTTATCTCCAACCTTTGACCCTGACATCTGGAAACTTAGTTTGAGTCAAACAGAAGGAAGTTTTCTTTTCTATTTCAAATACTTTATAGAAGAAAAACTTCAAGTATATACAGTCAAGTCTGTTAGTACAAACTACTTCTATTTGTGCACTTGTAGTGAACTCTAAAATATGGAACATTTGTGCAGGAAATGCACGCGTCAGAACTTTTGGGAAAAGAGAGTAACTTGGTGAGACTGGCACATTGTTCGATGCTTGTATGGGATCCAGATAACAGCCCAGATAAACATCTCCAAGGGGGTGCTGAAGAGTATAAAAGGTCCAGTTCCTTTGATGTTCTTAGATGTTCTCATTTAATAGCTATCAGCCCTGGTGCCAGAAATAACAACATGTTTAAACATTCTGTATCAAAACACAAATTAAATTCATTTAGCGTAACCTGTGTTTCCAAAGTTCATTTTCATCTTTAGCTGGAACACTAAGTCTGATGTAACTCATGTTCTTCCTGGCAGTTATTTTCATTATTATGTTTATTACTCATTTAAGAGACTTTTTTTTTTTTTTTTTTTTAACAGAGGGATTAATGAATTTAGACTGCACATTATAACATCAAAAGCTTTGGTTTCAAATAAGCCCATCTGAGCTACAGGAGATTTTCTCCCCTTATATGAAGCTAAACAGCAACTTCAAAAACATATCTCAGTTATAGTATTATTTTCTAGTTGACTGAAGTCATGGGTTTTACGTCAACCTGTTATATTTGCATATAATAAATGACTACTTATTTGTATTGTCCAAACGACTCCTTTAACCCACAATCTGTTTAGAAGTCAGATGCTTTCTACAGATACCAGCTCTCTCAGAAGGATTTCTGATCACATGAAAGAACAATAATAATAATAAAGCAACCTCGTGTTCAGGATTCAAACAATTGTTTGAGATCAGTTCATCAGCAGGGGGGAAGACATATGCAAGCATTTTAACATCATGTTGTCCAAGCCATTATTAAAATATTATAGCAAACAATGAGAATACAATAGGAAACAAAGAGTGCAATACATAACATTTAGCAAAAATATTTCTAACCTGATATGTTTCTTTTGATCACTAAGCCTTCTGTTTACAAGTGAAATATTTTTTCTCACCCACTCTTGATTAATGGCAAACGTGCAAATTGTCACTGGATGTGCATACAGAGTTCTCGGAAATCAGCCTGACTTTATAACTGAAGGCAGAAATCTGTGGAATTTTCTGTTTAATAGAGCTCTGTAGGATATATGAAGACTCTCATCAGTTATTTTACTCGAAATACTGGAATATTGCTTAGCGTGCTGGCCAAAATACCGAATTACTCCAGGCAAGATATTTTACTGGTTATTTTCAGTGAGTCTAGACAGCTTTACAGCACTGCTTTTAAGAGAGTGTAATGTCCGAGTTAAAGGTCTTGCCTCTGCATTTCCCCATGCAGACAGAATACCTCTCACGTGAGTGGAAGATACAGGCCTCAGCTAAGGAAATATTTCAAAAGCTTCACCTTTTATTGTCCTGAGAATTTTATTGTGTTTGACGGAATTCAGTCAGTGGGGAGCATCTATACACATCTGCAGTCAAAACCAAAGCACCATCACTGAAACTGTTAAAAATTCACTTATATAGCTTGAAGTTCCTGTGGATAAACACTATGAAAGACCAAATTTTTTAGAAGAGATCAGCAAATTCCTCTTTGGAAGCAGGTGCCTGCATAATTGTCTCTGGTCTAGAAAACAGGCACCCTTGCAGGAGACATAAGCAAATGGAAAATCGCTCTGTCATTTTGAACTATGAGAACGGAGGACTTCTGCTCCATATTGTTTTACACAAGACTGCGTAAAACATATCTGCAGTTGATGAGATTTTCATCCTGCCTCTCAAAATCAGTTCAGCAATTCCTAACTCACCTCCCATACTAGAACAACAAATGGCACTGTATGAAACACCCCTCATGCCTTCCTTCCTGGTCTCAAAACTTTCCTACCATACCTCCCTTCATGCGCAGTTTGCAGTTGTCTACTAGCTTCTTACAGTTCTATTTTTCACAAAGGTGGCCTAACAGAAGAAAGCACACAGCCACTAAAAATGTTATGCCCTGCACTTTGGCAACACGACCAGACCACCCCAGTTAATATTTATATTACTGTAGAGTAAAAAATTCTTACCTTCGGGCCACTTCACCTCAGGTAGCAGACTGCTTCTCCCCTTACCTTATCTTCTGGTCCTCACGAAAGGCCATCCTGTTGAGACTATCATGCACAGGAGTGCAGTTGACTGCTCTACAGCTGGCAAGTCTGTTTCCATAGCTCTGGCTGACATGGTATTTGGCTCTTCATTTTTGGGTAACTCAGGCTCTAAGAGGAAGGACATGCTATTCAGCGTAGAGGTTTTGGTTTAATAAGACAGCATTCACATTTGCTTTCTTGAAACCCAGAGCTGTGGCATATGATCATTTCCAGGTTTACAGATAGGCTGTAGTTATTGATGCACACACTTATAGTACCTAGACCCATTACCAATCTTTACAATTATTTCTTTTTAAGTTTTACATTAGCATGCTCCAAGTACACAGTGCACTAGAAGATAAAAGGTCAGGTGGCCTTTTGGTCAGTGATCCATCTCTCAACTCTGTTACATGACCAAAGTAAACAATTCAGTTGGAGAAGTATTGACCTGTTTTATTTTACATATAAATGTTGAGGGGAAAAGGAAAAGTTGATACAGAAATTAAGGCAACCAAGGTAAAAAACGCAGGAATAATTTGACGTACTCATCTGTATCTTAGTATGCAGTAAAACTAGGTAAAATGATATAGATGGGAGAGATCTAATTCTCTCTCTTCTTCACAGCTCCAAAAACAAATAAATAGCAGGAGTGCTGAGCCAGATGGGTTTTTCCATTTCCTAAATTTTCTTGTGTCTTAACTCTACAGTACAGCAAGGGGCATATTCTCCTTTTGAAGCCCAGACCTAGCATTAACATTTACAGGAGTTATGCACACATCAAAAGAAAAACCTATCTTAAGCAATTTATAAATCTGAATATTTTTTCTCTGACCAGTGCAATTGCAGGATTATCTATAGGAAAGTGCCAAAATTTCTCATGTTATTTCTGCTGCTGAATAACTGTACGGGGGGGGGGGGGAGAGCCAAAATAAGAGAGACAGATAGATGGGAGTAGAAGGGGGGCAGAAAGGGGGAGAGGAAGAGAGAGAGAGAAACACCCCCCCAGGTGTGAAAACTCTTTAAAACAGTTTCTATTCTTCTTGGTATGTTTTCCTTTAGCATTTTGGGGACCAAACCCATATTTGTTTATATTTAGAACTGTTTGTAGAAGTGTTTCCCTTCCTGACAAGACCTTTTCTTAGCTTTTTGTCCACTTAAGGAATGTGTACATGGCACAAGTTCAAGATGTTTAAACCCTCTGCACATAATTCCATGAAGTACTCGTACTCCCTTCCATTTTTTCAGTGCCTTCTGATCCTACAAGTTAATGTATGTTCCCATCATTATTTTGTGATTAAAACCCCTTTATCTTTCACACATGCAAAAAAGGATTCCCTGGTCATACCTTCCCATCAGAGAGAGAGCTGATTAAAGGAGTCCCTTATTCAGTTCCATTCTATTCCTTTCCAGTTTAATCTCTTGGAGAAATAACTCCACTTCCTTTTCCTTGCTGATTCCCTTGACTATTTTTAATAGATTTTGCCCATACATATTCTCTTTTATCTGATGCATAAATTTAAATTCAGCAAAAAAAGTAAACTTAAGCTCTTCCTTTAGAGAAGTAAGGTGGTTTTGTGACCTTTTAACAACTTTCACTATAAAGTCATCATAAATTTGCTCTTGGCCATAGGGCCAAAAATCCCTGCTGAGAATCTCTTGGATCCCAGCCTTGGTTTCAGTGGAGAGTCAGTGAATCAGGGATGTTTAAAAAAAAAAAAAAAAAAATATTCTGGGCTCCAGAAATAGACACTTTGCAATGATACCATGTTTCTTTGGCAAACGCGCTGTCCTTGCTGCTATTCAAGACAAATCTTGCAAATCTGACACCATGATTATATGGGAGTTGTCAACTTATACTGCAAAGGACCTTGGTCATCTTCTCTGTCTGTAAAATGCACATCTCAACAGCCCATGCTTATCAGAGATGCTACCGCCAGCTGGTGTTAGATCTTTATGTATTTGCAGTACTAAACCCCACAATTCCCCACTCCATTTCTCATTATATTGTTTAGTCCCTCTAGAGGGCTTTATTTCACGAGTTGTAGAGTAAATTAACCCCAGCAAAGCATTGGCCTTACTGTGGCTGGATTGATCTGGTCCCTTATTTACAGCTGTCTTGGGTACCTCTACATTCTCCTGGCATCTACAACATGGACCCTAATTTAGGCCACTGACTCAGGCAAGAGATCTTTTCTATAACACAGCTTATCTGTCACCACTTGTTTTTAGAGAAAGGAGACGTGATGCATGGTCTTTTGAACAGTTTAGTACTGGAGATGTTTTCTGTACCTGTTTCTGGTCGTGAAATATTACTCTTCCACCAAGCAGAAAATTAAGGCTGGCCAAGTAAACTTCCTCCAAAGTACAGCAAATGGGGTGTTTCCTCGAAATATGACTGATGTTCATGTGAGATTTGCTGCTCTCTTAAGAAATAGTGACAAAATATTAATCAGGCTGTCAGACAGAGAGCAAAAGCAGTGAGATATACAGGGATGTGTTTGCATTACAAAATCACCATGCAAAAATATAAAGATTTCCTTGTCAAAACTTTGCAAAGCCAAGATAAGAAGCTAGTATATACAAGCCAATTAATAAAACAAAATGACAAAAGTAGTAGTTGGCATATTAGTTGCTATTTGGGTGCTAGTGATCAGATCCTATGAAATAAAAAAGATTTTTAGATGTAAGCTAAAACATTTATTACAGGTGCTTAATCATGAAATCCGCTTAATCGGGACATTTCCCAGGGAACCAAATTAAGCCTAATGATACTTAATGGCAAGGACTGCTGCTTAATTGGGGTGGTAATTCCAGTTAATTGGGATTCCTGCAGGTGAGTAAATGGTACTCAAATAGAGATACTGTATCTGGCCTTCATGATGTTCTGATATTGGTGGTGCTTTGTCTTCCCTAAAACAGCCTCTTCTGCTACTGGATCAGCAAAACAAAATTACTTCTGTGCTCCCATTTTGGTCCTTTCAAACATTGCTTAAAGTTACAATCACTCTCTCTGGGCTGGCAGTACAAGATGACTTCTTTGAAGTCTAGTGAATCCGGATTTATGGATTTATTTGCATTTCACCTGGATTTTAGAAAGATCACACTCAACCTCTTGCCTGACCAAGGAGAAGCTTTTTAATAAGTCTTTGGACTTCATGGAGATGCCACAAAGATGTTTGAAAATTGTTGGTAGCAATTTCAACTGCAAAACAGCATGTCTTAATTAGAAAGGTTTCTGCACTGCCTTGTGAGAACAAATATTTTACTACTGAAAAATCCCTACTATAAACCCTTTTTTCAATACTAAGAAAGGGAAAGACCTACACTCTCATGGCACACTTACTATTACTCGAGGTTTTATTTTAGTCCATCACACACACACACACAGAGACGCACACTAAAATACTTGGATTTTTTAACCATTATTAAAATATGCTTAAATATTATTCAGGCTTTTACATAGCACCAGAGGCCCTGAAAATGAAAACTGCTAATGGCAGTCAGCTAATTAGAAAGATATGTTTTCATCATTGCTTCTTGAGGTCCTTGCTGTTCTCAGGAGGACGTGGTACACAGCACTCTGCATGCTGCACCATCTCTTGCTTAGTTGGAAGACAGGCAAGTTGCCAGTTCTTGGGAGAGAGAGCTGTAGCTGCAGCGCCTGAAGCTACCTGGGGAGAGCCACTGCTCTCTGTAGGTTTCTAAAAGCACAGCAGAGTAGCCTAGCTCTGGAGCTACTGCCTCTCACAAATCCAAGATATGCCCCTCAAGTGCTGGGCTGTCTTGGGAATTTTTGGGAGAGAGGGAATCTTGGTTGCTGCAGCCCCTGCAAAGCTTAGGCTGGCACTGAGCCCTTATCCCCCAGCATGCAAGCTGGGCTGGCTGCTCACCCCTGCGCAGCTCAGGGCTGCTGACTGGAAAGAGAAGATCCCGCCAGTCAGCTGAGAGAGGCAGCTGCAAGATTCAGGCTGCTGGACAACAGCATCCCCAGGTGAGTTCAGATCTAATTGGAGCCAGGAGATCCCCAGACAACAGACCTCACCTTCTGAAGTAGCACATCCAGCCACCTCTTTGTGAGCTTTAGGGGGGCTGCTGCAACCCAAGCAGTGCTGACATGCAAGAAGACAAGCTATTACTACAAGCTGGGACCCCTACAGCCCCCATTCCTCACCGAAATCAGGATGGTGCCTCCACCAGAAGCAGCTGCTCCTGGCTCCTGCTGAGATCAAAACCATACCTGATTTTTCCCCCTCCCACTTCAAGTAGCAGTTCATCGTCTCAAAATGTTTCACAACAGAAATGTTCTGAACAAAAAAGGAAACATTCTGAAAATTCTTGAGGGGGCTGATTTTTCTATAGCACAGTGTACCTGGCTGTAAGGAGTAGTGTGTTTCACTGCTCCAGTAGGTGAATGCCAGCAGTAGCTCTAGTTTGTACAGCTAGAGACTAGTGCCTCTGCACACACTTCTCTGAGCCTCCGTTGGTGTACCCATTTAGTCCAAAAGCAACATGCAATACATGATTTTGATTCAGCTTTACAGTGGAGAGCTCCAGAGTGAGAAATCAGACTGAGAGAGTGAAATATTAGCCAATAAAAGCATCCAAGTCAGATTTTAGGGGTGCTGGGGTTTGTGTTCTCAGGCATTTATAAGCTGCAGATACATTTGAAGTTTCAACAATCAGCAGTTGCAAAAGGAAAATGAGAACAATAACTTCAGAATGAAAACAGTTTGATCTTTGTTGTGGAGCTGTTTAAGGTAAGTGCCATAGTTAAAATGCAACGAAATTCTCAGGTGAAGTACTACAAAAGATTTCACTTCAATTTTTCTCCCTCACACCACTTTCATTTTACTACAGATAAACTAAAATAACTGACAACTAAGTGATCGGGCCAAAATTATCAAGAATGTCTGTTGATCTACTGCTAATAACTCTTTCGCCAGTACAGTACATGAAATTTGTACTGTCATGATTAACCTAGTTTTTAACTTATAACTGACCATGTGTATTGCATCAGATGAGTAAGAGTGTAGCTACAAAATAGTCAGCGTATATACTCAGAGAAAGCTAAGTGGAAGCCATTTTTCACACTGATCTTACACTTGAAGTTACAGATTCCTCACAAAGCTTATCATAAAATATTCACAGAACTAGAAGAATATCAGTGTTACTAAATTATTCACAGTCAAATGTTAACTCAAAGTAGCAGCTTCTTCTCTTCTTCAGAGCACCCACATACAGAAAATCACTCGCTGTGTAAAGCGAAGATCCATCCTACACGTGGGACTACCTTTGATGCAGCATTTGACCAACAATATTGCCCTACCTTTCCTCTGTATTGGTGGAAATCAGAAGTTTGCAGTTAAGTATGTCCTTGGAGGAAGAATAGCAGCAGTACAGAAAACATCATTAAACGACTAAAACAGTGGAAACAGAACTATTTTTCCATTTGAAATTCCAGTTCAAAATTTTTAACTGTTTTCTACTGGTTCATGTATGCTGCCAGTTCCAAAACAAAGAAAGGTGATCAGGATTACTTATCCTCAAGAAACACTACTCTAGCGACAAGAACTCGCACAGACTGCCAAAACCCACCAGGAATTAGCTGAGGGATTTTAACGGACTCTACAGCAATTTTCACTGTGTAAGGGGAAGAAATGGAATGAGTTTAAATAAGTAAAATGTAAATTAATAATCATTGTCATCATGAAAAGAGTTGAAATGTCAGAAAAAAATTTTGGTGAGAGAAGATTAATGAGGACACCAAAAGAAAAAGGAGAAAAAGGAAAGTAAACAATGATTAGAAAAGTCAAGATTGTTAGTGTTAGAAATTAGTTATTGCAATGAAATACAAGGGCTCAAAAATGATTGAGTCAGCAGGTGATCAAAAACATAAATGAATATTAAAATAATGAAGGACAATAAGTCAAGGTGAACTAACTGAAAATCAAGCCAGAATGAGTTTAAGGAATTAGTGATGAACAAAAAAGGACAGCTCCTCAGCAGGTATAAATCCACCAGAGCTATGCTGATTTAGATCAGCTAAAGAGGTGCCTATGTGCAGTCACTAAATACAGAAGAAAACCAACCTTTCGCTCCTGGATCCTAACTGGAAGAAAGAAGAGGTGGCAGTCACCAAGATTAATTTCTGCCAGGAGTATAGCATGTTAAAACTTTTCAGACAAATAATTTATTCACCCAGAAATGCAGTCAGAGGTCTGACGTAACTATCTGCAAACTTGGACCTATTCACCAGGCAGCACTGATGAAAAAAATTAAATCCAGAATGCACGCAACTCTGAAACATTTTGTTTCAATGTTTTTGAAAGCATTATTAGAGTTTTTCATACAAAGTATTTTAAACTGACAAAAATTAATAACTGAAAAGATGTTAAAAATCCATTTCAGGTTGGAAAAATGTTTCACTTGACCTAAAATAATTTGGGGTGGTTCATTTTGTTCAGAAAATTGAAAATCCATTCTTTTCACAGCTCTGTATCTCAGACCATTTATGGAGACTCTGATATTCACTCTAATCTCAGAAGCATCTAAAATACAATCAAAAACTATATATTTCCAGTGTGTACAAATGATTACCCTTTAAATAATGCAATATTCATAAACAGAAAACCGTACTCCAAATTCAACTGAGAACAAAAAGATCTGTATTTATGTTTAGGAACATAAGTTCTTAAATGAATGAAAGATTCTATGACATGAGCCATGGATAAACTTCACATGCGATACCTCTACATGTGTAGACGGAGATACTTAGCAATGCAGGTAAAATAATTCCTGAAGAATATTTTGCAAAATATAAAGCACAAAATTGACACAATATTAGTTATAAATGGCCCATTTTTGAATGTATTACTCACACCATAGCATAAAATAATTCAGTTAAGGAATATCTTCTCTAATTGGCAACACTAGCAGAGTAGCACACTTCATTTCATTTAAAGGCTTCACACAGGAAAGTAAGGGAATTAAAGCTAGCCATGAGTTTCCATATATGCTTACCTAAAGACTTTGACCAGCCTCTCCAAAACACACGAATAAAAGAATTACCTGACACAGGGCAAGCATAAGATCCTAAACTGTTGTTCCCTTACAGTCCCAAGCATAAAGCTGAGCGAAAGACACATCTGGCCACAGAAAGGAGCTTTAGACAGTACAGAAATGGTGTGAGAAGAAAAATACAGACACTAGCTATCCTGGGAGGAAGAGGCTAGTACCTTAAGGACCTCTGTGCTCAGCAGAGAATGTGAGACAAGTGTATCTTCTGTGTTATAGACACACACGAGAAACCACAGCATTTCTTTCCCTTTTCAGGCCTCCTGGTATACATCATGAGCAACACCACTGAAACCAATAGCTGTAGATCCGTATGAAACCTGGTGTGACTCAATAGAGGATTTGCCTCCAGTCCCTGACAGCAAGAATCAAGCTCTTCTCTCACATTAATGAAGTTCTCAGCTACCACCTGATACAGTCATACTTAATTTTGCCATCTCCTCAGTAAGTGTGCCAGGTTGTTTTAACAGATACTGCAACATCTACAGCTCAAACTTTGCCTTGACTCTGTCACAGCCCAAAGGAAAATGCGTCCCAACAGAGAAGCTAAAGAGGGGAATCAGCAAACCTAGACTCTCTTCTCACCACTGACTTTACTGCGTGTTCCTGTACTTGCAACACTGATATATCATGTTTTGTTTTACAAAAGAAAATTCATTAAATGCTTATAAAGAATACTGGGTTTCTCAGAGGGAAATCGTTACCAACATTCAATATTATTAGAAATAGCATGCGGAATAAGCTAAAGCAATATATCTCAATTTAAGTCAATACAAACATTTTTGTATCATCTCCCCAGCATAATCTTCCTGCTAACTGCTGGTAAATGGCTGCTTTCTAAGACTGGTTTAAAAAATTGTTTGCACAATCAGAACTGCATCATGTGCATTTTAAACAAGAGTAGAGCCAGAAGCTAACTCTAATTCCATCCTCCCCTGCCTCACCCAGTGAAGTCCACAGTAATGTGCATTTTCAATTACTCTCCATTCAAAATTCAACAATTCAACAAACTGTCGTATTAGCAACAATTGTGGCTCGTTGGCAAAACCTAACACTATTATTACACAGAAAGTGACAGCACAAAAATAGTGTCATTTCTCATTGAAAGAAATGTTCTTGCAGAGCTCCATCCAGCAGCAATGGATGGCACAATTTAGGCTACATGGTTTCTAAGCAGAGTAGGGTCATTTAAATATCATTTTCAAGCAATCACTCGCTCTGCCCCAGAACATACAGTAGCATCCAATATCTAATAAATATCCTGAAACATTCTACATACTGTATCTCAGAACAACATTAAAACAAACTTCTATTTGTCTCTTCAAACATTGAATACTTTAATGTTATGATAAACCAGACTGAACTAGAATTAATAACTATCAGGTGCAGAATATTATTATACTAATTCATAAAGCACAATTCACATTTTCTACTATGATGAATTATCTTGCTAATGAGGGCTGAAATACAATAGAGCAGCTAATAGACAGACTCTTTTAACTCATGTAATATAAGTTACTTCATACTCAGTTACTTAGTTTAATCAGGTAAAGTATTATTGTATTACATTTTCAAGTTCCTTGGGGAGATAGCGTCTCTTTTGATGGAAAGCAAGGTTACTTGGGAATAACAGGTCATCTTCATCAACTGAGGATGTCACCTAAATTATCTCACGATTTCTACAGGTTTCGGAACATACCAAGCAATTACTAACAGCCAGCTGATGGGTGGTAACTTGCAGCCTCACTACCTACACAGTCACTGCATCTAACTCCACAATAAATAGAACGTAATTTGAGATAATTTATTTCCTAAAAAGAAGAGGCTTAAGTTGTCTCAGATATACTCTATCCATATGGGCAGTAACCACAGAAGTGCTGCTCCCCCATTTCTTGTTTATGTGGCCATACTGTGGGTCCCTCCATTGTATT
This sequence comes from Gymnogyps californianus, assembly GCF_018139145.2. Taxonomy (NCBI): domain Eukaryota; kingdom Metazoa; phylum Chordata; class Aves; order Accipitriformes; family Cathartidae; genus Gymnogyps; species Gymnogyps californianus. The sequence continues at coordinate 14,420,645 of NC_059480.1, forward strand.
CAAAATGGGAACAATACAGGGAAAAGATTGGCCAGAATCTCATAAAGATGCATTCCCTCTCTTAAGCTTCAGGAAAGGCAAAACCACCACCCTGGGAACAGGAAAAAATACCACGTGAGTATAGTATCACATATGATCAAAATGTGAAGTTCTGCTTCAGAACTGTGTGAAATGTTTGCAACAGAACATGATGAAACTATTCAATATATGATTGACTTCATGTGATGTTATAAATTTGCACATGGAAGGACTACTAGAATTAATGAAACTCAATTGAATAATAGCCAGGGTGCACTTTTGTACACGTTACAGCACAGCTCAGTTCCTAAATCTGAGAAGCTTGATTATATTTTTCAATTTTCTTGAACCCCAACCTCAAAGCTATACTGCTGTCCAGTGAAAGACACTTAGGGAAATGTTTGCAACAAGCCTAACAAATTAAAACCACAGTGCTCTGCACAGCTCTTTTCTGCTAATGCAGTCCCAGTCACATATGGTGCTCCTTTTATCCTAAAACAAAGATAAATTCATATGCGAGAACAAAGAGATATCCATGTCATTTGGTGTTATTTTACAAAAGAGAAAAAAAATTAAAAAAAATTCTGGTTTTCCCATGTCAGCAATCAGAGCTTTAAATCCATGAAAGGAGATTTGCATTCATTATTTAACCACAAGGCAAGACAACATTTTAGAAAGCATCCAAGATTGACTAAACTTCCCCTTGGGTCTCCTTTCAGACATATCTTCTGCAACCCCTCACACTACAAACATTCCGCTAGAAAAATGCATCTGCCAGGTTTTAAGATCTCTGCAATGCACCTTATTAGCATATTATTTTCCTAGCCCACCCCCAATCAATAATACTTACCTTTCTGTTACAGCATTTGATAGTTCTTAATCCATCCTGCAGTATCTCACTCAGCCTGCAGCTCTGGATATGTCCTGATTTTAGAGCTTGTCATCCCCAAACATACCTCAGATAATTGTTTGATTCTCCTCCTAAATCCACCAGCGATTTTGGAAACTTGCATTACAAATAAAATTATTAATTTCTTTACCTTCAAAACTGCTGTTATTAATTATTACCATGGAAAATGTTATTTAGTGACTTAGGGCCTGATCCTGTTCCCACTGAGCTCAATTGCAGGACTCCCATTGCCTTCAGAGGAGGTAGGATCAGGTTTTAACTTCCAAAGGCTTAAATACATCATTAGTAGAGTTTGAATGGACTTTACAACATGATTTTGCTTAACTCAGACATCCTGTAAGAGATCAGCACATTCAAATGTTGAACTCTGACGCTGAGAAACTGAACATCGGGAGAAAGCTGGACGTTATTTTACTTCTGCATTCTGTGGTGTGTGTCAGTGATTGCAACTGCTGCAGCGAGTGCTAGAAATAAAACTGCTGCAGGTAACTCCTGGTGCACAGTCTGGTGCTGGGCAGAATTTCTCATAAACACAGCAGGATGACCTGCTAATCTAAGAATGCAGAAGGAAATGGGGTGGTGGGGCAGATATTTTTGGCATTATGTGGGTCAGGAGCAAGACTCTAAATCCCTTCTTAAACTTTTGCTTGTTCTGCAGAAACCACCATAAGCAAGCCACTACAATAAAAATGGTATTATTCCAGCACCAAATAAAGAGGAAAAAGCCTCATATACAGACATTCAGGGCATATTATAATTGACCTTTGCAGCATGAAGATTTAAGTCCCGTTCTGGGAAATCATTACTCACATGCTTGATCAACTGTGTGCACCTCTGTGCGCCACTGACTTCAATTGGACTGGCTTCACGTGTGAAGCTAGGTATATGTATAATTATGTTTAGGATTATCACTTCAACTGTAAGCTCCCTGGGCTGGGCTATGTCTACATCATTATCCATTACTAAGCAGAGTCTGTAGTAGCAGGCAATGCTGTGATAATTGTGTGCCGAATTATACAGCTCACAATAAGCAAAACAGAGCACTTGGGTTCTGTTCACATATTATTATTGTTGTGATTATTTTTAAACTATAAGCACCTCCCACACCAAGTGATGCAACTGCTTAAATTCACCTCTGGGCAAAACATGTGTGACTATTTACTTTACAGATCTATTTCATATGGTTTGAATTATGTCTGGTGGCTGCACATTTAGACTCCAATTTGGCAATCAGAGCCACATGTGTTGACATGTAAATTTACACAGACTTAAGCCAGAATCTGCTTTTTTGACAAAACCTAACATCTGATCCCCTTTCTCAGAAACATCAATACAAGTAAAACCCTGTTGACTTCAGTGGCAACTACCTAAAACTTATACCACTTAGAGACAGCTACCGGCATTACAGAATGTCAGAGGGTATGTCTACATCAGCATTTTATTTTGAATCCGGAATTCACTTTGCTTCCTCGTCACCCCCGTTCACCACATTTTCCCTCACATTGCAGGGCATTCTCAGGTTGCACAAACTGGATTCCTCTTGGATGAACCTAGACTAGAAGATGCACTGGGAATGCGTCTACTGTGCATCAGCTGCTAATGAACATTCAGTCCATGGGTCCAGAAGAAAGCTAGTCGAAGTGAAAGCCTCAGTACTCATGTGATGAATGTTGGGTCATCAGCTCCAACTGTATCACTCTACAGATCAGATTCTACTTTTAGAGGTCACCAGAACACTCAGCCATTCATATTTGGTTGCCTATTACATTCACTCTATTTATATTCCTCTATACCAGGACTTCTGTAAACATGTTGATGTTTCCTCTAAATACGAGGACTGATCAGAGGGTCATCTTCTATACAAGGACAAGCCTAAACATTCAGTAACATATGTATTATTTCTTTCATACCCCAATTTCAAACTCCGCTGCAAAGACATAACTAAATGCTGATGGAAAAGTTCACGAGTGCTACATTAGTTTCTGCTAAACTGAACATAGCTTCACCCTAAACTTACCTTTATCTGCTGGGTTTTGTTACTAAATGTTTAGCACCAACTGTTAGTAGAAGTACCATTGCAGCCTTTCTACTAGTACTGTAAATATTTGGTTGATGATTTCCCTTAAATCAGCAGTTCTCACATACTAGGATACCTATGAGGAAATCAATATATCTGAATCAGAACGTCCTTGTCACTCACTACTCCCAATCTCTATGGCAATTTGCAAAGCCCAGTTTGTCCTTTTGCTCAGTTTCACCAATCCAAGATGAAGATCTTAAAATCTCCCAAGAGGCCTCTAATTAATGGCTGACATGAATACACAAACACTCTCACTCAGGCTGACACTGGAAGTTAACAAATATATCTGCAATCCCTCAGAATTTATTGACAGTCTTTTCTTAAACTACAGCTTGCAGAGATGTTGCTTATTTGCCCTCTAAACAACTTGGTTCAAAAGTGGCCAGAATGCCACCGCCTTCTTCAAACGTTGACATAACTTCATGAAGGAAAACGATTACATTTTAGTTCACCTTTTTCTGTTCTACTTGGTAAAGAAACACGTCAAGTACACCCACAGTAAGGATACGTACTCTCCAGTATGTTTAGATCTCAAGCTTCAGCTCTTGAAGCACTTTCTTAGGAAAACCCTCCTTTCTGTGAAATTCATCCCTTTTCTAAGGATATATCATCACAGATATGGAAAGACAGCCCAACGCCTCATACAAAAATGGAAAGATGAATTTGTATATTTCCCACTGCATCATAGATGTTAATTCACTGTGTGTACAGCCACTCTGCCGCACCATTACACATGCACATGATGACTTCCTTGACATCTGCATTAGTTGCGTTAACAGAGATGTCAGAGAAACGTACTCTTTTAGAGGGCTATTGACAGGATCAGAATGCCATTGCTCTTTCTAATACCACTTCCTCCTTCCCACGGTTCAGCGAGGCTGTTTCTGTTTATAATAAAAATATAATCTGTTTAGAGGAGATCTCTAATCCCCCTTTCTTTACGGAGGCTTACATCAGTAAGCAGGGTAATGAACATTTTAATAGGCTACTGGAAGTTTGCTGGTGGTGTTTGGAGTATGCTACGTATTTACAGGGATCCCACTCACAAACACAATGGGAGCATCACTGCAAATGACAACCTTCTCTCTCTGGTAGGCTCACCCCAGAACCGCTCTGTGGACAGAAAGGGACCAAGCCACATAATAGTCATGTCACTGCTTTCACAATTTAGCAGGCACAAAATACAAAAGTGGCTGTATAAAGCAGCAGCAAGATCCCACAGAAGAAATCTTTATCAGCTATTCAGCATGACCTGGAGAAGTGAAGCAGTATTCAGTAAAGTAAGAATATCTAAAGCAGTGTGGGATCTGCCATGAAACGTAAGCAAAATACTGTTACATTAAGATATCAGCTAAGCTGAGCAGGTAAGGTAAAGAAAGGCTCCAAAATACTGAATATCTCAGATGCATCCTGTGCCTCCCATTCAGTGTGATATGTAACACGGCACTTTTCCATAGGCTTCATGGGTACCACATAGGCCTGGGCTTGTTCAGCTCAGCAGTGGGAAAGGAATTTCACAGAAAAGAATGTTTCATTTCACAGAAAGTGCATGTTGGGAAAAGATTATTTGCACGTTTGCCTGAAAGCTGAGAAAAAGTATGGGTGTTCTTTTAAAACAAAAAAAGTGAAAAACATATAATTACTTCATAGCAGTTAGTATAAGTAACAATACTGAACAAACTGCAGTGATTACAAAACCCTCTATAAATATGGGTAGCACTATTCTTGACGATAATTAGTGTACAGCATCTTCTCAATAGTGTCATGATTAATATTTATTCTGATGTAATTTTTGTTCTGGGAGATGGGAGGGGACAAAAGGGAAGGGAGATAACATTCTAAGAGAGCTGAGTACATTTGAGAAGCAGAACCAAAAGCACAGAAAAATCTGCTTTATTTTTCTGCTTACTGTCATTCCCCCTCCCCTCAAAAAGGCAATGCAAATGGTGCTTTACTGGTTTTAAAAGTAAAGCCAGAAATTATGTGGAGTTGGGACTGCTGAATTATTCATGAGTTCTGATTGAATAGGATCATTATCTCTGGCCTTACAAGCTAATAAATACTGTCTAATGCCTGGGTACTGTTTTGATCTAATAGTGTCAGAGAAAAAAATAAAAAGAAAAAAAAAGTCTTCTTTTTTGCAAGCTAGAGCCTAAATTAGGGAGGAGCTCCCTGAGGAGTTCATTGCAGGAAAACCATGGGGTTTTTTTCCCTTCCATTGACTATAAGGTTCACTTTGCAGTTCTCAGTCTCATTTGCTGCAAAGGCATTTTAACTTGGGCATGAGATTAAGATGTTGCTCAGTGGTATCTATACAATGACTTATCATTTCTTATTCCTTTCTTATTTTCAATAGTCTTATCCTTTTTTTTCCCCCTGCTTTCTAATCTCTTGCACCTCGCAGTAGAAAATACCCAAACCCAGAGTACTTTCAGAGGCAGACAGAGCACAGGAAATGATTATGCTATCTAATCATCTGCCTGTCAGCAGTCAAATAATCTTAAATTGCATTGTTCTGTGATTTATTTCAGGATTGATTGTGGTGAGTCTATACTTACTTGATTTAATATCACTATAAACTAAACATGTTGTATGGAACCTGAATTAAGGTTCTGCTCAGAGAGCTATCAAAGGAGGGGAATTTGTTAGAGTTGCAATGCCAAACAACGTTTGTTGATAACATTTGAAACAACAACAACAACAAAATGGTTCAAAACCCCCATATATTAAAATTAAAGCCAAGATATTTCATTGGATAGTTTTTCATATGCTTTCTTGAGGATTACTTTCAGAACAGGACTTGTTTCAATAAGAGGAAATAATTAGGATATTATTACAAGTTAAAAAAACCCTCGTAATTAGATAGGGATTAGTAACTTCGTTTTCATATGATTAACACAATAAAACCCATTTTTCCCCAAAGTAATCGGAGGCCTATTAAGCAACATGAGATCATATATCAAGGGGCCTTTTAGTAATTCAGCAGTTTGTAACATTTACACCGACTGAAAGTCTTCCACAAAACAGCTGGCTTCATTCTATCAAGAAAACACACAGGTTTGGGTGCATTTATTTCAAGGTCTGACACAGTCCTTGAAATCATACCATTTAATTAAGGATTTTTTTAACACAAGTTAGAAGTGTGTGAACAGCTAGGGGAAAAGTGTAAACAGTTTCTCAAATAGTGTATCAGTAATGGAGCTCTCTGCTCTTCTCAGTTTAGCATGGGAGGACCCACCTGGTACATCTGGATTTTAAGGAGTAAGTATCTCCTAATAATTGGCACACTTCAAGCTTACAAATGCCTACTTTTATGGTATTTTGTTAGTAAAATCATGTTAAATGCTTAGCTCCATTATGATAACTAGGTTAAATATGAAGCGAATTATTGACACATTTGCTCTTTGTACACACAGCTCATAAACAATAAGTAATAAAGAACAGATGCGACATAAATTTAGCTTTGTGAGTCTATTCAGTGGAATAATTCTCCACACGTTACCTTTTTAGTCTCCCTTTTTAGTGCTTTTAACTGCAGTGAAAATACAAAATTGTTCCTTTTGTTGTTATTAAGTAGGGACGTGATCACCCATTCTGGCTTTTCTGCATTTTCTGCATATGATGCCAGTCATTGCAGCCAATGAGACCTTCAGACAGTAGCCATTATCTGTCACACTCCTGGACCAAAATAACAAATAATATGCCTGGAGGTGCTGCGTTTTGTGACTGCTAGTTTCCCCGCATGGCATATGCCTAGATAGACTCAGATGAGAGGTGATTGCACAAAACTGTGATTGTGAGATGACTTAGCAGAACCCGTGATGATGTCCTAATGGCCTCCTGCAGAGGGGAACAGGGGTAATTGTTTGTCAGGGGAAGGAACACATCTGCAAGGAGGCATCCTCTGCAAACCAAGCAGCCATGTGGAAAAAGGAAGGGGAGAATCACAGTGCAGCAAGGCTGCATTCAAGCCTAATAAAATGAATGACAAAAAGAGATGAAAAATGCAACAAGATATTAAATGACCAGGTTAAAAAGCCTGTTACTGGTGGGCTCTGGATTAAAAAGAAAACAAGTTGTCTCCAGGCAGTATGGTTCTTTTAAAATGATCAGGTGAAATTCTGTGACTCCCAGCAAGGACAGTTAAAGCAACAAACCCAGGAAATGTAAATGCATTCCCCACAGCAAAAATGGGCACAGAGCAACCAGTCTTCCTGTATGTTCTCACTTGTAACATGGTGGCTTGATAGTCACCAACCCTTTGCTGCAAAATTTTCTTCTTCCAGCTTTTTAATCTTCCATTTAAAATATTTACTTTCCATGTGATCACTGCATAGAAAACTGACATCATCCCAACCTCCTTTCTAGAGCAAAGCTATTGGAATTGAGAAATGAAAAACCATCAATGTCAAGCCAGGCAATTAGGGCATCAGTCACATCAGTGGGAACTTGCCTTTAATGTCAACTGGGGCAGAAACAGGCCCTTAGAGTATATTAAGGACTATTTTATACTCTTTCAGTATCTTCTATTTGATCAGAAATAAACTGGAGCAAACAAGCTAATTAATCGCATACAGAACAAATTCCCCAGTCTTTTCAGCCTACATCTTAATTATTTATTTTCTAACTACAGAATAACAAACATACTAATCTCAACATAAGTAATATTTACTAGAAATAAATCAACTGATTATAGCTTCACTGACCTATAGGCTATAGGAAAGAGCCAAAATTCTTTAAGTTTCATAAAACCATCTGTACTCATTATTCCATTCATTACACCTACTAATGGGCATCTGGAAAAGAGCCACACAAAACAAGAGTTAGGAGAGGTAATCCTTGGAGTTCCTACACTCATTTAGCTATGCTAACGTAGAAAAGCTGTGCTTTTTTTTTTTTTAAATGATGCCTTCTAAACTCTCTATAAAATAAGCAGAGCATTGAAAAATACCTTCTAATCAGATCTACCTGCAATCGAAAAAGCATCTACCTCAAGTAATTAAATGAAATTTGCAAACAGAATTGGACAAATAATAGCTCTTTTTGCTTTGATGGGTAACTTGGGCCAAATAGAACTATAAAAATATTTCAAGAAACAAACATTACAGAAATCAAAATAGCAATTACTCTGCACCAACCTAGAGTGAATTGCTTCATTTTATTTTCAAATAACTTATTTTAAAACTTTTTTCCCCAAATGGAGGTTGACTTTTAAACAGGAAATGAGTCTCTGAAAAGTTAGTTTCATTAAAAAATGTTCAAATGAAACATTTTGGCATGTTCTAAAAAAATCAGTATTCTCATCTTTTTCTTACTTTTTTTTTCCTGCCAAAATTATCCACTGCAATTAATCTAAATAGTCAAATGCTTGTAATGTCTTAAAAAATGCTACTTTGGGGGAGCTTATTTCCCTAGAACAAATGTTATTCGGTCCTATTCACAAACTTTTGGGATAAAGTTTTGAGTTTAAGAATCTCTCTTCAAAAATATGCCAAAAATACGCTAAAAGCAAAGTACAAACTCTAAGACTTACATGGGGCATGCTGCTCTGCAAATGAATAGAGTTTTGAGCACAGTGCCATGCAATAAAGTCAACATTACAGGTAGTTGCATGGCACATGGGCATATATTTTTCTACAGAAAATATCAGGCAAGAATATGGGAGCATCAGTTAAGCAACCAGTGAAAGTACCGACCTGTTTGACCGTCAGCTAAAAAGAAGATAACCCTGTAAAGGCCCTTCCACTCACACTGGAGTGTTCCTTCTTGAAGGGAAAAAAGGATGCCGGTTGTTTTAGTAACTACAGTTACTCAAGAGTCTTGTTAGAGAAAAATAGACAGGTCATTAACATGGTGGCAACACAAGGGCGCGTCACAAATTTATCTCAAAACTGTTTTAATGGGAAATTGGGCTTTCAACTAAACCAAGTGGTCTTCGGTTAAGTATTTATTTACCAGGAAAAAATAGAAACTGAATTGGAAAAACCCTAGAATATTTTTTCCTGAAAAATGGGGGGGGGGGGGGGTTCCTGCCTTTGACATTCACAAAGGTGAGTTTCCTATAGGTAAACTGGTCATGGGCAACAAAGAAGTATGTACTGCTGAAGAAAGAGGGGTTTGTTTTCTTGGTGATCTGCCCACATTTCCCACTACCTGACCAGAACTCCTGAGGTGTACCTTCAGTCTCAAAGCAGACCATGCAGCAGCAGTAGCATAATTGAGAATAAAGATGGGTTGCCTGAACAAACAGAACCCAAGTCTGACGAATAACTTCCTAAAAAAAGGACAGATCTACATACTACTCGATGTAAAAAACATGAAAGTACAGACAAAGTGGTGGGAGGAAAGACACAAGCTGGTTTTTAGGTTTTACTTGTTGGTTCTGTGCTCTTGTCAACAAACAAGTCTGTGTAGCCTTGTGGTGCCTGGGGAGTGTATTTTAAAGCTCAAATTCAGAGCACTTATCCTTCTGCTAAATTCAGAGTCCTAGAAATCTGTAAACTTTCTATCCTACATATAATATGCTACAAATTTTTACACGTATAATATTTTCATATTTTAAACAGTTGGACGAGATGATCATTGTAGGTCCCTTCCAGCTGAAATATTCTATTCTATTCCAAACTCTTTGAGACAGCAGAATTCTTTTCTAGTTCTATTATATTGTGTGCATAATTAAAGCTTACATTTTTTATGAGATTGGAAAATTATATGAAAACTTTTTAAAAATACTAAAGTGACAGAAAATATAAAAATCACCATTTCTCTCCTAAAGTTTTTACCATGGATCTTACGAATATGATTTAAAACCGTTTTATTACACTACTTAAAGGTTTTTATGGTTTTTTAATTATTAAAACTGTAGTTCTGAGCGAGTTTCCTTCTGTTGAAACACTGAAGAGAATTTGCATCTAATTGCCAGGATACCAGCATGTGCTTTAAAATTGAAGAACATTTAAATATTTTAAATAGTGCTTCTATCCTATTAGTTTTGAAAATTATAAAGGTCAACCAAAAAAGCAAACTGGCAGCAAAGCAGTGCTTTAGGAGTGGTTCTCAGGCAGCACTTATTGTCTTTCTTTCACCATACAGAAGACATCGAAATACTCCTAAAGCTACCCTCATCCTGGAGGCAGAACTCAGAGTATGCATTTGTGTCTTCACACCCGCTGGCTTTTAGTGAGCTTTTCTACTCAAAAAAACATGAGAAACAATTGTTCGAGTCTCCTCCACCTTCTTCATAACAGCTTTTTCAACTATTTTAAACACTTTCTACTAACTCATTGAAATTTGGATGGAATAAAATAAAATATGCCACAGACTAATAACAAGGAAAGGTTTCTTCTACTTGGTTGTGTCTATTGCACCACGCTGATCTGTTAAATATCACTTATATGAGAAGGAGGCTAATGAAATAGAAAGAAGCAAAATTTGACCTGCAAAATCTGTGAGATTTTTTGTGAGAGACAGAAAAAAACCCTTGTTTTGACATCAAATAGTATAAAACCTCAATAACATGTGGCTTTTTAAATCTTGAAATTGTACAGGATTGTTGCATGTAGACTCAGATTAGACAGACAAAGTGCAGTAGAAGCAAAGTCAGAAAAATTTCTAAGAAGACGATAGAATTTCAAAGATTTTGCAATGATATTAAGGGCATAAAAAGAGCATTTAATCTAGAATTAAGTGAATGAATCTTACAAGAGTCGGGAAACTTTCTGAAAGGGACAGAATGTCTCAATGTCTTTGCAACTGAACACTAAATATTTTATATTTAATAAAGAAGGGAAAATGCTTTTGAAAATAATGGATTAAATTGTTAGATAATTAAATATTGTGAATTCTTATGGATGATAAAACCAGACTGAGTGGATGTCATGATTTCTTTTCTGTATAAAGTAGTAAAAGCAGTAAGATGTAGTTAGTCCTGGAACACAAAATGGTACAACTGGCTTACAGTATCTTGAAAAGAACAAGACATTTTAAAAAGTGAAGGGAAAGAAAAAGACATTATAAAATGTGGTGGAGGTAGCAGCGAGTCTGTATGACCATTCATGAAGAAGCCTCACCCTACAGAGAAGAAATAGGAAGACTTTTCATAGGAATTTGGGCCCTAGGACATTAATGCAAGTTTTGTTCTTATGACAAGATAAGGCAGGATTTCACTGCTACCTCAAAACTGAATTTTTGAACATAGGAAATCAAAGCAAGAATAATTCGAAAAAGAAATGCTGTGCTAAATGAAGTCTATTTTCTCTCCTACATGCTTTACTTCAGTGGGTGTATTAATACTAAGCATGTGAGTAATCATTTGTTGAATTGTGTCCAAATTGTTTGCTTGCCTGAACCAAGTCAGATGAAGTAGATGTGGACAGCTCAAACTCAAGAACAGCTATCTCATTTTCTTTCCTTAATTTCAGACATCACACCTTGTTCAGTTTACACCCCTGGCAGTCTACTAAATCATTCTTCTTCAGCACAAAAATAGCACAAACAGCCTACATTCCACTTTACACAGAAGTGAGAACAGAAAGTATTCAGTTTAGCAGGCACTCCAAATGAAGTATTTCCCCTCCTACCAGGCCTTACGTCTCTGTTCCAGCTGTATTTTTCTACCTTATTGTATAGTTCTCTGGTAGAACCTTGTTGCCTTGCTAGAAAAACGTACAATGAAATTAGCACGCTGGCCAACAGTGAATCACAGCTGGTAGTGATGATAGGCAGCTCTAAAGATGTCTCTATTACTTGTCCATGCAAGAGCTAGGACAAGAGGAAATGGCCTCAAGCTGTGCCAGGGGAGGTTTAGATTGGATATTAGGAAAAATTTCTTCACCGAAAGGGTTATCAAGCCCTGGAACAAGCCGTCCAGTGAAGTGGTTGAGTCACCATCCGTGGAGGCATTTAAAAGACATGTAGACGTGGCTCTTAGGGACATCGTTTAGTGGTGGACTTCGTAGTGTTAGGTTAATGGTTGGACTCGATGATGTTAAGGGTCTCTTCCAACCTAAATGATTCTAAGATAAGTCATTGGTTTATGCTATTTTATACACATAGGTATATTGTAATGTGTTTCACTAATCTGTGCACATATATATATATGCATATATCTTTCATAAGCTTTCCTAATTTAGCACTGATCTCAAATAGAATTTTTGCACAGTAATGTGTGTTGTATCTTGCTGCTAGATTTAAACTTTGTATTGTCATCTTAAAGTGAATGCTAATCAGTAAACATGTATGTGAGCATTTAAGATGGATCATAAGATGACGCTGTTCAAGAAGGTATCTGCTCCTGACTATAACTGTGTTGCAATGTTGCCACACCAAAATAAGTTCATAAAATGTGAAATTTTTTTCTGTTCTAACAGCTAGTAACAAAATATTTGAGAGATTTTTTGTGGAAAACTGGAGTGAAAGATATCAGTATCTGATTACACTAATAGGTCACTCTTCTATGCTAACACTTGCCTATAAAAGTTTCAATTAGAGCTACTCTTTTTTACTCGGAACCAAGTGGTCAAAAGCCCCAAATAATCCCTGACACCATCAAGAGCTGAAGGGATTGGGAACTTCACAGGTGGTTCTCAAACAGGATGTGACAACAGCACTCTGTGGGGATCCATCGCTCTGTGGAGAATTGGCCAGGGCTGGCCATGTTGACCTTCAGGGACCCTTCAAGCTCATTCCTCTAACAAATCCCTGAGGCCAGCACAAGTCCTCAAGAGAGCATATGATATAGCTGTAGCCCAGGAAACATATTTAGACTGTCCAAGATGCAGATGTTGGCTGTGTGCCTGTCTCTGAGCCAACGGATAAGTCACAACTATATAGAATGGAATTCTATATTGAGAAATCTCTGTGCAACATCCAAGCCACTCACCTGCAAGTCCCTAGTTTGACCAAGGTAGGGCAGGAATTTGAGGTTTCCAGGCAAACACCCCGAAGTGGGTGCCTCATGATGTGCAGTTTCACCCTTCATCTGAGGAAGCATCAACAAAACTCGTACGTTCTTGAAAAAAGTCTTTCCATAAATCAGATTTTTCTGGAAAAACAAATCAAGCATTTTCCAGTTCTTTCCACTGTGACCTAGTCTTACTTTCTCTCTGGCAGATATCCCTGAGAAATGGCATACAAAGCAGAAAAATGTTGATTTGCCATGTTCTACCTCAGTCTGATTTAGCATAAGACTGCAGTATTTTTCTGTGTCTTTTATATCCCCAATCACTTGATTACGGAGTTGCATCATTGCTGAACCCTGGCCCATAAAAAATGAGGGAACACAATGACAGTCAGCCAAAACAACACAAACAGCTGCTTGTCTAGACATATTAGTAGTGTCCTGAAACCCTGGCAGCCTGGTGACATAATCTAAAAAAATTTGCACCACTATTCTTGAAATGTTTTATTGTGATTATGTAAATCTACTCATTTATTTTCACTGGAAAACATAAAAATGCAGGCAAAAGAAATCATGAATCATTTCCCCCTTAGTTCCTAACTAACAGTATGATTCAAAGGGAGGTATCAGCAAGCTTTTTTCTCTAATGAAAGACTCCTAAGAATAGCATATTCTATAACATGAAGGGACAAATTAATAACAGTGTTACAATATAATTATTTTCTTTCTGTTATGTGTGCTTATTTTGCTGTGGCAATTATTTGTTTATAAGCCATTAAGTTATTTGCAAAGCCTATTTGATGTTCCACCTCTGATTTAATTAGTAGAAGACAGTCCCTTTGCAGTAAACAAAAAAGTTTAACTTTTTTTTAAATTCCCAGTCAAATTTATCATTTCATTTCTTTGGTTTTTATATCCACTTCTAATTATAAATAGATGGCTTTGTTCAATTAAAACGTGCACATAAACTCTACAAAATATGTAACAGATCGCCACCAATGACACAAGGTATCAATTGTCCCCACACAATCACTCTGTACTCAAAGTTCCTAGTTCCTCAAATTCTGAAGAAAAAAAATAAATTTAAAAAAGGAAAGCAGATAACGGGCTCTGACTTGCCCTAGCCATAAAAGATGTTGACATCTGTAGTCAAAACAAGGAAGAAGTCCTAGAGTCACAGGCCAGAACTTTGGGTGCTTCACTTCCCCTCCCCTTGTTTGTGTGATTTTTCAAAGTTACATCAGGTTGTCAGTGATCCAACCTGCAACTCTTCCTGATTTCAACTTGATTGCAGCTTTGAAAAACTGTGCACCTTTGAAAACAGGGCACCTTTGACAACTGAGCCCTACACCAAATATCTCCAAGTTTCAAGAGCATTTAATGGCTAGAGATATTCTGACTTCCTTGGCTGCTCAGAAGGGACTTAGAGGTAGACAAGACGAATAACAGGATCAGAATTTGACCCCCTGTTTTTGTCACTTTAATATTTGGCATTTCTGTGGCCTAAAAAGACTAGGGAAATCATTTAAGAACTAATGAAGAGCTATTTACCTCCTAAATCTTCTTCCCTTGAGTAATGAAATAATTACCCTCCCATAATCATGGAAATATTCAACTTGAATCTTAAATTGAGCTGTTGTGAAAAGTGGTAGTGATGTTACATAGGTGATCACCATGGTAACGTTTAGAAACTGCACTGTCATCAAGCCAAGAATATAGTTTTGCTTTTCCCATAAGAACGGTATAAGAGACCAGGACTGAACTCTTCCAAGATCCCATAATGATAAGTGAAAGCGAACATTTATCTGTCTTACCCACTGGGACAAAGACTTTAAAAAAAAAAAAAAAAAAGAGCAAAAAACCTCAAAAAACTCACAACCCAACCACCAGCACACTGTCCATAAACTGAATTACTTTGTAATGTGATATTATTGTTTGTTAGTTTTGTTTTGTTTACTCTCTGTACATTAACTCAAGGCAGATCCCAAAGGAACAACGTGGTAGGACTACAAGGAGAAATCAAAAGATTTTATTTGCATAACTTGGATAATTAGACATCCTGCAGACTATTAGAGCAGTTACTTACCTTTTAAACTGTGGCTCTTTTACAAATGAGCCCTTTCTTTCTGCTCGATTCTTTGATTTCTTATGCAATATGATTTTCTAAACTGGCAGTGGTCACTGCATCTGAAGCCTGTTCACTTCAGGCTACCCAGTCCAAGTGTCCCAAGCATGAATCTTGCTCACTGTTCAAGGGACAGCTCAAGGGGTGATCAATACTAACAACATTGTTTTCATCAACAGCCTAAGAGATACAATGAAAGACCATACTTTGAATATTCACCCTTTACAGAAACGGTCTGAGATTAAAACCTCTGAGATTATGTAAAACATACCGGACAGCAGAGAAGAGATGGGCAATTTTTGCTACATTTTTGCAGAAACCACAGGATGAACTAATGTTCACCGCAAATAAGTGATTGGAGGCTCTGTATCAAAGCCGAAGGAGCTAAATGTCTCCCAGCTCAAAGATACCATGATTTTCACTTTGACAGTTGCTTTTCTGCCTAAATGCTGTGTGGTATGAAAGCATAACCATTCAAAGGAGAGATTAAGTATCTGGGATACTAATTTTACATTAAGCAGAACAGAGAAACTGAACTGTCAATGATGCTAGAGCACACACTGCTGTGGAGATAGTAGACAAGATGCCTAAACAGCATGTGCAGTTTACAGCTGAGATAAGAAGGATGATGTTTTTTTCATAACATGTACAGTTCATTAAAAATCCAGATCATAAAATAGAAGATTTTCAGGAAGGATGTATACTTCTAGCAAATTACCAGGAAGTGGAGGATTACATTCTCCTGTAAAGGACATTCTTTCTACTTAAGAATTAATATACCTGAGGAACATTGACGTTCATTCTTCGGGCAGTATAAGGAAAGCTTCCTGCCAGGATACTGCAATAAAATAGGAAGCAGCAGGTGAGGTGAGAACAGTAATAAAGGCAACATATCCAGGCTTTGAAAAGATTCTCAGTTTCCCGTGAACTAACAAGTGATCTACAGAGCGCATAGTGGATTTCTAAAGGCCTAACCTTCATCTAGTGGTTACTGAATTAAATTATTCTCTGATAATAATAGGATTCATCTCTCCTAACTTTAGCTACCTAAAACCTAGGCATCTAGTGTAAACTGGCTTGCTTTGTAGCCAGTGACAAATAATGAGTGGATATACAAAGGGTAACATTTCCTATCTTAAATACCTCTCAGCATCCAGAGGCCAATTGTCCCATCCTACTACTACTTCTCCATTGTCCACAGTGGAGTTTTATCTCCTAAAATTAGCATTGCATCTGCTAAACTCTGAATTACTTAAACAGTTGTTATTGCACATGAACTCCAGCCTTAATCAAAGAGAGAACTGTCCACACCTGCTCACCAACAGTATCAAGCCTGGGATGGGACCAGTGCAATGCCACCATTTGGCCTGAAGCTCCCTGCTACCCAGTGGTTATAGTGACACACTGGACCACTTCAAAAGGCAGCCAAAATTCTGCCCCAGTGAAACAGAAGCAGAGGCCACAAAGGATTCTTCTGTCTGCTTAGCACAGAAGGAGAAGATGCAGATACTGCAGAAGGAAGTAGAGCTCAAGATCACTTTGACGGATGTAAAGAGGTGCTGAGGCAGAAACAGCATGTGGTATCAAGTAAAAAAACCCTGTTTTAGCCAAGTACAGATAAGGACGACTCACAGACTTTTAGACTGCTCGAAAGGCATAGATCAGTGCGGAGCATTAGACTTTGAGCAGCACTTCTTTCTTCTGTGGACAGCAGGGGCATCTGACTAATACAAGATCGCCTACCGTTCACTCTTGGAGACTTTAGAAGCCGTAAGAGGCCTCTTTATTCCCAGAGAGCCTGGGATAACCATTTTAACAGATGACACACTCATAGTAGACTATGGTCGTGTGAAAGAAACAGCAGATTTCTTCACTGGAAGAAGTTCTGAATCAAATGTCCCTTTCACTGACTCCACTATCCAAGCCATTTTAAATGTGCTTGTCAGTCTGTGGTCAGCCGTCCTTCTCAGAAGCCTTCCCATTTTCCTAAACATAGCACTTGCAAGTTGCAGCCCTGTTTGTCTCCGTCCCTTGAGTGGGATCGAATGGATTATCCTCTCATGACCCCTTTCCAGAGCTGCTCTCTGGAACAATCCTGGTTCTGGTTGGGAGACCAAAGGGGGCTCAGCACTCCAAATGATTCGAGCCCCTCAGAGCCTGTCAGTAAATCTGTGGAGACAAGAAACAGCTCTTTCAAAAGAAAAGTTTTAGCTCTGTGCCAAAGAATACACAATTTAGGAATATGGGTCCAAAGCACAGAAGAGTGTTATCTAAGTATTTCATTACCTCAGCGTAACCACTTTATTCCAAATGAAGAAGGATCCAGCTCATTCCTGCCTCTCCTGGAAGACACAGCTGTCTTGCTTATAGTGCTCTCCCTCTCTGCTTGTGTCTGCCTGTTCAACCTGCTGTCAAAGCCTTATTCCCTTTAATGCAAAGTTTAGGACTGAGGAAAAATAAGCCTAGTCCAAGTAAAGATTTTTTTTTAGGTCATGTGGATACATGCCACAGGCATTCACTAATTAGTATCTTCCCCATTGTGTACTCCAGGAGCATTAGTATTACCTAGGATGGATTCTTATCTCTGACTTTTTCTTGGCCCCTTTGTTTCTTTCAGAATCTCTTTGATTAACTCTGTGCTGGCTAATAGATAATTAAGGGTTTTTTTATTTATCAAAAGTAAAGCTTATGGCTCTCTCATACTCCTTAGAGCCATATTAGAGTTTAGGGTGTATTTCATGAATAATTTACAGACTGAATGCTTTACAGGCTACAGTTCTCATATAAGGAAACAAATGCCATACTTCCATCATTCAAAGGTACACCCTACTGAAGAATAGGTTTCTGCCTTGATTTTGGAGCAGTAAACTCATCATTCATTTTCTGTTTGCTTGTCTTGGCCACTGGATTGTATAAGCAAGAAAACACCATGCAATGAAACCTTTTGCACTGACTATTCTGACAGCAACTCACAAGAGCCCCTAGAAAGCTAAAAGGAAAACCAAGAGTTCTGGATGGTCACTGTGGGTAGCAAGTACGACTAGACAGTGTCTGGCCCTACCCTATGCCCTACCAAAGTAGTAGGGTAGGGCCTACAGACCGTACGCATAGCCAAATTATTCAGATCTCATACTTGGGGGACATATGCACAACAGGAGTGGGATCCCTGTACCTGGAGAGTAAGGAAAGAAAGAGACATTTATTCATCAGCACAGTGCACCAGAAAATACTTCCATCATTCATAGTTTCATGAAGTAGTGCTCAGAGTAAGACCTCATCAGGGGAAAAAAGGGAACTACTAGCAGCTCCCTCGTGCCCAGGTTTGCATGCAATTGCTCAGATTAGAATTTGTCACTCATTTTACACTCACATAGGAGATAAAGTAGAATCAAACAGCTGGAAAAGATACAAAATGTCATCTACCCTGTGTCCTACCAAAGGAACAATTGTCCTTAAAACATCCATATTAAATACTTGTTTGTTCCTAAAGACCTTTAACACTGGGTATTCCATAGCCTCCTCTGATAGCTTATTCCAGTGATTTTCACACTACAATATTAACATCCCTCATTATTACAAGTTTTTAAAATATCTAACCTGCATCATGTTTAAGCCCACTCTGCCTATTCTTTACAGACGTGGAGAACAAATAATTTTTCTTTTTATAGCAGCTATTTCTTTATGTGCTGCTTATTATCATATGCTTACACACACACACAAACACAGTTCAGTATCATTTTATTTAGGCTCAGTTACTCCTCTTCCAACCATTCCTTGCAGGTCACAACCTCTAAAAACTCTCACTGCTTTCCTTTGGATTACCTCTGTTTGGTCCACAATTTATTTGAAGTAGAGTGTCCAAAACTGGAAACAATAGTCCCGCTCAGACCTTCCTGGTGCTTAATACAGCATTATTCCTCATGTTTATATCCTAGTGCATCATTTGAAATTTTTGCAAGAGCTCGCCAATTTTTACTTGCTTCTGACCTGTGGTCCACCACGACCACCACATCATTTTCTGCAAAACTCTTATTTTGCCAGTGCTCTCCATGCAGTTTACATATATTTGTAAAGCCAGTGTCTCACTCCCCTTTGGGAAGTCCTCTTAGCTTGGTGGCACCTGCAAATTTAACAAGCTACTCTCTAGCCCATCAGTTAGGCCATTAATGAAAGCAAGAATAATATCAGATCCAGAAGAGAAACCTTTGGATGCTCACCTAACATATATTTTGGTAGTGAACCATTGTTAACTACTTGCTCTGTACACTTCTCTATGTATTTTAGTGTCTTTCCAGCAATTGGAATAAAGCTGGGTGTTCTATAAATTCCTCACTTTTCCCACTCTTTATACATAACCACTACATTTGCATTTTCTAGCATCTAGGTAACTTGTCTGTCCTTCAGAAGTTCCTACAGATAACTGTTAGAGGCTCTGAGAGTTCATCAACCAGCCCATTAAGTATCAAGGACAAAGTTCACCTGTCCAGCTGGCATGAAAACATCTAAATTTTATACATACTATGTAACCTGTTTCTTCCTTATTCTTTCCTGTTGGTGCTGGTATTAGGCCACCTTATTGCAGCTGACCTTTATATTGAAATCTGACACAAAAGGCATGACACTTGAGCCCTTCCACTGTCACCCTCAAATAGCCTTCTCTCTCTCTTGAATAGCTTCTCTGATTCATATGCTTGCAGTTGGCCTTAGCGAGCTAACCTAGTTTCCACTTTGTGCAATCTTCCTTCTTATGTTTGAAGTATGTGAAGAGCTCTTGATTTAGCCAACTCAGGCTCTTACTGTATTTCCTGTCTTTCCTCCTCAATGGGATAATTTGCACTGTGCCCTTAGTAGCATTTCCTTAAGGAACTGCCAGGTCCCTTCTTACCTACTCACTTAGACCAGCCTCCTAACAATCCTATCTCTACTGTGCATACAGTAGACATATTTAGACTAATATTATTCCTAATAAGGGCATTAAGGATCACAAAAATCATGTTTGTGCTACTATTATTTTTTATTTCAGACAGTTACTGAACTGTTGGATAAACAGATTTTTCACTTCACCCAGGAGTGGCTGAATTAATCTACACTCTTCCACATCTTCTGAACAGCAGATTTTCTTCCAACGATTTTAAACTGATTGATACGGAATTCATTAACAAGTGAAGGATTCAAGTAGTCACTAGTCATGACCTCCAGTAAAAATAATATGCAGATACTTACAGGTGAAAGCTATGCATCTTATTTTTCTTGAGATGCTAGTCTAATGATTCCAGTCCCACTTTTCTTGGGTATCCTTGCCTCCAACCCATTCAATCTTTTTCCTTGAAGTCATTCTGGTCAATATCGTAGCTTTGGTAATACATCATTCCCAGGATTTCCAAGTATCTGTATCATCTTTTGGCATTGCTACACAAGTAACAGCACAAAGAGCAAGAGATGTGATGTACTACAAAACTGGAGCATGAGTCAATCTCTTAGATCTGCATCCATTGAGTTCTGGGTTTTGAGGGGTTGTTATTGCTTTTGACACTTTTATTCAACTGCTTTTGATGGAGTTACCAAGGTTTGGATTCCCTTCACTTGGAAGTGATCCCAAGCTCTTAACTTGAAGTAAGTGCAATTTCTTTTAGACCAAACATGAAAGTGTGAGAATTTTCAGTGCATAATACAATCTAAGAAAAAAAAATCCAAAACTATCCAATAATAGTGATTTTAAGAGCAAGAGGGACCAAGGATTGATCCTTATACTCTGTAAAGGTTATAGTGAAGGAATAAGGAGAGAATTAAACCACCTCAACTTTTCAAAACAATCTAAGTAATTTAAGAGCGTCTATGCCATTGACTTATGCTCTTGTTATTTAGCCACCTTTGAAAATCCCTGCTCTGTACTAACAAGTTATTAGTGCTCCCTGTCTCTAACATTACCGAAATAAAAGCATAGCTTGCCTGGAATTGGGCTGCTGTTTATAATGCAAATTAGTAAGCATTTTTTCCTCCCATAAAAAATGATTAATTTACAATGTTTAGCAAGTTTACATTCTGGACCAGACAAGATAAATCATTCATACAAAATTGTACTGAAATCCAGTCAACATATCTTTAGTAAATATGCTTTGAAGTGTCAGAAATGAGAAAGCTGGCAATTTTTAATTTCCTCCCCCCTCTAACTCATAAGGGAACAATATCTGTATATACCAAGTTTTCCTAAAATACAATTTTCAAAGAGTTCACAGGGTAAACATAATTTAGAACACCTTGATCACAAGTGATTGTTGAAAATGAGCTTTATACTAACAAAAATATTCAGCACTTCAACTATTCAGGGTTCAAGACCTGAAATGATTTCACCCAATTGACATTCTAACATCAAGGCAGAGCTAGAAAAGAGAAAAAGCTACAGATATGAATGCAATTACTGTAAACCACTACATAGGGATTGAAAAATATGGATTATCTTCATAAGACAAGCTATTGCCTGTCCACAATTTGCAGATCACCTAATAACAATGCAAATATCTGTATTTCTCACAAACCTATAATTATAAAAAACCTATTCTTTAAATTATCTGTAATCATATACATGCATTCAACTTAACCCCGTCTTGGGATGCAGCTAATGTTCTCAACATGCTGTGCCATTCTGCAAATGGAAGGCGGTACACGTGTTTGATGGGCCAATTTGTCCCAAATCTTACATCTTGGCCTGAAAGAGCAGCAGCACATAACTGCATCTACTCAGACAACACCCAAGAATCAACGGTGACTGAAAGTAACAACTTATGTACCATTTTCTCATTCTTCTGAAGAGACAAGGGGGAGGGGAGGGAAAATTTGACTTTAACACCAAGAAAGTTTGGTAAGCAGAGGCAATGGCACCAGCTTTATTTTTACTTGGTCTTATTTCATCCCCACAGAGAAAAACAGAAGCCAATCCCATATATATTCTCCTTATAATTTGACTCGCAATTAAAGAAGGGCAGAAAAAAAAAAAGAGGGTGCTCATTTACCTCCATTGCTAAACGATACAGATGAAAGTGCATATTACATTGCACAACGTATAGTCAAATACACTACACAGTAATGTGCAAATCAGTGGTGTTAAAATTTTAACAGTGACGTGCCTAGTAAAACTATTCTGATGAAAATTTGCTTCATGTTCAAGCTGTAAACTATCAAAGGCAATTAATAACCAGAGACACCAGATATTATACATAATGCAGCTTTTCTATATTATAATCTAAAATCTGTGTTCTTTGTTAAGAACATAGGCAATGTGACTTTTCCTAGATTTCCTGCTGTCACCAGGACAAGATGCTTAGAGTTGCTCTCCGCACACTCCTCCGGCCTCTTCTGGCCACCACTGGTCCAAGGGCTCAGCAACGACCTTGTGGGAAAAGGCACTAAGGGCAGGAGTTACAACAGCAACTGTGCCACATTTTCACATTGTAAATCTGGTAGTCCAGCCTACAGATGTTGAATTAGCCTTGGCAACTACTCTATCCTAAATGTGCTCTTCTGTGTTACAGGCAAATAACTAGTATATAGCTATGCATTGCACTGCAGAGGAAGAAGAGGGCTTCGGGCAGGGATGTGCTCCACACAGAAACCAGCAGCAGCTTCAGTGACCAGGGAACCCATACCAGTCCCTTCTAGCCCTATTTCCATGCTATGTGCAGCACTGGGATAAACTGTTCTAGCTCAGAGTTTTACAGCCTGGGCTGACAATGGAAACTTTTTGGAAGGCCATCTAGAGACTAGAGAAAGCCATTATTTATTTACACAATTCATCACTTTAAAAGAGGATTTTTCTTTCTGATTAATTTTATTGATACAAGCTACTTGTATTATTCCCCCCCGTAAAAGTTAATAAAGAGCAACACATGGTACTTGAATTCATGCCACTGGCAATACCACAAAATGTTAATTGAAACAGCAACAACCCACTAGCTTATAGCAATGACTGGCAGACACACTGGACTTACTAAATTTGGTGAACTAATGGGTCCAAGAATGAAGAGTACAGTAAGAAAGAATAACACCTGAAGCAGGGTAATTCAAACTGCAGTGGGAGAGTTGATATTCTTCTTCTTTCTTGTGCAGAAGGTAGGTGGTAATGGGATGCTTGCTTATTATACATACATTACACCACACTTTGATGGTTCAGCTGTACAGGCCAAAAGAGGCAAAAGCCGAAAATTAATTCCTGCCAATTTCTTGCCTCTACCCACTCATTTATTCTGGAAAAAACATCCATAGATACATCACCTGTTCCAGATCTTCTGGACCTCAAGGCCTTAAAAGAGTGATGGTTATTCAGATCCATGAGTCACCTTTTCATCAGCAAATCCTGATGTAACTTGTTTTAAGAGCTAAATTCTGAGAACTTTGTCTAGCAGCATTTACTCAGGGAACAATCTCCTTGACATTAACAGGAGAAATTCATAAAGCAAGCTACTTCTTGGTGTGAATAAAATCCAGCCCTTGATTATTAGTGGTAATCCTTCATGCTATACCACTTTCATATGGTTTAACCATTTCTTTTGCAGGAGTCAGGCATCACTATTCCCATCCAGATGTAATTACATCTTTACTGAAATGAGGAAATGCATAGTGAGTTTGTATGCAAATTCTGAGAAAAAAATATTGATAAACTATAAATCAGATTTTTAAGGGCTAGTCACATGAATTTGATTTTATAAAAATATTCTAAATGAAACAGAGCACAAGAAAACATCAGGAGGATTTCCTTTCATACTCTATTTCTAGGAAAATAATATTCAGAAATTAAATTCTTGTCTACAAAACAATTTTACTAAGAGATGTTTTTTAAAAATTTTGTAGAGTTTCAATATCATCCTTCTTAATGCCATATCCTGTTTGTAGGCAGAAAAATCCTTCTTCTTGAGTTTACTTGTCAGCTGAAGTCTTCACGGACAGATGACTCATATAGAACTAGATAAAGATGACAGATTCTTTAAAGAAAGCAAATCTTTTCAGAATTTGCCAGGTACTGTTTCTGGTCTTCATTTTTTTATTTATGGTAATAAATTTTGATTGACTGCTTGACTGAGAACTGTCCTGGGTAAGACCTACTTGATATTCTCAATCTTTTCTTCCTGAATTCCCCAGAAAATGAAGCGATGCCTTTTGCTGTTCTTTTACCAAACATTACCACTCTGTATATCTATATGGCATGAAAGACTCCAGACCTAAAGATAATCAAGACCACATGACTGGAGTGAGCCAATTGTATGTGGATCTAGGATCCAACACTGTAAGGTTAATGCCTCCTTGTTGAAAACATATAATAATTTTGAAGTATCTTCTTTGTTTTGTTTTGTGGTTTTGTTGTTTGGGTTTTTTTTTTTTTTTTTAAAGAACGACAAAAAAACCCAGAGCCTAATTTTATGTGCCTGGGAGTAGCTATCTGAGCTTCAGGCAATACAAACGCTGCTATTACTGGGGAGTAAAAGCTCTGCATAATTAACAAACATCATGAGCCTTACAGTTCCTGTAGAATGTAGTAAGTTCCTTGCCTGAAGGCTGCTCTCAGCCTAGTAAGTCTGTTTACCCTGTCCAAGATTAGATTAGTTTAATTATTATGAAAAAGACTGCTAAGATCTTACAGCCTAATTATGCAAATGTTTCTAAATGTTCACAAAAGTAATTTATTTATTTGGAGATAAATGAATCTGTTTTGTCATAAACCAGATTGCAGTCCTGGCAATGTACAAGCAGGGTTATGTGCCCTTAGGCATATCTTTCACCACAAATATCAGTGGGACCCCTGGATTACAACATTTATAAATACATAGATGTTTTTTAGCAGGTTTTTATTGTTTTTGTAAATTATAGTAATCCCAGAAAGAACTATCACAGGTTTAATACTCACCAACCTTGTTATGAAAACAGGGTTTCTCAGCAGAAGCATTTAAAAGATGCTAACAGCTAAAACATTCCTGGTAGACCTATTAAGATGCACCTGTTTTATTATGCTTTGGAACTGATATCTTCACAAGAGTTCTCCCCTCCTAGTACAGACTCTTGCTGCTAAAATAACCTGCATCAATAAAGTACTATTATTCTAAATAAGGTGGTAGTGTTCTTCTCAAGGCATACAGTGCTGACCTTAACTGGAAGCAACCCCTTTTACATTAGGAATTCTGTAGGTTTTCCTCATAAACCTCATTGCAGCTTAGAGATTTAATTCTTCATCTATTTGTAATTACATGACAACACATGAAATAGATGCAGAAAAACTGTTCTATATTTAGCTACTGCTCTAGTTTCATTGCTATTATCATGGAGATAACCCCTAGGCAGCACGCTGCTGCCTTCTGTGAACTCATGCACATTCAAGGCAGAGTATTTAAATTTTGGAATGACAGACACTTAAAATCTGATCTTGACCACAAAGAAAACTGAAAAGCTTAACATGTTACACAGCTATGTAAAATGAAATGGGACATAACCCCAAAAGAAGACTAGCCTTTGAAGAGTTCAAATCTTTTCTTAATGAGACAACTCATCTGTAGGCAGGGGCTATTTTGTGCACTGCAGAGTATACATCCCTGACTCTCACAGACATTAACTTCAGAGGGAACTAAACTACAGGCACCTTTAAAACAATAAAAGGGAAAAGTTTAGCTGGATGTTAGTAGCAAAGCAGGTGAAACACAATTCACATCTCTATTAAACTGGGACATTTTGAGCCAAGTTCATTTAAACTGTAATGTCAATTTGATGCAGTAATGCCTTCTGTCATCAATGTTTATTTTCTACTTGAGACAATAGCATGAGATTTTACTGGAAACATACTGCATTAAAATCAATGCAGAGTGACTTCTTGATTTGTTTATAAATTAACCATTCTTTAAATAAGCAGGGCAATAGCTCTATATGGGAATTATATCCACAGTTCTCCTGTGTATTAAATGGAGAATGTGAGCGATGATTTTAACTGGCTGCTATGACATCACCATTATCATGGATATTCAAGACACTAGAAGCTGCTTGCTGTCAGTTAAATGATCACATCTCAAGTGCACCTGCTTTATAATTATTCATTTGGAGCAGGATCATTAACATATTCCTTAAGTCATTTACAGGCAATTTGACTCTACAGTAATGATTTTTTCCCTCTTTGTAACAAATTAATGAGATATATATAAATACGCGAGTACAAATGAAATTCACACAATTCATATTGTAATTAGTGTATACCAAAGGTCTGAAGGTTGTCTAACTTGCATTTTTCCTGTGGTAGGCAGCTATTCTGCAACCACTTCACAGCTACAGCACTATATATGATTCTTTCAGAAGAAAGATACCTGTCAATATACTTTCAATGGTGACAACAAGGTTAGTAGTCATGTTAGCTATTGGCACTTTGGGAGTAACATTTGTGGTCCAGGCTCAAGAGTTTAAACGATCAAAGTAGAAGAGCTAAGAAGTTGGAGATTTATTAAATCTATCTATTCAACTACATAAATAACAGAGTTACTTGTCCAGTATCACCAATGTAATGAACTTGCCCCAGTTTCAAATACATGCAGTTGTTTCTGGCTAGACAACTTTGAGAATCATATGGCTAATTGATAAGTGTGTACAAATACAGAGGAGCATATCCACGCACCTGCAATACCAAAAAATATTGGTAACTCATCTTAGGATTTTCTGCAGTTTGCACGCTGACAGAACTTGCGTAAAACTGTAAAACCTCCGTCATTAGTGCAAGATAGTGCTGATCTCATCTTGGCTTGCATACAAAGCTCTTTATAGAGGACTTTACTGCTGGGGTGAAGGATGCTGTAAGACTGTCAGAAAACTGCAGTGCACACTCATTTTGGCCCAAAGAAACCTCTATCCTGTAACACTTGAGATGCAATAATTGCCTACTCTAGGCAACATCTTTTCCTCACTCACAAGATGCGGTGGCCTGCAAAAATGCACAGCAGCGTTTGCACAGATCATTCCTACATACTGTTTCCCCTTAGCGTGTCATTAGCCGGTATCATTGGATTTCTGCAGAGAGGCAGAGTGAGGAACAAGGGAATTAAATCAACTGTTTTACTTTATTGTAAAACAGTTCCCTCAATCATATGCAAGAGAGAGACAGCATGGCTCAGTGAACTATTGGGTTGAAATGTACATAATGAGCAGGTCTACCCTGCCTCTAGCAGACCCGTTTGTCACATTGGCAATGTGACAGTGAGCAGAAGACCTTCTGCAGGCACAGGGAGAAGAGACACAGTGGGATGGGAGCATTTCTTCTTCTAACCCACCCCTCTGAAAATGTTTGGAAAATACCTGCCATTTGGGGAATTTCTTCTCTTACACAGGTGCTCTTTAGGAGTGACTTGGGAGTACCTGGAGAGATGGGGGGGGGGGGCGTTTCCAGCTTCCCTTCAGTTTGACGGTAGAAGATCCTGAGGGTGCTAGAAAAGCCCTGAATGTGTCCGCAGCAGTGATATCACCTCTGCCACGGCTGAGCAATCTCTCTTGGACAAGTCCATAAGAGGAAGCAGAAGTGACCTTGGAAAGAGCAGCTGCATGTGAGCATAGAGAGCTCTGAGGTAGCAGTTTATAACTCAAAGCATGAGACCAAGGCATTCTGGATGATACACATGATCCTGTAGGACTAACAGATGCAGAAAGACTCCT
Source organism: Gymnogyps californianus (assembly GCF_018139145.2). NCBI lineage: Eukaryota > Metazoa > Chordata > Aves > Accipitriformes > Cathartidae > Gymnogyps > Gymnogyps californianus. The sequence continues at coordinate 14,448,342 of NC_059480.1, forward strand.
AGATTTGTCTGCAATTATTTCTGTGCTAGGCTTTCATTTGGAAATCTTGGCCTTAAGAAGACAATGGGATTTTTCCATTCACTTCTGCCACAGTCAGGATGTCAGACAGTGATGGTGAACCAATGGCATATGAGAAACTTAGTAATGTGATGCAAACATCCCTGAGCTTTTGTGATCTGTTTCCCTAATTATCCTGGGGAAATTACAGCACCCTTTATGGAATAAGAGCATTATAAATGTAATAGTTTGTTCTATGGTTATCAAATTCTTTGGTTACAATGTGCCAATTTGACAGGCGCATAAAAAATTAAATTGACTTATTTATACTAATGTCATCGGCAGGTGAAGGCACCACCATTATTACAAATGTTACAGAAAGCTGAAGAATACTAATTACCAAATGACACACCAGTCATAAAATCAAAGCACAGAGACACTGGGGTGGAAGCAAAAATAAGCTGAATCCTCAGTATTTTTTCAGGATATAAACTACTCATACTTAGATAATCTAACAATATAACAATACCCACTGCGCAGGATATGTATCATTCCCACATATCAATTAGAAACAGAGATTCAAAAAGACTGCTTAGACCTTTGAATATTACACTCACTCTATCAGGGTAATTTACTGTTTTTAATATACAACTGAAATGCTACAGAAAACAAAATGTTGGATTATAATTTATTTTACATTACTGAAAGGCACTCCCTCCAACAGTGTATTCCACATTATTGAAAACTGAGCATTTGTCCTCCCTATTCTCCTGGTACAGCTCATGGTACCATTACTGGACCAGATAGCTCTGCTCTGCAGCCCTTTCTCAGGATCTGATATTTACAGTGTGGCATTGACAAGGCCTTGGGGATTTTACCTCTCCTGAAATGAAATTGGACAACTCACCAGCTCCCATATCAGCACCTAGATTGCACATCCCTGCATACCAGCCATGGTTAGCTATTCCCTAGCCATGCAAGCTACGATGGACTTCTCACAGGATTTATCCTGCCCTGCACCATGACAGCAACCATTTTAAGCAATTCACAAACAAAAGAAAGCATTCGCTATTCTTTCACCCAGTGATGGAAAACACCAGTGTCATGGTAGAAAGCCAAAGGAGAGTTCCATACATATATTCTCCTACCTAAGCACAACCTCTTCCTCCAGTGCTCGAGACAACTTGGCGTACCTGTCCAGCTTGGGATAAACAGCAAGCCCTCAGCCTGCAATTTCTTGGTGCCCTAATTCTTCCCAGGGTCTGTGCCGCACTTTCTCTCTCCCTCTCTCTTTCCCTCTCCCTCATCTCTCTAAAACCCCCTTATCTTTCCTCAGGACAGAAGAATAGCAATTCTCCCTGGCCATCAAGTGAGCCCTGGAAAAAGTAAACCATCCTACTCTGGACTGTTGCCGTGACAATTTAAAGCTGTGCATCCGAAGGTATCTTACCTGCAGCCGCACTTTCCTTTTCCCTCTTCTAACTTTAAAAACTATTTTAAAGACTTCCTTGACACAAAGCTGCATTCACTCAGGCAGCAATGCGCAAGTTTGAAGAAACCCACAATACACATCAGAATAATGCAGAGAGCTCATCATGACTCATTCTTACTGTCTCCGTATTCATTGAAAGCAGTTTTACATTTGTGAACTGCAGGATACCACTGAACAGTACCCGAGTGCCTTCTCTGGGTGACAAAACTTACCATTGCCAATTTGTCGGACTTATATTCAGAGCAGAGCAGTATCCATCCAGTTCCTTTCCCCAGGCCCACCCAGCACCAGTCCCCCATCCTCAGCCTCCAGGCAGCAGGCACCCCGCCAAGCGCTCCTTTCAACCTCCCTGGGCCCCCTTAGTCACAGCCACTAGCTCATCACAGCATCATGGACTTCCAGCCCCTCTTCAAGATGGCAAAAGGGAGGGAGATGGACCCTATTTGCTCTGAATTGCTGTATCGTTGGTGTGTGCAAGTGAGGCAGAGACCCCTCTTCCCCCCATCTTTGCTATGCTTCTGCTTGGATCACCTACTAGTGTGTCAACTGAAAATGTATGCCACAGTAAAACAGTTATCTTTAAGACGTTAACATTTACCGGTGGTTCAGGTACCTTGACATCTGACAAAAACTAAGGAAATATTACGGCATCTGTATGTTGCACAGGTAAATAACCAAACTTAAATCAAATGTTACATCATGTTACATTGTTTTTCATCTCTGACTAGTCAAGTAAAAAACAAAATAAAGCAAAAGCAGGCTATACAGTACTTCACACTCAGAATAGATTTATTTCATCTTACTGAGGGTTTCTGTATCACTCATCACTGAGGTATCCAGAAACAACATGTTTTGCTTATGAGAACAATAGCCTGTAAATTTCTGAATCTGAAATATTCATGAGAAATAGGTAATGACATTTACAGCTTAACACACACACTCACACACACACTTTGGGCTTCTAATGAAAGACCAGAAAAAGCCAGAGTGTAATATAGCATTATCCTTTGTTTTCGACTATTCTGAAACAGTCATTCTACATAGGAAAACAGCTAGCAGAGTTGGGGTATTTCCAGTTATAGCAGTCATCATCTGGGAGGAGATCTGTGGCTAAAGGACAGGGGGTCCTTTAGCATTGCTGAGCAACTGTTACAGAGCAGTAGCCCATCAAGTGGAAGGGAGAGCTCTTTCCTAGAACAGTGCTACTGACGGAGCAGGTCCACTCAGGGCTGACTCATCAATTATCATATATTGGTAAATACTTAACCCTCCTTTCCATTTGATATGTTTTTTTTCAGTTTGGCTTTTCTAAGAAAGGAAAATGTTATATCATTTGGTAGAGAAAGTTTCTTTCAACTGAATGGCTAATCTGTGTTTTGAGATAGAAGAGTAATAGTCTGCCAATGTTATGGCTGATTTCACTTTAAAATCAGCATTATCACATCGTTACAGATTTGCCAGCTCTATGCAACAATTATTCAGTTGATTATTTCAGATCCCACGCTTCACAAACTTACATTCTTGCTAATACTTATAAGCATTTCACGCAATTCAGTCTAGTTTCCAAAACCTTGAATGTGGCACATCGTAGATACATACCTTCCATATAAAATTGACTTTGAATTGAGTATTGTAAATACTAAAATACAACAAATAGACTGCTGATGGGGAAAACCAAAAGAGATCAAAACCCCAAGCACTATGTTCATTTCTTCATCAAAATTAAAGGTATGCTGTGATTCTGCATAAGATTTCTCTAAATGTGTATTTATTATTGATCTATCAAAAGATCACATTACACTGAATTTAAATTTGATCTCTCCCTATTTCATAGCTCATGAATCCTTTCCAAAATAAGGCAGAAAAAAAAAAAATTGACATCTTTAAAGAACTCAGTTAGATCAAGGCTAAGTTTCCCATTGGTAGCGAAATCAAGCACATTGAAAGGGATCGACATCTTTGATTAACAGGAATTTCAATACCCTCAGAGCACCTGTTGACTACAGCATTTAAGGTACTAGCCTTGTGCTAATCACTGCATAAATGTTTAGATAGATGACTGACCAGAAGAATATGCAATAGGCCAACTTGCATACGTTCAGCCTGTCCCATCTGCTTTCACAGGGCATTTCAGTGACATGGCACCACTCTTCCTTGCCTCATACAGGGGCTGAAAAGTATAACTCATCCCCTTAACTCAGGAGGGGAAGCTAGAACATTAGGCACCATTTTTGTTTTCCCTTTTTCAAGAGCCCAGGCCTTCCTAGACCCCCATCATCTGCTCTTACCAGAAAGATGCCCTCCGCTCTTTTTCTTCTGCTTGAAGCAGGACCCCCTCTCTGCTACACAGAAGATCTTGTCACTCTGTTTTCACATGGTTTGGAGCTTCATTAGAAGCATTTTGCACATCTCAGGCTGGAACCTGTAGATGAGAACAGCTTTTTAATGTTCGCTGTAGTCTGGAAGAATTGTGCTTTTATTCAACTGAAAGCAGTAATGATGAAGGGAAAAATATTATTTTCAAATCTACTTCCACTGCACATTTCCAAGATGAGGCAGTGAAGCTTCATTTGCAGTCTGTTACAAAGCAAATCAAAACATATATTTAATATCTAAATTGTGCACAGCAGCAATATGGAAAGAAGAGAAGAAACTGCTGATTATGTAGTTCAAGATGGGGCGAAAGAACATGCTGTTCACACATATCAAGTGCGAGCAGCCAAATGTTGGAGCAGTATCATTCCCTGCCCACTTAATGTGCCTTTGTGCAGAAACTGACACATCTGTATAAATATTATAGGACACTTGCTTGTAATTGAGGTCCCTCGTCGCAAAAAGAAGGTCTACAGAATTAAGAGCCTCTGAACTGCCTGGCATCTAAAACTGGAAGATATTAAAGCAATCTTCCACAAGATGGCTCTCTCTCTCTGTTCATATTACTGACTTAAATCTATGTAGAGAGAACATAAATAATATTCAGGACAAAAATGCGATTACAGTTTGGAGGAATAAGAGTGCCTCCACATGGGAGCAGAGATGCTTCACTGAATTAGGGCAGCCTATATAACAGTGGAGAACTACACACCATCCATTTTCTACAGACTGTAAAGGGGCCAGAGGCTTTTGCAGGGTGTTTTGAAATTATGTATTTTGAAAGGCACGTGCTTGCTCTGCCTGCACTCCAAGCTGGTGGATTCCAATGCAGTTTCATTTCATCAGCCACATACCTAAGGGGCAGCACCTAAACTAATAAACCTTGTCTTTCAGGGCTAACAGAAATGCTCAGCTTCTGGACTCGATTTGAACAGATAGCTCCTGGCCTGCTATAAGCATGGGCAGTGAAGCACCTTTGCAAGTGTAAATTCATTCTGGCACTCCAAACTTCAGAAAAAATGAAGCAAAAATACTAGTAAAGAACATTTCCACCAATATTTTTCTTAATTTTTTTTTAGACATAACTTTAATTCATCTCTTGTACGACAGCTATGGAAAAATATCTTTGTGACATCTGAAAGCATGTAATTTTGAGTAGCTTTAAAACCTGTTGGACACACAGAGCCCTTTTACCCATATTTATCCTGGACCATTATGTATCTTTACCTTATTTTCAGTGAAATGCACTTTACTGTACATTGTACTGCTTAATGCGCTTACTAGAGCCTTGGGGATCAGACTTATGCTTGGGAACGTGTGTTACAGATTTATTTATGAAGTGTTCATTTACATCTACAGAAAATTCTCTCAGAAATGAAGTATCGCAACAATCTAAAATACATTTGACTGAAACAGAAGTGCTAAGATCTTGCCTTATTCCACCAATAGCTTTACATTAACTGATGATCTGTCTATATAGATATTTGTCATTATAAAATGTGCATTCCTCCTATGTCCAGTATTTGAAGTGGTTCATCTTTAAGCAGTTCCATTAGGTGGATTCAGGACAGTTGTGTTATCAAATAACTACCCTACTGAACAAGAGAGAAACAAACAAACATCAAAATGAGAGAGTGGGAACATTTTTCACACTGTTGCTTCCTTCATCTCCAAACAGTATGCCAGGGCAGGGATAGGTGCAGGTAAAAACTCCCTAGCTCCCAGCCTCTATTTGCTGCAGAAAGTGGGAAAGGGCTGTGAGGGAAGTCTCCAGTTCTGTGGGATTCTTGGCACAGTTTGGAGCTGGTGCCATACTGCAGGTAACGTGTGATCTTCCTTAAGTATATCGTGGGGAAAAGCTGGGACACCCTCTTACCACATGGTTTATCTAAGGCAGCTTACAGCTTCAGGCTACCTCACTTTTACCACAGCAGAAATGTATATCACTGGCAGCTGCAGTAGGACAGCTGGGACACTGAAATTACAGTATAACTTACTCTCAAGTGCCTATGCTCATTGCTCCTGGAATATAACATCTTCAGTTGGCCCCATTTTGACAGATGATAAGTGCAGTGTGGTAGGCAGGGATCTTCTTTCTTCTCACATCATCGTTACGTTGTCTCTGCAAAGCTGTAAGAGGGTACCAGAAGTGTAGACCCACATTTGGCTTGATAATAGCCAGCAGAGAGTTCTCCTACCACAGGAGGACTCCTCAGTGAGCATTTGCAGCTCGGTTACATCTCTTCTTCATAGTCTGAGCACAGGAAACTGCTTACAAGGTCCCTCAAGAATACTGTCTATTAAATTAGCAAAACCAGGATTAGGTCTAATGTCTAAAAGGAATGAGAAAACGGCATTTCCTACAGGTTACAAATGAATACTATTTTTATGCAGCTAGAACTGGCCATTGACCACCTGTTCCTCACCATATACACTGCACCCCATCTCATCAGGTGGCATCCTTGCATGCACACAATGCCCTTTTCCAGGACCAGGGTTGCCTTTGTATCATTTTCCTAGCAAGGGAAAGGAGCTCTGCTTTCTCTGTTTTATCTCACCTACACTAAGGAAATCACATTTTGGTCTGTATTACATGATGATGGAGAAACCTGAGCTCTAAAAGTAGCTGCCATTCTGTCCTAGTTGCTACCAGTCACAAGTAGGGCATGCAGCTGAGAGATACCAAGGAAAACGAGAGAGAAATGCCTAAACTCCTGTCCTTGCTTATGGTGCCACTTACACTAGCTTTCCACTGAAGCAACTCCATTGTTTTCTGCGTGGTTACAATAGTATATGCCAGCAGAACACAATCACATTCACATGCGTGCACAACAGCATGCAGCACATCACTGGATCACATCATCCAGTTCTACCTCCCATCATAAATGGTGACTCATACCTTAGGGTTTATAGCAAGCTTCTGGCACTCATTTCACATACAGCCTTAAAATTAAGCAAAGAAGAAAGAGCAATTTTTTTTTCTTCTAAGTTTTCTTTAGTTCTGGTAAGGTATGCCAGTAATTAGTTTCACTTGCTTCTTCATAACCACTTCCCCAGCACATTAGACAAAGTCTGCCCTCAGTTCTATCTCACAGCCCAGGTACTGACCATCTCCTTTGAAACACGGACCTCCTCCTCAAAAAACACTCCTACTTTCTATTCATGCACATAGGTAGCAGCGCTGGTGAATAGAGTTCAATTATGACTTGGCAAGCTGTACACCGTAAAGTAGCTGCTTCTTCTGTTGGGATAGAAAAAAAGGCGGTTGTAATTCATAATGAATATAAAGATTGCCTTGGCAGCAATATGGCTTATCTCCATGCTGACAAAAAGTAAGGAAGATTTTTTGAAAGAAACACAGGGATATATCCCTCACATGCTCTCAATCTGTGTTAATTAGAAGTTATTTAGTTTTACTGTCAGTGAAGCTCAGGCACGTTACTGAAACCTCTAAGAGCCAACTCTGATGCCATATTGATTTGAATCACTTGCAATAATCTTATTTTATAGAATCAAACACAAGGTATTCTGAAAAGAAAAGGTAAAATAAACTAACATTTTTGTTGCAGCCTTGTAATTTCCCTGAATCATGCTGTGTTGTTGACTTTTAAGCAAAAGCCTTTATTGAAATCCACTGGAAGTTCTATTTAAGAACTGGTGGCAAGATATGGGCCATTGACTTCAGTACAATTACTCCAAGTTGTACTCCAGAAGTCTGAGAATCACGTCCTGAGTCTTTCATATAAGCTTAGGCATGCTTAAGATACATTATATAAATAAGAGACACTGAACTGAGCAAAAACGTATACAGGAGTCCTGTGGAACCTGTATGGATCTCTTTTCTTTTGGCTTTTGCTTCTGTGGGTTTAATTTAGACTTGAAGATAGACTCAATGTAAAGGTATAGTTCATTTTCCTTGCATATAAAAGTTTACATGAAAATTGCTGCCATTGCATTACAGATTACTTTATACCTTTTTTATTTTTTATGATGTTTTGGAAGAATGCCTGCCTCTCTATTATCGTCAATATTCTTTAAGAAATTGCATTAAAATCCAAATAAGGTCACTGAAATGTAAATAGAAATGGTTAATTGTCCTCTGCTGGGATGTTTCAATATTTTGGGAATATTCTATGTCCCCAGAGACCCAAAAGGCAAGTCATTTGAAAAGCAGTGTGTGTGCAGAAAATCATCATAATGCCATGTGAGACCAATCTGAGCCCACCAAAATCCACTGGAGTCTGTCTACTGACTTCAGAGAGTTTCAGTGATAGTCCTCAATGCGCATTTTCTAAATCTAAAGAATCATTAGGCCTTCCAAAATCCCCCTGTTACCGCCTGTGCTTTAACAGACTCAAGAAACTCCCAGAACAACGTACAACTAAAGGTTGATGCTGTACTGCCCTATAGACTGTCCGATCCCATGTTCTTTCCACGCTGCTGACCATGAGAGCTGCCACACGTATGCACTGCAGCAACTGGAATAAATTGCGTAGATGGAGAAGTGTTGAGCACTGACACATCGAAGATCTGAGAGCAGCCACTACACTAAAAGGAGATTCTTTACTGTGAAATAACACCAAAGCCAGGTTTAAGCCAACAAACAGAAGTATTTAGTATATATTAAGTGGAGTTTGACACTGGGAATGTAGACCAGAAATACTCTGGGAATTTTCACTGAATATCAAAAAGTTTCCAGAATATTAAGTCTGTGCAACCAAGGCTCCCAGGTTTGGGACCCAACGCCTGAAACCAGATTGCCACAGCTGACATCTGTAGAAGTCTCCATTGCAGAATTACCTTCGCTGAAATGAAAAATAAAAAGATTGCTAAAAATAATTCTAAAATCCATGGAGAATGTATTTTGTTTCCCTGGAGTCTGGACCTCTCTATCTTCAGAGCAAAGCAGCAAAACCCATTTTCCTACCAAGCAGTGTCAGCATTGTCAGAAAAGTGTAAATAGCTTGTTACAGAAACTTCTGTAGCATCCGATGCATGTTTACTCTGTATAGGGAAAATCAGTTGCATGTTTTTACATAATTTAAATTAAGCTTGTTCATACAGGCATTGCCATAAACACAATTTTTTTTAAAAAACCAGAAAACATTAAGCAGAAGTACCATGTGGTCTGAAAACTGACCTAATGTTTTGGCTGTTAGTTAACTTCATTTTACACTTACATGTATTTTTGGTGCAGACAAATGCTGGATAATCTCCATACTTGAATAATAAAAAATATAAATTGCTTAACTATATTACTGATTTCTGTAAACATTCAGCATACACACTTTTGTTCACGAGGTCTTCTAAAGGTAGGATGCATTGTGAATCCCTGTGCAAATATTCATGAATATTACAACTGGACACGAGTGGTTTACCAAGGTATATTTAGAGTGGCTGGGGGACACGTACCAAGAGGACGTACACCTCCCTTAGGCACAGCAGCAAAGGTAGGTGAACATAGTCTGGAAGAGTTAAACACGTGCCACAGATACACTCACCGCCAGAAGCTGCTGCTTGCACAGCTGAGGTTACATGAGCAAACTGGGCTTGAGAACTCCTGTCCTGGGTGTTGTGTATAGCGAACTACCACCCTTACCCAAGAAGCACAAGCTGAGCTGTTGCCTTACAACAGAATCAGTCTATGTAGTTTGAAGATTGAACCTAGGTGTTCTAAGCTCAGCATTAAATATTTGGAAACCTTTTATCTGTATACCTGCAGTGTACACTTTTAAAGAGCAGAAGAACATTTCTCATCTGAAAAAAAGACATCAGTTTAGATCTCAGTCAAACTATTTACGTTTTCTCAGCTAGCTCTAGGTCCAAGTTCCCCATTCCTTATCTAATTCTTTCTATATTGTATCTGTTTAGGAATTACACATTTGCCCACCCCTACTTTTGCCCACCCACCCAAGCAAGAATATGAGAAAACTGGTAATACTTGTGAGAGGCATAAAAACCCTTTTATACAATGAGAAACTTCCCCAAATGCTTGGAATTCCTGTAAATTATTTCTTCCTGGAACATGGATGGAAGAAGATGGCTTTGACCCTTTGTACAAAAGTCTGACAATCTTCTTAACAAATATCTCCAAGCTACAGCAGCTAACATATTTATGTGCGAGATGGCTCAGAATAATTGATTAGGTTTGCTAAGGTTCCAGTTAAGAAACTGCAACTCCAATCTCTTTTTTTCCCCCTTCCCTTACTGTTTTCTTGCATAACAATTTTTTCCTTATCATTGCTCATTTTCATGCAGAGCATGTTTGCTTATTTGCTATGGTCAGCAGACACTTTAATTACTTCAAAGGTAAATGTATTTGAAGACATTTGGCGCTCATTTCAGGTAAGAAAAACAATTAATATAACTGTTTTAGAACTGCATAGAAAAAAATGTCAAAAATATGAGCTGCCAACACTCAAAAAACATATACATTAATAAATATATTGTTTGCTTTGCCTTTGCCTAGACCTTTCTCTAATGAACACAGTAGTGGCAACAAGTTAATTATTTGCTACCTAAATCTTATCAAAGGTTACTGTGCAGTTATTTATCAACTGCAAACCTACAATTTCATTACTATAATTATGTAGTAACCATCCAATTAACTCCTGGGGTAAATGCATATTGCTCTTGCACTTCCTGTTCCAATACACATTTAGCTTTAACTTTCTGTCGGTACTATATATGTGACACTGCAGCACTTACAAGACTGTTTAGAGATCAGAATCCCACTGTTACTGACACTGGTCAATCAAATAACATAAGAATGCATGCATAGCTTTAAGAAGTTGTTGTTGCTATGTGAGAGATACATTTATTGTAAAACAAAATCAAAGGGAGCAAGACAGAGAACCCCTGTGTGCTGTAGACTTTCCCTGCCCATTCCAAGACGGACAAGAGGAACTAGATCATAAGCTAGCATCAATCACTGTAATTTCAATTAAATCCATGAAGTATCACCAACCCACAAGAAAACTGCCTCTCTTTCCATAACATATGATCTACATTTAAAAAAAAAAAAAAAAAAAGTAGAACCTCAATATGGAGAGTAATAGGAGAGAGATACTGATACAGTCTATCCATACAGGTACAGATGCCGTTCTATTTTGATGTATGCAAAATTCACTACTAGTCCAAAACAACTGCTACAGATGTTTTACCTAAAATTGAATCAATAGCTAAGTAAATTGAGGCACTGAACAGCTGAATCACTTCTGAGTGTCTCCACCTCCAAAGAGACACCAGCACTGAGCCTCCTAACTTCAGCTCCTGACCGACAGCATGCAGACCATGTTCTCTGCAGTCTGCTGGTGGTCCCCAGGGCCAGCACGCAGAGCCACACGGCTGTGCTGCTGTACAACGCACCCACTCCACAGGCAAAGCCAATGATTCCAGAGGCAGTTCAAGCACAGACAGAGAAACTTTGCTATTCAGCCTTCTAAGAGAAACGTAATATCCTTTTTATTATGGAAATGTGAATAAATGGGATGGAAATTCCTTTCCAGGCACAGGTCAAAGAGAAACGTTTTTGAGAAATGCAAGAAAGACGTAACAGAGTCCCTCCTGATGATCTGCAGCCAATAGTACTGTCCTGAATTCCAGCATGCATGAGTCTGTTCCTTCCCTCAAAACCACTTCTGGGAATACATTTATTGCCCTCAACCTCTTTCAGATTCCCCAGTCTCTTCAAGGGCATGTAAAAAGAATTGCTTGGCAAATAGAATTTAATTGCATTAAATAGCAAATTAATCTTTTCCCCCTAGATATCCTACATTGTCTCGCCACACCAGAAAACAACTGAAAATATAGCCACACACTGACTGGAGTCTTATTGTAAAAAGTTATTCCAGGATATTGGCTTCTGTCCAAAAGGTAAGAGTAACAGAGGTAATTTAAATACACTTGAACACAGGAACAAATGCCTAAGCTCTGTTGCTCTCTTTGTCAAAACCCATTCTTTCAGAAAATAATTTTCTTTACCCATTGGACAACAAAATGCATTGTCAAGAAATTTTATAGCAATAATTATAAAAGATGTCCATTTGAACCCATTGAGGTCTTACTGATTTTATAACACCCAGCAGACCTCCCTGCAGGAAAACACTATATTTATGTTAGCAATATATGCGAGAATTGAGATCGTAAAATTAAATGACCACATAGAACTGTCATTTATATGATGAGCGCCTACATATGTGAAGGCTGGTTTATCTTGCAAGATAGGGTAGTACTAAATGGTCCACTCTCAGTGAATGCTTTTAATCACGCATTTCTTCACTGTTTCTGCAATATTACACTTGAAGGACTGGTAAGCAGTTTGCTATGAAATGTTAAATGGCTACTGGCAGTACAAGCCCGATGGAAGTGCTCACTAAAATAGAAGTACAGTACATATTGTATGCAATTGTTTTATGAGAGGCATTATGGTTACTAGAATAACATTTCACCATTACCAACTGCTGAGAGAAAAGTCATTAAGATATTTGGCAAGCCAGTGTAATTTTTCAGCAGAACTACAGTACAAGACCTCAGAATAGCTTCTCTACAAAAAGGCTAGCTGTCTCAAGAAAACAGCTTAAGTCTTTGGTGTCAGTTTATTCACAGGGGTTTATTTTCAGATTCCAATGTGAAAGTTATTGCTGCTGGAGAGTGAACAATTGAGCCTTAACCCTTATTATAAGGGTGCAATTTCAGAACCACTATAATAAATCTTGCAGCAGTGTTTCCATTAAAAATCTCTTTTCTAAAGAGCTTTTATGGTGTGTATTCAGACACTTTTATGAGAGATTTCTTTAAACTATGATTTTAAAACTAGAGAGAGATTAACCACGTGTTTAAGCATTGTTAAATGCTGAGATGGAAATAAACAAAATTCAAGTCACTGTTGTCACCTCAGCCTCTTCCCATGTTTTTACAAATACTGCAGCAACAGTAATGAAAATTCATGCCCTCCACAAAAATAGCAGGGTCCAGGCTGGACAGAGTCCCCCTCACCACCATCAATGGAGCCAGCAACTGCCCATTTTTCATATTGCCATTAACGTATTAAAGACCAGCTCACAAACGCACAGATGTCATTCCATCCTGATTGTTTCCTGTAAATATGCTTTTCCTCTTCCTAGAACTGTACTTTAATGATGTGACGAGACATTGCAACTTCAAGGTGCAAACATTTTCAACAGAAACAGCCACTATGCATCACCTAACTAAATCCTTTTCTCTATAACAAGAACAGTAATGACCTATTACAGTATTATCACAAGGTAACAAAACATAAGTAATGAGGCCCAGTGCAACCAAACACTTCTAGTTGTCAATGTTTCCAATGGAAACAATGACTTCTGGTTAACGTGAGCTGACAGGAGATCTCATGAAAGCCCTGTAAATGATGCAGGCCAGCATTAAACAAGCTGCTATTTTATTCCTGTTTCTTTCTGCAAGTCTGACCATGACAATCTCAAAATGGTGAGTAGTTTCAATAGGATTTGCTATTTATCTGATTTGGAAGAAGGCAATTCTGATATTTGATTTTTTTTAATCTGATATTGTATACTTTCCACACACATATTTAACAACAGAAATTAAAATACACCAACTAGATTCAAGCTCAAGAAAACATTTACCAGGTGATCCATTTGCTAACAGAGGAAGAAGTGAGTAGAAGCTCCATCAAATACAATGCAATTTGATATTATATGAGAAAGGAATTATGCTGAGGAATATTTGTCTACAAAAATGTCTGTGTCTTGCAGTGTCTACAGAAGAATGCAGTTTACGTGAACAGAAGTTTTCCAGTCATTCATTGCTATCACCTGAGTTCAGAGAACTCTATTCTAAAAAAGCTCTTTCTAATCTGACAGCTCCCATATTCTGAATAATATTATGGTATGGTTGTTCCCATGTCTGTAACTTTCAATAACAACTAAACACCTTACTAGAGAAACTAAAATTACATAGAAACTTGGTTACTTACTTGCCTGGATCTTTCAGATAATTATGTCTCCAATTCATAGTCCCTCATTCCTGTAAGGTTTCATGCACATGTACATGTACAGGTACCTGGAATATTCCCAAGGGCAGCAGCTTGAAGTTCTCTGTTTGAAACTAACAGTTTCCAAGACTAAAACAGGGTAGAATGAAAAATCCTAGTTTACCTGATAATTTTCAGGAGTAACCCCAAAAAGGAAATATGCATTACAGAAAGTGACAATGGAAATTAACTTATTCTCTAGTAAACCCATACAAGTGCCAGCTGAATTGAAACTTCTGGCCAAAGTCATCCTGTTCAGAAAGACACGTCTCCCATTCCTACCACAACTTTCTAAGCCTGCATCAATATAGTTCTGATTTTGCAAACATTTACATATATGCTTGATTTTGCCATTATGAGTAATTCCTACTGGTCTTCCCCAAGCACAGAAATAACTCCCAAGAGTAAAAGTGTCCACCACTTGAAGAGGTCACTTAAGTCACAGCGTCAGTTTTCACGCTCACGTCCATCACCTCTTTCTGCACTTATTAGGACTATGCCTCATGATTACCAAGGGATTTCTGATCAACAGTAGTTCATTCTGCATTTACATTTATGGCAGGTATTGATAGCAGGGCAAACATTTTAGAAGTATGGATCTAGACTTTTAGACCCACAACAGAATATAAAAAAAATTTAAAGACTAGAAAGACAAAAATATTTTCTAGAACTCAACAGCTGAACTCCACAACTCTAATGTTATTAACATAGTTTTTTCTAATAAAGCATTAAAAAAGCAAACTTCTTTTTCTTACACGAATAATGGCCAAGAACTCAAAGTAACTGCCATTATATCATGAAATTACTCCTCATTCGTCAGCAAACTAATTTTCAGAACTTTATCCTGCAAATTAGCTGCAACTGTATACACAGAGGTATCAAGCTCTGTATTTAATTCTCATACTCATTTGAATTCCACAAAATTAATAACTGCATTTATTAAAGATGTATTTTTACTTTCCTGTCTCCTAACTTAATGAGTTTGCCTGTGTTAGAACCAGACAACCAAATCAGATATATATCCGTGCACTGGAAAAAAGTGTTTTCCCTTTGGTCTTAACAATGAATTTATTTTGCTTTTATTTTAAGATTCAGTTATCAACATTTTTCCTCAGGAAAAAACTCATTCTCTTTCTTAAGACTTTTAAGAATAATTGTGAACATACACACAGATAAGCACAAACAAATGTTTTGTCTTTAAAGCTCATCTGTTGTGCCAGAAGGGTGTGCTCTTCATCATTTTTAATTTAGAATGCTAATTTTACAGAATGTGAGAATTCAGAAATAGTTCTTCACAGCCTCTATTCCCATTAGAGTTCTCTCTGAAAAGTTAATAACATTAACAGTTTTTCTATTAATTTCATTTGACTTTTCACTGGTTTTTTTAGGGTCCCACAATAAAGGAAAAAATCCCTAAACTTACAAGCATTTAAAAAGCAGTTGCTAAAACTTCCCTCATTAAACTGAAAATATCAGAGCTACTAAATGCTTTACCAGGCCTTCTAAAAATTCACCATCATTTCAATATTACTTACAAAAAAACTACAAAAAGATGCCTAAAACATAATGCATAGAATTATACAAATGAATTAAACTTAAAACACAAGTAGTTCCATTAGCTGTTCCACTGTTTGTATGTAGAACTACACATCTTTCTTATTTTCTTACGCAACTTCCAATGCAAGTGACCCAGTTATTAAAACCTTCACGCTTTAAAAACTTAAAAATTTTCAAATGAAACATGAGGGAAGATTGTTGGCTCTTACACCATTTACAAAGTTTCCCCTCAAAAGATATTCTTTTCATAGCTGTAGAATCTTGAATGTAGTTCTTCAAACTGGCCACACAAAGCTGCTGCCTCTTTTTTACAAGACCAGTTCTTAGTATCATTATAATGCTGAATAGCAATAGTTCCAACAGAATTTAAGAAAATATACACTTCAGCCCGAAAGTGGAGCTGCGATAATGTGATGAGTAAACAGGATTACTCGTTTAAGCAGTCAAAGTTTGCCAGGCACGCAAACCCTAAGGAAAACTTAATTAAAGTCAATAAAGAGGAAGGGAAAGTACAAAAAAATTAAGTAATAAAATTTGTGCAAAACAAGATATGAACTGATCAGTTATCAGTGCCTGTGGGACAGTTTTGCAAATGTAAGCCTTCAGCCTACAGCATGCTGGGATGGATTCTGAGCTTTGTGTATCATGTACAGACCCCACCTAAATCAATAAAGTTATGCTGTATTTATGGTGCTAAAACTGATACAGAATTTTGCCCATTTGAACAAAACAATGATTGCTGCCATGCCCTTCTGAAGACTTAAAAGAAAAAAATGAGTCCTCCCCAGATTCATTTCACTATTTTGACAGCCTATTTGACTATTCCTTTTATGCAGAATTTACAAGTTATGAACATCTGGGAGCCAATTCTCTTCTTTGCTATAGAAATTTAACGCTGATAAAACTGCCTATAAGTCCACTGATAGGCACTGAATATTTATTGATACATAATAGGGAGTAATCAGGTTCTTAACTTATCAACTCATTATTTTCTTGTTATATTTCTTCTTCACTTTACGTACTTTGGAGCATTACTCAGTCCACATTCAAAAGCTTTCAGGCATTGTCAGACATTTATCAATCACCTAGCAAAGACTGAAAGCACTTTTCTGACATGAACTCACTAAATTCTGAGAAGCTTTCTGTAAAAATGGGAGTTAGATGCATTTTAAAAAAATGGGAAAAGAAAGGCACAGATGCTCAAAATTTTACATAAAACCTGCAGCAGCAGGCTCTCCTCCCTATCGGTCCCTCTCTTGAGCCATCAAGTCAGCATCCTTCCTTTGGAAACTACAGGGCATCTACAGGGCTGTGGAAATGTCACAGTTTTTTACCACCTCAGACAGCTAACTCTTTTGTACAGGGAAAATAAAAATCTGTATTCCTTTCAACAGTGTATTCCTGTAGCAATTCAGTTGTGAACTTGACCACTTGCTGCAACTTCGCTACTAACTTCATTGCTGACTCCTGGAAGGGGAAAGGTTTGCATTCCCACTGCCTCAGCAACATCACTCAGTATTTTGCCTAGGCTGGTTTGTTATCAATCCTCAGGCTGTTGGCCGCAACCAAGATCAAAAATTGCTGTTCAGGTTGCCAAAATACCAGAGTCTCTGGATTTTAACAGGCTTGTTCAACAGTGTTTGCAGCACTAGTCAGCATGCAACAGTTTAGTGTGTGTCAGACTCAGATTTGGTGTAATAACATGTCACTTAGTTTGAAGCATTTAATTTCAGTTTAAACTACAGCAAACTGCTGCAAATCCAAGAGAAACAAATCTCTCATGGCAGAACGGCAACTGGCTGGTATCTCAAGGGGGTTTCAAGCACAACTGCCTGTTCAAAGGAACCGTTTGGGATAAGGAAGGAATTTCTTTTGTCAGACAACCGACATGGCAATAGGCATGTGGTCACCAGCATCACTACCCAGTTTTTCAATTAAGCAGAATAAGGATGGGAATTTAAAACTAGGAAATAACAAAAAATAATCAAATGGTGTTGCAAATAGAAGGCTAAAAGATCTCTATTTTTTCAAACTGAAGGAAAGACTTGACATTACTTGTAGGAGAAAGGAAAGCCAGTAGAGCAAGATACCTCGCAGAGGTGTCACCATTCCCTCTGGCAGATGATCCGAAGGAAAATACATACAAGAATTAGGCTAAGAACAATGAAGCTAAGCCTAAGTTTCTACAAGGTATGCCAGGAGATACCCACTAGACTTATTTAATACCCGCCATTTAAATATAAAAGCGTACAGTTAGCTTCACCCATTTCTCTCTGCTCTTACAACTGACAAAAACAAAGTGATGCTACTTTGTGATCAGTCACAATATGTTGGTGCTCCATTCACACAAGAAAACCTCGAAAAATAAAAATTTTTTCCCAGTGATATCGCTTTAGAATTTACTTGAGGAAATCCAATCACTGTTATAAATCTCCAGTGCTATTCAAAGATATTTCAGTGCTACTTTTCAAAGAATGGTTGTTTTACATTTATTAAAAAAATGCAATATACTCCTTTCAGGAGTTTCTTTCATAGTTTTGCAGAATTGTGAGATGTGGTATTCTTGAGCAGGAAGGGAGGTAGGAAAACAAAAGAAAAGATTAAAACTGTAGAAGTGACCTTTGTAGATATTTGGGATAACAGCAGTTGACCCCAGTGTTTTATATGACAAATAAAGTTTTAAAATAATATTCAAAACAAAGGCATCAGAAAGAATATGTTAAATGAGTTACTTAGGAACCATCATGTTTAACTGAGCAAAGTATTAGACTTAAATTATTTGCCTCCAGTGACCCCTGAAAAAGGCTTATTTTTGCAGTTTGAATATAAAAAGCTTAGAAATGCTAATCATTCCATCTGGAAATCAAAATCATAAACTGTTAGATTAATGAATGCTACAAGTAGCTCTTACATGCAGAATAGTAAAGACATTGTTAGCAATTTGTTTTGACAAAAGTGATTAGAATATTTATTTTTGCTAACACTTCTCCTACATGCGGACCTGGAAAAAAGAAACTTGTTTGTATAATTCAGTAATACACAAATCTGTATTAAAACTCAGAATGTTGCTAAGTTAATTATATGATATTACCAAGAAAAGGGATAATCAAGAAACCCTCCACAAGTTCATAATCTGAAAGGCAAACAATGTTGCACTGGTCTGATCTGTAGTGCCACTTGGAGCTATTTTAAATGGAATTGCTAGTTTTTACTATTTATTATTAAAATGCGAGGAAAAGCAGAACTGCTGATTATAGTTTCTTCTGATCATAAGGAATGCAACGCAACAGCACCTAAACCATTACATTTGTTTTAGATTACATGGACTGCAAATAGTGTCTCATGAATGAGAGAGAGGAAATGTTGTGAAGGGTGTTTTTTGTGATCTGCTTTGTTTCTCCTTATTCCATTATGGGTGACACTTGCTCAGAAGTCTAGAAAGAGTATGTTTTCTTGGAGGGGAAAGAAAAAAAAAAAATCTATTTTTTTGACTACGCTGAAATCAACTTTAAAAAAAAAGTCGTAACAGACCAAAATCTCATCTGTGATGTCAAACTGAACTGTAGGATTTCCCTCCCATTTTGCTTTCCAAATAACCGCTAGTGCAGAAAAAGGGCAAAAATTAATAGCAATTATTCACATATGCCTAGTTCAGTAGGAACCATGTTGTTTAGGGCTTTCAGAATAGCATAGGCTAAAGGTGTAACACAATGATTTCTATCTCAAGCCCCTTACTTGTGGCTGAGGTATAGAAAGACATTCCACTGATTACAAGCAATAGAGAATCTTAACCTCCTTTGGTTCCAGTGATTACTTACTCTCACTGTACAAACCAATTATGTCTGCCTTCAGTTTCTAGCAACATAGTTTTGTTATGCCTTTCTCTGCTAGATTAAAGCGTCTATCTAGTATTAGAGAGCTTTCTTCTACAGGAATAACGATACGTTACATATATCAGTTTAGATGAACAATTCCTCCTATGATTGATCCCAAATGCAAATTCCAGCCCTGCTCTGGGATTCTCCCATAGGCTTCCTCCTGGGTGCATCAGACTAGCAAGAGCCTATGGGCCCTAAAGCATTTCTGCAGCCTGTACAACCTCAACAGCCAAGGGGCTGACTCTTCTTGCAATGAATGGGAGCTTGACTTCAATTTTGAGTATGACCGAGTTCCAAAGTCTGAATACATCCTTTTGATGCATAAAGTACAGTCTGCTGGTTTCAGAGCAAAATCTACTTTTCACTTGGCCTTAAGTTTTAGAAATTTTTCTTCTGACAAAGTATGTGGTGATAGGGAGGGGAGGAGGAGGAGGAGAAAAGCAGCAGCAGCTCTGAAGAAGTTAAAGGGACATGATGTTTTGAATTAATGTTTTCATGCCTCCAGTGATAAGTGGAGAGTGTTAGTAAACATGCACATTTTGCTGTGCACAGGAGGCAGGGCTTCCTCTGCAACATGACCCGAGTTCCCACATTCACAGCTTCTCTGATTACTCGCAAGGCAACCACCAAATTGAGGTGAAGGGCAGGCTCTAACTAACCGTGCATTTTGCCATTACGAGGAAACTGCAGTTGTGCCCAGTCACATCTGTGACTTGACTAGAGGAATCCACCCTTACATAGCTGTAACCTTAGTCCAGTAGTGGTGGCCTATAGTAGGCAGAAAAGAGGAAAATGGGAAAGTACGAGTACAGGAAGAATCTGCTACAATAGTCAGAATTAAGACAGTCCCCATTTCCTCATTCATTTGGCGTGGTTCTGTTTTTGTTATCAACTTTGGTTTGTATCTGCAAACCAATGTCACCACCTTCTCCAGGCAAACAGCTGCCTCTGAAACATTCAGAGCCGTCTCTTGGCAGCAGCCTTTCTAGCGGTACACCAGTGAAGCATTGCCTCTCTAAAAAGCAGCAGCTGCTAATTCTGGTGTGGTACATAACAGCACGCTGCCACATCAGGTTGGGTCCTGCAAGAAAATGAATTTCTCTGGCCTAGATCATTTGACAATTGCTACCATATGAATAATTCAATCCACAAAACCTAGCAAATGCAAGCAGCGAATAAAACAGCAAGCTGTGTACTGCACTGTACGGCCAGAAACAGCACCAGTTCAGCCAAAGGGTGTGACAGCTGCTTGCTGATAGTGATGGCTGGCCGTTGCATACTGACTAATTGTTGAACCAGCGGGAGGCTTCCCGGGAAGACATTTCCATGTTTCAGACTGTATGGCTTGCCATCTTGGTCCCTTTGATTTGAGTTACTAAAATTAGGGTTTAAACCTATAAAAATATGTTCATCATAATTCCTCCTCTGGATTCACTAACCTGATTTAAAAGCACATATTTAACTGAATCTGTGCAATTTTCTAATGTCTGAAAAGCCTTTAGCTTTGTCTTACCTTCCTTTGGCTTCTGGGCCTAAAATTCTGTACAAGGAGAGTAAGCATCACAGCTTTGTTCAAAAATATTTCTCCAGCTTTAACTTTATTAATAAGTACAGGAAATGTATATTAATTGAAAGATGCAATGCTTCCTTCTCCGTCCTTCAGTTTGTTTTCCTGCCCTTGCCTCATTCACTTTTAAAGCAGGAAAGGAGAACGCATTCAAAGAGAACTTTGCTGTTTCTGAGATGAATTTATTCTGCTCATAATTCTGAAATACTCTCCAAAAGAGGAGGTGACTGCAGCTCCAGCCCAGGCTGCCTGGTGGGCTGTCTCACACCTTTAGTAGCCCACCTGCCCTTGCTCGCAGGCAGTAGCCTGGAAGTCCGGAAGCCCCAGACCCAGGGTAGCCCACCTGGCAGAACAGCCAAAAAACCTCCCCATCCTTTGCATCTCACTTTGTAGCTGCCATGCTTCCAGCGAGCTGCATGGGTGAACCAGCAGGAAACCAGGCTGAAACTTCACATGTTTCCAGCAAGAAGTTTGTCAAATTGAACTATTTGCACGGACTACTCAGATGAATTAGCAGACCCACCATTGGAAGTTTTCTGACTAAATCTGCTCTGTTTCATGCTTAGTTAACACAGTAGCCAGTAAGTGCCTCACGTTTGAATAGGCTATTCACACAGGAACAGGAAAAAAAATTTTTTTGTAACAACAAAACCTGACTGTAAAACTGCAGTTGTTAGGGATATGTTCCAGGTTAGAAGCAGTTATAATGCTTGCCATTAAAGCTTTCGACACTCAGGTTCACATTGCCTCTTTTTTGTTGTTCTGCTCACCCACAATTATTCCATCATATACTGCATCACTGACTCCTATTTTCCTACCCTGAGTAGCTGCCTCTAGTCAGGGACACTATTCACCTTTGGCTACTTTGTTCTTCAAACATCAGTCTACCCACAGCAAAAAAAGGAGTAGGCTATCAACTGAGACACTTGACTGTATTCTTTACACAGGAATTCTGCCTGAAATGGTAGCTTTGTATTATTTTATTCGCTCAGATAAATTAACAGAGGATATTTATTGTGATTGACCTTGCCTTGATAACTACTGACAACACTTGGCAGGACTTGACTTGACTTACTTGTGTATAGAGGTAAAGTAGATGATATTTCCTAGTTTACAGTCAGTGTGAGGTTTCTTAAATAATCAACATCGGGGTGTAGAGCTTGACTTTGACAAAGACGTAAGTAGTAATTCTGTGCTGCTCAGGGCCATTAGTTTGCTTCTCTGTGAGCTTGGATGATTCAGAAACACTTAGCCAACCTGTCTTCTGGGGAATTAATAGGGTTAGCTTGATCACAAATGGCTAACTAAAAATCTGTGCTTGCCCACCCCTCTGGTACCCACTTCTGTGTGTGTGGCCAACACACTAGAAGCTGCCTCTGGTACTTGCTAGAGTATAACATGGATTAAAGATTCCCCATATGAGGAATGGAGTGACCGGGAAATGATAATGATGAGGCCTGTGGCTATCCAACAAAACAAAACAATCCCTTTTCCTTATCCCAACTGCCCACAGGACTAACTCACAGAGGTCATTTCATCTCACGTTTCCAATTCATTAGCTAGGGTCAGCTGACAACAGGCAAAAAATGAGGGACACACTACTGCACGAAGAAAAAAGCGAAAAGCATTTACAAACCAGACACCTAATCATCCAAATGAAAATAAAACAGACCAGAAGAGATCAGCAAGGTAAGCAGAGTCCAGCTTTGATGAAAAGAGTACTTTCAACAAGAGATAACCTGCCACCATAGCAAACAAAAGGAAAAAAGATATTGATACTTTAAAGCAACCAGAAATCAGTTTTGCCCTCAAGAGGGAGGGAGGGAGGGAGGGAGGGAAGGAAGGCAGGCATCTATAGAAACAAGAAACAACTTTTAATACAGAAAGAAAAGATTGACGAGCATAGTGAGGGACAGGAGCTAAGCAGATGGATCTTGCCAAGAAGACAATAAGATTAAACAATCTTGTTCTAAAATATGTACAGATTTATTACAGGACTACTGACTCTCCTTTGACAGACCTGAGTCACACAAGACACTTACACAATTTCCTGCCAAAATTCGAGATTTTTTTCTCCAAAGTTCAAATGACAGGGACTTGAACCACTCCTTAATCTTTCCTTGGCCTCTTGGCCACACCACCAAGCGTGTTTTGCCAATGCTTCCACATCTCAGCCTGTCCAGAAGCTAGTTTCACAGCCCCTCACCAATCATGGTCTCTGCTGAGCGGGGTACTGAACAGGGTACTGAACATGCTGAATAGGGCATGTTACCCAGCCTTTATTTTCTATAACCATGGTCTGCTAAGCAAAGTCATCCATGCATCCCCCGACATGCATGCACACTCGTCTGCAGCTAGCTCTGCCTGATACAGCTGTGTACACACACTTCCCCAGTCGGTCCTAGTAGTACTTTCATACCCTCCTTCCTCCACATGTAATGGGCTCACTTTCCACACAGCTCCCACTTGAATGCATATTCACAGCTTGTGCCAATGCTAAAAGTACCACAGAGCACAGGCACATTTCAGAGGAGACTTACACAGCCCTCTGAAATCACGAGCCTTCTAGGTAAATAAGTCTCTGACGACCCATACTATATGTATGGCATTATGCTGCATTTGCAATTCAGATGCCTGCTCCAAATCTAAAGCACACATACTGTACTAGAGAACTTTCAACATAAAGGAGGTATAAAAGTGGAGCTGATTCACACTCTTAGCTGCAATCAAACTACCAGAGGATGCTGAATGATTCCCTCTGCTCTGGTTTTGGATGTCATTATCTGACCTCATTTCTTGCTTGTGACATTTTCTTGGGCAGCTCAGCGCTCACATATTATTATTCAAGCCAGCAGCACTCAAAGTCATACAAATGTGAGTGTATGTGTATGTCTCTGAAGGGGGATAAGGGGTGGGGTAAATTAAAGGCTTTTAAGTATTACTGATTGAGAAAGAGAGAAAACAACATTTAAAAGCCTTTTAAATTGCTATTCCTTCCTTTTGATCCTAAATTTCTCTTTGTTTTGTTCTATGCAGCTGGCTGAATGATGACAGAGTGGCTTGCAATTATCTGGATGACATTAGATGCCAGCTGAAATGGACACTAAAGGAAGAATCCAACATCCTGCATATATAATTCCTACTCCATTTGGCATTGAACCAAGTCAACAAATATACATTCCTTCCCCCCCCCCCCCCCCAGTAAATCCCATGGCCAGGGAATGCTGCTATGGTAACGAAAGCCTGGGAAGGGTGAAGAGCTTGGATATAAGCAGAGTTTTCAAAATGTTGGAGAAGAGTTTTAGATTCAGAACTGCACACGCCTATAGGTAACTCCCACAAGCTCTGCACACTGAACACTTAGGTGCACACCACAGACCTGGGCTTCCAATGCCTGCAGAATTCTGAAGGGCTCTCATTAATCTGGTGGCTTTCATTTTCAGTCATTGTACGGCTTATTCAAATCACAGGTACTTCTCCACCAGTTCTGTGAAGCTTACTAAAATAGACCTTAGAAACTGAGCACAGCTGTCAAAATAATGTTATTGTTTTCCTGAATCTGTTTCAAAGATAGTTATTCCAGAGAAACTTAAAAGTTATATTCCTATATTAGCACACTAAGTAGTTCATAGCAGTTTAGTAAATCAAATATTCCATACTGCTAGCTTAATAAGATGGGGAGTCATGCATGAAATGACTGCCAGGTTAATGACACAGGGAGCCATGCATGGCATGTATTTGCATATAATAGCACAGAATGTTCCCCTAAATCCTTTAAATTACTCATCAGTTCTTAAATAGGCATTTAACTAAGCCTTCATCCAGAATCAAAAAGAAAGAAAGAGCCACCTACAATTGAAAAGAACGACAGATAAGGACTAAGCAAAACCTAAAATGCCAGCTTGTAGGAAGAGCTGGAAATCTGCACATGCAAACAAGACAAACCATACCATAATGTCTACAGCTAAAAGTAAATGGACAAAATTTGTTTCTTTATAGTAACTCTTAATGAAAACTAAGGGGTGGTTTTGTATCAGGTGTTGCACTATGGAGAGATGACAGAAGGAAAACACCAAAAAGATTGAAATCAAGCCTGGAGCAACTTGCAGAGGGGATGAGGAGGGGAACAGCATTTGTGCCTGTTATTTTCCTGATAACTCACAGAGTCAGCCTGCGAGACTGTCCAAGGTGAAGATTTTTGTTTGGTTTCCTTTTGCAGAGCCCCTTCCAGGCTGCCATATGTACGTTCCTTCATGCTGCAACTCCTGTTTTGGGCTCTGTTTGTAGGAGCAGCTGAAGAAACAGGACACTAAAACCTGAGCTACAGAGGGGAAGCCAGGGTGAAGAGAGAAAGTCTACACCCTTCTCCTTAGACAACAGCTCAGGGGAGGTGGGTTATTGTGCCAAGTCATACTTAGACTCAGGAAAGTTGTTTCAACTCTGCATTTTGCTTTTTTCTTCCTGTTGCCTGTTATAATTGCTCAGATGGCCAGCTCTTCAGGGCAAGGACATGTTTTCGATATGTTCGCAAATAAGCCCTCAGGGATACCCAGGGCTTTTCATGCCATTGCAATATAACAGACCAATTTGCATGTTGTTGAAACACCTTCAGGCCCAAATACCTGTAACACACACAGAGGACAAAATACTACCTGGAAAAGTTTCTGCCTCACTTCAGCAGTACCTCACGTAAACACACTGTCATCATACATGCTGTGCTGTGCAGAACAGAGCCATTTTCTTCTGGATGCTGACTTGTTCTTTCCTCTGCTTATAGCGAAGAAACCATCCTCAGGATCCTGCTCCCAGTATCATTTTTTTATATAGCTGGATTTAAATGTCCATTACTCCAAGCTACAAATTACTTGCAAATGCAAGTCACAAATTTATATAACTGAAGTTTCTAAATCTTACCAAAAGGTATATTATCATTCCACCATGCAAGAAGATAATATGCTTATTAGTTACTATGTTTGGATATGAAAAGCAATTAACAAACTAATTCAAATTAAGAAAGTATGAAACAGTGAGCCTCGAACTTTTACACTGTCACTGCAAAAGGTATGTCAGACAAATAATATTCACCAGCTGCTTTTCCTATGACTCACTTGAGTAGTACTAGGGAATAAGAGCAAACAATAAGATTTCT
Source organism: Gymnogyps californianus (assembly GCF_018139145.2). Taxonomy (NCBI): domain Eukaryota; kingdom Metazoa; phylum Chordata; class Aves; order Accipitriformes; family Cathartidae; genus Gymnogyps; species Gymnogyps californianus. The sequence continues at coordinate 14,474,388 of NC_059480.1, forward strand.
GTAAAAAGTGTTAAGATATATCCATTGTCTCATGAGACCTTTTCAATCAGGGAAAGTGTCCCTGCCTAGACAATAGCAGTGAAAAATATGAACTCGCTTCTCTCCCCACCTCCCATCCACTTCACTGAAGTATCAGTTTCAAAGCCTAAGCAAAACCAATTGAAACATTATTAAATCCAACCTTTCCCTTACTTCTTCATAAAAATAAAAAAAATGCAGATGTTGTGTTATTGCCACTTCATGTATGCCAGCTTATAATTAAAAAAAGAAACAGGATAGAAAATATAAGGTTCCATAGACATACTAACTCATCCTTTTTGTAAATCACAAAATCTCTCTCTCTATGTCTCTTTAACGACCAGGTACTATTGTAAGGCAAAAGGCTGACTGTGGTTCACTTACAACTAATTTCCCACGGAAGAAAGCCAAAATCATAGAGCAGAAATGTACTTTAAAGACTTATGAGAATCCTGGTGTCCCAAATGAGATGGCTGGACACTGTAAGAAATCAGGGAAGATAAGTTCTTGAGGTACTCACTTCTTGAAGTAGGTGAAGCATACTGGTATGCAACAAGGCCACTCTGTTATGCAAATGGCAGATAAAGATTTTTGGAGGAGTTTACCCTAAACCACTAGTTGATTTATATGTTGCTTTGAGTATGTAAAATATATTAAAGGAACATATAAATAGATACTATTCAACACCGACAAAAAGACTGCCACTGTCTATACCTAATGTCAAATGCACTGAGTAAACAAGAAAGAGAAAATACCACCTCTTTCATGTAGAACAGTTGCAGACACAGTACCTAAATGCTTTCTGAGAAAGATGGCTTTACATTAATGAAGTTTCTATCCTTTCTACAAGAGATTTACCATTTGTTTTCAGTAACTGGATACCAGTAATTCATTCTATGATTCTAGATATTGAGGTGTAACACTTCTCAGTTGTAAGCAACCACAGTAACAGCCTATTTTTTATTTGCCAAGAAATATTTCTTCTATTTCCTCAGAATATAGCATGTTCTAAAGTACATTCTCATTTCCCTTAGACTAACGCTCAACCTATTACATGTACTGTAGGAAATGCTTTTATTTGTAAGTATGGTCTTTTGTGTTAAGAAAGATAAATGTCAGGCTCATTAATTATGTATCTATAATTAGATACTGCTGAAAATGAGCTGAAACTTGTTTTGACATCTTCTTTGAAGAATGTATTTGTACATTGCGTGTAACATCGCATATATGCATTTGCAAAATCTGAACTAGCTGAATGGCAGCTATGTACAAAAGCCAGTAAGCTTTGACAGGGTAAACAAAATCAAAGAAAAGCATAGCTGAAGAGTTAATAAGCACCGACTTACAGGAGGGGAATTCACATGAGACAGCTTGCTCAGAAAAAGCTAAATGGCCATCAAGAGGAAAAGAAGTCTCTGACCAGGAACACATGATGAAAGCTGTACTTTGTTGATTGCAGAAAGTTTTCTTTTAAATACACCCTTCCGAGTGTTTAACTAATTTCCAAGAGGCTTGATTGTGCTTTGCTTGACTTCAGGGTTTTTTTCCTACCAATTTGGAGATAGATTGTACCTTAAGGCAGAGCCAGGAACACGAGGTGTGTGCTAAGCCGCAGGAACCCAAGAGTAAGCGTGGGAGGCATTGTGCTTCAGTGACAAAACATTGCTCCCTTCCCCCACAGAGGCAAAGGAGACAATCAACCCTACTATTAACTGTGAATTTAAGTACGAAAGCCAGCAGTGCACAGAACATACTGCAGGATGGAAGCAAACTCTCTTCTGCCTTTTGCACAATCTAGGAATTTAAAGAGGTAGTGCCAGCAACCTTTCTGTGTGAGTGGTCCCATGTATGAGGAAACCACATGTGAACTTAATAACAGTAATAATAATAGTAAGATTATTTAATGAAGACTTGGGAAGAACTGTTTATGTTATTATTGTGGGATAAACGGTTTGACAATGCTGTTTCTGGGACTGAATAAACAATTCAGCCTTATCACAGCTGTTGGACTTCAACACCCAGCATTTAAGTGCTGTTATAATCAGAAAAGTGACTCTGTAAAAAGAATACCTTCTTACTTAAGAGAGTTGCTTCTACATTTTCTGAGTCATCTCTGATACATTTACTGACAAAACAAGTTGTTAGTAATGATAGCATGGCAGCACTAATCCAGCTCTAAGAGGGGAGGCTGGATCCTAGTTTGTCTCACCATGACACAGGTCTGACTGTGGCACATAGCCCAGATCTCCACTAGAGATGCAATGCAGGAGCACAGCAGAACCATTCCCAAATACCTGGGATTAGGCACAGTCACTACATTTCTCTTAGGGACAAACACGTTAGTCTTCCAAAGCCAACCAACCCCCTTGTTGAAATGGGAACAAGCAAAGGTGTTTGCCCTGAAGACACCTTCCGTGCCACAGTATATTTTCTATAAGTCCATGGCACTGCAGAGACAAGCAGTCACTGCAACTAACCTTATCCCCATGCCACCCTTTCCAGATCGCACGTTAAGACAAACCCAGTTTCTGAAGCAGAGGGGACTACTAGTCATGCCCTCACTTTTGCACATTTCAGAAATAAAGTATCCTTCACAGGTACACAGGTTGCTTGGACTGATGTCAGTAACTTTACTGATTGCTTCACACTTGATAAACTGTTCCAAAAAGGAGTAATTCCCTTGTTGCTCATCACAAAGCCTACTATGGCAGGTACAGCTTGGCAGCTCCTTGCAAGCATGGTGCTGCCAGTGCTTGCCAGTTTATCCCTATGCTGCCTCACATTCTCCACAGGTAAAAAGCCATTAAATCACTAGTGTGCAAACAGGCACATGACATACGAATATAAAATAGTCAGTGGGACTTCTCCCATAGCAGGTGTACATTAAAATGAAAAGTTTCTTTAAAACTGAGAAAGGTAAACACCTAATTTTTGGTGTTCATTTTAAAGTTCGTTCAAAATTGAAAAGGAACAGGAAAATTACATCCCTTCTTTCTAAGGCTCTAGCAAATAAGAAATTTAAGTGAACATAAGGGAATGTGAAATTAAAATACATTTTAATCTTAGACAATTTCAGTGTTTCTGCATCCGTAAGAGACCACAGTATAACAGTTCTATCTTATGCCAATAGTGTTCACTTTAAAGGGCATAACCACCAGAAAGGCAAGTTTTTCTTCTGTAAGCTTTCCCCAAATGCCATCAACGCAGCAGTGCTTTCAAACCTGCTCACTGAATTCAAAACGACTTGAAACACAGTTGTGGACTCTGCTTTCTATCTTGTGCAAATCAGGGAAGGGAAGAAGCTTATTTCCTGATTAGCAATTCCTCAGTGGTAGTGGTGGGGAGGGAGAACCTGCCTACAAAGTCTTAGCTGTTTGGAAATATCAGCCTGTCTATAAACAGATGGCTACTCCTCATGGGATACTGTCCTCTCCAGGAACGCTGCACTAAGTCCTGAACCTCTTCCAATGCAGCCCTGAGCAGGCTGTGCTCGTAGCAAAGGTGAGGAAAGTTAGAAATGGAACGGAGCCAATCTGTGCATATAAAAGCTCTAAATTCATTACTCTCAATTAAAATGAATGAGGATAAGGATCGCTTCCAAGTACATCAATCAAAGAAAGTACTTGCCGCAGGAAAACAGAAGACACTGGTGTATACATGAAGGAATTTATTCAGATATTAACAAAATGTGTGCAGGCAAACGTACACGAAACTGGCAGTTTATTTTTGACTTGACAAGTTGCGACTATCTAGGAATGATGGGTTAAAAATCTAGGTTATCTATTTTTATTTATTAAAAAAAAGCCAGTTTCTGAAAGAAATACTTGTATGCCTGCACACCTGATTTTACAAAAATAAGAGAGTAACTCAAACCAGAGTGTTTCATGCAGTATAAACAGGTCTATGATGCTTAATAGACAAGTACAAATTTGCCTCCAAAGTAATTTGTTCTGTTAACTGTTCTATTAACTTCGGAGCACTGTAAGTACCCTTAACTCTTTCTGAAATCAACAGCCAGAGAAACTGCTGAGCACTGCAGAATTAGCTCGAGGGGAAACAAAAATCCTCAAACAAAAACTAATGCTTCTTACTGTTGACAAAAATACAGTCCTTTACAATAGTGGTATATTTTCCACTGTGGTTCTGCTTCACTTTTTTTTTTGGTTGCAATATGAACAAAGCTGAGGTTTGGGGCAACAGAAATAGCTATAAATTGACTAAGAGTAGGATGGATTAATTTGTTTTTGTAGCTGCTAGATACTCTTTAGTGATGACTTTGATGACTTACCATCGCATGCGTGTTCTTCATCTCCTCTAAAGAAGCTATTCAGTCCAAAACACTTACAAATGTACCTCTGCCTGCAACTTTTGCAAGGTTATCTCTGTGAGAGTCTGAGAACTTTGAGACAGTCCAGTACCTACCATACACTTAGAAATGTTTCAAAATATTATTATGGCTATAGAACTTAAGAATTTAGAATATCAAGGAGTATTGCAGAGGGGATGGTAAAGACAGACCCTGGGCTTGGAGCGCTTGAGTAGGAATTCAGAAAAGAAGGACACAAACCACTTTGTTTCTGTCTCAGTTTAGCTAATATTGCCTACCTCAAAAGCAGTGTTGGGAATCCACATTCATTTTTTGTAAGGGAGTAACTGCTTTTTCTTTATGCAGGAGGCCTATAGAATCAAGCCTTCCATTAACGGAGATGTGTCAAGAGCTTGTTGGTTTTAAGGCTGTTAAGAAATACTACTCGTTTAGCTTAAATAAGTAAGTTTTAAATAGAATGAATCGCTCAGAGTCAAATCATTCAGCATTAGGACACAGGGGTTCCAGCATAATATTGTGCGATTTGGTATACTGTTTGTTTAGCAGTACTTACTTAGCATGAGTAGTTAGATTTGCTGAAGCCTTAGGCCGCAAGCTGTTAACTTTCACCTAGATATGCTGAACTCCTATCTAGTTAAGCAAAAGAGGGCATTCAGAGCCAGTGCAAACCAGAAGATAAGGAGGCTACAGCCATCAGCAGAACCTGCAACTCGACAAGGTAAGAGCAGTTAATGGCCCGCCTGGAGACAGAGAAGGAATGCAATAAGGTGTTAGAAGATCCCGACCAGAAATCACCACTGGACCAAAAGGTGCGTGAAGAGCACGTGAGGGGCGGGTGCACAGATTGTAAGGGTATAATTGCCCAGGGATTTCTTTGTTTGGGGTCCCTCTCCGGAGGCACCCAGCTCGAGCTGTTTTTTTCCGCTGTAGCATCTGAATAAATTATTTTTATAAGATTCGATGCCTGAGACTCTGTTATGGGAAACCTGGGGCTGAACCTGATGAAAAGAGAAGCACTCAAGAGTGAGAATGTGTGTGTGAAAGGAGTCAAAAGGGGCACCCGTCAGCTCACTGGAGTTGCCCACTGCGAAGGGACTCTGGTCCTAGCAGGAAAGACTTGGGTGGTGTGTGTGTGACTCCTAGGACGGTGTATGTGTGCTCGAGTGGCTACTCCCTTAACAAAGGCTATAATTTCATCAACCTATACCACAAAGCACAAGAAATGTGCTTATTTCATTAGGTGTGGCAAAAATGGGCAACCTATTTTTGTTACATTCCTGCAATGGGGCTTACAGAAAAAAAATCTGAAGAAGTAGCTGTAAAGCATCAAAACAAGCTGAGTGCCTTTCTCAGCCCTGAACAATGCATGTAATCCTGCTCTGGGTGAAAACCTCTTAGTGTTCCTAAGGGACGATTATCAGCTACAGAAAAGTTAGAACTTAGCCTGCAGCACAGCACAAGGATTTCAGATTCTCCCAGGATGACTTTCAGTACAGTCCCTATTTTTAGGATCACATAACTAGCCCCCTTTGGCAGGTCATAACGCCGTCAGGAACTAAGATTGCAATACATTTTCTCATATTAACATGATCACAGGATAGCTCTTGTTGGAGAGGGCTGGCAGAAGATTTGTGGGTCAGAATGAACAAAACTGAAATCAACCTATGGCCATAGTACTGAAGGGCTGAGAAGGAAGTATGGGTTATAACGACACTGTACCTCAGCTGACCAGGCCAGGGAAGCTGGGGCTAAAGCTGGTGTGTCTCCCACCCTCACATATGCATTGACTGTTTCAGGGAAACTAGGCCTCCACCTGCTGACATCCCCACTGTGTGAGCACAGCACACTTGCAGGTTGCAAACCCCAGCTGCCCTCGTATTTATACCTCTAAGCTTTTCTCACAAGGGCAGATGGGATGTGTGGTGGGCACCCATCCCATTCACACTGTCGAACATTTACAGCTATGCTGTGCAGGTCTCATTTTTCTGTCTGGCATTCCACTGGATGATGCGAATTCATTGATGGGAGTCATAAGTATACATACACATACAATTGAAACAAGCAGTTGTACACAGACTGCACCAAGCTTTGCAGTAGGAAGAGCTGCTTCTTCAAACTGTGGTATAAAGCTGTCTTATTTACAGGAATTTTCCAGGACTCAAAAAATCATCAAAAAAGTATGACCAAAAAGCTCACAATAACAGAGCTAACTCTCAGAGCTATCCCTGCTAGGACGGATACCAGTCTACCAGGAGAAACTGATTCTATCAGAGAAAAAAGGAAAATGAAAAATGAGGAAGACAAAGGAAAAGACAAGGTGCAAAAGTATAAGAAAAGGACATCACGGAAAAGGCTCCATGTGGTAGACAACAATATTCCTTCAAAAAAAACTTAGGCCTTCCAACAAAATAAGTCCTTGTTTTATTATCTATATACCAGCTAAGCTCTTCTGAAAATTCAGTCCCATAATAAAATACAATAAAAACCTGGACATAAGCCATAAAGAGATTTATAAGAAAGAGAGGAAATACATGAGATCTTTAACGTAGCCAGAGAAGCTATCTCCCCTATGGCCATTTTTAGCATACAATTAAACATAACTATATATACTCCTTGTAGTACCACAGGTCTCACTAACAGCTGTTCAGGTAGAGCTGTGAATTGAGCCATACGGATAGTATACCAGAGAGTAGGGTTTAAAGACAAAGACTTCAAGAACTGTGAATAATTTAAGACATAATACTATGCACAGAACTCCCCAAATTCACTTATTTGTCAGTGAATGTATGAGTCACTAAAACATCTTTGAGGCAGTATTAAGATTTGTATGATAGTTTGGATCTGACACAATAATTAAAAGTAAGAAGGGTCTGCACAGACTTTTGCATTTGGTTTAAGGCTTGGATCCAGAAGATTAGTTTGGGTTCCTAGTTTAAACACAAGCTTCTTTTGTCCTAGGAAAAGCCACTGCATCACTTTCTATCCCAGCCTATGTCAGTAATAGGGAATTATGTTCTTTTCCTTCCCCCTTCTATACTAGAAGCAACTGGTGACAGCTCAAACGTGTGCCAAGATTCATTAGCGATACACTCAGCCTCCTGCACTCCTACCTCACACCCCGTGCTACAGAGCTCAAGTCTTCTCTGGGGCTGCTAAGTGCCACTGAGATATAAATAGCATCTCTTACAATAACACTATAATTAAAACACATATGTTTGTGCAAAAGCATACTTCCTGAAACTGGGGACTGAAAAAGTCCACTTCATTAACTCATTTACAGTTCTTTCCTATACACCAAAAAATTCACCACTTAGTCCCACTGGACTTTTCAAAATTGATTTAATGGCAGAGCCCTCTTGGGAACTCTTAGGAGAATTCACTAAACTCATAGAATATTTACTTTAATAAGTATCAGTACTTCATACTTATATTCTCCATAAGATATTTTCAGATAAAATTCTCAAACACAGAATCTATCCATCTATCATCCATTCATGTTCTCAGCCGCATTATCTTGAATTAGGATATGCATATATGCACTGCTTATAACTTTTTGTCTGAAATTTACTGTCTCATCATAAGTGTCTCACTCACTGGAAAGAGGTAGCAATGTTGAGTTTAAATATAAACATAAGCATTTTACTAACATTGCTTAAGCAAAAAGAAGGGTGGATGGAAGCTGCAAGACAGTTCCCATAATGTGAGTGTGTTTGATGCCATAAAGGTATGGGAACACTAGATGGCAATAACTACTGCACACGTATCTTTACATCCAAATTTACTCCTGTTATGATATTGTCTATCACGCAGCTTCTAAGGTGATATTATTTAGAAGGCACCATATTACATTACTAAAAAAAAATTCAAACAAACAAAAAACCCCAAACACCACCCCCTCTCCCCCCCAAAAAACAACCAAAAACCAGCCAGCTGCGGGTTAGGTTTTTGTTTTGTTTTTTTAAACCAAGCCAGACTTCCTCAAAGGATTAGTCTTCAATTCAGGTTTCTACAATATTTCACAGTAAATGTTACTTCAGTATGGATCAAGTTGGTATCTTCGTTATAAGGCACAGAAGTTACTGTACTAGGAAAAGGAAAAAGGGCAGAAATTGTGAAACATTGCTAAAGTGTTCTCATTCCTAATTAAATAGTTATTGTAGCTTTTGGCACATAAAGCAAATGCATAGAATACACAAACATTACAAAATTATCATACATTTTTGTTAGGATAATACCCTGTAAAGGCATTAATTAAAAAAAAAAAAAGAATGCTTTACAATTTTGTTATTCATCATCAGGAAATCCAAGAGACTTCCTAAGTATCAGGTAATGATGATCATTTAGGAATCTGTACAAAAAGTTTGAATAATTCAAAATCCCATGGTAAATTACTTGATGAACTAGGATCAGACTACAAGCGTCATGAAAAGGAGAAAACTCTCTAGACTGGCTTGAAATGTAGAAACATTAAAATGCAGAAACTCTATCAGTGTAGCAAGAACCGTAACCCTGAGTCAGTTAATTGCTATTTGTACCCACACAGTATTTAGGAAGCCTGGCCATGGATCAGGGTCCTGCAGGAAACTCTGTCCAGCTACAAGGTCTCTGCCCAAAAGATCTTACAATCTAGTCACTACAGTTAGTGTTTCTCTCGCTTGACTTCAGCTGTTTAAAGTTATTAATTTCAGCTGTTCACTTGTCCAGTCCAAGTTGTTCAAGCTCTTTTTGAAGTGGACTAAGGCATTTCCAGAGAGTGATTTAACCCAGCGTCTGGGTTACCTGAAAGAGCCACAGTTAGAGTTAGCTGTTTTCCCCACAGAGAAAGTTTATGTAATGTTAACTGCCTAAATACTGCACACCTAAAGATGCGTCTCACCCTAGTTTTGCTTGGAATACCCTCCAGGGCCACAGTGACGATTTTACAGGAAAACAGGGCTGGAAGGGACAGTGCAAGGCACTGAAGCTAGTTCTCATCAGTCACAAGCCACAGCACAACCAAACCCCTCGCAAGCCACTTTGTCCTTGTTACAGTCATCTCCACAATCAGGAAAGAACAGCACTCCAAACAGCACTTTTATCTCTTTCTAAAGAAATAAAAAACTGAGTAGCAAAAATATTTCCGATACTATAGACGAGTGTTAAGTGCATGTGCTGTTGCCTGCCCGCCTGCCTCTAGAAATGGCAGTTTCCGTATTTACACGCCGTGTGTCGATTTAACGCGAGATCCGTGTTTCTTCAGCTCCAAACTGTTGCCTCGCAGAGACATCTACTGGCAGCGGCGGCGCGGAGCAGCCAGGCTCCCCCTGCCCGGGGCAGGGGGGTGCGACAACCCCCCCCCGCCAGCAGCGCACACCGGGTCACAGACCGGCGGGTCCGAGGGTGACAGAACGCCGCCGCCCCGCCCCGCCGCGTGCGCCCGCCGCCTTCCCGCGCGCCGCCGATGGCAAGTCAGCGCCGAGAAGCGCGGGAGCGCTGCGGGAAGCGGCCCCGCCGCCTCGTGCTGGGGCTTGGCGCGCTGACACGCCCTCCGCGGCTCCCCTGCCGTCACACCGCACCCACCTCGGGCGCGGCGCTCCGGCGGCTGCGGCGAAGTGCGCGTAGCGGCTTCTGCTCCGCTGTTACAGAGCAAACGGCTTCGTTAGCAGTGAAAGTATTTCACGTTGAGCCTATCTTAGTGAGTACTTTCTAATTTTTCCAAACGACCTTTCTTTCCCCCCGATATTGATACGCTTCTGCAAACTCTGCAACTTGACACACCCTTTCTTGGGAACCAAAACCAGTGTAAGGGGTTTCAATTTCTTTCAGAGTAGATTGTGTCAAATGACCCAAAATTCGTTTTTGAAAAAACAAAAATTTTAAAAGATAGGATTAATTTGAAACTTGCAGAATTTCCTGTGAAAATAAAAGTGTTCTAATTTCTACATTGATCTACCTCAAATTGGCTAGTTTCCTTGCCTGCCTCAACAACGCAGAACATGTTTGAATCCACCCGTTCAACTGGAAGAGAATAACTAAAAATAAGAGCAATCTGTACCAACTTTAATTTTCCCCACCTCTGTTTATAAAATCTCAAGAACCAATTAGTCTTTGGTTTAGTTTTCAGCTATTCCCTAGCCCCTACGAAGCAAAAGCTAGTATAATCATTGAAGTTATGATTAAGGAAAACCGTCTTTTAATCACAAATAGCGATTAAATGTGTAGGTAACACCTCTACTAAAAAATGGTCAGTTTAAATATAAACACATGTGCTTTCTAGCCACCTACAGCTATCATACATTAATGTTTATAGCCAGCTACCTCAGTATTTACTAAACCCAGGAGCTGAGAAAAGCCTGGTGAACTTCCTCGGCTCAGAACCTCCAAGGCAGACATCTCCGCTGTCATCTGTTTTCTGCAGAAACTCTCCTATCTCCCTGCTGCACAATAATACGCTCTCTCACATGCAAACCTGAGCACACGCACAAGCCTTCCCATCTGATGTGGCAGGGAAGGAGGGAGAGTTCAATCTAATCTTACCCTTTCAGAAAAAACATTAAACTCATAAGTTATGGTTTTGTTTTTCCAAATAGTAATTTGTAAGAACCCATTAAAACTCATCACTTTCAGTTGGCTGCTCTGCTCTTCTAAAAGAGGCAGCAAAACCAAACATGAACACTCTTAGGTGGGGGGGGGGGGGGGGGGGGGGGGGGGGGGGGGAGAAATAAAAAAAGAAAAAAAAAAGAGAGGTACCTGTTTGCCAGACCACTGAAGTTCCTCATAAATATGAGGTTCAGTTTAATAAAAATTTTACTCTCAGGCAACGGATGAAATTGGGTGGTTTTTACTTGCAAACTGCTTTTTTTTAAATCATGGGAAAAACATATCTTTCCCGTCTGTCCCTTCCCTCACACCACCCAAAAAACCCCCAAACAAAACAGGTCTACCTTAGAAAAAAGAACAGACACTTAGACTGCAGTCTGTAAAGCAAAGTTTCACAATCGGTCAATAACTCAAAAAGAGGAAATTAGCACAGAAATATTTAGATGGCTGTTTCGACAAAATTTTGGGATATGCCTGCAATACAGACCTAGAAGAAGATTAAATGAAAATAAATAAATGCTGCAGAAATAAAGACAACCTAAAGTAAACATATGAAAAAAATGCACTATAGAATGCTAAATCAGTTACATATGTTGTTGTCTACAGATGTTAGAACAGCAACAAGTCTAATTTGAGAAGTCTGCCTGCAGTCCCACGCAGCTGAGTTCAACTGTCACACACAGGATATAGACCCCATCAGACAGAAGACCCATCACCATCCATGATGGGACGAGGGACCGGGGCTTTCCCAGCTCACGAGCTGTACCCGGCTGGCAGAGAATGGACAGTTCAGACTGATTAAGGACTGTGGCAAAGGCACCGACAGTTTGCTCCTTACTGTGTCTGTGTATCCAGATCCAAGCCTTCGTTTTACAAGGAAAAGAGTATTTTCTGCTAACTCAGTCTAGGTCTGAAAGTCAGCTGGGCTTGCCATCACCATAATGAAAGCATAGTTAGCAATCCTTGTATTATCAGTAATGGAAACCAGCTCTCCTTCCAGTACCTGTAGGCTTTGCAGTCTGAAAAAAATTATAAAGCAATATATTCAAGTATATGGATAGAGGAAAATAGGTGGTTCTCAGAATACAAGTGTGGAACAGTTTCTTCCTATGAGTATGCGCTCACAAAAGGATTTTAGAAACAAATGACAGGGAAAATAAGATGATTTATCTCCATATTTCCTTATATGTGCCATCAATAACAGTCACCTGTTAAACAGATCAGGAACAAACAAACAGACAGACAAAGGCCTTGATAAAGTAAGAAAAATGACAGCAAGAACAAGCTCCAGAGTTCCTATGCTGTTCACATCTGCAGCAGGAACTCTAATGAAGCATTTTATATTGTCTGTGCTTACAAAAGAACTTTACTTCACTGTTCTTTCTTTCAAAAATTTTTCTCCAGAAAATAATGTTGCTCAGAGAAAGCAAACCATTTTTCTAATGAGCAGAAACAGGGATTCTCCTGCTAAATCACCATGATAAGGCATCTCTCCTCTTCTCAGAACTTCATCTTGGAATTCATCAAATCAGGTGAGACAAGACAGCGGGGGAGAGGTATGAAACAAATCCAGAAACACAAAATGTTTCTCCTATTCACAGAAAACCAAATTCTTTTCAGCTGGGGGGAAAGAATCTTGGGAAAAAGAAATTCTAGAGGGGGAAGGTTGGCTTTATATCCCTCTCCTAGGCTTTCACTCTGTTGTCAGAAGGGGCAAAGATACCTCTGGGAAAAATTGCTGGGATAGAGCTTGATAGCTTAACCTTTTCCCTGTATTTTTGATTTCTTGGTTTACCTATAGCAGATCTGTATTTACAGTAATAGTACCACCGTACATGCTCTGGTTTGGGAAGCATATATCAGTATTACCTAACCACAGAAAATGGCTCCAAATTAAAGCCTCTCTCAATCAGGAAGCAGTTAAAATCCGCTGAAAGTAAAGCATCGCTGAGCAGCAGGCAACGCTGGCGAGCACAATGGAACAGAGACCAGAGCATGCACCTCACTATCTGTCAACCACCCTTTCTAGCGTCAGACTAAAGAGACCCACTGAAGTCAATGAAAAGGTTTCCATGGAAATCAATGAGGTCTCAGTAAGGCTGTAAAGATGCATCATTAATTTTTTCAGCCTCGCTTTCACACACATCCATTCCCTCTCTAATATCAGTTCTTATACTATTTATATAACTCAGGATCTAATCAAGACATGTACTCCTACTTGCTGGGAGCTGAAAAGATCATGCTGATTTGTTACTTCTCTTTTAATATTTAGGAGGTACTCACTTACACTGGGGACATAGGCTCTAAGAAAGCCTGTACAGTGATGTTGAGAAGCACTTTGGACATCTGTACACAGGAACTTCTACATCTAAAGACCTATCACGTAGTTGCTGAAGCAAAAATTGCTTAAAACCTAGCTCAGTAGGATTTAAATATTGCAATCACTGTATTATTATTAACACCCACAGTGAAACCTAACTTTTTGCTGGCTAATATAAATCTCATTTTATTAAAAAAAAAAAAAAAAGGCAGCATTGGTAAGCATCTGCCATCTAAGCATTATATAATTAAAAACCTATTTTAAATCTCCTCTCTTTTCTGCCTATATGACACTGCTTTGTAAGAACAAAGATTCTCAGGCAGATGTCCTTAAAGTTGTTGGTTTATTGCTTCTGCTTCTTTTTTAATTCACAGTTTCTAGTATATATAAAAGAGTTGAGAAGCATGGAAATTAATAACTGCAGAAGCTGTGAGATACTAATGGCATTGTATTTCACAAGACTAAAATGTGGGCAACAAACTAGATTAGTATTGCGAAGTACAGCACAAACTACAAGAAAAGATTTTAAATTATTTACCTTTCTACTTCAGCACAAATGTCCTATAGCCAATTATCATGAGATATTGCCTAGAAATTAACCAGTCATCTTGTGTTTCTATCTCCAGATTTACAATTAGTAATGCTATTAATGTGGATCCTGTACTTAGCATCACTAATTACATTGCTATGAACTAATGGTGTTAAAAATAGCAATAGCCATCAACTACCAATTAATGCTTAATGAGAGCGTATAAACCCTGGCATTGTAATGAATTTCCGAATTATTGTTTCTTGTGTGTCTCTTGAAATCATACAAAAATGGGTGTAACCCATGAAGGCAGGCAGTGACTGAAAGCACATTTGTCACAAAATTTTGAACAGGAACAATAGGAGATGTTAAAGGTGTAGACTAATCCTTACAGACAAGTAAATAGTTAAACATAGATACACTTTTAAAGGGAACCTTTACAAAGGTAAGAAAGATGGTGGTCATTGAGCTGTTTAGCTGTTGACAGTCTTGGGCACAAGCAGGACAAGAGCCTAAAATGCAGGAAGGATTGTGAATACTGTAAATAGCATTAATAAACTGCTTGCGTGTTGAGTTGTTGTAGTGCGGAGTAACACCCACTTTTTCCACATCCAAACAGGTTTTGTTCCTCTAAAGACTATGGCAGACAAGCCAGAAATGAATCCTCATCACCTGCATCATAAAATATAGCAGGTGCTGTTTACTCCAGCAACTTGCAGAAGCAGAAGCCAGGATGCACTTTAAGTCATAAAACCTGGATCCGTTGTGCCTCGGTGGAAGGAAATAAAGGTCCACCACAGGTCTGGTCTCTGGGAAGCAACATAAGACCAGATGCATCCAGGACTGGAAAGTAAAGGCAGAGAAAACAAAGGAAAATAGTAGGCAGGAACAAGAAGAAAGCAACGTTGAAAGCAAGTGGGAAGTTCTGATTATTTGGGAGAGTCAAAAGAGATCCTTGTTTAGCAGGACAAACTAAACCAGATTAACACTGAGATATCTATACACAGTGTTTGACATAACATCAAAAATGTGGATTTACTGCTCTTGCCCAATATTGGTAGCCCATCACTGTGAACCTTGGTATACTAATTGCAGTTACAATGAAGCATTAGCATTGCAAGCAACAACAGGTACGAAAACATGTACTGCTAAAACAGGGAAGATTATCTTTCTGGGAAGGAGCCAGTTGGATAAAACGCCTGGAATGAAAGATGACCTTTGGGACCAAATCCCTGCTACAAGATGTCATCCTTAATGCAAACTTTGAGAGTCAGGAGAGGTGAGATGAGTGCCAGAACAGGGACTGCAGTGGAGGGCGGAAGGAGCACAGAATTGAACTGCTTTCCTGTCCCAAAAATGTAAGAATAGGCAGAGGATAAAGGAGGGGAAGAACAAACGTGCTGCAGTTCAGAGCCAACCTGACCAGCCCTAGCCTGCCACTGAGGAGCACAACAGCTCCCTCCCCACCGAGGCACGTGGGCAGAGGGACCTGGGGAGCACACGGCTGAGTTCTCCCATGCTCTGCAGGGTAAGCGCAGCCTGGGGACGCCATAAACAGCTCTTCCCTCCACGGAGCAGCGTAGCGGGGAGATCCAGCCTCACAGCTCCACATGGCGAGCACGCCAAGCTGGGGGAGCAGCCCAGGCGACGTGCTCCGTCAGCACGAGCTCTCCCAGGGGATACTCTTCCGAGCGCGCTATTGTTCAGCGGACAATGTAATGTTTCTCATCTTTGCTCACTAAGCTCTGTGCACAGCTTTGATCAGAAATAAATTCCAGAAATTCCAGATATCTCCCTAGCTGCGCTATATCATGAACACATGCTGGGACAACTGTAAAAAGACGGCAGTTACCACTGGGAAGAAGCTCCATGTTTCCTGTGCTGTTTTGCATGTCTCTGCAAGGAACAGGAGATATGCAATTCCATACGAGGAAGGCATTACCTGTTGCTTACATTCCTGGTTTACTTATGACATAAAATTGAGTGGCGGAAGACATCCTACACAGAGTTGCATGGGAAGTAGATTTTTCCCTCCCTTAAATTTCACTTTTTTCTTGAAATGTTTTCTTCCTCCATACTGGGTCTTCACAGTGCTTTTTCCTGAAGAAATAGATGTACCACCAGAGCGAAGCAGGGTGGGAGACAAGAAGAGATAAAGAGGAGGCATTCCCCAGGGAGGCTGGAGGTCAGCACACTCTCTGCTCCCTCCTGCTGCGAACAGAAAATGAATCCCTGTCTCCTACATGCCACGGAAATACCATAGCCACCTTGCTACACTCCCATTCGGACTCTGACCATCTTAGACCTGAGAAACATTTTACAAAGGAAACTTGAGATAGGTTTAGCTAATGAAAAACTTTTTTTCCCCCTCAATAAATATCCAAACAGCTCTAATTGAAAAGTTTACCTTCCATACACACTATTCACATTTCTCATACTGGGAAGAACTGCTAATTACAAGCTTCAGGACATATAGGACAGCATTATAACTTATTTTGCTTCTTGGGAGGAAAAGTATCTTTATTTCAATGCAGATGTATATATAAATATGGGGTTTTCTGGTTTGGATTTTGTTTTACTTTTAAGTCCAAGGCAGTAGAGCTTTGTTTAGCCTTTTTTACTATACACACACTCATATCATGGCCTTTTACAGTATTCAAAGCTAATCAGCTTTTATATCCATCTGTTCTGGCTTCCCTGCTAACAGGATACTGTCTCAGTATCCTAACAAATGTCTGAACATTACATAATTATGGTGCGATTTTTATGCTCCTCTTCTTTGAACTCTTACAGTATATAGCTGTAAACAGTTCCTGAAAATAAGAAAGATCCCCTCTATACCAAGATTACTCTTGCATTTTCTCATCTTTCTCTATCAACAATAGCAAACTCTAGAGCACTAGAGGTACTCTAGTACTAAAGCAAACAAGCAAAATGAGATTTTTTTTCTTTTTTTTTTATGGAAACCAATTAATTTTGATCTGAAACGATTCTAAAATATTGGAATGGAATGTTTTCTTACACCTTGGCTCTTCACAAGTTTCTGACCTAAACCAATTTTACTAAGTCAATGCCTACCTGCTTCAATTAATTCTCTGAAAATAGGCATCTATGACACCTTTGCACAGGAAATTCAAATGCACTTGTCTGAGACGATGTTTTGTAAAAGACACTTGCATTTCCTGCACTTTTAAAGTTATCATGGCTGCATCTTTAAGTCAGGCACCAGAACTGACTATGAACTCTCAGTCAAACCTGCAGCATCTCTCTCTCCTTTCACCAAAAGCATCAATCTACTGTGCCTCCATGGTGGGAAAACAGGCTTTATCTGATGTATTAGAAAGGATTCAGAGCAGAACTGATAGTATACAGCTGGGATATTCTGGGAACACATGTTGGGAACACATGCTGGGATTCTGGGAACAGCAGGGAACACACATGTAGACTGACAACCACTGTGGTTAGTTTATATGGTTCAGGGCAAATACTCAAAGCAAGAGTTGCGTAACTATATACAGATCCAGACTCTGTATGCATGCAGTATTCACTGCTGGGCACCATGTTATATATCATGTCTCCGTCTCTGAGATCTAATAATTAATTCTGAAGCTTAGCTACCCTTTTAAAGTATTTGAAAAGTATGTTAGAGCTTAAATATCTACATCTCTAGCATAGTTCTTGGAAGTAGATGATTTGTGTGTTTTTCATTCACACTACATATATGTTTCATTCATAGGGGAATATTTTTAATCCAAATACATTAAAGTCCTCTTTGCTTCTTTCAGTTCTTTTTCTTCAGAGACCTATTTTTCCCTTGTTTTTCTGTTTCCCCACTTACAATCCGATTTCAGTTTAGAGTCAGACATTTGTATTAAAACTTAGAAATGCAGCGATTTATTCTTTGTTTTCCACTGGCTCCATCATATGGTGATCCTTTTCTCCAGGCACATTTCCATGCTAGAAGAGCTAAGTTCCTTTCAGAAAAGCTCCTAATCAGAACACAGGTCCATCTGTAAAAGGACTTCACAAAAAGCAAAGATTATCTGTACAAAATGAGAATGTTATGGATTAAGGTCCTGTGGTAAATTGTGAATGAAGTTGCTGAAATGTTCATCATCACAGACACACACGCACACACAAAAACCACCAAAAAACCCTGGCCCTGATAATTTGGCTGTGAGAATATTCTGCTTCACAAAAAATGAAACATGATCAATTTAGCTTTGTATAAAAGAAAATAGATGAGATCTCAAACTCTTCCCTGTCTCCTTCACAACAAGACAGCTATAAGGGAAACAGAGCTTAAATAACAATGCAAAAACATCACCTGCGTTCAAATTGATTAACTGAAGATCGGTAAGTAAGATGAAATGCATCCATGGTCAAGCAACCAGAAAGTTTTCCTAAGTTTACATACTCATGTATATTGCCTTTATTCAATGTCTTAACAAAACATTTCTGGGAACGCTTCCCTAGCTTGTTCACTAGGACTGAGATAATATGCAATATATCTGTAATATTCCTGCATCAGCAGAGATTAACTGGTTTTGTTTATTGTGGTGTTAATAAAGAATAAATTAGAACTATTAAAGCCAGGGTTGGGGTTTTTTTCTGCAATCAAGATAAGTTAAATACACCCAAAATCTCCATTTTTAGAGAGTATTTAAAAGATACTGAAAACGTGACTCCTAGCTGCTTAGCTTTTGACTTCAGTGCCACAAAATTGCCTCCTACATATTTTTCTTAAGGTCACCGAAGAAGACTGCAGAAGAACTCAATGTAGAACTCGGGTTTACTGACATATTTAAAACTTCTTTTTTCTTTGATGCAAAACAACCTTCTATGCTGTATTATAATTGTGAGTTACACAACCTGAAATGTATTAATACATTAAAGAAAGGAATGTCTCAAATTTATCCCACCCCTATGGGAATCCATATAATCAATTATTTGGAAGTTTTACTTTTCATAAGCACAAAATCATCATACATATTAACTGCAAACAGTCCAATCTATGAAATAGGTTCTCCTGGAATATACTACCTGAACCATAAATTAACAAAGTATAAAGAAAAGAAAAGCTTCAGTAGAAATTTATGGTAAAATAATCTCAAATGAATATTTATGGATCTGAAGAGATAATCATCCTAATTACTATGGATAGATTTGAGATACCTTCTTAAATATCTGATTTGGTGAAGACATGGCAAAACACTTAGACCATGGGAGATATTACTCCCTATGTGTATGCAGCAAACAACAGTCTCACTGTACAGTAGTCATCCTCTTCACTGCTTACTAGAGATGTGCATTCATTCTATTACCTCTCAAAATGGGTACTGCATATACTTTAATTTTATTTAATGAAAAAGCTTTTCTGAAGAGCATCAGATCCCACAGACTCGAATTTTGTATAAGAATCTGCATTTTATGTAAGAATCTGAATTCAGAATAAACCTGGAGTTCTGTCAGTGCACGCGCTGACGCGTAAGTTCTGACCCTCAGACCATGTATCCAGCTCTTAATCGCTACACTGGCAACTTTTTTCTCTCTTTGCTTTCTACAGCACAAACACAAGACCACTACGTGAGGAAAAAAAAGTACATGTTTATTCTTCGAGTTCAATTCAACTGTACGACAAACGTTCACATACGGTGTTACAAGGTGTAGTGACTTACTAACACAAGGTGGTGCTCTCTTCTTAGTAAACAGCTTTAAGTCTGGTTTACATGTTGAAAGGAAAAGGGGAATCTTTTCGAGAACTCCTCAGAGGCAATTTCCCCCCCCCCAGAAGAACCAGAATTTCGATGTCAGAAATTTAAATAAGTCCTAAAGCACTTTTTTTTCCTAAAGATGTTTTACTGAATGAAATGAAACCCCTCGCCACATTTATCAATTCTCCTGTCATAGCTCTGCCTCCAGGTCTTCCATTCCATCATCCAGTCTCTCTAGGTGATCTCTCTCATCCAGCCCACCAGCTAGATGTCGTCAGAACTAAGGCTTTCAGGTGGAAGGGAGATACACGAGCTCTTTTCTCTGAGACTGCTAAAAAACAAATAAATCTATTTCTTAGCTTTGTATCAAGTGGTAACAGAGGATCCCTCAGAGAGAGTTTATGAACAAGGTTTCCTCAGCGCACCCAGTTTCCACCAATGAGAGTCTAAACATTAGATTTAACTCCAAGCCTGATACCATATTAAAGATCCACCTGCGGTTCATTTCATATTGGTGTTACTAACAATAAGCATCAGCATCACAGTTTTTCCATTTCCCTCCTAGGAAAGCACTGGTAGGCCTTCATTGCCAGAACTTCCAAATCAACCCCCAAAATACCAATCATAATACTGTCCATCAGAACCAGTGCATGTGCAGCACTTCCAGATGAAAAATCAGAACAAAACAAAGCAATTCAGCTTGCTTGTTACAAAAGGTTTTCTTTTAGATGAAAAGAAATATTCAGAGCTATTTCAACCATGCATTTCTCCCAGGGTTTGAATTTTCTAAGGTTATATATTTGCACAGCAGCAACAAAATCGACACACCAGTGACAGAGGTCAGTCACAGACACCACTCTGATAAATCTTTGGTGTTCAGTGGAGTTCAGATACATGGAAACCTTTGCACTGCCTTGGAGCACTCGCAGCCCTTTAGCTCAGTACGTGCAAAATCATAGGTGAAAAAACTAGTTCCTAGTCTCTTACAGGCCATTCTGACCTTCTTGTGAATACTGGCCACCTGCAGGAACCCTCTCAGAAAGCATGCTATAGATTACAGAGGTACACCTTGTTAACTATAAGATCAGTGCATCTAATCCCTTGTGCAGATACCAGTGGTGGAAATCTCCTACTAAAAATTGGATTCTTGCCTGTTCAAAAGCGTATGCTACCAAGCAGCTGACTACCTTTTCAATCACCTCCATAAATTCCATGACAAACTAGAGACAGTGGAAATCCCAAAGCATAAAATGAGCAAGATGAACATTTCTCATCTCTCCTTTAAAACTAAAGTGCATCACAAGAATAGTAAGCATATGGAAAATTAGTTAACTTTTAGAGACCTGTGTTACATAAACATCTCTTTAATCAGATTACTCTGGTGCCACGGGATTGTGCCATGTTTTATTTCCTCAAAGAACACGCTGTTCGGTTACTATAGCATTTCTATATCTGGATTAATTAGAAACGGAAATGTGGATACAATTAAGTTTGAAATTAAACACACTTTGTAGCAGGGAAGATAATCACTGCTTTAGAATGATCTGGCTGCTCCAACCTGTGAAGTATCAAGCTATTCTCTCAATTAATTGGAACAGTACTGTGTGTTCTTGGAGCCAGCTAACCACAGCACTCCGTACAGAGTATCTGTGGACATAGCGCTTCTCTGACCTATTATTTGACCTGTATTATTTGATGATAATAATAATAATTAATGTCCCTACACAATTCTTGATGTCAAGCATAGTACTTACACTTTTAAATGACTTTGGTCTATTTCACCTCTTCTTCTGGCTGCCCTTGATTCACACCTCCCACTGTGTTCATCAGCACATCCTGAACAAGGAGACTGAAGCGCCACTGAATTCAGGCAAAGTTCTCTCCTGTGAGCCAGAGCAGAATTATTATCAATTTTAATTTCCATGAAGAAGGGTCTTCACAAACAGGAGGTTCTCTCAAAACAGGAAAAAGACAAGTCCCCAATCCTGCCTCATATTGGAAAAGAACGAAAAGTTCACATGTGCAAAAAGTGACCAAGGTTCAAGACCATAGGGAGTAGGTTCGTATAAATGTAATTCTGTGCTCACTAATATCAATTAATCTCTCAACAGAAAGACAGCAGACTAAACTTTGCACTTTATCCTAACAAGAAGATGCACAACGTTCTTGGGGCTGCAGTTCTAAGAATTCAATACAACTCAGGAGGGCCATCTGCAATACATGGAGATTCTAGCTCCATTTCTCGTGATCCATTAAGTAGGCCAGGAAGACATAGAACTTCTGACTCTGCAGAAAGTCTTTAAAATAATCATCTAAATGGTTGCTTCCCTTTTACCTTCTGGCCAACTGTGACAGTGGGGAGCTTATATTCTCCCTATCCCCAAGTACAGTGGAAAAGAACAGATACATAGGGTTGAGGGAGCACACCAAGATATGGACTAGGTACAGACTGCATAGTCTTCAGATGCAAGACAGTATGCCAAAGCCTTCTCTTCCTGATAATATTGGCATAGATACTGAGACTAAAACGCGCAAGGAAAGTAGGATTCTCCAAATGAACCCTGCCAGCAACAGGCCATTGGGAAATTCAGAACCATGACAGCAAAGAGCATTTCTTCCTGTGCATAGATGGAGATCAGCTCTGTTCAGCAGGTTGAGAACAGAAACCTCTATATGTGCATTATTATTGAAACACCTGAGCAGGTGAGGGAAAAAAAGGGAGAATGAAAAAAACAAAGGAAGAAAATTTGCATAAGCTCTCCATATAGAGGTTTCATGTAGAATTATAGGTAGCTCAAAGTTTTAAATCTGATTTTCACATTTTAAAGCATCCACTGCACACACGTAAATAAAATAAACAAATAATAAAGACAATGGAAAATTATCCAAACTGTGTAATTAGAACACCATGATCTTCTTATTGCCAAGCCCTTGGCTTTAACTACTGGACCACATGGCTTACATCCTAATTAATGGAGAAATTCAATGTTATAAAAATTTCCAAATCTTCTTTTCTTTTTTTAAACCTGATATGGAGATTTCCAGTGTCAAGCAATTAGAAGTGTCTTAATCCACTCAGATACCTCCTACAAAGCTTAGCGTGTGGCAAGAACATTTTGCCAGTCTTGTTTTTTTGCTTTGTTGCTCTTATTTTCATTTATTTCTTAACTTCCATTCAGCAGTTTTTCACATTTTGTAATCTCAGTCACAAGCCAGCTTCAGTTAGGATGGGAAAGGACCTTGTGGTCTCCTACAAAGCTACAGTGTAAATGAAGTAGAAATTCTATTACAAGCCTAAGACAGCTATGTTTCAGTGGGGTTTTTTATGCCTTAAGTATGTAAACCATCTTGGGAACCTGCAGAATGAGGAATCCTGTGCCAGGAGACTGTAGCATATTCCCCACAAGGTGTTTAACAGTTATTTGTAAACATAAGAATGACAGGAATAATAATGATAGACAAAGAGGATTTAAATATCACCATGGAAATATTTACACAAATACCACAGAAGGAGAAAAAAAGCTTCTGTGCATGTTTGTCATTAAATTGTAATCTGATATTCTCATGTCCAACTGTTTTTAGAACACAGAATAGGAACGAAGTAGAACAAGCTCCTGAAAGTGTAAAGTGTGTTATCAAATCTGTGGAACTGTGAAGAGTCCATAAGTTATAGAACAGTTTCCTTTTTAATCCTGACATCCCTTTGCAAGCCCCCAGCTTTGTTGCAAAAATTTCCATTATATCAGAAGACCCTCATATGTGGCCATTAATCCACACAGAGCTTTTAAAGTTTGAGGGTGATTAGGCAACCTTGGTTTCTTTAAACAGAAAAAAACCCAATATGGCCTTACATTTGCCAACTCAAAACAAGCACAGTTTTTAACAATAACTGCAAGTCTTTTTTAGACAAAGCTTCTCCCCCCCAAAAAATGCAAAGGCATGTTAGTTTCATGCATGTGATGAGTTCCAGGAGAAACTTGGTGGACATTATCAGAACATGAAATGTGACTACGGGTCTTGTAAAAAAGCTCCTGAAACATACCTGTGCAGTGACAAGACCAGTGGTGCTTCCAGTAGCTCCACATGTTTTACCATCAACACTTTTCCTATAAAGTTCAAAAAACTTTTACACCTAGTTTTCCCAGGGGCTCACTGTGATACTCGAGGAAAATCACTTTTCCAAATTGAAAAATGCAAATTCCCCAAACAGAAAATTCAACAAGTCCAAGGAATCTTAACTCCCTGTGATGCTTTTGACATTCCTGCTGCCTCTGCTTCTGTTTTCCTACCTCTAAAATAACGGCGTAGTAAACACAGAAATACTGGCTGAAGCCAGTTAAGAGCTCTGTCAGAAATCCCGTGCTTAACATTCCCTGAGGTCACCAATGAATTACAACAGATGCCTTAAAGAAACAGCTCCTACTTTGGGCACAAAATCTCTGCAAACAACTGTTCTCAGGACAACAATGAGAAAAAGATCAGGAATCTTCAACCCAAAGATCTTTTAACCTGCAGCTCTATTTGAAGTTAAGCAATCATCGTATTGAATATGGCACAAATGGTTCTGTAATCATTTTGATATCTAACCTCACCATTATTGTCATCATATCTAAACCACATCACTAATGCATTCTGAAGATGTGGGATTTGGAGTGGCTCTACTGTTTGCTACTCAGTTATCATCTTGGTTTTGGATAAAAACAGGAAATGTGTTATATAACTCTTAACATACAATTCTCACGATCAGAAGACAGCAGACACAAATAGATCCATTCACAGAGGGCTGAGAAATGAAGGAACATTTCAGATCTAAAGCACAGCAGGCACCATTTTCCTGCTGACCTTTTCTTTGCAGCAAAGTGATGGCCCTGGTGAATAAATGACCAATCTTGGTCTTTTTTCGTTAAACTGATTTTTGCCGTTTGGGGGCTCCAGACCTATCCCTTTCTCCCTGGGAAGGCCTGTCCCTGCTGTGAGTGGCTCTCTTGGTCAACAGCAGGAGGTAAGTCTGGTGGCAGCTGCCTGGAGAGAGAATACAACAACCTATTACTGCCTCATACAGGAACAGCAGCCGCCTCCGATTGTGTGAAGAAAGAGAAGGAACACTTGTTTCACCCTTAGCAATCTCCCTATTTCATCCCTATCTGTCAAAGGTATTCACACAGCTCCTACTGAGGCCATGCAATATCCAGTGTCCTTACAACACTTCTGCATTACAGAAAAGCATATCATATCTTTGTGCACATCAAAAATTGAGGCATAGAAAAATCGAGTTGCTCAAGATAACAAGAAGTTTGTAGTCCAGAAGAGACATGCCATATTTGGAGAAAACCTCTTAAAAAAGCTTACTGTTTATACAAACTCCCCAGAAAATTGCCAGTAACAGCAAAGTTGATCAGTCTGCAAAAAAACCCTGGTTCCTACACCTCTCTTCTCCAGACACTATAGTAGCAGAACAACATCATCTGTGCCTTCATCTTAAAGTACTTGTAAAGCTAAGCTGAAGAATCAGCCAGCCATCTTGCAATAGATCAGACAGGTAGCAAGGATGAACTTTAAGACTGAGCTTCCTCTACAAAAATCCCTGGACAAAACTCTTCTACAGCTTCAGTCTGCTCCATGGTGGGAAAATCCCAGCCTGTAGAGCACTTCCTGCAGACACAGAGCTGTGAATGCACCAGTATCTCAGTGTGAAGTGGGGAAGACAGAGGATGGAGTAAGAAGTTACAAGGGGTTCTTACAAATGAAAACCTGTCTGAAAAAACCCAGGGTGACAAACAGCTTCCAGAAAGTAAAGGGTTTTCAACTGGAATTCCTGATCCCCTCCTCTTCTCCCCCAGGTTGTCTGGTAATTCACCATGGTAATTTGGGGTAACATGTACAGTCACTAGCTGCTGAAAGGAATTGTCAGGCATGACCTCCAGCATCTCTGAATAACCAGGGCAGATAAGTCATGTTATTTTGGTGTGACTGTGCAATGAAAGGTGGGCTTAAGTGGCTTTCTTTAACTTAGCCACTACTTAAAATATATGGTAGGAAATAGTGACTTTATTTGATCTGTACAATGCATTTCAGCTCTGCTTAAAGCAGATTACTCATTTTGGCTTGATGTTACTGTCATTCCATATGATCCTAGCAACCCTGACTTTCAGCATCAGAACATATGCCCAATAGATACAAAGTTTCATGAAACAGACTAAAAAATTATACTATAGGTGAAGACCACTGAAGATTTATTTATAATTTTGCATGACTACTTCATTTAAGATCACTCTTTGGGGTCATTGTCTTATGGCAGATATCGTTTTTTGCCTTGGCAGGGTATGCAGTATAAAAGTCAAGACATGTGTGTTCCAAATAAACAAAGATGAAGCATTTGTTGGCTTTGTTGTTACCAGCTTCCTGGTAATAATCTTTGGAGAGAATGTTATGCAAAGTGTGGAATTTATTATTTATTTTAAAGTTATATTTAGTACACACAAAGCTAAATCACACTTGTTCAACTACTGTATATACTGTAATTACACACCCTAATTTCATGCTTTTGGTCATGCAGTTAGCATAAGTAGTTGTAATTACACATTTAAGGCATGTAATCATGTAATAATTAAGATGCACAATTCAATTATATAATTAAGGTATGCAAATACGTAGGACTATCCTGTGACATTGATTTTAAGTAGACTACCCCATTAATTCTGAGGGGAGTTCTGCTTAAAAATTCATTACACAATACAGCTTGCAAAGAATTGTACAGACAGGAAAAAAACCAGACCCACTGTCACGCTTCTTTGGATATCTGCCTGAGAGGTAAAAAATGTAAAAAAAAAAAAACCAAATTAAATAAATAAAAATTAGAAATATCAGTTTCAAATAGTATTTACAAGATTGGTTCTGTGTTCTAACAACAACAAACCAACAAAAAAACCCACACAAAAAACCACAAAAACCCCCAAACTACACACACAAAAAAGATGAATTCTCAAACCGGAACAAAATATTTACAAGATTGTTTTGTCGGCCAGAATTGGTAGAGAGAAAACAATCTCCAAAAATACCCTACTGCTTCCTAACAACCTGTTACATCCCCAGAAAAATATGTTAAATAAGCAATGATCTCTTTGCATGTTTCAATTAAAAAAAATATGGTTTTCATAGTTTCTTTCACAGAACTAGGAAAGGAAAGAGAGAAGCTTTTCATAATCAGAAGAAAACAAGGGAACACAGAGAGCAAACTCACTTCCCCTGTGGTTGTTTTTATGCTCAACCACTGAAAACTCTTAACCAAAAATATAAAAAACAAGATTATTGACCTCAATCTCAATGCACAATGTTTTTGCTAATGCTTTTAGTATTTTTTTTTCCACTCTTTTCTTCTCACAATAAAAAAAATATGAGACATCCAAAACCAGGAGGCTTTGTGCAGAACAACACAATAATTAATGGCTCGTTCAAGGAGGTTTCTCTCCAAGAGTAGAAAATGGCAGAAGCAAGAAAGCCACTGCCAGAGCAAGGGGGCAAAGTAATCATTCTGCTAAACTACAGAGATTATGCAGTCACTGAGCCCCAACTTCCATGCACAGTCATCACTAGCAAATCAGATTAAGGGAATTTCAAAAAGATGAAAAGATGGTAACATCCTGGTGTGAGCTCCAGCATAGAGTGGATTCACCTTCCCCTGTATGTTCACCTTGATGTGGCTTGAAGAATAGTCATGAAGAGTTGAGAAGCAGCCCTCCTCGAAGCAAAGCAATAAGGAAAAACCATAATCTGTATGCTGCAACACCCCCCCACCCCGCCCCATGAATTTGGTAAATAGTAAACTGCTAGTAACAATGTGTTGCAAGAAACATGTCCAATTAAGGAAAACGTGTCTGAGCACATCCAGATTGGAAGGAAGCACCAAAATATCATATTATAACTCTCTGTTTATGTCACATTCCCTCTGCCCTTCATAACACTTTATTGTATGTAATCTTATGATGAGGTGTAAGGCTGTGTTGGGGAAACTCCTCTTGGTTACAAATTGAAGCAGGCATACCACAATGGGATCCTGACTGGGACCCAGTAATCCTCAAACTGTAACAGTGAATAACTGCTAATTGCTGGTAGCTCATCATTACACATGACAGATTCATACTCATTCTAGAAATAGGCAGAGAAGCAAAAAAAAATTTCTTAAATTATTTTTATTTAGGTTCTTTAGTAGCTTTTTCCTCTAAGAAAAAAATGTCAATACCCTGAATGTCCTCTGGCTTAAAGGTATAAATCGAAGTTAATAGATGTGCATCAATATGCGTGACAGCAAAATCAGATATTCAATGACCAGAATTCTCCTCAGATGTCAGAATAGCTTTAAAGATCCTACTTAGAATATTCATAGGATCTGGAGTGAAAGTATTTTTTCCACCAAGATTAATATCTATTATATTCATTTGAAAGATATAGGGGCACATTCATAGTTCAGGATCTTAGAAGTGATTTAAGGATGAAAAATGCTTCATTGTCTATTTTGAGTTTAAATAAATAACTATAACTGCATGCTAACATTCAAGAAAAGAAACTGAATTGTGCCAGGGGAACATACCCAGACAACGCTATTTACATTGCTAGGTGCTGAAGCTCAGGAACAGATACACCCAAACTATCTCCACAGGACTGGGAAAAAACCAAACATCCCGAGTAGAAAGCTCTGAACCAGAGCCTATTTCAGCATCAATTAGCACAACATGACTCTGATCTTTGGTGGTGTTTCTATTGCAGGCTTTGCCACTCCACAACTAACAAATACCATTTATCATCTGGCAAGCAACGCATCTGCAGGTGATCTCAGCTATTTTCAAAGTATTCTCTTCTATCATTGCTGAGGAATAGCGTAGCTAGGCTTGAAGAGGAATTCATCTCTTTTTGAAGGGCTACCAATAGCATTTCTCTGCTGGCAGTATTTCAAAGAGAAACTACTGCTTCTTTCTAAGGCCCTGCAGCCCTTTGGAGAAGGGAAAGCTACTCTGAAGTACTGTAATGCAGAAGCATGCAGTGTCCTCTCTGAAAAATCAAGCCAAAGTGAGGGGTCTTGAGGGATCTTACAAAAATAGGATGGCATACTCCTATTCATCCAAATTTTCCACCTTATCTTCACAAAGCACAACCAACATATGGTTGTTTCCCCTAATTTCAGAGGATTTTGCCATGTAATGCTGGAATTCGGGAGCTGCTGCTGCAAGACACTTTCTCTCCCACAAACCATGGAAAGAAGCTGACAGTGGATGTATTTATTCATCTTCATTTGCTGCTAACACCATCTTGTGCTTTAAAAAATTTAGTTGATCAACTTAGTTTTAGCCTTTCTGCAATGGTGGAAGATAGCATCATGGATTTGGAGGACAGTACATATCACTTAGACAGACCCATGAAGGTTCGTAGCCCATATCTGTTCAGTTTTTCCTCTGGCCTTTCCTTGATTTCCAGCATCAGCTTACAAAGAGTATTTCTAACTACACAGGTGTTGGCAAGTTCCTACAGTGGTTACCTTTCCTTTTGATGATTGCTGTACTGACCTACTTCAATTTCAATTCCTTTTTGTTGTTATCTGGTTTTAGACAATTGGTTTAAAAAAAAAAAAAAAAAAAAACACACACACACAAACAAACAAAACAAAACAAACAAAACCCCCCCCCAAACAACAGCTTTTTGTGTGTGTGCCTTTTTTGGCAGACGATGACTAAGTGTATCTCTTTTCCAACTGCCTTAAGGAAGGCAAAGGGGTTCCCCTTTTCTCTGATGTTTTTTCTGACATTAATGGAAGAAACTCTAGCTCTCTGAAGCCTAATCTCTCATGAATGCGTTCCCTGCTTACACACACTCTTGACACTTTCTCTGCCTATTAAACATTCATGTAAGCAGGTTAGATTTTTAAGATTGCTACAGAGAAGACAAGAGCTCCTAACTGGAGCTAGTCTTCAGCTCTGACCCAATGGGTCAAAGAGTATCCCAGAAGCATTATGCTCACATTTTATCATCCTGCTCAATGCTGCTGTCATGGCAATTGACCACTGCAAACAGGAAAATCCTGACAGTCATTAGATGTTATAATTTAGACATATAAGGATTCTGTTGCTGTGGGAAAATCCAGCACTAGACTAAAATAACATACAGCAAATATCTTCAAGCATAGAATTCAACACATTGCAAGACACTGACTGCAAATTCTCATATGATCTTTCACAAAAAAGGAGTTTGAAAAAACAAAACACACACACAAAATGGTGCCAGTTTGGAGTCTATTTTGGTAAACGTGGGCAGTCTTGATGTAAAAATAAATTATGCTAAAGATGACTTGCATTATAATGTAATATTTATTATTACTGATACAAGTAGTGTAAAGAGAGAAAACATTTTCACACTGAAGGTAGAAAATTGTAATTATTTCTTTCTAATGAGATATCATGGATATAGTATAGTAACCTAGCATACAAATCTCTTCACCATCTTCTGTGGACCAAATTTGAGCCCCTTGCTGTAGTGCATGCCTTGTCTTCCAAACAAGGATATTTTGGCACATCTGTACAATTTTATGTCATTTGCAACACTGCAGCCCAAAGCCCCTTCTCCCTCCATCCCTCACCCTTGCTGCCTCATAGACTGACTAGGATGAAAGAAAAGGAGACTGTGTGTAACACAGCTCCTACTTAATATACACAGGTCACCAGCATCCTCAAGAGCCTGCCTGTGAAGAAGGATTGACCACTGCAGACAGACTCTGTTTCTCCCCACCAAGATCCACCAGCACATCCATAACCCCATGAATATTTGATATTCAATAATACCAAGATCTGCTAACAAACCTAGAGAAAAAGCCTGATCAATGATGGTACCACAAGGACATTGACCACCAGTGACCTTAACCTGTAACTATCTAATGTTGATTCATACATTGAGCAGCATGGTCTATATACCTTTTAGTCACTGGAAGGTGGTGTCAGCTACTTTAAAACTGTTCACCATGAATCAGTAAGAGGAAGACACACTTGTATATGCTTTAAAATTCGACACCAACATCAAGATGTATTCAATTAAGGTGTCACGTCTCATCTCAAGTGGAAAAAGAGAAATGAAGTAGTACAATAGCATTTAACAGCTGATAATAGTGTTTCTGCCTGATTTGCTCTAATTACACAGATTGAACAGGCTCAGTGTTACAGGCAACCATTAATTACCTGTTCTATACCCCAAGTGTGTATTTTTCTTCAGAGTTTTAAAGCTAAGGTCCAAATTCTTTTCATAAAAGAATTGCACACAGAAGTTTAAGTAATCCAGTAACTCTCCTTCCACACCCAAAAACTTTACTTTTTACTTTATTTAGTGTAGGCATTTAATTTCACTGTTAGCATACTTAAAAGCAACTAAATTACTCCTAAGAGAAACTCCAAGTGAAATACCAAATTCATATCGGAGCTTTTGCCAACCACGTATTTTAAATTATATCATAAGTTGTTTCATGGCATGACTGCTGCTTTTCACACTGATTTGTAGATATTTTTGCTTATATTAAATTGTTTCAGGGCAGAATGCATCATGATAAGAATTTAATTTCAGAAAGTTTACCTCATCACATTTTGTAGTCCCTGTGAAAATCATATGTAATATAGTTAACATTATTCATCCTTTTTTTTATATTTCCCTCCACCTCTCTAAATTTTGAAAAGGAATTTAAATTAACGCAAATGCTGAACTGTTTCTTGCTACCTATTTGTGATAGCCATTTATGTCTCTAGAGCACATAACTACTTTTCTCTGAAAGTGATTTTGGCAGAAGTAGCAGGCTTGTGGATTGGCCTTATGAAAACACGAATTCCCATTACGTTTATGGAGCTCTGATGAATACAGAGCTAAAGCTACTTAAAACAAGACTATGCACACACAGTCCTTTAAAGGGAAGGAACATTTTGGACCTCTTTTACTCAACAGAGCACTTGTGATAGAGGACCATGAATAATTATTGTTAGACAGCAGGAATAATGCTACATAAAACAGTTCTGAAAGCCTTCTTACAAAAATGTACACATTCATTTACTAAGAGCAAAGAGCTAACTGTAAAAGCAAATAAAGAACAACCCTGTTAATGGGGAATTTGGCTTTGAAATAATTTCATGATTTAGCTTAAGGTCTTCGCTTACTTATATAGGTGTTTTGGAAACTAAATCCCTGATCTTCAAGAAGAGTGCAGGCTACACGCAGTCCCTTAAAGTAAATGGCTGAGGCCACAAACTCATGTGCTCCACAATGCTGGATTTGAGTGTCTCTCTATTTCTCCAAAAGGAATTGTCTTTCAAAACAGACATTGTGATATGCCAAGATTTAAAGTATTCACAATCTGTCAACATTGTAACCTGAAGATAAAAAAGCATATGTGAACACTCTTAAAAAAAACCCCCACACTATGATGTTACTAGAGTGACAACTAAATGTGAAATGATGAGAATGTTACAAACAAGAAAATAAAGACTTCATGGCAACTTCAGCCTAACAATAACCCCAGCGTAAAGATATTGAGACAAGGAGTCTACACTGAGAATTACAATTAAACATGTTGTATTTACAGAAATTACGTATTTCATTGCAATTCTGATAAAGGCATGTTCCAGCTATGACAGACAGCTCAGAAGCCCTCCTGAAGCTATTTATTTTTAAAATTCACTACGTGAGTCTTATATTTTCTGTCTCCTCTTGTTGTTCCAGTTATTACATGCTGAAGCCGTTTAATGTTGTGGGTGATTGGAATAAGAAAGAAACAGTGAGTCAAGCAACAGGAACTACTACCCATTTAACTCTGGGGAAGTACACCTTTTTCAGCCTTTCAATCAAAGGTTTAAGGTAGGTTGCAAGGTTTCTATCACTTAACCAATAATTCAGATTGAGTTTGATATTCTGAATCTCTAGTCATCATCATCCAAGAGAAGTAACATGAGGAAAATGAAATAGGGATGATCTTACCAAAACCTGTTTCCTCCTGTGAGAGTAAAGAACCCCTTGACGGCTCCTCCTCTTTCCCTCTGTTTGTCCTTAGAGGAGATGAAAGCACCTTGGAGGTTTTTATGCTTCCTACACCACTTGATTTTGCTGCAGGAATGAATACTTTCCCCCTCATTAACACAAAACAGACATTAGACTTGGCAACTTCTGCTGAAGGATTTTTTTTCTACCCTGACCATTCACTGTCTTTACAAGTGTGCTCAAGCAAACAACATGATGTTGTGCATTGCTTCCACAGGTTCCAGTACTACTCATACGCCCTCAAAATTTGGCCTCTTTTCAGCCTGAAGTCTGAGCTCCTCAGTGTTTCTTAGCCACACGATGGTTTTAACGCACTGCATATTCTTGTAGATTAATTGAAATAATTGAAAAGGGAAGGAAATACTTTACTCAAGATTCTCTTCACAAATCATACTCATGTTTATATAAAAGGTCACAGTCCAATTCTCTACGGTCTTAAGTACTTCCAAAGTTTGCTCTCTTCCTTTTTTCCCTTATCTCACTAGTATCATTCATCTTTAAAAATTAATGATTTTCCTCTCGCCAGTTTTTTTCCCTAGTAACCTTCAACAAGTACAAAGTCACTCCATTTCCACATACAATCAGCTAAGATTGGAGTCTCTTATTAAAAAGTGGTGAAACAGCATCTCACTGCTTCTACCTCAGTTATGTTACCTGACAGAAAAAACATTCCCAAACTCACATCTGTGAAAACAAAATTCTTAATTTCATCATACAGACTTGCCTTTCTTTTAGCAACAAAAGAGCAATGATGCTGCATACTTGTGCAAAAACTCACAGAAATGCCTTTCTGAAGGCCCTCTTGGGTTTGGTGCAACCTTACGGATAGAGGTTTTCTATCTGATAAGACTGAAAACACAGTGTTCCCTTCCAAAAAGCCCGCTCTCTTCTACCGAATTGCCAGGGTACATATGCACCTCTTACAAGCACATCTACTCAAACTAAATACAGAGGAAAAAGCTGTGATCGACAGGCGATGGAAGTTATCTGCCTCCCTAGGGAGATACTTCCTACTAGTCACTAACTGCTTATTCTTAGTAACACACAGTTAACAAATTCCCATCATTCTTCTCAGGCAAAGTAGCCCCCAGAGGCTCTCTGTGACACTGTGCTTCCCTTAGCTCTACATCTGTACTCCTATACAGATGTAACATAAGAGCTTGGAGTCCTTTAAAGTCTCCCTCAGAGTAATACTTAACTAGTCAACTATATAGAGAAAAAGAGCTGTTTATTGCTTGTAATGATTTACTACAAGAACTCCTTACAGAAACAGAATTCTTTTTACTGGACTGTTCAAAGAATTGAAAAATTTTGCCTCTTTTCCCAGTAGACTACTCTGCCAGCTATTGTTTATATTGTGCTAATTAATACTCAAAAATACATTCTTTGGTTTAATCTGTTTAAGAAAATATATGCTTAGAGAGTGAAGGATTGATTCTCCAATTACATGTGACATGTCTTCGTTTAATCTAAGCTAATATAAATTTACAGTAGTTACCACAATCACTAGGCCTGATTCTCAGCTTCTCTATACCTTGGATTCATAGAAATTACCTATGGGTAGTAATGTCTTATCCTATTGTCCTGCTACAGTTGTTTGTGTTTGTTGCTGGTGTATCTCTCAAAGCAATGCATACTGTCTGAAGACATAAAGCAAAAGTCTACCATTCTCACTGTGTGCTGGTTTCTATGAAAACTGCAGTGTTCTCTTGTTTGTTTTAAAACAAGAACCTCTTCCTTTATTCTCAGTTGAATTTTTCAGGGTCCAGCTTCCAAGCATTGTTCTGAATTCCTCCACATGATTTAAAGAGTCTTTTAACGTTGCTTTTATCTTTCTATAAAAAAACTCACTGCTTTGCTTCATTGTCCTTTAAAAAACTTGTATTGACTCTGATATCCCTCAACACAATAACATTTCTCCAGCTCACAAATCTTTCTTTCTAGCTCTTCTGCAGATGTTGCCCAGTTCTTCATACCTTTTGAAGATGTTGACCCCAGAAACAGATGCAGTATTCTAGTATTTGTTAACTACTTGAATCCCACTTCTCGAAAATAATTTTGTATTTGCATCAAAAAAGAGTAAAGGCCACACAAGCACTTGTACCCCACCTAACACATCATCTTCCATGAAGTTTACTGCAGTAATCACAAGGCTTAATTGCTTACTACGTCATCTAAGTCCTTTGTAGAAAATTCACAATTCACTCTGTCTTCTAACCCAATTTAAACACGGGATGTTTATTCTTCCTTTTTGCCACATGAAAACTTCAGTTAAACTGGATACAATTGTCTATGGCATTGCAGAATCCAGTTCTGTTGTATATAGCTACAAGCTATAGTAACCATCTATTATCACAGTGCAATTAAATAATCACTTCACCTACACCCAAACAGCACAGCTCTCTGTTTTTCTAGCACAGCAGAGGCCAGTAATCCCCGACATGTCTGAGTGTACTTTATAATAAAAAATAAGAAGAAACGTAAACCTAAAGTACATTAATACTCACAAATAAAAATAGAGATTTCCATCATTCCACTTGCTCACAGAGGCAAAATGATACATTTGAAGAGCTAAAGACAAATATTGAAATATGCTTCCACATGTCAAACACTCAAAGCTTCAACCTTGTTAATATTAAACACACAGATTTTTCAAAAAAACTGTTCTTGGAATTCAGGTTCAAATATGATCCTTAATTTTTCCCGTGTTACTATTTTCATTTGCCTCGCTTAATTCATTTAAGCATTAGATAAGTCTGAATTACAACCTTGGCACAGAGATGCAGTCTTCCCAGAAAGTCAGTGATGACCACATAAATTTTGAAACAAGGACTATTTAATGTCAATAGGACCAACAAGGGCTGTTTAAATACCATGCTGAACTTATGCAGTCAGTCCTGTACGAATTTCTACCTGACTTTTCTAATAATAACAATAATAAATAAAAGTGCAGATTGTTCATTAATGCTTATATCTGATTACATACAGTCATTATTTATCCAGGTCTTGTTTTGTTAATATTTTTCTCAGATGAAAGTCAGTTGAAATTATGCAACTTTGTTACTGATGGCAAATTTTTAAGTAGTACCCTGTCTGAGCTGCACATTGTGAGGTAACAGTTTCATTGCTCGATTTGAAAATGAAGCATCTGAACCAGACAGCCAGAAGCTGGCAGTCACCCATACACTAGCCATCTTCTTACTTTCTTTTACAAAGTCTCCTCTCCTGGCCACAGAGGCAGCATATCAGCACTAGACAGACAGTGGGCTGATTCTATATGGCCATTTTGATGCACTTATGAAATTAAGTGCATCAATTAATAATGTCATAAATCAGTCACATTTTACACAGACAACCTGCTTCTAATACTAGACCACTATGCTGACATTCAGAAATGTGAAATAGATAGGCATATGGAATTTGTTATTTTGTTTTTCAAGTCATAAATATTATTTCAAAAGAAAGCAAGTTATAAGATTAATGGCAGCCAATCACAGTGATTTGTATAACTTTAAGATGAGGACACTGAAAGATGTGTCTCCTTGGCGTTTGTGGAGGAGGGTGTGTGGATGAATCACGTAACTGATGGATATCCTTGTTTCGAGAAGGCAGCTTTTCTGCCAAGTCATGTTCATCTTTATCTAATCCAATTAAGAAAACATAATGCAATCTAGCTTACTACTTTTCCTGTATCAAGTACCCATTTGAAAGACGTTCATTCATCGCTGCGTACACAACAAACTTCAGGAGGAACAGTTCAGTGCTATGTATCACTACCAGGAAAAGGGCAAGTCTAGACTCTACAAAATCTGCGTTCTTGTTTGTCCAAGAGCGTCCCGTTTGCAGCATAATACTAAGAAACCACAATACTTTGTTAGCATGAAATGGAATAGTGTCACCTTAATGGAAACCACAGCAATAGTACAGAGAAAAAACATTTACCACAGCAGATGCGATTTCTTTCAGTCTCTGGTAATATCTAGTTTTTTAATACAAAGGCATTAAAAATTAATTATGCTATCAGTCAGTTACATAAAAGTGTTACTGTATGTGATGAACTCAGCTCTAGACCTAAAGGAAGTAATAAAAACAAAAATGGTAACCTAATTACTTGATCTGAACTGTAACACTGCCATAAGATGTAAGACATGCTTTTAACAAGAAAAGACTTGTTCAAGACCAAAATTCTTCTTTGTGTTATAAATTACTTTTTAGACGACTATGGGTACATCACACTACAGAATGAAAATCTAATATGTGCAGACACGCAATCTCAAAATGGTGCTCAAGACCAGAACGGGACATTCACACAAAGACAAAAGTCCCATAAATGTACCAGCCGTTGCCTGGTACCCTAGAGGCATAGCAGACTTCACAAGATATCAAAAGATAAACAACAGACAACTGTGGGCAACATTCAGCTTTAGCAATGGTCAGAGGCTAAGAATAACAAAGAACATTGCATCTCTCAACAGCAATAAAATCTGCCCAGTATCCTAGCGTCTGGCTTTAAAAACCCCTGTTAATGACTGGGGCCCAGCGCTGCTCCCCTTGAAGTCAATGGGGCTTCAATCGGAGAAGCCAGCACTCATATCTTTTCATTTACATGATCAGTGAAAGCAAGGAACGTACAGATAGTATCACAATATATGACCTTATAAAAATCTTTAATAAGAACAAACTGCTTGACTAATAATCAGTTTCAGAAAGATGAAAAAATATCAGGAACTTTTTAAAGAAAAACTCTTTTTGGTAATCTAATGTCATGAAGTTACCAAAGTATTTTTTTCTGTCCAAAATAACAGAACCTTATTCAGACCACAACCTAAATTTTATTCACTGGGGAAAAAGAAAAAAAAAAAAGTTTATTTCATTCATGGCCTTTTCTCCCCAGTATTTTCAAATCTTTACAATTTGGGCCCAGTGTGAAAATACTGGCAATATTTTACTCTGACAAGAGATAGTATACTACTTCATGCACAAAACACATGGCTAAAGCCGCCTAAGCCAGTACAGATCCTTGTACAGCTCCCCTAACCCCCAATCTTGGGGTTTTTTTTAGTGCAAGATGCAGCTCAGCACACACCAACCCACCAGAGACAGGCCATCCTCCAACTACGAGCATCTGTGTGAAGTTGTGGGGAGGCTGTATGCTCCAGTTGTGCAGAGCCCTGGGTGTCTGATGTGCTCCATCATTTAGCCTTCACACTGGCAAATCAAATAAAGATGGTGTTTTGCTTATTTTCAGAGTTGATTGACATTTTAATTAGCCTCCAGTTAGAAGTGTTAATCGCACTATGAAGTGATGCAATAATTCACAGCTAGTAAAATTTCCCGCAATGGTTTTACAAGCATCAATATACAGTTTACCTCATTTGTTTAAAAAAAAAAAAAAAGAATAATTAATAAATAAATAAAAATAAAAAATAATAAAAAATAAAAATAAAAAAGAAAATAAAAAATAAAATTAAAAAAAAAATGCACCCACAGTCGTATAAACTCTTTTTCAAAGAAAACCAGCTTCCAGGAATCCATTCCTAACAGAGGATTCTTCTTCCCTTCTATAAGATTATCTAAATCCCTAATGAGTTATTTCAAAGGAGTCAAATTAGTAACTTTATTTACTGCTTTCATTTTGAGAGATTCATAAAGACATACGCATAATAGTCCAGACCCCTGCTTCCCATAAGCTTCCTTCCTTCACCCCACTGATAATATTGTATAAACAAGTTTTGTCCTTCTATTTTTCAGGTATTCTACAGGTGAAAAGCTTTTCGCTCCAGCAAATTTTCAGAAAAGAAAGCTGTGCTTGCTATTAAAAATATGGAGCAAAACCATGTTGAATGGTGCATATAAGCAGCTGAAATGGAGCAGCGGTGTATATACATATGTGCCACCATTTAATTTTTTAAAGAATGTAAGCCCTTCACAACAAATATTTTTAAATTAATAATTCATTTGCTTATTTATTTGGGGAGTGCACATCTGCAAGATGATTTATCTTCTACAAAGCTCAGCCATCTGGCTGTTGTGAAAGCCTAAGAGAACATAATAAAAACAAATGGCTAAGAAATTCCTGTATTTTTCTAAGGAATATTATGGGTGTGGTGAGGCTGTTCTGGCAGTGTGTATATGCGTGGGTCCAGCAAAGGATGGCTATAACATAGGATCATCTACTTGATAGACAAAATTTTTCACTTCAGTTATTGGATACAATAATCCCAAGATATACTCAACACTTACATCCATTGTTTTCAGTTAACAGAGGTAAGAAAAGGTAGCATTTGAGAAGTTGAAGGTGCCCCTGTACACAGACGCATCTCTGATTCCAAGAATCACATTTAATAAAAAAGTACCTATCAGATGCAGACATTAAAATGAACTTCATTCTGTCACGATACGAAGTGTACAAAAAGCTTCCTAAGTTACATTACACTTACCAGACACCATAAACATTCATGTAGTGTTTCTTTGCAAAGAGTTTTGCTTTATAAGTCTAAAGGATGAAAGGGAATGCCAACTTTTTTCCTTTTCTTTTACTTCTTTAAAGGGCTCAACAGGTTGCTACATCAATCAGCCATACCTGTGAATCAGTTTAGCGCAAGACTAACGTGCCGTCATCTGCAACTATGCAGAATTTTCTATTGTCATGCTTAATTCCTGACTCTGTAGGTGAACCAAACTACAATAAAAAAAGATGTCCTTACACATTCAGTGTGGTTTTAGAGAGAAATTGGACAAATCATTTCAAAGTGTGTGCGTCGGTTAAGATATATAAAATTTCTCATATTTTTTTTTCCTTTTGAATGCTGACCCTCAAGTCAGCAAGAACACTTAATCCCTTGTCAGCAATTTACGTACACAATGATCTGTTAAGATCTTATCACAGTCCTTGCGATTCCTATACATCTTTTATCCTTCACTGGATACACATATCACTAAACATCAATCTTTGTAATGAAATGCACAAAAAAAAAAAAATCACAAATAAGTTGATGTTCAAACTATATATTGTTCAGACAGACAATTTCTTAGTAAAGCTAACTTCTCATAAATGGATACAGGGCAAGGAGGAAATTAGTTTCAAAAACATCACTTTCACACACATCATTAAAACTTATGATTAAGAAATGGGGCAAGGGTAGCTACAGATTAGGTCCACATGGTGTTTCATTTTCCATGTGAAATATGGATCTTGGTCCATGAGCATGCCTTGGAGTCAGAACTGAGGGAGGGAGGAGGAAAAGGGGATTATTTGCAGGCCAGAAAGAAGTGGGTTTGATCACGGGTATGTGACCAAACAGAGCCTCCCCCGCCCCTTTTTCTTTTCTTTTTTTAGATTGCACTTTTATAGGCCAAGGACTACAGAACTACTATATTAATCCCTCCTCAATCAAGGGTGTAAATTCCATGCACAAACCTTTGACTTGCAGCTAGCACAAATATGTGGGATGGAATATGCATATTGTTCACAGCATTTCATTTCCATTTCACACCAGGAATGACTAGAAATCTCATAAGAAAGTCTTTTCAGATTAATCTAGCCAATTTTTCGCTCAGTAAGGTTCATAACTTATCTTTAAAGAACGCCACAAAACTATCTGAGCAAAATCTTATCCAGTATTACTGCAGTGCTCAAAGCAAAGATGTTGCCTTTTATTGAGGCATCTTCTCAGTGTTTTTCAGAACAGGATTAGTCAATCAAGTAGCAAAATAAAAATACACGTGGCAGGCATTTATTAGTGCCATAGTCAGATCTGTACTTTAGTTTCATCGTTCCTAAGAAATTATGTAGTTCAACACTAATTATATATTCAATCCCAAATCCTTTGAATAACATAGGAAAATGTGAAACTCATGTCATCTCTTACACTATCACCAGGAAAAAACTAAAACTATCACTAGGAAAACCAAAAACAAATACAGTTGAACCTTGCCATCTCTTCCATAGGTTTTATTGAGAGAGATGGGGTAAAGAGGATTTTCACCTGGTAGGGAATTCAAACCCAGTTTTGCCCTGAAACTTGCACCAATTATGCAGAAGATCATAAGATCCTTGGGCTGGTTAGTGTTCTTCCAAAGGTGGGCTTATGACTTCTGTGCTTATTTATGTAATTCCCACTTTTCTGTTAAAAGTGAAGATGCCAGCATTATGTGCAGTGCAGCAGAGAAAGTATTCTTTTTCTCCCCCTTTCCTCAATATGACAAATAACGTGACTATTTTTCCCCACATGCTGTCAAATTCGTGGTCAACGCTAAGAGAGACCATCACCACCTGGAAGTGCAAACAGATGTTATCTGGCCAGTCACCGTAGGCGTATTCCCCTCTGTCTTGCACACTGGCCAGCTATTCCTATTGGAAGCTGTCCATTCACATGGAACTGCAGAACAGCCAAAAAGCTGGTCTTTATGAAGAACAGGTGGACTTTTTCCTTTTTCTTATATCAAATCAAAGATACTTGAAGCCTCAGAACACGCTGTCTTCTCGCTCACTCGTTCACCACCTCACACCCACCTGCCACAAGCTGGCAGCAGAGAATTGCAGCATTTCCCCACTTCACAACACAACTTGCCAGGGGAAGGTGCTGGGGGGTTTTCTGCAGGAGGGGCCGTGACCAAATCACAAAACCTGTGCCTCTCCCAGCAGGGCCCCACACTTAGAAAAGTCTCACCCAAGGTCACTCCTTTCCTATCTTCTTATCTCATGTTATCACCTGATTTAACACACACACACAGATTAATGTCCTGTCACACAAAACATCTCACACTTCAGTTTAAAAGCAGCCAAGGCAACCATAAATGTACAAGAAACTCTGGAGAAGCTCATACTGAGGTTTCCAATCTTTCAAAGATAAAAAATTGAAACTGGAGAGCATCTTTCTTTAGCTGGACAACACAAATGCATATTTAACTTCTTAATTAAGACACCACAGTTCTAATTGTTTTTTTCACCCACTTTTGTTTAGAAGTGATGGTAATCTTCACTCCCAGCTCCAGAAAACACTGAAGATTATACATTTAGAAATATTTTTGTTTCATTACAAAAGACTGTTTTGGTAATTGACATTTGGTAATTGATAGAGGATAAAAAACTTGGCTGATGGGCCTCAGTCTTATCAAACTCTGCTATTAACTTTTATTTGATCTTCTCCTACTTCCATGAAGAAAGACACATTAAGTATTTTGGCAAAAGCCTGTCAGTTCAGATTCTCTCAGAATTAATTATCAATACCATTATATTAATGTACTGAGCAAGGATACATATGTCACCTTTGGCATAGTAATAGCAAGGACTGTAGGTCTCACATTTGTATATATCACATAGACTATAGCTAAACATGAAATACAAAAAGTTACTTATAGGATTATGAGAAAATTAAATCTCATATTTTATCTATTTTGTTTTATTTGAACAAGAACATTAATATCCAAACTGAAAGGGCTTGCTTGTGTTAGCAAAAGTGCTCATATAAGAAAACGAATCCACATCTGAGAATCTTTCAACACCAGTGAGGGCTGGTCTTCTGATCAAGTACAAATTTTCAAATGGATTGTATATTTCACATATATTTTCAAAAATCTGGCTTTATAATAAAGGCTGGATTTAGATGCAGCAGAATACAAACAGCTCAATACATAAATAACCATTATTTCAGTTAAATACATAGCCTGTTCTCAAAACTAGCGCCTTCTCCAATTGCACTCACAAAAGAACATAGTTGGCCACTTTGCCACCTTCCAAACACCATAACATCTATTAGTACTTAAAAGATACATCATGTTCAGAGCTTTTACTGGATCATAAAGCTTCCCTTGTATACTCAAATGTTACTAAACTTTTCACAGTTGACTGAGATTTATGAGCCAAATGAGAAAGCTGCTAGCATGAGTAAGGCTTTGTAACTAAGCAAGTAGAAGGTAGCTTTAACCATGGAACTAAAGTACATTATTCAAATAACTCCAGTAAATAAGGCATGATGGGGCAGCAACATTACAGAGGCAAAATACCAGGGAAAACAAGTGATAGGAAAAAAAAAAATCTGTTAATTTGGTAAGACAGATTCTGATTCATTAAACAGTGACAAAATTAGAAGTAGCACATGTGAAGAAAAATGAGATGGAGCTTTGTCATCACTGAAAGCAAACTGAAACAAGAACAGAAAGCAATCCCAGGGAAGTACAAGATAAAAATCAGGATACAGAGATTTACATAGTACCTTGAAAACTGATACAGGTTTAAAACCTTCACTTTTCACATCAACAAAGTGAAAGAGGCAAAGATCAAAACTGTAATGCTTTAGGAGGATATCAACTGATTCATAATTGCAAAGGGTGCCTGTCTTGATCAGCTGCTAGGGAAACATTAATTTCTACTAGATTTTTGGGAAGACTACAAAATAACATTATTGTCATTTGAGTGCCCCAAAATATGCATATGTAGGGCTTCTATTTACCACTAGACGTTCCTGAAAAGCTTCCAACTTTCACATACAACATTCCTAAAGTGAACAGTCTGCTGAGGACAGAATAACTGACAGAAAACATTTTTTAAGAATCCAGGTGTAACTACTTACAGAATTAGTCATTATTATGTTTTTTTAGTTTAACAATTGCCAAACATTCCACTGTCTCCTTGGTGTTGGGTGATTTAGTCCAAGAGACTTAAAACCAAAACAAAAGCAAACCAGAACTCTCCA
The DNA here is from genome assembly GCF_018139145.2 of Gymnogyps californianus. NCBI lineage: Eukaryota > Metazoa > Chordata > Aves > Accipitriformes > Cathartidae > Gymnogyps > Gymnogyps californianus. The sequence goes on from NC_059480.1 coordinate 14,517,625, forward strand.
AACTGATACCATCACGACCAAGGATGACATTATCTGTATAAACTGACAGGAGCGAAAAAAATAGAGCAAGATAGATAATTAGAGGTTGAAAAATGAAGCAGGACAGATGAAGGAAGAAGTAGCAGTTATTTCAACGCTTCCCCATATGTTTCTAAAATGTTTAAGCCTTCTGTTTTCAAAACCTCTGGGACCTGACATTGCTGGGTTACATTCGTGTGCGTGAGGTTTGCCGAAAGGGAGGAAGCTCTGCGCTGCAGGAGCTGCCTCGTCCTTATGGAGAAAACATGACCTGCACTCAGAGACCAAAGCTGGCCCATGCAAGAGCGCCTTAAAGACAGAAGCCAGGGAAGTCCATCATTACTCCCACTTCAGTATTGGTCCAGTACGTATTGGACACGGACAAAAATTCACGCCAGAAATGAATTAACCAGACTCCAACTACAAGGAAAAGACAAAGGCAAGAAAGGGCTCATCAAGAAGCAAGAATTACAAGGGGTACCAAGTACAAGAGCAAAATACGGATAGCAAGATACAAAGGAAACAGCAGTATGGTCCTGGAAAAGTGTTTCTCTTTTGCTATGCTGTGAAGTAAAGCTTTAAAATACTACGATGAGAGATATTAGGATGATAATGAGGAATCAAGGAAACACTGCTGGGGAGTGGGAATCAAACCAAAAGAAAACTTGAGACATTTAAGAAAGATGTAAATATATTTAGTTTTTCTGTAGGCAACAGTTCCAGAAAGCTCTGGTTTATTTCTAAAGACTGAAAACTTACAATGGATCAAAAATTATACAACAGATTACATTTACAGACCATTATGATCTACAGATTGATAAGCTAATAAATAATGCATCTGCATCTGAAACAGATTAGATTGTCCTTGTTTTAAAATGACTCATAATTTAAAAATAACATACATGAATGTAATGCATAGTATATGCTACTCCACAGCCAGTGTTTATTTATAATTCACCAGTTTAATGAGACAAAAAAACATTGCAGTTATTCTTTATAAGGTGACTCTGTAGGAGGAAATTATTACTATAAGTAAATCTGAATGGATACTTTACAACTCTTTTCCCTGCATGCTTTTATTTTTTTATTCAAAACAGCCCATAAGCAGATAGTGGAATTCTAGTAACTAAGTTGAAAAATTCCAGCAATAATTCAAATAATCATGAAATTCTTCAATGAAAAGCTCTGAAAAATAACTGCAAATAATTCATTTCATATATATGTAAAAATTCATTTCATATATATGTAAACTGGAGCATGCATTACTTTATCCAATTGGCAAAGTCAATGGTATCTATCTTCTCTATTTGAATGACTTCTGTAAGTACTACAAGGAAAATGCTGAATTCTGAGTTTTACAGTAAAGTACACACAAACAGAAAAGTCTTTCTGCTAATGAAATAATTTATAGATAGAAAATTCATTCAAATGCTCTTAAATTAAGGACAAGCTGAGGATCTAGAAAACCAATACAGCTGCAGCAGTCCTGCCAAGGTTTTCAATATATCTTTCACGTTTTCCTCAGAGTTAAATTTTCTATCTTGATCAGACAGAATCAGTCCTCTGATTAACACTGCCCTTACCATTGAGGACTAACTTAACTAACAAGCATCTCTACAGTTGTATCACATACAGATCAATCTCATACTACACTAAGACACACCAGAGCTCAAAGAGAATGCAGACTGTGTGGGAACAACTGCTCTTAAAATATTACAAAGCCAATTACTTAACTTTTAGTAAAAAAAAAAAAAAAAAAAAAAAAAAAAAAAAAAAAAAAAAAAAGAGACTGGGGGGTGGCGGGGGAGGTTGTTAATATGACTGCTCTAAAGCCAAGCAAGCCAATGACAACAAGAGAGATGCATGTAATTCCACGCAGTAAAAGCAGCTGCAAGCACCACAGGAGTTGTCCTGTGCTCCAGCTTCCTTTTCCCAAGAGGAATTGCAAGACCTAGATTTTATCTCAGCGTAAGTGTTCATACACTGATCACTTTCACTTTCTTTCACATCTGTTACAGTCCTCAAAATTTGTGTTAAGCTCTACCGCATGCAACTCCCAAAACTGCTATTAAGAACACAAGGGTTCAGTTTTCTTCACATACTAACCATGCAGAGCGCTGAAACATAACATCCAACATAAGAGCAATTACAGCTCTTTGATCAAACTCTGGAAATCAGTCAGTGCTGATATCCAAAATAACAGCACCAAGTACAGTTTATATTTCTGCAACCAAGATTGGACTCCTTTAAGCAAGCAGACAAGGACTGAGTTCAGTGCTGTAAGGTTAGAGAGCTCACGCTGTGCTGTTCTCAGCACAGGATGCAAGAGATGGATAGAGATGATTTTTCCTGCTCTCCTGCCATGAGTACAAAAAGCAACACTTCCCAAGAGCCCACTCCATGGGACAGATCTTCAACAGCACTAGAGTACACAACTGAGCTACAAACTATTCCAATTGTAAAATCAACTGAAAATCTTGACTTACTCTGGAAATAAAATTTAAAAAAAAATCACAGATTTCTAATCTTCTACATAAAATATTAATTTTATGATCAGGTGTAGCAATGCTGATTTACTCCAGGTGATGATCCAACCCAGAGTCACTTTAGAAAACAGAAATCTCAGTGAGAAAGACAGCTGACAGTCAGCACTGTCCTCCCAGCTATCTGCTATCCAGAGGGCTCCCACCATTCCAGGAATTACTCTGGCGGGACTCCGCACAGAACAACTTAGAATCCATCGGGCTTCACATGTTTCATGACAGCACTTATGAATCTATTCTGGGATGTACTTCTGAGCAAATGGAAAAAAAAAAAGGCAACAAAACATGGCTGATACCACAGATCTTTTTATTGACAGAACTCTTAACATTATACATGCTATGAAGAATATTTTCCTCCTAAGTCAAAAAACAAGTGTGCCTTTTCTCCTTTCTGCCCAAATGTCAAAGCTTGTTCCATTTGAGAAAGCTTGCAATTCAAACAGGTTTTCACTGAAAAAGAGGTTTACAAAAGTGGTTTTGAACTATTTTTTGAGAAAAATATCACCGCATTTTTTCCATTCATTTGCCCCTTGAATGTAACTAAATGAATGGCTTTTGTTTGCATTTATACTTTTTTTTCCCCTTCAGTTGTCTTTCCTCTATTCAACTTTTTAAATAGAAGACTTCCCTTCCCCTCCATTTTTTATTTGAGTCCTATAGAACCGTGTTGAGGAGTGCACAGAAGGCAATAGCACATTTCTCAACACATGGGGTTCCATATGCGAGACATTTACACATGTCCATATTTTGGATGTGCTAAAAGTGCTCTGACTGCAACAAATTGAATGGCTGCCAGTCACTACAGCATGGATAAAAGAAGTCCATACCTTCTTCCAACAACCACTTTGAAGCCTATTTTGGTGCTTCTTCAAGTACGGCAAATAAAGAAGTAAAATCCTGCTCAGAACAATATTATACTGTTTATATACAAAAAATAACTGAAAGATCCAGGTATGTTTTAAAGTTATTTCTCCACAGAGTCTATTTGATTCACAGTTAATACCATGAAAAATAATTTCTCAGTAGGAAAAAAGAATGGGACCATATGAAAACAGTAAGTACAGCGCTGGTTGCAAATATGGTAATCAGAGCTACACTACGTGCCCTTCCTGATGGGATTACTGCTCCAGGTTTGCTCATTAAATTGTGAAGAGTTGGCTGTTCACAGTCTTCTGTCAGGTGCTATCTGATGCTAGGAAGATCTTCCCAGCACATTACAGCAACCAAGTGGCTTGACAAACGTCCTGCAAAACTGGAATATTGTATCTCAGCAGTATGCAATGGAGTTTTGCCAAATGACTAACAGCCTTATTATTTCTCCCTGACAGGCTGTTTTACAGAAGTTATTATTTTCTGATTACACTAAATTAAAGTATGGGTTGCTGGACAGAACAGAAGGATATTTACATTGGACCTCTGGCATCATTATAATGAGATAAAGGGCAAATACAAGCCAAAAACGCTCCACTCAGAGTGACATTACAACTTGTTGCACTGTATATTTACAAAAAAAAGATAAAGTAATTTAATCCTTATTGCAATAGAGATTTCCCCCCCCCCCAAAGGTGAAGCCATCAAAAAAGAAGATAAAGCAGCTAGGAATAGGGAAATACTCAACATTTCATTGAAGTGGGAAGAACCTAAAAGAAATGGAGCTGTGATAATTCAAACCAGCTGGAGATCCAGTCTTAGCAAAACAAGTCTGTTTTATATTCAAAGTGATTAACCCTCAAGAGTCAATAACATATATAGTACTAAATTGAGAGACAAATGTATGTCTTAACAAGTACAAAAAGTACATTGATAAAAAGACCCTCGATTTTAAAGAAACTTCAGACTGAACCTTCCCTACAGGTGTTTTATGTTGAGGAGGAGTGTCTGCCTACTGTTGTCATTTATCTCACTTCTTAGGCACATAGCACTAATTTGGCAGTATTGGGGTCCTATGAAAAACAACCCCCATGGAGATGTTTCCATAGCTATGAAATTCTGTCTAATAATTCACCTTCTTTTCTGTACCACTCAACTGGGCATGGAGTGGATGAGAATTGATATGGAATGGGCAGTCAGCTCTGCTGTCCCATTAGTGTATCATCCAACAAAGATGAGGATGCATCTAAGAGGAAATAATAGTACGGCAAACAAACAGAACTATTTTTTTCAAGACAACGAAAGAGGAGAAGATTGTTTTTCTGCTTTGCATGCCTTCTGCAGGGAGACAAAAGTTACATGTGTTCAGTATACAGCATGTTCTATTCATATGTTGATATGCACAGCAAACAACTATATATTGTTTTCTAATTTCAACAAGATCAACCTAATTGTAAATGGTAATTAAGACATAATTATTCTGGCCCCATATCCATTACCATAAAAATTAAATCTTCATGACATTTGTAGTTTCCAACAATACAGTAAAATAAAACTGCATAGAAAAGAAACAGGGCTTACATCTGTTATTTTAACTATGGGAAAAGAAGAATGGCACGTATGTTAAAGATTAATCCTGATCAAATTACATAGAAATCTGGGCTCATAGTAATGCCAAAGATGAGGAAACTGAAAAACCTATCAACAGTCATATCTGAAATCTAAGAATCAGAATATAATAACCTTTCCACGTTAGTTTGCAATGCATCACTGATCCGCGTAGGGACCAGTACTGTGGTACCAGAAACAGAACATAATGTTGTTGGTTTTGAGGCTGAACTTCCTGTGCAGGTTTTAATGGTTATAAAATCTATTTGATATCAGTAAAGATACTTCTGATCTGCACCAGAATAACACCTGACAGCTGCAGTTGTTTAAGTTGCTACCATTGCCCTTTTTGCTAGCCAGATGCTACTGCCCACAGCACAGACAACAGTACTGAACATCATCTTACCTGTAAATTTAACTAAATTTTTTACTCTATGCAACCCCCAGCATCAAATTTAGAAGTCCTCACTTGACAAAGAGAAGCCTGCTGTCTTGTCTGTCTGCAGTTAAAAGAGAAGTGATCATAGGAAAAATGAAACCATCAAATCAAATACCTTGATGACATAATGAATACAGTTATTCATGTGACAACTTTAACTTTACAGCTCCAGTCCAAAGTCTTTCAAAGTCAGTAAGACTCCCATTCAACTAAAAGGCATAAGCATCATCCCAACAGTGAGATTCCCAAGGATTTAGAACACATATCACTATTACAGCTACACAGTTTGGAAGGGATTGTTTGCACATGGGGGAGGCTGGGAAGGGAAAGGCAGAGTGCCTCTCTGAGCTGGATGCAATGGTTTCAAACTCCAAGACTCAGGTTTGAAATATACAGGCTGCCTAGAAGAGTCAGGTCCAGGCAGGACGGGCTCTGACTCTTGAGTAAAAGTAGACCTGGGCATGTAATGTATGTAGTGAATGTCAGTTCTTTCTGGCTGTAATTTGCCTGCACCTAAAGTACAAAATTAATGGGTTTTTTTCAAAATTCAGCTTCTTGTCACATACTTGTTGGGCTGCAGATCCTTCCTGAACTATACCTGCAAGATAAGTCAAGTGGTATTGCTTTGGGACTTTCACTGTATGGTTTCCTAAACAGAAAGTGATCTTAACATGTCAAAGGAAAAATTAAACAATCCTCAAAATGTGTTCTGTACTCTGCTGATTAGTTTTGTGACTAAAAACTCATTTTAAAATTCTACGTATACATTCCGTGTCACATTCCTTCATAAAAGAAAATTCTTCTATATAGGAGGTCTGCATAAAGACCCTGTGAATGACTCATGTAACATGATGCAGAGAGCACTGTGCATTCCCCCCTCTGGATTTTGAAAGTGTTTTGAATTTCACAAGCTAGTGAAGGTTGGTCAGCAGTGAATTCATGGAAAGCAAAAGGCAGAAAATACCCTGTTTTCAAGTCTGAATTAGCATTTTATTTTCCTTTCTGTCCCAGACCCTAGTCCTAGCAGTCATTCAAACCTGGATGGTAATGTGCCAAAAGTATCAGGAGAGCTGACCACAACTGGCATGTTCTGAAGGGGGAATTGTTTTTGTCAAATACTGAATTAAGGCATTAGTTTCTCCACATATACTACTGAAGCCTAAAAAGAAAATCATAACCACAGTAATACAGGGTTTCAAAATAGCAGCTGAGTCCACAGAGGCAGCTAGATCAGAGAATCTGCAATTGGTCTGGTGTTCACATAAAAGGAGTGAAACAGTTGAGGTGAGGAACTTCTGGACATCAAAAACTGAAACTATATCTACCAGGATGAAGTATTTTCCTGAATACTTTTAAATGTTTGTTTCAGTAAGGCTGAATAAGTTATTTTTTCCTCCCCAAACCATTTTATACTGCACTGTTAAGGATCAGGTAAATGAGTTGTCTTGGGCCACCAATCTGGAGCTTCAGCCTCGACCTACAAAAAGTGTTGAAGCAACTGCTGCTTCAAAAGCATTGACCCACTGCCTACTGACTACTGTGGACTTGGGATTAGACCTAGAAATTAATTACTCTCTTGTCTCAAAAATACAGCTTTCTGCCATGCACTATCTGAAGGGAAAGGGATTACATATAACATTGACAAACACGTTTCAATTTCTCCTTCTGCTTTTAAAAACAAATCAAAAAAGTACTGAAGTAACTAGGCAATTCCAAAACCTTCATGTTGTTATAACTGGAAACAATTTAAAAAAAAAAAAAAACAACAACAAAAAACCAAAACACTAGTTGTAAATTTACACATGGCTATTTGGTAGTATTTGGACAACATTAGGTTAAGTACCAAAAAAGCTCTTCTCCTTCCTGATATAAACAGCCACAATAGCCTCTTCAGCTTTTCTTTTTTGACATTGAATAAGTCATGTTTTTTCATCTCCTCTTGTACAGGGAGTTGTCCATTCCTCCGATGATCCTGGCTGGACATTCCAGTTTGGATCCACATCTTTGGATCATGAGTGATTAGAATTGCTCACAACATATCCAGAGACGTCTCCTGAGTGCCTGAACATGAGTATCAGTACTCACCCTTTGGGAGCACTTCATTGGATACACATTTCATTTTTCCACGGCCATGTCACACTGATGGCTCAATACTCTTCCTACACAGGAAGAGCATGCAATCAATGCACCCAGATCCTCTTCCTCTGTGACTACTTCCAGCTGTGAGACTCTGGAAGAGATGTTTTGATTCCCAGGTGTCCAGCCCTGGGGTTTGTTTTATTGATTTTCCATTACTTCGGTCTCCAAGGCTGTCCAGTTCTTTCCTTTATAATATAACTGTCTTTATGATCCCTCCTAAATTTTTTGTCATCAATAGATTTCATCAACATAATCCCATTGTATATGCCAAAGTCATTAATAAAAAACACAGAACAAAAGTAATTCTCTCCAAGCTAATCCTTGATGAAATAAGAAGCAATCTCCATCCAGACAATCTTTTTTTCATAACTATTCATTGTTGACATATTTTAAACAGTTCCTTATGTGCGGTGTACATTTTCTACCACTTACCATCATAACTAATAATTTGCCATTATTTCTCCCAGTGCCTAAGTTTCCCAGTGTTAGACTTAAATTGCAAAGACTCCAGAGAATAGTAAAGTGTAAAGTATTTAAAATTTCTCTGTAAACTCCTGCATTGAAACTATTAACTCTCTTGTTCAACCCACGGGAGATGAATTTTCTCTTTTCCCATGTGCACAAATAGATGTACATCCCAGTTGCAATGAGACTTCGAAGGAAAAGAGCAGACGTAACTATGGAAACAGAACTTGCAAGAATATTTAAAATATCCATCAAGTTGAGCAGAAACCCAAAGACCTCCGGCGGGAAACTTCTACAATATGGAGTTAATGCAATCCTCCTTGACAGATCTTTATCTAAAACAAAACTGTGTTATATTTCAAGTTCATCCCTCCTTAAAAATACCTCCTTTAGACATCAGTCTGAAAAGGGTTCTCTATGAATCCTTACTATGGTCAGCTCTATTTATAAACTGTCAGTTATATATTCAAACTTTTATCAACATAAAGTCCAGAGAGTAATTTTGTATTTCTATTATTCATTTAGGAATTATCTTTGAAAAAACCAAAAGATTTCTACAAACATTTAGCTCCTATAAAGTAGCAGTCTGCACATATTTAATTCAAACTTCTTTCAAAGCACACCACCCTCACCCCTGCAAAAAAAACCATCCCAAACCACCCACCAACATCCCCCTCAGGTTTACAGTTCCCTGAATAAACTTTATTTCTTAGTTATTTCCTAGCTATGTTTTATTTCTTAGATATTCTAACTCGAAAACATTTTTTATTATTATTTTTGAGACTAGTACTTTGGTCCACAGGTTCACTATTCATTTACTCATTCACCCTTCTTTAAGCATCTTTTCTAACATTCACACCTTTCAAGTTTAAAACTCAGCAAGATTCATCCCAATCTCCATCTGTATGCAGGAAAATGTTTGCACTACACCTGCAACATAAAACTAACACACGTGGTAGGTGATAACATTTCCTAAGTGCCTATGACAATATTAGCCACATGGAGTGGGAATGCTGGAATGTAGCCCTTAGCCTCGCTCTCCTTTGTTTCCAAATACTTTTAGATCAAATGCTGTATGTATGCGAGAGGCCCTCTCTGCAGTAGGTATGGCTACTAAAAGCAAGAAATATCCAGTAGCAAATTCTGAAATAGATTGTGTGAGGTCTTTCATGTATTTTCAGCTTTGAAGACCAACAGACTGTTAAATAAAGGAAGGTTTTGGTAACAGATTTAAAGTTTCTAATTTTAGCAGTGCTAGAAGAAAACCACAGAAGGTTACAGCACAAGGGATCCAGGAAATCTCAACTCTTCCATCGATTTCTAAACTCAGTTTCCCACGCTCAGAGCATAATTGCACTTTTTGCTGTAATAGTCTCTGATAGAACGCCCCAGTTTTCATACACTTAACAGACTGATTTTCAGGGATCCAAACACTAAAAACTCCAATGTTTGTAAGCACTAGGAGCCTGGTCAGAGCCTAGGCTCTATCCATGAGTCTTTGGATCTCTAGGAACAGTTTTCTAAGTCAAGCTTAGTCCATCACATCCTCATTGAGCAGCTGCAACCCAAAATGACAACGTCTACTGCCAACCCCCATCAGAGCTGCCTCTTCACAAACTCTCACTACAAATGTACATCTCTTGCTGAAGGTTAACTCTTCAGAAGTTACAGCATAAGTATATCCAAACAGGTTTGCACACAGAAAAAAAAGCTTGGCACAGAATTTCTAGAAACAACGTTGTGAACAAAAAAACCAGAGATTACAAACTACTGAAAAATTCTGGGCTGCTCCTTCTTCTACTCAGCCTTTCCTTGCGAATCCATTCCTGCTCAGGAATGACTGGGGTTCACTGTTTGCTTTCTCACATCTTTCTTCCAAAACTACTTTAGCTCTCCCATCACGAGGAAGCATGTTCACCTCCCCTGCCAATCAAAGCTTATGCCCCCCATCTTCTCTTTCAAAGACCTTTCAAAATTATTTTTTACAATTCCTCTTGTTATTAATAACTTTCCACAACTCCAAATACTGTTTCACTACCTTAAAAAAGACTGGCAAGCTGTTGCTGAGCTTTTGTTATCTAACTTTCTAGAATACTGTACACCACAGCAGACTTTCACTGAAAATAAAATTTTATTAAAATTTAACATACCCATTAAATAACAAAATCCTACCAACTCATGATGAAAATATATAATAGAGATTCTTAGGCCTTTTGTGTATTCTTACACTCATCACTTATTCTATGTTTCATTTCCTCATCTATAATACTGGAGCAATACTTTATTGCTCCTGTTCTTTGACTGGTCTCTGTAGGCTCAAATCCTGCAATGTGGTGTATTTCTGAGGAGTCCCACAATACGTTGTTCCTACTACATGTTTACAATACCTTGCAGAAAAGGATTTCAATCTTGGAGAAATTATTTCAGTACTATTTTAATATAAATAGTGGTGCAAAAATGTAACAAAAAAGTTTAAGCACTTAATAAATAAGAAAGCACTGTAAGTTAAATGATTTCTTGCGTAGTCCCTGGGATCCCAGCCACAAATACCTGAAAAACAGTTCAAGAAGTGATCTGCAGAAATAAAAAGTTGGGAATTAGATTAAAAATAACCCAGGACAAATGAATACCAATCTTATTTAAACTTAGGTTTAAAAATAAGATGGTTTTATTCTGTAGTATTAACCAAGTAAGTCAGATCTCGCCATGAAAAGAAAAATAGCATCAGTAGCACAAAAGAGCCATTAGAATAAACACCAGTGAATTAGTTTTCCATGGAAAATGAAAAAGAAAAGAAAAGGTGCAAAAGCACAGACTTCTGTAGGGAAAGAAACTCTTGACAGTGTGTTATAATGGATGTTACATGTGGTCATTGGTCATTATAAAATATTGTGGGAATTTGCCACCACAAGCTTTCTGTAAACCAAGGAGCAGCTGGTTAATGGGGCCATTAGCTATATTGGAAGTTGGAACTTTGATAAAAACAGAAATATGTAAAGGTGAACAGCAGAACAAGGAATCAATTAATAGTAAATTTTAGCCACAGAGTTATGGTAAAGTAACTCCAATCATAGACTTGCAAGAATGAGATATAGATACAAAAAAGGTAACATTATTATATAAAATCAGACCTGCCATATTGGACCACAGCTGTAATTCAACAACGCAAACATATTGCCTCTGACAGTGATTTCAAACATTTCTCTAGAGACAGCCATAATCCCCCAAACTGACAATTACAGATTACTCTGCCCATAGACATTTTTACTTAGATCCCAATGGCTATATTTTCACCACTGATTAAGATGGCACCCCAAGAACATTTTCAGCACTGGACTCATTCTCCATCCATATTGCTAATACAAAATGTAAGAGAACCATGAGAGGAGGCTTTGGCCCCCTACTTCATTACGTGATGTAGGCAGGGGGCTGAGGGGGCTCAGCAGTTCGCTCAGGCCACGCCTCGTTTGTGTATCATAGGTGCAGCAGTCAAGAAAATAGTTCCCAAGTAGGTACCTCGGAAGGCCTACTGAGCAGAAGGACACCACCTTAGCAAGGAGCTCAGAGACATCTTCCTGCTCATGTCTGGATCACCCAAGCACCAATACTACTTGCCCAGTCCCCAGCCCACCCTTTAATACAATGATGAAGAGTTAAGTACATCATATGCAACATGTGTAAAGTGTCTACATTTCTCATTAGTGCCCAAGTAACGCTACCTGGAAAGCGACCTAGGTAAATAATATTCACCATCCAATTGCCCTGACAGGCTAAGATTCAACTTTTTATTCCTTTTCCTCGTGAACAGAGAGCTTCGCCAGGAGTTGGCCTGATTAAGACCAATCCCAGTAAAACTGGGACCCCAGGATACTCCTACCCATTCACCGAAGCCTGTACACACCTCTAAAATCCTTCCTTGTAACCAGAGGTGTGGATGTTTTGTGGAAAATATCTTAATCTCATTCTAAACAAATATGGCAGCACACCAAAGCAGGCAACCGACAGCAAAGCAAGAAAGCTAAAGACATTAGTGTGCATCCAAAGTCAGCATGCAATCAGCCAGATTTTGAGCTAATACAAACAACATTAACCTCATTAACTTCTTTGGCTCAGAATCATCTTCTAGACTTACAGCACACAGCCCGCACGTGACTTCCCCCATCACATTTTTCACAAGCCGAATCTCAGCCTCACCCACCTCCTTCTCCCACAGCCCCTCGGTTGTAGCCTGTTACTGACACAGCTGGGCTTCATTATTGCACCCTCTGCAACCCTACGAAAGCACATCCTGCACAAAGCTAAGTGCTCCTTTTGCTTCTCTCGTCGTGCTAGAGAAGCTTGAAAGCACCACCTAATGGCACAAGTAGCATCCTCAATATTAACTTTTTGAACTGTTTCTAGAGTACCTTAAGGAGATACGGGTTCATATAAGTAATCTTAGTGGCCACTTCCCATAGAACGTAAGGTAGAAAAATAGGAAATATTATTTTATCCCACATCAAGGACAAAGCATTGCACTTTACCAAGCCACATTTATACAAAGGCATATCTTTCTATATTGTATGTCAGAGTTAACCGATACCCTCAATTTCCAAAATGGCTTAAATATGGAGTTCATTAGTGCAGTGACCACAATTCTGCATCTGCATTTAAAAGCGAACTGAGTGAACTGTACTGGAGATAAGTAAACAAGAACATTTCTACTGTTAACTGCATCTGAAAAAAAAAGAAAAAAAAAAGTGCTGCACAAGATATTTCAAGAGCTCGACTATGGGCTGCCTTATATCACTAGTACTTACTAAACAGAAATTGGAACAACTGGAAGCTGTCTGATTTCTTACTTTATCCAGAGTTCACCACTTGGCTACTGCAATGTTCCCAGCTACTTTCAAGAGTACAAATGAAATAAAAAACGGTGATTTCATTCACAACAGTTTGGAATGGATTTTGGCAGGACACTACAGATTGCTGTGGTCAGCCTCTGACTCTGAAGTAAACTGCCTGTTATTTTATTCAATCCTGAGCAGTACAAATAAACACCCTTCTTGCCTCCATTCTCACCATAAGAAGCCAGAACAGGAGTTAGTGGTCTGTGTATGCCTATTTACATCCTGCGTATTTTAGTATCCAAACATGCAGACAAGTGGCACATCGTGACTAACAGAACTTACGTTGCTCCAGCACCATCCACTATTTTTATCTTTATAGAAAGAATTATGCAAGATGAACTGATGATACTCTATCACTAACAGTAATAAGAATTCTACCTTCTGGTCTAGAATGTTTCTTTTATGCAAAAATCATCATAATGCTATTTCTGCAGGTAGAGAAACCAAGATAAGAAGAAATTAAAAGATTTAACCATATTTCACAGCAGGTCAGTAGCAGATCTAGAAACAAAATGCAGTATCCCAGCCCTGTTCCAAAGCTCTATTCACTCGACTGTATATAAAGCATATGTCATGTAGCGACTCCAATCAAAGCAACAGCATAGCTAGACATCATCTTCCCAGCTTCCAACTCTTTCTCAGATGACAACCTAGAAATATTGGCAATGCCATTCTTCTGGTTCCAACTCCTCGATCTGACTTTATTAAGAAAAAAAAAAAAAAAAATAATCAATTTCCTCTCTGAAAGCGAATATGCTTAAAGCAGGTTGCCAGCACTGTGCAGGAACTTGAGTTGCCTACATGCACTAGAGGATGGAAATATGAAATGTAAATAAAAATATCAAGAGAATAAAAGACACACAAGAGAATGTTTTCTTCATCTTTAAGAGCATCAACACTACAAGTGAAGGTGTTGGAACAATTTTATCATATACAGAAACTTTCTTCCATGTAGAATTTACAGCTCCCAGCAGGCTATAAACTTCTAATACTGAATGCATGACAACCAAGTATTCAGATGTCACATGGCCTCCACAGACACAAAGGAACAACAGTGTTGTTCCCCTTAAAAAGAATTCAAATATGGATCCAAACATGAACGTACCTGTATAATCTTTAATGTCAGTTTTTCTTAACTATCGAGATACTGATGTTGTCTCTAGCTAGGTTTTTTTCTTTTTTCATTTAAATCTTACAAATCTCTTATTCTGATCCCTATTTTAATTTCTATTTAATTCTGCTATAATATTTGTCTCTGACAAGTAGCTACCAGATCAAGCTTTTATAAAGAAAAAAATTTTACCTACTTTGAAATAAGCTGGTACTGAAGCCGTTTCCATAGGAGCTAGCAAAAACCTGCACCTGTAAATCCTTATTGCTTGTTACCTACATTGCAGCTTCTCTATACAGCTTTACTTGACTTGCAACCTTTCTGTTTTTATTAGCCAAGTCATGGTTTTCCTGTAGGAAGATCTGTTTTATGGAAGATTCACTCCTTTTTGGAACCTCAAGGTTTTCACTAAGACCAGCTCCAAAGCAGTCTGAAGTTTAACTAGGGCTTTGGAGTTTACAATGAAAGATATTTCTATCTGACTCAGCCGTACTAACGTTAGTCTCATATTTGCTTTGTTTGTGTTTTTTTCTTATTCTGATTGCACAGAGGAAATACTAATACTAGCCAAATGAATAGAGAACCAGTTTGAGCCAGGGATCATCCATGAACAATCAACAGTGAAGGAAAAGAGATCATTCCGTTTGTTACAGATTATAACATTTTTACAATGTGTTTTGACTTTTCTATACGATTGCCTGTTATGCTGGGTATATGCACTAAACCACAACAATATTTAGCATACTGAGAACTGCTTATATATCTTGTATTTAGAAGTGCTTGCTGTGTTTATATTTCAACTAGATAACACAGATGGTTTCCCCCTCCACAACTGTATAATAAATCTATATCGTAAATCCCCATTTATTTTGACTGTCTTGACAAGACTCTTTTGAAATTATCATGTATTTCATTTAAAAGATTTTTTTCAATTTTCCCATGTTAAAGGGAATCTCCTGGGAAGAAAAAAAGGCACTTAAAAAAGAAAGAAGTTCCATTAATAGAAAAATATTTTTAAATGGTAAAAACGGAACAGATTCAGAGCTTACTATTTTTTGTCCACAAATTGAGCATAAGGGTTTGTTCTTTTTTTTTCTGGGTTTTTATTCTTTTAATTAATATAAATTGGGCTAGTGAGAGAAATTTTTAGCTTGGGTTTTATAGCTTGCATTGTAACTGAAGAATGAGGTGCCATTGAATATTATAGTCTGTTTTCATTTCAGCTCTACCAGTTCAGCTGATGGTATGATTATCAAGTGGCTTAGCAGGTAGAGGACTGGAAATTGGAAAATCCATGCTCTACTTTTGTTTCTGGCACTGTCTGTTGCTCCATCTCATTTTCTCTAAAATTCACTGGCATTACACAAGGAACAACATACTATGTTTTGCCTGTTCAAACTTCACAATAAAACACAAATATACAAAGGGGAACAAGTTATTCAAAGCATAACAAGTTAAATTATTAGGACAAAGTCCTCGGCTCCAGTCACGGGGTATATCAGATCTCCGTACAAGACATTTGCCAGTCAGGTGTGCTGAAAATATATAGCATAATTAGATGCAGATCAGGATTGCTATTTAAATAAACCTAGGATAAATGACACAATAGACAAACATAAAATTCTTAGGGAAGTGTAAAAATATACAGATATAGGGTTGAAAACACAGAACTCCCAAAGTTTTGCTGGATTCACCATAAGCATATTTCTGTCACTCTGCAATTGCTCTCACTTGGGGAGTGACCAGATACCCTGTAACACCTCCACACCTATTTCTTGTTTGCATAGCTCAAAGAACTTTTCAAAAGAAGGAAAATTATAACCAGGTTCTATTTACAGATGGGGCAGCCAAAGGGCAAAAAATAAATGTTCATGTAACAAGCCACTATAAGAACTAGGTATTACACTTTAGCTATCAGGCCACTAAAATTCTCAGTTAAACTGTTCACAAAAAATCGGTGCATTACAGCAGCAAAGAGGCACTTGGTCTTTTTGCTTGCCCTTCCATGCTCCTTACTGCACCTACACCCTAAGTTTATTTCTCCACGGCAGTTTCACTTAAAACAAACATGAACTGAAAACCAGAAAATGAGAAGGATGCTATAATGAAGACAGGCAGACCAGAAAGGATGTCAAGGCCACCGTGAAGAGGAGCTTGGCAGTCAAAGATGGAAAAAACCACTTTTCTGAGCAGTCTTCCAAGGAAGCAATTCTTACATGATCATGTCAGTACCTCATGCTAACTTTAGAACACACTGCCCAACTTCAACCAAATTTGACAGAGGATTGAAGGTCTCAGACAAGAAGGTTCTACAGCAAATGCCCAGAGGCGTTGTGCAGCCCCATGCTGCCCCTAAAGACACTTATTTCATGTGCAGCAGCCAAGAGTCAGGGCTTTCCACAGACTTGCCAAGCAGTCAAGAGAAGCAGCGAGCTTGAGAGAACATTGGCAGGTCAGTCTTCATATGCACGGCTCTGCTGTGTCCTCCTGACTGTAGGCAGGAGAAATGTGGTACCATATGCAATAATGTAGGGAAGCCAAGCTTTGTTAGTTTTATTACTCTAGAAACTACTTATATGCAGAAGGGAATCCACAAAGGAGAAATAACAGACATTGTAGACTTTTTTTATTGTTCATATTGATAAAGGGCAGGACGACTGGTGGTAAACATAATTTCTTTTCCTTTAAAGTATTTACTCAATTCATCCAAGCCTCTTACAACCTTGAAAATGGGTATTACATTACAAAGTGTCCTGAGAATAACTTCATGAAATCTAGAGCAGAAAATTGACCAAGTATATATAGAGAGCTCAATGTCTACATAGGCATACCCGCCTGCTACCCTTCATATTTCCATGTTGCCAGGAACCGCAAGACTAATGGCAATGCTGATATTTTTTCCATATCACATTTTTCCCCTCATGAACTGATGCTTATCATTTCACTCTACCTAATCTTTAAGGGGGGGGGGGGGAGGGGGCGGGGAGAAGCAGCAGCTGGTCTATTAAGTCTCCATTATTCTAAACATGTATAGGAACAAAATATCATTTTTTCCTTTCATGGACTAAAAGTTTGTTTTATTTAATATTAAGTGGTGTACCTGATAGTCCAGCTATCCTCTCACATCATTGCATGTGATGAAATGCATCCAGATTTAAACCAATATGAGTGTTGGAACAGACTAAGATTGGCAAAACATACTTAAAGCTCTGTGGAGCTGAATGCGAGGTTGCATATCCTCTGAAACAAGCAGAAATTAGGACATCCCCTCTAAAAAAAGACAGAATGGCTCCCTGTAATCAGTTTAAAAGAAATTTGCATGTTTGCTAAATGACAGAAGAGAGCATCGGCATAGACATTGTATTCTCCTGATTTTTTTACTCCTAAAGTAACCAGCATGCACTTGCCCTTACTAGTAAGGATAGTTATGTTTTTAAGCATAAGAAACAAAGTTTCATTAAATTTCACTAAAAATTGTTAAAAAAACCAGCAATTCCGGAACACTAAAGCATTCTGACTGAATTCAAGTAAGGAACTAAGTGATTAACTCTTTAGGTTCTTCCAGTTTTTTAACTAATCAAGGAAGCCTTTCCATTAGTTCAAAGGAAGCCAGATTTAACGCTCACAGACAGAGTTCAGGTGGAGGTTGGGCACTAAAATCCCCTAATACACACAGAAGAGAACAGTCTTTTGTGTTTATACCAAACACACTCCATAGAAAGCACTCAGTGATGGCAAATTATAACACTAAGTAAAGCCGGACACACACACACACAAAAAACCAAAACCACATTTTCATAGGAACTGAAACTAAATCATTAATTTGGTTCTAGTTTGATAAATTTCATCCAACAATAATTTTTTAAAATATTGTATGTCAAAACAGTTCATTAGCTCATTTCCCAACATTTCACTGCATTAACAAATGGATTTTGTTTTGGACATGATGCCTTAGAAGATAATAATGCCTTTGCAAGTACTAAATCAGCTGTTACCATGCAGCTGAGAGAAGATCTGCACCTCACTTATTTTGAGCCCAAGCTTCAAGTTGGGTCTCTCATCCTATGGTTCAAAACTGTCCTAATTACTGCCCCAGGATATTCCTGGGTGGGCATGCCCTTTTCCATGAAAACAGATCATCTAAATGACATAAAATCTGTAGAAATTGCCTGGAGAGGGGAAAAAAAACACCAAACCAAAACACATTTATCTGAAAAAATACCACTGATCACACAAAGCCACCATTAACTTACTATAAAAAAGAAAGACTGCCTACACTTATTCAGAGAACGTAGCTCACCAAGATTGCCTTTTCTAAATAAATAAGAGTAAGAGATCTCTTGTGCCAAGAAGGAAAACACATTATTTCAAAGTTGTCCAGGTCAATGGAATATGGGTTTGGAAAGATGTCAACAGTGTAGGAAGAATGAAATCTTTCCATCCTCTTTATATACTTCAGTATATTTAACTATGTTAAACTAAACTTGCAATGCAAAAAACTTGTCAGGTATTCTCTTTCTGAGCCGTTTCTATTGGTTGCCTTTCTAAATTTTTTTTTTTTTTTAAATGTTTATGTCCCACCTTCCCTCCAAGTGTTCCAACTACACTATAAAAATTAGATGCTGTTTCACAGACAAAGGATCCTAGTCAAAATAACTTCAAGAACTTCTGGAAGAAGCATTTGAGGCCTAAGCAATTCAGTGCCAAACCTCCTCCTGCTTCCATGCTCAGTGGGGGAGCTGGCTGGACACACCAGGATTACAACCATGTGATACTACTCCACAAGAACGCGATCTTGAAGAACCTTTTAGGATTACTGTGCATTCCTCCATCAGTTTGCAAATCAGGCTGTTCTTAAATGGAAGACAGGGTGGGGGATATCCATAAAATGACTATGTGCTGAATAATTGTTTTTCTGTTAGCTGATGAACCCCTACGACACTTCCATGGATACCTCTTAGAGTATTTTATAGATCTGTCACTAAAAGCAAAACCTCCACAAACAGATTTAGATTGGTAACACAAGATAGTAAAGCACAAAGCCTAAGGGAACCAGATGCAATTTCATCTTTAAAACGTTTCAGTTGACTTTATGGATTTTTAGAATTTACTACTTGATTTTATTGCACAGCAACAAGGACTACATGTGAAGGAAGAACCATTTCATAGAAGGCTGACTATATCCTTTGATACCATTTCTACACTGTCTTTGGTTTAGAAGAGTTTAGTAAAAAGGCAGATCACTATACGGAGACATGTATCATGGCAAGTAGCTCTAATGATTCAGTACTCAAAGTCGAAGACATGTATGTTCAAAGGTCTCTTTACACTTAAGCTCTGTTTAAAGCTTTTGTAGAAACTGCCTTAGCACATGCAAACACCCCTTAAAAGGTCTCCTAGCCAGTAAATTATGTTGGCTGTACGCTATCGAGTACAGATAACTATACCATAGGACTGCAGAACAGAGTGCACCTTCTTGCACTCTGTGTATCAGTCTCATCTTTCCAGGGCTAGTATATAACTTTCACATATGTAAACCATTTCACCTTCCAAATAAGAGTACAGCTAGGGCTTTCCTTTGGTAACATGCATTTTGGCCAATGTAATGTTTACAGAACGAAGCATTTGAGAAGTTTTATTACTCAGTATATTCCCAGAAAGAGGGGAAACTTTAAACCATGCCTTACGTTAGAGCAGAAGTGAAGCTAAAATACCGAACTGCCTCTCTGCTTCCTGACATTTATTAGGCTGGCTTTATAAAACGAGGCCAAAGAACAGATAAAAGTGGTTGGACCCATTCTTTCAGCAGCACGTTTGTTAGCAACAGCTTTTCACAATGATTTTTTTCCAGACAATCCATCAACTAACAAATTTTTTTATCATCATCATCGGCTTGCAAATGTATGCATAAGTAGGAGAAAAACAGTTCATGGATCACAAAATAGAGAACACAAAATTCAGAGACAAGACTTGGAATTTGCAGATCTACACAGAAATCCCCACCATTCGCACTGCCAACTGATAGCTGCAATACCCATGGCCTCCCTGCTCTCCTCATGAAGCATCAGATGTTCCCTGCCTTCAGACACGACACACAAATGCAAGGTGTGAAGCACAATGAGCAATTAGGAAAGGAGAAGGGTTTTTCTTTTTTCCACAAAACAGCATGCGCAAAAAATGACTAAAGCCATTTTTCACGCAGAAAGCTCCTGCTCCTGCTCCAAAGCATAGGGCCTCTAATACAAAAGTTCACTAAAATATGTCTTCCTTTTTAAAAAAAAAATTATGAAAAAACATTCTCTCAAAATTCAATACACAGTTCTGACTAAAACCTTGCAAGATTTTTCAATTTCAGACAGGCAATCATTATGGAAAACAGCAGCACACCAGAGCACACCAAAAGACGGCAATGTTGCAACCATCCAAAAAGAGTAACAGGAAACAAACATCCAGCTCTTGGTGTGTACTGCAAACCACTCAAGAACAGCCTACAGCTCCAGCTCTGTAATAATTCATTTGGTGCTTACTGTCAGCTGGACCAAATTCTTGATCCTACTGAAGTCAGTGGTGTAACTCCCAAGCCACTGCTCTTCACATAGCTCTCTGGCCCCAGTTTAGCTTGGGGATGTTTGTTTAAAAAAGGTTTGAATGTTTCAAATGTGTCTATTATCATCAATCAGTAGGACATATTTATATTTCTCCTAAATGCAACATCTGGTATTAATCACATAAAATAAGAATAATTTACCCCATATATCCATTCAGGAGCTAAATGGTTTTCCCTGGAAACACCAGTTTTATTGTGTTGTGGGGTACGGAAGAAAGCCTTAAAATATTAGCTTCTGAATTGAATTTAGACACTTTCTGAAATAAATCTCATCTCCCTTACTGAATTTAGTAATCGATCCAGATACTTTTCTTGAAAGCTATTTTTCTCCAGCCCCAGACAGAGACAACAAGACTACTGAATCATCCATTCATTTCTTCATTTTTCACACATTTAAACTTAAATCTCACAACAGTTTAGCTCCGACACAAAGGGGAAACGACCACACAAGTCTGATTGATTTTCAAAGAAAAAACATCACTTTAACTTTACAGTGTTTTCTGAGACCAAAGTCTTTCCTTCAAAGGCTTTAATAAAGGTCATAGGTTTCCTTTAGAAATAGAAGAAATGTTTTTGATTTAAGCTCTTAATTAAACAATGACTGTGTTTCTACTAATAATGCAAGAAAAAATTCTTATCAGGCTGTCTTCAGTGTACAAATTAACATCTCTTGATGAATCAAAGTTAGGTATTATTTTAGGACCCTGATAGCAACCAAGAAAAAAGATCAGAAAATGCACTCTTTGGGGAGGAGGCGGGGGAAGTATTTTGCTTTACTGTACAAGCACAACAACAAATTAGTTCCTTACCCAAATTAAAACATCCAGCCACGCTGCAGCTCAAATAAATAATATTACTGGAAAGAAGAGTGTAGAATTTGGAGAGGATTAACGATTCTGTGATGCTATTAACACATTATATGCATAAGGCGGTCCTTCGTGCACACACACCAGCTGCAGGGCATCGCCAGCCACAGCGTGGATTCCATCCCACTGTTAGCTGAGGACTGAAGTATCCCCATCAGTATGGGCCATTCATAAGGTCTGTAAATTGACTAAACTTCTGCACCTTTCAAATAACAAGAAAGATTGCATGCCTAAAAGTTTTCTTTCACTCTTAACATCTCGTGTCTGATATGCCACTGTTCTGCACAGTTACACAGCACAGAGAATTTCACTAACTAGTTCCCATACATGGGTAGAAGCTGTACCGTGCTTAGGGTGCTGTAGGTACAACAAGAAATTCAAAGAACTTGAACTTCTTGCCCTGTTCCTAATAATAAATATGCTTTGTACCTCTTTTAAAAGCAGTCCCGGCAGACAGCTTACATCATTCTTTTAATGCCACTGGCCCCACGGCTCTAAACCTTTATCTGTATCACTACTCTCAAACATACTACTGACATTTAGTACTTATGGGAGAGGGAAAAGCCACGACCTTTTCCATCAGGAAGTTGTTCATCACTGGACTTTATCCAAGGGGAATGTTAATGATGATACAGAAAAGTGGTTAACCATTTTTCATAAATATAAAAGGCATCTCCTGTTAAGGATGTTTCCGGCTTACTGTGGGAAATACACTAAGAGGTGACATATTAACCTTGGTTTGTTTGTATGAACTCTTATCTTCAAATATGGACAAAACAGCTCCAAAATTATTCTACCTGACAGCTGAGGGACCATTCCAATTTGTCCACTCAAGACAAAATTAAGATTTAAACTGATTATGTGAGGGATTGGACCAGGCCCCTGTGCATACATTGTACTGCGCAAACATACTCCACAAAGCAGCACTAAGAGAAACTATTGGGAAGAGCACATAAGCACACTCTCTGCAGTCCCTCTGCCTTGCCCAGTATCTACAGCTTACCTTGATTAGGAATGCTAGAGGACACATCTCTGCCTATTCCTTTTAGCATCCTAACAGATATAGGCAATGGCCTCTGCCTCCCTCTCAATAACCTTCCTGAGGATGCCCAACGTTTTGTTGGCTGTTTTGACCACTGCACACCGATATGATGATTTCAGGGAACTGTAAATGATAGCTCAAAGACCTCTTTCCTGAGTTTTAACTGCCAGCTCCGAGTCCAGGATCATGCAGGCATGTTCCCTCCACAATGCATTACCTGCACTGCTTACACTGAAGCTTATCTACTACCTTTTTGTCCACTCACACAGTTTTGCAGAGTTCCACCGTATGTGCTCTAAGAGTCAATGAACTCAAGGCAGTGTTGTCGTAACACAGACACATTAAGAAATATCTGGTAACTGAATGGTAAAAAAGGATAAAGGAAAATCCAAGGGGTTGTTCCGGTTAAAAATGAGAATTTTGTTCAGAGTGATAATAGGCAATTATTGTTATTTTTTTGATTCAGATTGGTACACTAGGAATTTAAATAAAATACAGTCATTCCTTTCATGTAGTAAGTGACTAGGACTTGCAGTTGAAGGAATAAATTATGTTTGTTATGTCTAGAAGACTTAGAAACCATAAAAATCAGTAAATTTCTTTCCTTCTATGAAATTTCACCAGTGACGTGGTGGCATTAATCTAGAGAGGGCGAGACAAGCCGTCTATTACTATTATCATACTCTGTTTGGCTGGTGTTGGGAAAACTACAGTTCCCTTTTGCAAACTTCACGGAGCTGTGTTAAAAAAAGAACGCTAGCACAGGCTCCACAGCTGCTTACACAGTGAGTACCTACAGATAGCTTAATCGCCAAGTCCTGACTTTGGCCACACTTCCGCTGCACCACTAAAGTTAGCTTGGGCAGCAGTTCATACACAGCGCAACTAAGACCAAGCAGGGTCAAGTACAGGTCCCATGATACAGCAGAATAATATCCCAGAAGCAATAAAGAGAGCATGAAGAACGTGACCTACCGTGTATTAGATTTGGCAGCATTTTATAGCCCCATCTCTGCGGCACCTATGCAGTTGGAAAGGTAGAGCCATTCTGCTAGGGAAAGGAGCCAGCAGAGCTGCAGGGGGCTTTTTAATCCCTAAGGAAGGATTCCTCTCATCTGCTGTTCTCTTAAGACAGTAAGCCTGCTCTCTCACACTCACCATGCTGAAGCACAGAGAAGAGCCACAGAATACACTCAATATTGAGATTTTCAAAGAATTTTAAAAGAAAGGTACTTTGATCCATTTTGGAGATCTCTTGGTCTCTCTCCAGCACTTTCCTTGTGCTATCCAACTCTGATTAATAGGAAGCTGCTCTTTGAGTCATTTGTAATAAAAAATGGACCAAAACACAGTCTCCTCCTTTACCATACTGGAAATGAATTAATTTTGCTCAACTTCAAAGCAATCAGCAATTTTATGGGTGTTAAATGAAGTTAAGTCCTTATTTACCAATGGAGCTGTTCACACAAATGAAGACAGATTACACAATAAAAATGTCCAGAGTTACATCCCTAAATAATGTCCAATTACCATTAGGTTTTGCTGTTTGGGACCTATTTTGCAGAATGTTGAATACTGTTGTATTACAATATATTTAAAATCTTTCACTTTCTGAAATGTCACTGGTACAGTGTCTCCTGTACTTCAGAATTGAATTATTTAGCAATTCATTAAATAAATCAGACAAATCAGATTCTAGCACAGCATGTAGTAGAATGGACTCCAGTCACTGGTTTTTATGATGCTTTGCAACTGAAAGCAAACAGGCCCTTCCCAATTATATTTATGAACTTTTTTTATTTGTAATTTCATTTATATAAATAGTAGCTGTTTATATAAACAGTAGCTGTCAGGTTGCATTAAAAGTGAATGTGTGTATACATGTGGAAGGTGTATATAACAAGAACTGTTACATACAGTTATATATGTGTGTATAAAAAATATATATACACAATGCACCTAAACTTTTGCATTAGCAGCTTTTTTCAACAGACTGTCATGAGGTATGAATCTTTATTAATTTACAATTTAGTCTGTTAGTATAGCATAAAGCCAATTTATCAGCCTTCTCGAATATACCAAATTATTTTATTACTAACATAAATCATTCACTCTGAGTTGCTCTGCAAATCTCCTTTCCCTGCAAATGAAAATATGATTAGACACAGCACCATGCAGTACTTTGGAGGTGAGAACAAATGTGTGAAGTGTGAAATAAATGTAGCAGAACATGAATCTCACATTCCTAACAGCTGTTTGGCAGTACAACGTGTGTATGTGACAGTAATGACAACATACTGCCCTTAGAGGTAATGAGACTCATATCTAGACAAGCACAGAAGATGCGTCATAGTTCCAGGGAGCCCCAGGACAGACATCTTGCTGCACACGATGCATCACTTTGGGTTACAGAAAACCAGGGAGCAGGCATTCCTACAAGCAACAGTGATTTCCCTACCCAGGTGGGAAAGCAGTATTGATTTGTTGTATCACTACCAGAGTGGCATGGTTAATGATTAGAGCTAATATATTATTCCTTGCTGTTGTTAGGTACTACAGTGTAGGTCTAAGGCCCTACTCTGGTCTCCTTTAGAGCAACAGTATATTTAATTCTACTTCAGTGAGTAAATAAATAAAAAATTAAAAAATAGAGCTTTTTTCTTTTATCAGCTAGAAGCTGCTGACATTGCTGACAAGGGAATAGGGCAATGCAACAAAGCTGAGATGACTACATCAGAGAAACCACTGAGAGCTTCTAGTGGAGCATGAGAGAACAAGACATCCATATAAAACCTACTGCCAGAAAGCCCAAAAGACACATCCAACATAGAAGGGGAGCAAGTATCAACAAAGCTTTTTTCATAGTTTCTATTATCCCTTCTCTCTGGTGAGCTCTTTCTGAAAACAATCCAAGTCACAAACATTTACAATGCCATAAAGACCTACTCATCCACAGAAGTAACCAAGCTCACTTGGGAGGAACCATGCTCTCCTCCAGGCAGACTTTGCATTTATTCCTGTTGTGTGGGAACCAACACCTCAGGCGACAGGACAGGCACAGCTGCCCAGTTCATCGCACAAGGAGGACGCATCCTGATACGCAACAGGGGATGTGCTGCCTTGCTCAGGTATAAGCCTTCAAATGGACCTTCTCTCAGTGTGCAGCATCACTGGGACTGCTCAGTGAAGGGGCAGTGTCTCTTCCTCAAGGACTCTTTATCTCAGGTACCACCGAGTCCCTTCTCTTGTGAGGAGAAAAACAATGCACAAGGTGCCAGAGATGGAGTGCAAGATGCAAGGCTCACCAAAATGCATCTGATTCACATTGCCTAACAAAATCGTTGGGGAGCTACAAGACTCCTCAAGTAGAGAGCAGTTGATTACAACACTGTATCATCACCTATTCTTTAATTTAAAATACTACATAGCTTGAAGGAAAGCATCAATAATAACTGGTTTTGAGTTAGAAACAGAAAATGCTGTTTGTCCTGCGTAACTTGAGGAAGGGTATTTGTCAGCTCACAAGGTATTACTTTCTGTTGCAAGCACAGGAAACAAAAAACAAATGCAGATTGATGCACATTTATCACCAGATAAACGACCTGGAAGTTTCTGAAGGGCCAGCATTGCCAAAAGACTACTGTTAATTAGCCATACATACATGCTGAATTTCCTGCAAAGCCAGTACTTGATTACACACAGACCAGTCCCATAGTCCTCACTCATATCAACAATCAATTAAAAACCAGTATTATTCTAACAATAGAAATGTAATGCACTCTTCAATAGTAACAGAACCTATGTAAAATATGCAGAAAAAACAACTGTTCACTTAACTAGGCAATGCTTAATGGCAGACAAAAGTAATTCTTATTTTTCTTAGAGCTGTGCTCCCTTCTCTTTCTACTTTCCAAGAACAGTTTTCAGGACACAACATGATGGTTGTTGACACCTTGTTGGTGTTTTGGTCTGATAAAAGTAAATTTGGAATACCATAAGTCTAGACAGTATTCAGTCATTTCTGACTTCTCATAAAAATCAGAATAGTTGATAAGAATCATGCTTTGAAAATTTGGACACCCTATTCTTTAGCTAGGAATCTTCTGCTTTATTCTTCACTAGCAATTTCTCCAACAGCAGGGAAAAACAATAATAATCTGCCAGTCAGCCATTGTATTTCAGGGGGACTAAATGGATTCTTAAGAAAGGAACAGATATCTGTTCCAACAGAAGTGAGTTCTCGCCAGTACATGCTCTTGAGGGCGTGCATGGGAAGAAGGACAGATTCAGAGAATGCTGAAAGGCTAATTGTTTTATGAGGGGTTTTTTAAAACTTCTTTTTTTAAAGCAGATATAATCTTATAAACAATTTGCCCAGAATACAACCTGATTCACTTTGGAGCCAAGTGCCATATTTTAACCATTTATAAAGCTAATATCTAGTAAAATTAGTATTTATCAACACTACTTATATATTATTAAGTGTCATATTCAGACCATTTATACTTCAGGGCAACCATCCTTCAGTCAATGCAGCAAAATATGCATAGGCTAATAAAAACAACCAAAAGATT
Source organism: Gymnogyps californianus (assembly GCF_018139145.2). NCBI lineage: Eukaryota > Metazoa > Chordata > Aves > Accipitriformes > Cathartidae > Gymnogyps > Gymnogyps californianus. The sequence continues at coordinate 14,544,796 of NC_059480.1, forward strand.
ATTTAGCACATGGGATGTGGCAAGATTCGGTCAGGCAGGCACTTGTTATTCTGCTAGAAACTCACATAACACATTGTGATTTTCTGAAAGCTAATTCCTAAAAGCAAGCATGGCCAAAGGAAATCAAGTGTGTTTCAGATCAGGGTCTTCTCTATATAGAACAGTAAACACTGCACAGTGCTCACCTACAGACACAACAATATTTCACCATGCAAATAGAAATATTAGGAAGCAGACGGAAAAACAGCACCAAAGCATCACAAGAGGAAGAACGGAACGTAGATAAATTCTCTTTAATGTGTATTTCTATGATTCCTGGACATAAGAAACGAGAATCTAATTCCCTGAGTAAAACCGATGAAAGGGCCAAAGCGACATCTGAAGCAGGAACAGAGGTCTGCTTCCATCTATGTTATACAGCTCTGTCAGAAACAAAGCCTGAACATTTTCCTGCAGCCACCTCGATGCTAAGCTGAATGGCAAATTCCACCTTGAACTCCAAGGCATGTAAGGCTTTCCAGGCCGCGTTAGCTCGAGCAAAGCCAGGACTCGCAATGGTCAGGTTTTGCTTTGTTTTTTTATTTTTAAACCAGACAAGTTAAAGGTCCACTGGCAGGCAGGCCTCTAGGGTGAGACTGCATTGCTACTGAAGGAGGAAGACCATGGTCAAGTGTGAAGACATATGTTAATGAGACAAGCTAGGACAGATAGATAATTAACCAAAGGAGTCACCTAACATAGGCTGCAGCTGGAGAGCAGAAGAAGGGAGTCCAGAGAGAGGGAGGGAGCTTAAATGAAACACTGAAAGTAACTGCAAGGAGGAAGAACTCAGGTGACCTGGAGTGAAGGCTTCACAGTTTACAATGCAACACATAGCTGTTTGCTAACACAATGTACCGAGCCCTATATTTTAAAAACACTTTTGTCTTTAATTTGCAGCAAAATTTTTATCAAAAAACCATCAGATAAGAATGATGCATCACAGCAGGTACAAAAAGGACAGGATTAAACAAATACATATGTATGTATACAAAGTTAACACCCATGCGTGGTAGACTAACATATTAACACAAAATAACTTTCATAAATTGACAAGATGTTCTCTGTGCAAGGGACTGCAGAACAACCAAATATTGAGCAATTCCATATGGAACAGATTTTCAGGGGAACATTGTGAAAGGTGCATCTTCCAAAAATTTGTTCCGTGAGAAGTACGTTTGCCTACCACTGATTTCATCATTCCATCAGGACTCAGGATCAGAAGATTTAGCAATAGTCTGTGATATGCCACCTTCCACAGAAGTGATTCAGTTTTACAGTGCATTCAAATCCACATTCTGCACAAGAGACAGAATTCACTGTAAAGAATCACGCTCATTCAGTTACTGAGGTTGAGTATTAATTTTCTGAGGCTGAAGAACAGAACACAGGAAATACCATTTATGCATTTCTAATCTTTAGTCAAGCTCTCATTTATCAGTATTACTCCCTTTGAATTTGCTAGTATTTCTCAAAGTGGAACCAGTCCCGCTGGATCTCTTATTTGGCCCTCGACTCTTGCTGGTGCTGCCACTGACCACCTTGGCAAGCATGTCTCTGATACTGTGGCTATGACCACTGCATATGTTGACACAGTAAAAGAACACAGTAAAAGAATAATGCAACATATGTTTTGACAAAACAGTTGTGAATAAGAGGAATCTGCTACTTATTATGCAATAAACACCATAATTAAAACCAGACATGTGTGTGTCCTTTACCCATTTTAATTAACAAACTGAGAAATATGCAGGAGGTCAGAAACAAGAAAGACACCGATGAAGAGTTTTCTTCTCACTTACTGCAAAATAGACATGCACTTTGCCACATTTGAGAATTTTTTCACATACAAAACAAGACATGGCAAGACTGTACTCCAACCTGCCTCAAACATATTTCTTCAAAGCATTAAGTAAAACAGATGAGCATTTTGTTGACACTGAGCTAGGATATGAAGTTCACTTTGACCAAAACACCAACTACTGATCACAAGGCAACTTGGGACAAGATTTCCATTAAACACCCCACATTTGCAACACTTCAGATTTTACCAAAAGGATGAATTATTTACTGGTTTTGTGCTTTCACCACTCCACTAAATTAAACAGAAAACCATCCTTGTCTCTCCCTCTCCTGCATGATACCATATCTTGCTCACTTAATTTCACAGTTATAACAAAAAGTGACAAAAGAAGTGCCAGACCTTGTGCTTCATTTTGTTCACAGGCCATTTACGTACATGCTTTGGAAGAGATGGCCATATGGGCACCTGCAGTTCTGTTTTCAGTTTTTACAGTCCTCACTGATAAGCAACATTAGATAAAAAGCTGCTCACCCGAACTCAGCTGTGTGCCAGCAACAGACAAATAACTTGAAGGTGTTAGACAAGTGACATTTCTCTTTATTAGTGTCATGGAAGGGGTCTTTTTGCATTATCTAATCTGAAGCTTTCATTTTGGGAGGAATAGTCAAAGCCAGTAACTTCAGTCCCTTATTGTTCATCTAAAGTCATTAATAGAATACAGACTTTACAGTAGGCAGTGAAAAATAAGCTTTAACTGACATTTCAGTAGCATTTCTCTATTAACATTTAGCAGTGTTGAGAAAAGAGCATCATTTCTCTGAGCCACATGAAGGCTCCAAGGGTTGATGGTCTTCCACATGGCTAACTTGTCTAGCACTGCTAACAAGTTGGAATTTTTAGATAAAAACCTTCAAATTTTACTTTAGAATACAAGAAAAGCAATTGCACTTTACATCTTTTCATGGGTGCAAGTAAGTGTGTAACAGTAAGAAATTAATTGCTTCATTTCAAGTCAAAGTTAGCTACTCTCTCTGTAGAATCAACACTGCCTACTCCAGGAGGCAGCAATGAGGTGAGATCCTAAGGCAGAACATTAGTTATTCTACTGCTTGCTACCACATGGCTCCTAACCCCCAAAGCATACAAAAGAGCCAAACATCTCCAAAGAGCCAGAAGATCTACCCAAATCAGACATCAAAGTTAGAAACATAAAACCTCCCTTTAAACTCTTACTTAGTTTTTGTAGCTTTTCCTCCTGGGAGGCTTTTAGTAATAATCTGAACTTTTACACATCATTCATTTTACATGGACTTAGAATTTTGCTGGTCTAGGTAAAGGAAAATTGGGGTTTCTAATAACATTGCACCCTCTAAGAATGCTTGGAAAGAAAATGAAAAGGACAATAAATAAAAATAAGGCTAAAATATCTGTGATCCCATATACATACTCAGCTATTTGGATCTTATTCAGTCCAAGTTTCACAATGTATAAAGGTGTAAGAGAAAGTACATATTCTGAGAAAAAGAGATCCCAAGTTCTCTAGCCACTCTCAGACAAAGACTTATTAAGGATGGCATCTCATCTTCACAGATGAGCCAAATTGTCTATTTCCTCACTAATAGAAAAGCATACAAACGATATACAGTTCTCTGGTAGAAACTGCATTTAAGAAGTATATGTATGTACCCACCATAATCTCCTTCAAATCCATTTTTATAAATGACTACAACATTATCTTTCATTTTATTTCTCCCTCCCTTGTTTTCCTGCTCTCCCTGCCAGTGTTAGAGAACGTTTTTTTTCTCTTACCAGCACCGAGCTAAGCGTGAGCTCCCTCAGGCAAGCCTAATCGCAGTGGACCACTTTGCCTTACTAAGGAAGGGCAGAGCCCTTTCTCTCCAGTTTTAAAGGTCTTGAGACAACAGGTTGCCATTGAGAGATTTCTGGCTGGAGGTAACAAGGACTGTGAAGCAGACTTAACAAAGACAAATACATAGCAGTTAATTAAGACCAACATTTTTGCCAGCTGCTTTAATTTCAGTGTTCTCAGCACATCATCAGGTACTACGTGATCTAGCTCCATCTGCAACATCCGGACAGCCCAGGTTGCAAGGTGCTCAATATTGGAGCTGCACCCAGCCACATTTATAACCTTCCAGTTTACTAATGAGCCAAAAGATACTAAAACCAAACAAATTACCACACTAGGAAAAAGAAACCTACCTAACTGGGTTGTATCACCTCTTCCCACTTAAGCCTCCACCTCCAGCGTCAGGCATTTTTCACAGGTGGGGCAGGCAGAAGCTAACAGCACTGACAGCACCTCAGTGACCCCAGGTGGGCTGTCATTATTTCAAAGCTGTTTCCAATAGTCAAGTATTTTTAATCATCTGCTACTCCCATCAATCACAATCACTGTGAGTGCCTTGAAGCCCTTTTCAAATTGATAACGCCTTTCCAAGATCAACTTCGAAACCTATGTTAGAGCAAATGTGCAAAAGTTAGCCAAATGTAACACACTAACCCTGATTTGGGGAAAGAATATAGCTGTGCAATTGAAAATACAAACATCTGCTAGCCAACCTGATGCAAAATGAATCCAATTCTATATGCCGATATGCTTCAGGGACCTCTTACATTTCTTTTTAACTGGGAACATCCATATTAACCTTGAATAACACTGTATGCTCTGATCTCTCAAAGGCAGATAGGGCTTCTAAAGATATGAAAAGACTGATTAGAATAACAAAATATACTTAAGCATCAGTTTCCACCCTTGTGGGCTCTACAATAAGACAACTGGCGGAAGCAAGTTACACATCTTAAGCTGCAGGCATCAAAATTAATTATTTTACACCAAAGCATGCCTCAAAAGGGACCACTGTAATTAGGATAATAAGCATTAGTGCACATTGTGAATTTTATGGGGGGGGGATTTAAGTTTATAAATCCCTTTTGTCCATAATTGGTTTGTTATTGTTATTTGAAATAAAAACACAAACCAGAAATTTAAAATCTTATTAAAATATACACAGTTAAACATAGACTAAAGTGTATATAATCCTCCCACAATTTCAGACTTTATGGACAATATCTATCGTTCTAAGTCTTTAAGTATATTAATTGCATGGATTTTAAGGACCATTAACATTCATTCAATCGTGTTATTCCAGAAAGCTTCCAGCTAGGATTAGGACCTTTTGGAAAAAAAATTTAATTTGCAGAGAAGATAATCATAACATTTTAATCTATCTCAATGTATGAAAAATGAAAGGAAAAATCAGCTAATATTGTTTTTAAACACTGGAGACCTGGCCCACGGCTTACAGAAATTAAAACCCATCCCTCCATTGACAGCAGACTGTAGACCAGGCTATAAGTGAACTGGGGTCCCAGTTGGGGTAGTTCACTATGTACTACACGTTTACTGCTGCATGGGAGGCGTGAGCTAATGCATCTTTTCATACTCTCACCACCTCATCTGAGGCCCCTAAGAGAGGGAACAGATGCTGAGGTGGAAGCAGACGGTGCATTGATTGCTTCTTTTAGGATTAGCATTAAAGTGTGTAATGTATAACATTTAACCCCCATCCTCACAAAACACCCTCTGCTCCTGCACCTTTCAATCACCTACTAGCACACTGCACAATGATAGAAAAGAAGGATTTTGCCTTAAGCCAACAGAACATTTATAATCGTTCGACTTGGTAGGAACCACATAGATTAATCTTGCTCCTGTTTTTGAATGTGGTAGTTGTTGCTTTCAAAAGTGCTACAAGGCAACATTAGGTCGCTGGTGCCAGATACCATATTTATAATTACATCTCGGAGTCAATTTATAAAACAAATTGTTAACATAATAAAATTGTTGCTGGTAAGAGGAAAATTTTTGAAGGGCAGTTATGCATATAGTCACTACGAAATTCATGGTACTTTCTCTGAAATTTAGGTTTGTTAACCCCAGGCTCCAAGCAATTTCTTCCAATTAATTACTGCTTTCCTCCCTAATTTTCTCCAAAATTTTGGTTGTCACAATATGTGCAATTTCCTTCCTCAGATTATTTCACAGCATCACAATTAGCTTTAAAACAGCTATCATTTTCCACTCAGAACTTGCTATGTTTTAGAAGTGAACAAAACAATTTTTCCTACTTTCAGATCTGTTGTAAAGCCTAATTAACACTGTAAGGTACTCCAATATCTTAGATACAGACAAAGTAAGGTAGGAAAACAGATGTTATCACTGCTTGTGAATTTCTTCAGGAAGAATGGAGCGGGGGGAAGCCTTCTACCAATTTCTTTCCACTATTCCCTTTTAACAACATTATATGGCATAAAATTTGACAAAAAGAATCACGGTTTTATTGCTAAGAACTGTGACGTATTCATTGAAACATTCCCTTTACAGAGGGGATGCGCATGCTGCAAGTGCTGCCTGAAAGAAGAAAGGAAAATTCCACTGAGAATTTAATCTGCCACTTACTGTTGCTGAAATAATGGCTGATAACACAGATCACACTAACTAATCACACTGTTAACATCTCTTCCACATTAGTTTACACAATTTCTATCTGTGAGCCATTGCTGTATCTATCTTAGTTGTTTATGTTACAGATATGCCCTTCAGGACACAAGGATTTATGCGATCCAAAGCTAAAGGAAATCTTTTTGTTAACGTCAGTGGACTTTGGGTAGGACCTCTGAGCCCCAGACAATGACAAAATATGCACCTTGGCTGTCTTGAGCCAGCAGCTACCAAGTCCTCATCTACAAAATTAAAAAGGGAAACCTAACAAAGGTAAAGTTTCAGGACTCGTATCATAATCATGTAATCTAGGGATGCAAAACCAACCTCAACAAGTTTATGTGCAGCAGAACGAGAGCATTTTAATTAACTAACAGAAGTTTTAAACTTTTTTTTTTTGGTAAAGTAAAAAAGACAACAGTCTGTGAAGACCTTCAGAAGACACATTTCATTCCATGTGTACATGAGGGGAAACAGGGAGGGGAAGCAAACAAAGCATTGGTGATTATATGACACTTATCAATGTGAGAGAATACAAGGAAGATAAACTTGACTGTGTAAATGTTAGTCAGCAAAACAAGCATGTTTAGATTTGTCCAAAATGAAAGGAGGGAACTGATTGCAGTAGTGTCTGGCTTATGGCAAGCCTCACATCGTAAATGCTTTGGATAAATATCTGCTGACCAAACCCTGACTTGTTCAGGGCTTTCCAGTGATCATTATAGAGCAGACTTGCTTAGAAACAAAGTTTAATGTATTAACTTTGGTCTACTGTAGAATCTGTCTGTAGCCTACATAAGGGATCCAGACAAACGGAAGACTAGCTGAATATTGCAATCCATGCTCTCATGCCTACCTGAATGTGGATGACTGCCATTACCACAAAGAGAAAAGCAAGGTCTAAAACAAGTGAGAGGCTTAAAAACAGGAGGAGGCAACTCCTGGGCCTATCAAAATTGTTGATAAATTTTAGGAAGCAGAATAGGACAGCAGTTGAAGGAATAGTGACACTACTATAGCAGCAATGCTTATATTTTATTCCAAACAGGTGGCGACCAACCTCAGCACACACAGAGTACATTAGTCATTGTAACTTTATACAGCTCCTAAATTCAAACGAAGAGTACAAACCTACAAACACTGGCCAGGGCCTCTCTTCTAAACTCCAAATAGAAACCAGAAGTAATATTGCTGTAGGGAAGAAAGATGCTACTGTATAAAGTATTTTACAACACAAATCATCAGTACAGCAAAACCCCCAGGCATTAACAAAGGAATACAATTAGTCTGTGTAAAAGAATATACAATCCAGCTGTGTCTGATAGCAGGGTCTGGACTTGATAGCAAGTTGTACTTCCTACATTCCTACATCCCAAGAGCTCAGTCACTTGGTTACCACTACACAGGTAGAGTGCAAGCTGCTTAAAAAGGCTGACAGAAAATGCATTTTCCTACCACCTACCTACTGCATTCTCAGGACTCCTGACAAGTTACCAGTCCTTTTCCAGACATCTCTATCTTTCAAATGCACATCAATTTGCTACCTATCTTAGAAAACTGGCTTTTGCCACTACTTCTTGGGCTACCTTTTGGAAACACAACTGCAATTTACGTTCTTAATCACTAGCTACATTTTAAGTTTTCGGGCACATAATGGTTCTAATGCAATTACTTCTAAAAAACACGACAGTAGTGACCACAACACATTTCATTCATTTCCACATTTCTTATCTGGATCACCACACCCATTTTTCTCCAAGTGCTTGTGCACCATCTGAATGCTTTTCTTGTATTGATTATATTTAAGGAAAGAGTTTCATTACATTTCTGCAGGTCAGCCCCAAGTCTTAATGAGTGTATGCCTTGCTGAGGGAGTGGTTTTCCACACACACTATGAGCAGTATCAAACCTTTCTGAAGTCAGATACATGTTTACATTTCCTCCAGCCACTGACATTTTTTTAATATTTTTAAAAAATTTATTTATCCCCCCCTCTAGAATTGGCATTTCATGTACTCACCTCTTACAAAGCCTGTTTCTTTTCAGTTGCTTGACCTCTAAGTCGTTGCTTCTCTCTATCACCCAAGTTTTGCAGCTGTAGCTCCTCATCATTCAGCTGGAGTTCAGCCCCTTCAAGCCCCTCTTGAGTTGGAGAATTTAACCCTGAAGAGGTCCTTCCATTTTTCTGCAGCTGACAACAGCTACTCTCTTTAATGAATCCTAGTTATGACCGATTTCTATTTCCTCTTATTTTCACTATCAGAATAGGCCTTTACCAAGTTCCTTTCTTGGAACCAGCAAACTGGTAAGCTGAGGCACATTAAAAAACCTTAATACTACAGGAACCTCCCACATTCTCTATAAAGCAGCATGTAAAATGGACAAAAACAAACAAAAAAAATCTGTGAGCTCCAGTCAGTAACTACAGGCATCCCAGAGACAACACAGAACAGCATGAAATACATCAGGTAACGGTTCACACCTTTTTTCCATAGTCATGCCATAAGAAAAAGGAACATGGAGTATTCATGTTCATATAACCTCTGCATTTAAAGACATGAGAATTACACATTGATAGAATTTGGGTGTCTGAACAGGCAGATATTCTTTCTAGAAATGCTTTGTTTTTCTGATGAGTTCTTTTTCCATTTATATTTTATTCTTGACCAATTTCACCACTTTTTAAATAAAATAACGTTTTAAATAAAATCCTGTTGCTATTTGTTTCTGCCAATTTTGTTCTACTAAATTCAGTTTTGCCTGCAGCAGCATTTCAATTCTGACTTACAACTTTCACTAGTAAGGCCAATTAAGTCTCATGATATCACTTTCACTTAACCTAAACATAATTAAGAGCTTCCCTCAGAGCAGATTGGTTTCTTCTGAGCCATATTTTAGGTGATAGAGGAATGTAAAAAAACCGACAACAACAAAAAAAACCCCCACCCAACCAAAACCAGAAAATAACAACAAAAACCAAGCAAGCAAAAAACCCAAAACCAAACAAAAACCAAGTTACAGATCAGAAAATATTTAATGTCCTTCAAATGCATTTGCAAGCACCGGCTATTTTAACAAAAGTCTCCCAAGAAAGTCTCAAAATGAATCTTGGAGATACTGGGGATAGAATATTGTAAGCATTGGTGAGATTTCAGCAAATTAAAATACAAAAATGGCCAAGGAGAGAAAACATAATAATAATTTCCAATTTGCAGAGCCTCCTAATCAGGACTGTCTGTTCTGTCTCCATGAGTAAAAAGGTGTCCTAAACTCCTACTATGAGTTGCTGTTACCAACATCCTACTGCACTTAAATGAACTCTTGTTTTTACTATGAGTTTCCCCACTACCAACAAGCTGTAGACATGTATCACTAAAAACAGGAAGAAACATGCTAAATAGGACTTCAGTCCTCTTATTTGCTCACATTATCTCTGTGATCTGGCTATAGCAGACAGACCATACGTCCAAAAAGACACATTGCCACTCAGCTGAAACAACCCAAGCCATTTCTTTTCATTTACCCTAACTTAATACACCAGGGGGCAATCCAAAGACACCTGACATTGGTATTTGGGTACCAATTTTCAACCTGATCAGCCCTATATTAGGTTTTGGGATTAATCTACTCTCTTTTCTCAGCAATAATACAGATGGAAATGATGAGCACTTCAAAAACTTGTGTTAGAGTCACAGACCTTAATACTGCTTTAAGATACTGGGTACTATAAGAATAAAATAAGAGAAAACCAAGAGGCTTTTTTTAATTGAGAATGCATGGAAGCAGGCAAAATATCTGCTTGTGAATTGATGGTCTTCCTTCTCTTTCATTTCCTGATTATTGCAGGCTTTTCTACAATGCTAATGCTCTTTTGAAATAGCTCTTAAAACCAAACAAACCCTATGCTTTTACTTTCTTCAGAGCACAAAAGCAGGAGAAATCCCAAAACAATGTGCAGAGGCAGACAAATCCTGTAAGACCTCCCTCAGGGAAGAAAAGGTCGGAGGTGCTAAGGCAGCAAAATCATGAGGAAGAAAAAGCAGACAAACACAGTTAACAGAAGAGGAGAGGAAAAGGCAACAAAAGAGATGGGACGTGATAACTGCTAAAAGGTGGAATATCCTTTACAAAAGACAAAGTAGTACGCTGGTTGCAGAAGGCCTCCTATCAAGATGCCTATGGATGAAAGTTTGAGGAATGCACAGTCAGGCCCTGCTTTGCCGCAGAACAGCCTGCCCAAGAGCAACGTTGTCCTAACCTCCAGAGGCTGACCTCTATGAGACTCCAGCTTCCGAAGTAACCTACAATCAGCACTGTTCCTGTTTCATTCCTGCTTCAGACACAGCATAAAGAACATGGGAGCAATGTGGCAAGTTTCGCTTCCCAGCTACGAAAATCCCTCCTTGGGTGCTATTCGTAGTTTGGTATAGAGCAGCAGATTTACACCCTAAATTGCAACACAACTGACACAGTCTGGCCCAAGATCTTCATAGTTTGAAACCCATTGTAAACATAGTATTTGGTGAGGCAACAGATTTTCCTCCTCCCATCTCTGTAACTTTCTTAAATTCTGGATTCTCATAAGTGTCAAAGCTTGCAGTGAAAGTGAGACCTGCCAGATGGGTCAGATCGCTCTTGTCCTGCCAGCTTCTCCACATGCAATTCTGGAGAGTTCACTACAGCTGTAACTTCTAGGTAAGTAAAAGCCTGTCTTCCTAGTACCAGGTTCTTCCAACTTCACCCCAAATTAGAATTAGCTTTTTGCTTGAACAGGCCTATAGAAATAAATAGGAAAACTAGAAAACAAAATACAGTTCAGTGAGAGAAAGACTGGCATGTTTTGGCTCTAGAAAAAATCAGAACAAAGTATACTGTGCCGATTTCACATTGCTCAAATACAAGGCAAATTACCGAGAATGTTGCTGATTCTGTGAATTGATAAAGAGTTATTATATCACATAGCTACACTTTCCTGTATGGATTCTCTTTTTTTGGCTTAATGTAATTAAACCAGAACAGACATTATTTTCAGTCAACTTGCCCTAATGTTGAAGTAAATCTCTTGTGGTTATAACCCTGTGCTCAAAGCTAAAATCCCAAATACTGCAAAGGAAATAATAGTTCTTGAAAAACATGCAGCATCTTGATGCCTATAAATAGTTTATTGAAATATGAGCAAAGACGTGTACCTGGCACTTCCAAACAGAGGTTTATAGGGTAGTATCAATTCACTAAGATTTGTACGTGCTTACGTTTTAAAGTTACATACCACAACAGGGAGGTAGTAAGCATGTTTTACACCAATTGTTCAAAGCACTCTGCATTCCTTCAGTGGTACAACACTGTTCCAGCTGGGCTGTGTCAGCTCTTCCTTCAGGAAACAGGTATCCAAATCCTTGCAAGTTGATGAGGAAAACACGCTCTGGCCTGAATATAAACTGGGAATGCCAGAAACACATTCTGTTTGACCTTAATGAGTAAATGTGTTCATAAATACAGCCTCACTCCCTGATTACCTGCAGGAAGCACATATATTACATTTCTAAAAGGATTTATATGTCTTTGTGCTTGTATTTTGATTTTACGAACATTTCAACACGTTGACATCACCCATTAGATGATTTCAACATCTAATGATTGCTTGACTGCGTAACATGGAGTGATCCTGACCCTTTATGTATGTTTCAGAGGAGAAAATTAAGAACATCAGTCATTACGACCAGAATTGTCCTCCTAAGCCTAGTAGTCCAAGCTCCTTCTATAAAGGGCAACAACATCAAAACCACAGATCTGTACTTTGGAGCAAAAAATTTTGAATGACAATTATAACACACAGCATGCTTTTTTACATATGCTTATGTAAGTGTACAGAGAATACAGGTAAGTATATATAGATACGTTTACATGTCTATACATTTTTATGTTTCTTTGTAGGTACACTAAGAGAGGCTTTAGGAAACTGTCATTCACCTTCTGTAATTCATATTTTCTAAAGATCAAAGCATTCCAAATGCTGCTACTCTTTGATGTTAAAAAATTAACAATATAAACCTATTCAACAAAAACACTTTAAAGAAAAAAAGCCTGATAACCATGCTGTGATCCTCCAGTGGTTTGTTGTTCTCATCCTCATATTTACATAGTTTGCTCTTAATAAGCTAAGCCAGCCCATTGCAATAAACCAAACATCACAGTAAACAAGCTAAAGTCATCTAAATTATGAACAAACTAACGTGTTCTTACTGTTCATTAAGGTTGCCTAGGAACTAGTTTTACTTTTTTGAAAAACAGTCAGTGTTTCGATAAACAACCCAGCCCCCAAAACATGCAGTGAAAACAGATAATATCTGCAAGCTATGAAACCGGAGTGTCAAGGACACACCCTGGCCTGGCCAGGCTGTCTGAGGGCACTGAGCTAATGACTTACAAATAGGGATGACGGTGTGCTCTGGCCAAGATTTAAATAAAGAAACCACCTAAATTAGACTTTTAAATCATATGTAATCATACAGAGATATGTCCCGATTCTTTGGACCATTAACAACCAAAATTAGCACAAATATCTAGGTCTTCTAGACATTCATTAACCGTGAAAGAAAATGGCTCCAAGGGGGTAGTTAGCCCCACCAATTAGCCTTGTCCCCCCACCCTCTGCCCCAGCAGTGCTCCCCCATGTTTTTTATGCAGTGCCACAATGTTTCTCCAGGCCCTCCACCCTCTGTAACACGTAGTGGAGGGGCAAGGAGAAAAAGTACAGAAGTGTCTTTTCCCCCCGTCACAGCCCCGCAACACAGAGCTCTTGCAGGTAAGACAAGGGAGCTCTTGCTGCGTGGGCAGGTACAGGAGCTGGAGGCTCCTGCCACAGCCTGTTTACCCAGGTGCTCTTCCAACTCCACGACGGAGGGACTTCAAAATGCATGCTGGATGTGTAAATCTGCAAGTGTCTGGTGGATTTTATGGTTTGAAATTTGAACCAAAACCAAAGTTCTGGCTCCAGTGCAAACACTCCAAACTGGTGGAGTGTTTGAAAATTGCAAGCTGATCTAGATTCACAGTTTTTGGAAAAACAAATTTGTAAACACCAATATAACATACTGAGAAGTTGGCTTTTGTATTGCAAAAGGTGATACAGCAAGGGTACTTGTTAAGCTATTCACGGGAGTCAGGAAAGTATAAAGGACCTTCAAAAAAGATGTTATTGATCCAAGGTGATTATTCAAAGTTCATATTTTTCTGCTACAGTCCCATGCTATTGAAACAAATCAAATATTTCACATGCACTGAAACACTAAAAGATAAATTCTCATTAGTGATCTTCGTACAACAATAGAATCATTCTGACCAGGTAAGTTGCTTCAATGAAGCAATGATGTGTTTTTAAAGGTAAAAATATTCCTTAGTTTTCATACTGTCGTAAATAACATAGCATACTATCGTGTGTTACATTTACCACAACATGTGTAAGATTTTATACTATCACCTTTCAAATCAATCCAATCATTCTAGGCCAGTCTTTTCCAAACTTCCCTTCACAAGAGAGGCCAACTATTTGCTCCAGTTCAGGACAAACACACATTTTGAAATGTGGAGAATTGCTGCAAAATGGTAGCTCCCATTTTCTAGCTATTTACACACATTCACATTGGGTATTAATTGCCTCCATTTTTGCTCTGCCAGAATATTATACTTAGTCCATATATAGGTGTAAGTAGTGACATAAGGCAATGCAGAGTCAAGCTCTTTTGTTCTGTAGCTCACACACACCTTTTCAGTAGCATACTGAGTACTTTGATTAGATTTTGACTGAAGTGACAGATTTGCGCGGAAGGCTTAGTTCCACAGTAGATCGGGTACCACTCCATACTTGGAAGCTTGCACCTATTTTTAACATTATCAAGCTGATGAGTACTGGAATTTAGCTGCTTTTTATCTTACTTTATAAAACATTTGCTCTTATTTATAATAACTTGATGAGAAAGTGCTGATTCTTGGACCACAGTGGTTTGCAGATAGCACTGCTCTGGGGCTGAGACAGTAGGAGGTTTGAATTTTCACTATGGCATAAGCTTCCTGAGGATCTCCAGCAAGCTACTGAGTGATTAAGTGGCCTAATTCCCCTGTGAGATGACGATAATAGTACTTCTGCCCTGTCCATTTTCATCCCACAGGAATTGAGAACGGTTAAGTTGGTGACCAATATGTGCCTGGAACAACTGGGTGTTCAGCGACAACTACAATAATTATTATCCTCACTCTTAACTGCTTTGATGAGGAGGGAAAAAATGATGGTTTTGTGTAGGGAAGCAAAAGAAGCTGCTTAATACCTCTGTGTTAAAAATACCATCTTTTACTCTCCTGTTGGTTACACTTCTTTTTCAGAAACAGCAAAACCCCCTTCTAACTAGAAAATAGTGTTTTCTCCAAGCAATCTGCACAGAGAGGAAAATCCATCTTTTTGTGCTTCTGTTTAGCTCAAAGAACATGGTAAATAATGTTAAGAGGGCCTGATAGCTGTAATTGTTTATAAGTTTACAGAATACCAGAAGTAAAAACTGACTTCTAAGTCTTTCCACAGTCAGGTGGGAGAAGAGAATTTTTCACATAGTAATTATCACTGATAACACTGCACACTCTCCATTAAATTTTAATCACAATGATTAGGTTCAACAAGAAGTAGAGGCCAGCTCGAACACCAATTTTTGTTTCTCCTCTTGTTCCAAAGTATAAATGTGTTTTTATGAATACATACTGTATTTAAGTTTACCACAATGGGAAGTCTTGTTTGTTGTTTTGAGAAAAGACATTTTAAAAATTACTAATTACACATTAGTCCAAGCCCATTTTTCGGAGATGATTAAGCAATGCAAACAACATCTTGCTTTACCATAGCCACAGCTTTTTCCAGAAACTGATAATTTTATGATCAGTTAAAAATTAAATGGGATAGTTCTTATGACCTACAAGAGCCTTAAATCATTAACGTGTCAACAGAAGGTGCCCAAACCATCCTGTTCTACCGATAAAAGAACCACATATACAGTAGTCACAAATTTTACAACTTAGATTTCTCTATTTGACTATTTAATATGTTCCTTTCAAATTTTAACTTGATTCTACCCTGAACATAATTTTTACAGTTTACTTCAGATGACATGAATTTACTCAAAGGAAGGGTAAACGAAGGGCTACAATGTGTTCCCCCACTAACAGTACTCAATTCAGTTCACACGTAGCATCACATATTGAGAATAAATCACACAGCCTCTCCAAACATACTTCACCACCATCATCACTGCTTCCAGCTCTAAGGAATTTAAACGTAATTCCTTTTACAGGAATACTTTCTTGGCTCAAATTCTGCCTTTGTATCTCCTGAAACATAAATGATGCCACTAGCATGGCGCTGTGTGGAGATCAGAGCTGAATCTGCAACAGACACAACAGTCAGTGATAGAAATGGGAGCCAAACTTCATTTAACAGTATGTATCGTTTTAGAAAACACATTTAAAATACAACATTTTGCTGCCAGTTCCCAGAAAGAACCAGGCCACTATCATGCAGAATGGGTGAACATCACCAGGCCAAATTTAAATGGCAAAACCAAGCTAAATGATATATGTACCTGTAATGAAACACTATTAAAAAGCAAACCCTATAAGTCTGAGGGAAAAAGTCTGATTTCCAAAAGCATAGCAACATGCTTGATAAATAAAGGACCCCAAATACCTGCCTCCTCACAAAAGGCATACTTTTACTCCAGTCTGACATTTCTTAGAGGCACTCAAAAGATGGCTCTTCTTGGCTCCCCCTGCCCCAGTCAGGTGTAAGGCAGCATGAGCAGAATAAAAGGTTCCTTATCACGAGTGCCCTTCATTCATTTAAGCAAACACCAGATTTTTGACATGAACAAGAAAGACAAATGAGGCAGGTAAAGAAAAGGAAGGATACACAGGAAGGAAACACATCATGCAGTTAAAAAAAACCTCATTCCTGTCTGCTTTAACATTAAACTAAACGACGACTCCAGCAAACCAGGGTCTACTTTACATCCAGCTTGGACACAGATATTTTGCCCACATGGGAAGACAGGTATCTGCTTTTTGGAACTGCCAGTCCTGCAGCAGCTCCTGTGACTATGCAGATAGAGTAGCACATGAGCAGCAAATCCAGCCTCCCTGCATTTTCTCTCCACATTCTGCACACGTAGCCTGTGCCCACACCTGAAGGTGAGAGTGCACCGCACTGACTGCAGCTCCACCAACTAAGAGGGCAGCCATGGAAATGAGGTAAGAGTGTAGTAAGTGTTCATTGAACGATACCATATTCCAACATTGCCGTCTAGGATTTTTCAAGCAGATGAACTTAATGTCATGAACCCTTAAGAAGTCTTCAAAAGAAGAGGAAATATCTCCCAAATTATTCTTCTTTCCAGTTATTTTCTCAAAGAGCTGACTATGGTTCCCTGACCCTGTGGACTGCAGAGCAGTGCAAGCACAGTTCAGGGAACCCAGCCCAGCCCCTGGATGCTGCCTTGTCAGCACCTGGGCTTGGCTGGCTCAGATCTTGCTTTGCAGCAGCACAGCACCCAGTACTTGCTGCTGCTGTGGAGATCCCTGCCTCAAAAAGAAGCTGGTCTCTGTCATCCGCTTCCCAGGACAGCAAGAAAATGACACGGCTCTGTCACCTCTGCTTCCTACAGATCCTCTCACTCCCCTGGGAGCCGCAATAATGTCTATAGGAGGACACGAAGTTTGCACTGAGGGGCAGCTGGCCTCCTTCTGTCGCAGAAAGAGCTCTGGGAGAAGGCTCAGGGTTCTGCATTAATCTGGTGACCTGATAGTTTCATCAAGCATGGATTTACTCTAGGAATAAGGAAGAGTCTAAGTCTCCATCCCTCCTCTGCCCATAGAACCATCTAATACTACCTCCCCATTAGTAACAGCAGCTGCCCACGCGGGGCTAGATGCATTGCACTCACTATATACCCACAGGTCCGGTACAGTCTCGCTGCAATCCAGACCCAGAAGGCAGCCAGCCTGCTCTTGCTGGCCACCTGCACAGCAACCCCTGCACTCCAAGTCCATTACACATGTTATATCTGCCACTGAATTCAATAGTCCAAACCCCCAAAGCAGTTGCTGTTGTTGTTAAACTAATGATCTAGCAAAACCCAATCTAGATATAAAAATAAGTACATAATTGCCCTATTTTATAAACTTTAGAAAATTAGAATGTCACACACTTCTCATTCAGTTCAGCTTCCTAAATTCACAGAAGTCAAACAAAAAATCTACTACTTATCTATCAAAATAAAACCAGTTAAACTTTAAAGTGTTGAGAAAATGCTGAGATTTGAAACATTGGGTTCCTTAGAGTCTTCACATCTTCCAGCCTCCCATTTTGCTGTATGCTATGATGATTATAAGAGATACAATTAAAGCATACAAGCTGAGGGAGACTAGAAGTAAAAGCATATAGCTTCCTGGAAAGAGATTAACTCTCTTAATTATTCAAGGACCTCATCAGAAAAAAATAATAATGTAAATTTCCATAGCTCTGGAGAAGCAGACCTTGTGCATATTAGCACCACTGCTGCTCAAAAGTCTGCAAATGACCTCCCTCGCTCGTCCCAAAAGACATTTCTCCCTCTCCCGCTCTCTCCTTCTCTCACATACACAAATCCATACTACTCTTAGTAGAGTCTGCTAGCCTTAGCAAAACCTTATGGTCTCCAATGGTCTCACGTAGAGAGTGGATGACAACAATAATATACATTCCTATTCCTACAAGACAAGCTACTAACATCATTCCTACAGCTGAACAAGTCTGGGATCAAGAGGAGGACAGTAAGAACTACGTTTACCTTTTTTCAAAATTTTCTTCCCTTAACATTTTCCAGTAACTTTCAGTTGTAGTAGACATGAAGGAAGGGAACACACTCTGAAAACAGAGTTCGTTGACAAAAGAGGATGAAAAATTCTAAATAATAGATGCATTGACTTAGGATCGATTCTTGGTCCCTTTTCTCAGAAAAGGTTTAGATATGTGACCAGGATGTGACTGAAATACTCATTATGGCAGAAGGAGAGTCTTTTGACAAGAAGTGTTCCTAAAAAAGCATTTGTTTAGTTTTCTTATCTTTGGGCAAATCACCAGCATACTCAAATCAGCTTGCTACCAGGACAAGACCTACCTCTGAATTACTCATTTTCTTCTAAGCAAATGCACAGCTATGTTCTATGTGCAAAAGTCCAATCTATTTCCTGAAAGAAGCAACGGTGGGAAAAAGCATCAGAAATACATACAAAAGAATACAATGAATAGAAACAGCATGCCACAAATCTCACAACCTGTGGTGCTTTCCTCAAGCCTGGTTCTTGATGCCCAGAGGCATGGGGATCTACGTATGGAACATCAGCTTTCAACAAAATAATCTTCTACTTCTCATTCTTGCAGAAAAAAATCTTGAAAATGTGAAAAAAACACAACCAAAAGGTTCAGATGTGAATCATTCCAAACGTATTACTTACTAAAAATCAGAGGATTTTAAAGGCAATGTGATTTTGAGGTCCCAATAAAGATTTCTTTTAAACAATTTATTCTCAATATAGTACTAGTGATTTTAATAAACATTGCTATTAGAAGAGCTATCTATTTCATTTGATAGCAATCAAATTGGCCAGTCCAGCCACCTTCTTAATGACAGCTGTTTGCTCTAACACAAGCATAGAATGAAACCTGCTCCCTGAAGCCCTTTCTGCATTATAGACACCTCAATCAATTCTGGTGGGAAGAAGCCTCTTTATTTACAGCAGTTCAATGAAAACAGAATTCTAGTCATCAAGTCTATTATTCACAAGATGTTCCTGTAAATCACATTTCTATAGCGAGTGCATGTTTCTGTGCTCATCATGTTACAATTCTGTTACTGGGATTCCAGACACAAAACTGCTAGTAATGAGGAGATTTTCCCAAAATTACATGAAATTACATCTTCTCTCTTGTGCACATCCACCAGAGATGGACTGAACTCAACAGAGAGATGCAGACCCAAATTCAATTTTACATGCATCTTTAAAAAAAGGATCCAATTAAAAAAGAAGTTTATTTTTTCATTTTGTTCTGGTTAAAAATACAGTTGTCATCTACTTTCCCCATCCTTTCCTGAAGAGAAGGGATGATGGAAGGTAATAAAGGCAACAACTGATCCCAGGCAGTGATTCACAGATCCAGAGGCATTTTGTGACTCTAAGTTGCCAGTGTTTGATGCTGGCATTCTGATTTGGCTTCAGTTCCTTCAGCTCAGCTCTAGGAGAACTGAAAGACCACTAGAGGACAAATCCCTGCAAGCATCACCTTATGGAGGTCTCCTCCCCATCAGCTCCATCCAGCAGGTTTTACCATAGAACAGACTGAGACAGAATTGTGCAATAACTGCCAAATACATTGATACTCAGTAGAGTTTTGTAATCACACATGTACAAAGAACTGTTTGGATAGAATAAATGTGTCCCATATGTCAAGAGCCCCATGTAATACAACCAGCAACATATATGGGAATAAAAGAGCACACTGCTGTAGCTGGCTTCAGGGACTGTAGAGGCCTGAATAGTACTTACTGGCAAGTGGCTTCCAGTCCCTGTCATGATAAATCTGTGAACATGCACATAGTTCATCATTAGAAGATATCTCAGCACGATCTCTTCAGAGAGGAAGCCAATTACGAACTCCCCAAGTGGCAGGAGGGTAGGATGCTGCCAATATAGACTGCTTCGATCCTCACTGCTGTTCTGATGAAAATGCAGATTATTTTTCTTGACACGACATAAATAAGATCAGGGCAAAAGATTATGTCACAGGTGAATTAGTGCCTCCATGTAACACACTCATGGCCCATCAGACACAGCCTGGAACAATTAAGTTCATGTAATGTGCCTCAGTTCTGCATTTCTATCTGAACCTCCTATTTAGCTAACAGACTTTCAAAACCAAATTATAGTCAGACAAGACCTTACTGATTATACGTGTGCAGATGCTGAAAAGCAATTATTATTCCAGCTAAAGTTGTTATTACTGCAGAACCCATATGTTTCTTCTTGATTTGCCTTCTCCTATCACTATGACTAAGTAGATCCTAATTACTCTTAGCCACAATAAAGTTACGCCGCCAACCCTTGAAAGATATTACCATCCTAGGTCATGATGTCTTCCTTAAGAGGGCCTTCAAAAACACACTAGGTGTATAAAAAGATTAGAAAGCAATCTGCAGTTGTGCAGTTCCCATTGGAAGCATTAGCTCTGTCCATAACTATGGTCAGATGACCCTAAAATAAAACAGAACTTCTGAAATCCTGTTCTTGATGAGCATGACAATCTCAGAAATCCTGCCTGAAAAGTTGCTCCCTGTCCTGTTTACCAAATCAAGAAAAGAGAGAAACAAACAAACAGACAAACAAACAAAATCCCTCATACACAAAGTCCTTTTTCTTATGCCAGCCAGCAGCGATATGAAGAGCACACCTCCTAGAACACGTATTCCAAGGGGATTTAACATACCTATTTCCTTCTCCACTCTACTCCCAGTGAATAAAGTTTGACAGATTTATTATGGCAATTTTACATATATTGCAACTCCACTAGTGATGATCTGAACATTTCCGTTGTGCTCACAGGTGGCCCGGGGGATTCTAGAGAAACTGGAAATGTTTGTACGCCGCTTGCGACCCCTACTTCAGAAAGCTGAAGGCAAAAGGAAGGAGCGGGCGTCCCATGCCCATCCGTGGCGCTACCCACGCAGCCTGCGCTGCACTGCCAGTCGCCCTCCTCCGAAGTAACCACAAGTCCCTGGGCGCCGGCTCTGCACTGCGATGCCCAGCGCCGGGAGACACCCGTCCTGCCCGTCACCCCGCCTCGGGCACCCTGTCGCTGCCGGCAGAGCGATGCGGGCCGGCCGCCTCCGCACCGGGCGGGGGGGGCTCCGGCTGCGGGCGCGCCAGCGGACGGGGAGCGCGGGTGTGTAGGAAGGGGGGGGGGAAGTGGGAGGGAGACGGGTCAGAGGGGTCTGTCCCGGGAGATGGGTGGGGAGAGACAGCGGGCGAGCTGGGCTGGGCTGCAACGCCCCTCGCTATAAATCGAGGGGCCGCGCAGCGGAGCGGGAGGAGCGGTGCGCCCGGGAGGGGAGAAGCGCGCAGATCCCAGCGCAGCCGAGCATGGTGCGGTGCGAGCGCCGTCGGGGCTGAGCCGCCCGCCCCAGCCGGGCTGCGGCCGCTCCTCGCCCCGAGGCCGGCCCTCCGCGGAGCCAGGTAAGGCGCGTCCCTCCGGCGGCCCCGGCTTCCGCGGGCGCGGCTTCCGCGGGCGCCGGGCACTCCCTGCGCGCCCGCCGCGGGCTCTGCCGCTGGAGCCCGGCCGGCAGCCTGCCGTCGCGCCGCTTGTCGCCTGCACCTCGCCGGGAACACGCTGCCTGGCCCCGGGGGAAGGAGAGTATGTGTGGTTTCTGACACAGCCTCCTGCTGAACTTACACTGCGTTTAGATGAAGTTGGCAGAGGAAGTCTCAGTTCTGGACAAAACGCAGGCACAGAAGCGCTGTGCGCTGGCCTGCCCTTCGAGGCCCGCTCGCTAAGCCCGCACCACCTAATTATTTTGGAGACAGCTAAATGTCCCACAGACTCACAGCTGTGCCAAGCGTGTGAGCTCTCGTGTCTTGTCAACAGTTTGAAGATAAGGCAAAGGCACCCTTTGACAGAAGGCACAGCACTCGGAGCAGTAACACCTTCTCACCATCAAGGCTCTTTCCAACAGCGTACAAGAGGCAGCCCTTTTATCTCTGGTCAAGATCAGATGAGCACTTGAAATTTTTATTACTGTGCTAAGCTCATGATATAAATTAATCAAAATCACTAAATGTGATGCCGATGATTTTTGGGACTTGTGCAAACGCTTCTGTTTTTCAGTCTAACAGACAACACAACTTCCGCCAGTTAGCCAGTTAGCAACTAGTATTGGTGTCATCAAAATTGTGTAGCATACACGCTCCATAACCAGACTTACCCCTTTTCTACAGAAAAAAAAAATGGAGTGATCTGCAACCAGAGATTAAATCTTAGTTAGTAAAAGTTAAAATGCCCTCCCCCCCTTTTTTTTTCCCCCTGGCATCAGCCAGCTTCTAAATTTAGCTTGGACTCTGAAACTGGACTAGAGTTCTTCAACATGTTCAGGTAAAAATCCTGTAACATATTTACTATCCTCCCACTCTCCATACATTAAAACACTTAAAATGTTATAAGTTATTTACAGGCACACAAGCCATATGTTCTTCCGAGCAAGTTAACTAGCATATCAGTAACTAAGTCAATTGGATCACAGTATACACAAGCAGTAAATTTGCAGGATCCTGTTATGCCCATTTCTGTATTTCTGCAAACCCACTAGAATTAATGACATGTATGGCAATAAGCGACAGCAGGATTCTGTCCAGAGCATGCTACAGTTCACTGTAAATTTCCATCACTTCCATAAGTAGCAGTACTTGTTTCGATTGTGTTGTGTTACATAGCTTGGGACAGGCTAGTAAATGGGCTCAGTAAAATCATAAGCCCCAAATAGGGATGAGGGTAAAGAGGGATTTTTGTCTAGGGGAGGGGCGTCTTCTCTTTTCACTTGCATGAACCCACACCACTAACTTGATTAGATTTTTGCCTGAATAGGAGGATTGAGTATGGCCTGAAGCAGGTAATTACCATGGTGATGTAGAAAGGCTCTTTTAGCTCTGTTTTAGTGTCAGACAAATGTTTCACACTGCTGACCAGGGCAGTCCATTTTGCTTGTTGCCACCATAATCTTTTAAATTACAGCATCTTTCAAAAATATGATGAAGTGCCTACAAATTAAGCTTTTGCTCATGTATTAAGAATTTTAACTATATGACTTTCCAGCAGGAATGTGGTATTTCTGTACACTTTTCCTCTACAACTTGAACTACATAGCAGAGAAATATCAGTTACAACTGTGGAGTGCTTCCTAGTTTATGTTGCTAAACTGAGAAAGCAAAGCGGTCCTGTATGATTAAGAGAAGTCATGTTTATCATTAAATTTGAATGTAGTTGGTTTCATTCTCCCCTTCCTTTTGTCAAGGTAGTAAATGGAAACAGAGTTAGTTCTCACACTGGAAGAGAGCAGAAATGCGCTCATTTCCGATGGTGTGAGGCATCCTGCCTTCCTGCTTGGAAACAGTACCTTGCTTGGGTTGGACAGCATGTGCAAACTGCAACTAGGAGTTAACTGGTTTACAAGGCAGTAAATACCAGCCTGAAATGCCAGTATCCACAGCACTGCAGAAGTGAGGAGAGTGCTGCCTTTCAGTTTAAAGTGTCACAACTCCACAACCTGCTTTTTGCAGTCCACTTAGAACAAGAAGATGCATGATTTGTATTTGTGTTACCCACTGAAAGAATAATATTATCTTTAATTGTATTAATATCTGAAAATGTATCTCATTTCTTTTTGCTATTTGTGGTACTATAAAAACAGAGGCAGATGCAGAATGTAAACATGGTGATTTATTTACACTTTCTAGAATAATTCTGTTGAAACGTATGGACTGTGTTTGAAGACATGGAGATACGTGTCAGAGTTAATTCCCGTTAAAAATTTTATTTCAAGTAATGGGCACTCACTGCATTTTCCTTCACTCCTTTTCTGCACTGTGGTAATTTTATCCTTTGTGTTTGTTGAAGGAATACATTTAGGTAGTCCTTTTCTCTGGCACTGCCTATGGTTCCTTAGTACAGCTCTGGTAATTAATATGGTAACTTAAAGTTACATAAACTACAAACTCTCATTACACTATCCTAGTTAAACTCGTTTATGCAAGAGTATAATATTAGTTGAAAATGTTTTAAGCAGTCACAAATTACTCCCATTTGCTCACTCCCTCTCCTTTTTCTCTGGACCTTCTTGAGGTCCAGAAGCTACTAGTATCACCAGGAGTATTCATAGTCTTTCCTGTGGCTATTACTGCCCAAATTTTAGGGCATCTGATCACACTGTGAGAAGCATCTGGTTGTTCTGAGTCATTAGCATATACCTGTGTTCCCCACACTTAAGTCTCCTTTTCTGCCTCGGTGAGTTCATAAAAGGTCATGTTCTGTCTTGACTTGGGTAGAGAACATGGATATTTATGCATTATTTTAATCAAATACTATGTCTGACTCACATTGCATGGTTAATCTTGTGCTTTTTTTTTTTAGCTGAATTTAATGGTTATCTTCCAGGAGACACCTCAATAAGAGGAGAAATAGATTAAAATTTAATTTGGATACGTTATACCTAAAGCTGAGTTGGGGAAACAGGTTGTCAAGATTCATTGGCATATGAATAGATCTGCTTCGGCAGTATATCAGATATGCCAAAGAAAGTGGCCAAATGGCTTAAATCAGGGGAAGGGGGTGGGTGGCAAAGCAAAATAAACCCCTCACCTATTTCTGACAGTAATACTGGCAACCCAGTAACCATCATCTCTCTCCAGAAAGAGAAGTACAATCTCAGAATCCTTTCAGAGTTGCAAGCATGCTAAGATTTACAGCTTACAGCTGGGAGGACTGGGTCAGGGTATAGCCTGGCCAATAGAGGCCCACGGCGGTCTACTTGTATTGTAGGCTCTATTGCATGTTTAGCTAAATCTCTAGCCTTTGTGTAATCTTGTTTCAGTTTTCAAGCCTTATCTAGCTTACTGCTGATGTTTGTGCCTCATGCTCTCAGTTGTGCAACAATTCTATCGGAAGTACAGTGACACAGATGTTGTGTTTTACCATGTGTTCCTCTCAAATGTTAATTAACAGTTTTGCAGTATTCTTGGATAGCAGTTCTGATTTTTGGACGGTTCGTCCTAAGGGAGACTATGGTATTTTTAAGAAGTCAGCCTCTGCATTGTTAGGATGAGGTTTGAGAACTTAGGTAAGATAAAATTGCAGAGCATCACAAAGAGAAATTTTTAGAAATCGCGTGGAATTCTGAAAACAAAAAGGAAAATGTGGATTACTTATGAAGAGAGGGGAAAGTGGAGGGAAGACTTATTTGTTCTTTTCACTATTGTAGGATTAGTTTCCACCATGCTAACAGGAATAACAGCTGAGAATTGAACCTCAGCTACTTATCTGGAATTAAAGTTTTATGCAAAGTTAAAATTTCAGCACGTATACACAAGGTGAATTCAAATACATTGAAGAGTTTGAGTAGGTGGCAACATAATTTACTCTTAGAGCTTAAGGGTGTATAGACCTCATGGATGAGGCCCAAACGCTGCAGCCTGAAGATCAGAAAGGCTCCAGCGGAGCTGTTTTCTTATATACAGCCTCTATTGCACAGAAAGCTACTAATCACAGTATCATTTTCTGCCTCCTCCTTCTGGCCCTAAAAACCCTGCAGTGAAAAGCAAGCCAGTAAGCTTTTGCTAACCACAATATTTCTTTTAGTTCCCTTTCCATCAACAAATTTGTCTCTTGAGATCACTTTCACCAATAGACAGTCATTGTACCCGGAGCACTCATACCATGTTCTGTACCATCTTCTAAAACTTATCCTTTGCAAAAAAAAAAAAATAAATTTGACAGATGTACCCTAGAAGAATCTGTGTCATTTTTGAACATTTTAGGGAATTTAACAAATCTGACAAACAAGGGGACTTATGATACTTGATTTTTTTTTACCTCAGCTGTAACAAACAAGTGAAAAGAGGTTATCTTGACTCTAAGTCCTAACAGCTGGGATTGTTTGAGACAAAGCCCATATGAAATAGAATGGCTGGTCTAATCATTTATGGCCTTATCTTCAGATAAATGATGGATTATACTAAAATTACTTTGAGCTTTCAAGTGAATTGCAACTAAGGGTAGGAAAATACCATGCTCCAAATGGCATGCTGTTAGTATTCTGCTGCACCATCCTCTGAAAGAACTACAGCTTTTGGGCTGTCAGGTGTCTTTTACAATTTTCATTCCATTTGTTTTTTGTTTGATAGCAAAACTGTCCAGGTGTCCGCTATATAACAACGCTAGCTAGAATGCTTGGTTACCATTTGTGGCGTTTATCTCCTTTTATTGTAGTTGAGTAGCATTTCTCTTATAGGCACAGAAAATGGGTAATAACTGAAGACGACCTCACAGCAGGAAAGTGAGACCAGATTGGCAATGCATCAGTGAGTGGCATGATTGAAGACAAGACAAAAAGCAGTCTACAGCAAAAGGTAACTGGCAATATCTAAAGAAACTGGTACTGAATTTGGGCAAGGTCAATATTTAGACAGTATTTCACTATTTGGGGTGAAAGCTGTAATTAGAGTTACAGCCAGAACAAAGAATGATTGAGCCAAACGCCTAATTTCAGCTAATTCACCTATTCCTTTCTTTACTTCTAGGTCATACAAGTTTGTCAGTTACTGATAGATTGTTGGCTAGCGGAATCTAATAATCAGTAGATGAAATATAGGAACAGAAGGAGAAAATAAAACAGCATTCCCAAGCCCCCTCAGTTTTCTGAAAATTGAGAGGGATACACTGAATGAGAGTACTGTGCCTCAGCATTTCTAGCTTAGAGGGACCCATGCAAATAGTAAAACATTCCAGAAAACCACTGAACAGCTGTACTTTTATGATGGGGGTTTACGCAAGGGAGAAAAATGCACTAGTTGACTTCCCTAAAAAAAATGTTCTGTTGGCAGTTATCCTCCATTTAACCCTGCTTTAGCATCAGCACAGTCTGGCCAGACCCTTTGCTTGAAGCAGGCAGCACATAATGTACAAAGATGCAGCCTGAACTTGTTTATTGAGGAACTGTGCATGCCCTTCCCAATCCAAGTTTATAGGATGTATGTCGCCTTTTCATCTTTTTCTTTATAAACTCCTATTGGTTTTCATCTTTTCTCTTTTCTCCTCTCTTTCTTGTTACCCAAGCCTAGAAGTTTATACAATTTTCCTTTTTTTTTTTCCCCCTCCTACGAGGTACATTGAGCCCAAGAGTTAGTCTGCTACTACTCAAGTTGCTCAGGACTTCCTCCCTCCTCAGGTTCTTTAGTTAATGTACAACAATCAGAAATGGAAAGCATGCAGCAGGAATCAACATGTGTTTTCAAAGTAGGACTCTAGCTCTGCTGTTAGATTTCTGTCTATATTGTTTTCCTCTTGGCTTTGCTATTAGCAGCTTACCATGATAAGACAATTACAGTTTTTCTTTTTCTCAAATCAGGCTTTATGTCAGGTAAAAGATATTTCTTTACCCATGTGCTTCCTAAAAAGCACTTCAAAGGAAAAGGGTTCAAAAATATTTTGCTTTCAAATTTATGATGCTGTTCCATGTTCTTAAACATACCATCAAAAAAAGTCATGTCAGTACAGGACAGCCACATATCCAAGCATGTGCTCAGCTCAATTGGGAATTTGCCTAGCACTAAAGTAAAGCTCATGTGGCACCTTTTGGAGGGCACAGCGCTACCCTTCCTGGGCATCTGTGCAGTTATGTTTGCTTGAGAACCAAGGCTGCACTTCACTGAGGATGCACTGATTCACATCATAGCTTTGCTCACACTCTGGCTGTAACAGCCTTCTTTGTTTTGCTACCTGCGTTGCTGGTCCTCAGTACTTACAAGGAATGTCTCAGAGCCAGGACAGAAAAGGGAGTTCACTAATGAATTTTATTTTCAAAATAGAGCAATAAATTTTACTTTGAAAAAAAACAGGAAACAAGCTGTACAAATTTGGCAGAACATCTATTTTGGTATCATTCTATTAAGTGTGCTGCCTTCCAGACAAAGCACTAAGGATCACAGTATCTTGTTTTTCCCATGGGTGATAATACCTTTCACACTGACATGGATTAAGGTGTCTGTATTTGACCTTTCATTCTCTTTGATTAACCCCTTAGCACCTCACTAGTCCAATTGATCTGTCCGAAAATCACAGATACATTGCTTGTCTTTATATTTGGCTACTCAGATTTTCTTCTAGTCCTCATAATGATCTGCCCTTAACAGGAGTTTTGTGCAAATGAAAGCACCATTGGGCCTCTATGTTTTCCATGTTATACTTACTAACAGTTACAATGATACTAACTTCTCTTGGGCTTAGCTGCATTACCATTTTAAAAGGTTTTTTTTTTGTCTGAATAAACGCTTATACTTTACCAGTTACTCATACTGTTTTCTTTCCTTTCTGCCTTTGGTTCCCTTTTTCTGACCCTAATGAGGTATTCATTAAGAAGCCTCCATGCTGATCCTTTGCTTTTAATCTTTTAACTTTTCCCTCCAGGCTGTTCCTAACATTCTCATTTAAGGAAGAAAAGTCTTTTCTGAGGCGTATTGCTGTTGTGTGATGTTTTCCCACTGTAAGGATATCTAAATTAATTATATAAAAGAAAAGTAATCAAGTGTCTCAATCGGACACAGTGAACCAAATCCTATTACATATTGCTGAGTTATGACACATGGAAGACAAAGCTTCCTCTGAACGAAGGTATTGAAATCTAACATCTATTTCCTTGCACAGAAACCCACAATACATTTGCTTTTGCCTCTCCAGTAAGACAAACACTATTTTTCAGCATGAAATCAAAAGGAAAAAAAAAAAAAAAAAGTTCAACGTGAGGTTTGTTTTCCCCAGAGCCACAACACTTTGACTAGTGGGAAGTTATGTGGAAATCACTAGCCATGGTATTGGAAATGTAGTGATAAAACTTCCACATTAGTTGGTTTAGTTAACATAACAGATGCTTTAGTGATACTGGTAGGTCTGTGTCCACATAGACATAGACATGCTGCATCTGCATATGAGCTTGTTTTTCAGTTAATGTTTTCATTACTCAAAGCAAAAGCTTCTATCAGTCACTTTCACCACACTGGTGATAGGTAGGAAACAGGGACGTGATTTGTTAGAGGTTTTTAGAGAGGGAAAGCCTTTTTAGATAACCGTGTGCTACATGAACTACTGTCGGCCAACTTATCTAATTTCCATTAGATTAGAAAGTGGAACACCTGTTTGACAGAGGTGTCTCAATTTCTGGAGTAGAAGCAGAGAATTTTAAATGTTTCTTTTCTCTTCCACTTTCTGACAGATTAGCCATTGTTGCAGATGAAGATAACTGTATTGCTTTGCACAATGCATTTCTAAAGCTTGTATTCATTAATTTACACTTGCCTTCTATTTTTGCGGGGGGTGGGGGGTGGGTGTAAAAATAAAACACACATCCTGCAGAAGGGACTGCGTATTAAGCCTGTAGAGCTCTTAGGTGCATCGTGGCTCCACCCTGGTGATTCAGCTTGATGGCAGGAAAATGTCCTTTGAGGATTAATGTATAGATGAGGCCTCACACATATCAGAATGTTTCCATGCATGTCAAAATGTTACTGATTTGCTGCCCGACTTGGAGCAAATCTATGTACATAAGCTCTCTTGTAGCACCTTTCTTACTGCTTTACAAGAAAGTACAGAAAGGCAGTTCCTTGTACCAGAAAAGTAGAAGTAATGTTATCTTGCAGAGTTCATTGCTCATCATGTTATTATCTCACTTTTTTAACTAAGGAAAGTTGTTCAGCAGCTTAAGCTGCATACAAAATGTTAATTTTTGCCTCTGCACCTTCTGGCTTAGCAGACGAAGAGTAACATGACTGTGGGAGAGTAGGCAAATGACACTGTGGTCTCTGAGTAAACTAAACTAGCAGGACAAAGCAAGGAAGCCTCTATTTGGACTAACTTGAAATTCCACAAAAGTCCTATCACCTCTCATCTTCTACAAAGTTATTAGCCGTGTCCCCTACCCTTCTTCCTACAAACATCTTTGCCTAGAGGAAGCAACAGAAACCAAATTAAACCATCACTTTCACTAGTTTTATACTAGTAACACCACTGGTTGAGTTGAGTCTTTCACAGTAAAGCTGTAAAACAGAAAGAGGCCAAAGAACTTGCACCTAGATTCAGGAAAAACCTTTGTCTCCCAGAAGGAGGTGATTTGGTTCATGAGGAAACAATTGCAGCTTTGGCCTTTCCATTCCATTTTCTATTGTGATCTTTGCCAGTGACAGAGAAGATTCTGACAGTGATCACATATTGCTGTGGGCATGTCACTCATGCATTAACCATTTTAGAACATTATCATTTCTAATTTAGATGCATGAAATCCCATTTTCTGCTAAATTATCAACAACCACTAATATAACCAAGAGTTTAAACTTATGTAAATTTTACCTGGTTTTACCCAGAGGCTAGTAAGCATATACTTACTGACCTCACTCAGTATCTGGACTTTCACAGAGTAGATTGTAATATCCTTCTTATAGCCAGTCTTTATCTGGCTATACTGTTTTGGGGGTTTTTTGTCTGCCTCCCTATTATTATACTTATTTTCCATCCTTTAATGCCACATGTCATTTTGTTATTTTAACATTCTTAACAATTTGAGAGACGTTTCATCCTTTACTACATTTTTTTTCCTCCCTGGACCAAAAAGCAGAAGAGGCCCACGTTTCACGACACAATACATTTCATTTCACACACATTACGTACCAGTACAGCTACCCATAATAAACTAAAATATATAACCATTTGCCTTTGTCATTGGCTCATCTCAGTTAATAAAAGCTGAGAGTGTGGAGAGTCTTCATCATGGGCGGCAGGGGAGTCTAGAGGAGAAGTGAACTGTGTACCTGTTGCTTCTCACAGCTGCCTGTGGGAGTAGCACCACGTCCCTGTAGAAGAAGAATCTGTGTTGCAGAAATTGCTCTGGCCAACAGCCATGTTAAGTGATGCACATTTCTAATATTTTAGGCTTCAAATTAAAATACAATAACACATTAGAGTTTTATATGCTGCAGAAACTGTGAGGAAGAGCCGATACATACACATGTCCTCTCATGTCCTGGAGTCAGTAACAGAATAACAGTTTGTGAGCAAGGAATACCTGCGACACTAGTGTTTTGCGGCTTAGTTCTACAAGCCATAGTACACATAAGTAGCTGTGACTGTCAAGGTCCCAAAACATTACTTACACCATAACTGTGATCATCAAATGATAAATCCCAGAATACAAATAACAACCTCTAAAGAAGCAAAGAGTTCATTCAACTCCCAAAAGAAAGATTTATGTAGCACTCCTGAGGTTACTAACCTCTCACTCCTTTCTTCTGTATAAAAATAACGTCCATTTGCTGTGAATTTTCATTGTGTGTTTTAACAAAAGAGGGGGTAACTCTTCCTCTCCTACCAACACTGGTGCATCTGATTCATTAAAACCTTTGTGTTTGGACTCCTTAGCAAAGCCCAGCCTTCTTCCCTTTACCCATCAAAAATGTTTCTGTCTGCATCTTCCATATTGCCCATGCCCTTAATATCATGCTTCTTTGAAAAGTCACTATTCACACAACGCCAAAAGAGCAACAATCTACACGTGAGATTTCCAGCATTTGCCTGACCTTGTCTGTAGTGACCTCAGTAGGAGTTGCGTCATCCCCTCCAGTGAGGGCAGGTTTCCCAAAGTTTGGCCGAGTTTCAGGAGCTTTGGAAAATCTACGTGGTAGAAGCATGTGGTAACTACGTGCTTTTCTAAGTTAGCAAAAGCAACTTCTTTCTTACAGTCTGTGCCTTTTGCAGCAGCACTTTAAAGCATCATCCTCTCAGGTGTTTTAGGTAACAGAAATGCATCATTTCTGCTACAGGATCTTTGATACTTGTAGACTCCACACTTTTCTGTTTTCAAGAAGTTGCAAAAATAAAAAGCTCACAGTGGGAACAAAAGACTAGCCCCAGTATTGCTACAAGGCAAGCTTCTTGATGTCTCAGTGAAACTAGAGAAAGAGCAAGTGGCTGGAGTACAGACAAGTCAGCTGGTTTAATCACAGAATGAGATCATGCCAA
This sequence comes from Gymnogyps californianus, assembly GCF_018139145.2. Lineage (NCBI taxonomy): Eukaryota > Metazoa > Chordata > Aves > Accipitriformes > Cathartidae > Gymnogyps > Gymnogyps californianus. The sequence goes on from NC_059480.1 coordinate 14,577,058, forward strand.
TAAGAAGAGAAATCCAGAAAACTTGCCTTTCCTTGAGAACTGGAGATGATCTCAGTTTGATAATCATATTGACACCTTTTCAATAGTTTTAAATTTCAAAATGGGCATAAAAAACTAAAAGATCCTCAGTTCTATAAAGGATCTTTACCTGCAAGTACTGTTTCTTCCTGTCGGAGCCAGTTCTGGCCTCAGCGATTCTTGGCACAATTGGGACCTCCAAGTTGCATCTAGAGCTGAAACTATTGTCTTTATAAATTCAGATATTGTTAAAAACCAGCAAAGCAACAAGCTAATTGCCTAGATGTCTCTCTCTGCTGCTCAGAACATCGTCTCTTCCTTGAACAGCAGTAGAAGAGAAAGGCTCTGTCTTGCATTCATAGCAGTTTGTGGAAGTAGCCTTTACTCCCCCAAAAAGGCCGCTCTCCAGGTGATAGCTACCTTCTACTGCACCAGTGAAACCATTGACTAATACTGAGAAGATCTGGACAGTGAAACTAAGAACTCTTTCAGTGTTGGATGCACAAGACATTCACTGCAGCAAGAAATAAGAATGACCAGAGACCAACGATACTCAAAACAGCACGGAAAATGTCTTGTAACCCCTTATTAAGCTCTGCGTGCTTGAAATCACAGTAATATAACACAGTATTTCTCCTGCAAGCTGGGAAGGAAGAACAGTTGTTGTTACTGCTATTTTCATATACTTATGGAGGTACCCACAAGATTTAGTGAAGAAGACTGCATAGCCGTAAAGACAGATTAATAGGTATATGAAATATCCAGTAAGTCAAGTTGCGATTTTATGTATCATCTAAAAGGAGGTAAGATACCTCACATGTTGTATCTGATCTCTGTTCTGTTAGAAGAGGGCACAATATGGGCTTTCAGCAGTGCTTTTAGTTTCAGGAAGTTTTTTTTCTCTCTTGCCTCTCCACAGCCTTTTTAATATGAGGCTGAAATATAGATCTGGATCAAGCCCAGAATTAGTGTAAATTCCCTTACTCCTCAGGTTGGAGAGGCTTATGGTTCATTCCATATGGAAATAATGGTGCCAATAGAAATTTTAGGTGTGTGGTTAGGTATCCGGAAGCTACATTTGTGTAGGATGTGCACTGCTGTGTAATTAAAAAAAAGAGTACTTTAAAACTTCTTATTCCATGGAACTAAGCTATCAGAATAGAAACTTAAAATTCAGCAAATGATTTCACTCACACTTAACAAACCTGAATTTGATTTCTGTCTTTTATTAAAAACGATCACATGGGGCACATTATATTTTATATAGGCAATTCCAGCTGCAATAAAGGAAATGTGTTAATCCATTCATTTACTATCACTCAGAGAAAGTAACCGTGCAGCATGTAACCTCTCACAGCTCAAACTAATCTCACTTTTATTCATTCTGGGACTTGATGACTTAATTCTTGTTAACTGTTGACTCTTTTGGGTACTTCCAGATACCCTAAAGATACCACATAACCAGGCATCAGATCTGAAGTTACGAATGTGCAGTAAGCTGTATATTCATAATAAAAATAGTACCTTACATTGTGTTGCCCTTCAAAAATCTTTTCATGTCAGTGCTGAAAACCCTAGAAATTCTAGTCCTACCTTGATCTGAAATAGATTTATTTTTTTCTTTCCTGGCATGTAATGTGCAGTAAATGGCATTGTTAGCAATATGAGGAGATGACATGTCCCTGACAAGCAGGCTGTAGGTTAGCCTGCTGATTATTGATCATTTTAGCTCCTAGGAGGGTGCCAATCTTCCTTTTTGGTAAAGCTAATGGCTAGAACAGAGGTGCAAAAATCCATGCTGGATTGATGATGATAGTTAATGCCCTCATTTCAAAGTCTTAATATGTCTAAGTGTCTTCAGCTTCTTTCAGAAAAAGAGGCAATTCTTTACCCTGTGGTATAAACAAGAAGAGCGACTGCCTCCTGTTATAACAATTAATTTTTCATATTTAAAAACTAATTCAGCTATACATTTAATAACCTAGAAAAGGAAAAGATGATCTTCATTCCTGTCAAGACAGAGCAACTGGAGGTGACTGGGACAAGGGGATATCCCATGGAGATTCACCTTTCAGACATTGTCTTTTCTGAAGCTTAGCGTTTTGATGTTTAGTTTCAGAAGTACTGAACTAGAAGTATTAAGCTAGAAATATATTTTACTTTATTTATTTATCTATCTTTTCCAGTTTAAGTTACTGCTGTGCGGATAGTTTTATATTCACATCTCTTAAGGATATATAATACCTAAGACATTAAACAGCAGAGACTTTGCAACACATTCATGCAGCCTTGGTCAAAGAAAGAACACAGAGATTGCTCTGATGGATAAACATGAAAGAAAGTGACCAGAAAATGATGTGGAAAAATGTAAGATATCTAGAGTATCAGGTACACTGTCAGGCCAGAACCAGTGATCTCTAAAACCACCACCTCAGTGATCTTCCCCAAGAGATTAGATAAACACACTGCATGTTGAGAATGGTTAATCCTTCAGTGTTTTGGAGTCCAGTTCTACATTTTTTGAACCCAAGAATGTTTTTCTTCCCCTTAACAGCAGATAAAACAAAATTATGTATGTCTAGAGGAAAAGCTCCCAGAAAACAATGTTTACTTTTAAACCTAAACCTAGAGGATCCGAAAAGTGAAACCTGTAAACTAAAATACTGGTACTTACTCTCAACTGAAAGACCTTTGGCTAACTATAACGAGTGCTCTGTGGATCAATCAGTCAAACTTTTGTACAAAAAAACCCCTTAATCATTGCTATGCTAGCATTCGCTAAACCACTAAGTTCTAGTGAGATTGAGAAACTCTAGTGAAGTTGAGCAATCCTTCTTTGGCATTAACATCTGCGAGTAAAATTTTATAGAAATATGTACATCAGGATTGCCCAACTTCTGGAAAAAACCCACCATACATGAGGAGGGAATTGGTAGAGTTAACTTTGGCCAAAGAGCTAAGTAACATGAAGGAATATTTCCAGTGTTTCTGGACTCTGTAAGTGTTACGAGAGTATATGCAAAAAATAGTCTTTCACTGCTGCTGCAACTGCTAGAATTATAACTGTGACATTATTACACTGTAGGCTGTCAAAAAGAACCTGCAGAAAATTTGTCACATTTTACATTGTAGTATTCTTAAGCATTTAATGTCCCCAAAAAATACTTGGAAGATTTTATTCATCACTCCACAGCCCCATAAATTAGGGGTTTAGAGGTGGCCTTTCACTTATGCCAATTTTTGCCACATCCATTTCTAACACTAAGTCCTTGAGTGTGCAAATGAAAGATTAGTTTTCTTTATTCTGTGTTTTAAATCTAGCCAAGTGCTTGCTAGTTTTCCATCTCTAGATATCACTTCTATTCTCTCTAAATGCTCCTGTTTTTAGCAGCTTCAAGATATAAACGTCATATGCTTGTATTCAAACATCCCCTAAATGCATAGAGATACACTGACACTGTATAACCTGTTTGACATAAATATAGGACAAGGCACTGATTATTTCTACTTCTCTGGCACAAGACAATATAGTTAATATCAATTTTTTTATTCTATTTTGCTCATCTACTAGTTTCAATAAAATAAATGTCACCATAACACTAATAACCTTTCTTCTCTATCTGGATTGAAAGCTGTTTGCCCTTACTAGCATTAGAGAACTATTTAGGTAAATAAATAATTTGAAACAGAGTAACATCATCATGCACTGACACTGTCCAAAGGGGTCATGACAAACCCAGGTGTATTCATTAAAAGAGGCAGGGGAGGGGGAGAGGGCCTAAAAAGTGTTAAAGATGCTTACATTTTCAAATTGTGAAATTGTTTACAATTCATGAAATATATACAGCACTTGAGGTCTAAAAAAATCACCATTTGGATAACAAAAAATGTGTAGGCTCACACTGCCTTTCAATTTCCAAAAATCCCTTAAATCCCTTTAAAAAAAAAATTAAAAGTAGTTCTGAAGTGGCGTTTTCAACAATAAAAATGTATTCCTCCAAAAGGAAAATACATGTTTGAGTCAAGTTAACCTAGAATTACTTTCAAGAGTACTCCCTGGCTGATATTTGGAAAGAGAGTTGTATGATTAACAACATGCCTAGTTAGTTTTAAAATAATCTTTTAGTCTAAGAAGTAGGTGTCACTATTTTTCCATCTGCATTGTTAAAGTAAACTATATTGTTAGTCTCCCTTTAAAAATATTCTTCTTAATTTGGCTCAAAAACTTTGGAGAGTTTAAGCTGCATATGTCTTTGAAAAAAATAAAATATTAGGATCTTGTTCCATGACTTACAAGTGCAAGAATTGGACTGAAGGTTAGCAAAACCAGGAATGTACTAGAATAAAAGAAATTAGATATAAGCTAGTAGATACTAAAATAAACTTAAAATAGTTCGCTGTGGTACATTATACTTTACATAAATGCAGAAGTTCAATGATAGGTATTTTGCCTTGTGTTGGCATCTTAAATAATCTTGAAGGAAGGGGATGTTTTGAAAAGTGGTGGAACTTGAATATAAAAATAAAGCAATTCTCTTATTTTAGAATAGGAAATACAGACCTCTAGTGGTCGAAATATGAGTTAAACTTCAAAGCAATTTAAATGTCACTATGCTTAACTGTGTTACTTTCCCTTTCCTTTACATTTTCCTCCCCCCCAATCATTCAAAATCACACACGGCCCCAATTCCACTGTTCAGTCATTCCACAAGCATTGATTTTTCCCAGAGGAAAAACTCCTTTCATCTGTCCTTTTCTCACATAAATTTTGTGACTGAAACTGAGTACAGCTGAAAGATACTTGGGAAGTGAAGGGAAAATTAATGAGAGTAGTCTATGAAAACAAACAGAAGAGAGATGTTCATTCTTTTCAGAATAAACTAGGAAGCCATCATACAGGAGGACAGACTCTTTTGAAGTATGCTGGAGGAAATAAATACAGAGAGGTTCTTATAGAGAAGGTCAGAGTATATAAACAGTTCGCATTTACAAGGTAGCAATAACTGGTCCTCTGCTAGCACAAAATAAGTAATAAACAATTTAGAGTTTTGATGTTATAGAAGAACCAGATCATAGAAAGATCACAGGCAGTTTATTTTCCAGCTATACAGAGGCAGCATAAATGAAGCAGACCAGCTTCAGCTCTTGCAAGGGGAAGGCACAAAGAATCCACATACAGCTTAGAGAATTAAAAAGATAAATACTTTACTTTAAAATAAAAAAAACAAAACACCACAAAATTAACAGCAATTTCAACAGACTGGCAGTTGCTTCATGAAAGACTGACCAGGAGGACAGCTATTAAATGAAAATGCACAGGCCAGTACAAGGTCCTGCAAATTCTGTTTGTTCTCATGTCAGACCACCTCCTGATCCAAAATTGCAAAAGCAACAGCCAGCTTGACAGTTACTAATACAGATCTTCTGAAGCTTGCTCTCTGTTCTTGGTGCTCATGAACTGATGTACAGACAGCATTCTGGTCCTGTACTGCCTATCGCAGTTCCATTTCAGTAATATTTTGATTTATTATCATTTACCATGAAGTCAGATGCTGACCTCTGTGGAAGATAGAGGCAGTGATGACAGGAGGCCTATGCACACTGCAAGGCCACAACAGTTTGAATTACATGCCTTTATTTGCCCAAGTGTTTGCATTTCTCTCACCCTCCACAATTCACCTATCAACTCTGGACTAAAAATACTTAGGAAAGCCGTGAGTGGGGAATACAGACTGTTAGAAGGAGCAGCAGAAATAAGAGCTAGGAGAAAGGTAAATTTTATGGCTTCACAGTGGTACTGCTCAGGAACTCCAGGAAAGCAGAGAAGATGCTGAAGTAGGCATATGAAGTAGAAGAAATTATATTCATTAAGGCAATGAGGATAAAGGGGGTTGTTCTGTTGGATAGGAAAAAAAAAAAAAGCTGTGAAATAAAGCATGTGGAAAGTGTCATTAGTTTCTCATCTCAGCAATTAGAAAAAGAAGATAGAAGAAATAAGGAAAGGGGAGGGACTAAACTCTCAAGATAAAGGAAAAAAGCTTATGCCACCAGAAAGAAACATAGCTAATATATTGAACATATTGTTCCAAACATTTTTCAGCCTCTCTTCTCCCTGTGCAATAATTTTATATAAAAATAGAATGCATCATCCTCTTAAACATGGAAATATCCTCTCATTTGTAAGAAAAGCAAATAATCCACCTACCATCAGAAGGGAAAAAACCTCACATCATTACCTAAAGGTGAGGTGGCTAAACTGTGGCAGGGTTGGTCAGCCTGAGTTTATTTGGTCTTTGTCAAAGCAAATATCAAAACCACATTTTTGTTTAAAATCTGACTTGTGACACCTGCTTACCTATTTATAGCTGATGAAGTTCTCACAGAAAGCCACAGTTGGTGCTATCTTATCTTTCAGTAGGCAAAGTGCTGTTTACCTTGCATGAGCTCAGCATTCCTTGTTGTTTCCACAGGCAGTTTAATTAGGATGCATGTTCACCCAACAGAAGCAATGAATGGAGTCGTAAATAATAGTTGGTAGAGCAGTCTGAAGCATTTCATTATCAGTGACTTATTATAATTATTGTAATTAAAAAAAGATAAAAGGTCAAACAGGACAGTAACATACAACAGGGGTTTGCTGCTCACCAGATAATTTACTTTGAGATTGATGTTACCACACCGTTCACAGTCGCATCAATTCAATCCTCTTAGAAAAAGCTCCTTGTGTATCAGCCTTAAAATGATCTAATTACCATTATGTTAACTCAGGTCATTTGAGATGCTTTAAATGGAATTATCAATGTGCACAATTCTAATACTTGCATTTAACTGGCCAGTGGTTTAACCTGCTCTGGTGAATTCTGGCAGCATAAAGCTGAACCAGCCATCTATTTCTGTAAGGTTTTTAAACAATCTGCAGTACTTCCCATGTAGAAGAATCTGCTTTGCATAAAATGCATGTAACCATGATCCTGGGACAAGCAGGTGAACTGTGGCAAGTGAGAATAACAGCAAAAATGACAGTGGTACAGAGAAGAAATCATTGCCTGTAAGGAGTACACACCACTAATGCTGCCCGGTCTCACTACTCAGCACTGCTATGGGCCCATGCCTTCCAAAACAAATTACTTTCTTCTCCTGTGATGAAGCTTTTCCTAATGCTCTAAAGTTACAGATGTCCTCAAGGCAGCAGAGCTACCTGAGGCTAGCTCTGAAACTTTAAAATTTCCAGGAAATGTAAAAGTTCAGCTTGGGATAAGGAGTGCCTTCCTCACTGTGCTTCAAATGTAAGGCTCTTAAGAGGTTCATTCTCACAGCAACATTCAAACTGTTTTCAGATATACATATGGCAATCCATATCTATTTACCCAAAAGCAACCACATTAGGTATTTCTGCTTCCTTTTCATTTACTGAAAATAGTGATGGATTTATTTATTGATTGTAATTCCTTAGTATAATTTAAAACTGATAACATACCAAACACATCCTTTGCACAATTCCACTGACTTCATTGTTACACCAAAACCTTTAATTCCAGACGGGTTACAGTCTTACACAGATAAATTGAAGTATCATACTATTTCTTGACCAAATTCCTGATTCTTCATGGGAATTGTTCTGCCTTTTTTACTTCCCAAGCACTCCAATAAGCTTAGGGAATTCAATACCTTAGAGCACCAGACGCAAGTTTCCCAACTCAACTATTTTTTGTTTATTTTAACACATTTCTGAAAACGTAATATAATCATTATTACACTTTCTTGAAAGTACATATGCTATTAATTACATCAACTAAAGCTACTACTGGCATGAAAAAAGTACAGGAAGTTAAACAACGAAACACACTATACTGAAGGGGTGGCTGAAGCGACCATGCAAAAGGTGCCTTAGCATCTACCGCTGCACAGAAACAATCCCATTGAAGGGGGAATATTCACTATCAGCTACGTTTGTCTTAGCCACTGAATCTGCCAGTTAGTACACACAGAGCAGGATGCACTTGCGAAGTACCACAGATTGGTTCATCTAGTCATGAAGAAGGGTCTTGCTTAGCCTTAACTGGGCCCTGATCTACTTTACTGCAAGTCTAACTTGCAGTGGTGATTTTCTTAGTAGAAACTTCACTACAGTTTCTTACTGCTAAGTTCTGGGCTGTAATCTCAGGGGGTATATAAGTGGGCAAAGGCTATGATAATGAATAGACCACGCAACACCAGCATGTAGCTGGGACAGGGCAAATATTGCCAGACCTTGATGTTGCAGAACCTATCAGTTATTGTCAAATCTCCTTGGGCACTTTCACAACCAAGGGATGAGATAAGAGCATTTATCTTGAAATCTTTTTATTGTGGTTCTCCCTGTCCTATGGGTAGCATGACCTTCCACAGAGCCAAACACCATGTATTCTAGATTTGGCACAGTTTGAAAGCGAGGAAGTTTTGCTCAGGATGTATTACAGTGCCACACGTGATCAGAATGGCATACATTTCTTTGTGTCAGCTCTATTTGCTTGACTTTTCAACTTCTTAAACATGGCAAAAATAGCTGATGTCATTTTGAGGCATCTGTACCAACTGAGGCAACAAGACTAATTCACAGAATGAATTGGAGAGACTGGAAGGTGTCACATTGCACATCTTGACAAAGGGTTTATTATTTGCATTTAACTGGATATTCCAAACGTGATAGAATTATCAAGAACCTAAATCTTGAAATTACCCGGCTAGCTTTATGGAAATGAATCAGCTTATTAATGCAAACATATAATAGAACATGAGTTACGATAGAGAAATATCAAGTTTTTTTAAAGTCTAACAAATTGAGAGGCAAAGGGTGACCTTGCTCACAAGATGCTGCCTGCAACCTGTATTCTGAGTTCAGTTCCTGGCTCCGCTTCAGACTTCCTGTGTGGGCTTTGCTGAGACATATCTATGCCTCATTTCCCTATTAAAAAGACAGTCCATCTGGAATAAGGTTTGTCTCCCAACAAGAGCATGTCAAACACTTTAATAGAGTAGCATTCTGTACTTAACAGGAACGTCAGTGCTGAACAACGCAAATAATGAGCAACCACCTCCATAACAACATAGCCCATATTTCTGTAATGACAGGCATCTTTTCTTTCTGAATGCATCTGTACTGCCCAGGGCCTTAGAGTGTGTATATTTATCTATATAAAAGTGACTTTCATTTATAAGGGTTTTGTTTGTTGTTTGTTTGGTTTTTTTAAAGCCAATATATTTCACTTAATCTGTGTTTGAGGCAGCACAAGTTGGGTTTGGCTGACAGCTGTCAGGATCCTGCAGACAGCAATAAACACTACTTTGCAATAATAACTACTGATTTTTTTATTTTATTTTTCTTAAATATCCACTATTTTTGAGGGAAGACTGTCTATTTGTAGACTCTGGAAAAGATTTAGTATCAGTCACTTACAGTGTATTACCTGCTTTCTAAAGTCATAAATCATTAATAAGGAAATCACTCTTGCAGAACACACAAGCCCTGGCAAACCAAACAGGTGCCCTGTAAAGGAGATTTCATACCATTGCCATACACGTAATATAGTCCAGATGTATTTTCCATATACTAAGACTACAGCTTCAACTCTTGAATACATAAATTTTGTCAGTAACTGAAAAGGTAATATGAATTGTCGTTCCCCCTTGCACCCCTCTTAATCTTTCTACAGTTATTAATGTGCAACAAATCAGCACATCTGGATTTTCACAGAGTTTTTCCTCCTCAGTAGTTAAATACCATAGTTCCAAGCTAGATGGGGAGCTAGATAACTTCGGAATATTTAAGGTATTTATGGTACAACAGAACACTAGATTGTGAGAGTGTCTTCATCTTTCTCTGTAATGTAAAAATTGTCTCAAAGAATTAAGCTTAGTGTATAGGAAAAAGAAATTCTAGTGATTCACATCACAGATCAAAATGAGTACCTAATCTGAATTCATTGATTTTCTTAATGCATTGCACTTTGCATTTACAGAATGAACTAGTATTCAGAGTGCTTAAGTGTAGTTTCCGAGATATCTGAATAACTTTGCTCATTAGATATATCACCTATTTGTGGAAAGAAAGTAACCTAAAGACTCTCCTGAATTTACAGTTATCTGCTATTTTGAGTCTCTATTATTATTTTTATGACATATGTTCACTAACCAGTCTTATTTTGAATTGGAACCTTGTTAATTGAAAGCAGTTTGTTAGAATTCATTTATGTTAAAAAGTATCTAACAGTGTTCAGCCAACTCCTAACCTTCTTACCTCTGTTTTATTCTGCAAACAAAGTCTATATTAAAATAGAAAGTGGTTGAGAAAACACTTGAAGATGGCATATTTTTAAATTCAAAGACACTGACACATTGTGTTAGACAAAAACTTGACATTGAATTCAAACTTTTTAAAAATTAAATCCCTGTCACGAATAATATTTTCTTCCTCTTTTCCCCTCCTAGGTGTGAACTTCATATTTTCTCCCTGAAACTAGGTTACACCTGAAGAGATCAAGATGATTCCAAATTACTCTACTGAAGAAACCGTTAAAAGAATCCACGTCGACTGCCCCGTTTCAGGAAGGCACAGTTACATCTACATTATGGTTCCAACTGTTTACAGCATCATCTTTATCATAGGCATATTTGGGAACAGCCTGGTCGTTATTGTCATTTACTGCTACATGAAATTAAAAACAGTAGCCAGCATCTTTCTTCTAAACCTGGCACTGGCTGACTTGTGTTTTTTAATAACTCTGCCACTCTGGGCAGCCTACACGGCCATGGAGTACCAGTGGCCTTTTGGCAACTGTTTATGTAAGTTAGCATCAGCGGGGATAAGTTTCAACCTGTACGCCAGTGTGTTCCTCCTCACATGCCTTAGTATCGACCGGTACCTGGCCATAGTACATCCAGTGAAGTCCCGAATTCGACGTACCATGTTTGTTGCCAGAGTAACTTGCATTGCCATCTGGCTTCTCGCCGGTGTGGCCAGTTTGCCCGTCATCATTCACCGTAACATATTCTTTGCTGAGAACTTGAACATGACAGTCTGCGGTTTTCGGTATGACAACAACAACACAACGCTCCGGGTTGGGTTAGGTTTATCCAAAAACTTGCTGGGCTTTTTAATTCCTTTTCTGGTCATATTAACAAGCTACACCTTAATTTGGAAGACCCTGAAGAAGGCATATCAAATTCAAAAAAATAAGACTAGAAATGATGATATTTTTAAGATGATTGTGGCAATAGTATTTTTCTTCTTCTTTTCCTGGATTCCTCATCAAGTGTTCACTTTTCTGGATGTATTAATTCAATTACATTTAATAACAGACTGCAAAATCACTGATATTGTGGATACGGCTATGCCCTTCACCATTTGCATCGCTTACTTTAACAACTGTTTGAATCCTTTTTTTTATGTTTTTTTTGGAAAAAACTTTAAAAAATACTTCCTCCAGCTAATAAAATACATTCCACCAAATGTCAGTGCACATCCAAGCCTAACGACAAAAATGAGCTCGCTCTCATATCGGCCACCAGAAAATATACGCTTGCACACTAAAAAGACTGCTGGATCTTTCGACACCGAGTGATGCATTTTGCAATATACTTTTTTTGAATAACCTTGTGAACGAAGCAGCAAGAATGACAAAATTCATCTGCAGTCCTGAACATCACAGCTTACTGCTCATTACAGAAACATTAGATCACCTCAGAGAAATCATACTGTAAAGATTTAGCAGTGGCCTTTTATTTTACATTATGAAGAGGACTGCTTGGTTTTCATTTTGTTTTTCTTTACTGAAAGCAACATAAATGGTGGACAGGCATGTCAGAGTTTCTGTCAGCATCCTGCTGTTTACTCAGAACTACAAAAGAAGGGTAGAGAAAACTAACTTAAGTTAGAGGTCTTTTTAAAGGAAAAGCTTGTATAAATTACATGAATTATGAAGGACCTGTTTTGCACATACAAGAGCTATTCCAAATTTTGTTCAAGGAGTTGATGGAGCTACGCTGCTCGTTTTGTTGCAGGTTTTTTTTAATGACATAAATGTCATATCATATTTATAACATAATATATGGTATATATAGAGGCCCGATTTTAAACTCAAATGGAAATTTAAGGTCCTTGAAATTGGTCTCATTCTGATTTATGCTACTATTTTTCATTTTTAAAATGGCAATTTTTTCATAATAATATATGCAATAAAATGCAGATTTATTTATTAAATATAGAAGAAATATATTTTTAGATTTATATTTCTACTCATAGATTTCAAACATTGCTTCATAAACGTACATTTATATCCCAGTGGGTATTTTTATAGTAGTTTAAAAAAAAAGTATATATATACACACACACACACAAATGGGGTTCACTCAACCTTTCCTCATGATATGCCACACTGAATTTGAAGAACATTACTTATGGAGGGGGTTGACTCCATACTCTGTGTGACTAAAAGTAAAATTCTGTATTTGAAAACATGAGTTCTGGGACAGAGGTGATCAGAAAACTTCAAACTATTTTTGTATAATAACCAGTGTACTCAATGAGAGAAATTACCAACTAATGAAACCTACTCAATTTTTCAAATTTCTGGACATTTAATAAACTCACATGCTGATAAGAAAAATGTGACAATGCTTATATTACAGTTTAACTAATAATGCTTTTAGTCACATCACAAAACATCCGAGACCAAACTTTACTTTTGGCTTTTATGGAATTTCTCTCCATTTATACAAAACTAAGCCCAGAGTATTTTCTCTCTGTAGAACCTTTTTTTTAATGTGTATGGAACAAATTCGAATTTATACTAGCATAAATCAGAACAAAAGTCCGGCTCAAACTCTATATACAAATGAGGGGGGGGAAGTAAGCACTGTAGGAAGTTTCAACTAATGATATCCTCATATGTCCTTTTTACCTCAAATAATGAACTCTGGAAAATATTTATTCTTGATTCACACTCATCTATTGTCTTCAAAGACAAATGAGTTCAGAAATACTTTTTGACATAACAAAACTTTAGAAAAATTCCAAAACTTTACATATATCATGTAGACAATTACATGACCCTTGAGAATTTGCAATATTTATAATCTTCAAAATTATACATCTAATGCGGCTGTCTCAGGTAGCAAGTGGTTGGATTATCCATATTTTCTGATTATCAGTCTCTTGCATATACACAAATATTTTAAATTATTTTTTACATTAGGAAATTATTTTCAATCAAAACACAACAAAAAAGTTATTTCTGTAGTTTCATACTTTTTAAGAAAAAACAGGACTACAACCAGGTCTGGGAATCTTGTGCCTCTTCCTGCTCTTTCATTCACTTATTTTAAGGCAAGTTTCTTCAGTTTTGCCCTTGTTCTTCCAGCTGCAAAATGGGAACAATCTCTACCTATATATGTCACAAGGCACTGTGAGGATTCACTAAAACTTCTAAAGCTGAATGTTAAAAAGAAAATGCTCTTTCACTAAAGGTTTAAGTTAATTTAATTGCAAGCCAGTATCTCAAAATTTGAAACCTGAATGTGTCATTTAAAGACACAGTTAAATTATTATATAGAATGCTTTATATTTAGCTTATATCTATCCTTATATGTGAGACAGCCGTTCGTTAAAAATGAATATGGCAATAATCCCATACATTATAAATAGCATCCAGAATAGTACCACTGCCTCAGCACTCAGTAAGCTGACAAAGGACTGACAGAGCTTGCCATTTATCTGTACGATATTTTGTTCATGTACACGTGTGCACATGCTGAGCAGCATCGGGAGCTTCCCCTGGCAGAAGCAGCTCTCTTGCAGACATAATTCAGCGTGCTGTGCTTGCCACCTGCTGGATGCAGCCATAAATTTGTTTTTCATCTCAAAAGTTGTTATAGGAAGAGACAGCAATATTTCCCTGCCTCCTGATGGATCTGGAGATCCTTACCTGTGGCAAAACTCCTGTAGAAATGAAATACAAACTTGTCCATCTGGGAGGCAGTTAACTTCCTTGACAGGGGCTAAGCAAGCATTTCCTCATCACCTGCTGATCCCTTTGGTCACTGAAATCCAGTGTCCCCAGTGACCACAATAGGTAGCTCATTTGCAAAAGGTTGATTGCATTACTACAAGAGCCATCCCAAAGAGAAATGTATATATGTATAAAAATAAAAAACAAAGCATATTTGCGCAAGTGATAACAAAGTATTTAGCTGAAAGGACTCATTTATCACCAAGAAGAAAAAGGAGAATCAGTAGTGACCACAAATGATAAAAATGACTGTATTACAGCAGAAAACAAGAGAAGCCATTGGTTAGCAATTTTGATCATTTCATGCCAGATCCTGCTTTAAGAGACTGTGTATCCTCGGCTGCTGGTGCCACCTGTGCCTACCTGCGTCATGGGAAAAAGCATGAGCATGCACATTTGGCTGGGTTGCTGCAGGGAGGGTAGGAAGGAATTGCAGCTGGTGTGCTTTGAAGGCAAGACTGACCTTGAATTGATAGGCAAAGAAAGTGGAGGGCAAAGCTGCTGTTAAGTAATGCTGAGAAATTTTTGTTCTCCTAAGGGGTAGGAAAGTGGTCATGAGCTGCCAGATAAAGTGGATCCTAGTTTAGTGTTTCAAAAAAAAAAAAAAAAAAAAGGGCAAATCAATAGATACTGAAAAGTATCCAGAGATAAAACTCTCCAGCAGCTCTAACTGAGCAGCAGCAGAAAGCAAACTCTTTTGGAGATCAGTTACTATGTACAGCCACATCCTGCAGTTTCAGGCAGCCCCACAAAGCCCCAAACTGACAGCTAACTGAAGAGTCCCTGTTTCCCTCAGCACACCTGCACCACTTCCATCATGCATCTAGCTGCAACCAACGCAGGTGCTGAGAAACACGTTGTTGCTAAGCCTTACACTCCCCTGCCCACCTGCTTGCTGAAAACACTGTGCTGGAGACCTGTGCATGGGGCATGCAGAGCAGCAATGTGACAGTGCAGGATCTGATCTGGCCTTTGTTGTGGACCCTTGGCTGCATGGTCCATATGGAGGGGCAGGTAGGAGATGGCCAGAGTATCCTTTGGTGCAAGAACCTACTCCTTGCCAACAGAGGAGGAGGGAGCGAGATTTGGCTCTGTATGACTTTGCCATCTTTGGGGAACATTGGGTTGAGCCCTCAATTTAATATCAAAATAAGAACTAGCTATATATGTTTAAGAACAAACTCCCACTAACTTAAATAACACAAAGTTAATTAAGATGCAACAGTATGCTGTTATTTTTAAAAGGAGAATCCAAAGTGCTTTTCATTCTCAGGATGACCAAAGTAAAATACTTGACAAACTCTTAGTCTGTCCCTGTGCTCTCCTGGTGTGAGGAACTCAAGCCAGTATTAATGGGAACAGCACATAGCCCTAAATACAGGCATCACAATTCCCATTCTGTCACAATTATATTCTGTTGAGTTGTTTGAATGAATACTTTCTTTCTGCTGGCAGAATAACTACTAAATCACATTATGTTTGACATGTACATGCATAATATTTATTTCTATTTATTGTATGATAGTACTTTATATGACTCGTATTTCATGCTCTGCTCTCTACTTGCTTGCCCATTATATGCCTGTCCTAAATCATACTATATAATCTGCACTGGTTAGCCTAAATTCCAACAAAACCATTACAGATACAGCGGGGATTAATTTGGCTTCTCAGCTTAACAATTTCCTCATGTTTACGTTGTTAATAGAGAGGTTGCAGAGTAAGTACGAGGCCAAAAGTCCTTCACTATACCAGAATTAGTATTTAGGTGATGGTTTTCATCATCTACTTGAAACTGTGACAGCAGCAGAGGCTATAGTAGGATTCCCAGGTTTGGTTTAGTTTTGCTTGCATAGCTTCAGCAATGATTTATCTTACTGACCTCCTTTTTAAGTATACTGAAGTGCAGATTTCCCAGGGAGAAGTTTGCCATGGAAAGGAGAAGCAAATACATGGGAGGGGGTGGAAGAAGGCCTAAAGCATGGACTTGCTGATTTTGAAAATATTTAATGTTAAATGTAAATACTTAATTGTATTTTTGCAACAGATTAAAAAAAAAAAAGAACCTAAGAATAAATCTTTCAGCTAAGTAGTAAAATCTTCCAGAAAGTTTCGAGAGGCTGTTTTAAGTTTCTTAATAATGTCCTGCTCAGCTTGGAACATACCAAACCATTCTTACCCTGCTCACAAGGTCAGGGTCTCCAGCTCTGCTCGTCTACATCACGTTACAGGCTTGGCCAGACCATCATCCCACCAGCTTGTGCAAAGTGATGAGGCTGTTCTATCAATCGAGTCCATTTCAACAGTGACCTCACTACCAAGGCTGAACTAACAAATCCTCAATGTTAATGGCAGAGCTGTCAAGCTCATTATCACTGGTGAGTTCTGCAGATGTGGCTAGACACTCAAGAAATAGGTACAGATCACGTTTGAGAACAGCAATGTGCGATATTTTTAGTGGACTAGTGCCGTGACCTGCAGCTTTAAAAGTACTTGGAAAATTAAGTAACAAGAACTAGATATTATTTTCTTTTAAATATTTTTGTGCAGTCATAATTTGTGAAGTGGTGGATGTTAATGTTTTCTATTTCAATAGAGATAGCTTTATATTGTAGAAGTTTACTACTATTATATAAGAACTTTTATTGTCTGAAGTATTACTAAAAACATACACGTCATCAATAGATGTCTTTGTGAAAGCCATCACCACTGCTGTATTAATCCACCCAAAGCAAAGAGATACGTTTCTGTATTAAGTACTACACTATTATCAGTGTATCTATAGCTATATATCTTAGGCAGTATCATCCTTACCAAAGTATTTCTGTTTAATGCTGTAATATTTTATACCACCATTCCTCATTCCTTTTAATCCAAGTCTAACCCAGCTCCCCCTAAACTCTTGAGATGAACAGGCTGTGTCTGCAATTCATAGTGGAAAGGATACCCAGCTAGCTCCAAAATCACATGTAGAACAGCAGTTCAGTAATTCACTTGTGTTTCCCAGAACTGGCTAAGCTAATAAAGTTTCCTCGGAGTGGATACTTAACAAATTGCTAATTTTCCTATATACAGGTTCAAGTTTAAAGCAGAATTTAGGCTTAGCTTTTTAGAAGCTAAATTAAATTATAGGGACAGATTTACCCAGAATATTGTGTCAAATACAGGATCACATTACATTATGAATAATGGCTCTGAAAAGCCAGACTCTGGCTGCCTGTAGCTGAGTATTCAATGTAAATATATCCATTTATTTAGAATATGCTTTGGTGTTTCTAAGCAGTGCCACATTGTACAGTGCTTCAGTGGAAACAGGATCAGGTTCCAGCATAATAAGAGGGGATTGGTGCTTTTTTTTTTTGCCAAAAGAATGGTAGAATGGATCACGTGTTTCCATTTTGAATTTGTATGAAAATAAAACTGAATTTAATCTTGCATATCCCTAGTAAACCCCACTTCATACTCTGTTTTATAGTGTCACACACTGGAAAAAAGTGAAAAACAGTTAAAGGTTGGGCCTATGAAATTCTTATAACTGATCTACTGAATAACTTACTTATTTTCTATGTATTTTAGTTATTCCTCAGCTTTATATATTGGCAGTGCTGTGAGGCTACAATCAAGCACAGGCCCTGGTGCAGGAGGAGGTACACATACACAGAGAGACATACGATCTCTTGGAGCTTTACAGCCTAATCAGACAGTGAAAAATTGTTAGAATAGGGTGGAAAGCAAAGACTGTTGCTGAACAAATACAAAACTGCAAAGATATTTCACCCTGCCATTAAATTAAAAAAAAAAATTTTTTTTTTTGAAACCAAAGTGAGCCAAAAAGCTTCTCTCTCATTGAAAATAAGAAAGCAAAGAGTAAAAAAGAAAATACTGAAAGGTTTTATGAGCGAGGAACAGCCCCACACATACACACACAGAGACTTTCAAGCATCTCCAACTAATATTCTTAAGCAAACGTAAACTCAGCCATTTTTATGAAATTGAATGAATAACCAGAAATGTTTTAGCCAACGGATGTGTATAAGATATTAGCAGCTGATTTGCCACTATTGACTTTTCTTTCAGAAAAAAAGTATGCATTAGAAACCCATCAGATAATTATATGCCCAGGAAAGGAAGACAATGTACTGCATATAGACTTAGATGAGCTTTGCCTACCTAGCCTGAACTCTTTCTTCCTCATGTTTAGTTTATCACACGATATACAAATACACCAAAAAACCCCACAAACTAGAAGCCAAAACAAAATAATTTCACAAAAATATAGTATATATTATAGTAGTGCTATGTATATTTAATTTTGCTGAACAGCTATGAAATACTAAAGGAGTTTCACAAGCTTTTATTCATTTAAGTAGCTTTTTTAAGCTTTTATAAGGATTCAGTTTTGCACTGTAAAAAAACCTCCAAGAATGATAAAGACCCAAAGCCCTCTTTCTGTATAAGAGCCCCTATAGAAGTGAGGGAATGTGTATGATTTGCAGGATACCTTTCAAAGACAGGCCATAAATAAATGTACATAAGATGTAATTTCACCTACTAGAGAACTGTTAATGTTGAACCTGGGTTTTGTGATACGATTACTCTAGATAGAAATGTAAAGAAGCATGCAGAAAGGCATACTTTACATTATATACTAGACTGTACTATACAGTGCAGTGTATACATGTTAAATCCAGCAAAATTATATTTCTGGTATTGTTGAATTTCTCTGCTTATCTATGATAGCTCTCTATACTGTCATCTGTAATTTTTACATGAAAGTAGACAGTAGATATGCGCCACTGTTTCAGAAAAAATTGTCACATTTTAGACAGGTTTCTGTCTAACATAACTGTGCAAAAAAAGTAAGCATTTTTCACAGATATGTCTACATCAGACTGATTGTATTTTGAAATACTGAAAATATTAAACAATCCAAAATAACTTTAAATAAGTGTTGGTTTAACTTAATCTTCACACCATATGGTTAAGATAGTTCCTTCCAAGTTTTGTTTCTCATCAAACTGACAGGTAACTGTTTTTAGCTTTAACTCCCAACAGAGGTAGCAGAACAAAGTACAGAGTCTGATGAGAACACTGGATTCTAAATGAAAATGTACATTATCTGTACAACTCATACCCCAGAAATTCTGAAGTTGCACGTAATTTTGTTTTGATCAACAAGGTTTGCGACTCAATATCCTGTTAATTAAAGAAAACTTTAAATGTTTATTGGAAAAATACATTGTACTTATTGCTCAAGTCTAGATAATATTCTACCAAGGGATACGCTTCTACAAGTCTTTTACCTGTGGTCTCTTTAAGCATTTAACTTCAGTTTTCTTGTGGGACTCACCACTAACGTGTATATCAGATATGTTTCAAGAGCTTGAGAAATCAGTGCCAAAACATCAACATTCATTACTGTAACCCACAAGTACACGTTGGATTTAAATGTGGAACTGAATCACGATACTGTCAAGACACTAGAAAAGTATACAGTACATTTAAAAAAAAAAAAAAACATCTAAAGGCATATTCCAATTTTGACCTCTTACCTCCAGACCAAAAGAAGACTGCAAACTTTACATGCAAGATAGATAAAATTTTCCTTATGCTTCACTGCTTATCTTGGAGCTGTTTAAAGGCTAAATTTTCTGCCAAGTTAATTCAAATATTTTGACAAGGTTATTCTGTGACAGAACATGCCTTTATCTCTCCTGCGATATCATTTGATTGATGATCTGCCTACGTCACAGGAGAAGCTGATCGACACTGCAAAGCTCCATAACTTCCAGCTACAAGCAGATCATCACCCCCAACATTCAAACTTGCACAGAATATTAGTGTGCTCAATGCACATTAATGGAATCCAGTTTCACTTACTGGAAATAAAGTTTACTCCTGTGGCCCAATACAGCCATGGAGGCAATGACATCCTGAAGAAAAATACTGTAGACAGGGACATCCTTAAATTTCACCTACAATGAAAATACCTGCAATGCCCTCAGTATTGCAGTTACTGATAATATATAATCCTGACTGCCATCCAGCACATAGCATATACCTGCCACTGCTGCACTGCAGCATGCTGCAAATATGCACTAAAACACACTATGGCTTGTTTTTATTTGGCAAAGCCTTGTATTTAATTAAACATGTCTACATTTAGCTTTTGTTTTTTCTACTATATGTTCTTCTCCTGACCCACAAAGAGTATTTCATGCATAGCTGTTAAGTTCACTATAACAGTAGAGAAAAACACATAAGCAGTACTAAGGATGTGCTCCATAACTGTGTTAATCCCACATTGTTTTTAAATGTGTGTTTTCACAGAAAACAAAGGAATCTAACACTTTCTCTATATGCTTTAAATTTGGGAAATGTTTGATTTCCCAAAAGCACAGTGCAATTCTCTCAGGACGCCTCTACCAAATTCGAAAACAAACAAACATTCTTATGCACAAGTTTTGAATCACGATTTAAACATTATTTTTAAATTTAAACTAGATTTCTGGTCTACTATTCATTCTCCTGACTGTGCATTTGACAGGATTTTGCTGGCAGTCATTTCAGTATTTCTTTCTCCTTCAGAGGGCCTCCAAGTAACAGGACATAAAATATTTTTTTTTTTAATCAGAGGGAAAAAAAATTAAAAAATACACAGAACAAGAAACGTTTGAAGACAGGTCAATACAGATGTGGTTCCTAGAGCTGCATTACACACTATTACTTTCATTATGTTGAAAATGGGTACATTTCAAACTAAGAGCCTATCTAAAAGGCATAAGTTCTCCAGAGACTCAATATTACTTCAGGCTGTTTGAAAGTTATAAATCTTCAGGCATTACAGGAATCAAAGTTGCAAGCATGCATTGAAGTATACTTTAAACCCTTTGATATTCTACATTTCGACTTTCAAATTCCACATTGTAATAGCAAGCATTGCCATTGATTTAAAGAAGTAAAGTCAAAGCAGTTCTGCAAACATTGGCCATAAACCTGTCACAGCTGTTCCTGCGAGCAAACACTGCAGTCTAAACACTGCTCCTAAGATTTCTGTAGTGCGGTACTGAAATCTGTTTTATTTCCATCTGAAATGGTATTGCTGTATGGACAAGATTATAATTGCTAGCCTGTTAAATGAGACTTTGCATTTTTAAGATTGTGGAAAAAAGAAAAATGTGCAATCACCTGCAATGCACAATATTGAAGAGCTTTAAGAATACGGGGAGCGGTACTGTGGCGTGCAAAAGAAATTTATCAAACAAGCATGAACACTGGTTGAATCCTGTTCACATTGACATCAGCGGGAATTTTACTGTTGGCTTGAATGAACACTCAGTTCTAAAAAGTCTCACATGCTACCATTAATTTTAGAAATGGAGCAAAAATGGCATCTGAACAATCATTTTATCTCCTCTTGTATAGAGATGAAAATATAGCATGCAACCACAAGAAAACTACTTGCATCATCATGGCATATAGACTGTGCAATCAGCTGGGCAGCTCAACACAGAACAGATCAAGTCAAAATGACGGAACCAAATATTTGATCCATCTGCTTGGAAAGGTTGTTTTACAGACAAGACAATCTAGAAAATACAAAAAAATTAAATACTTCATTTCCTTATGCTGTGAGGCAGCTTCCTAGCCATCATCTTTGGTTTTTGTAGTGCACAGCACTTCTTTGTAGCATATATTAATCAGGAAATTAACCTGATGTTATTCTGCCTCACTATCAGAGAGTTTGAAGTCATTTGCATTAAAACCATGTACAGTGTTGCTTAGTAACAGAGACAGTGGAATAAAGCCATAAATTGGGAGGAGGAAGATGAGGCAGGAGGAAATCATAGCAGCATAAAAACTTTTATTGGCACTTAAGCATATTTTTCCCTGATTGAAGCGGAATTCATAAAACAATTACAACCCCATGACAAAGGCTGGTAATGATTAGCCCTTAAGAACTACTGTTATTTTCTGACAGTTCAGAAGCTGGTTTTGTTTATTTCAGGAAAGGAAACTTCAAATCTTCTTTGGACTATCCAAAACTGAACACACAGATTAGCACCAGCTAATTATCCAGTGCTAGCATTTCACTGAAGCTCCCACTGTAGAATAGGAGACTTATGTAATAATTTATAATTGTAATTAATTCTTGTCACCCAGATTTCTTAAAGTAATAATATGCACTTCAGTACCTAGCACTTACATTATGCTGCACAACAATGGAAAATATACAATCCAATTATAGTGAAGGAATTATTGGAGAAAGAGAGAGCTGTGAAACACTTTTAATACATTCAGTCAGACATATTGACAGAAAGATAAACATTATAAAAAGAAAAATCAGTATTGTAATGAAGTCGAGTCTACACGAAGTCTTTCAGGCACTTCAACAACGTTTGTACCATGATGTGAACAAAGATACACCTTTCTCATAGTAGCTAAAAATTACTTCTACTCAGTCACGGAATGTAAAAGGTTTTTCCATTTTAAAGGTCATACAACAAGGCTTGCATAGAACAGAGAACTTTTGCAATTCTTCATAGCAGGGACCATGTTTCAGACCCATCATCACATGGATCACGTCCTTTTCCAGTCACCAACCTATTCAAAAATCAGAAAATATCCCTGCAGCAACTAGACTGCAATACTGCTTTAACTGCTTAATGCAGAAAAGCAATATTGAGAAATCGTCAGTGAAGTGGCCGGGGGGGGGGGGGGGGTGGGTGTGTCTGTTGTTTTTTGTTTGGTTTGGGGTTTTGGGGACGGGGGTGTGCGTGTGTGTGGAGGGGGTGCATTTATTACAATTGTTTTCTCATTCAGAAAAAGCACAGATCTCATGGTCTGTTTTTGTTGTCCACTTCACATGCCTCTTCCAATTAATCTACTCTTCTCTTTATTTAGGTATAACCCTTTTTTTTTTTTTGTTCCCCAAGCAAGGCCCTCTGTCTGGGTATTCTCTAATGTTATTAGAATCTTGGCTTTGATTTAATCACATTTTTTCAGTAAACTTTGAAAGGTCCAATCCTAACCCTATCATTTCAAAAAATTGCTCAAAACTTTAGACAGACAACAGCTTGCTCCAAGTACCACTTCAGAGCCCACCATCAGCCTGTAACCATAAACCAAGGTAAAAATGCAGCAGTCCCCATCCCAACCAACCAAGCAGACACATCTGTCAAACAGGTAAGTATTGCAGGCCACTTTCTCTGTCCAGGAGAGAAGGTGACCGCCTTCCTGGGCATACGCCACCAATTTCTAGAAGCAGGGTTCTCCTGTTCTGCTCTTCCAAGTGAGAGCACAGAGTTGTATGGAGTTGATAGGGAGAGCGCCCCACCAGAGCAGAGAGCTCTGTGATTTCTCTGTCCCCTGCTTTGTTGTTGACCTCCTTTTTATGTCTAATCTTAAAATGAAAATGTTATGCAGACAAGGGAGACAAGTGCATCCATTTGATCTGTAAATTCATTTGTATATTTATGATGCTGGATGAACAACAATACAATAAGCTGACATTTACTTAAGAAACTCAGAAACAAGACAGTATGTATTTCAGCCATTAGAAAATTATATATATAAAAAAAGATAATTTCTTATGACAAAAGTATCTGAGCTTACCTCAGGACCTACCCAGTCATAACTTTGAAGTCATAACATGAACCTTTGAAGACTTCTCTTTACATAGACCCCACCACAGTTTAAATACCCTTTTTGATAGATAATTTTTAAACCTTTTCTGTCATCTCACAACAGGAAAGACAGAAGGGCTAAAACTACTTCTCTACAAGAATTGTCATCTACCACATGAAACATGCATTTAGAAGCAAGGACAGAAAGTACTACAGAAATACAAATTATTAGAGAAGTACTAAGACTAGACTCGGGCTAACCCTGCTTCTGTTTATACATGTAGTCTGCCATTTGCTAGAATACACTTCCTCTCAGGCAGCTGTTTTAAGACTGAAAAAACATAATACAATCTTTTGACCACAGCCCTTTAAAATAGCTGCTTGGTTTACTACATAACACCCATCAACCCAGTATCAAGTGCATCCACAAAGTCACAAAAAATTTCATTTAAAGTTTCATTGACAAATTGTTAAATACTCCCCAGTTTGCCGAATTTTCCAAGAAATACAAATCTCCATAAAAAAACGCTGCTGTGAAAGACAATTCTGTGCAAAGTTAGATACACAAATAAAAATAAATCAAGCTAAGACATCACCCCATGTGATTTCCTGAGGGAGAATACCCCATAGGATTTCCCGAGCTGGGAACAAAATAATAAGAGACAATCTGTGAATTAATGCTCAAATCCAAAACATAAGGACTTTATACACCAGAAGAATCACTTTTATCCCCCCTAAAACTTTTTTAAAAATGTAAGCACTGTTATTTATCAACTCCCTAGTGAAAAATATTTGTGGTTTTCTTTTAAAAAATGATGAAGCAAAACAGATGCTGCAGTGCAGAAAGCACAGCAAAACAAGGAACAGTTGCTCGCTCGCTCTCCAGTGTGCCATCCACATTATTTGCAATCATGCAAGACCTCATTAGGCCATGTGCTGAGCCAGGATGCAGCCCTACCGCCTTGGGAGCTGCACACGTGCAATTGAGATCAGGATTTGGCCGTGTGCTTTCTTTCCTGGCCCAACAAGCATAATCCTCGCGATATAAATTCTTACAGATGCACAGACAAACACAGCCACAGTGTAACTTCACTGCTGGCAGAGCTCACGTTCCCTGCGCTGGACACAGCTCACAGATGCCACGTTCACGCTTTCACCAGGACACTGACCAATAAAACATGAAATGAGACTGTCTGTTCACTTTGTTTATCAGCTAGCACCAAGGGCAAGGAGGTCTTTGTAATTCTGTCACGTCAAAGCCCACCAAACCATCAGCTTACCCCAGAAAGCAGCATTGTCCTCTCACAGTTGGGCGGCCAGTGGCTGGCGAGGCTGTGGCATTAGTCCTGTGGCCTGGTGCAAGCCCCCAGCTGAAGGGGAAGGCAGTTACACCAGTCTTTCTCTCCCCCAGCACAAAGAGTTTGTTTTCCATCCAGCACAGGGATCACAGAGACCCCAGCCCAAACAGGGGTGCCCCACCACAGAGGGGAGAGGCCGCCTGGGTGCTGTGGAGTCCCACGCAGCTCCTGACAGAGCTCTGCCCCAGGGCACGCACCAGGCTGCAGCCAGGCTGCTGGGGGAGGAACCTCAGGCCCCTGAGGGCACTTAGGGGCCTTAACGACCCTGATGAGCACCACCTGGGACCTCTCTGCCCTACCTTTGGCCCAGGACCCCATTTCAGCCCAGCCTGGGGCTGTCTGTCCCAGCCCCAGTGACACTGACAGACACTGATCTCCAGTCCTGCCCCAGCCTAGCCTGTCCCAGGCCTGTTCCTGTCTCCACAGCCCTGCCTGGCCGTCCTAGGCTGCGTCTGACCCTGGTGCCCCTCACCAGGCCCAATCCTGAAAGAAAAAAGCCGAGAGGTTTGAAATTAGTCTGGTAGTGGTCTCCGGGGCCGAGAGCTGGCTGTAGCGGAGACTGGAATGTAAAAGTTTTGCACACAAGCTTACCTAACACTAGCATTGCATCCTCCATAAATCACACTTCAGAATTCATAACGAGGGAGTGCTTTGGTTGGGATTGCCAAAATAATTTCAGTCACATTTTAGCAGCTAGCTGCTTTTTAAGACTCAGTCTCACCTGGGGGCAAGTCTGAGTTTAGCTGGAGATTTAAGGTGATTTAAGATAAACCAAAGGTTTCTACCAAACCTAGACAGTCAACCTGGCACGCATTAAAAAACCAGGCAGGGAAGAAATGTGCAGCGCAGTCTGGTTTGGCCTAGTGATAAAACTCCTCAGCAGGCAGGCCAAATGGGGTATTTGCACCCCTGAACTTGTAGCTACACGCCTTTACCATTTTCTTCTAGGCTCATTAGACTAGAAACCAGACTTGGTTTCCATGTTTCAAAGTTCAACCAATTTTATCCATTCATAAAGAGCTTTTTCCAAAATGTTATAATTTGTTTTTGCAGCACCTATGAGGGGAAATTCTGGCATCTGTAGCGCTGGAAAATTTTAAGAACAGGTAGTTTGGACGGCTATCAGGAATGACACAGGTTATCCAGCTTTGGGTCAAAGCAGTGGGCTAGCTAACTTGTGAGAAACTTTCTATCGGTTTAGAGACTACTTCTAAGGCAGAGGGCAAACTGATGGAATAATTCACTTGCTAGACATCAGCTTCAGATTTCTCAATTCTTGCTGCAGTTCATCATAGCAGGCAAACTCACTGCCGTTCATTAGAAACAGTGTTGGCCTTGTGCTAAGTTCGCAGTTCATGATACTGACAACATTAATTTATAGCAGACAAATACAGCCTGTGATAAGCTTGGAACAATTAGAAAAGGCCTTGGCAGAGCTTCAGCACAATTTGAGATGTTTTTTGGCTTCTTGTCCCTTGGGATGGTATTCCTCTAATAGATGGTGTTTCACAGATCATTAAGATCGATACTCTTGAACTACCTTTGACTCTTCCAGAACTTGCAGTCTCTCCTACCAAACAGCTTACAAACTCTGATAGCAGGATATACAGTTCAAAGATGGCAGGAGAGACTCTGCTTTATGCTGTTATTTGTACATTCTGAAAGAGGCATGGCATGAGTCTCAGTGACTTATATTTATGATGAACCGTTTGTATTGTGAACATACGTGCTTTACAAGGTTCATCATTTTCCCTGCAGAGCTTGTAAAACCTTGGAAACATTGATGCTAGAGACCTGCAAAAAGTATAAAATTCTTCAAACCTTGCAGATTTGCCATGAAGAATGTTCTTAGATTACAAAACCTATGAGTTACTGATCTTGCATGTAAAATATAACTCCCTTCCCTCCTCCAGCCTTAAAAACTTGGTCTAGCTGGCAAGCAGATCAGAAATTACTCCTTTCAGGATCCATACAAGACTTAAAACAACAATCTGAAAGAATTTAGTTCTAAATGATATTGAAACAAGACTTCAGAGGAGCTAAGACAAAAAAAGTAAATAAAAGGTTTCACTTAATTTAGGGAACTTCAGTTTTTCTTTTTAAACAAACAGATTTTTCTTTTTTCTCAGCACTGGGCTACTTCATAAAAACATAATTACATTTTTCCTAAAAGGGCATAAACCTTAAACAGCTATTTTATTAATGTGCAGTTTGGGACAAATGGGAAAAAAAGCAAATAAGTACCTGAAATAGTATTAATGCAACTTAAAAAAATCAACTTGTAACATTATATAGCCCCCTGTAATGATCTGCAAGGAGCTCCGTACAGTTGCATCCTTGTGACTGCATGGGATTCTGGCCTAAGTCAGCACTTCTGAAAATGTGGTCCCTAGGAAGCAGACTCTTTCCTCCAAGTTTCCAGATGCTAAACTGCATTAAAAGAAGTATAACATACATTAAACCCTTTTTCCATGTAAGTAATTGCTGCTGTAATGCTAGAAAATTATGAAAGGAATGAAGGTCAGCACAATTTCTGAATGGGCGGAAACAGACTACACAACGCAATCTTTCTCTAACCATGTGGCGTAGCCCAGAAACAAGCTTAAGAACTCCTGATGCAAGTCTATTTGAAATGCAGATTTTATTTTTTTTTTAATGCTTTGTGCTTGTCAGGTTGCTTATATATGATTCCATAGTTTGTCTGCATTCTTCCAGTCTCCTAGCCTTCTGCCTGACTGCAGTTCCTCAGGGCAGAGTGAATTATAAAAGAGAAATGGTATAAATCAAAAGTCCTTGTAGATTACACTGTGGGGAAAAAATATAAAGAAACATAATGTTCTTACTGCCTAACTCTCAATTATAGAAAAATAACAACAGTGAGAAAATAACTACTTTCGTAATTACTCCTCTCAATAACTGTTTTTTGAAATCCCGTGAAAAACTCTCAGAGTGCATTTTAAACTTTGAAGCAGTGAAGTAGATCAAAGTACGTGTATGTTTATTCTCTCTTATTAAGGAAGCTGTAAGGTATTTGACAGCTACAGGCAATGTGCATTGTGTGAAGCTTGTAGGATCATAACAGCAATAAACTTGAAGCATTATGTGTCTTGATAGATTTAAATACAAAATAAGAATGTAATGTTGCCAATTAAATGGATAGTGGTGTTTTTCTCTCCTTCTCAGGCCAAGCATGCAGTGTTCTAGACAAGAAACAAAATAACCCCACAGTTAGAAAGGAAAATGATATTTCTTTTAGTCATGAAAAGTGTAGCTTTCCTGTGTTTGAACCAAACTGTATGGGGGATGGGGGGGCGGGAATTAAAACAAATTAAAACAACGAATTGAAGAGATAGGAGGTAGGACATTGTTAAATGGGTTAGATCACCTCTGGAACACAGACTTTCATCACGAGCATGTGTATTGCTACATACACTATCACCAAATCTTCAATACAGAAATACTTCTATGGATAGGAATAAATCAGAGGCAGGGTTAACAGATGACAGTATCTTCTTTAACAGAGAGAGCAATTACAGAGAGATTAAGAACACCTTTTCTCTGTCATTCAGTGCCTTGAACAATGAGTCCATCAGCGTATCTGCTTCTAATAAGGCACGGCTGTGTTTGCTAGAGCTGTATCTGGAAAGAATGTGACCTCTTAGTGTCACTGGCCCAGCTTTGCAATGAAAAACTCATAGAGAAGCAAAATACCAAGGAAGATGTTTTGCCTGAAAGCACAAGTTCATCCTCCAAAGCAACATCTACCCTTCGCTTTGTCAATTTTCCAACAACATCTGCTAGTTATCTGTCATATTAATATGCTTTCAATATACTGTGCTTGAAGCAGCTGGACCAACTTGAAACCAATTTGAAAAACATGTTTATAGAGAAAGGCAAAGGAAATGACCTGTAACATTGTAGACACAATATGTTCCACATGAGAGCTCCATCAGTTGAGTTTTTACCAACTCAGTTGTTTTATTATCATTCAAGGTCTCCAATTTTCATTGTGCTGCTGTTAGTAGGTCTGGGATGCCTCTGACTTCCAATCTGTCTTCCCAATATTTTCTGTGGTTCTTTGGTCCCAAAGAAGAAGCAGCAGTAAAACAGCTATTTATGTGAACAGCTCCACCACACATTCCTGTGCATCTGCAGTGGAGTGCAATGACTAAACCAGGATTTGCTTACCTAGTACGTGTGTGAGAAGAATGAGCAAGCACGTATTTCCTCTGTTTTGCGGCTATGAACAGACAAGAATGAGCTTCAAAGAATAAGTGCTACAAAATGGTTCAAAAGAAATGTTTTTTCTTCCAAGCAACTTCCCTGTAAAATGTGATGAATCTTCCTTGTAACAAAGTGATCCACCTCCCACCCACCCACCATTCATGCCATCAGAATTTAATGAAATACGAGAGTTAGAAAGATCACAGTTTTAACTATTTTGGATGTTAGGGTCACATCTTAGAATGTAATAAAGGAGAAAGTTGATGAAAAAAATAATTCTCTCATCTTTCATTCTGCATAAAATTCTTAACTTGATCCAGAATTATTTCCAGTAAGCCAAACTAGTCACTTTTGCTTCATGAACTTTGAGGCTGAGAATGTAAATCTGAAAAAAAAAATAACCACACCCACAAACAAACATTTTCCCTGCAAGTACTATTTTTTTCACATTTCATGAAGAAATATATACATGCCTTTAAATAGGTATTTGATAAAGGAAGTACTGCAGGCCCATTGCTCTCACTTGGTACCGATAATTTTGAACGTTTTGGTGTTTTTGCATTTAAATTCTTGTTTGTAAATTAAAAGGCAGTTTCGAACCATCAGAAGAGTGATGATCAGAAAGAGTTTTCCAACAGGAGTAGTGGGAACACCAGGCTAAACAGACCTAAGGTGGCACTTGATATGTTTGTGAACAGGATAACACAGCGTGATGTCTTGAGAAAGCAAGGAGCAAACCCGGTTTTGAAGCACAAAGATCCTGTTCCCCTGGCGAACTGTATTACACAGCTCCTGATTGTGATGCATTCACTAATCTGCAATATCAAGGGAAATAGATATAAGACCAAATTTTTGTGTACATTGAACATCCTGGAGGTCTGTAAATTACATTTTTTTCCTGCTTTTACTCTGTTCTGGCAGCTTAAGGGAGTATTTATTTAAATAGTAAGTAAACATGAGAACACACACCTTGCAGGGTATCTGAGCATGCAAATATAAAATCTTTTCTAATAACAACCACATTTTTTTAGACAGAACTGCATCCACTAATGAACTGAAAGTCTGCTGATAGTGCAGTAGACACAGAACGAGACTTTCCTTATCTCAGTCTCCCTATCACCTTTTATTCTCAACCTGGCTTCCCACTTCTTGTCATGCCTTCAAAATTTCTTATCTCTGTTTTACATTTGATCAGCCAGGGGATAAAGAAAATCCAGCTGGAACTCATCAGCTTCAGTTTTTAAAGACTGTTTCTAAATTTTCTGTTCAGCATGTTGGCTGAACTGCTTTGCCACCCAATTTGAACCATTGCTATTCCATGAACCTGCTGATGCCAAATCTTACATAAAATGTTGGGTTTCACAAACAGCATTTTTTCAGCTCAGATATCCTCATTTTACTGATAGGAAAGCTCTAAGTCAGAGTAACTGTCTCACTTCTGTCAGACCATACAATGGAAATGCAGAGCGTATTACAGCAACCTTTAATATATCAGTTTCAGCAGGCATGTTAACAGTTACCCTGAACTGCAGAAAAACCTGCAGCGAGCTTTCATCAAGACTTAAGCTAGCAAATCTGCATTGCTTTGCCCTATGCCACATGCCCTCGTGAGCTCAAGAGCCTGAAATATTAGGCAACACTGCTCCATGCTCCATTTATTAGTGCAGAGGGTTTATATGGGTGTGGAAATGCCACCATCCCAACAGACCCCTATAAACACTACCAGGATAGAAGTATGAACAGCAACTCACCTTGAAGACATCTGAGGGCTTTCCATCTGTAAAAAGTCTTAGAAAGTCTATAAATCCACTCTTCTATAAAATATCACGGAGTTCTGCACTGCAGGACCAATGAATCCTTATCGGATTTTTCATTCAACATGGAAATCAGAGAACAGCAGTAGGATAAGGAGAAGCAGATTTTTTTCCCTTGGGCCTAGGTATTCTTTCAGCAGTGCTGTTAGTCAAACCCCTCGCCTACAAATTACACTGCCACTGAGTATATAACAGCCCTTGCCTATATATCTCAAGAACTGTAAATCTTAAACATAAATAAATAAAATAACTTAAAAAAATAAAATCCAAATATAATATGTTCCATTAATAAAGTATCTTCATGTGTTATTTACTAAAAGTATGATGAATCTCCCTAAAATTCAACTCTGCACTTCCAAGTTTAAATCAAATATTAAATGCCAGTAAAGCAAGTAATAAAAAAAATGACCTCTCCTTTAATCTTAAATACCTCTACATTTAGCATAATTTGGAAGGCTTATTCTGGGATTGCATAAACCTGTCAAGGATACTTTTCATTCCTGCTAAACGTAAGAATGGTCTGTCTCTCTCATATAATGTACACCCCATTGGCTTGTTCGACATGGATCCCTCATGAAGAACAGGGCTTTCCATTAGCACATGCTGAAGCATCAAGCTGAAGACCTTAAAATGGCCACAGCGAAAGGGGAAAGCTTCTGCATGTCGAGGGTACTGGGATGTGACTGACAACCTTACTGGATTTTATTTCTATTATTTAGCCCTGACAAAACCTCTCAGTTCAAGCTTCAGAAGCTTGTTATTCAGTGAGGGGGAGGTATTGAACATCACAACCTGTTCTTATTTTCCTGGAGTGAATAACGATTACCAGTTCTTCAAACATATGAGAAGTTCCAGCAATTTACCTAATTCAGAAAACAGGCTGGGACAAAGGCAGCATAAAGAAAGCAAATATCTAATTAAAAACTATGTATGAATCAGAAACAAGCAAAATCCTAAACTTCATGTATTCTGTTGTAAGCCTTCCAGGGAGAAGGCAAAGTCAAATGTGAGTAACATAACGAACAAACCAAGAGACAGCTTTGCCTAGGTAGGAAAATCTTTGGCAGCAAATGAAGAGAAAAAAATTCCCCAACCCTTCCACAAGCACTCTGTTGCATAGTAGTAAAAACCAGCTAACGACAGCAGGGAAGGAACTTCATCTTTCCCTATGAAACATCTCAAGGTAGGAATATTATGGGGTTTTATAGAAAAAAAATAGTATTTATATATATAAAATAGATTTTATATTCTGTATTTTTATATATTTTGATTTTTTTTCTATCTGGCCAGCCTCTTGGACCAGATCTTCTCATGACATTTGCACCAAACCAGCAGCTGAACTGCTGCACTGCATGGCTGGAGTCTTTAGTCACAGAACATCACGAGTGTGACACACTGGTTGCAGAACACAGCATAGGGCCTTGGCATACCTTCTCTACCATTTCCATGAAGCACTACAGCAACATTTCCACATCAAAATACATCTTTTTTGAGAAAATGTTTTAAATAATTCACAGAAAATGTAAGGATTTCAGGTAGCTGTGATGTTTCAGGAGGCAGGGGATCAAAGCATGGTCTCTCTCTACTCCTCCTTCACCGCTTCCCAGTAGATCTGATTTCAGGGTTGGAAGCTGAGAAGTGCAGAGAAATGTAAGTAAGAAGCAGAGATAAATTAGTAGCAAAAAGCCTCAGTCTAAAACTGGACCTGCGTGGTCCCAGCATTTGAAATACCTGTATTACAAACTACAGTTTTACAAACTGTTACCTATCAAGTTAGTAAAAATAATATTGTTTCAGTCATGCTCTACCAAGCAAAAAAGCAAAATGATTGAATTTAAACATCCAGACTTGCATGGGTGTAATACAGCAGAATCTGGACACTGAATTCAAAGCAGCTATCTTATCTCTGATGCCTAAACATTTCTCTGTGTACAGACAAAAATATTTCCCAAGAATGTTGTTGTTCTGCAGCATGCTTCTTTTTTGCTTCGTCAAGGTTGTTTTCATACAGGTTTAACAGAGATGTGTCCAACTGAATTAATTTCCAGATAAATTCATGGAAGTGAGATTAGACTATGGCTACATGATGAAATTGTTTGCACTCTGTATGTTTTTCTTTGTTCCGTGAAGCCTACTGTTTACTGAAAAATAGCAAATTATTCATCTCTTGAGAAGTCCAGTTTTATCTTTAGTCGTTGACTTCCTTCTATGAATAAAAGGAACTTTTCACCGAGACAAAAATCCATACCTCAATCAGATTTTGTTGCACACACTTCAGTAGCATGAATTTGATTTCTTGTTATTTTTTCCCTGTGATGTCCCACAAATAGCTAATACACTTGCTTCAATCAGACAGGTTCTCCCCTCAGTTTGGAATTTGTTTACCTAACATGTTCACAGAGGAACAGAGAGTGCCAAGATTAATTAATTAAGCTTAATTTGCTACCCCATATTTTTATAATGAGTGAGCTCTTACAAGTTTTTGCAATTAGTGTGTTTTAATAATGCTGTCCAAGTATAGATTATTAGTCCAATCAATTGCTTTGGGAAGAGTTTTATGAATACTTCTGATCAACTAACCATGAGTCTTTTGAAAAGGAACATATTTTTACATGAACAAACTGATGTGCAGAATACTCAGTTTACTCAACCTATTTGGACTTTCTGGTTTGTTGTTTTTACATGATTTTTTTGTTGTTTTTTCCTTTTTACAACATGACATATGAAATCTAACTCCAAACTCTGGTAGAAAGTAAGAAGGGAACTAATTTTAATGATGTTTTAATGTATACGTTTTGTTGGGGAGGAAGCCAGAGAATTAGCTGAAGTTCTACTTGATCGTAGTGGAGTTCTGCTTTCTTCTTCAGCTTGTGAATTTGGGTTACTTCAATAAATGCGAACTGTGAAAGTTTATTCATTCCTAAACGGTCTTGTTTTTCTGAAATGGTAGAACTCCCTGACCTTTGCCCAGGTATAACAGCAGTTGATACAACCTGCCTCTCAGCAAAGGGCACCAGATTTCGAAATCATTCAGAGCTGAAGGTAACTATCCAAGCACTAAGCTTCAAACTTTATCAAGTCTGCAGATGAAAAACAAACTATACAGGAGAAGAAGAATGTTCATGATTTACATCATCCATGAAGGCCAACACACACAAAAAGCAAAACAGAACAGTAAATTACCCAGCAATCTGTAAAAAGAAATCTTGGTTAGGTCTAAGTGTGGAATCAAGCTGCTCAGTCCACTCTCTTCCTTGAATCTTTCTTGCTGATTTTTTTTATGCATCCTGGACTCTCCCGTTATCTATCATCTGTCTTTACTCCCACTCATGGTGATCCTGCTGTGCTGTGTTAACTCCAATATAGCATCACTATCTGCATCATATTTAGCTGGATGAAATGGAGATTCATCTGTCTGTCTAAATCCTTCTGTAAAAACTGGAGGTGGATGATTGCAGACTGACAGCCTGATTTACCTTCAGCCCCTGCGGAGCCCAGAATGGGAACTACGGGAGTACTGAGAAAGACAACGTGCTAACAACCTGTATTAGATATCCTGGAGAGGTCTCAACAGTGGGCAGATACTCATGTATCTTGTTACAGAATAATTCTAGCACCACCTCAGCAGCATCTGGTTCTGGCATTGCTGGAGACATGATACAGGTGTAAATGTTGTGCTGATCTACACCAGAAGAGAAACCCCTACACCCATCAGATACTGCAAGAAGACGAGAGTTAAAAGTTTCAACTGGCTTTTCTATTAATAGAGTATTGAGTGTCTAGTTACTCGTGTACTTCTTTAGATTATGAAGGCGTGATCTCTCACTACATACCACATGCTGATCTCAGTGCCTTAAAAATTGTAAGGGGAAGGACGTTATGCTTTTTTGTATCTTTGAGCTGTCGCTGAGTCCTGCCATGACCCTGCCAGCCTTACAGATGCCAGGGAATAGGCTTGAGTATGAGAACCCGCCACACTCTTGTACCTGACAGAAAGCCCATCCCAAGGACAAGCTAATTAAGCAGAAGATGTCCATAACGAATGGGTGTGAGGTCAGTCCTCGTTGCTTCATTAAATATCTTTTTTCTGTTAGGCACTAAACAGATTCTCGGTGCTTGGTTTCTGGGAATTCTGGCACTACCAATACCTTTATTCACTGCTTCTATTTTAGTATATTTCACACTTTTTTCAAATAAGAATCTGAATGTATATGGTATATACAACAACTTCTAGCTAGGGATATAAAATACTTTTTAAACACTAAGCAATCCGTGCATTGATTATATAATGAAGCTACAATACATTCAGTCTTAATCCCAACTATCAGAGGTCAATGGTAAAAACATTGATACCTAAAAAAAATGATACCTATTTCACAGGAGATACCTTGGCAAGAATCCACTGACCCTACAATAGAACAGTTACAGGTTTTGCTGTTTCTCACCTGATGAGTCAATAGCAGAAGTAGAAACACATCCCAAAGTCATGAGAGCTACCTTTTTTTGCTCCATACCATAGATCTCATCACTCCAATTCTTTCCTCTTCTTATCCAGTTCCTGTTCACATGTTAAGTAGCATCTGCAAATGTGGAAAAAAAAAAAATAAAGATACCTACACATAGCTACCAAAACAGTAGGATATGAGCATATTCCAGGGCACTAAAGTTGAAAAAGCCTTTGATGAATTAAAAAATGCAATATTAATAATATATAAATACAGAGAAAGTACCAAGAAAGCTTGGAGCACATGCTGGATAGCAGATTCTGCTGATCCTGGCGTCTTCAAAGTAATCTGAAAGGTCTTCAGAATATATTCAATAGTATTACTCTTGAAAACTAAGGTTAGCGCATATTACCTTAACAAATAAATGATGATAAGAGGGTCCCCATAATTCAAACACATGTGGATGGTCTGGGGCGCATGTTAGGATTTTGCTACATTACCTACATAAGCAGTGTTAAGATCTGGGCATTAAGGAGTTTCTCACTGATCTTTTAGAACATAATAAATATCAAACAATATTAAGAAGATAAATTTGTCAATCAAGGATTATAAGAACTGACAATATTTTGCGGCTAAAAGATAACAGACTTTTTAAAATATAGCTCAACAAACTATCTGATTCAGGAAATCTGTGTCTACTGAAACTCCTAGAAAAAGAGACATTATTTATCCTCAGACTTTTGGACTCGGTTTGACAACAAATGGGATGAAAGGCTTCATAGAATAAAGGATGCTTCTGAAATGCTAACATTGATGTGTATTTTTTCCTTTTATCAGTCTGTGGTTAGCCTTCATAAGCTTTTCAAAGTGGAGTACCACAGTATTTCTATTCCTAAAACTGAAATAAGAAATTACTAAAAAAATGAATTTCAGCTGGAATATAGCCAATTATTAGCATCAAAACTTTTTACAGCTCATGTCACTAAACACAGGGAATACTCTTTGTGAGTGACAACAACATAGAAAGCTTTATTTTTAATCATCACAAAAGCAAACAACTGCAACAAAATTGCAATAGCTGACACTTTTTCCAGCTGTGCTCACCTTAAGTATAAGACAAAATACATGTCCTGAAGGAAATTACTACACACTCTCCTTTTGGGATTCAGCTGGTTTTGTTCTTTATTGATAAAAAAATTAAATCTTCCTTCTGAATCTTTTCAAAGATATAGGTAATACTAGCCTCTGCACTCAGTGTTAAGTAGTAAAGGCCAAGGTTTACTCAGCCATGGCCAACTGATGTGCTGTTGGCTTGCTTGTAATCAGACACTAAAAAGAACAGATGGCTTACCCAAATTTAATTTGCTATTTTCTTTATCCTTATGCTGCTCCTTTATCATACAAATATTAAACATTTATATTATACAGTTAGAAAAACAAGATAATGTTTAGAGCTAGTTTATGAGCTAATCTGACAAATAACCATCAATCCTGAGATGCAAAATAAATCACTTAAGTAGGATTCCAGGTCATTGGTTTTTTCTGACCTAGTCTGGGATGGAAACAGCAAAGACTGCCATTAGAAATTATAGTATTCAGTAATGCTTGCCAGCTCAGCAGCTGATGGCAGTAATGCTGCATCAGTGATTGTTCGGAGAAATAAAAACAAACCAACAACAAACTCCCATCGTCTCCAACTACATGAAAAAGCAAAGAATTTCTTAAAAGTAAACTCAAACATTGAAATCTGGCAGTCTTCTATTTCCAAGATGCTTCTCAGTGCTCAACAGGGAATGATGACATCTGCAATTTGTTTGATTACTTCTTGTGATCATTTATTCATTGCAAGATCTGGGCTTGATCATCTCCACATTATTGTCTTAGCAGTGTTCATGGGATCAGACCATTTTATCTGATACCGTAGATCTCATCATCATAAAATTAAAACTTCTGAAGACCTTGCAGTATTGTTTTGGCACTCTGTCAGAGTAACTCCTGCTGTCATCCTTCTTAGGAGACTTGACTCTAAGTAAGATTATTGCTGGGCAAGAGCCTGCAGTGCTACAAATTAGGTCATTAATTGTAAAGTAAGTTCAAACCCTATGATTTGGAAAAGAGTTTTGGACAAATAGGCTCAGTGCCGTTTTGGAGTCTCCTTTTAGGAACATATTCATCATGGGTCATATTGCTAAGCATAAATTGCTGCATTTTTGGTACATTGATTGTAAAAATATATTTCCAGGTATTCTGTACATAAGGCTGCTGCAGCTTTATTGAGTTGACTCCAGAGAATCTCATAAAAAATCAGGTGCAGAGTCTGATACCACATTCATTCTTAAAATGGTAATTGACAATTCAAATTTCTGCACTTTGAAACTGTAACTATGTCTTTTAATGAGATGAATATATATTAATTTTCTAATAAATTTTCACATATTATATGATATGCGTATATGTAGATTTCTGCAAAATAGCAGACATGGAGTCAAAGAACATCTTCATGATTATCTGTGTCTGAACCCCTTTAATTTGTCTGGTCACTTAGGCATAACAGAACACAGAACTGAGCTCATAAATCCCATTCTTTATATATTTATACACTGATTCATTTAGAGGCTCCCTGTCGAAAACATCAGTCACCTCAGGACACAGCATCAACAGACAATTAATGTTACATGTAATGCCAAGTACTCGTGAATGAAAACTAAACAGATGTCAGTGCAGCGATGCAAACGCACTATTGTTTCTCAGATAGTTTAGGCACAACGTGAAAGGTAAAGCTAAAAATGCTTTTGTATGACTACATTTCATTTGATCTTCTTGGCCTACATGTAATGCCCACAGTAGTGCTTGACTTAAAAGATATTCACCTCTGATCCTTACATGATTAAGAGAATATGCAAGAATCAATGAATGTGTTATGTGGAGTGTATGTACAACTCTACTGCGACTAGAAATTTCTACACTCTCAGTTCTGCAGACACCTGACTTATAAGTTTCAGTGAAGTGACTAAGCAAAGAACAAGTTCAGTACTTTTCTTCTCTGTTGGGAAAGGAAAAAAAAAAAGATAATTGGTGCATCCCAACTGTGTTTCCTCTTCCTTTGTCAGAGTCAGCCCCATATTATTCAGGAAGAGGGACAATGCTGTGTGATTAATACCAGTCACACTGCAACAACATCTGATAGACATCTACCATTACATAAAGTAACAATAAAGTGTTATAAAGTTTGTAATCCAGCAACCAAATGATTGCAAAAAAAAATAAATTTAATCAAAATTCACATACAACAGAAAAGAACAAAGTAAATTAAATTCACTTTCTCATATCACGAGTTTATCCAGCTCAAGTAGCAAGATTCTTTAGCCAGCCCCCCTTGAGACTTTCTGCTGTTTTCACAGGTGTGGAATAAAACACACATTATAAATAGTATGCAAACAAAACAAGGCCAAGGGAATAATCTATCAGTTGATCAGTGGGTTGTTATGGTGTATAATTGATAAAAAGCAGAACAAAACAGGTTATAAAAGCAGCACAGAACAACTGAAAACCTGCAGTTTTTTCCTTAAAAAAAATGTGGGCGCTCTTGGTTCTCATAGGTGCTGCAGCTGTTTCTGCTCACCTGCAGGATCTTGCCTTTGATGGGTAAGAACAGACATCAAGTTTTATATTTGCACAATTTCTTCTGCATGAGCAAAAGCCTTTCAATTGACTTACCTGTTTCAAATCCAATCTTTTTCTCCCCTTTCAGGCAGAAGGTGTTTCGTGTGACTCCGCAGAATGCTGAGCAGGTGGAAATCATCAATTCCCTTGCCAGCAACATACAGGTAAAGAACTTAGGGAAGGGGCTAGGTTGCATTTGAAAGGAACATTTCTCCTTTTGTTCAACTAACGTGTATCTTAAAAAAAAATCATGCTGCTGAATTAAAGACTTAATCTTGATTCCATTCAAGTCAGCTGGAGTGTTTCTTCAGAAGGAACAGGGCAAGGTGATAAAGCTACAGCTATACAAATATATTCCAATACCTTCCTAGAAAGGCTGGTTAACCGAGTTGGAATATCAAAGTGCCCACCAGAATTTATTAATAGAATAAGTTAATCTGAAATGCTGTATTCACTGTGGGGTGCTTTCAAGAATGTATTAGGTAAAACATGGAAATTCCAACTACCAGAACTTTTACCATTATAGGCAAAACATTTTGCTCATGTCAATAATCTAAAAATCCATACTCCCAACAAATTGAACTTTTCTTTGGCCTCTAGTCTCTCATGTCATATTTTCTTCTCTGACTTTCCTTTAAAGCTTCCTTTCTCTCCAACCAAGCTGCATGTTTCTTACTGACCTTGATGTAGATATATGATGACACAGTGATATGAGGAAAAAGAATAAAGACAGCAAATGTGTTTTCAATATTTCTCTTCAGCTTTGATGTTGTAAAATAGCTGTTGGTGAAAAAGACACCATTATCTGTAGGATGAAAGGATGGTATTTTTAATGAAGTACAGATGTGGAGAACTATCATCGACAAGCTAGTATAGCATGCTGTAACAGTATTCTGTAGAAGAATATACTATTGGAATGGTGCTGCCAATATTAAGAAAATTAATATACCATGCTTGCTTTTAAGTGTGTAGTATAAAGGGATTGTTTGTTTTCTTTTTCTTTTAAGCAAAGAAAAGATCCCTGAACTACCATTGTTATACAAAGCAATCAGTCAGGACTGATGTAGCAGTATATCCTGGAATAGTCATCTCACTTGAAGACACATAGTTCATGAATATGCCCACCAGCCCCAATTTCCTTTACATTCACAAGATGAAAGGCTGAAAAGGCATTAGGCTGGCAAACCAGCTTTGCTTTCATTGGCCTTTAATAGGGCACTAAATCCAGAGGTCTGGAAGCTGACTTCAGCAAAAATATGTGAAGTCGTAATAGCGCTGTCATTTGTCCACCCTGAACTAAACATCTTCCGAAGGCATAGGTTCCTCATACCAACTTTAGTGAACTGAGTGTTAAAAGCACTCATACAGACAACAGTCTTTTCCAGCTGATTTATGTAAAGTATTCATCTAGCGTCCCTCTGCTACCGAGTCACAAGTCCATTTCTGTCTAACGCTTATAGGCAAAAACCTCCAATGAAATCTGTACAAAGAATGAAAGAAGTTGTAAAGACAGTTATAATATTGACAAGTCTGTATGCACTCAGATGCTGTAGAATACTTGGCATTTGTGAAAATGTCACTGCCATCTCCAGAATTCTGCCATATAAATTGCAGGGCCTAATAAAATCTTCTTAATCAATTTCCAGTTAAAATTTCGGTTGATACTTCTGGCAAGCAAGGTCAGGTCAGTGTAACAGGATAGGAATGAAATTCGGTATATTAATCACAATCAACATCACCATCACCCATACACCACCTAAAAATCACAGCCATATGTATGTATTTATTTGTTTATGTATTCATTTGGCCTTCTTACAGGTTGACTTTTGGCAGCCAGACTCTGTCACACTGGTAAGGCCAAAAATGCAAGTTGATTTCCGAGTTGAAGCTGACAAGTCTTTTGAGGTTGAAGATCTTTTGAAAGAAAGTGGAGTGGAGTATAGGTAAGTTTGTTCTCACTACTGTATTTTGAATAGAAGGAGATTAAATACTGGGGAAAATGTGTTTGATCTTTTCATATTGGTCAACTAATCTTTCTGTCACAAACTTCATCCCTCCTGTGGATGCCTCTACTGGCTTCAGCTTTCCTATGGCAGTTCAAATGGACTGTAGCTGCTCTGCATTAAAGGGGTAAGGTGAAAT
The DNA here is from genome assembly GCF_018139145.2 of Gymnogyps californianus. NCBI lineage: Eukaryota > Metazoa > Chordata > Aves > Accipitriformes > Cathartidae > Gymnogyps > Gymnogyps californianus. The sequence goes on from NC_059480.1 coordinate 14,618,393, forward strand.
GTTGAGAGAGGTAAGAGACAGGAAGCAAAGACTTAGTACCAGGAATTTCCCCGAGGTGAAAGCTCACTGCAGTACACAAGGCTGGAGTACGGAGGGGACAAGAAAGATTTCCCACCAAAGACAAAATGCAGCAAAGGTCTAGAAAGAGCCAAAAAGTACACCAGATGGGTTTGCAAGATAGTAGCAGGGAACTGAAGCCAGAAAATGGTGAGCCCCAAGGGCAATCATGAGGGGCTCCCCACTGAGTTCTCTAAGCTGCAGAATGATAGCTAGAAGGGCAAAAAACCCAACTGGTGAAAAAGAGAAGACAGTTGCCAGGTGAAGGGCCAAGGGAGTGGGGAGAACAGATTCCCAGGACAGCCTTGGGCTTACTCAAGTCACACAGCAGATCCATGGCAAGGATTTCTCCAAAGAGAGCACTCTTACTTAGCTTAAATATTTCGTAAGTATATTACCCAGAAGTAAAAAAGCCCTGAGTTTCCATGACTGAATACAACTGCCGTGTAAGTGGAGGGAATAGACCACACTGCCACATTACACGTCCCTGAGAATGGAAGCATTGTAGTGAGTAGTAGCACTAATGGGAGAGTAAGGAGAAAAGAGCAGGACCAGGCAACGGCTTATACTTCATATCTTCCAGTCACTATGCAAGTATTAACCGAGGATGAGAAGTTGGCTTTGGGCTGGAGCAGGGTTGTCTGTCTTCATTTCTCCTTTAGCTCCACCTGAGCATTGCAAATTGGCTCAGCCCAGCTTGATTATCAAGCTTCTTCGATGTGTAATGGATATTCTGTCAACACCATGTACTCAGACACTGAAAGTCAGTATTACTTGATCAAATTCTCATTACTTTATTTGGCTGAGTGGAGAGTTTTTGTCTCTCAGCCCCATTGTTGTTGCCACCAGACCAAACTCCTTCATTGGACACCACACAGTTCTCATGAAACATAACTTTTATGATCTGCTAAATCCGAGCATAATCCATCCCTAAACTTACTGGCCTCATGTTAACCACATCTGATTTGGATGCCGCTAGGGGAACAGAATCTAAAAACACTCTAGAAGAAATCATTTTCAATAATGCCACAGCCCGCATACAGCACAGGAATCCAATTTCAGAGGAATTTCCTCTTTGGCAAAGGAGGAGTTACTCTACATGTGTTAGTTTTTCCTATAATATTCATGAACTCCCTCAGGTCTATGCACAAATCTTTTGATTGCAATAAAGGCCATAATGTCTGGAAGCCGTCCCTGACAAAATTGAGTGGAGCGTCCTTGTGACAACCCAAGCCATTACAATTCTTTTGAAGTGCAGCTGCAGTGCCATGACATCATGTCAATGTAGTCATTTGCACTGTTTGTTCTGAAGGCTGGTGGTGCCTCACAAACTGGCCTCCTGCTCTTCTATCCAAATCACAAATGATCAAGGACATATCCTGGATGAGTAAGATTTGTAAGAATGTTAAGACAAGCACTGGAAAAACAAGAGGACTTCATTTTTTGATAGCCAAGGTTGAAATATAAGCAAAAGGTCCTCGAGAGTATGCTCGACAATGAGCTGTGCCTTTGTGTCAGCCCCAGGGAAAGATGAACAGGAGAGATCCAACCAACCCTGACAGGATGCTGGGGTTTTCTTGCCATTGTGTGTTCTACTTTAATAGCCCACCTCGCATGCAGTAAGGTAGCTTGCAGGATGGATAATGCCACCTGCAATAGAGCTGTCAAACCACACCTAAACTTTGGAAGCTTGATTTGACAGAGAATTTCATCAGGCAAACATCTCTGGGTTCCTGCATGGGAGTGTTACGTTGCTGCTGTCCAACTCTCCTCCAGTGCCATAAGTTCAAGAGAGGGCCCTTTTCCCATTGAGGCAGAGGCAATCTGGTAACGACGTCAGCCCAGAGCTCATTTTCTACACACACTCTGTCTCAGCATTGCCATTCTTCCTAAACCAAACTTTTGCCACCCTTGAGGTTTATTAGTATGGGAGTAAGTAGGCAGGTGCTATTTAGGAGGAACCTATTGCTCCCTGATCATTCTGGTAGCAAGGCTGAGGCAGGAAGTAGGTTGAACCTTGAATCTAATAAATCTTATTTTCAAATGCATAAATCAATCCCCTCACATTTCACTTCACAATCCAAGCAGCCTTAATTCCAGGAAGATCCTGAAATGTCTACCTGGTGCTTACTTTCCTGCTAGCAAATTGTTTATTTCCCTTTATGCTTTTCATGGTGCCTTATTGCAGAGTTCTGATCGACAACCTGCAGGCTGCACTGGACGCCCAGTTTGACAGCAAAGCTCGTACCACCAGACACAGCTATGAGAAGTACAACAACTGGGAAACGGTAAAGTCTAGAAGTTTACCAGTTTATCAGCTCGGTACCTTAGCCTCTGTAGTCAAAATGGCTTCTGATATGCTTGCAGCCTTCTTCCCCTTTCCTCTTCTGTTCCATCCATTAATATGATAACTCCTTCTCCAAACTCTCCTTCCTCTTCTCCTTGACTGCTCATTACTGAGTTAATCTGTATAACCCATCCCCCTACACCTACTTCCTCTACTTCTGCTCCAAGTGCTGCAAAGAAACTCTGGCAGAAATCCAATGACCAGGCTGACATGCTTCACTAGTAATTGCTCTTTCCTGTTTACTCCTTCTCCCATCTCCTCTGCTAAAAAACTTGATTCCATTCCCTGCCCCAATTATAGCTCTTCATCTTCCATCATAAGCTCTCCCCTCCTCCCTCTTTTTTTCACAGCCATGCTCATTTTTCCTGACACGTAATCTTGACCATGTCACTCTTCACATCTTTGCAGTGGCTCCTTATCATCCATTCCATCACAGTTCTCATACTTAAAAGTATGACAATCTCCCTTTCATGTCTTTCCTTGCAAAAATCTTTCATTTTTGTGCCGATCATTGCCCACTAAGCACCTGTTACATTTTCAAACAAGAAAACTTGTATTTCCTCTCCAGGTGGTATCTATAGAACATACACAGAACTAATAAATTTTCTTCCACCAGACCTCCCCCCCCCCCCCCCCCCCCCCTCCAAAAGTCTCCTTTTACAAAGCTATTTAAAATTAAGAACAAAAGCTCCTCTGACTCTGCAAAGGTTATTGGCATGCAAAAAAACACCAGCATCCATAAGGTCAACCATTATTTCTAGTATTTCCTTGCCAGTTTGTCTAGATCTCTCTGCTGTTTCCTGACTTTTTTTCTTAGTTCATAGATAGCTCTTTGGGCATGAAATGCTTTTTTGTGTGGATGTGACAACTTTTTCGTGAGCTGCTGAAGGCACCTGTAACAAAGGGAATCTGCTCCAATATTAAGATAATAAAGGCTGTTATAACTTCCCATAAATAATAAAAAGAATGAAGGAGATATTCTTTCTTTTGTATCTGGCATTGGTGGACTGTTCCTACAAATCCCTGTCCAGCACTTCTGTCAGTAATTCAAGAATGATGATGAATAAGAGAGCCATGAAACTGAAAAACATTACAACATGTAGAAGATTTAAGGCATTCAATCCACTTAGCTTAACAAGAAAAAACAGTTTTCTTTTGTTAAGAGAGTTTAAGGGGTGACAAGGTCATAATTATATAGGGTCAGCATTCAAACGGTTTTGTAATCCACCAGCCATACTCCAATGATGGGTTTAGATAAATTCATACTAGAAAATCTTAATTCAGACATATAGCTCTAGTACAAGTAGGAATTAATTCTTAGAAATCTACAAACTGTATTAAATATTAGGTCAAGTTAGATGCTCAGAAGGACCGTTCTGGCTTGAAGTCTGTGAATTAATTAGTCTGGACCTGAGGAACAGAGACATCAGCAAATTTAACCTCCTTATTAAACAGATAGCTGCTTGGACTGCTGATATTGCTGCTCAGAACCCAGACCTTGTCTCTCGCAGCGTAATTGGGGAAACATACGAAGGACGGCCAATGTACCTTCTCAAAGTAAGTGCTTTGATTTTTTTGTGCCAGACTTTTTCTCTACTAACCTCCACAAGATTATGATGTCTATTAAAACAGCAATGATGCTAAGCTAGTAATATACATTTTGCAGAAAATCTAATACATTTTGTTCACTACCACGATTTTTTCAACTTTTAAGATTTTTTTTTTTTAAAGGGGCAAAATGAATTAACAGAAGTTCAGATACATAAATTCAACCACACTCCTGAGAGCTATCTATCTGAATAATCATCTACCTTTATGTTGTCTCCATCTGTTGTTTGTAAACCCATTTACTCTAAAAGGACCTATAAATGTCAGTCTCTCTAGCAATAGGCAACAAATTTGTACCTTCATCATATATAATTTTGTGCTGGTTTTGGCTGGTAGAGTTAATTTTCTTCACAGTAGCTAGTATGGGGCTATGTTTTGGATTTGTGCTGAAAACAGTGTTGACAATACAGGGATGTTTTCGTTATTGCTGAGCAGTGCTTACACAGAGTCAAGGCCTTTTCTGCTCCTCACCCCACCCCACCAGCGAGCAGGCTGGGGGTGCACAAGGAGTTGGGAGGGGACACAGCCGGGACAGCTGACCCCAACTGACCAAAGGGATATTCCATACCATATGACGTCATGCTCAGCAATAAACTAGGGCGAAGGTGGGCCGGGTGGCTGCTCCTCGGGGACTGGCTGGGCAACTGTTTTCATTTGCATCACTTGTCTTTCTTGGGTTTTATTTCTCTTTCTTTGTTATTTTCCTTTTCATTACAATTTTTAATTATTATTTTTATTATTATTATAATATTTTATTTCAATTATTAAACTGTTCTTATCTCAGCCCATGAGTTTTCTCACTTTTACCCTTCCAATTCTCTTCCCCACATCCTGCTGGGGGGGGAGTGAGCGAGCAGCTGTGTGGTGCTTAGTTGCTTGCTGGGGTTAAACCACGACAAATTTTTTGGCGTAACTCTTATGAACAAATAAGATACGATGACTTAAATAAAGGTGAAAGGATAAAGATTACTTGCCCAAAATTGCATAAACATTTACAATAACATATCATTCACGCAAACAAGATCAACTCTTAGAGACACTACAGGAAATAAATCAACAGTGCAGAATAATCAAATAATTGGGGGGCGGAAGCTTATCTACATTAATAAAAATGAAATTATTAAGAGTCTATTGTTTTAGCTTGAATATCATGGTCAGCTACAGCTGAGAGCACTCCACAGATTTCCATTTAATCAAGAAATGCTATATTTGTATAAAGTTTGACTTTTTAGGTCAGCAAGCTGACTGCCTTGTTCTGCATACAAATTATTTTGTTCAAGACCTGGGTTTTTTGTTGGTTTTTTTCCTAGATGGGAAAAAGTGGTCCAAATAAGAAGGCCATCTTTATGGATTGTGGTTTCCATGCAAGAGAGTGGATCTCCCCTGCTTTCTGCCAGTGGTTTGTGAAAGAAGTCAGTAAGCTTAATGATGAAAAAATATTTTACGAAATGCAACTATGTTTAAGAAAATCTTAAGTAAGCAGCAAGAGCTGAGGCCACAGCAGATTGCCTTTTTACCTCTAAATACCTGTCCACACATCCCTTCTCTCACCTCAGATGGTTAGGGTGTAACTACTTAAACCAGATCTTAATGGTTGGACCTGTAATCTTTCAGCAGCTTAAGACTACCTGAAAGCATGTGTAAGAGGTACTGACAACTACAAGGACTACTTACAGTCTATAAATTTCTTTTTGCACCTGTAGTCAGAGAAAGGTGAGAGACAAGCAAACAGGTCTAGTAACACTATAAACATAGTCATGTTCTTTACATAGTCATCAGGAGTAGGGAATAACAAAATTCAAGGGCACATCAGAAGGCATCTGAATGCATGTCAGAACAGCCGTCTTCCTACAGCGTTAGAAGCTGTATTCCCTGCAACCAGCTTTACTCAGTAAGGCAAGAGAGAGGGTGGAAACCTACCCTCAGCTAAGCACAGAGTGCACTGAGGAAATGTACCCAAGAGAGGAGGAAGAGTATAGATGAAGCTCCCTAAACTCCACTCAGGAAGAGGGAAATGCATATACATCCCTTTGAGCTGCCACTTCAAGTTGTACGGAATGGTCTCTAAAACATGAGACTATATTCAGGAAAGAGCTGCACAGGTGAAGTTAGCTTCGCTTCAGGCTGGAATATTTGAGGCCTTGAATTAAACAATTTTATCTCCTTTATCTTTTCCTTCTCCTCACCACCAATATAAAGCAGGTGGGAGTTATCAAATGCCACACAGTCTTCTCTACAGAGAAGAGGTATATTCCTCCTCAGTGGGGGGAGATCAGTCAACTTAGCAGAACAACTCATTGATTGAATCTCAAATTTTGTAAGAATTTCTGCTTCAAGATTAAAAAAAAAACAAACCCAGAAGCAGCAGCTGGGATTTAAAACCCAAGTAAAGGAAAGCCAAAGTACGTGAGTGAGCCATGCTGGCAGAGGCACTGGTGGCAAGTATAATCTCAGTCTTATCAGACAGCCATGCGGTTTTGTGTAGGGAGCAGTGGAAATTGAAAGTGGCATCTCAGTGGAGTCAATGGGAATGTGATTTCATTATCTCCTAATAAGGCTGCAGACAGTATGTGCCACCATTTTTCTCTTAGCAATTCACGTCACTACAGCTGTCACTTTCACTGTCTGGTCACTTAATTCATGGGTATACCTGACACCAGCAGTGGCTCTGCTCGGTGGATCCAAGTGTGGATAGGCAGAAATGCTTTAAAAGTGCAGTCCTCTGAGTGTCATCAGCGGTTCACTTGGGATTGCTTCTAGACATAAAAGTAAAAAGAAAACTAGAGAAAAACATGAGCAAGGTGGATTGTTATATGTATCTCCAAAAAAACCAAGCATAAAAAACCAAAACAGGAAAAAGTAAGTTCTAGCAATCTGAAACTGCTTTTCTAGATTCTACATCCAACCTTCCCACTTGCTAGTTACAGGACAAAAGATGCCTTTCTTCATTGCATTGCTCCCTGTCTTGTCCTTTATATCTGTGTAGAGTAAAGGAAACATGGGTGCAACATACTTCTTAGAGCAAATTTCCATGATCGTTGCATGCTCCCTTGACACCGATATAAATCTGTGAACAAGCATACAAAGTGCCAGGCCATGAACAACCAGGATAGGCAGGATAGGCAGGATAGGCAGAAGTTCTTATGATGTTTGTTATTCAATGTATGTCTCTGGAAATGTGCAGGGAAAAATCTGCCTCCCTGTGAATATGTGCATCCACAGCATTATGACTGGAAATGTGTAAGAATGTTCTTTGGAAATATTCTCTATAATTTTGGTTATTGATGAAATTTCTCTGCACAACAGACATAAAAAATGGGAATAATGATTCTTCCTTCTCACATAAATTAAACCCAAACCTTTAAGGTAACAGGATGTAGGGAGAATATATGGACAGGAACTTTGCTCTGTCTGTAAACAAGAAGCTAGTAGATGGAAATCTCTTTCCAGTGATTTATTATCCTGTTCAAAATCAACATTGCTTTACCATATAATTTATCTACGAGAATAAGATGGCTTTCTAAGAGCAGTGTGGTTTGAGTCAGTGTAAATCCTCTAAGTATATGTAATATCAGAGCTGCCATATCACGTGGTGGAGTGACGTAGATGACTTTGCCCACCACATTCATTAATTCCTGATCCAGACCCAGGCCTTTAAATACACACAGGAGATACAGATCTATGAAGGCATCATCAGCTTTTTCTACTTTTCTCCAATTAGACTGTTGAGACCTATGGAAAAGACACTGTCATGACCACACTTCTCAACAGCTTGGACTTCTATGTTTTGCCTGTTGTTAATATTGATGGTTACGTTTACGCTTGGACAAAGGTAAGTACATTCTTCTTCCTCAAGAAGAGTATTGCTGGAAAAGCCAACTGTTAAAACTTTCTCTTAGTTTTGATCTGTGCTTCACCATTCTGTTTCAGGATCGCATGTGGAGAAAGACACGCTCTAAAAATGCTGGTGGGACTTGCCTTGGTACAGATCCCAACAGGAATTTTAATGCTGCCTGGTGCAGTAAGTGTCTCCTAACAATAGCTGCAAGCAATCATACAGAGGTGCAATAGCCAAGACGCTTAATTATGGATTTTCCCTACCTGATGGTTGGTCCAGCTCAAGCTTAAGTGAAGACCACCAGTATAGCATTGTGGAGTAGCTTCTGTTCAATCTTTGGAGCAGTTTTGTGCAAAAAATAGACTTTGGTTACTCGTGTCATCAGTATGGCTACTTCTATGAACATACATATATACACACGCATGCATGTATATACACATATATACACTTACACACATGTGTACGCACACAGGCACATATATATACACACACACACACACTCCTATGAGTTCAGAAGAGAAACCAAAAGAGTTTTCTTTTGGTTGGTTTAACTCGGTGGAGAGGGTCTCTTTTGAGTGGTTTCCACTTGGCTGTTTCCTGGAAGTGTCCTAGAAATGGGGGAGATACGCAAGGAGAGGACTGGTAAGTACTGAAGCAAATCAATATCCCAAATCACTTACATAATATAGCGCTTTACATCAATACTCTTGTTCTTCCAACTATGCACACTGTACAGGGCATATTTATTTAATGCCATGTCATGTTGTCCAGTGTCTTAACTATGCAATAAAATATTCTCTCCTCTGATATGGCATGTGTGTCAGCAGGATTTCCAAGGCTTACCTACAAAAGTGGTGTAACATGACTCTCCTAACAACCAACTTTTTTCATTAAATACTCATTAAATTCATTTTTCTTCCCAGCTCTTGGGGCCTCAAAAAACCCCTGTGATTCCACTTACTGTGGCTCTGCACCTGAGTCTGAAAAGGAGACCAAGGCTTTGGCTGATTTTATTCGTGAACATCTTTCTACAGTCAAGGCATACTTGACGATTCACTCCTATTCCCAGCTGCTACTGTTTCCTTATTCATATACTCAGGAATTACCATCAAATTACGAGGAACTGGTAAGTCTCTTTGTCATTTTGACATAATGAAAAGAATAAGTAAAAATCATCACTTGCTATTTAGGTCCATTTAACTTCGAGCAGTTTCTTTAACATCTGGAAAGAATCTGTACTGCCAGTTTTTGAAAATGCTTCAGTTTTTCATAGCAAGAAGAAGGGAAACCGTGATGGCTTCAAGACAGTTCAAGCACATGATAAACTTAAGAGCCTTATTTAATTTCCACATTCACAATGAATTTGCCGTAAGGTCAGGTCTGTCTTCCAGTCATGCCACACAGAAATCCACTACGCTGTGCAGCACTGCTTCTTCCTGACTGAAAAGGTTGCTGTGTATGTAGCTTTAATACATTACATAGAAACATTATGCCCTGTAAGTCAAGCTAACAGCTTGACAGATTGTAATAACTATGAAATGACTGAACTGGTATCATCAACAGCAGAAAAGGACCTCTGTCTACCACTTCCTACCAAACCTTAGCTCTCACTCAAGTAAAATGGTGAAACTCCTGTTGATACAGGTTCAGGATGACGAGGCAGTTTTTGTCAAAAGCATAATTAAAAACAGTTAGATACAAAACAAGGTAAAAAGTTTCAGTTCTGAGGCCTTTCTAAACAGTTCTGGATTCAAACCCAACTTTTATTTGGAAGAGGAGAGGATGAATGTGGTGTTTTAAAGGACAATGCCTCTTTTATTCATCCCAGAGAAAGGCCACACCCTAATGCCATTTAAGTAAGATAACAACAGTCTGGAATCTATTTTTTTTATCCTTAAAAACAGAGAGAGGGGTTAAAACTATTAAATGTGTATAAAAGTTGTAAACATTTTATAAGGCCAAAAATCAACAATCATGAATAATAAAATTACTTCAGTTCTCTGGCATATTAGCAATTAGAAGCTGTTGGCAGGGAAAACAACATAGCAAAACAAAACAAACAAATCTTGATTCCCCCTCTTTCCTGGATGCTGTCAAAAGTCCAAGGCAACAACACTGTGTGTTGCTCTGCTGTGCAGGTTTGACAGATTTATGAGTGCTCCCAAATAGATGTCATGATTCTGAAGCACAAATACAAACTGGGGCCAACAGTGAAGTTTCTTGTTACATTTTTTACAGCTTAAAAGAGAGAATAAAATTAAGATTAAGATTTTGGTTTCTTAATTTATATTCCAGAAATTTTTAATTGTAATTATTCCAGGGAACTGTAGTAATTTCTTGTCTTCAGTTTTTACAAAAGCTTCACATTTCACACATTGCAGTTCAGTCTAAAGTAATAAAACAACACAAAACCCTTGAAGCTTCTTTGTTGTCAAGATCACAAAGTTCCCATGTGTTAAAAATTTGCATGACATTCTGCCCAATTTTTTGAATCAAGAGCAAATGTGATGAAACATAACAAAATGTACAGCATGTTTCTCACAGTATTAAATGAAAAAAGTTTACATTGACAGCTCATTATTAAAACAATCCTTAACAATAAGAAAGAACCTATGTGCTTTTCTATGTTTTCAAATTCTTTTATTAAATTAAACTTTTATATTAGCAATGTTCTATTCTAATACACAGTAAAATTTATTGAATCACCCATACTAAGGTTCTACAATTTTATCAACAAAAACTCTCCTTTCCTGCCATAGAGGACAATTCTGCTATTACCATTCAGCATAAAAAATAAATAGCTCAGGAATTCAGGCTATATATTTCTCTTCAACCATTTGATTTCACTTTGTAAGTTAGTCTTTCTAACATCACTTTATCCTATATTTTAAATTGGGCACACTGATCCCAGAGGGAGTTCCATTATTTTCCACTACAAAGCAATCACAAATCTCACCACCATGACAAGGTGACCTTGTAAGTGTGTTTAACATCTTAATTAAGGGAAAATATTTCCTCTATTGGTGATCCCAACAAAAAGACAGCAGGATCCCAGAGGTGTTCAACTTGTGCAGTATCTGATTTTAACAAGGGAAGACTTCTTGCCAAAAATCCTTCTTTTGGAGAATGAGATCAGAGTATCACCCAATCAACATGGCCTGTAGTTGGGATAATTAAACAGAAAGGGCCTAATTCACTCCAATGTCAGTGAATTAAGTAGAAAGACTGACTTTAACAGGCTGTGAGTCAGGTTCGAAAGTGCAGCTTTTCAGGTTACTTCAAATAACTAAAACACATTCATTTAAGCTGTGACTAAAGAAAATTTAAGATTTTCAATCAACAATTGTACTTGCTTGAAATGAGACAGCTACAAAAAGAGGTATTATTTTGTATGCCAATTGTTGTGTTTCATGTCTAAAAGTTCTAAGTTTAGAATTTAGAGAAATGCTGAAGAATGAGAATCTCAACTTTTAACAGAAATTAAAGGCAAATAAAAGGGTCATAAATAATTTTGCAAATGAAGAAGCAAAATTTATAGCGCCATTATCTTATCTTAGATGTTATTTTTACTCTGACAGACCTAATAAATTAAAGGAAATATAGTTGCAATTTCTTATCTCTTTCAGTGAGCAACTGGACATGTGCTTAAACAAAACCTCACGTCTGCTTATCATTAACAACATTTTGCTCCATCGTATTTAGTTAAAGGTAGCATTAATACCATGGGGCTTATGCTGCATTCCAGTGTCTTAGATACAGGAAGGCACAAAAATTGAGTAATTTGAGATTGAAGACACTAAGTCTGCAGAAGAGAAAGATCTAGAGAATGCTTGTACCTTCCTTTCCTGCAAGCGTACTGAACAGTGTGTCCTTGGGGCTCAAAAGACTTTTTCTGTTCACAGCCTCACGAAATCACCAGAAGGCATAAAACTGTTCTGGTTTCGGTTTCTCAGGTAGAACAGGGCACTCTCAGAATCCCAGACATCCTTTATGCTCCCTGCATTGCTATAGCAAATCAGAACAACCTCAAAGTTACTGTAACTTACTTTGAGTCAGGGATTAGAACTATCCCTCAACCACCCCCAGCCCTGGGGTATAAAACATGACGTAAGTCACGTCTGTCCCTTCCTCCCCACAACTTCCCACTCCTTAGAGGCAAGAGGATCTCTGAGGATCTCAACCCCACAGGTCACAAGTATTTTCCCAAAACTTTTCTTCCTTTATTCAGGGTTGTTGTTTTGTTCCCCACCCCCCAACACTCCCCAGGGTGTTGCACAAAACTTTCGCTGTTATCCAAACAGCACTTGAACAACAAAAATAAAAACACCCAAGACAGGAAAATCTAGGTCAGGAATTTCTCAGAAGTTACACAATATTCTTGTGATGACACCCTGAAAGAAATATGTACTCCTTTTGGTGAATCACATGTTGCCTGCTTCATAATCCTCTTGACTTATTCTTTACTATACCCTGGAGTGTTACCCTGCACACAGAATACACACTTGAATCCATCTCCTACAGAGAACAGAAGCATTAGCTTTTCACAATTAAAAAACGTGCTTGGCAAGACCAGTATCTCTCCACACCCCAAAAAGATTCTTTTCATCTTTATTTTACTATTCACTTTTTTGTCCTCTTGCAATAAAGAACTCTGTATTTAATCACACTTTTCATAAACAGTTCAGCCCATATTTTTTGATCAGTTCGTATTTTGGCCTTAGCTTCCTAATAGGTCACCCTATGCTTTCCTCATTTTCAGCAGACAAATCTAGCTTTATCAATTCCTGTTTGTATTTGAATTGGCTCTGAGGTATGATTTGATAGAGCAGAGGAACGTGCATTGTGCCCTGCCTTCCTTTCCAGGTTCAATTCCATCTCTCAGTTAAACAACAAACTCAGCACCAAAAACATGTCTGCAGCCAGCTCATACTCATTGTCAGATTAATGTATGTGTATTATTACAGTTCGGCAGGCTGCAGAACATTATATTAATTTACAACCCAAGATAATTTTCTAGACATGGGATTTCACTTTGTATTACTTGAATGTATACTGGCCACATTGGTTACTGTTTTGGCTCACCAAAATTCACCTTCCATAGTGGGTTGGTCTAGCATTTCATTTCCTCTTGAGTGCTTAAAATAGGATATAGTAGAAAGTGGAGATATACCCAGAGTCTGTGCAGCCTGCAAGAAGAGTGAATTTCAAATATATTGCATGACTTTGTGAATATCAGTGTGATTATTTAGCCTGATGCCTGGGAGCAAAGTCTTTTCACTCCTGACTGTATTCCTGAATGTGTTTAAGATATACGAAGCCCTGTGGGTAAGATTTTTTGAACAGCAAAAATCCTATCGTCTAAAAGACTGGGACATACCAATGAGGAGTTGCAACCTATGCTGTTGTTGTATCTGTGCTGTTGCAAACTCCTGTGATTGTACTACTTGTTACAAGTAAATATTGTTAAAGTCAACTGGGAAGCACAATAAACAGGAAAGTGGGCAGAAAAGCAATATTTGGAATTGGTTTCACAGCTCCTCCAGCGAGTTTGCCACAACAGATGTCCCGCAACAGAACTGCTCTGTATTGACAGTCTTAAAATTGTGAAAATGATGTTTTTAGTAGCAGCATCTTCTAGAGGAAGCTCAGGTATGAATCTGGCTGAAAGACAAGAGTCTCCAGCAGGTGTAGGGCACATTCACCTTAACTCAGTCACACTGGAAACCCTCTCACCAGGGATCAATTTCTTAAACACTCTGTGAGACTGCCACAGAGAAACAGGCTTGCAAAGAAAAAAGAAGCATCATACTAAAGTCCTCCACTTGGCTGGATTTCCTGGACTCTTGGGGGACATGCTTAACTATGAGCATAACAACAGAATAGTGAACTAAATTACACATCAGTCATGGACTCTTCTGAGGGGAGTCTGTTTTTACTGGCAACACAAGAAGCCTCAGAAGTTTAGCTTCACTTGGCTAAAGCTAACTTTGCAAATAGCACATTTTCAGACTTTCATTACAAAGGAAGTTGAGGGTCACTTAGGTAGCACGTGAGACCGAGGTGAAGTGAAAATACAGTTTTCAGCCTCGGGCAAATCAGTCTGCAGTCCAGTGAGGGGAGAGCGCAAGAGGTCCAGTCAATCAGTGAAAAGGCTTCTCCAGATCACTGTCAGACTGTGAGGGCAAAGGGAGTTGTCCACATGCAGCAGCTGCATCATCAGCGTCCCTGAAGTGTTTCAAAACAGCCACAATTTGCTGGCAAATCTAGCCTGATGATACAAGAGTAAAATGAGGGAGATGCTCCTAAAAAAATTACCTATTAACACACAGAAGGTGCTTAGCCTGTTAATTTATCTTGTTAGTTCAAAACTCCAGAACTGGTGAGAAAGAGAAGCCAGTAACATATCCTTCATTAAAAGCTAATAACTGAAAAAATAGGTTTAAAGGTTGTGAATTATGTAAGATAATGGCAACTGAGAACACAACTCTGCTGTCTCACTGGCCCATACATTCTGTACACAAGATCAAGCAAAATATTAGTAATTGCTGTGTAAACACAGATGGGTGATCAGCGCAGGGAATACCACCTTCTGCTGAAATGACCAGCTCTGCGAGTTCAGCTGCGAGTCAGAAGCTGAAAAGCCATTTCTGCTCCCAGTTACAAGGTATTAATTTGGAGTTATTTCTAGGACTTCAGGGCGCCAGTTGTTTCTCTGCTACTATAACTCTCAGCAAAATTTTCCTTGCAGGGATTCTTAACAGTAAAAAAAACCCAAACAAACAAACTCCAAACAAACCACAACAATTCAGTTAAGCCAGTTGTGCAGAGAGATCTAGAAAATCACTCAACAGCAAAGAGTATCCTCAAAGGTCAAAAAAATACCTATTTTTCTCCTTGCAGCTGTATTCCAAATAACATACAGGCTTGAAAATCCAAGCCAGTTTTCAAAAGCTAAATATCACTTTCCCTTTTGGAAAATGTTGGGTGTTATTTATATACCTCTGCATAAATCTCCACGTTATTTCTTTTTTATGGATGGTTCTGAGTAATTGTGCTATTTAAAAAAAAAAAGAAAAAAATTTTCCTTGTATTTTGTATTTATACTCACAAGTATTTACTTAATTTTTATTATTCCTGCTGTTTTATATTATATTATTAAGAGGTGACTTTAGTTCCTATAAAGTTGAAAATTTTTTTTTTACCTTCAGGTTTTGGACTATAAATCTATTAGGAAAGCAAATGGTAGAGAGTCACTTAAATGAAAAAAATCAGATATCAAAACTTCTGATAAGTTTCATTTCATGATGAAGTCATAAATACTCAGTCATGTTTTTCACTTAGAGAGGGTCATTTAGAATACCACCTCAATCTCCAACCTGGAGAGCTTGAGGCAGCTGTTTATTTGGATTCCAGGCTCTTAACAGCTGGAAATCTCAACTGCTCTTTCTACAAATCTCTCCTTTTACAGCTTCCTGGCCAATAATACAAAATCCCTCAGGTAAAAAGATTTCCTGACATACTTTTTCTGGTATCTGTTCTGGTATGATTTAAAGCCGTCATTTGGCAGCTGAGTGAAAGGAATGCCCTATTCTTCCCAAAGAGAAGCTCTCTACCGTGCGGTTTACTAAAAAGAGAGCAAATACTAGTTACCAACAGGTCCATACATAGTATCAGACTATCTTTCCAAATTTAATTTCCACTTTGCATATATTTGAAAAGAGGAAGAATCAGTTTACATCTAAAAATTCGTTTACTGTTGAGAGAAGATTTGACTCAATCTCAGCTGCTGCTTAAAGGTATATATTATAAACAAAAGACAACTGAAGAAAACATGGTATCACTAGCAGATAGTAGTCTCCAACCTCTACAATTCCCTCAACGTGTGTGAAAAATTATTCTGGATTTTAGAATATCAGCTTGTTAAGGGATTAAAAAACCCCAGCCAAACAAAAAAAAATCCAACACTGGAGAGAGCTCAGCTACCCCAATTGCTCTGAATCCAAGATTGTGAAATGCAAAGCAACAACATTCTTCCTACAATTGTTTGTGTTTGGACAATAGAGAGGCCAGAAACCAAACCCCACATGCAGGTACAGCCAATGTTATAGGTGGAAGGACAAGCTTCAAATACTCTTTGGTCTGCCTTGTTTAAATAATCTTAACGTGCTAAATGACCACAAATTCCTACAGCAAACTCCCATAATTCTAGAATGTTCAAAATCCAGCATTCAGCAATGGGGAAACACTTGCAATTCTGCAATGAAGTAGGCTGCCAGTGCTAATGCAAACATATTTTGATGCTGTTTTGTAGAAGCTAAGAAAGCTTTCTCACTTAACTAAGATTTTCTAAACACATTGTCCAATATGCCTTTTTGAGTAATTCACAGGAACACTTGAAGCATTAGGATGAACAGAGAATATTTTACAATATATCTTCCACTGGGAAGTAAGCCAGAGTATAACCTACAGAGAAAGAAGGGGCTTGAGAAAATTCCTGGAATAGTAAGCCATTCAGCTGCAAGCTATAAAGAAAGATATGGCAACCCATTGCTTATTCTTATACTGAACATCTGCTTTCAAAAATCATTCATATTTATCATCTGTTAGTAATAGTTTTCATGTTTTATTACCAACATGCTGTATAATGAAGAACTGGAAAAGCCACACGTTCCAAAGAAAAGTCTGTAATTTTCCTTAATGCAAACATACAAAGCTTCATAGTACTATTGATGGGCCTGATCCAACCCTCACTGAAATCAGTGGGAGTTGAATGAGTCCCTCTGTGCACAGGAAATGAGTTGAAATTAATGAGACTACATATGGTTCCAGGGTAATGTATGCCTTTTCTGGCTGTTAATATTTATAAGACCTTAATCTGCTTCCACTTGTATCAGTGTTCAACTCCACTGACTAAGCTGACTCTACTCTGAATTTATAGCTGCATGAATAGAAGGAAAAGAAAGGCTATTGTATGTTTGCAATTTACTGTATCAAGTTATTACTATTCTCTAAGATTCTCTTATCTCTAAATCAGATTCCTTATTTAGTTTTAATCTCGTACAAGTTTCTTCTACGTACAGAAAATCCTGTACCTATTGTCCCCTTACCTATCCAAACTATACTGGACTATACAGCAGGCTGTACATCAATAGAGCAATACAAGGACTGGACTATACTCCATTAAAACTTGGAGAACGAGTTCTTTACTGATAAACTCTTTTCACAACAACAGGACAAGCTGTGCCTTGTCAGCTACTGACATCTAGTCATTCTGAGAGGTGAACAACAGTTTTCAAATAAAACCTTCTCAAGCACGGCTTTTCAGTTTATTCAACAATGTATTTGCTGAATTTGACTCAATCTCAGCTGAATGTATTCAACAATGTATTCACTCAGAAAGCTTCTGAAAATCTGCATTTATCATTCTTTTCCTACAGAATTCCATTGCTCATGCTGCATCCAAACAGCTGGCCAGTTTGTATAATACCAAATATACATATGGCCCAGGAGCTACAACAATCTGTAAGTACTGGCCTAAATATACTAGCCATCTAGGTTAAGTGCTGCTAAGACTACCAAATGCAGTTTTCTAGTGATTCTTGTTCCTATTCCTAAGTAGTCCGCTTCTTTCTTCACCCGCATATACTCAGAGGTATATCTGCAATCTGTCATTTCTAAAATATGGGATGATATATTGCTTAAGGATCCCAGGGAGTGTGTGACACCCTGGACGGTAAAGTGATGTGGTAAAGTGTTTAGGAATTCATGTGCATAGCATGAATTCTTAAATCATACACAGCTTAGATTTAAACATAAAAATCTCAACCTGAGATTTTCTGCATTTCCAGTATCTCCAAGGCAAAGTGAAAAGATGATGTGAATCGTAAAGAATGGCTTCAACCACTCTAGCAACACAGATAATTATTTCTTTTACTTTGCATTACAGTCTGAGAAACGTACTAATTACAATTCCATTCTTGTACCCTTCTTGGGAACTCAGCTGTCAGGATATGGCCTTTGCAGTGTCAAAAGCCGAGCTGAGGTTGCCATATCTAGATTTCTAGAACTTTAATATCTCCTATATTTAAGATCTCTTAATTTACTTAAATATGGAAACTAATCTCTTTTCCCTATTTCTCTTTCCTTAAATAATTTAAAAATCCTTTAAAAAACAGTTTCTCCCAATTTTTAGAATATTTATGGACATTTTTCCTTTAAAAATGTTTTGGTGATTCTTAGCAATTCTGGAGGCTCCTTCATTAGCAAAAGAGACTGCCTTCATTGTACCAAAGTACTGGAAAGGGAGGGTCCTGAAGAAAAAGACGGAGCTGATATCCCAGATCTGCGGTTCTTTCAGATCTGTAGGAACCTCAAAAAGCTACCCAGTGAGAGGGTATTTGCTTCTGATACCAAATCTTTATAAACAACCCCATGCAAGCATGCCATTCTCCTGTTCCTTAGACATTCCTCCCATGGTCTCCCCACAATATTGACAAGGAGGGAGCAGTTTAGCTTGTTTACATTTGCTTGCATGCATCAGCTGGAACGAAGCTCACAAATGGCCTAAAATCACAGAAGCTTTTCCACGAGCAGGAAAAATCAATCAGTCCACTGAATATTCCTTTTTATCTGTCCTTTCTGCATTTCTGGCTACGTGACTTGACTCCAAAGTATATCACATTTCAATGCGTAGCCACACTTTTCCAGTTAAGCTTTATTTTATTTCTTTATCAACAGATCCTGCTGCAGGGGGCTCTGATGACTGGGCTTACGATCAAGGCATCAAGTACTCTTTCACTTTTGAGCTCCGAGACACTGGTAGATATGGTTTTATTCTCCCTGAATCTCAGATAAAGCCAACCTGTGAAGAGACTTTACTTGCTGTTAAATATATTGCCAATTATGTCCTTGAGCACTTGTATTAGAATGGAGTTCTAAAAACTATTAAAGAAGGCTTTATTCAAAGATGCCTTCCTTTTTATTCTTCCCTAACAATAGGGTTTTATTTCTCTTTACTTAATGTTCTTAGTCATATCCTTAGTCCATCATAGGTCAATAGAACTACAAGTTTGTCAAGAGAAATTATATCTTTTATTAAAGCAACTGATATAGTCAGGGGGGTCTAAAAAGAAAGAGCACAAGAAGCTTAATCAACTTAAGGTAAAGGCTGCCTTAATGATTAAAATCATCTTTACACATAGCAGATGGGCAGAGCATTAGAACTTACACAGCCTGGATGCTAAACAGAATGAAAACAGCTAGGTGATTCATATAAATGCACTTTCATCCAACTATTCATTGCCTTAATGGCAACAGTAGCAAGGAAAAGTTCACATCACATACTTTTAAAATGATGTTAGCTGTGACATGCTCTTGTGAATTTTCTCAAAACCCACCCTGGATCTGTCCCACCACTGAAAACTCGTTTGGATCTGAGGTCACTGCTAGTCTGATCTGAACTCGGTGCTGAAGCTTATAATTACTGTTAGTTTTAAAGACCAAGACTTGATACAAATCATGCTATAAACTACCCTGCATTTAAGGCTCTCACACTCACTACAGTAGCATCTCTCAAAATATTCTGAGTCCTGGTACTTCCTGGGGCCCCACATGTTCCTACTGTCATGAGCAGAAGAATCATAAACAGCCATAAAGACTAAGTCTGGTGATAAATGATTAACTGTTTCTTTCATGAGAAGCTGTAAAGAATTATCCCCTCCCTAGCAATTTTCTGTACAGGTAATGTGGGTCTGATTGGGTCAGAGTGAGTGAGAGTGATAAATAGCCACTCTGGGCAGCTTTCTCATGCAGCTGCAGAAAATGCGTTTGGCATTTATTAATGCTGTTTAGAGCTTGGCTAATATGGGGGACACTCTGCAGAAAGATGGGAAAAAACCTTATGTCAACACAGAACCTGGCTGATCTCCCTGCCATTGCTGGAAGCTCTTCAACAGGGACTTCCGCTGTCCGTTGGTGCTCCTGGAATTAGCACTATTTCTGGCAGGTCCCTAGCTGATGCACTCAAAACAGCATGAAATGCATCTTACAGAGAAAATGGTTCTCCCAAGAAAATCACCAAATTCAGACCTGTCAAAAACTATGTGTTCTCCTTTTTTGCCTCCTCTCTACGGAGGGAAACAGAAAGACAAGGTCCAATTTAAAATGACACTTTCATGTATAAGAAAAAGAAAGGAACACATCCATTAGCCCACTCCAATTAGCCCAGCAGCACTCAGATTAAACTAGTCCTCACACAACTGATCCATCTGGTTTTGATCACTGGTGAAACTGAACCCATGTGTGAAAGTAGCACGTACCAGTAAAAAGACATGTCATTCTGTTTTGCAACAGAAGTGGGGGGAAGGATATTCAGCGTTACTAAAAACAGCACAGGATGCAAGCAGAACATACCAGCCAGAGCTAAAGATGTCACAAAGGGCAGGAAAATAAATTACTTAGAACATAAAATATTTTGGCTAATTTTAACTAAGTATTAACAACCACCCAGGGACTATCCTGACTATAGCTGTATTATTTGGGAATATATTACAGGCCTTACACTGACTGCAAGGTGAATTGTTGATACTCGGCACCATTCATTATTAGGAAGGCTCTTTGTAAGACTGCAGGCACCGAAACACACAGTTACAAATACAGCTGAGGGGTAGGTCATGGCACCCAGCAGCTCCAACAGTGTTAGGGTTACCCCGGTTAACTTAAAACTGTGACTCCGAGACAGAATATGGCACACGTTTCGTAGCTCTGACATTCACAAAGTCAAATCACAGCAAGGCAGTGATATGCAGCTTTTCTGTGCCTTCTCCACAGAAGGCACTCACTAGCACCTCTGGTCAAATTACATAGATGCAGAGAAGAGGAGCAATTAAAAGTGATATATCATTCATGCAGCTTGGAACATAAAGAATATACGGGAGAAATTGAAGCAGGAAAGGACATTCTGCTAGCAGGTAAGCTGTTACAGCAGAGACACTGAAAGAAAACATGGAGAGGAAGCAAAGGTTCAGCAACAAGTCACAACGCTTCACATTTCAGCATTGCTTTCAAAAAACATAGAAAATCCACATGCAAAACTGATTGATAACATATTTTCAAAGACGCCATCATAGTTATTTGGAACCAATTCCTCAGTTATGAAATAGTTCTTACAGAGAACCAGGAGAGACACAGGAAAAGAAATAAAAACATATTATATGGATGATGGAGGTACATTTTGACATTTGTAAAACGAGGGCTTTTTCAACAATTCTAAAGAAAAATTTCCAGTGTTGTCCAAACTGAATCTTTTTCATGCTTTCTAAAACCAAATAAATCTGTAAAGGAACTGTAAATACTTTACCAATGTTAAAATATAAAGAGAATCCACCTCACAATCTGTGGTTTTGATTTTTCTTTAATTGCATAGTTTAAGCTGAGTCTTTACTGTGAACACTATAAGCTTACACTGCAGTTTTGTAGCATATAGGAATATTTTTAACCATAATTTTCAACCATAATTTTCATAAGTTTATGAAAAAAAAAAGCCATGAAAAAAACAGGGGAGTAACTCTGCAGCCCTGACATACCTGGGAATTTTGTACCAGCAATACGCACTCACAGCAAGGAAGGCTGGCGGTGTCCGGGGCTGCGTCAGGCAGAGTGGTGCCAGCAGGGCAAGGGAGGTGATCCTTCCCCTCCACTCAGCCCTGGTGAGGCCACATCTGGAGTGCTGGGTCCAGTGCTGGGCTTCCCAGTACAAGAGACAGGGACACACTGGAGCAAGTTCAATGAAGGGCCATAAAAATGATTAAGGGACTGGAGCATCTGTCATGCAAGGAGAGGCTGAGAGAGATGGGACTGTTCACCCTGGAGAAGTGAAGGCTCAGAGGGATCTTATCTATGTGTATAAATACCTGATGTAAGGGTGTAAAGAAGACAGAGCCAGGCTCTTCTCAGTAGTGCTCAGCAACAGGACAAGAGGTAATGAGCACAAATTAAAGCACGTGAAACTCCATGTGAACACAAGAAAAGACTTTTTTACTGTGCGGGTGCCCAAACACTGGAACAGGTTGCCCAGAGATGTTGTGGAGTCTCCATCCTTGGAGACGCTCAAAACTTGACTGGACATGGCCCTGGGCAACCTGCTTCAGGTGACCCTGCTTTGAGCAGGGGGTTGAACTGGATGGTCTTCAGTGGTCCCATCCAACCTCAACTGTTCTGTGATCCTGTGAAATTAATCTCTGCCTGATGCAGGTCAACCAAGGACTGAGATGAACAATTTCAGCTTTTCCTATTTGATTTATACTGCTCCTATAATTAGATAAATAGAAAAGGGGCATTCTGTTTTCTTGGTAAAGAATCACATCAAAAAGCTGCCATCTTTCTCATATTAAGCTATTGTTTAGCTGAATACATTCAAACAGTCAATTCATTTCAGTGCTCCAAAACTCAAAAGGGATTAAGAACTGATGAAGTGTTTTAAAGACAATGTACTGTCCATGTGCCAGGTCTCACAGGAGTGATATTGGAGATACCAGACCACTCACAGAAGAAATGTCCCTTCAGTACAGATCACAGCTGCAAAGGCCTGACAAAGGCAGCACTTACAAATTCTTGATTCTTTAACATATAAAGCAGGTAACTCACACACAAAAATGAATGAAGTACAGTAAGTCCTGACAGTTGTATGAGAGTTAAACACGTGCTTCTGGGAAGATATTTCCAAGTTTGCTCAAAGTTCTCAAGCCGCTGCTGACACATAGTGGTAATTCAGAGAAGGAAACTTTTGTTCTTAATGATCCAGACTCAACTGCCTCAAAAACTGTGCTAGAAATTAAACCTATGCTTAGAATGCAGCCTGTTCTGAACTCTGCTTTGCTGACATATGGCCTCAGCATGCTTCCTGTCACTTTAAATTTTTCCGAGGACAGATGTGGGCTGTGCATTGAAGCAGGTTGCCTCTGTGCTCCCCACTGCACTCGGAACAGCTGCATTACAGCTGCATACAGCCTTCTACCACAAGAGGAGAGAAAACAGCCGAATGCCGCTTTCGACATCGGGATTGCGTCCCTGTCCTTTACAGGAAGGATGCTATGCTACTTGCAGTAAAATTTGCAACCACAGAAAACAGGGAATTTGCTATCAATAAATGAATATATACAGCTTGGCCAAGAAATAGGGAAATACTGTAAAACATCTAAAACTTTTTCTTCAGATCTTTTTAAACAAAGCACCCCAGTTTCTTGGTAAACACTCAGGTGTTTTCTTTCTGCATTTAACAGAAGACCTAAGATGCTTAACTCTGGAGTCCTTCAAGGAAAGTATGAATCACATTGCTTTAACATAAAATCAACTCCAAATTTCCTGGCTTCATATGGAAAAAATAAAAAATTCATGTTTCTCTTTAAAACATTAATACATTAGGCTGTAAGAACCAGCATAAAGACTGTAATGAAGAAAAAAGGAAAACAGTTCAGGAGTAATGGCTGTCATCCCTGCAGATCCCTGTGCTGCTGCTGACATGAGAGAGTGAGGCCAGAGTACAGCTCAGTGTCACAAAAATCAATGAGTTCATGTCCAGAAGTGATACAGCTCAGAGCGTCTCTGTTCCTACCAGAGTTAGTCCATAATCTAATCAACCTGCTACAAAAATCAAGACATGCTAGTAAATTTTAAAAATGACAAACAGAACTCAAAAGACAAATATGCTGTGATGCAGCATTGACATCATTGTTGACATGTACGTTGCATCATCATCGCTCATCAGCACGGTCCCTTTTCCGCCATTGCAAAGGTGCAACATTCTCAGATTATGAAGTGGTAAATACAGTAGTAGATGCAAAAAGCCTGCTTTTCACTGATATTTTCATGTCCCTGTTCATAGGATGTGTGTGCATAAAGATAATAACCTCACATATGCAAAGTTTTAGAAGTTCAAGTGGTCAACACACTTAGCAGAAATATTCTGACGTCCAGGTTTACGGTACATTCAAATCCAGAAACTGAGATCCTCTTCTCTTACAAAAATATCCCTCACATATGACAGCAGATACTCTGTTCTCCCATTCTCTTCCTAGGTCTATGCACAGTAATGCCACCAAGGTCTGTGAATTTACTCTTCATCCACCCTGGAGTAAATGAAAGGAAAAGCAGGTCCTCCTTGTGGTATATTCAACTAATGAGTTCAGGCCTATTGAAATCAACAGTTATTTCACCCAAAAACTAAACAGTGAATACTGCAAAAAACACTGGAATTTCACTGAGGGTTTTTTATGTTATTTTTCACATAGCTTCTATTAATTCTTCAATGATTTTTCAAATGTGCCCAGAAATTGAATGAATAAAGGGTTCAAAAAGGAATGTTCATTTTACACAGACTTTCAGAAAACTATTCTTACATTTTTCTCCACAAATGGAAATGCTGTTCGTGACCTGAAGGCTCTCTTTAAGGATCATAAATAGAACATTTCCTATTCGAATGGAACTAGAATTCCTAATGACACAACGATGTTTTATACTTTCCCTCTTTCAATATGTATCTTTGAATCACGTCTGAAAAGCAACAATATAATCCTTATAAATGTGGAACACCTTTCCTCCATTTAAAAGGAAGGCTGAATAGAAAATGATGCTTTATTTTTAGCTTTTGTCACCACTATTCCTTTGCAGTTTCAGTCTCTCACATCTCTACTCTAAGTTATACTGTCACTGGCAGCAGTTCTAGCAACAACATATTCAGCAATAAAAAATGTTTAGAAATAATGAATTATTTTAAAAGGTTCTTAACACAAAATGAATTTGTATTATACGCTTTCTAAATTAGAAAATCCATTACACATCAGTACTTAAAAAAGAAATTAAAACTTGCTTTTTAAAAAGCCCTATTACACTATACTTACACTGGACTTTGTTCAGGTATCTGTGTATTTTGGGAATCATGAAGAAGCTCATTTCCTAGGATTGTAATGATATGCAGCTAAGAGAGGAGAACATAATTGTTAAATTGCATAGCCCAGTATAAATTTCTGGCTAACAGTGAAAAAGTAATTATTGAGAGGCAATTTTGCATTTTATGTGTACTAGAATATTCACTTCAAATTTATTAAAACCTAAAATATCAAAAACTGAAATAAAGATTCCAGTACCCTCACATTAACTTGAACCCAGACTAAACTCTCTGTGGTTGTTATCTGTATACCCATAGAACATATTAAATTCTCCTAGACTTGACAGCTGTAATGAAACTCTCTTCCTGAACAGAGTAGGCGCCTGCCATAACCATTAAAAAATGAAAATGATGAGCTTTGTTATAGTGCCATGTGTGCAGGGAAAAGCACCCTGACCCTCTGCGCAGAAGGCAGTCACAGTACAGCTGTCTGTATGCTCTGAAGCCTTTACCAGATATAACACTGATCATCCTTCAACAGGTGGGATTGACACGTCCTTCTGCAAACATCCAGTGAAAATACGCTCTTTCCAGTGCTGCCCATCAAACTCTACAGCCTGAAAGTCCATCACAATCCTGAGCACCTTAAAGCTTTGGTACTTCAAGCATACAGCTTTGTATGATATGTTTTCTCTCCTCTTAGGACAGCTCTGGGTCTGGGAATAGTTAATTACCTTCAGATTTGTCTGAAGTTGGAGCCCTGGCTCATTCTTTCCTAGAAAGAGATTAAAATTATTTAGTTCTCAGTTCTATTCATCTCCATATTGACAACAGCGAATGTGTTGTGCCTGCTGAGGCGTGCACCGCTCATGGAGTACTCCAGCCTGTGAAGTACTCAGCTCAACTGGGAAGACAATTCACAGAGCACAAGAAACAGCACCGCTCGTTCATGTACATCAAAGTGATTTTGTTTTCTAATAGGGAATGAATCAATCATAACAAACTCAGTCTCACGCCAGTTTTAGTTCAATTAAATATCTTTAGGGGAAAATACATGATCAAACACAGAATCAACACCGCATCTGGGGACTGTTGATGGACACCATGTATTTATTCAGGCTACTGGGCCTCTTTTAATATTTTATTAACTTTGCCTTGGTGACCATTTTGTGTCCAGAATCCGAATTACTGGATTAGCACAATTCATCTGGAATCTTCTCTCACTTTTCACATCCTGCCAGCTTTCTGTGCTCTTCTGAAGCAAGGTCTTTCTCTGTCAAACTCTGTCGACCAAGTAATATTTGTTGGCCCTCATGGCCTTGGATTCTGAGAAAAATACTGTCCTGCAACTGATTTTGGACACTTACCCCGAAGGATTTTGAATCTCTCCTACCAAAAAGCTGTGGTTACTTCTCGTGATGCTGTTTTGCTCAGCTTCCCTGACTCACTTTGAGATACAACTCAGGAGTCAATACTGCTCCCACATGACCTTTCAAGAATTCTCCTGGCATATTAGCATGTTACATGTTTAGTTTATGGAGAAATAAGTTAGATAAAGTTTATTAAAGCACATTCAGTACTTCAGCACTATGCACACAGATCTCATTGAACTCAATGGGAGACAAAACTAAGTTCCTGACAGGACTGCATTCTATAAAACAATTCATGAAAAAGTCCACCATGACTCAAGGTGTTTGTGTGAGATCTGAGTAACTTGCAAATTCTTTGCCGAGTTTGCCTCCAGCAAGCTTAGCCAAACACCTTCTCCTTACAGTTGTGTGGAACAGACCATTGCAAGGCTGCTGCTTGAAGGCTTTTTCAAGCTAATATGTAGATTTTAAAGAGGAAATTCAGCTGGGAATTTAAAAGCAGAGGCAAAAGTGCAGAGACTTTAGGAAATTCCTGGATTTAACGGGAAAAAGTCCTTTCCAGTTCTTGGAAACACGTTTCTTCTCTTACTGGAGTAAATTCAGAGGGGAAGAAAAACGTACAAAAAACAAACCACAAACCAGTCCTTTGCCAGCACATACAATTGTGGTTACTACATACGGAACCTTTCAGTTCTACAGTGCTTAGAGTTACGAGGCATGCTGCATCTCAGCAACCTTAAGGCACTTCTACCTCTGCTGCTTTAGGGTATGTTAGAAGATAGTTTAATCAGTCACTAGTCACTTTTATTTCAAGCAGAATCCTAATATGGAAGAGTTTCTTCAAGAAATTGAGACACTGCATTAGCTGTATGGTGAAATTAGATGCTTTCAGAACACATTGTTCCAGAACAACTACTTGATTTAGCTGATTGCAAGGACTCGCAGAGCACACTCATCTTCACGCGGCTTCTCATGACATCTTGTGGCAGCGTGACACGCTGACAGGGGTTTTGTTTTCGCAAAAAGTAATTTAAGATGTTGCGAAACAGTGATATTACAGAAAATGAAACACACAACAAAAAGCACCAACTTATAATCAAATTAAACTGAACAGACTAGCAACACTTTTTTAAGTCAGAAAGATTACCCATAAAAATATTTAAAGACACAAAGTATAAAATAATAAGACCATTATTTTAAAGTAATAAAGTCAGAAAACTGAAACAAGTTCAGTCTGAAGCAATTCAAACTGCATGCGAGCGACAGATCTAAAGACAAGTATGTATTATTAATACTTAATATATTCTTACCTATTCTAACTAGAAAATCAGAATCTCCTTTTCAAATTGTGGCTTGCAGGGAGAGATTGGTACAGAAGGGAAAAGCTTCATTGTCCAGAAACTTAATTACAAGCTGAATCAATTAGGCTAATTTACACTGATATTTATATTGCATGTAACTGGAGAAATATCAAAATAGCAAATTTTATTTCCCATTTGTTTTCAAATTGTGTTCTGAGAAAAAATGTCTTTTAATTATACCTGAAATAACACCAATTGTGGTTCAATACTGTCCTAACTGAAAAACATCAGTCCCAGAGAAACCAATAAATGGCCCACCTTGAAAAGGAAATCGGAGGTAGCTCTAATTAAATAAAATTAAAACCAATAAAATTACTTAAGATATAGTCTTATTTTCAAAAACATACTCATCCTCAAGGCACTCAAGAAGGATGTTTTCCCAGTCATTAACTGAGTAATGCTTAATTCACACTATTTTTTGATGGAAGGTATTTCAGTTACTCTCTATGCAACTTGGTGTCTGAAATCCACACTCAGCCCCTCATACAGCTTCTGGAACAGGGGTAGATTTTCCTGTCAAGGCAGAAGCAACTGGCTTTGTCTAGACTTTGTTGGAGGATAACAGAACAAAATACAAGCAGGTTTTACGTAATCAGAGATGAGTACCGGAGAACAAAGAGAAAGCTGCTGGGAGGGACATTCAACCAGTACTGTTGCTCTTACTGAACAGTCAAGAAAGGGTTTTCAAAAGCAAATGTCTGCTGTAGCACCTTCAAAGCAATTAAATCCTACACCAGGAATAACTCATATTTGGCCTTCAAATGTGTGTGTGTGTGTGTATGTGTGAATCTACATTTCATTCAGGTCATGCACTCTTAGATTACTGCTTTTGCCACATTTAACCACAGCACAAAGGCACAATGAACAACCAAGACCCTCCATTCCGCAGAGGGATTCAAGTGAAAAGCCATTCCATGCAGTGCTGTTCCCATTGAGAAGCACCCTCTGGAAATCCAGGCAAAGGTACTCCTGGGAAGGAAATGAAAGAATAAAGTTCTAAACATAGTCTTTACTCAACTGTTCCCTAGCTGTAAAATGGTACAGCAGTACCATCAGACTAGCAGAAGACCTAAGCAAATATGCCTGCAACTGCTTTGGAAGGTATTGATATGAAGCAAATAACATCAGTCCTGCATGGAGAGGATTCATTCCACTAGATACCTACTTTGTTCTTAAGATATTTATGATTATTTTGTAAAAATGGTTCAAAAGATCTGATCTATATCCTGCAAGTACTGCTCGTCTTTCCAAACCATGTGTGAGAAGCGTACTTGCGTGTCTTGCTTACACTCACACGTTACTGTGTCGTGAAATACATTAGCACAGGTAGGAAAGACAGTCTTGTCAGAGCTAGGATTGAGGAGAGTGAGAGGCT
Organism: Gymnogyps californianus; assembly: GCF_018139145.2. NCBI lineage: Eukaryota > Metazoa > Chordata > Aves > Accipitriformes > Cathartidae > Gymnogyps > Gymnogyps californianus. Next base: position 14,647,231 of record NC_059480.1, read on the forward strand.
CAACTCCTCATCCACCACAGGCTTGTCACACACAGCATAAGCCCCCTTATGCCTCAGATGAAAAATCTGTAAGATAAAAAAGGGCACTTTCCCACAGAGATACTCTGAAGCAACAGATACTGAAGTCTGCAAAGTGCCTGAAGGACTACTGCAACTCCACAGAAACAAATTAGGCATTTAAGACCCTGCCTACTGTCTTGTCAAGCTGCATACATTTACTTTGTGTGTAATACAGAACTTTATTTCATAACCTGCTAGAGACTGAAAAACACATTTTTTGGCACAAGGGGATTTGCTGGCATAGTTACACAAAATATAATTAATGGGAGGTTTTGAAGCATGGATTGGTCATCTAAGATATCCTTCAATATTACAGGTGTGCTTCTGGCAAAATCTGAAGAGGTTGCTGGGGGCAGGGAAAGAAGTCACCACAGACACAGCGTATCGCAATATCCAGTATAAAAGACAACTAAGCTGCTGCTAAACAGAGAAACAGCGATGGGCTACAAACCCGCAAATCCTGATCTCTAGTTGCCTCCACTCTGAAAAGTGGTCTACAGATGAAAATTAGGTTTTTGTCCATTTTTACAACACAAACCAAAGCAAAATCTTGAGACAGTACGACATGCAGCGTGCTGCACAAAACAGCTTTCAGCAACCGTCTTCGCTATGTCAGAATATAAAAGCATACTAATTTTGTAGTCACTAGAGGGAGCCATCTGGCATTTTACTGGTACTGCTCCTCAATTGTTTGAAATTCAAATTTCATGGCTCTGCTAAAGGGAAAGATTATTTGTGTCAGATCTAAACATACTAACTAGTAAGTTTTGCAAAGAAGAGTTTGGCTACCTATATATATTTTTTTTTTCTCCTGTAAGGAACCCTAATAGACATTCAAATAACCTTCAGGTAGAAGCTAAAACAACCTTGGATAACATTACCTCACTGACAAAGTACATCTTTGTCTGTGAAAGCAGGTTGTGAAGCAGAGTGGCAGGAAGGTAATCTTCATAAACTGTGGAACCCTGACACAAGAATGGATTTCTCCTGCTTTTGGAAAGCAGTTTCTGAAGGTCAGCAAACTTTCTTCTTCATGTAACTGTCTTCAACTGACAGGGACGTAATACACCCTTTCTGCCTTTGTGGTGCAGACATTGGGTGAAGTTATACGGTCTTAACATACAAATACTCTATTTTTATGGATTCTCCAGACCTAGATCATTTGCCCAGAAATTAGAATGGAACACAGAAGACTCTGCTCAATCCTGATCCACAATGTGCTAGAGAAAATAAAATGTAACTGCAAAGCATTAAGAAAGTAGGACCTGCAGAAGACCTCTCTGGGCCAAGCTTAGAGTAAATTATATATGTAGGTGATAATGAAAGACTTTTGTGATCTATTTTTCTCTCAAATTCTGTTTTCTAGAATTGATCATTACTAGTTATGTCTATAATGGGACGTTATACTGGGAACTTCAGATGCCTGAAGTGCACAGTCCTAACTTTGTGTGTACATACCCCTTATGGGCTGTACAAGGCTCTGAAATACACAAGATCATGACTGATTTTCTTAACTTCTACGGTGTCTCCTTGTGCAGTGCTGATCACTGTGTCTGGAGGTGGAAGAAAGAAGTAAGCTCTCTTAATTTCCATAGTGCAATCAGTTTAAGGTCTGAAAATGAGCCTCGAAGGAGCTTTATACTAGAAGCCTTTTACCTCAGCATACAAATCATAAAGTAATCCTTAAAAATTGAGTAGATGACCCCCCAAAAGAAACTATCCCTTTCCTTTACTATGGCTTCTCATCCAGTCTGGATGGAGCACATGTTTTTGAGAAAGGAGCAAGGCTTTTTGGTGCTTCAGTTTGCACCATTACTGAAACCTTGGGATACAAACACAGCCAACCTGGAATAACCTTCCTCTGTCTACATGGGACAGAAAGAGATGAAGCAGTAAAGGAGATAACACCTGCCAGTCACAAGCTGGGACTCAACACTGGTCTTAGCCAGACAAGGGCAGGGAGGCCCCCTCCCCCAAGCCATGAGAAACATTTACACCATCTAGTTATCCCAGAAGAGAGAGCAGAGGAGTTGCGTGCATTACTACAGAGCAGCTCTGAGTACCAATCCCTTGTGCAAAAGCTTATTTAGATAGGAACAGGCAGGAGACATATGAAAGCAGACAATTAATCAATTAGGCTGTTACTTCCCAAATGTGATAGATCTTTTGAAGCCCAGGACGCTTCTCTCTGCAGTCTTCACCAATTTTTTGGTACTTCACCTGTAGTCATATCAGGCCCTACACTTACCTGAAAGTACCAAATATACTCAGGAACAGAAATCCCAGAGACTGCAAAGAAAAATGCCCACTCTAATTCTTCTTCATTTATATGCTGTAGCGTAAGGTACAATTTGTGCTTTAGAAACTCAAATGGACAAGTTTATTAGACGTTCAGTCCCTGTGGACTGCTTTCCTTTGACTAGTATTGTCTTTGACTCTATAGATGAAAGGCTTTGTACAAACCACGTCGATTTTAGCAGAGTTCTTAATCAATTTTTACTTTCACAAGAAGCCTAATCTGACAAGATGTGGAAGACGAAGTGCTGGATATTAGCTTAAATACTTTAATCATTTTGTCTTTCAGAATCGTCTGCGTAGAAAGAACCATTATATTAACACCAACGGTGGTTGCACTGGCACCAACCTGAGCAGGAACTTTGCCACTATACAGGGCAGTAAGCAACCTGACTAATATAAAGACCACCTTGAAACTAGCCTGCAGGGGTACATTGCTAACAGGAATTATTTTGTCAGCCATTGAAAATGAAGGCCTTTAATGCTCCAATTTACACTCTACTGATTTTACACTGTAACACAAAGATTCAGATACTGTGAATACAAATCTTACTTGCTATTGGTGCCAAACAGAGGCATGTAAATCAACCCACCATGAGCCTGCACGAGAGTGAGGGAGAAACTGAAGCTCTCACTGCCTTAATTTCTAACAGCCTCTCTTCCGTCAAGGCATATTTAAGCTTCCACTCATATTCTTAGCTGCTGTATTTCTTTATGGATACAATTCCATAAAATTACTTAATTTAGAAGAGCTATTATAGAGCTTAAACTTCTATGAAAGTGTATATATTAATGAACTGGCATGTCAAAAAAATCACAGGAGATCCTATACTTCCAAGAGAACCTAATCACAATGAACTGTCATGTAAGAAAGCTAAAGAAGCCCCCCAGTGAAGTTTTGAAGACTTAATTCAGTTAACTTTTGTTAAGCACTAGCTTCAGCAGAGCCATGTCTGATTTCAATTAGGGAAGGTAAAAATCAAACCATGTTCAATCAATTTCCTCTATATGTGCTTTTGAGATACTAAGACTTCACATGATATATCACGTGCTTTTAAATCTCATTTTGATTGAAACTTCTCTCAAAATAGAAAATCTCACTTTAAAACAACATCTTCCCATACACATTGCATGTATGCAGCAAGACAGTGATGGTTTTGAGGGAAAATCTTATCACCTCCATTTCATTCAGGAATGACTGTCTTGCAGCACTTAAAAAAAAGATTTTTTTAAACCTCATTTTTACAAGGAAGTGCACCTTCAAAACTACTTGTTACACACCAAGGACTTTCACGTCCACTTCAACATCAGTAAATAATTTAATTTCTGTTCTGCAATCCAAAAAGTACCACAATGAAGAGCATTAACCAAACATCTTTCAGCATCCAGTTAAGAACTGAACAAGACTGAAAATCCAGTCAAAGGAAAGGAATATTCACTCTCTCCATCTTAAAAGACACTAGAATAAAGGATGTGGACAAGAGTCTGAATATAGCTCCTTTCACTAATTCTGTTAAAAAAATAACAATCCATTTTAATGTTGCAGCTTTATTTGAAAGTGACTTAGAGTTTTGGTAACACATTTTTTTAATACAAAATTGATACAATGAAAAATAAGCTTCTGAGGTTTCCTAGAGCAATTACAGGCTGTAAACTCATAATCAAATGTACTATATAGAAAAAAGGTAACTTTGTTCAAAGTCTTGTTCACAGACCAGCACCAAGTGATCCTGAAAATCTAGTTTTACTCTATGTGCCAAAAAAACCAAAGCCCACCCAAAACCTCACTTCCTAAGTAAGCAAAGTCTCATTGCAGTTGTTCTACCTCACTGTATTTCCAATTTACAGTAACAGTTGCGACTAACTGTACACAAGAAACACATCAAGATTTCCAACAATATCTTCAGTGAGTAAAGACCAACTTTTACATACCTGGTATTTTAAAGGTTTTTAAGGAGTCACGGACAACTAAGTATTTGGACAAAACTTTATGAATTGCCATTTCCAAAGAACTCAGAAGTCCATTAAAAAAAAAAAAAATCCAAAGCCCTCTAACAGTTCCTTTTAAACTATTTCATTTCAGCAGGTCAATTTCACAGATCTTGGGATCACTAATTATTTTTATTCCTATGTCTGCAGTACATCAAAATCCCATCATATAAACTAGCAGGATTAATAGGATCCAGAGAGGGGAAGCGGGGGGGAAAAAAAAAAAACAAACAAAAAAAACCCTATACAGTCCTGCAGTTCTTTTACCATTCTTACCACGTGCTCAGTAGAAAGTAAGGCTCCTCCCAAAACTCACCTTTTTTTTATTTTTACCTTTGTCTGAAATCAAGTTTCTCGAATAGAAAATCTACTTTGAGAACAAACTTTCTCATTATACACACAGTTTCCCAAACGTCCCATTTTGGGGGGTAACTGTACAACTTGGCTTCATACCACCCTTGCAGGCACAGGAAAGATACTGTTGCTCAAACAGTAAGGCTGTAGAGAGCTACCAGACAGGAGCAAAATACTGCTACTCCAACTCTGAAAATAACTGCTAGTGTTATTCTTACATTTGCTGTTCTCTGTATCCCACAAAGCAAACTGGTTCTGAATCATGCAATGTCGTGCAATCACATTATACTTTGTAGAAGACTGCAAGGGTCTGTTTTTTGCTCTCTGCTAGGCTTGCTTTTCGCTTTATGATTCTTGGGCTCATCAATCTGACTTGTTGTACTGTGGCCGTTCATGTAGGTGTGCTAGGAACAGCATCAGTGTAAAAGGATGCTAATCCAGTAACCCCAGAAAATCTGCAACTTTAAGTCTTCCCTAGAAACAGGGGAAATTCCACTTCCTTTTCAGGCTCTTTGCCTTTCTCTTTCATCTCTGAAACATACACTGATCCTCCTTCACCACCGCTCTCCACCCTGTGATACCAATGTAAACAAAACCCAGTGATTGAATAATCAAGTTTTGCCAGTGAAAAAAAGCACCATATCGTTAAACCTTTGTTCCTTTCAGTAGAGTTACAGCAGCATTTAGACACCAAAGCCTCATGCATAGTATTGCTTAAAACCTTGCTCCCAGGTCCTCTGTATTAATGTACCCTGCAATGCTTTGGGTCCTGGTATTAAAACAGAAGAGATATTGAACATACTATGTGATCACAGGAACATGGATAGTAGTTTCTCTGAATTTCTAGCTACATAAATTTGTGTGCAACAGACCTACTTTGTGCCTGGTGACATTTACAATGCAGATTTAGTTCTCCTGTGAGGCTGACGAGTCATTCACTATTCACTGGCATTGAACAGTTTTGCCGTAGCCACCTCTTCCAGCATCATAGTCTTGCCGATACTCATCTCGGACCTTACGAAGGAGGAAAAAAGGGCAGTCCAGTAAAGATGAAGAAAAACAATTTCTCAAAAACTATTACAACATCAGAATATAGTCAAACCGAGTTCACAACATGTAAGTGGCCACAGGGAGCTGACTGACAAAACAGAAGGCAAAGTGCATTATGCAGAAGCCCAGAATACAGCATAAACTAACTTTCTTTTTAATAATGTCCAGGGGGACTCTTCAATCAAGACACCCAAAGTGAGGATGGCTAGCCTCATGCTTCAACAGTAACAGCATCTGCTACCTGCTCAACTTTAGGTAAGCTAAGTGCTGTCCTTTGTGTTCCTGACAGCCTTACATTTTCTGGGCTTATTTACAGGCATTATCTCCCCAAGCAGCCAAGAAGTTTCTGAAAGTACTTTCAGTGAAATATATGAAAAAGTTATTTATTCTTAGTGGATAACAGCATCATTGATGTCTTACAGACAAACATATAGTACTATCTTAAACAATAATTCCTAAGTTGCTATTTCTGAAGTTGTTCTGAGTGTGTTCATTTAAAAAGCAGTAATTTGGCAAAGTCACCAGTCCCTTAAAAAATAGGCTGTACAACAACCTACCTGGCCCCCTGATCTTCCACGACCATACTGTCTACCCTCCTTAAATCCTGCATCCCAGTCTGTCCTTATGATCCTATCATCAAGTCTGGTTCCATTGATGTATCGCATTGCATTTTCAGCATCTCCTCTTGCATAATACCTTAGGAATAGGTTAATGAAAAAAATGGGCTTCTATTTTCAACACATGGAAGAAAGAACAATATCAAATAGGCTACAAAACCAAGTATTTGTGTGAATCAGGTTCCTGCTCGGTTACTTTTAAAAGCAACTGCTTTTATGAAGCTATGTGGGCTGAGGAAACTGCTAGTGAAACAGAGCAATACGCAGGAATATTAAAAATGCATATATTGGATCAAGTTCCTTAACCATGCTCACCCTTAAAAACATAAGGCTCTGTTATTATAGAAAGAATGAGAAGCCCCATCCATGCTCTGTTCATCCTGCAAACTTTCACCATTTCAGTGAGTTTGCTAGAACCAGTGACAGAATGATCTTCAAAAAGACTTGCACGTAATGAATTCAACACATGACAGGGATGCAAGATACCAACAGAAACTTTATGTGTATGCTTGCATGAAAAGACATCTCTTTACGTGGGCACTGAGAATATGCTTCTACTGCAGAGGCCAACTATCTAAAAAATGTCTGGCTTAAAGTATCAGAGTGAAAGCAACCCAATAACCCCACTCGACATTCAGTGTATGTTAGAATCATAGAATCATTTAGGTTGGAAAAGATCTTTCAGATCATCGAGTCCAACCGTTAACCTAGCACTGCCCTCTCTCGCCCAGGACTCCCATAGACACTTTAGCAACTGAATAATTTTATCCTCGGATAATTTTCCCGTGACTCAGAGCCTGCATTTCAGTTCACCCATGTCCTGACCGCTCCTGCCCACCGCTGCGGCCGCCTGCGGGCGGCACAACCAGCCGTCGCCCCAGCGCGGGGCCCGCTCCCCCCGCCCGGCTCCAGCGGCCGCGGGGCAGCAGGGCCGGGCCCGCAGAAGGATACTCCACGAAGCAGAAGCCGCAGGCGGTTTTCTTCACTTTGTCCAGCCCCATGATGACCTTCTTGATGTCGCCGCTCTTGCCGAAGAGCTCGTGGATCTGCTCCTCCGTGGTGTAGAAGGAGAGGTTCCCCACGTACAGCGTGCAGCTCTTCCTCAACAGCCGCTCCTGGTCGTACCGCGTCCCCTGAGCCGCAACGACAGCGTTACCCAACGGCGGGCCCGCAACCGGGCCCGGGCCCGGGCCCGGCCCAGGCGGACCGCCCGGCCCCGGCCCCCGCCCCCGCCCCCGCCCCCGCCCGCAGCAGCGGCGGCGGCGGCGGCGGCGCCCCGCTCACCCGGAAGTGCTGGTCCCGGTACTGGCTGAGGTCAGCGTAGGAGTCGCTGCGCAGGATGCTCAGCGTCCCTCCGGAGCACATGGCGGCGCGGCCGCCCGCCGCCCCTCAGCGCCTTCCCGCCCCTCCGCGCCCCCGCGCACGCGACCTGCGGCCGCTGGGCGGGCAGCCAATGGCGAGGCGGGCCCCGGCCCTCGCGAGAGCGGGCGGGGCGCGGCAGCGGCTCTCGCGGGAGCCGGCGGGGCGGTTCTCGCGAGAGCGGGCGCAGGATGGTGCTGCGGCGGGTGCTGTTCGCGCTCCTCAGCGACCCGCGGCTGATCGAGAAGCTCTCCGAGTCGCGGCCCATCCGCGCCGCCGCCCGCCTCACCGCCGCCGCCATCACCCGCGGGCAGCTCGGCGCCCGCCGGGCGGCGCGGGGCCTGGGCCCCCGCCTGCTCCGCCTGCGCGACGCCTTCCTCGGGGAGCTCAAGGACGGCGCCCGGGCGCGGGGCTGGCCGTGGCCCCCCGGGCGCGGGCCGGGCCGAGGCGGCCGCCCCGGAGCAGCGCCCTGACCGCCGCGCCGAGGGAGAGGCGGCTGCGGAGCCGCAGCCGGCGCAGGATCCCGCCAGGGAGGAGAAGGAAACGGCGGCCGCTTCCCTGCGCCGAGCGCAGGAAGACGAGTGCGTTAGAGCCGGCGGGTGAACGGGCCCCGGCGCCTCGGTGACGGCCTCCTGGTGACAGCCGGACCCCACCAGCCTCTCCTGAACCGGGCAGGGTGCACTGGCGTGCTGCGCCAGCCACGGAGGACCCCAGCGTTACCCCGGCCTGCGTAACGCGCATCGCGAGCTGCGGACTTACACTGCTGTGCCATAGCGTATAGCCATGAGCGGTTCCTGAGTCCAAGCATGAAAACGTGAAGCATGCTGCTTATTGGTATGATGGATTTTCATTTCAAAGTCAGTTTACACTTTCCACAGTACTCAGTAACAGGCAGAAGGCAGACTCACATTAAACATCATCCAGAATACTGTCAAGGTTGTCACTTTAAGTGCTTGATAAGAAACTGGAAATAAAGCCAAATCTCTCACTGGAGTTGCTCTAACAATTTCTGTCTATACAACAGTAATATTCTACATTTGAGACAACTTTGATACAAAAAGAGCTTTAAATGTCGGTGATGGTGATGGATACGATAATTGCTCATTTTACAGGTAGGTAAAAGAGATTCAGTAGCTATCCTAAAAGCACACCTCAAGTCTATGGTAGCAAGAAGGGTTCTGGGGGAAAAAATGACCAATAGAGCCATCCTAAACATAAATATGGAAAAGGATGTATCCATCATATGTGATGCACTGGGCTGGTTTACTTAAGTTGCTGTATCTAACAACATACATGAGACTAAAGTAGTTAACCTTCCTTCATAGCATGTTTCACTAGTCCAGCTGACTAGATGCTTAGTTAACTGGGGAGAATGATTTCCATTGTTTGTATCACCCCAGGTGAAAAGAAGCTTGCAAATTATCTGAGATACATTTTCCAGCATTGCTGGTAAAATTAAACCTCCCACCAACAAAGACTTAGGTGTGCATGGATGGAAAAACTGCATCTATGGTGTAAATGATGAAGATCTAGCTGGTGAGACAAAAGCAGTGTATTTTCAGTCTGAGCTAGTATTTGTAGTCCAGGTTCTCTTCCTGGCTCTATCACAGGTTACCTGTGCAGCGGTAGAGGAGTCATCATGCCATGGGAATGGTGCTCCCACCACATCCCTGAAGAGTTTCAATATCTATCCCACTGAGATTGCCAGAGATCATAAGTTTTATGAAAATAATTTTCAGAACTTAAGCTGTTCAAGAGAACTGAAAACAGCAAGCAGGATATGGAGTACCAGCGGTGGCACACGGCTATCGTCCCAATGTAGAGAGCAAACAGGAAATTAACTTGGAAAATACATTTGGTGTCATGATGCTTTCATAACTACTTCCACTAGAGTCATCAATACAAACATACATGCACCCCCTCTCCCCCTGTCTCCTCCAAAAACATGCACTTTTAATTTACAGGCTTGTCCATAACGAGGGATGAAGGATGTGGGATGAACATGTAGGGGAGACAACACAAAATGCTTTACAAGAGAGCAAGAGCTATGTTCCCTAAAAATCTAGATTGTATGTATAGTTTGGAAGATACAGGCAAATCCTTCACACAGGGATTTTTCCTAGCTTCCCTTTAGACCCTGGTTATCAACCTATGTTGTTATTCTCTCTCTTGAAAAACTGGCTCATAAGACCTTATGTAAAGCTGTGTGGATGAAGAACTGCAAAAAGCATTACTGCCTTTGTGAGCAGAAAGAATTCAGATGTCAGATTCGTTTCATAGAGAGAGGCTTGACCTACAATGCATGTGCCAAATTGGTGTCTCCCTCTGCGTCGGGATGTTTTGGATCCAGAAGTTCACGCAGGCAAAACTGAGAATTGTTAGTTGTGCTATACTAGTAAGCATATACATCATTCTCAGCTGAAGCTCAGGGTTATTTGTATCCCGCTTTAAAATCACACTGCTCTCCAGTAGAGAGCCAGGATGCGATCTGTCATTCTCACTAAGCTGATTTAATGGGGAGCGGTTACTGAAAGGGGAGGGGGGCGCAGGGGATGCAGCTCCTCCCGCGGCTCCTCACACACTCCCCTGCAGGAGAACGGGTGGATCTCTAGCGCTGCGGTAAGCCAATTCGGAGATCCAGCTGCATACAAATGCATACAAAGGATCAAATCCCTTGGAGTTACCCGTTTTCTGCCTGCGTAGCTCCTTGAACCAGCTCACCGCAGGGCCCGCTGTGCACCATTGCTGGTGTTAGAGCCACGACAGAGCGATGAAAGCTGTGAGACGTGCAGCGGGACTGCGCAAGCGAAGGACTGCCCTGTTTGCAGTAGCTAAACAACAGATGGGCTTAATGGCACCAAAATGCAGCATTCTGAAGCTGCTGTATGTAATACGTATGTAGCGCGTCCGCAAGAATGGAACCGTGGCACAAAACGCTAAACAGGCAAAGCTTGAATTTTAGGATTTAGCACAAGTACTTACGCTGAAGCATATTCCATGTTCTACACCAGATTCTGTCAGATCAACGCTGGGGATTTTTCAAGACAGAGCCACCCCTGAGCCACATCAGACAATATTACAGTACTGGTGCCTGTATTGTGACTGCAGTCTGGTCTAACGACTGAGAGGAGGCTTGGAATTTTTAAGAGCATAAAAATAAAACCTTATTGAGTCAGACCAGCTTTTGTCTAGTCCTGTAAACTCTCTCCAGCAGCCGAGTTAATGCCTATTATCAGTAAAAACCACACAATCCACAAACCCTCTGTCAAAGACTGTAAGAACTTTCAAAAATAAATCACAGGGAAAGAGCTAAGTTTGAATCGCAGTTTTGGTGGGCTCTGATTTCATCCTCTCTCATCAGGAAAATTAGACAACTTCATATGAAACACCACAGGGGCTGAATAACTCAAATTTTAAGCAGGTTCTATCCAGAACTGGCTATACTGGTGAGTGTAAGAGCATGAAGAAAGGGAATGAAGAGACTCAGGGGAGCTCCCAGTGCTACTGCTTGTGCTGAAGGTGGGTCTGTGAAGAGGAAGGTCTCGCAGCACCTTTGGACAGTGCCCAAGTGAAGTGAAAAACTAAAACACTCTTTTCCTAAAATCTAAAGGCTTTGCTGATCTCTGTCTACCTGAAGGATGTATAGTCCTAGCTGACTTCTCCAGTGTCCACTGAATAGGAAGGGTATTTGTGGTGGGTCTTCCATTGATAAGTGTGGAAATATCAAAGTCTCATTCTTGAACAAGACACCACATTTTGTAATTGTGGCTCTGACTGTACCAGGGATTATAACAAAAACATGACAGTCACTGCAGGTAAAATTGTTTGCTCGCTGCTCTACTGTTCGGCAGAGGGTTTCTTCTTCAGACCCAGCCATATCAATGACTTCTATATGCGTGTCTCTCTTCTTGATATTAAGAAGAGACCTAGGAGGCATGTAGGTATGAGCAAAGAGTAAAGTATAGTGTCTTGGATGGTTTGAGGACTCTGGAGAATGCACGAGTTGCTCCAAGTGAAACAAACATGGTATCAGTCCTCCCTGGTGTAAGCACCCAAACAGCAAAGCCCCGAGAACATTGAAAATAATAATGACGTGTTTCCACTTCACAGCTCTCTTCTGTGATGTGCTGAACAGGACTAATGGCAAGATGAGAGGAATGAGAAACCGAGGTTCTTGGTGACTGAATAGGGAGAGAAATGCCAAAGGAACAAAATAAAACAGCAGTAATGTTGGATTGCCCTCAGAACGTACTAATAGCCCAGATGACCCATGGTAATGTGATTTGACCCGTATTAATTGATGGATATATTTCTTTAACATTTTAAAACCAGCACCAATGGCCAGAATATGTAAGATCCCAAAGAGCATTATTCCATTGACTGTAAAATGTGTAACTCGTGGGTGACTTCCATGCAGTGCAAGATTATGAGGATTAAGATTATAGCTGAGAAAATTGAAAGGGGTTACTATCATTTTCTCATTTAATTGACCTATCACATCAAATAGGCTGCTCTTCCTAATGCCATAGAGGTTGTCTAAGCCCACAGAGGTAAAATAGAAGGTGTCGGCCGTTATGAAAACAATGGCAGTAAAACATGCGCATAGGACAAGCTTCAAAAAGTGGTTTATGACAGTTTTAATGCTCTTTTGAGAGTCAACAATGAAACCTGCCCAGTAAAGCAGGGGCATGAGAGCAAATGCCAAAAAGGTTGGCCTGTTGAAAAACCCAGCAGTCATTACAATACCTATGAGAGGGCTGCTTGTAGGCTCCGCTAAGCTGCCATCAGACTTCCTTGAGGAAACCAACACCATCAGAAGAGCAAAGAGAAGTCCTTCAAGTGTGTTGGTAAACGTTCTTGTATAGAATACCAGAGTGACATACGATCCAGCAAGAAGTACCAGTGCTTTCCACGGATCTGCTTCCCAGAAAGGAGCTAATCGATAAACACTATAGTCGAGTATGAAAGAAAAGATTGTAAAGAGAAGGCGAGGTGATACAAGAAGGGTGTAGCTGTTGATGCAACTTGAACATATGTCCAGCTGCTGCAAAGACTTGATCACCCAGTAGGTAACTCCAGATGTCATTAATGGGAAAACAACTGTTCTGCAAGGAGAGCTGGAAAGGAACTCCCAAGGATAATAGACCTGTAGGTTTAAAATATCTCCTATAAAGGAAGAAAAAAACAAAAAAAAATACAGACATACATAATATATTTTATTCAGTAATTCAGCATTAGGGATACAACTTCGTGTAAGAGGCATCACGATGCAGAGCAGTCCCTAAACTTTTGAGACAGGTGTCAACCTTGAAATTTTTAGGAGTATACGATTAATTTTTACAAAGCTTCAAGAAAAGAAAAGAAGTCTGTTACGGTGGTGTGGTTCCCGGCGCCACTTGCTGCGGACAGCACAAGCAGGAACGCAGCCACCCAGAGCCGCAGATCCGCTCCTACCCTGCTTGCAAGAATCGCCTTGTAACTAAAGGGGAGAGTAAGGCGGGTTGCTCCGTTCGATTTTCTACACAAGCACCTGCTTGTAACTTGCAGCACGGGAGGAAGGCTGTATCTCAGAACGACGGCATATAGTAGATACGTGCCTATGCGTTGCGCAGCACAGCTTTATGTCCCCCGCGGAACCCGCGCTCTAGGGCTGCAAGGGGAAATGCCCCCCTCGGGGTCTCTCCACCCCGGGCGCACCGGAGCGGCCGGGACCGTGCCTCGCGCGCGCCGCAGGGAGCGCTCCCGCCGCTGCCCGCCGAGGGGTCGCGGCCGGGGCCCAGCGCCCCGCCGGGCATGTGGGCACCGCGGGGCCACCCCGCCCCGGCCCCGCCCCTCCCGGCAGCGCCCGCCGCCTTACCTGCCATCACCTCGGGCGACTGGAAGAACTCGTCGGGGTGCAGGTAGCCGGCCTGCGGCAGCAGGCACCAGCCCGCCCGCAGCGCGGCCAGCAGCGCCCACAGCCCCTTGGCCCACATCCCGGCACCGCCGCCGCCGCGGAACCGGCTCCCAGCCCCGCCCCGCCAGGGGGCGCGCGCCCGCCGGCCGACGCGCCGCAGCGGCAGCCCGGCGCGCATGCGCAGCGCGCTCCGCCCCGCGGGACTGCGGCTCGCCGGGCCCCCCCCCGCCCGGCCCCGGGCAGCGTTCGAGAGCGAAATTAAATGCACCTTAAATTTTCATTATTTCATAACTGACCAAAAAAACAAGAGATAAGGAAAACAGTAATAGCCACGCCACTAACTGTGTTTTTGGGGGCTGCGGCACTGTGTCACCGCTTGCTACTGCAGTCACAGCTCTAAAATCTAAAATGAAATAGCAGGAGGCCGTATCTTGCCTCTTTCCCTCTGAAGCCCAGGTAACCTCGGAGCACATGAAAGCGAGGAGCAAATGTTAATTTCCCAGAAAAGTGAGAAAGGGAGGAGTTTAGCTATCAGGCTGAAGTCTGGATAAATTGGAATTAGTTCTCATGTTTATTTGTTATTTTCACTTATTTAATTATTATTGTCTGATTTTACCAGTTTATTATGCCAAATGTCTTTTCATCTCAGGATCACGAGGTGAGTGATAGCTGTAGTCCGGAGGACGGTGCCTGCGAGCAGCACAGCAACATTTGTTGTTGTGGCAGCTATGGATAAAAATAAAAACCAAATGCTACAAGCCAGTAGATACAGACACAGTTAGTGAAAGAAAGTAGTTCACTTCTGATTAACAGCACATACAAGTTTCATGCACAGGCACTCAAGATAACCCCATGTGGAAGGAGGACAGCCACAAGTTTCTTGATGGAAATTGCATCAAATTAAAGACCACAGGGCAGATGATCTCTCATGCAGTGAAAGTACTGGTTGTGGAAAGTCAACAAGCGCAGTGGATGCACACATTTGACTTCATTCTTTTCTCTGCCAACAGGTACTCCCCTCCAAGTCTCTCTGGCCGTCTTTTTCATCCAGTGACTTTAGAGATTCCCCCTACTTTCTTCTACTGGAAGGTGGAGGACCTTGCCCGTGGCAGAAGCTGTATTCTGGACTGCAGGTCGTCTCTCTGTCCACAGTCTGTCCATCCTCTGTGCACTTATCTCTTCTGGCAGCAGAGCTCAGGAGAAACTATTGCCCCCAGCAAGGGTAGGATGCGATAAGCAGGGATGTAGGACCAGCCAGGAGGCCAGAGAGGATTCACTAGACAAGATTTTTGATGCTGCCTTCCAAGATGTAGAAATTCTTCTACAGGTCAGAAACCCAGTATCCATCTAACAGCACCTGGGAATCCTCCAGCCCAGGGTGGCTCAACATCAGCAACGATGGCAAAGATGCTCCAGTTTTGGACTGATCTTGTAAACCATGCTGACACTGTATTGCTGGCTTCTGCCCCAAATTCCACCCCATCCACATGGACAGGGGCAGCTTCCAGCCCCACCCCGCTCCCCTGACGAGCAGGTGCTGTTAGCACTTGCCCTGCAAAGAGGCAGGAAGAGGCACTCACATGTTAGCACAACCTGTTATCCACACAGCAGCTTATCTGAACAAAAGGTGGTAGGGCAGAGCTGGCCTGGAAGTTGCCATTGGACCATGCTAGTCCAAGCCTTGTATCTGACCTAAAATAAGAAGGGGAACGACAGTAGTCATGAGTAGGTATTGTCTTCTCTTATTACCTGCCCCAGAGCACTGTGGTGTTTGCATCCCTTCAAGGGACTCAATATATTCACTCCCCAGCCATTCTGCATACGTCCTCCTCTCTTCTACTGGCACGATCTCAACAGCAGAATCCTTAAAGATCAAGTTTTTTCCTTGAAAAGCTGAAGAATCAAACATTTTGAATCCATTTCCATTGCTGCTATTTCCAAAGTAGACCTGAAAACAATGCAAAATTTTCAGTATTTTGCAAGATGAAGTGTCACATTCCTCTTGTACAACATGAAAGACAATAGGAACTGTTTCATAGATGAAAAGTTCATACACAATTGCACAATCTCTTATGCGTTTGCCTTTAGACGCTCCAGTAGATCAGATACAGAATTCTGCCATTGAAAATTATAAGAACAGCATTTGTGATTTTGTTTTTTTAGTTACTATCTGGAAAGAGCTGTATTTTAAAAAAATTCTTCTGTCTAAATATTGTTGTGTAATATAGGGTTTGGCTGCACAGGAGTTACAGAAATGACTGAAGCCTAGCAATTCCAGGATGGAAAAGTGTTAGCATGTACTTTATTTCTTGTAGACTTCAAAGTCATGCAGTTTGGGAAAACACCTTAAGCTGCAGGAAAATTACTACTGAAACTGGTGGCTGGGCAAAAAGTTGAAATCCCTTGTGCACCAGGGTGGTTTTACTAGGAGAATTACACGGGTTGCATTTTACCTTCTCTGTCCCGCTCCAACAACAGGGCTCTGCACAGTGCACATGCTGCCAGTCCCATGATGCAGGGGTCATAATATGGCAGTATGGTCCTGTTGTCTTTACCCTTGGTCTGTGTTAGACCATATGTAACTCCCTCATAGAATAAATGGATTATTAATACCTGGGCTTTGTCCAGTAGTCCATACAGAGCAAACACGCTGGTATCTGGGTGAACCATAACGGCCTGAGCTGGCACCCGAGCCAGGTGACACTCAGCAAACTGGGTGACTTCAGCACGGGCACCATTTGGACACAGTAACTGGAAATCACTGGACTTCAAGTGTTGGGCCCAACTATCAGTGTTTTTACCTGAAAAAAGAAACTGGTCATTGTCACTCATTCAATGCTTCAGAGCAAAAAGGTTCAAGAAAAATAACTGAATTATAATAAAGAGAGATGTAAAACTAAGTACCATCTGTGTTCTCAAACACTGTCGAGTGCTTCACAAAGGCCACATCCCCAGAGTCCTGTGCCAGGCACCTTTATGAAATGAGAGAGAAAAATTCAATTCAAAGCATCTTTATGTGAACCACATATTTTTCTAATAACTGATAGGTTTAGAATTCAATTTTTCTTACATACATTCCTGCAAACAAATGCATTGGACCCTAAGTTAATAGGCAAAACCAGAAATGAAGCATCTTGAAAGGAGAGAAAACCAACATCTTTGCAAAGTATTAAAAAAATATTCTGAATTAAGAATTTTCAGAGAGGAATACAGTAGAAAATTTTGATTAAAAACAGTGAGAGAAACAACAGAAAAGGCCATTATTAGATGAGAAAGAAATAGAAGATATATTATGTGACACTCAATGCAGTATTTCCCATCTGCTAAATCGCTTTCACTCCTTTTTAGATCATGTACAACATGTATGTCATTAAGGCTTTTTTGAATAAAATAATTTGAGTGCATAACCCAAGAGTTTATCAGATTCTGCGCATGTGCATGTGTGCATACTCACATGTATACTTTTTTTTTCCTCTTTTCTTTCCAAGTTAGAGTGACCTTGGTCCTCACACAGACACTGCTTTTACAGCCCTGTACACTGGAGATATCTAGTTAATCTAACTGCAGTTTCTAAGGGTGCTGTTCCAGAACTAAGTTGGTTCCTCTAATTTTCTGAAGCAGCAGCAGCCCAACATGCCAAGGGCACCCTAAAATCTCCTCCTCTCGTACGAGCGTGGTATCCCATTACAGAGAGTTTCAGGGCGAAGGCACAGAACACCACACCTTTACCAGCATTTGCTGTTCCCCATGTTGTATTGTGGCGTTGTCTAGCACACGACAGAGCAGGCATCACAGACTGTTAGGAGATTTTTGCTAGGCCTGAAATACTAAGTCAGCAGATAGAAGAAATGCATGGCATTTGCTTCAGACAGCAAGTAATACATAAATAAAATCAATCTCAAATCAGTGAGCTGGGTGAGCTAGCAAAGAGATCTAACTTCCCAGGTATTTTGGGTAGTGTGTGCTGGCAGAGGATCTGTGGGTAACAGAGTTTAGTGCTGGTACCTTGTAGTTTATTCTACAAGTGTTTTCAAGGAGCATTTCCTAAAACAAGATCATTAAACCCACCAATCAAAAAGACGTAAAGCTGTAACCAAGCATGGTTTATATAGTACAAAATGTGAGGGAAAATTATTATTGCTAACAGTTACCAAAAAGACATATATTTCACATGTACCTGGTTTAACATGAGCAGTTATAATCAAAGGTCTTATCACCATGTGGCTGACACTGTCATGCAGAAAACGGAGGACCCAGTAGGTGCTGTTCACTGCATTCCCCATCAGAAAAGGCTTTTCCCAACAGATTTTTCAGTACTCTGCGCAGTTTAATTTGCTCCAAGCAGTGAATTATACACAAACTGAATGGCCTGACACCTCTAGTCAAGTTAGTCTGAAGATATCCAGAGTTGAAGAAATCTGGAAATCTGAGGCTGAATTCTAAGCTCATGTCAGTCACCTTCCGTAACTCATTCTTCTTTCAGAGAGGATCACCTAAGCATCACAGCCAGACCCATCCCTACCTTGTAGAAGATTGTGACCCTCCATTTTTCACCCAAATCCTAACCTTTTAAATACCTAAAACTTTCCACATCACTCAAATTAAACATCTTCTCTATTAAAAAAAGTGATCTCCAGATAAAGTTAGGGCTGTATGGGCACTATTATCAAATGCACAACCTCAGAACATGAGCAAGGCTCGTACAGCCTGTAACAGCATTTGTTGCTTATTCCTTGGGTGACTGGTAGCTAGCTCTGTTAATCTGTGAAGTACAGCAGAGGATCTGGAGTTTGCCTGCAAGGCATGTACCACAGCAGAGCAGCTGGACACAACTAAATAGATTTGTAAATAGTAGCTATCTAAGTCTAGCACTTCAATATTTACCAGGCAGCTGCTGTTGAAGTCTCCTCTCTTGAAGGAAAAAGACCGCTTGCTGCCAGCTGTTACATGCACCATTACCTTCAGAGGTGAAGGTCAGGAAAAGGAAGTGCTGCTTCTGTGTCAAAGAGTTTCACAGTCTTTGGGTATGGCCCCATATGTAGATGTTCGCTGTTACACGAAGTATTTATTCCATTTTATGCTATTTCCCCCCTGTACCTTTAACACATCTTGTTTTGAAGAGGATTTGTGATTTGAACATTGGCCATAGTTGTTTGTGCTGTTCAGAAATCTACCTTCACATACAGCCACCAATGAGTAAGGATAGTGAAGACCCACTCCTGGCTCCCCCTCACTAGCCTGCCACACTCAGCATGGACTTACAGGAGCCAGAGTCTGGCTACTATTTGCCTGCTTTCCTGCTAAAGCTCTTTATGGATGACCCAGCCATTCAGAGTGGCAGACTGTTTGTCACACTAGATTAAACAAGACTGGAGACCGATGACAATCCACGTGGGCCTCACTAGGCGGGTGCCTACTGCTCTGTAAACAGAGACATGGATTTGGCTGATGGTCATCTGGTTGGCTGCGGGCCAGGAAGCTGGCAGAAGGCTTTGACACGATCTAATGTAATGCCTTACGACATACCTGTATTGCTGAAGACATCTGGGGACACATGTCCCACTGCATTTACAGCACATGCCATCGAACTGTAGCAACAATAACCGCTTTTTGCTGACTGGGATGGAAAACAGTTCGTCCTTGCATTCTGACGAGCTGACAGACTAAATAACAACCATATGTATTAGTTACCTGAAGGCTCCACTGTAGCTGTAATAACGTTCTTGGCTACTTGCACTGCATTTATTGTTTCCACTATCATCTCCAATACATAGCTGACAGAGTTTTGATGGGTAATTGTCCTGCTTAGCTGAAGGCACACAGCTGGCAGAGAAAAACTCACTCACAGCTGGGGAAAGAAAGACAAACCAATATATTGAGTGAAAAGCGTGAGCTCTTCACAAGAAAGGTAGTTACACTGTCATGAAGTTACAAACAGCGCAGGTTTCTGTAGAACACTAGAAACATCAGTTACAGCTGCCTTACTGGAATTCACAAACTACAACTTTTAAAATATTTTCAAAGCACCATTTAGCTGATTACATAATGAAACCAAAGAGCTTCCCGGGAGATAGGAAACAGGCAAGAAAAATTCAAATCTGGAGTCCTATTGTCCTTTGCTTGTTGTGCTACATTGCTCCACCACTAAATACAGTTTGAAAATAAATGCAGTAAAATTCAGGACGGGGATACATTTACTGCAGTGATATCCCAGAGCTGGAAGTACCACCCAGAGGGGATACATCTGTATAGAAAATGTGAGTTCTGTGACTGTTCCATTATTGATACTTGACTTGGGTCAATATCCTCAAGCAAGAGCTGAGACAGGCAGGTGTGAAAGCAGGATTTTCAAGACCATATGATAAGCTTAAATTTGATTAAATACAAAAAGCAATGGACTCTTCAAATGCATTTCTGAAAACTGGAATAAACTTTTGCAGTTTGATACACTGGAGGCCAGGGCTGCCATTGAGATGGATCTGGACAGGCTGGAGAAACAGGCTGACAGGAACCTCAAAGTTCAAAGGCAAATGCAGAATCTTGCATTTAGGATGGAATAAGACCATGAAAGGCTGGGGACTGGCAGGCTGAAAAGCAGCTCTGTAAAAAAAGGACCTGGGGATCCTGGTGGACAAGCTGACCAAGAGTCAGCAGTGTGCTTTTGTGCCAATGGAGGCTAACGGCATACTGGGTTGTGTTAGGGGAGCAGTCAGGGGAAGTGATTATTCTCCTCTGACATCTGTGCCAAGTTTTGAGCTCCCAGTGTTAGAAAGACATTGACATTCTAGAGCAAATACAGTGGAAGGACAGTAGGATGCTCAGAGGGCTGGAGAACATGACATACCAGGCTGAGAGCTGGGTTAGGTCAGCCTAGAGATAAGACAACTAACAGTTGCTGTATTGCTGTCTTCATTTACATAGTGGGTTTTTTTCAAGAAGACAGAGCCAGATCCTTCTCAGAGATGCAGAGCAAAAGGATGAGAAGCAACAGACCGAAGCTACAAGAAGGAAAATTCTGATTAGATACAAGAAAAAAAAAAAAGGATGGTCGAACACTAGGACAGGAGTCCAGCAAGGTTGTGTGTAATCTCCATCCTAGGAGTTACTCAAAACCTGCCTGGACACGGCCCTGGGCAATCTGATCTAACTGGACCTGCTTTGAGCAGCTGGTTGGACTAGATGACCTCCAAAGGTCCCTTCCAACCTAAATTAGCCAATGATTTTGTGACAAAGGAAAGACGGAAAGGAATACTTTTTGTTAGATGTAACATTCTCAGTATGACTCCTCCATTAGTCTACTCTGGTGGCAATGACACTACTCTTAAAAGTAGACTTTTAAGTCTACTCTTAAAATTTCAAATTGTTACATTAAAAACACAACACTCCTTCACAAACAGATAAGCTTAATATAGAGCTATGAAATATCAAAATTACTTCCCTAATGAAAGTTTATAGTTAGACTGTTACTGGTTTTTTTGATATGTAGTACTGCTGTCTTACCTTCAGGAATATTACAGTCTCTGGTCTTAATAACGCCCCTCTTAATTAGCAGACCAATGGGGATATTCCATCCAGCAGTTCTCCCCAGTCCTGTGTGGCAGGACTTCTTCCCTTTCAGGTCACTGATGGTGAATGCATTGGACAGATTTCGTTTCACTAATGCCACAGCATAGTATGCGTTGCTGTTGTCATCAGCTTGCAGAAAAAAAACCAAAATGCATTACAGCTTCCCTTAAGCATTCCCACTGCTTAATGATCATCTACAGATCCATTACACTTAGCTGGGGCCAACTTCAATTGCACCAACAATCAGCTACTGTTGTGGTTTAAGCCGGCAGGCAGCTAAACACCACACAGCTGCTCGCTCACTCCCCCCGCAGTGGGATGGGGGAGAGAACGGGGGGGAAAAAACAAGGAAAATTCATGGGCTGAGATAAAGACAGTTTAATAGGACAGAAAAGGAAGGGAATAATAATAATAATAGAATTAGAATATACAAAACAAGTGATGCACAATGCAATTGCTCACCACCCGCCAACCGATGCCCAGCCTCTCCCCCTAGCTTATATACTGAGCATGTCATCTTATGGTATGGAATATCCCTTTGGCCGGTTGGGGTCAGCTGTCCTGGTTGTGTCGCCTTCCAGCTTCTTGTGCACCCCCAGCCTACTCACCGGTGGGGTGGCGTGAGAAGCTGAAAAGTCCTTGACTTAGTGTAAACGCTGCTTAGCAACAACTAAAACATCAGTGTGTTATCAACATTGTTCTCCTCCTGAATCCAAAACACAGCACTGTACCAGCTACTAGGAAGAAAATGAACTTTATTCCAGCTGAAACCAGGACAGCAAGTCAGGAATTATGAATGTACATGTAATTATTCTTCACTTCTACTACTTCACAATGTTGCATTCACTTACAGCCTGTATACTGGTACTGCTATGCACTTGAACTGAATAATCTAGAGATGAACATGAAAATGTTCTTGTTAACATCAGCTCTTATAAATACATCCCTCTGAAAAACAACCTTTGGGTCATTAGTGACTTAGCAAAACTGCTTTAAGAAGTTATTTTTATGGGAAAACTCAAACCTGTATTAAAATTTCCATGAGTTTTACAGCATATTGAAATTCTGCCTTAGTGACACAATGTCCACAAGTCCTCTTTTCATCAGTGACTCTGAAGCAGCCACATTGACAGGAGGAATTTGTTTCTAACTAGAATCTACTATGTAACTTCTGTATTTTTGCTTACATTAAAAATATTTTGATTTTGTGAATACTATTTTTTTCCATTGTAAATATTTTTTGCGGAATTGAAAAGACAAGACTCAAAACTGCCAAAGACTCAACCTAGTCCTGCAGCAGGACGGATAAGAGTTGCCACAAACTCACTGTAGGAACCCATCCCATACTTATTTCCTCCTCTGTCCGTGACATGAGGATAATAATTCTCATTTCCTTTGAAAACAGCTTTCCCCACAGGGCTAGGGAACAGAGGCCGTGCTTTTAGAGCTGTTTTCAAACAACCTGGAAAAATAAGGCCTATGTTTATGTTTCCTGACCTTCTTACCAGAGTAACTTTCTCCAGCAGCTGGTACAAGGCCATATGTCTTCCCAGCTGTGTAAATATCAGCTCCACCCAGAACTACAGCATCACTCTCCTTTTTCTGAAAAATAAAATAAAAATTGGGATTTCTGTGAAAAAACAGCAGATACCTTCCCTGCTACAATGACAACATCTCTAGCATCATACCTGTTGCATCTCAAAGGGCAAGTCTGACAGCAAAAGAGCAATACACTGCTAAAGAAAACCCCCAAAACCTGCATAAAGCATCATCAGTGAAATGGGGACAGGAGATTTCACACATACAGGCTTGGGCTAGATGGGCAACAATGTCCTCATCACAACTGAATATCATCAGAGTTCAGGCCCATCCATACCATGTGAGCTACAAATCACCTCCTTGAAATCCAGTGTTCCTACTGGTCACCGAAGTGCGCATCTCTCTGATCCTACCTACCCAGCAGAGAGCAGCTTGTGTTAATTTGGTTCATTGCACCAGGCTTGTAGCAGCCTACCTGGATCAGCTCCATGCACTGTTCCTTTGTCTTGGCTGAAATACACTGAATTGCTGGTTTCAAATTCTTTTTCTTAAAGGCAATGGCCATTTCACCACATTTCCAAATCTCCTCAGTGGATACAACACACCAGTTCAGGCTTTCTGGCAATGCTGCACAAAATTGGAAAGCAAACACTACCGTTCAGTTTCTTTGTAATAGACAAGGAGGGATACACTCTGCCCACCGTCACACATGTACCATACATGTTATTAAAAATGTTTACTTCTGTGTTCCTCTCCATCTCTCTAGCTCAGACTTACACCTGATTAGGAACCACAGAGCTCTCCAGATTAGTGGTATGTCCACACTGGAGACCCATCCATAGCAGAGGAACAAGAACTCCTACGATTGCTGACCATTAAGTGCAGCCATAATGTATTCGTTGAGTGCAGCAAAAAACCACCCTGAACACAGGCTTCCTCATACCTGACCGTCACTGAGCAACGCCCAGAAGAGGCAAGTCCGGGAGGTGGGGGGCTTTGCCACAGCACAGAGCACGTCTGGGAGGCTCAGTTGCCATGATTATTAAGCTTCTTAAGGCAGGGATTCTTACAACCTGTGTTTCTGACTTTGCCAGAATGCACATCAAGTCATTTTTGCATTATTCCGATAGGATAAAATATTGTTAACACTTCCATAAAGAGTAGCTGAGGGCTTCTTCAGCTTCTGGAAGAAATTCTCTGCTAGGAACCCATTCATCCATTCTTTATAGACTACCTGAGGATTTACACAGCAACACATTACTATTTTCCCTTGTTAGCAGATAAGAAATGGAGTACCAGGTAGCAGTAGCAGCTTACCAGATTAATGTCTCACATACAGCAGAAAGCGTAGAAAACGCCTGCATCTTATAACACAAAGTGGGCCAATTTGCACAGGAAGTATTCTGCAATGTGATACTGTTTCTAGGTCAAAAAGTGACCTTTCTCCATGCTGAAAGATTAGACTGGCATCTTGCCATAACCCTCCAAGAGTCAGAAGAAAATAAAGTAGAATAAAGATGGTCTTTGTTATCGGCTATTTTTGTTCACAGTTATGAATAGGAATCTAAAGACGACTTACTGTTGGGGTCGCAGCTCAGGGCTTGCATGGCATGAAGATACTCATCACCCAGCCACGCCTGGTAATTCTGAGCTGTGATTGCAATGAGCTCTGTGGTGGAGTCTCTGAACAGAAGATTCTGGGCACGGTAGGCTGCAGAGTCAAACATCTGAAACTTGGTGCCTACCCCATTAAATCTTTGCTGTAATGTTAAAGAAGGAAAAAAAGCACCGTCACACATCCCTCTACCTGGGCTGTGTGACATCCCATACCCCTTTAAACCCCACAATGCTGAAGGTGCCCAGATATCCTGTCTTCAATTCAGCTGGACGGGTGGGAGAACCCCTCTAAAATGCAACGCACTGATGAAAAAATGGTGTCCTACCTGTCCTTGGTTCAGGAGCTGGAAGACAACTGTCCCATCTGTGTCAGGCCGCACAACCACGGCGCGAGCTGGGATTCGGGCCAGGTGGCAGGTTCTCCACTCTGTCACATCAGCTGTGTTGCCATTGCGGCACAGAAGCTGGAAGTCCCGGGAGCGAAGCCGCTGGGCCCATGGAGAAAGACTTCTCCCTGAAATCAGACAGAACATGCTTATGGAACAGACATCAGGTGGGGCTGATGCTTCTGGCTCCACATCTGCTCTAAGCGTCACATGCACACGTGGAGCAGAACACACATCTCCTCAGCATCTCTGAACTATTCCTGACCGCACAGTATATCCCATGCATCTACGTGGTCCTTCAGTCTTGTATCTCTGATAAGACAATAAACAGCTTAACACTTGTGAGACTGCATTGAACTGTACTGGGGTCTGCAGCAGTATCAAGAGCATCCCTAAGTCTAGGATCACATGCAACATTTTTTGGTTTTTTTCGCTGTAAATGCTGGTCAGACAGGTCCATGATATTAATGTTATGCTCAAGGTAGATTTCACAAAGCGCCAGACAGGGCAGGCCACATCTTGTTAACTTTCTGTGAGTCTCTGCTGAAATCCCTGGGTAGGCAGGAGCAACATAACAGCCGAGGTCTGTATAAAACTAAGAGTTTAGTGCTGTTTAAGCTTTCTTTCCAGAAGAAGCTTAAGATTCCACCTCTAACCTTTACTGAAACTATCAAGCATTTAAAAAAAAAAAGGATCATATGACTCCTCTATCTCCTGGTGCATACATCTACGCGTATATCTGTTTTCGCTATTAGAGCATTGTTTGCCGATTCCTCAATTCAAAATAAATCAAACATTTGACATTATACTGTCATTACAGACACTGTACTTCAGACCTTGCAGCCACTATTCAACAAGCTTCTGGATTACTCACCATCTGTATTTTCAGGCACTGTGCTATGCTTCACAAAAGCGACTTCTCCAGCACCTTCAGCCAAACACCTAATAAATATAAATCCAACCACAAAGAGGCATTACAAAGCACAGCTTCCATGCACTGGACACTGCTGGCTGACAGCCAGAGGGCTGTTTGCAACATTCCATCAGCCACAGACACTGACCTATTTCCTTGTGCTGAGAGTTTTGCTCAAGGCAGAGACCAGTGGCTGTTAGAGCATGAAGCAAACTATCACTGTCATTTGGTGAACATGGACAACATGTTCAGTGCTGCCTGGGACAAACACCATGACCTTCTTTGTCCAGGAGAGTTCTCTGTCTAAGGCAGTCACACAATCCTTTGGGGAATACGCAGAGGGGAGCACGAGCAAATTCTGCCCTTGCTCGGTCAACGCTATTACTCAGGGACTGGGAGCTGCAACACAGCACGCAGACAGGAAGAAGGAAAATAAGGGAAAGATTGGTGTGCAAAAATGGAGGGCAGAGCAACGCGATAATTCAGTGCAACTGAGGTGGGATGACTGAAATAGCTGAGTAGGGTGGCAGTTCAGCTCTCAGACTCCAAGGGTCATCAGGTTTTACTGGGAAAGATACAGCCTGTTGAAACAAATGCTTAGACTTGTGTCAACAGCTGCTGGACAAAGCAAACAGCAACGGGATTTCCCTGCCCAGCGTAAGTGCTAAATATCCATTTGGTTTTAATACTCAGGTATTAATACCTGCAATAGTGAGTTTAGAATTACTTTTGTTCAGTCTCTAGGTTTAAAGCATGGTTGTCCTAACGCAATAGCAGATTTTCTAACAAGATCAACTGGAAGTTCTCTGGCTTCCATTTCCTGTCAGTGAGGCCCGGACATGATGGCTATGGATAGAGCATAGCGATAAAAAAATTGACAGAGCCATGATTTTTACCTGAAAGCCCCACTGTAGTCATAGTATTGCTCTCGAGAATTTCGTTCGCATTTGTTCTGCCCAGCCGAATCCCCTTTGCAGAGCTGACAGAGGGACTTGGGATAGTTTACGCCATTTGCTCCAGGAACACAGCTTCCATTGAAATAGTCACTTACAGCTAAATGTGAAATTAGAATGAGAAATTTTTAGCAATGAATAAACAAGATCCTACAATCTCATTTTAACACATTTACACAGTACAACTCTAAAAACATTTAGAAGAGATAAGTCATTTTATTCTTAAAAGATGGTTTCCAAGTTTAAAAAAAAAAAACCAAACCCTGCAGTCTTCATCAGACCTACGTTAGGTCTATTCCATCTTACAAGGAGCATCACAGCCAAGGAACAAAACGGCAGCTAGAACTACACATTTCTGTCCATGCAAAGGGTCCCAAGACCATACGGAAAGGCACTGCTGAAGAACAGATCTTTGCCCTGTAACTCTTACCTTTTGGAAGGTCACATCCCATTGCTGCCAGGCGCCCACTGTCAGTTAGATAACCCACTGGCACATCCCAGCCTGCAGTTCTGTTGATGCCTGTGTGACATGAACTGACACCCTTCAAGCTGTTGATGGTGATGTTGGAGCTCTTCCTCACCACAGCCACGGCGTAATAGGAAGTTCCAATCTCTGCAGCGTAGGAAGAAAGAGAAACAAGCAAAGTAGCCTCGCAGCAGCATTAAAGCGAGATACACTGATTTGTGGCCTCTTGTGGCTTCCCTACCCACAGGCAAGTCACATTGTTCACATCCTTGGTGGGGACCTGCTGACTGTGAGTGAATGTCCTCCATGATCTTTTCAGTGTGAAATGTCTTAGTTAAAGGCCACAGGTAATCTGCTCTAACTTTGAAGGTCACTCTGCTTTGAAAGGGAGGGGGGGATGAAAGACATCCGGAGGTTCCTTCCAAGAAGAAATTTTCTGTGATTCTAAATATATTTGGATTGAATTGAAATCAATATAATTAATAGTAAAAAAAAATTGTTCCCCAGTTGTCTACTAATTTGATCTCAATTTTGACACAGCATAGCAAGTTGATGTCACTGGAGCATCACAGCTGATTTCATTCTGAGTTATATCAAACTGTAAAACAAAGAGTCAAGAGTTCAGGGTCTAAAGTGACCATAAGGTCATTCAATCTGACTTTATTTAGATCAGAAATCATGAAATTTCATTAACCTTTCTCCGATTTGAGCTCATAACCTGACTAATGGAGATAGCCGGCCTCTGGATCATGAGGCCCATTTGGTTTTGAGAGACTGAAGTACAGTTCCCTCACCAGTGTCACGATGTGGCTAACAGTGGGGGGGGTGGGGGGGGCCGCTGCAGGTGATCCAAGTCCCTGCAGACTGAGCCCAACAGGCTTCTGAGGATGCCTCGGCCAGATCCCACTAAGACCCAGCTGCAAACCAAATCCAGCTCCATCTCACAATAGAGTGGTGGGACACCACTGCCTGCAGACTGCTTCCAGAGCTGTTCCTTCCCTTGGATCTCTGAAAGTTATAGGAGACATCTTCCAGCTCCCAACTACACAAACATGTTGACACTGAGCCCTTAGTCAGGATGACAAGTCACCACTGAATTATTGTCTCTGCCGTGAAAGGAACTCAAAGCTTAAGGACACCCAGATAAGAAGCAGAATCTATCACTTCCTTTCTTCCAGCAGGTAATCACATACACTATTAAAAACAAAATCTAATTATTCTAATTTATGGCATTAAGAGATAAACCTAATAACAATTTACGCTTTGCAATTCATTAACTTATCGGCAAAGTATGGAGCAGAGAAGACAATAAGCAGTGAGACAGTTAAAAAAAACCCCAAAACAAAAAACAATCCAACAAACCTACTACAGGCACAGCTATTTTGACCTGTTTCAGGACAGACTCTGCCAGAGCCCTGCGTCTCCTGTTTCTCCCACACATTCTGTTACGGCCAAGAACATCCAAGAGGGAACCTGACCATTACCTACTGTTTAGAATCTTCAAGAGGAGGAGCCCAAAATAAAATGGAAACAGTAAAAATGTGTACGAAAAAGCTCGTATTAAGTAATCTAAAAGTTATTTAGTCAGAATATACCTTGATCATATACTTCTCCAACCACAGGTTTCAGACCATGCTCCTTTCCAGCCTGGTAAATCAAACGGCCATCCAGTGTCACTGCATCTGCCAAATCATCCTGTGCAGACACAAGGGCAGGATACATGTTCAAGCTTAATTATCAGTATTTCTCAACAGCCAGAGGCAGAGTACCTGCGAATTTAGGAGAAGAGGCCCCTTAATCTGCATTTGTGAGTTTTGTTTTCTCCAAAACATTCTTTTAAGGGCACTCAAATTTCTGAAGGACAACTACCAAGAGGGATTTTAGAACTTCAAAACTGCCTTCCTTCAGAAATAATGCAGAAACCAGTCCCGGACCGTGATGGCCTCACTAGTCTTCATAGTCCAAAGGAATCTTAGAAACGGATCCTGCAGCTCTGTGATGAATCTTAAGGCCCATCAATTTGGAGTTTCATTCATCTCTGTAGGTAGTGCCCCAAAGCTTGAAGATTTAAATAAAGTAAATATATTTTTGAGGTCATACACAGATAGTCTGAAGTAATGTCTTCTGGGGCTGCAAAATCTGAATGCCAAAGTGTATTCAAAAGCAACCTGTAAGCATGCTGGCTTGTACCTCAGCAGACAAACAGCCACACATTTTGGGAGAGGGGGAGCAGATGGCAGTGCATTTCAGAGGAAAGCATCTAAAAAGACTGTCCAAAGTGGGGGAATAAAAATCTGGGGCATCCACTGCTGGGAAGGTGTCCAACAATACCGTATCTTTTCAGGTGACTATAACACCAAGCTGGCTGGAATCTTGCTACAGATGCAGGATCGCTCTGGATAGCACGGGATAGGACTCCCCACAGCAGCAAGGACTAGAGAACTGCTACACACACCTCTGAGCAGCTGAACGCGGCTCTGTGTACTGAACCTACTGGAAGCCAGAAGAGGGCATCTTGCACAGAGACAAGATACTGCTGAGAAAATAACCAGCAGCTTGACATTTTGCATTTCTAAGCTGATTCCAAGTTTCTTATCAGTTTGCTTAACCTCTGGTTCAGCACTGGAGGGGGTAATTTAGTTTACCCGTCCCTTCGTAGTTTGCTGAGCATCGGTTAGGGTAGGGCTAGGACTATGCTGCCTAGTATACCACAGCAATTTCCCACAGGCTGAGCCACATAAAAAGCCTGAAAATTTTT
This sequence comes from Gymnogyps californianus, assembly GCF_018139145.2. Classification (NCBI taxonomy): domain Eukaryota; kingdom Metazoa; phylum Chordata; class Aves; order Accipitriformes; family Cathartidae; genus Gymnogyps; species Gymnogyps californianus. Next base: position 14,677,049 of record NC_059480.1, read on the forward strand.
TAAGGGATCATGTGAGAGCATAGGTAATACATTGATGTTGACACCTAAATCAGATTTGAAGTTGCCATGTAATTTGAAATATTTTAGTTATTTGGCTCACGGGAGAAAAAAAGATGATATTCATTCATTAGCTGAAACAACAGATGTCCTGAGAGTTGCTTCTCAGGAATGAGAGCTGAACAAAGCTCCAAGGGAACCTGGAGAGGAGCTGGGGTTGGGAGATATTTGCATCTTAAAGAACAGACACAGTCCTTCTGGAATAACCAGATCCGACATTCCACCAGTGAGAGTCAGAGCACAAGACGACAGTTAGGAATCAAATATGGCCTGTTGTTTACAAGGGATACCTGACAGTGAGAGGAAGAAGAGGTGGAAGTTAGAAGGACCCTACCCTCAGGGAGAACAAAACAAGCCTCTAGAATTGGTGGTGGACAGGAAACAGAGCAGATAAAATGGGAAGGGCTGGCCACAGAAGACAAGGACTGTATTACGTGGACGTATTTCCATGTGAGAGAGCACTATTCTGATTGGAAAGCTGAGCCTTTAAGCTCTGTTTAGCAGAAGAGCCTCCTGTCAATAGCTGGTGTATAAATAACAGTGTATAAATAACAGAACAAGACAGAAAAAATGCCTGTTGTTGTATTTAACGTGAAGTAGTTTACAGGCTACAGACCCCTCCTTTAAATGCATATAATCACTGCTGAGGTGGCATATCAGCAACGGTGTGGGTATTTTATTTTTTTTGTAGCAAGCATTTGCCAATACATTTAGCAAAAGCACGGGATTATTCCACATATGATTTTTTGGTAAGTATATGTGTGATGGTAATACCCTGTTAATTATTTTCAGAGGAACTTCATTTCTGTGTGTCACAATGTTTGACAATTACCTACAGAAGTGTTTAAAGACCTGCTGAAGAATAGCTCTGGTCACATTAAATATTGTCAGGTTCCCTAGTTTAATATTTAGACATTTCTCAATTTTTAAACACCTTCAAAGAAAAAGGTTTTTTACTTTATCCATGTGCTAACACATTCACAGGACTAAGTCCAAGTTAGGTAGTGTTATAAACCAGCATATCTCTGCCTCTTCAGCCACTGCGCCCCACTCCCTTTTTGGCCTCAAAGAGCAGAGTTCAGTGCGGATGCGGACTCAGGGGTTCCACACATTCCTACACAGAGTAGGCCAGCTGAAACGTTTAGTAGATTATTAGCACAAGAAAAAAGGAGGTCTCAAGGACAAAGCCTCGACTGAAACCTTACAGTGAAGATTCATTTTATCAGAAAGCTACTTACTCATGCTATCTGCCTGCAGGTTTCCGAGTTCAGCTAATCAAGTTTTATAGGCATCCAAGGTTTTAGACAGGTGCCTGCTGCTTGCAATAGCTTACAAATGCAATTCTGTGTGCACTGTATTTCAGAAGCAGACACTCATCAGCCCGTTTAATAACCTGCTTTGCAGGGTCTAACAGGTCCCTCTGTGGAATGCAGCAATCAGCCAAGCGGTTTTAGGAAGATTTGACATTAGAAAGTATTTCCTGTCTAACCCCGAGGCAAGATCCACGTATGTATCAATATCTGGTCCTAACATTCTTCAATACAGTCTCGATTCCCTCGCTCAAGAACAGTATTTATCAAGAGGCAATGCAGTATTTTTAGTAGTCAGACAACCCTTCTGCTTCTGTTGACAAAAAATTATAAGATACCAATTTCTGAAATTTGTGCCTTTTTTCTGGCCACACAACCACCTGCCTCATCTCCCTTCAAAATACTCTGCCGGGCCTCATTTCCTGGCTCTGAACCTCTTGCCCTTGACAGGCTGCATCTCCTCCACAAAACCCTGATTTTGGGGCATGTCTACACAGGATACACAAAGAATATTATTTATTAACACAGCCATCCATCCTCCCCTTCCCCCACACTCTGCCGGTGAAGATGACCACGATTACCTGCCTCCACATTTCCTCCAATATCCACTTGTTGCCTCCCACCCCCTCCCAAGGAGGGAATTATTTTCCATACATCATTTTGCAAAGCCACATGTTTACAGTCTTTAAAACCTTCCCCAGAGCCGTGCTCCTTTTGGAAACTGAGCACGCTCTGGGCAGCTGAATTAATACAGCTGGGTTTGCGTGCCCTTTGCTCACCCTACTTGCTGCTTTGTTTCTCTCTTGTACTCGGTATTGGGAGATTTGATTTGGCTTTACACTCATCTCATCTGTATATAAAGCAATTTCCACGATGGGACCCTGAAATGGGAGTTTGATCCAGAGTTTATCGAAATACAATCTACTTATAGGCTCAGCAGCACAGCTTTAACAACTGTCTGCACGTTATAGCTCCATCCCTTCTTAAATATCTGCTAAATAAATCTGACACAATTCCCAAATCAAAGAATAGCATTTGGGAGGAAATATTTAAGACCTTTGCTGTGTTCCTAATGACGGGCCATATGTGAACAGCCAAACAGACAACACAGGGCCATTCTGACATTCAGGTTCATATGTATACCTTTATGTCTTTTTTAAAAAGAGACATGCTTTGATTTTTCAGAGACGTGAATGGCAGGAAGCATGTGCTCAGCTGCCTGGATCACCAGACACCCACCGCAGAGCTGTGTTCATCGCCACTGGATTATTATTAGGCACAAGGGGAAATTAAATCAATGACACTGCTGTCACTCACAACTCACCTTGATCATCTGGGTACAGTTAGCAGCTGACCCCCCCTCTGTACACTCCAGAGGGGGAAGGATGCCAGCCCCACCGAAGGCCTTACTCATGTCATTACACTTGGAAAGTTCTTGCTGAGAGACAGTGCACCACCGGATACGTTCCAGGCTGAGAGCTGCAAACACAACACCACGAGAAAATATTATAAAACACATCAGTGCCTTTGTAACAGAGCTTACCATTTAAAGGTCCCCAAAGAGCCAGCCTTTCATTCCGTTCCTCTTCCCAAAACAGAAAGAAATCAGGGTTCTTTCAGCAGTGAGTCTTTAGAGATGGTTCCCACTTTCATTCAGATTAACATGAATACTGAAGTTTTTTGGACTGGAAACAGATAGGCTCAGACTCAGATACTGAAACCCGATGGCATTTGTTTTTCACGTAAGAAATAAGGGTACCATGGAATAGGGCAGGGCGTCCAGACTATTCTTAAAACCTTGATAAATACATCATCTTTTCTCGAGTCAAAAGTATTTAAAACGATTATTTAAAATGATACGCTACAAAACCAAAGAGACTGTCCAAAGACAACTCTGTCTCAAGCATTGCTAGGTAGTACCTGGAGTCCTGCCCCAGCCCTTTTTGGTCTGAATAAAACAAGCAATCTTAGGTGCTCAAGAGCCTTGCCACTAGGCTTATTATGAAAACTAGAAAAGTAAACTTGTCTCTTCAAAACTCTCTTTCATAAGAGGCCATTTCCACAGTCATGAAAAGGGGAGGGCAGTTCCATGAATGAAAAGACGCAAGTTTGGAGTCTTATTAATGGAGATTCCATTAATCAGTGAAGAAAGGCGTCTTTCAGCAGGCCCAAACACTACCCTTCTAAGCGCTAAAGCTACAAACACTTTGTTGCTTTTGTAAGGATATGTCATCATGCACGAACGATGCATGCGGCTGTACATAAAATGCATATGTAAGTATAGTTTATGCTGATAAACAGGCACAGATCATTTTTGTAAGCAGGGGGCACCACATCCCATTGCTTTTCTACAATTTTGACTTTTAAGTTGGAGTCTGCTCTAAGTTATTTTGTCATGTGGTTTTCTAAAAACTCTAACTGGCCCTCTACTTCCCACCCTTGTCATGCAGCTGAGATACCACACCTAACTTTGCAAGTTAAAATTACTCTGCTAGTGCTCAATAGTAGCCATGCACATTTTCTGACTTGGTGGCTGCAGACTAAACAAGATTGTTGATGCCATAAAGCTTGTTTTGCACCCGATACTGAAACAGAAGGTTTGGCTTGCTGTTCCACTGCAACTCAGAGCCAACTCTACCGCTGTCAACAAACATTAAGTCAGACTTGGAAAGCTTACAGGAAGTTTTCATGGCAGCATGTGCTATTAGAGGAAGAAACAACTGCCCACCTCTGATTTGCAGGAATTCTGAGAACCAAGATGGTTAGGAGAAAGGCACAACAGGGTCATGGTAAAAAGGCACCTCACGGAAACTTAACATCTACCCCATCTATTTGGGTGAAATTTTCACCATTAATTTCTTGGGGCAGGAGGAAGAACCTACGTTTTCATTGAGAAAGGGGTTTGGGTTTTTCTTCTCCTAAACACGAGGAAATAGAAATTAAATTTGGGTCTCAGCATCTCAGTACGTATGGCTAAGTGCCATTCTTCAGCCTCAGCATTCTGGTTTTAGATAGAAACACACAGGAGAATGCATGAATTGTATGAAGAAATCATTAGCCATATACACCTGAAACATGAAATAAAGCTCATTTGGCTCCATATTTCAGCCAAAATAGTGAACAGCATGAATCCGTTGCTTTTTTCCTCACTCATCTAAAAGAGGTAATTAATTTGTTCTTTTCCAAACTGCTGAACTTTGCTGTTACAGGAAAGCCAGATCCTGGGCAATTTCCTGTTTCCTTCTTTACAAGTTAACCCATTTGAAGTGGGCTTGAGCACAGACAAGGTCTGTAGTTAGCCCCTCTTCCTATTGCCAACCAAGAACGTCTTAAACGAGGTCAGTCTCTGAACCCAAGTTTATTCACAGTTTTGGCCCTTCTGTGTATCTGTAGACATACATAAAGCATGAAATGGCAGGAGCTGGCAACTTCCATCTGAAACATGCTCAAGGTTCTAAACACCCATATAATTTTATCACTGGCAAACATCCAATTAACTCCTTTGCTGAAAGTAACAGTACTACATTGTGTAACATCTTATCAAATGGTTATTAATACAGCTATTAATACACTAGCAAGGGCTTTCAACAGAAACAATGTGAAAAAAAAGAATAAACTATGATCATTTCTTTTTAAAGAACTGTGGAGAGCTTCAGAAACAGCATCCACACCTCTGCTGAAATTAAAAGCATTTGCCATCAGAATCTGGGAGTGACAGGAGAAAGCCAACATGTCACACAGAGCATGGTAAGTGGAATAAGGCAATTATTTCTATTTTTAGACAATAAGTGTCACAGAACTGTTAACACTTGTGAGAAACAGACACCATTGAACCAAAAGAAGTAGATTCAGTGCTGAGGAAATACAACATTTGACAGCAATGAGTCAAGACACATACATGGTGTTCAATACAGCTTTTTCTACTCCTTTTCTATTTTTTCTATTCTTTCTTCCTATTTCTTTTCCTGGCCATATGAGATTGGTTCTGAAATGGTTCTAGTTTCCCTCTGCTTTCTCACATTACACAGAAGTCAACCCCAAAGACACCATGCCACAGCAAAAGTTTTTGGAGGACACTTACCAGCATGAAAGAAGAGAAGATAGAAGACATTTCTGGAGCTCTTCATGGTGAAAATTTTGGGATTTGCGCTTTTTCCAGCCTTCAGACCCCCCAGAGATCAAGGCTTCTGCAAGTGTGCTCTCCCCAGCCTGCTCTTTGGTGAAAACCAGCAGCATTCAATTGCAGGTGCACTTTGTTCAACAGTTTATCTTGCTTACCTTGGCACACGTCGCCTCATAATGACTACAGGGAAAAAAAAGCCTACCTCTCTTCACACCACCTCTACACTTGAAAAAAATTCAGACTAGGAAATTGCAAAATATCTGAGGCACAAATGAGGTTGTTACTGCTTTAGCACCACCCACAGACTTAGATAAACAGCTACACACCGACTCATAGGGGTAAGGCAGGGCTGTGTAAAGAAATCCTCATTTTAAGTACGAGTTCTATGTATTCCCTGTGTGTTGGGGCTCAGGAAGCAAAAGCAGATTCAAGCTAAGCACTTTATCTGACACAGCTGATGGTCACTTTTTTTGCCACATTCTCAGCATTGTCATGAATTTCATAAAGCCATAACAAGAAACCCAAGCTTTTACAATAGTGAAGCCTGTACACTCTACAGGTGGTAGAGTGCGTGCTAAGTGCACATCTCCTGAAACTTAATAGCAAGTGCTATGAAATAGCTGAAGTAGTTTGATTTTTTTAAGGTTTTAGAGAAGGCCCAGGAAGGCTTCTCTCTCCCAGAAAGAGTAAAAAAATCTGCTGACAATAGCTCTGTTAAAAGCTGCTGTGACTTTTAGAGTAGCTTTCACAGAGCACCACTCATTTGTGCTGCCCTTTTCTTCATTTCTCATTAGTCAATGAACTGCAGCTGCCTGTAACGCCTTGTTTAGATAAAAGCCGCTTCATGCTGCTTTGCTCTGCTGACTGCCATTTCTCAGCTCAGCACCCAGCTACCTGAAAAAGAATGGCTGTGTACTGCCATGAATCCCCATGCACATGTCTTTAACATCTTCTACCGAGAGCATGCACGAACAACACAACTGTACGCATCCTTCAGGCAGTCTATACATTCGGTAATGTTGCACGGATGCTTTCAGGAGTTAGTTAGCTACTTGACTGCAATTTGGCCAGGCTGCTAGCTTTAACACCTACTAGCACCTGTAAGACAACAGCTGAGTTTACGTCACTTAATTGCTATTTCAAGTTTAGAACTTCAAAAAAATAGATAATGACCCCTCTAGACCTTCTTCTTAAACAAAACCTTATGGCTGAACTCTGATTCTTGGCTGCCTAGACCATCTGGAGTTAGTCGTCCCTTTGTTGTCTAAAGCGCTAAAGAATGACCTGGCACCACTGGAGTCCTTTCAAATTTCTAGAAGGATCCATCATTCGGATCCCTCCTGTGCCCTTCCCACTGGCCAGATTAACCTCTCAAGCCCTCTGATGCTTGCAGCGAGGCTTACATACAAATATAGATGATAAGACTGATGCACAGTCCTAGCACCAGTTGCTTAAGACTGCAAGGGCAAGATTAGTAAGAAATGAATTCGGTACCAGGCCTCTCCTGTGGTTCTTCTGATCCTCTACGGGCAAGGTTCAGAAGGTAAAGGAGCAGCCTTTTTGTACAGGAGGCCTATTCTGAATGCAATCCCCTCTAAACCATCACACAAGCACAGTTAATGATAGTTTAGCTCATTTTCCTATTTTATTAATAACTCTCTGAGTATCTACGCTTTAAGGAGATATTAAATTTCTTAGCCTAATTTTCAGCACAATTTAGCAAAAATGCCCACAAAGGAAATTATTAATATAATATAACTTAAAAGAGTAACAGAGAGCAGCAAATACTTCATCAAGCATGCTTCTGTATAGCAGTTACAAACAGTTGGGTTAGCAGGCATGGAAGAAAACCCATGGTGCCTTCACTGGGCCAGAAAAAGTAGGGTGGTAACGCATCAGTATGACACCATTTGGATTTTCTAATTACTCTAGCTGTTAAATTGGAAGCCTTAAGAGAAGTACACGTATTGTAAAAAGTATCTTTAAAATACAGACAGTAAAGTGTACCCAAGAATCAAAGACATATCAGCACCCGATACTGGAAAAATAAGATCCAGAGAAACACTAATTAATGCAAAATTCTAAAAATTACAAGATAAAACAAGTCAACTAGGAGCATCAGGGCTGTCAGAATCAGCTTTTCTGCCAGGGCTCAAGGACAACATCTGAAACAAAACCAAAACCAAAAGAAGATACTCCAGAGTCCTTTGGGTTTTCTTGATCCAAGACTTGTTTTCACTCTAGCATGACAACCATGCCAGGTAAGTACTGTGAACTTCAGTCTGAGTGTCGTATTCGGCGACACCTGGCTAGTACTTGACAAACGCCTGGAGAAAAGTTCTGTGAAAGTTATTCAGACACTCCAATATATGGAAGAGTAATTCCTCACATATCTACTCAGCTGAACAGGACTCTTTCTGATGGGTTAAAAAAAGGGTCGGAAAAAAGTGTATACAACGTAGAGATCTCAGATGTTATTATGGTTTGCAGATTTGATAGCTGAGATTTAGATCCTTCTATTTTTTTAAAAGTTGGTCTGTTTTAAGACGTCTCACTATACACCTCAGATAATCAGTCACTTTCAAAGAGGCAGACTATAGTACATTTTTAGGTCCTTTAAAAATTTATGACATTATTTATCAAAAGTTGCATCGATGTTATACACCTTGCACTTCCATAGACAGGAGCCTCAGAAAGACAGCACACTTACTTCACAAATCTAGAAAAACAAAAATTATTTTGGGCCATACACCAGCAGCTTACACTTACTGTAAGTCTTATAAGCATTCCACATAACACCAGCAATACTTGTGTCCCAAGTTTAAAACTGCTTTTAATGTAATAACTTCACTAGCCCCAATCTGATCACCAGTGTTCCTCTAACACATTATTTTCATTTACAGTCCGAGTAAATTATTTTAAAATGCCACAACACCTGTATTTTTTTTATTAAAAACACACTTGACAAATACATTGTACAATAAAGTTTATTAGCTGTTCTCCTCTTTCTAACAAATGGAATGGATAGTGTTGATAATTCTTTACAAACCAAAGCTAATTTGGTTGTGTGGCTGCCCCATGACTGCCGTAAGTACATCCCTCTTATAAACAATCAGTTTCAAACAAGCAATGGCAGGTACCAAATAATACGGGAATTAGAGAATTTCATTACTGAAGGTAGTTTCATGTTTTGGTACAACGTATTTATAACATTCGGCACAGGAGTTTGTGCATTGCAAATGGAAGATCTTGTGCCTATGCAATCAGAGATGAACATGTACAGAAAAATAAAATGTATTGTTGACTCTGAATTCTCCCTTTGGTTAAGACATGCATATTATGGGGGGAGGAGGGGGTGACGACAAACACCTGAAATTCTGTAGAAAAGAGGAGAACTTGCATGTATTTTTTTCTTGTAACTAATATTCCCTGGACTTTATGCCCAGCCACCACAGCCCATTTGATTTCTCGTGATTAAGGAAGGTAAATTCTAATTTGTATTTTTATTCAAAACAAAAAGCTAGGAGTAGGTGGTAAAAGAAAAATATATATTTTTTATATATATATATTTATATGTGTGCGCAACTATGTAAAGAAAATAATTCCCATAGTTACAGAGTTTAGTTAAAGAAAGTTTAATATATATATATTTATTATAACAAAATAGGCAGTTATTGTGGGTAAAATATTCATTAAAATCTGACCCCTAAGAACACACGCATTTTTAGGCTACAAATCATTCTCTCATTGCCCTAATGACCATCTCTGCAGCTGTTTTCTGTATTACTGCCAATGGAAATTTGGCATTCCTCTGAAAAATACAAGGTTTCCTAGCACCTAAACATATTTTAGGCTCAAAAAGTGTGATGACCATTATCTATAAACAATTTCTGTAAGACACTATAAATAGTGTTTCACGAGGAAGATTAAAAACATTACACATCTCTGTCCCTAGCAATTTTATTGGCAAAAAATGAAAAAATAGATTATAAGAATATCCATATGAAATTATGAAAATGAATATCCCTTGAGGAGTAGTAATGGGAGTCAATGAAAATGTTAACTCAAAATTTGAAAGTTTCTCTCTAACTGCCTGGAAAGGAAAAAAAAAAAAAAAAAAAAAAAAGAAAAAATACTGTGAGAATAGAATTTAACTCAGAAAATAAAACCTGAGATTGCCCTGACCAAACCATGCTATTAAACTTAAGCGTGCAAAGTTACTCATGATTTACAACTTCCTTGAATACAACTTTTCTTTCAATTGTTATGAAATTTTAAAAGAATGTCTGTAAAGCTTTTTTGAAAAATCTTTGAAAGTTACGTTCCCTTAAACATTAAGGAATTTTACCAAGCAATTCCCTCCCACTCCCACCCCAAACTAATAGCTGGTCAGGCCATTCCACTGTCATGTTTGAAAAATGGCAAACCAACAACACACAGTAATACAAATTATTTAAACTAAGAGAGACACCAAATGTAAAGCATTATGGGAACTGCAGAATGTGATGGTTAGGGTATGAACCACGCTGGAAAGGACTAGAGGCAGGCTCCACTGGAAGGGCTTAAGAGTCGTCAGATGTAGTAGGTGATGTCAGTTAGAAAATGAAAAATAAAAATCTGGTTTCATAATTTTTCCTTTGCTGGAACCCAGATGTAAGGCCCAGACTGTTCCTCTATGATCTGTTTCACTTGGTTGTAGATTTCTTCCAGTGTGTCTCCTTGGATAATAGCTGCAAAACATAATGTGGCAATCAGCAATCATCCTTCCTAGCTCTGTACAGAAACCAAGATGTTCCAAGCCAAGCTGTTCTTTTCTCTCAGAGTGGCAGATTTTAGACTGCTGAAGGCATAGACACCCACTGAGATTTCTGGTGTCTGTGCTGGAGTGAAGCCCATTGTTGATGGTACTGCAGGACACACCAAGCACCATCTCTCCCACTCAGAGGCTGGGGGTTAGGAAGTGGTTTTCACTTTACCACAAGTATACACATACAAGTGAGGAGGTTTTTTTGCTTTTCCTAACCACACGTTAGAGTTTGCCCAAGTCAATTCACATCCTCCAGTATTCTTTTCGGTCCAGCTTTCATGTGTGTTTCCAACACAACAAGGCAAGACAGAGTACAGGGCTGTGTCCTCACGGAGACAGTCTGAATCAGGCTTGGTGTAATGCAGACTGGTGAACTCCTCAGCTGGATCCTGAAACTTCATAGCAAGGCTGGCTGACCTTGGGATTTCTACCTGCTTGCACTATCTTTGCTTTCGGCCAAAAAGAGGAGGAACTCACGGAGTTTGTTGCCCAGCCAATAGATTCAAGTTTTATAGACAACAGGCTTCCTTATATAGTTAAAAGTGCAATTTATATTCAGATGGTGTAAGTTAGATGTATTTTCTCCAAGACTAGAAAATAATTAGAAATGAGCCAATATGGATGTGTTCTGACATAGAGTAAAGTATAGTCTGGTGAAAATGGGGATGAAGTTTGAGCTGTTCTTACCATACTTCAGTCTGAAAAAGCAATCACTGTGAGATAGTAACTTCTTTTTAGTTAGGATCGCCACCTCAGTGTTGATAATCCAAGAAACAAAGTTTAGCATGAAAGATAGTTTTGGAGGCAGGCCAGACTCACTCTTTTGTGCGTTAATATATTACTGCTGCTTCCAAGCTTTGCTTTCACACAAATTACTTCCTTTTTATTCCTCCTCATCCTTCCCATCTCAAAAACTTTCTCCCCATCTGCAGCCCATTGTCATAGTGCCTGTGGGAGGAGGCTGTTCAATTATTGTAGGTCAAGTATAACATTCACAGCACAACAGTGCACTGGAAAGATTTAGAAATGTCTTTGCAATGCAAATAGCCATAAGCTTCAGCATTTTACTTCTCTCCAGCTATGTTTAACCACACCTCTTCCAAAGCTCAATACCCTCAAAACAGGAGATGGACGTGCTCTTCATGTGTTTCAGGGCAAAGTTTAAGTCTGTTTAAACTTAACCTGCTGATGAAGTTGATTTCAGTTACCCCACACGATGTGGTATTTTTTTTAACAGATTAGGGAATGCTCACACATTCTGTTTTACCACCTGACTCACATGGGTGGCAGCCTCCAAATTGTAATAATAAAGTAGTAGGTGGGATTTGTAAAGTCTTCAACTATCTCAGATTCAGAAAAGGATTTCTGGCCTGAACTGGATTATCAAGGACAGAATTCTGACCATTGCTGTCCTCATTTGTCAATAAGCCTTATACTTCTGAGAAGAAACATGGCCCTGAGCACTAGGGCGCTTAAAAAGGCCCAGAGGTTTTTGAAATACCTTGAATTATGTCCCTTAATTTCCTGAAAAAGTGTCCTATATAATGCCTGGAAACAGCCTGGGAGAATTCCAGCCACTAACAAAATATTTAATTAATATCTATTAAAATAAACTCATTTGTTTCCTGAACAACAAACTTGACACATTTGCAAGTCATTTGGTAAGGCACTCTGTAATAGGAAGAACTTGTAATATATGTTGAGGGTCCCATAACTTTCTGGGTGCAGTCAGATACAGAGCTACGGGAAGAGTGGGAGAGCTAGGTGCAGTATTGGGATAAATTGACAGCTGCAAGGCAGCAGAGAGAGAGGGAGGCAGACAAAAAGGGATGGACTCAAGTTGTTCACTGTGTGAATAGCACACGATGTAGAGAACAAGGCAGTGGGAAGACTGGGGCAGGGAGTCTACTGGTTCCTCTATCTTCCCCCCACGTGAAGCCACCACCCCTTCCTGTGTCTCTGCCCGGGTGGAGCAGGCTGTTGCATTCACAGCTCTGCCCACATAAGATGCGGAAGAAGGAACTGGGCAAAGGAGTCATGTCACAGGAAGGAGGTGAATGGGGCAGCAAACACTGAGACACTGCAAAAGAGAACCTAACAGGAAGGAAAGGAGCGAGTGTGTAAGACAGGAACAGGGAAGGCTCATTTCTGTCCTCTTGAAGATCTTGACTTGATCAATCTCCTACTCTCTCCACAATGCAAACAATTAGCACAGTTCGAGTGCTTGCAGCCCATCCCTTGCTGTTACGGTTAGGTCCATGGCATACACAAATTTGATTTACTAAGTACCATAGTGCTGTAGTGCCAAATTTCCACAGGCTTGATTACCATCATTCGTGACTCTCTGATTTAAAAAAAAATGGAAATTAATCATTTTCTACAGGGAGCTTTGCTGGGCATTCTCAGCTCTGCAAATAAAAAGCTTTAAGTGTACAATGTATCAACAAAGCAAACATCTGCATTACAATACTTAGGAAAACAGTAGAAAGTCTCACAGCCTTTAAAACCTAATTAAGCTCCCAGTAAATTTTTGTATATATTGAATTAATTGATCATATTGAAATCAGTGTAGAGGTACTAAGATGGCTCTATGCCTCAAATCAATCACAGATCAGCCGGAAAACAAAGTTCAAGCCTTATCTCTGCGGTGAGGCAATTACTATTTTAAAGCAAGCAATAAAATTTCAACTCTGGCAAGGTAACAGTCCCAAGCAAAACACACCTGTGAAGTGTTCAGTAAATTCTTGCTCCAGTTTCATGGCTCTCTCAAATGTCTTCCTGGCTTGCTCTTCCGTTAAGCGTTTATTCATTTCCCTGAAATTGACAACATTATACATTTAAAAACTACTATCAAATACTTGGAGTCTTTTGAAATAAGGTTTTAAACTGTTGTCTGAGTATTAACCCTAATAAGAGGCAGTCTGCTAAATGACACACCTAAGCAAAGACTGTAGTGGGAACGAGCTATTCTGACACTATGTTGCCTGGAATTTAGCACAATGACATTCATTCTCAAGCACTGTAATTTAGATTAGAAACCTCATCTAAAAGTCCCTAGAAATTAAACTCAGGAAATTAAATATTGTTTAAAATGCAAATATTACAATCTCCTTCACATAACTTGCAGTTGGCTTTTCAAATACAATGACAGTCTCAAACAATGTAGCCTGAGGTACTTTACTTTTACTCACATGATATTTTCCACTGTTTTGGGTTTAATAAAAATGGAGATTGGGTACAGCTGGGCAATCTGCAACCTTTTGATCGCATTACCAGAAACATCAAGAATGCAATGTTTACCCTAAAAAGTGAGAGAGAAGGGAAAATGGCACTAAGCAAAGTTTAAGTCACAGGTATGCATAGCATAATAATTTAGAAGAGAAGACACATCTCCACTGAAGCCAACAAAATTAGAGCATTTGCATCAATGATATTATGATTTCACCACTGTGGCACAAGGTCCTGCAATGCTCCTCTGTTGCAATCATACATCATTTGAGATGTTCCTGACCCTTCTTCCTTCCTTTCTCCACCAGAGGCTGCAGCCCAATCAACAATGCAGAATCATCCAGTGGAATAGCTGTACTTCAATCACACCACCAAAATGATTTTTTAATTTTTTTTTTAATAATTTGAGAATCCTTTAGGGAGGTGGCTATGTCACAGATGCAGTTTAGAGAGGAGCCAGATGACTCAACTGGCATACCTGAGGGAGTAACCACCCCTGATGGCAGAGAAACATACCACCATCAGAATCATTAGATGGAATTGAATACAAGCACTCTCCTCCCCCCAGGTACCACACGGTAGAATATCAAGTTTGAGATGGTGAATGCAATTTATTTGGGCTGATTATTTTTTATCTCTTGAGAAACAAATATAACTTAACTGTCCCTTGGGCAGTGGAAGACAACGTGGTAGGGCTGCTTTTCTCCCTACCTCTATTCTCCCACTAAGCAATTTTCCAGCTCTTTGGGATATCTCATCTCAAAGGCTCCTCCTGTTCCTCAGCTCCTCTCATCTCTGATACACTCATTTCCATCTCACACATTTTTATTTCTTTCCTTTCTGGAGTAGCATATGAGTAAATCTGCATACCACCATTTTAGAAAGGGATGGGGGGAGAGGAACAGAAAACCACTGGCTGGTGACTAAAATAAGAAAAGCTTTTTCTTTAGCAGGAGACCAATGTGAATGGCAGAATTCTGTGAGCCAGGATACAAACCCACAAGCACCATAAAACCAAAGGTTACTTATATCATACAACACACTTCCTGAACTCCTGGGAGATCATTCCTGGAGGGCACACTGAAGAACAAAGAAGTGACTGCAGTCTGAAATGACTGACATGTTTCTGCTTCCTGGCAGAAGAGATCACTAGGATCATTTACATTTGATCGCTTGCACAACAAAACTACAGAATTTTATTTCAGTAATTCTTAAGGAGGATCAAAGTGTTCTTCCCACATAAGCACTTATCTGCTTGCTTTCAACTGATGACAGCTGTTTCCCAGATCCGGTCCGCGGATCTGGATGCTGACTAGTATCATTTAAGAAAGGTGTTTGTATGTTATAGCAGAGTATTTTACTACATGTGCTGACCTGTCCACATCTTTCAAATGGTTTCTCTTTAAATGTGGCACATGCTCTGGGAATTGAGAATTAAGAGCATTACCTGGTCCATTTTCCTTTTTGGGATAAGACACTTAGTATTTGCTGTGTTTGGCCCAACAACTTATGACAGGTGCCAAAGGACTTTGAGCAAAGGGTGGAGGACTAGATCGCCGGCACAACAGCTATGCTGGCCCTTACAGAATATAACTGTGACAGTTTATTCCAAATCAATAATGGATGTGCATTAGCAGTGGCCTCAGACACAGAGATCTGCAAGCTGCTAGTGATTCCAAAGAGGATATGAAAATTCCTTTCAAGTGAAGATTTGGAAGACAAGGAAAAGAGATGCAAGTACTTCATGATATAATTATCATGTTTTCATCCAGGGAAGCTATTTTGCTCTTTGCACAGTGCATTTAAACAATATTTTACATATTTTTTAGTTCGTTACTTGCACTGCATCTGATTGAGAAACACAGCACAGCACTCAGTGCCTTTTACAATAACTGAACAATGACATCAAAAAGCATCTTTAGCTGTGTCCATTATAGGTAAGGAAATGAGAGAGATGGGGATCAGCTGGAAGCATGGGCAAATGAACACAATTTAAAGCTATTGCAAGAATACTATTTCTGGTACTTTGGGGGTATTAGCAGTCACTTCTGTTGCATCTGCCCCTAAATTCATCATAGAAAACTTGGAAATCATCTTTTGTATCCCAGTAATAAGACCCACTGAAGAGACACACCTCTTAAGCAAGACAGAGAGGACTACAAGGAAGGACTAGCCCCAGATCAACCAGTCTGCAGCCTTGTCACAATTTTGAAGTCAAGTTCTGAAGGACAGGCCATTGTTTCCCAGAAAAAATAACGTTAGCTGGAACTGAGAAATTACTGCATCTACCGAAAGTCCCATGGTGCCTGTGTAAGAGATGTAACAGCATGGAGACATCTGGTAGTATTTTGTTCTTCATGCCAGTTTATAAAAGAATCACAGTTGTTTTGTACCTTACTAATCCCACTAGACGGGCAAAAGAACACAGCCAATTTCAGGTCTAGGATGGAACCAAAGGATTGTATCTGTGCTACCAGGTGAAGCAACTGCCAACAGGTTTATCATGTTTAAGCTGTTCAATAAATAGTTTCATCATTTAACCACATAAGATAGTTTCAAAACTTTGTTCAGCCTCTCATACAAAGTACTGTTCATTTACTTTAACAATTTTGTAATTAATTTTATTTTCTTTACTTTTCTCGCTATATACCACAGGACCAGGTTCTATTCCATAGGGTGAGAAAGACAGCAGAAGTAAACTTCATCACATGAACCACAGAATCTCACCATGTTCTCCCTGTTTTTGATTCCAGGAAATTAAATTGCCAGAAATAACAATACTCAGCCATTTGGCCAGAATGGTCTACACTGTTTTCCAGAGGACTAACTACACTCCCGTGTCACATGGGTTAACCACACTTACCCTCTGCATGTCCAGACTGAAAGTGCTCACGCTTGTGAGTTCCCACCTAGAAAATAGCTGTTTCTTCTCTCACACAGATCAGATAACATTGTCTATTGTAAATGCACCGTATTTGTAAGCACTAGACAAACACTGATCAACCTAACGTCAAACATCTGCAAAGAATTTTCACCAAAAATTTTTTTTTAAAACAAGCATCTTACTCTCAGAAATATGCCTCCTTCTTCCCGCTCTTTTTCAGAGAGCTCAAGTAAACTTCAGTTTGAATTTAGAAATATTTAGATTTTGCAAGAAATAGTTAATTAAAGTCTGTTCATGATAAAAACAGTAATGTCAGTCTTCAAAATGTAGTGGTAGTTATGTCAAAAGTCTTTGCAAAATTGAATTTATTACATTCACTCTTTTCCCTTTGTCAGCTAAATCCATGAAGGGTGCAAAGAATAACAACTTTACAAGTCGTCTTCTGCACAGGTCTCTATCAAATGGATCATCATATTAATCGACTCCACCACCACTATTCTTAATTAATGATCTATGTATGTAAGCTAGGCTAATTAACCTGTAATTCCAATTTTTCTTCTCTATTCTCTTTTTGTGAGAGGGCACAAACTATGGCTGCTCTTTTCCCATAATTTAATCATGATGCTTTCATTATTCTAAAGCTTCATTATTTCCCTAAATGCATTTGTGACAACGCACTTCGTTTCTAATTTTGTACAAATTCCTTTTAAAGTCAGAGAGTTCCTAAAGGCTTCTTGCCATTCTTCTCTTTTCCCCTGTCAGCACAGTCAGATAATCACCTCAGTAAATGAAAGTAACTGGCACTGATTTACCTTTTCTGCTACTTCTCGCACTGATTGGACACTTGTTCCATAAAGATGATTATTGTACTGGCCAGCTTCAATGAATTTGTGATCCTGAATATCCTTCTCCATTTGCTCTCGAGAAGTGACAAAATGGTAATCACGTCCATCCACCTCGTAATCTCGTTTTGGTCTAGTAGTATCTTTAAATATAAACCAGTAAGTTTTAAAGCAAAACAAAAAACAGTGACTTTTTCCCTACAATATCCAAAAATAGTCTCCCATTTATACTATAAAATTTTCACAAGCAAAGAGATGACTGACAATTAAGATAGGTCTATAAAGTTTAGATAATATATTAACTTTTTTTTAACTCAACATACAGAGGATGTCTATTAAGAAAATTAACAGAAAAAATCATTTAGAATTGCTTTAGTATTTGTTGAGACTTACGTGGAACACATGAGCCAAATTTGTCTGGAAATTCTGAGATCAGATCATCATTTATTCTGTCTTTCATGGGTCCCAAAACAATCACAGGTCGAGTGTAACTGACTATTACACATAAAGGAATAACATCAGTTACATTTCAGTATGATTGCTAACTTTCACAGTTCAGCAAAGTAAGCTTTATCACACAGTAATGATTTTAATACCTAAAAGAATATGTACTCCTAAAGAGAAGAAAAACATATTGAACAAAGTAAATCAATTAATACTGTAGTCACAGTAAGATGTTAGATCTTCACTCTCAAATCACTATCCTGGGTGACTGAAGATGAGTCTTAAATTATGAAGTTGGGGGGGGGGGGGAATCTTTTCACAAAGTAACATCCTTCATTCTAATGAAAAAAGCAAAGAGGGGAAGTTTGAAAATCTTTTCACTTCAAAGAGGTACCTAAGCAGTAGTAGAGTTTGTGAAATTCTAGTTCTGTGTTGGGAGAAGCTTCTTTTCCTCTAAGACCACCATTAGATACTCATATATGAAAAGACTCAACTATATATAGCTTCTGTAACTATTAACACCCTTATAAAATGAAGTGTAGCATCTTTTAAAAGCAACTTCATTTTTTATGAAGTTATAAAGAGCTTTTGGTTGGAAATTAAGCTTAAGCAGAAAATATCTGATTATCCTGCAAGAACCATGAAGACAATAATCCCTAAGTATCTTAGCATTAGCATATAACTTCAGCTGTATAAATTTTAGGTTTAGGTTCAATCTGTCTTTACTGCACAATTAAGTCCAAATTAAATAAAGTCTGACATACAAAATACATTTTAATTTGACTCTCAGAACCATTTCCTGTCCAGGGTATTAATATATTCATAAAAGGAATGTCTTGGATCCAGTAACTGTCAACCTATTAACTTAATAACCAACATCTTTGCTTAAAGACTAAGGGTGGCCCACCACTGTCTCAAGGCCCACTAGTGTGTCAAGTCCAAGCACCTTTAAATCTATTTTGGTCACCACAGTGCTTTATTCCTCTGGGCTTCTTGGGAAAAAAAAAAAAAAACAAAACAAACTCTGTGGAAGTGAATTAGTGGACAAATGCAGGTAACATATGCAGGGAATGTATTACTGCTCCTAAGCAAAGGAACAAGGTGCTGGTTCTTTTATGGCCTTCCCCATACACTGTGTTAGACTCATAAAGGGAATTAGTCATGTATTTAAATGCCAAAGCACTTGGCTCTCTAAAATCTTTAGTTTTACAATATGATAGTTACTAAACCATTAGCCTGTGTGAAGTCTCATTCACATCTTTTCTCTTCAACCTTGACATTAATTCACTGGATATTACTATTGTTCTCACTAAACCATTAAGGCATCAGAATCTGGGAAGCTAATGCCAGCTAAAAAGATGTTTCTCTGTGAGACCCTCTGGTATGCATACATACACAGACCCAGCAGCTACTCATTTGAGGGTAACAAACCTCCAGTTCCCTAGCTTAAGCAGAGCTTACTTAGCGCATCGAAGAAGGCCTACCATTTCCAGCACGGTCTTAACTCACGCATTTCTCATCCATGATTTTATTTGGAGACTACCAAAATTACAAATTATATTATATAAATAATGTAATTTGTGTTACTCTTGTATAACAATTTTTACTACTTTTGGAAGCTTACTGATGAAATGGAGCCCATATGCCATGATTATCAAGTCAGAGTGGAAAGTCTATACAGGCACGCATGTTCCACAATGCTACTAAAAGCAACTGGACTGTGCCACTCACTGCATGAAACCAAAAATGAAATCTTGACACTCAAAATTCATGTAAATACATGATGTATATTTACTGCGACTGCCACCTTATTTGATAGGTAATAAATATCAAGTATTCCCAAAGGACATCCCTTTTACAGAATAATTTACAAATATGAGCTATGTATCAGATAATGTAACTCAACCGTTAGCACCTGTGGTGGTGAATGGGAACACTAAAAATTCTATATCTATTATACACAGTGAAGCAAGATCAGGACCGAGGTGAAAAGGAAATGATAGCATCCCATTGGAAATCAGTGAAAAGCATTTTTTTTTTAAATGCAAGTGTGAGAAAATATTTTCTCCTATCAATTTCCCTTTCATTCAAAAATATTTTTTTTTCTGAAAAAAAAAAAAAAAAAATCACTTGGCAATTGCTAACCAAATTAGCTATATAAGAAGCCCATCCAGAAATGGGAGACTGCCATGTTCTAGAGACATTTCAATTAAAGCTTACTAAAATAGACAAGTGATCTATTGACATGCTTTTTGCTGTGACAGAAAAAAGGAACTGCAACAGTGAGAATGCTAAAGCAATATGAAACAGAAGAAAACTATGATTTCTGAAGTTCACACTGACAAAACTGTTAAACATACCATATTTTCCTTATGCAATGTAAACCACACATAATAAGCTAAGTAGCACACCTTTGGATTTTGCACTAAATAATTTAGCAATTGCATTTAATAATTTATGCCTTCATGCTTTATTCATTTGAATAATGGTAATAAGTTCAAAACAGTGAAGAAGTTTATCATGGTGCTCAGTACATGAGGGCACATGAAGCATTCTAATAATTCAGATTATATTATAATTATATTATAATATATTCAGATGATATTATAATTATATTATAATTCAGAGTGAGATCTACAAACCTTCTTGTTGATTGACTGGTTCATATGACAGGACATATTCCTCTTGGCCACCTAAAATGTGAATGCAAAGACATAGCTATGTATTTTTTTCTAAACCAACATATTTAAATTGAGTCATTCAATGAACTATAGTGATACAGACATTCCTCAGTAATATGCATTACAATGATACTGATGAAGGACATTTTTCAAGAGTGATGAATTATAAAAATCACAAAGATAAGCCAAACACAAAACTTTAAAGCATAAGACACATACAGTATAAATAATTTCCTGGTTTATGTTAGCGTGTCAAACCGACATCAAGCGCAAGAACGATTTTAAAGCATTATTGAAATGCTCTTATATACGTTTCCCTGAATGAAATGCATGCATGTTATCATTCACTGCTAGAGGCAATGCCACCTTCATCATGAACATTCTCCATACTTTGCAGTCAGCATTTACAATAACATGTTTCTATATTTATACAGGGCTGACAACCATGTATGTCAAGGTGTACACATCTTCCATTAACTTTATCATGAAGTGGCATTTATATAAACATCTTCACACTAATTCTACCAAAAAAAAAAATTATGATTGTATATACTAAGTAACTATTACTTTATTTATGAATTTTTAAGGATAAAGTTGAAAACAAAGAATGCTTTGTATTGTTCTCAGCTCCAGAAAGCACATCAGCAGCGAATGAAACTAAAATAACTGAATTTTGACCTTTGACAGCTGCAGGCTTTTTAAATGTTAGTGAAAGCATCTGAAATATACCTCAGTTGCCATCTCTCTAAAAGATTGTTTCTAGTCTAACAAGATATCTCCGAGTAAGATTTCTTGCTATGAAATCACTAAAAATTAACTCCAGGACAGCAGAGAATTTATAATTCTGAAGATACAAGCTCAAATTATATGACATTACTATGAACTTTGAATAAAATACAGTCCTTCACTAACTCACTTGTGTAATTTTGGAACATTCTTTGGAGTTCATAAGCCATACTTATAACAGGCAAAGGAACATACCAATGCTATACCACAGTTGTATAGAAACAGATGGCAGAGGAAGACTTTTATAAATTCATATATTGCTTTTACACATCTATTCTTTATTTCATAGCAAATACTATTGACCTTTTAAATCTAAAATTTACGATTTCATTAAGAGAAATATTTCTCTTCTTTGCAATGAATTTGCATTCAAACTGTACTACAGCAATACATGAATGAACATTTGAATTTTGTAAGTTATTGCAAGCGAGGAATACCTTAAGACAGACACGAAAACATGCAACCTGTATATTTTAATATCTTAAAAAGTTACTCATGCAAATGGATTTTAGAAGGACAGTATATACTTTCAGAACCTCTTTTAGGCTAGGGAGAGGAATAGGGAATCACCAGCTATCAACTCATCTATGAAAGATCCAGCTCACATAATTAGATACTTCTTTGGAGAAGTCACATTGCTATAAGGTCAAAAATTAGTTAAGCAAACTATTAAAAGAGGTAATAACAAGTAAAAAGCATTCCCTGATTGAGGGCAAAAAGTATATATTGTCACTGCTTTTCAATACTTTGGAAAAATGAATATTAATAGAATGAACCTTTTGAACAACCGTACTCATCTGTAATCAAGATAACTTTCATATTAGACAGCAGTAAGAAGAAATTAAAAAAATATTTTAATAAAAAGCACTTGGAATTACACATTCAGATAAGTAAATCCATGACATTCATAATAAAATCAGGGCTTCTCAAGTAACAACAGAGTAAAAAACTAACTAGTAGTACCAATAATGAGCTTTAAATGTAAATAAAGCAAGCTCTGAGAAAAACGGGGGGGGGGGGGGGGGAGGGATGGGGAGGGAATAGAGGAAAGCAGCAAATTTATGAAGAAACAGTCATGGTTAGATAGTTTTAATGGCGTATCATTAAAAATGGTTAAAATTTGTAAGTTGGTCAAAGGCAACTTCCATACGTGCTCAATTTTGTGTTATTCTCAGGGAACACAAATGCCTCCCCCAATTGGTTTCTTTTCAATTACAGTCTACGACACTGTTAGCATTTTATATACACGTATAAATTCTCCCCTTGAGTGTAATAATCTGGAAGAAAAAATGTGGATCATCACCTCTGAGAAAATCTACTGCTTCCAAACAAATATATCTGTTAATGAACCACCTTCCTTATTACATATACATTATAACATTACATATGTTATAATTTATGACATAAATTATATTTGTTTCTGAAGTGCCCATTATACAGTTAGCAGGCAACCAGGAGCTGATCGGTGAGCCACTCAGTGTCACACTGCGTGACTTTTATTGTTCCTTCTTTTCATATTCCTCTTCAAATCCTCAACTTGATCTTCCTGCTCTGCTCTAGCCTGGGTTCCAGGTCTGAACTGTGCACCTTACTGAGGAGCTGTTCACTGGAAATGACCAGTGGGACTGAAGTTCTGGCTCTGGTTTAAGACATTTTAAAGCATCGTAGAGCAGCATCATGCCGCATATCGCCCACTGTCAACAGGTAGTATTGCTGTGGCTTGGGTAATAGTAAATAGTACTGTAGCTTGGGCTAGTAAAAAAGGCGAACTCAGTCTAGTATTGAAAAGATACTATGCCTTCAGAGAGAGAGAACGTGCATGCGTGCCTAGCATGCTAATTTATAAGTGACTCCAGCACTGAATGTGTGTCGTATGCTTTGAAGACAATTCATACTAAGCACCCACACTTGACAAAATAGATAAATGAAAGCTGAAAGCAAGGGTAAATACATGTTTGCTTGTCTTTACTTTCATTAGAAGTATATACATATTAAATCTCAGTATCAGTTGTGAAAAATTGTAGATAGTTATTGCACTATTTAACAGATTACACAGTTTAGTTACGCTTCTAGTGTTAAGCTCAACTACATATAATTATATTTGTCAGCATTAAATTTACATTTAGGTTTTAATAGGTCTAGCTAGATCGCGTAATTTAAAAAAAATAGGAATAGATTCAAATTAAGCTGAACTAAGAAAATCATAGCTCACAATAAAAATATCCATAAAGGAGGTTTGCAATGAGTCTCTCTAGTAATTTTTTTGAAAACAAACAAAGACACAGCACAATTTGCAGTACTCCACCAAACACATGAATATGGATTTCACCTGAAGGTGACTGGGAAGTTTTATTTAACATGTAAATACCCAGAAAAGACAGATAAACAAAACCAAAGAGCTACTAAACAAAGGTTCTAAATAAACAAAGAACTTAAAAACACTTACGGTAACTACTTTCACTATCGCTGGCATTAGAGGTTACATGCTCTGAAATTGCAACACAATGGAAAAAAAAAATAAGGAACATACACTAATGGCATGAGTCCAAAAGAAAGCAAATTGACACAAAATAATCCAGATGAAAGACAATACTGATATCAAAATGCTGAAATCAATACATACTGCATATAAAAGTTTTAAGGTACTTCTCATAGCTCTCAGGATCAAGCTTAATTTCATACGAAAGGAATTAACGTTAATAAAAAGAAAAACATTAAATAGCACATCAAAATAAGATTACGAAAAGTACACTAATTCATAGTTCACATGTAACCCTGCAATTTTTAGATTTTCACTTTAAAATGAATTTTGTTGTGCAAAAACTATGGGATTATGCATTTCAACTTTTATGCAGGTGATTTATTGATTACATTAAGAATCTTGTGGCAGAAAACACTGGACTATATTGCAGGAAATAGTGTAGCGTATTCAATAATAGAAACTTCTGTATGGCATATTAAATAGTTCACTTGAAGTGCAATGCTGAATCGAGATTTATTTTTTTTCCCCAGTAATGCTTTCGCTTTCAAAAGCTCCTGACTTTTATTCTGGACTATCTATACTAATTTCATGCCTTTTGCATAGTAATCAAAACAGCTACTTCAGTAGCTACAAGGTGTTTATATTTACTTTTTTAACCTATGTAACTGTTAAATATCTTTATCATAAAAATTAATGCAATTGAAGAATTTCAGGTATCAATCTATTCTGTTACCTGAAAATTCTACAAATCTGGTGAACAAATATGAACTTTGATATTGCTGAACTTTATTGTAAAGAATCAATTTTCATGTCACCCAATGAGTGTGTCTATCTGTAATGAAAAACACTAACATTCACAGGTTAAGACAGCATAAAGAAGCTTGTGTTTGACCTACACAAACTAAATACCATTCATTTGAAATTATGTACCTAACTGTGTGCCTATGATAACACATATTGTTGTCATGAGGAGCCTTTATAATACATTAAATTCAGTGCGGTTCCTCCCCTACAAGACTGAAGAGAAGGAAGCAAGGGGACTCCAGAGGTAAGAATACAGTTATGAAGCAAGTATGCTTCTAGTGATTAATAAACATTTAAAAAGTTAGTCATCATATGTAAACTAATTAACCTTTTAAAATGTTTTTGGATAAAGTGAACTAATGTCTTTAAACCACAAATCTCTGGCTAGACTGAACTCCCTCATTTCATTTCTGTGGAGGAAAAACGGACAAATACTTCCTCATGTTTGCAAGTATCAGCAATTTGGAACTACTTCCATTTCATTTTCTTGTCTTGGAAAAAGACTGTCCACTTTGGCATGGAAGAGGCAAACAGCGATGGTTAAAAGCCTCGTGGCAGAACATGAAAGGGAGACATTGTCAACTGAGAACACAAGTGTTGTGATCGTCTGATAATGGGCACAATTGGTGAAGATGTAAAGCCTAAAATGCCAGCAAGAACAGCAGTCTTGCAGAGCCCACGTAACAAAACTTGCATTAAGCGTGGTAAGGCAGTTTCAAAAAGTCTGACTGTGCTGAAAAACAAGCTAGAAGCCATTTGTTTTTATAACAGAATCACCTAGTGACATTTCTGGACCATATTACACAGTTTAAACTAGGTATGATCATAAGGCCATAAAGGCTGCTTACGATCTTCTGCTCTAAACCATAAGGCCATAAAGGCTGCTAAGGTCTTCTGCTCTAGACCAAGAATTTCCTTGAAAGTAGCCATTTCAGAAACGGAAAATTAATGTTATAGCTACTAGAATTTTTATTTCATGATTGAGGCCAAGTATAGAAGTACACCGCTTCTTACATGTAATTTCAGGAACACTGTGCATAACAGTTATGCCCTGGGAAGAACAGTTATTTTTAATGACCTTTAGTGATTAACTTTGCTATTCCATAAACGCATAAGAATGTATGTGTTTACTATCTGTGATGAAAGCAAGGTCTTGACTTTTTTTCTATTTGTCATTTTAGTAGAGTGGTGGTGTCTGTGTACACAAACAGATCTGTTAAGAGTACTCAGCAACTTTTGATTCTTACTGTATTCCAGTAATTAACATTTCTGCAAGAAATACAACAAATGCTTATGTGTCTCCTCTATTAGCTACCCCTCTACCTGGTCCAAAAGCATCATAAGAGTTCAAACAAGTCAGACAGAAAAACTCTCATGGCATTTGTTAAGCAAAGTTTTTTGTTTAAGTAGCAGTAAACGTCAGTCACCTAGAGAGAGGACTGAAAACTGTAACTAGTTAATTATAGCAATGGTTGTACTATTACTGTAAAAAGCCATAGGTTATTTTTAAATAAATAAAAACACAAAGACAAGATAAAAGTGACATAAAAAAAATAATCACCAAATTTAAAAACACAATACTACTAAGGACAAACAAGTAAGTGCAGGTAAGTTTTTGAACAGCAAAAAAATCTAATGTGATAGTCACATGAACTTAAAGTAACACGTTCCTGAAAGCAAAAACCCCCAGAACATTACAAACTAGAAAAAGCTTATGAAACATTTTTAGAGTCAACCTCCTTATGCCAGTAGAGCACCAGTCTCAAAGAGATCTGTTAAAAAAAAGTAGTAATTTTTCAGATGGAGGTTAAAATAACTTGGGAGTATTTTGATCACTTACTCAGGCCTTTTGATCCCATGTCGTCAGGGACCTCCTGCAGAGTAGTCCCCAGAGGGCAAGCAATAAAAAGACAATCACAAAGAAAATAATTGTCAGTAATATATAAAATTGGCGCTACGACAGGAGACAGTTCCCAGAACATCACAGGGGAAGATAAGTCTATAGGATTTGACCTGACTGACACATGAAGTGTAATCAGTGATGCAAATGGCAGAGAATGCAGTTTGTAGTGGTCCTGGTCTGAATTAGCAAACTTATGCAACTGCTTTTTGAGAAGATACTTTTTTTTTTTTTTTTTTTTTTTTTTTTTTTACTGCTGGCAACAACGATGAAAATCAAAGTAACCTCTCTTCATCAGGAAAACCAAATTAGAATGAATGACTTTGAAGAAACCAGTCTAAAGGGACTGATTTGAGAAGCTGGAAAGCTCCGTTATACTTTCTTCACTGCTATGCCCTCTCCTCCAAGTCAGAAATGAGGAACCATCACTGACAGCGCTGGAAGGCCGTTACCTCCTCCAGTTACGTACACACTGTTACTCAACAGTATTACCCAGTTTATTCCAAACTGGGATACTCTTAGGTTAAATTTTACTTTAACAGCAAACAAACGGTTTTATTGATTTCGTAGATTGGTTTGTCATTGGCACCTCAAGCTCGTTAGCCTGTTGCAGCTCATGAAACTGTCTCCATGGTAACACCCTACTGCAATCTAGCAGGCCCTTCTATGTGTGCTTCGCTCTCCATCGAATGCCACATACTTACGGTCAATATCACTGGTTTCCTGCTCACTCTGGTCCTTGTTCTTGTAGAAGGGAAATTTTCGGGAAAAGAGGTTCTTTTTACGCTTGTCATTGAATGACTGCTGAAGAAGAGAAGGAGGGGCAAAACAAAGGATGTCTAATGTCTGTGTGAACAAAGGCCCAGACCAGCAGCTTTGTGGAAGCTGACTCCTATAACCACATTATGCAGTGCATATTTCAGTTTAACACTATCTTCTCGGCTCATTAAAAATAGAGATTGGGATCATGGCTTTGCTCACACCCTCTGTATTTCACATGCTTACTACTGAGAGAACAGGCAGGCTGGTTCATCCTAGATGGCCTGACCTGTATTTCACAAATTTAGGCTTGCTGGGAGTGTAAAAAGATGTGAAAAACTAGGCTGCTATAAGATGGCCAAACCACAATGAACTCAAAGTCAATTAAATCACTGATATCATCTAATACAGGCGTTACAGTATTTAAAAAAAAAAAGCTGAGGCTTTACGTATGCTTTTGCAAACAGCTAACATCATAACAGCACACCAGAAGTATTTGCCAGTGTTACCCATTTGCAAAGGCAAAACTGTAAACACTTTGGTGACAACTGCTAAATAACATGTCACACAGTAAAGAAAAATGGAAGTTAAAAGTTGGCGTTGTACTGAATGCTCTTATAAGAATAAGTAACACTGAAATAGGAAAAATGAAAAGAGAAATGTGTCTAGCTAAAATATCCAAACAATTAAAAAAACAAACCTGTATTTGTTTCAATCTTTCACAATTGCAATTAATTGCAACTTCACTGAAAGAAATGACTTCGCTCTAAGTCTGCATCCCAACACCAAGATTAACTTTCAAAAGATACAAACCCATTTCATTTGTTTACTGTGGCAATTATTTTTTCAAGGGTGCATTTACAGAGAATTACCACATGAAAAACCCTGTATCTCCAAGGATCATGTTCAGCAACTTTTGATATTAACTGTTTGCGTTGCTGAAGAATTTCTGCATCTCAGTTGCTACAAAAATTTCTAGTTACCTATATAGACATATACATATCCACCCATTTGAATATAAACTATTATTGTGCTCCTTGTCTAAGTGATGGAGAGCATCGATGTATTTTCATTCATATATAGGTATGTCTGCAGGTATAATTAACACAGAATTTAGTAATATCTGCCATCTCTTCTGCTGAAGGCATTATGTGACTACAGCACCTTTAATTTACTGTTCTAAGTCAATAAAGAAACTCAACGTATAAATAAATCAGTAACATTTTTATTGCAATTATGCCCAGAACTAGAACTAATACAGCTAACTTGAAGCCAGCTGAAATTTCTTTTCATCTTTAGGTGTAAGTGAATCATCTGACCAGTTTCCCAAGACATGGAATTTGCCATGTTTTTGTCATTTGGTTTGCAGAAACTCTATTATGAGAAGGACGGCAAAATAAGAAAATCCTCAACTTGGTTTTCAGACCCTATGCTGCAGTGGGACTGTTTATTTCTAAGCCAAGCAGAGCCCATGTGCAGCAGGAAGTAATAAAACTTCCACAGAACTATTTTTTAAAAGCTACTTTAAAAAAACCCCCAAAAATATTTTCAATTCATACATTAAAGACTTTAACAGCTATTTCTAAAATTTGGAGCATGTTAACTTTCAAGTAATTGTCTGTCTGTCTTCAGCCAGTGTGAGCTCATCTTCCTCTATTATATGCAATACAGTTGCAAAAAAATATATTATCTTTTCTATCAGCATTAAGTATGGAATGAAATATAGCAACAACTAACGGTCAAACAGGACAAAGTTTTTTCAAATGGTGGGCCACCTTCTTTGGTACAATTACGAAACTAGCATTTGGCCTTCCTAAAGAGAATGCCTATAGTGCAACACAAAAGCTGCATCCTGCTACTGTATTAACAATCCTTCTGGCCATCTGTTTTAATACAGACTTGCTTGGCAATATCAGATACTGAAACATCCAGTGATATTTTCGTTACCATTGCTTAAAAAAAAAAAAATACTTAAAATTACCAGGTGTTGAAGAGGCACATGGTACCATGGGAGCACAATCAGTGACATTGAGCTCTGGAAACAGCAATACTGTGTTAAGTAGGAAATCCATAAAACCTTTAATTGGCTGGCATCTGTGTTCGACTAAAACTGTCATTCCACTGTAAGAATTGGTAAATTATCAACCCGACATAGGGACAAAAGAACTGGTTTCAAGCCAATCATATGCTTGCAGGAACAATAGTTGGCATGGACAAGGTTTTAGATTCTGGTCCTCCTGACCTTCTTTATCTGAAGTCAACAAGCCATTGCAATTGCTTTCTCATAACCAGAAAGGTTAATGTAATCTACAGAACAAGGACAACAAAGAAATATTCCCAGAGGAGATCTTTGCTGAGTATACTGAAAAATACAGTAACGTGAATTTCAAAAAGTGGAAGTCTTATATCTATGTAATTGTTCCATTCAGACAAGTCCCCCAGTTTGGGCAAAAGAATAGGGGAAATAAATGTAACAAAGCTAAAATGGTGCAGTTTAACTGAGGTGGTGAGACTCTGCAATTTGTATAGTTAAAATAAAAGGAGTGGCTGATTTATTGTACTTCATAAAACATAATCGGGTTCTTCATTTTAGTTTTGAAAATATTTCATAACAATAATTATTTTTAACTTTCTGTACAGTAAATCTTAATGAACTAATATTAAATTTTATATACTGCATGTATAATGGTCAGAGTCAGTTCCATTGCCAAAAAAAAGAGAAAATAAAAGTAATATTATACTGATTTTGCATAAAAGATTAGCCAAAAGATTATTTTTAAAAGATACCATGATTATAAAAAGCTAGAAAATTGCTTATTAGTTGAAAATGCATAGTAATTGTATTAAATTTTTCATAAGCCCACTGCAATTCATAAAAAGGCATCATAAGCAAGAATATATTAAAACAGAAGCAGCACAGAAAGTGAGATAAATGTGTATATGAAAGGAACAAACAAGAAAAAAATTTAACCATTTCTTCTTCAGATTTTTTAGCTTTCCTTAAAATGAAAAGAACATGGATTTTAATGTTTGCCATCACTAGGGTTATTCATTAAGATTTTAATGTAGAAATTTTGAAGAATTGTACAAAGTTGGTATTTCATCCTGTCCATGGAGTATTATCATATACGGACACAAGAAGGCACACAGTCCATGAGGACATCTATGGTGCAGACAGCTTACTGGGAAAAATATCATCATGACAAATACAGGAAGAATACCTTAAGGAGAAACCATAATGTTAAAACATTTACAGCTGAAGCAAAAGATAGTATAAGCGTGTTTGCAAAATGAAATGTTACTAAAGAAAAAGAACTGCAGTTCTGTATCAATGGCAAGCGTAGTTGCTTTTCCACTCAGTATTCCATGCGTATCTTTGGTGCTATGCTAGTACACAGTGACTGTGCACTAACTCTGCTATTGTCAATATGCTACTTCAAATACATCATTAATTAACTGTTTGCAGTTTATTGGTAGACAAACTACAAAACCATGCAATTATTTTTCAAAGAACATGGTAACATTTGAAAAATTACTTAATGTAATTAAAATAATCTAAAGTATTTAAGCCATTTTCTTTATGTGAATTCTAAAAAGTGAACTCAAATTATAAAAATGATTAGGTTGAAAATCACCACATCAGTTGATAACATTTTATTCCAATACCGAAATATGAATGCACCAAAACAGAAAAAAACTGCAAATAATCCAGTGAATCCTCAAGGCAGTACCATAATTGTTCATCAGAAAATAACTAGAGATAGTGATTTCCTTCTAAACAAATACATATAGAAAAAAACATGACATTTTCTTCATTAATAAACTAAACTGAAACCTTTGCCATGTAGCAGAGGAATGTACATATGCATGTGACAGTCTTTGAAGTCCTACACTATCAGGATAAAGTATTGAAGCTTTAATATTTTATATATGTGATTTCTGAAGTTATGAAAACATTGTAACTGAAATAAATGACTAAAAGGAATCTTTGGGATTTACAATAATGACTGACTAATGTTACAGCATTAGTGCTATTAAAAAAATAATCACTATTTAAGAAATAGCTTCCTCAGGAGCTTAAAGCATGTTTCAGATTTTTAAAAATGACAATATATTATTACTTTAGAAGGCTCTTACATCTAAAATGAATATACCTAAGTCTTGAAATTACTAGTTATATAAAATTGCTAGAAATTGTAAGGTTGTGAAATTGTTTCTCAAATTTCAAAACGACCAAAACATTGCAAAAAAGCCTCACCCACAAAATTAAAAAAAAATTGGCTGCTGTACCATTATGAAATTGCTATAATTTCAACTACAAACACTCCTATTACTACTTAAGTAGCTACACTGCTTTCTCACCACTCATTCCCATCACTTGTACTGGGACAGGGATTGCATATTGTGCAGTGAATGGCACCAAGAGACTGACTAAAATTAAAACCAGGATTTCTTTTGGATTGGGTTATTTTTCACCTACATTGGCTATTTTATATGATTTGAGCACAGCCACATCAGTATTTGTGCCAATGGAGAGTGGTGGTGAGAAAAAACAGCTGTGAGATAGAGACTGATTCTGGTCAGCAATGGCACTAGCCTCGGGTTTTTGTTGGCCTACGCCCTTGCATGAAATTCTTTAAAGCTTCTACATCCATAATTGTAACAAAGAAGTTACTTTATGCTGTCTGTGTAACTGTGTACATCGTAAAACCTCATTTCATCATAGGGACCCTGTTGAGCTTTATTTCCTTGTTTTCTAGATGCATTAAAAAACCTTAAAGAAAGAAACATTTTATTTTTTCTGAAAATTGGTAGTAAGCCCCTTCCCAAAAAAAGGGAATCCAGGAGTACAATCCATACTAAAGGACTAAACTGCTTTATAAACAGCACTTGCAGAGCTGTTAGAAATGGCACTATTCAATACTTGATTAGTACCTACAACTCCTACTACATTACAGTACTAATGATAATATATATTTCTAAGCTAATTCTTTAAACAATTTGCAGTGTTTTGGCAATTAAAGTTTACTTTGGTGCTCAGAATAATTTTATTTCTACTTGACAGAATTTAATCTTTTCACTAAAATCTGAAACTGAGTCTGCATACATAAACCACTGAAAAATGTTACCATTCACAATGCCAGGTGTAATTAGCACTTCATTAACTCACCCCTTTATCTCCTCTTGTTTTGGAATTGAATTTCACTGTCTTTAAACGGGCTCGTTCTTTTTTCTCAACTCTACCACAAAAACATACACAAAAACGTCAATCAGCAAAATAACAGAACTTCAAGTTACTACTTGTTACAACGTAAGCATATAGGTGTACCCTTTGTAGTATAGATTTTTATTGTTGATGACACCTTCAGAAAAATGGAAGCCTGCTAACGGCAAACTGTATTGGAAAAGTAAGGTATTATTTCTCAAGTGATGAGCTGTGAGGGTATTGGAGTATTTTGTGATTATATAGGTTCAATAAATCCGGAGGGCGCAAAGAGAAAACACGACACAGTAAGTGAACAGCCTCAGTTACGAGTCAACAGCAGACATTAAGATTCAGAGCGCCTAATCTCTTACTTGGGTCTCTAGTATGCCAACAAACACCTCGTCTTCATTTACTCTGTCCACCAAAGAAAGATTTGCCAGTTTTCCAGGTTTTGGGTAGAAAGAATTCATGCTAGTGTCATAATTTGAATAAAATTCACTTTGCACCTTTTCATACATAAATGGTGTAATGTTATTAAACCCACATGTAATGTTGTTAAATCCATAACTTCTTACAGTGAGAACAGAGAAATGGACTTGGACCACCTTTATCAACTTCAGCACACAACTCCTAAGCCTAACAGGATTTTAACAAACTTCTCATTGAGTTCGTCAGAATCCCACTAGATTACTTTAAAAAAATCAAACAAGTAGCTGATGTGGTACAGAATTAACAACAAAGAGCAAAGCATATGCAATATATGTATTAATTGTATCAGACATTTAATAGCAGACATCTCAAAGTCAATAAAATACAACATACCTGCGTTTGCTTGGGATAACTCCAATTTCATCACTTTCTCCATCTGGAGTTACCTGCCGTGCTTGCCACCATTCATCATCAGAAGCATTAATGACGTGGAGAATATCGCCAAATTTGAAGTTTAATCCTTGACTTGGAAGGCCGCTGTCTTTAGTCTTGTCATAATCAAAAAGAGCTCTACATTGAAAAGAAAAAATTAAACATAGATAAAGCAAGAAAAAAACCAGGGGAGTATGAATAGCACAAAATATGAAGCAAGCTGCCTGTGTTGTTCATAAATGATTGCATCATTCTGACAGTTGCTTAAAACAAGAACGCTGAATGCACTCTTTCTCTCTTATACACACACACACACAGAGAATATGTAAGTATAATATCCACACACGCTTGTAAGTTTTAATGAACGAGAACAAGCTTCACCCAGAGCAAAACTCTGTTGCTTTATAAAAGGTCCACAGAAGATGCCTCCTGCAATTCAATAAGTACTTTGCACAGAGCAAGTTACATGTCAGCCTGGGATAAAAAAGGCAAGCAAGTATTTGAAGCATACAGCACTGTCAAAAGTTCTGTAGTGTACATTGTTTTATATCAAGTTATAAATTGGAATTATTTTAGTAAATAAAAATTACTGTCTGTCTTCAAAATAAAAGTCAATATCCTGCTCACGGGGTTGCAAGGAAAAAAAAAAAAAAAAACCAAACTTAGAAATATGATCTGAACACAACTTTGCTACTGTAGTACCCAAAGGCAAAGAACCTCACGTGCATTCTTTTAGAAAATTCCGAACCATTTCAAGAGAATCTCATCCTTTTTTCTAAGGTAAGCCTAGGCACTAGCAATACCTGAACACCAGCTGCGTGGCTACAGTTTTATTAACATTCCCTTTGCCAGCAAGGTTGGTTTATGCAAGTCCACTATTATCCACACACACATTCATGCCTGCTTTGTACTGACTCCTTTCCCCCTTCTTGCTTATGAAAGCACAATTGTCCGGACAGGCACATGGTGCACCATACTGCGGAACTGATCTGGGTTAAAATTAATTTCTTTTCTCCCTGTTGGATCATTTTATGTCTGGATCAGTTCCCTGAGGAACTGAAGAGACCTGCAGTATGTTTCTCCCAGCACAACTGAGAGTTTAGTGAGGATGTGGAAATGAATGACAGGAGCCTCTTACCAAACTGTAAGAGATACTCCTAAGATTATGCCTTATAAAGGACTCTTACTTTACATTTGAAAAAGGTGTATGAACCTCACCTATGTAAAGTGAGAAGCGCCTGTATGACACAGGCCAAAAAATCCTCAACTTCATTTCATCTGCAAGCTCATATGTTTGTCAGTGATGCACTTTCTAAACAACACCCTATCTCGATTTCGAGACTTGATACCAAGTCCATCACAAAGTAGCATCAATAGATTACAATGTGATGATTTAAAATGGTGTCCTTTTCCTTGTCCAAATTCAGTTCGTTTCTTCATCCCAAACACTAGTCTTATGTACCTTTTTCTGCTAGATTTTTAATGTCCCAGAATTTTAACCCATGTAAGTACCTATAAGTCATAACTGTTTGCTCCAAAATGTGTTTTAGCTTTGTGGTTTGAACTGTATTTGTTCACAACCAATGACAAATTGCTTACAGGGAAAAAAATGAAAAATTTTCTGTCAGATCAATTCATCTTTAGCATAAGGTCTACTGCAAAATCAGAGTTGTTTGAGACCATGCCTTTCTTGGGCCACAAAAAGTATCAAAAACTTCTAATAAAGGACTAAAGGTTTTAATTAATATTTTCTAAAATGTCTAGAACAAGACAGAAGTTTTAAAATGGCTTAGAAATATTTACTCTCATGATACACAAACCCCTATATTTAAATATGCAATACTTCTAATTTGTTAAATTTATAATAAAATTTAGGCTTTCAATTTTGAAAGAGCTTGGAGGTTGAAATACCACCTTCCTTCAGTAGTGCAACCTCCACTATAAGATCTTTCAGTTTAATTCCATAACATACTTGAGATATCCTGATTCTTTCAGAAAAATCAGAACCCTTATTTTCTTTGAAATAGCCCAAATACTGCAGGTAAGAAAATTACACACCTTGTAATTATTCCTCCAGATTTATGCTGTTCAACATGCTTGTTCAAGAAGCACTCTGGACAAATATAATTCCATATCTCAAAATAAATTGCACATAATCCATTATGTATTTTTAATGCAGATTCAAGTTGTATACATTTTCACTGCATTAATCAAATACATCATGAAATTTATTTCCTGAGAATTCTTGTTAGCATTCAAGCAATGATTTCTACCAGCACTACTTTTAACTTCTAAGTTTTAGTTTGAATATAAACTTATATGAGCAGTGAGCTGGGTCTAACAGCATTAACACGTGTGTTGACTGCATGAGAAAAAAAAATACACAAGAGTGAAATGGAAGTACAAATGGGTAAAAACATATATTATCAACATGTGCTCTTTAAACTAGATCAATGGTTACACAGAATAGTTTTTGCACAATGAAAGGCAGTTTCATCAAATACTTCTCCTCTGGTGAGATCACTTCAAGAAAAATAATTTTATTGGGGGAAAAAAGTCAAAGCTGATAGAGAGTTTTATTATAAGATAAATTAGGGTGTCACACAGTAGTGACAAAAGTATGCAGCTAAAATTTGTAGGAACACCATGAACTAGTAATGATCAAATAAATGAGCCAAAAAGCAAACAGAATTAACAAAAATCTCTTTCGATTCCAACTGATTAACATGGCTTTTCCTGTATGCCTGGCAAGTCACCAAACGAGAACTCATTTCACAGCCAAGATGACATCTTTTATCTACAGACTGGTATATAAAAAATACCTCTTTTATTAACTCCCTGTATGGAGACTTTTATCGAGGATTACCAATACCATGTATACATTTATTTAGTGTAAGTTATAAACACAAACTTAAAAATAAATTTTGTATTCCTGATCAACTACTGCTTTGAACACAGTCCCATGATATTTACTCTAAAATTCTATTTAAATTTAAATAAGTCCTAAAAATTATTTTACAGAGAAAGAACCAAGTCCTCCCTTTTATTTCATGTTGTATTACTCAGCAACTAAACAGCACTAAAAAAGGTAACTTGGTTCCTTCATTTACAAGTCTACAGAAACTGAAGTTGCATGTTTCATGAGTGTTTATGCTTCAAAGCCAAAAATTTAATGGCTGTGTTAACAGTGCCAAATTTTCCAGAATGTCTTTTTACCTGGCCACACTCATTACTTTCAATATCATAGGCTGTTGATTAAGTTTTACTGAAGCATTTCTTCTTCTACAGTATTCTTGCTGAACAAAGTAATCAGGAATTCCTGCAGCAAAAGCATCTCCATGTCTTATTTCTTGAAACGTGAATTAATCTTACTACTTCAGAATGAATGAAGGTCAGCTTATAAAGGAGGTTCTCTTTTTCTCCCGGAGTTTTTGGGAAAGCTGTTTGAAACTAGATGTTTGAACTACCAGAATAACATAGGGATGCCCAATTAAACTCCTCCTGCAGGCAAGTACACTTTTCAGGCCTGGTGTTAATGCCAGACCTTATTTTTCAATGGATTTAGTTAAAATTTCCTAATGATTTCAAAACCGTAAAGGTTCTTTCATTTGGAGATGTAACCATTTTCTGCTCTGATTCAAGCAGAAATCAGCACCATTGTTTGAATTTGAAACGTATCATGCTGGTCAGAAAAATGCACAGAGGTAAAAGTGATTTTCAATTTTGAATTCTATGCACATTGCACAGACTGAGATTTGGCATACAAGATGAGATAAAATATGGAACAAATTTACTCCCTGTCAACATATTATCATAGAAACTTGATACCATGAAGGTATCTCACCTTTTCACATGTGCTTTTTGAATCCGCAAATGATATAGATATAGTTCAGATGCAAAACCAGAAACATTGTGTGAGAGAATCTCCCTCCTCTTAGAATAAAGTTCAAAAGAAATATAAAGCAAAAATAAGGCCGTTAAATCAGTACATCTTAATTAGCGGGGGTGGGGAGAGAGAATAAATTAGATGTGCAAATGGAGAGTTAGCTGCTGCTGAATTGCTATATTTGTATTGCCCTCCAAGGACTGTTTATTATATTGCTATTCATCATATATTGATATACATACAATTAAGAAGAAAAATCTGCCATTTTACTTCAAATTGTATTTTTCAGGCAAACACAATTGTCTTTTCCTTAGTATTACATAACACCCCCAAAATGCTGTTTACAGGCAGAATACTCATAAAGATATCAAGTTTCAGTTACAGGGACACAATGATGTATCTGATTTTATTTGCTATTTTGTTACCATGATTTTAAGAAATCACCACAGATTATTATTTTTAGAGTATTTTCATTTGATAGGTTTTCTACAATTGTGGTGGAATGCCTATAAACATTTTACTGTTGGAATTCAGCATTACATTATATAACTGGAATCCTTTAAGGCATATCCAAAACCAAATATTACAGAAAAAAATAGCTTCAGTTACTAAAATTGGCTTTGAATTGATACAATTAAAAGTACAGAATGATCATACCAGAGTGACTTATGATAAGGAATAAGCTGGATAACTAACATGTTCTGTCAGTATCTAGCAATATGTGAAGAGATTCACAAAACTTACTTCAGTGAGGTCAAAACTACATCAGAAACCAGACAGAACAGATGTGAACCCATCCTGTGTATACCAAGTTGCCTACCAGTCTTTGGCATCTTTTGGTGTGATGACAAGAGTGGATCTCAAAAAGCCCTAGCAGGACCCTCTGTTAAGAGATGTGGGTGGAAAAGTACTTTTCCTGAGGAATTTTTGCACTTTAGATTTTTGTTCTGACTTATAACAAAGCTGATCACCGAGTCTCAAAAACCTTTCTTGAAAAGGTAATCACCAGTCTCCATGAGGCTTCTGCCTACAACCTGGAGAAGGCTGCATTTTCTGTAGCAACTGGCAAAATCAAAAGCTCAACCTCAATCATTTACAGATAACAACTTCCATCGGTGGAATAGAAGCTACATAAACACGAAATGCTTGTCAGTGGCTTAAAATACCAGACCAATGTGTGAACATGAGCATAAGCGGTTTAGAATCTAATCAGGCTATAGCTAACCAAGCAAAATAAAAGCATTTAGAATTGTTTAGGCTTAGTTATATGATGAGGGCTAAAGCGATAAATCTTGGGATTATGGAAAGGAAGAAGATCTCACCACAATATCCATATGCACACCTACCTGTGGAAATTCTAAGATATGGATAACGGTGATATCAAGCACTTATCTTTAGTATTTAACGAATTTATCCTTAGAGATTTAAATTTTGACCCCCCAAAATATTTAAGGCAAACAAAGTACAAAAAAAAAAGAACAAGATCAAGCCTGCAAAACCAGAATCCAGATAAAGCTACTAAAATAATAGGTCAAAACATAAGGGCTACCTGTTATAGTCTATCTAAACAGAAGCCCTGTATGAGTAATTTACTACATTTGTTTCAAAGCCTTCAGAAATAGGTTGTGAAGGACTGAGACTTTTCTGAGCATAGATGCAATTACTCAGGTAACTGCCTTGTGCAAGACTCGCTTCCTTTCCCATAGCTCAATAGATGCAGCACCATGAACAAAACAGTATCTGCTTTGGATGGGAAAAGTCAATAACACCTGAGCCTAGGATTTTAGCAGGTAAGCCAGTGAGGTCCTACAACATTTTAAACCAAGTTTAATCCAAGCACCAGCACTATTGAAATCTTACCTGCTCTACTAAAATGTTCTGGCCCCTGCCAAGAGGCTACTGCTGGCCCTTATTCAGTCCAGAGATGAGCTGGTTCGGGGAACTCAAAAATCAATTCATTTTTAAAAATGCAATCCTTCTACCCACATTCCATATTTGAAATGTTATGCTTTATCAGTATATTATAACTGATGTAGGAGTTAGTTGGCATATTAATGAGTTGCACCTTGCCACAATTTTGCAGTGAAACAATCTATTTTCTTAACTGCTTCATGCTCTTTTATATTTGCACTTCTTTTAGCCTCCTTTATGTTTAATTCTATGCGAATAAATTAATGAAGAATATTCAGTTCATTTGCTTTGATGTATTTGTTCTCTTGGTTACCATGGAAAATATTCTATAACAAAATGCTATTGGATATAGAAATAAGATTTCTTAACACAAACTGAGAATACAACTAAAATAAGCTGAAGGAAATAAGATGGAAATCTGTCAAACCTTAAGTAAAAGAAGACTATAAATTTGAAGTCAAGAACTGAACAAGGGAGAATACGAAGACTACTATCACAAAAACACAAACTGAATTAAGCAAGTTGTTAAGACTTCACATACACTGACTTAAAGAATAAACGTTTTTGCTGAAGGATTATCATCTCTCTGAGAGGCAGGACAAAAAGCAAGTAATAGCACCACTGTCCAAAGTTCATACAGGGTTGTCGGGGCTATTCCTTCTTTTTCAGCTATATTACATTAATTGATCTAAATTAAGCTTTATTTTTAATATATTTTGCACATAAATATCAATTTGTTAAGTTCAATAAGGAGTAAATAATTGTCTAAAAATGCAAATACAGAAATACTAAGTCTACAGAAAAGCAGAAAAAGACACTAGCAATACTGTGAAAAAGATGATTACCTGACGTATAAGGATCTCTTCTGGCTGGTTCGCAAAGATCCTGATCCTGAACTAATGCTACTATTCATCATCTGTTCCCGTAAATCATGTATTTTAGCTTCAAAACGACTGTATTCTGTAAGAAAGGGAGGCATTGCAATTAATTTCCCCTGAACTTCAGCAATTAAATTACTCACAAAAATGCTGAAAGTCTCAGAGAATAAGCCTTCGTTACAGCTTCTTCAATACAAGGAAAAAAAAACCCCAACATTTTTATGAAGCACTATGTTTTGTAATTAAAAGCCATGATAAATTTTACATTTATCAGTATTAACTGAAACAAAATTTGAAATAATTGTGATTAGACAAAGCAAATAAACAAGCAAATTATACTTTAAATTTTTGTGTTTTTAATCTATAGTTCACAGTAACTATTTTTTCTAATTAAGACAAACATTTCTACTAATAATTATCGTTTTTATAGTAATAAAAAGACTGATACAGATAAATTTTAACCCATGACAAAAAGAAAACTTCAGAACATACTTGTGAAATATGTAAGTTTATAATCAAGAACTATACATTTTAAATTTTAAATGTTAAGAAATGGGAATGAAAAGTGTCCATACTTAAAAATTACTGGCCTTGAATTAGATAAAAAATTTAGCACTACAAGGTGGGAAATATGCAAAACATCTTCTGAATAAGATAATGTTCCCATGGGAGCTCAGGAAAAGAAAAAAAAAATCCAGAATTCTGGCATGAATCTTGATCCACCTGTAAACGGCATTAGAGATTCAAACCCCCTCTACAGAATTATGTACAATGTTAATCCTGGAAAAACGGATTGTGTTCTTAAGCAGCACTGTGTACTAATAAAACTAAGCTAAATGCATTTGGTTTTAGCTACAAAGGCAGGCAGTAAAATAGTAATAGCTTCTTCAGGACAAACATTTCCTGAAGCCAGGTACTTACATGCTGTCAGCATAAAATATGAACTCAAAACAAGTAAGTTTTTCCTTCAGTTGAATAGTTTGGACTTCAGGATCAACAGATCCACTTGTAAAACCTTCCTAGTTAAAGGAAACATTCTGCAGCCACCACCTTCGCCAGGAGACCATGTGATGCCAGATTATAACAAGTCAACACTGGGAGAACCAGGGTGTGTGCAGCAAGCCGCTGCTGAACTGGGTAATGTGTTGCTCTTCCTAGCTGCACCCGTATTCCCTGTGCGCATCAAGTTTACTCGGGAAATGCAAAATTGATAGAGGGGGCTTTAAAATGCAAAAATCTTGAGAAAAAGCTCTAAACTAAGGTTCCTTCAACAATCATCTAAATACTATGAATGATTTATCATATTATATTCTGTAGCACTGTCTCCTCACACACTCATCAGACAGCGAGCACCAAGGCTTACAGACTAGCCAGAGAAGAAGAAAAAGGTATTAAGTTACAGAAGAATATTCTGTGAACCAGTTTCTGGTATATCACTTCATTCATCAAGTTTACTATAAATCTGATGTTCTAGCAATAGTATAATCTGTCCAGATTATGACAATATGAACAGTCTCTTAAATAACTCTGACTTTTGTCCTTTAAAACCAAAAGCTAGTAGTTTTTAAGATAGTATCTTAGTTTTTAAAACAGCACCAAGTGCCTTTTTACAAATAAAGTCCAGATCAAATAATTTACCAGCACTAAATCAGACTGATGAGGTTGTTTGACAAGAGAAACAAAAACATTATTTCCACCACTACCAATGCTATCACTAATAGCAAAAGAATTTAAGATGACAGGATGGTAACCTAAGAGGAACGTGAGAAAATGACATTTTTTAGAAAGCAATATCCCTTAGGGGAAGGACCCAGATGCAGAGAGAGAATAGTCTACTCCTGCTGTGCTACTGCTGCACTGCATGGCCTTGGGTAAGTCACCTCATTTTACTCACTTATACCTGAGAAATGATCTTTCAAGCCTCTCGCCTGTTTCTTGGGTGTTTTGGAAGATTAAAGCTCTAAACTTCAAACATACTACAAGAATGGTAGCTGAGATTTCTGACATAAGAGATTTATTTTTTTTTATGCTCCCTGTGTGAAAGGAAAGTAAGCGTGGAAAAGACCAGATGATCCAAGCATTTTCTGTGCTACAGCCTGTTCAGTACTGAAAATATCTGCAGTTCTTTGCAATAGCTACTGGAAAAGACTACAAATTTCTGTTAAGAAAGTATCATGTGTCATCTGTTGGAAGACTCAGATTTCCTCCTATGTAGCACGTAGCATGTAAGAGGGTTAACAGGGGAGGCTATTCCTTACTATTGCTTAACTCAACTTTATCCTGTATATCATCTTCAGGTTGCTGGTCTTGCAGTTTCCTGGAGTAATTTAATTTTTCTCGTCAGAACTCCTGGGAAGTAAGTGCTAAATGAGTGACAGGGACATCCATAGGAGTAAGAAGGAGAATAATTTCTACATAGACGCTCCTGCCATACCAATAAAGCAAAAAAGGAAACTAATGGGCTGGGACTGGGAAGGCTGTATGTTCAAAAAGAAGGGGTGCCAAGAGATATCATATGTAGGAAAAGCTTAAACACTCTGTGCAGATGGAATCTGGTGAGCTCCTTTGATGTAGAGCAAATGAAAAATCTGAGTTATATTCCTCTTACAGAAGGTTTTGGGAGGAACAGGATGGATAGAAATCTCAAAATCATCGGGTTTGGAGCTGAAAAGTAGACAGGATTTTGGTTTTTAAAAAAGAAAGCTTGGTATTAGATACTGTGGTACTGAAACTAATGCTGGAGACACAAAATAAGACAACAGCAGGACTCATGGTAGCATCAGAAAAGCAGTACCAGTTTGGTACGCAAAGGGTCAACACCCATCCCCTATTGACTAATTACGCTTGGTTCAAATTCAGCACTATAAAGCAAAGTGTGAGCTCTGCTAATCTGTCTAGGAGAGGTTATATGTCGATCTCTGTGATGAAGAAGAGTTGGGTATCAACTGTCTTTAGCACCTTCAATCTCTTATTAAACTGAAGAACACTGATGCCATCTGGTAGTTTATGAAATGTAGAAAAGCAGTTGCAAGATAGCAGTCAGAAGACTGTCCACAGCTGCTCCATCTTATGTGCTCTACAAGAGGGGAACATCAATAGCCAACAGCTGGTAGCAAGACTGGGGACTCTTATCTGAGATGCATGTGTATCAAATGCGACCCATACAAAATGCAATTCTATTTGATTACAGAAGCACCAGAAAACTACCGACACACCTCTATGTTTTTAATCAATCCTTGCAGTAGTACCTTACTACTTATTAAACACAAAAAAGGCCAACAAATTACGGAGAAGTAGCATCAAATTTACACTAATGAAAGACTTTATATAATGGGTGTACCAGACATAGATGACTTTGTAAGAAACCCCTTAGCTAAAATAACATAAAAGCAGAAGTAGTGGATAAAACCAAAAGCATGATCTTAGCTTAACACTTGTGTCTTACACTGATGAGAAAGCAAGTATTTAGGGATGAGAACTAGGCAAGCACAGAGCGATACCTTCCCTTCAAGTACTCTCCCATCCTCCAGTATTTTCAATGTTTACAGAATTTCACTGTATGTTTAAATTACCTATTTCATTCAGCTTATCGTCACTAGATTCTCCCAAATGCTAGAGAACTGTTTTCTTTACAATTCCATTCTTTCTTACGGGGTATGCGCAATATTACATATATAATGTATGACAAAATTGATCATATTTTTTCCCCTAAATCACAGTCAACAGCACAAACTTCCACATGGCTAAGTGTGACAAAGCCATACAATGCACTTATACTTATAAAACTTCTTTTTAAAGTGTTATTTTGCCACTTCAACATTCCAGAAATTTGGAGCTGGAACAGGCACAGTGAACAAGATAAAAAGGACACACTGCTTTCTTGGTTAAGAGGAAATGAAAAGCTTGGCTGAGAAGGAGTATCGTTGATCTCTGGTCTAATGTGATTGGGGTAACCAAACATAAAGGACATAAGCTATTTAAATGAAAAAGCAAAACTGACTTTAACCCAAATGGAGTAGGCTGGTCATCGGAACTCCATCTACAAATATGCTTCCAATTTCCACAGCCATCAAAACACTGAGGTTCTGAAATAGTATTTTAATAAGAACTATGGTGGCACAAGAAACAACCCCCCCTGCCCCAAATGAAATTAAAAAATAAAAACAAAACCAAACCACACAATCCAAACCCTCATCCTTTCAGGCAAGAATTTGACCAGGATCTGAAACCTGATGTATATGCATCAGCAGTGAATGGGACTTAACTCAGGATCTCTTCTAATGTTCTGAATTTTAGGAAAGCTGCTGATGCTATACATCAAATAAAGGGTAATAGGCAGCAAGATTAACATGAAATGCAATAAAATAAGAACATAAGAATAATAGTATCTCTTCTTGGCTAGAATCTTCTC
This sequence comes from Gymnogyps californianus, assembly GCF_018139145.2. NCBI lineage: Eukaryota > Metazoa > Chordata > Aves > Accipitriformes > Cathartidae > Gymnogyps > Gymnogyps californianus. The sequence continues at coordinate 14,721,309 of NC_059480.1, forward strand.
AAGTTTCCAATAAGTTTAGGGGCAGAGAGGGAGTAGTACCTGCTATCATAACACAAAGCTTGAGGAAGCACAAGCATCTGCTGCTTCAATTCATGGCATTTATCCAACAGTACCCCACTATCACCAAAGAAAAAAAATCCCAAAGCCTACTCAGGTTTACACATAATCAGTTAAGAACATTGGATGGATACATCTGGGCTCAAGTTTAAACTTTAAAACTATACTGGATAAGCAGATGGTGCAAAACTAGAATACATCGGCTCTATTTCATGTCTGTGCGTATTGCACAGCAACAAACAAAAAGGAGAAGGGGGGAAGATTAGGAAATCCTGGAAGATTCCTCTGCTCCCGAGCTCCTAAAGTGATTTCACCTAGAAAACTGTAATGCTTCTAATGTCAATGTTTACTTTTACAGAAATCAAAACTTCAGAGAAAGGGTCTGAGCAGTGAAACTCTCCTGGACTGCCTATCTGGTGGGCAACAAGAGGACAGTAATACACACAGATACATGCTGAATAGTCTATATAGGCAGGGGAAGAGAAAAAAGAGGCCACAATGAAAATTAATTTGGTCTGGAACACACATTCCAGCAAATGGGGCAAAAGAACAGAAGACTATAACAAGGGATGGAAAATTCAGCAAACAGCACAGAAGGAAAAGCAACTCATGGAAGCATGGATGTGTGTACAGGGAACAGATGGCAGCACAGCACTGAGAAGCAGAGATTCTTACATATACTGAACCCACGAAGAGCTGAAAAAGTTCAATTTAATTTAAAAAGTATGCCCCTTGCTTCCCCCTTCCCATCTGTCTGTGGAAAGCCCTCCTTTAGCAGGAACCATTGGATCTGTCAAAGCAGGATTCTTGTGCTGACAGTTTTATATAATTACTGATTTATATTCTTTTCTCCACTCTCAGAATACTCAATTTTCCTTTTCATGGTGCCTCCAAACAAACTGAGAAACGGAGCCTAGTAGTAAGTTAGGATGGCCACCATCACACTGATCTTGTATTGACCTTCCATTTGTTTTCAACTCTAAGCTTGTGAAGCAGGACTGCCACAGCATGTAGATGACTGAAGTTGTATTTATGAGTTCTAGTCATGTACTACTACCATCCCTTGATTATCTATACCGGTATTTGATAAATTCATAGGTACCATTCATGTTTTGCACATCTTTTCTTGTTACAGACTGTAGTATAAATTTCAGTTGGTAGAGGAGGTTGTGGAGCGTAGCATGTTTAGTACAACCACTCAAAAACACTACTAAATAGGTTACCTATTAAAATGTATGGACCACAATAAAAACATCATAAATCATTTTTGAGGAGATACTACTTCATTTCAATGCTTGTTGTTTTATAGTAACATGACCTGAGAGAGACCACAATGCATTCCACATGCTATTGGTGGCTTTCATGCACTCTAACGTGTAATGAGCTTGTACCTCATTAATCACTTGAAAGACTAGGCCACGGAATTTCAAAACAGATTAGAAAAATTGCATTTGTATTTAGTTAAGAACACCTCCCGCAGAGCCTGCAAAACTCAGAAAGAGACTAGGTCCAGTCACTGCTGAAGTGAATTCACCAAAAATGTGGTTGAAGGTTTACCACGCATTCACAACTTGTAGAAGGCTGAACTGCTCTTAAGGAAAGACAAACAATTTTATTTGTTACATTAAAGAGCAGGAGTGAGGTTTTAAAGGATTAAAACACATTTAAGCTGCCTTATAGCATCTATCAGGACTATATATAGCAGAACCCTTCTTCTAATCTTAATGGGCCCGATTTTAAAGGTACTTTAATTGACTAATCTGGATTACTTGCAAATGAGTAGAACCAGGTACAAAACAAGCAGGAACAAAAGTTTGGAAGACTAGAGACCACGTACTCCAAAACAGGGTAAATTTTTTTTTTTTCAATTTTTTTTTAAGACTTTTTCCTTTTATGAAATTCAGGTGTACTGATCTTTTAAACCACCTTTGGTTAAGACAATCCATGTTCTCAGCTGGAAAGCAAGGTAAGCTCATCCTCGTGATACAAAACAAATACTAAAAACTAAGTTTTGCAAAAGCATTATTGGCTTTCTGCTACTCCAGCTGGACTTTTACAAACAGAAGATTTACAATACATTTCAAGACAAATGCTCAGAAAATAATCTTAGCTTATACACATGAAAGTGCTACCACTTCCCAGAGCTTAGTTATTCTGCTTTAAATTCCACTAGAAAACAGTGCATAGATGAAGTGCCACAAACAGAAAAATTGGCCAAATACTGGCCATTGAAAGGTAAGCTCTAACAAAGCTTCCCCCTCCCCCCTTTTTTTTTTCTTTTGACTCATTTGTTGTAAAGACAAGAGAAAATGAAAAATACGAAGTTGGCATACTTGGATCTTATTTTCAGTAGATGCATAGGGTCCTTCAAAACAAAAAAATACATGAAAAATCCACCTAAAAATCTGGCTAACAAAGTATGAGGAGTTTTGATTGAACTATGAATCTTGAATACACTTTGCAATGGAGAATCACTTAGTTCCTTTAATAAAACTGAAAAAAATGTGTGTTAACTACTTATATGAACAATGTAAGTTCACGAGAAAAGGTTTTACAAAAAAATACCTTAAAATCTTCACTTGAGGTTTTGGCTCCACCTTCTCCTAATCTTACACTGATCCACCCAATCACCTAAGAACACGGAGCTAATCTGATCACTTAACCATCTTACTAGTCTTTCAGAAAGGAAGTGGATATATAGAGATGGACTTGATCAGCTGAATTACAAAGAGAAGATCAATGTCGATTCTAAATTCTAAGTAACAGGCAGCTGATAACTCACATGAAAAAGACTGCTGTACTAGTTAAAATTATAATTTTATTTTTTGTATGTCAGGTGGATCCTTAGGAAACAAAGCGCTGCTACCCTTTCCTGTCATGACAGGGTTATCCGAATTTTGCTCCTGTTTTGGGGGAGGGGTCAGGTGACCAATGAAGGACTGCTGATGCCAATACACTCTGCCTGCTTGCTTTTTCAAGGCCCTCCAAGAGCAGGCTTCACAGTTAATGTATATGTAATTGCAGTTAGCGTTATACATATACTTAATTGCCCAGTTCTGACCTAGTAGAACATAACTATGAAAAAAATCTTTAATCCACAAAATCATTTTCTATCCAATTTCAACCAAATATATTTTCATACTTTTAACGTATTTCTTTGGCTATTTTTCTTATTTTTAACACTTAAATGCACTCAAGCTATAACACAGTTATGGTAGCCTACTGGCACCTCATACCTTTTCAGAATGGCAAAATCTAACCTTCCAGAAATTCTGAATTTTGAGGTAACACTATTATTATGTCATCCTCAAAACGCATAAGAACGTTTCAGATGACCTTTTAATTTGAACGGACATATCAATGTAAATGTCAATGTGAAATGAGGAGAGAGCCCTCCAAGGGCTGTACACCTCTGGACAGTCCTATACTTCCCCCTTGCTGTTCCTCTACTCACTACATTCCCTTCAAGCACTGAGACTCTCATGTTCCTGTATCCCAGCTACGTAGCATGATCATAATTCTGACCATCTCTGAATCCCCGCTCCCAGGAGATGCACATACATCCAAATTACCCAGAGCTTCCTCTCATTCTTCCACACTAATATCACAATTTTTCCTTGCCACCCTACATCTGTAGAAAACCCAAAGAAGGGAGACGGCAGTGTGGCACTGAGGTGTCTCTGCAGAACCAGGGAGCAACAGGAAAATGAAATGGCTCAGAAACCTCTACAAATGAAAATGGCTCATCAAAATGCTTTTGTGTACTCGAGCAACATCACTTTCGTTGAAACTGCTGCAGGTCATGGTACTTCGTTTCCAGTGGAACTTACAGTAAAGCAAAATCCCTTTTTCATTCATGAATGGAAAAGACATCATGAATGATGTCTTGAAAGGAGACAGAATTTGTAGTACAAGTGGGGGAATAAGGAAAAGCTACCAAACAAAGAGGAAAACAAGAACGACATCCTGACTTCCCCACCACGCTTCTACAGGATAATTCCCGTTTCCCAAACTTCTGCTCTTCTCCTACCATGGCCCCCTCCTCTGCACCATCCAGCTCCAGCAGGTTCAAACTCACTGATCTCTGCAACTAGGGAGATTTTGTATACACACACGTGTGCGTGTATGTACCACAGAAGTACGTACAAGTACAACCCAATAGGTGACTCAACAGTTTACAAAAGTAGCTCCTAGGTAAGCTGCAAGATAAAGCACGGAATCTACAAGGAGAAAGCATAAGTCAATTGACTACAGTTGTGCTACTACAGAAGTGGTGCCTGATGTGCGAGTCACTTTTGTAAACAGGAGAATACCTTCACATTCCCTATTCGGCTTTTAGCTATCCCAAAGAATGCTGGTAAGTTGCTGAAATTTGATTCAGTATAGTAGGAAAATTTTGTAAGGCATCTCTCAAATTTACTGAACACTGCTGGAAACTAAATGAATGCCCAGAAGGATATTTTTAGGAATGAGATTACATCTGTTTTCACCCAATTCTATAACCAAGCAACATTTTTGAGATTTAAGGGGGAAAAAAGTCAGCAGTTATGTAATTTCAGCCCAGATATAATAAAAGCAGTATCATTCAGCCATATTAGCCTACCCCAAGTCCAGTAACTAGTGTTTGATAAACCACAGATTTGAAGAGACAGATATGGAAAATTCCACCCTTTCCATGATAGGAGTTTTCCAAAGATCAATTTTTCTACAGCCTACGCAGGCTGTTCTATGAGAGAACTGCTTGCAAAAATCCTCTTTTCCCAAAAATCTGAGGAGAAATACAAATGGGGAACTTCTGATAGAGCTGATGTGGTAGGATATGAAAACATAAATTAGCATTCCCCACCACATCTATGAACATACAAACTGTCATGTACAATTACAGGGAGTGAAGTGAGCTGGTCCCAAGTGTCTTCCAAATGCTCCTATCATACTGAATCTATTTACCCAGCTATAACAAACCCTGATGGATGTCTAGAATCTCCTTGATCTGTCCTAGCTGTCAGCATCTTTTACAAAATCCTGCTGGATTTATCAATATAAATAAAAAACATATGCAATACAAGCAGTTATAACTGATGCTCTTTACCTTTACGAAGACATCTGAGAAACACCAATGACGAACAATAATTTTATGAACTCTTCATTTTAATACTTGTTAATCTTTTTTTGAATGGCATAAACAAAAAGTGGAGATAATTATATATATATATAAAATTTCTCAACTTAAAAGAACCAAGTGAGGCAAAAAGACGACCATCTGCAGCTGTAATTTCAGAAATACGAAGATGATCAAAGAACATACGCACTTTTATCAAGTACACACAATCACACAGATGATATTTTTTCTTTGGAAAGTCAAATCTCAAACAGACTGCTTTCCTATGATAACAAACAAACAGTAACCTTTAAGGAAATATTCTTTTTACTAATCTCTAAGATACGAACAGTGAGTATCTGATCCAACTTACCTCCCACACCAGGCCTGAAAGAGGCTGACAGCTGGAGTTGCATTCAACCTCTTTTTACGAGGAGTAAGAAAAAGGCAAGCAGATATGTCAAACAAAGTCAGACATTAGTAACTAGAGCTCTCTGAGGTAGGTTGGCCATGTGTCAGTTCATATTTTGCCTCCAAACTACAATGGAACTCAATCTCCTAATTGCACTTTTCCTTCATGGCATACTTCAAAAGGGTAGAGTAAGCCCTAACATGCTTCCAACATCTTCACTCCGAATGGAGATTTTAAGCGCTATTTCAGAAAGACAGATGGTCATGCAGACCAAACGTCTTTAAAAAAAAAAAAAAATCCTTTCTTTGATTAATGTGTCAGATGTCTGCCCATAATCTAGGATAATTCAAGTAACATCTCCCACATGCATCCTCTCAAATGGGCCCTATAATTCTTTGAGAACAGCATTCTCAATACAGCTCAACTGCATACAGTCTTATTCTGAATGCTTCAGTAATCATGAAGGAATGAGTACAGCTCTAGGTTTGAAGTCTACAAGTGACAGTTGTTGAGAAATTTCTCAGAGGCAGCGTATGTTGCTCTGGGCAAATCTCTGTACAATGACTCAAAATCCCATCAGTCAGTCAAGCACCTCAATACATGTTTCAAGAAAGTAAACTATCTACTTGGACAAGTGGTAATGAAGAAAGCTGTTATGTCCAATGCAGAAACAGCAGGAACCATTCAAAATGCTTAGTTCTCTTATTCTAAAAGGAAAAGAGTTCTGACTTTCAGAATATGAAGGGATTCTTTTCTTTTTAAAGCCTGAATCGCACAAAGAGAGGACTGAAAGACTGCTGCTTTTGCATGAAGTCTGGATACATTTTTTTGGCAAGGAAGAAAATAAAAAAGTGCTTGTGTCCTGGGATATATTCTACCAGAGAAACATTTGTTCTGCTACTAGGAGCCACATCCCAACATATCTTCCCGGCAGAAGAAATAGTGACTAAGAATGCCCTCTTTGAACAAAAAGTGGCCAGATGCTCAAAAGGACAACTCAGGGGCAAATAAAAGCACAAGTTTTATTTCTCTAGTGAGGGATCCCTATGCAAGGAGCAAGAAGATGTAACAGTTTGACCCACCTGTTACAACACTGAAGAGCTAAGCAGAGGATAGGCCAAACATGTATCAACAGAAATATTTGACAATTCTGATACAAAGCCAAAGCAAATATTCCAGAACCAATGCTGACCTTACTACTCTTTCTAAAAGAAGTCTCAGAGTGAGCACTCCTAGAAAACAAACCCTGGAACAGAGCAATCTACAGATACAACATGTGAACAGGACGCACACCATCTCAAGACAATACAGTCATTGACAACATGGGCTGGCTGCAGGGATTTGACCATGAACCATACACAAACAAATCAGTTGGCCTTAATACTGATGGAGTTCCTGGATCCATGGAGATATACGATGTTGATGTGGGTGGAGGGGGAGGGGAGGGGAATGTGAAAGCTAGTATTTCAAAGACTTGGGGAGGACAGGATAAATGAAACATGACAGAAGAGAAGAAATAAAGAATGAAGTGCATTGCAATCAGCTACCTAACAATTTCAGATGAAGGCAGCAGTCCTGCTCAATGTCCAGTCCTGATAAACACCTACACTTGCCAGTACTGTCACACTTGCCAGTACTGTCACACTTGCCAGTACTGTCACACTTGCCAGTACTGTCACACTTGCCAGTACTGTTAAAGGAAAGGTTTAAGCAGACAAGTCACTGCAAGGAAGATTTAGTGATGGGTCATCCAATTTAGCAAAACTGGAGAAAGCTGTTGATCATCACGGTTCATAAGACAACATCAAAAATGTCTTATTATATATATAAACAATAATATATGGGTTTACCGACTCAAGGTAAGCATATAATTTGAGACTATTGAATTTTTCAAGTCTCAAATAGACAAAGGCATTTGAAATGTGCTGTAGAAATACAAGAGGACAAATGTGTATTGTGACGATGTAGTACTGTTTGGCTTCTGCAGAACACACAAGGATGGTTAATCAGCATCAGCTGCAGTCTAATTTGGACCAGAAGAAAGTGCTGGATAAACAGAAATACCAGCTCAGTATGAAACAGAGGAATGAAAATCTGATGGTCTCCTTAGGTCATCTGAATCAACACAACAGAGAAGGAATTAGTCTTTTATCCTCCCTACCACTACGGAAAATAAAACCACTATATTAAAGGGTGAAGACAATTGTGAAATACAAAAGTAACAACGTGGTATTTCTACTGAGTTCTGGATTTACCGGCTTAATTTCCATGTTATGACAACAGTAACATTTACTGAAGAAATCAAAATTCTGAACATGATCAGAGCAAGAAACAGATCAAGCTGTGGCACCAACACTTGCACATATTCCTATCTGGTCACTTGCAATTATGCTAACGGGAATGTGTCAACATCTATTGCATTATTTGCTTCTCCTCTCCTGAGAAGGGTTAGGTGGGGTGGGGTGGGAGGACATTGTAGATTATCTTTCTCTGAGTTTCAAATTGTAGAAGTATTGAATGTATAAGGCAACCCTTACCTTCTGGACGGTACTGAGCTACAATAGTTACTGCTTGGCCTGCGTTCTTCAGGGCTGCTGCTGCCTGTTCATGGGTTGCTGCTTTTAGATCTACTCCATTTACCTACAAGTAATACAAAAAAGCTCTTTATTAAAATAAATGTTTGTGTTTATCATCACAAAACACAGACTCGTGAAAAAAACAATTAACTGGATACAAACTAGTTTCCATGCCATATGAGTTTTCCCTGTTTCCAATATTACAAGCTAGTTAATACAAACAAAGATTACTGATCCTTCTTGATATCCAAAGTCAATAAATACTCTCTCACATATATCCCTCTGTTAAGAAATACTGTAATCGTCACAGCATATCACTTAATGAATTTGTATTCGTTAGGTTAACTTTCTTCTTAAGACCTTTTTCCTTCTTTTTAAGGAGACACACAGAATGTTATTTTCTGTGATGGTTTACCTCACCTTTCTACAACAGGGCTTCAGGGATCTCCTTAGCCAAAGTGTGCCTACAGACCATTATGTTTAACATCCAGTGACAGACCACACCCTCCATGGGTCTAGCCTTGTTCTCAATGCAGCAGATTTAAAAATACTGTCAGAAAAAAACTGAGGCAGAAATGTGTGTCACATTTTAGACCAAAAGCATTTTTCATAGTTCAAAACTAAAATAGATGCACTTTAATATCAGCATTTTAATAACAGCAGAGCCAAAATTTAAGAGAAAAAATTTCCTTTTAAATAACTACCAAATTACAATGTAATTGTCCAAACAAATGATTCTCCATAAATTAAGTCATTTCACAAAGAAACACACAAAATCTTTATGACCTTCAGTACTAATATAGAAGAAGCCTTTAGACAGGTATGAGACGGATCTATTTAAGACTAATGTGAAGTTTAGCAGTTACTCCAGGAAGTAAAGCACCCAATTTTAGACACTACTGCCAAATGTCTCCATCTCATTAGAAGGCTTATTTCTGAAGCCTGCATTCTTTGAATTTAGACACACACACCCCTCAACTACGAGACTAAGATGAGTTAATGTCTTCACTGAATATTGTCACTGAATATCTCTGAGATAGGAAAGTGCTATTTAATCAAGTTACAGATGAGAAACTGAGGCACACTAAAGTCCTCAAAGATACTTTGGAAGTATATTGGCATCTCTTCCATTGTCTCAAGTTTAGCTCAGTTAATGATATTCTTTGCATATAAAACATTAACTGGCATTAATATAAAGGGAAGGGAAAACTTTTCTTGTTGTTTAAATAAAAGAAGCAAGGAATCCTACAGAAATTATACGATCTCCTTTCCTAAGCTCTCCACTGAGGTCAGCTGGCCCTCCTGCAAGGATGAAAGAGATGAAAATTCCTTCTCCATCTTCTCCTCCAACAATGTTGAAACCAAGACCTGTTGATCCTCGATGTAGGACAACCTTTCTAGGCTCCCTGAATGAAAGAAAGGAATATGAAATCTTGGTCACTAGACATGAGTAAAAGTAAAATAAACAATTAGAAAAGCTAAGTTTTCTGAGAGAAGTAGCGTTGAAAATTTAGATATCAAAAGTTAAACATTTCTTAAGGCAACAATGTTGTGTGTCCCACCGCCCCCAGACCTCCGCCGCAAAGCTTAGACTTTCAAAAAATAGCTTCTATTATTTGTATGCTTCCAATTCTGCTTCTGGATGCAACACAAAAATCCCCTCCCTGTTTTAGGTGAACTGAACAATCCGTAAGTACGTATGTATTCTAAATTCCTACTATGCTGCAATCCTATTCAGCACTAAATGTCATTACTTAACACTTTCCATATTGTTCAAGAGCCTCAACATAGCTCACAGTCATATTCTATCTAATGGTAATAACAAGCAACAAAATACTATTTTCCCTTTCTGAAACTTAAAGAGCAAATTCTAATGGAAACTCCAATAATGAAAAATATGTCCTTACTGCTTTAATTTCACTTTAGTTGGTCAAGTAATAAATAGAGCAAAGAACAGTTCAAGAAGTATACATAAGCCCTTTTAAAAAAAAAAAAAGTCAGAATTTATGGCACTCTCAAATACGTTTGCAATTTATTTGCAGCAACTGCAACTGAAAGAGTTAAATCTAAACCAAGTTGTTGCATTCTTTTTATAGGATCCCCTCCTGACTTGGATGGGAAGAGGAAGGAAGAAATACTGATGAAGTTAAGACAAGGCCAGTCAACTTCTAATGCAGAAACGCTCCTTCCAGAAATCTACTAATCTGCTACTTGACCCAATACAAGAAAAGCATAAATGACTTCAGAAACAGACATTTCTAATAAATCAGAGCAACTGTGCACTGCATTTGAAAAATCACTAGAGAGCACTAAAGAACAATTAATGGACATTCTTAAGTATTGGAGATATGAATTATTAATTTACAGGATAAACTAAGAGGCTGCATTTTTCCAAAACAAAAAACATCATCTAGTCCGATTTTTAAAAATCACCCCATTTTTGCACTAGCTCTTAAATCAACTTAGTGTCAAATTCTTAAATTTCACCCCCATCAACTATTATATTCATTTTTTCAGAGTACTATTTTATTACAAATAAATGACATTGCAAAAACCTATCTATATTGCCCTGGATCACACTAATACATTAACAAAAACACTGCAGTTAGAGAGCATAAATACAGAGTATATTTTAAAATATTACTCAAAATGTCTAAACTTCTTTTTGGGATGGATGGAGTGGAAGACGGGAAGGTAATTTAAAGAAAATCACCTAAAGCCTTCTCTGAACAGTCCTTGCATTTCAGAAGAAATCTAAAACTTCCTTTTGCAGTAAATTTAAAGGAAAGCTATAAAACCATAAGTTCAGCAATGCTATCAGCAGGAGAGAATCACTTTGGCTTATATGTCCACCTAACACTAAGTTAAAAATAACTACAATGACATATCCTACCTTCCAATACACTGAAATTCATTCTTCAACTTATTATACCACTTAGGTTTTGATCCTGGGTAGACCCTGCCTCAGAAACTGAGTGACATTATCTGTATCAGATGATGTTGTGACACAGAGTTCAGCAACAACATACTGAAAATGCAGTATAACATCCCTATACTTGCAGAACAGAAGAACAACAAAATTAGAAGTGCTTCCCTTTGTCAGCGATGATGAACAAAAGATTAATGCAAACTACTGAACCAGTGAAGGAATGAATGGTCTGTTAATAGGAAAGGATTAAGAGCTTTCTAGCCTTTCTAGATTTACTAATCCATCAAACCAAATCCTTGCTGGGGGGGGGGGGGGGGGGGAGGGGGGCAGGCAGGCGGGGTATGGAATATAGCTGGCTTTAAAATAAGAAATAATCTCTAGCCTGCTCATACTACCATCCTAAAAAGCTCAATCAACTCATGGAACACTTTGGCAGGGCATTCTGATTTTAATGCTATTCCTGGACTGATGAATCATATATATGTGTGTATATATACATATAAATATATCTAGTTTTCTCCTTACAACAATCTTTACAAGTATTAAGAAACTAACATCTATTTCTTGAAATAAAATATAGTATTCACTAGTATTTTGCCCACAAACACATCTTATGAGCTTCCCTGGTTAACTAATTTGACATGTAGCTTTGGTTATTCATTACCTGGTAATCTCATCATCTCCAAGCATTCCCTTGGGAATTGGTGAATATCGCCCTGGTGATGCTGGGGACAGGGATTGTCCCAAGTAGGCAGATGGAGTGATATGGTTGTCTACTGGCTGAGAATAAGCTTCAAAGAGGGAAAAAAAAAAATAAAATAAGCATTAAGGCAATAAGGAAAAAGAGCTAGAGGACCTGAAACAAACTATTATAAGGAGTGACCTCTTCTAAAACCAAAATATAACAGTTCCAGTGATACATTATAAATATCATAGTTCTAAAATACTGTGTCACATCTACATGTTCCCCAGTCTCCTCACACTAAGTCAGTAAGCAAATTTTTCAGTTTAATTGTGTCTCAAAAAAACCTTTTTTAGAAACAGACACTGTAGATAGCTGAAGCCCATGAGGACAGTCTGGAGATCTATCTGTTTTTAAAGGTGTCTTTAACTTGACTGAAGTCAATTAAGAATTTCAGTTTCTTAAAATCACTATGTCTGAGCATCAGTGAAAAATACAACATTTTAATGTTCCACTTCTTCCAAACTGTCAAGCTGCCTACCTCTTTCTTTTCAATGCTTTGATGTGGAGCATCCTAGCATCTCCAGAATACTCCAGGCCATTCTGATTAAGAGGTCTGAACAGGGAGGGATGTTACATTTCTTAGACACTGAACAAAACCATCTTTAATAGCACAGGTGCTGGTAGTGATGCTAGTATGTGCTCAGCCAACAGCATGCATCAGGAAACAAAGGCAGGATTCCACCTCCTACTCTTCAAGGTAAGAGGCATCAATTTACTGAAAGGAATAAACAAGCTGGTGCAAAAAATTTCACCTGTACTGCAAGGGTCAGTTGCCTTATTCACAGGTTCATTGACTGAAACTAGAAAGGAGTATTAAAAGGTTTTAGTCTAACCTCTTGCATAACAGGCCATGAATCCTATGCATGAAGTGCATATGCTTTACCTGAACCACAACACACATAATAGAAAAACTTAGCATCTTAATGATTTCAATTGATGCTAAATATTCTACAATTCCAGAAGAGTTGTTCCAATAAATAATTAAGAGGGTGCATTATATTTCCAAGTTAGGTACATCAATTTTAAGTGTCCATGCACCAGGCATAGTCATACCCACTGTCTCCTATTACAAAGCATATTCTATAATGGAAAGTCTCTTTCCTGGTGTAGGTGCTTCAAGCTTTGAGGCTGAAACATGGAGGGTGGGGACACTTCACAGATTCAACATTATTAAAGTTGCCAGACTTTCTCTGCTCTTAGTCACTTGCTGTATCCGATGTGGTGCCTGACCTTTGAGAATTTACACTAAACCCAAAGCTTTTTAACTGAATAGACATGACACAGACTGCAGAAGCAACCTGTATATTCTCCTTTTTTGTTTTTCTTTTTAAACCACTGGCAGAATGTTTGGATCATATACAAACTTCATCAAGAGTATTTTTATATGACAGACTTGCTAAACAGTCAGCTTTCAAACCATCCAACCTGCGCTCGATTGATTCTGTATTATTCTAGATTCCTATTAAACCTGTGTGCAGTAAATTCCATACACGGAGTATCACATCAACATTGTCTTACCCTGATCAATAGACTAATAAAAGAGGTACTGAGCCAGATAGGGAACCACCTACAGTACCTTAATGCCTGGCATACAACATTTGGTATCACATCTGATTAGCCAGATTGCTTCTTATTCTTTAAAGCTTTGTCACAGAATTAGAGTTCTTTCAGTTTTCTAGAACGTGTTTCAGCAAGCATTAAAATCCACTATTAACAGCTTAGGTAGTTTAAAAGCACTAGCTGATAAAGTGTGTTATTCAGACATACCAGCCCTCAAGTGAGTTGCATGCTCTAGTCTGGGACTGTGCAGAACTTTTGGAAATTGTAACTCTAGATTCACAAGTGGTTTCAGCAGAATTCAGAATCTGAGTGCAAGAGGTAGCCTGTCTGCTTCTACAAACACAGACAAAAGGAAGCTTCCTCAAGGTAGCTTCCTGAGGCCTACAGCAAAGAGAACACTGCTTTTGCTAAAACCAAATGATCAACAACAGCATTCATATTTGAGAGTTCCCTAATAATTAGGGGTTTTTCAAGACACGACTCCTAAAACCATTTTTTAGAACAGCTGTAACACATGTACATTACACCCTGCAATGATTCGAAGACTATAAATCCCACTACTTCATTCTTTCTCTCTGCCCCAGCACAATCGGTAGCTTCTATGCACTGGTAACAGATTTGGTCAGTTTACTGCCAGTTTCAAAACTTTTTTTTTAGCCACACTGGAGTTTTGGTAACAGATTTTCACAATGATTACCAAACCATATGGCAATATTTACTTTTCAATGGAAAAAAAAAATATATATTTTAATACACCAGTATATTTCCACATCACTGTACATGCTTTTTGTTTAAAGCAAGTGATAATTTTAAAAATTACTACTGTACGACAATATAGTTATTTTGGTTTTCCCCAGAAAATTTTACTGCTAAAGCACAAAAAAATGGAATGCAGACTTTATGAGCTCTTTTTCAATTAGTGGGAAATGGGTTTTGATCAAAAAAACTTAAACAACTGTAGCACAGTATAGCAGCTCTATACATTCTGTTCATGCACTAAATCTTCTCATTTCACAAAATGAATTTACAATTGCTTTTAACAAGTCAGTGGCAGCTATAACGATGCATATTTGATAGGGACTAATTAGATTTTTCATAACAAATTCTATGTTCATTGACTTAAAGTACTTTTCATTTGATTGTTTTTAAGGTTCCTAAAGCTTTTAACTGCATCAAGTTCAGAAACATACATACCGTCTAATATTGTCACATACGCTTATTTTTTAAATTTTGTATCCTTTCACCATGTAACTAAAACTCAGCTATCAAGCAACATAACAGTTTATTATTTCAGACCTGCGGACTGTTTCACGTCAGCACTGCCTACATCATTTCTAAAGTTCTACATATGCTACTTGCTTAGAAAAGTCACGTTGTTTCTCAAGGCTGGTATTCTCAGCACTATGGAAACAAACCTACAAGGCATAAAAAGGCTCTCTATGGAGTTCCTGCAAAAAAACGTGCCTGTGCCTTTCCTAACTTTTAGCTGGAGATTGTACCCGAAGAATATTCATGAGGAACTTAATAGAAATAAAAGGCAAGCCATCACTTTCTGAATTCTAAATCCGGTCTAAACTTCTATTTCCAAGTAAATATTATTACTCATGTAATTGATAAAGGAACTGTGTTTTGGATGAACAGAAGATTACATGCATAAAATGAACTTGCTTTGACAGGAAAAGTCAAAGACTTTTAAGGAGAAATTCCATTTCCAAATCCACCCCCCCCTTGACATAACACAGTTCTACACAAAAAGAAAGTGGAAGATTTCCTATTATTTCCCTATTATCTGTAAACTGAGGACACCAATCACAAGCACAATCTCTAAAACAGGAAATAAAATTAAAACTGTGTCAGCATTTACTGCTATTAGATATTCTTCTCTTGCCATATTTATGCCATTTAAGGAATGATAAGGCATTTATGTCTCTAGTGAGGAAACTGATTATTCCCTACCTTGCAGTATTTTATTTCTCAATACAGGGTGGAAATACTGTACACACACACTAAGGAAAAATACTTTAAAATTGACTAGGAGTCAAAAATGCATCATTAATAATGTCTTCAAAGGAGGCCTGTATAGGAAGGAAGTTCCTCTGTCTCTCAAAAACTGTGTAGACACTGTTCTGACTCTGATATTCTACAATATGCTCCGTACAGGTAATGCTGGTGTTCTTAAATAGCAAGTGCTAGGCCTTCTTAGTAATATTTCAACTGAATAACTTTAAAAGCATTTATACCAACAAGTTACTGGACATTTGTTCCAGGAACCATTTAATGACCAACATTTATATACAGATTACTGAGGCAGCTTACATTCCCTACTGACACATGACCTACTACAGAAGACTAATAGCTATGATTATCAAACACACAAATCAGTTTAGCTGCCAATGGTGCTAGCCAGCTGGGTGCCATCAGTCCACAGGACCATCCCACCTACAGTGCTGTTGTTCCTCTGCATACAATGAGCACAGGGGTTTTTGTTGAATTTCCATGTTTCCTATACTGGAAGTTCCTGTCTTCTAGTGTCTTAGAGACTGGATGCCACACAGGAGAACAGTGCTCAAATGGCAACGTGCTCAGAAAGAATAATCTTTCGTAATTGCATTCTTCTTGAGTCAGAAAATGGAGATCACTGTAAAGTAACTGTTTAAACTAGCAACCCACACCTCAAGGGTTAAAAGAAAAATCTCACAGAAACAATAGAAACAGGCATAGCAATCAGCTATTCCAGACTGTCAAGGGCTGTGGTCAAGCTTTCATCACCCGTACACAGACCAGTCTCTAGAGCTACAGCCCACAACCATGAGCTATTTTTTCCACATTCATTCCCTGCTAAATGCTCTGGTCTCAGACAGCCCCAACTCTTCTTTAACAAGATCTTCAACATTAACTCCCCCCACGGGCAGCCGGAAGCTGTTCGCTCACTCTCATAAATAGCAAATGACGGAGGTCAGTTTTCAGCCTCAGGTGCACAATGGTGGCAAGATCTGTACTCTTCTCAGTAAATAGTGCCATAAATCAGAATCTCAGAAACCTCTTGATCAAATGTCCCTTGATTCAAAGACACTAACCCCAAAGAAATATCAAATATCAATTTATTTAATTATCTATATGGATGCTAACTTACTTTGTCCCATCTTTTGTGCCATCAGACCACCTGACAAGACCATACTACTGTGTGGCTGGTACTCTTACTATAGGAGTTCTAAAACAAAACAGATTTTGCAGAAAACCTAGATACTGAAATTTGTGAACCTGGTTTTCAAACAGTTCTTCAGTAACCTTAGCTCTGCATTTTAAATCCCCATCACCAGGGAAAGTGAGGCAGCCCTATAACTAAACTAGACCAGTTCCAGAGAGAAAGTCTTAAAGACAACCAAATTCTGAATTTGGTGTTTTGTGGACTTTTGAATGAACTACCATGTTCACAAAAGTTAGCATAGTAAGTAATCTACTGCATATTCTGCAGACAGTACAGATACCAAGCCGGTAAGTACTATGCTCTGTGCTTTTAGATGTTTCTGATAAAATGAGTGTTTAAAAAACCCCACACAAATTAAAAAAAAAAACCAAACAAAACCACCCAAGGGGAGTTCTAGGAAGTAAGCAGTCTACGTATATACTCAGGTAGTAGACAGGGTTTCTACCTTAACATCATTTGTAATGGATACATCCATAGGCAGCCTCTGTATGGATTTAAGAGATTCAGTGGTGAAAGGAATAGTACGTATTACTTCTCCTTTATGATGGGCCTGAACTGCTAAGAACCTGGGTAAAACGATTCTGATGGACAGAAAAACAAAGGAGGATGGCAAATACATGTCTCAAAAGAGCTGCAGCTGAGTAGGTAGAGAAGGAAGACTGGTAACTGTTTCAACACTCACAATCCAGGTGATTCTAGAAAATACCTCTTTAATATGTGTCATCTGGGAAAAGTTCTTCAGAGTCCCTAACCTAAAGCTCCTGAGCCAGGTACTGCACTGATAAATGCAGCATCACTTTTGGAGGTCTCATCTGAGATGAGAACGAAGGCGCAAACAAACCTTGAAATGGTGGCCCTGAAAACATCAGCTTCTAAAATACTATGTACAGGAGCCACCATTTTTTGGTACAAGTTCTATCTAATTGAGCAGCTCCTTACAGAAAGCGGAGGCTTTCTAGTTGCAAAATTATGGTACTCCTTTATAAAGAAGCAATAGTCTTCAAGGAGATTGGCATCTCCCTTTGAAATTTCCATTGTAAATGTGAAAATATTGAGGGGTACTGAAAAAGCTTTTGTTCTGCCCTGTATTAGAAAAATAGCATCTAGCATCTTAGCCACATGCAGTTGTTTCTTAAGTGAAAGATTTAGGAAAAGGCTAAACTGATTTCCTTGAATTAAGTCATTAAACACCTCAGGCAAGACCTTTGGATCTATTTTTGTGTGCAAAATTCAGGCAGTAGATCCAGAGTGTCCACGCCAGCTGCAATAACAGCCAGCTGCGCTTTGATCAGCGGAGAGAGACAAGCGTATAGCGCCTTGGGTAGGAAAGGCTTTCCTGTTGTAGGGAAGAAGAACAGACTGAAGTTTCATCAAAGGACCCAGCACTTTGCAGAAGAATGTTCTTTGTTCAACTGTTGACAAAAGTCTACCAGAAACAGTGTGAAAAAACAGAGTAACTTCAGACAGAGAACTGAAGGTTAAAACTGCAGCTAAATGAAACGCAACCCAGAAAATCTGCTCAAAAGTACAGACAGCACTTTAGCCCACAAACCTTATCAAAGGTCACCAAAGGACAGAAGACAGACAGATACCTGGAATCTGAGAAATCTTGTGTGATTTTTTCAAAATGCTTCAGCAGGAGGAGAAAGGTTCCCAGAAGCAGCTGCTGGAGCTTGAGGGGCACGACAGCTCAGGAGATTGGCTTTTCACTTCTCAGTGGACAGAAGTGCCACTTCACACAAAGGACAGGATACTGGGCTGCACAGAATGCCACTGTCTCGCTCAAGTCCCACTTACAGGGAGAGCAGCCAAATGGACAGAAACTTGGGAGGACAGTAATGGGACAAAAAGAGGGCCTACGTGTGTGGCCAGGCCATTTACCTCCAGAAAATGCATGTGAGACTAAAGTCTTGTATACTGGGAACTTAAGGACTCAAGGCAAGATGGCAGTGCACATCCTCATGGCAACCATGTGGGATTACCCTTGACAGAACTTTCCTGAAGAGCCAACAGACATGGTAAGAAGGTATTCTTGAAGATACCACTGTCTCTTTATGGCTCTATGTTATGATGCAATTAACTTCAATGAACTGAGTCTCCAGCTCATCCACCATTTGAGAGAAATTAATTCGTTGCATGAGAAGAGGGCCAACAGCATGCCCTTATGCATACTGCCAGAGCAAATATTCCTTTAAAAGTACATATTGATACAGATAATGTGAACATAAAAACAAAATCATCACCCAAAGGAGAACACCAATTTGTAGTCAAAGAGGAAATATGACTGCTGCTTCGAATAAGACTCTCAGCAGTCTGATCTCACCTACCTAAAATCGAACTACTGAACTACAGTATTGAGAATCAGCCACGCTGAGTTTGGTATCTCTGTTCTTAACTTTTTGAGTTTACAGACAGTCTTTTTAAGATCAAAGTATCATTTAATGAACAGTACCAAAGCACATAAAAATTTAAAACGAGAATCTACATTTATATCCAAATATTCCTTTATGGTTGCCTAGTAAACAAGTAGGTTTGTAAAATCCTACTACAGGTTCCTTCCTCCACTCACACAAACCGAACAGTTTCCGCTTAGTTTTCCTCCCAAAAGAGACAACCAGTCCTCTAAATTGCTATAGTGCTTTGTTCTTTTCCATTTAAGCCTTATTCCAAGTTGTTTTTTAATAATCAGGGGCACTGAGCAAGAGTTAATAAGTATGACTTTTGCCAATATCAGGGTATCACTGATTTATTAGGATTGGGCAAATTATCAAGAACCAGCTCCTTCTCTACCTTCCTCTCCCCAAACTTTCCTGAGGTTTTGCCTTTGCCCCCACAAAAGATTCATCAAGTAAATATCCTAATGATCAAGTCAAGATACAGTAGTAATAGATAAGATACTTCTATGTTTGTCACTTCATCATCCACAGCAGTGTAACTGCATTACTGCAACACTACCAGGAACACTACGTACAAATCAGGTTACCTCTGTTCCAGAAAATCTGAATTCAAGGTGAAACATATGAAGAGGTCAGTTACGATGGAGAGAGAAAAAGAAGTCTGCCTTCCAAGGAAACAGTGGGAAACGTTGAATTATTGGACAAACTAGATACTATAAGGGAAAATGGCTGCTCTCTAACCATTTATATGAATATAAAACTGGGGATAAGTGAAGCCTGATAATTAGTTTTATGTCAAAGAATGGAGCCTTCAAGAGCATCCTTCTGATAGGACAGTGAAGACATAAAACCTAATTAGCTCCAAATTGTAATTCAATAAGCTTACAAATAGGTTTAAAGATGCTGTAGCTATCACCAATAAATGATGGGCTTATAAGGTACCTCAGTCCTTTGTTGTGCTGCACTTTTGTTTGTTGATCTTTACATGCTGTTTTAGACTACATCAGTGGCTTTTTAGTCCAAAAGTGTTCCTTTTTTCATATGAAGTAGTATCTGAACAGATCAGTGCTACATATCACTTACTCATATCTAACAGTAGGAAACAAAAAAATACCTACAATAACTCTCCCCCAGAACCATTTTATGTGACAAGATGAGTAAAACTGGTCACCCAGAAAAGTCCACCTTTCAGTCTTGGAGATAGTTATATCATTCTCATCCCCTTCTCCAAACGGCAATATCCCTCTTGAAGAAACAGTACATTAAATTCAAATTTTTCTTTACATTGTAGTTCAACCCTGAACTTTCTGGATTTGGACGTCTGAGTTCAAAAAGATTCCTGTAAGTAGTACCCTTATGTCAACAAGAAATTCTCATAACTATTTTCAATATAGCATTCACTGGTTTTCCATTTGAATTATCAACAATTACGTCAAAACTGAAGTAAGATTTCAAGTAAGTTAACATGGAATTTCAGAACACACTTGCAGGCAGGCAGGCAAAGGTCAAGACCTCCCCCTCCTCCCAATCCAGTTTATTCAAACATGTGCAGCTTATGAAAAAGCAGGAAAATAGAAAAAAAAAAGTCAGAACATCACTAACCTCTACCTGAAACAGTATTGTCTTTTGCTCAGTTCACAGGACACTGAACATCTACACAGTGCATTGTTTGTTACTCTTCACAGCCTCCAGGAGAATGAGACGCATGTTCTCCTTGTACACATCAGCAAGTGATCAGAAACATCGAGTCACTAGGACTAGGCCCCATCAGTCATGGAAACACACTAAGAGCCCCAGTGTTCCTGTCTTTTCAGTGCACAAGCTATAGGATTTTATTCTGTTCAGCATATAATTTTCCTGATTAATCAACTTCCTTATATGAGATTTTCACACTGTATAATTTTAAAAAGCATGAAACTGTTAAAATACTAAAAATGGGGTACGTTAAAGCCTTAAAGGAAAAAATAATTAAATCACAAAGATAAGCTGAACTTACAGTTTGTGATGTCAGGAGGGGCATAACTGTCATTCATGAACATGCTGGTGGGTTTTGCAACTTTCAGATAAACAAAGTCAGATGTGTTTTTTAAGGCAGTCACTGCTTCTTCATGAGTAACTTCTTCTAAGCAAACACTGTTCACCTAAAGAAAAAAATAAACAAATTCTCAACACAGAAAAATGTACGTTTTCATAGGACAATCACTGAAAGCTGTTGGAGCACTCTGGCATTGAGAGTCTTTATTAGGATTCATGTGCCACAGACATAATTGGTTATATAAAAGTTACATAAGAGATGCTTTATAGAGCTGTGAAATATAAGACAGACAAGTCTTTCCTCAAAAGATTATAATAAACTGTATTGACTGTAACATTGTAAAGAAGGCACACATGACTTTGGAAAACTAATGGGACAAATATGACACTCAAAATGCCATAAGTGTGCATAATCACAGCACTGACATGGTATGTTATTACAAGTATTAAACAGAAGAAAGTTTCTTCTAGTAAGAATAAATCCTACATGATCTTGTCATAACATAGTTAAGTTCTAGACATTATAATGGGACAACATATTCTTGCAAGAGGTCAAAAGTAGGGGTCAAAACTGGAGAAGATCCCAAAGTGCCTGATTTACATGCCAAGTAACAAGAACTAATTTAACTTTACAGGCAACAGATTTTTTTAAACTATTGCTATTAAGGTGAAACACTAGCACTTCAGCTTAAAAATTTTTAAAAATCCTTTAACAAGTAGTATCTCATATAAAGACTTAGTAAATTGAGTTGCTGACCCTCTCTTCCATATTTTGAAGTGGGAAGTAACTTCTGCAGATAATTCCAGGCAACATGGGAAATAAAGCTTGTACTGCACTGAACCTGAGGGACTAAAGACACTTTCCTCTGTTTGATTACTTAACTTTATATACTGTGTAAAAACAATTGGGCCTTGTCAATTGTTATTTGCGGGGGAAAAAACTCTACTGCTTAAACATATTCTTTCCATCTGTATTTTCTAAAAGTTTCCTAAAAGCCTCTTACTGATTTTTTTTTTTTTTTTTAAAACACATTTAAATTCCTACCACTCCTGATGACTGAAAAGTCATTTTGCAGTGCATTGGTAATTGCAGTACAACCTAAAGACACAAACATAAAGTTACATTCTGCAAAATATGGGAGCTTATCTCTACATTAGTGACTAAAGCTTTGACTAAGTGAAGTTCAGCTAATCAGAAGATACTATAGATGACATTTTACTCACTTCTTTCCTAACTTAATGAACTGAGGGAATGATTACAGCTACAATAAATTAGGACGTTTTATTTACTATATCCAATAGCATATTGCATACGCTCCTTGCATCCCCGAAACAGTATCTGATATTAATCCAAAGCTACTTTATTTAATTTTGTCAGGCAAATTTTTTTAAGGGATAAAGTAATAGTGGACAAAGTAATCCGTCGCAAAAGTTTGATATTTCTAACAAAAATTCCTTAAAACCTTCCATATATTTTACAATATAAGCAAGTTAACATGAAATTCTCTTGTACAGGTGACAAATAACACTGGAAAGCAGTTCACCATTATAAGGAAGCTTTCCAGTGACCTTGCATTGTGGGGAAATCCTATAAACAAAACACTTCCTATGATGCAGATTTTAAAACTTAAAAACATCAAATATTAACAGCATTATCATCAAGCAGCTGGATCTTTGGGTTTGTGAATTTGCATGGCATATGAAGGTGTATATTTATTGTGCAGTTAATAGTAAACTAATATATTCTCTCTCTCTCTTTTTTCCTCCCAATTCTCATGTAAGGATTTGCTCATGTCTTGAGCTGATTTCACAGAACTATCCATTGTAACACCAAGATCTCATTCCTAATACTTAAAAAAAGCAGTATTCTTTAGATAAACGGACAATCCCAGTATTCTTTATCTTTAAGTAGCTTCAGTTTTCCCAGCTCTGTACTTGTAAGTGACTAAACTTATCCAAAAAGTCTTTTTAAAGATGGGAAACTGTACTAAACATTTAGAGTCAGTTTCTTACTGTTCAAAGAGCAATAGAGCACACATTCTGCTGTCATGTACCCTGAGTAGAGATGTACTCAGAGCTGTTACAGAGGCAGGTACTGCCTGGTAGAGGTAGGAGGGTGGAGCAATTACACCTTACAAGAGTTGAGTTTACAATTCAGAAATTCATTCACAAATTCCTGGCTCTGGCTCTCGTTTTTCTAGCTGGACAACTAGATTTGTGGACAGAATTCAAGAAAGTTGAAAGTTACTTTTACTTTGTGCATAGAAAATTCATCTTCAAAGTATTTTAAGCTTAAAGAAAAACCTATTCAAAAGCATTAAAAACACTGAAATCCAATATAAGCAGCAGTTTCACTACAGGCTGGCCAGCGACCAGTATATTGAGTTCCTTTCCATTCTTCTTTTTTGAGAAGAGAAACAATCCCATTGTATGCTGGTTTACAATCCCGTCACTCGGATCCCAGAAAAATTAATAGCAGGCATCAGAAATAAACATGCCAATAAATACAGGTTTTGCATGAAACATTGGGCTGATTTCAGATTTCCTGATGAGATGGTGTTGAACACTGCAGATATAATTTTTATCATTGATTTCCTGGCAATATCAATTTTTTTACTAATTTCTATGAAACAACACTCCACCAGCAGGCAGCTTAACCACAAAGTGAATCATGCCCTTACTGGACCTAAAAGTGAATGACCATAAAAAAAAAAATGCAGCTCTTACTTACAGCTAAAAGTTTGTCTCCAATCTGAAGTTTGCCATCTTTATGTGCTGCCCCACCTTCAATGATTTTAGTTACATAGATGCTGTTGTCTCCAGGTATATGCTGATTTCCTACACCACCAGCAATACTGAAACCAAGCCCTGCTTGAAGATAAAGTCATTACTCAAGAAACCTTGTAGCATTCATTAGATTCTAATTATTATATAAATAATAATGCTATTTGTATCACACACACATATATAAAAATATTAGGTTCTGGCTGAAGCAAGACTGGATGCCTTTCCACGTGAACTCCATAATTTTCCAGAAAGTTCTGGAAAAAACATAACCTTTACAGAAGTTCTGAAAATCAAAAGCTAAATCATTTACTTCTTGCCTTGTGAAAGATCCACACAGCAGATCTATAGCATCACCACTGATGTTTAAAGAACCACTGTCCAACATTTACCCATACAGAAACAAAACCATACTTTCTCAAAGTGTTTTTTAATCTCTCAAAGATCCTTTCTAGGTAATTCAATGAAGTGTTTTGCTCCCATTTGTAATGTACTTAAAAATTACTAAATACTATCAGAAACACATTTTTATCATTTGAAAGAAAAATATGCATTCTACAAGAACAGTTTCAAGACACATAGATGAAAATTCAGAAGCATTTGCAATGCCATTATCTTATTTTTCATTATTCTGCATTTCCTAGAACTTCATATGCAAGGGACTATTTTATTTCAGAAAATAAACGCAGAAATCTATCGTCAACGCTACCCTTCTTGTGAAACAGAAGCTTTATACTTCCTACGTACCTTTAGGGCCTTTAACAAGTTTGATTTCCACTATTTTTTCTGTGACTGGTTTTCTTCTTTTGACATACAATCGTACAATTGATCCCGCTTCTTTCAATGCTTCAACTGCTTTGCTGTGTGTCACATCACGAACATCCACCTCATTTACTCGTAGAATGCAATCGTTAACCCTAGAGACAGCAACATTCATGTTCAGCTGTTGTGTCATAGCAGAGTGGATACATTAGGAGCCTAATATTTTATCTACAATACACTAACATACATGTTAACACATTAAGATACATAGATTTTGCTTCAAAATCATATTGATTCAAGGCAATGCTCTAAAATTAATTAATAGTGCTTAAAAATAAAACAAGGATCACTAGAAAACATTTAACAGGAATATTTTGTTCACAGCCGAAGAGGACACCATCTTATATGTGTTTCATTTAAACAGTACTCTGAACAGAGCTTCATACAAACTACCTGTTGTTTAGGGCTGTAAGAAAGAATTAAAAAATTCAGAAACTAGGAGGCACACAATGAGAACACACCAGTTTTAAGCCATGATATGAACAAGTCAATCTCCATTCCTGCTTTTCACAAGCTGTTTAAGTGCTGGCCTTCATTTAACATGTTGCTGTAGTAACACTGAGCTCTCATTACACCAAGTACAATGCCTGACCCACCTGTCACCATGTTCTGCCAGATGTACCTCTGACAATGGCCAACAAGCTAAAATGAAGCCTTGAAATAAGCTTATTAGGACTAAAAACCATAACACATCAGGCATTTGCACCAAAAATGGCAAGGCAAATTCTTGACAACACAAGAGAAAAAAAAGCTGGTCCTACAATTGGATGTGGTTTTTTTCCCCCACACACTGATACAGGATTATACTTAAAGACCGTTCTGGATTAGAAAAATAATTTATTAATGCAATTTGTTATTAACCTCTAACAGTACTCTTCAAAGGAAGTTGCAAATATCACTTGCTACCATCTAGTAATATGCCAACATTTCCCCACTAGGAGTTAAGTAGTCGTATCAGTCCACAATTAAATAAGAAAATGGGGTACACTGGAAAAGGAGTACTCTATTGATTTAAAGAAAAAATATTGCTTTTGAAGATGTGTAGTATCTTTGACAAATTAAGACATAGAATTATACCAAGCATAGAAGAGGGTTGTTATTAAGCTCAACTATCTTACAGATCAGAAAATCCACACATGGATAACCAAGAGTTACTTATCTAACCTAAGCTTTTCCTTTGTATATTGAATTAAAGACTATAGAACATGGCATAATCAATTTATACCACTGAATAGAAAAGATAAAGTACACTTAATTTCACTTAACTGCAGATTTTATTGGTTGGGAAAAAAAAAATTGGTCCACTCAAACATTTTTCATTATTTACAAAATACTTCTGTAAGAACAACTTATTTAAAATGTAATGTAGCATGATAAAACTACTAAAAGTAACAGAAAGTGTTCTATCCACTGTTTGAAAATATAATAATAAACATTTAGCAACCCAACACAGAAAGTCATCATACCGTAATCTTCCATCCTGTGCAGCTGCACCCCCGGCTATAATTTTTGTAATGAAAATACTTGAATCATCCCCAATATGTGGATTGTCTGTACCACCTGCAATGCTAAAGCCAAGTCCTGAATTTCCCTAAAGGTAGAGGGGAAAAAAAATTTACACATTTCTTTTTGGGGGAAAAGATATTCTAGTATATAGATTTGGTTCTATATTGAATCAAATAGATATAATTTTCACTGATAAAAAATATTAAAAGATATTTTAAGCAGTATACTACATATAAGCATATGTAAGATGTAATTATACTTATTTTCATAGAACATAAGTCATTGTGTAACTGTAAGATATACAGTTCCAACCCCAGAGCTTTCTCATTGAACTTGATAAACCAGATGAAAACTTCCCTCTCTAGTGAGCTAGATCTTTGAGATTATTCATAGAAATATTTGCTCCTCATTAAATTATTAGTGACAAATTATTCTTCCCAGAGAAGCCCCCAAGTAATTTGTGTCACATATGTAATATAGCCTCACAGATGCAGAGATTCAGATTTACATTTTCTCTTCAAAGGTCGCCTGCCCTTACTATCAACTGCAAGACCTCTTCACCCTCTCAGTAACCACCAGAACTGCTACAGGTATCAAATACAACCATTTCCTTCTTTCTTTTTGTTAAGAGTGCAGCTCAAGAGAGAACTGAGATAGATCTCAACATTGTAAACCTAACAAAGCAATGCATATGACAAGGTGTCACTTGTAATCTCAAACAGAAGCCTGAATCTCAATAAAAACTTAATGGTAAAAATAAAAGCCTATCATAAATGGCAATATAGGAAATAACATCATAATTTGTGTTATTACTCTCTACAAGCCTAGATAATAACATTAAATGCAGTATGTCTCAGAGAAATCCTTCCCCCATTTTACTCTCAACAGTCAAGGATATTAATAAACTTCTATTGCTGCTCCAGCGACTGGGTGTATTTTTTTTCTTTAGGTTAAAAAATCTACCTAAAGAGAAAAAAAACCAGTAAGCATTATTTTGGATTGCCATTTAGCAGTATCAAGAGGTTAATTTTTAATATTAAAGTATCATAAATCCCATCTAAAACAGAGTACAGAAAGACACTTAGCGTGTTACCCTTTCAAGAGTAATTTCTTCATACTCATAATCTGCATCCGTGCCATTGACCTATAAAGAAAGAAAAGTGAGACTTAGAGAGAATTTTACACTTTACATGACACAGTTTGCTCGGCTGGCGGTTCACTCCCATCAAATCTCAGCTGATTCACAGTGACCACTGAGCTCAGAGGGGACGTGTGATTTTCACACTGCTCTGTACATGAATCAGACACTCTTTTGTATGAGTTTAAAAGTTAAGATTTCAGAGAACAGACTGTTCTACACAAATACTGTAGAGCAGAGGCCCTCTGCTTCTGATTGCCAGAAAAAAACCAATGCTCTTGAGATCCTCAGATGTTCCTCAGGCCATATAGCAAGTTGAAACTGAGAAAAAAGGAAGGGGTCTTGGGGTAGAGAAGAAATTGTACAGAAGAACAGAGCAGTATTTTCAAATTGTTGTTCCTCACAGAGCAGAGAAAAATCAAAGACATGCTTTATACCATTTCTCACTAGAAGTGGGCAAGACCTTTCTAAAGCAACATTTAAGAACTGTTTATATTACTATTTATCATGTTACATATATACTAAAGATGAACAAATTAAAACAGGACCGAAAACAGAAGAAGAGTTCAGAAGAATATTTTATAAAGCTAGATGAAAAACCCAAATACTAGAAGCCTTGTCATCCTCAAGTTAGAAAGGATACCCACATTTTTTGCTGCCTACAGAACTACGACAGAATCAAATAACAGAAGTAACAAATACCTAAATTAAGCAAAAACAATTAAATATAAAATTCTTAACCATATTTAATATAAAAGTAACATTAGGATTCCCCCCCCAATTACTCAGATATCTTGGAACTCAAATTCTTTCCTCCACAGGTACCTACAGCAGCACTTACAACATGCAGCTACAGGCAATTCTCTATTTTAAGCCTTTTAGGATGAAATATTTAACAAGATAAGAAATAACATTTATACTATTATTTTACAAAGCATCTTGTCTATTCTTAAGATATTCTATACCTGGTAGTCTTCTGTACTCTTAACATACTATTCAAGATTTTATAAAGATACAAAATACATGTACAGAAGAAAGCATTTTAAAATCTGTACAGTTTTCTAGCAGAGAACTAAAAAAGGGACTTTAATTCACCCCAAACGAAATTAAGATCACATCTACTTCATTCCTCATATGTTTATTTAACATATTTAAAAGCTCCAAAAGCTGGAGATGCCACAGTTTTCACAGGCTGTCTAATATCAAGCTCATTTATCTCTTACTTCCTCAATCTCTAATTGTTTCTCCCCTTAATACAATAGAAGCCACATCCATTCCAAACTTAACAGATTATTGTCTTCTTCTATGTGCAGTACCTCAAAAATGATTATGTCCTTAGTAGTTTGTTCAGCGGAAAAGATACTGTGGTTTTAACACATGATATTTCTCCATTAAAAAGGGAAGAGGTCTTGACCTTCTGAATACATGAAACTGTATCTATTACTACACCAACACAAAAGAAGCGACTGTGATCAAGAAGTTTTTATGTTAGCTTAGTCCTTGAGCTATTATCTACAAGAATGACAACATGTGCTCACTGAACCAGTCATCCAGCATTACAGTACCTGGGAAATGGTTCATGATGACTGATCAGTATGTGGCCTTTTTTTTTTTTTTTCTTTTTTTAAATAAATAACAAGGACAATTAATAATTTCGCTATTCATTACCATTACGCAAAACAAAGCCAATCCTAATATATTTAAGCACTCTTGTTTATTTCCATGTACAAAACTCTGTAATCCAACTTTAAAATACCATCTAGATAAACAGGAGCAAACAAGAACCTCCATCATTTTTTATCTTTTGCTTTAGCTCAGTTCTAGAGTCCGTCCCCCCCCCCCTTTTTTTTTTTAAATTTACCTTTGAATTGATTTTATCTAACAAACCAAACATTAGCAGAGACAGGAGCAAGGATACATCAAATGATAAAAATCACTGTCTTATTCTACCTTTTGCAAGTTTTGAAGTAATCTCAGATCCACTAAGCCAAGCTTTATTTGCAGGGACTTCCCCTGGATGAAGGAAGTTCTACACAAATGCTGTAATTATGCCACAGCAATCTTTGAATCTGAAAACCTATTAGTAGCTCAGCAGAATTTGGTTAGAGCCTTTTGGCTGTACTGAAGTTAATTTCTCTGGTATGGTTAATCTTTTCCTGTGCCACCAACTTGAGTTTTGTTTGTATTTCCTTGGGCTTTTACGAAGCATAAAAAAATATGCTTCTTGATGTTTTTTTTTTCCAACCCAGTTTGAGTTCTAAGAGGGAGTACTTCCTCAGCAGCTTTATGATTCAGATAATGAGAGCTGTGTTCTTGACCGTTTATTCCTTGATGATTTTCCAGATTCATATTTTGCTTTTTTCTTCTTTCAATAGAAAAAGCTTTAATAGTTAAGCTTTTTGTAGAGTCATGCTACAGTTACCTCAAAAGTATGATTTTTATATTACTTATCACTTAACAATTCCATTAGCTACTTGGGAACCTAGAAGAATATTCCTTTACTCAACTTCCTATGCTTATAGAGTAGATTAGATTACAGATAGTTATGGGCTGGTTTGTTTTACATTCACTGCAAACTGATAATTTAGATAGCTCAATTTTGAGTGCCAGTTTGTTCTGTTAATGCTATTTTCTCTTCCTATTTCTACTATCTACTGTCCTCCACGTGCCTCTATCAGATGGGGCCTTCTGAAACGTGCATATTTATTAATCACTTTTATTCTTGGTTTAGTTTGTGTGTGCAGGGAGACACTTCACCTTCAGTATGCTTTTCTAAACCGTATCTGCGTCGCATCAATAAAAGGGCCACACCCCCCAGGCTACTGCTGTGATCTTTTAGTCAGAGGCATCATTATTACACTCGGGACTCATTTATGAGCCAATTATGTCACTGTACTAATCTTTTGTCTTCTGCTTAAATTGTTAATTCACGCTTTTGTCTGTCTTGAGTTATTACAGCTCCTTTCTAGCAACGTTGCTAAGATATGAATGCTTTTGACAAGGATAAGATTTACTCTTTACTTGCTAATACCAGTACTTAAAATAAACACAGTATAAAGCAACTAGTACAGGCATTAACACTATTCAGGAAAATGACAAGCAAGTGGGATATAAGTAACTGTAGGAGGAAGGTACAGGAGGAAAATTCACACCTGAAACCTATGCCAAACTTATATATTCTAAAGCCTCTGAAGTCTCTATCTGCCAGTGGCATTCCTATCACAAAACACACGCTGCCAAACACAAATTTTAGCCTCTGCATAACTACACTTATTACCTTAATGTTTCAAACAGAACCAACCCATTCTTATGAACATTTAGAGCACTAAAATCTTAAGTACAGCCACTGCATGAAGAAGTGTTTTTATGAGAAGTGCAACGGAAATGGCACATTAAATATTAAAGCATCTGCCTGCACAGTTGAAGAAACAGATTGTTCTCTGAACACTGAACCTCTGGAATCTCAAGCAACTGTGTTTTGCACTGTCACACACTGGTACTCACATAGAACCTTCCACCTGCAATCTACAACCTTTTTTTTTTTTTTCCTTTTAATTTAAATGAAACAGCTATTTAAGGACTTCAAATAACCACCAGGATAGCTGACAAAAATCAAGCACCATGAGAGAGGTAAAATACGTTTTATTAAACAGTAACAACAGACCTACACAACTACATACATAAAACATTATCTAAAGTTATAATTGAAATCAAGCGGAGGCTTACGTATGTTGGAGTCTCCAAAGAATCTGTATTCACCAGCACTGGAGGGGGATTTGCCTTTAACAAAAGAATTAAAAAAAAAATTATGCAACATAAGAGAAAGCAACACTAATGATAATTATACAACATCTAATTTGCTGTGTTTCTCAAAGTTCTGTTAAAAGGTAGCCTCAGCTTGAGAATCTCAAAAATTCACCTTCTGAAACACTTGTTTCTACCCTGAACAAACTGCTTTCATGCCACGAAACCATACTCTTCCAAAACTCTGAGCTCGTATTTTATACACAAATTCTGTCATTTATTATCTTGTTTTTCAAAACGATGATGATGTCAGTTACCCTAGTACTTGCGGTATGACATTCAGAAGTTCCTTTACCAGCCAATATCTCAAAACCAAATTTTGGTGGATTTAATCTCTTATCTGTGTGTGTGGAAATAAATTTACAGACAGTTTAACAGGCTGCAATAGAAGCTAGTATTAAACTCAAAGATAAACTTAAGACCTACAAAAACATGACAATTACATCAACCTATTCATATTCTGCATTTAGTTTCATTACCATGACAACAACATTCTTCTGAAGAATTCATGATTTTTAAAAGCTCCCAAAAGCTAGGAAGTAAGTGATGACTCAGAAGTTCCTTACAAAAGACTGAGATGAATAATCTACCATCACTGACAGGAGTCATCAATCTGCTATCAGGTTGCTGTGTCAGAAATTAGGCCTGTATCATTTACTAAGTACTAAAATCAGGTGGTATCTATGCAAGTTAACAGAGTAGACTATCAAAAAAAGGAAACAAAAAGGGTGATACTTATGACTGTCAAGATGCCATCAAACACCTTTCTCATCCAGTAATTCTCTCAGTAGAAGCATGGGCTCACTTTATGCAGTACAGAAATCAAGTACTAGTTACTAGTATCACGATAAAAATCTGTCAAAACAATGCTATCCCTCACAACCATTTTCTGCCATTAAGTTACATTCCAATTTCTGCTTCTTATTCAAGTGCAAGTTCTATTAAAATAAGATTAAATTAAAAATAAGATCCTGTACTAAAAATACGAATCAATTAAATTATGCATCACCATCCCCGTAAGAGCTTTACAATTAACATGATTTTAAGAAAAAAAACCAAAACGAAACAATACATTGTGTTAAAAAGAACCTGACTGAATATGAGACATTAAGAGTCTAATCTCCACTGGATCTACAGGAGACCAGCATACATACATTTATTTTATATTTGTATATCAACCATGAAAAGATGTTTAATTTATAAATAGAAAACAAAACAAGGATCAATTTTGAAAGTTCAGTCACATTCTTTACATTTCACTCAATTTTGGAATTTATTTTTATTTAATATTAGGATTCTGTAATATCCAAGTATATTCAACAAAAGCAGTGCCAGTGGAAGCTGGTTTCCCATGAATCTTTCTTGAAGCTGACAAGTGTTCTTCTTTTAATGTCTTAAAAAAGCAAATTGCTATTAGTAGGTGAGGTTTCTATGCGAACAGTATGTTTAAGACACAAACTAGCCAACCGATGCAAAGTACCTTCTGTATGTTTAGTGATTGTTCCTAACACTCCTGCATTTATCTGAATTCTCCACCAAGAAGCAATAACTTACCATTGTTTCCAAGCAGGAAGGAGAAAAAGCTTTGTGTCAGGCATTCCAAAGGTACGCCTGAACACTGCAAAGACACAGGGCAACATCTTAACTCAAAACATCAAATGTTTTTGGAAGGAAGACCTGGTATTTCGCTCTGTTTTGCAAGAGTTCTCCAAATTACCTAACACTTTCAAGCTTCTGTGCCAGGGCTTGTTCAAATATTTAAAAGCCATTTGACAAGATTGTTTACAAGCAGACTAAAGGCTTGCCTAAGGGGTAAAGTGATTAACAAAACAGAGATGTATCTATTGCACAAAAATGCATCTGCCAAATCCAAAGTTGATTATAACTTTTGATGGTATTTTCTAATTGCTTAGAATCACCAATGATGCAGAACTATATAGCTAACTCCTGCATACATTTATATGCACTCAGAAGACAGAGGCACAGACCACTCAATTCTTACTCTTCTGCTTGTAATCCACCATCATCAATGGACAGTAATACTGTCACAGCAATGGCAGTCAAAGAAAATATAAATACATATATCACTAATTGTTTTAAATTAAGTTTAGCCTACTGGCAATTCCCTGAGAGTAAATGCTACTGGAGACTCAGTTATCTATCCCTCAAGGCTGACAACAGAATTTCACTGGTTGCACTAGCCTGTCTGCCTCAAATCCTGATGTGGGCAGAATCCCTCTATAAGGAGGAAATATTTCTGAAACTAATCAAATCTCTGGTCTGCCTGTTGGGAAAAGTATGGGTGACAGACTCATGTAAACACACATCCACTAGAAATTGCACTATAAAACAGCCAATTGTAAAAACTTTACCATAATTATTGGATTATGTAAAATTTAACAATGTACCAGAGATAAAAAAAGATTACCACCTGTTGCAAGTTTAGTCGTGTAACTTGAAAGCAGACCTTAAGAAAAAATAATACTGATATGTACACTACAAAAATACCCCAGTAATATTCTTGATAGCTTAATTCCCTTTTAAAGTTAATAAATATCTGTCACCAAACAATTCCAAAAAGTGACCCATCTTTTCAGAAGGCATGCACTCATCATTTGAGATTTTTGCACTGACAGTTAAAGTTACAAAAAAAAAAAAAGCAGAATGCCATTCTACATGCAAAAATATAACTGCTACCTATCCTAAATTATTCCATAGCTTGCCATGCTGTGGTCACATATTCCAAGTTATATGCAAGATATTAATGTTAACATATGTTTACTGTTTTCACTTCATTTTGTGACCTAAAGGATGAAGGTCCAGAAAGGAAGCACATTTTATGAGTTAAATATGTTAGCAATAGAGGAGTAAAAAAACCAGAAAAACCCCCTTTTGTATTCTAAATGCCCCCAAGGACACCAATACCAACAAATGGCTGGAGAACATAAGAAACATCATGCAAGTGCAATCAATGAAATACATATAGTAAGTATTTGTATGAGATGAGACAACAATTTTCTATAAATAAATCAAGCAATAACACTTTAGCAAGGGTGAAATGGCTCTAAAGTTATTATGTGAACACAAAATATCCTGTTGCTTCTTTCCATTCTTTGGGGTTTTTTTCTTCAGTTATTTCACAACTTACTAATATACTTCCATATAAAAATATAGATTTTTTTAAATGGACTAAAAGCTGCTATAAAACAAACAAAAATTAGGAAGAAACTCTAATGTATTACTAATTCAGCTATTTCACAGTTCATCTCAAACCTGTGTGTGAGAGTACCAAAAGGTGAATTTAAACAAAGCAATAAAATAAATTGAATAAATAAAAATTGAACAAATTTAACAAAACAAAAAAAAAAAAGAATAAAAACCTGTGGTATGGTGGATGGGATGACAGTGGTCTCAGCAGGGACTGGTGGGACAGGGATCACAGGGACAATGGGAGAAGAGGAAGGAACAGCTTCTGTGGACTAAAAATCACCAACAAAATGTAAAAAATAATGAAAACTAGAAAAACATTTTGAAACAAACAAGATTCAAATTTAACAGCTTAAAAAAAATTCTGAAATAGCATATGGATTTAGAGACTGCAACTACAACTGAAGACAACCACCTTTAACCACGCTGTATATGGCAGTGCATCCCCAGCAATGTGCTAACGTCAAAGAACCCAAAGTCGTAAGACATATCCAGATTGCTTATTCATACCAAGTTACTCACCTTGCAGTACAGAGTAATGAGACTTTGGGGTCCAACAGAAAACCTATTCATATCCACGGACAGACTCAGGCTTTTTGTGGGCTGGTTTCACAACCGAAGCCCTTCACCAATATACAACAGTGTGCAAAAGCAGGGAAACAGTGGCTAAAATAATATTCCTCTTTGATAAAGGGGAAAAAAAAAAATCAGAGGTACATTAAGGTTTCTAAACTGGGCAAAAATAAAAAAAAAAATCTTTCAGTCAAATGGGCGGAAGATCCTAAAACAGATTCAATCTACCTCTCAAAGATCTTCATACAGGTTTACCATACACCTTCAAGACTAGCAGAATTTTGGTCTGAGGAATGTTCATTAAAATAATAACCAGGAAAGCTACTGACACTTAAGCTCCAAGGGAACAAGATTACAAATAGCATTTTGAGCAAAACATTGACTCAAATAATTTTGAGATGTTAACATACTGGTTGTCAACAAGCTGTCAGCAACATAAACTACTGGCAACTATCATCAAAATTACAAGCTGAACAGCAGATCAAAGCTCTCGCAACTTAGTTGTTCCAAGACATTCTTATGATCTTTAAATATAATGAAGCATAACAACAAAAGAAAATACTAAATCCTGAAAATGAACCAAAACCCCAAAACATAACAGTATTAAGCATATTTTAAGTTTGAGATATTTTAAAACACAAAGCAACATATACCTATAGCATACACCAAATTAAAGAGTAAAAGCAAATATTAAAGAAACCTGAAACAGCCCAAGAGCAGCAACCCCTATTAAACGTACATATGGTATTTCTACAGGGTTTTTTTCAGCTCAAAGTCAATCTACCAAAATGAACAGCTAGTGAAAAAAGTCGCAATTATTGAAAGATGTAAAAACAAGATATATTTGATATCTGGAGATATTATTACTGATGTCATTTAAACATCCTTACATCTACGGACAACAGCACGATCTTTCAAGTGTTAAAAAAAGGAGGGTGAGGGAGAATCTAAATTGGTCTAGAAAAATTATAATATGCATTTTGCAAAGGATGCAGGAAATGCTAAGTTTAACAAACCTCCAGTTACTGGAAGAACAATGCAACCTTTAGAGGACAGATCAAATTAAATAGCTTGAGCAATCACTCAACCCTACACATGCAAAAAATAAGCCACCCCTTCAAGTCTGCCTTGTTCCAAAGTAAGCAGCTTCCCATGTATGTACACAGTAAATATCCTGTTAACCAAAATTTCAGATATACACATATTACATATCAAAATATAACACAACATTAAGGCTGAAAAGCTAAGCATTAGCAGGTCAGAAAAATTCCAGCTTTACAGTTACAACTCCTGCAATAAGAGAAGGTTAAAAACAAACTGAAGTTACTCTTAGATACTGACCATACACTTCCCTTGCCCTTTGACTTCGCAAAATAATTGACCAAGTCACAGTTGATTTCCTTACGGGCCAAACAATCTGCACCCCTCTCTGCACCAAATGGCAACTTTATTTTCCTGCTTCCTTCCTTTTCTCAATTCCTAACTCCCATGTCTCTCAGGGCTTCTCATTCCCAAATGCTTCAGGAACCCTCCCAACCAGTTCCAATTTTTATCCTTATTATTTTAAAATTGACATTGTTTAAAGTCCTTTAATTCTTTCAGGTTCCAGGCTCATAAGCTATTAGTACTGTCATTGTATTTTCCCTTTGTGCTGTTGGTTTAATATCCTCTGACTCTTAAAAGTCACTCCCTGCTCCTCCAAGCATCCTGGCAATATTCCTGTTGAGTCTCCTCCACTACCATGTGGGTGAGGAAACAGGTGACAACACCGGCAACCACTTTCAAAGGATGTGCAAATCCAAATGAAGGTAAGACTGTCTTCACTTGAACGTTTCACGGAATACAGTGAACTGATGCAGGCACTATGGCTACCACAAGGAAGGACAATGCAAGAAATTAAAAGATTTTTAATCATCAGAGAAAGAAGACCTGGAACTTCCTTATAACAGAAGAATGCTAATTTTATTTTAGTATGGCACATAATCAGTCTGAAAATGATTATATGATACAAGTATCTGTGAGAGCAGCTGAATAAGCTCCAATAGCCCAGAATATCACTTTCAATGCTCTGCTTCCCAGGAATTTTCAAGAAAAATTTGTAGTTTTTAGGAATTCTCCAAAAATACACTAAAGTATTCTGAAAAACAAAAGCTTATTCTCAAAATAGCTTTAAATAAAGATGTCTGACTAAAGCATTTAATGATCCTCATTTAAATGGACACAAACCAATCTAAACGACAAAGTAAAAGTAGTGGGCCAATTAAAAACCTTGTTTTAAATATATATTAACTATAGCACACAATTATGATAGACTCTTACATATAGGAATGCATGACTTGAACAATAACTCACTTTAACAGAGTCCATCAGCCTAAATAAATGTGCTAACACCTACAACGAACAGCCATTCTGTTACAACAGTATGATAAATCAAGTAATTATTTTTTTTAAAGTGTAAGGATGGACTTTAATATTTATATAAAAAAAAAAATCATTTAAGTGGCATGGTTGAAAAAGCTAAGATAGTAATGCCTTTACGTGATCAATTAAAACGAGTGCCTCCAAATCTAACACTAAGTCCAGATGTTGTGAAAAGGAAGAACACACCCATTTTCTCATGTTTAACCAACACACAGTAACTCCTTCTGTGAGGACATACCAACTAACCTGAAATTAAATCTGAGCACCATACACACCCTGAAGCAGATCAATTAAACCAGCAAATTCCATAATGCTGCTCTTTGAAAAGTACTAAAAGATGTATTTTGGAGAACAAAAATCAAGCAAACCAGACCTTCCTCACTTTCAAGAAATTACTGTAAAAACCCCCACACCATATACAGTGCAACAATCTCAATGGGAAAACACTGAGCAGAAGTATTTCTTTGCCAGCCCAATTTCGATTATTGCTACTTTGACTTCTAGCAATAAAATACAAAAGAAAATTAAGTAATATAAAGTCTCTAGAAATAGCAGGGATAAAACTACAGAAAGAAGTGTGACTAATTTCTACGGTTTACATCAGAAATGCACATCTATAAATACCTAGTGCAATACATACCTTTTCTAAAGAACAATTAGAACATGAGCCATCAGACACCCAACCACTAGCAGCTTTTACTTTTGCTGTGCTCTTTGTAGGACTCTTTTTTACACTACCACGTAGATTTATAAATTTTCCTCTGTGGTTGGAAGACACTGGCAGCGTGGATGAACTAAAAGATGTACGAATGCTCAGTGCCCGCTGCTGATGTCGGAAAGGCTGCTTTGGCTGCATATGAAGATTTTGACGTATTTCCATTCTCGGGCTCCTTGTTAAATCAGTAAGCTTGAGCATTCCCATTTCACCATCATCTGTAGCACCACAGTATTTGTAGTCGTGACAGTGAGTAGTCATGAAACTAGCAACACAAATAGTCCTTTTTGCAAAAAAAAAAAAAAAATGGAGGGAAAATAAACCAAAATATTGCTTCCTGAGAAAGTTAAAAATATGATTGTTTTCTAGATTATGGTCATAGGAAGAAACACTAAATGCTGTTTTAGCTAGTACTGCATGTTGTGTACTCTCTCGCTCCATTTAAAGAGCGCCATTGAACCACCACACGACAGTCAATTTGCTGGGCATAAATAATCAATGCAATGCACAAATTATTGAATAGATGGCAAAAGTAATCTGACTTTATTTATTAAAAAGAAGCTATGAAAGGTTATAGTTATTTTCTTTCTCCCATAAGCTCCTACTATCCCTAAACTTGGTTGTATTTTACCACCTCAAAACTTCTCCAAGGTTTACATCCAGAAAATTTTAAAATATACCAATTCTTCTACTTTTCTGAACCCTTTATTGGGCTGAAAACTAATGAATTTAAAGAAGTTTATGATGAAAAGTATATGAATTGTGAATGGGCAGATACAATGTACAAAATTTCAACGTTAAACTTCCATCAAAGAAAACAAATTTGTTCAGACCATAACAATAACAAGAGTTACTTTGTGTTAAAATTTTAAGAGTTGCATTTCCATGAAATACAGCAGCACTGTGAGATCACAATTTTAAGGTGCACATTGTTTAAATTAACAGACTAAAAAAAAAAATTAAGACATTTAAACAAACCTGAGTTCTTTATTATTTTATTCATTCAGTTAATGCCAAGGATGCGTGATCTCTATATTACATTTTTACCCCAATTTTCAAAAGAAAACGCTCCAAAACAACTCCTACCTCCACCCCCCAAAAAAAGCACATAATGAGGAGCTAGCTTGATTTAATCGTGCTGTTGAATATTTAATTTTACCAGCCAATTTTAAATTAATCATTGTAAAAAGAGGTAAGGATCAAAAGTTAATTTCCCAGAGTCTACGTGAAAATTGACAGCTAAATAGACACCCCTATATTCCTAGCCGTACAGAAGGAAGAAGCAGGCTCAAGTCAGTGGTCATGCAGTCTTCTTGACAGCAGGTACACAACCAGCATTTGCACAGCTCTGGGCCAGCCACAGCACACACCATCTGCCTCTTGCCCCATGGGTCTGTTCTAGGAATATGCTGTGAATCTGAATATCTGGTGCTGGGTTTGATAAGAATGAAGGACATCAGCCCACAGGAAACAAAGCTTGATTAGGTCAGCTGTACCGTATTTGGATAAAATGGAGAGATTTCATCAGTTCGTAGGATTAAAACATTGTTATCCTCCTTCTCACTGTACACTTTCCTACAGCAAAGCTGAATATTTAAATAATATGAGTCAGCATAATTTTTACACACAGAATGAAAAACTAGAAATACAGACCTAAGTACAACCATTTCCAGTTATTTATAGCATAGATATTAAGAGATAAATAGGAACTGACAGATGCTCCTCTAATCACCAAGAGCTGCCATGTCTCATCTTGTACCCAGAATGGATGTAATCAAGAACTGCATAACATACCATTAATGCAATATTCATAAATGCAGAGACAGAAAGGTTTCTGGCCAGTGACGGGAAGCTGGAAATATGTTGGTCATACATACATTCGCAGACTTGCGCATGCGTATGGTAGGTATGCCTTTTGCCTTTGAAGTATCAGGAAGCTGGAGAACTGTGTCCCACTAATACATATGGGCACATGCACCCAGCTTGTTCTGTTCTAGACAACCCAAGAATCTCTAGATTTTGTTATTGAAGGGCAAAGGCAGAGAGGAAGAAAAGCATGTTGTGAATGTGCATAAAGGTGAACAGTTCAAAATCTACACATCATAACTAACTTTCTCCTTTGAGTAATTTCCACAGAGACATTAATACCGAGCAACTCCAAGGCACATTCCCCGGCCTGCAGGGATTATTTGGATGGAGGCTGTATCTTGTGTGGAAGCCTCTATTCTGGCAACAGTGTGCCAAATGGCTGCTTTTGTAAGCCACAAACAAACATTTTTTTGCCAGAGATGTTATTAAGATTGCTTGAGGCTTAGCAGGCTGCATTCATACCACCCATTTTACTTGCGTATCAGTACTCTCTATTTTCTACCCAGCATGACACTGTCTAATTACTAAAGTGTAGAAAGGAAGAAGCAAGGGGGGTTGGGTACAAGACTTTTCTCTTACGTACATAATAAATAGCAAAATAGGTGGTGTTCCAGATTCAAAAGGAACATCTTATTCCCGGAGGCATCAACTTTGTTGAAAACATGTAGACCAAGTAGCCTCTTGATTAAAAAGAAAATCAGCTTTGAAGCGTGCTAAGTGAGAAAGCGAGGGCAAGGGGTGGAGATGCTGGATACCATGTTCTTGGAAATCCAGTCGTCTGGCTTCCTATACTCTCCTCCAAACAAGAAAGGGGAAGACAAAAGGCAAAAGATGAGACAAAGGAATTCATATCGCTCCAGTGTGCTTTCAGACATGCTGACTTTAGTGGCAAAAGAATGAAGATGATGTAGCAGATAACTGGTAACAGCAAAAGGTTTTTTCTGGAAGCCCTCATGCCTTTGGTCCCTGAGATGATATCAATAAGATATCAATAATTAAAAGAAAACAAAAACTTTAAGACACTTGTAGTTCCAAGAGCAACAGTCCAAGCACCAAAACACAGCCAAGGAACAGGAGGTACAGGCAGAATACCTAACTCATCCAGGGCTGCACGGTGTGCCAGGGCAATCTCCAGTGAAAAAGCTCAGGCGGCATTGAAATTTAGTGTTATGCAAGTATGGAAAGTGAATATAGCATCTTGGTCAAAAAAACATGGGAAGAAGAGGAAAGAATTATATAAGCAAAGCGTAGTAAGGCTTATCTAGAACAATCATGGTGTAAACAAAATGAAAACAGACAACAGCAAAAAAAAAAAACAAGGAAAAAGTAGAGAAGGCAAGAAGAATTATATTAAAAGATATTAATCAGATATTTGAGAGTCACAGGGATCATTCTGCCCAATTATATTCACACGTGTGAGGTAAGGCAGAGCCTGCCTTGCAGTCACACTGGCAAAATAAAGTCTCCAGCGAAGCAGTGGGACACATGCATAATTCAAAGCAAGAAAAAGCAGTTATGTAACTAAAGCTGCACAGGTTTGGCAGATCATCTTTTGACTGCAGAAAGCCTGAACCCACAAGTGTTCTCTGCAGACTGTATTAATTACTAGCATGAACTGCTCTAATATCAAGTGCTAAGTGATTTTTTTCATAACCAGAGGGGACTCAGGATCAGGTTGTGCTTTCATATTACATACCAACTCTGAACAATTTGTTGCTAAC
This sequence comes from Gymnogyps californianus, assembly GCF_018139145.2. Classification (NCBI taxonomy): domain Eukaryota; kingdom Metazoa; phylum Chordata; class Aves; order Accipitriformes; family Cathartidae; genus Gymnogyps; species Gymnogyps californianus. Next base: position 14,762,884 of record NC_059480.1, read on the forward strand.
ACAAAGCTGAATCATCAACATTTCATTCTTTCAAATTACTACACCAAATGTACAGTGCACACTTCTTTGCAGCAATCTGTTAAAGTGCCAGTAATCTTTTACAAGTAGTATTTCAAGAATAATTTTCTTTCCATGTTCTATAACATCCACTCAATAGCTGGCTAACAACAATATCTGTGGAAAGGGAAAATAGTACTAATATTTGACCAGCAACGTCTACTGCAAAGGTCTTTTTTAAAGCTTCAATAATCAACTTTCATTACTTCAAAAAGCAATTTTAATAGCTGGGAGAATCCTCCAAAAATAATTTTGTACTTCACCCCTTCCACTGCCTTCAAGCAGATACCACAAAATTAGCAACTTCTGTTAATATGACTTGACTGATGAAAACAAGCCCATATTCATTACCTGTTCTTGAAAGCAGGAAATAAAATATCTTCCAAAGTGAACAAAGCTTTAAAAGTGGTAGGAAGAAACAATGTTGATTCAATATCCAGTGACAAAGCTGAATAGAAAAGGCATATTTTCTTTCTAGACATATATAACTTAAGGTCCAGCAGTGTAGTTTCATATCTTTTCTCTGAACTACATCCTAGAATGCCACAGGACATTTCACTAGTGAAGCCTGCTATTTTAAGAACTTTGCATCCATCTTCCTCAAAATCACAAAAGTCAATACTCATCTAAACATACCTTCAGGGATTTATAGGCTGTTTGGTGGGGTCCAACAGTGGTAAGAACAAAGCACAACCGCCATCCATCCTCACCCATAAACCGTGTTAGCCATACGCTGCCCAGAGCATCTAAACCTGAGCACACAGCTAGCATCAACACTGATGCATCGTCTCTGCCATATTCCTCCCTAAGTCAGTGCCATCCTGTGGCCTGGGCAAGTCCTTAGTACCACAATGTCAGTGACTCGAGTTGTCAAGCAATAAATTTAAGACATCCATATTTTTCCTGAGCGTATTTCTCCAGGACTTTAAACAAAATGTAGAATCAAGGGCATTTGGAAATAAAACATATCATAAGTATTTCCCTACTGCCAAAACAAAGTTTCATAGAAATCAAATAAATTACCGAGTTTCACAAGAGCTGAAAAAGTGTAGAACTATCTGAACATAAGCAATCATTTAACTATTGACTTGAAATTCCAAACAATGTTCACCTATCAAAACAGCATATAACACAATCAGACATGCTAATACGCGGCATGTATCCGAATTTTGAGAACTGCAAAGACACAAGACCCAATTCTACCCAGGCATGAGTACTGCTATTGCTGATAAGCTAGTCTAGAGTGTAAAACATGCGGAATACAGAGGATGGGAAGCAGAACCACCAAGAAAAGATAATACCATTAATACAAGTATGACTCAAGATTTTCCCTCTCTACAGGTTTGTTACTTCTTTCATGTGAGAAAGGTTCTCTATTATCAACGGACCATTACTTTGCTTCAAAAATGTGCTTCCCACCCGATGAACTCAAACTCACCTGTCCACTTTACTCAGCACGTTAGTACAGTAACTCTGCAGTTTTGACATGGACACCATATCTGACTATTTCATACATAGTGGCTAAAAACCAAATTAAAATACACATACTTTTTCAGCTTTCTAACCACTCCTGCTTACAAATGCTGTCACAAATTTATATCATGTGTACTTCATGGGGGTGGGGGTGTTGTTCAGATTCTCCTATCCAGGTCAGCATACTCCATACTGTTTTTCAACAGGAAATTGATTTACCACAAACAAAATCTTAAGAGAGATTGGCTAGGGTAAATGATAAGCTTAATTATGATGGCCTCAACCCATGGGTGGTTACAATTAAGCCTGCCTATCATTCTGTACTGATACAAGGATGAAGAACTTTTCACTTCATATTTGGGTTTCTGACCCCCGTAGCCCTTCAAGGGCTCTCCCTGTTCCTTGCCATGATGGAGCAAAGACCGATTCCCATGGTCTCCCAAGGATGAAGGAATAAAAATACCTAGATCTCCACCTGAATGCTATGCACGTCTCTCCAAGGAGAGTTTGGATAGAAAGCACAGAAACAAAGAAGCTGAGCCTGAAGCCTGTTAGGGTATGTCTACATGAAGATGGGTAGGTTAGTACATAATGATTTTACTAAGAGATTTTGAGGACAGGCAAGCCATCTTGGAGCTGTAACAGCTGTTCAGGTAAGTACTGTAACAAAGATATGAAAGTTTTTCTGGATCCCAGAAAGGAAAAGGTTTACCCACCCAGCCCTTGTAGATTAAAAGGACTAGTCTGAATGCCTGTGACTACTTTAGATCTCACTTTTTTTCAGAGTAAACCATGGCTCTTGAAAATCATATCCATGCGAGCACTCTATTTTAAAGACACACAGCTAGCATGCTAGATATGTCTAAACCGTAGGGGTTATCTGGTTGTTTGGTTGTTGGGGTTTTTTTTTAACTCAGTCAACAAATTGATTCTCTAACCTAGTTTCCTCCTCAAACCCCACAGCATTTTACAATGAACTCAAATGAACTTAAACTCTGAACCTAAAACATAAATAAATAGCTTTGAAGGGGAAAAACAGTGACAGCAGAATATCAGTAAAATTATGGATGGTGATGATGACCTGAACTGATTTAAAGACAAATAAGCAATTTATTTACTGTCACTTCTTTATTGCAATCTTCATCTACAAAAACAACCCAGTGAGGAACAATTTGCACTGTGATTACACAAGCAGAAGTAAAGCAGCAAAGGCAGTGACAGAAAGACTCGTACTTGCTGAGGCCCAGTAGGCAATGTTTTAGTGCAGAAAATTTAAAAAAAAAAAAAAAAAAAAAAAAAAGAGGAACGCTATAACCATAAGCAATAACATAGGACAAGACAGACTGTCCAGCAGTTTGTGGAATGAAGTTCTACTCTGTAGCAAAAGGACAGCTTTGCATATGAGATAAATGGACACCCACAAAGCAGAAATGGGGAACGTGGAACTACAAAACTATTGTTGTTCCAAAAGCAGGGTTCTTCTACCCGGTGTGCAGTAATCCAATCTCACACACAGAGCCGAGATATTTATCTCATGTTTGTGCAAAGATGGGTGCTAGGTGGTAATTCCACAAAGCTAGCACACCCGGTTAACACACAGTGGACATTTTATACTGTTTGATCATTCATTATCAGCACAACACTGTTTAATGTAATCTTTCAAGATTCTGATTGGTCCCGGTAGTCTTCGGGTTCATTTAAGGGTACAGAGTTTCCTTTTTCTACCATGCATGCTCAGAGGAAGGGGCTTCTGTGAGTAAGGAGCTTCTAGGTTCGTGGGTGTGATTCTAAGTATTCTAATGAGACAGTTCGTTAAAGGGTAACTTAACTCCACAATACTGCTGAGTCTGTTTCAAAGTTATCTAAGTAAAGTTGATTAACTACTGTCTGTTTGCATCTTCCTTCAAGATGCACCAGACATACTAGCCTCCGGAACATCCTGAAGTGATCAGTCATCTGTTTGTAATCCTCTGTGTACATACAAGATAAGACTACTTTACGTGTGACAGCTTACGCATTACACTATCACCAGCGCTCTCACACAGTATCCAGTGGTTGTTTGATGAGTATAACTTTCAGGTGCTAAGAATCTCATGCAAATACAAACAATAATCTCAACAGAACAACAGTTTCAGCAACCAACCTCCCCTCTCTCTATCAGGACCTAAAAATGGACCCTTATAGACTTGACTTAACATTACAGACAATGTTTCATACAAAGGAGACCACCACTGTCCACTTCTTATGTCTGGTATTCAGAAAGATTTACTTAGCTCAAACAAATTTGTCCTGCCAAATCTCTCAGGGACTGCTTAAATGGTTAAATCTCAGTCGTATTCCAAATCCATAATATACAAAATGTACACAAAGTCAATATTGGTTTTAATAAAGGTAATTTGTGACTTTTGTTTTTCAAATACTAAACGCATGTCTAGCACTGAACCCTATGCAGCAGGTTAGCCATCTGTATTCACCAAACAATCCAGCACTCTAAGCTCAAAACAGAATGACAAGGCTCCTCATTTAGGTTCATAAGTGCTATTGAGAATGAATTTAATGCATTTAATTTGCAACTTAAAGCAAGGCCTAGAAAGCTCCATTTAAATAACATCAGTCTTATGAATAGTAGCTTTCATTATAATGCTAAAGAGTCCACAAAGAAGCCCAAGCAGGGTTTCAGAATCAGAAAGAGACCAGGCAAAGAGACAATGTGTTCTAAGACTTTACTATAGAAAAATAATGGTAACTCTAGGGTGTCAATATTTTAGTTTTTGAAATTCACAGTAGAAGGGGTATGCTGTGGTAGGAAACTGAGAAGAAGTGACAGACTGTACGCTCCTGAGAACACTATTAAATCAAAATACAACAATAAAGGTTGGGTACTGTTTACATGCTTTTCAATACATATGACACTTCTTAAGCTCTCAGAACACATAATTTCCAATCATTCCTAAATGATTCAGGGAATGATTAAACCCTCCTAGACAGCATGCTTATTTTGTTCTTTATAATTCATTCAAATAGCAAAGATGTCCTATATCTATCTAGCTCTGCTACCACAAAGTGATCTCTCTCAGTACTAGAAATGCATCAGTTAACTCTCAAAACTACTCCACTACTCTTCTCCAGAAGTTCTTTTGTTGGAAATTTTTTTTAAATGAGTAAACCTATAAGAAACATTATTCATAAAACATGAAAACGATGCATGTGAACCTCATCTTATCTAAAGCACGAACTGTTTTTTCTTTAGTATAAGAAACATTCAGGTTCACTTATAGCATCCCACCATCCTCAAAGTACTTAAGGCTACAGTCTTAAAACAAGGAGTAATGAAGTGATCTGAAGACAGTGAATCCAAGCTAGAGCTTTCCATTTTAAAGACAAGTATTTATTATTTTATTGACAATTGTATTATTCTGTGAGCAATCTATTACTATCTGTCCAAAAATCTCTTTATAAAAATAAACAAATTTGCCCTAAAACACTGAGCATGAGCAGAAAGTCATTTACCTCACATTAATGGACAGCAAACACAAAACCACACAAGAAAAGCCATCTATAACAACCCATTAATTAAAATCCATTAGCTTTTTCAGGACGTAAATGTCTGAAAATTTTGGAAAATTAATGACTTAATTTACACATAAAGTGGCTTTATACTAAAGCCACTCCTTACTTCATTTACAAAAGGCTTCGTACAACTAAGTGGCATTAGCATTTTATCTTTACACATGCTGAATACTTCCCAAACATACACTATTACTTTCACTACAGTTCTGATAGCTTTATATTGCTATCCAGATGCTTTGCCTTTTCATTGCTCAGAGCTAAGGCTAAAATCTTTACCATGCAATTACTAGCTAGGTACCTCATCTGATTTTATTCATTCTTACACCATGGAAACACTGGAAGCTCCTCAGACTTGCTTCCATGACAACATGCAGTTATAATACAACCTCAAAATAAGTACCATTATACAACACATCCAGGCTCTAGAATGAGTCATAGGAGCCCTGCAACATTTCAGCAAAACAGGCATCTTTTATGTAGTGTCAAACACTCCTTGTCTTCAGCAAATTAAAACACTATAAAAGTTTTAACAGGTTTAATGCCTAGCATTACTTGAGCAAACTTTCACTCCACGAGTAAACAAAGACTGATTTTTTTTTTCTTACAATGCTCTTTGCTAAAAACTTCTAAAGATTCTAGCACTTTTCTGTATAACTTAGGAAAGAATACAGCCTTATGCAATCTTGCAATGGAAAAACAAACATTTATGTATAATTTTAAGTTTACAGTGTTGACTAAAACCAATGTGTTCTTAAAAACAAGGTTTACAGAAACTGACTTTTGGTCCGTAATTATCCATAGGCATTTTATCTGGATTTCGGGTTAATTGCGCCATAGAAACACAAGTCAGAGTTGATCAGTTTATGATCAATGCTGGACAAACACAGCTATGGTGCACCCATACCTAGCTAGCACAGAAGCTGCTTAACCTCTCAAGCAGAGCAGGAAACCTGAGCCATTCTGGGTTCCATACAAAAACAGCCTGTCTCATGAACTGGAACTAGGCCAAGTCAGCTAAAACTGAAACTAAAATGGAGCTAAGCCCTCGTGTATCCAAACTGAGTGCAAAAGTCTTTTAAATGGTTCCCCATAGTTTCCAGGAGGACTCACCTGTTCAGGACAAAGACACAGGAGCCAGAGGATGAGGTTCAGCCCTGAGATCAGGTGGTAAACCTCATCTGGGAAGATGACACTGCAGTAATAATCACAAGGCTCTGCAGAAGTCAGATCTAACATGCAAGACTTGCCATTCTCTATCAGTGCCAGGGAAGACCTGAGATCACATAAAGCCAGCATTTTGTGTTGGTACCACACTAAAACGTCTATCAGCCACGTTTTGTGTGGCACTTCCTTACCTCATTTACTCTGGATAAACAAAATACTAACTATACTGACCTGAAAAAAGTGGGTAACAATAAATATTACAAGAAGTAGCTTAAGCTTTTCAGAATACTTTAAAACACATGAAACGATGTAAGCTTTTCTTGAGTTATCACTTTAATTCCATTAATTTTTTTTGGTCTAATCTTGACAGGATACTAGTTTACACAATCATTTTTGCCAATTTCCATTTAGTTCAGATAATTAAAATGCTTAATATACAATAAAATGTTTAAAGTCTTTAGGATACAAATATTTGAAATTCTTCATTACAAAAAAAAATCTGTAGAAAGGGCTAAGACAAGGGTTCTGACTTCTGAATTTACAATTCAGGAAAAGCAAAAGAGGATTCATCAGACCCTCAAGATTACAAACTAAAGAAAGTTTTGCAGTTTCATTTTACATAATCCCTATCTAATTCCAACAACACTACACAATTCTACTAATGATTCAAGCCCTTAAACATAGAGAAGCTAATAGACATCAATAAAATCTTTGGATACTAAACAGTTTAAAGGAAAAAGGGAAGTGAGGTCACAGCCTGCATTTATTTACCTCCCTACCACAGCTACTCAAAGAACACTTTCTTCATTCTTACACCCTCAGAACAACAAGTTACCAAGCTAAATGTACCTTTAGCCACACTTTTATAACAGTGGTCAGGCCATGGCTGAAGTTCTGGGTTTCAGGCTGATTGACATGTGAGGTTCAAAAGTTTCCACTTCTCCAGCCAGTGCCCAAGCTACTCCTTGCACAGACTGCTCCAACAGCCCTGGCCCTGTCTGCCTTTATGCAGAAACGAACTAAAACCAAATAGGGCCAACAACAGAACAGAAAAGGCGAATCTGACTCTTCAGTCCAAGGGAAGGGTATTTCCTTAAAAACAACCCGAATTCTGTTTCCAACACTGTTTTGCATTAAAAATCTTTGAACAAAACGCACAAGAATAGGTCCCATAACCCTGACTCTCCTCCCCTCATTAGGCTACAAACAAGCAGAAGCTATTCTTTCACTGTTGAATCCTTGCCACTACAAGGAGGCTAGCCAAGTCCATGAAAACTCATGGACTCAGGGTTATTAAACACATAAGTAATCTCCAGCTCTTGGAATCCCTAACACTGGAACAGGCAGAAAGCTCTGAAAGCCCTCAGAGGAAGCATCATACCGATTTGTCCTGGGTTTATGCTCTTCCCTAACCCTCCGCTCTGGCTGCTGCTGGAAGCAGGGCACTAGCTTGACAGACATCCTAGTATTTTTCTGTTGCAGTTATTAATCTGTGGTTATTAATCTAACCACTAGTCCTTCTCAGATACATTTCAAGATTAATTCCTGCCACTCTGACCATCTCATGACTGATGCATCACTGAGGTGATGAATCTATCAGATGGCATTTTCTTAGGAGACTTGGAGATTTCTAGGTCAGATGATCATGATCGCTGAGTGACACAAAGGCCAGGAACTGACATTCGATTCCCTGCATTTAACTCGCATTATTGCCAAGCTTCAGAACATCCTCTCGAGATTTATCCAGGGTTTTTTTCCTAGTGTAATTTATTCAGAAACATCAAGTAACACAATGCACTACAGACACAGATAAATTATTCTGATAGTTCATATCCCTCTCCATTAAAAAAAAAAAAATGCACTCCACACAAACAGTAAACACTGCCATACTGGATGAGAGCCAAGGCCCAACTGGTCAAGAATCTTACTAACAGCAAAAACTGATAGATGGGCAAGTAGGAATTAGACATATGCCCAGTAATTTTCCCAGAAAACCATCTCAGAACCTGACAGTCAAGGTCTTCCTGAAGCACTATCTGTAATAGCTACCTGCCATCTGCCCTTTGCAAATCCATTTAAATCCATTTTGAAATAATCCTCTTTTTGAACCTTCTCTTCTCCACAACATTTTGTGGCAGTGACTTTCACAATTTTAGCAGAAGTTTTACAGGACAGTTGTGACAGATTTCGAATTAGAGAACCATTAAATCATTTCTAATTGAGAACCTTCTTAATTTCATTGTTTATTTTAAAAGTCGTTATCATATTCTCCCTCAGGGTTTTCTTGGTTTATTTTTAAATTAACTGTCCCTATAGAGAACTAGATTATTTCTCGTAACACTTTACTACCCTTTTCCTTTTTATTTATGCTATATCCTTTCTAAGACAAGGCAAACAGAACCCCACACAAAATTCAAAATACAGATACACAAGAAATATACTCAGTGTCATGTTCTGTGTTATTCTCTACTACTTTAGTAATACCTGACATTTCATTTACCCTTTTCAGTACTACAGAGTACTAACGTGACGTTTTCAGAGAACCATCAGTGACGACTCCAAAGTCTCTTTCTGGAAGAGAAATACTTCATTTGTAGCCTATCATTATATGCACACAAGCAGGATTATCCTTCTAACTCTGTTCCTCATTCATTACTGTATAATGAATGTTACCACCTATCTTTGTGCCCATTCACTTTCATCTGCTATTCTCTGCTGCTAGTTTAGTTAACTTGAAAATAAAAATAATTAAAAAAAAATAAAAATCAATCACATGCTTCTGCCCCACAGCTGCTCCCCGCCCTGATCATTCACAAATACAACCTTCTGGGAATCCAGTCCCAGTTGAAGGGACCTGTTTTAATCAATTGAAAAAAAAAAAACCTACAAAACATCCTTCCCCTTTATCTCATGGCACCATTAATTTTAACAGCCTTTGATCTAAGAACCATTATTTTCAAAAACTTCTATAATTATAACGACCTTCTGATGACTACATGTTCCCTGTTTTCAAAGAAGTCTGGAGGATCTGCGAATCCTTATTTTCCTGTCACAAAGCCAAGGTGACTTCTCTTCAAAATATCTGTTTATCTATCTACCTGTTAATTCTTCTTTAATAATAAAAAATTTCTCAAAGTTTGTACAATAAGGAAGTCAGACCTGCTCAGCTGTAGTCTCAGAGAGTACAGTTTAGCTCCTTTTAAAAAGGGCATCATATTTGCCTTTTTTTAAATTTTTGTTCTAGGAATACCCAGACGATTTAAACAAAAAGGTCACACACAACATAATGGACAGTTCAGCCATATTAAACACAAGTTCGTTAAGAAATCCTGAATAAACGTCATCTCCTATTGATCACCTGTGCCTCAACACATTAATTTAAATTCTCTTCTATTGGCACCTGAATCTTCTTATTTTTAATACAGTAAAATGAGTCATAGGAACTACTCCAAGCTCAAAGGCAGGACAGCTCTGGCTGGTTTTTTTGCTCGGAGATACGCATCTACTTTGGCATTCCACACTTATCTGGGAATATAGTCTTAGGTCTGTACTATCACCGTCTTGATCAGCAGTATTTCACAGTCAATTTGCATACCACTTGATTTAGCATCTAACTACTGAAGTGCTGCTCTGTAATGCGGCTTAATGTGCTGAAATTCTAAAAAGCTGTACACAATTCTCCCCCATCGTGTTCATCTTTTAACAAGAGTAGCAAAAATTATACAGTTAAAATAAAAATTAAAAGCAGTAATAAAGGGATGAAATAAGTTTTTAAAAAATATAAACTGCTTTCCAGCAGTTTACAGCTTCCAAATAACATTAAAGTCATTATGTTAGATGTTGAATCAGAGATTCTGTGATGTATTTTGACATTTTCAAGTACAAACTTTGTCATTATATTTTTTACATAGGAAATACTAATTTATTACCCTGATTTGGCAATTACATCATGTCCCATTAAGCTTTTAGAATTATTATATTAATATCATTCTTTAAAATTAAGTTTTCTGTCTAAATTTGTCTAGCTTCAGCTCCCTGACTTGGAATACAGATGCCTTTTTCTGCTAAATAAACAAGCTTTCTAGTTTCTGAAATCTATCCCTATATATTTATAGTCTGTGACCAAAACATCTCCTGACTTTCCTTCGGATGAAAGGTTCTTAAGAGGTTCTTAAGTTTCTCATTTTAAAGCAGGTCTTCCTGAACACAGTCTACAGTTATAATCCCTTTTCTGAACACTCCCGATTTATCAGGATCCCTTTTCAGGCCAGAATTCCAGACTGGAGACTGTACATGCCACAGACAGGATCCAGAGTTCCCTCTCTCTCCTTCTCCAAAGGGAAAGCTGACTCCCTTCCTACCTGCTACATCACACTGCATAGTCAGATACAGTTAGTTATCTAAGAAAAACAACTACAATTTACTTACTAAATTAAATTTGCTTTGAAGTAGAACTGTACACCAGAAGCACAAGCAATCTTTACTCTGCTCCCTACTCTGTTATGAAAACCAAACACTGTTGCCTGGGAGGCACATAATACAGGTTGCTCAACTAACTTCTACAAGCATCAGTCTTAGATAAACAATTTTAAATAAGCAAATATACACACTTTGAGGCAGCACTGATAAAGAGAATAAAGGAGGAGAGGCTAGAAGACTCGTCCAAAACATTCCCACGGTACGGCAGTTTCCATTAAATACCACACAAAGCAGTAGAAAGAAATTGAAGATTCCATGGTCAAAGAAAAATCCTGTACTATATCGGCATCCCATAAAATATCTGAAGTCATATTAGAAGACTGACACAACTACATAGATACTAGTCTCCAGTAACAATAGTACTAACCTCCACACAGTTTAAAAACCAATGGTAACTTAAAAAAAGGAATACTCTTAAGCTGACTACAAGGACATGAAAAAAAATTATTAAGCATTTCTATTTCACCAGTGTCCTGATAAAATTTGAACTATTGTGTCCTGACCCTTTCTTCTTTTCTATGAAAAATATGGATAAGGTGATCTGTTTTTATTTAAATCATTGCTTAAATGTATCATTTCACAAAAGAGACTTTTGCAAGGGACTAGAATATGCATTGCAAACAGTTTAATGGAGCAAAAGACTGAAAATTCATAAATGGCAAGATCAGCTTACAAGAGAGACAAAATGAGTCATAAATGTCTGTTATCTGTCTGAAGAACACGTCAGCTCAACTACATTCTAATGTGCAGCTAAACACACACAAAAAAAAAAGAGCAGCAAACGCACAACAGAAACAAGCTGTAGAGCAAGCCTGATATATTAGAGAAGTGGGTTACAGGCAGCAAGATGAAATTCAATACTGACAAAGTCACATGGAATAGCAATAAACAGCACAGAGACACCCTGAGGAATACCAGACTGGAAAACAAGTCCAGAAGTGCTTTAGTTGGTGGCAAAGATTTTTTAAAATTATAAAAGATAGACACAGAAGGGAACCCTTGCTCTACATTGACTGCAGTCCTTCAGAATGCTTTTTTGATATTAAGTCTTGTGTGTGCATGCGTGCACAAAAACCTGGTACACAGAAGGGAGCTTTAAGTCTTTCAAGAAGCGAGTGACAGAACTGTACAAGTTTTGGGATCCCTGACACTTTTTTAGGGGATAAAACCACCATATGGTCATGATAAATGAGAGGACTTTAAAAAAATGCAAGAAAAGAGGATCACAGTCCACTGAAACACGTGCCTCCTCCTACCCCACCTCCCCAAAGAAAAATGTGTAACAGTTCTTCTTAAATGCACATCAATGTGGAACAGGTGGCGTCTACCCACCAGAAGATAAGAATCAGCCATGTTGGTCAAGTGGAGATTAGAACATAACTTTAACAACTTTAGCATCTACTCTAGCAGCAGCTTCCAGTAGGTAACATTTGTAAAACATGAATGAGGTACACAGAACATACGCGGCTCAGGAGAGTCAGGAAGCACTACTGGGCTTATTGTCTTGGAGTCCGAGCAGTTCCTGGAAGAAACTCAAGCTAGTACCCAGAGGTGACCACTTGAAGTGGCCAGTGATGATCCCAAGTAAACAAAGGTATAGTTTAAAAGATACTACAGCTTTCTGAGCATATCAAAGAGTAGACAATTTTTTTTTTTTTTTTTTGGTCATGACAGACTACTTTCAGAGAGAATATTGACCTAGTTAATTCTGACCGGTATAGAAATGACTGCTGCTAATGCTACTTTGGGCAAAACCAGAGAAGGCAGGTCCTCAAACGGTATGTTTGGGATTCAGGGAAGACTCGCATGGTGGTGGTATTAACAGGAAGTCAGTACTGAATTTGGCCTCTGTATTACAGTTTTCTGAGCTTCCTTGACAGATGACACAAGGTTATCAGTCTGATGTGAAACAGGATTGCTCCTATCCGTTTTGTAAGTTATAAACTCAGGGACTGAGAGTGCTGACTTAACATGGACATGGCATCTGACAGGGTGGTTATGTCCTTCTCAAAGTCTACTGATGTATTTGATACTATTGTTGTTGTTACCTATGTCCCTGAGACCAGCGCTGCAACTACGGTGCCCTTTTAGACTTACACCTGCTAGAATTTCATTCCAGCACTTGGTTAGCAAAGCACCTGTTGCAGAAACAGTTTCAACCGATCAGAAGGATTTCTCTTATCTTCTAACTGGAGAAACCTTTAAGCGTTCCTGAAATCATATATAGAACTATGCAATTTTCACTTGAATGAAATTTGGGAAGGCACATTAGGAACAGCATTAAAGGACGTATCCTTCCTCAAGGGAGGAAAGCATCCAGTGGGCCCCATCTGTTACAGAGCCATTACATGATAAGCAAAGTGTGAATGATGTGGTTGTACTAATAAACAAGGATGAGGCACTTCATTTCAATTGCACATGAGATGCACCACATGAAGAGGCAGATGTTTTCCTGACATTTTAATCTTTTATGGATCTGCCAAAGTAACACAAAAAATGACTGTACTGGAAATGCTTCACAATATGCTTGTGCTTGAAGTTCAGCAAACAGTAGCATGTCAAACTTTAGTTCGAACTCACTCCCAGGGAGAGTAGTGAAAGACACATTCTTCTCTCAGACTGTCACGCTGCTGCGATGGCAAAACTTGTGTGCATAGCCCAAACAGGTAGGCTTAGTCAAAAAGAGTTCATGTCTTGCAAAGACATCTTTTATAAAGGGATGTACAGATACACACATCTGGCATTTTACAACAGCTCCAGAATGCATGCTTGCTTCCATGCACTGAAATACTTGGGAGGTTGACTCAGCATCAAGGTGTAAGCAACAACAATACACGGTACTATGTCGGTCTCAAAATGTATCAGTAGAATAAAGAAAACTGGTCTCAAGAGATGGTAGAATAATATATATGAAACAGGAATCACTGGTTATTATGTGACAATAAAAATCACACTGTGAAATTCAGATAAGGATAGGGAAGGAATAGAGAAATACAAATTACCTATCAGGGACTAGGAGTTTACTTAACACTGATTCGTTTACACAGGGTAGGACCACTTCTGAGAACTAGAAAAAATTCTGACAAAGATAAAATGATTCAAACATTCATACAGAAAACTAAACCATAGAAAATGCTTTTGGGGGGGTGGGGGGGGGAGAAAAAGAAAAAAAAGAGAGAGCTCAAGAGCCTACTTGCTTCACTGAAAATTTTAGTAAGTAATTGTTATTCACAAATTCAACTACGTCCTCTGTTTTGGAGTACAGGGGAAAGCACTGGCCCCAACAGAGGTTCTAGAAAAAAGAACCAAATTCTTCTCAAAATGACTGCATAGCTAGTGTGCACATAAAGATTTCAATTTATCTTGTTTAACAAGACAACAGTTTCTCTCCTTGAGTTACTGTAAATCCCAGAAAGCCTGTGGACACAAATTCTACCAAGACTGAGCTGGGTATAAACTAAAAGTCTCTTAAGTTGCACAACACATGATATCATGTCAGCTCTCAAACATGGATGCAGATCATTCTAAAAGACAAAGCCATGTTTTCTAAAAACATCTAAGACATTTCTGTTGCATTAGCTTCTTCAAACTAAAAGAAACATCCTGCACATCCTTAATCATAATTGAGAGTGCTCTTGATGTTGTAGACTAAAATAGAAGAACAGGAAGAAGATGGTGTTCACTTTAGATTCAGTGGTTCTGTCAGACAGGCATTTACTTAATAATTGTATTAACTGAAACATATACAGCAGCTTTGGCAGCAAAACAGAAATGCTATACCGCAGGAGCTGTGCTAGAGCTATTTAGTAAGCTGACAGCTGGTGAAAGACAGATTGGCCTGTATCTGACTTTCAAAACACTTTGTCAATCAATACAAGCCTCAACTGAGAGGGCAACTATCACAATATAAAATAAATCAGCAAAGTTATGTAACAGACCTGAAGAGTCCTACCTGTTTCACAGGCTTCCACGCACTTGGCTTCATACGGTACGACCCTGTTAGCCCACCTGAGTTATTAACTGGAGCTGCAGACAATGGATTAAGAGGGGATCCAGTGCCTGCCTTGCCTGAAGGTTCAGAGTCTTGGGCACAATGTAGACAGAAAGCCCCTCCAGTAGCAGCAGAACTCCAAAAGCAAAACATTCTGTGTCCCCTTCTCCTTTGCTTACCAGATTTATGACTCATTCTGGAGAAAGTAATTTTCTTGAGATAGAATGGAACAGAAATATGAAGAAATTCTGTTATCAACTCTGAGTGAGACAGAACAACAGCTGTGAGAGAAAGTGGAACCTAAAACTCTCTGGCAGCAAGCAGTGCCTGTAGGTAGCTGGAGCACTGGTTCAGTTCTTATCATCACTGCCGTGCTGCAAGTGATTAACTGAAGTAAACACACTGCACATGCCAACATTACAGCCACACACATGAGTTTGGGAAGGAAGCAGCACACCCCCATTACTCCACAGGCCTACTGGCTGACTTCGTAAGAGGAAACAATTGGCTACAGCAGGGAATCAGCGTGATGCTAACACAATCTACATGACAGTACATGATTCGTGATATATATTCTTAGGATTTGTTAATTTTAATATGGTTTTAGAACTGCATATCTCTTTAAAATGTCAAGCCAACTTCATAATCTTGAGAAGTTTCCATCTCTACTGTACACAGTTAGAAAGTGTTTACAAAATGAACCAAAGGTTCCAGAGACAGTCCCTTAATGCTTGAGTTTAAACTGTCAAGAATTTCCTATTTCTTATCTATTGGTTAGAACACATACTAAGGCATTCCTCTTACAGAATAAATTCATACCATTTTTATCTCTGCTATCATGCCCTCTTATGGAAAACACAACCAGTGGCAGAACTAAACTTTGCAAAATAAATTCATACTGTTATAAATGTGTGAAATTACATAGCTAAAAATCAAGAATAAGAAGGAAACTTAGTACAGTAGAACTCATGTTTACATTTCAGAAGGTGCTTTCTTATAGTTAAAATCATCCAAAGCAAATACTATTTAAAGCTGCTTTCTCATGTGTTCATCACAATGTTAGCAGCAACAATTTCCAGGCAACATATGCTTAAAGTTTAAACTCAGGGAAAAGTCTGTATTAAAAAAAAAAAAAAAAAAATCTAACAATGACAACAGTTCTTCTATGAACTCATATAAACTTCCCTACAGTTACTCCTGTAACTCCTTTCTTTACTGTATCATGTCTTTAAATTAAAAAAAATGTATTGAATAAAACAAATCACTTTATGCAATGGCTGGCATAATGAAGTCCCGGGTTCACCTGTAAACTTGAGGGGATGCTAAAAGTGTCACACATCCACACCACAGTTTAACATTGTTCATAAAACATATCACCTACTGTGACACATCCTGATATGCCTAAGATATTTAATAGTTAAACTGCTATCAAATCGTCTGAACTTTTAGTTGCAGTATCTTCCTGCTGCAAGTTCCACGTTTAATTCCACATCTTGTATTAAGGCCTCCCCCCCCCCTTTTTTTTTTGCTTTTCAACTTCTGCTTGTTTAAGCCTCCACATACTACATCAGAACTATTTTATCTTTTCTTATCTCACATATTTTTAGCATGTGCATTAGTAGTGTTATGATCTGTATGTCTAAAATATATAAATACTTAAATATATCAAAATTATAGGAAGGATGGTAAATATTGCTGTAAAAAATCAATTTTTGCAATACCTGAACTGTATGAAGTACAATAAAAGAGGGGTTAGGGTAGAGACCTGGGGTTTTTTTAATCATTATCTTTTAAATACACTTTACAACACCTCTATGTTGTTGTCTGATTACATA
This sequence comes from Gymnogyps californianus, assembly GCF_018139145.2. Classification (NCBI taxonomy): domain Eukaryota; kingdom Metazoa; phylum Chordata; class Aves; order Accipitriformes; family Cathartidae; genus Gymnogyps; species Gymnogyps californianus. The sequence continues at coordinate 14,779,453 of NC_059480.1, forward strand.
TAGCATTTCATACATGTTAGAACTATGTTCATAATATTTCAATTAATTTGAAAGCAATATTCTAGAAGTAATGACATACACTAAAACTTTCATCAAGATCTTAAAAGGAAGAGATACAAAGACATGAAGTGACTGGGCTCAAACAACTCAGAAGCAGTTGATGAGCTCTGAAATTTAAAGTTTTTGAAATGGATAAGTGGAGTTAGGAGGGGTTTTCTGCCTCCCTCCCTCTTTTTTCGCCCCTGTTTCCTAAAACATGTCCTAAAAAAAAAAAGTATAAATTAGCACAGCATATTCAAAGAGCTAAACAATTTTTCAGTATCAAATGCCGGAAGCATATTATCCTGTGTTACAGGATAAGAACAGCCTAAATGCATTGCTGTTACAACCAGTGTAATACCATGTGAGTTTCAGACAAATCACAGTTTCTGAATTCGTAGCACAACATGGGCCAAATACTACTAACAGTTAAAATGCATTCTGACATGATAGCTGTATTCACTGTCAAGAATAGGTGCTTCTCAGAGCTCTGGAAAGACTTTGGAGGAGAGAACTGCCCTGGATACAGTTATCTTTGTTGATGCAATATGCATATCTCTTGTTAGGACAGCATTTCAAATTACCCAGTATTTTTCATTTGCATAACCATATATTTACTAAGCTCATGGCTTAGTTATTCACCCTTGTGACAGCATCAATTTGTTGTATGTTTTTTTTATCCTTATCTTCCATTTTATGCCACAGATTTGGCTTTTATTACAGAAACTAATAAATTTGCTGACAAAAATTGGAAGACCAGCTTCTAATCAAATTCCCTAATTCTTCTAATTGAATAACTAACTCCTCATCACAGGGAATGCAGAAGGAAGAAGGAAGAAACAATAAAGGCCTCAAATGCTTGAGCATGTTAAAATCAGCCTCCCCGGACTCATAAAGGAGACTGGTGTGGTTAGTGGGGCAGGAAGGCACTGCTACCCCTACAACAGTTCACCACTGCAAATGAACAGCTATTAACACAGTGGGAAGTACTGCTGCTCTATGGACAGACTGCAATGTCTGATCACTGAACTCCTTGTTACTACAGTAATGCGAAGTCTACAAATCACTACAACCACCTCAAGTTCCATGCAAAGCACCCTGGAGACCTTGGCTAGGGCAGGACACAAGCAGACAGTCAGAATGACCACTTTACTGTCTTTGTATCTGTTCATACCATCTCTTTCCACTGCTGCCTTTTTCCTGTGAGAGATGGGTGATGTGAATCTTCTAACAACATTAAAAAGGGGCAACACTAGTAAATAAGGCACGTTTAATGTTTGAAAATGGATTGGTAGTCTTCAGGGTGCTGTGGCTTTTTACAGTAGCCTTTCACTCCTGATTAGTCCTCCATGCCACAATGCATTTGTGCACGCATGCATTCTTTTGGGCATAAACCTAGCAATAACTACAGCAAAAAGCAGCGCTACCATATCCATCACCAACTTCTTCCTTGCTTCTTTAGGGTACAAAACCCCCTACTCAAAAAATACCCTACCCCAAAATCCAAAGTCCCTTCTTTAGCACAAGTCCTCTTACCACCTTGCTGGGGAGAAGGTGACCTGTTGCAAGCCCCAGAGAAGGACAGGGGCATGCAGCCAGTCTCCAGGAGTCATTTCCCTTTCACTGGTAATGAAGGGAACTAAGCAAGTATCACCATTCCACGCCATCCCACCCCATCCAAGAAAGCCAAGCAAATGAAGGGACAGCTAAAAATGGGTGCTATGTAGCAGATTCACAAGGGAAGCAGACCAGTACTTTAAAAACCATCAGTTTGATTTTGTATATGTTAAAAATCATGATGTTTAAAATCAGAACAATAAAACTAAAAAGCCCATCTCCACAAGTAGAATTTCAACAGACAAGGTTGGAGGAGAAGCACATCACATCTAATTATTTATTTTGACTCTGCAAATGTGATTACATTCAAGCGATGGGAATGTATCTTAAATGAACAAATGAAAGTCGTCAATTCTCAGAATACTACATCACAGAACAAAAAGTGAAGAGAACTGAAAAACAAAATTGCACCACAATGAGCAATCTCCAAATGTCTTTTTCCCTCCCTGAGGCTAGAACAGCTGCAATGGGTGGATAAGGCATGAGGATAGTACAGCATCTTTCCAGAGGAAGAGGCTTCAACAAGCTCTTATGTTTTCAGCGCATAACTTCTGAATATGCTCATTAAGTTTTTTTTACAACCACTTCAAAATATTTTATGTTTTTTTCCCCTCCTTCTGGCCATGAACATGTATAAGCAGTTCTTTTTAACAGAAGAACTGTCAGAATTATGAAAAAAATTTGGCAGCCTTTCACAGAGGTAAGCTATCTTTTTCATAGCAGAAAAATAGAACAAACACTGGGATATTCACAGAATCACAGCTTCAGTTTGAAGGGATCTCAGGATCTTTATCTGGTCCAACCCACACCTCAAAGCAGAGACTATTCAGTATTTTATTTATCAGCAAATTTCTAGTCCTGACTAGTCAGTCCAACTGCAAGTTTCATGCATTCCAACATTACTTGTTCAAGCATTAAACAAGAGCAATCATAATATTTATTCAAAAGGTTAATCCTGTATATTTGACTTTTAAAAAAGTAACAGTACTTAAAAGCTATCATGTCTACCTAATGCATCACTTAAGAGTTATGTAATGACCCATTACAGAAACTACAGGATCCCTGACATTCACGTGCATTTGCAACAAGTAAGTGAAAATCCCCCTCTAAGATCTCCTATTATTTACTCTAAATTCACAAGCAAAAAACAGGTAACAATAAGCAGACTTCAGAGGAAGTGCCAGTTTATCACCTTTGAAACAATTACCAACAGATACAAATTATCTTTATAATATTACAGTGTCCAAGGGTAACAAATTTCTCCTTTTTTTACAAGTTATTGTAGTACTTCAGGTTAAATGACATCTTGACTAAAGCTGAATTTAGCTTGATAATAAGCAAAACAAATCTAATCCACATCTTTAAATACTGCTGACATCTCAGCATTGTTCCATAGATCTTTCTTTGTCATATTATCCAAAGAGATACTCATTTCCTAACGTCAATAAGTTTAAACTTCTCTCAACATCAACCTTAAGAATTCATCCCAAATCCACACACTTAAAATTTGGCTTGCCTCCTTTTACCTGACTTTCAATGATGATTAATAAAAACATCACGTAGAGCAGATTCACAGTGAAGCTGAAAAATGTCATGTTTTTCTTACTGACTGCACTATTAAATGTATATTCTGCATGTAAGGAAGGCATTCCTTAATCTTATTTATGGATTATTAGCAGCCAAAAAACCCAGAAAACTGATACAGACTAGAATTTGTTGTGTTACATATAATTAAGACTTTAAATTATTTAATCCTTTAAATACAATTCCTCAACCAGGAAATATGTAGTCTTTATTTGACTTGTCATCTTACTACAGCTACAGAATTGGTATTTCTTAACTACATTATTCCCCTCCAGAGCTAGGCAGTAGAATGCAAACTACATTTTTCAGTACGTCACTATTTCATTAAAATATCTCATATTTAAACTTGTTGGAGGCTCATCACTTGCAAAATAACTTAAATAAAAATCAGACCTCGTTTAGTGTTTCCATTTTCATGCTTTAATGCTAAAAATTATACAGAGCTCTGTAAAATATGAAAATGAAAGCAGACAGAAAACACCATTCATAAATCAGAGATCATATGAAAGTATGCATATATAAATAATTGCTATTTCTGACTAGCAAATAACCAGAAAACATGCAGACACAATAATTTCAACAAGTGGCATATTACCTGGGTGGAGCTGGCAGCAACAGAAATGCAGTCAATGAAACCATGTCTCCGAGTGAAAAATGCAACTAGCTGCTGCCAACGGGAAGGCTCATTCCGTAACTCATCTGTTGAGCCTTTCTTTGCCCACTGCTTGTGCTTTGGGCCTACAGAACTGTGGCTTGAGCTAGTGTTGCCTCGATTGGCGCGAGAATAGAGGAGTGTGTTATTTCCGAAAATGTAATTCATCTCTGCAGCTCTGCAGGTGGTTGCCAGGCAGTCTTACTTCCCCTACCAGCTGCTGAGTGGTGAATGAGCAGGAAAAAAAAAAAAAAAAAAAAAAAAAATGCAGATAGAATTACAGCAGCATCATTTACAAACCAGGAAAACAAAATTCTTGATAGCTGATACTATTTTTCTTCCAAGCTTTTCCACACCCTACATCCCTTCTCTACCTGCGATTACAACGATGAGCATAATCTTGAGCAATTAAAAAAAAAAAAAAAAACCCAAGAAGCAAATGTTTTTCTTATTTTTCCTTTTTCAGAACCCACAGGATCGAAAGCTTGTTTTCTCTTCCTAGCTGACAACAGATATTTAAGAGAAACTGGGTAGCAGGTACAGTACAATGTTACAAATTCACAGCTATGAGGACGGTGGTGGATGATAACAGCTACTGGGTGGAGAAAGCATGGATCAAAAATAACCAAGTTTCAATCACTGCTTGTAGTAAGATCCAATAGCATCTTTTCACTTCCTTGCTTGCATAAATTATAAACCTGAACCAAAAAAACAGGGAGCATGCAGCGTAACTGCACTTTTTCACTGATTCTGTCTTTCCAAAAACGTTCCACAGAGCAAAAAGACCTTAACACCATGTTCAGAAAAAATATTCAAGAAAATTTTTCACCGGTTTCTTCTTCTTTTTCCTCCTTCCTTAGTGCCTAAAACAACTACAGAGGGAAGAAATCATAGTGCCACAAAACAGTCATTTTGTGTTGCATATCAATGGATGCCTAGTGGGGTTGTTTTGCTGTGTTTTTTTTTCAATCAGCAGGAAGATTAGCGATATTAAGATTAAACACTGAAAATCAACACTCTGTTGTTGTTATTCTATGATGTGTCATGATCATAACACCTATTTCCAAAATACTGTGACTACTGTAAGCATAATACAAAAAACAATAAGTATATATATATTTTTGACCCAACATTATTTCTCAAAAGTACAAGAATTGGAAAAAATGAAAAATTCTTATTATGCACCAATGAATTTTCAGTAACATTACTTTGATTTCCAATGCAAATCAGAAGAGTATTACTGCTATAGGTGTGCATTTTCTCTGCTTTCTTCACAGTAAAAAAGAATTCACACAGTAATTATCTAAAAGATTATATGGAATTCAAGTTACCTTACAGAACTCACCATTCAAATTTTTATAGCCAACTATTTAAAAAAAAAATCCTCCAGCTCACAAAGAGATTACTTAGGAAATCCGCTAAGTGTCAAGGCTTTCAGTACAAGCTTGCCTCCAGAAATCCAACACAAAGTTATTAAAACTGTTTGTGTTATATTTCTATACAACATGTTCTAACGGTCATAATCATAACACCAGGGCAAACATTTTCAAGAAGAAGAAAACTCTCCATACGATGAACAAAGGCAGAAAAGTTCCTTACAACACTGCCACAACTTACAACAACATGATTCTACAAATCCACTGATTCATGACATGCATTTTAGTGGGGATTACCAAATTCCCCCATATACTTTTTTTGGTGCAATATACTCTTCCACTTAAATTCTTACTGACATCTATCCTATTCTGTGTAACAAATTTTTCCTGACAGCTTACATTACAAGCAGAAATAATAAGTACATTAATTTAAAGCTGTGGTAATAAGATCAATGCACTATTTACTTCTAGTCACTAGTACAGCTCAATAACATATCACATACAAATATTCTGAGTATTCTAATAAAATCTTTCAGATAGATTTTATTAATATTCATAAAATACAATGGCTTATCAGTGTAAGTCATACGAAACTCGGTCTGACTTCTGCAGTGTCCTCAAAGCTATGTTCGTAAGGTAGATAATAGAGGTAAAAAAATGCCTGAGACATAGTAGATGCAATGATCATTTTTAAATGGACAAGCTTTTTGTAATGTAAATTCTTTTCATGGGAGATTGCAGCCCTACCTTTTTCCAGACTCAAAGAAAATACCTAGTCTGAAAAATGCCTATGAATTTATTACTGGAGAAATTTCTTAATCCCTGGCTATGACTGAATATGTTTAGAACAAACTACAAATTACATGCTTTGAATTCTGAGTCTTTTTATAAAGAGTCAAAGTATTTTTTACGTTTTTCTTCATATGGCCTTGAATGTCGACACTGCTGTACATTTTTAAAAGATCTCAGAGCACAAGAATATTAGTATAACTTTCAAAAAAACATCTTTAGGACTTCATCTCCCCCCCCCCCCCCCCCCCCCCGGCTCCACAGTCACATGGGAGAGTATTGTTTGAAATTCTGAAAGGAAACACCACAATGCATGGACAAGCAACGTACCAAGTACCTATTTTTCTTGCTGTTATATCAATCTGTCTGAAGATGAGACAGGTTTGCTGTGTTTTAGGGCAGTTTCTTTCAAGGATGATTCCCACCCAGCTAACGATCAACTGTGGCATCACTGACAAAGAGACTTTAGAAATAAGCACTTCAGGAAAGGCTCGTATAGAGAAAAAAAAAAATTCCTGAAAGTGAAGCTATGATTATCTAATTTCAATGGAGACAGAGATTCAGAAAAGTACTTCAGGAAGAGGTTATGCAATCACGCTGGTGACACAAGACAGCAATCTGTGTCACCTACACTCCATATGGATGTTAATGATATTGAGCAAGATTTGCTGATGCCTAAGAAGATACAGTTGCAGTTATTTGTAGAAGGAGCCTGTACTGTGGTGATGAGACAAATCCTGATTTTTACAAGCTAAAAAGCAACCTGAAGGTAAAGGCACGGCACAACTCTAGATATGGTACAACATCAGGATAATGCAAAGGAGTCCAGACTAGAAGAATGGTCGCTTGCACAGTTGAAAAAAACAACGGGTGGGAGTGAAAACACCACCCACCTGGTTTCGGTCAAAGGGCATTTCAACAGAGGGTCAAACACCTACAAGTAGAAATCAGAGAAAGTGCTATTTGGACAGAAAAAGAGGTATCCAGAGAAAGCAGACAATCTAAGAATCATCAACACAGAGGTAGTAGCTGAAATTGCATCTGTGAATGACTGCCTCCAGAGTCAGGAAGTAGAACGGGGAATCTCAGGAAGTCCTAAAGGGAGCTGAGAGCTTCCATCATCCCTTTTTCATATTCTGGATATTGAACTGCTGGGGATAAAATTTAAAAACAAGAAAAAAAAACACCACAAAAAAACCACACACACAACACAAAAAAACCAAACAACAACAAACAAAACCAAACACCACAACAAAACAAAAAAGCCCCTATTTACTGTGAGGCAAGAATTGAGAATTTCCAGATTAAAAAAAAAAAACCCAGCACATAATTAAGATTTCTACATCAGTACACATACCTTTCTACAGCTTAATAAATTTATCGCAAGATACATCTGCGTTTGTAGTGGATGCAGAGTAACGTTATTTGTTCTGCGGCCAATTAACAAGATACAGTAATCACAGGGGTTACTGAATTTAAAAATTAACATCAAATACTTGGAATAAAGTTCTTCTGACTTTGTACCTGAGCCAATTCTTATTATCAGCTTGCTGGGACAAGTTAAAACACAACATAATGCCACATTTTAATCTCCAAGATAAAGTTTTCCTAGACATACCTTTACAAGGAGCATGCATACCGCAAAGTTAAAAATGCACAGCAACAAAAACTGTTTGTATATGCAAACAGCAATTGTATCTCAATTATCCTTTTTAAACAATAACAACAAAACCCCTGAAGCATTTGAAAAGAAATACTAGTTTTATTACCATCCTGCTAAACAGAATATTGGCTAAAATAAGCACAGACTCTAAAGGAATAAACTGATATACTTAATAGAGAAAATTCCAGAACCACCTAAAACAATGGCAGGGACTTACTTTATGTTCAGTATCACTTAGGTTTTTACCAGAGAGAGAGAGAGAGAGAGAGAGAGAGAGAGAGAGAGAGAGAGAGAGAGAAGAAACGTGCAGAACTCAATTTAAATACTCAGACTATGCAACTTTAACCATCCAGGCAGGGGAACAAAAGACACCACTGAAAACGCAAATATAAATTAATGTTTACTTTTTACACTTTTCAGAATTCTATGTTTAATAAATTTTTATTGGCATAACAAATTTAAGTCTCATTAACAAGCACATGCAATATTCTAAGCCAAAGCCCAGGAGTACACTACTCAAATTGGATACTGTGGTAAAAGAAATTGTTAACCCTTTCTGCTAAAATACATTAGAAAGCCTATCTTATCTTTTAGTTGAAAGACAGGACTGAAAGGATAGCCCTTGATCAAGTGTGATTTACATAGTCAATAAAAAGTAGATATTTTACCACTGAAACGACCTTGTAAGTAAACACCCCAGCACAATTATTCTATAATGAAACATTTTAGTATAAATATTGAATATAAAAGATTACTACATTATTACTCATACTACACCCCAGACAACCTACCGATCTGTGCAGATTCAACTGCCTGGTCTTCCGTAACCTGTTCATGAATCTCCTGCCCATTTTCTTGGCACGCCAGACTGATAAAAACATCCTGTGTTTAATGCAAGTTTCTTGAGGCTTTCTTCAGTCATCAAAATGAACCCAACTGCACTGAGAGCTCAGGGGAAATCTCAGGCGAAAAGAGTATAACCAGTTATTAAGAAGACTTGATGTTGATTACTGTATCTTAGGTTGTTCTAATGTTTGGATTAATCCACGGTCCATCTGTTACAGTTTTTCTTTCTTGTCTCTGTTGACAAGAATTTGTTGAGGAGATCCATACTGAGAAAGGGGCAGATTTGGTCAACTGCTTCTTACTACAAGACACAAACTGACACCTTTGCACATATTTGTATATTCTTCAATTACAGGAAGTTTAAAAGTAGTAACCTATCAAGAACTTGGGCAAGGCATTTTAACTAAAGGTTGTAGAGCACCTCCTCTCAAGAGTGACCACCGAAGTATGATGCTAGTATAAAAATGACTATTTCTGAGGGTATGTTCAAGTTTTTCTTTATAATTTCCACTATTCTAGGTATGTTCCTAACTCCAGAAGTAGTGTCTTCCTGCTGAAGATGTCATAAAGCTTTAGAGAGGTCTCCATTTAGAAAAACGTAACAGATTGCAACTCTCTCACAATCATAACCAATCTTGCAAATTACATGTCAACCAATCTTTAATTTCTAAATGGAAACAGCATCTTCATCTTCACGGTAATCTTGCCTACCTGCTCAGACAGGAGCAGGATTCAGGAAATAATATAAGCAAGACAATGTACTAGGGCAAATAGGAAGTTACAATTACTTTGACTGTTGGCTAACCTTGAACGTGCATAGTTCAAATCATGAAGACCATCAGTTCTTTCTGAGAGCAGAAAAACTCTCCAAATGAACAGAGAAGTCTATTTTAACAGAAGCCCCACAAGCTCTAAAAGACTTCTGGGCAAGCACTTGAGGGAACAGGGGGGATTGGAGGGAAGACACATCAGGAGACAAAGAGAAGGGAACCTATTAAGTTTATCAGCACAAGATTCAGGTTCACAGGGAAAGAAGGTTGTCCTGCATTAAAGGAAGCATGTGTGTACATGCACATTTATATAAGCAGTTATTTCCCATACAGATTAATGGGAAGGAGTTAAATAGAGGTGCTTGCTTCCAGTTGAAGAAAAAGGGCAGAAGAGACAAGCAATGTATGCTGTAACACCTTTATTGGTGTAGCCAGAAATCAAAGGACTATCAGCAGCTGAAAGATTATTCTAAAGTCAGAGGCTGACTGTAGATTGCTGTGTTTAGGGGCTATAAGACAACTATCACCTGCTAATTTATATTTCTGAATATAAATTTATATTTCTGAAATAACCATTCCCTAGTCATTTTCATAATTTTAGTACCTCAACCTTACTGAATGTAGTTTTATTGATATTTTCCTGACTCAGCTCTTTCCCAAACTGAGGAGTCAACTGATTCATCTTTCATTGTACAGTAGCTGCCCTCTGCCTCTGACCACTCTTACTCCTCTTCTATGAACCATTTCTAGATTGATATGCCTTCTTCATCAAGATAAGGAACAGTGCAGATTTCTAGAGTGATAAAATAATGCAGTTTTATTCCCATTTGCTTCTCCAGATATTCCTTGTATTCCATTTGCCTTTTTGACTGTAACTTGAGTACTGAGATGATTATTCCATTAATCTGTTATAATGCTGTGCTCTCATTCCTCTGAGATGATGCAATGAGAACACAAGTTCTTCCGAGATCCTTCTGGTAACCTCCATCCATCACGATTACTGATCTTCTTTCTTCCCCTTCACTTTCCTTTTCTTGGTGGTTTGTTTTTTTTTTTTAACAATTAAGTCTCAAGATTTTTTTTTTCCCTTATTCCATTACAGCTTAAATTTCTCTGTAAGCTTTTTTGAGGAATTCTATTGTGTGCATCTAAAAAAAACCTAGAAACCTACATCAACAAAATGATCTTTATGCACATGCTCTAAGAGATTTGTGTGGCAGACCTTTCACAATGCTTTCCTTACTTTCTCATCTGTAATTTCTCCACATACTCATTGATTCTGGTCTTTAGAATAGTTCACCGCGTTGTGCCAGTACAGAAATGAGATTGAGTTCTCATTTCTCCTCTCCCTTCTGGATGTTATTTTAAGAATGAGTACCACCTTGCCTATTTCATTCGTGTGATACCACAGTCAGTTTAAGTAGACTGTTATACAGCATTGCAGCACTAATAGATAAGCAGTTTCATATCAGAGTTAATTTAAAACCATTAAGCTTAAGTACCATTAGGTCCTGCAGATACTTTTCCAAAGATGTCTAAACATGTGAAAAAAAGCAGGCATAACTAAGCGGGCACAAGACATTTATTTCACAGAGTAAAACTACAGTGCATGTAGTCAACTGGATTGCTGTACTAGGATTACAAAGCCCATCACGTACAAGGTTTGGGTACCACTGATATATGCTATTAGAAACTTTTTTGAAACTATGTGTAAACTACATTAAGTATGGGGTATCTGGCACAACAACAGGGGCCACTACTTCTAAGCAAGAGGAAAGGTAAGGCTAAAGAGCATAGTTCCTACCCACCAAGCACATAATCACAGCACTAGGTCAAATAAAATGCCCAACTAACCTACTGCCTGTCTCAGTAGGTAATAGTGTAAGCACAGATTAATCCTTCCCTCCCCACTATACCATCCCAAGCTCCAACAGTTCAGAGATTCATAGAGCCAAAGAAGGTAAACTCTGTTTTACTGTTTTTATTCTGATAAAGGACTACTTTCACTCTAATGCAAACTGAGCCTGAATAAGTTTAATTTCTCCCAGATCTGACACTGCTAGGTAAACACAGATAAAGCAGAGGGGCACTGACACGGGGCAAAGTTACTGCTTCAAAGGTATTCAACACATTATGAGATTAGTTTCGGACCCAGCACCAGACGCGTCACTTGGGCAAAAAGAGTCTTGTAGTTAAAATTTGGGGGTAAAACTTTCATCTTTTTTGAATAGGGAACAGTATTTCACCTTAGTTTGAAATAATTCACTGTTCAAAGACAGGAAAACAGTAACTCATTTGCATTTAATGTCATAATATTATGAAGTCATGGTTTTCTTCACTAAGTTTATATAACCACAAAAGACTCCACCACTGTGCTTTAAATCGGCAAGCAGCATTAATCCACATGTCTAAAACATTTTTAAAAAAGATCTTTTGTATAGGGAAGTAGGGTTTTTTACTGCATTATCTGAAGCTGAAGTACTCTAGCACAATATAACAGCACTCAGCCGGAATGACAGGTCTTTGCATGAGATCAAGCAGCCAGCAATGAAAAAGGCCAATCACTGCGCTGCCTGATCTGCTCAGTATTGTCTTTTCCCAGCATCACTTGTACAGAGATGATCATTTCTGTGAACACATGAGAACAGTAAAGTAGCCAACTGTGTTGCATGAAATACGTACAAGAGTCCATAATTATGTAACCATAAGTGAAAGATTAACATACTTCCCCCCTACTCCCCCCAACCTATTTCTCACAATTCCTGGATTGTTCTGCTACTTCACTGATGATTGCACAAAGCTAAAGATGCCAAATATTCAACCAGTAGAATACCTGTAGTTCCTTACGGCTGTGCTATTCAGTTAGTAATTAAAATTTTACTATTAGCATGAATAAGCAATTTTAGATACCTTACTAGACTAATAAAGTTAGTAAAATGTTCCAACTTTATATTCAGCTGTAAATGCCTGCTATGTGTGTAAGGAACAAATCAAGTGCAAGCATCTTTCTCACACCCTTCGAAGATTGGTGTTATGGTGAAAATCTCCAGAGATAGATCAGCAAAAAAAAAGATTTGGTTTAAAAAAAAAACAAAAAAAACCCCCAAAAACCACAAAACCAAAAAAACCCCAAAACCTGAAGAGACTCTTCTGAATCAGTAAGTCTAGCTTCTTGTTACTGCAGGCAGCCACACCATAATATCATTTATAAACTTATCAAATACTTGGAAAACTCTCTAAGAACAGCCTTGTGTAAATTTAGAATAGGAATTATGGATATAATGGAACTGCGATGAATATTGTAATATTAAGAATTTACTGCAGAGCAGGATAAAGATTAACATTTATCACACTAGTCATTGTGTATCTTTCCAGTACAAGATGTATTTAGTAGTTTACAAATTATTGCATGTTTTCTTTGGAGCTTCTGTATTACCAGTGAAATAGCAGCCCCAAGTACCAACATATAATACACAAACATAATACAGAAACATATACAAGCCCCAATCAGGGTCTACACTTAAATTGCCATGCTACATCACAAATATAGAGCTATAAATAAAATATTTTCCCTTTCATGCACAGGTTGCTTTAAATGAAGAATACTGCAGTTTAAGATATTTTTTTGTCTTATTACATCATCACTCATTATTTTAAAGCCTTGTAATAATCTATTACTCAAAGCTTTTTGCCGTGATAGAAAACTCCAACTTCCACTCCACAGTTTAAAAACTTGTTTGGTATCATATCATATCTATGACAGATTTCACTTGGTTGGAGCTATTTAATAAAAACAAATGTTAAATTCAAAAACATCAATCTGAAGGTTTGCTAGAGAAGCTAAATTCAGTTTACAACTGAAATAAATCCTTTCGTAGCATCACCATCTAGTGGTCAATCTTGGTAGCAATGTATTGCTTCAACTACAAAGTCAATTCAACTAATCCCATTTTATTTCCTAACTCAAGGAATCTCGCATTGTAATCACAAGTTTCTATGACGAATTTGGAAACCTCATACTGAAGAAATTCTGGTACTAGCAGCCTACCTACCTGAAAATATTCTTTAAAATGTTACATTTAGCTTCCTTAAGCAAATGTACTATTGAACGAAGCTAAAAAAGATCTTGTATATTAGCCAAGACCTGGTCCCTACACAGTGCCTCAAGCCAACTTACCAAATAAATTACACAAAGCACTCTTAACTCAGAGCTGTTGTTGCTAAATAGATTTTCAGCATGAGCTATGCCAAAACTATGAACATCTAGCAGATCATCAGGCCAAAAGAACAGAGGACCAGCTATGCTAATAATACAATAGCAACCTTGGTTGTTTTCAGACATACTCAAGTTCAAGATTTAACAGCATTCATTCCAAAAACTTTAGCAAACCATCTCCCGACCAAAAAGAAATTTTGTGAGCTCAAAGGCATTTTACTCTAAAAGGTCCCATAAAGATTCCCAGGGCCTATGAAAGTATGGATGCACTTCTCTCTCCAAATACCTTATGACCCCAGACTCTGATTATAAACAATTTATGCAAAGAAGTTAACTTCTTCAGGAGAGAAGCAAACCAGCAGCCAACTTAGCATCAGAATTCAAAGTTCCACAAAATGCTGGCAAACAACTGAAACCTGGAGCACCCATCCCAGTTTTCAGATGAACAAAGCTCAGAGAAATTTCAGTTCTACCATACATTGCTTTGAAATTAACAGAGTAGTCACCTGAAAATAATCAGATGTATGGTATAAATGGTAATATGAGTTGCACACTGATATTGCTCTTATACACGTTCTTTCCTATCAAGTGGTGACTTCCCAGCACTTACCAATTTGAGAAAAAGACAACAGCAATCCTCCTCAGAGACCTAAGACACACAGTATTTTGAAAAGGCCACAGCATATTTTGTAATTATACTTACATGCTGCTTAACTCTCTTTCCAGAATAGTTTAAATGAGACGTGGTTGCTTTCTTCCAGAACAGTGCAGCAGAGTTGTATATACAACACACCCCAAGAAAACTAAAAAATTTTCAGCTTAGATCACATCTGAGCAGAGGAAGGCAGAGTACAATCATTCATATCTATTTCTGTAAAACTGTTCTGGGTTTTACATCAGCGTCTTTACAGAAAGTTACAGTACTTAAATAAAGCTCAATTAAAACAGATAAGTAAGGGTCCCATATAACGCTCTACACGCAAGCTTCGCTTGTTTGTGGAGACTGGCTGGTAATATCTCTAAGCTAAAGATCACTCACACTGTAGAGAAATAAGAAATTAAGTCATCTTGCAAGGAATGTTAATATTGCCAATATCAAATCCTCACTTCTATATTTCTGTAGTTGGCTATTTGCAAAAACAATCTGAAATAAAGTCAAACACAGGAACTATTCTGAGCAGTTTGGTTTCCCTTAGATCCAGGCAGCCAGAAAGAAACCAAGGTAATTACAGCCCTTTGAACAGTCTTAAGTACAATGAAGTAACACCTAGTCAGTTCCAACAAATAGATCTTCAGTCTCACGTACCCATTCTAGAATTTTATTTTGTATTTTTATGAGTTTCTGGATTGTGAAATGCATTATACTAGGTTACTTATTACAGACAGTTTTACAGTTTGCCTCTTTGCCTTTTTGATCCCTTTATGCTTTCTGAAATGCAAGACTAACTGCGCTATGAATTAAGAAAAGCTTGTGAATAAACAGAGTTGACCTTAAGTCCCCAGAGGCAGAGCATTTTTTATTTCTAATGTTTGCACACACAATGTGTTGTATTACTTTCTGAGTATCAATAAGTTCAGGGAGTTAGACATGGGAAAGTGTGTTACTGTGTGTCTACTTTCATAAGCAACAGAAGATTAAGGTCCTAGCCATTCTCAAAATGAAAGGTTTGTCATATTATCATTCTTAGAAGGTTAATATAGCCCACTTCAAAAAAGTTATTCATGAGGGCTTAAAGAATTCAGCTTGTCTAGCTTTTGAAGATTATGGAAACACACAGAGAGTTCATTATGGAGTTATAAGGAAAAATAAATAACTGTGTTCAATACCAACATATACATTTTTAAAATCTTAGAAAAGCTGGAACACAATTACTAAAACACACTCACCCACTACAGTTTGTTCCTCTATAGAATCCTTACAAGTCAATTATAAAGAGCTGATACATTCAACAAGATTTTTCTTCATAATAAAAAAAAATCCTGGAAACATAACTAGGTTCAAAAGAGCTTTTTTTCTTAAAGTATAGTGGCACTTGTTACCATACACTGCCAATTTCAGTCACAGAGGATACTACCACACACCAACAACTCATGCTAAAAATACCAAGCTATAGGCCTACCACAATGTAAGCCCATCTCATCATTCTAAGCCCAAATACCCACCAATATCAAATCATTAATCCACTTTTTCCTCAAAACAAGCCATAAAGACTCAGCGGTGTTATAGAAAACAGCATTTAGTCTGGCACACTAAAATATTATGCTACTCAGAAAACAATTAAGCTATACCTCCCTACTAACCCAGCAAATAAAACTGCCTGCTACAACCCCCTCCAAAACCTCACGCTCAGTTTGTCCTCTTAATTTTTAAACCTGTCTTGATATTACTGGAGCTGTCTTGAGAATAATGGTGCTGTATGCTAAAAAACTCCGTAACATTAAAAATGCATACCTTTACTGGTGAAATATGAGAGTGGGAAACAAATCCATGGACATTCTCAATCTGTGACAGATTCTTCTCCGATACATGAACCAGCTCTGGACCTGTCACTTCATTGGTAATGTGTGGAGAGCTGTGCTCCTGTGGAGGTGTATCTTCGTCCTGATAGCGGTATTTCTGAAGAAAACAATTATAGAAAAAGATCAGTCCACCACAGAAACGTGAAAAGATTATCCAGAAAACCTAGGTCAGACAGAAATAGTTATTTTTCTGACCTTGCTGACTTCAAGGCAATAAAATCTAGAAATAAAAGTTTTAATTAGTATTTTCAGTTTAAAGACTGATCCTGTCTAAAAATGCTCCAGCCTTTTTAGTCTCACCTAGAACTACTATAAAGCTACCTAATTTTCTTTTGCCTATTTGCATACAGTAACATGTCCCCAAACCCTTTTCCAAAGAACTTTTCCCTTCACTAGTTTTTTCTTACAAAGACTTTAACACTACATTATTCACTAATAGCAGAAACTCTCAGTACCAACTGGATTTATCACCTTGTCCTGCCTTTAAAAACTATCAGCCTCAAAAGCTTTTTTCCATACTTCCTATTTAGCACATCTGCCAAAAGTGGTTTTTGTCAGCTAAAGAATTTCAGCTTTTATACTGGGGTATCAATACAGCAATTCACTAACGCTAACTTCATTACAAAACAATAAAATGTGGTTTTGTTACTAGACAGATTAAGCTTCCCCAACAAGTAAGTCTTCAAACAGAAACACAAGACATTATGCAGT
Source organism: Gymnogyps californianus (assembly GCF_018139145.2). Lineage (NCBI taxonomy): Eukaryota > Metazoa > Chordata > Aves > Accipitriformes > Cathartidae > Gymnogyps > Gymnogyps californianus. The sequence continues at coordinate 14,796,236 of NC_059480.1, forward strand.
CTTGGTCTTATTAATTTGTATTCAATTAAAAAAAACTAGAACCTATTACTTAGCCACTAGGGATGCGTTCTAGTCAGACTGTGCTGTATCCACACTTGCAGATCCCTACTAAAAGGTATTAATGAAATCAGGAGCATACATAATATTCACCTGTTCTCTGGACTGCAGAGTTAACTGCTCATCCAGCACCTCCAAACTCCAGAGCTAACATGGGCTCACGTTAGAAACATACTTAAATATAAGCTTCACCCCAGTTTCACCTTTGTAGCCTCAGCCAGTTCTGAGGCACTTTAGGTAGTCCATGCATTTTATTGCTAGCTAAAACTATAGCTGAAAGCTCAAGTCATGTAACTTTTTTCCAGCAGGGTTTACTGTGTCCATAAGATGCATCCCAACATTTTACAACCACATTCACTTTCACACACTATTATTATTCTCCAGAGTATATACATAGTTGTTACAAGGTTACAGGGAAAGCATGTCATGTCATTAAAGCACAGAAAAACCTTCTAAACATGTAATTGTTTTAAACTTGGAAAAAGTTATTCCTTATATTGAAGCTTATTTAGGATAGAAGACACTTCCTTGGGGGGGGTTTAATGGAGTTCTAAGATCTGCATACTATAGTTTAAGTCAAAAATAGTCATCTTCTTGGTAAGTCATTTATACATCGTAATCCAGTAGATCACTGCAAGTAACCCATTAGTCTATAAGCATGTGAACACTACACCAAGTCAGTACCGGATAAACAGTGTATGATAACTAACCCTTTTAACAGTTACATGCAAGTACAATTTCAGGCTACCACAAAGTTCCATGCCCTGCACAGAAAAGTCCTGCAACGTTACAAAGTTATAAAGTCTACAGGATAAACTAACAAAGAAACTGCTTCAAATGATCCCTCAGTTACCAGCTCCTGTAATGCTTAACCCATTCATTTCCTGCCCACCCAACCCTGTGTGCCTGTCTTACAGGAAGACTTCACTTTTTGTCTATCCAGCAAAAAACAATCTCTGAGCATGGTCAAAGAGGACAGCTAAACTCCTAACAACAGGAATATCTTACTCTTCCCTGTCTCTCACACCCTGGGGAAGGCACCATATCCCCTTCCTTTCTTTGGTTCTGGCACTCAGATCAGCAGAAAATTGCCCACTTTTTTCTCCTCCTTTGCGGGGTTAGACTTACACTGGATTACTGACCCCGATTCAGGCAGGGACTCAAAGAACACCAGAGAAAGTGCACAAGGAGGGAGGAAATCAGGACAGGATCGGTCTCTTTTGGAAGTGAGCTACACATCAGTCTACTCTGTCTTCTGTAGACATCATATAGCAATATTGCAGACTTTTGCCAGTAAAGAAGTGGTTCAATGGGGCAGCTGAAGTCACATAGCTGACTTGTGCTGAAAGAGGAGAGATTTGTTTGCTCTTCTCTTCCCTTTGCCGTGTTGTTCTGCAAACACTAGGATTCCTTGGGAGACAAGCTAAGTTCCCTTACTAACTTAGAAGGAACAACTTGCGGCTTTACATTTCCATCACCCACTGCACTTTACCCAGTCACAGCCTGCCCTACAGTACACCATCCCCACCCTTGCCTCCAAACCCCAAAACAGCAGCAACAAACCCACACCACCCAGCCACACACATACAGGCAGACACTAAAGATGCACAGTTTCTTTTAGCCAGTAACTGATGAGATGTCAGAGATCTTTGAAGTTATAACCCTGATTTTTGTACTTAAATAAAATTTAAAAAATCTTTATCCACCCTACTTAATTCAACCCTTCGTTGTTGAGACCATACAAGATCAAGTTCTACTATATGAGAGAAATTATGCTTTTGAAGTATTAGAAATTATAAAGTAAAAGCAATACAAGTATATTTTCTCTAAAAATACCAATGATTAGCAGAGAAACACAAGGCAGAAGAAATAATTCCAAAGAGGAAAGCAAGAGCATTAAGACTTCTGTTATTACCCCAACCAACCTCCAAACACTTCCATACCTTCTCCTTAGCTGGATGGCAAAGGAGAGATGGTGAATGCTGATAGTTGTGAAAAATTGCCATGGTTACTCAAAAAGCCTTAATTTTTCAAATCTTTAGGAGAGAGGTTTCACAAGATGACCACGCCAACTTAATAGCTCACTACTAGCAGAAGATAAAAGTTCTTTTTCTTTTCTTTCCCTGCAGCAGTGAGATGCTAGATTGCTCAGCCTCAGACTCCTGCCATTCATCTATTTTCTGAGATTTACTTGTTTTTAACTTATCAAAACAAAACCCTGAAAGGAGTTGACATTAACTCTCCAGAGCAGCCATGTTAAACATCAGAAACAGGGAAGAATTATCATTTAAAGAACAGTGTTGGTCAAAAATACAAGTGAACATTATCAGAGCATAAGATCACATTGGAAATTAGAGAAAATAAACATTAGAGCTTCAAGAAGCACAGAAAACGTCTTGCAACATCAGAGAAAGTAGGAATTCTGCCAGCTTAAAGGAGTCTGCTCCGCTGGTGAAGGCAGTATTTGGCTGGACTTGTGATCCAAAATGTCCCTGCCAGATCTCAACCTTCTATTTGACTACGAAATGCAGGAAAATGGGACCTGAAAGTGGATTAAGTTCCAGATCATCTCAGACAAGATGTGGAAAGCTAGAAGTGGATCATTCCAGTTTTATTGAGGGGGAAAAAAAAAAAGATACTAACAAAATAGTCACAGGTCAATCAAAATTAACTTCCTTTACAGAACACTCAATACCTTTAGGCAAAGCACAGAATTACTTTGATTTTTTTTCCTGAAACCAGACACATTTATTAGAAACAGGTATTGGGACATGCCTGAGTGTAAACAGGCTCTAGATTTCACTAAGAAACATGTTTAGATTATACAACGTATCAGTGCTTATAATAACATAGTGCGTATGAAGTTTTACTAGATCTGTATGTCATTATTTAGATTAAAAATTAAAAAATGTCGTGGTAAAAGATTCTCTCCCATACGAGGCACTGACAAGGGCTATAAGCTTCTCAAAAAACCATCTTAAATGTGAACTGCTAATTGGATTTTGATGCAATATTTGACTTTACTATTATTTGCAAAATATTTCCCAACTTGAAACTACTAAAAAACCACCCAGAATTCATGATTAAAATACACTAACTGAAATACTTACAGGACAACATTTCAAAGTGCAAATAGAAGACAAGGACACAAAGTGCATGAAAACATAATATCCACAATACTACTTATTCTGAAAGGTACCACACTATGCTTGCCCTTTGCAGAAATTGCTTTTGAGCAAGTGCTTCAAGTAAAGCAAATTGCTGTATCTTGTAACAGCTAATTCTCGATAGAAGTGGAAGTGATTTGCACTACTTTACTATGGAGCATCACCTCTGAAATACTATGCCTCTCAACTGAGGTAGCGCATTCAAGTGAGCCTCTGCATGGTCAAACAGCCACCCTTCAAGATTGCCCATTCCTTTCCTCTCCCAGGAGCTGCCATCCCTTGAACAAGCATTCAAGTCAACTGTTTCAGTCACGCCAAGTTAATTCTGCTGCTACATATGACGCAAAATCCCATGCAAGTTACCCTCCACAGGAGTCTAAAGATACTGTTTCACAATACAGCTTAGCTCACTCAAAGGGCAGCTACTGTCCAAAGAGCAGGACCCATTCAATCCTTCTTGGTCAAGCTGTACAACTATGTCTCCCTGCCCCTTGCTGCTAGTACACATCTGACTTCAGGTGGTGAGCAAGCTCAGCAAGCTCATCCAGCAGAATGTTTGTTCCCTCTTCCAGCAATATTAAAATTTCTTTAATGCCCTAAAGTGGCTCACAAGAAGATGAGACATGCAGCAGTGCTGGCATAATAGGGAGAAAAGCAGGTAGAGAGTAGGACCAACCCATCTCATAGTGGCTAGCAGAAGACCATTTCTCTGCTTACCGCCAAGAGAATCCAATCTTGCACCCAAATCCAAGCTCCAAGGAGACCCTAGTTTAGAAGAGACAGCCAAGCAATGGGCAAGACAGATCAAAGGAAAGAAAAAAAGGCAGGTGTGGCAAAGCAGCTCCGAAGTTGCAGACAGCCTGCCTCAGCTGCACATCTCTGGAGTTTCCCAGCACTCAGCAATTTAACTATTTTTTAAGAAGCTTTATGGACTGCTGTATAATTTATAATCACAAAGTCCGAAGCAACCAAGTGCTAAACATTTAACACATACTTCTGACTGAGATACTGCCTCAAACGATTCAGTTGCAGGTATACAGGTGTGTCAAAATTAATTAAAAACATTTCTCTTCTGCTGCAACATAGTTGACAAGATTTCTTCAGGCTAGATTATACCTTCAATGAGTTTTGAACCGTCACCAAACACTACAGACTAAATTATTTACTGGTGTAAACTACTGAAAAAAATCCATTTACTTTAATAAACCAGTGCTAGTTTACAGGAGACGAGAAGATGGTCCAAATTCACCACAGTGAAATAATTAATTGTGTTAATTGTTCAGGCCCACAGCCTCCCTGCTTCAATTCCCAGGTCTAGCAGAGTTAGACAAAAATAAGGATGAACAAAGTATCTCCAACAATGTGCAGGACAAACAAGGATTTTGTGGACATTTTATAGCACCGTTTGTCAGAATACAGATCACTTGTTCACAGAAAAAGCACAGAAAAGCTTTAGGAAACTCATCCCAAAAAAGGTTCACTTTAGTCTGCCTAAGCTCTATTTTAAAAAGAAGATATTTCAAACAGATTCGTACATAATCTACCCCCTAGAGATAATTAAGTTGTGGGTTTATTTATTTTTTTTTTTTAAAGATCCTCTAACAAGAAATCTTACTGAAACAGAAGTGAAAGGAAATTATTTAAAGAACACTTAAACAATCCCATGTCCTAAGCTGGTGACCCATATCCAAAACAGCATGCAACACTGTTATTCCAGAGATTCAAGCCATACAGAATGCCATGTTCATGGACAGAAAAATTAATTACACAAGAACGTCCTTAACTACCAGATAATTTAATGACAAAATGCAAGGCAGCAGTAACTACAGTTCTGTTCAAAATGGGATGTGTATCAAAATCCAATTCATATTAGACATACACAATCCACTTACGTAAAAACAAATTTGAAAGCACAGTAGCATATCTTCTCTACACAAAGAAAAAAATCAGTGCTAAAATAGCTTTAATATACGAGTTAAAGGGTGCTTAAAAAAAACAATTAAAAAGTTCGTAAGTTGACCTTCTTATACTCACTTCCCTTCTCCTCCAGATTTTAACCCTCCCCACCCACACAGGAATACAACTCCCAAGTTACTGCACATTTCAAACAACAAAAAACTACAAACAAAACCCAGGAAAACATGCAGCCTGACTTATACAGTCTGTCCCTGGGTAAGTTTTAATTTTCACTGTACAAGTCCAACCCATGTTTTGAGAGAGGTTAAGAATAAGTGAGGATTTTAGTAAGTAAATCTAATCATTTGAATTCAGTAAGTATGTAGAAGCTCACAGCGTCAGACCCTCTCTAATGCAGTATGAACAGGCAGCATGATAAAACAAAGCGGCTTTAGACCATTTGGACCTGACTCCCCAAGTTTAAATACTTGTCCTTATTCAGTCACTGCTCCACTTTAGAAGTTAAACCAAATCTGAAAGGACACTTCAAAAGATCATTCCCAGCAACTGAAGTTATTGGGAAACACTGTTTGACATTCAACATCTCCACTCCTGCATAAAAGGACTAGGATGCAATATGTCAAAAGCAGATGAGTAGAAAAATCTAAATACCCACAGTTCTCCCCAAAAACCAACCCTCACAACTCTGATGTCCAGACACCATTCAGCAGAAAATAAGTTCCAACAACTCTAACAACAAAAGCAACAATACAGCTAAATTTTGCATAATCTTGCTAAAACAAAACTAATCCAAAATGAATAGTATATTAGGATGCTAACACATTTTGTACGAGTCTTCTCTGTAGTCTAGTGGAAGTGCTAAACCAGAAACTAGTGCTTAGGAAAATAATAGTGCCTTCCTCATGGAGGAAAAGAAAAGGACACAAAACAAAAGGTATGCTCCACTATTGCAGAACTGAAGTTAACTTGAAAACTTTTCATTTGTAAAAACCGGGAAGATTATGAAAGCCAAATAAAGTCTCTTTGCAGGTGAATAGCAATTCACACTGAAAAGCTGAAAGTCTGTGGATAACAAAAGAAACTTCAGTAATATAAGAAAAGAGGATATGTGTTTGTGTATTTTCAGAACTTCTTCACTCATTGTGAAATAGGACATTCAGCATTATTTTCAATTTAGGCCTAAACATATGATAAACTGAATGACTTGAAATATTAGAACAGGTTTTTTGATCTTTGGGTTTGTTTGTTTGGTTTTTTTTTTTTTAAAAACAAAAGTTCAGTACTTAAGTAACTAACTGCTTCATTCTCAAATAAAAGCACTAAGTTTTCTTTTAATAATTAGAGCTAAGACAAAAACATAAGGCATTTTACCCCCCTTGGACAGTTTCAGTTTGACATTCTGTGTTGAGTAAAACTGCTTATAACGTTTATTTAGGTCACAGTGTTCCATCATACGTCAAAATGCACAGCTAGTGTTAAATCTAAGTATTTATGTAATGCTTCATGTCATGGATACCCAGAAACGATACAACAATTGAAGACACATATATACATTTACAAAACCACTAGAAATATTCGTAGTGAAGAAGTTCACCTGTTCCAGAATGCCAAGGAAAAGAGACCAAAGAAGGAACCATCAGATTGTCAATGTTTTTTTTCACATGTGGTCAAAAAACAGTAAAGGAAAATGGAAAACACTGTATTTCACAGGATTACTTGTGTGAGATGAGTTGTTTCTTTACGTAAAGGACTGAACAAGTAATCCTGTATTACTGTTTAACACTGTCATTTAAATATTGACTCTTTCAGTATTCAAAGGCTATCTTCTCAGAGGACAAGAGTATTTTATTTTTAGTGCAATACAACCCTGCAACTTTTCTTCAAAAAAATCGACAAGCGCCTAGTGCAAAATCTCTCTGCACTACCAGCAGGTCACAACTATCTAAACCTAAATCCTTCAGTTCATTTGGGATGTATAGAGTACCCGCTCTGTATTAACAGCAATACATGTTTATTTGAAGACAATTAAAGCCTGTGCATAAATAGTCTAAGATATTTTAAACCACAATACTGCTAAATTAATTGTGCTCAAGAAGCTATCGGTCTGCAAGATACGCTAACAAGAAGCGTACGGCCAAACGACGTTAATAAAGATAATGATAAAGAACTCTAACGACTGTGTTTTGTACGGGGTGCTTAACCTCCCTCCTCCCACGCCTGCCCGCGAGCCAGGCGCCGGCGGCCGGGCTCCCTCCGGCCGGTGACGGGGGCGCTGCCGGCGGGGGCACGGCCGGCCGGGCCGCCCCCCCCCGGGCCGCCCGCAGCGCGCCCTCCGGCGGGCGGGCCCCGCGCAGCTCCGCGCCCTGCCCGCGCCCGCGGCCACCTCCACCGGGCAGGCTGCCCTCCGGGGACCGGGGTGCGGTGAACTAGAGCAAGGTAAGAAGTCATTAATGCATTCCGACAGAGAAAAAGAGCCGCTGACGCGCGAGTACAGTAGAAAATGCCGCCATCGCTCGGATCCGACACAGAATGCCTAAAGTGGATTCTGGACGTTTGCTGGATATTTTTAGTTTGGTCTTAAAGCGAACAGCATCCCTCCTCTGCAGTTCAACTGGCAAAATTAAAATCAAGACAGTATTTTCACTCTATGGCTTTCTTCCCAAGTTTATTATTTAAACATGAGACTGTCTTATAAATAAGAAAAGGGATGTGCAGTTCCACAAAAAGAAGGAAAGAAATCTTAGTTTTATAGCAAATAGTTTCCAAATTGCATCAATAAATATATATGTATTTTCAATTGAAAAATGCTTCGGATGCATTAAAGATAAGTAGATTCAAAACAAGGCAAATTCTTCCCTCCTGGAAATAAAGCATTCATCTTTAAGTTTCATAATAAATCATTCACACCATCAAAAGATCCATAAAAATTCAGACTTCTCCCAACCTAGGTAACATTTATTCAACATTCTGTGATATATATATATATCTCTCTAAAAATGCATCACACATACACATGTATGTGTGTATATGTGTACACACACACACACACCTTCCCAATTTATAAAATAAAATCTAGTTCAATTATTTTTTGTTAAAAATAACGAACACAGACTTGGAAACACCAAATATGCAAAATAAGTTTTGGAGAGAAAGATTTCTGAATCTCTGTCTCAAGAGTAACTTCACACACATATCCCTTTAATTTTAAAGGGGCTTTCCAGTACTTAGCGTTCTCATTATATCCTTCATACTGTGTGTTAATTTCACTGAAAAAAGCATTTTTGACACAACACTGAATATATTCTGTTTACTATTCTGAGGATTACCAAATTATATATGTTTTATTACTCTGAAACCTAAACAGTTGATGTAGTCCTAAAATGACTAAATGCCCGAGGGCACTGTTAAACCCAAACCTGCCACTAACAATTGCTTCCATCAACATGATGTCAGGAGGCATTTCCAGCCCTGCATCTCAGTGCAAGTCTCCTGTGTATTTAATTCTACCGCTGAAGAAAATGAAAGCCAAGTGTAATAAATGGATTACATGATGATTAATGCTGATTAATGGAGAATGACGACATTTTACATGCAGCATTCAGTAAATTCAAAGTGTTGTTCAAAGGGATCTTTAAACAGTAGGCATGATAATTCATTACTTCTGCCACAATCACCAAGAGCTCCAATAATCGAGTAGGGCATGGAACAAAATACACGCTATCTAATCAGAAATTTAAGGTACAGTTACATTAGACATAATGGCAATCATTCATTAAAGGCAGCTTACATTTCCAGGAAAGTCCTTTTATAGACCCACCTTACATCCAAACATTAAAGATATTGTGTTGTTGGTACATGCTACTTTACAGTGGCATAGCATCGGAGAAAAACAATCCAAGTTTTTTATGCTAGGAGACATTTTTTCAGACCCTGTGCACTTCAATCGATCCGTGACTGAGATTCCAGAAAAATGCCTCTGTAAGCGCTGCTTGCTGCCTGTCTTTGACATTTAATCTAGGTCCATAGTGTTCAAAAATAAGCCTTTATAGAAATAGGCTGAATCCTTCAGGAAAAATTTTGCTTCACGTTAGAAACCAGATCTTAAAAAAAGCAAAGAAAAAAATCCTTGTCCATTTTTTAAATTTTCGAGTCAGCTTTGTATTTAATTACATTAGCATCAGCTTGAAGTGACAACTGTCTCACGGCCCAAAGTAATACTCGGATCCTCTCAGCCAGAACGCAGGGTTAGATCCACCAAGGCAGCTCCACCTGCTGCAGTGCAAGGTCTGCTATCTCCTCCATGAAAACAGAAGCAACTCTAGCAGAGCCACTATGCTCAGTGTGTGCTGGTTGCTTAGGGGAGGGGCAAGATGTTGCAGCAAGGGACTCATTACACGGCCCGATAGAGATAAACCCAACGCTTCCTGCAAGGTGCTTTCGCACTGCACCAATGAGCATGTGAAAACCCATTTTAAAATCAGCTGTGCATAACTATAAACCCAGGGAAGTTGTAAGCTTAACAGCAGGGAATTTGCTGATCTGCAGTTTACGCTAGCTTTTTCAAGGAAGTGTCAGCAGACCACAAAATGAATGGCTATGGGATATTTAATCCTCATTTTCAAACATTAAAAATTCAAGGTTATTTGACACGTTAAAAAAAAATGTTCTTTAACTGCTGAGTAAAACTCCTAATGGTTTACCAAAAGCAACAAAGAAACAGCTACAGAAATACATTAATGTTCTCCAACTTCAACACACAATGAAATCAGAAGCTGCTATTTTTTCCCCAGTTTTCTCTAGGAAATCATGAATAATCTGGACTATGCATCAATTTGATTATGAGGAGCTCTCAGTAAAACAATCCAAGCAACTGTATATGTGAACACTTAAAAAAAATAGTTTGAAGAAAAAAGCTTTTTTCCTTAGAACTGAAGTAAATATGGTCATGGTCTCCTTAAGATTTGTTGTTCTTTGTTGTGTGCTAACAAGCCTAAGAGACAAAATTCTTTTAAAAGGTTTGTTTGGGGTTTTTGTTGTTTTTTAAATCAAGCCCTGTAAGGATTCAAACTTTATTTCCTTTTTTAATAGGACAGGGGTCCCTGCAGGATTTTAATGTTTTTATATATTGTAACAAATTGCATTACAGAATTTGATCAAAAACACATCCTCTGTGATTTCTCTGCTCTTGTACCATAAGCTAACAAACCTTTGCAAAAAGCTTCGATGAAATAATGTTAGCCATCACTTCTATTTCTAATTGTACTGAACAGTATTGTAAAAAAGCATTTAAAGACTTCCAGAGAAGTCTTGTTAGATCCTCCCTCTTCAGGACATGACTGTTCACCTAAGTTTACCCCTGTAGCAGCCTTCTGTCATCTCCGTTACTTCATTTGGTTTACCTGATAAGCACCCCTTGAGGTAGAAAGTTAAACTGGCATCCACACTTACAGCTCAGAAATGAGTAACTTTATGAATTACACTGAGACAGTCATCTTTATATAAACATGCAGATTGACGAAACCAAAACTAAGGCAAGATGTCTGGAGAAAAGTGTGTAACTCAGCCCACAGTAAACCTCAAAATAAACTTCATTTGCATGAGGACCTCTTTCTTAGTAGAATATCCAAGGACTACAGATGACAGCATTTCTATACTAATAAGCATAGTTTTCTTTCCACCATGTGCTATGACCTACAATTTTTCACCAAATAGCCTTAGACATAGTTTCCCACAATAGGTCATCTTCTGCATGCAAGTAGAACAATAGGGGCAGGACCAAAGAAAAATCTCTAACGCTCTGCTTAATCATCATGGAAAAAGAAACAAAGACTATAAAAAACAACAACAACAACAACAACAAATACACCTTCTTTGTTTAGCTAAGTTAGGTTAAGTTTTTCTTGCAAGGATGTTCAAATCCAAGGGTAGCCCTAAGTATAAGAGAATGATGGAAGAACCTAAAAACCCCTTTATTTTCCTTTCAGCTGGCTGGGGGTCACAGTACCTTGTCTAAAGAAATAGGGCAGAGCAAAACTGAACACATACTCAAACACCACACGTGAAAAAGGAAAAAATGCACAAGGGGAAGGAAAACAGTCACAGAGTACTATCTCTTGCCAAGCACAAGAATGTTCCTATCCCACAAAACAACCTTTTCTATACACCACAGATCAACGATCCATCTTACTTCCACACCTCTAATCACATTGTAATAACATAATTTCTCACTAAAATAATACAGTCAAATGCATGGCAATTTCATGACAACAAATAAAGTCAAAGAGCCAAAAGCAGTTCCTGTATGTTGCAGAAATAGCTTTTTGCAACGCAGAAAATATAAGCTCTAATATGCCATAGGCATAGAAGAATCAATAAGAGGAAGATATAGTCTACACATCTACAAAGGATTCCATCAGTAAGATACAATAAAGAAGAGAAAGCTTAAGTAACTTCGGGCAATTACATCTACATTGTTGATGAAGACTACATAAAACATCTGAATCTTTCAGCCATATATTTGCAGCTGTAAACAACTAAATTGGTTACATTGCAAAATTGGCTTGATCTTTATACAAAGATGCAACTTTTTACACATCTTGCTGCCTACAAGCTTAAAAATATAATATTTAAGCTTGTAAAATTAAAACATTCTTACATATTTTGCTAAATCCAGAGATTTAACCGTAATGAAGGTTTTACTTGTTCAAAACAATTATTTGTACTCAAAGGCTTAAGTACACAGTTGTGACCATAAAGCTTTCTGAAATATCAGCATATAGTATACTATCATATAAACATATGGAACAGAGAATATTTGGAAATCTGCTTTTGAGCTCTAAAGAGACATATCCCCGCTTATTTAACTATTGCTCTGATTCAAATTGAAGGTTGGATTAACATTTCAAAACACAAAAACCAGTTTATTAACACATTGACTAAGCTGTTGATAAGAAGAATATGGCCTTACCTCCTTAACTATCTATCAATACTCCCTCCCAGTTTATCAGTCTGTATTTTCTGTTATCACATACAAGCTTGAGCTCCTACAGTCAGAGCCCACTGTTTCCATGCTGATTATACAAAGCAACAATTTTTAAACTGGGAGACTGCAAGATATACACACTGCCAGGACTTCATCCAATGCTGCCACGTAGATAGTCAAGAACACATCAGCATTCACTGAACATAGAAAAACAAAAACCTAAATTTTCTTCTTGCACAGGATGTTTCTACCTGACATTATACAAATGTTAAAATGACAGTTTTAAATAGAACAATTTAAAGAAACCAATTCAAAACTTTTAAAAATTCATGTTTACTCAAAAGCGTTACCAGTAAAAGTGACTGGTTTCATCCTTATGAAAACAGTACATAAAATGAATTGCCTTTATTTCAAGTTTTGTTTGAATGTTTACTTGGCAATAACCCATCTATGCATGGCTCCCATGTGCACAATAAAAATATCAACATCATTAAGATCTTCAATTAGCGAGCAAGACTAATTTTGTTATTATCATAAAATAAGAAAGCTCCTACTTTCAAGTCTCCCCAAGCAGTATGAATATCGGATAGAGAGAAACAAGAGTTATGCAGCATCAAAAAACCACACTACAACACTTTCAGAAACTTAATGCTTCTGTTTAGCATTTGCCAACTATTCTTGATTGAACACACATAGTACCCGTTTTATCGATCTGTATGTTCCACCCATATCCTCAATACTACACAGGTTAGGAAACAGCAATCTCATGAGCAGCAAGACCTGGAGCTTTTAATGAAATAAGTAAGCAAAGGTCTAACTTGACAAACGTACCAACTGTTCAGACTGCCAAACTGAAGGGGAAAAGGCTATACTAACCTTCATATTTCCTCAGACAGAATGTGTCCCTTAAGTACCACTGCAGGCACCTGTCAAGCTGGTGGGACTCTGGTTTAGGTCCCTTTTCCCTAGAAGCCTGAACTGGGATACTTCCAGGATACTTAATACAATCCAATTGAAAAAAGAAAAAAGAAAAAGATGCTTTTCAGCATCAGAATTATTTAAATCTAATAAACTTATTTTAACCTCTGCTCTGCATAATCTTAGTCTGTATGGTCTTGAAAGAATACACAGAATTCCAAAATTAGTCTCTGTAAAGAAGCTTGGATACTGGTTTAAGATTACCTCATACTAACAGAGAGCTCTAACAAAATGGCTGTAACAATTCCTTACTCAAGGAGTAGTAATTTTATAAGCATTTTCTATAAGGTAAATGAAATTTGAACACTAGTTTCGTAACAACCGATGTCTGGTGCAAACTGCATCCATCAGCATCCATGAAGCTCTCTTTGGCTTTGCAGTTCTTGCTCCCTGAAGTATCAGATGACCATCCAAGTCAATTTTGAGAAAGCAGCCAAAAAATGTACTGCTTCTTCCTGCGTGCTCCTAAATTGCCAGAAAAATCATTTGCACAGTACTTTCAGGAAAACAGGTTTATTTACTGAAAACACTATGAACTGAAAATTTCCCTTCTAAAAGGTATCTTATATCCTAGAAGCACCTTTTTGTGAGCTTGGCAGGTAAACATGTTTGCAGGAGTTAAACCGGCAGCCACTGTTGTACCTCCAGTTCAGAATGCTGATGTGCATCTGCCCTTCTTAAGAAGCTTAATACTCTCATACACAAAATTTGCAGTACCCACTCAATCTGACCCACATGTGCTGAAAATAATCATCATCAAACTCTCAAAAACTGAGAGAATCCTTTCTATTGTTTTGACATCAACAACAGAAAACTATTTTCTGGGACAATTAGCATATTGTAAATACAGCTGTCTGCGTCTTAAGTTTCCAAAATCTTGAAGAATACCACAGCTCCATTAACTTCAGAAGGAAGGTGAAATGTTACTTTGGAAAGAGGAATTTGATTAACAGTTGCATTTTTCAAAACTTGCCCCACAATGGCATTTAAGCCCAGAACAGGTCCTATGAATAGAAACTTTTCAGTGGGTGTTTGTGATTTTTCTCCCAGTTTATTCCAAGTCTTAAATTGCTAAGTATAAGACAGATCTGGGACATCACTCCGATGAGGTCCTTTACAAGCCTTGATAAGTCAAGCCAAAAACCAGACAAGAATACTTTCCTTCCCAGCTGAGTGACCATCATTATGGGCGCTTTTATAAACTTGCTTTTGGAGTTCTCCTCAGTCCAAAATAGAGAAGGAAAATATAATGCCATATCTCAGCAAAAGAACCCAGAGGTGTCTGTGTTATGATGCCCTCTATATGCAAAAATAATCAGGCTTCAAAACACAAGCTGCAAAATAATGACAGACTGAAGAGCGTTCAGAAGCAAAACTTCACAAGAAACAGACCCTCCTGACAATTACCACTGGATAGAGGTCCTATGTATTTGAAGTGTGATTTCAAAGATACTTAATCGTATCATTCATCTGTTAGTCCCTGCCTCTTAGTAATTATAACACTATAGGTTAATTTCAGCCAAATTGACTGGAGAGAGAGGTCTCTGAGGATACCAATCATTTGCAAGTTTCTTAGAAGTAGGTAGCAGGCAAGGGAATAAATATCAAAAAATTCCCACCAACGGAAGGGTAAGTGGGGAGGAGGTAAGGCTGCCTAAGCAACAACAGGCAGAATTTATATAACGAGAAAGATACCAAGAATATCAAAGGGGGGAAAAGTGTTGTAAAATGCTATATAGTAGCTTATATTAAAATGGTAGCACACCTTGACAAAAAGTTACAGGAAGTCATGCTTTGTAAGGCAGGTATGAGGCCATTTCATGGTTTGGAATTAAAAAGGCCCAGAGTGGAATCTCCTCCCCTTCTTCTGATGTTTTGAAAGTATTTTAGCACTACTGGAGCATGCCTTCACATCTTTAGTTTCCACACAAAAAGTTCCTGAGGAGGTTACAGAATTGGCTAGTATGACTACTATGAAATCCAAAATCCAACGTCACTTTTTCCTAGCTGGAAATCACCAAAATCAGAGAACATCTTCAAAACAGACTAGGAAAAGACTGAAAATAAAAGGCTCCTTTTGCAAGACTTCAAGTTTGATCCAACAAAGAGGATGTAAATGCAGCAGATAGACTGAAGCCTACCTGACCTCCTCTGTTAAATTCACTGCAGAAAATTCATTTCATTATATTGGTAACTTCTCTGTGAGGACAAAAAAGAAACGAGTGACTGTATTCTGAATAGACTGTACTGTGATTAGAATACAACTCAACTAGGAAATCCCTAAAATCAAAAAGTACTACATTACTTCAAACATATTTAACGTGTCTAGAAACAGTCTGTGGTAGGTTGACCCTGGATGGCAGGTAAGCGCCCACCCAGTCGCTCACTCACTCCCCCACCCAGAGGGACAAGGAAGAGAATCAGAAAGGTAAAAGCGAGGGGAGAAACCTCATAGGTCGAGATAAATAAGTGAAGGGAAAAAAAAACAACCACACATACAAGTGATGCAAGCCAAATCACTCACCACCTCCCACCAGCAGACCGATGGCCAACCAGAGCAACAGCTACTTCGGAAAGACTTCCCCCCAGTTTTATTGCTGAGTACAATGCTAAAAAAGATGGAGTATCTTTTCGGTCAGTTTGGGTCAGATGCTCCAGCTGTGTCTCCTCACAACCTCTTGCCCACCCCC
The DNA here is from genome assembly GCF_018139145.2 of Gymnogyps californianus. Lineage (NCBI taxonomy): Eukaryota > Metazoa > Chordata > Aves > Accipitriformes > Cathartidae > Gymnogyps > Gymnogyps californianus. The sequence goes on from NC_059480.1 coordinate 14,812,027, forward strand.
AGCCTACTTGCTAGGGCAGTAGAGCGAGAAACAGAGGCAGCCTTGACAGTGCTAGCACTATTCAGCAATAACTAAAACATTGGTGTGTTAATCAACAGTTTGTCACAATCTAAAACACAGCACCATATGGGCTGCTGTGAAGAAAATTAACTCCATCCCAGACAAAACCAGTACCAGTCTGACCTGAAAAGTCCTTTAAAATTAAGAACTGTGACATCTTTGCATACAAAAAACATTGCTGAAATCACTCTTAGCATGAAAGTATGTGATTATTCTAAAGTTGCCTTTGATGTGTTGCTCCCATCTGTCCACAGAAGAGAAAAAAGTATATGTATTTAGCCCTAGATAGCTCCATCCAACCCTCAAAAAGATTTCTGGTGAACAACAGACACTGAATCCCAAAGATAAAACCGATAAAATATAAAAGCCCAATAAGTAACAGACCTTCTGAAACACCCGAAAGCTTTACAGCCTTGTCTCATCCCTTCCCCACATCCTCAATGAAGCTTCCACCCAGTTTGTATTTGAAGTTGATAAGACTCTAAACTCAAGTGATAAAGATTAACAGCCAAGCAAGGTTATACTTTCAAGGCTATACTCAGTAGGAAAGATTGAATCCAGCAGGGTGTCATTAGCTGGGACTGCTCTCCCCAGTGTAAAGACCAGGCTGGAGCAACGATCTAATTTATCACTCTGGATTATTCCCTGTCAGACCCAGGCTGACTAGGCTAAGCATGTCCTCCAAAACATCATTTTCCTTAAGCATCTACTGGGCTGAGACAGAAGGCTAGTTTGATTCAGACTGTCACACAGGAACTTATTGGCGGGGGGGGGAAGACAATGGGAGGAAAGAAAGACAACGTCTTCGAGGTTTATTCCAGAATGGATAATATATGAAGATCCTTCAGCTATTGAAGGATTGCTCAGAATCTGAGTCATCTCATCCTATCTTTTTGAAAGAGCTCCTTTTGGAGCAGCAGTTTTCAGTAGCGGAATACCTTTTAAATGGTCCATGCAATGTAGCCAACAAAAGTAGCTCTGCTGCTGAGTAACTCTCAAAGTATCAATCAAGCATCTGTGCCTCCACTGGAAAAATAAGGGCACACAGGTAAAAAACAAGTGAAAATGAGGGAGAAGAAATATACTAATAGCACATGCCTTTTATCTGGTGAAGCCTCATATTACTCCAGATCCATTTCAATAGCCCTTCATGCTTCCTTAACACAACATCAAGAAAAGACTGCAATTTGACACATTTCTGCTCTACTACTTTGATGTAGCACCAATAGAGTAAAGGCTAAGAGCGTCTCATAGCCAGTGGAGATGAAGCACTTCCACAATACTAATAACTGTGTTTCTTTTTTCCTCCACTGCAGACAGTGAGAAGGCTGTTCCCAGAGACAAACACAAATCAATCCTCCAGTCCCACTGCTTTAAAAACAGTGAAAACACATCATGTCTCAATTATAAAATAGTTTACTGAGAGCAGGACAGAATCTAGGCAGCTATACTATTCTGTTGATGCTCAAGTATCTGCCATACATTTCTGAGTACACAGCACTGTCGCTAGGTTCTGTAAGAAACAACTGTTTTTAAAAAGACTTTTTCATACAACAAAGTTGGTACAGTGTTTAAAGGGGAAATTCTCATACTATATTTCTTCTGTCATTCTAATAGATTTGAACATTTCAAAAACAGAGATGACTCCTTCCTCTAAAAGGGAAAAGATCCATAATGCTACTATTCGACTCCAATGGATAAAAGAATTTGCTAGCCTACAGTTTTAATTCATTGGAACACCATCACTTTCTCCATCTTAAAAGGCAAATTCTCTTACAGGAGAGGACTAAGATTGCCATCTCAATCCAGATGGAAAGATACTGGCGATTTACACTTTGTTATTAACTGAGAACAGATAAGGCAGACTGTTATTGCCTGCAGGCCACTGACCCTCCTGCCATTTTCTGGGAAACTAAAAGGTAAAGGGGAGAGTTGCAAGAAGGCACAAAACTGAGAGACAGGCAGAGACGAAGGCTTTGAAAAGCTTCTGACAGAGCCTCTTGAAGCTTTCTCATCTAGAAGTTAAGGACCCACAGTCAGGACAGATAGACTGTTACATGGGTTGAAAATTTGCTGGACCACCAGGCTCAAAAAGTGACTGACAGCATGATACCTGGCTAGCAGCTGTAACAAGCAGAGCACCCCGAGGGCAGATACTGGAGCCCATATTGCTCAACATTTTCACTAGCTGGTGGCATGATGACACACAGCACACCCCAATGAAACTGACAGGCGACACTCCGCTAGCTAAAGTGGCTAATACAAGAAATTGCAGGACCTTAACACAGACCTCTGACCTGGAGGATTGGGTCAGAAGGCAGTTCATGAAGCTTAACAAGGAGATGTGCCAAGTTCTGCAGCAAGGATAGAACAAATCCATGCACTGGTACTGGGAATAACAGCTGTACCGAGAAGCATCCAATAGTTACGGGGGACAGCAGGCTGAGTAAGAGACAGTGCAAGCTATAAGCAGTTTAGGGCAGAGCCAATATTGCTAAAAAGTGAGTATCAATTCTCTCTAGTTTTTAAAAAGTATTTTTCCAAGTATTTCTGCTGCTGTTAGCACATTCATTCTCTTATGCAGTGCTCATTAATATGGTAGCCAGTGCAGTAACACTCTCAGAGCTTGCAAATAAGGAGGAAATAAGTAATTAACAAGCTGAGAAAAAGAGTTGGGGGGTGGAGGCGGTGTTATGCCTTTTAAAAACCGAAAACACAAGTTACAACTTAATCACCATGACAGAACAGCTTAAGTGAGAAGTGTGAGGACTGTTACTTGAACTGAACTTGAGCTCCACAAAGGAATCTCAAATTACATTTTCTTCTAGCAGGCTGAATTATCTTAATGCTTGCTAACACAAATTAAAACATTTATTCTCACAGTAAAAATCGCTGTCAAACTGAAGCCAAACTTTGCCAAGAATTCAAACAGTGATGCTTCACATACTTTATTATTACCAAGTGCAATTACCCTGACCACAAGCTTACTCCAGTCTACCTTGGTTATATTTCACTTACTAATGCTTTCAAATCCTCTTTCTCCCCTCCTCCAAAACTTCATCGTTTGAAAAAAGGTACAAGGAACACCCCTTTACTATAGCAAAAACATAACAGTAGGTACTTTGACCGGCAATGAGGTCTGAACCTGCTGAAAGCAGTCTTCAGAAACAGGTAACAAATATTTGTTTACTATTAACTCACAACTATTAAAGCATATGAACATTAAATCATAGTTTTTAAGCTTACTAAAACATTTGCAACATTAGCAGCTTAAATCAAACTTTGGTCTAGATGCGTATCCACAGTTTATGAAGCAAACTTTCAAAATATTGATCCTAGACTCAATCCTACTTATCGACCCTAGAGCCTCTGCATATTAAAACACGTTTCTAAACCACAGTACTTCAGCAGGAATCTAGGGCAACACACACACCAGTCCTTAAGAAACACAAGCAGTTGTTGGCAAACTAATTGCACAACTCTTCAAAACAGTATTTCTTCTTAATATGTTTTAGCAAGATGCAGTACCTTGCTACAGAAAATAGTGCCCTACTTCAGCTTTGAAATTACTTCAGAGTTAGGACCCAAATATCTGAGTGGATGTGACAGCATGTTATAGCAAATGTAAGTCATTCTCCCCTTCCCACTCCCCTCTGGTGCCTTTAAAACACCTAGAAGATCATACCTTAACTAAAAAGATAGAGGAGTTTTTAAACCACCAAGTGGAGGAAAGGTATTAGCTCAGAAGAATAGAGTTCCAATTTTCAAAAAAGAAACTTGGAGAAAACCAGAAAGTATTACTTCTCTATAATTTTGAGGTGTTCACAAATCTTGCCTACTGAAAACATTTCTGATCATCTCATCTGAGAAAAGTAGCAACAAAAATCGAAGAAGTACAGAGAGTAACAGCAAGGATAAAAGATACTCAGTGGCTTCCATTTGAGAAGATTAAACTGACAAAGCTCTGCACCTTATAAAGCAAGCAGCTGAGTATGGGAACATGACATGAGATCTTTAAAAAGATGAACAGCATACGAAAAGCATATAAAAAGCAATTACTAACTATTTAAGACAACACAGGCATTAGCAGACAATTAAATTATCCAGCAGATGTTTTAAAGCAAACAAAAGAAACTACTGTAGAACTTATTATCAAAGACATCAAATGTTCAAAAAGGAACTACAAAATAGTAAATCAAATGTAGACCAAGGTCTAATAAAAATGTACTAGTGTAAACACTATCTCAGGAAATCCTTACGATGCTGCCTGCTGGAGTGGGACAGCAACTGAAGTGGGCACTTGGCCTTTACTTACAATGTTTTTCTTAAGACGAATTGCCAGTCACGCTCAGAAACAGAGTTGTAGGCTACATGAAATTTTTGGTCTCATCCTACACATTTTCCCCGTACATTATACTCTCCTCAGTTTCTGTGAGCCAACTGTTTAGAAGAAATGAAGAATTGTGCATCATTGTTATTTTGTCAGAAGAATTCCTTTTTAGTCATTAACCAGAGGTTGTATATAGCTGAAGGTGACTTCAGGTAGTACATAAGAATCATGTCTCACACTAACCTAACAGAGAAGGTATTTTTGATAGGAGTACAGGCACTTTAAAGTACTTAGGAAGCAGAAGAGCACTTATCTTGCTCTCTCCCCACAGCATCACAATCTGATCCATCAATAAAGCAGTCAGATCACAACAAAGCAAACTTCAGTTCCTTTCACTTCAGTTCTTATGCCACTTCCACCACTGAGAAGAGGCTGTGTGAGGCAATCAAGGAACTCAAAGATAGTATCCTTATTACAGGTAAGAGGTTTTTTTTTAAAAATTAATTAAAAAAAAAAAACTTTCAAGAGCAACTCTGAACCTAGAAAATTCATGTCCAGTAGAGTCCTATAATTTTCTTTTCAAACTGTATTTCCAACTCTAGTCAAAGTGGTCTTATTAATGCTTGGCACTTGAGCAAAAGCATGAAAGCCAAGAGGTAAGAAGGACTTCTGTCATCTATACCAGTGCTAAGACAGTAGTAACTCTTAGAAAAAAAGTAGTTTGTTTGAAGCATATTTTAAACCTGTACAAACTATCTGTTGTGAAATCAGGTAAGACTTCATTTCTGCAAATTCTGTTACACATTGTCCAAAACTAACACAAGGTACAACTGAACTAAACCAACAGGAAGCAGTAAAGAGGAGGAAAAGCGTTGCTGCACATGAGAGAGATGGGACATATCAGTGGTTTCTGGAGAACAGTCCAACACGAAGAAAGCAGAAAGGGTTAACAAAGACATAATTATTGCTACATACATTATGGGCAACAGCATACTCAGCCCCTTTAGCAACATCAAATCAGCTGGAGAGTAGGAAGTTCAAGATGGGAGAGACCCTTGCCAATTGAACTCTCACTTAACTCTTGGTTCGCGGTATTTGACAGTGCTTCATTTTTAAAGAGTATTTGTACTCTAAAGGATTCAATTTGCATCACCTACTACTGGCAGAACATCAGAGACTCAGATCAACTCAAGGCTTCCACTGGGACTCTTGAGTGTTCATTAAAGAGATGCTAATACAATGACAAACAGGAACAACAAAAAGGGAAAAGGGAAAGAAAATTACAAAAGGTTTAACACACTTGTGCACTGTAGTCTCTACATAAGCCATACAATACAAAAGGCAGGTCAGAAAGTTTTCACATTTCCAGTATCTTTATTTGATGTCATAAGGGAAGTCATCATACAGAGCTGAGGACGCTTTCATAGTACTTGGGTTGCTGAGGACACACAAGTTTAAATTAAGAAAGGAAAAGGATACGAACAGTACTTGCCAAAGTTTGCAAGAGCCCTTTAAAACATCTCACAGGAAAAAAAACAGAAATCACCAAAAAAAAAAATGGTTTAGTGTTGCCAGTTCTCATATTACAGGAAATCATTACCTAGGCTAATGAGGGCTGGGATAATCCAATTTTAACAAAAATTATCACATGCATATTTTTAATAGTGGATGTGAAAGGATATTAACTGTATAAAGGAATTCCCAAAATAATACAGGAATAAAAAAAATACAATAATATCAACCAGGATTTTCCAGCTTTATGATCAGCAAACCAACAACTTAATTCTAGCTCTGTAGCCTGTAAGCTAATACTACAATTCTGTGATCTTCTCTACCTTTCAAAAGGACCTCCTCACATATTTCAAATCTCGGAGGGCTGAGAAAGTCTCGCCAAGTTCTCGAAAGTGCAGATACCCGCATTGTCTTGCTTTTGTTAATCTGAGAAAAACACTTTATACACAGTAGAGGGCAGCATTTCTCCATTTCCACTCGAAAGCATTTCTCTGATCGCTAACAGCAACATTTAAAGATAAGGATGTAAAACACTAGTGTCTATAGTAAATTATATCCCTTTTTCCAAAGTCTTCATTTTACAGAAATACACTTCACAGCCTACAAAGACAAACCAAAAAATCCACTGATATCCAAGCATCAGAATTGAAGCAAAGACAAAACTAGAGAAAATACAAGTTTTTCGTTTCCTTCATTATAGTCACAATCTGCTACCAAAGTTGTTCCAACATGCTGTTTATAAATTGCAGTGCACTGGTGAAGTGATGCACAAAAACTCATTTTGATTTTATTCTCTGAATGAATACATGAAGAAACATTTTAATTAATGGGAAGAAAAGTAAAGGTTTTTAGATTGCTAGTGAGTACTTCGGAAATTGAAACAATCCTATTTTGAAATTAACTCGCCTGTTTAACATTATCAGATATGTACTTTTATAATCCTTTTGACAGGAGAGTTACATTAGAATAAGCTACAAACAGTGCTTACATGATTTTAGATGACTAACAAACCTCATTTTTGGATCCAACCCAATCCGATGCTTTTCCTTCAAAATTATGCGAAGTGAGATAGATTTTTCTGCTAGTTCTCTCAAACAACCTAAACCCTTAATAAACAACTTAATAGGATCTTTAAAGTCATCCAGCTACATCATAATGAGCTCATGTTATCTACATTATTATTATAAAAGGCTTTTATTGAACCAATTACTTTAGCAGCAAGGAACCTTTTCATTTCCAGCTTAAATTTATTTTGGCTTAACTCTTATTGTTCCCATTTCAACATCTTCTCATTTGAAAAGTCACCACCATCTTCCGATTTTGGAAACATATTCCCTACCTCGTTATGACAAGTTCTTCCAGCTTTTTTTTTTCCCCTCCTCCCCAGACAGCACTTCCCTCACCACTCTAATAGTACTTCCAGCTGTGTATGTACAATTTGGAGTGGCACTTGTATAACACTGTATGAAACAGTGTTAACATTGTCACAATCAATCAAAATAAGCTCAGGAATGGAGCTATAAAGACCGTGCTGCTTCTAGCCCAACCTCCAACTTCTCTCCAGTCACCTGAATTCCAGTTACTTGCATGAAACCAGCTGTATACATCCGATCCTGTAAACAACCTGTTAGGAAGTGAGGGAATGGAAAAATTGATGCATTTCTCACCATACAAGAGATAATCCTTATTTCCAGGAAATTTTCTACAAACAGCTTTTAAGATGCATTTATTAATAATGGGTCACTAAGTTAACCACTCCTCCTCAACTAGAATTTCAATAAAAAAAACTCCAGTGGCTAGTAAAGTATTCCCTAGCCATTTTCTTAGACTGAAGGAAGATGAAAGCAGCAGGTAAAAGAGTTTCATGTAATAAAATAGTTCTACTTTTGCCTTCTTGAGTTAGAGTTAAGTTATTATCGATCTTAATTACAAATAGCAGCAGAAAGGCGGTTTGGTTTTGTAGGGGTTTTTTGTGGGTTGTTTGTTTTGGGTTTTGGTTTTTTTTTTTTTTTTTATAAACTGCAACAGCATCAACACTCTAGACTGCAGGATTATAACAGACATTTCTTTTTCGTTGTTGTTGTTTGTTGGGTTTTTTTGAGGATTTACCTGATTTAACTACTATTGCACTTTTCTAAACTAAAGCTAAAGCAATCAAAGTAGATTTTCAGACTCAGTCATGTAATAGTTGCATTTTACCACATGTGAATGAAATCTTTTTTTTCCGAACAGAAAAATGACAAATTGAAGAATAAGAAAGACGTCTCCTTCTGGGTAAAACATTTACAAAAAGATACAGGAATATACTATGATTCAAACACGCACAATTTTGAATTACCATATATTTTCAGAGAAATAATGAGTGTACAAAAGTGAAAGGCCATCTTGTAATTACAAAAGAAAAATGGACCATGTTCATCATTATAACACTCCAAGGACTTCAACAGAGTTATTACAAAGAGAAATAAAAACCAAGTGCAAGAATGCAAGAAGTGTAACTGTTCAGTTCCAGATTCACTGCTACCAAATTTGGCCAACCCACCACCCCAGCAGTTGTGAGAGCCCAAGTCAAAAGAACCTTTGTAGTCTGCTTAAGAGAAAAGCTCTGGAGCTTGAGCTTCACCACTTGCACATCATCTATCACATATGCAACATGCAAACAAAGCATTCCTCAGTGGTGGTGTCTTCAACAAGGTAATAAAGGCACCCCAAATGCAGGTGGCTAAATGCAACTATCATACTATTTTTCCAATAAGAAAGAAAGAATAGGCCACAGAGGAGTGAAAATTCACTGCAATGGAGTGCTCCATCTCAACGGCACATTTGAGAGAAACTTGAATGGTGGCTGGCACACTTGGCCTCACCAAGATAAGGAAGGAGCAAAAATGTCCTCAATATATAATATATGTGGGCACAAGTAAGCCCACTGTTAGAGTAAACACAAAGACCAAAAGAAGGAAGCAATTATTGTTCTCATGTTTTCACACAATGGAGGGGAGGGAATAATTCTTCCAGGCAATATGGGTTTGCCACTAAAACACCCTAAGGACTGTTCATTCTCTGTTGGGCATTTAGATGAGTTCAGAAAATGCTGATGATTCCTGCCCACATTGACCTTTAAGACAGCAGTCCTCAGTTACACTTTTAGTATGTATTAGAATTTCATTAAATCATGTCCTTCCCTCCTCCAAACCCAAGATGTGGCAGCGTATGGTCTTGGAAGAACCATCTCTTAAAAGAAAAAAAAAAAAACCACCACCAAAAAAACCACACAAAACTTAACAAGGTTGAATATCACTTAAACAGTGACAGTCTTCACCTGAAGATGTCTTCAATGGTTTACTTTTTTTGGTCTGGTAAATACTAGTCCTAGAAATAAGATTCAAGTAATGTTATTACCACTTATGAAAGTATGAGTAATACCCACTGACAATAAATCAGGCAATGATTAAGCCTCGAATAAAGTGTAAAAAACACACCTCACGTTAACAACACCCTGGCGCAACTTACTGCATTCACAAAAGAGAAGTGATTAAGCACAATGCCAGCTAGTAAAACCAAACTGACTAGTGGCATACCAGATAATCAGCCAGTGAGCTCAGCCATCCTGAAATCTCATTTCAAGTAAGAGAGAAAGCCTTTTGTTTTTTTGCCATCAAGAAATTAAATACCTCTGCCTACTGAAGGAATCGTGTTGGAGACCATATGTCGAACTACGAACAACTCTACGTTTATTCACCCACTGTTTTCTCCCACTGTTTTCATTACAACAGAAAACTATGCCAAAGCTGTTCACTCTGAGGGTCCAGTTTCATGAGCAGGAGCCAAACAGAGCAAACATTTTGATTTTGCTGAAGAGAGAATCACTGCTCTCCTCCCCTTCTCCTTCCAAAAGTGTTGAGCCATTAAGTCTTATCACTTTACCTGCCTTTTCACAGGCAGCTGAGTCAATTTAACTGTTCAATACTTTCCAACTCTCCATCCCAGCAGCTACCTTTTCCATGAGCTGCTTTCACTCACTAGCCAGCGAAAAGCACACCAGGTTCTACTAGGTTCCTAGTAGGTGAGCAGTGAAGAAAAGGAGGTAGAAGCACTCTCAGTAGCAGAAACCTGATAGATCAGTTCACTGTCACACATAAAGCCACAGATTGAATTCTTCTCCCATAGTAAACAAGGACAGCAAAGCAAAACTGATCAGGAATGAATGTTTCAATGCTCTACTCCCATTAATTCTACGTGGAAAATTACTCACGTTATGATCATCAGCACCTCTGAAATAAACCCACACAGTTCCAGGCAGGCAAATGGAGTTGTGAAAATGCTTTGAAAGGGTCTTATCTATAGGATTGATTTCAGAGAGTTACCCTCCTTCTTTACTGCTGTATTCAGCATCTCCAACCTAAACATACTTCACACCGTGTTCTCAGAGTCAGTCCACAAGTTGTATAATTCAACTGCTGGAAATATTGGTATTTTACAGGCATTTGTTTTATCTGCTCTTCAATCAATTCCTAACCAAACATGCCCAGAACTGGTGTAATAACCAAATATAACTCATTTGTCACTTATTTGTAGTATTAATTAGCAGCTTTTACTTTTAAAACAGCAGGGGAAAGAAGTACGAACTTAAACACAAAGACTCAAGAGCTTCACATAAGATTCATCAGCCTCATATAAGCACCTCAGGTATGTGGTAGCCAGTTTCTTCAAGCACGCAAACTCGAACAAATACAAGCTTCACTAATGTCTCTGCCTGAAAAACTACACAATTCTAATAACTTTTGGTTTATCAATGAAATGACCCTGCATACTTGCAGTCATTTAGAAAGAGCAAGCAAACAGATGTAAACAACGATTCTCTCTGGAGATGCTCTGTATATGAAGCACATGCCACAGATTTATACCTTTGTTTTGTATGTTATGTGTGTTTTGGTGAGACTAGACAATCCATGTAAGAGAGAGCCAAAGAGTACTACAGAGCAATTGCCTCTGGCCCAGGAAGTCCTTGAGTCCTAAACTATTGGGGGTTGGGAGAATACCAAACAACATGGTAAGAGAAGGATAACTCCAAATTTAAGAGAATCCCCTTAGAAAGAAGTTAAATGCAGAAAGCTTGTAATCAATACACAGTAAGAACGTAAACTTTTACTAATGATTTGCCTTAAGTTAGTCTATTTTCTCATGCTTTATTAGTACAGCTTTTTAGATTTTGCATCAGATCCCTTTATCAGTTCCACTACTGTCACACTCTGCCACCTTCAACTTCTTTGTCATTCTTGGTGTCCTCACTCATCACTTTCAAACCTATTCATCTTCAAAACTCAGACAAGCCACCTTCGGTTCCATCCATGGAATCCTAAATACAGTATTTCTTAAGCTCTTTAGCTACAACCTCTGGATTTAACCAACCTCATGCTATCTTGTGTTGCACTGGGCTTCTTTATTTGCCACATAGAGGTTAGAAGCGTGATGCCCTGCCCAAGTCCATTCTGTGTATTAAAACTTCAAACTTTTTACAGGCTTGTTCACAACCACAAATACATGCAGTTGGGACATCATTTCTCCTTGCACGACCACAAGATCAGTATTCTCTGCATGTATTCCTCATTGTTTTTGTCATGTCATGCCAAACCGACCTATGGCATACAGGACTCACACGCTTGGTCTCCTATTCCCTATGAAAGTTAGCCAATCCTTTAGTCTGCAGACAACCATCCTTGATTTTGACACTTAGCAACTATCTAGTAGGCAGCTGTTTCTTTGGCATTGCATTATACTTCAAGATTACATGCAAGAGCAATTCTATATCATCTGCTGACACTGCCATCATCAGTGATACACCATTTTTTTCACTTCCCAAAGTTTTTATGATGACTGATTCTGCACACATTTCTTCAACACTATAACCAGATGGCATATCAAAGCCAAGTGGTGTATTATTAGCACTACTCAACTGGCTCACCAAATAACTATGATTTACATGCAATCCAATCAAGTGTTTGGAAAGCAATTTGCTTTTTAGTGAGGACATGGAATGTTGGCAAAATGAAGTTCCTTGCCAAAACCCATCATGACACATCATTCACACGTGCCAACTTGGAAGGGCTGTTGTGGACTATTTAGCACTCACGGTATTTCTTAAGCTTTTAGTGTAATAATTTACCATATAACTGTGTTTCCATCTCTTCTACAATTTTAAATTCACAAAATTCTGTATTTTGTTCCTCCACTTCAAGAAAGCATCCTCCTTTGGGCCCATCAAGTAATTTCTGCATCAAGTTTATAAATAAAAGCTTAGATTTTAATTGTTTCCATTTTCACACAATTGCCTCTCTCCCATTTTATTTCCTACCAACATTGGAGTTTTTAGTTTTTATGCACACAGTACCTCCAGAAGGTTAAAACTTGCATTGTAACCTCTCCTTATGCTTTTTCAAACACTTGTTAGATCACACCTGGAATATAGGAACAAGTACAGTGGAGAGCCACCAAGATGGTCAAGTGGCTGAAGCACAATGAAGAAAGGTTCAGGGAACTGGGCTTGTTCAACCTGGAGAAAAGGCAGCTTTGCAGGAGCTAGTAGCAGCCTTCTAATGTCTAAGAGGAGGTTACCAAGAAAACAAAGCTTGGCCCTTGTTGTGCACAGCAGGAGGAGAGACAACCTTAAACTGAGAAAGGGCGAGGGGGTTTACAAAACCTAATCAAAGCCTTAAGTAACCTGGTCTGAAGTTGACGCTGACCCTGCTTTAAGCAGGTAGTTGGACAAGATCATTTCCAATGCAAGAGATTCAGTCATTCCCTTTTGCACTTGCAAAAGGTAGGTGAGGAGGCACAATTCACTTAAGTTGAGGGAAATTCGGAAAACTGACAATAACAACAATTGGACTCTCTGAACTACAGTACACTGCACAACCAAGTGAGGAAATCTGCAGGAATCACAAACTCAGTGTCATCTTTCCAACTGTGAAACTGCCTGTGTTCAGGCACCATGCAGCCTCCCACCTCGTGCAGCCACATCACTGTGCTTACCTAGAACAGAGGTGACCCAGAATTTATGAGGACTCATGACTTAAATTTAACAACTTGGAAAAAACCTCCATCTTCCTCCCTTGGTAATAGGCTGATGCATCATACATGCTTCCCCTCTCCCAAGATAATAGTTTTGGCTACTGTCAGAAACAAGGTACTGGACTAGGCCAATACTGCTCTGGTATAGTCCAAGCAGCAAGCTTCTTAGCATTTTGAAGTAAAAATGATACAAAACAATCACTCTTTTGCACTAGTCTTACTACAAATATTATTTGAAGACATTTTACGTCACTAAATTCAACTGTTTTACTGAAAGTACAGTACTGAACAAGCAAGCTAAGAATGACTGCTCAAAAATTGCTTTTCTGGAATAATTAAGGATTTTTCATATTCTGTATTTTTAAGTGCCATGAACTCATTTAAAACTGTTACTTAAATAAAAATCGTTACTGTAAGCTCAGCCCACGTGCCTGCTCTTAATAGTATCCATGGTTGCAGTGATGCAAATTTGCCTACCTACATGAAACCAAATGTGCCCACATAAGGAGAAAAAAAGAATACTGTATTAATCAGTACTCTTTGCACTAGATTAGGGCAAAGTAAACCAGTTAGACCTTAGAAGACAGGACAAAAAGTAGTTTAAGGACCTGTTCACCCATCGTGCCTAGATCTTAATTCTGAATTAAGTAAAACAGAATTATCAAAGATCAAATTATGAAAGATTTCTCAAATTCATTAGAAAACTCACTTCGCTGACCAAATTCTTCTCTTCCCTATTCAGAAATAAAGAGTAGCAATGAATTGTTTCAAATACTCCTCCACTTAAGGTGGAGAAAGGGGAAGCATTTAACACTATTACTAATCCTATCATACATTTCTTTAACGATGATTTCAAAATTGCCTTCCTTATATGCATTCATTTTCCTTTATGTTTGAGAAATAGGTTTATGCACAAAACCAAGGAATGTGTTTTTCATTAGACTACAACTTTCAATTCATCAGATGCACACATGTTCACAGGGGAGCAAACAGTTCTTTTATAAGCCCCACTTGAAATAAACAGCTTTAGTTGAAGCTACGAAGTACTACAGCAGCCTTTAGTTAAATGAGGCCAAAACTTCACATGGAACAGGCAGGAAGAATTAAGTGCTGATAAATCCAGGTGGAAATGCATGATCAGTTTAAGCCCATCTAAGACTATGCTGTGCAGAGAGAATGATCTCTTCCTCTCCTGTGCACCGTTTCTGTGAGCAGTCTTACTTGCTTAGCACTCATAGAGCTAAGCTAATCATACTAAAAACCAATACTTTTTTCCCCAGAATACGTTTTCTGTTGGCTTAACTTTCCATATAAATTGTCTTTCTGCTCTTAGACAGGTAGATATGGGAAGGTAAACAAATGCACAAAATAAAACTAAAGTTGAGCAGTTCAATTATAAAAATGACAGCACTGCCTCTCCCTTTTTTAAAAGTAGTACAACAAAATTAATGGACATAGATATAACCAAAGTCAAGGAATTAATATCCAATCCTAATCTCACTGTACAAAAGAGAATATTCCAAAAGAAATAAAGCAGAAATGCCACAAATGAATGTTATTAATCAAACGTGACTTAAAAGGGTGTGTTTCACTTCCAAAAAACCCCTGACAGTTCAGACACCAGAAAGACTCCTTTCCTGGTGAGAGACAAGGTAACTTCACCCATTCCAATCAGCCTATGCTTCCTTGTGTCAAACAGACCGATAAGCATCTTGACCTTTTTTTATAAAAGCTATCACTAAACCCACATAATATTCTCAAAGATGTTCAATTTTATTATACTTCTTGAGAAGGACGTTTGTATGAACAAGTTTTATGGTTTCAAATTATCTACAAGAATGCTAGAAGTCAAAGTAGCTTGTTAAAAAAAATTAAACCTGCAACTATTTGAACATCCAGGGAAAAGGGAGCCATACAGAACAACAGTTTACCACTTGCAGTAAAATAAAAAGCTTCCAAAAAACCAAACTCACTAAGTCAATATTTCACAAGCACACTACTAATACATTCTGTTTATGCACCAGATTTTACCTTTAGCAGTTACAAGTGGACTATATTAAAACCAATCATACATAAAACTTTATCCTAGCACAGAAGTAATGACACTAAGCTATCTGGATGTCTTCATCTCAAAGCAGCAAGATGTCAAAATAACAAAGCATCTTGAAATATATCCATCCCTAACAGGACTTCCCACATTCATCATCTTCTCTTTGATGATTATTTTAAACATGTCCTGGCAAAGGCTATGTAAAACATCATTTGGAATTCCTCATTCTGGAATAAAAACCAAACTACTATTTTAGCACATTTAAAGAGTGAATTTTTATAGAAGACAGTCTTACTGCAGAATGACAAAAAAAATTCATCATTCTACTACACTTGAGTTTTTCCATATGTGCATAATTAGCTCTTAGAAGAATTAACACCTATGATTGTTCTTAGCAACTGCTACAGAGTTTATTTTGGCAATCTGTGCAGTTAAAGTCAAAAAAATCAGCATTAGAAAATCATCAAGACATTTTCATTACAGGTAGACAAAAACTGGAAGAAAGATTCAACAAGAACTTCCAAGATTGTAGGCATTAATCAAAAGCTTTATCATCTTACCTTTGTTGTTACAATGCATAAGCAATCCATCGTTTCAGCATAGCAGGTATCTTTCCAAACATGTAAAAGGTTTATTTTCAATCACAGCTAAACACCATCTCAACAGAATGAGAAAGAGCACGCTTTATTTAATAGTCAAAACAGTAGAACGTGTGCCAGGTTTCCCTTCGGATTCATTCAGAGGTAGAAACACCATGGAGGAAAAAAAAAAGCAGACTAAAATACAAATGCTTTAAGTTTCCTGAAAGATTCTTAACCTATTTTGATTATCTATGTCTGAGAAACTTAAATTTATCCTTGAAAATATCCTACAAAAGATGTCAAATCCTATTCCATACCAGTTAAGTACCTCCTCGTATTCTATTTCATATACTCCTCTTTCAGGATTACCTAACACATGAGCATCACAGGGAATCATTTGATGAAATGCAATACAAAATTATTTTACAGCAAAAAATCTCAATTCAGCTTGTCTTAGCTGGTTACAATTCCTAAAATGAAGCGTTTGTTCAAAAATAGTTTTGGTTGCAAGCAAGTATTTCTCCTCTAACGTCATTTCAGCATTTGCAGACTGCAAAATAACCGATTTCTTAGGCAGTAATGAATGGAATATTCCATGTAGAACAGAGAGAGAAGAAAGTGGCAAGAAGAGAGTAATGCATATTGCAAGAGAAACGCTATTTTGAGCCTCGAATTAACCTAGAATTTCATTTCCTTTTGTAAGGCTGTAATGCAGTGACAAGGCAAAGTTTGTATGCGCAGGCATTGTCTTCTCAGCCTAATTATCACAGCTGGGAAAAGTCAAACACTTGGGCACAAAAAAACCTTCTATGTACTATGAAACACTAAATTGACAGTTTCATACATTGGTAAGAACCTTATCACATTAATTTCCCCACAAGAGGCATGGAAAGCAACTAGTTAACTCAGTTTCCCCTGTCTTGTCCTATCAGGTCTCCCACTAACACCTTTGCTACAAACACAATGAAGTATATTGAAAAAATTCAATAAATTTCAAAATATTCTCATCTGCATCATTTTTCTTTTAGCCCAAGATGTACAACTAGCCAAACATTGTATTTGGCATCAGCAAACAACTCTAGAATATACTAAGTATCTATTTAGAGCATTCTCACTATTCCCTTTATGTTTTCTGCAACTTTACTCCGCTCGATTCCCTGGCTCTGCCATATATACAGTAGAGGGCTGGGGGGAGGCCAGAAAAGTAAAAGTTAAGAAATGAGGAAACTATTCTTCCTAAAATTACACATTTTATTTTGCGGGCAGGTGGTACCTTTACAGGACAAAGAGGAAAAGGAGAACATTACAAAATCCTTATCTGATTAAAACAAAACAAAAAACCCAACAAAAACAAAAAACCCACCACACCCCAAAAAACTCAAACCATTAAAGAAAAACTTAATCGCATGCTAGTAAAAACAACTTCGTTCAGCTTGAATGGAATTTCAAGGTAATTCTTATACTATTCAGCCACCAAGACTAGGATTTTTACCTTGTGTGTCCAAGTCAAGCCAGAGATACTTTTCATTTTCACATTGTCTATAAAGTCTGTGAAGAATTTCTACTATGAACACCTAGGTGAAGTTTTCACTGCTGCAAAGCATCAGTGGGAAAAATATGCATCTTTCAGATTGATCAGGCTCAACTCAGACAGAAGTCTAAAAGTTCTGACTTCAGAAAGCCAAAAAGACAAGCACCAGTTAAGCTGATGGAACTTTCCTCTTTGTCAGAAAAGGAAAAAAAAAAAAGTTACTCTCGTAGCTGAACGCCCACATGCAAATTATCCTTGAATTTCCCAAGTCTTCTGTTGGGAAGACTGTGAAGTTCAGAGAAATTAACAAAGTGCAAGCATCCAAAAACTTAAGGGAAATTGAGGAAATGCATTTTTAGGTGACTTGACACATGTCCAGTGTCTTGCCCAGAAACATCTTAAGATGACTAGTCCAAGACACACAGTCAGTCCGCATGTATTTTTCTCGCACAAACTTCGCTTTAGGAGTCCCAATAGTACACGGAAACTCTGCTTGGCCCTCGTGCTCTGTCTATCAAGGGCAAAGATCAACGATACTTTCTCAGCGCTTGAATTTCTCTCAGTCACCTTGGTTCAAGATTAAGCTTCTGCAGACTAATCCTGGCTACAACCAGCCTAGGTTCAGGGTCAATCACTTTCCTCTTTTCCCTCAATTTTTTATTCTCTTGCCTTCTTTGGGACTCTTTCAGAACTAAGGATGATCATCACGCCTTTTTTTTTCCCTCCCACTCACTATCATCCTTTTAACAAGACCTGAGGCCCATTAGTCTTGTCATGGAAAGCACATACCTTGTTTCATGTTGTTGATGCAGACTATGAGATGTGGAAAAGAGACCTACCCAGAGAGGTGGGGAAAAGGCATTTCTTGCTGAGAATTTGTGGATCAGACTGCTCATGAACAGGCACACTAAACACTTCAGAGCAGAGGGCACAGAGAGAAAGTCATCTCATAACAAGCGTGCTTCAAAAGTAGTAACACATCCACTGCACAAATCAGAATAGCATGTACAACCAAGCTACATTAGAGCCCTTTACCAATCACTGCACCACTATGACGGATTAAAAGCCCTTCTGGTAACTCTCTGCACAGTTCTCAAGACCCGTCTTCAGCTAAGCACAATCAACAGAACGTCCACACAGGAAAAAAAAGACACCAATCACACATACCATACTGGTAGAGCAAAGAATTTTGTAGCAAACACCAATATACATTTTCATAAATACAGCACGCAGATGGATAAGCACTCAAAGAAGAGAACACTGTACATAAAGTATTTCCTAGCCCAAAAGCAGTTTCTGCAGACTTCTCATTAGAAATACTGCACATGGAAGAAAAATATTCAAAAAAGTTTGACCAACACTCAAACATTCACGTGGTTTAGCATTGTCATAAGAAACAATAATATAACTTCTTGAAGACAAATTTTAAAACTCCTTGAATGAGCAAGCATGTGTTAAATTCTGAAGCTCAGAAGAAACAGGGTTTTTTCAAAATGAGAACTAGGTAAGGAAACCAGAACTAAAACTACTGGAATTAAACAATTTAATAAAATAACTTTGAACCTTCTTTCCTTTAAATTGTATTGTGAGGAGCAACAGAAAGATATTAAAGGACATGCCAAAACTTGAATCAAAATCATGAAATGCATGAAAAGCCCCATTTTTAATGCACTGGAGAGTAAAACATTTCCACATAGTGCTGTTAGCCATTAAAATCACCATTATTCTACTGAATTTGTGAGCAGCACTTATTGTGCATCATACTTAACTGAAAATAAATCTTTCTGTCCTGTCAGCTCCAAGTGATCTCAGTAACAATCAGCAACAACTATTCAATACAGTTTGGCCAGAAGGAAAAAGTGTATTTCCATTCACCACTATTTGTGGCGTTAATATTAAAAAACAAAGCATGATCCTCACGTGAGAAACACAAAGGAAAGAGATGGGTTTTTTCTTGCCTTGAATTGTCTAACAATTCTTTCAGGTTATGTGTGGCAGTCACTTTCTGTGCCTTCCAAGGCTTACTCTTTTTCCAGTGTGAGAGATTCTATCTACAAAGTCACCAGATAACGAAATAAAGGAAAATCAATGCACAGATAAACCGTGCATAGAAATAAATCACACAAATGAAAACAATGCTTTGGAAAATACTGATTTTGCAGATAAATAATTTCTTCATCTATCCACAAATTTAAAAGTGCATATGGCTATTTAAATGCTAATTTGCTCTCAGATTCTATGAGAAAACCTGCATAACACACAGCTGTCACAGGTGTAACCAGAGAAGCAGGCTCAGCTCGGCTTTGCAAGGATATGTCAATTGCCCAACCTCAGCATATTCAAAGAGACATTTCAAAGACTAAGTAAAGATAAAGCACCATCATGACTGCAAGCATGTTCTCAGCTCCTTTAGTAAAGAAACCACTAAAATTGTAAGATGCTGTAACCTAATTTATCTAGCTACCTTTGAACCTGGCTGCAAGATTTAATTATTACAAGTTTAAAAAAAATTAGATACCATATTCACATCATTTTTTGTACGTTCTCTATTTACTTCTGAATTGAGAAAGGTAAGTTTTTAGAAATGGCAGATTTTTACTACTTGTGTATGCATCCTGAACTGAGCACAGGGTTTTTATTTGTTCGCTTTTGCATTCAGTTTGACCAGAAGCCTGCCCCGGAAGACTTTTTTAGCTTTGGTTCAAAACTTACATTCTTTTATTTGTACAAACAGCCTGGATTTCAGTAATTGAAGGCAAAACACATAGCAAGCCAAATATCATTTCCCCACTGTAAAGTTAACACAGAGAAAGCAATGAGGCTCCGGAATGACCCAAGACTATATACACTATTAGGTGCTCAAACAAAACAAAGCACACTATTTCTGCAGAAAAGGAGTTGATATAAATAATGGGCAACGCACACATACAGATACAAGTATAAAGGACCAGTATGATAACAGGGAGTACAACAGTCAGACATAGCATATCAGCAAGCTAGCCAGTACTGAATCTTTATAACTATTAAGGCAAAGAAGGTATTTGAAGACAGTGCAATAGGTCTGGGATTTTCCCAGGAACAGCTTGTTATTATGACAGGTACAATTGACTGCATTTGTAAAGGCCACATGAGGATACTGCAGTTAACAAAATTCAGAAACAGAAAAACAGAACTAGAGTATCTTGCCACTTTAATAATGCACTCTACATATGCAGGTATCTCTTTCCGAGATTTCCTCTAAGATACCGATTAACTGCCTGATGCACCATTCCATTTTGAATACAAACTGCTACTGACTAAACACAGATTTTTTTCATTCCACTAGAAACCATACATCCAAAGTTCCTTCCTCTAGACTATGTCAGCTCATCTTATTAAGAAGTTACACAAAACTATCAATCTTACAAAGGTCAAAGAGACATTACCGCTTGCTTTGTAAACAAAACCAATTCCCGTATTGTAGGTGAAAATTAGGTTAGCTTAATTCTACCCCTTTTAAAAAAATTTGCATTGACTATTATTTGTCTTTTTACAGATACTGAGCAAACCAAACACGAGCCTGCAGGATGCCTTAATAGCAAAGGAGGCTAACAGGAGCTGCATTAGCAGAAACACAGTCAATAGTATCAAGCAAAACTATTACTCCCCTTTGCTTGGCACTTCTAATAAGGCATCTGGAATACTGCATTCAGTTTTGGGCCCCCCAATACCACAAAGATGTTGATAACCTGGAGCAAGTTCTGCAGAGGGCCATTAAGATGGTGAGGGGGCCAGAAGACTTGCCCCTTAAAGAGAGGATGAGGGCACGGGGCTTGTTTTAGCTTCGACAAAAAAAGTTCAGTGGAAGCTAAAAGCAGCCTTCCAGTACCTACAATGAGATTACCCAGAAGACAGAGCCAAGTGCATGTTGCATGATGGAAAGACATGAGAAACCACAAATAAATTGAAACAGAGAATTCAATCAGAAATAAGGAAAAGCTTTTTCACCATGAGCATAGTCAAGCATTGGAACAGATCAGCCAGAAAGGTTTTGCAGTTCCCATCCTTAGAGGTTTTCAAGGCTCAGCTGGTTGAAACCCTTTGCAATCTGATCGACCTCACAGGTGAGCCTGAATTATTTTATGATTCTAAGATGTTTAGAGTTTCATTTCCACCTTGCCTTGGCATCAAATTTAGCTGTCTATAATTTTAGCTATTTTCCTTATTTCCTCTTTTGCTTTCTTTTTATTAAAAGAAATTGGCAAAAGGCCTTAGAAGACAGTGAGCCAGACAATCTCTCTACATGCCAGACACTAAACACATGGGCAGATAAACGCGGAAACCACGGATCAGACCAAAGTACTTCAGCCACCATTACTCACTAAATACAGAGATCTGTTAGCCCAACTGTAAGAGTAAGACACTCCAGATCGAGTTCCACCTCTGTGCTGCTTTTGGCTGGGATAGAGTTAATTTTCTTCACAGTAGCTAGTATGGGGCTATGTTTTGGATTTGTGCTGAAAACAGTGTTGATAACACAGGGCTGTTTTTGTTATTGCTGAGCAGTGCTTACACAGAGTCAAGGCCTTTTCTGCTTCTCACACCACCCCACCAGCAAGGAGGCTGGGGGTGCACAAGGAGTTAGGAGGGGACACAGCCGGGACAGCTGACCCCAACTGACCAAAGGGATATTCCATACCATATGATGTCATGCTCAGCACATAAAGCTGGGGGAAGAAGAAGGAAGGGGGGATGTTGGGAGTGATGGCATTTGTCTTCCCAAGTAACCGCTATGCATGATGGAGCCCTGCTTTCCTGGAGATGGCTGAACACCTGCCTGCCGATGGGAAGTGGTGAATGAATTCCTTGGTTTGCTTTGCTTGTGTGCATGGCTTTTGCTTTACCTATTAAACTGTCTTTATCTCAACCCACCAGTTTTCTCACTTTTACTCTTCTGATTCTCTCCCCCATCCCACCAGAGTGGAAGCGAGCGAGCAGCTGCGTGGGGCTTTGTTGCTGGCGGGGGTTAAACCATAACAACCTCCTAAGACAAAACATTTCTTTTGAGACAGTGTTCAGTGAAAGTTTTTTTTCAACATGTAAAATGAAATTATTGTGGCTACTTTTAATTCAAGCTAAACAGCAAACACTTTTTAACTCAACTTCTCAGATTTAAAATGATCACAATATTAAAACATACCTACAGATTTAAAAAAAGTCAAAACAACTATTTCCTTAGCAATACACTTGTCAATTAAGTCAAAGGAGATTTCTACCAGTGATTTAAGTTTCACCACGTATTTCTCAAACACAAACTGTCCCACCTACAGATGGCACTACAGATCACAGCAAACAGCTTAAAAGACTGCTCCCTCCTGTAGACATACTTCTCTCACACAATTACTAGCGTTAAGAGATCTTGCTGTAGATGTTAGCTGCTTTGCCAATGCACACCTAAAACTCAGTATTTAATGCACATAAGAAAAAGCTATGCACCTTTCGTCCTTTTCAAATTGAATCTATACTCTTTTTTCTTGCTAGTTCCTAGAACTGAAAGGATTAACTTTCCTTTCCTGCTTATCACTGTCTTGAATCTCTCTTTTTTTTTTTTTTGCCTCATCATCTTTTTGTACTGGAGATTAAAACAAATAAAACTGTCAAATAAGGTTCTGAAATATAAAGCATGGCAAAGAAAACAGATTGCTGTGAACAGGAAAACTGCAATCTGTAGCTCTAACTTTCTCTCGTACAATACCTATGGGGATTACAAACTCCAGTCTTTTGATCCAGAAGTAGGAAGGCAAAAGCAGAACTAGACTATGTCCCATCAAAAGTCCTCAGGCAACCTAAGCTTGTATACCACTATTCTATGTATATACACAAGCACACATTGCTAAAAAGTCATTCCCAAAGTCAGCTGTGTAGAAAGTTCTTGTAATACAATCCTTAATCACTTAAGGGGAGCATTATATTCCCACTCCCAAGCAACTCTCACATATACCATCAAACTGTCAGCTGGAAGAATACTCATTTGGCCCAGAGTAACTACAGCAAAAATATATCATTAAGCTAAAAGAAACAGGGTTGAAAGGTATCACTTCCAACACTAACAATTTGCAAGCAAGAAAAAACTGTCCCATTCTTATCACCTACAGTCCTACCAGCCTGGCAAACAATAGAATAGAGCTAAAATAATCTCAAAGTGCATCTGGTATGCCAATCTGGTTGTATCTGGTTAATGAACTAACATTGAATTGGGCAGCAGCCTTGCAAGGCTAAAAAGTGACAGTTTCTATTAAAAAAAAAAAAAAAAGCTGGCTATGAACAAAATCAGATATACTAAACTCAAGCTCATTTCAGCAAGCAAAACAAATCATTAAACACACGCTGTACCAGAATTGTTATGCCCTTGGGTTGATTAAAACCAAATATATAAAAAAACCCTAAGTACATGAAAAAGAAGCGTACTATTGAAACCAAAATGCATTAAGTTTTACAGGATAAAAACATTAATTTTCATGTACTACACATAGCAAGTATGTGGAATATAAACTGTCAATACATAAGAATTTCTCCTCATAATTTTTATGATATTTCAAAATATTGACAGAAAGGTATTACCTTACAGGTATATGAAGAAAAAAAAAAGAGTGTCACTGAAGAAGAATTACGGCCGATAAAATGTACAAGATTATATGTTTACTGTAACAATTTTCATATATATTTGAAATCTAAACTAAGACATTCAGATATACTAGAAAAAGCAAATGAAACCAACACTGAACTACCACTCTTCAAAACTGTCCACCTTTACAACCATAATGTGGAAGCAGTATTCTAACTAATGAAATACAAGGTAACATTTACTGCAGGCAACAGAGACTGTGCGAAAAGTTTCGTTTCAGTTTCACATAAACTAGGACCAACACCAATATATGCAACTGTGCTTTTAAATACTGGCAGTAAATGTAAAATCTGACCTTCATATACTGAAGGTCAAACAACTGTCTGACTTTCACATGATACTCAAGACAAAAAATCTGAAGGAAGACAGGTGGCTTTGTTATAAATGTTCAAATCTGGGCCACTTAGAAAAATAACAAAGTAATCCACACTATATCAGGTTCTGTTAGGTAACACTATATACCATGACCACCAGACTGTACTGGAGAAACAGTTGCATTATCTAGGGAACAGTTCAGCTGAGAACATACATTTATGTCTATGGTGAGACTTCCCAAATTAGAACATTCTTCCTTTCAACACGTTAGTGATCTTGCCATGATAACGTGCCTCTTGTCTTTGATGCAGTGTCATGGACAAGTCCTTGTATTACTGGCAGTCTACTAGCACATGAGAATAAAAACTAAAGATGCAACTTCATAATTAAATTACACCTTCACATGCATCTTTATGTAAAATTTAGAAAGAGACAGGGACAACACCACCCTTTAGCTGATAAGTTAGTCTTTCTTATTGTGGACATCTTGGTCGCAAAATAAGCAAACTTTTATAGGATAGGCTTTCCAGTTTCTGGAGGGGGCCGGGGGGAGAACAATCACAAAGCCTGGATTTAACAGTATGCACTATTCTGCTCTTGGGATTTCAGCAGGTTTCCTCTATAGAAGAAGCACAAAGTGTGTGCTACAGTTGGAACATTGTAACAAATCTCATAGCAGCAGATACTTGCTTCACAATCCCAGCTCCTGGAATTAGGAGCATGTTTAACAATAACAAAATGGTTTGGTAGGGACGTAAATCCTCAAGTCCATTACACTGTTCCAAGTTGTATTAGAGGAAAAAAAAAAAACCACCCAACATTTAAGTCAGTTATGCCGCCATTAAAGACCTTCAATAAGGGAGACTGCCCATGGACAGCTATTCTGGTGCTTAGGAAAACATTTAAAACCTTTTTGCTAAGCCTATTACTATAGTGTAAATCTAATACATCTCATATAGGCATACGATATTATCTTCCTTTTTTACATTTGCCTACAAACACAGGAAAATTCTGTTTCCCAATTAAGTGTTCAATTCTTTTAAGCAGCACCAAATCTCTCCATTGGTCTTCATTTCTTTTCAAGCTTTAGATCTTCCTTGTCAATCTCTTCTAAGCACTTAAATTCTTCTACATCTTTTTTGCACCATAGTACCTTAAATTTGACAATATCTCCAGCAAAGCCTTATGCAGACCAAGTAGAACAGAACAGTTTTACACCACACTCTTATGTCAACAAGGTGTTTCTTTTCATGTATTAACATGACATGGTTAACTCACCTTGAGATTCAAAAATGACCCAGATCTTTTCTGAGAAACCACTGCTTAACTGTTCAACTTCTGTGGGTGCTACTTTAGTACAACCAAAGTGCAGGACACTGTACTTGGTCCTGCGGAACTAGAGCCTGCCCATTAATTACTTCAACTGCTCAAGTCTTCATTCTAGTCTTAGCTTCCGAAGCAGCAACACACCATTCTCCTCCTGTGGTTTAATTTATAATTTAATCAGGACATTTTCACTAATAACTCAAACTAGGATGCATTTTTTAGAAACTTTAACTGATATATAATCTCAAAAGATAGCCTGTTAAACCATGCCAAAAGTTTTACTGGAGTCAGAATTTAGCACATTTACGGTTTCTTCCTACCACAAGAACTATTACCACGTTAGAAAGAAACTTTGACAAAACTGTTATCAACAGCTATGATGGCTATTATCTGGCTCCTTTATCACTTTCAAGGAGCTACAAAAAGACTGCAGAATCATTCCCTGTACCTGTTAAACCTGGATCCTCCTTTCCTGCCTTGTTCCTACATACACCCTTTTAAAAGATAGTGTTTGCCCATCTGCAATTTTCTGAAACTTCATCCATCCTCTGTGACTAAGGGCAACTGTAACGACTCTTAAATTGCCTCATTAAGTTCTTTGCACATGCAAACATGAAATGTATTAGAACCAGTGTATTTCAAAACACCTCAGTAGACAAAATAAACTTTGCCTATCCTTGCCTACCCTATTGTCTACAGTCCATTTTGCTCCTGCTTCTAAGAGACTATTTCCATCGTACCTTCAGAAAGAGAAGTTCTACGGCTCTAAGCCTAAGATTTAGATGATGGCATACAAGTAAATAGCACAATGGTGTTTTCCATACTATTTCTCGTATACCCTAGAATTACTCCACTTTCTCCAAAGATCACAATTCTTAGAGAAAATTTTCATTAAGGTGACTATGATGACAGTGGCCTTCTCTATGCAGTTTCAGGTAACTAAGATTCCAGAGAGACATATAATTTAAGTTTTCCAGTGTATAATCAAGATTCACAAAAATTAAAGGAAAATAATCCATTTCTACACTGCAAGTTCAACTAGACCTTTAATCCCTCACTGTTCAATTACTTACAAACCCGAAAAATACAGTATACCTAGGCTGCTCAGTTTTTTCATGTAAAGAGATTTTAATGACTGTTCTTGGGAACATATAACTCTTGTCCCTGGCTAGGCTGATCTTTTATCTACCAGCCATTTTCTACTTTGAGAGAACACAACACAATATAACTCTTGAATTTCCTCTATAGCTTCCTATAAGGCATTTCTGACGCATTTCATACTAGCTTCAATAGGACAAATTTCAGAAAAGCTACAATAAGCACAAACACTTTTTTTACGGCACAAGCTCACTAGCACACCACCTGCTTGCTTATGTTCTACAGCTAAGTGAACTTTCTTACACAGTCCAAACAGCCGCTGACAGAGTTCACTCGGTAAGGCATCCTAACCACTTTATCTTGCTGGGTAGTACAGGCCTCCGAGCTCCCCTGCAGGCTGCAGCACTAGTCCTTTGGCTGGTCTCCCCCAGTGCTCTTCCTGAG
The DNA here is from genome assembly GCF_018139145.2 of Gymnogyps californianus. Taxonomy (NCBI): domain Eukaryota; kingdom Metazoa; phylum Chordata; class Aves; order Accipitriformes; family Cathartidae; genus Gymnogyps; species Gymnogyps californianus. The sequence continues at coordinate 14,839,006 of NC_059480.1, forward strand.
CTCTATTACCGTTTCATGAAAATGGGTCATCACAGCGCACTGCCTTCAGTTATTACCGAGAAGCTCACACACCTTTTCCAATGCTGTCAGTATTGAGGGCATTCTTGAAACAAAGTTCATCTCTCTGGGGACAAATAATAGGTCTGACACAAAAAAATTCAAGCAACATTATAACTTTAACTTGGGCAGGGAGATCTTGATTTAGTGAAAATATACATCAATGTGCATCTCCCTGCTCAGTTTTCTCACCACTCACTAGTGACAACTGGATTCATGTTGTTTTCCAAAAGAAGGTCTGTCCAAAACACAGCTGTATAAGTAGCAGAGAATTTCTTATGAACAGACTGAAAAGTTTACTATCAGAAAGATATAGCTTCAGATTTCCCAAATTATTAATGAAGTAATGACTGAAGAGTTGTCAGTATGGATGAGCATAAGCATACTAAGCCTGTCAGTGACGTTCCAAATTCAGAGCCTGAATCCAATTTAATGGTCACTTAATGGTACATTTGACAAACAAGTTTATAAAATTTTGACTAAACAAAATGCACAAATCTGTTATTAAACATTTCAATAATTAAATCCCCTATGACTATTGATCTTAATAATGTAAGTTTTCTACGGAAATAAGTATTTTATAAAATGAAGGAAGTGTAGAGAACAATGTTGAGCTAATAGTCTCAACAAGAAAAATAAAACAGAGATTTCTCTATCATACCTCTACACTTGGGCTAAGGCTGCTCGGCAGTGTTTCTGATGTCACTGTTGTGCTTGGAAGGCTGGAGAAGTCCCAGGTATTCACAGGCTGTATTGGTTCAGATGGCTGAGAGTGATCAATACATTTTGGATTGTCCAATAAGGTCACTTCATAAAATTCTTGAATATCTAAAGATGGGAAAAAATTGAGAAGTTAGGCTTTATAGTTACTATAACATTCTGATTTTAACATCTTCCTCCTGCAAAACAAATTAGATACGTACTACTTTATCTACCTATTACAGATGAAGCTGTATCACCAACATCACATGAACCTCCCCACAGGATACACAACTTGCTCTCTACACCCCACATCCCAGAGCCTATGTGTCCCCACTCACTTTGGGCTTCTGCCACCAACCCCAGTAGCATGATCTGCAGCAGAAGCGTGTGGAGTAACTGCAGTGGAATAGTGGAAGGGATGGGTGTCTACACTTCAAGTTATGGTATACATAATTTCAGCTAATGTAGCCTTTGGTTATCTGAAATCTACTGTTCAAAGGCAATATCAGAAGGTCTTTTTTGTGGTATATGTTTTGATTAAATGAGCACAGAAATACAAGTATATTGATGAAATCAGCAAGACAAAAGTTGCAAGAAGTTAGGAAAAAGAAGATTAATCAGGATGGGTCATTATCTGCTTTTTCAGTCTAAGTAACAGAAATAGGATGAAACTTTTAACAGTATGAATTACAAGTCATGAACTAATAAACAGCTTTTTCTGTAACTCTGAAGACTCAGCTGGAAACTTCTGGGGAACAAGAATCTGGCTGCACTAGGGTTTTTTTATTGCTATCCTATCCACTACATGAAGCACCAATAAAAATAACACAATCTAAAGAAGCATCAAAGGTGTTTCTATGAAGTATAAGCATATGAAACTTGCTACCACAACTGTAATCACATCCATAAACACATTAAAAAAAAAATTAAATCTGAAAAGGTATACGCTAAGGGAAGGGCAGACAAATGAAGAAGTTGTCTCGTAAAGCTTTTAGTCTCTTCTTCGAAGTAAAAATCTGCTAAATAGGAGTTGTAAACTTGTGTTTTTAATTACACCAACTTCATAGAAGACAAACATACAGACACGGTTACCCAAGAAGTAAACAGGACTTAGCCATGAATAAGGAGGACTCTAATCTGCAGAATCTTGTAGCTTTTCAGCAGCTGCCCAGAGTCAGTAACAGAGGCACAATAACTAATTCCTTTATAGAGCTGCACCACAAAAAGAAAGATCACAAAAGTAAGAGAAGTCTTACTATTGCTGGTGTTCCAGTCTTAGATTTTTTTTTTTTATATAGACATTGCACTCCTGCTCTCTACCAGCTCAGAAAACTGCAATTCTCAAATTCCATTTGTATCTTTTCTCTGGGCAAGAGTCAAATTCCTATCAACTGCTTACATTAATTTTTAAAGTCATACTAGCTCTTAGCGCTGCTGATTAGAAGAAATAGCAGTGAGGGTTGCAGAAGATGTTAAGTGACCTAGATATACAGGAGCAAAGCAGCCTAAGAGATACAAATTGCCTTTAAATCTATCTTTCACATTAGCTCCCTCAGTTGCAAATTTGTCTTGCAGCTGCATTAACATTAATACATCAGTCAAGCACACCAAGTAAAGATTCCCCCCACCCCCCCGCTGCCGATAGAGAGTACTTTGTATATTAAAATAGGCAGTCATTTAAGTTGATTCTATAGCTGGAATCCGCAGCAACCAAGCCAGGAAGATCACTACATTATTTATGGGAATGGGTTATTTGTGCAACTGTTTTGCAACAGAAATCTAGGGCACCGATTCTCAATTCTGCTACTATTCTTTTAAGTCCCTGCCAGCGGAGGTAGCCATTAATTCATACTGCAGAATGACTTGTTTCAAAAAGTACATTATTTCCCATACATCTTCTCCACTTCCCTATGAAGGACACCACAGTAGACTTACTACTGAAAGATATCAGAAATATATACACCACTTAATATGGTGATTAGTTTCTGTTTATCCTGAACTTGCTCCGCAAGAAAAAAATCCGCAAAAAAGTTTCTAGGAACTTGGTGTCTATATGATAATATCTAACTTTTTTTTTTTAACATTAATTTACAGTTTTACTATTCAGAATGCAAACATTAAGTACTTACAAGTATAGGCAAGCGGTCTATGCACCCTGAATGCATTAGGTCCACAAGGAATAAGTGCTGGACATTTACATTTTTTAAAGCCAGAAACTAAGGCCATACTACACTCAACCTAAAAAATTTCTTCTTCTGGTCTACTGCTATATATCAGCTCACAAACATATTTCATTGCATGAACACACTTAAATATCTACTGAAGTCATATTAATCTGTGGATGCATTATTAGCATATGAAAAGTTCTAACATCTTCCTAGTTCTTACAAATAGCAGGTAGTAAAATACTAATTTTTTTAGTTTTATTTATGGTCAGATTCCCTCTTTAAGCTGGATGTGCTTTTTTCATGTCCCAGCCCCTTCTTCCCATACTAATTCCAAGACACGTTGTATCTCAAACTAAGTTAGAGAAAACTAAGTTACAGAAAAATAATTCAGATCAGATATCACACAACAGTAAAAGAAAACACAGATGGGGAACATTAAAAGAACAGCTGACACCTAAAAAAAAAAAAAAAAAAAAATCGGAGCACAGCTTCAGGAAAGCCAAAGCAACAAAAAGTGATGAATGGTAGGCAACACAGAAAATCATCCTGGAATTATGTCAGCTTACAAGTAAACCACATTAAGTAGCCAAATCAGCAATATGTTCGATGGCAACAAGAATAAAAGTCTATACAAAGCAAGTGACAGACCACCAGTTCTGAAAAGGAGGACTCTTAAGACGTGAAAAAAAGAAAAATAATTTTCTTAACTTATTAGTGATGTGAAAAGCTAAGCAGTGGTGGCAAACACAGTATTTTTTTCAGTATTCATTACAGTAGAAGTTGACCAACTACAAGCAGTTTGCTGGTGTATTATTTTTTCCCCTTCTCGTATTCTCCACTCATCTTAGTTTTGTTCTTTGAACAGGCTCATTCACCAGTAATGTGATACACTAGAAGCTAAAACTGCTCACTCAAAGCAACAAGAGTTATCTACCGAATATAAACTGAAACCCAAATTGACTTCACAAGGGAGTTCCAGGTTAACTAAAACCCACAACACAGTAATTAGAAGAGCAGAAGCAAACAAATTCTTACAACATCTCCTAAATTAAGTATATTTGATGGCACTTCAAAAGCCTACATCAATTCTGTCTAGAGGATCTGCCTCCGAGGACAAGGATTCCAACCAGCAACATGACACCATTCCTTCAGATAGATTTCTTCCCCGCTCCTTAGAAATCAGACGTAAGGCCTCTGCTTCGTGGAGTGTCTGATACTTTTTGCTATATATTCAAGAGAGTACACTTGTAATCAGGATAACTTAAGATCAGTGCATGTTGTAAAAATCTTATTGTCAAGTCAAGCTCTCCACATATACCTTTCCTGCAGAAAGGAATATGTAATTTTAGTATAGTCAGCTAGTAAAATAAAGCTGAGCAGAATTATTCTCTGTATTCACTTACGCATGAACCTTTTCATAACTGTAACTTTGCAAGTCAAAGATGGGATACACATAATTGCATTTTCTTAAGGGAACTGTGTAACCCCATAAACAAGGTGTTGACACAGCTTCTAACAGGCCACAGGCCTCATGTTAAGCTAATAACCAGGCCTCTGGACTTGTCTTGGCCTGCCTGGAGCTTTGTTTTAGTTTGTCCAACTCTAACAGCAATTATCTAAAGACCAGGTGACTTATCTAATTTGTATAGGTTTTACTTAGCTTCGGACAATTGTGTGATGTAACACCTACTTTTATAAATATTTATATATAAAATACACACAGCTTATTCACAAATAATATTCAAATATATAAATTTGCATATAAATATGTTATATTCCGTATATATTATATATAAATATATCCAAAACCAATAGGTGTTACATCACACAATCATACGAAGCTAAGTAAAAGCTACACATAAGTTCATACACACACAGATTGTATATACGATAAGAGTGTGTGTGTATTTCTGTAGCTAACAGATATCAATAACAAGTAGTTGCTCTGTAGGGAATGAACTACCTATGACCCCAGAATAAAAAGCTGCATAGAGGAGCACAATCATAGAATGACAGCAGAGGCCTTGAAAATAAAGGCATAGGATGATATCAGAGGCCTCAAGGCTATAAACAACTCACCAACTGCTAATTACTGGTCAAAGGAAACCAACCTTGAGAACTGGGCAAAAACAGTTTGGGGGATAACAGAACAAAGAACAAGCATTCAGCATATGTAAAATACACTGTATATACAAGAAATTCAAATGTAACATGGAACTGCAAAGTAATGAATAAAGAACAAAGCACAGAGTATGTTAGCAAACAAAAATAACCTCAAGAAAACACAACAGTGAGGAGGAAGAAGCCATCAGCACCATACATCTCCATGGGAAGGATTCCCTGTACCACTCAGCCTTCCATTCCCTGTTCTTCCCTGCCCATATTTTAATATGTTTTGGCTTTCTAACATGTATTAAGCAACGCACTGTAATTTTTTACATGATGTTGTTCTTTAGGTTTCTCATATTGGACCTTTAATGTTATGGTATAAAGGGAATCACTAAAATTTCATGGGCATTTACTATTTATCTACCTGAAATGAGGCTGTAGCGCGGTGGCTGTCGGTCTCTTCTCCCAAGTAATAAGCGATAGCACAAGAGGAAGTGGCCTCAAGTTGCACCAGGGGAGGTTTAGATTGGATATTAGGAAAAATTTCTTCACCCAGAGGGTTGTCAAGCATTGGAACAGGCTGCCCAGGGAAGTGGTTGGGTCACCATCCCTGGAGGTATTTAAAAGACATATAGATGTGGTGCTTAGGGACATGGTTTAGTGGTGGACTTGGCAGTGTTAGGTTAACAGTTGGACTCGATGATCTTAAAAGTCTTTTCCAACCTAAATGATTCTATGATTTTTTAAAAAAATTAAAAGCAGTCCTTTGATGACCACAGTAACCTACTGTTTTTAGGCTTTGCGTTTTTAAACTTTAAGCATCTTGACCATTTGTGGGTTATAGACGGTTTTTCTTAAATAAACGCCAGGAAATTCCACACAAGCTTAACATTGCATGGACTAAAACACTGACACATTACTACAACAGACTGCACTGGACACTGTGCATGTAAAACAGTGAACTGTTGCCCATACACTACACGAAGTTGTAAACTGCTATCACAAAATACACAAAGTTAACAACCACATTTGTATATGCTGTATTAACTGTATCCTCATTTGAGGATTTTCAGTTTTAATGTATTTAACAGCTTTGTGCATAAGCAAGAGTTAATTTAGGAAGTTCATGTTTGTTTTCTGTTTGCTCATTTTTTCTAAACTCTAAATTCATATTTTGCATTCTAAAATGCAAAGGGGAAGGGTCACCTCCCTCAACCTGCTGGTAGTACTTTGTCTAATGCAGCCCAGGACACTATTCGCCACAGTTGCCGCAAGGGCACGTTGCTTGCTCATGTTCAACTTGGTGTCCACCAGGACCCCTAGGCCCTTTTCTGCAAAACTGCTTTCCATCTGGGTGGCACACAGCATATATTGGTACATGGGATTGTTCCTCCCCAGGTGCTGGACTTTGCACTTCTTGTTGAACTCCATGAGGTTCCTGTTAGCCCATTTCTCCAGCCTGTCAAGGTCCCTCCGTACAGCAGCACGACCAGGATTTATGTGCACCAGCTATATAGTTAATTCTGCACTGATATCGATGAGGTATTCCTTTCTGATAGATGTTCAACAAGAGAACAAACCAATTTCAGCCAACGTTAAAGTCAGCAAGTCAGAAAACCACTAGATACATTTGCATCAACATACAGACTTTACTGCACAAAGCATTTCAATACCAGCTTTGTTCAGGAGAACCTTTCAGTGGAACCATGATCCCTCAGGCTTGCAAGCAATCAAGGAGCTTATGAATTCTTTCAGAAAAGAAAGAATTATTTCAGTTTAGTACTTCACTTGAAGATCCATCTACGTGAGCAATTCCTTTGTCATCTCTCATTGGTCCGCCTCTTCTCAGACATTTGCTCACCCAAATACGGCATATGCAAATGCCTGTTTCTTTCAAATATGGGTAACTTCATAAACAAAAAGGTCTGTTAAGAATTTGACTACCTGTATGTTGTCCAGAAAGAGGTGTCATCCCATCACAAATTAAGTACTTCTCTAATTCGGGGCGGGGCGGGTTGGGGGGAAGCGGAGGGGGTAGGAAAGACATCTTTCTTTCTTAGGGCTTCCTGCCAAAGCACTTGAAGCACTGAAAACTTAACTCTCAAAACTACTAGAAAGGAAAACAAAGGTCAACATGTTATCTCAGTTCAGGGCAATATGAGGTGTATGGCATCTGCCAAATTCTTAGCAGCCCTACATAACAAATGTATAGACAAAATGCAAGGAGAGTCACAATCACTGTCAGAATAGGCAAGAGTCTGCCAATGCTACAGACTTTCATTCTTCAGTTGTAAAGCAACTACTGATTCTAAGGAAGTCTCAATCCTGCACACTTACTTCACCTCCTATATCAAGCTAAGAATATCCATTTAACACAAGTAAACCAAGACTTGAAAAGTATATGATTAGTGATCAACAAGAAAATACAAACACAAAGAAGAGCTTCATATCCATTTACAAAGCCAATGACCAAAGTGAACTAAGTATTCGCTTTGTGTATTCATTGGTTGCGTTGTGTCATGGTATGTGTGTCTGGTCAAAAATAAATGTTTGCATTTATACTATGAAAAGTGAAAACCAGCCTCATCACAACCCACGTAAAGCCCCTTTCAGGGTTGGTTGTTTTGGTGGGTTTTTTTTCCTTCTTTAAAAACCTAAACCGACTACTGCTGTGGACAATCAAGACTTCTTAAAAATGAAAGTTGCAAGCTGCAGCGCAACTTTCTCACCACACATGTTCTGTTCTACAAGATCCTTTGCTACAAGCTGCAGCATCCAACTACCCATCCTCAGCCCTTCCACTTGTTTCAGTAACTGTGTCCTACCCTTTAAACCTCCCTTCCGCACACACTTCTTTGCTTAACTCAAATTCCAGTAGATGCTATTTTCCACTTCTAACACAAATGCTCCTTAATTTGCACTCAGCTGAAACAGCCCTCATGTAACCTCGGATCTAGTTGTTTGCTTTTATTCCTCTAGCTGCTTTTTACAGTCAGATATGTTCAACTCCTTGCCAGTCTGACCACTTACGCTTTCCAAACTGTTCATTCATATTTTCCTCTTTGCTTACTAATCACTCCTTCACCATATCTTCATGTTGTCTCCTTCCAATTTTCCTTCAGAAACCCACAGGGTGTTCTCCTTTATGTTTAGAGCTAAGGTAGGAAAAACTTAAAACAAAATTGAAGTTGTCCTCACACAGCCAAAAATTGGCATAACAATTTTCTGCTGTCCAAACACTTTTCGATTTAATACCACCTCATGCGCACTTAGTCATCAACCTAAGCCTAAAAAAAAAAACCCCAAACTAACAATGAACTCCCAGTCATCCACCCTCTCCAAATATCTCAACCCCAGCTGCAAATCAGCAGCCAGTATAACAATGTATTTTTTTTTCTTAAAAGGATGTATTTACTACTGTCTTTAGTGGTAACAAAAAACCTGTCAGGGACAAAGGAAGCGTTACTATTAAGTCTTATTTGTAGGATGTCCCCTAAATAGCATCAGTACAGGACTGAGGAGGTTTCTCTCCAGACAAATGCGTTCCAAAAAACCAAACTATTTTTGGGATGAGTTCACTCAACACTCCAAGTTGAGCTTTCATACAGGTGCATAGCTCTGCTTAGAGGAGACAGCACAAGCATTGGTTTCTTCTAGCAACAGTAAGCTCATAGACTCCAAGGTAATTATCTGACATTGATGGCAACACAAGGATGGGTGGCACCACATACTAGCATCTCCACCAGCAGTAACACTTGTACATTTCCTGCAGCCAAATTCTAACACAAATTTCTGAAAACAGGACTTAAATTTGCAATGCTTTCACAATTCTTCCACAAGTTTTCCTTATTGCACCACTGTCCTAGGCTGACCTTTTAATTTCAAGCCAAAATAACTCAGCTTTTTTGAGGACATGGCTGGGAAGATATTTGCACATGACAAGATTCCTGTAAAAGCTTTACCAAAGAGCTCTAGAGTCTCCCCTAATTTGGAGAAGGAACATGAAGCTAAGGAGGTTATTGTAGTGTCAGCCCTACCCCTTCTGCAGTCTCTTAACATTCTTGTAAATTTGGCCTAGTTATAATTCAGGAAGCCATCTGTGCAAGGAGACTCCTAGTCAGCTGCTAGAGTTCAGTTTCTTTGAAGATTCATTCCACCTGCACCAAAACAAGCACCAGCCCTCAAAAATACAGGCAACCAGATGCATAGGAGGCACGTGGCATTCCAGCTGCAGAGCTGAACAAGACATTTTGCCCTTGCTGCTGGGATCACCATGGAAGCAGGGCTAAGATTAAGACCAAATAGCCTCTCTCGTGCTTTCCCCCTTCCTCTACACTGTACCCAAGCACTGAAGCAAGCGTTGAGGGAGATTAGGAGCAAAGCCAGGTACACAGGAGCATGGGAGGAGATAGCCATCAGAACTAGGGAAAACAGGTGGAAGAACACAGGAAATAAAGTGAAGCAAGAACAGGACAGAAGATAAACTTTCCCAGAACCTGGAAACTATACCAATTATTCCCAACTTCAACTTTCTTTTCAGCCCCTGGATGAACAGCAGATTTATTGACAAAGTTTTCTTGTCAATAGCCCCTTTTAATAGTAACCCTGTAAAGAGAATACTGTAATAGATAAATTCTACAGTGCAGCTATTCAACATTGAATACACAGTCAGTATAATGAGCACAAGGATAATCTTTTGCCACAATACTATTTATCTGCATACCAGTAGCTACTCAACTTACACTAGTCTTATTTGCTATTTTAGGCTACCAAAAGCAGCACCCAATCCCAAAAATTCAATACATTGGACTGACACACACACGTAATACAGCACAGAAAACACTTTAAAAAAGCAAGCACACAACAACCCCAAAACTTTCTATGCTATCCAACTGCATTACATACATACAAAACAATAAGCAGTTCTTTAAAAAGGAGGAGCAAGGAGACTGTTTCACTCATTATTAGGTTCCTTGAAGAAGAAGATGTGAAGTTCTTCCAAAAACTGGGACATTCTAAAGCAACAACAAACTACATGGCAGAAGCATACTAACAATGACCGAGTTAACACTCCAGTCGTCTAGACACCAACTAAAATGTTTTATCCTCCCTCCATCTGGATAAAGAAAAATACATGAAAATAATCAAGTACTTAACTACCTTTGAAAACACAACCCTAGGTCAAATCTCTCTGAAACTGACCAACTTTTGCGTAAGTTTCGGAAGGAAGCCATAGTAAGCGTAATCATAGTGTATCTTTAGGAAACTTGTCCAAAAAGCAGACAAACACGTCAAAGTTGCAAGAATTCTATTCCATGGATGTTTCAGGCTCAAATATGAGCAAAGATGTTGCATTACTGAAGTTGCAATCTAGGCAAAAAGTCACAAAAATGCAGCAAGATTTCAATGGGAAAATACCCTATTTAGCATCTACAACAATTTCAGTAGTATCCAGTGTAACAGAAGATCCAATTCTCTCTAAACTTTCCTCTAATAAAAAAAACCAAAAAAACCCAAACAGTATTCACTGACTATCTAACCAGATCCTCGACTTACTGTCAAGAATTTTTGGATTCTTAACGTAAATATTATTCAACTGAGTCTGAAAGAACTTGTACTAGGGCCTCAGTAACATTTAGAAAAAAATGGGAAGCAGTTCACAAAGTAGCCTTCCTCAAGTTAACTGAAGAGTAGTCTTACACAATGATACATAACCCACAACTAAAATTCTCTATGAGGCCTGAGCTGATTTGAAGTTAGCTGTGTCATCATGCCATATGCTCTATTAACTAACTATAGCACTGAAATAAAAGCTGATATTGAAATTTCCCCAAGAGCAAGTACTTTTGGTTTCAGTTATAAAGAAGAGCTTCTGCTTTAACTTTTAACTCTGTTTGACTTCAATTTAGCCAGCAAGTACAGAAAATATTTCCACGCTAGCTAATTGAGAGGGAGCTAGAAGAGCAAGAATGTCTACAGAGATGCCACACACAGCTCAGAGAACTGGAGCCACATGCCATCTAGCAGGAATGTCATCAGTCCACTCCAAAGGGCACCAACTTTGAGGAGTGCTGACCCAATCCAGTCTACTTCAGTCTAAAACCTGGGGTTGTTTTTGTACTTCAGTTCAGAAAGCCAGTGTGGACAGAGCTGAGAAAGCTGCAAAGTATGTTTTATATTCCTAGAAGTTTCATCCCTGGTCAGACTGCTGATAAACCTGAATAAAGAGTTTACCTTAATGCAACCATCAATTTTACAAAAAGTTCAGAGACAGGACTTCTTTTTCTGGTGTGTAAAAACACATTAACAGCATTTTTAATATATTCTGTCCAATTCATAAAGCTCATGAATCCAAACTATGGTTAAAAAACCTTAACGATTACCAGGGGGCAGCTGTTCTTTGGTTCAGTAAGGATTACTGAAACCACTACATTTTTTTCTTCAAAATTTCCCACACTGGGTATTTAGTGTTAGGAATAGCCAGTGCATAAGTACAATTGTCAAGGCCGATCTTCATGCAAAAGAACTCCAAGTGAAATAAATTAGACTGCTTACCCATATGAAATTCCACACATTTAACCTCCCCTAGTCAAATTTGCCATTTTATACCAAAAAGCCTTTATATGCGTAGCTATAAAATAATATATTAAAAAAAAAAAAAAAAAACACTTAAGACAGACAAGGCAAGAGAGAAGGCAAAAAAGGCAGCACAGCCAACTCCATTGCCAGGGTATGTAGTGACTCTTTTAGAATTCCCTTTTTCTGACACCTGTGCAAATGGAGTTAGTTATTGTCAGGAAAAGGAATATTTTTAAAGTAGTAAAATTACCTCATGTTTCTAGCTATAACTAGTAATATTTTCAATTTTAGAAGACTACTTTAATACGGTCGACTGCAGCATGCAAGCCATTAAAAACAGACTTTAATCACACAAAAAGATTCTGTGTATAAACAGAAGTCTGCTTCACACATTTTTCCCTCAGAAGTGTTGGACTTACGCATGCAAGTGTTCCTCCTCTTATATTTTCAAAAAGACAAATACATCATATATCCATACCTTTACACGAACTTGTACCTTCTCAAGAAGGTAAAAGAGTGCCTAAATTAGAAGGAGAACTTATCTGCAGAATTATTACCTCAATATTTGAAGATAAATATCAAATTCTTTACCAAAGTGAAATTAAGTCTATCCCATGCTTCCGCATGCGGATATCTTACTTTGGTCTCCTAATGAACTGACTCACCTTACCAATTATCAGAACATCAGTAACAAGCTATTTTAACTACAACCAAGAAATCATAAGCTAGAAAAGATACCACACAATTCTGAGACTGTACAATAGGAAATTTACTTAAAACTGACACTATTCTCAAGCTGATTTTAATAACAGGCCTTTGGTATTCATTTAATTGAAGTGCTAGACATCATTACACTTGGCTGGTTGAAGCAACGGTAATGGGAAATACCACATTACAGAAGACATAGAAAATAAAAAATGGGCTTTTTCACAGACTGTTTTAAGGAGGTCATATTTAGTTACCAATTTTATTACTCATTTGAAGTTCTTCCAGTTATTTCACTTAAAATATAACACTGTTGCAATGTCAATTTTGTAACACTGGCTGTTCACACCGACTAGTTACTCCTCTAATTCAGATCATTTAAAGCCATAATTATATATTTAAGAACCAGGTCAAGTTTGTAAGATTGGGGAACTAAAATTTTATTGATAGAATTAAAAAGAGAAGACAACATAAAAAAAGGCTAAAATGAGAAAATAATACCATTTATTCTTCAGCATCCAAATGGAAATTCAGAAAAAAAATTAACATTTAATTCCTTCATGTGTATCTACATATATGAAATATTGATAAAATCTGTCATTTTCAGGAATATTTAATTTCCCCCATTACAAACCCAAAGATATATTTCTGTGCATAAAGTAATGTCTATTTATTGCTTGAAAGAACAGCATTTGATTGCCAAGTTAAAAGTTATACTAAAAAATATACATGAAATTGACAGCAGATCCTGACTGCAGCCTTCACATTCTCCTGTACCATGGACAGGCAGGTCTTGGATATAGTGCAGTAACTTGGCAGAAAAAGCAGAAAATAAAGGAAGTTCTTTTTCTTTTTTAGTATTATTTTATAAAAAAACCAGAAACTAAAAGTAGCACGCTTTCTGGAAGAAGTATCTATAGGAGAAATAACTTGGTAATTGAGCTTGAAACTTTCTGTCAGAACAGCATTGGCTATTTTAGTTGGGAACACATCACAACTTCTCTAAAATGCACACTTAAAAATCAGCCATGAAGTAACGTGAAATGCAGTATTCCAGGTAAGCCTAACCTGCAGCACAACTGCATATTTCATCCAGCCTGCTCCTAGATCTTCATGGAAAGAGGACATGCAGGAGCAGGTTCACGGTCTTCCCAGTAACTGCAGCCATCCTCCCCAGGGAGCCCCCCACTCTTTACCCCCGTCATGCAGCAGTCACACCATAAAAAGATGTTTCCAGGAAAACAACAGCCAGGAGCAGCCTGCCACGAACAAGAACTCCCCCAACGTATTTCCATGGAAAGGAGCAGGTTAGAGGAGAAAGACTCAAGTTGACAGCATAAATTGCTTGGAAAGTACTAGCCTTCTGTGTTATCACCTTTCAGACAAACAGTTTGGGAACATAGGCATACACTCTGTAACAAGCAATCATACAGTGAACCAGTAAATGCAAAGTTAATGCAACATACCCAAGAAGCATGACACCTATTGTGCACGCACAGATGAATTGAACTCAACAAGAACTAGGGTCCTATGGTTGCAACATACAACTTCTTACAAGACCAGAAAACAGGCCATGTAGCCCATGCAGACAACAACACATTCCTGTTCTCTGCTCTTCCAGAAAGAAGCCAGCAGACATGAGATTGCCTGCTGTTTCAAGTTCACTACTACTAGGTGTAGAGTTATTAAAACAATGAAGATCCATATGTGGATATAAGAAGAAACTATGTCTTGCAGGTTAGACTATCAAAGGCTAATAGATTAGTATCTTATTCAATGAAGGGGAGGAAATGGAGTACTGCATGGATCTTCAAGACAGTTTAAAAAAAACCACACACATACACACACCCAGAACAAGAAAAATGGTAGTCAACATTGAAATTTGCTAGGTGAAAGTAAAAAGCACAACTGCAGTACATTAAACTTCTGATACAAGACTTCAACATTCTGATTCACCAATGAGTGAATCCTGTCCATACACGTCCCACAAAGATTATGTCTAGCTTTTCATCATGGAGTTGGTTAGTGTCAACTGAGTATTGAAGAGAAATGCACAGAGTTCCTGTAAGTAAAAGATTTCTGTAACCGACCTATTTTCACAACTACCTTTCATGAACTTACATGATAAAAAAAACACATGCAAGATTACTATCTTCTGAAAACCTACCTAAGAAGATGAAATAAATGCTCCAGAAGAAAACATTCCACATGCAGCAATGCATGTTTATGTTTTGCCTGTCCCTGTGTTTCCACCACAACATAGATTCAAAGAAGCTGCGGTACTACGAGATAAGATGTACACCTGTGTGACACTAACCATGCAGTAAGCCCAATTTAGCTACAGTGTTTCTTATTAGTTCAATTCAGATGCAGCTTACTTTGTTAAAAGACAAGGATGTAGAACTTTACAAATTTTACTCTTGAAGGTAAACTAACAAAACGCTTTCATTCATTAGCTGTCACAAGAGTGACAATCAAAGAGAAACCACATTTCACTGCTTCCCTGCAGAAGTTTCCAAATAAAGTCAGGATTCTGCAAGTTGTATTTATGCTCAATTTTTTTTTCCAAACAGACATGCAGGAAATTCAAAATTACATGTAAGTAGTTCAACAAGACTTATGGGAACGTTTTAAGTGAAGGACTACAGACACTCTAAACTAAGAATTAGTAGTGTTTTCACTAGACTTTAATATGCAACAAAGGAGAAAAGATCACTGCAGTATTTCCTGAAGCATTAGAGGTTTCTTCTCATTTACTTTAAGTTAACTTTGCACTTCAGATATACACCTTGTGATATTTTTAGAGATTCTTCAGCAGGAACATTTGCCTGAATCCTACCTTAGATTAAAACCATTTGAACTCATTCATTAACCTGTTACATACGGACTCACCAAAAAAAAAAAAAAAAATAGTCCTTAGAAATTGTTCAGGTAAATACAGATATATGGAAAACCAGTTTAAAGTAATCTACAATACCATGTCACAGAAGAAAAAATAGCACCACAGTTTTAAGCAGTTTGGGCCAGTCAAAAGCCTCGAATAAAGTAAGCATACAAAACAAGTGAACTGTTGATCTGTAACAGCACGTGTTACTACGCAAAACAAAAACACAGCGACAAAAAGCACATGGTTTCTAACACAAGGGCAAAAGACGTTTTCTTCTTAACACTGCAAGCGACAGCATAAGCAAGAACCAACTGGCTTGAGCACAAACTGAAAGAAGTCAGCCTTTACCTATCAAAGCCTGGAAAAGGTTACTTTGGAAGATGCTGATGACACGCTCTATGGAGTTTCGCAGCTGCCGGTCCTCCGCCTGGCTCAGCTTGGAGCGGTATTCCTCCAGGAGGCGCAGGGCTCGCTGGGTATCTGCAAGTGGAGACCAGGCACACCGGTGACCCCGGCGCACCAGGTAGGAGGACCGGGGATGCACACGCCGGGGACGCAACAAGCCCCCGCGGTCGGGACCGCCCCAGCCCGGCAGCTTCTTTGTTCGCAGCCGGGAGAGCGCGGGCGGGACCGTGCCCCTCGGCGGGCTCGCACCGCCCGCAGCCCGAGGACCGGCGGCTCCCGGCAGCCGCCCCTCCTCGCCCGTCCCGCCGCCGCCCGCCGCGGCAGCTGTCAGGCAGCGACTCCGGCAGCTGCCGGGGCCCCTCGGCGTGCGGCGCTCACCTTGCTTCCTGACGGGCATGGCGCTCCGGGGCCGCGGCGCTCCCTCGGCGGCCGGGGCTCCGCCTCGCAAACTTTGAGCCCGACGCGGGGCGGCGCGGCGGGGGTGGCGGCGCGGCTCCCCCTGCCGGCCGGGCGCGGGGGGGGGGGGGGGGGGCGCGGCGGCCGCCCCGCCGGACCGACCCACCGACCGACCCGCACACCCGCCCGGCGAGCAAGCGGCTCCGCTCGGGGCTCCCGCCGGCGCCCACCGCGGCACACTCCGCGAGAGACGGGACACGCCGGGCCGGAGGGCACGGCGCGGTGCAGCGCAGCGGGCCGGGCCGGGCCGGGCGGGAGCAGGGCAGGGCAGGGGCGCTCGCGCCGCCCGCCGCCTCCCGCTCGTACTGCTCGGAAATTCCAAACTTTCCAGCCAAAATGGCGGCCTGGAGGCTGTGGGGAGCGCGCCCCCCCTCCGCCACGTGACCGGGCCCGGCGGCCGCCCAATCAGGGCTCGGCTCGGCTCGGGGCCGGTACCTAGGCGGCGGGGCGGAGGGAGGGGGGGGGGAGGCAAGGTGAGCGCTCGCCGCCCGCCTTAAAGGGGCCGGCGCGCAGCGGCCTGGCCCCGCCCAGTCCCCGAGACCTGCCCCGCCCCGCCCCTCCGGGCGCCCGAAAGCTGCCGCTGTGGGCCGGCGGGGCCCGGGGCGGCGCCGCTGGAGCGCGGCGCCCGCCGCGAGAAGGTGAGGCTGGGTCCGCTGCACGGCGCCGAGGCCGCCCCGCTCCGCCCAGCCCCTCAGCGTCCGGCGGCGGCGTGCGCCCTCCCTCCCTTCCTCCCGCCGGCCGAGGTGGCGCCGCCTTACCGGCGGGAACGGGACCGGGGCGGTCCCCGCGACGAAACCTGCCCTCGAGCGTCCCCGGCGCTGATCGCCACCGCCCCGCTGCGGGCGTGAGGCGCTCCCCGGTGCGGCGGGGCCGCTCTCCCGGGCGCACCGCTGGTGAGGGCCGGCGTGTGCTCTGGGAGGGCGGCACAGCCACAGGTGTGCCGCCGAAGTTACTTGGCAGTATCGGTTATCCGCCTTTAACTGCCGTTGACCAAATGTGCGTGCAGCTGGCAGGAGTTAGTGGGCAAAAATGGACAAATAACTGTGTTGGCACTGATACTGCAAGCGTCCGAGGTATGGATCAGCTCCTGTTGTGCTGCCTACTGCAAAAATACACAGCTAGAGATGTTCCTTGCTCCAGGAAGCTGACAGCCTAATTGCATGACAAGAGGCCATGGGACAGGCAGGGGAACACAGACACCTTACCGGCCTACACAATAAGCAACGCACGGAGCACTGGCATCCACCTGTTGCTGGCTTTTCTCTTCAGTCATCCTGGCGAAGAACAGCATGAGAAGGAGAAGGGCTTATTTGAAGGAGGACGAAGAAATAGCTTTGCTGCGGTTAACAGAAGACATAAGGTTAACATAAGGACATCATGGGAGACAGCATGAAGAGCCTTGCTTATTTGAAAATTTAAGAAATGGGCTGTACAGGCTGACATCATGGGCCAATCAGAATCATGAAAGCTACTTTCTGAAAGCTGGCATGGAAATGGCAATGAGGTGCCTTCAAAGGCAATACAAACACCTTGCTTTTTTGCATGACAGCAAAGAGGAGACAGAGCATAGAAATGGGTAACTTGGATAGAAACGTGCATGAGGTAAATGATCTTTGCAGCATATTCTAGATGCCCATTAAAGGGAAAATGTATATTAAAACTGGTGAATTTAGGGGTAACTAACTCAAATGCTTGTAGTGAGGGGGAATGTCACTTATTTCTCAATCAGATGGACGATCAACCAGAACCTTGGATCTGAAACACTTCAAACCCTGTATGTATGTGCATATGAGAGGCAGAGAGAGATTTGAAAGTTCAAAGCAAATCCTGCTGATGTGATTTTTTTGATCCAAGTTTGCATCTCTATTTACACTTTTTTGATTTAGACACAACTGAAAATGTACAAGAGCTTACCCCAGGTACCTAAAAAGAATCTCCTGGGCAACTCTTGCAAATTTGAAGTCTAAAAATCAGGACTAGATTTGGCCATGGCAAAGTCCTAATCTTAAAGAAAACTTACACTGCAACAAATTTAACCCAGATCTAGAAAAGGCCTCTCTTGTCTCTCTCCCCCCCCCCCCCCCCCCCCCCCCCCCCCCCCCCCCCCAATATTCCCATGTTTTATACTTAGATTTGCACCAGGAGTTTCTCCTCCTCCCACAGCTATGTACTGTGAAATTGTTCACATACCTCATTGAAGAAAACAGAATATACGTTTAGTGCTAAATGACACACATTTCCCATTTTCCTCCTTTGTAATTGTATTTTCATACTTTCAGAGTTTTGGCACTAACTGGTACCAGTTCATACATTTTGAAATGAAAGCATGCTAAGAAGCTACATTGGCAGAAGCCTCCATCATCTGGCCTCGTCAGTTTTCACTGTTTACAACAGAAATAAATACACTCTAAAGGGGCCATAGTCCTCTTGATGTCAGAGGAATATATACACAGAAGGAGAGGAAGAACAGCCTAAATTTAGCTAGCAGAAAGGAGACATCTGCAGCAGTTAGGTTGGTTTTGCTGACTGACAAAAATGTATTATTACAAAGCAAAAAAAGAAAATTTTTTGCAATTAAAGGAACCACCATAAAGAAACTGCGTTTTCATAAACAGGATTTGATGTTTCCAAGGCTTTTTTATTTTAAATAAGAGATAATCCCGTTACATACGGTCATTGTGCTGGGGATAGAGAAATAATCCCATATATAACACCCTGAGACAGCATTTCTTACTTGTTAACTAATGCTCCAGGAAAAAAAAAGCAAACTTCAAAGAAGGGGTCAGGATGACGGATCAGCAAGCCAGGAAGCAATTAGGTGAGCCTTATTGTACCTCAGAGAGCGGTGTTGGTTCCCGGCACTTCTGTTTCAGTTCTAGGAGTCTATCTGTTGATTGAAAGTGGTTGAACCAGAAAGCACAGTATTAAACTTCAGTATATAAAGTGGTTTTGAAATTCCAGCACATATAGAAAATATCCCATGAATGGAAAACGGCATTTTTACTAGCACATTGCAGTAACAGTCAGTGTTGCAAAACTGTCCTGTATTACACATCGTCTTTTTCAGGCTCCAGTTTTCAGGAAATTGTGTAGTTCCCTTGGAGGAGGGGAAAACTGGGTATGAACCAGAGCATCGTCTATGCCATGGCTTAAGCAATATCATTTAAATCAAACTGTTATAGGCAGCATACAGAAAGGCTTGTACTTAAATCGTGACTGGTGTGATCAGCATACAATTCAGCATTATGCTGTGCTCAACACGTCCTGGCGGTGCTCCAGAATGACCCTTGGCATAGGACCTCCAAAACAATTATATGAAGAAGCAGCCTGTCGCTGTTGTAGCCCTCTTGGCCCCAGAAGCGGCTGAGGATCTGACCGATGGCCCCCTCTCCCTGCCTTCAGATCTCACTGTTAAAATCCCTTCTTTTGCGACCACTGCCAGCAGCCTGCGTGGGATGCTCTGTCTGGGACCGTACCTCTGCCAGGGGCAGGCAGCTTGCTACAATGCATGTATTGCTCTGCCTGTTGAAGGACATGGTACTTAGGGGGGATGTGCGATATGTGAGCAGGCAGCATTTGGCAGCAAGGAGGCCAGCACAGCTCAAGCGTGTTGCCCGGATATGGAGAAACTTCCGTAACAGCCGCCTGATCCTAGCCCATGCCATTTGTGCACACGGGGAAAAGCAGGCCCTGTGCAAGAGGCTAATAAACCCAGTTTACAAACCCATAGTGAAACAGAGACAACGCTTTCCCATTTTGAGAAACTGCTTGTTTGCAGCTGCCTGCTCTGAAAATGATCACAATAGTGAGCCCTGCCAGGGACTTGTACCTCATCGTACACCAGCTCCTACCCCCTCAAGGCAGGCCAGCTGCCAGCTGCCACTTTGAAAATGGCTCTTTCTGTGTTAGAAGCGTCACCTCTACAGCTGGCACCTCACCACAGGGAACAGGAATCCTGTCAGGCTGCTTATGTCTTGCAGCAGTGACACTTTGGCCACAGGCAGGGCAACATGACGTGGAGGGGTCTGACTTCATGCCAGCTACCTGGTGGACCCCTTAAGTCCCACTGGAACAAGTTGGCAACCACATGGACTGCTCAACATGGCAATATAAGTGTTGCAGCTAGCGCCTCACACAGTAACTGGAGAGGTATGATGAACTCAGAACAGGAGACTTCAAGAAACATTCACTAGACCCACACATAACACACCAATTAACACAGCAACAACCATTTGAAAACCAAGACAAAAAGGACGGCAGACATCACCACATTGCAAGAGTTTACAGTTATCAGTATGGCCAAGAAAATACAATAGTCACAAGCTCAGACAAACGCCGTTACAGCAGATGGTGGGGTAGACTAACTCAATAAATACTGGTACATGTAGTCATATTCATTTCAAGTTGGACACTAGTGTATGAGGTGGCATATTGCTAGAATCGATAATATTAACTTTAGTAAAAAGAATTGCAGCCTGGTGAAGAGTAATGAGTAAAACTCAAGAGTTTTTTATATTGGGCTTACTAATAAAAGAAAACACAAAACCAAGAAAATTGATCCTTTCTAGCTTATGTTTGTCATCTGTTTAATGCCCAAAGTCACCATATAGTATACAGAGCAGATGATTTCCCTTTTTCATACAGAACTGGGAATTGTTACTCATAAAAGGATCTCTGGCAGCTGCAGAAAAGCTTTCACTTCACTTCTCTTCCCCTGCAAACTCAGTGCAACACTTCACAGCTAACTTGGGAAGCAATAAAACTGATGAAGCCTAATTTCCCCTGGCTAATAAGGAATGAAGCCTGAGTGAAGTTAGCTTGTTCATTATGCCTCCACTCATCTGGGTTCTCTGATGTCTGATAAGCTTGCATCATGGGCCACAGCCTCACATTCCAGGAGCTGTCTTTTCAGGAGGGTGCCTTTTCTTTATCGTCTGTAATTTTGTGGGTTATAAGAGATGCAAACAACTTATTAGAAGCATTCTGCTTGAATGAAAGCATGGCATGGTAGCATATGTCTTTTTTCTGCAAGAGCTACTACATATAGCTAATTTTCATGAGGCTACTAAAGATTAAAGCTACTCTTCTCATTATATTGTGCAGTTACTGTGTCACACAACCCAATGAGTCGTGTGCCTGTCACATATACTGTTACCAGTCAAAATACCAGCTCACTCTTTTCTATTGTCTTCATTCTTGTGGGTAAAATAACTTGCTGCCTATCACACACAGAAGGATCCAATCTTATTCAAGTTGTTAAAACCAAAGTTTTATTAAAAATCACAGTTTAGCTTATTTAATTAAGCCTACTCAATAGAATTCTTATGGGATCATCTTACACATCTCTGATTTTAATCTTTCTTACACAGAGAAGACAGCTTCCCCAGTAATACAAGCTTCATACTTTTAATTTGTGAACTGTATATCCAGTGTTTGTCCTTAGAACTGAAACTTGTCTTAGGTTAATTCGATCTTGATCAGAATACAACGATGCCTTTATTCTGAGGGTTAGAGAGTCCAGCTGAGTATTACTAGTAGATGAACATGTTCCTGTTTACAGGGAGAGTAAGAAAGAACTGGTCTTTTTTTTTAATCTAAAAAAAAAAAATTATCTTTTTTTTTCCGTATCATGCAGTTTGTGTGCTCTTAAGTTGTTTGAGCTCTTGTTCAATTAGGAATTGTATGCCATGTGTGTAAAGTCATCTCATCTTTCTTTTGCTCTTGTAATAAGGTGTATCTATTCAGTTTGGGACAGTTCACAATCCTACAAAGGAGTGAGTTTTGTTATTGCAGCAACCTCAGGAACTAGAGCATTATGGGAAATGATATATGACTTCTTTTTCATTATTTAGAATGTTTTATTTAAATGTATTTACCTAATGTATAGAATAGTGTAATTGGAATTTCTATAAACAATTAAAGATCAGTGACTGGCTGCTAACGCTCCAGCGCCTTCTGGAAGGCTGCAAAACATCAAAAACAAAAGCATAGAAAACAATATTAATTATAACCATTAACAATTACTGCCAATGTGACATGCATGAACCTAGATCATCTTCCTCCACACTTTCTATAATCAGGGCTGTGTTATATAATATCAGCTTAACAGCTTCTTAGTTGACTTCCTGATGTAAAGATAAACATCATTATATAACCTGCCTATTTTAACCTTCCCAGACAAATTAAGCAGAGAGGTTGGTGTATTGTATGGAATGAGTTTGTCTGTGTGAAATCCCGACCCAAGAAGTAAACCCTCAAAGAGTGGGTTAGATGCTCTTCAACAGTGTTTTCCTGTGAGGAGTGCAGCGATTGCTTTGGGTTTTGCCTAATCAAATGCTAACAGGTGTGTTTAGAAAGTTAATTTGGGAATTTTTCTATGATCAAGTGTTACCCAATTAAAACAAAATCTATTCAAAATAAATTTAACTCTTTATGCCATATGAACATATAACAAATCCCCCCAAAATAGCAAGGTTATCTAATTCAGGCAAAACACAAGAAAGTGCTATTAAGCCTCACTCTGGGATTCAGACACAGGCTATGCGAAGTAGCACCTTCTCCCAGAAAGCGCAGAAGCCGCTTTCACTCTAGTGCTTTTTCCTTATTTCTGTGGCACAGTCCGCACCATGCCTTGAATTGGAGCCGCTAGCCATGGCTCTGTTTACTCTGTGCTAATTTTTAGGCAGCGGCTCTCTGGAGGAGCTACCTCAGCCAGAGTCCTTGCACTGTCCTAGTGTCAGCTCAGGCATCTATACAAGCCTAACCACCCCTGGAGTACGGAAAGTGGTGTGCCTGAGCCACGTGATCCAGTAGCACACAGCAAAATGACATCACAGCATATCACATCAAGATACCTTTGTTTTCCTGACCCAAACAATGTAGTATTTGTAGCAGAGAGCATGGGATTGTGCCCAGCCTTACGCCTCTTACACAAGGGTGAGATCTACGTACGTCTGCTGCCACCATGTTGTCCATCATAGGCACCTGAAGAAACAAATAGTCTTTGTATTTGGGGATTACAGACACACATAGCTAGATTAGGTGAGTGGAAAAACTGGAAAGGGAGTTTGGCAGTGATTTTTATAGGAATCAAAATCATACTTGTCAGAAAGTACCTTCTTTTAAAAGCTAAGAATCGCTCTCCAAATAAACAGTTTTCTTGCAAGGTATTAAGACATTCTAATTCACACCAAACACTGAGTATTTCCAAACACTGCAGGAACACACTGAGCATGTGGAGCTCTCATAGTAAGCCCTCTCTCTCCTGGGATGACAGACAGCTTGTTTAAAATTCCCTCTTCCTGTGCTAACACTTACCTTTTGAGCTCACCAGGTAATTGGAGGAATACATATTTGAGAGCTATTAGCAAGAGCGCAGACAGCAGACTCCTGGTTTGCCCCTCACAAACTGTAGCTCCATCTGTAGCATTCTGCCTGATACTCGCTACAGGCTATGCTATGGGTACCCAAGTCCCAAGCTTCCCCTCTGCCGCCCCTCCTCACTCCCTGCTGCTCAAGATCGTAGAAGTTTTCTGCAAAGAGATCAGCTGAGAGTAGGAGTTACTGGAGGCAGCATGCTCAGCTGGCCCTCAGGGCTACCTGGTGGTGAGCAGGTAATTGAATTATCAGCCACACCTTCCCTTTAACGGGTTTTCTTCCTCCTTGTTTGTGTAGAAGCTTTGGGAGGGTAAAGGTGAGTATGTTCCACAGGTATGTGGAGGAAAAGAGCAGTGCTAAAAAGGAATGCAGCTAGACAATTCAAGAAAATTTTTGTCTTGTTTGGAATTTTATGAATAATTTACATTCTAGGAGGGAGAGGCTGCCAGGGACTGGAGCTGAGGGGTGAGTCCTCCAGTGTCCCACTGAACAACTGCAGAGCTGGAGCAACTCTGGATGAGCAGTGAGGAAACCTGGAAAACTGTGTCTAACTATACAGGGATCTACTGATGAAGAGGACCGAAGGGCTGCAGAAATTGCCCACAGTTAATGCACCCTGCCCTTCACTCCAGGTGAAGTGAGCATTCAGCGGTGCTGAGCTCCTGTTAACAGCGAGCATCCTGCAGTGCCCACACAGCTATTCTGTTATATTTTGATATGTGTTTAGGTGCAGAAAGTCCTTGTAAACCAGCTCTGTTTTCAAGAAAGGACTTTGCAGAGAGCCCTTATGTGGGTTTTGTAAAAACCACTCTTTAAATCCTAGTCGTATTGTGTCTACTCTTACTGAATATAAAAGAGGTTGTCAGAGTCCAAAGGAACCTGTTACTGATTCACATGCAGATTCCAGCTTGTCCTTTCAGTAAATCCTCTGTGATAGATAGCTCATTTAAGCTTTGTAGCCTGCATATCACTTATCTTGCCACAAGTCCCTGATCAAATACTATTGCAAGTTGAGGTCAATGGAAATTTTAACAGTTTCTGATGGTAAGTTCCCAAGCAGCTTATATTAGACTCTCATAATCAGAACTACTTCTGAACACACCGACGTAAATGTTTTGCTGCTGTTGGCAAAGGCTTGCATGGACAGCTAACTTCTCCAGCTGGGTCTAAAGATCTAGCATTATGCTCCAGAAAGCTACAGCGAAGCTGGCTGCAATAATCAAACATGCACACTCAGACACAAGTACTGTAAGGCTATTTACTACTGGTATTTCAGTGCTTCTATTCCTTCCGTTTGCTTTTTGTCCTCAAAATATAGTGTTTCTGGAAATAATCTATCAACCTTTCTTATTTTCAGATTTTCATTATGGGGAAAAAAGAAAAATTTTCTGCTAACCACGACTGTGGTTTTTGCAAGGTAAAAAGTGATATCACCAGAGGCTGTACCACATTGCTTCTCAGATCTACACTATTGCAACAGCAGAATGTATTGAGTAACTAGTTTGTCCAATACCAAGATGGACTCATAAGGACAAGAAAAGTTGGAAGACCGGTGTATGCTTGCAGTTATTGTCCCATTTCCCTGATAACTTAGAAATGTGGCAGAAGAAAACATTAACTTGGTGACGTGCAGGCCCCTCTTCTGGAATGGTTTACATTTATGTATTTGCTTAATGGTGAAAGCAGCAAAGTTCCTTTATTTATTTTTAGTTGCAGAGATCATGTGGACTAGGACTTAAAGGTAAAATATTTTCCCTTTCATCAGTAAATATTTTACACTCTGCAGAGACAGACTTATAGAAGAAGCATGGGGTGACATGAAGAGCTACAGCAAAAGAAATGCTGTGAAGTTGAACAGTGTAGAGATCAAAGTCATACCAGGCAGGAGGGAGAGGCAGGAAATGTGGGTATTCAACACAGGATGACTGTGAGCCCTTACTGAGACATGACCATGAAAGGAGAAGATGATTGATGTGGGCTTCAGCAGAGAGATTTTCAGCAGGTAGGGTTATCCTAATGGCCCTGTACAAAACACTAGTGAGACCTCACCTAGAGTAATACATAACCATGACATCTGTGTTCAACGAAGGTGAATTTGCACTAGAAGGCAGCAGAGGAGGGCTTCTGGGATGATGACCAGAGTGGAAAGCCTCAGAGGATACCCTCAGGTCAGCAAGGCTATTGAGGAAAAAGAACAAGGTTCCCCCAGAAAGCAGAAAGCTTCCTGGGACAAGAGCAGTGAGGTTTGGAGCTGCTTCCTGACTAGAAGAGTGCAGACAAGTCACTGAGCTGGTTTCAAGGTGGGACTTGATGAAGCCACGGATCACGGTAGACTGAACACAGTAAAATGTTGCTCTCTAAGTGCACACAGTGTCCTTTCAATTCCATGTCCTGAGGCTTGGTATCTTTCACCTCAGATACTCACAGACGGCACCATGTATTTAAGAAGAAAAGTAAATTTCACAGCCAGATTTGGGCTGCATCTGCATTGAAATTGCTCTATATTGAGGGGAAACAGTGTACAAAGATGTAGATTTTGGTTTTGCTTTATTCCAGTAAATTCTCTCTCACACACGGTTTCTCTTGTGCCTTCATTCTTGATATTTCTGGGGCCCTCTGGTAGGTGGTCTGGACAGTGTTGTAAGGTACAGCAGCTTCAAGATAACAAGCTGCTGAAAGCCAGGACTCCTGAGGACTATTCCGATAGCTGAGGACATCTCTAGCATAGTAAAACACTAGATATGCTCCTCCACTGTAAGGTGAACGGGAGGGGACAGGCTAAAACCTCTGCTAGTTTTGGGTTTGGGGTTTTTTTACTGCTTTATATTTAATCATATCAAGGAAGGGACAAAAATCAGCTAGTGAGAATGAGTGGTATTCCTCTCATCAAAGCTGCACTGAATTTATATTTCTACTCTAGGATTGCTATGAACTTCCAGGCCTGTGCACTAAGGGTAGACTCGAGAGGAGAGCTCAGTCCACCATTGTTGGTCTGGATTCAAGGACTCCTACTTACTTTCCTAATCAGAAACAGCTCAGTATTCTCATAGATCTCCTGGCATCACGCAGATGTAGAGCATGCCTCACATTTCAGAAACTCACTAAGGATTTACTCAATTATTAATTAAAATCTCATTTGATCATGATTCTATCACATGCTGGAGGAAGCATCCAGTTTCATTGCAAACAGTTAATTTAGACTCTCTGAAGTCATTCCGTCATTTAAAGCAAAGCCAGCAGTCCAAAGAAAGAAAACTATATTATTATTTATGGCACTACAATTCAGATGGGATCAACTAACTGTTTCTATTCTCTTTAACAATATAACATGATGAAACATGCTGGCTGTGTTAATTATTGTTTGTTAAGGCTATTTATGCAGGGTACGTCTTCGGTGTAGTTCCCGTGAATTTCTGATGCATCTTTGCCTCTGCAGATTTCATTTTTCTCTGCTTTGGCTTAATGTAACTAAAAATGATAATTTTGTGAGTAGTCCCTGCACAGTGAGCCACATGCTCATATTTATATCAGAAACAGCTCATACCTTCAAGGAATTAGCAACTGAAGTGTGCTAATTTCTCTCTGTGGCTGGAATTAGCTGCTAGATACCCGTTGTGCCTGGTTTTTATATAGGCCCACAGAACTGCAAGCATCAAAGGGATGTTGCATGAGAATAAAGCAGCCCCCTCAGATCTCACTTGTTTGATTCCTTATGTGGACTTCATTTGAGTTTCTGCAGTTAGTCAGGAAGCATTAGATTCTGCTGCTACCCTGCTCCACACTGCCCCAGCGTACACGGCACCGTGCTCTCCACACTGGGCTATGGCATCTTGCTGGCCACAGTCATACCAGCGAGGGGACCGACGGAGACTCGGCTGACTTTCAGACCTTATAGACTCATGGTGCTTCAGAAATTTCACTACCCATGCAGTAAGTGCTAGTAAGTAAACTATGTGGTCTGGCCCCAGTAAGTTTAAATTAACATTTCCACACAATACAAACACTTGCTGCTTTTTGTATTTTTGCGGCAAGTTATTTCTGTAAACTCGTTGGATGGATGGAAAGTACTTTGGAAAATGTGGAAAACATATAAAACTCCTCCAAATACCCTGCAGATTTTAACAGCCCACACATGGATCAACTCCATTTCATTGCTGGTGCCCACAATGGAAAGCAGACTGCTGGCCCAGGCAGCCAGGGTCCAATCCCTCACAACAGTGTCACTGTTAAAGCCGGGGAAATCACCCCACAATCACCACAGTCAGAATGAAATCATTGGCTTCATACCGCAACAGTTTCAGCAATAATATATATTGAAAGCAGAACACAAGAACAGGCCCCTAAAAGCTTTTCAATGTCTGTGCAGACCTGGGGAGTCAACTCTAGACTCATTAAACAATAGGCTTAATTTCATGGTTCACTTGTACAATGTCCTTAAAAGCAGCCCATCCTACAGAGATCCACAGACCATTTGAGGAAAACCACTCAGCTAGAAGGAAAGATGAGATGGTGTGTGGGAAGTGCAAAACAAGAGGCCCTGCTAGTTTGTGTTGATGGAGTAACACAAGCTAGCAGGGATCTGGGGCGCCCAGCCTTATCACGCGTGTACCAGGCTTGCTGCTCCTGCTCCTGGTGGCCTCTTCATCCTGGAAGGCTGCAGGGGGACACCACCTTTCCCTAGGAGTTATTGGGAGGCTCAGCTGGGGACCAAGTTCCCCTGAACAGCTGAGATCACTTAAGCTCTCTCAGCTTGAACCAGAGACAGCTTCAGAAATGTCCCTCAGGAATGGGAACAGCCCTGGTGCTGGGGAGAGGGCTGCCCCATAAGTGCGATGCACTCTCTTAGAGAGCTGCCCCGGGGGCCGGCAGGGCAGCAAGGCCCCTCAGGGACCACCAGAAGGCTTCCTGGGACACAGGCACTCCACCACTGCATTTATTTTGCTGTAAGCGATCATAGACTCTGCCAGAAACAACTTGTAAACTTTCTTCTTCTTACTGAAGAGCTACATTACGTGGGCTCAGATCTGTTACACCAATCCCTCCAGCAGCACTTGTGGAACAACTCTTCCTAAAAGCAACCACTCAGCTAATTTCTGTTGCTTGTGCAAAAGCTTACATTCAGATAGGACATTTCATCTCTACTTACACTTCAACTTCTTATTCCTCTTCTTATTAGCTAGCATGTTATTGTCAGTGTTTCAAGAAGCTGTCTATTCAGTGGTGATGTACCATTTGCAGGCAGAACAGTTCCCCTGGCAGTGCTGTATCAGGGGTTCAGCACGCCAGCACCCCTGCACCCTCTGCGTCAAAACAGCTTTCGGTGAAGCTTTCTCTTGAAGCTCTCCTGTCATCTCATGCACCCATGATCCTTTAACTCTGCTCTCTACTCTTCTGCGCTATTTGTATGTAACATACCTTGCAGCTCACTGAAATAACATTAAAACTGATTTTTTAATATCCATAAAAATGCCTTTAAAGTTTTTGAAGGGCTCTGTATTGCCACTCCTGAACTCAGTAATCTCCCAGGACAGATGCTGTGCAGGCAGCCAAAGGAAAGCTTTCTTCAAGCTTTCTTACAAAGCACCTGAACATTGCCACAGAAGGATGCAAACAATTCCTCTATGGTGTCTCAGATAAGATTGCTGATAAGAAATACCCAAACTGCCTACCCTCATTACACCTGCCCTCTGGGAAATGGGCTGAAACAGACTTATTCCAGAGCAGGCATTAGACTCTAAGTCCTTTCAGTCACTACCGATTATCAATATTGTCTGACTAAATACTGTATAGCAAGTTATCCAGGTTTACTAGCACAATCTTTCAAAATATCTGTGGCTTTGGGTTTTTTTTAATTCCACAGAGTGAATTTTTTGAAACAGTACCAATCTGAAAGGAGGGTGGGAGGGGTCTAAATTAGCAATGGTTTTGTGTGCCCATTTGCAGCTTTCCAGGTCAGACACACTTCACAACAGTACACTAACACTAGGAAAGTCCCTGCCTCCACTGAGCAACGTTTTTGGGCAGATGAGTAAAGTAGCATACTATCTCACAGTGGAGGAGGTGGCTAGATTTTTTGCTCTAATGAATATTTCTGGCAATTTTACCATGCTAAATTACAGCAAGAAGTTCTCTACAATCTCACATTGCTTCTTCCAGCTATACAAAATGCTGACATGCAGCCTCTGACACTTCTTCTGGCTCTGTAAGGCCATAGAATTATCACTAGGCTGGGGAACGCTCATGAGGGGACAGGGATGTTTTTCATGTAAACAGCCAACTCCCATGCTCCACAGCAGAACAGTGTATTTACACATTCCTTCCCCTTAAATTAGTTGTGAGATTTTTCTGGTTAACACCTAATGCTGCTAGCATTTGGGGTACAGCTGCAAAAATAGCTCTGTTTCTGGCAGGCTGGTTACGTCATTCATAGCTGCTGCAGCAAACCTCGGGGCTTCTGTTCTTAATTTGGGCTATAATGCATCTTCAGTGCTGGCCCGTTGTAGAGGAAGATGGAAGAGCTATCTTTTCTCTACTTGCATCAGCAAAAAGCAACAGGCAAAGCTTACACGTTGCCTGCGCTGTGCTGAGGAGGCAAAATTACCGTGTAATGAGACTGAGAAAGGGCAGATAGACTTGTCTGAGGCTGGAGTCCATGCAGCTGAGGAGCTGATGGCATGAAGATAGATATCTGCCCCTCTGCCCTGAGCCCTGCTGGCCCGGCTCGGTCCCCAGGACACGCTGGAGTGATCCGAGTGTGCTCCATCCGTACCAGGCCTTAGCACAGCGAAGCAGCAGCAAAGGCTCCAGGGTGCCCACATCCCACTGAAGGCAGCACAGCAGCTATCTTTGGACACAGAAACCCACCAAGCGAGGGTCAACGGTGAGCAGGTATGGCTCTGCCAGAGCAGTGAGAAAGGGCTAAAGCAACTGGTCATGTTCATGGTTTTGTGTGTTGGACTTTCTGCTCCTAAAGCCCTGCTTTCAAAAGGCTCTCGCTTTATCAGTTTGACCCCATAGCCTGAGACAGCTACAGTCAGTGCTCTGCAATCATCTAGATTCGATTTTCTTCAAAATAAGAAGTGCCATTGCATTACCACCCATGAAACTAAAAGCAGAATAGGAAAAACCATACATATGCAAATGGTTATGCATAACTGTTTAAAGTTCTTAAGAGACTGCATGGAAAATAGATGTGGAAGTTTCACAGATTTTCAGCATGACTCAGGGGGCATCCAAACAGTAAATATGACTCATGGACTGCGTAGGCATGTACAGGTATGTGGGTAGGCTTCTGGAAGCCATATGGTTTCCTGCAGGAGCTGAATATCAGCACAAGCGGTGGTGGGGAGAAGAAATGTGACGTTTCATCACATAACATGCTACTTAAGCACTGCCTGTCCAAGAATTGCTAATGGAATGGAGCCTGGCGAGGGCTGGCTTCCATCAGCACTGCAGAATAGCATGGCTCCTCTAAAGAATGGGATCTATTTACAGGGAACACTTTGGAGCACAATGAAATTTAAGGGGGTGAGAGGCAATTATATTCAAAAATAATTTGTTTTTGTTGAAACTGGTCTTTGAAGAACTCTCTATAGGAGGCCACAATCTGGCAGAAAAGGGACATCATGTGGGACCCTGGCGATATTTGGGCTTTGTGAAAGCAGCTGGAAGCAATTTCATCTGAACTCTAATAATGTTTAAAAATGAACAGCCAAGCTTGGATCCAGAGCAAGACACCTACCCCACGGAGCCAAAGGAGTTGTACCTGCTTAGCCCCAACTACATGTGCTATGAAATACTGTAATTAAATATTCAGGAGAATAACTTCTCCAGTCAAAGAACAGGCATGCTGCAGTTGTCAGTTCCTGGCACCCGACAGTGCACAGACCTGCCATCCGCTGAGGACAAGGGAAGTCTGAAAAGCTGCTACACCACCCGGGAATTCAATACACCCCCCCTTCCCCTCCAAGAGCCACAAGAATTTACAGGGTTGTTTTCCCTCGGGGGAAGAAACAAGGAGGTAAAACCAAGACATGGATTTTGTGACTTTACATGAGTAGCATGAGCCAGGGCAGACACTTACCTATCAAAGAGGAACTACACGTGATAAATATACACTGCCCCTTCTTATTTGACAGCTGCAGCCTGTTGTTTATTTCCTGCAGGACAAAAGTAAATTGAAGGAAAAGAGTAGATGTTTTTCCCCCTTTATTCTTCCTACAGCAAGTTCTTCCCCCACTCCAAAGCCCATAAAGAAACTGAATAGGAGGGGGTAAATAGCAGTTACAGGTTAGGGGACTCAAACGGAGATTTTTTTAGTTAAAAGTCAGTATTAATGCAACATAGCATCTGGCAGACGTGGTGCATTTGCTCCTGCAGCTTCAGTCTCAAGTCTGACACAAGCAGGAAACAGGTGAGGAAATCAGAATGGATTCATGCTTATTTTGTCAGCCAAAGGTACCTAAGGACAGGAGGCTTGCATCCTGCTTTGGGTTTGGATCTCATGGGTGCTGGGTGTCTGGAGATGGAACTGAGCTGATCTTACCCATGCTCACAGCAAACCTGATCTGCTGCAGAGCTGGGGTAACGCTTCCTCTGCACAGTGCAGGTGTTACCTGGAGTCCCTCTCCAAAGAAAATTTCCACCAAAAATGGGGACTGTTTTGCCTGAAAGCATCAAAATCCTGGAGAAAGCCTGTGTAGTGGGATGCAAATCTCCTTTTGAGATCTGTACTTAAAGAGAGAATTACCCTGGGGCATTTGACCTAGTGCATGTCCTGTGGTCTGTGGCTTTCACAGTGATGGAAAACCCTGTTCTCACCACAGTGGAGACATCCACGGATAGCATAGACGGAGTTACTCTGCTTTTGGGGTAAGTGAGAATTTTGCTGATAAATACTTGTAGATGAGGTAATACCCTTCTGTCAGTGCTGCTTTTACATTATAGCAGATTCAATGAAGGAAGAGAGACAGAGACAACCATCTTGATCTAACAATATATGAGAAAAACTGGAATGACAGAAATAAAACACTAGTCTCTGAGCTGTCAGAACATCTATGCTGATATGGGAACAGGCACAAGACAGCAGAGGGAGAGCAGGTTACCCAAACTGTGATCAACCATGAAAGTTTACTTCCAAAAGCCATTTGAAAAGTATGGACACTAAATAGTGAGCCCCATGTTCAGAAGCTGATTAGGGTGCTCATCCACTATCTCGTTGGCCTCTGCAGGAGCAACGTTATCTGCTTTCAAACATATTGCTGGTACAATTTTAGCTGGAATCTTTGGGTTCAGTGCTGCTCCTTCTTTTAGTTAGTGGATGTAGATAATATGGATTAGAGAGTCTCTTTCAGCTCTCTGGACAACTATGACACCTCAACACCTTGAAATTTCAGGACAGTTAAGGTAAAAATTAAAATATTTTCTCACTTTCCAGAAATCTGCCAGATCCGCTTGGACAGGACCCATCTCCCAGTGGTGGGCAGGAAGAAATGAGGGCAGTACTCATCTGCATGAGTACTTCTGATGGGGAAGAGATGCTAGAGCTACCCCACTTCCGTGTGTGCAAGCACCCCTTGCCACAGGTACCAAAATGAATGCCCTGCCTCAAAAAGGACTGCCTCCTGGCTACCCTTCTCAGGCATGTCACAGGTGTCCTCAGTCATCCACCAGCTGAGCCAGTTTATATTCAGGACACTTCAGGCACACCAGCAAAAATGACGCAGGCAATTACCAGCAACGTGTGAAGAGAGTACAAACCCCTGTGCAGGTCCTACATCCAGTTCACTTGTGGTTGATGCACTTCATGTTTCATTCTTGACTTAGCAAGATCAAGCCTTTACAAAGAAGTCAAGCACTACTAAACAGACAAGCCCTGTAAGTCTTACGTAGCTTTTAGATGCTAATCTTTCCCCAGAATCAGTGATTTCATTAATTTTAATTTAACCTAATAAAAATGTCTCTGTAAGACCTTGAACATAACTGATCATGAAATAAACATAATCTAATCATATCTCACTGATATTGCAATTATCTGCACAAGCAGCTGGCTGGTTAGCTGGGTCCCTGCCTTCACTGGAGGGGCAGAGCACTGAGCCCTGCTCCAGGGATAGCACATTCCCTAAGCAACAAGCCTGACAAGCCTCTTTCTCCCAGGGGGCAGAGACCTCCTTCATCCAATGTGGAGCTAATGGAGGGGTTTCATGACAGCAGCACGGCCAAGGAAGGGCAGGATTGGAGAGGCAGAAGGGATGTCAAACCTTTTTAAAAGGAAACTCAATGCAAGTTTAGTAGGTCCCTGGATGGAGGCTCAGGTCCAGGGCGTATTTCTGGGTGCTCTTTCCATCATGAGGAAAAGCGAGAGAAATGCCAGGTTAGGGTAGAAAGGCAGTGGGCATGCTGGGATCCTCCCTGTGGGATCTGCAGGGAGTTCAGGCTTGCCTGCAGCTTGCTGCTACTGGGAACAGCCCCAGTAGCCACTCATCCTCCAACCAGTGAGGGGAGGTCAGCCTGGCACGGGGGTGGGGGGAGCCAAGTCTGCATGCAAAGGTAGCAGGCCACAGAGCAGGTTTCTGTGGGACTCCATTAACTCCGGGCTATTCCCTTCTGCACTCCCAAGTGGTGACTTTGGCTGGGGGGACAGAGCCCTGCAGACACCTCAAGCCCTGCTTCTGTCCAGAAAAAAGCTGTGTGAGTGTGTCTGTGCAAGGCATTGGCAGCTATGGCTTTGTGCGCTGTGAAAAGTATCGGAAAAGCTTGTGATGTGGGCTGAAGACTTCTCTTGCAGCCTCTGTGGCAAGTTAATTGTTGCTGATTACAAACCCAGTGCAATCTTGTTAATTTGCAACACAGTACAACAACAGCCATTTAAGAGAGCAGTCCTGCATCCAGCTCCTCAAGCACAAAATTCTCACGTTATTTAACAGCATGGTACGAGGCTGTTTAGGAAACAAATAGCACGTAGGTCTGGTAAGGGCCAGAAGGGATTGAGAAGCAGATAATAGCTACCTGATTAGTAACACGAGGTGTTACACTCCATCACCTGTTTTGCAGTGGCAGCTTGCTCTTATGAAGATCAGATCTCTGCTGCACTGGACAGTGCAGGCAGAAGAGTCGCTGTACAATGCCTTGGTCTTGTGCTTTCTTTCTGCTCTTGTTGGTACCTGCCGAGGAGCCCACAGGGCCAGCTGAACCTCTGGGCTGTCTCACATCTGTACGGCAGGAGCAGTCCTGTCCCTGTACGCTGGCAGGGCAGGGAGCAGGAAAGAGGTGACCTGGGAGGCAAAGTGACTTGACCAAGGTCACCCAGCAGACCAACAGCAAAACCACATACGAGGCTCCACTGAAATGAGTGATCGTGGTCTGGGCATGGTGCCCTGAGCTTGCCCTGGGGCAGGGACAGTCCATTTGTAGCTCGACACAGAAGTTGCTAGCCTTTCTGCAAAACAGTCCTTCAGGTGATACCCTTCGAAATTCTGGCAGAACAAGAGAAAGAGCTGCAATTCCTCACTTAGAGCCTCCATCGGCCCTGCCAGAAGGAGACAGAAGGGGAATGGGATGAGGCCAAGCTCCACTGAAGAAAGAGGCAGGAGACATACGTTGTCTGTCTCCGGTACCCTGGACATATGCTCAGGCAAGCTCTATGGGACGCTGTTTCACATCATCTCGTGAATAAATTTCCTATTGCTAACAGAAGAACCAACACATCTGTACATGATGCTTGACTTAATTTTGTATTCTAACACAGCAGCAAATAACTGCTTTATATAACACATATTCAAAAGCGGGGTTTGTAACAAAGCCATGTTTTACATTATTTTCTTTCATTCAAATGTCACAATGTTGCATATGCAACTCTGCAGTGTGCCTGCCTTCTCACTAAGCTTATATTGCCCCTTTCCCAGAGGAATGGGAGCAAGAGCAGCTCTACTGAGCTGCAGATTTCTTTGTAGCTGTCCCTGATGGATGATGGTGACATAAGCTGGCTGTCTTGGGGATTTCACGTAAGCTGAAGCTTGGAAGGCTGAGCTTCACAGAAGAAGCGTCAAAGCACACCCGGGAGCCCAAAATAGGAAGGAGAAGGAGGCGCATGGACTGAAGTGGCTCAGAAGCACTAGATCTGGACAGCAGATTAAATATAAATTGCTGTGAGTGTGGGGTTAGTCTAAACCAGCTCCAGCAAGACAGGGATGAGATGTCCTGCAGCGTACCACAGGCACAGAGAGCAGAGCGCTCATAAGTAAAAATTCTCCCTCCAACCAAAGCAAGAAATCCCAAATCAAAACCTAGTTCAGTTAAAAGCTATCAGTACCAAAAATATTTTTTGGGTGAGTGGAAAAGATAAGTTTTGAAGGAGCAAAACACAGGCAACAGCAATCAGCAAGGAAAGAGAAGTGAGTACAGAGAGTCCCGATGCAGTCTGAAAGCACTGGTTGTTACCTTGTCAAAGGGAGTGACATCCAGATCCCAACAAGGCTTGCACAGACCATTTGGGAAATGAAGTACAGTTTCAACCTCAGTTACAGTCATGCTAACATTACTGCACCCGGGAGTGAAGGTGTGTGGCTGCAGAGCCCCCTTTAGAGAGGGATCGCCAGCCTGTGTGGGGAGGGGCAGACAGACTATTTGCAAGTCTTTTTTTCTTATGCACTCCTCAAAACACCTTTGGCCAGTTCCCCCTTTCATGTGGCCAGTAACAATGCAAACAACCAACCTACTGACTACACCTTCTAGGTGACATTCAGAAAAATCATAGAAAACTAAAAACACCTGTATATGAAAATTCATAGCTTTGACTTGCTAATATATCCTCACATAGTGTGAAGCTAGGGCAACAGCATACAGGTGTGCTTTACGGATGCATGTGAAGAGGGCACAGATGTAATCACTGACCTGCAGTTGTCACATTCAGGGATGACTGGCAAGTTTCAGGAAGAGGAAGTGTTCATGTTGCCTGACAAGCTGCATGGGAACAGTGATGAGAAATGCTGTCACTTCATTGCTAAATCCAAAACAACACATTCACCTTTAATCTACTGCATTTTAAAAAGCATTAGTCAGACTAGGCACATGACACTTGTTACCCCAGAAGGAACAGTAAGTAAAGCTTAGAGTTTCCTAAGCAGTTTATAGGCTATACATTATGCTCAAGTGCCTCCTCTAAGTAAAACCCCACAAAATCCTTCATCTCCAACAACTTCAGGAGCAACAGAACTGACAACCAGCTGTACAAGAAGCTAACACAAGTTGCAAGGTCAGCACCCAGCACAGTGTCCCCACGAAGCAGAGCAAATGTCCCTGCAGGATGGTCCCACCACCAGCACGGGCACCAAGGCACTTTAACATCTTCCTTGCTGCCTCTGTTTCTACATCAGCATGTGATACCCCCAGACCTCCAGGACTGTACGTCTGTCCCTATTCTACGTACCACAGTCACTCTGGACTCTGTGGTTCAATGTCCCTGAGATCAAGCAAATTTATATCTGGATGAGCTCCTATGTAACCAGGCAGAAAAACATGGTCATGAAAGCATGGTAGGGAAAATAATCCTAGAAGGAACTGGGGAGCGCTCCCAGCAAGGAACCGGTTGGTTCCTGCCTGGTGCCTCTGTTGGGAATGGCTGGACACAATTCCCTTTGCAGATCAACGTTATTCATATGTAAATCAAAAGCTGGTTCAAAGGCTTCTGTTGAATTCTTGATTCCCCCTGACTCCGGCTTTCAGTTTTCCCCCTTTATGCCAACGGCTTAGTCAGAAGTCTTTTAAATCACTGGAAACATCTCAATTATATAATTAGCCGGAATGCGAATATCTGCAAACTGCAACAAGGGAAGGCTTTGGCTGCCCAAGTTTGAGGGTATGGTGGAAGCTTGTATGCTATTAATTTTTAGCTAAAGCTGGTAGATAGGAAGCTAAAACCAGCTGTGGTCCTCTCTGCCAGTCCCTCCAAGGACATGGCAGCCACAAATGTTGCACTGTGCCTACATAATCACGTGCACCCCATGGCTATGTGGAGAGGTTTGAATCCCTTCTGTTAAGGGAAGGAATTGCACAGGAGGTGGTTTTTGCATCCTTAGAGGCAACTTGGCAAGCCCCAAAAATGCTTTGTTCCCCAGGTCAGGCTTTGCAGGAGTGCCCCATCACCTGATCCGCGTGAATAAGCCTTTTCCTATTTAAGCTTCACTCTCAGCTGATGGACCATGAACTGCTGAGCGGTAAATGAAAGGGCAGGGCCGATGGAGGCAGGAGAGTGAAGGAGTTAAGCAGTCACGAGCCAACGGCAGTGAACAGGAGAACAGGGATTTATCTGCCTGGGAAGCGGGGACAAAGATGAGGACAGTTATGAAGGCAGCGTGAAGAGAATGCAAAGAAGTGCGGAGACAGGAGACTGCAGTGCCACAAGATACACATAACCCTTGAGAGGGACACGTCGTGAGAGTTGCTCCAGTATATAATGTCAGTGGCAGAGTTTGTGAAAAGGGAATGGATAAAAATTAATTATTTATCAATTTAGCACATACTAATTTAGACCAAACCTCTAAGAAAAATAGGTCTGATTAGCTAGGCTGAGGAATTAAAGTACCAAAAAGTGGAAGCAAAGCTCCTAAACTGCTCTGGGACTTGTATCTCATGCAAAAAGGGGTAAGGTCTGGAGCAGCACTGCAAGCCCAAGTCCCCACTCCACCACCTTAGAAGAGTAGTTGGAGCACACAGAGACTCCAAGTGGAATGGAATAGGGAATAAAAGCAAAGGTACCAATACATGGCAGGTCAAAACATTTGGTTATCACCTCTGGCAATCCTCAGACCAAACTATACCTCACAGTAGGTATTAAACAAACAGAAAAGTTTAGTCAGCTATACTAGAAAAAGTAGATCAAAGAAAGGAGAAAGGAGGGTCTTTTTACAGAGAAAATGGTGTAAGTACTACTCTCAGGATGGCCTCAAGCTAAGTTAACTCTTTGCTTACTTTTCAATAGGAAAACAATAATGTTGAA
The DNA here is from genome assembly GCF_018139145.2 of Gymnogyps californianus. Classification (NCBI taxonomy): domain Eukaryota; kingdom Metazoa; phylum Chordata; class Aves; order Accipitriformes; family Cathartidae; genus Gymnogyps; species Gymnogyps californianus. Next base: position 14,877,446 of record NC_059480.1, read on the forward strand.
CATGAGGTAAAAGGCAAGATGGATAATAGGATAAATATGATAAATAAATAATGTAATTGGCCATTTTTTCAGCCCAGATATGACGAAAAAAGCACAGTTTCACATAGTCAACTGGAGTGGACTGACACACGAAGCTGCAGAAATACCAGTATTTGAGCACATCTGGGACATTACCATATGACTAGGGAAATGCAAAACAATATCTATACTTAAGAAGGGAGAAGTGATGAGGTAAGCTCGAGGCCCACTAGTCTAACTGCAGTAGAAAAAAGAAAGCTAGGTCTTAAAACAAATTTTGAAATAGTACAAGATAATTAAAAATACAATAACATTAAATGTGGACTTTGCAAAGAGAAATTTTGCCAGACTGTTCTTTCTTCCTTTGAAAGCCAAAGGAAACCCCTTAGAGCTTATCTCTTTGGACTTCAGAGAAGCAGCTGACGTGGCATCAAAGGGAGATTAACAAACTGAAGATGCTTCTGCTAAAAGACAAGATACAAAGTAGGAAGGAACTGGCTACAAGAGAGGCAATGAAAAATAGTGTTGACAGAGGCAGGATGAGCCTGAAGAGGAATTACTACCACAGGTCCTTAAGGGTCTGCCATTGATTCTGATATTTTGTTTGTGTCTCTGGCACAAGAAGCGAAGTTTACTCTTGCCGCCTACGTTCAAGAGGGCTGGATTAATTTCAAAAGACACAAAAGAGAGTACCACCAGGAACCAGCCTGCTTCATCAAGGACTAAATGGCTGGGTAGTTCAGGCTGCAAAAGAAAAACAGAGGAGGCCTCATACCTCTCTAAAACAGACCAGGAAAGATGCACAAGAGAGGAAACAGTTATTTCAGCCACCGACAGCAGCGGCGCAGGCTGGCTGGGGTATGCCTGGTGCACAGCAGCAGCCCTCTCACTGCCAGGGCAGCGGGGGCAAGAAGCCAAACTCATTTCCAGATCAAAAGGGATTCATTTGTGAACAGCAGCAGACAGGGCAGGATAGTGGGTGCAGTTACGCGGAGACACCCACACCAGCAAAGTCATCCCATTCCCTAGAAACACACCACTCCTCTCTCTCGCTGCCTGCTTCTTTCCGCCCGTGTTTGGGCAGGGTTTCACTTCAAACTCTGCCAAGGCGCTGTGCAAATTGGCCAGGGAGTGTTTGCACAGCCGCGGTACCTGCAGCACTGCCAGGGAGAGGCTGGGAGCTGGCAGAGGTGCTCCTGCTGCCCGGTGCTGCTGGGACAGACCATTGGTGACAGACCCTCGGTGACAGCAGGTGCCCCGGGAGCGGCTGCTGCCGAGTAATTTGGGAACATTTCTAGCAGCATTAGTCACCGCCCTTGTCCTGACACATTCTGGGCCGTCTAGCCGAGTTAATGACACAGACATTGCTTCACAGTGGTCAAATCTCTTGGCTCATAAAACAGTAGCTTGAGTTTCCTGCCTTTCATAAAAGTCAGGAGCCCTTCAGTATCCAGCTCATTCATGGAAGATAAAAATCTCTTGGCACAGGCTCTTTCCTCACTTGTAGGTTAATTTCATTGTTCAGGCTCTGTAGAGCACTTAATACATCTCTCCCCCGTTAATCTCCAGCAAAGTTTTTGTCTGATGTGGCTGGGTATCAGCCGGGCACCACCACTTAAGGTGCAGGTGGGGTTCTTTACCGGTATGTTCACTTTCTCTCCCATCTCCATGACCAGCAACACGCTGTGGGATTGCACAAACCCAGCCTGTTATTCTGCCCCTTGCATCTCTAATCTGCCTCATCCACCACTGAAGACGTGCCCAGTGTCTTGCAGCACCAAGGAAGTTAATGACTTGTTCACCAGGGTGGGAAGCAGCAAAGGGACCCAAAGGTGTAATGGCAGGGTGCAGGGGATGGCAACAGCCACTTATCAGGGAAATGCGCCTAGAAACAGCGTGTGCTTGTAAGCACTAAAAGTGCCTGGGCCTTCTGGTTTTCCTCAGGGACTGCGCACAGCAATGGTTAGAGCCAGCCGGCATCAGGTGCGTCCTTCTGTTCTGCGAGATAATGGCACCACTCCAGTGAAGTCACTACAGTTCAAAGAAATTAAGCAGCACAATTTTAATTAAAATTATAAACTAATGAACCAGGTTCCCAAGGGACATGGTAAAATATCCATTGCTGAGCTTTCACAGCGAGGCTAATTGCGTAGCCAGAAAATTAACAATCCTTGGTCTGGAACAAGCGTGGGAACTGTGCAGAGATCTCTGCATCTCCTTCAGAGACCAAACTTCCGACATCTTTGCCCACCTAGTCCTTCCCTCATGGCTTGCTGTGGATTTTTACCAGTTGCTTCCCATCACTATTTAACTAATGTGGTCATATAGACTGTCCAGTCCTCATCCTAAAGCTGTATCCCCTTTGTAGCCATCATCTTATCTCTGTGAATCTGCAGAGCTCATTTAAACCTTCTGCTGCCTGCTAGTGGTGTAGAGTTTTGTGTCAGGCTGGTAACTGAAAAGCCTTTTACTATCATAATTTAGCCTTACTTAGAAGTGTAGTTAGTCATGGATGTGCCTTTGCAATTCAGAATTACAGAATTAAGCCTAAAAAGCACAGTCCTACAAAAGGACATTAATATGCAGAAAGGGGTTTGATCTAAATGGGGCCATTTTGTGTGCCCCCACATGGTCCCGCATCTGTTCCTGCAGTGCCACGGCAATGGTGAGAGCAGGAGCATTCCCTTTGGTTTTTGCTCCACCAGCATTAGCACTTTTAGAGGCTGAACATTATAATACAGTGCTAAATAATAACAATAATTAAAAAATCAGCACCTCTGGTCTATTAGGCAGCTACAAGGACACCTAGCACTGCTCAACCAGTTTGGTTTTTGTCAAGGCAGCATCAGGCTCTTGCACAGCTCCTGCAGCTGTGAGCTAGCAGTGTCTGGAGCTCAGCAACCTCTCTGCAAAGCCTCACTAATAATACCGGCACCACTGCCACGCTCAGGAAGGAGATCCGAGCTTTCCTCAGCCTTTCCTGGTGTTGCCCACACCAGGTCTCTTAGGTCTCAATTGCACAGGGCAGAAATGGAGAGGCTGCATTCTGTTTATGAAGCTGATGAGGGATTATCTGCAGGGTCTGAGCAGCAGGTCATTTTGCTGTTGCAGTGGGGCAGCTCACTGTGGGCAGCTCTGGTCACCAGCTTGTGTGTGCCTGTAGGATGTGACCCTCAGTTATTCCCTGCCTTCAAGCTCTACAGTCCAAGCTGTGTCCCCCAAGGCCCCCCACATCTGTCAGAGCTGACTGTGCCTGTGATACCACACACAGCTTTAGCTCTCCCAGTCAAAAGAATGAAGTCACACTGAAATATATAGATTAATTCTGCTCCCAATCTATAAACCCAGCCATCTGGGACAAGTTTTCCACCTCCTGAGCCCTGTCTCTTGGTAATACCCCAGTTCCTGCTGGTTAATGGTCTCCATCCGTCATGGTCACAGTGAAATAGCCAAACAGCTCAGGCCTGGGGAAGCAACAATTTTGGAAAGGATGCAGCAGTGAACAGAAGAACATGAGCTTCCACTGTGACACTACATCCAGACTTGACAAAGTGCTAGCTAGACAGCTAGGGAAGTATCGGAGCAGAGACATTGCTGTCCCAGCCGTTGCTGCAGAGCAGCACGCACCCTTCAGGAGGAGTCCTTGAATGCAGGGATGAGCTCAAGAGTGCCGAAAGGCTTCAAGAGGGAAAAATAACACAAGGAAACTCATCAGATATCACCTCTCTGCATTTCTGTAATGTACTTGCTGCAGCCTGTCATGAGACACAGGATGGAGGGTCCCATCTGCTCCAGCTGGGCTCCCTGGGGACAGGACATGTGGCACAGGGAAGATGAGCATTACTGCAGTAACAGCAAGCACCAGAGGCCAAAGTGAGCTGCCCCCCTCCTCAAAGAGGCCTGAACCTTTCTCATAGAAGGCTAGGGTAGGGGGAAAATGGAAATTGCAGCTTTGTTTCTAAACGGATGACAAGCTTGCTTTCACTTAGAGCAGCAGTTACATAAACGCTTCTTGGAAGAGAAACATTTGCTTCTGTTTGAGGAGCCAGTAGGCAGATGCACATGCAGCATTTGGGGCAGAGGAAGGGTTTGTCCAGGGTAATCACATCCCCCTGCACACACCGCGGCATTTTTCTGTTTTGCTGCCCATTAATCCCTTGCATCGCTTGTCTCACACTCAGCAGGAATGAGCTCAAGCAGAGGCCTCTGGAAACATCTGGGTAACAAACTGATACATATTTGTTCTTTTTGGTAAGAGAATACTCCTGCAAAATAATAAAAACTCACTCTATAGAGAAGTTTAGTTTCATATTTATGTCTATCCACTAGTACTTGTATTCACAGAATTGCATGTTTCATCAAGGTATCTTTGTTCTTTTAATTCCTTTCTTGTGCGCTTACTCCAACAATGGTTATAACTCGCTGCAGTGCCAGCTGAATTAATATAAAAATATTTGTACAGTGTCAAACTACTAACCCTCCTGGAGAACCAGAAAAATATTCAAATAGGTGATTTCATCAAGTGACCTATTTCTCTAGTGAGAATTTTTTGTGATGTGGAAAGTTATTAAAAACAAATTGTTATATGTAAATTCACATTAATAACTTCAAGTCCTAGCCCCAATTCTCATTTTTAGTCTGAAGAAACAATTCCTTGACAAAAGTGTGACTCGACTCTGGTCTGTAGTACACGTGAGAAAGTAACAGAGAAACAGCTTTGATTTGAATCACCAAAAGCACCCTGATGTATTTCCTGCTAGAAACACAAACCAAGAATGAGGACCTCATGAATGCATGCAACAGCTTTTCTGTCAGTTGACTTTAAAAAACAGAACAGAATCCTACTGGTTCACAGTGGAATAAATGTTAAATGTAGCACCTTGAAGTCCTTAAGTACATGGTAATAATATTTGAAACATGAGGCCCAACGTTTCAGGCATAAAAAAATCCAAACCCCAAAACCCCACACAGCTATTAAAGCTAACATGAGCTGAGGAGTTCATCACCTCTGAAGGGGGAAGCTTTTAAAGACCATCAAGTGGGCGCACAAAGCCGGATCAGGAAACTCTGCAATAGGCACAATCTCCCAACAGACAAATTTGAGTCGGCCCTTCAAGACCTGGCTTCACTCCATAGTCCAGTCTAACCTAGTCTTTTTTCACACCAAAAGATCATCCCCACATCCAAACATGGCTCCTTGGGGCCAACAGCAGCAGTACAGACTGTATATCTGGATTCCTATAGCAATATCATTTGTTGCCTGCCTGCTTCCCACCCCAGTCCCCTTTCCATCTGACACTTTCAGGTTAGAGGAGTTTCTTCTGAAGTAAGAGTAGCTGTGAATAAGGGTGTCCTTTAGTGTAAGCCCAGAAACATCAGACCTCTTCTCTGGTAGCAAAGAGGTAGACACAGCTGTTCCAACAAAATGCCCTGGTACAGGACCATCAGCATCTTGCTCTTGGAATTGGGTCTGATCATCATGTATCTTAAGATTGTTTTCCAGGTGACATGCATTTTCTGAATTGCTGTAGGTAGTAGATAAAGCATGCGTACTCAGCTGTTCCGAGCACAGAAAGTAGCTGCAGAATGATGTGTTTGTTAGAAATGTTCTTCTCTGACATGGCTTTTTCATGGAAAATGCCTTTATGTAATCCACAGTAAGGGCTTTTTCTGATTTATCTGGTTTGTCCAAGCCATGACCTATAGTATAGCCCTCTGGTTGAAAAATAATGTCAGCAAAAATTCACATATCCAAAAAGTATATGAATTTCATTCATATTGAAATTTGTTTGCTGCTGTACCTGTGCATATTTGTGCAGATACCAACATACTCCTCCAGGTAACGATACACAGAGGAGCAATGCACTGGGATATTTTAAAGAAGTATCACAAAAATAAGTCTTTACTGGAAGTCAGGAGGGTTGCCCAGGATTAGGTTTGAACAGAATCCACAAAATAAGGCTGTCTCCTGGGCTGCTAGTCAATTAACTTTATTTGTTGCAAGCTTTGCCTGTCTACAGCAATACAGCTGTGCTGCCTGCAGAACACTCAGCAATGCCCTGGGCACAGCAGCAATTGCTGTGCTGACAGACAGACAGATCTTGCTGGTTGTCAATGCCTGTGGTCATGCAGCAGGTCAGGACAGCCACTGGGTTATGGGCTGCTCTCCCCAGGTGCCCAGCACAACAGGGCTGCTTCCATCGGCTGTGGCAGGAGACTGATGTCAGAGAACATTTTGAGCATGGCACCATGAATGGAGGTAATAACTGGTATCATCACACAGGAGCTAGAAGTAGGTAGAAAGAGAAGCTTTGTGTGGGTGGTGAGAGAGAAAAAAGGCAGATTAGGGAGACAAGGATCAGAATCTGCAAATCACGCAAAACCAGTTCTGTGTCAGGCAGAGAATAATTAACTTGCTCTTTTTTCCTAGACAAGCAGCACTGGTGTTGATTTAGAAACTCCCTTTCTGACACCAGGTGAAACTGGACACCCTTGAGGATGTTTTGCTTTGGATTTTCAGTGGTTTTCGTGCATAGTTCTGCCATTCACTATATATCCATATGGCACTATAGATGGATGGTAGATGCTACCTCCATTGCATATCCAAACCTGCTGGCAAAGACACAGGGCCTTGGTGAGGGTCAGTGCCTGGCGAAATGGTTCAAGACAGTTTTAGTGACAGACATCAGCCCCAATGACAGCCAGGGGAGCTCTCCTGTGAGTTTAAGAAAAGATGGAGTTATTCCCAAGAAAATTTTTAGGACAAAGATTTAGCGGTATTCCTGTTACCTTATTCATTCCTTGGATTTTTCTTCCACACAAGGCTTTTGCACTGTTACATCTGTGCAACTTTGAGGATGGGATCCAGAAACCAGACACGAGGGAGGGAGGATCAGGAGCAAATATCTGCCATAGCAAAACACAAACAAAACCGGCCTGCTGGCAGGTAAGCTTCCCTTTCATGGATCAATACAGGCCTGTTATTTCTGCATGACTGCCTAGGGGTTTTTTCTTGTTGGAATGAGACATTTTCTGAAGCTGTAGTTATGTCCTACATAAGAAAACTGCCAGTGCAGGCTGTAGTGTTATGCAAACCATACCTGCTCTTCATGGGCTTGGCCATCGCCTGGCCATGATCAGGCTGCATTCATGTTTTCTGCTGGCTACAGCACTGAGTATAGTTAGTTCTGTTCATCAAGTTGTAAAATAAAAGCTCAGTATTAAGAACCAGAAGTCCCTGACCTACACTTTACAAGCATGATACACATCACCAGGATCAGATCTGAACACACACCGCTTCACTGTGGTGTGCAAACCCATCCTTCCCAGGCACTGCGCCTGTTCCCAGACCAGCACAACACGAAAGCAGCAGCTGTTTGCTCTTTATACCTTTGACACAAGAATCTCAGTTTCTGCAGTGCTTCTTTTCAGGACACAAGTGGGAAGTAGGTAAGTGTCCCAGGCATAAATAGAGGCACAAAAAGGATTAGAGGACTTTACTACCTGACCTCCGCAGAAGTCAACTGAGAACAAAATCCAGGAGCCTTTACACTTTGTCCTGTGTGCTGAAAGCAGAGGTGGAAAGACTCATTGCATGTTTTCACACAGAGAGGACAGAATCATCCTGCATTTAGAAAAACCAAGACATTCAAAGCCTGCTGTTTTGAGAAAGAAATTGTTCCAACTCAGGAAAAAAAGACACAGGCAGCTATTATTCTGTCTGTACTGGACTTAATAACCCAGTGTCTGCAAACCATAACTTGAAAATTTTCCCCATCATACAACGTGCCAGACCACAGCTGCATAAAATAGAGAAAACCCGTTATAAGTGACCAGAGCCATTGGAAAACTGTGGAAATACTGCCTCAGGCTGCAAGGCTCTTTCCTGTGGAAAGAGTATTTTGCAATTGTCTATTAATACTGTTCTTTGCTGACAACTAGCACTCATATATTCTGGGTTTCTTCAAAAAGGCTTAGGTATAGGCTGTTCAAAACTCTGAATGCAAATAAAGCAAGTTTTCTTCCTCATTATTCTGATTTATTCATTTCTCCCCCTTCTCTCCTACCTCACGCATCAGACATTGAAGAGAATGAGAACTCAAAAGCATGGAAATGATGAATGCATAGGAACAGGATGCCACATGGCAGAGGCACCATCACTGGATTCTCCATGTAATAAGGGACATTTCTGAACTAGCATGTGTAAGAAGATGCTAGAGGAATGCTTTAAAACAATTTTGCCACTATTACATCAATACTTAGTATTATTCTTTAAGCAAAGCATCACTCCACATAATCAGGTGGGTTTTTTTTTGCAATACCTTCTAAGACATCAAGTGAATGAGCAGAAGTCTATGACTGTCTGAATCAGAGCTGCAAAATTCTACGAAACCCTGCAAAGTTCAAGTCTACATGCAGTGCTCTACCCCCCTCCCTCCCCCAGGCTGCTCCCTTCAGGGCTTTAACTCAGCATCCCCTGCAGTGAAAACTGCCCCTCTCCTGCCTCACGGCCCCATCTGTAATGAATTGTCACTCCCCAGGGCTCTGCTCTGTTTGTGCGCTGATGTTCGTCAGCACACATTGCTTTTGAATGAGAATGAGCCAAGGCCTCTGAGCTGAATAATTCACATGCTGATTTTTGCAATGAATTTTTGAGCGATGTACAACTGCAAGCTAACAGATCTGCAAAAGTGTGGAAGCAATTAAATCTGAGGTTCAGGGTAAACTCAAAGCTGAAAAGGGGGCCAGTTAAAGACTTCATATGGACAAAGGTTCTTCTAAAGTTTAAGGATGCTTGTTTGGGCCCCTCCATAGCATCTGGGAGAACACAAGCTCAGCTCGCCTATCATACCAACGTCAGCCTTGTCAAATAGTCCTCACTTTTCCACTCACTGGAGAGTTAATACCTTCTCTAGGTTCAGACACCCACAGACCCCGCCAGGAAATTCTTTGCTGAGCCAAAATTATATTGTTAACTTCTCCTGCCAAAAACAAGTTTGCCAGCAGTCCTGGTGCTGGGGGCCATCAGAAGGAGTGACACTCACTCAAAGGGGTATAAGCCAGAAGGGTCACAAAAAACTCAATCCCAGACTGTGAGCCCTCAAATGGAAGCAAGTAAAGACAACTCAATGTATACAACTGGTAAAGCCACTTGCAGTCCTTTGGCACCCCACATCCACAGGACAACCACCATCCTGTTTTCTGGTTGCACATGTGCCAGCAAATGTGCTGAGGAGCTCATGGACATACATGGTACACAATTGCCTTATGGTACGTAATTCCCCTGCATCTTGACTGCAGTGAAAATAGGTGTAGTTTTCCCATTGTGTTCTTCAGGTATACAGCATGGAGGATATAAGCACCAATGGTTTTAACAAGAAGGTTTCTGGCAGCAGATTATAGTAGTCAACATGGGGAATACTGTGGTCTCACAACTGGACTAAGATAAGCAGAAGTTTTGGGGTATGGCCAGAGAAGAGCATTACCAAAGGTTTAAAAGAGAAGCATTATTTCCAGAGCATATCCTGGCCACTGTTTCAATGTGCTTTGCTTGTCAGCTCAGAGCAGGATTAAAGCAGCAGAGTAGGAGAAAGCAGCAGGGGACAGAAGCTAAGGAGGGTCTGATTTGCTGAGCTGGGAGGTGATGGGCAACCTGGAAATAACGGGGCATTTTGAAGGGTGAGAGCTGTAGCAAAGCCAAAACAGCATCAGGAAACACAGGGGTCTTCACCAGGGCAGCAAAAAGAGCAAAACCAAAAAATTGTGCAGAAGGCGACACCCGTGCCATCTCATGGTGGTTGCACAACAAGCCACCCACTACAATGTACCCCCCAGACAGCTCTCATGGTGCCATCAGGGACAAGTTCTCCTGCCTGCATGACAGCATCTACAGCAACACAGGAGTGCTGAGGCAAAGACAAAAAGCCATTTAACAGCAATGGATGTCAGCAAAATCTGAGTAAATTTTCTGTTTTCACATGTCCATTGCAGAAATATAGTGCAGATTTGCAGATTTCTTCAATTTGTCATTATTTTGAACCCCAGTTCTGTTCTCCAGCATGCTTGCTGTCAGCCTAATATACTCCACACCATCTCCTGTGAGCCAGACTTCTGATGGAGTCACAGTGGAGAACCAGACCTGGGGCAGTCCTCCCCGCTTGCTGGTACAGAGCGGTGCTTCACACCTGGGCAGCAGGAGCATTGGCAACATCTCAAAGCTTTCAAACACTTCAGCAAAAAACAGCTTTATATCACTCATCAGAAACTGAAGCACAAGTCTGCATAGTGCGGAGAAATCAAAGAGAAGACCTTGAGATCTTGATGGAGAGGGTTAAAAAAGGGAACGCTAACTAGTGTGGGCTGCCAAAGTGGCAAGCTCCTGCCCCAGTTTGGGAGCTGCCAGGACCAGCCTGGCTGCTATGCAGCAATAAACCGCATCACAGCCCAGACCCCTTCCAACAGCTCCTCACCTATCCCTTTCTAGCAAACATCCACCCACAGACCTGCCCATATTCAGCTAATTCACAGGTCACGGGCAACCCATGCCCCAAGCCGGCTCCAGCACAGAGCAGGGTCACTGATGTCCTGCCATGCCCTACTCCCTGGGACAAGAGGGAAACCTCGTGCTTTCTCAGGCAAGGCAGGCTCTTGGCAAAGCAACAGGAACAGGGAAAAGTCAGAGTAACGTGGATGCAAGGAAACCTCTTACACAGCAGAATTGCAGGCGGCTCCAGACCACAGGGGCAGTTTGCAGCACCAAGAGCAGCCAAGCAGCTCTGTGCTGCACAGCCCAGGGAAAACTGAACTCAAAATAAAGAGGAAAACAGACTTGGTGGTAGCACAAGAAAAATCTGCACAGCCACTTCCAGCTAGTGGGGGAGGGAGCCCTGCAAAGTTGCACAGTCCAGGGCCAGATGGAGAGGTGGAGCAGTGCGCAGCACTGGGCTTGCAGCGACAGTTAATCAGTAAATAACACCAGGATTTTTGGCCGTGCAAACAAACGAGAACAAGGAGAGAAGTGAGGCTGTGCCACACTGACACTGGAGCAGAAGTAGAGGTCTTCCAGGTCCACAAGAAGGAAGCAGTTTTAATTACTTTTCTTTAGGACAACAATGGTGGGTGTAGGAAAAGGCACAGGCTGCTGGGAATGAACAGTTAAGCAAGGAAATAACCACATCAGAGGCAAAAGGAAAATTCTGAAGTTCAGCATGCTAGACCAAGGGAGGCCAGGCAACAACCATCCTGGAGAGCTAGAAGCCAGCGTATTAAATCACAAGTCTGACAGCAAGGATTTCCAGGAGAGCCATGAACTCACGTCATGTCAGATAGCTAGGAGAACGGTTTTCCAGGCTAAACACAAGTAGATTCAGCTTGAAAGTCAAGGCTATGGTGGATGAGTGGCTTCCAGCAAAAGGTTTGTGTTATCCTGAAGTTTTCAAGATTCGGGGCGATATGGCTGGGGATGAGGGTCTTGTTTTCTACCTCCTTAACTCCTCTGCTCCCCAGCAGGAATGGAGCAGAGCTGGCACATAGGCAGCCCCCAGTGCAGGGACTGGAGGAGGACCAGGGGAGGCACAGGGGCACTGCAGGGGTGAGCAGGGTAGGATGGGACCCAGCCGGTCCAGGGAGGTGCAGAAGAGGCTCAGGCAAGGGGGATAGCCCTGGCACTACAATACATTTCTGCCCACAAACTCCAGCTTTGCATATTGCAAAGACACGTACATAATGCGGGTGCTGCGCGCTGGCTGTGAAGGAGCTGTATACCCTGTGCTTCGCTCGCTGGGAGACAGAGGGGCTTCACCAACACTGCTGTGCTGTAGCTCCCTGGAGAGAGGCAGCCCTTTCCTGGCGAAGAGCTGAACCCATCAGGCTCAGAGTTTTTGGGATGCAACATGGGGCAGACAGAGAGTCAGAGATGCACTGAACATCTCCAGGCTCATAGCATGGTTTGGGAGACCCTGAGGAAGCAGATAACACTCACAGCATGAAACAGAGCCAAACCCAGCCCCAGAGATAGAGCAAGGGAGAGAATTCCAAAAGACCCAGAGGGCTTGTTTCAGAGTTTCTTATAGTATCTCAGGTCATACTGAAGTCTGCTGAAGTAGAAAGCAAGACTGGAGTTAAGTGCCTTCTATCACCCCCCAGGACACAGCAAGAAGAGATAAAAAACAAGGTCTAAAACCAATTCATTCATGCAGGAGATCTGTATTTACACTGTTCAAAGGGCAACCTTGCTTTGGTTACAGCAAAGCACTGGTTTAGGGGTCAGAAACCTTTTGCCACGTCTCCCTTTTACACAAAGATGGGGCAGTTCCACCTCCGGCTATTGCAGAGCCCTCTCTCCCACAGTACTTACAGCACTGCATGATGCTGCTGTCACCCCATCACATACTCACCCAGACAGCAAACTGGTGATCCAGATGAGCCCCCACCAGTCTCACACCTTCACTTATGGAAATGAAACTGAGAGCAGAAGTGATTATATACTAACAGGTACCTGAGCAGCTGGGAGTGAGAGGAGCTTTCTAGGCTGGTGTTGCCACAGGAACAAATTGGTATCATCTGGCCACAATTAAAACTCAGGCTGTGATACTTTTTTTTCTAAAACAAAGTTTCTATCCATCAGAACTGTGGGTGTCTGCAGCAGCTTCCATATAGGAATAGCAGAGGCCAAGCCCTGCTGTTTATGAGAGGGATTACATCATCTGGTTGCTTGAGATAATAAGCAATCAGATTTGAGGATCCATGAATTTCGTCCTGACCTATTTTCTGTGATCCAAGGAGAGGGTGTTTTTGCCTTCATGTTCAGAGCTGGCTAATTCGGAGGAGACCTGCAAAGAGACCAAAGCAATCTCCCGATCTGCAAAGGCACTCGTGCAGGCTCCTAGACCATAACAAGGGTGTTGTGCAAAAATGGTGCAGAAAGTCCTGAGCAGCACCTGGCAGGTGTCAGGTACGGAGGAAGGGAGAGCTCCGTCCTTCCTATGGTTTCTGCACGTGGAAAGCATAAAAACCCCATGCTCAGCGTGAGTCATTTATTACTGGTGCTGCAAAGCCCTAGACAAAACAGATTAAATCAGCTGGCAGTGGGCAAGCTGACAAAACATCTGCTTGTACCCATGTGGTGTGCAAAAACAGGGCTGCCGTGTTCTAACATCTTAATGGTATGAAATTAGAGCAGAACCACATGGCAAACAGTTAAATGGTGTTTTTATCTTATAGAGAAATTAAAATGTATCTATGGCTCTTGTTGTGTACAGGAGGAATCTCTTTGTAAGTCACTATCAATTAAGGAAAACACACTGGAATTGAAGAGCCATGTTGGTTTTAATTTTGAGATTTTATTATTAGATTGCAGGTTTAATCGAGAGATAAGTGCTGGCGTTCTGTGCCCTCCACATCTCACTGTGCCTGTTGGATCTGAGGATGAGCCCGATGCTTTATTTCACACTTACACAAAGCCGTGGCCAAGGCGAACCCAGCTTGGACTTCGGGGTGCTGTTGTCGCTGAGCTGAACCAGATGGTCGGGAGGGGAGCAAGTTCCCTCACGGGATCTCGGCACTGCCCAAACGAGCTCACCTCCCCTCTCTGCCCAGGCAGACACAGGGACTGCCTTCCTCACGGTTGTTTTGATACGATCAGGCAACAAATTATTTTTATTCTACCAAAATGAAACCTATTCCTCGAAGCTATTACAAGGGCGGCTGCGATCAAAGGCAACTGGGAAAGCTGCTGGTGGAAACAGCCGTCAGCGGTTTGCATGACCCAGGGATGGTGTAGACTAGGGAGAAGATGAAGAAGGTCCCATAGCACCTCCTGTGGTCTATTGTTCAGGACTTCAAAGAGCCCAGGGATCTGTAGCCACTGCTAATAGCTGTTATCTTCTGGCAACAGTAATTATGAACTGAAGGAGACTCGGAGACAGGGACTGTAAAGGGCCAGTAAAGCTACACCTTTTCTGCTTCACTTACTTGATTGCCCCCTTTTTCATTATATCCACCCCTCTAGGATGTGTCTTTTAATCCTCCAGGCTGATGTATCCCTCTGAATATTCACTGTCAATAATACACTTATTACTGCTGCCTGAATATCCTGAAGCTGCTATCAATTTTGCATTAATCTTACACGCAGCTCCTAGGACTTAATCTAAAATGCAAATGCAAAATATGTAAAATGTAAAGAACCAGGAGAAGAAAACACTCAAGTCAGTAAATGCTGATTTAAGCTTTCCCAGTTCAGCTTCATATTCATGTTGCGATTCTGGATTTTGGAGTAGTAACTGATCAGGCAGCATTTGTTCACATATTATTTATGCAGAAACCTATAAACTTCACACGTATGTGAAGGGACGTGGAAGCAGTCACAGTGAGTCAGACCAGTGGTGCATCACCCCAGTGTGTGTCAAGGGAAGAGCCTTGTAAGTGTCCAGGGGAGCTTGCAAAAATGACTCCTGAATGTCCTCCCCATGTCTGCTGGCACTTGGTTCAGGCACTTCATAGTGGGATTGTATTTGAATTAGTGACCACCAGGTATTTTCTTCCATGAAGCCAATGAATTATTTTTTGAATCCTTGTAAAATTTTAGTAGCCTCCATGCCGCACAGCAAAGAGTTTCACAGCTTAGCTACAAACTTTGTAGACGAGTATGTCCTCATTTGTTGTTGTGAACAGGCTTCTGCTAGTTTCACCTGATGCCTCCAAACCTCATATGAGAAGAGGCAGAGGATAACCATTCCCTATTTGTCACAGCACTCAGTATTTAGTGGACTTCTATGATATTCTCCCTGGGTCATTTATTTTTGCAGTCTGTACAACTGTCCTAACCTACTGAACCATCCCTCACGGGGAAGCCGTTCAAACCCCAGATCATCTTCACAGTGCATGACTGTGCCATGTCCCTAATAAACCACTTCGTTGAGGTGATGGTGGGTGACATACAGATGCGGGAATCTGCTGATGCAGTCTGCAGCAGCAGCTGGTGTGGCACTCCTAGGCTGCCACAGCAGAGCACTCCTCCGTCTGCATGCACTGAGCTAGCTCCCATCCCTTCTGTGTGCTGAACTAGCTCCGTCCCTTGTGCGCTGAGCTGGCTCCCATCCCTCGTGGGCACTGAGCTGCTCCTGGGACTGGCAGTGCAGCAACAGCATCCCTGGGCAAGAGAGGGGCTAGCTGTTGGCACAGCAAGCTGCCCCACATTCAGGGTAGACTGAGAGAGCCAGAGGGTGTTCCCTGAAGCAGGGACTTCACTCATCACTATTTTGCACATCACTTTTTGTTCGTACTTCTTCTTCTACAATGAAATGTCATAAGAGGGGCAAGAACACTTCTGTCATCAGCTGACGGGGAGAAACAATAGCTCTGCTCACTCTGTCACCACCCCGCAGAGCCTGAATCACTGTCACAAGGCGCATTATCCTCTTGCCTGTTGCTCAGCTCCTTCTTCCCGGTGACTCATTCTGGAACAAGGACAGGAGTGAAAGGCGGATGCTACAATCTCCTCCCCCTACACCAAAACGTGAACCAAATGGTAATCTGTGGTTGGGATCATCTCAGGGCAGGGGACGGTAAGCAGAGCTGGTGAGGAGAGCTTGGGAGGCAGTGGTGGGGCTCAGAGGCTGGGGACGGTGCACGGCTGGAGGCAGAGCTGGCACAGGGCATGGGGAGCACAGGCAGCCTCTGCCCGGCAGCTCCGGGCATGCAGCAGTATTGCTGGTTCTGCAGCCTCTCTCGGGGTTGGCTTTCTCATTAGCTAACTCAACCAGCCTGATACAATGCATAAAAGCTTGTCTTTCCTTGCTCAGCAAAGGCTCCCCATAAGCAATAATATTTTTTCTGCCTTCCTCTGGTGACAAAACAAAGATTGTTTGGTTTTCTGTACATGGGGCCAGCAGAGCACTGGCTGCTTTGCAGGTAGCATGGAGAGATGCTCCTCTCTGCAGACTGTTTTAAACAGATTTAAATGGGCTGTATGTGCCCACAAGGAGAAATGAACCTTGTCCTGGTCTAACACAGCTCTCATAGCTCATTCTGGAGGGCAGACATGCCAGTGAATCTCTGATCACTGGCTGAAGGCTTCCCTGAAGGAGTGCAAGCCCCATGCGCACCCCCGGGCTGTGGGCAGCTGGGCTGGACCCTGAGCTCAGCCTCGCATGTCATCCCCGGGGCACATCCACCCGGCTACAGAGCCAGAGAGACAGCATCTCACCTGGCATGTGATGTGTTGTAAAACAAGTGCTGGTGATTTCAGGTTAAGGAAGCTCAAAACAGCCTGACAGGGGAAAATATGTCTCCAGAAAAAGGGTACCATATGGGCCTGCCAAGCAGGGCTGCTCTTGCCACCGCAGCGAGGCTTCTCTCGTTACTCATCGGCAGTGAAACACACTGCCAGGCTGGTGGCGAAGAGGCACTGCATTACCAAGATTAGACACAAAATGTATTTTACAGGAGGGCTAAAACTAGTCTGAGGGTAATGAATTTTACAGCACGCTGCCTTTTGGAGCATGCTAGCGGGCAATTCCTCCTTCCTGTGGCTTTGCTGTTACCAAGGGAACCCTGAGATCGAGTTGCTGCAGGGGCTGCGTGAGCACCCGGTCACCCTGGGGGTTTAGGTGAGCAAGAGCATCTCTTGCAACAGGGTGAGGAGAGTGCACGCACAGCCCTCAGCTGACCCATGTTGAGGGGCAGCAGCACCTCCGCTCCCTACCTGACCCAATAGCCCTCTGCCAGGGAAACCCTAAAAACCAGCCCATGGGCACTTTTCTGCTCGCTGGGTGGATTGCTCTGGCAGAAGGATTCTTGCTGGCTTAACTGTTCATATTTATGTCTCTCCTGTGTTGCTGCTTGTCTTCCTGGTCCCCACAGCCACTCCTCCCCCGGGTTTCCTCACCTCCATCACCACCCACGCTGCAGCTCCGCTGTACGTGCTGTGCCTCGTGGAGGCTCGCAGGAGTGCGGCACAGCCGGCAAATGGCCTTTCCTGAGTGCACAGAGCTGAAGGAGGAGGCAGCAGGCAACACAAGCTGCTATGGGATAAATTAATTGTTGAGGCAAGAAGAAGGTCATTGCATTATCTCACTGCTAACAGAAAAGTTCAGGCAATTAAGCTTTAAGACACATTGGAGGTACTAGCAGTGATTACAACTGCCAGACAAATATTTTGTGGCAATAAATAACAAATGAACACAGATTTTTTAACAGGCTTTTTAAGCTTGGGGTAAAAGAAGGTCTTTTATTTATTTTTTCTTACAAACCTCCCCTCTGGAAAGGCAGTCAGTAAATCCAATGTACAAGCCTTTGCTGGGAAGGACAATCTCTTCAGTTTGCAGCTCCGGTGTAAGCTCCTCTGTGTATTATCATACCTTTGATTGTACCTATTATGCTCAGAAATCACCTATGATTTCATACAAGCCATATAATATAAGGCACAGGAGTTTCAGTGCTGCCGAGGAGCAGAGGGAGCTCTGCAGGCAGCATTTCCATTACAAACCAACTACTCCACCGCCCGCACCAGCTTGTGTTGTGTGTGTTGGACCAGCCAGTGCAGAACGGCCCGGTGCAGGGCCCGGCTGCCATAGCCGGGATGCCCCATGGCCGCGAGGGCAGAGAGGAGCATCCCCAACCGGCCCAGCCGTTGCCCCCAGCAAAGCCCAAGAGCCAGCACAGGGGCTGCAACACAGCCAGTGCTGCCGTTAGGGGAGGGCTCGAGATGCTTTGTCCATGAAGGCTAGCTGTGATCCCTCCTGTGGGGAACCACAGAGGGTCTAGGAGCTTCCTGAACACCTAAAAGGCAAGTGAATATGCTGAGCTTCTCACCTGACTCTGCACAGCACAGCTGTTGCTGCAGGGAAAAGCTCAATGGCAAAGACGCTGCCAGGCAGGCAAGGATTCCCATCAAAGGGAAGCAGGTATCACTGGAAAAGCCCAAAGCATGGTCCAGCTTGAGTGCCAGCCCCGCAATGAGCTGCAGAGCAGCCCTGCGCCCTCTCGGAGTATTTTCTGAGACACCCAGAGCAGGGGAGAACCTCTCTATGGCATTGCTGCAAGGCTCGAGCGGGGAATAACATGTTCATGAGGCCACCTGCCCCCGCTCCCTTGGGGATTAATGGTGCTCACACATGCTGGTGAATCATGAAGCCCAGGAGAAACGGTTCTCCCACAGTAATTGTCTTCCCATTGCACAGTAATTTCTGCTAATAGTACTGACAGCCTTCGCCTTTGGGAGGCTTATAGTGTCAGAATTAGAAAATGGGTATTTGTGTTTCTCCTGACCCTGTGCAGACTTCAACCTCTCTGGATAGCCAATTTTATCCCAATAAATAACGGGCTTGCTTAGAGCTATTATAAATAGACTGATAAGTAAGCATAAATGACAGGGCTGCTATTACACCAGAGGGTTATGTCGACATTACAAACCTATGCTGAAGCTGGAGAAGTGGTGCTGGGGTCTTTGGGCTCCCAGGCAGGATGTCGGTGGTGCCCATTGCGGAGGTTCACCCTGAGATATTTCATATTGCTTCGGGATGTGTTTCCGTAGCTATTCATTAACAGCATTTCCCAGCTATTTTTAGTACAAACAAAATAAAATAATGTTTTACACAAAAGACAGCTCCCACAGTTTACAACTGCTGCAAGCCTCTGTAAGCCTTTGAGTACTAAGGGGTATTATCAGCATTTTTGAAGGCTGGGAGCAGTCTTGGAGGATGCGGAAGCCTTGGTGACGGTGGCACAAGTCTAAGCAGGGAGCTCAGAAGAGCCAGCTGAGCCTGAGGTGCCCATCCCTGCTGGGCTCTGGCCTGGGGAGGAGGCTCGCAGCAGGGTGATGGGCAGAGGAAAGACAGGGAGGGTTACAAAGCAGAGGGTGGGGGGATGTCTGGACTCCTGCACAGTCACTGTCCACTGCAGAGCTGGAAGATGCTTCTAACCCTGTGGGGCCCAGACACAGTGGTACCCAAGCAAACCGTGTGGGAGAGCCTGTCCAGCACAGCTGGTCTGCGGGAGCACCAGGACCCATCCCAGCCCTGCCGGCACTCGGTGCTCAAACACTTGGCTGGCTGGGCACTTGGCTTAGGAGACCGGGGAGCAGAGGACACGTCTGACAGCAGTGCCTGTGTGCCAGAGGACCGAGCTGCAGGTCTCTGCCTTGGCGCAGCACCACACGCTCCCCAAACACAGCACATCAAATAAAAGGCAGTGGCACGTATCACACAGATAAGACATTTCCTCTCTGAAGTGCTTTATGACTGTAGCCCAGACAGGCTTCCCCTCACCTCCCAGATGTTACGTGACCTCTGGGGCAACACTCTGCATACCAGAACTGCTGTTTCTGTCCCCAACAGACAAAGCGTGAGACAACACTTGCTGGGAGAGCTGAGGTCCTGTGCTGGCCTAACAGACACAAGGAAGGGTTTGCCTACCCAAGCACTTGTCTGTGTCCCCCAGCTCCAACAGTCTGCTTAATTAAAAACCCGCCTCTCCCTGCAAACCCGGCACGGCAGGAACTCCTGCCAGTGGAGGGGAGTGGGTTTGGCAGGTCTCTGCGCTCCCCAGGAGAGGCAAGCAGCTCTGCCCGCCTTGGGGCCAGGAGAGGGAACATGGCAGGCACCAAGCCCGGGCCCACGGGAGCAGATCCCCCCATGCTGGGGGTCCCCAGAAAGTCCAGCCTCCCCACCACCCACCTCAGGGGTCTCTTCCCCAAAAAGAGGAAAGGTCTTCAGAATAACACTTGGGACTCTTACTTGCTCCCCCTGAGCCTGCTCAGGACGCATCCAAACTTCTCTCCACGAGTACAAGGGCTGCAGATCTGCTTCCGCAGGGCGAGGAGGCTGACGCTGCCAGCTAACCACTTCAGCCCTGAGAGCCTGGAGCCGCAAGCAGAGAAAAGCCACCAAACCTTCTGTGACTCACACTGAAACCATGAGTCGTCTGCATTTCCAGCCAGACCTGTAATCAGGCTGGAAAAGGGCTGATCCCGAAAGGGTGGGAGGGTGACAAGTATCTGGCTGTCAGAGAGGTCACAGCCCAAGCTAGGTGACCCACAGCTCGTCCCCAAGGGCGCAGACCCCCAGACTGGGAGGGAGCATGCCTGCATTTCCCCCTGGCTGCTCAGGGGTTGCTGCTGCTGCTGCAGAAGCTTCAGTAGGTTTTGCCACTGACAGCACTCATACCACCTCCAAAATTAGGTCTTTTAAGGAATGTGATGTTTTAAAAATTCTGCCGTGGGGGTGCGATGTGCACTGGTGTGGTTACAGCTTAAGACACATCCACCACCTGGTTGGGCTAAAACCAGCCCTGCCCATTTTCTGCCTTTGCTTACAGAAATCCTCCAAAACAGTTGCGATTGCTTTGGGAACGCTGTTATTAGCTCAAAATCTCCTGTCTGCCTGGCTGCTCGCCGCTGCAGCGCTACAGGAGCTCCTGCAAGCTTTCCCACCGCACTCAGGATCAAAGCCACCAGTTCAGCTCAAAGCACTGCTGAGAGGGGATCTTAAAGAGTGTTTCAGCAGAGTCCTAAAAAAAGCTCATCTGCTTTCATCCTCGCTGCGGTCTAACAGACATCTACAGGCCCCTGGGTAATTCCTTGTGGATTCCCTTTCTCTCTGCTGTATCAAACTGGGATGACTCCTGTCGAAAAGCACATTTCAAAGACCTCGGCGATCTCAGCAGTCCTGTCTCGGCTGGCTGGGAGCTGGGTGGCTGGGAGGGAAGCAGTGTCAGAGCGGTGTTTTCCAGGAGCAGGAGCTCAGCCTGGTGGGCATCCCCCGGAGATGCCAAGCGCAAGGGCTGTATCGTGTGTCCTGCCTCCTCGGAGACCTGGCTATCAGCTGGGCTGGGAATTTGGGTGCATTTTTTCCATCTCTGGGATGGAGTTAGCATGCCTGGATTTTTTTTTCTAAAGAATTATAGAAGAGGGGAAACAGCAGTCAGAAGATGCAGTCCTCCAGGGCACCAACATTTCCCTGGAACGGGAAAGAAAAATGCCAGGTGTTATTCTCAGATACCAGGACATCTGCCCTGCTTCTGCTTCCCTGGTGTGATCCCCTGAACGTGCCAGGCACACAGCACCACTGAGCCCAGCCTAGGACCACCTAAGGCCCCATTTACTCACAAGTAACAGCATTAGCAGCAAATCCTCCATACCATGGAAGGCCAAACAGAGCAGCAAAGCAAAGCCCCAATGCTGCTGGGCAGAGCTGTGTGCAAGCACCAGGGCCAGGTTAGCTCCTGGACACAGACCTCAGGGCAACGTGAGCAGCTCTGGCACGGGTCTTTGTTAGGGAATGGAGCTGGTGACCCTCAGCGCCACGTGGGACGTGTGGCGTTCGGATAGGATGCACGTCCTGGGAGAGCATCACACCCCAGACACTGGCACATGAGGCCTTCTGCCCAGCACAGCTCAAGAGTGGCCACATCTAGAGCAAACTCAATAAAATGCATGTTGCTGGTGCTCCACTCTTCACTCTGAGGGACTTCTGGAGGATTTCAGCATGGGTTTCAGTTATGGTGCAAACCAGAGCACGACTGCAGCAGGTCAGAAAGTCACAAAAGCATCTGTGCACAGGATCCTGCCGCAAGCCAGGGACTGGGAGCGGAGACGGGTGGTGCAGGGTCCAGCTGCAGCAGCCAGGGCCACAAAGATCCTTTCAGGGTGGCAGGCGGCGGCTGGGGCTCAGCCCAGTGGTGCGGTACCAGCCCGTGCACGGCCAGCAGCACCGGCACGCGGCTCGGCTCTGTCTGTGCTTTGTGCCAACGGCTGAATTGTCTCTGGCGGATGCGTCGCCCCTTGTTCTCATCTGCCAGGGCTGAAAGGGACCTTTTCAGGGCCTGGGGACAGTTGCTAACCTCCGCCCAGCGTGCAGGACACCCAGTGCTTGTGGCACCTGGCTGGGCCACAGCACCAACACCCGTCGCATCTGTGGGGGGACTGCAGGGAACAGCACGACTGTAAGGCACCACATATTGGGGCTCCAGGGGGTACCTGGGCTTGCAGACAAGCTAAAAATCCCCTTGGGCTGCACAGGCCAGAGGGATGAGCAACGGCTTAATGCTTAGAACCAAGGATCCCAGGTATCTGCCCACCTCATTCCCACAGCCTCTTCCACACAGGAGGGCCGAGCTGACGCACAAGAGAGGCTTTGCTGCACGCTCGTCCCAGGAGCCAGGGTCACCCTGCCAGCTCCCCTCTGCGTACAGGCGGCAGGTGGCTGGAAGGGCCCCGAGGGTTTCAATCCAGGGGCAGCACCTTGGGGACAGCCCGTCCTCCCACCCACCACCCCACGGTCCTCCTGTGGTAGCCGGGGCGGGAGCCGGCTGGAGCCGGTGCGGTAAATCTGCTCAGGCCACAGTGCTGTGTTGTTTTCGGCAGCGGGTTACAGCTAAGTAACTTCTGGCAGTGCTGGGGTGGGAGGCTCTGGCTTCAGCACAGCATGGGCCCAGAGCTTCTCAGGGCTGCTCCGGCCGGGGGGAAACACCGCACATGGGAAAGCTGTTCTCAGGGTGAGCCTGCTCCCTGCCACCGCTGACGGGGCTGCAGGCAGGGCTGCTTCAGATTTCCAAACCCCCTGGGAGCGCACAGCGACTCACCCTTCAGCCACGCACACCCACACCCATCCTGCGGCAGGCTGCCCTGTGCCCCTGTAGCCTCCCCAAAATGCCACGCTGTCCCCCGTGGCACCCTGCCACCTCCCTTTGTGCCTGTCTCACCCCGCAGCACCCCTGTGCTGTGCTGCCCCCGCAGCACACCCACCCACGCCTCCCGTCAGCACCGTGGCCCCAGGCCAGCCAAGTCTGTGAGGGAAACTTGCTTTAAGGAACAACAGGGGAAAAAACAAACCTCTACCAACCTCTTGAGGCGCTCTTGATGTCCCTGCCAGCGGGTCACCTTCCCTGGCGCAGGGGCCACCAGCTCCGGCTGTGGGCGAGTCCCCAGGTTTTGGTGCGGAGCACTCAGAGAGCTCAGCCAGGGATGGTCACTGTCCCCCAGACACAGAAACGATTTTGGATGGCAAACTACAGCTGAGCTAAATCTTTCAAAAGACCCTGTGGACCTGCCTGTCCATTTCTGTCTCCTCTTCAGCAATGAAGTACAGACTGGGCACCCCCAGAGCCACAGGATGCTGCAAAACCCAGGGACATCCCTGCGCCTGCAGTCACCCCTCAGGCCACCGAATCCCCAGTCCTGAACACGTCACCCTGCACAGAGGAGCTGGCCTCTCCCCTGTGCCCGCCAGGGCTTCCCAGGCACCAGTTACCCCCTGTGCTGGCGAGCCCCTCGACACAGAGGGGCATCAGCCTGGCCTGGCACAAAGCCACACGCACCATGACAAAAACACAGCGACTGCCAAGAGGAGCCCTGGAGCCACTTGCTGCCCCGCTGGGACATTCACCCTTCCAAGCCCCTCGCGGATTAGTGCCAGAGCACAGCTGGAAGTATATGGATCCGGCGGAGCAATTAACCTGAGGGATTTCCCAGGAGCTGAGAAACAAAGGATCGGAAGGAAGCGAGGGACGAGGAGGAGGAAGGGTTGCATCACTGGGGGATGTTGCCCGGGCAGCAGCAGTCCAAGCAGGGCCGTGCTGGGGGTTTGGCCCCTCTCTCCTGCGCAGAGCCCTGCTTTCCAGGTGTGCCGGTGGTGTTGCTTGTGAGAAGTGCTGCTCCACAGCAGGTGAGCTGGAAGAACAGCATGTTGCTCCTTGCTGAGGGATTTAGTGCTACAGAAAACTCGTAAGTAACACAGAGAGGCAGAGCTGGCCCACAGCATCAGCAAAGGGAATGCAAATCCCTGTCGCCGTGGGGTGGAGAGCAATTCCTTCATCTGCAAAGGTCTCTGCCAAGCATGGCTAATCCCCACAAAGTAGGCTCAGAGAGGCAGGGAGCAGGGTGGCATCCAGAGGCGCTTCAGGGAAAGCGCTGGCAAGCCAGAGGAAAGCAGCTCCCTCCGCTCCTGCTGATCCAGCACCCTCTGCTGCATGCCAGCACCCAGCCAGAGGCACATCGACCGGCTACAGGGAACAGCAGGGACCTCTCAGTGAGAGGCAGCAGCAGGGTCAAGAAGCAGAGGCAGAACAAGGAGGGAGGGGGTGACCTCCTGGCACCACCGGGACCATTCCCAAGCACAACAGGTTGAGCGAGAGCAGCATCAGGGCTGCCAGGAGCATCCCTATCGGAGCAGATCCATCCGTTGCCCCTGAGTGCTACTCTTGCCCTGAGCAGGATCATGGGCTCTGCCCATGGGAGAGAGGGGTAGTCAGGGGTTGTAGGGGTCAATCCAGCCCAGTGGGGATGAAGACCAGCATCCTCTATCCCCACCTCAGTGGGGATGAACAGCCGCAGGCGGGGCTGAAATGGGATCCTGGGCCATGGGCAGGGCGGGGGATCCCAGCTGGGGCTGGTCAGGTCCTGATGATCCATCAGGGAGTAAGACCTTTCTCAGTGGTTTTAAACTTATTGCAGATCCAGAGGTGACACACCAACAATAACCCAAAGCTTCTGTTGAACCAATCTGTAATTTTTCCTGGTCTCTCCTTCAGATCAGTTATACTTTCAGTCTCGTGACAACAAAGACCCCAATTTCACTGTGTTGTGGATTGGATCCTGGTAAGGTTTCCCACAATACCTCCAAGATCTCATGATACGGGAAGCAGCGAATACTCACCCTGTGTGCATGGGTACAACAGAAACCTGCTGCTTTCTGCGCTAGCAATGCCCAGACCTGGGTGGGCTGGTTCAGATGAACCGGCAGCATTCAGACTCCTAAGGCCTGAAAAACTGGCTGGAAGTCTCTGTGGCAACATGTTATCTCGCAAGATTTATGGTCCATCCGGCTCCAGGTGAAGTCAGAAATACCACTGCAGTGATTGCTCCGGATATTACCGCATTTTTTAGGCTACTGCTCTCACATTCACAGCCGAGGGAGAAATGAGGATGGGAACATTTACACTTTCACCCCCGGCTCTGGCAAGGAGCTTTCTGGGGGTTTGGTGTGCAGGTATTCAGGGAGGGGGAGAGCAGGCTCCTGTTACTTCCCAACTTGCAATTATGGCTGGAAAATAAAGTAAGGTTGTGCTTAAGGATGAATACCTGTGCAAGCTCAGGAGGGGGATTTTAGTCTTCTATGTCCTCTTTTCCCTTGGGAAAGGCATGACCCCTCGTCAGTGCCTGGCTCTGTATGCTGATGGAGAGGTAAGCAGTGAGGGGAGCAAATACCCCAGAGACCAGCACGTTGAAGCTTGTCAGAAATGCAAAGGGAGGATGGGCTGAAGTCCTTGCCGGGGGCTGCACGTGTCTGGGATGGCTGCAGTGAGGCCATGGTTCCCAGGGCACAGCTCCTCGGCATCATAGTCAAATCCCAACCAGTTTGCAGGTGGGACGACTCGCTTGCTGCATGGCTGTGAAACCAGAGCACCCCCACTTTGGGAGAGCTCTGTTTCCCCAGGACTCATGTGGGAGGTGAGGACACGTCTCCCAAGCTTTTCTGCTAAAGATGTCCCATGTTACACAAATAATTACACAACCTTATGCTAAGGAAGGGAGGGGAGAGGATGACTGGAGGAGCCTGCAGCCAAGTCCAGTCCCTCTTCCAGTTCATTACGGTGGTAGAGCCCCACAAAGACAGAGAGACTCATTTGTGATCAGGGACAGATGCTGACAAAAAGGCATCTTCGAATAACCACGCTCAGTAGCAAACAAAACACTATGTTAGCAAAAATTATTTTAAGATAGCAACCTACATCTTAGCCAGACTCCTCGCCCCTACACTTCCCGCAGACCGCAGTGAGCTGCCTTCTGGCTATGGAAGCAGAGCAGCCTGATCTGTGGTTTTCCAGGCAGTTCTAAAGTCCTGGGGTCCTTCGGAAGGCAGAAGGTGGTAGACGACTACCTCCGCCTGTCCCTCACCGGTTGCAGGGGAGCTGCAGAATGGCATCTGTGCCACTGCATGTCCCTCTCTGCATGGTCGTGGGTGGAAGTCCCCAGTAACACAGGCCAAGCTGGGAGCCCCGTGTTTGCCATCGCCATCCTCACCGCTCTGCTGGCAGGGGGTGATGGTGAGCCTGCTCCAGGCAGTCAGTCTGTCCGGCTGACGGAGCGTGTGTTACCCCAGCTGACTGCCAAAATTAGGGCACGTTCACAGCACCCCTTTCACCCACCACCCGGCGAGGGTTGTGATGCCCAGGTGACAGGTGGTGACGAGCAGGGGGTGGCACTGCCAGCACTACCTGCCATCTGTGCTGGGTGCACGGCCTGCTCCTGGCCCTGGCATCTCCTGCTTCTTGCACTCATGCACGGTGAGGAAGAACTTGCTGCTCACTGCTTTGGTGGTACCAGGCCGGTGCTTCATCTCGCATGGGGAAGCACCAGTTTAAGTCTGCAGCACCCCAAGGCTGCACGGCAAGCCCGACATCGCTGTTGGGAAAGAGGGAAGAGAAACCGGTGCTGTGCTCCTGAGTGGTACCTCCCCAGGGAGGTGTCATCAGATCTTCTGTGAGTTATACTTACGATTCCCTTCTTGTTTGCTGGGAAGATACTTTCTTTTCAAAGCCACAGTCCACGAAGTGCCAGCAGCTGCACATACGCTTTGCAGCAAGGCCCCTTGGCTTCAGTCCAATCTCAGCACAGGTAGGGATTTGATTTTGTAGCTCAGCAACTGAACCACTCATATATTTAATTGAGTATCTATTTAATTGTTATATTTAATTCAATTGGGGAAGATCCCCTGTGCTCAGCTATTTAACACTGCCTGAACAGGAGTGGTCCTTTCCTCTTTTCTGTTTCCAGAGCAGTCCTGTTGCCAAACTGCCAGCCCAGGACTGTGAGTCTCAGCCAGACTCACAGGGCTGAGACCCGGGAGGGAGCCTGGGCCCGACCTCTGCCAGGATGTGGGAGCTGAGGCAGGGGCTTGGGACCAGCTCTCCCAAAGCTGTGCGACCTCCTGGCTGTGAAATTATTTTCTGTTTAACTGGGAAATCCCTGCACTTCATCCAGATAAAGTGGCAGTAAAGGGTCACTAAATGCTGGTCTCAAAGACAGCATTCACCACCCTCATCACTAGGAGCAAAAAGTTCTGAAGTGGTAGGACTTCATGATTTCCTCATGAAGGCTCAGAACAAGATGTAACAGCTGTAGTTAAAATTACCCCATCTCTGCTGCCTCCCACCGCACAAGGGAAAGTTATTTTTTACTCCAGGTTGCCCAAGGGATGCTGCACAGTGAGATCTGTTGCATCATCGCCAATGGTCTTTGCCTGGCAAGAAATTTGGGAAGAGAGAGCCCTCCCTCCAGCCAGCTGGGATCAGACTAGAGCCCAGGGGTGGGCCCCTCTGCAAACGGACCCCTCCAGGCTCCCCAGCTCCTCCCGAGGGGGCAGAAGCTCCCACTGATGCAGCTCTGGGAGTGCAGAGGACCAGGTGCCCAGCCAAGTCCTCTTTTGCTATGCTTTTCTTCTTTTTAGTTTTCAAATAAACTTGGTGGGCTGCAGCTATTCCAGGAGCTGCGGTGGCACTGTGCAGGCAGGACCTAGAGTGCACCGAGTCGCAAGGACAGTCATGCAAAACCAGAGGGGATTAGCTTTTAATGCACTTCTCAGGGCAAACCCTGAAATTGTGGGATTGCCAAGATCCCAGCAGGAAAACTAGCCAGCTTGCTGCCCTCCTGACCACGAATCAGCTACCAAACTCTCGCAGTGTCAGGAAAACTCGCACAGAAACCTAGGAACAGCTATGATACACAGGAGCACCCTACCCATCGCCTCCCCAACGTATGTGGCCACACGGTCCCCTGTGAATCACGCTGCAGGGCAGCGGTACCGACACGTCTCCTCCAGCCCCGGAGAGGTGGCACGGCTTCAGAGCTCCCTGTGGGCACCTCATGCGAAAATGTTCAGAAGGCTCCAGAAGAGATGCTGTGTAGATGCAAGCGCAGTTATCACTGTTCGGCTTTATCTTTCTGGCTGGGAATGAATGTGGTACTGTTAAACGTCTGCTACATTTGCCCTCAGGGGTCTCTGAGCTAAACTGAGATAACTCAGCTGCACATTCAGTCTTTTCCATATCTAACTTCATTGATGTCTGTATTAAAACCCAGCAGTACATGTAAAATTGGGAGCTAGCATCCCAAGCGGAATTACATGAATTTTTGTGTTACTTAGCATCTTGGGGTTAAATTTTTACACTACAAGAACTTTTCTCATAAAGGCTTTTCTCTTCCTGCTGTGTCATCTGCAGCAAACATTGTTATCCATGTGTTTTGCTCTGCCTTGCAAGTTAGTCCCTGTGCCTGCTGGGTCTCTTGAGGTTCATACTCTTACGTTTTGTCCCAGAGAGAAGTCCACTAACTGGAAAATGAGGCAACACTCCTCCCTGCACCACAAGATGCAGCTACCACTGCTAGGACTCTGGAGAAGATCTTGAAGTCAGCAAGTCTCTCCCAGGGTTTTATTTTGGGTCTGTCAATGACCTGCTGTGTGCCTGCCCTGCTGAATCACTGCCATCCCCCTCCCCTCTTCAGAGCTCAGTTTCTCTTCTTGCTCCCTGGGAATAATCCATAATAATCCTTTGTAATCTGTGGGAGTCCGGTAGAGATGCAGGTTTAAGAGCTGTGAATACACAGAATCCAGGGGTTAGACATATTTGTCAGGAGACGCAGGATACATCTGGTGCTCCTATAGAAGTCTTGCACTATCCAACATGGACATGTAAGACCCAAGACTGCAAATCAGCCTCTGAATACAGTGTGTATGCATAACAGGCATGAACCTCACCAAATTAAAAACCCCACCACTAATGAATATGAGCTTTTCACCTTAAATATTAAAAAATAAAGAGAGGGAGCCTCTGAATTTTGTTACCATTCATGTATACATTTATTAAGCCAAAGGAGTTTGATCATGTCATGGTATGTTACTAGAGCACGTGAGATCTCTTCTCTTTAACTTTGCTAACAATGGTATTTTAATTACTTGTGTTTTTCACCTTTCAAGCTTAAAAAAAATTAACCCTTTCCACATTTTCCCATGAAAGGATCTTTTATGGTTTTTTCTTTTCTTACGGTACAAAACAAATGTTTCTCAGACATGTAAACAACCATCATGGAAATGAAACTGCTCTTAAAGTTAACTTCATTGTTATGGATGTTCTGTTAGATTTGTATCATGTTAGATGTATTTCAGCTCAGTGACTCCTTCAATTAAAGTTATTATTGTTATTAATTACCTGCACTGCAATAGTGCCTAGAGGCCGTGGTCAGGGTTAAGGCCCTTCTGTGCAAGGTGCTGTACAAATACTTCGGTGTAACTCTGAGGTCCCTGGTAAGAACAGCATTCAGTGATGTGACTATAACCCTCTCTGCTTCCCTCTGCTCTGCGGTGATCCTCACAAATTATAGGAGCTAGAGTGAAGCTCTTCTCCAAACTAAGTCTGGAGTTGACATTCAATTACTGTTGAAGAGAAGAGAAATGTTACTACAGGCCAATCCTGACACCTGCAGTCCTGTGCGTAAAGCTGCTCACACTCATGGGAATGCTCATATGAGTAAGAAACTCCTGTGGGAAAGGTCTGCAGGATTGAGTCCCTGGACCATTGAACTCCTTTGCAAGAAAGCATGCAAGAAAAGCAGACTGGTTCCTTTTCTCTAAGGTTTCATCAGTATAATTCTAAGAGAGAAAGGGACAGGGTCAGTTGCTCAGTTTCAGCACCTCGAGCATTTTGAGTTCTGATCCCCAAATTAAAGAAGTCTCTGCTCTGCCTTGGGCTACTGTGACCAGGCCTCGAAAAGTCTGTTGGACGCTCTTTGTCATCAGGAGGCAGTGGTTTGCCGTCATGGCATGGAGGGCCTCTGTTTTATGGTGTGAAGGCTGCATCCTAGGCAGGAATTGTGAAGATTGTGTTTGGCCATCAGCAGAAATTATTCTGAAAACACTTCAGAGCAATTGCAGTTTAAATAATGATTATAACTTCATATTTGAGGTGAAAACAAAAAGGATTACATGAAATAAATAGCAAAGAATCAATGTCCCTGCACAAACATAACATATTCCTGCCTATGAAGCATCCCTTGCAAATTACTGCCCTTTAGGTTATGTTAGATGTTTAAATGAACCCTTTAGAGCTAAAATACAGTACTCTGAAATGAGGTTAGAAAAATTTAAAAAGGACTAATGGGAAGTGTGTACGATGCTCTCTTTAAAACAAATTTCCCACATGGGTAGCCTAGGAGTGTGAGGCCTCAATAGACATAGAGCCGATCTGCAATGGCAGCAGGCATGTGCGTCATGATCTGCATGCGCAGCCACCAGTAGTAATCCATGGGGTGGTAGCGGGTGTAGGGGGTCGTGGAGGTGAGCGCGTGGGCGACGCTTTCGATGACCGGTGAGGTGTCTGTCGAGCCACTGTTGCAGTACGTCTCCATCTTGCTGACCTGCTCATCGAAGTACTTCCTGCCATAGTCTTTGCGCACTATCTCAGGGAGCTCGTCCCACATTTTGTCAGCTATGGCTTTGATTCGCTCGGGGCTGTACAGGTTGGTGGCAGCTATGAAATTGCCAGGCTCCACGATGCTGACCATCACCCCCTGGGGCTGCATTTCATACCGCAGGCAGTCGGAGAAGGCTTCCACACCAAACTTGGTGATGCAGTACGGTGACCGGGCAGGACTGCCCATCCGACCCATCATGCTACTGATGTTCACCACACGACCTAGGCAGAGGCCAGGCAAAGCACAGCTGAGCTGTGGTACCTGATCCAGAGCAGATACCTGACACACACCACCCAACAGATTCCTGAACGGGCACCCACTCGCCCACTGCACATCTGTAAGGGCTGCCTGGCAGGCCTGCTCGTGGCTCTATCTGAGCATTGCTGTCCTATGCAACAGCCTTCAGGTAGGAGGAGGAGAAGCCCATTGCTTGTGCTCCCTGGTTCATTATACCGGAGGGAACAGGCACACGGTGACATACAAAGCTCAGTGCTACGGGGAACACAGAGGAGGCTGAACAGAGCTTGCATGGTGGGAAACAGGATTGCTCAGCAGCAATCAGGGCTGAGCCCAGGCAAGAGGAAGCATCAGCAAAGAAAGCCTCTGGCACCAAGGCTGAGCTTGTTTATTTGCAAGTCAAAGGCACAAAATCCAGTAGCCCAATGGTGGCTTATAGTGTCTGCCTCTTAAAAGGGAATGGATTGCTCCAGCACCACAAATGGTCAGAGCAGTCTAAGTCCACCGCACCCTCTTCTGTGTGACAGTTGGATTATGGCTCCAGGCACAGAGCTGGGGCCTTTCTCCTCTCCAGAAGCCATCTACTTTTGCTGGGGAGAATGCTGGTAGGAGACTGGATACTGCAGTCTAATCAGAGGTTGCAGTTCTCTGCACTTTCTATCAGCGCTCATTGCTGAGTTGTGTTAGAAAGAGAAGCTTTGACCACAGAAGTGGATACCCTTCTGTAGTGGAAGAAATACTGCCTGGGCCACATACAGCCCAGGTCTGCAGCACAGGACAACATTGTTAATGTCTGTGGATGCATCACGAGTAAAAAATACTCTCATGTAGTCAGGTAGTTGGCCCCAGTACAGGAAAGCTTTTGCCTCTTTATGCCAAGACCCATGCAAGCTCCAGATCTGCGTTCCTTTGCTGTACAAACCCCACCTCTCACACGTTACAAGCTCCCAAAGTAACACAGCGCACAGCTGACAACTTCCCTGCAAGAAGCACGTCATAGTACACTGCTGCTGCCCACCCAGCCAGCTCTGGTACAGCTAGTTTTTGTATAGAGGGGAGGATTGCTCCTGGCACTGCAATTTATGGTGAGCTGCAGCTTCTGAACACGTAAAAGCAGGTATGATGGATTAGATCTTGTGTGGGATGTTGCAGGAGAAGGCAGCACAGATGGGAAAGAGAAATAATAACTGGTTTTCAGGACTGCTGCCTTGCTGTGCAACTCAGAGCGGTTAGGAAATCTGTCATTTGTGTGTATGCTGTGGGTCACATTCTGTCTGTAAAGGTATGAAGGTGGCCAATGGCGCAGAGAGAAGTGTAATAGACCTTTTGGCCTCTAACACAGCAAGACATGGGGCAGGATGAGGGACCTGCTCCAGGGAGTACCAGTCAGGAGGAGATCACTCACCCTTTGACCTCCGGATGAGTGGGAGGAAAGCCTTGGTGGTTCGCACAGTCCCCCACAGGTTGACTTCAGCTACCTCCATGTAGGTGTCCATGCTGGTGAACTCGACTTCCCCAAATGTGGAGATCCCAGCATTGTTAACCAGCCCCCAGAGCCCTAGAAGACAAAATCAAGCAGAAAGCTTTCCCTCTGTGAGACTAATGAGAACAGCTTGGAAAAGGCCTTGCTAATAGATTATTGAACCGCACAACAGAGCTTTTCATTACGACTTGTAATGATGGAAGCCAGACAGAAGGGAGTCCAGAGCAAACTTCAGTCTCCTGAGCAAATATAACCACAATCAGGATCTGCCTGTACTGCTAAACACTGCAGCCACAAAGTACCGTGAATAAGGCTTCCCGGGAAGTTCTGAGCCAGCAAACAGAGAACTTCAGCCTTGTCTAAGCTGTTCTCCTTGCCATTCTCTTTTTATCTGTCGTGATTTTTTACAAGAAGCAAAATATAGTCTCTAAATGCAAATAATAAGAATAGGAAAGACCTTGTAAGAAACAGAAGAGGAATTCTTTCAAAGTAAAACCCCTTGTGTCACCATAAGAACTAGAAAGTCTGCAATGCTGGGAAGGGGGATGTGGGCATGGGTGGACATGGGTGGGCACGCATGCCACAGCCTCTCCCCTTTATTCTGCTGCAACCAAGATGGCAACAACTGAAGCTACCAACTCATTTGGCAATGAAAAGAAAGATTAAAAAGGAATTTGGAATAAAATGAGCTCCCTTCATATAATATTCTAATTGCACAGGAAATAGACTGAGAAAGGTCTGGGATGGCTTCTCTCTGCTGTTTAGAAAAAACTCACTGTTATCTGTGTCCAACTCAGTGTTCTCAGAAGCAGCCCAGAAAAGGCAACTTCATCCTGGCCTATGCTTGAGAATACAGGGCTAGAAAACTTAATTTATATAGAAGATCCATACATAAAAATTAAATATAAAGAAAAGTAAAAGAAATAGGTTTATGCAAAATCCAAAATAAAACATTACTAGTTGTTCTGCTTTTAAACAACCCCCATGTGTTGAAGTGTGGATGTTCTT
This sequence comes from Gymnogyps californianus, assembly GCF_018139145.2. NCBI lineage: Eukaryota > Metazoa > Chordata > Aves > Accipitriformes > Cathartidae > Gymnogyps > Gymnogyps californianus. Next base: position 14,910,655 of record NC_059480.1, read on the forward strand.
TAGGGGAAAAATGTAGTTCACCAAAGCGTGGAAGTGTTTCAGGAATGCATGAGCAACTGGGATTTTCACAGCAGTGGAACAGAATTTGCTGTCATCACCTCAGCAGAATGAGGTAGGCAGGCTAAGGAAGTCAGTTACAGCTACCCCCTGAACTCTGAAATCTGTAATATATGGTAATATCTGCAATGGCATTAATGATATTCAGCTGGCTTCATGGGAAATCCTTTGGAAAACCTCTCCATTTCCTTTGCCTTTTGAAAGCTTGGGGGAGACATTTCCGTTGCTAATCCTCAATCTTTGGGCAGTGGCCAGGTTTTACAATGTAAAGGGAGTCACAATAAACTTCAGGTCACAGGAATAAAGCACTAATCCCAGGGCCATGAACACCACCCTGATTTCTGCTAATGTCCCTATAGGAGCTAGTGGAGAAAAAAGCAGTTTTCTTTGTAGATGCTGTCTTAAGTGGGAAGCTGCTTTCTGATATGGCACAACATTTAAACAGGCCATTTGCTCTGCACTGCTGCTCCTCAAAGCTTTATGCCCTTCAATCATATGCTCAGCTTTTGATATATGCCGTGAAAATGCTCTCAGAGCCCAGCTGAGGGAGCTCCTGCCACCTATGTGACCTTAGAGCCCATTGCATGCACCTACCTTTCTCTGGGTCCTCAAGGCTGCTATTCACGTGGTCCACTGCTCGGTCCACTTCTTTGCTGTCACAGACGTTGAGCTGGACAGTTCTCATTCGATCACTGTTCATGTTGTCCAGATCCTTGGAGCCACCATCTCCCTTGTCCTAGAGGGGAAGAAAGTGCTTGTGTGAATCTGGCCAAAGAGCTTGTGTAGAATATCAAATGCATAGCAACCATAAAATCAAGCAAAAGAGAGTGCACAGGGCAGTCACAGAATAATCAGGACAGTCCTGCAGCTCTAAGAGGAAGGGGAACAGACAGGGCTGCTCCTGCAGAACACCATTCCTCGAGCATCTCCATCTGACCACGAGCCCTGCCACCGAGTCAGCTGGTACAAACTGCTTCGACCACCAAGAAAGCAGCCAGAGCTGGATCTGCCCCAGCAAGGCAACTCCTGCCCAGTACAAGCTCCTGAGATCAAGCTATGCCCCACTGCCACAGTGGTGGGAATGTGGTGCCATCCTCACTTTGGCTTGCATACAGGGCACAGCAAATAGCTTGGCGGGGTTATGGTATAAAATAGCCAGTGAGTGGCTGCACATGTATGTTGCACATGCTTCTCAGTCACGTTGCCAGCTCTGGGAGTGACAGTCCTAGAAGAGGGTCTGCCTGCCCACTGCTCTCTCCCTTCAGCTCATCTACGCACACAGCTCCCACTGCCTGGAAACGTATCTACTGCCTCCAACAGACTCCTACAGAGTCCGATCATCAAGTGCCTGGCCAGCTTCCCTGCTAGCAATTCCCCCCAGCGTCTTCTCCAGCATCTTGCTCTCTTCTCTGCCTCCTCCCCCGAGCTTCTTCTCACTCCCATTTCCCATCTCCACTCCTTTTTTCTCAGCTCAGAACAACAGATTCCCCCAGTATACACATATCCACTCACAGCCCAGCCAATTAACTGCAGCCAACCCCTGAGACAGATACCTTTCACATGGGCCAGACGATGCTAGCAACAAGGCTGCCACGCCCAGAGCTAGTCCCTTCGCAGCGGCGAAGCCTGGCTATGGTGCTTCCAGGACACAGACATGGGATAGTAATATGAGTTTGGGACTATCCCTGAATCGCTCCCATGGTTCTAAACTACTGGACTGTGCTGGCCACTCCAGGGTACTTTTGTAGAGGATGGTGAGGTCTAGCTCTGCAAATAATCACTTTTTGGGAACATCCCTGTCTTTACTGTAAGAAATTCCCTCTGTCCCCTCAATACCATCCCTCACTAGAAGTCTTTTACTTCTAGCCATTAACAGGCTAGACATGGAGCATGTCCCACAGGATCATCTGATGGCTGCTCAGCTCTTCTTCTCCCACCACCCAACCCTCCAGGTAGCCCTGCTCGCTGTGTCAGCATCAGCAGGCAAGCATCGGAGTACTCTTCACTCCCGATAGATGAGGCTTTTTTGGATAGATAGCTTTTTTCCCTCTGACCTGGAACAGGCCAGTTCTTCATAGCAGGGCTGTTTCCTGACTGCTGAATGACATTAGATCGTTCTAAACACCTCGAGCCACAGGCGCTCCCCGTCAGAGACTGCCAGCAGTCAGTTGTCAACGAGATGGTGCTTGTCTCTGCAGTCTGAACCCAGGCTGCCCATTTGGCCCCTCAAGTGAGAGTTCCCTTCACACACCACGCTTTAGATACCACACAAGGGTGGCCATACGTCCCCCTGTCTCTGTGCCACCTGTCTTCCAAAAAACCTTCTCCTGGCTCCTCTCATTCCTGGGCTTATCCACTCTGCTCACAGACGGATCACTAGCTTAAGTACCTGACGTCTCCTCTGTCTTCTTCTCCAACCCTCCTTATTCCACTGCAGACTGTTAATACCGGTTAGTGTTTGTCCTTAAGAGAAGGCATCTACTGCACTCTCTTCACACGGAAGCATACTGCATACAAAATGGAACAGTTAAAAGTCCCATGCACAGCTTAGTGGTGTTGGATTTTACGGTGACTGAAAATAGTTTCGTGCTAAGTTTGCTGCTCACTCAAAAGCACTGTGGTGCCGAAGCCAGTGTGTATGACAAAGCATTGAAAAGTACACAAGTGGCACATGTGGGAATGCCAATGGGGAATGAGCAAATGCAAGCATGCAAGTCCCTTGGAAACAGCAGATATGGCTAAAGGGAAGAGGAAGAACAATAAGGCCAAGGTGCTTCTTTCCCCAATCCCAGGTCTGTGAGGTGCTGCAAAATCTCTGGGCCACAGCAACACACCAGCCTCAGAGGTCTCGTAAGCTCTACTGGGACCTCCACAGCATCCTCTTCTTCCTCCCTTACAGGGTTGGCTCAGCAAGCCAACATCCCTCCTGCCCTCGACCCACACACAGCTGGGTACTTGGACAGGGACCCTTGGGACTGGGATCCTGGCCAAGAGTTGGACCCTGGGCATTAACCCAGACCCACAGGGCCATTCCCTTGGCTCTTCAGAAAGGGCAGATGGGCGGTGTTTAAGTTAGGCACCCTGTGATTGTGTCATGCTCTCCTGGCACGGGATGCAGCCTGTCCCACAACCCCCGGGCCCATACGCAGCAGCGGAAGGGCCTTCTCATGCTACGCCAAGAGACCAGTACATTTCTACTGTCAGCCCCAGGGTCCACTGTCCCCATGGCAAGAGGGCCCAGCTCTTGCATGCTGAAAAAGCACAGCGCCGCCTCATCCTCCTCTTTCCATGGTCGCCCTCTGCGGCCCATGGCTTCAGCTTGTATCTTTATCAGCGTGTCCTTGAAGTGGTATGTAACACCCTGTGGCTCTGAGCACTCTTGTTGAGCCCTACAGTAACTGGCCTGCATGCTGGCTTGCTCAGATAACCTCTGCCTTCTCATCCCCCTGCAAGCCCCAACAGGCCTGAGCACACAAAGCAAAGCAAACAGGGGTTCCACCACAATCCTGACAGCTGTGACAAACATCACATATGTCCACTGGTAACAGATACTGATGGAAAAATACCTTCTTCATCGTGTGTCAGCTGGCTCCTCCAGCTATTAACCAAAGAGGAAAAAATAAGACAGCTGCAGCGTGATCGTTCATTGGATCCAGTCTACCACTGTCTTTTGGCAATGAAGCGTCAACACAACTCTCACAGGAATATATTTGCCAGTGAAAATGTTAGGAAGAAACTGTGCATGAAATAGCGCACTGTTAGCACAGATCCATCCTTGGGTTCCTCTCAGACGTGACCCTAAACACCTCTCTCAGGTTTCCTTCAGTAAAAATAGTCAGGCACTCAGGATCTGGCCACTCTAGGAAACCTTTCCTGATGAAGAGTCAGCACTGCACACACTTTTAATCTGCAATAAAGACGTGACGTTCCTAAGAACAGTGCATACCCTGAGGACACAATGGCTCCCCAAGCTGGAGTATGCTTCTGATGTGCAGGTGTGCTGTGAAAAACAGTCCCATGAAAATAACACTGAAGTTTTACAGTCATTTCCTCTCTGTCAGGGCTAGGTCAAATATACCCAAGCAAATCATGATGCTTCTTATTTCCACCTCCACTTCTATCTAGCACCTAAAAACACACTAGGCTTTTTCTGCCCCTAAAATCAGCACCAGCAATAATTACACTCTGATCAGAATTCTGCTTATGGTTCTGCTAGTGAAACCTGTGGCTCAATGAGAAATCAGCTTAGGTTCCTGGAGTTGTTTTAGTTCTACAGAGCAGTTCTACATAAAGTATATGGCCTGAAGACACATAGGAGGTCAGCCTGTTAACCAAGGAGCTTTGGCATTTTACAGTGTTTTTCTGATGACAACTGCTGTTACCAGTCTTGCCATAGTCACGCAGATTTTGGAATGTGGGATGTGAATCCAGCTAAAGGAGCAATATTTAATTACACAGTGATACAGCACACCTTTCTGCTGATTTTTGGTGAGGAAATAAATACTGATCAAAGCCTAAAAGAGTTCTGGCATGCTGCTGCACGTCAGCTTATGCTAAAATTGTCAGAGGCCAAGATTTTCCACTAACATGCATTCAGTAGAATGAGTACTGAAGACACCAAAATGGAAGGGAGGTTTCAGTGACAGTTAAAGACACGCTCACTGAAAATCAGGTCTTTCTGGCAGCTCAGACAGAGGAAGTGAAACCCAGAAGTAACTTTGCAGCTCTGAAATTTTTGGCTCCTGTCAACATAGAGGCAGGCTATTATTCTGAACAGTGGTTTTTAAGTCTGCAACGTTCTTTTATTCTCTAATGTTGATCTTCAGTTACAAAAGTTGAGTAGAAACATCTGCCAAAAAAGTACTCATCTACCCTCTCTCTTCTTGACACCTTTTGAAAAGCAGCAGTTTGTACAAGTGTCTTGTTCTGCTGTGAAGCCTGTAGAGGGAGCCCAGGTTAACAAATAAACCCTTGACCCAAAGCTGAGACATCACAAGGGACAGAGCTATCGAAACACAAACTTCTCTTTTGAACAAATGCAGCAGAAAGAAACTAATAATTTAAGCAAAACTTAGTAATAATGGAAAAATTAACAGCAGAAAGAGTACTGATAACATTAAAAAACACCTGACAAATTCTCTTTAAATAAAGTAACTATTCAAGATACATTTATAGTGATGAGTGACCTAAAAGATTAGGATCAAAATAACTGACCCATCCCAAGATATCCTGAGGAGTAAGTTTGTTTCTGTTGGGAAATGGCCATGCAGCTAAAAAAGTGCAGTGCTTCACAACGAGAGAGAGGCTAAAGCTCTCTCCTATTCTCCATGACCAGGCATCTCTGACTGCCATACAGAGCGCTCCTGAAGAGTGTATAAAGACTGCGTCAGTAAGCTACCCGTGGCCTGATTCTGCTCTCATTTGCACTAGTGGAACTCTATTGCCTTCACAGTGATTTCAGGAGACCCTCAATACACACTGAGGCATGGCTATACTCATGAATATACAAAAATATGCTCATACCACATGCCATAAAATCACTGGTGGCTTGGTGTATGTCACAATTAATCAAAATAAACCCTGCGTAAATATGTACAGTCTGACAGCGGGGCCAAAGGTCCAGACTCAACCCGATGCCAAAATTTGCTTATGGATAAGCCTATAAAATGAGATTTGGGGTTCCAGTCCAACAGATATGGAACAGACCACAATGCTGTGATTCAAGTAGGAACCTGCCTAGATACCGTTCAGTCCTGGTTCTGGTCTAGACCAGGTTATGCTCTATGAAATTCAAGCACCTGTGTCTTTCCCTTTGGGCTACCAACCACCCTCCCTCTCCTTGGCAGAAAGCTGTGCAGCGTGGAGAGGGAAGATTGGATTTGCTACATGTCTGTGCAAGTGCCACAGGTGAAGAATACAGTTTTTGTTTTCTCTACCTTTTGCAGGCAGCCAGCGTAAACAATGAAGCCTTTGGTATGCAGGTGCTTGGCCAAGGCAAATCCAAACCCTGAGTCACAACCCGTTATAAGCACAGCTCTGCTGCCAATCTGCAAAACAAAACAAAACAAAATGCAGTGGAATTGAGTATTTGAAATCAGTGATTTACAGTATACAGAACAAAACCATGTCCTTGGCAGGAGCAGTCCGTTCCAGGGACGTTCTCTACACTCGTTGCCAGCTACTGCCACCCAGTGCCTCCTGAAGACGGGAAACGAAGGTTTCATACCAAATTCACTCCAGTGAGGCAGGATCACTGTCCTCCCAACACAAAGAGAAGTTCAGCACCTCTGGCAACAGGCTCCCAAGGCAAAGAGACCAAGCAAACCACCATTCTCTGGCAGTTCACATCCATCTTGAAATCTGAAAATATACCAGACAGTTCCCAAGACATGTTTTCCCTTCGGTAGGAACTGTTCCTATATGTTCAAAGCAGGCAGGAGTCCACTCTGCTGTGCCATGCAGCCCATAGGGCATGGGCAAGACAGCTTGACTGAAGAAAGGATATGTGTTAACCTTACTGACTGCTCACTCATCTTTCTCTCTCTAGCATGTAAACCCTCTAGTGCTGGGTTTTAAAAGCTAAGCAGAATCAAGTGGGTTTAATATTTGAAATTAAGATCAGTTGGTCAGCAGTCTTTTTGCTTGTTTTTTGGTCTTCTTGTTTTTCCAACCTACAATTTAAATAGAAGTATACCTCCTTCCTTCTCCAACCCCCTTCTTCTAACCCAAAGAGAGGCAGCAGTTAGGTGACATGCTAAAAATTGCATGGTGTATCAGACATTCCAGCAGAGCAGCAACAAGTGCACATGCAGGAAGGTGCTGCTGTGGGTGGGATTAGGTAATAATTACTTGCAATTCATTCCAACTCATGTCTTTTAACAAACTAGAAACTTGGCTTTTCCCCAGCATACACAAGGACTGATCAGGGTCACACTAGAAGCCCAGCAGTGATGCAAGGGCCATATCTGAATTCCTCTGAGACTCTGTCCCAGGGTTATGGAGCAAGATGTGCATGCTCTAGCACCACTACAGTGCTGAGTTCTGTGCCACAAGACAGGCAAGAGGGCAAAACATCCCCCTTCCTTTTGCCTGGCACTGTTCCTGGCAAGACAGCACCTTCAAGGAGAGGGCTGTTAGAGGGCCACTCTCCAGATCAAGAGGTGAGGACACACCAATTTATTTACGTCTCTTTACACAACCATACTCCAGAAAGAGTGCTTTATTAAGAGCTTGTCATACAAATTCCCTCCACTCTAAGGTGGAAGATTTCATCTGCTGAGTGAGTTCCAAAAATAGAAAAAACGCAGTAGTCTGATTGTTTATTTCCATCCTTAGCAGCATGTACCATGCTACGTCAATGGAAGCTCTATGCTAGGAAAGAATGTGGAGTATGTTGGAGAGGTCCAGCTCGGAGTCTTTCTGGCAAATCGGAAAGAAGAATTTGGTCACCAGGCTTCAGGGATTTTAAAACCCCAGCTCAGCAGAACTAGTTCCTGGAATCCACAATCACACTCACCTCATCGACTTCACTTGCATAAGAGCGGCTGCCACATGGGGACAAGAGAGGGAAGCAAAATCTTTGCACAGGCCTGTTAAAAAAAAACAAAAACCCAAACAGAACAATCAGGCATGGAATATCTTGTCTGTACCCTGGTGCTGCAGCATACACATGAAAAGGAATGTAGTGTTGCCTATATACATGATGTATACTGTCATTTGAGAAGACAGAATCCAGTCTACAGGTCTCCTTAATCTGAGCCTGTGTGTTTCCTACAGTATGAAACATTTGTTTCTCAAAAGACCTTGATGCTATTTCCAGCTGCAGAAGCTGTCTGGATGTTACCAAGAATTCTAAAATAGCTCCTGGTCTCGAGGCACAGAGCTGCTTCCACCCGCAAAATGGGCAGTACAGTGTTTTCATTTCCAACAGCAACAACGCTCTCACTTAGAGACGCACAAAACTGGGGTAAGGGAAGTTATTCATTTGTCTGATGAAAGTATTCTGCTGTGGCATTGTCTCTGATACCCAGCCTAAGGTTGAATTTGCTTGGATCTATCTCACTGCTTTTACACACACCGCCACCCTTCTGTCATCCTGGATGACACTTCTTCCTCTGCAGTGTCTACCCATTAGATACTCTTAGATTTTATTGCCTCTCTTTGCAACTGTCCTGGTTTCAGCTGGGATAGAGTTAATTTTCTTCTTAGTAGCTGGTACAGTGTGTTTTGGATTTAGTGTGAGAATAAGGTTGATAGCACACTGATGTTTTAGGTGTTGCTAAGTAACGCTTATCCTAAATTAGGCATTTTTCAATTTCCCATGCTCTGCCAGCAAGCAGGTATACAAGAAGCTGGGAGGGAGCACAGCCAGGACAGCTGACCTGAACTAGCCAAAGGGATATTCCATACCATACAACGTCATGCTCAGTATATAATCAGGAGGGAGTTGGCCGGGAGGGGTGGATCGCTGCTCAGGCATTGGTCAGCGGCTGGTGAGCAACTGCATTGTGCATCACTTACATTTTCTTGGGGTTTATTTCTCTCTTTTTTTTTTCCTTTTTTTGTTATATTTCTTTTTATTACAATTATTATTATATTTTTATTATTATTAATTAGTACTATATTTTATTTTACTTCAGTTATTAAACTGCTCTTAACCCACAAGTTTTACTTTTTTTGGGGGGGGAGGGGGAGGCGGGGAGTGGCTGCATGGTGCTTAGTTGCTGGCTGGGGTTACACCACGGCAGCAACTGTTTAAGCTAAGAGACGCTATGTCTTTGAGCAATACCTGCCATGCAGATCTGCAGCTCCTCCGCATAGTATGTCTGACTCCCAGGAAGATAAACCATGTTCACAAAGACAGACCAGAGCAAAGTAACAATGCCTTCCAGGGAGTGAGATTCTATTTAGAAAAGCTATGCTACCAGTAGCATCATGCTGTCTTAGGTCTTGCCATCATTCATCAAAACTGGGCCTAGACAACACACCAGCGTGACCCTAGCCTCTGTCCTTGCCAGCCACGTCTCTGGACTATATCAGCTTTTTCATTTTTGCTTTGGGCACTAACATTGCCCTCCCAGAGCCTTCTGGCCTTCCCCTAGACTTGCTGTACTTCATCTACCCTTTCGCCCCTCTAACAACATCTACCCTTCAGCAGAGCTTATCTCCCAGGCCGCTCTTCTGTCTTCTAAGTGAATTTCCATAATCATTCACAATTATCTCCTGCTCAGACATCACAGGCGCTCCCAGGGTGACCTGTGCTACACCGAACAGCAATCTGCGGACACTCTGGCCTCTGAGCTGCATCCTTGGGAAAACAAGGCTGGAAAAACGGTCTGCTAGGGCAGAAGCTTTGAACCAGATGGGAAAGGAGCTGATTCATATTCAGGCAACGGTGTCCGCTCACCTTCCTGCAACAGTTTAGCTCCTTTTCTAACTTTGAGTGTCACAAGCCCAATCAACTCTTGAAATAGCTACAGCTAATTTAATTGCTGCAAAGGTCAGTCCCCAGGCAAAGTCTGTGTTAACATCACTGACCTGCATCCTGGCTTGGAACTTTCATCTCAACAATGAGCTTCTTGGTGTGTCTCAAAGTGCCCAGAAATGTTCATAACACTTCTTTAGTTGCATGAACTTGATTTTTGTTTTTCATTGTCATGTCTAGTCCTGTTATTTCACTGCAGATTTGCTGCACTCTATTCACAATAACCTGCAGATAATAACTACTTGACATTCTGCCTACCTTGACCTGAAGGCAAGGGCATAAAATAGATGCTGGCTGCTGATCAGCAGGAATGTCATCAGCGGAAACAGCTATGATGCGTATGCGATGTTAGCCCCTACACAGTACACTAACATACCATGAGCCATTTTTGTCATTCTGCATGACTGAATTCTAGAGACCGCAACTGAGACTTTTAAAATGCACAGATGGTCCTCGAATCGAATCTGCGCTTGTAACCATGCATTTGCTTTTGTTCAGTTACGCCAAAAAAGGCAGTCCTCAGCTTGAAGAGTCAAGTATATAAATACTACCTCAATGCATTAAGATACCAGTATAGTGACAATACTGCCTTTCAGATGAACAGTTGGATTTCCATTTCAGGTTTAGCAGCTTGTGGGTACTTCAAAGAATGCAACACAGTTTTTCCCTGAGTACAAGACGCACAAAGCACAAATACACAGTAAGCAAAACAAAAGAAGAAGAAGAAGAAAAAAAAGAATATGCTGAAAATTCTTTTCTCAAGTTAATAAAGCATTAATTTGTATTTTTAAGGCCACAGCAGATTCCTGCCGGTGCAGCTTTTGTGTGTGTGGAGTAAATAGGAGATAAAAGGCCTATGTCTGTTTGCATAGGCAATCTCTAACAGCTTAGCTATCTTTGGTCCCTACTCCCTGTTACGGGAGCCATCCTTGACAGTGATGGTGCTGGACACCACCATCAACAGCAGTAGAACAACACTGGAGGTGGCAGTTCCTGCTTAGCAGGCCATGAGCCACTTCTAAACGGCGTATGTACAATTAGTGGTACACACACCATTGTTTGGGAACCCTGCTCTAAAGTAAAGCCAGTGAAAGCACTCATCTTGCTCTGAATTTGGACTACTAGGGTTCCCATCATATATCAATATAAAACGTATTTTTTTCAGAGCTAGGAATTAGATAGGCAATTTTCTGTTCATGTTCAGAAAAAACCAGCTTCATTACTCAGCCCACCTCCGCTTCTCACTAAAACCCTCCCTCTCAGCTTTCTCTCTCATTTCATGTGATTCATTGCCTCTTTAATGAAGTCATAGAAATATATGACAGTTCCTTGCACTGCAGCAAGGCCTACTTGCTGATATTCAGGAATAAATCCTTGCTTGACACTGAATTAATGCTCTACTCAATCCCCTTTTGACTGCAGATGATTGTCCAAGTGTAAAAAAAAACCCCATGTTGCCAACCCCTCCTTGCATATACAGTCCATCTCCTCTGTGCTCAGCTCAATGACTGAGCACTGGCACAGGTTGCCCAGGCAGGCTGTGGCGTCTCCATCCCCGGAGGTATTCAAAAGCCGTCTGGACACAGTCCTGGGCAACCAGCTCCAGGAGGCCCTGTGTGAGCGGGGGGTTTGGACCAGATGACCTCCAGAGGTCCCTGCCAACCTCAACCGTCTTGTGATTCTGTAAATAAACTGTCCCACTGAAATCAAATGAGCTCTCGATGTGTGTTTTACTCAAGATCTCAAGATCTTTCTTCTTCTCCACCAAGTTACTTACCTGAAGCCATTCCCTGGGTCCTTGAAATTCAGGGCTTTCACAGAGAAGTTCAGGAGAGGCCGGGACAGCTTGGTAGCCAACATGCTTTCAATTAACACACGCTACCAACAGCAAGACTGTTCTCCCTTAGCTCTGCAATACAAGATAGCACCTCTGTTTTAGTTGCTCAATTATTTTGTAAGTCATGCTGACTCCATGTATTTCAACAAGAAAATAAGTCCAAAGGAACTCATCTTTCCCCCTTGCAGTCCCTCACACTGAGATAAACAGCTCAACCTTCAACCACCTCTAGATGCTTTTAAACAAGGAAAAAAGATTATAAGTAAACTGAGAAGCAGGGAGGTATTCAAATGTCAATTTCTCCTTCTTTAATGCATCTTTAACTGTATTCTCTGAAACAGCTAAAAATTAAGGTACTTACATGGAATATATTATTTCAAGTGAGCTATATGAAATAATTTTAAACTAAAATATAACTTCAAGTCACGGGTGACGTTACATGTTCCCAAAGCAATCCTTGGGCTTTACAGCTAGTACAGCCATGCGGTTAAAAATACATTTCTTTGTAATTAAGTAGCTGGTGATGCTGGACTATGCACAGGGAATCACCATTAAACTCACTATGGGGTGAAAACAGCTCAAGAACAAGAGACATGTACAGAAAGTTACATAAAGATAAAACCGATCCAGTGCACAAAAAACATCTCCCCAGCCAAATGCACAGCCTCCTTTATTAAAGCAGAAAAACGGTATCTAATTGTTAGGGCTTATTTGCATCTCTGCCGAAGGCTGGGCCGCTGCTGCGGCAGCTTCAGGGCCTGCTAGGAAACAGGCCTCAACTGAAAAACAGTGAAATTACCACAAAAAGAGCAGTGGTGGGGCACCACGATCGGAAGGGAGAGGTCTAGGCTCAGGAGGACTAGCTGGCTCCGGTAATCCTCAGAAATTCAGGGGTTTTGATCAAATTCGAGAGCTCGGTTGCTGCCCACGCAATTTTTTGTGAGGAATTTTGTAAGGAGGGGACGAGGGGACGGGCCTTCCCCGGGCAGGGCCCGCCGGCCCTGCCCCACGCAGGGGCGCGGCTCCCGCGGCCGGGAACGGGCTCACGGCGCTCGCCAAGGGCGCGCGAGTGCGTGGCGGCCCCGCGCCCATGGGAGCGGAGGGGCACGGAGAGGGGCGCGGCCTCCCACGCGTGAGCGGCGTGGGGCGGGCTGCAGGGGGAGATGCCAGCGCCCCCGCTTCCCGCCGCGGCCCGCCCCGCCCGCATCGCCCCCCTCCCCGCGGGCGGGCAAGGTCAGCGGGCGGCCCGGCAGCCAAGGGGTCCGGCGGGGCCGGCCTGCCACTGCCGCCGCGACCCCTCCCGGCCCGCCCGCCCCCCTCCCGCGGAGGCCCCGAGGCGGCGGCGGCGGAAGCGGGCCACCCGCACGTTACCTGGAGCCGGCGGGCCTGCTGGGCGCTGCTGCCGTTTGAATGAGGCTGGGCCGGTGCCCCGGCTGCCGGGGCGCGGCGGGGGCGGGCCGGGGGAAGGGCCGGGGCGGGCGCGGACGGCGGCGGCGATAGGCTGGGGCCGTGCGGGGCGCCGCGATGCTGCTGCTGGTGCTGGGCGCCGCGCTGCTGCTGGCGGGCGGCGGGCGGTGCCTGGCCCGCCGCCTCCTCCTCCTCCTGCCGCGGCGGGCCCGCCGCGCCCTGCCCGTGAGTACCGCGGCGAGGGGCCGGGGGGCTTCGGCCCCTTCTGGGGCTCGCCAGGGGGAGGCCTCGGGAGGCTCCCCCGGGGCCCAAGATGGCGCCGCGCCCTCAGGCCCGCCTCTGCCGCTGGCTGCGGTTTAACCGGGCCGGGGCTGAGGCCTCGCGCCTGTGGCAGTTGTAGGCAGCCGCGCCGGCGCTGCCCGAGCGGGTGGCTGGGCTGGTGGAGGCTTAACACAGGCGCTGTGAGGGGAGATGAAATGCTGAGCTGTGAAGAGCCTCGGGCAGGCTGCCAGCCCCTCACACGGGCTCGGCCGGGGCCGTGGTGTGGCTAACTGCTGCCGCCCTGACCCCCGCGCTGCTGCGAAACCCCCTGTTACTTCACAGGGTTCATGAAGCGGTGGGTGCGTAGATTTTGTTCCAGTACTCTAAATATGGAAATGAGCGTAAGGGAGAAAAAAGCCCTGCGAGTGGAACAGAATTGCATAACCAGTCTCTTTTACATGTTTTAAAAAAATAACACAATATGTCTGGGGTTCTTTCAGTGGATTGGAGGTAATTTAGCTTTTGCTTACGCTCCCGACAACCTTTCTGCAGGCACCGGGAAGAACCTGCAAGTGAACGTGTTTTTGCTCCAGGGCCTCCAGCTCAGTCCTGCCCCTCTGAAATGGCCAAATAACAGCTTTGGCCCATTTTCAGCCTCCCACTTTGGTCTTCTTCTATCGGCTCTGCTCCTCTGACATTCCCCATCCCTGTCCCACCTGAGAAAATGCCTTCCCTTTAGTGAATATTTTCAGTTCCCTTTCCTGGGATTGAAAACTTCAATTTCCTGATTCTGGAAAAAAGGAACAAGCAAATTTTACTGTGTAACTGCTCTCATCTTCAAATTAATCTGTTTGGTAACAAGCAGATGGTCAGAGGAGGGCATAAAAGGGAACAGGATCCAGAAAACAAGTGACACAGTCGAAGAAGATAAAGTCTAGGCAAGCATGGTGGGTTCCCACATTGTCCAGAGAGACTGAGGCTGACAAATTAGCTTCACTTTCCTTACCCTCTTTGGCAATAAATGTGTATAATTTTGATAGATCACCTGCATGAGTAAAATAAATTCTACTATTTAACAAAGCGATCATATCCCAGTACGAAAAGCTAGTGAGGTGTGTGCATCTGAGCTGGCTGCAGGTTAAAATCCGGCTGCCTCGCTGAGGCTGTTTGAACTGTGTGGAACGTGTATTGCAGTGCTGTGGATCACACAGCGAGGACACAGACAGTATTACCCTGCCCGGATGCCACAGCAGCACCTCCAGTACAAGAAGTTACTCTGCACTCTTAGCAGGTCTCAGGTGCCCTGGCAGCACTGTACGCGAGTGCCGTCTCCTGTGCAGTATTTCCTGAGAGCGCTGTGTGACTGTTAGGGAGTGAGGCACCTGAAGTTCCTCAAAATGCTGATTAAGGTCGCTGCGATGCCTGCTAGAGAGGTGATAGCTAGTCCTCTCTGCCTGTCTCAGCACTGTGTCAAACTGCAAGCTGCAGACTGACCTTATCAAACTCCGGGAATGAGGCCCATTAGGCCTTATCTTAGGACTTTCAAAAGATAAGGATGATCAGGCTTTTCCGTGTTCAGAGGTTTTTTGGGGATAGGATGTTTTTGGCTGGGAATGGGGTCACTCCCTGCTCTCATCCCTGGGAGCTTTTTGTTGCCCAGGCATGGCACAAAGACGGGGGCAGCTACAGATGTGAGATCTAGTACATCCTTTGGGTTTTTGCACGCTCATTAGTGCTGCTGGAGCCTCAGTCTATTATGAACCATGCTGCTGTAGTCTCATGTTTTAATACCAGCAATTAGAGTAATACCAAATAATTAACAAATAATCACAGGAGCCTTCTCATACTGTAAGTTGTTCCTCACTTTTCTCCCCATTATAGACAGCTGAGAGCATTTTTAAACCTCCCCCTTTCTGTCTACATTTTGGTGGTTTGTTGTTTTTTGGGCTTTTTTAACCAGAGAAAGCAATCCAGCTGCTGGGGCTAAAACAAGATGCACACAGGAACACAGCCCAGCCATTTGCTTTTATTTCCTGCAGCTGAGCTCTGTCCTTATCAGACCGGTTGATGAAGGAGCTAATGATGGTTGAGGACTGGGTATCTTCTCTGTTTGCTTCTCCTGAGTTCTGGAAGTGATTGCAACTCTGTATCTCCTGTGCAGTTCCTCTTCATTTGGGAAGTCCTCTGTCTTCAGGATTCAGAGGCAAGGGTCTAGGGACGTGAGGCAGAGAAAAAAGCTAAATCCTTTCTTTTTTGATGGGCTGGCTTGCTGAATTATTGAGGGAGGTAACCTTGGCAAATTCTGTGATCTGGTTCATATTTGATCCTCATCTCTCTTGGAGTTGTGTCACTGTAAATTAAATTAAGACTGAGCACTGTATATTTAATTTTCACGTATCTTTTGTCCTATAGCTGTAGCTACCTTCAGAGCTTTAGTCGAGCTAGCCTGTAGCTGGATGCTCTTTGTCTGAGTGTAGGAATCAGTGTTAATGGGAGTGTTTGTATGATAAATGCAGGTTAGACTTTTGATTGGTTCTCATTTCAACGTCAGATCATGACTCCCCTTTGAAAGCAATAACCTTAACATGAGTTATAGGACAGGACAGGGTGTAGCTTATTTGCATATTGCTCTCTGCTTAGGCTCATCTTGAGTTTGTGCAGTAATGCTCTGATCACTATCACCCTGCAATTATTCCTGATTGCCACTTCGCTACCATGCACGTCAGCAAAACAAGAGATCAGAGAGTCCTGGTGATTGCCCCATTTCTGTCTGAAAAAGTGGCTGGACAAGCCGGTGCAATTCATACGTAAGTAGTATAAAATACAAATGTTCGTATTCTAGCTGTTGTTAATAGAGTAACAGGGAGTATTAGTTGCAGATATCTCCACAGAGATGGAAGTGACCTCGCTTCCTTGTTGCATTCTCTAGATCTTTATTACTATGTCACGTTATTGCCTCACGGATATGGTTTCAGTTTGGAGCAGTGTGTAGCACTGCAGCTGGGTGCCTGCTGGTTGGGTTAAGTGTTAGGAGTTCATTGCTTCACAGCTGTGAGGAGAGCAGGGGAGAGATGGCTCTCAAGCAAAGAAAGAGGGTGAATGGGCAGTGTTTTGCTACAGGCTTCTCTTCAGGATTTGGGATTCTGTTTTCAGATCTATCACAAGCCTATTATATCATAGCAGATGGAGTATCAAATCTTCTCTCTCAATTTATCTGTCGGTCAAAAGATAATAATGTACGAGAGAACCATGGGATTTGATAAGTTGTTCCTGTTAAGCCTGCAGTGTTTCAGAAGGAAACCCTAACCTGTAGTCACATTCCTGCATGCTAAAATACAGCATGGAAAGTACCGCATAGAGTGGGAGTAGGTGGGGAACAGACAATAGAGTCACTCTGCAGGTAAAAGAGCTGCTGTACAGTTCAAGCAGTTAACATACTATTATTTGGATGTTTTCTATGCTGCTCTTTCTTATAATGCCTATGAGCTGGTAGATCACTAACTTTTGAAACGTTTCTGTACTGCTTTGGCCACTGATACTTGCAAGAAAGAGTTACTGTTCTAGCTTGGGTATCAATGCAACACAAATTGTTACAGACCAGTAACCAATTGAATAAATGTAGGGTTTCACAGTAGCTGGGAGCTGGTTGTGTTTCTACACAGGAATCTCATCACCTCATTTACGCTGGTTGACCCAGCAGAAGCTTTGCTGAAATTGCTGGGTTTAGACTGCAGTCAGGTTAGTGTGCAGACAGATATGTGGCTACTGTGACTTGCAGCTGGAATTGTACCTCCTAAACACTGGCTGGCCCTGGCTGCAGGGCTGCAAGCTGCTCCTGTGCTATGGTGCTGGGTGCTGGTGGTGCCTGCAGTATTGCAATATCTGATGATAGCATATTACTGTCTTTCCTCACACAGGCTGAAGGGAAGGCGGTGCTAGTAACAGGCTGTGACAAAGGTTTTGGACATGCCTTGGCAAAACAGCTTCACGCAAATGGATTTACTGTTTTTGCTGGATGCTTGCTTGTGGTGAGTAGTAATATTGATCAAAATTCTTCTCTGATTGGAGAAAAATGCTTCTCAAGTGACAGCATCTTCATCTGCAGCCTCCGTTTACCCTAGTCCAAGACCTGAGGGAAGTGCAGTGGGCAGGGATCATTACATCTTCCATTGCTTCATCTGCCTGTTGCATCTTGTCATTCCTGTAATTCTGAGCTCTTTAGGGCAGGGACTGTCTGTCAACTGCACATCTGTACAGTAGCTTGCACAGCAGGGAACTGTTCACTGCTGGAAGCCTCTCAGCAATACCGCAACACACTCAGTAAATCTGATAGTCCAAGATCACTGTGGCACTATGGCTTTCTGTCTTCCCTGGCATCTCTGTTGCTGTCTTCCATTCTGTCACTTTCCTTTGGGGACACTCTCCTGAAACCCATCTCCAAGCCACCTCTCCTGCCTTGTTCAGCTTCTGTTTCCAAAGTGTCTTCTAACTGTGCTTCTGCAGAAGCTATTCAGTTTCTGGATAGCTGAATAAACAAATTTACTGTACCTTTCTGATATCTGTAGGTCTCACCCTCTGTCACCTGTGTTTGGCAGACGGCATCACTTGTTGTAAGAGATCAGTTTAGGCACATTGAATCAGAAGGGGTTGCAGACCCATCATCCCAGTCCCTGCTCTTGCAGGTAACCGTGTTATGTAATCCTCTTTATAAACTGGGCCAGCTCCACTTCCATCTCAGCTGGGGTTTTACCCTTTCTATGCTTTTTTGCTGTTTTGATAGTCAAAACTCATGTGACTTCCAACCTGAATTGTTCAAAATCAGTTCATACCCACTTGTTTCTCGGTTTGAAGGTGGCCATTTCAGCACAGGTGCTCAGGGAGTGATGACCACAGATTCTTGAGTAGTGTGGAGGGGGAGAACAAACAAAAAAAGGTGGCCCTCATTGCCTGTGTGATCTCAGCGGAGGTTACGTTCTTCCACCACACCAGAAGGGAAAGTTATTATCAGCTGACATATTGTGTAACTTGAGAGCAAGAGAGTCCTGTTTGGAAAATTGCCACTATTTGGAAATTTCCATGAGGAGGCTCTGTAAATCCTTCAGTAATCATGTCATATGATGGTCTGGGATGCCTGTCTCTGTGGTGATAGCGAGTCAGGCACTCGCTTTGCAGAGCAGCAGGTGTAGGGAACAGAAAGGAGAGGGGAGATAGGGTGGTCTGAGAGTGCTGTTCAGAGGGCAGCATGCTAGTGTGGAGCAGAGAGGGCCAGGCTCCATTTGAAGCCACATAAAGAAACTAAATGCTCCCAAAGTGAGCCCTGCTTGCTTGTTTTATTGATGAAAAAATATATGTCTGTCTTCTTGATCACAGATTATATTACCTGTCCCAGAATGGTTGTGCAGCTCTCAGCATCCCCTCTGATCTGGCCTGGCAACTTCTTACTTGGAGCCAAAATTTTTGTGGTTCTGTACTTATATTCTGTGTGGAAGTGGAAAATGCATCAGCAATCATAGTGATCTGCAGGTGACTTTCAGGAGGTTAACTGAGCACTTGACCCTGAAGGGGTAGAGAGTGGGAGAATGTGGGTTTTCTTGTTCTATGTGTTAATATGTTTTCAGGAGACCTGGACTTAGAGCTCCAGGATTTCACTTGTGGTTCCCCCCTGCCCCCCCCGCCCAGGTTGTTGGTGTTGTCTTATCTGCTGTTACATGCATCTGAAGGACAGGGTCTGGTGGTAGCACAGTTATCTGGATAGCTGTTGCAAAAATATTACAGCTGAATGCTTTCTACGATTATTGGGACAGCCAGCATCCTCATGGAACAGCCTTGTGTTTTAGATGGTTCAGGGAGATAATAGCCTAGGAATTTAAAATTTGATGAGCAGGATCTTACTGAAAACCTAATGGTAGAATGTGCGTGGGATGAAAATGGTTATAAATCTAGAGCTGAGTGCTCTGAGAAAAGGAAGCATAGAGTGACTACAGAAAAGGATGATGGATCCAAAAGAAGCAGGAAACATCAGTGAAGACAGGGAGCTGTTAGGTCAGATCACTTGTGAAGAACAAGGTATGAGCGTATGAGTGATTATTGCTGATAAGTGAAGGAGTGCACATGCAGTGTGGCTAAGGATGCAGCTACCCTATGGTAACTGGCAGTGTGCGTCTAAGTGCTCGTGACAAATGCAAGGAAACTTATCCGGTCATGAGAGAAGTGTGAGCTGCTGTAGGTTCACTGCAGGGTCAGAGCACGTACGGGGTCAGTTGTTGTAGAGCAGATGCCAGGCTATTAGTTCACACATAGTTACTCCATCATCACTTACTTGCATGCTTTTATGCGGAGAATAAAGGATCCCTGATGTACTAACCACCACAGAAAGCTCTTGCATTAAATACAAGATGGTACACTGTCAGGTGCATCAGGAGCTTTTTAATGATCAGACAGTCAAAAATGAAGTTACAGGAATAACAAGAGTACTGCAAGCAGGCTGGGATAGAACTGGAAAGGATCAAGTGCAAAAGGGATTTCATTTAGCAAGGACAAGTAAGTCCACAGAGAAAGTTTCTGTTAATATATTAGGATTAAGATGGAAAAACACACAGAAACCAGTTACAAAATAACCTGAAACGTAGAAAGTACAGAAAAAGTTGAAATAATCACTGTCTTATTTTCTTTGATCTTACTGAAAAAAAGGATAAATTGTTTTCAGATGCCTACTGCCAGCAGTTTTCATGAGGACTGCAGGCAAGAAAAGGGAAAGAACAGGGAATGTTTACATAAATGGATGTGTTCAAGTTCACCGGGCCTGATGAAATGTACTGAAGAGCATTTAATGGATGAGCCATTGTGATTTCTGCCCCATGGGTGATATTTTCAGGAGCACCTGGAGGCCAGGGGATTTCCAGAGAGCTGGAAGAGGGCGGATATTTTACTTCTCAAAGGAGACAGACCTCTGGAATTGCCAACCAGGCAGCTCACCTTCGGTGTGCTAGATGAAATTGTAACACACTGATCTGTCAATTTTACAAATGTCTAGATCATAGCGTGATACACACTGTATGTATAAGTTTACCAGGAACAGACTGTGCCCTATCAGTCTAATCTCATTCTGGCTAAGCAGCAGAGTGGTTAAAGGGGAAGGAATAAATGTATCCTGAATAAGGGTTTTGACACAGTCCCTCATGATAGTCTCATGAGCAAATTTATGCTCTAAGCCTGTGACTGCTGTTCAGTCCCAGGGAAATTTTCTTGGAAGTGCCCCCTGGAATAAAGAGTTCACTTGGAAAGAAATGTGCGTGGTGCCAAGCAGGGGGGATTGCAGGCCCTTTGGGGAATAAGGTTCAAAATGATACTGATAGATCGGATGGAGTCTGAAATCAATTAAGTGGAATCCAGTAATGACAAGTGCAAGGTGTTCCGCCCAGGAGACACAGGAAGGGAGTGGGTGGATAAGCAGCAGCAGGGTGGGGGGGAACTGGCGCAGACGGAGCAAGCTGGCCGGATCCACGGGTGTTCAGCATTGTGTTTGTGGCTTCCTGATTCCCACTGACATCTCACTGCGGGTGCCCAAGTGCCTGCCAGGACCTAATCCTGAATCCCATGAGCTTCCCCGGGAAAAAGCCGTGGCTCGGTCCATTACAGGAGGGCTCCCTGCTAACAAGCACCTGGGTGATCTGCCTGTTCCTCAGCACCAGCTGCATTGGGATCCTCCGAACCAGAGCAGGAGAGAGGAGCGAGCAAGGGGAAGGGGAGGCAGCAGAAAGCTGGAGCAAGGCTCCTCTGCGGGGTGGAGCGGGCTTGTGTGGCTGTCGGGCTCCCCGCCCAGGAGCAGCCCCTGCTAGGCGGAGAGTGGGGTGGGCAGCCAGAGCCGTGCAGGGCTGCGAGGGCAGGATAACTGGGGGAAATGAGATAGCTGGGAGGAAACAGCAAAGTCCTACTGAAGACCTCTCTGGAGAGTACTTGGGCAGCAAGCTGGGCTGGAGCAGGGCAGCTTTCAACTCTGATAGAACTGGGAAGGGGAAGCTGGGAGATTCTCTGAGAGGACAAAAATCAGACCAAAAAAAAGTGACAGCAAAGGGAGGGAGAGAGAGGTTTTGCAGGAGCAGTTGGGCCACTGCTGCCAGGACCCCGCTCGACTCACGCTGCTGCGTGGCTCCTGCTGGTGAGTCCCAAGACCACGAAGGCCATCCCAGGGAGGACAGCCTGGCTGCTCCTGCGGGAACTGTTCCAGGTATTTTCCAAGCCAGCAAATCTACCATTTAAAAAACAAGGAGGAAGTACCGTGTGGGTATCTGAACAGGGAATGTGCTTACAGCCCCTGAAGACCACAGAACATGAGATGATGTTCACTTCTTTCCATAAAACTACATGGCTGCTTCATTTGTGAAGAGGTTTTCTGGATGTAAGAGTTAAGCAATTTGTTTTCCAGTTAAATAGTGGCTGAGGTGGTGTCTACAACTATGAAAAGTGGTTCCAATTGATATTGCATGTTGAAGTCAGTCTTCCAAAATCAATATGTTTTGTCAACAATGAATAAATTATAGCTGGGAAGGTAACTTTGCAGATTGAGTTGCATTGATGATAGGGGAAAATTCATTTCAATATGAATATTACAAACCTTTTATACTGGATTTTTAAGTTGCTGGCCTATGACTTTGTTTCTCAAAAAACAGTGGAATTATTTCTTATTTAGTTTATAAACATTATCAAAGATTAAAAAACATGTAGACAAAGGTGTTTTCAGTGCTCTGAAATGACAACTGGTACTTGAGTACAGATATAGTTGAGGGTTTTTTTTCTATATAGATACAGTAAATCTCTCTTTACAAGCTGAATTAGCTCCACTTTATTCACTGTTAAGCAGCTGAAAGTTGCTTTGTGTAACTCGGTGAGATGCAAGAGCATCTTGCAGAAATATAGTGAGGCATCACGCAACCCTCACCCGTTTCAAAGGGAATACAATATTTTGGTGACTATGTTATTAACTACTTGTAATGCCATTTTCAGAGATTCTTTTCATGGCTAGATAGGAGGGCTAGACACAGCGTGTCACTGTGTCTGATGTGCATTAGAAAAGCTTCAAGTTTTTATTTGCTGTTTTTGTGATACCTGGAAAGAAGTCAGTTGTGAAATGATATGCAGCCATGGGGCCAGCAACTCATTCCTACTATTGTCATAATGCCAGTATAACTATATATTGATTTTTAAGAGAGCTACCCGGTTTTGCTCAAGGCTGTGATGGACATTTCAGCTCTTTTCCTTCATTACATGTCATTGTTCACTGGACTAAAGGTGGAGGTGAGATGTTGTATACTATATTCATTAAATAGCCTGAGATACGTATAGAAAAACTAAGCGGTTACACGTTTTTTACATCAGCCTGGCTGCAGAGGCAGCTGATCAGGTGACTGTGGAAGGGTTGCTCGCCTTGTTTGCCCTTGTGCTGTGGGAGTTGGTATCAACTGCTAAAGGAAGAGTGGCAGCCAGGCATGGTGACTCACCAATTCATAACTTCTTCCTCCTTAATGAGGCAGAGCCTGTGATTCAGGAAGTAGTTTGGTGAATTAAATCTCAAGCTTGCTGTGGAACTGCATGGCTAGTCTGTGCTCTTTTTGCTTTTATTTGTTATATACCACCTGAGCAAGGCTGTAAGGCTTAGGCAGCAATCCTGTCTGGAAGTGACTAGGTAAAACTTTGAATTTGAACTGTGTTTATGTTTGACTAAACAAAAAAAAGCTGCAATAGTAACAGAATCTCTAATGATAGCAGCTGGGGGGGCGGCAGCAGGAAAGAAGGAAGATAGGAAAAGGATAGAAAGGAAAGCAGAGCCATCATGTTCTTATTACCTATAGGGTAAAAAAAAAAAAAAAAAAAAAAGACTTCGTTCCTCAGCCTGAATCTCTTTTCGTGCCTTATGTCTGTAATCGTGTGGCAGATCTCCACTGTGCATGTATTCCTGTGCATCCTGTTCTGCTGCATAGTAAGAGCAAAATATTATTATTATATAGGTTCAGCTGTAAATGCTTCCTCCTGTATCCTGTAGCATCAGACTATTTGCTGTTAGGCATGCCAAAGGTGTCCCTGCTCTCTTGTTTTCAAAGTGGTCTGACAATACTATTTCATTAGAAGCCAGGCAATATTTTCGGATGACATGAGTACAGCCTAATTAGCCTTTTGCTTTTAAGCCTGGAAAATCTGACTATGATTTCTGTACAAGTGTTTGCTATGTTACCTGCAGAGCATGGAGACTGAGGCAGTGGAAAGTCACCTACGGTTAACCCAGGCTGGCACAGTATTTCACAGTGTTACGGACATGACACCCTTCATGCAAGGAGCTAACAGCAGGGGCTTTGTGGCCCTTCAGAGCAGTGGGTCAGTGATGCAGATACAGGAGCTGTGCTGGAGGGAATAGGAAGATGGCTGTGGGTTGCGGGCTGGTTTGTGTGGCTCACGTGCTTATTTGTGCACCAGGTTTACACCTCTGTGTGCAATTTCAATAGCTTCTATTTTCTGTCCATGTGAACATGCCTCTCCCCAAGCTGCATTACTGTTCCTTGTCTGTCTTAGTGGGACATCTTTCTTTTCTGCTGAACAGGATGAGAATGGAGACGGAGCCAGGGAGCTGAAGAACATGAAGTCAGATCGCATGAAAGTGCTACAGATGGATGTGTGCAGTGACCAGGAGGTGGCTCAGGCCGTGGATTTTGTGAAGAGGACCCTGAAGGAGCCAGAGGAAGGTATGCGGGGATCTTTGCATTTCCAGCACAGCTGGCTCTTTGCTGTGCTCTTTGAATCCTTCCTACAGAGCAGGCCATGCACTGGCCAGGTCATTCCCTCTCTGCACTGCCAAAAGAGGGTTAACAAGCCTGGAGGCCTGTGACTGTGTGGCTGGCAGTCAGGCAGTGCTGTACCCGGGTCAGTGAGGAGAATTGTCTTGCTGTTGATGTGCAGGTCACATGGAAAGAGACCCAAGACTGGCTGGAGCATTAGGCTCTAGCTCTACATCCCATAAAAAGTGATGAGTGGCAGCAAGCCCACAAGAGCCTGTGTCTTTATCCTGGAGTTTCTGTGAAGGGCATGGGATGGCCAGAGCCAGATCCCCTCCTGGTGCTCCTGCTGCAGCCTGGCTCACACAGACCTTTCTGTAGTGACCCTGTTAGTGAAGAGGTGATGGGCCCTGGCTGCTTGCTGCTGCCCCCTCTGCTGTGCTGGTACAACCTGTTTGTGTAACTGAGTGCTGAGCTGGAGCACAAAACTGACCTGCACCCAAACCTGGATTATTCTTCAGCCAGGTCAATCCATGCTTTCAGTTTGCAATGCAACGTCCCAGAGGTGATATGAGGCAGGATCCAGGGTGGGCTTGGCATAGACCACCTTAATCCACATGCCACCTTAAGCGCAAGTCCAGCTCATGGACCCTAAGAGCATGTGAAAGAAGATAGGAGTTCCTTCTGCACGCTTCTTTCCTTCTTGGAAGTGGTTTGGCAGTGGGATGTGAGCTTACAGTTGGAGCCTGGTGTAACACCACCTAATCTTTTCCCATGTGGTGAGATTGTGAGGCTTCTTGTCCTGCATAGGTTTCTCTGCAGCCTCTGTGCAAGTAGCAAGCTGGACAGCAGCTGAGGGTGGACTGAAGTTTCACATCTGTGGCTCCAGCACTTAAGGGTCATGTGGCTGGAGGATGATTGCTCCTCTTGAAGCTTGGATGAGATTGACATGGGCCTATCTTTGTTCGCAGCAAGTATAAAGCTAGTAAATAACAATAGCTCTAATCTTTATGCAAATTACGTGGGTACACCCTTCCTCCTAAAACAAGTGTATGAAATGTAACCAAGTTACGTACAAGCTCTGATCCCACATATGTTCTCTCTGCATGATTTTTCTTCCTACACAATCACCCAGCCCTCGTCACACATTTCACGGCTTTCTCAAGCTTTTCCTGAAGAGCCCAGCAACAGCAGTGGTGGCACGGAGCCATTTCCCACTGAGTGAAAGCTTGTAAGGGAGCAGCTCTATTGCTTCTATAAATGCAGCAGTGTTTGCAAAACCGTGTGTGTAGCAGGGACAGAGAAGTCTTGCATCCTTGATCAGCGAGTTGGACCGGTTCCTCCTGCTCTTGAGAGCCTTATCCTGTAGTTGGTTGCTCCAGCACAGTGTGCAAAGCAGCAAAGGGTTCTTTTTAGGCCCATCAGTGTGACTGAGGTTTGGGGCTTGCGAATATATAGTGCTCAGTAAGTAAGTGATGGAACGTAGAGACTATTGAGAGTGAAGTGCCTTGCACAGAGGTGCTTGTTGCACACTGAGTGTAGCCCCAGAGGAGCTAGTGCAGAACAGTTCTTGCACTGTACATTTATACCTCTTCTCCCTGTATTGTGTACATAAGGCTAAACTCATTTCGATAGGAGTGCCTGATTGTTTTCAATCTTATGCAGTTCCCACTGTGATGTTGACACTAAAGAAATAATAGTGATAAGGCTCTGCTCAATAAACACACCGCTGTCCAGCAAACAGCCCTGTGACCAGGTACCTATCAGCACTTTGTTCTGTACATAACGTGACCTGATCGGTGAGCAATGAAATTCCAAGAATGAATTATTGTAAATAATGTTTTCATGAATGTCCCTGCATCTAACCTCGTAACCCAAGAAATGGGAAATAGTCGTAGAGAACTTTAGTCAGGAATACTCTGCAGAGGTCAGTTTGGGACTGACAGTTTAAGTCTTTTGTGGTCTTTGGTAAATCCCTGCCAAGTTTGGTCTGCATAGCTTCTTGTTACTGGTGAAATTACACCATTAGATGCCCTGTTTCCACGGTCCTCCTGCTAGCAATTAGAACTTGCTTTGCAGCAACGCATGGGACCCCGTTCAGGCTGAGATGCTGTGCTGGCTGCCAGATGAGTGTGAATTTCAGAGTTATCTTGACCCATTAAAGCTGGGAGCTTCAGCAAGTGCAGCAGCGACAGGCAGGGGATCTTGGGCAGAGGAGGAGTAGAACTACCCAACTGCAGCATTTAGAAACTTGAATTAATAAAAACGGAAGTAAGGATAGGTAAGCAAGATGTTTTCTTGGCTTTTGCTGCAGGCCATGGCTTAGCTGTTATCCCAAACAGCCCCTGGGGCTGTCGTGGCCCAGTGGGGATTGGGAAAGGGTTGTTCTGGAGGAGGATGGAGCTGCAGGCCAGTGAACTGGAGCGATATTTACCACTGTCTGACAGAGACAGGTGTGCAGGGTAAAAGGGGTGCTGGGATCACCACCTGAGAGCTGGGAGGTGCGGGAATGGTGGCAGCTATAATAGGCAAATCCATTCTGGGACAGACCATGAGGGAATGGTTAATGCACTGTTATCACTGAGTAGGATGTGACCTTCTCTGGTCTGCTATACACAGCTGGTCAACAGCCTTCAGGGAGAATAAACTTAGCTGGGAATGGGGCAGGGTTACTAGGGCTGGTGTGAGAGTAGAGCACCAGTCTAGCAAGGGCATGTTGGTGTTTTTAAATGCACCAGGAGGGTAAATTCCATTGGTGTTTATTGGGCAATGGTAGAATATTGCAATTTGCGTAGAGGGCTGTGTTCGGTACAATACATGGTTACTGTCTGACCATGAATAAATACAGGCTGGAAATTATTAAAAGACTTTCATATATCAGGGCAGGGAAGCTATGGAGTAGAGGCACAGCAAACAGCCCAAAAAATTTTGAGAGAGAGCTTGATAAGTTTTATCAACAGGGTGGCATGACGTGGGTGCTTTTGATAGCAATGTCAGAGCTCCCTGGGCACGAAGACTCCTTCTTAGCCCTATGTGTGTTCTTGGTGGTAAGAGGAAGGTCAGGGAGTAGAAAGGGGCCCCGACTCCAGCTGGGTACTTACACAGTGAAAAATAACCATGGTGTACAGCAGGACACCTAATGAGGAGCAAGTCTTATCTTGTTCCAGCTCTTCTGTCTTTCCCTCCTGCAGTTTGTGGCTACGTAGTCCTGTGTTTCAACAAATTCACAAAGTACGGACTCAGTCCTACAAATGTTTGCCACTGGGACTCCTGCAGTAATCGCTTTGAAGGGCCAAGTCCTCAGTGACCTGCTAAGTCCTGGACATGTAAGGGGCTCAGTGCAGAAGCTCTTTGTAAGCACAGTCAATTTAATTTTGACAGGACTGCATGCACAAAAGGTGTTCATTTTTAAATTCTAGTAGTTTTAAGGGTTGATTGTAAGTTTGCCATCTTCTGCTAGAGTTAGGATTGAGGGAAACCAAATACCTGAACTAAAATACAGCCGCTGTTAACTGGGCCATAAACCTGCAGATCAATACCATGCACTCTGCAAAACAGTGAGTCAGAACTGTGAAGGGCATTTCCAAGATATTTGTGGTTTGTTTGTTTTGGTTTTTTTTTTTTTAAATTGAGGGAAAGTCCAGCCCTCTCCAAATTGCAAAAGTGATAAAGTCACTGAGTGAATACAAACCTGGGACCAACAGGAACCGTAAAAGAGGGTCAGCCAGATCCAGCTGTACAAAGCCTCAGGACAGCCTTTGACCTTAGAGGAAACGTTCAGGGAGGCAATGCTTGTGTGGCCCCATCACTCTCCGTGGAGCTCCAATCAAGCCCCACTGGCTTCATTTCTGGTATAGCAAGAGTATATTTCATTTCCTTGCTGGGTTTTTCTCTACGACTTTTTTCTACAAAAGTGCACAGTTCTTTGTCAAGGGGTTGGGTTATTTTGAACAACAAGGAAAGCTGCTTCTCTGTGACACTCTTCCTCATTCCACTCTTTAACCATGTGTTTGTTGGCAGGTCTGTGGGGCCTGGTGAACAATGCTGGCGTCTCGACCTTTGGAGAGGTGGAATTTGCAAGTTTAGATGACTACAAAAAGGTGGCAGAGATCAACCTGTGGGGCACCGTGAGGGTGACAAAGGCTTTCCTTCCCCTCATTCGCAGAGCTAAAGGTACATGCTGGGCAATGTGGCAAGACTCAGAGAGAGCTTTTGCAGCACAGCAAAGAGATGTAGCTAAAAATCATGACTCAGACTGTGCTTTGAGGAATACCTGTGCAGTCCAAGGAGGGTGTCTGAGGCATGCAAGCAAACTAGACAGCAGGGTTCAACATGCTGTGTAAGCATTTGGTAGTACAGGCCACTCTTGGGGCAGTCCAGGCACCTACACAGCAGGTACTATTTTAAACATCCCAGGATATCGGAGACCTTTGTGCAGTACTGGCAGATATGACATAGGACTCCAGGCCACTTTTAGAAAAAGTGACTGCAGGCCAGACAAGATAATCCTGGCCTCCAGAATCCACCAAGTGCTTATGTTTGGATAACTGAATCTTCTCCCTTCATGTCATTCAATTCACAGATGATTGAGGAGTGGTAGTGGTGGAATAAATGAGAGTCAATAACAACCATTTTCGATATCCTACAAGACAACAGTATTATCAAAAGTCTTTGGTTTGTATTAAAAAAAAAAAAAAGATATGTATGAGCAGAACTCTGAAGAGCTTCTTTATTTAGCACATGTGGGAGAATGCTGGCGCAGCTGTGTGTTCTGTGAGGACAGAAAGGGGTTGTATTGAGAAGATTGCTCAGATACCATTTCCAGAAAGCAAGTACCCACTAAAAAAGCCCCATCTCACTACAAAAGGTAGTGAGGCCATCAGGTCAGCAGGTGGTTCTCACAGTCCCTCCAAGCTGCACTTAGGTCTGGAATGAGAGAGCAGAGCTGCCTGCTTGTTTCTCAGCTAAAATTTCAAGCTGCAGAAGGGTGTCATGCTCCATGGCTGTGAAAATCCTCTCTGTAAAAATAGCTGGTGAGATTTCAAGGGCCTGTTTGTAAGTGCATCTGAAACCATAATTGCACACATCTTGTCTTGGGGAAGAACAGAGCCACCCACAGAGGCGTGACCACTGCTGTCACTGCCCCTCGGCAGTGCATGATCTAACACAAGCTGCCAGAGCTCTGCAATTGGGCTGGCATGGGCTGCTGGTGGGAGTTAGGACAATTGTTCTTTGCTGCCCCATAGGCAGCAGCATGTCAAGTCTACTCTCCGTTTGTCCCAGGCATGTAGCACTCTAGGCACTCCTGGCCAGCCAGCTGGGTGAGCAGGCTGTGCTGCTCATGCTGCAGGTTCAGAGAAATCTCTACTGGTTCTCTGCCATCCAGCTCAGGTCTAGAAGCATGTAGCTGTGTTAGGCAGAGTGGCTGCAGATAAGCTGTCATGCTTACAGAAAGAACCAGAACCCTTGTATGGCATCACACTGTGTTGTGTGCTTTCCAGCTCGTAACACTGCTAGCTAGGAGCTTGAACGCTTCTCTAGCAAGACACAGAAGTGGGGCACAGAGATGTGAGAGCACACAGTAGCCTCAGAAGATCTGGGTACTTCCTTACTTGGAAATTAGGAGGGGAATGTCTTGTATGCTTTGTAAATCCTTTTTAATACAGAGGCAGGCATGTGTACCATCCATGGAGGAGGTCAGAGCAGGGGCTAGCCTTGCTTGAATCAGAAGAGAAAGGCTCCTTGACAGGGCATTTGAATGCTGCTTCAAGATTCAGATTTTACAAATCTGCATCGTCCAACAAAGCACCTTTTTACTGGGATGTTCTGGCTGCTGCTTCTGCGGCCCATCATCTCTCCCTGCTCTTTTCTCTCTAGGCCGTGTGGTGAATGTCACAAGCATGTTGGGACGGATGGCGAGTCCATCTCGCTCCTGCTATTGCATTTCCAAATTTGGGGTGGCAGCCTTCTCCGACTGCCTCCGGCAGGAGATGTACCGCTGGGGTGTCAGAGTCATCCTCATTGAGCCCAGTAACTTCGTGGCAGCAACAGGCATCCTGACGGCAGACGGCATCGACAAACAGGCTGACGCACTGTGGAGCAGAGCCAGCGACACTGTGCGGGAGGACTATGGGAGGGAGTATTTCACTCGCCACGTGGCCCTGATGAAGTCCTTTGTTAACAGTGGCCTGAAGGACATGTCTCTGGTCTTGAATGACATCACCGATGCGCTCACTTCCCCATGCCCAAACAACCGTTACAATCCCATGGAGACGTACTGGTGGGTGAGGCTGCAAGTCATGACTCACCTGCCCACTGCCATTGCCGACTGGCTCTACATCCCCGGAGCCACCCTGTAAATGGCAGTCCTTCAGGCATCCTTCCAGTGGTCGCCTGTAAATGGCCGTCCTTCAGGCATCCTTCCCGTGCTCATACGTACACACAGGTTAGAGCTGACTTAGTCAGGACTGTCTGCACCATTGCTGATGCATCTCCCCTGTAGATGCATGTGCTTTCACTTTGGGTTATGGCTTCAAGTCTTGTGTTCTGGGATGCTGAGAACAGCATGGCGCTTTTGTTTTTTTTCCTAATTCTTGCTCTTTGTATTCCCTGCTGTCCTGATTAAAGTTGAAAGGTGTTTTCCTTTTAACTGTGGAGGAGGCAGAGGAAGGTTAACATAATGGGTCAAATATGTGGCTAGTGTAATTAGGTCAGCAGAGTTCCCCCAGTGATAAATTTGGCTCATTAATGGGCTCTTGCTTTTCCTTACAAGGACAGGCTGCTAATAGCAGAGCAAAGCTGTTGCTATGAGATGTCTCAAAGGGAGAAACTAAAATGGGAAACAAAAGCAGAGTTCTCCATTTGATTGAAAATGGGTCAGTCACAGCCTTCCATCGTTTTCATGATACTGCTAGGAAGCTCTGCTGCGCTGTGACTGTCTGCTCTTTCCAGGAAAACAGCAACACTGCACCTAAACAGCCTCATTACCTAGCTTGGGCAGGTCAGATCCCTGCAAAGAAGGGTTCTTCCCTCCCAGCACTGTGGCCAGGAGGTGCCAGAGCCAGCAACTGTGGACAGCTGGGCAGGGAAAAGCCCTTCTAGAAAGGAGTGAGGTCTGAGCCATCCCTCAGTCAGTCCCTGTGGATGCTGGCACTTGCAGCCTCTCTCCACCCACTGCTGATGAACTTTGTGGGACAGGGTTGAATCTGATGTAGCAAACAAATTTGGCTCCTCTGACTGCTGCCTTAGGTACCGGTGCCTGAACTGCTCAACTGTGGTACAGGCACTATCCAGCCGTCCCCCTGCTTCCCTCATGTCACTGCCCCATGCTAGGCTCCCTCTTGCTGGTGAGGGAGCTGCTCTTGCTTTCCCAAATCAGTTTTTGGGTTTCATCCTCTCTGCACTTGAACAGTGATGGGGCACTGTGCAGCCAGTGTGGCCTGATTATGAGCTCTGGAAGGGTGCTTTAAGTGACACGTTTCTTTTTTTAGTATTGCACAATGAAATTTCCATGTCACACATGATTGTCTCCTCAGAGAACCTCCTGGTAACTGGTATGAGCTACTTTTGCACAGTAACCCCAAAGGTCTCTCCTGTTGGCCATATATGGGGATTTCAATCATTTTTCCAAGTGCTGGGGCTGCCTGGCTTCATGCCCCATTCCCTCTGTCCCAGTGGTGACCACTAGCGGAGCAGCCAGCAGGCCGTGGGCACTGCTGGCCAGGCTGGGACCCTACCCTCTTACTCTAGGGACCAGCTTTCCCTTCCACTGCTAAACTTTTGTTCTGTTTGTCCTACGTGAGAGTAAGTGGCTATGAAAAGAACTTATCGTTTGCTCTTTCCTTATCTGTCTCTGCTAGCTCTGACTTGGAAATGGTGCCAAAAACTTTTTATATGCCGCTGGCTGTAAATGCTTGGAGTCTGCATGCAGCCATGAATGCTGTGATGCCTGAGGGGGAAAAGCAGGCTTCCCTTGGAGATGCTGTGGAGGTAGCTTGTATTACAAGTAACAACTGCTGGAAATGCTAGCTGTGCAGTTCTTTTCTGTTCCAGATCACTGGCACATGGAGATTTTCTGGGATCCAGGACCCAGAACGATCCCACTGAACTGCAGCTTAAGCACTGTTGTAATCACTTCTGCCCCCTGCACTGTGAAATGTGAGTAATGTTAAGTAGCACTGATTTGCACAGAGAGAAGAATAAACTGTGAGATTTGTAAAGCACATGTCTGTCTGTGTCTCCAGTGCTCATTTCTACATTGGTTTTCCCACCCCCTTTGAATCTGAGGTCGGGATTTAATTGGGCTCAGTAATTAAGGAGGTGGCGGTGGTCCAGCAGGTAGTGGGACTGTGGAGGCTCAGTGAGAACTGCCTGGAGCAGAACGGGCAGCATGACCCATTTCATCAGCAGAAGGCAGCTAGAGAGGCCTCTCTGCAAACACACACCCCGTCAGTGTTTGTATTTTATGTGGTTTCCCTCAAATGACAGCACTGAGAGAGTGGTGCTGTACATTATTCATTGTGTCAGCACCCTGTGTGTAACTAATCCAAATGCTACAGCTGCCTGATGATAAGGATTAGCTCTTCTCACAGCCAGAACTGAGACTTGCAAGCCAAGAAATGTCCGAGGCCGTGCAAGGACCTTGTGGCAAAGTCAGGGTTAGGATTTCGCAGCATGTGAGTCCCAGTCCCTTCCTCTGCCCCCTGAGAAGTGCTCAGGTGAGCTGTCAGTGCCTGATCTGGTTTCTGCCTGGGTGGGGACCTCTGGGTGGATGTCTGGGGGCAAAAGGAGCGGAGTCCTGGTGTGGGAAGAGCAAATATCAAGCATTTCTGTACAGTGCAGATGATCATGTGAACTCTGAGCCAGCGGAGCAAAGCCAAGATGACCAAGCAGGTCCCTTCCCATCTTGAGCTTCCAGCAGCTGTTCAGTGTCCAGTGAAAACTTGGTTCTGAAATCTGTTCCCTGAGGCAGCCAGACCCTTGTTTCGCACTGTAGTGTTGCATTAATGCAGGCATTGAGGGCAGATGACTGTCTTGCTGGTGAGTAACAGAGGGAAGAAATCTCAATTCCCTTTGACAGTGACCTTCAAAGGTGGAGGATGGAGGAGACTGAAGGAGGTTCAGTGAAATCCCCTGGAAGTCCACGCTCATTGCTGCTGTGGTATCCTGTGAGGAGTTAGGCTGCTGAAGGTGCCTGTGGCCTTTTTTTCAAGGGCCAGCTGCTGAGGCCATGCCAGTGTCCTGCCTTTTTCTGCATGTTTCTCCCAATGCTTTGGAAGACAGTGATGGTCCAGCTCCTTGGTGCACCCTTTAGCCTTTGTAAAGTGTTTCTGTTTTCCCTTTCAGATCAGCATGGTTCTCTACGATGACACTGGGAACCAAGAGGTGGTCCTCTACATGTCATGTTTGCTCTGGTTCAGCTTAACACAGCAAGGGGCCTCCTGGGGTCTCCCAAGCAAGCACTGTGAGTCTGGATACTCCAGACCACCTCAGGTTCTTTCTGTCTTGACCAAAAACCAAGTACCAAACCAGTAGCAAGTCCCAGTGTGTGTCCCAGACCTCATGGCACCTGCCTGGTTTAGCCCCAACATGAAACCTCCACTAGCAGTGAAGGGAGAGTTTAGAAGACAAAGTTTATTGCAGGTTAAGTGAATAAAGATCATCTCTAAAAGCCAAGAGAAACCAGAAGTCCCTTCTGAGTGGCAAGAGCTGCAGAGGAAGTGGTTCATTTCAGGCAGAGGCGAGAAGCAGCAAGTTGCTATGGAGATCCCTCATTGATAGTCCTGTATGTGTTCATCTCTACAATGAGCTACACAGAGGATGGGAATGTATGCTTCTTCCTCTGGGCTTCAAAAGTTTTCACCACTGTCACGAGTGGCTGACACCCTAGGTTTGCTGTTCTGACGTGGCTGAAGATCTCAAACAGTTGCAGAGCTGGCCAGGAGGTGTGCTGTACCAAACGTGAGCTGTATAGTGTTACTGGGATCTATGCTCAACAGTCTGCTGGGCTGATGGGCAAGACCCAGCATTTGGAGGAATGTTTGTAGGCAGTGGGATGTGATTTCTCTTAGATAATGTTGACCATCAGGATATTTCAGTGTGCCGCTTTCCTCCCAAGTGGTGGCCCTGTAGGTGCTGTCTGGTTACTGAGCACTGGCAAAAAAAAAAATGCGCAAGGGATGCCAGAGTGTCAGCAAAGCAGCTGCTCTCCTCTGCCTAGTGGGCCCAAGCTAATGGGTACTCCTGTTTCTGGCCGGATGATGCATTTGACTGACTCGTGGTGTGTTGGCACTGTCTGCTATGTAACCTGTTGCTTTGACACTTGGGATGGAGTCGATGGGTATTAGGGGGAAAGTTTAGGATTTAAGAAGCACTTCTTGCATGTCTGGCTTTGAACCTGCAGCTGAGGAACTGCCCAGTGCCAGAAATTTTATTGGGAAAAGGAGGCCAGTGATGGCAGTGCTTTCACACACAACAATGGCCCTGAAAACAGAATGGGAGATTACCCAGCGCAGGTCTCCTCTGCCGCAGGTCGGGGCCTTACTTCTGCTTCCCTGGTGGTGCTTTCCCTGCTCCCAAAGGTCTGCGTGTGGGGACACGGTTCCTCTTGGGCGGGCTGCTTCTCCCGGGGCTCCTTGTCTTCCTTGAGAAAAAAATCAAAGAAAAACATCAGCGCTCTCAGTTGGAAAAAATTAAGTGTTAAACGTGTCAAATGAAGATGAAGAAGCTGGGCTAAAGATCTCTGCAGCAGCCACAACAGGTCAGAAAGGCTGCTGGGGTCCTGCCTTGCAGCCAGGGCAGTGCGTGGGAGCAGGACACCTTTCCGGGCTTGCTGCTTCTGCAGGGAGCTCTGTTTGTCGGCACGCAGCTCTGCAACAGTGCCACCCAGCGCACCCTGAAACCGGAGTCTTGCTTAGCTTTTTAGAAACTTTAAGACTTGGGAAACCCAGGATGGGTTTATCTTTCTAGCTTGGAGGCCGCCCCGCCGCCCAAACGTGATGGTGCTGTATAATGGCAACGGCAGCACCTGTCCTGGCTGGGGTTTTGGAGCATGAGTTTTCAGCTTCCTGTGCAACCGCAATGCTGAGAAATGTCTTAGAAATAAACCAAAACTGATACCAGCAGGTTTCTCAGCCAGCAGCCTGAGCCCTGGGGACTGGAGAGATGCTACAAATAGCACGAGAATTTGTAAAAGAGCCAGCTCCACCTCCAGGGCCTGGTCAGGAGCCAGATACAGTTAATTCATTCTCAGCAGTGCTGGAAGGGCCACAGGGATGCTACTGATACAGCCATATCATCCTCTCCCCTGGCACTCTTTGAGGAAGGGAGCAGACCTGTGTCTTCACCTCAAACCAGTGATGTGAACTAGTATTTTTGCCCCAACAGAAGCTTATCAGGAGGCACAAAGCAGCTGTGCGCACAGGTCTCCTGCAGCATGCAGTGCCCTCTCTTGCAGTGTCTTGATAGTGAAGCAGCTCTTCAGAGCGCTGAGCAGGGTGTAGGGAGAGGCGTGCAGTGACCTGATGAGCTGTGCTGGCAGCACATCTCCTGCTCCAGGCACACGGGCCGGAGGGCTGGCCGGCGGCATCGGCTTGCTGGTGCAGAAGGAAGCTCTGGGCACAGCGCTTGGCTGAGTCAGTGTTCAGGTGCAGTTATCATGCACATGGTGCAGTGAACATGCAGTAATTCACTTCTCTCAGGGTGGTTTAATTTGGTTCCCTGAGGGTGGTTCGCCCCACAGCGCTTTTTGCCAACAGAGTAGTAACGGAGTGGGTCTCTGCCCACCCCCTTGCCTGTGGATGTGCAGTATCACTTCCCTCTGCCCTTAACAGAGAAGCTGTTTGTGGTTTGGTCCCATAGGTATGGTCAGGGAGGCATTTTTCTGGCGTCTTCTGATAAAGCACATCGTTATCAGGTTATCCTTAATGAAGGAACCCTCACCATCAGGCAGCTTCGAGCCCCAAGGAATCAACATGGAGAAAGAGTCTGAAGTTTTCTGGCTTTTTGGAAAAATATCTGTATTTTTAAGAGTGAGGGTTTCTAAGACTCGATGGTACTGCTATGCCATTGCCAGCTTTGCAGTTTCATAGCCCTTGCATCATGAAATTGGCCCCAATACCATGAGTTTTATGGGTTTGCTCTGAAGAGCGCATGGTGGCATTTGGTCTGCCTACCAGTTCCTTGCTCTTGCTTTCCCCTGTGCCTGCCTGTTCCTAGCTGGCGTGGCACAAGGTTGTCCACCCCCCGAGCATGGCCCCTTGTATGAAAGCTCTTTCTCGTGCAGGACCTGGCAGATGATGTTGTGAAGACCAGGGAAGTTTCCCAGTCTTTGCAAGCTCCAGCACACAGCCAGAGCAGCTCTGGTCACCTGAAAGTCTAGCAGATCTCCCTTCACTGTGTTTGCCAAGACATCAATAAAAGTAGAAACAGGTAAAATGAAAGAATTTCTGCTTTGATTGTAGCGAGGGCATTTGGCGGAGTAACCAGGTAAGAGCTGGTCTGTTTTAATGGTATAGTGGAAAGACTTCTGCCTAGGACTGAGATCCAGCACTTCTGGTCCTGGCACTGCCACTGTCTCGCTAAGTGTCCTGAACAAATCCCTCTGCCTGCACCAAGCTCCCTTACCATCCCAGGCATCTGTGCCTGCCCATGCTGGAAAGCAGAAAACCAAAAAGTATACACTGCAATGCAATGCAGTGCTGTTTGACTCATTTTGTTGTTATAAGTGATGCCAGAACAGGTGTTATCCCCCTTTCCATAGGCTGAATTACTTTTTGTGGCAGAATAAAAAATGCGGCATCTCCAGTCGTCCGCGTGAAAGCTGCTACAAGTGCCTTATAAAGTCCTCTGAACTTTTATAGCTTCAGGGAGGAAGGTGCCAGGGTTGAAGGCAGACATTAACACTGTTGTGCTGCTTTTAAACGGGCACCAAGGTTAACCATCACCCCACAGGCACCTTGCCTAAGGACCTTGAACTACAGCTTGGGGGAAAGCTCTAAATAGTCTTTTACGGCATAACTCCAGGGCCTCCCTGCCAGAGCGATCGTGCTCCCAGGGGTGCCGGTGGTACCTGTCACCTTGTGGGGTCAAGTGCTGTAGGAGAAGTCATTTTCCTGGTGGGACTTTAACCAGGGTTACTATGACAATCAGTCAGCAGGCTGCCAGCACCACGCGTCCTTGTGTCTCCTTCCTGGTTTCTGCCCGCTCAGGGGTGTTGAAGCATTCGGAGCACAGCAAAGCACCTTCCCTTTCCAACTCTAATGAGATGCAACCGTTGCTCCAGGAAGCATGACTAACGAGGGAGCCGGCGGGAGAGGGAATGCACCCTGATAAGGCCCCATGGCTCCGTCACCTACTGCAGGGAGGGACGTGGCAGAACCCGCGTCCCTCCAGAGACACCCAGTGGGTGTCTGGAGTATAGCTATATGGCTTCTCTTCCTATAGAAAGCACTGCATGAATGCTTTCGCAGGTACTTACCGTGGCAGGCCTCCAGAGAAAATGGGGATCAAGTGCTCCAATACAGCCGAGGTGCACTTTGATAACGGGAAAGTGCCTGCAGAAAATCTGCCCGGGGACTCGGGAAAGGCTTCGAGGTGGCAATGGCCATCTTTAAAGAGGATGAGATAGTGTGGTGGCTTGGCTCTGTGGCACGAAGTGGCTTAGAGGAGGTGCAGGACGGAGTCATCTGGTGGGTGCAGTGGTCTGTCCATCCCAACAAGGGACTCCAGCACTGAGTTTTCTCAGGGCCAGCAGTGGTGTGGGGATGGTGCTGGTGCTTTTACCGGGAGCTGCTGCTGCAGCACATGCACACGCAGGAAGCACCTCTCCTCCCCGTCCTCCTCACATACTCTCAATCCCCACACGAAGTCCCAACGTCATCCCCTCCCTGCACATACTCTTTTGCTGCACACCTTTATCGACAAGAGAGTCCCTAAGACTCTGTAATCCCAAGAGCACATCTGGACCTTCTTTTTGCACCACTGGCACTTTTCCACCGTTGAGCCACACATGAGCTGCCTGGTTCCCTCAAGCTTTGGGGACACCCGTACCAGGTGGCCCCTGCCCACCTGCAGCACTAACAGGAGCAGGAAGCCCCCAGCTCACTGGGGACAGGCATGGCACTCGGCACAGCCAGGTCCAGCTCCTGGTTCAGGCAGCTCTCCCCGCATGCAGGCGCAGGCCAGGAGCCGGCTTCCAGCTCTGTCTGCGCATGGGCACTTACAGACTCAAAATCAGTCCGGGGCAGATCCATTGCATCCCAAGGAAGTTCCTACACTCCTGTACATTTGTCCTGGTGTGAGAAGCTTTTGCTCTGTTCCATGGGTAACAACCATTTTGCGAGAATAATTATGTCTGGGAATGCAAGGAATGACATCTGTTGTCATAAAAATTCAAGATAATTGGATAACGCATCTGTTGTCTCACCCCAGGTCTCTTTACACTGAAATACATGCCTGGCTAGTATCCCTGGGGTGCAGCACCGATAAAAGCATTTTTAACAGTCTAAACTAAATGTTCCTAAAATCCCCCAACTTGTTTGAATGAAACTCACTATGAATGGTATCTCTGTGTCATTTCAGACTGTAATTATGTATTCAATGAAAGTCAGAGCATTGACCACTGAATTTATGTTATTTATTTTCTGTATAATGTAAACTCCAGTCTAGCAAACACTTGGGCCTGTGTTTCAACACAAGGCATGTGTGCTCGAGCTCGGTGGCCTCAGTGCAGCTATTCATGGGCAAAGCCAAACACATATGCCAGTGTCTTTGCACTCTGCAGCCTGTGCGGAGGGATGCGACTTGCTCTTTCAGAAAGGGAATTCTTAAAATTCTCCTCTGATGTGTGGTGTCAGATTGGGGGGCTCAGAGACAGGGCTTGAAAACGCTGTGCTCGCCGGTGGAGAAGTCCATTGAGGTCAAAGTGCCACCCTCAGATCTTCCTGGGGCATATATAAAACATATATAAAACAGCCTTGAGGCGTAGGAACGGGGGATATCTGAGGGTCTGAGGCCACCCTAAATTCCATGTGTGACTCCTGCTCTCCTGGTAGCTGATGCGAGTTGCTGACTTGAAGCCAGCTCTGAAGTGCTCCCACAGCAGGAGAGCCTGCGTCCCTGCTGAAGGGCCCCTCACTCGGCTGGCAGGATGGCATAATCTGCAGGAGATTTCTTAATTGCATTTCTTAATGCAATAGAGTCTGTTCTCTCTTTCCGTGAGCAGAGCTGCGACTACCCACACATTATAAATCTATGTCGCAAGGAAGATGTAGGTTGTATATAGGTCATAGAAAATAAAATTGTGTAACTGCATTAATGCATTCCTGAGCTAAGGTGCTGAAATATGGTTTAGCTGCAGAAAATAGGGCTGTGAGCTTTAAATAGCCTTGCTTGGGCATCTCTTGGGCAGAGCTGGCGATGCCATGAACAGATCACTGTGCCTCCTCCGGGAGAACAGAAAGTCCCTTTGCAGAAGGTGCTCTCTAAGTATGTTTAATGACATTTTTTAAAGCGTTTAAAATATGTTTCAGTATGCTGGGGGCTGCTTAAGGAGTCTAGAAAAAAGCATCATGAATCCCTGGGGGAATGTGGGAGCTATCTTCTGAGAAGCGGGATGAAGAGCACAGCAGCAAGCACCGGGGTGCCTGTTTGGGCTCAGCTCGGCGGGGTGCCGACGCACCCGTGCGAGGGGGGAGCAGCACCCTGAGCCGACCCCGGCAGCCTGGGCCCCGCAGCGCCCGCGGCACTTGAATCTGAGCAGGCATTCACAGACGGGGCCCACGGGAGCCTGGTATCAGACCGCGGGATCTGCTCCCACATCCACTGGAGAAGTCCTACTCTGCCCCCTTCTGCTGTGCGCTTCCTCGCTCCTCTCACTGAGAATGAAATCTGGCTGAACGCCTGCCCTGCCCGGGACCTAGCGTATGCTGTGATAATCCAGCAGCAAAATGCAACAACAAAAAATTTGTTACCTTATTTATCAGCATAAGGCTGACCCTGGTGCAGGGCATTCCCGGAACATACTGAAAACCCAGGATTACGTGTGCTGCTTGAGCTCTGGTTTTTATGGTGAGCACATCTGCAGGGGTGAGATGCTGCCAGACCAAAGTGCTCTGCAATGTAGTTCTGTCTGCAGAGACTTGCCTGCTGTCTCTTTTGTACCTCTTTGTCCTTGTTTTTCTTTGCTCTGTTTTGGTTTTTTACTTTCAGAAAAGTAGGGATCCCTCTGGCTCCTCTCTCCAGGGACTTGGACCTCGGCAGCAGTGCCAAGTGGGTCGGGGAGTCCTCCTCAGAGCCCAGCCAGAACCACTGCTGGTCCTGCATGACAGGGTTTGTCCCTTAAATAATAATATCTTTTCAGTTTTCCAACTTCTTAAATCTCTCTCTTTGGTTTCTTGTGTTTTGAATACTTAATTGGATAATTTCCAGGGTGGAGAGCTACTCACTAATTGTATATACATGAATCACAACATTTTTCATGCACTTGGCTTGGACCGAGTTCCCATATCCCAGAGGCCAGTTCACACTTCCAGAGTCTGTTTACTTCCTTTGGTGTCATAACTGTAATTTGAAATTTTACACCATTTTGCATGAACAGATTTCAAAGCACTTTCTTGCCACTCCTAGAAACAGAGGAAAATTCCCACCTGCCTTCCCTTTCTCTGTCTTGTCTCCCGCAAGTTCATTTTTGTTTCTATATACATGTGGCAACTTGTCTGGCCAGCCCAAAGCTCCATTTCCTTTACGGGAGGGAGAAAAACAACAGAAATGCCTGAGGCAGGAAGAGCTGTCCATGCAAACAACGGTGTCTCCAAGGTGGCAGTCTCAGGACTCCCAGGATATCCTAGGTCCCAGGATATGGTGTCCCGACATCGCAGGTCCCGCAGAGAGGCTCCAGCACCTGGGCTTCAAAGGCAGCAGCCCTGAAGACAAGATCTGTTCATGCAAAATGGTGCGAAATAGCCATGACCGTGGCAGCTCTCCAGCCCCCGTGCGTTTGGGTTGCTCAGTCACCATCTAGAGATGAAAGCTTCCTCATGGGGACAGGCACAGAGCCCTGGGCTACTGACGCCCTGGGCTACTGACTCCCAGGGCTGGAGCTGGTGGTGTCCCAGAAGCAAAGGGTATGCCCAGAACTTCTGGTCCCTGCAGTGCCTCCGCTGGAGGCTTTTCCTGCTGCAAAGAGCTTGGACAGCTTCTCGACTGTCCTAAGTAGTGTCAAGGATCTCATCACAGAGTTGAGAGGACGATGTCACTCTGGCTGCTCTCCCATCCCATGGCAGGTGGAAAGCTGCTGGGGGCTTCTCTGCAGCTGCTGAAATCCCAGCTGGGGACACAGCGTGATAAGACAGCCTTTCCTTGGGGACCCAGGTCCCCACCAGGCCTGGCCAGCTAAAGCTTCTCTGTTACATAGGTGTGAGGAGCTGATTTCAGGGTGGCCTGGGGTGCGCAATGGGACAATCTCACTTCTGCACTAAGCCAGGTTGGCTGCAGGTGGAACTTCATGGGTGGTATGGCACTGCCCTGTCCCAGCCCGCAGCTGGCTGGATTTTATCTGCAGCTCCAGCTTATTCTAACAAGGGGGTCTTCTTTGCCGGCAACGCTCAGTGCCATTGCCTTCTCTCCCTAGGGCCAGCCGAGCCTTGTCTCTGAAATGGACAACTGAGTAACACGAAAAAATCCTGGCCAATGTAGCCCATCCGTATGTGCCCCGAACACAGTACTGCCTTACACCATGCACAGCATGTGCCCAGCGCTGCCTCACCCCATGCACACCCTGTATGTGCCCCGTACGCAGGGCTGCCTCACCTGCCCACCCCTGGACACGCTGTGTAGCTCGTGCCACCTCACCCGTGTATGCTTTGCATCTTCCTCCTGCTTCCCACGCTGCCCATACACCCCATCCACGCCGGCATGTGCCTCGCAGGCAGCACTGCCTTGTCCTCCAACCCCTGCAGCACTTCACCCTCCGTGTGCTGTGCACGCACCCCATACACCTGCCTTGCAGCTGCCTCATCACCCAGAAATGTGGGGGAGGCTTCATTCTTGCATGAAGCGTTCACAGCGTGCCTGGTGCCCCCCCCTTTGCCCTGGTTTCCCCCCCAGCTCTCCTCCTTCCTGTCCTCCCACCCCTGCTCCAGCTTCCTGCCCTTTGATGTGCCTCCCCTCCTCTGCTCCAGGGTACGAACTGCTTACTAGGTGGAGATAACTTCTCCCCACCCCGCAATTAGGTGCAATTATAAGGTTATGCTTTTCCCCAAATCCTTGCTCTGGTGCGCATTGAAGGTGGATGGGCTCCCGAGCGGAGTCCTGCTGCATGCTAATGACAGGCGGGACATGGAGCAGGGCCCTGGTCTGTGCAGGCGAGCGGTGCCGGTGTGTGCTGGAGGTGGGATGACAGGAGGGTCCTGGCGGTGCTGGGGATGGGGTGGCTGCTGAACACGTCCTGGCCTGGTGGCCCTGAGCAGGGACTCAGCTGCAGGAGCCCGAGACCGCTCCATTCCAACACAGGAGCAGCAGATACCTGGGTGCTTCCCGCTGTCGTCAGGCAGAGCCCAGAAATGTGCCCCTGGGGAAGGCGCAGCCAGCGCTTGCGTGGAGACAGGTCCCAGCAGCCGGCAGCGAGCTCGGCTGTCAGCTCTCGACATCTGTGCTTCAAGGTGTGCGGTGCCTCGGCACCCATGGAATGCCCCTTGGCTGGGAGCAGCCAGCGGGGGAGTGGGGCTCCACGCACTGCAGCCCCTGGGCTTCTGAAGGTGCTGCCTTTGACTGGAGTGGGACCCCTGTGTCTCCTATCAAGACATAGGTTTGCTTCCACTGCTGTTGCTGCTGGATGAGAGAGAGCTGATGGCTACCCCCTGGGGTAGCCAGGGGGGGAGCAAAGCCCACCCCACATGTCATCCCCGCTCTCGCTGGGGCTCAAGGAGTGTCAGCTCTTGGTGGCTCCTGGCTCCTCATTGCCTCCTGGCCATGTCCCAGGTGAATGCACACTCCTGCAGCAGGTTTCGTGGAGCATGGCTGGGTGAACACCTCGCTGCTTCGGTGTGACTGTGGCCGCAAGGTGCCAGGAACCAAAACTGCAGTGCACAGCCACCTGGGCACATCTCTGGCAGGGCCAGCACTGCAAGGCAGCCCTTGGGTGCTGGGCAGTGCCTGGAGGCCAGAGCGAGCACGAGCCCCTCCTGCTGCAGCAGGGTGAAAGGCTTCATCAGAACCGCTCCATCCAAGGGCAAAATGCTGCCACCGCAGCCAGGGAGTCCTCGCTCCATTCCGCAGGAGAGTGCTCTATGTGCAGATGCAGATACGCACACAGACACACCTCCACATGCTTGTCCTCATGCACACAGGGCAAATGCTCTGCTGTGGCCAAGGCTGGCTGTTCTACAGTGCTTTCTCCTCTGGTTGCTCTGCAGGATGCAGGCAGCCAAGCTCAGGAGAAAAACTGAGCTTGCTGGTCTGCTGTGTGTGGGGAATCCCAC
The DNA here is from genome assembly GCF_018139145.2 of Gymnogyps californianus. Lineage (NCBI taxonomy): Eukaryota > Metazoa > Chordata > Aves > Accipitriformes > Cathartidae > Gymnogyps > Gymnogyps californianus. The sequence goes on from NC_059480.1 coordinate 14,953,942, forward strand.
CTGCACAGTGCACTATGGCATGGCAGCGCTCGTACCATTCAGGTCAGGGCATCCGTCCAGGGTTTTTCTGATTTCTAATCTGTTTGTATCACAAGAGGTGCAGATGAACGTGGGGCTTGCAGAGGGTCCACAGGACACCTCTGACTTTGACATGGGCAGCCAGAGCAACCCCATCAGGGACATGCATACAGTGGCTGCCAAACCACTGAGGGAGCTGCGTGCAGCCAGGGAGAGCCCCTGCGTGCTCCCCTGCCCCATGCCAAGCACTGCCGGCAGGCCCGTGGAGCGGGTGTTCCCCCGAGCTCTTCACCCCCAGCTAGTGCTGCTGGGTCTGTGTTGGATGAGCTGTGCTCAGCTGCAATGGCCATCGAGGTCCTGGGAGCACCTCGGCTGTGGCCGTGTTTCAGGGCACACCTCGGCAGCACGGCCCCAGTAAGGGACAGGACTGAGCTATTTGTGGCTCTTAAGGTGGCATTTGGGCAGCCAGGGGTGCACGAGTGTGTGTGTGCATGTGTGAGTAAGGCACGTGGTGCAGCGTGTAAAAACACACCTAGAGAGAAAGTCTCAACAGAGATTAGATTAAAAGAAAATGTAATTAAAAACAGAGAGCGTCCTGTCTGTTACTCAACTCTCCTTGCATAACTCTCGGGACCGGCTGCCTTCACAGATGGCTGCTCTGCTGTCAAAGACATTTGCTGGGCACCTGTTGGAAAAACTGCCAGGTTAGCACAGAACTAATTGCACTGGCATCTTTCCTTGTAGTAAGGTTTAAAAGTCTAGAGAAAAAATTGCTGAGAGGTCTTGCAGCTCCCCAGAGGAGCCTGTGATGCCTCCCTCTACTTAATCCTCCCCATGTACTCCTGCGAGTGACTGTGATGGGGACGAGGACGTGGCAGTGGCCCAGAGGGTCTCCAGGGCTCCAGTGGCCCCTGGCACAGGAGGCTGCACGTCCTCCCTGGGAGCACGGCGATGGCTGCTGCTGGGCCAGAGAGAGCAGGACAGGAGCTGCTGCTGTCCCCAGCCCCTCTCAAAGGCTGCGGCACTTCTCCCCTTCCCTGGTGTTCGCACCCGGGTCTGAGGCTCTCGTGAGGTGGGGTGCCTTTGTTTGCGTGAGTGAGCAGCCAAGTTGCAGCCATCTCCAGCTTCGCACCAGCTGCAGATCCAAGGCAGCTGACTGGCCTGCCAAAAAAACAAAACACGTCGAGGACCAGGGAGTGGCTTGTGCTAGTGCTGAATAATGATGATCCCAGCATGCTTATAAAACGACGAGGCAGAGAGCTCACCACAGAGCTGTTCCTTGCAGTCCTGGTCCTCCACAGAACATCACTCCGCCTCATCAGCCAAGGTATGTTTCTGAATTAAGAGATTCAAAATGGGAGCCGTGTTTGTGTCTGCAGTGGGGCCCATGCCCTGCGGCTGGAGACAGACTGGGCTTTTCTTTTAAACTCGGGGAAAATGCTACCGCTGCTCCTGCGGAGGAGTTTCTGGCCAGGGAAGCAGAGCAGCCCTGTGCTGCAGGGTCTGTAGGTGCCAACGTGCCCCAAGCAGAGCCCGAAGCACATGGGCAGCATCCTGGCTCCAGGGGCTGCTTGGGGGTGAGCAGCATAGCTCCCGCCTCTGCTCTGCAGGAAAACATGTCCTTTCCCTCCTCACAGCATGCTTTTGGGGATCAGTTCACGTTTTATTTCATGCTGATTTGAGTCTCGACCAACTTCCCCACCCTGCAGTGCTGTGTACATCCTGGCACACGAAGACCCCCCAGAGGCAGCTGCACTGTCCCTCCCACCGCCTTGCAGGGCCAGGCAGCCCTGGCACACTGGGGATGTCCCTCTCGCCATGCAGGCTCCTGCATGTGTACACCGCTCACTTCCATGTCCCAGGGCCCCGGCTCTGTCCCGGCTCTGGAGCATATTCCTTGTGCTCCAGCATTTTATAGCAAACATCTTTGGATTTTCCCTTGCCTCAGCTTTGGACAGATGACGATGCTCCTGCGTGTCCTCGGCCGTTTATCACCCCTGCATCTTGCCAGGTGTCAGGTGTGGGTGATGGGTACAAGTGCTCTCACCAGGCATTCCCTTGCTTCCTGCAGAGCTGCTGAGCACAGCCTGAGCGCAGGCAGGGCTTGAGGCCATTTTGGGCTGGGGACTCATCTGGCACAGCGCCTTTGTCCTCTTCTCATGATCCTTTTCTCCTTGCTATGCCCCCGAGGTGCCCTGCTGCAGATGTCCTGTCCTTCTTGCCATATTTCATACAAAGTTCTGCTCCAGGGAGGCCCCAGCTCAGCTATTTTCCTCCTTCCCAGGTCCGTTTCCCACCTGCATCCCAGCGCAGCCATGCTGGGCACAGCAGTGCAGCTCTCAGTCCTGCTTGGCCTCGTCGGCTTTGGGAAAGCCCAGATGTTTCACATGGGACCATGCCCAGATCCACCAGTCCAAGAAGACTTCAATATCAACAAGGTGTGAAAAGCTTTCTAAAAATCTCACGGTGGGTAGCGAGTTAGGCTAAGGGGGCATGGGACCGATGGCAAACTGCCTGGGTGCATGGCGGGGTTTGGCAGGTCCGGTCTCGATGCCTCGTGCCGGAGCTGCCAGCATGGGTCTGTGGCCCCGCTAACCCCCCGCAGCCTCCTGCGCCATGGAGGTGGACGCTTGAACGAGCCAAGCAGGCAAAACCGTGCCGGCAAATGAGCTGGGCTGCTCTGCCTCAGCCCTCATGTGCTAAAAGCATCTCTTTGGACTTTCTTCTATCAGTATTTGGGGAAATGGTACGAGATAGAAAAGCTGCCATCAAGTTTCGAGAAAGGAAGATGCATCCAGGCAAATTACTCGTTGAAGGAGAATGGGAAGTTCAAGGTGATCAACAAGGAGCTGCTGTAAGTGTTTGCGTTCAGGCCGTGTCCTCACTGCAGCCGTGGCACTCCTGTCACCTCTCTTGCCATCCTGGGTGGTCATTTTTCTCCAAATTGCCTGTTTCTGGGTCTGGGGGTGCTGGGGGAGGCACCCTGTGGTTGCAGTAGCTCTGCTGGGATAATGGGCTTTGCTGCAGTTACGGCAGAGATGCGGGTTTCTGGTTTCTGCCAGTGCTTCCCTGGGGCTCACCAGGTCTCCGTCTTGTTGTCCAAGGTGAGCAGTGAGAAAACAGATCAAATGCACATGGTGACTCCAGTGTGAAATAGCCTGGGTCTCGCCCCTGACTGGTTTGTGATCCCCAGCGATGGCTGAGAAGCCGGATGCCCTGGGTCCTTTCCTGGGGGGATCACAGGGCTGGTTATGGGACGGCGGCCACCACCTTGTGCCCCTGCATGCTGAGAGGTGCCTGTGCCCTGTGCTCCTCTCTGCTCCGGAACAAAGGGACCCAATGAAAAGGGGCAGGGAAGGTGAAGCACATGGGTCGTTTTTACTTAAGCAAATATTTGTCAGCCTCTTTCTGAAGCATTTACCTTGCACTGGTAGTAACTGCTGTGTAAGGGGATCAGCAATCGTTGCCAGTTTAAATCAGTGAGCAAAGTGAATGCACTGATTGTTCCCTTTATTATACTTGATTGTTCGCAATTATCCCGAGCCCTCCTGGCTTTTTGCACGGACAGATGTAGATATGAATACATCTGTTTCCATCACCAGCCCCAGCTGTCATGGGGTGCTGCTGTGAGCGGCTGAATGAATGAGAGCGAGCGAGTGGCGAACGCAGCGCTGTCCCCTGTGCTCCCTGGCATGGCATGGGGACTTTGTTCTGGCTCACAATAACAACAACGTAGCAACACATCCCTTGTGTCCGGCAGAGAGCAGCGTCCATGCCGCTCACGGACTGTGCAGCACTGTCTCTGCAGCTCCACTGCTAGGGCAGCGCCTGGCAAACAGCTGGCCATTTATTTGCGCCTGCATTAATCTGCGAGAGATTAATCTGACCGTTGGTGTCACCACTTCAGCAGCTCAGGACCCTGAAATGTCAGGAATATTTTAGGTCAGGTGTGCACTGTGCATGGCTCCAGCATCAGCCCCTTGACCTCTGCTGCTGGCAGCATTAGCTGCTGCCTCCTTGGGTGTTCCTGTTTCACAGAGAAGTATGAAACTTTCCTGCCCCACAGGCAGTGTCCAGGTCTTGAGGCATCTGGGGAAAAATGCAATTATAAGATGGGCAGCCTAAGTTGTAGGGCTTGCTGTCAGCAGGGCAGTGCTCTGAACCAGCAGTGAAACAAACCCTGGCTCACCAAGCAGCGACAGGTAATTTGTGTGCAGAGGAACGTGCCATGACCTGGAAAAAATGCAGGTGATTAAACAGACGTGAACACGTGCCTTCCACAACTAGCAGAAGTTGAGCTGCCCGCTGGCACATCTGAGATCAGTGCTGGGATCCTCCCATCCTGTGCGGCCGGGTCTTGCTCTTCCTCTTCTCTGTCACTGTCCCCCTGACACCGAAGTCCACCCCACTGGCAGGGCACTTGGAGAGAGGCACCCTGAGGTGCTGGGACGGTTTAACCTGGGGGGCATTTGCCCCGCTGCGCCTGGCCCAGGACCTGGTGTGCCCTGGGCGCTGTTGAAACCGTGCCCAGGGGCGAGCTGTCCCTCCGGGGATGCTGTGGTTAGCTGGTATCTGTTTCAGCCACCTCTTGGCAGGTGGATGCGTCAGGAGGGATGATTTAGTGGAAACAAAAGAAATTGTGATTTCAAACTCACCTGATTTTATTTCTCACCTTGTTGTTCTCCTCTTAGTTCCAATGGCAAAGTCAACGAAGTCGAAGGAGAAATCATGCACATGGATGTAAAGGAGCCGGCCAAGCTGGGCGTCCGCTTTAACTGGTGTAAGTGTGTGGCTGGGAGGCTCCCTGGTGCCCAGTGGCCTCAGCAGCGCAGGAGGGCAGCGCCTGCGCAAAGCAGGCACCGCTGCCGTGTCAGCAGGGGTGCAAAACTAGCAAAGCAACAGGCGAAGCTGCCCCGGTGACTTCAGTGCAGCATGGCGGGGCAATGGCAAAGGGTTAGGACAGACATTGTGACCAGCAGGCAGTGGTTCGGTGGTATTTATACATCATTTACAGCAACAGCCCCCGCAGCGGTGGAGCACTCTTCACCAACTGATCTCAAAGCAAGAAAGATCAGCAGCATTACTGTCCCTCCAGGTCGTTTCACAGATGGGGACAAGGAGGAGGGGAGGTGGGGGAGGCAGTCCCACAGCTGCTGCAAGGGCCAGGAGTAGGCTTGTTTTTCTGAAGACAGTGGTATAGCTACTAGCCCACCCTGCCTCTGCTTACAAGCGCCTTTTAATAACTGTTAATAATGTGGTTTTGTTTGCTTTTTCTTCCCTTGCCAATGTAACACACAACAAGGGCCTGCCAAGGTGCAGTGCATTTTATTCATGTTGCAGAGCACTTTCCTGTCTGCAGCAACACTTGGAAAGTGAGCAGAAGTCTCCTCTTGGCTCCTTTTTATTCTGCTCCGTCACACCTTTTCCTTGGCTGTTTCATAGCACTCACACAGATGAGTTATTTGGAGAAATGGGCGGAGCAGGGGTACTTGCAAAGGACAATTATTGTTCATGAGCACAGCCAGACTTAATTAAGTCTGATGCTAAGGCATCACCCACAGCCGTTTTGCCCGCAGAGTGTGCAACCCCAATCATCCTCACTGGATGTGAGCCCCAGAGAACAGTGCCCAGCATTCCTAAGTGCATCAGAAATAAATACCAGGGCACTTACGCCTGCCCGCTGGCCCCACCTCTGCTTTCTGCCTGACGGTTTGAAGCTGGAGTGGCTGTCCCTCATCAGAGCAGCTGCTTTGGGCATAGCAGCCTGATGGAGTACAGAATGTGGCCCACGTGGCTGGTGCTGGTGGGATGGTCTGAGCCATACCGATTCCCACCGCCCGGGCTCTAGCTGGCTGCGTGGGGCAGTGGGTGGTGGGGAGGGAGGTGGTGGTTCGTGCTCCTCAGATCACCGGTGTCAGCTCCCAGCCCTAGGGCTCCTTCCTGCCAGCAAGGACCCTCACACCGGTACCAGCTGGGCCGGTTGTCGGTGGCTCAGCCGAGCTGTTCAGGTCATAGTGTTAACTTCCCAGCAAGACCTTCCTAGTCAGGGCTTTGTGGCTTTTTTGAGTCCCTCTGGGCAGAACAAGGAGTCCTGATAGGCTTTTATAAATTATAGCTCCCTGTACTGCCCACAATTATGTGGCTCAGGAGCAGCAAAAGTGGGAACAGCACCAGGAGCCGTGGCTCTAGTGCTGCAGAGCAGTCCAGAGTCGGTTACCCATGGCGTTCACAGTGCCCTTCTATCTCCTAGTCATGCCTTCTGCCCCTTACTGGGTCATCTCCACTGACTATGAAAACTACTCACTGGTTTACTCCTGCACCAACATCCTCTGGCTCTTCCACATTGACTACGCCTGGATTTTATCAAGAGCTCCCGAGATGCACCCAGAAACCGTGGAGCATCTGAAGAGCATTCTCCAGTCCTACAAGATTGACACCGAGAAAATGATGCCCACGGATCAACTTAACTGCCCTGCCGAAATGTAACTCCCGGCACGCGGTGACACAGCGCCAGACCAGCGATGAACTTTGTCGCTTTATTATCCATTAGAATTTCTCTGTGTGACAGAGAAATGTAATAATCCTTTCGCTAACGGTAGTTTGCCAGCCCTGAGTTACTCCTTGCTGTCATTCCCTCTATCATTCTCCCCGCTTTTTCGTCTCGCTCTGACTTTTGCAGAGTAACTGACTGATTCAAAGCTAGTGGGTGAAGAAAAGAAACTCTGAAGTGCAGACGTGAAGCTCTACTGTTGCTGTGAGTCCTCCAGTATGTGGATGGGAAAGGGTATGAGATGTGATGTGCAAGTATTAGTCCCGGGGGAAAACCTTTCGTTATGTGCCCCCAGGTTTGTTTCCCATTTTTGTCTTGATGCTTCTGGGCCTGCTAGGAGTCTACAGTGTCTGAGCTACATCACGGGCACTGCCTTCCCAGCGGCAATGCCCAGACATGGGAGGGTCGGTCCTGCAGGCTGGGAACTGAGACTGGGCGTCTTTCATGTTTTCTGGTGCAGGCCTGTAGGTGTATGTTACTGCCAGGTCAGCAGACCTCCTTGCTAGAAATCAGATCTGGCCCTTTGTATTTAAAGTCTGAGAAGTCTAAAAATGCCCAGAAATTCAGCATCACTCCATCCCCAGTGTCTGTACGTGATTTGCCTCAAGTGAGGCTGGTCCTGCACTCCCAAGGGCTCAGCTCTGAGAGTACCCGTAAGCAGACAGAGAGACCCATCTGCTCCCTTGTCCTCTCCTCCCAAGGCTTTTCCCGAACACCGAGAGATGGCAGGCTCTGCCTGACATCCTGCTCACCGCTTTTGTACATGCCGAGTGCCTGCTGGCACTGCATCTGCCCTGCCACGTGTTCACCAGGCACCGCGACAACTCTGCTTGAATAGCATTGATGCAACTCATTAAAAATTAAATCAAAATATCCGCTTCGGGGCTTTTGTATCTTCCCAGATGCGTGACCTTTTTGAGCAGGCTGGGGGGGGGGGCTTGGCGTGCAGGGTCTGCCCCTCCTCTGAGGCCACGGCACTGTGAGAGCAGGAATGCAATGCAACATGAGCAATCGTGTCTGAAGTTAAATGCTTTGCTCCAGGAGCCTGGAGGTCTTTCCAGCTCTCTGGGGTCGGATGTGTGGGCTTTCCCCATCGTCTGAGCCATGCCAGCAAATTTCACTGGCAGTGACCCCCATCTCCTGCTGCTTTTACTGACATGAAGAAACAACGATGTGGATGCAGAATACTGTAAATCTGCAGGAAATGTTCTACACTTACTGTAGTGGGACTCTGATCGGTGTGGGCAGCAAAATGTTTTCTTGCCCTGGGAAGGCTACAGGAGCTGGGCAGGGAGCCAGCATTTCACTAACCTTTACCAGTCAGAGGAGCCTGAGATGGGAGGGAGGCCTTGCAGGGATCAGAAACAACCGCCATGTTTAAGCCATTAGCCCCTTAAAACTTTTAAATCCTAATGCCACAGTTCCTGTGACACAAAACCAAACGCTCCACCCGCATCCTCAGGCTGTAAGGATGACGGACGGACACACCAGGCTGCTGACAGCTGCACAGTGGCTCCCAGGTGTGTTCGATTTGGGGGGCAGATCATTTCACCACCGCTTCATCAGATTCCTATTTTCCTCCTCATACGGACGGTGATGCTGCAGCCCACATCCCCTCGCAGCTGTGCTGCCAGCCCATGGCGGGGCGGCTGTGCAGGCACGGGGTGGGAACCCGCAGCCTCACAGACCCGGCCGGGAACCGGGACCTGCAGGTCCCGCTGAGAAACGGCAGCGTTTTACTCAGCAGCAGAAACCCGCCATGTCTGAGGCCGCCGGGCACCGCGCGGCCGCCGCTCGCGGTATTCCGCCGGGTCACGCGCAGTGCCAGCGCACCGCACGGCAGCCGCGGCACCGCCGCTCAGAGGGGACGCCGGGGGCACCCCGCAGCGGGCAGCAGCGGCCTTTCCCGCGAGAAACCGCGCACACGGACCCCGCGCGCCTGTCTCCGTGCGCCAGCGAACGCCCCCGGTAAAGCAGCGCCTGTGCAGCACGCCGTGCGTGCGCAAGAGCCTCACGTGCGTGCAAGAGTGCCGCGCGTGCGTAAGCCCCGCTCGCTCACGCCCGAGAGCCCCGCGTACGCGCAGGAGCCCCGAGGGTGTGCAGGAACCCCCCCGCGTGCGGCACAGCCACGCGCACGCGCCCCTGCGTCAAAGCTCCCCGCGCGCGCGCAAGGCGCCGGCAGCCCCGCCAACGGCCGACCGCGCGCGCGCACGGCGCCCCACCGCGGGCGCGCAGGCGCACAGCAAGCCGGGGAATCTGGCGGTCCGCCGGCCGCCAGGGGGCGCGGTGCCCCCCCTCCCCGCGCCGGCCGTTCTGACGCGCGGCGGGGCGGGGCCGGCCGAGGCGGCGGCGGAGGCCGGAAGCGGGCGGGCGGCGCGGCGATGGAGGCGCCCTCGGTGCCGGCCGCCTCGACGTCGGGCGCGGCGGGGCGCGGGCCCATCAAGGGCATCCTGAAGAAGGGCGGCGGCAAGCTGTCGGCGGGGGGAGCGGCTCCCGGGGCGCGGCGGGCCAGCCCGGCCCGCGACGAGGACGAGCACGGGTGAGGGCCGCGGCGAGCCCAGCCGGGGCCCCGGTGGCGGTGAGGCGGCGGCGGCGGGTCCCAGCAGGGCCTGCCCTCCGGCCCCGCTGCCTCCAGCCACCCCGCTCATCCGAGGTCTCCGCGGAGCGGGGTCTGCCCGGCGGCGTCTCCCGCTGGGGGTTCCTGGGCTGTCCCGTTTTTCAGGGGTGATGTTAAGTGGGCAGACTCGTAACGGGGTAAGCGGGTTCGTGGGTCACTCCCGTGCTGCGGCGGTCCTGGAGCAGAATTCCACGCGTCGGTGGCGGTCGGGCAGGGGAAGCACGCTGCTGAGGCTGCAGTACCGCTTGGGGCAGGGTCTGTGGTAAGGAAGGGGGTGCCGGCGCTGTGCGCCTGGGTGGAGAAAGTGAGCGCTGCCTGAATGAGGGGAACAGAGGAGGTGCTGTCGTGAGTCTTGCCAGGAGTGCAGTGTGGCAGCTGAAAGAGCTGATGTGATTCTTTGCTGTTTATGAAATATTAGCAGAAGCAGCGTTATCCTTAAATGCTCGTTCAGAAGGACAAACAGAAAGGTTTTACAGTTGCTACGAGCATAGTTTACGGTTTGGGAAATACCATGGGAGATTTACTCTCAGTCTTCTCAAAGGTAGCTTATTTCTCTCTAACCAGAAGTGTGTCCCTGGGGAGAGGACCTCTCCTGCGTTGAAACATAAGTAAGATGTAGTCTCGGTTGTGCAAGATTCATCCGTAAAGATCTCACACTTGAGAATATGCACTGGCCATGTGGTTTGTGTTTTGAATGACAAGAAAATCTTGGTTTAATTGTAACATGCTGAGTTAGTCCGCATATGCAAGAAGTGGTCTTTGGCCAGCCAGCAGCTGTCCGTGACCAGTGAGAATTCTTGCACTTTTCCTGATGTCAGCACCCAGTACACACTGCCTAATGTTGCTCTGAGACTCCATCACATTATGATGGCCAGGGTTTGACCTGAACTCTACGTTTATAAAATTGGTTTTGACGGTTTTCTTCATTTGGGACCTCGCTCAGTATTGCAAGGAGAGAAATAATGATAAAATAAAATGGACGTGCAATTATTTTTTTGTATTATGGTAATATTCCTTTCCTCTTTGCCTAGTTAAGTCATGAATATAGTCTAAAGTCAGCAAGGTAAGAATGAAAAGTTTTTGGTTTGCTGTGTTGCCTATCTTAGCTGCTCCTGCTTCCCAGGGAGAAATTACTGCAACTGAAGGAATGAGATGATGTTTTTGAAGGTGAATGTAAGTAGCAATATGCTACACGAATGTTGCAATTTTTTTTTCCTGTTCTTTAGTTTTAATATAATGTAGCACACGGTGTTTACTACCACCCCAGACATAAAGTCAGACTGGCTGTTGGTAGCCTCTATTTCATTTTCTGCTGTCTCTTTTGTACCATCTTGAAGAATGATCAGAAATTAGAGTACAAACTGATGAGCTGAGTATGTGGTATATTGGTTATAGTACACTGTAATTTCTTGCGAAGCACTTAAGTGGGCAGGAGTCCAGCTTCTATTTCCTGTTTACCATTGTGAGTCAATAAAGTCATTTAGATTAATTCTGAAATTGCCTTGCAAGTTAAAGGATATTGGCTAAACCTGGCAGGCTGCATTAGAAGATTTCCTGGAAAGATCAGTATAGGGTATTGAAAGCTGGTTTGTGTGCAGGTATTATTTTTGGTTGGCAACGCTTCATTAAATCAGTGTTATTTCTGACTTCAGTAAAATAATTTTGTACTTAAAAGAATGATAAATAGTACAGCTGTGATTTTCCTTGAAGATTAAAAATTAGTTTATAAATTCAGGTATCTGTTTTCTTCGTGCACCTCTATCAGCAGCCTCTCTGCTTATTTCTGATATTGAAATTCAGGTCTGAATACCTTTAAAAATAGCTGCAGATGAAAGAGCTCATTGTGTCAGCTGTCATCCTTTAAAGCACCATGTTCAGTAGAGCTCTCATGTATTTGCATCATTATTGACCTTGCACTGTTGTTAGGGATGGTAAAATTCTTTGGAAAGCTTCCTTAATGAAAATATGATGCAAGAGGGAAGCTTGTGAAATTGGGACGCCACTGGAACTGCATCCTAAGAGCTGAGATCATGGTTTAATGGCAGATATGTTCTTGGCATTCCTGGTATACTGTATTTTTTGCTTTAAGGCTCCTGTAAGAGCCTGTGAGCGATTTGATGCGATATTTTACAAAGTAACTAAGTAAGCGTGCGCGCGCGCGCGTGCAAGCACCTGTGTTGGAACAGGCAAGAGAAGAGTCTGCTATGCTAGGAGTGAGTGAGGTGTGAGAGGTGTTCCTTTGAGTAATACTGCTGCAGAAACTTCTTGCCTGTCAAGGTGTGGTGTCAAAATAAATGATTATGTCTGTTTAAAGATGTGAGAGAATACAAATGAGCACTTCTGAGATTTTTCAAATCTGATTTTCCTAAGGAAGATTAGATTTCCTATTTCTATATCTGAGGGGTGTCAGGAAGCATTTTCCTGTGATGGTCCTAAGCTCTATCATTAATGTTGTGCTGCTCAGGCATGCCTAAGCAGGCTAAATTGGAGACAGTCAAAGGAGGTGTGGGTTTTTAGAGCACTTAGTCACTCTCCTGTGATGGCTTTTTACATGGAGGGGTGAAATGACATGTTTGTCTGTTTGCCACTACGGATAATTTTTTTTTTCCTAGCTGAATTTTAAGTTGTGCTTTGGGAGGTGTTCCACAGCCAAGGCTTTTAGTGTTGGTATCTGAGTTTAAAGAAATGAGTGCGAAAAACTAAACCACTAAAAGCTTCCTCAGTCTTGTATTTATTAGTTACTGAATTGCTAGCTGTAGGCTGTCTAATTTCAAGAGCAGTGTATGCCAAAGAGATTCTTCTAAGGTTGCCAATATTATTAGATATTGAGTTGTGAGCCCAGGCAATAAACCTTGATGTGCTCTGGGCAAGTGCGGTGAACACAAAGCATGTGATGGGAGTTTCTCCCATCTGTCATATTTCTTCTTCAACTAAGCTCTGTCTCTTTATAGGGGCTGCGTATCATTGCCCAACTGCTATGGCTAGTAAAAATTCTCATGCGCTCACTATGTAACCGTATGATCATCTTATGTTAGTCACAGATGAACTTTAAGCAGGTGTTTAGCTGATGTTTAACTGGTGATTTTTCGACTCCTAAATAGATAGGTTTGAATAACTGGCATTCTAGACTAGAGCTCTTGCTTTGTCATCATGAAGCTCATGACTCTCCACCCTGCCAGAGCAGGCAATCTGACTCACATGTTGTCCGCTTAGGTTGCAATCCTTGTGTTGCAGTTCTAACAAAATGATTAAATAGATCTGAAGCCTCAAACATGAGAGTTTGGCATTAGTTACTATATGCTAAGGGGATTAAGCTCACTTAATTTGTATTCATTTCTGGAGTATAAGCCTGCAGCATGTAGGATTCAGCATCAACTCGGGCATCTATTTTTTTTATCCCGTTAGGTGTTTTTCCCATTGTGTTATGCAGTGCTCTCCATAAATGTAAAATTTAGTTTGTGCTTGGAATTTTGCTTTATCGGTTTTGTTTTACAGATAGCATTCTGCTCAAGGGCAGTTGTGTTACTGCGATTGGATATATTTTTCAAATTTGTTATTGGAATGGTTTGTGTTTAAATAAGAGTAGTTAAGTTAAAGTCTTCTAGCCAACTGCCTCCCCCCCAAACCAAACCCAAAAAACCAACAAAGCCCTGTGACATTTGCTTCCTTAAATAATAATTTGCAACAGGAATATGTTAATGTGTAAGGTAATATTAAATAGCGGAACTATTTTACTCTTCTAAAGTTCAGTTTCTTGGTTTAGTCTAAGGGAGAGACCGCCTTGTATGAAGCTTGCAATAACCTTTTTAGAGAAAATGTGGAACCTGGTAGTTTCTATTGATTAAACATTTCTGTGGCTTTTAGATCAGTGGAGGGGTGACTCTGGCCACAAGGCAGTTGCTTTTCTTGTGGCTCCTATATTTTGTCAGTCTGGGTGGGTTTTTGTTTCTGCAAACATATGTAAAATGGTACATTCTCTGATTAACTGAGGAAGTTCTAAATAATGTAACATCACTGGTGCCTGTCTGTGTAAAATGTGAAACTTCCTCAGCTTAATTACAACAGCGGATCAGTTCTGTTTTATGATTCCAATTTAGGATGACAAAAGCAGTATTAATAAGCAGTTTCTGCAGGGCTATTTATTTTACTGCAGGAAGTTATTTGTTGGTTGGTATTATGTAACAGTTTCATTAATAATCATAGCAGCTCACTGAGCAGAGGTGAGGTGGAAGTTACTTGGTTTTGTTGAAGTGTTGTGGGTTGTAATAAGAGGAAGAATGATTTTACAGTAACTTGTAACAAGAGCAGACAGTTAATGGGACAGTGATTGAACAAGACCAGTAGTCTCTTGAGAAAAATATACATATGTCTATGAATAAGAATACGTTTATAGATTACTGAGTTTATTTAGCTATTGCGAATTGTTAGGGAAATTAAGTTGCACTGATAATTTGTCATGACTTAACTGAAGTGTGTATAGAACAGTATTTAATAGCCATACTTTGAACATGCCTGTGTGTCGTAACAATATTCTTTGTGCTTAGTGTGTAGTAGAGGTCAAAAGACATTCTAAATATTCCTTCTGTGGTCAAACAGAACTAACTGCTTTTAGAATATAAGAAAATTTAACTTTGTTTTCTTGTTTCAGTAAAAAATCCCAGAAGTGGGATGAAATGAACATCATAGCTACGTACCACCCAGCAGGCAAAGATTATGGCTTGATGAAAATAGATGAGCCAAGTACTCCTTATCACAGGTAGGCTTGCTAAACTGCTGTCCTAAATGATGCCAGATGACACAGTAGTTTTACAGCAAAATTGGCTTTGTGGGTGATGTAGTATTTATTATAGCTGATTGCCTGACAGGCTGTGCAGGCCTACTGGATATATGCAACATATTCAGATTTACAAAGCTTCTAAATAAAGGCTTATACCTATTGAGGAGAACTGTCAAAAAGGACAAAGTCAATTTTTAGAAGGTTTATATCTAGCAGGCTTTAGGCTTTGAAAGGAATAAATAAGTCTGACTTGTATTGTTTTTATTTTTTTCAGTTAACATCTGTGTACTAGAATATAAAGTTGTCATATCAATATTTAGATTAGATTTGGAAAGTTTTTAAAGTATTAAAGAAGTCTTTTAATTGAGTGTTGTAAGGTTTTGACTGTTTTATCAAGCAAATTTTAAGCAGCAAATTATTGATAAAGGCTACTTTTTGTTTGCCCTCCAAGCATGGTAGGAGAAGATGATGAGGATGCAGTGAGTGATTCAGAATCAAATGAGCCCTTAAAAGCAGATGTGTTGAGTAAAAAGTAAGTATTGTCATAGAAAACTGACTAAATATTAATTTTCTCTTTCCTGGAGTAGTTTTCTTTATGGAAAGGTGTTGCTGGTTTCTCTAGAAGTCAGACTTTGGCTATTGTCAAATTAAGTAGTTTTCAGTGTTTGATAGGGCCACTGGTACTTAAAACCTCTTGCAGGTTGTTACTACACATAAATATGGCAAAAATAATGAACAAAGCAGTTTGGGTGTTCTGAAATTTCATGTATTTTAAACAGTGACAAACTTGCTGTTTCAGCATTTTGTATTGCCTGATTTATGTAGACTGGCAGCTGCAGCTGAAGGTAAAGGACCCAAGATTATAGCAAAGCAAGAGGAAAGCAGTGAGGAGGAGGAAGAGGATGAAGAATTAACACCTGAAGAACGAGGCAGGCATAAGTCATTTTCTTTGTTTTGGGTTTTTTTTTCGTACAAATAGTTTCAGATTTTCAGTAAGAAATATTTGGGAAGAAAAAGTACTATCAGAAAAGTGTTGTGATTTGAAAATGGAGATAAATACTCTTTGAAAGGTAAGTAAAAGATTGAACAAATATGCTGTTTGTTTCTAATCAGGACTGTTTGGTTTGGGATCTACATATAAGCAGGAATTTGCTGTTACTGGCTGCCCCCTTGTACACAAGCTTAAGGTGTGGAAATTCCTTTTAAGAAACCTAGACTTCTCAAATAAGAAGCTCTTCTGGTTTTGGGGTGAAGGAGTAGTTCTTAATCTGAACATATTTCAGGTAGACTTAACAATTCAATGAGTACCACCGCAATTAAGATGCTACTAATTGCCTGCAAACATACAGATGATATTTCTGTTGTTTTCCAAGCAACTGGTAGATGGATCCATCAGGAAATTTGTATTTATTCCGAAACAAATTGCATCTTCAACAGAGATGTGTTGTTTTAGCTTGGGCTAGAACATTTTGAGGAAACAGTCAAACAATAATACTTCTAAGGTTTCAGGCTTGCGTTATCTAGCTGTTGCTTCTCATCTTTCCTGGCCCCAACTTTAAGCATGTAACCTTACTGTTCTAAAGGAAGAAAAAACAACGTTGGGGCTGCCAATAAGCAAAGTTTAATTTAATTATAATGGGGTACTGTTAGACCTGCTAATGTTTAATATGTGGAGCAAAGTTGGGCTTCAGGCCATGAGGAAAGTGGAAAATATTTTCTTCTACATGTGGTAAATATATCTCTCACAACTGGCCTTTGGTAGCTAGCCAGGAGTCAAGTCAGACATCTGCAAAAGTTCATCTTCTATCCCACCAGTACGTCTCAATTTGTCCTTAAGTTTACTTAGAAGCAAGGCTTGCGAAACTTTGGAATTTCGTATGCTGTTACTAGATGCTTCTCTTGGTTCAGACTTGCTCTTACTTGCAGACAGGTTCTTTTAGAAGTGCTTCAGCCGTTCCAGTCCATTAATTACTAGCGTTCTCGTAAGTCAGACTAATTTAAAAGAACACTCCACTGCTTGAAGAAAATTAATTTTAATTCAGTGATTGCTTGATCATATAATCAATGGACTTTCAAGGTAGGAATAAATTTGACCTAGGATGCAGTTAGTGCCTCTCTGAAGAGGAAATAAGTGGATTTTTTTTTTTTAAAAAAGGGAAGAAATAAATATTTGCATTTGTTTGTCCACAGAGAAGAAGAAACAGTTTGAAATGAAGAGGAAAATGCACTACAATGAAGGACGAAACATCAAACTGGCAAGACAGCTCATTGCAAAAGAACTACATGGTGAAGAAGAGGATGATGATGAGGATGAAGAGATGCATGATGCTGCAGATGTAGAAACAATGAATACAGAAGCTACCGAACATGGTGAGCTACTGATTAATCAAAAAGCATGTTTAAGTACTGGTGGTCCTTTCAGCTATTGGGAAATGAATACACTCAAGTGTGAGAATGAATAGAAAGGGTACAGTATGTATGTAGCGCTCAATGTGCAACACTGCATGCTGTCTTGATAGGCAGATTTGTAGCATGGTACCAAACCCATCAGTGTTGCTAAACAGCATGTGGGCTTTTGTTTGTTGTGACATAACAGAAAAGCAAACACCTCTGCTTCATACTGTTTCCCCAGCATAACTGGCTCTTGGTAGTGACGTTGCCAGCATCCTTTTTCAAGGAAGAGTTGTCTTGTACAGAACACTTAAAGCTGTGGCCATACAGGAGAGCCTGGCCTTATGTTGTCATTCAGTTCCTGTTCTGCTCCCAAACCATCCTGTAGCCAGCAATGGGAAACTAGCATGAATGCTTCCTCCCTGTTGAGAGGAGTGTATCTAACTTCCTAAGTAAGAACTTCTGCCTGTCTTACTGTAATGTAAAACTGCTGTTAGGACTTCAGTATGCACTTGTCCTTAAGCAGTAATGTTCATTTCTATAGTATGGGATAAGACCCTCAGCTTTGCTTTTAGTGCAGCTACTGGAAGAAAGTCTGGGACTTTTAGGTGGGAGCTGTTTCTGGAACCTGCTTCAGGGCTGTCTCTTGATAGGAAACTCATAAAACTATAGAGGCTGACACCTTCTCTTTCATCTTTAAGCTTCTCTCTGGGTGAAAAGCGTAGACTGTATAATAAAAGTCTTTGATTTTTGTGGTGGCCTTCTGGTGAATAATTACAGCTGTTCACTACCCATCTCTGTGTGTAACAGCACTTCGAACAAGTTTTTGGCATTAAAAAACCAGACATCTGTTGCTCATGAGACTAGTGGCAATGAAGTCTGTAAGCCTCATTCATCTGTTGCTTGGCAAAGCTATGAGATGTTAGCACAGTCTGCAGACTTGGGAAGATGCTGCATGGGTTTAACTTGGTTCACATTTGCTTTTCACAGCTATGTGAACTAGGAACTCTTCTAAAATTAGTTTAAATTCCACACAATAAAAAGGTGATTTGCAAAGTTGCATGTTTTTAAGTTCTGCGGATTGCACATTTTAGTCCTATTATTTACTACAGGAGGACTAATGCCTTCGTAATTGCTCCGAAAGGGTCATTTGGTATGTGTCTGAGACCCATTAATGGACTGACTTCATCCAGTAACTTAACATACGCCTTATAATGGCTATTTACTAGAACTTCACTCTCCAGGGGAAAGGAGGGCTCCAATAGGCAACCTTATGACCTTTCTCCATGGCTTGAAGCTGCCATCTCTCTGCACTCTGCTGTAAAACAGAGGCAACTCCGCTCCCCAGCTGCATTCGCCAGTGGAAAGAAGGCACACCTTTGCAGCATTTTTCCATCTCTGTTGTTGAAGTTCATTCCACCTTGCCTCATAACCAGCTTCAGAGCCACAACTGGTAATTATCAATTTTAGACTGCTCATGGCCAATAGATTCCATAAATGTAATTGTTTGCCAGTTTATCAACCCATTAACTAACTGGTTCACCTCCACACCATGGCATATAGAAATACTTTCCATTAACTTGATGTAGTTCTCAATTCTTCACTTCTGTTTTGTATCATTCTGCTTAAACCTTGATGTTTCATTATCTCCTAATCTCTATCTCAACTGTCATAGCTTTTGGTCTCTGTACTTGATCAGTTCTTCTGAGGTTAAGTACTGGTCTCGCTGTTATAGCAGCTGGTGAATTGAATGCCCTCAGACTGATCATGTATGATTCTTTGTGGCAGGGTTGGTCAAAGGATGATGGAATATGGACAAAACTGTTAATAAACCTCTCTGTCTTCTGCCACTGCCCACGTTTTAAGAAATTCCTACACTGAGATGATAAATGTAGATTTACATAGCTCATATGATAGAGCAACACAGCAACATAGCTGTGTTAAAGTAATGTCAAAGTTTTACTGAAGTAACTTTTTTGAGATGACATCTCTTTATCACTCTCTCATCTGTATTGTGAGGGCACAGAAGAATCTCCTTATTCAAAAATGTTAATTAAATAGATGTTAGGGCTACCGAACGTTTCTCAAATATCTGGTTTTAACACTCGCTACTTGAGTTTTTTGCTAGTCTGTGCTTTTGGTCATGCCGTGCTTTTGGTCATGCCGTGCTTTTGGTCATGCCGTGCTTTTGGTCATGCCGTGCTTTTGGTCATGCCGTGCTTTTGGTCATGCCGTGCTTTTGGTCATGCCGTGCTTTTGGTCATGCCGTGCTTTTGGTCATATTAAGCAACTGGGTATTTAAAACAATATTTCAATTTGGTTGTTTCCTTCATGGAAGTGGATCCAAATGCTATTAATATTCTTGTTCCTGAGATTGCCCTGTTAGGACTGTAAGCATGTGGAAAGATTATTCATCTGGATAGCTTTCGAAGAGCACTTTGACTTCAAATCGTTGTATTTTAAAGTGCTTTCTTATAGAGCAGAAAAGGACGATTTTCTTTACTCAGTGTCTTGGGTGATGCAGGAGCTGATTTTTGTGATGGCTTATTTTGGCTTCTCTCTGTTAAACTGACTAACAGCTCTGACGCTTGCTTTTAACTGCAAAGGAAATGGCTGTCTTTTTCTGCATGTTGTATTGTAGCTACATTTTGATAGTTTCTTCCATTCGACTTCAGTTCTTAAGTTACGGAGACCATCTGGTGATGTGGCTACCACTCACCTATTATGTCTGAGACTGTAAATCTACCTAAGTGAGAGCTGGCATGCAGTGTCTTTTTATTCCAGTGGAATAACATGACTTCTATAGTACTGATGATCATTCCAGGTAAAGATGTGACATAAGAGGCATTTCTTACTGGTCTGTTGTGATTTTTAGGGCTCCGCTGGTTCCTGGGTTGTTTTTCAGGCAATTTGAGACCACCTTCTCACTTGGAATTTTTTTTGTCCTTGAAGATCCCTTAAAGGTTCTGTGCTTCTCTCATCCGATGTTCCTTTCTACCCTCTAATCCTGTCTGTTTTGTATTTGAGTAAACTAACAGTACTCGTTTAATCTCTACACTCTCCTTTTGAAGAAGGGGCTAAAGACTTAGGACAGGTTTTTAAGAAGGCTTCTGTCAGATACCATCAGGTCTGCTAATATGAGTTGCGCTTCTTGGTTACAGACTGAGATTTCTTGCTGATCGAAATGAAGATGGCCAGTCCAGTCAGTAATGGTGAGAACTGTTTGTATATTTTTGCCCCTGTCTTCATCATGGGCTACCAAGTGTTTTAAATGGATGGGTGATTCCTTTCTTGCCTCAAGTAGCTGTACCTTATCCTATGCATATGGATTCTAGCAGCCAAGCTTTCTGGTGGAAAAGAAAGTTGAAGTTGTAGTAGACTGCATTAGGATTGCTTGCTTCAGCAATTCAGCTTCTCTGGAATTTCTCTGGCTACTCCCTATTTACGAGTCTATGAACAACGTAAATTGACTTTGCCAGCAAAAGTGACCTTCATTCCTCTCCATAAACACTTTTCCTTTAGAAATTCTCTTTGAAATCACTGAAGGAAAGATTCCTGGTGTAGGTAGATTTAAGCATGATGATTTCAGTGCAGACCTGTCTTTACTTCTGCTACACAAAAGTATCAGCTACAAGGGTGTGATCTATAGCACTTCAATTGACAAGCAGTAAAACTATTGTTCTCTCTTTATGGTTCATTTAGCATTCATTGCTATGATAACCCTGCTCATACTGCTCATCAGCTTAGCTGTCAGCTGACTGGGTGTGCCCTTTTGGCCTTTGGTAGATACAGAATACATTGTGTTTTCTTAACCACAGTGAGCATCACCCTAAAGATGACTTAAGTGAGAAGGATGGAAGCATACACAAATTGGTTCTGCTTGTTAGCTATGCTATTCGCTTGTTAAACTGCACTTGTTACCAAGTCTAACTCATGCCCAAGCCTAACTGGCCTTTTTAAAGATTATCATCAGCTGGACGTGGTTTTCTTTGATCTTTGCTTTATGCCACTGAATTCTCAGGTGCGCATATATATATATATATATATAGCGGGCTTTTTCATATGAAAAGCACTAATGAGAAGGAGCTTTCTCTGATTTATTGCTGTTCTTTGGCTCAAAACCATGATTTTAACGACTTCTTGAAAAACACAACAGACTGTGCCTCTTCATTTATAAGCTTGTTTTGTTTTAAAGTGTCTCATGTGGAATTGAAATTTGACCTGAAAAGTACTATGCTTGCTTGTGTTTCAGGAACATCATAGGTTAGTTCTGCAAATTGATCTCTCTTAACTCCTGGGTTAAATCCTCCCAATTCCAGGGGTGGTGAGCATTCAGTGCTTGGTATGCTGTACAATGGCATTAGCCATTTCTTCAGAACGTGAGGGTGAAATAACTATTTTAGAAGCTTCTGCACTCTCAAACTAAAGCTTGTATGTTGCTAAGATGGGTTGGCAAACATTACCTTTGGAGAAGCACAGATGATTTCAGGAGGATATTTGTGTGTGTTTTTGAAAATATTCAATGAGTGTGAAGAATTATCTATTTTTTGTAACCTTTCTTATGCAGCACATGCTACTCGTGACCAGCTGGAAAGTAGAGCACACAGCATAGAAGAAATCTGTCCAGAACTGTAACTGCTTGTCAAAGACACAAATACAAACATCGCTTCATGATTTTTGCAGTTAAGGCTCTTAAATATTGAGAAGCATATCAGTTACAATGTTGTATTGCCAAGAATGTTAATTTTAGACTTGTCCATTAGGCAGAAAAAACTGTCTAATTGATTTATTCTTGTGCCTAGTATTTCATGGAGAATACTGCTTCATAATCTGTTCAACCATAATGGCGTTCCCTGTATGTATAACGCTGATTATCTTGCGTAATGTACTGTTATTCTTCATGCTTTGAAACAGACAGTATCTTTTGGTTTTTCACTATTTATTTGACAGTGTTCTAGGTGTGGTATCTCTTATGGAAAGGTTTGGGATTCAAGAGCCAAACGGTACAGCATATATCAGATTGACATGCAAGCAATTTATCAGATGTGTTAAGCAGTTTAAAAAGGGATTATTTAAGTCTTACAACTTTTTTGTAAAGCGTTGACCTGTTAATCTAGATTTCAGTACGTTATTACCTGTACTTCCCAGTCTTTAGAAGAAGAGCTGTATTATTTTTTAAGAGTGGTGTTTGGAATCAGTTGTTAGTTTCTGACTAAGGCAGTACTAACTTCTGGTGGAGGGAATGTTTTTACACTGGAAATGTGCTAACTTGAACTTTGCATTTAACTGTCATTCTCTCTTCCATCGGGACTGGATGTTTTGTGGAGCTCTCTTTGGCTTGTCACGAGAACATGGAAGTTCCCTCCAACTTTTCTCTTAAAACCACATCCACTGTCACTCTTCTGGCTCTTGTTTCAAACTTTTGGTCCTTTCCAGTTGCATGAAGAGTGCTTGTGCTACTAGCACCTGAGGAAAAACACCCAACCATGAGCAAATGCACATCAGGACTGTGAAGATGAGCTGAGTTTAGGCTCTGGCTGTTCTTTATATAAAGATGATGATGTCCTACTCATTTGGGGTTGGCAACCTGCATACTGAAAACCACTGGTCTAAATCTTCCTGTATGCACTGCAACTTACAGCAGCTGCTTTTGTAAAATGAAGGCTGTTTGGGAGAATAGAAGGGAAACTGCATAATTCAAATGCTTGTTTACAGTGTGGTTGTATAGCCCCTGTAAAGAGGGATTCTGAACCTCCAAATTGCTGTAAACAACTTCCCACTTGGTGGAATTTGACTGGTGAATGTTCCAGTATTCAGAGTAGTTCCTGGGTTTTATTACACAAATGGAGTATAGACTTAAGCTTTAGCTTGGTTATGGAATACAGTGTATATCTTAATTTTGATCTGAATTTGATATGTTGCAAAAATCCATATAATTATGGATCTATTTTAAAATGTCTTTTTGTCCACTGTATATGTGAAGTTTGAATAAAGGAATGAAAGTTATTTTACAGTTATATGCATTCTCAAGTGTGAGCTTTCATGAAATCCCAGAGAGACTGAGAGTGAATAAGGCAATAAGATGCTGTCCTTTGAAAGATTTATACAGGAATAATTAATTAGAATGGATGCATTGCCAAAGATACCTGTGAGTTGTGCTAACTGGGTGTTGTAGTGTGCTTTTCCCAACTATCTCCTTTCCTTAGTAGGTAACAGGGTTGCCAGTTGTGGGATATTTAGTCTTACGGGCCTGAATCAGGATTAATAGCATCTTTTCACAAGAAAGAGTTGAACTCTTGATTCAGTCCAGTGTGGTGATGCTAATTTTTCAATACGGAGAATGCTATTTCTTCTTGTATCAAACAAGGTCACTTCTGTAGAATAAACATGGGCAAACAGTAAGCATTTAGATACTTCTGACTCCTAAAGTCACTTGCTGTAGCTTTAAATTTGGCTCCCAAGAATAGGATGTCAAAACTGAAAGTTTGCACCCTTTACATACCAGCTTGCAGTGTTCAGACTGTTGGAATGTCTGCACCAACCTCTATTTCAAAGTGACTGGCTGACGGCCTGGTCTGCCCCAGCTAGGGCAGGTAAGTCCTACTGAGAGAGTGGCAGCACTCAGCAAAGCTCCGTTACCTTCAGACTGGAGCGTGAATGGGTCAAGATTTCACCAGTGTGTATGGGTAATGCAGATGTCTTCTGCGATGCTGTAAAACAGATTACTCGTACTTTGTGATAAGTACAAATGGGTACTTCGTACCCACAATTAAGAGAGAGTCCATCAGAAGCATCTCTTACATGAGCTAATGTCCTGTCCTCCTTCCCCCCACACTTTCTGTGTCCAAGACCTCATTTTCATTTTGGTGCTCAGTGGGGTTACTTTGTACCCTACAATGCTTGCAAAGCATTTTGTTTAACAAACAAAAAAACCCTTTGCTAACTTCCAGTAAAGACTTTTCCTGTAGTGGCTTCCAAAATCCTGGATGAAATGGGTATGTAGCTTTGAGGGAGGTACAGTATATGTAAATGCATGAAGATGGTTTTAAATGAACCTCAGAATGTATAGTAGGTCCCTTCATCAGTCCGATGATTTTGAGCTGTCTGGGTGATCTCCCTTTTTCCATGCCACCAAGCCCCCAAGTTTTAGTTAGATGCCATTTTGGAACTTGTACGGGTTTTAGTTATGGGTTTTATTAAAGGCTTTGTTCCTCCTCTTCATTCTCTTCAGTGCTAGCAAAAATTCTGTTTGTGCTTCTTCATCTCGCTCACCTGGAGTGCAACCCAATGTACCTGACACTGCTTTTAACTGAAAGGCTGGTTTACTTCATTTTATCCAGGCTTACACCTTCATGCATTTTAAAAGCTAAAATAGGCAAGTTTACTTTGCAGTAACTACAGATACTCTATATAGCTTTTTTTACAAAGGGATGTCTGATTTCCTTCTATTCTGGAAATATCAATTATAGTTCCCTGCTGAATGGGGACAAGAGAAGAAATCCTTTTTCTCTTTTTACATTTGATAGGGACTTAGCTTGCATGCCCATCTTAATCTTGGGGTGCATATGGTAAAGGCTCATTTGTACAGTAGAGAGTGGTGTAAAGAGGAAACAAAAGACATGTAGCCCTTACTAATGTGGACATTGAGCTCCACAGCATCATAATTGTGAAGCTTGTTGCACAGGTTTAAGTCCTCAAGCTGCATCCTGTTTAGAGAAAATACTTTCAGTATGCTTCCAATAGGAAGATCATTTGCAAATAAGAGCCTTAACTCTGTCTTTAAAGTTTTTTCCTGTCCTTAAAGTTTCTTTCACAGAGTTGTACACAGTTCATGGAAACTGCAAATATTTTTTCCACAGCTTGCTCTCTTGTGTTAAACTTGTGTATCTTACCACAACTCTTTGTTTCTGTAACATGCTTTTTGTGGTGTTTATTATGATACCACCTCACAAATGTAATTATTCTGTTTGAAACCAGTGTTAAGTGTCACAATGTAAATAAACCCATTGTTTTCATTACTGCCTTATGGCAGTAATACTAGATGTATTGGTTTGACTTCTTGGAGCTTTTTAAAAGAAACTGGCAGCTACTGTGAAGTTTGCAGGTGTGTTCATAGATGAATACTTAAACCAATATTGCAATTTCCTCATCACTGCAAATGAGAAAGTACTCTTTAGTGTAACTTTGATATACATCAGTTTGTACACACTTTCAGATGTTGTGGCTGCTTGGCTACCTAGATGTGAGGGTAGATCTGGGAACCTGAATCATGAATTTAAGACAGCAGCACCACAGAAAAGGTTGCATTTTTCAAGGTAATTTTCGTTTTGTGTTGGATTAAAGCAAGACTGGTCTGTCTCTTCATGGTCAGCATTGAGTAATCACTCACTAGCATTGAGTAATGGAAAATGACTAACACCGACTACTCCTTAGGAGGTAAAACTGTACTCCAAAAAAAAGAGCTGGGCTCTCTTTTCAATTGCACACTTTAGTCGAAAAGTGGATTTCACAACATAAATGCAGCTTAAGTGACACACAAATTTCTTAATTTGCTGCTTTTTCTATGTGGGTGTGATGGATGCACTCGATTCCTTAACCAAACTAGCGTTAGTTTGGTTAGTTTTGGTGAGGGACAGCTCACAAAAATATACAGTTGTTGCATCTGTATAACTCGTAGTTTGGATCTGACTTAACCAAAAAGCTTCCCTTTGCTTCTGTGAGAGGACACCTTAACCTAGGGAGGGACAGTAAGGCATTCAACTTCTTGGAAAGGAAAGAAGTCTTGTGTTCCCCTCCATCCTTCCATGTTGACTGTTTCTTCTTGTGAGACCAAAAGGAAGTCAGGGGAGAGAGAACGGGTAGGATAAGAGAAAGGGATAAAAAAAATAGAGGTGAAGTTTGGTGCAGGTGATGGGGCACTGGAGGGATGGAGGGTGTGAAGACTGCAGGGGGTGAGCAGGCTCGCTGGAAGCAGGTATGGTGGCTCCTCAACTCGTGGAAGAGCTGAGAGTGAACGTCATCAATTCATGTCAGCTTCCCAGCACAGCGTCCCTGTAACTGCAGGACAGAGCATGTGACTTGGTGTGACGTTGCTTCATCTTTGCCAAGTTTAACTTGAAGAGAATAGTAACTTGTACTCATCCGTCACTGGCTTTGAGGCTGAGTAGAGATGGCTGATGCTCCTTTGCCTTTATCATTTTTACATCTGGGAACACTAAGCAGTGCCAAACTTGTTAAAGCTCTTTTTCTGCTTTCTCTTAAGGGATCAGAAATCTAGAAGGTTCTGCAGTCCTTCACTACAAAGTGAGAGAGGACCAACGTGGTCCTTTCTGCTCTATGATACCAGCCCTTTTGCTGCCTGAAAAGCCTTCAAAAAGTATTCTCAGGCAAATGTTCCGTACAAAACCCAAACACGCACACTTGATATTCTTTGTACAGAAAAAACCCTGCAGTTCGCGTTTCTCCTTCAAAGACAACTTTGAATCTCCCCAAGTAACACAAATCCGCAGTTACTGCCAAGATCTACAACCGAAACGCGCTGGAGAGCATCCGGAGCCGCAGCTCCTCCACGGTGGCTGAGAGGTTGCTGCTGCACCCTCAGCAGGCGCCATCGGCTCCCCTCGGCAGCAGGAGCGTCTGTGTCCTCCCACCGCAGCGACCGCCTCGCTTTCTGCGACGCGCCACGGCCCCGGGCCCAGCGCTCGGCGGGGCCGGCTGCCCTCTTCGGCTGCCTCGGCTCCTCCAGGCGGGCGGCTGAGGGGCCGCGCCTCACCTGCTCAGGTGGGCGCCGGGCCGCGCCTTCCCGCGCGTGTCTTATCCCCGAGAGAAAAGCTCCCCTGCTTAATTAATGGCTTTAATTTTAAAAAAAAAAAATCAAACAGCTAACACCGACTAGCTGGGCAGCGCCGGCCGAGCTGCTCAGGGGCTCGCCCAACGCCAGGCGGCCCCATCCGGCACCACCCAGCCCGACCGCCACCGCCCAGCCCAGCCCCGCCCCGCGGCAACGTCATCCGCCGCGAGCGACGGGCGGACCAGCCTATTCGCAGCGCTGGAGCGGCCCCCCTCAGTGTTTATGAGCGCTGGGATTGGTCTTCCGGGTAGCCGTGGCAATGGAGTTTGCCAATTGGTGGGAGGTCAAAGGTAGTTTTCCCGTTGGCTTGCCAGGCTGTCACTCTTTAGGACGCCCGATGAGGAAGTAATCCCTGCGGCACCCGGCGGTTGGCTGCCGCCTCTGAGTGGCCCACTTATAGGGCGGTCTTCCTGTTTGCCCTCCCCTCTCGCCTTGTGATTGGCCAGAGTGGTCCCCTTCTTCTGCGACTGGATGGGCTGGCGACCCTTCCCCCGCCCTACGCTGCTTTGGGGGAAGCCCCGCCTAGGTCGCCGTCTAGTTGGCTGTTTCTGCTGTTGGCGGCCGCTCATTGGCTGAGTCGGGCCGTCAGTCGCGGTTGGGCGCGGGAGGCGGGCAGAGGGGTTGCTCGGCGCGGCGTTCCCGCAGCAGCCGCCCCGCCGCCGGGCCCTGCCGCCCCTCCGCGCCGCCATGAGCGCCGCCCCTGCCTAGCCCCGCCCGGCGGCCGGCCTCCGGCCTCGGCTCCCCTCGCCTTGGGCTCGCCCCGCCACCACCACCAGCAGCAGCGGAGGCAGCGGAGGCAGCGGCGCGCCCCGCGGCAGGGGAGGATGAAGGTGACCGTGGACTTCGAGGAGTGCCTGAAGGACTCGCCGCGCTTCAGGTGCCGCCGGGAAGGGGCCGGACCGGGGTCGTGCGGGGGGACAGGCCGCGGTGGAGCGGCAGGGTGTCGGGGGCCGCGTAGGGGGGACAGGAAGCGGCGTTAGGGTGTCTGCAGGGTGACAGGCCGCGCAGCAGGGTGGGGAAGGGGCTGCTGGGGCGGGGCGGGCTGTGGGGACGGGAGTTGTGGGCGCCCTGGAGGGTGACAGGTGGCGGCGAGCTGCGGGCAACCGGCTCTGAGGAGAGTGGCGGGCTGGGGCCGTTGTGGGGAGGTGGTTATGTGGGATGGGTGAGGGACAGGCTGTGGGGGACAGGGTTTGGGGAGGAGTGTAGGATGGCAGGGCAGGGGCAGCGTGTGTGGAAGGGGTGGCTGTGAGGGGCTGCGTAGGGAGGTCAGGGGGACATGTGTGAGGAAGGGGCTGTTGTGGGGCTCTGTAGGACGAGGGGCCTGCTGGGGTGTGGGGAGGCTCTGAGGAGGAGGGGGATGTGGGAGGTGGGAAGTGCAAGGAAAGAGGGCAGCATGCGTGGTACGTGGGACTGGGTGGGCAATGTGCGGAGTCTGGGGTTCATCTGGAGGTAGCACAGTCTGCAGTGAACACTGCTGGGGTCACCCGCCTTTGAGCAGATGGGGGGGGGTGAAGGGTGGCAGGCAGCTGGTGCAGGAAATGCTCAGCAGCCAAAGCAATGCTTGCTCAGGCTCAAGAGCGTGAACTCCCCGGTGGTCCGTCACTGGTTTTTTGGAGTTGTGCTTAGACTTCAGCTCCTGGTGTTTCTAGCCTGTGTCTGCTGCATGCGTCCATACTCAGCCTGCCCACTATTGGGGGGTCAGTATTAAAAAAGCTCAGTATAATCTTACTTCCCGTTGTCAGACCAAGGCATGTACTCTTTTGTTTTTCCCCACTCGAGTGACCACTTTTCTGTCATTGCTGTAGGCTTACTTCTGCTTGTGTTGGGCAACTTTCCCCTTCATCTTTCCCTATGCTTTTATCTGTTCTATATATATATTTTGCACCATTGTATCTACTCAACATAATTCTGCCTGTCTGTTGGATGCATGGCTGGTCTGTGCACACAGGCCCACTTTCCGTGCCTGGTATCACCCTGCTAGCTGATGGAGAGGCAAACGGCTCCATGACTTGCTGTGATGTGTCACTGCTGTGCCCTTCCTGTCCTGTGCTGAGCCCATGTTTGGAGCGCCTGTGGCTCTGTGGTTGGCACAGGCTGGGTGAGCTCTGGCTGTAGAGGGAAACAGTCCTGCTCTTCCTCTGGTCTCTGGCTGTGTGTTCACGCCTCCTCTTTGTGTCAGCTTTAGCAATTGCATGGTTCTGGGATGTGGAGGAAGCTGGAGAAGAAGGTTTGAATGGCTTACCCCTGGCAGAAGTTGGAGTTCCTGTTCTTCCCTCCTTTGCTTCTGTCTCTGCTGCCAGCTTGTTGCTGGCTGCTTCTGCCGTGGGTTTTTCTGGTGACCATGACTTGTATTGTTGGATCCTTCAATGAGCTAGCTGCCCTGGCAGAACAGACTGGATGATTTTCTGCTAGGTTAGTGAGTTGAGTCAGCGTTGCAAGGGGTGTGAAACCTACTAAAGCTTCTGGGGAGGAGGAAGAGGAAACTTCACTGCCAGAAGCAAGGCTAGAGGAAGGCAGAGGGGAGTGAGACCTCCCCTGAGGCAGCAGGGAGCTTTTACATTGGCTTAGCTGTTCCACACAACTTGCTTGCTAGTGTATGTACTTTCTGGCACAACTATGTTTAATGTAGGTCCATCCTATTTGGTGATAATGCAGTCTTAGATTGGCTTAATTTAACCATAGGACTATACCGTTAAATATAATTTTGTTTTGTTTTTTTTAATTACTGATACCTGCTGAAGTATAGAATACACTTGAGAAAGCAAGAAATTGTGACTGAAATTTGTGAGCAGAAGTGTGCTGCTGTCTCTTCAAGTTAGGACATACTAGTTTGTTTGAACTCGCTTTGTATCATTCTCCTTTTGCCCCTCTTGATTCCTTTCCTTCAAGGACAGAAACTGTGGAAAACCCTTTGTCAGGGTCTTCTAGTACATTATGGTCTTTCTGAGAGTCTGATACTACTACCTTTGAAGAAATTGCAGAAAACCTTATGGTGTAATCACCTGATGCCACCAAAACATCTTTCCAACTTTAACTGATAGGAAGTGGTTAAAATCGTGAAGCAAAAATCCTGTAGTATTTCTGAAAAAAGTTCATATCTTTCATTATTAGTCATTAGTATTTGCTGTTATAACTTTGGTCATTCTTAGTGTTCATATGAAATACCTAAACCAAATACTAGAAACCTTCTAAATGAAGTTCACTGCAGTGGTTTTATTAAGGGATGGTAGAGACACTGATGTCGAGCAAGGTCATTATAGAGTCCTAGTGTTCTTGCAGGGAGTAGTGTGGACATGAAGCACCGTCTCGTGCTGTGTTCCTTATCTTCTAGCAAAGCAGAGCTGCAGCTTTCCCCTGACCTTGCTAAGCTGGTGGGTGTAGTCTCCGTCCTTCCCATCAGTATACCTGTTGGAGCAGTTAAATAAACCTGTTGGGAGGCATATAGTGTATGGAAATGTCATAGTTTACTTTCTTACAGTCGTGGAGAGAACTGGGAGGACGTGGGTGAATCAGAGTTCCTGAGTCACCAAATCCCTGCTTTCACAGGGAGCTATTTAAATCTTTTAAAACATGCTACTACATACAGCTTCAGACACATGGCTTTCTTGGTTATCTGGTTCTCATGAAGTTCATGTTGATCTTTTTGGCTTTGAGATGTACTTGGGAATGTCATAGTTACCCGAATCAAAGAAATAAAGGTTTGTTTGCTTGCTTAAAATGCATATGAAGGGAGCATGGGTTGTCGCTGTTGAGTTGCTGATATGTGATTAGATGATAATGGCTATAAAGATTCATGTTTAGAAGTATGGTGGGTTATTTCATAGTAAGGCATGCTTTTCCCCCCGCCCCCAGTAGATAAAGAAATCTTTGAATTATAAAACCTGAAGCAGTGATGGCCTATTACATCACCAGGTTTGTAAACTTATGACATACCAGCTCAGTTTGGGGTTGGAAACTTGAGGTTTAGAAACTGATTTTGAAAAGGGTAATGGAAAAGGCTATGAATTCAGGCACACTTTTGCAAATTTGCAGTCGTGTTTTTTTAAACCCACTTTGAAAATAATCTTGCTGAAATCACATGCTTTTCCTTCATGACTCCCTCTCTTAAAGTATGGACGGACCAAAGATCTAGCAAGGAAATGCGTTTGCAGTTCTCCTACAGTGTGTCGATGACTTCCTATCAAATGAAGAAGTTGCTTGGGGAGGGGCCTTGGAGCAGTCCTTGAGTACGAAGAACTGAGCTGTGCTGGCAAGTTCTATGTATATAATCAGGAATTCCTGGAGTGGTTTTTGATATGCAAATAGTATTGTGAAATAATACTTTCTCCTTATCTTTAAACAATGAGAATTTCAGTTTGAGTTTAATGGAACAGGCTTTTACATTGATGTTTCATTCTCATTTTTTCTTTTTGTGACTAAAGAACGTTTTTTCTTAATGAGTGAGGTATGCACTGTAGCAGCCACATGAATCACTCTGAACCTAAATTTTTAGAAAGGAGAAGCAAGTTTAAGTGATGTGGAAATACATCTGCTGTAAGTAACAGTTAACAATCTTGATAAACAACAAATAGAAAAAGCAAAACTCTATTGCTTGCAGTGTGTGCAATTGTAAGAACTCTCTAGAAAAACCTTCAGCCTGTTCCAGTCTTTAAAAATGCATCAGTAAAAAGCTGTGTATTTTTGAGATCATTTCTTTGTCCTTACCTGTCATTGTTGCTGAAGTTTAAAATTTTTTTGTATTTAATTTTGTATTCACTCCTGAGACCCCAGCTGCAGAACAGATGATGGATAAACGAGGTAGATGAAAGAGTATAAATGAAACTGTTGCCAATTACCGTTCTTAGTACGGGTATATCATGGGTAGTTTCTGGGTAGAACTGATGGTTATAGCGTATTGCCTTCAAAGGGGCTTGTCTGAGGAGTCTTCCATTTAGATTGAACTAAAGCATTGCTTTGTGTAGGCAGGCCTGCAGTGTAAGTAAGACCGGCTTGTCACTGAAGTTCCCTGGTATGTGTATTGGCTTTCTTCTTCTGTGGCTTTGATTCCAGTCTATCTAAATGGGGCCAGCTGAGATGTACCTCATGCTTATGTAGGGGATGCAGGCCGAATAGGTCCCTCATGACACTTTATGGCTTTCTAGATTTATGAATTTTTTTCTCTCTTCTTTAGTACTGTGTAACCAAAGTTTGGTCACTAAGCATCTGTTTCCCATGTAACAGGAAGTGTTTTGTCACTTTAAAATATGAGTAATATAAGTGACTTATTTAACCTATTTGGAAAAAGTCTTGTTCAGTAGTCAGAGAAATTATCGTATATGCCTAACCCATATACTTTGGTCTGCTTATTACTTCCTGAAGAAAATGTAGAAATCAGAACATCAGTAAACTTGTCCGTTCTGTGTTGACTTCCAGTGGGTATGGTGCTGCAGTGCCGCCTGCTTCCTAACCTGCTGCGTTACAGTACTACAAGTAGCAAGTAAACCCCTCTTACTCAGCATGGGTTTATAGTGCGGGTAATCTCTGTGTGGCTATGGTACCGTTGAAATCACTGAGGGTGCTTATGTGGGTAAACTCAGCCACATTTAAGGTGTTAAGAGGTATGTGACCAAGAACTCTGTCTGCATACAAAATCTGTTTGTTTTGCTCAGATTTACCTAGCTGTTTTAGGAGGAATTTCCAAAGAAATGTTTGGTCTGGGCTTTCTGCCCTTGGTGTTTGGGACTGAAAAGTAAGTTTGTAACTTACTTGGCAAGGCAGGGTGGAAAGTATTGCAGAAGAAAAAAAAAAAGAAAGATACAGTATGTCAAAAGCAAAAGCTGCCAAACATTTGCTTGTAAGTTTGCGTTTACCATTTTTCATACTTATGTGGTTGTTATGTTTATAATTTCCAGTATGTGATTGTAGAACAGCACTTTTCGTAGCTGAAGTGTAGTGACGTGGAGGACAATCTTAGCGGGATGCTGGTGAGTTACATGTGTACGTCATCTCTGTCCATACTGCTAGGAGTCTGATGGACTTAGTTAAACAGAGTGCTTCTAGATTTCTGATTCTTTGCTTTTGTGGAGATTGCAGTGAATGTGCTGTTCTACTCAGACTCTAGTCAATGATTTATTTATTTTTAAATCTGTGACTGCATCTTTCAAATGTACACTAAGAAAATAGTTGACCTAAATAAAGGGGGATGTATTGGAAGATAGGACCCCATGTTAGAGGATTTTCTTCTAACTAATCATTCTAGAGTAAAGAAGTTTAATCAAAGATCCCTCTCAAATAAATTTCATCAAAATCTCTCACACTGAAATCTTTTAAAGCCTTTTCAAATTTAATAGTAAGTTGTTACAGTCCTTCCTAATGGACATTAGAGAAATGTGTTCTGGAATCAGGTTGTCTTGATTTGGTTAGTGCACCTAAATTGTTTTAATTTAAAAAAAAAAAGTTGGCTGTCATAATTATGAATTACAAAGGTTAGGGTTTTTAACGGTGATTCTGATTCTGTTTCTTTGTTGTTTGATTATGATTTATGTTAAGTAACAACAAACTGAAAAATTTTAACTATATCTCAAATGGCTAATAGGAATTTAAAATGTTAATTTCCTTGGTTTTGGTCTTTTTAAGTTTTTATCTGGGAATGTTTAAAAAAACCCCACTCATTGAGAAGGGAGCTTACAGTGGAAGTAGTAACAAAATCTGCTAGCTATCATAATTTTGCTGTAGTACAGCAGCAGGATCAATTGCTGAAGAACTGATATTAATTAAGCCTGTGCAACTGATCTTTAATGAGTACTTGCAGAATTAGAAAGACAGCTTATTTATGTGTGTGTGCGCGCAATGTAACTGTAATTATACAAGCTTTTACAGTCATTCAAGTTTTAAATATAGATTTGAAGAGGTTTGGTTCTTTAGCCTGGAGTGTCTCATTTGTGTTGGCTAAGCACATCTCATGTAATTACATTAATATCAATGTTAAAATCTCTGGAAAGCAGGGTTAGTAAATAGAATATTCATTAGGAAGGTGGCAACTATAAAATAGAGATCTGTATCTTGGGCTAGGTGGGCTTTGGTTAGCTCTTTTTTTTTTTTTTTTTCCTGTATGCATCTGTGAAATCATTGGCGGCCGAATAGCAAATGTGCTGATTTAGCTATGTTAGCAGTGTCCTGTGATCTTTTTTTCAGGCTTAGCTTCTTGACAACGTTGTACTCAGAACTGTATTATTTAGAGTCAGCATTTTTCCTGTTCTTACTTCATGCAGTGAACAATATGACTTAAGTTATTGGTAAATTTTTGCTATAGTCAATCATTCTAAAAAGTCCCCAAAGCAAACTCCATCCTGATAACTTGCTTTGGGAGAAAAAGGAAAGGAAAATACCTAATTTTCATTGACTACAGAAACATTCCTACTGAAATTATGGTTTACAGAGCCAAGAACCCTTTGCCTGGGTCTTGATGCATGCCTTTCTGGCTAAAGCAATTAGTTTAGTATCTCAAGGACATGCAAATGCAGAAGTGTCATGAGGGAGTGCAAAAAAAAAAAACCCACTAAAAACCCCCATGCGGTTACTTAATGTTATGTCTTACAGCGCCTTACATTTACGTGGGCAGGAAATAGAAGAATAAATTCTGACAAATTTAGTTACTTTTTTTTGCCTCTCACTCATACATGCAGAATTCAGTTTAAAAACATGTATAGAAGTTTAAACTGTGTAAATGCATTTGTGACCTTTTTGAGCAGATACTGTGCTGTTTCTTCGGCATTTAGGTATCCCTGTGAGTTTAGGTAATAATTTAGGTGGTTTGTTTTTTGATAGTGGCAGATTTGTAACAAAAATAACAGCTAAAGTAGCTGTCTGCCATGGAAGACCATTATGAGGAAATGCAGATTAGCATGTGGACTGTAACATTATTTTAATATATGCAGGAGATTTCCATACTTCTCTGTGTGACAATATAAATCCTGGTTTTGTGGCCATTCTTTCATATGACTAAAAGATCAGATCAAGAACATTAGAAATACTAGATATTATCATTATGATCATAAACTAAACGATTTTAAGCAGTCCAGTAAAGTAGACTAAAACATTGTGTTGCCTTCCTTATGATCTCTTCAAGAGGAGTCCTTGCATATGTGGCAGAATAATTACTTTACGGTTAACCTTTACTTTGTGAATATTAAAAGTAGCCAGGCCTCAGACCTAGGGTAAATCACTTGTTTTGTTTTGATGCACTGTAAATAACTTATGCCTGTGTAGAGGAGAAATCTAATTTATGGGATGATGTCCTGTATACATTTTCAAACTGATAAGACACAGGGATAGACTAAGAAAATAATTTGCTGCAAAATAGTCCCTTCAAGTGTTTTATGAATGAGAGGAGGTTTTGAACGGAGAAAATGCATGTCAGATGGTTGGCAAACTTGCTCGCGTGGCATGAATCTTTCTGTGAATCAGGCTTTCTGTTTGATGTTCTAAGTTTTCTGTTTGAAATACTAAGACTCTACAATATGCAGGCACGATGTTCTTGAATAATTTTTAGAGTTCATATGTCAATAGTAATGCGGATTTAAATAGTTGTATTGTGGTTTTGCATGAGAGAGAGTCTAACAGTTGTCAGTGCACACGCACAAACTACCTTTTTTCTTTTCATGAATTTATGATATGCGTTCAGTAACAGTCATTAAAGGAAGACCTCTGCTGACAATTTTGTATGAATAAACATAAAGCAGAGCTAGTGATCAGTTTGCACGATGTGATTTTGGAGTTTCTAAACTTCCAAAATGTATTTTTGTATTTTAAGCTGGATATAATACAAAGAGAAATTGGAGAAGCCATATGTGGTGAAATGTATTCCGTCTGACAAAATTTAAAAAAACAAGTTCCAGATTTCCATCTTTCTGGGTGCCAGATGTTAATTTAAGTAGGAACACATGGATATCAAACACACTCAACATTTCTGTGCATTTTAAATATCCTAGTCTTCAATTATTAGTGATTTTGTAATTATTTTTAAAAAGATGTGTAACTTATGTAATGCTATAGATCATGTAACAGATTTTTGTGTACTGATGTTTCAAATGACGTTTTGTGGATTGAAGGATGAATCGAATTCACTCCTTTGGTACAAAGGAAAGGCTCTTGTATTCAGAGTCTGACTTCTGGCTGTGAATGTTATCCCTTCTGCATGACAAAACAGAGGTGTGGAATTTGAGCTGGGAGATGGGGTTTGGTTTTCTGCTTCATGGTCTCTACCAAGGGAGGCATTGAGCCTCTTCTGTCCCCTTCCTCACTGCCACAGCGATCCGAGGTGGGCTCAGGGCTCCCTCAACTACTTTGCACAGCGGTGGTGGCTGGTGCGAGTCGGTGCTGGGAGACCCGCCCCGCTCTCTGATGCCTTCCTAGACTCCAGCTCTCCAGTGATTTCCTCGCTACTATGGCTGCTTGTCAGTGGGCAGTAATGGGAGACCGAATGTTGCTTATTGTTAACATAGAAAGGTGCAGCTTGTGTGTGGTTTTTTTTTGTTTGAGTACTTCATGAAAGTAGTCAGACTCTGCATTTGATTGGATTCTTCTGATGGACTTTAATGTAAAGAACGTGGTGTTATTACAATGTCACTGGTTTTATGTAACATGCTGTTGCTAATATACTTTAGGCTTAAGACAATCTATGTAAGAGCTGGGTGGGTGAAGAAGAAAAATAATGTAGGTGGAGCAGTGTTGGGCCTTGTGATCTTAACTGAGACTAGCAAAAGGCATTAAAAAGGCTCACTGCTTAACTGGAAATGTAGGTTATATCTTGTCTTTCCTAGACTTGTAGCATTCATGTAGGTTGGTTGGAGTTCCTGTCTGTATAAAGAGTTCAGTAGTTAATGAAGTAGGCCCCTTCTTTCTTAACTTCCTTAAACAGGAAAAGTAGAGTTCATCTTATCTACTGTGTAGCCATCTCTCTTCTTAAGGCAGATCTTGGGGTTAGGCTCTTTCAAATCTTAGTGAAGATTAATAGTTGTATCCCAAGTGCCTCTTGATTTGTTTTAGCCACATGTGTCAGAATAAGGTGAACTGCACCCTGGAAATATTTAGATGACTAACTTGTGTATCTATGCGTAGATATCAGCATTTGATCAGATAAGGCACACTACAAGAATAGAACAAATGTATTGGCTTTGCTGGTCAGGGTTGTTACTGAGGATAAAAACTGTTTAAGATGACTGAGGAATCTCTGATGTTTCATTGAGAATGCAACTTCTGGCTGAACTTGTGTTGCTAAATTGCACTCTGTTTAAAAAGTGTATGCACAAGTGTACACCCTCTCTGCAGGATTATTCTCCAGAAGTATCTCCAGTTTGTGAAGAATGATTTTTAAAAGTACTCATTTAACTTCCTGGAGTGCTTTCTTTTGTCAAGTGTCTGATTTTGAAGAATATATCTGCCTGTTTATTCTATCCTAGTTGATTTATCCCAAAATGAATGATGAAAAATGCCAGATGAAGTGTTAAATGTGCCTACTATTGCAAAATATCCACTATATTGTAAGTATCGATCTTGTAAGATTTTGTTTCCAGTTGATTTGAGATGAAAAACCTTTAGTATGTAATTAATAAAGGATACGTAAGCTTCTGTTTGGTTGAGAAAGAACTTACCCGCAATAAGCGTCGATAGATGAATGAAAGCTGAGGGTCTTTAAAATCTCCTGATGACTAAAAGTAGTGGGAGAAAAGATACTAAATGTACCCAAAGAATATTTCAACCTTTTGCAGGGCTGTGGGTGTACCATATGCATTTTGTAGTTTTTATGTTATAATATTCCAAATGCTTATTTTTTTAGTAGATCACCGATTATCATTTGAGAGGGATGAAGAGGAAAGGAGACTGGCTTTTCCAAATGTGAAAACACTAAATTTGAGGAAAACACCAATACACTGTATTTCTGTATTCTCCTACTCCTAATGCTTGTGCACTCTCCTCTTGAGATTGGATTCATTTGACTGGCTGCTTCAGTGCAAAGGCGTAAACGGCAAACAAAGACTTTCTTTGCAGTATGAGGGAACAACAGAACTACACAATAAAACTGTTAATTTATATCTAAAATACACTTATGGTAACTGAGTGTGAGATACATGTATGTGTATACACCTAATAGCTAAACAAAAAATTCAAGTTCAGAATTTGTCTATTGCAACGAGGCTGCAACCTCCCCTCTGACTGTCAAATAGAGCATTTTGATTTTGTGAAAGTGTATTACCAAAATATTCAGCTTCTGAAATGCACAAAAAGGGTAAATACTTGCTGAGGACTCAGTCTTCATAGCAAATGTGAAACTTTCCTCTAGTTTCAGTAAAGAAGATCCACTTGATATAACTAGAATTGTAGGGAGCTAATGGTCCTTAGCTCTTCTGAAACATGGTGAGCTCTTGTTATAAAGGCTTTGCCATCTTATGGTGGTTTGGACACAACAGTACTTTTCTAACTGTAGTAGGTATAAGTTAGCAACTAAGGAAATTACAAAAAGAAAGGGACAGATATTGTCTTATTTTTCTGAAATCAAAGCAAACACAAGACTCGTATTAAGATTATATATCTGTAAAGAATGCTCTTTGATTAATTACAGAGTACTCTGATCTCCAGTTGCCTCTACTTTATAGGGTGTTTTCTGTACAAAGTGCAGAAACTGATACTTGCTGTATCAGTTCTGAACATATTGATACTGAGAATCCTATACTGGGGGAATCTAGTGATGTTTACTCTTTCTGTTTTTCAGGCACTGCTACTCTGTCTTTTATATTGGCTGCATTTGAGGTACCTAAGGGGTATCTTTCCAAATCAGGGATTAATTTCTTAATTTTTCCTCAGATTGTTATTACTTATAGCTTTTAAAAGAAAAGTTGACATGACTCCTTAGCATCTGACTAGGAACTCCAGATCTTGAGGCTAATAGTTAGGGCGTAGTGTTTAGATGGAGGGATGTCCTATCTTGTATCCTTTGCAGTTGGTTGCTTGATGGTTATATTTATGGTTCCACTTTCTGACCTTACTACATATTTGAGTTTTCAGATGTTGAAATCCTTCATTCCTTCTGCTGCTTCTGTGTTCAAGCTCCTGGGTAGCTGCTCAGATTTAAAAGATTAAAGCAGCCCTGTGATGTTTGCAAGTTTTCAGCAACAAGAAGTTTCTGCACAGCAGCATCAGTTTCTTGAGCTTGTTTCTGCTGCCTTTTTTTTTGTTGCAACATCTTGATAGTATAGTCCTACTTCCTTATCTGATAGTAGGGCCTCCTAAAAAGCTTTTGACTAATTCTTGAGATGTTGGAATTACTAGTCAAAGTTGTGCAGGACAGGTATTGTGATGTGTTGCATTCTTATCTGAGTTTACGTTTAGCAATATAATCAACTTCTTGTCTGTGAAGCTTTCATGGTCACCATTGTGTTCCCATCTTCTTAACAGCTGTCCCATAGTGAACAAAACATTTAAGTTGAAAGATGTAGAAAATCCTGCTTATTGGAATCTTTGTGGAAGAAAAGGTTGCTAATTTCCTACTTGGGCTTACTAACTATCAGGCTCTCCTGGGGTAAAAAAGCTTAGGGGAAAAATGTTAGGCAAAACTATTGGGAAAAGAACACTGTTGGGCATTTCTGGCAATTTACTGCAAAAGAGTAATGAGAGAAAAAGCTTGAGAATTTAGGGCCAGCAGGTAGCACAGATGTCCTTACAGACTTTCTGTGATACATTAAACGCTGCTGCAAGTTTAGTAGTAATCAGTTTGACTTTCAGCCATGTATATTAAGTGCAATAGAACTTCTTCCTTTTTGAAGACTGATGTGTTTATAATGTTCATTATCTCTTGAGCCATGTATAGTCTCGCGGTAAAGAACAAATCAAGTGAAGTACGCATCTTAAAGGGATTTGTCCTCTTTGTTTGTTATATCAAAGACCATATGAATTACTGAGGATGAACTAAACTTTGTAGGTGAAGACGACCTTAAAAACTGGTACCTACAAGCAGACTTGTGCTTTAATGATTAAGTGAATTCAGTAAATATCCTTGTCTTATTTCATTTGATTATTTTATAAGAGGAGAAGCCTGACTTGGGAAGAATAGAAGAATGGCTCTTCTAATATTGAGGACTTGATTCTTGTTTCTTTTCTCTGGCAAAATTTGAAATGCGAATAGTGCTTGCTATGGACCTGAGAAAACTTGGCTTTTTCATCAACATGGTAATCTTCAGTTCAGGAAATGCATTTCTGTATTTCAATCCACCAAGCTCATAGAAAATGTCTAGGATTTCGGGGTGGGGGTGAAGAGAATGTCACATTTCTGATTCAAAGTCCTACTGTTCACATTGTGAAGCTTTTCCAAGCTATTGATAAAATGTTTTGTGGCAATGACTGAAGAATTAATAATGTAAGGAGTGCTAGCATGACTGAGGAAGTTTATCTCTGCATGTCAGGGAGCATTCATCATCTGTTCCTCAGCATGGAGGGGCTCTGTGCCAGCAGGGAAAAATCTCTGTGGTGCCAAACCAGGACTTCAATGGGCTCTGTGACAGGCTGCAACAGCGTTCTTTCTTCAGAACGTATTAATGGTTATGACACATCTCATAAGTTATAAAACTCTTCTTGTATGTATCCGTGCTGTTATCCAAGGTTATTAGGCCTTATTGTTCAGTGCATGACTTCTTTGTCCCTCAATATGTCATGTTTCTTTTTTAATCTGTGGTTGTCTGATGCCATTATACATATACCAAATGTATTCCTTGTTAGCATGTTGGTTAAGATGCCTCTAGATACATTTTTGTGCCTAACTATAGATGAAGGAAATCAATTGAAGTAAACAATGATTGGAGGGAGCACTTGATATGCTGGAGGGTAGGTGTGCCATTCAGGAGGACTGCAGCAAGGTATAGGAAAGCACTGGTAGAAAGCTCCTGAAGTTTAACCAAGGCAAATGTGAAGACTTCCTCTGAAAAGGAACAACCCCATGCAGCTGTGCTGGCAGACAGGGACCTTTGCGTCCTGATGAACTGCAAATGGACCATCGGTCAGCAGTGTGCTTGTGCAGCAGTGAAAACTGGCAGTATGTTGGGCTGCATTAGCAAGAGCATAGCTGGCAAATTGAGGGAAGAGATGATTACCCTGTATGTAGCTGTCATGAGGCTAAGTCTGAAGTGTTATGACCAATTTGGGGCCCTGCCAGTAAAAGAAAGATGTTACCAAGATGAAGGATGTGCAGCTAAAGGCAACTGGAATGGAGTACGTGGCGTTCAAGGAAAGGATGAGGGCTGCGGCCTTCTTCAGGCTAAGAAGGCTCATGGAGGATCTAATTGCTGTCTTCAGTTACCCAGTAGATTATAGAGTTCAGATACTAGGTGTAAGTGTGGGGTTTTGTTTTTAGGTGCACAGTAGAAAGAGATAATGATTGAAAGATGCAGCAATGCAAATGACATGCACTGAGGGTTAAGCATGGGAGCATGTTGCCCAGAAAGGCTGTGTTACTTCCATCCTCCATTCTCATTCAGAGTGGAGAGGATCAGGAGTATTGGTTATAAAGTAACAACAACTTGTTTTGGATGGAACAGTGTCGTCAAATTATTCCCTTTTTAGTGTTTTTGCCATAGCTGTGTTATGTTCCAGCCTCTTGTAGGTGAAATGTGTGTTGATCCCTGTGTTTTTTAGCAGAGAGGGCGGACGGGGTGCGGAGGCTTGAAACATGTCTCGAGTAGGACTGGCCATTTACTTGTTTGGTATGGTACTGCTATTTTGTCTTTTCTGTGACATTCACAACAGATTTCTATTTGGAGGACTTTGCTGTCGATATTGTATTTCTCTGTACAGTGGCATTAGTCATGGTGGTGTGTGTGTTCCCCCGGCCTGAGTTTACCCTCAGCAGTTAGTCTGTGGCTGTTTCTAAACTAATCTGTAAGTAGTTGCTTGGCATCTGAAGTGTGATACCAAGGAGCAACTGCTATGTGTGTGTAGAGAGAGAGTGAGAGCAGACCAATTAGGTGAGCAGGTATAGTATCTTGTGTGGTATACCTGCATTTTATTTTGCCTTTACATTATACTTACAGCCTGTAGTCCATCCTCTGATTAATGTCTACTGACCTTTTTGCTGTCTGTGACCTGATAAGCTCTGGCGTAGAGGAGACATTCCTGTAAATCATCAGGTGCATATTCTTACCTTGCACTTCTGTACCTCATCCTATTTTCAGTTTTTCACATTCAGTAGTACTTTTTTTCAAGTTGTCTTTAAGATGTTTTGAAGTTATCTTCCTTTGAAGTCTCTCATATCATTATAAGAAACTTAGTGACTGATTTACTCCTATTTCCCTCTGTCACTGAGGATGCTGAATGCAGTCACTGTCAGGAGTGGTCCGTAAGCAACTCCATTGCTGATTTTGTTTCAGTCTCATAATTGGGATCAAAAGGATTAGAAGTCGTCACCTTGCTGGCCTTTTCATCTGAATCTGGGCAGCACAGCTTGAAACCCAAGTC
This sequence comes from Gymnogyps californianus, assembly GCF_018139145.2. Lineage (NCBI taxonomy): Eukaryota > Metazoa > Chordata > Aves > Accipitriformes > Cathartidae > Gymnogyps > Gymnogyps californianus. The sequence goes on from NC_059480.1 coordinate 14,995,625, forward strand.
TGGTATCACATAAAGTTGTAGCATGAGTGCCTGGTAATTTTGATATAGTTTGATCTTTACACACATCTAGAACTGTGATACCACTGTGGGATGCACAGACAGCTTGCAGCTAATCTCTACTAGTGTCTGTATTGGGTTTGTATTTCATGAGTTAGAATGATCAATTGCTTTTACTTTAGCCAGTTACGAACCAGCTTTATCCAGCTTTGGCCCTTGCAATTAGTGAGCTGTACATATCTTTGTAACTGCTTTTCAGTTTTCCTAATATGCTTAAACTTTAAAATGAAATGCAATTGAAGAGGACAAAGGGGAGTTAAGCACAGTACCACTTGCTTGTTGGTTCATGTTCAATGTTCTCTGTCCCTCTGAGGCTGGATTGTTCTCCGCTGGCAGTGGAGCACGGTAATGCTTCTTTATTTACTCTCCTGATACGCAGCCGGTCTCATGAAATTATACTGCAGTAAATGAAAGAAAATGTAAATGTATTCATACTTGAATATGTGTACTCAAATACTTTGATTTAGGTATTGGTAATTTGTGGCTAGTCTTGCACATCAAATTTATTCTATTGAACTGTAGTGGATGTTAGTTGAAAGGACACGTCATCTGCAGTGAAGTCAAAGTTGTGCATTAAGGGGCTATTCTGCATAGAATATGTGCAAGTAGGACAGCTGTGTCTTTCCAAGATTTAAAGACAAGACTTTAGCAGTAATATTATTGAATTTGTGATGGTGAGAATCTGTTATGCCCATTTTATGAGTCCAAATACATTAATGTCTTCAGAAGTCCCAGTCTGAATAGCAGTTGATTTTGTGTACTTGTTCCTGTTCTTCTGAATATATATTCAAGGTGAATCTAAGATTTAGGCTTTAAACTTTCCTCAATTAAAATTAAAAAAAGCCCCAAACTATGGGAAAATACATATTAATGGGCTTTTATTCTTTTGAATATTTTTTTTATAGTGGGATGTGTTAATTCTAGAACTAACAATAATTAATTGTTAATTATCCATAGCACCTTTGACTTCTCCAATTTGTTGTTTGTCAGCATCTAATTTATGATGACTACTGATTCCAGCCTCCTCACTTTCAGGAACGCAGCCTGAAAATGCAAGCTAGAACATGATGAATGTGTGAAGGACTAGAGGCAGGATGTGGCTTCGATGGCAGTTAGATATAATTTGAAGAATGGCTGACTTTAAAAGCATTGACCATTGCCACCTTTGACACTGTAAGAGTAAACAGGCCAAGCAGACACTTGTCTGTGGCCACAGTGTGCTTGGCATTACGGTCAGCCGTGTGTAGTGGTTTAGTCCAGACTAAGTTATTTCCTTAGCACGTGTCTGCAGCTCGTGGGCTAAGAGTGACTGATGCTCTTTCTAGAGGAGATTTTAGCTGTCATCTTTTTGTTTGGTTCCTGGGATTCTTGGAGTCCCATAGTACCTTAACCTGGAAGCAAGTCTTTCACTGGGCACTTAAGGGCAATGCTGTGATGGACACCAGAGAGTTCAGCTCTCTGTCATCGTATGCTGGGCTAGGTAACTGGTGACGTTATCCTCATTTAAAAAGGCTGCTAAGTCAGGTCTTGAGTTTTCTTCCATCATCTCCTATATTCCTCCTGCATTGCAGGTGTGGCTGTGCAGGAAGCTGTATCTAGCAAACTGAACTGTGTTTTAGGAGGGCGGGTGGAGGACAGGAGGAACAGCAGAGGAGGGAAACGCATTCCTGAGAGTCCTCGTTATGGAGCATGAAGAGTATGGGAGACTGCTCATTTATAAAAGTAGTCCTCCACCCTTAAGCAGCTGTTCTGGTTTTGCGCGTTGCCATGCAGTGTTTGAACATCTCGGGAAGCCGCAGTTGTTTGACTTTGATTCATATACTGAGGCAAATTTGATCCTTATTGCTAATGCCAGAGCCTTCTGGCTAAGATTACCCTGACGCAAATCCTGCTCCCAGCTCCCGCTTCACTAAGGAGCAACATTTTTGGTACATGTCAGGTCTGGCACTCGGTCCTCAGCTGTTTTGTGACCGTTTCCTGTGTTTATAGCTGGAGATTGGGTCTTGGCTGTGGACATGAGATTTACTTGGAATTATGACAATTTTCTGTGAACTTTAAGTAATTCCTGACACAGATGTTTTAGAGAGAGAAATGCACCTTTGTATTCTGTGGCTTAAAAAAGTATTAAATTAAGAAAAACAAGTATAGCATTAACATAGCACAGCTCAGATCAGCTGTTCTTAATGTGTTCCCTAACCCAGTATGAAAACAATTTTTGTGACTAGGTGGTGTTAATATGTTATTAGATAGATATATAGATAGATATATATCTGTATTCTGATAGTCTGAGGGCATTGTCTCCATTGTTCTTATGCTTATAAACCAGTGTTGGTCTAATACTGTGAATATGTTTGTATGAGAATAACTTTTCTACTAGTTTTTATGTGATGGAAACAGTGACAGTAGCCAGTTCTATGCAAAGAAACAAGGAGTTGAAACAGGGTTTGGCTGGAACCAAACAGCTGTTTGATCCATATCCAGCTGCAGGGCTCAGATGTGCCTTCCCTGCATCATGTGGTGGTGGTGGGAAACAGCCCGGAGAACCAGCCTGGTGCTTCAGGGGCCTGTGGTCATTCAAAGATGATCTGCAATGAATCAAGTGGTGGAGGGGCTGTATGTCTCCCTTCTCCCATGATTTCTCTTTCTGCTTTGCTTTATATTTCTTCTTTCTTGACCTGCCCCTCATCTTTTCAGTCTTTTGATGTTCTGTTTTTACTTCTCTTTCAGTTGAGCTTATTCTGTCTTAAAATTTTCCCCTTGGAATAAAGCTTTAATTACTGAGCAGATGTGTTGTCTTCATTCTGCCTGCTCTAACTGCCTTTATCTCTCTTCTTCATCTTGAGTCTTAGACTTTTTAGCTCATTAAGTCCTGTGGAGCTAGAACTCTTTGCTAAAGACGCTAAAAAAAAAGAAAGGCATTCTTATCAGATCTTGCTGTAGTTCTGTAAACAAGCTACTTAATCATGCTTTTATGTTAATGCCAAAGAAACAAATAAAAATTGGTTGCACTGTGATTATAAACAAATGAATACAAAATTGCAGTCTAAATATTGAGATACTTTTCCTTCGTTTTTTGGTTTTTTTTTTCCTCTGTAACGCTCTCTGAAACAAGATTTAACTCTAGAGACTTAAATGAAAGTTAATCAGTTATGGAAGAAAATAAAGTAAAAGAGAAATTGATGTTGCCTGAAATCCTTCTTGGTCTGAAGCTAGAGAAGAGGCAGAAGCCAAAATGTAACTGCACAGGAATGTGCTTAGATATAAAACCTAGGATGTAACTGTGGGAATGCCTTTAGTTACAAAAACTGGAATGCAACTATGTGTTAGTGAAATCTGCAAAAAGCTGGGAATGTCATGCTCAATGTTTGAGAACTGCAGGCAATTGGCAGTGTTTTTCAGAACTATTCTTGTAAAAACTGCTTTTTCTGAGTCTGGGGCCTGATCCAGTCTTTTTTTTTATTTTTTGTTCTTGGCTTGCACTCATGTGAACTAGAATGGAATTAGCAAGAGACAGTAAAGATGTGGTTCCATGTACTCTCTCCTCAGTGGTAAAGCTGGCTTAAGAAATTCCTGCTCCAAATCGTACTTCCCTGCCTGTCTCACTTTTTCCAGGACGAGTTTTTTTGTAGGAGTGAAATGTATCTGATCCAATTTTCCAAAAAGCATTACGGAAAACTTCCTATTACTTTTTTTTCCCCAAGGCGGACTTCTACTGGTGAACAGTGTAGCTCCGTGAACAGTTATGCTGGAACGACTGAAAGAATGAGGCACCCTGTGATGGGAGCAAGGGATGGGAATACAGCTGTTCCTACCAACCTCTGTGTAATTTGAAATCCCAGCCTTGTTGAATAGATTTCTGTAGTGTAGTATTCATTGCCAGAAGTTAGCACATTGAAGCTCTCAAGGCAATAGCCTGATGAAACAGCAATGTTCATGAACTCTCTGAACAAGGTGTCATCCTTTCTCAGTCATTTCCTATTTTTTCAGGTAGTCATAAGGAAGGAGGTGTCAAAGGAAACATCAGCTCTCGAGCAAAAAAAGTTATGCTTTAGAAATGCTTCATAAAAGCAACTTTTACTGGCAAGTAAGGTTTGACTGGTCTGAAAGTTGCAACCAGTCTAGACTAGAGGCAAATGATATAAACAAGTGTGCCATCTGAACTTACTGCTAAGTCAGTTGACTCGTGGCAAACGCTATATTTTTCATACTCTCATTGCAAGGTCATTCATTAAACAGCTGTAGGTTTGCAGGTTTGAGCCAGGAGACTCATCAAAAGAATTACTTAAGAAATTTCACTCAGACTTTTAGTTTCTTTCCTTTGTTATTACTTTCAAACATATAGACCATGGGCTATACAAGAATAGAGAAAACCTATTTCAATGTGACAAACATTAGGATTAATAAAATTTCATCTCAAATCTTTATTACTAAGCTATATGTTTTATCAGTGATGTAGTTTTTCTTCTTTTTACTGTCAAATTTTCTGCAATTCTTGCGGTTCTCTAAAATCTATGCTGTTTTATAGTTGAAATTTAAGTGAAACTGTGATGGCAATAAATGGGTTAAATTAATGTTTCCCTGCCCCTTCCCCCCAGTCCCAGAGTATTTTTGTGTGAAGTTTTACAGGAAAACATTTTTTAACCATGCAGGGCAGCTTTAGAAGAAGTAGAAGGAGATGTGACAGAACTGGAACTGAAACTTGACAAGGTAAGCTTTTTAATTCAATAATGTCTGTTCTAAAATATAAAAAGATGTGTTTAGGTTTTGTTTTAAAGTTCACAGCTGGGAAGTGGCAGACCAACTGTTCTGCTCTTGCAGAGGGGAATGGGTCTGGGTCGAGTGCACAGCTGGGCCTCAGAGACCGAAGCTTGAGTAACAGCAGCAAGAGCCAGTGTGAACTCGCTTTCTCCCCCAGCTGAGAGTTTGGATTGTGCAATACCCTCCTGCCTGTATGGCCCCCTCGCACTCATGTGACTCAGCCCCACAGTGGGAGCTGCATGCAAACTAATTCAGCTTTTATGTGAGTTAAAAGCCAGGGGTTGGCCATCCCTGCATTGAGAGCTTATGTTTTATGACAACTGCATACTGTGAGGACATCTGGATACTCTCTGTTTTAGAGATTTAAAGTCAATACTTTCTGTCTTTGGTAGTCTGCGGCACAGTCACGGTGGGATAGGTATATATATACTTCACTTTCGTCTGGAGGACTTAACTACCGTAAAATTCATCCTGCTTTTTGTCATGCTTTGTGCATGTATATAAAAGATTGTATGTAGCATCTTTTCAGTGCCTTCCAATCCATTTATTGGTTTCCTAAGCAGTAGTATTTGGATGCTTTTGTTCTTTCTTTGCTAGTATTTTGAGGGTGGCTTATTTTTGTTTTACATCTGTAGAAAGTCTCCTTTCCTTAGCATTTTATGCTAAATGTTTCAAATTATTTTTTGCCTGTGTTTTGATGTGGTAGGCAGATGTCATTTTTTCACCTCCTCAGCTACTTTTTGAACATGAACTTTTGTTCCTGCAGCTGCGAGTTGGCTGCAGAAAGATAAAGACAAGTAAAGTCAGTGTCAAGTGTAGCGTTAAGTCCGAAGACTTTTTGTTGCTTCTTGTAATAATATTTCTAGCTTTTGTAGTTAATAATGTAACCGTTTGCTCTCTCAAAATAAATTTAAGATACTTAATTTTGATTTGATGTGAATTTTGGTGAAACTGATGGGTATAAGACACATTGTTACTGTAGGGGTGATGAATCTGTTTTGGTAGATTAAACCATGTAAGTATTTAAAGGATCTGAAAAATCTGTCTTGGAAGTTTGTGTTTTCCACCAGTCTGAAAGGGTCTTTTTTGGGGAAAAGAATTCTCAAATTCCTTAAGGGGCATTATTCAGGGCTTTGCCCCCAGCCTCTTGCAGGAGGCCACTGCCAGATATACCATTCTATCATGTAAAAGCTATAATTGTAGTATTACTCTTTGCCCTGAGACAGTATCCTAGTACTCTTTAAAACAAAAGCACTCAAACCCATTTGCTCCCCTGACAAGAAAGCAAGTACACAAGGTAAGTATTTAAGTAGTTTAATTGTAGTGTGAAGTATAAGTGATCTAGTATAGCTTAAGTTGAAAGCCAAGCTTCTTGTGTGAGCTGAAGTAACTATGGCCTGAGGGTAGTGATTTGTCTAGACTTGGTCGGTAACTTTTTCTGCTCAGTTATTCATACTGAACTTAGTTTTATTGTCCAACAATTGTGACTTTGGGCTACATTATCCGCGTGGTTTTTTTTCCCCCCTCTGGAAGAAAGGATGCTGGGTTCAGGATTGTGAACCACAAGCAAAAGTGAAGGGAAAAAAGGATCATGTTGGTAGTTATTTTTCTGTCCATTGTTCAAGCAACTTGGCCATTCATCAGAATGTGGGAGATGATGCTCAGATTTCCTCTTTTCCTAAGAGGATCTGAGTCAACATAAAATTTACTGGGTAAATAAGGCAGGAAGGTCACTTGGGTGGTTTCTTTGCCCCAACATAGAATCAAATACTTCTCTATGTCGTTCTTCATGAAAATTTGTCTAACATCCTTGAAAAATCCTTCAGAGATGAAGGTTCAATCTCATTTTTTTCTCAGTTTGGTTTAGAGTGGGGAAACTCAATTATAATATGCCTTCTCTCAAGAGAGCATCTTAGTGATCGCACTAATTATTCTTTCTTTCATTAATGGCCCAGTGCATAATGGTTCAAAAAGTGGGAAAACATCCATCACACGATACTGATGGCCTTCATATCAGACTCTGCAGTACCATGATAGCTAAGGTGCTGACCTAAGCAGTGAGTGGTAGGGATGGAAACCCATCAGAGAAAGACTGGTCTGTTGTATGAGTGAAAACATGATTGGTTTCGCCTTCTGAGATGTAACCATCTCACTTTAGTTGTGCTTTGTGCACAAATCCTTTTGCTTTCCTGTGCCTGTATTCTGAGTGTCTCAAGATGAAACAACTGGCGTGAGTTTCTTTTAGGGTTTTTTGGCTTGGAAACCACAAAACACTTACCTGCTTGGGTTCTAACCAGTTATGTTTTAGTTGCTGCGCTTTTTGCCGTCATACAGCCCTCTCTTGAAATACGTGCAAAATCTCAATTAACAATAAAACAAATAAAAAATAATAAAAAAAAATTATAGAGAGTAGTAACCTTCTTGATGGCATATCAGTTGACCTAGAGTAGTATTTTTATAGCTATCACTATACAATAGAAAGCTTTTCATAGAATGTGGGACTCTGTAAATTTAGAACTTAACTTTTGAAATCTTTGTTGCTTGGACTTAACTAAGCTCAGTGTGTTTCATGTTTATATGGTGGTGTAAAAAACGAAACAAAAAACTTCCACTTTGTCATTTTTTCCTCTTTTTAGCTGGTGAAGCTTTGTATTGCAATGATTGATACTGGGAAAGCATTCTGTACAGCCAACAAGCAGTTCATGAATGGAATTAGAGACCTTGCACAATATTCCTGTAAAGATGCATTGGTTGAGGTAAGTTCCTTAAGAGGTGAAAATGGAAGGAGGAAAGCATAACTTTAAAAAGGGTAAAATGTAACAGTTGGCAAGAGAAGTAGTTGAAGTTTATACTATTATTTGCCTTTTTGCTCCTTTTCCTTTGAGATGTCTTAAGAATGAGTTTTTTTGACTGTGGTGCACTGCAAGTGTCTGTGCTGTTTAGTTTCAGCTTTAACCTGCAATGGCAAAAGTTTTCCAAATTCCAGAACATATGCATTAGGTTAGGATTAGTCATCTTGGGAGGAGTGGAGAAAGTCAGGTTGAAGCTGTAAACAGCTGCCCTGTTTCCTTTGCTAAATAAAGGGGCTCTAGTCATGAGATCCTAAGAGCCAATTCTCTGCAACTAAATTCCCCGAGCTGATCTCTTGGGTCCTGGAACTGACGCTCTCTAATACATAGAAACTTAAGTTTTTAAATGTACAGAGCCTACTTTGATGGTGTAACCTCAGACTGATGTCTTGTTAGGCTAATTTGGAACACTTATATTTCCTTTCTGTTACTTTGAAATGAGGTATGAAATTGTGTAATATGCAGGTATAATTATGTGCACATCTCTGTGTATATCATCTATATTTAATGTGTGTTATGTAATAGAACATCAATTGCATGTATGCATCTTCACACACTAGTTGAAATAGATAATGCCTGTGAACTTCAGTATAGTCTGTGTGCAACTGAAACTGTTGTTTGGAAATTTACTTGCTAGAAATGTAGTGCGATGGCAAACTAGTAAAACTTACATTATTTGATTCCAAGTAGGTTTTTGTTACACTTATTGTGTAAGCAATAAGCAGTTATCCAAATATATTAGGGATCATTGTTTTCTAACTGTGTTTGAGACATTGATTCTACAGATTGATGTCCATGTTGCTAAGCGTATCAGCTGTGAGGCAGTAGTTTCTACAGTAAATGTGTGTGTACTGATGACTACAACATGTTAACCAGGTTTTTGGAGTTAGAGTATTAAACATTAATAAATACTAAGTAGTGTAATATTAAATATTGTAAATTAATGTGTTAAATTATGTGAACTTCCCATAGTTTAGTCAATTTGAATTTTTCCTGCTTTGCTTCAGTTTGGTCCTTTATATATAGGTAGGTAGCAGAAACATTTTTGTTGCTTGTAGCTTTAATAGATTTACTTGATGTTACCCCCATGTTCTCCTTCTAGCATAATGGTTTTAGTTGAATAATTACGCTAAGGAAAATCAATTCCCAAGTTCTTTGCTGAAACGCTGTAAACCTCTGAAACGTTGCTTTCATGCTGTGTATTTGGTAGGGCTTAACTTAAACCACTTTGTTTTTCTCTTCACAGACCAGCTTAACAAAGTTCTCTGACACCTTACAGGAAATGATCAATTATCACAATGTAAGTATTTCTAGCTGAAACATGACACTGATAGCTTACCTCCAGTTATATTTGATAACAGAATAATGCTAAAGCTTTTCCTGTTGATAGTATTTGCAAAGTCATGGTTTAAGTGGTATTAAATACCTCTCATTTTATACTTGTAAATATTTTATTTTTGTTTATGAAGTATTTATAAATGTCTCCTTTTCTGCAGATTTTTATCTCGCTTTATTTTTGCTTGGAATTTGTAAGCTTTGCTAAAACCCAGTGCTGTAAGACAGAATAAATACTGGGTTGTTTCATCTTTTTTTTTTTTTTTTTTTTTTTTAGTCAAACTGATGGGCAGCAGTGACAAACTATGAGCATATTTCTTTGCTGGGCTGAAATAATGTTTACCTTTTCCATAATTTCTCCTTTTTTTTCCATCCATTATAATGCACAAAATGAAGCACCTCTGATGTATGTGTAGTATTCTTTTTGGAAGTATGACAGATTTAGACAAGTGTAGAGAAAGGAGAAAATGCTAGGATTTAAGACTAATAGTGATTTTTAGCGTGTCAGACCTTATCAGAAAGCTCAGTTTTGCCTGGATTGAAAACTGATTTTTTTTTTTTCTCCTCTAAAGAGTTTAGTCTTGTATCCTGAAAGCCAAAGGGATGTGTTCGTTCTTCTATTTTCTTCCTCTTCCCTTGGCCTCTACTGCTTTTCTTTCATTTTCCAGCAAATTGCTGGAAAGCAACTGAAGTGTCTCCAAAGTGTTGAAAATATGCAGGGCACTTAAAAAAAATTTTTGTTTTTAATACCACTAGGAGTTTAAAATGTAATGAGATACAAAGAATGCAGTTCAAACAGCTTCAAACAGCTTCAGCTGAAATTAAGTTTGTTAGCATTAACTTAGCTTCCTAAAACTGTCTTATTAGGCATTTTTTTGAAAATGCCTGCTTTTAGAAGGGAAGGGAAACAAAGAGAAGCACATTAATACTGTTGAGTTGAATTTCCTTTCCATTATGAGGTGTACATATCTACACCTAATATAATGAAAACTGTAAAGAGGGGAGTAAGTGGACAGTGACACTGATGGTAGAGAGAAGCTAGTGCAAAGGTTCAAAGCAGCATTAGTGGGAGACAGTGTTACTTTCATGTCAGTGATTTCTGCAGATTAGATCAAGCATATGAATCCAGTTGGCTGTCCCTATTTTACACTCTTCGTCACACTTCTTGCTGCTGGTTACCCTCTTAACCATGTCTTTGCTATATGGTACGCTCTTTTTGACACAACGGACCTAGGTCCTATATTCTTGCTGCTCTTACTGTTCTACATGGTTGTGGCTTGCAGTGCTGTGGTAAAATTTGGCACAGCACAACTCTCCCTTTAGGGCAGTCTGAAGGCAGAAAGCAAAGAACAAGCCATATTAAAAGAAGATTTCTTTGCAGGTTTAAGTAGGACCACTCTGAGTTCTGTCCTGCTTTTTTTCCTTCCACTTCCTTGCTGTGCTCAAGCATAGTGAGTAGAACAGTGGCTTTTACCAAAAGGCTCAAACGTAAGAAGTGAGGCATGTTATGGGGTTCTGATGTAGAGCTTTGTCAGACAAGTTGTGGTCCTGCGTTGCTTTTTGTGAATCTGCTTAGTTCAGCAGGACTTACTAGCTCAGAGCGTCAGCTCTGTTGTTGACCAGGTTGGCAGGAGAGCCATCATGAGTGAGAAGAAGCTAGAGGAAGAAAGAGGAGAGGCAGGCATCCTCCAGAGGAAGGAGGGAAGGGATAGGAGATGGTCCCACTGAGATCTGGCTGTCAGTTTTCTCATATGAGGCTTTGCTACAGATAAGGCTAGGAACCGGACTGATGCAGCATCATCACTGATTCAGCAGTGGGGGAGTAGCTTTGTCAGCTTATGGCGAGTAGCAGCTTGCTTAGACTTGATTTGGAGTGTGTGAAAGGTAATGTGTTGGAAAGGCTGTAAATCTAGTCAGATCACGGTCTGGGCACTTTTTTCTGTTCTTTTAGGGAAAAAATGTGTATGTATTTTTCTGCCTAGCACTTTTTTCCTCTTCATTACTGTAAGCAGAATTTCAAGGCTCATATTTCTGCGGGTCCACTAATCAGTTGAGTGCCCATCTGGTTATACTCTTTCTGTATTGATTTTGATTGGTGCACTCCTCAGGCACTGGCAGACTTAAATGTCAGCAGTGGGAGTAGTCCCAGCGTGACTTCCAGCTTGTCAAGAAGTTCTTTATCTATTCTAGTTGTCTGGTTTTTCTGGTTTCCCAAAGCGGGAATACAAACAGGATCTTCCATGTGTTACTGTTAGATATAGGACAATTCAGGTTGGAAGGGGCCTCAGAAGATGTCTGGTTCAACTGCCTGCCTAAAATCAGGGTCATCTCTGAGGCTGGAGCAGGTTGCTTAGGGTTTTATCCCATTTGGTCTTGAGAACCTCCAAAAATGGAGGCTGGATGGAGGATATAGTACCACTGTTAATAGGTGACATAAACTCAGTCACGTTTTCTTTCCTTCAGTGTTTCTAGAAAAGAGAAACAAGCTGGTAAGAGTTTTGCTGTGAGTACTTGCCATTGCATGGCTTTTCATTCCAAAATTTTGTGAATAGGGAAACTAAGACTGAGAACATTTAAAGACGACATTGTTTGACCTGAAACTTCAAGTTCTTGACTTGGTCTTTCAATAAAATTATTTAACACTTAAAGATCTTTACCTTTTGGAAGAGATTCTGTTCAGTCGAGCCAACTAGTACTTCCTTATATTCTTTCACCTCTTTATTTTTTGTGATTGTGCTTTGTATATTTCCATAATGCAGAATAGGAGGTGTAGAGGAGTTGGAAATTAAGGCATCATTTGTGGTCTGCACAATGATAAGTGGCAAAAGGATTTGTCCCATAGCCATTGACCTGTTCCATTGTGTCCTAAAACTCAGAGGGCAGATGTGAAACTGAAGGAATGTGTGTTTTCATTCCTCAGTTAGAATTTCTGGGGTCATAAGAGAAAGTACAAGTTGTCTAACATTCAAGTATGCTTTGGCCTTGAAAACTTAATAAATTTCTCAAGCTTTACAATTCGAATGAGTAGATCATGTTCTGCACCCCCCTGCCCCCAGCCTCCCCAAATCATAACAAATTTGAGAAGCATGACTTAGAACACTTAATCTTAGAAAAAGCAGCAGCCATTCTTCTTAGCAGTTCAACAGTGGGTGTTTTTTACAAATCTATTATGTGTGAAGGAGATGGTACTAATTACTCATGTATGTTACATGTTCAGCATTAATTTCAGTCTGTGTTTTTTTGCCAGAAGTTAAAGGCATGTTCTTTCTATGGTTTCATTTGTCTTTTAGTTGTTGGTTAAATTGTGAAAGTCTGTAAGAATCAAAAAAATTGTTACTTAACATTCAAAGTTGTTTCTTCAATGCAGTTTGTACAGTAATGTTCTTGACTCTTTAATAATCATAATAAACATGGTCTATGGAAGTGGGCGTGTCTTGCCTTGTCAGGATGAGAGAATAAGATGCCAGGAGCTCTTGTCTCTCCTTATAACCACAGTCTTTAAGAAAAGACCAGCAAAAGGTGTTGGGTTTGTGTTGTTTTCCTTATTTATTTTTTTATTTCAAAACTACTTTGAAGGGGTTTATATTTTGATATTAGAGCACGTTGGTTGAATAATAATTCTCATCTAATTCTGCATAAAAACCATGTGTATGTCTAAAATTAAAAGTTATGAATACCCCTAAGTTATTGACCTACATAATAATGCTTTTCTTTCAGATCCTGTTTGACCAAACCCAAAGATCAATTAAAGCACAGCTTCAGACTTTCGTTAAAGAGTAAGTTAATTTGCACTTGTAATGGGAAAATTATAGGTAAAATAGAATTTTAAAACATCTGATTTGAGTGGGTTGGTGAAACATCTTTCCTGAAAATCGCTAGCCATAAATTGAGAAGTGTGTATTAAAGCTTGTCAAAAATCACCCCAAATCAGTGAGGCTTTAGATCCAGCTGCAGAAATGTTAACTAGTATGAATTACTGTTCTTACTTACATGTTGTCATTGTCTAAACTTAGGGGAAAAAGTGCTTACTAAAGCCGTTCCCCAGTAAGCATGAGATGCATTTATTTAAATTTCAGTTTTGTACTTTCCTCAGAAGAGAAAGACAGAGAAGCTTCTATCATACTTTCTATGATTTTCATTTGATTCAAGCATTTATTGAAGAATATGAAAACAAAGAAACTAGCTACAACAGTCATGAGCATGGTCTGTCTAGTGTATCTTTAAACGCTTTTTTTCATGCTTTGGAATTAATTTGTTATCCATCTTTCCTTTTGCTTTAGAGATATTAGGAAATTTAAAGATGCAAAGAAACAGTTTGAAAAAGTTAGTGAAGAAAAAGAGAATGCTCTAGTAAAAAATGCCCAAGTTCAAAGAAATAAGCAACACGAAGTAGAGGAAGCAACCAATATTTTGACTGCAACACGGAAGTGTTTTCGACACATAGCTCTGGATTATGTTCTTCAGGTAAGTGCAGCAATAAAAGTTACTTCTCAAAACCATCTGTTACATATAGTTAGAGATCTGAACTTTAGCAGTTCTTATTGCAAGCTTCTCAGCAGCTGTGGAGATTCAGTGAGAAAGGAATAACTTTGTCCGCAAGTAATTTCTTTTTTAATGAAATCTGAGCAAAATTAATTTACTTCATGCATTCTTATTCTTAATGCTTCAATATTCAGTGCCATTGCTGTAATGACAGCTTAATTTTCAACTTGAACATTAATTTTGAAAAAACAGTATTTGCCTGATACTTACCTAAATGTATTTTGTGAGTTGGCTATGCTGTAGTTCCTTTTATATTTGAAGTAAAAACTGTAACCTAGCCTAGGAAATACAAATTACCTGAATAATTGTGATATAGGATGTTGGCTACTACTACAATTTCAGCTGTTTGCTTTGGGTTTTATTTAACAAATCGTACTTGTCTAGAAGCCTCGAAGTTTGGCATTGTGCCATAGGGGAAATCATAACATAACTACTCTTTTGCTTTTTAGTGCAGATCTCCTGTAGAGTGTTGAGAGGTGTTCTTTGTCCTACTACTTTGAATCCTGTGAAATAATAAGAAATTTTCTGTCAATACTTACAATTCGCCTGTTTCATAGTTACCCACAACTACAGCAAAACAGGATTATTGCAACTCGGATGGTATGAGGGTCTGGGGGCTTCTAGGTGGTTCTGGGGTCTCCTATGATCAAACACGGAACAACCCTTCAAAATTATGTTGGGTTTATATTAGACATTATCATCTTGATTTGTGACAGTCCAGTCAGTTATTTAAAGCTTAGTTAACTGTTCTTTAAATTGCATGTATTTACCTGTAAATTGAAGTGGAATTGATCTGATCAGCCCAGGCACGTGCACAGGTATGGCGGTCAGTGGTCACCACTGAACTCCTGCCTTTTGAACACTAAGGACAAAGTTCATTTTGATGTTTAAAAAGTCATGTGAATTATGTATCACTTGATTATTTGTGCTAACATCAAATAGTAGCTGGAGGGGAAAGCTGGCAGTCATTGCTATAGACCAGTTCCTTGTGTGTGCATTGAACTGCAGATCGTTTGCCTCCTGGAATTCTTATGTTCAAAGTATGAGCAGTTGCTGTGATAAAGATGCATTTAAAGTAAAAGGGAAACGTTACAGCATCTCTTAATTAATGCGAGCAAAAATGAATTCAGCTTTAGGAATTCTTTCTAGTTGGGTGACTCTTTTCTTCTGGAAAAGTGGCTTCACAACTATGGTCTCTTTGTAGCTCTATTGGCTTTAAACTATTTCAAAACCTTTGCTTTCCTTTTATTTTTTTTTTTTCCTCACAAGTTGAGGGTTTGTTCTATACAAACAAATCTTAATTATTTTTGCTGCAGAAGGCTTTCCAAAATACTCACTATTTAAGTATAGAAGTACAATCTGGTTTTGATTATAGCTTCAGTAAGTTTATTTCTTTTGCTGGAATTTTAAACTGACATAGAGGTGTTAAATTACAAAATCATGCATGTTTCTGCTAAATGGGTCTTTTAAAGTAAAATCTGTAGTGCTGGATGACAGCCTTAAAGATTAGGGGCCAAAGAGGGTAGAGGAACTAGGTGAATGTGAAAAATCAGTTATTTTTTCTGTGTAATGTGAAATTCTTCAAGTTCTAGGGCAACACCATTGGTCAGGGACTTCAGCTAGCTTAAAAGTGCAAATATATACGAAATATTACTTATTGAAGCTATTATGATCTTGCTTGTTTCAGAGGCTGGGCTATATCCCAGTTTTGGGACACTTTGGACAATGTCAGCCCGAGGGGAAAAATAAAACATGCCCCCGTCCTTTCCTCTCCCCTGGCAGGAGACGGCAGTGGTGCAGAGTGCAGCTTCTTTAAGAAGTTGGTGGGCTGGGTTGGCTCATACTGTCAGAAAGGGTATTTGAATCATGTTGAATTAAATCTCTTGAAAATGGGTACCAATTTTCCTTGCTTGAAAGGTGTATTATATTACTGCTAGCTAGCACGTGATGTCTTATATTTTTCCTTCTAATATAAGTTGTGACTATCACTGTGAAATTCTAGCTTCGCAAGCTTTTTCTGATTCCATCACTTTAATATCATGACAAAACTAGCATGCATCTTCTTTTAAAAGTGCTTTGTGAAGTCTGATATTGAGTTATGTTCTTCCAATGTTTTAAGCTTTGATATGATTATTTGGAAGTAATTTGAAGTTTACTTCTGTGGGGCAAATTTGCAAGTAGAATAAAATAAGTTGCTTGTTTTTTTTTTCCAGATCAATGTTCTTCAGTCTAAAAGGAGAGCAGAAATCTTAAAATCGGTAAGATATACTTTATTTTCTGTATAAAAATATTTAAATACATCTGAAATTAAAAATGTGACTGCAAAGCAGTATATTAAAAATTTAGTCCTTTTACCCATCAAAACATTATCCATACATTTGGCACTGTGACAGTCAGTTTGGCCTTTACTATAACTGGGCGTAGATGCTTAACTGTTTTTTGGCAACCCTTTTGGTTCAGATTTGAACACTTTAAGGTTTTCACTGCTGTTTACTCTTTGGTGTGCGTTTCATGGTTAAAATAGAACTGTATCTGCCAAGAATTCTGCTGTTTAGGTCTGCTATATTCATTTATAAACAATAAGTACTTCTTATAATCTATTCTAAGATGGATTCAGCTCTTTCTACAAAAATGTTTTTTTTAATGTAAATAACATATTGTAATAGCAAATATACAATATGCTTTAGTATGGTATCTGCTAAATTAATATACAGCTATATCTGCATGCTAGTTTTCTTCTGATTGTATTCCCTTTTCTGCTTGACATTATCTCTGCAAAAAGTTTACTGAGGTAGAGACTGCCAAATTAAATGGTGCTTTTCTTTCAAAGGTCTAAAGTTGCACTCCATAATTTCCTTAATTCCTTTAAATAGCAAAAACTTTAGTTGGATCACAGCTTTATAGCTGCTTGCCATTCTGCTCTGCATCTTCCCAACTTTTCTTTTTTAAGACTGGACAGTCTTCTCAGCTATGTTCATAAAGGTTATGGGTTTGGATCATTAGTAAGTATCTTCTGTAGCCCCTCTCTAACTTGCATGTCCTAGTTAAACAGGAGATAACAAAAGTTTCAGGTGACATGAATTAGAAGTAATTTTCTGCCCTTAAGTAGATTTGACTTTTGTTAATTGGGTTAACCCTATTAACTAATTCTGAGATTTTTGGCTTGGTTCTTTGCTGCCTTTACCTTGCATGTTTATTTACAACATTGAAAGCTCTATGAGATGTTGATGTAAAATTGCCAGGACACAAGGAAGTAGAAATTAAACCTGGAATTGTATTTTAAGTTTGTTCATGTGGATTAGTTAAGTGATATATTTCTGTGATATCTGATAAATATTTATCCTTTTAAAATACTTTTTTTTCCTTCTAGATGTTATCATTTATGTATGCCCATCTGGCTTTTTTCCATCAAGGCTATGATCTTTTTAGTGAACTTGAGCCCTACATGAAAGATCTTGGTGCACAGGTAACAAATTACTTCAAAAATTCATAACTATATGCTGGAATGGATGAAAACTTGATATATGCATACATATCAGGTACATCATAGATTTATTCAACAAAAAGGGAACTGTAGTGTGATAAAGGCAAAGCATAAAAATACACTGTAAGTGGTTTGAATGAAAATAGTTAGAAACTGAAGGTTGTCTGTTTCCTAAAATTAATACTACCTTTAGGATTTACATAGTTAAACATAGCCATGTGGTGCCGTTTGAGGTACTCTGTGGTATTCAGGACACCGGATTATTTTGTTTTAAAAATTTTTATATATGACCCATGTTATAAATATAGTTAACAATAAAAAGTAGATTAGGTTTTTTCCTTCTACGTTCCTATTTACTGTGTAAATTATGCAGTGTGCCAAAAATAACATTGATGTTAGCAACTTAGACCATAAAACAGGAGTCTAATTTTAATAAGTAGTGCAAAACTGAGTTCATACATTGAATCCTTCTTGCCCAGTTTTGTTGTTTAAGTTTAAGAACACACAATTGCAACTTCTGGGTTTTCAGTGAGGGACTCATGAAAAGGTTAGATGGACCACAGCCAGCTGCACACAGGAGACGCTGAAAATGGTTATGCAAAATAGATTAAGAACATGCAGTATTCAACTGAAGATCTGTCTGTGGTGCAGGAAGAAGACTCAGCAGTGTTTTCAGTGCAAGTTGAATGGGCCTGGAAATAGTTGTACAACACTTTTTTTTTTTTGCCTCTATCTGAGGACTTGCAACAACTGCACTAATGCAAAACCCTCTATTACCACTTCCAACCCGATGCACAAAACAAAGCCAACCCAAATTCTAAGTGTCTATCCAGATACAAAAGCAAATAAATGACAGCAAACATTTATTTGCATTCATCTCAAGTAGATGTGTCATTGAATGTCTAAGAAATGACATTGTTCTGAGCTGGTTATTCCTGCCACAGTGCTGTTGTCATCTGTGCCCCTCAACCTGCTTCTGTGTCTGTGCAGTGAAGCAGATTGGGAACTGTAGAAAATAATTCCAACAATCAAATGTCTAAATGGTTATTTTTCTGCTAGACTAGTCCCCAGTCAGGTTACTGTGTGTCTTAATTACTTGTACCATCACACGTCAGGGAGGTGTGTGCTTGTGCGTGTGCATGCATGTGGCAAGCAAGTGATGGAGCTGAGAAGACAGGCTGCTTGAGCTGGCACTGCTGTCAAGAAGGGAAGTAACTGTACAGCTGCAGCCTTCTGTGTTTGGTGTGATAGTAGCACTTGAAAGGTTCGGGTCTACATGACTCTGTCCTTAGTTGTGCCTTTTATTCTTTAACATCCTTACATTTTGGGTTGTAATTGTTGAACTGTAGTGTTTTGATAGTATAGAATGTGTATCCTGTACCGCTGCAGAAGAGGGCATGGGGAAAGGAGACAAAAACTATGGAGTTGGTAGTGGTTTATGCTACCAGCTAGGCTTTAATGTTTCCATTTCATTGAGATTATTTGAGCAAGGAACACAAGGTTATTTTTGAATGGCTGCTCATCCTTTTGCTTGATCTGGTAAGGAGCATTTTGGTGCTGGTATCACAGCAACTGAAGGAGTTAAATTTAGAAAATACAAAGCTGAGAATGTTTAAAATACTGCAGTTGGAGCAAAGATAGACTGAAGACCCTGAAGTTGTACAACTTGCTGAATTATTCTTTTGTGGCAGACCTTGGCATTTAAGTAATGGATATTTTTCATGATAGAAGCAGACTTGTAAATATCTTATGAAAGTTTAACAGTTAATGGCTTTGCAGTTTGTATTGGTTGAAGCTTCTGCCTTTAACAGGTCAGAGAGAAGGTATGTTGTGACATAAAACAGGAATTTGCTAGATTTTTCTGAAAATACTGTCAGATTCTTTCTGTTGGTAAGTGAATTTTCATTCCCAGGTGAATTTTGTGTATGATACAAATTACAAGGTTTGACAGCACCTGAAGTATTAAAATTGAAGTGATCTTAAATAGTATAGTTCTAATTCTTTTGTTTTGCATTTTCAAAATAACTGGTTTACATGACAGAATAGGATTGAGCAATTTTGCTTTCTGGATATTTTAGGTCTGAACAGGATTATTTGTGAATCAGATCGTTGTAGGGGAATCTTTAGTGGCACACAAGTGTAATATAAGCCTTTGCATGGAAATTATGGTATTTGGCACTTTTCATGTGAAATGTGGTGTTATTTTAAAAAGACAACCTACTTGAATTTTCATTCTGAGATGACTATTCAAAAAGCTAAACATTTTAGTCTGACTTAGTTCTCTACAGAATACCACTTATAGCACTATATGTTTATAAAAATACTTTTACCAGTAAATGCAGTATTTTGAAAAACCTACTTTTTTGAAGACTACTCAATAGTGGTATAATGACTGGGATTTTGATAGTTTAGTTGTGTGATTGGCCACAGCTCTTGATAATTGTATGCTGTTGGTCTTTTTTTGTTTAAGACGGTTGATGTGCTGCTCACCTGAGTGAAAAGAAGAAATTCTGGTCTGAGCTTGGAAACCGGAATGATGCAATGCTGTCTTGATAGTAAAAAAGTAGATAAAATGATATGCTGTTAAGAACTTTGTTTTGGCACTTACACTGTGGTAAACGTATCCTCAAACACTTGTATTTAAGATAAATTAGAGGTAATTGCCCTAATCTGAACGTGGTTACCCTCTGTTTCATCTAGCAGGGTAGGAGGAAGAATTTCTTGGGGGCCATGTGCAGATTCCTGAATCTGAGGTTTTAGCAAGAAACTCGATTCCTATAAAGTCTTGAACAGCCCTTGGACCGGTTCTCATCTTTATCACAAAAGAACGGGTTTCCCGGGGTTCTTGATGCAAAACGGTCTTTGAGCACAATGGCAGCCCAGCCTCTGTTTTAGAGGCTCTTCTATCATTAAGTCGTATAGCTACACAAATATGACATCTGGACACTTCAGTCTTCAACGTGTTCATGTTCACAAATACCTGTAAGGTGAGGAAGTGCTGGTATAGCCATTTGAGCCAGAGAAGAAGCCAGGAGGAGAAGAGTTAAGAAAAGTAACAGAGTATGGAATTGGATCCAGATGTCCCAACTATGTGATGGCTCCTTAATTGTAGGAGGCTGTCTAGCACAAAGGTGTAAGAGCCAGTTATTGTCCCTTTTTTCTGTCATTTACATCGTTTCAAGCAGGGGAAGCATTAACACTGGAGAAAATGACTGGAGTTGGCAGGGGTTCTCACTTGTGGTTATGAGAGTGGGCGGAGGTGATCCTATTTGTGTGTGAATTAGAGGTTCTGTTAGTCATACTGTGCCCTTTACCACGTGACTGACTTCAACTGGAAAACTGGTGTTACACACTGTTCCTGGTCTCCTCGTTCTAGGCCTGGAGTAGAACGAGATCTGTCCCGCAGACGTAAAGCTGCGGGCTGTACCGCTGTGTTCAGTATTGCATCTGCATCGTTATTCAGTAAGATGCTGTGACTGCGGTTAATGGCAGTCTTGTATTACAGGCTGGATAAAGGAGGAGTTCATCAGTTTCCATAGCGTGTCACATAAGTAGCAAGCTAACTGGTCTTTCAGGCAGCATCTGCTTCTCCACTTCACCGTATTTCTTAGTTAAACATCAAAGTCTGTTTAAAAAAAAAACCAAAACAAACCAACCAAAAAAACTGAAAACAACCAAATCAAAACACCAAAAACTTACTCTCACAGGATATCTTAAATTTCCTGCCTTTTTTTCCCCTTCTGGTTTTAAGAGGAAAAAGTGTATATGGTAGTGCTATAGACATGCAGCAAGTTTTTGGTAGTGTGTTTTTTATTATCACAGACTTTGTAAGGATGCTAACTTAAATCCTCTCTGTTGTGACAGTCTCTCTTCTTTGCAAAATCATATTGTTATTTCTGAAACTAGAAACAGTTTGAATGGTTCTACCTAAGATTTTAAGGAATCTTGCTCAAATACTGTTGGTGACCTGATCAAAACTATCAATACAAAAGCCTGGTTGAGACAGTTCACCTGCTTTGTGGAGGGGAAAAGTCACTAGCATTTGCTCCTTCTAGCTTTTGCTGCTAATGCCAGTGCTGCTGCATAGGCCAGTCAGCCAGCAAGAGCAGCTAAAGCATGAGTCATTCTCTTCGGAGACTGAGCACCAATGCGGTATAGAGTCGCATATGCTTGGCACCATGCTGTTCTTTGAAACATTTCTTCTAAGGCTTACAAGAAATGTACACCTTTTGTAGAGGTTAATTCAGGATGGTAGTGCAGTGCTTTAAACGAGGCTTCAGTGGTTATTCAAGGTAAACACTTTGACGAGAGAAGTAATTATACTATGCAAATAAAACAGAAGTCATGCAATGTCTAGACATAATGTGTTCTTTTTTGTCAGCATTATGAAATCTACTGAGCCACATTTCTCTTGATATCTAAAGATCCAATTTTCTGTTTCTCTTTACAGCTGGATCAGTTGGCTGTAGATGCTGCAAAGGAGAAGAGAGATATGGAGCAAAAGCACTCCACTATTCAACAAAAGGTACTTGAGAGAATGTGAAAGGCAGACTGCACACACATTTTTGTATCTCTAGCATCTCTCCCCAGCAGTGCATCTCTGCATCGGAACTGTGAGGGATGGTATCTTTAGTGCAGAGAAATAGACTTACACATCATTAAGCATAGGGTTGAATTGCAGATATTCATTTTGTATTACAGAACAGAATATTATGTTTAGTTTGGGCTGAAACATAAGTAGAACAGTAGTATTTATTTGAATGCTGGGACTCTAACATTTCATTAGAACTCTTAATTCCTATTACATCTTGGATTCAATATAGTTGTAAAAGTTGCAGTCTTTCCATCCTGTGTGTCTGTAGAAGAGGTGTATATGCTGCACAGTCCTACAGTCATATGTATCACTTCCTGGACTGTGCCAAATATGAGTGCAGCACTTTGAGGTAGTGTGGCAGCTGCTATTAGATATAAAGAGCAAAAGTAAACTTTTGTAAAGGCTGTCTAATGTGTAGTGTTCAACTGTACACAAATATGAAAGTGATAACATTAAATTGCTGTTTTGGGAAGACTTGTATGTGCAATAATTCTTATTTTTGCTTGTTGAGAAAAATGTAGATAATTCGTGTTGGGGGGGGTAATGACTTCTGTTGTTTGGATGTTTCAGAAGCTCTAGATCAGTATTGGTTTTGCAGGTATAATGCTAGAAGTTAAAAATATTTCCACTGAACTCTCCGGTAGTGAGCTAATACTGCAGGTACTTTTGAAAGGGATTAGATACCAGTTTAAAGGTAATGCAACACTTCTTACTCTCATTCAAATACATTCTGTATCTGTTCAGGTGGCATAAATTTAAAAAATAGCCTAATGTAAATGAAATCTGATGAGTAAATAAATTCAGGAATGAAAACATTCTAAGATTATAATTTAGGTAGCCTTAGCAGGAGTCAATGTTAGTACTAATGGGAAAAAGTAACATTTTTGGTTGCTGAAAATGTTTTTGTCACTTCATCCCATCATTTCTGCAGGAGTTGGTGGGAAGCATTAGGATTGCTGTAACTGTGAGATTGAGCAGACAGCGTGATGGGTTTTAGGACAGTGCTGATGTGCTGTGTTAGAAGGCAGACAGGAGATAACTACAGGCAAGGAAGGGGAAGAAAGAGGGGAAACGGGAAAGAGATGGAACTTGAGAATTAACGTTGATGTTCAAATTTTAATTTGTTTAGGCTCAATAGGCCTAGTTTCAGGAGTGGGCAGTAGTTGAGGGTTTTACTGTTAGAGAACAGCAGCGCTTGGTAAAGGATGTAAGTTATGGGCAATTATCTTTTAATTTGCCGTAGAAGTAACAACTTGTTACCGTGAATTATGGTCATTGCTGTTGCCAATGGTGTTTATAGTCTTTGTCTTTTCTTCAAATGCTGCTTAAGGCTGCTTTACAGGTAAACTATTTCTAATAGTATCAATAGTTATTGAAACTTTTAAGCTTCATGACTTGGTAAGCTATATCTGTGTGTAATATAAATATTCTTGGTTTCTAGTACAAATGGCAATCACAATGAGGTGGTTAATATATTGTTCCTTATTTTAATTGAATGACAATTTTACGCTGTCTCTAAAATATAATCAGGGCAGTCAGATTGTATCGTATGTTGTCCTCCAAAGTTCTGTGTTTCAAGTTGTATATGTTGTCTCCTGTCCTTATCAATGAAGTCATTGATGCATTTTTGTGATGATAATGCCTAGATTAATGCATCTAGGCTTTGGAGGCATGCTTTATTGGAGATTCGTCTTACAGCTCATCTTATTTTCTTGGTTTCTTACTCAAATCGTGTTGTCTGTTTGTTTTTTGTCTCCTCCTACTTGCTTTTCCCAGCCTTCCCACCAATTTTGCTTCCAGCTCATCAGGATTTCAGAATCTTGAACTGCCTTAGACCTTGGATCTTGTTCTTTATATCATTATTTGTCATCTGGTCAACTTGACCAGGATGGCAACCTTGTTCTCTGTTCTCTTCTCATGGCTTGTCATGTTGCTTTCCACTGGGCTGCCTCTTAGGCGTATGTTCCCAAATCTTCCAGTGCCAAATCCTTCCATGTTTTATAACTACTGAAACTTCTGCTTCTTGTGTTGAATATTCCATGAGGTATATATGCATTTAATATACTGAAGTTTTAATCTGATGCTCCAGAATGATGCCTTTTCTTCATTGTGTGGATAAAGAACAGTTCCTTTTCTGAAATACATAGGTAAGTGCACATGTGCACACACCTACCCATCCACTGCCTGTGTTTGCATATATGTGCATATGCATGCAGAATAATTGCACTAATTCAATAACTCATCTCACTTTTCTTTATAATCATCATCCTATTTAATTAGTCTGTTGTCTGAGAGGCTAATACAAAAGTCATGGAAGGGCTTGGTCACCACTATAGATTGATTTCTATTTTAAGAGAACTGATGTCTGGTTTTTTTGTTTGTTTTAACTTTCTGTTTACTCAGCAAATATGCAGGAAACAATTTTATTTTTAGTGTAAGAAATTACTTTTTCCATGTTAATCTGAAGCAACACATACTATGAATTAATCTAGAAATGTCATGATCATTCTAGGAACTTTTTGCAATATATTTTTATAGGGAAAGATTCATATCAAGAGTGGTGTCAAAATGTCAGTATCACTTAAGACTTATAATTCTTGTTTTGTGAGCATTTTGCAGCCCATTGCTATAGTAACTTGTTGAATTAAGAAATAACTTAAAATTCAGTTGGACCTGTGAACAGCATTATGGCTTTTTGGTTATGTGACAGAGCTAATATTTTGTTCTAAAATGAGGGAAATGATACAGGAAAAAGGTTTGCATTGAACTTCAAATAGTTTTTGTTGTATTGAAATCCCTTTTTCATTAAAAAAAAAAAGATTGCATCCGAAGAGCTGCTCAGGAAACAGCTGGAGTGAGAATGATTTGAAAATTTTTAACATCTTGAGTAAACAAGGTGATAGGAAACCAGATGCTACCGCAGGCATAAACCAGAGCTGCTGTTGAGATGTAATGCAAACTAATTCCTGTCTCAAAAAACCGAAGATGTGCCAGTATTTCAAGTGACTTGTATGCTCAGTCACTATCTCGCCTTCTTTCACTTTGTCTTGGACTGTAAACCTTGTTACTTGTGTCTGTTGTTTTAAGCCCTTCTTCAGGGGACTTTCAACTTAAGCATGACAAACATCTCTTTTGCTGATGGGAAGGGAATGGAAGCAACTTTCTAAACAGGGAGGTTGCACAATTAGTGTCTTCTGTTTAGTATATGCTGGAGTAACTTTTCAGAGTAGTCTTTTCTCTGGTGCTTATGCTCCCTATTTACTGCCTTTTTAAAAACTTTGGAAATTCTGCTTCTCTAAAGTAAAAAACATACTGAATACATATTCAATGTTAAAATGTTGATACTCACACTCCCTAAGATTTACTGGTAAAATGGCTTGAATAGCTTTCATGACCTGCTAGCAATCTTCATATTGCAAGCAAATTGAAAACTGCTGCTGAAAAGTATGGGAGTTTATGTTTTGGTAACAAAATGATAAATTGATAAGTTTGTATAAAAATGTATTCACTGAAACACTGTCAAGAATAGTAAGTATTCTGTGACCCACCAGATTAATATTAATTGTGGAAATGAAAGTTGTTTTTCCATTGTCAGCTGGTTTGCTATCCCTCATGGACATTTAAAGAAAAAAAAAAGCATGAAAGCACACTGTACACTTCACTGCTATAACCCACTTCTACATGTTTCTCTTCCAGTAGCTGGCTAACCTTGAAAAATGAGTATCAGAATAGAAGCCATAGATGTTCCTTCCTTCAAATCTGAATGAAATGTGCGAGATAGCACTTCAGTGTAACTTTCATAATACTGGCTTAATTTTCTTAGTTCTGATTAGGTGAAATGTACTTTAGTCTTAACTGACACCTAATTAGTAAATAAATTATGTTTAAAATTCAGTCTTTATCAGCTGCGTGTTTGCTTAAGGAATACAAAATTCTGAATCACGTAAAGTGGCTAGGTTTATTAACATGTGATTCTCTTATGCAGGACACTGGAAAGATATGGAAGTATTTCTCTCCACCCCCTGATTATTTTTCATGATTCACTAAGCTTTTCCATGTGCCAAGATAAAAATAAACTACAATGTGACTGCTTTTTCTCCTATTCTTTAATTATAAAATAGCAGAGACTGTAAGATCAGACATGGCTTATCTAGTTCCTTTTTCTACTTTTATCCTTTTAATTGAAATGAAGTGTGGTTTTTTGTTTTTTTTGGTTGTTGTTTGTTCGTCTTTTTACTGACCACAACTTTATCAATGAAGTTTTATGGATAAAGCATATAGAAGCTTTACTCCCTCTCCCCCCAGTTGGTAGTCTGCTATGTATAGTTAGGAAAATATTAAACGTTTGTCTGTATACTCTTTTGTCTTTATCTGCTCTATAAAGGTGGAAGTCAATCAAGGAAGCCATTAAAAATGACACCAAGTGCACTTCATGAGGAAGGCTCAGTATTTTAGGCGATTTGGACTGAGAGTGTAGCATGATAAATGATCCAAAAGGAGTTTTCCTGTCATGCTTGTATATGTCTTCAGAGCATAAATCTAGATTCATTGGAAAAGACAGTTGCATTTTCTGCAGCAGTTCTCCAAACCTGGAGGAAAATGTGATTACATAGTAGTTTGGACAGAAAAGACGGAGGGAACATATGTTGTCTTTCACTAGACAAGGAGTTGCAGGCATCACTGAGGCAGGAAGATGCACATCTTTAGCAGGTTTCATTATGTTTGGGAGCTGGTAAGTTAGAGTAATTTATCAGTTTTTTGGGGAGGGAGGCAGTGTGATATCAGCATGTCTAAGTCTGTGCTTATACGGGTCTTCTTTTTTTGGGGACAGGATAAGAAAAAATCAGAAAGGACTTTTAACACTGAGAATGCTTGTGTATGTCTCATAAGTTGTGAAATACTAAGTTAAAATTGTACTGTGATATTTGGCTGTTTGTGCTTACATGAAGTCTTTAGTGTTCAGCATGTTCTGATCTAGAAAACAGGCAGAAAATCAAAGTTATTAAATGCTGAATAATAAATGCACAAATCTGTGATTTTTGAGAAGCTTTTATTTGCAACCTACATGTTCAGATCAGTATAAGGTAGTGATACGTTAGTTCCATTTTCTTTTGGAACTCTTACTTTTGTACTGATCTTCTGCCAGTGAATTAATAATCTAGATTTAACACTTCAAATTTAATTAATCTATTCAGATTGGTAATAGCTGAAACACTGAGTAATTTTATGGAATTTGGTACTGTGCTGGTGTGGGAGCATAAAGGGCACATTTTGATATTTGTAACCACTTCACTGTCTTGTTTAACCTTGGATTGGACCAAACCATCTGCATATATAACCGTAAACATTGTGTAGCAAAAAAGTTGTGTGCAGGCTGGACTATTACATAGGGCTAATGGTATTGTTTTTGAAGCTGACTTTTTTTTTTGGTATAGCCTCTTTCCCCCTATGTATAGACAAATTCCAAAAGAGCAAAGTACAAAACAGGGATTTACAGACATACTTGTCAGACAAAGCTGATGTTTGCAATTTACAAAAAGTACCTGCTGAAGGCATGGGAGAGTGACATTATGAAATGTCCTGCATCTTCAGTATTTAGCCTGGTTTTTTTGTTCTGAAACTTAATTTTCAGTGATGTCTCTTCTGCTCTAGTTAAGGGGAGGAAGCCATATGTTGCTAGTCTAAGGATATATTTTACTAACAGTGAAATTAAATAATAGCATGTATATTATTTTGGTCTCTGAACATAGTTTATGACAAATTCTGTAATTCCATCATCCATCTAGTAGCTGTTAGCCTCCCACTCACTGAATACCTGAGTTCCGTAGCTCCCTGGGAAGAGTCCATGCTGTTTCAGATGAGATATGAAAGCAAATAATCACCACATGTATTGTTACTTAGTCTACTCTACCTTTGCTGGAGAGGTGAAGCAGTTAACCTTTCTAAAACTTGTAAAGCTGTTATTAGCTGTTACTATTTGTTATTAGATTGATTGAGATGTATATTCCCTTGTCCTACTTCTAGCTTCATATTCTTGTCAAAGATCATAAAGAAAAAATTACTGCTAAGTTCTTGTCATCATTGCCAGCACCCTGATGGCTTTAATTTAGAGAGAACTGATAGCATAATCTTTATTTGGTTACTTGTCTTCTAAGTTCTGATCCGGCTTACTTGTCAAGATGACAAAGCTGAAGAAAATGCTAAAGCACGACTGGCTCTATACAGTTGTCTGCAACAGGCTGCGATTGCTTTTCAGTTTTGACTCCGAACTCCCATTGTCCCTTTTCCTCTACCTTACTCTCCCTTTTCTCTGGAATATGTATGAAACCATTTGAGCAGACAGTTGAAGCATCAGATGCTCTGTCAGCAATGTTTGCCCTCTACTTGGCCATAGAGGTCACCAATACCTGAGCAAGAAATTCTCCTTGTGTGCAGGTAAAGTAAAAATCTTCAGCATTCTGATCTCCTAAAAATGCTTTTTAAAAAAAAAATTGTCGGGGACTGAGTCATGGCTTAACTAATAAGTGTTGCCAGCAAAACATTATTCCTAAATGTTTACTCTTTTTGACATTAATACTGCTCATATTTGAAGTTTCATTTGAAACTGCAATGTCTTTTTCTTGTCTTGTTCCTTTGTACTAGGATTATTCCAGTGATGATACTAAACTAGAATACAATGTTGATGCAGCCAATGGTATTGTTATGGAAGGTTATCTATTTAAGCGAGCCAGCAATGCCTTCAAGACTTGGAACAGGTAATTATTCAGAACCTCTGTTTACTAGCTTATTAAGATACTGCTTGTTAAGATAAATTCTGGTCTGACCTATAACCTGTGTAACTCACTGATTCCACAGTTTTGACAGAACACTTGGATGACTCTGTTAATTAACGTAGAGATGCCACTTCAAAGCCATTTTTCCTTTTTTTTTTTTCTGGCCTAGTTGTTTGCAAGCCTTTTTCTCAGAGTGTATCTTAGTCTGGAGAAGTCCTGTGTACGGAAAGCTTGCTTTGTTGTGTGCAGTCCAGCTCTGTAATTGCATTTTGGCCTTACTGTGGGGTTGAAACAGAGCAATCCTTATGATTGTATACAATAAGCTATGTGAATGTATATGCTGGGAAAATAAATGTTAGAGGACAAGGTAAAATGGAAGTTGTATACCCGTTGGAAGTAGGGAAACACAGTGAAGGACTCAAGTACTCAAGGACTCAAGTTATTTTTCCTGAAAGATAAGCATGTAATTGTTATCCTTTACAATTCCTGTCCTGTGCAGTGACTTCTGCTGAGTAGTTTTGATGGTCCTGTTGGGAATTCAAAATATATTGTTAGTCATGTCTCTTTAACAATGTATATTTTACTATTGTTTAAGTGTTTTTCTCCCTGAACAGGATTCCTTTTGCATTTCCAGGGGTGCATGCTTTTTTCAAGGAAATATTATATATGTTGGAGCATTTACAGTATAGTTGGATACATTTCTTGAATTTTAAAGTTAATTTGTTGTGATATAGAGCTCTTTTTACTATCTTATGCTATACAATTTTTGCAGCAGTGCTTCTCTTAAACTATTTGCTGTGTTTCAAAGGCCAGAATGTGCATTTGGATATGTGGTCCCTTCCAACCTTAATTATTCTATTATTGCTTGAGCATCTTGGAACATCACAAGTCTATAACAAATTGGGATTGCTTCACTTAAATCTGTAGACTGATGTAAGGGCCACTGGTGTCAATAAGACTGTATCTGTATTAGCAAGTCATGTGCAACTAGTATAAGGGATTTTGTGTCGGACTACTTCTAATCCGGTCCTGTGGTCTGATTATCGGTCTGTAATTGTAATGTACCTTCTGGGTTAGTTTCATCCAAGCAGAATTCAGAGTTCTCCAAGACAAATCTGCGAGGCATCAAAGGATGGTGAAGGGAGAAAACTAGGAGATATGCTTCAAAAGCACATTCCTGGTCTGAAGTAAAGTGTTAGTGTAAGCACACTGAGAAAAATCCACAGTAACAGGGCAGGAGATTGTCCTTTATTGGATTCTCAGCTGACTGAAAGGGTCCTTTTTACAAGGTGTTTTGCAGGATTGACTGCAGCCTCTTGACAAGAGACTGAAGGCAAACCTCTGACTCTCTCTCTGGGTTCTTTTTTTGGATAGCATAAAGGCCTTGCTCTGTATGGAGGTAACAGGAGGGTGCAGGAGAGGAGTGTTGGAAGGTAGCTGAGAAATATTCTCCTTCCCCATGGCTTCATACCTAGTAATACTGTACATGTATCTTACCTTAAGGTGGTTAGGGGGTAGGATTCAATTAAAACTAACTCCTGTATGTTGGAAATTTAAATGGACACAAAATAAATATGGGGAAGTCATAATTAAATCAAGATCACAATGACATTCTTTCAGGTTAAGTTACAGGTTTGAACATATATAATAAAAACATATCCAAACAATAAGTTATTTAAAAGCCAAGGTAAACAGCTCAGTAATGAGTCAGAGCTACCTACTTTTACTATATAATTTATATTTGCTTGTAGTTTTTTCTTCTGTGTGTCACAGGAGTATTCAATAAAGCTAAACATTTAACCTTTTTTAATCTTAGGTTCTTGATAATTTATCTCACTGTGATAGGCTAGTTGAATGCTTCAGAATTAGGCAGAGAATAGCATTGAATATACTATCTATAAACACAGTTTAGAAATGGAATCAATCATTTTAATTTTGTACTTCACATTCACAAACCATTACTAAATGTTATGAAACTACTACTATTATCGTACATAAAATATATGTTTAAGACACATGTTCTTAATGAAGACAACTAGAACCTAGCCCCATTTTTCATGTTTTAATAAAAATAGAGAAGTTTTTTTATCTTATTTCTGAATACATTTGTAATTACTTGCTATGTTGTAGGCACTGAAGTGGTCATTGCCACTTTCCACTGCCTGTTTCCACTGATGGAATGCTTTACTTATGTAGTATTGCAGTTTCAGCTGCAGGGAGATAATTCTGATTAAAGTTTACCATATATTAGAGGTGAGAGTGTTTTTCCAGTCACTAGGGAGAGTACAAGAAAGGACCGTGTCATTACGTTAAACTGTTCCGTGCCTAAAAATGTGCAATGAAATAGCAAAGGAGGAAGCATTTAGAATATTATGTTTTTTACATGAGGGAATTCAGAGCTGAAGTCAGAGACCCCAAGACAGACAAGATATTTTCAGTTTTCTTATTGGATAGGTAGTTTGCTGCTTCATTATATGCCCATCTTTGGAGGAGGTGGGTGGAAAATCAACTAGCTGAAACAAAACGGGAAGAATTTGCCTAGAAAGAAATACTGGAGTTTCCTGATGTTCTGAACCAAGGGCGACGGCACTGATCTTCCTTCCTAACTGCTGATTGCACTCTCAGTAGTAATATGTATTTAAAGTCGTAGCTTCTCTTTTCCCTCTGTTGGTACCAGTTGGTATTTTGATCATTCTAGGCCTTTTTAAATACTCCTTTAAGACTGAATTGAAGGCACCAAAAATCATTGCAATTACCACTATTAGTGTATATTTGCCAGCATTAAAAACATAAGAAAAAAGGAAATGATACAGTGGATTTTGTCTGAGTTTGACACACATCAGTATGATTCTAGCTAACAAATTAGATAATTGTGATGCTTCTGTGTGCATGTCTTGGTCAATGACTCCATGGATTCACCATAGTGGATTGTCCTGGGAAAAGTCTGGTTGCTGGGGGAGAAAAAAATCAAAACTGTATTGTCGTGGTTTAACCCCAGCCGGCAGCTAAGCACCACGCAGCCACTTGCTCACTCCCCCCTCACCCCTGGGATGGGGGAGAGAATCAGGAAAAAAAAGCCTCTTGAGTTGAGATAAAGACAGTTTAATAGGACAGAAAGGAATGAAAAACAATGATAATAATATGACAATAGTAATACTAAAAGAATTAAACTATACAAAGCAAGTGGTGCACAATGCAATTGCTCACCACTCATTGACCGATGCCCAGTTACTTCCTGAGCTGTGATCCGCCCCTCCCAGCCAGCTCCCCCAGTTTATATACTGGGCATGATGTCATATGGTATGGAATATTCTTTTGGCCAGTTTGGGTCAGCTGTCCTGGCTGTGTCCCCTCCCAAATTCTTGTGCCCCTCCAGCCTTCTTGCTGGCTGGGCATGAGAAGCTGAAAAATCCTTGACTTAGTATAAACACTACTTAGCTACAACTAAAAACATCAGTGTGTTATCAACATTATTTTCCTACTAAATTCAAAACACAGCACTATACCAGCTACTAGGAAGAAAATTAACTCGGTCCTAGCTGAAACCAGGCAAAAAAATAAAAAAGCAGCCCTCTGAAGGGGGGCAAATCTCTTCTAATGAATGAAAACTTGTTTTGTTTCCAGTCCAAGCTAATTTCTTGCTGGGATGATGTAGTTTCTTCCTGGGGCAGCTGGCAGCTTGGGTTTAATTGTCTGAAGACTTTAGTTATTTGGGCTTTTGCATCAAGTTTCCTATTCTTGGGATAGTTCTGCATGACCCTGGCTTGAGAAACAAATAGTTTTTGAGCAGGTTACAAAGTAAACCACAAGAGTTATTTGCAATTCACTGTTGCTGTGTTTTGAAAGAGCTAGAGATTTTGCAACCTCGTTTTATTGTGACTAAATGGATAGTGTATAAGGTACATGAGTATTTCAGATAATATACTTTAGTGGAATCAAAATGATATCTTTATACTGGAAAGTCTTAGCGTAACAGGTATGGAGACCTATTTTTTGAATGTATGTCTATCTGTTTGTAAATGGCATATCTTATTGTACACAATTTTTCTTAAGGCATCAGGAACTGAAATCAGGTGCATTTATTATTGTGGAGCAGTAGGTGGAATGCTGTTTTGGTTCCTAGAAGTTCAAATAAAAAAAGTCCATATCATGAAGAAAGATACGCATGAATAAATGTGTGTACGGGGAAAAGTGTATCAAACCTTAGTATGTTCTGAATAGTTTTTAGGTTGGATGCATTACATGTTTTCCTTTTTTAATTCTGCTGTATTTTCAGATCATGCTAATTCTTTGCTTATTTTGCTCATTTTGCATTTTTCATTCCTTCTCCTCCTTTCCCTTATGTTTTAATCCTACCCCATTTTTTCACATGACAGGAAAAAGCCAGATCACATCAGGTACCAACCAGCTTCTTTTATACCTTCCCAATGTTTCTTTGGCACGCAAAAAGCTCTTAATTAACCCTGCATTTAATTTTGATTACTTTCAATGGATGTATAAGTGGCTCAGTCTAAGAAAATAACAGAAGGATTCTGCCTGGGATGCCAGTATACCTGCTGCTCAACACCTTTAAAAGAATTAGAAAGATTGAGCTAGTTTTAGCTAAAAAGGAATTAAAGCAAAGTTTCTGCACTCAAACTTCTGAGCGTACAAGATCAGTGTTTTGACTTTTTCCAACTGAAGTTGGTGAGATCTTTCTTATCAACTACATTGGAAATAGAGATGTAACTTTTAAATGTTGTGCATTCTTAATCACTGTTTTGTTTATGTTCTGATAGCAATTAGTGAAGAAAACTGTTTCCTTTTGAAAATCAATAAGCATGATTCGTTTTTTATGTAAAACTCAAGTAATTTAAATTTTATATTTCTTTTTGGTATTACTCTATTCTCAGAAATTGGAAATGTTTTTCAATTAATTTTGTATTGTTTCCTATTTAACAAATACTCTTTTGAATTGCCTAGGTATAAATGATGGAAAACATTCAGTTTCTAAACCCAAACAGCTATATTTAAGCACTGCTGAGTGAGGCAGTGCAGATTACTTTAAGATTCCCCAAGTATGTTTTCTCCTTCATCATGCTTCTCTCCTGTTTTTGACAGAATGACACATTTAAAGAAACTTTGATAATGGTCAGTACTTACTGCACACATGTTGCCTAAAGGTTTATGAACATTAATTCTTAGAACAGGATAGATGTGGTATACCCTGTAACAGCACTTTCAGTACATATATTGTACCTCAGAAGTTCCTGGCTGTTACTGCTGTTACCCCAGCAGTCTGTTTCCTACAGTAATGAGTAGAGTTTATTGATGATACTTGGTTAATATGAAATAACTCAAAAGTTTTTGGCCTGAATAAAACTGCTGTGGTGCTGACATGTTGGAGGGGAGTCTGCCACTTCTATTTTTTCAAGCATACAATAAAATGTATTAGCTTTATTTTCTGTTGTAGATCACACTTTTGAAGTAGATGTCAAGTTATACTACATTCTAAATTGTTGATGTTGGTCAATAAAAGTTTCTTTAAAAAAAAAAATCAAACACACCACACTTTTTGGCTGGACTGGAAAGTTCTCTTAGACTTAATTTCTCTACTAGGAAAAAAAGGGGCTAGAGTACTTTGAAAACTTCTAGACTTTAAAGATGACACAAATTTGTTTTACAATTTGTGTGCTCACTTATATCCAGTTGATCAGATTGGAGCTTATTTACTTTAGTAACTCACTAAATATTTAGCTGTAGAACAAATGAAGCATTGCATTAATGAAGTTAATTACATTACCTAAGGCCATTATTAGGGATTTACACCATTGCATGTTATCTTGGGGCAAGGCTGCATTTTTTTTTTTTTTTTGCTTTATCACTTAGGCACTGCTTTTCACGTTTTTCTATTTCATATTACATTCCAAAAAAGCACGTAAAAAAGCCTGAGTTGATTTTGCTTTTCTAGTCTGCTGGTTTTGTTACCTATTTAAATATTAGCAATAACCTGCCTTATGCTCATATTTGAGGCTTAGTTACTGCATCTGTGGTTTTTTTAATAGATGGTAAAGGTGATACCTTTTAAATAGCAGTGACCAAAACTACTGCTGTTAATAAAATGAAAAAGTAGTTAACTTTTTGCATTATTCTGTTCAATTATCTTAACCCAAAAAGATGACTTATTATATTGGAATCCAGTATTAAAAGAAGATCCTGTTGTTGCTTTTTAAATATATCTGCACAACATTTGAAAAGAGTGTTAAAAGGTAGAATCTCATCTGTCTACTAAGTACTAACTTCTCTAACAAATACTAGATTTTCTGATTTGAATCTAACTTTTTTGTATATCTTAATTTTTCTTAACAATCTGTGTGTGCTTCTTTTTGTGAATGGCTTGTGGTGGTTGAATAAATATATGGAGCCCTCTTGTTACTAATTGTAGTAAACTGTAGCTTGAAGTTCAACAGCCTGTGGAGAATAACAAGATACGTTGCAATACAATATTTGGTGTACTGTTACCATTCAAACTAATTGGCAGTGCAGAAAAAAGTAAAGTGTGGTATAAGTGGGGTATTTGAGATAATTGAGGAATTATGCTATGATAAACACAGGTTCATATTATAAGCCTGAACAAAACAAAAAAGTGTAAATTTCACTGCAGGACTGAATTATTTTTTACATTCCCTTAATTTTTGTCAGTTCAAAACCAGCGATGATTAGTTAGCTTTTACTTTGTACATCCCCAGAAGAGCTAGAAAGGGATGCTTATATTTGCTGCTTTTTTTTCTATTCAGCGGTCTGATAAAACATAGTTGTTAGATCTGAGGCGCTTGTAATTTTTTCCAAAATATGAATGACCTTTCCATTCTCTCTGAATTGTATCCTATCTGAACAGTGAGTTTGACAAGGAAGGATACAGTTCAGAGGAGTTTTTAATTACATTATCTTTTGGATTTTATAGGATGCCTTCGTTAAATCTTTTATTTGGTATTATCCTACAAATCTGAGGCTTAAGTTAGGATCCTACTTTAACAGGTTTTTCTTGGTTTTGCTTTGGTTTTGTATGCAATCTTTTTATTTCAGCATCTAAAATTTTAAGAAATGCCAAATATAGATAGACGTTAAACCTGCATAGGATAGGATAGCAACACTGTAGTAGTTTTAGTGCCTTAGTAAGTTATTTCTTAGTTCTACTCTCAAAAATATTTCAGGAGTGAGTAGTTTACATAGTTTAAGTACTTTTGTTATTCAAACTATCTGAATTTGTGTTATCAAATAATTATTTGTAGCTTGCTGCTAAAATACAGAAGTAAATGTTCTTTGAAATGAAAATGTTTTGTGTGACAGCTTAACTAATGTTGTCATAACATGAATGTATTTGTTTAGGACTCAAATTATTTGAACCTTGCTTTCTTTTCTGTTTTGTCTCTGCTTTCCCTTTTTTCATTATTCTCACAAAATACTTGCCAAAACTGACTGCGGCATTACTTTTGTGAATTCTTTTATGCAGTCTCTGTGTAGACTGTATATTAGTGCATTTTGGTCAAATAAGCACTGTAAAATCAGTTATGTATTCTCTGGATGTCTCTTCATTTGAATAGGCGCTGGTTCTCAATACAAAATAACCAACTTGTGTACCAGAAGAAATTTAAGGTAGGTATCAAAAACTGGCTTGGGATAGTTTGGGGTATGGGTGATGGTTTTCCTGACTGATCAGGGGAAGGAGAAACAGTGCTGACACTGGCATCCTGTGTGGTCTTCAACAACCTACTGCATTTTCTAAATTAGTTTCTCCCTTTGTAAAATGAGACTAATAGCTACACTTACAGATTTTGAGATTCCTGCACAGTGACTTGTAAGCACATACTTTATTTGCTGTGGGTTTTGTTACCTTGTTGCAGAGAAGGTTTATGAAGATTTAAAAGTTGTTGGTCCCGGAAGGCTTGTACACACTTGGTGGCAGCGAAATATTCCATGCTGTTCTTTGAGCAGTTGTGTTTAACTCTTTCAGGACTTGCTCCCTCCAGTTACTTACTGGGTTCACATACCCAATTTAGCAGTTGGGGAGAGAGGGGGGGATAAAAAAGGCGTGAAAGTATTTGTTATGAAAGTCAGGGATGCTATGTACATGTATGTAATACTGAAAACGTAAGGTGGTTCAGCAGTCAATATCTGTCTTTGCTGGTGGGAAAGTACAGGTTTTGTATATTACAGCAGCAAATGCAACTCTGCCCCAAGCTGTAGAAGCCAGCCTTTTCAATCAACATTTGAGCCCGTGCTCCTTTGTTTACTGTTCTGGAATCTGCTTTTGCACCATATAGCTGTAACTGTTCTTCATGTTGGAAAAAACTAGAGAACTGTATGCAGACAGGGAAACAAAAAGAAAAAGAGGGAAGAGCTTATGGCAATTCATTTCTCTTCAATGTTAACAGACCAGATTCAGAGGTGATTCCTTGTTATCTGATGCTATCAAATCAAGGGTCTTCATTTTTGTGGTTGGAAAGGAAACAAACACTTGAGTTCGTGTGAGCACATTTGAGTTGGGCACTTTGTGTTTGTGAATTCCAATTACGTTTTTGTTTTTTAAAAACGCACCTTTAAAATGCTGTTAGCTTAGAATAGAATTCTTGTGAATTGAATCAAATTTTCAAAACCACTGCATCTGGCTTCTGGTTTTTGTACTTGGCACTTATAGTACTGCTGACTTAAGTATAATCTTTCTGATTTATTTGTGAGTTAATTGCATCTTGTAGAAAGTCTCTTTGAACTCCTTTGAATACTGTTGTTTAAATTTAAGGTGTTGATGATTTAGTAGATTGGATTGTAGGTAAAAAGGAATTCTCCAAAGTTTGTATTAAATTTTCATTAAATGTAACTAAACATTAAAATTTATTTAAATATTTCCTGCTAAGTATCTCTGATTCCACCTACTTAAAATTTTATTTTTGGAGGAAAAAATTGTGTAAATAAGCAAATAGAATTAAATGATAAATAATTTGGGATTATTAGCAACTTTATTATCTTTACTCTGTGTGACTTTTAATTTTTGTCTCTTAGGATAATCCCACAGTAGTTGTTGAAGACTTGCGCCTTTGCACGGTTAAACACTGTGAAGACATAGAAAGACGTTTCTGTTTTGAGGTGGTTTCTCCAACAAAGTAAGGAGAAGTGATAGAGCATGTTTATTTAAAAATAAAAAAATAGTTACATTCAGTTGTCTAGAAATGCAAGATTAACGTTTCCCTTGGGATAGATCAAAACAGGAAAAGTATCTGAACAATTCTGTTCTCTGAAATTTTGGCTAAAGAGTAAGTGATGCTGTGAGAAGTGTTCCTAGTATTTAGTGTACTTTTGGCATTAAAATAAACATGCATTCTTGTGCTTTATGCATAAATGGCTTGTGGTTGTGGAGCTGTTGTGGCTTAGTAGTAGCGATACTATCAAGCTGCTTAGTAACATAAAAAATAGATCTCAGTTTCTCCAAATTTCTGATTGGTGTAATGAGAGAGAAACACATTAGTAAGTTGTTGTCTCAGTAGTGTTAAATTACATTTCAGAATGCACTACATTAAACTACCAAATAAAAATATTTTTCAGCTTTAGCAGTGCCAGTGTATCGGTTGTATTTGGAGAAGTATGGCAGTCCTGCCGCAGCAAGGGCAGGCCATGGATTTCTCATTAATGATTTTGAGATGTGACCATATTTAAGTTTTTGATATAAGGTCAACCTGCTTTTAGATTTGAATGTTATCTCCACTCCCCACTCCTACTTACGTTTCTCTTCTTAATAGATTGCTGTCCTAATGTTTGCATCCTCAGTTGTGCTTCACTTTAACATGCATTTTGCTCCTGCTTGCCTATACTTTTTCAACCCATAAGTGTTGGAACAGTTTTATACTTCATGACCTGTTTCCTTTGACTGTTGGTGTGAAAAGTAGTTCATTCTTTGTCAGAGAGCTTTAAAATCATTTTCTCTTGATCTCAGTGAATGAAACTGTGTTTTCAAGGACTGATACCTGTATCTTGTATAGTTAGTCGTGGAGGTAAATTGCATATGAGGATATAAAAATGAAAAATTTGGAATAAGAAAAGAAAGGGAATAGGAAGCTAAGCCATTCTCTGGGTTATTTGAAGAGTCATCTCTGTATGCAAATAGTTTTGATATATCTATACCTGCAAATAGTTTTGAAACAAGGAGTTTGCAATTCATAGTGTCAGCTCCTTTGTTATCACAAACGGGTTTATTAGATGATGCCTACTAAACAACATACTTGTGGTGGTAGCAAGAAACTTTCTCGAGAGTCTGGTTTTTATTAAACAATGTGTTGTTTGATGTTAGCTGCTTGGTCAGTCTCTCTGAATCTGAGTACACATGTGATTTGTCACAGAAGCTGCATGCTTCAGGCTGACTCGGAAAAGCTGCGGCAGGCATGGATTAAGGCTGTTCAGACCAGTATTGCTACAGCATATAGAGAGAAAGGGGATGAATCTGAGGTGAGTTTTAAAAACAACCAAACAACCACCCCACCTTTAGATCCTGAAAATTAAAAATAGAGAAAACCTCTTTTTATGAGCGGGGAGGAAAAAAAGAATCCATTGTTTGTCTTCCAGTGGAAATGCAATGAAGTTTTGAATGAAGTCTGTGATTTATATCTAATTTATCTTTTACTCCATCTTACTAATGTTTCTTTGGCCTATGTGTTTTGATGAGATTTTTCTGTAGTGTGATTAAAATTCATAGGATACTCCTGTATTCAGTTCTATATTTCTTCTAAAAAGCTAAACATTTTTTCAGTTCTATGGGTTTCCTTGGCCTTAAATGCAGAAGTTTCTTTTCTAGGATTCTAGTGCACAGTGAGTTATCTGTAGGACTTTTATTTCTTTAATTTAGTGTGTGTCTCTCTTTTTTTTGTTTGTTTGTTTCTTTTCTTTTTTAGAAACAAGAAAAGAAATCATCCCCTTCTACTGGAAGCCTAGAACCTGGCAGTGAAACAAAAGAGAAGTTGTTGAAGGGAGAAAGTGCTCTACAGCGAGTTCAGTGTATTCCTGGTAATGCTGCCTGCTGTGACTGTGGTTTGGCAGATCCTCGCTGGGCCAGTATCAACCTAGGAATCACGCTGTGCATTGAGTGCTCTGGGATACACAGGTTGGGGAACTCTTCAGAACTGTATTTGATTTGTACATTGACTTAATAAGGAAGGGTGGTGTTTGCATCTTCAAATGTATATTGAAGCAAGATTAGAGACCCCTGTTTGTAAACAGAAGTAAGGTAACAGATTTATTTGCATAAATTAATGGTAAAGCTGTCTGAGGTAAGACATAGCATGTAGTTACAGGTTAATATTCTTTCCATGCTGTTTAGGAGCTTGGGAGTCCACTTCTCAAAAGTAAGATCTTTAACACTGGATTCATGGGAACCTGAACTTCTAAAGGTATGATAGTATTTTTGACACAAGTTTCTATTTGGTACTTAGATTGTTGTTCTAAAGCCTCTGTGTCAGAAAGTTCAGTGCAGGAAACAGTTGCATTTGTACCCAGTGCATGTCTTGCACTTTTGAGTAGAAAATGTTTATAGTTGTGTGTGGTTTTTTTAATTCACACTTTCTTATAATACGTGCAGTAGCTATAGTCATTCTTGTTACAAGGTTGCGAGTCAGAACAATTTATGACACCTTCAGGTTTGCAAATGCACTTTGATTAGTAAGTTTAATCTGATACTTTCAACATATAAAAAGGGAAATCTGTTTACAAACCAATAATATAGTGGGCTGAAAAATTTTGGAAGTGCTGTATCAGCCTAAAGCATGATCATACTTGAAAATTCAAATGCCAGCTCTTACAGTGAGATCTTGATTTCGTATTCCTACTGGCTTATAGGAGAACAGTCATGCAACTGCTCTTGTGTGCTATTTGTGTGCCAAAATTCTAGCTTGAAACATGGTTATGAAAGTCATGTGACGTTGAAATACCGGAATAGGAACTCACGCATGGATGCATGTGTGCAACTGGATAACTGATGCAAAGCATTTGTTTCTAGTTGTGATGTTCTGGTACTTAGGTATTGCTTCTCTATTCTGAACAATCAAAAGACAATGTGAGTAGGGGTGTTTCTCTTGTGGTTTGACCTTAAATAATTTTAATATCAATGTGCTCATGCTGAGCAAACAAACAAAAGACCCCCAAAACTACACCCCTTGTCCTGCTCATGTAAATACCAGAGCTGAATATTCTACCTGGTAGTAGAAGCAAGAAGTCTGTTCATTGCCATCAGTAAGTTGGACTTCATGGGCCAAATTCTCCTTAAAGTAGTATCTGCAGGCTGTTTTTTGTCTTTGATCTTTTTCTATAGACATAACAGATTATGGTTTAGCAAAAATGTCTGTTGGAGACGATGGAATAGAATTGATTGAATTGTCTCTTGCTGATGGGATAAAAATAGCTACTAGCAAAGCTGGTGGAAAACCGTACCTTTGTTAATGAGGCCTGCCGATGTCATTCTGATTGGACAAAAAAGATTCTTGAATGACAGATGGTCATATTTGCAGTCCTTTTTCAGATGGGAATGGCACTTTAAAAGAGTGACTATATCTTTTGCTATCTTACTCAGAATTTAGTGTCTCTATTCACTGCTTGTTTTAGTATCATGATATAAACCCATGCTTATTTCTGTAAGTGTACTTTCACCAGTGAAAATACTAAGTTGTAAAAATAGGCTGAGTGATGTTAAAAACAACTAAATAGGTAGATAAAGCCTTTTGCAGCTGTATTTAAATTCATTTATTTTGCTTCATAGCTTATGTGTGAATTGGGAAATGATGTTATAAATAGAATATATGAAGCGAAGTTGGAAAAAGTGGGAGTAAAGAAGCCACAACCTGGAAGCCAAAGGTAGTAATTTACTAGCAGTGCCTCTTACTTCCTTTTCTTGTTGCTTCCTTCAGCCTCCAGCTTTAAAAGATGCTGCCAGTTACCTGTATAACACTCCTTCGATTTACTTTTTGTTTCCCCTTATCACCAGTATGTTTTGCTCTCCCCCTCTTCTCACTCTCTGTCTTTATTGGGTATTCCTTCTGTTGGTCCCTTTTTGGCTTCTCTTGTTCATTTGTTCTTTTTCTGATCTCACTCCATGACAACTCTGTAGCATCCTGTTCTGTCTCATCAATGTGGGCATGTTGATTTTGTTTCCTGTCTACTTTGAACCGTTTCAGCCAGCTGTACTTGGTCTGTGAGGGCTCCTGGAAGGAGCCTGTGGCTGTGTCTTCTTTACGGTGACTTTGTTCTTAGAGTTTGACTTTTGGTCTCTGATCCCCAGAATGCGCTCTTCTTTCTGCCTACATTGTACGTGAGCTCTGCTGCTTTACAGCAACCATCTAACGATATACTGCTGTCTTCCATTTCTCTGATGCTAATTTGTGTTTGAAGGTAGTTTACTAATGTTTTGTTCTGCTGTATAAGATGTTTTTTAAAACTTTGGTTTTTACCAGCTTTCCAGTTCTGCGCTGCTTGCTGTCAGGCAGTTTTATGGTATAGAAAACAGCGTTTTATAAAGTGTTGGCAATTTGTAGACAATGATAGTAATATAAATAATGTAGGAGATTCGCTAGATGTTCCTTCTAGTGGTAACTGCTTTTCAGCAGTTTCAATAGTAATACTTTTATAGCCCCTTTCATCAGTTTGTTACAACTGGTGTGTGTGTCTTAAGATGATAACCTCAGGTTGCAAGAAAAAATATTTCAGTATGCATTATGGAACTGGTGGCTGTGCCTACCTGAGGGTTATTGTTGTTATTGTTCTCTTGTGCAATCTTGATGTTCCTTTAACAAATGTTGCAATTTATATTTACCTAAGAAACTAGATATATGCTGTATTAATTGGTTATTAACAATGTAAAACATGTATAAAGGATTAATGCCAAGAAGTAACATAGAGTAACTAATGCTTATTTCTTCCACA
Source organism: Gymnogyps californianus (assembly GCF_018139145.2). NCBI lineage: Eukaryota > Metazoa > Chordata > Aves > Accipitriformes > Cathartidae > Gymnogyps > Gymnogyps californianus. The sequence continues at coordinate 15,037,952 of NC_059480.1, forward strand.
TCCCACTTTCTAAAGTCTCTGCCTGAAAGAAAATATACATATATGAACTTAACAAAATTACTTTCTTTTGAGCCTTATGCAAAATTTAATCAAGAATCCAGAAGGAGTTAGACAGTGTGCTTTTCATCTTTCTGAAAATGTGCTGTAAATGTGTCTTATGTGCAATGCCAAACTACAATTTTGGTTACTGGCTTTAGTATGAAATAGATGTTCTTTTAATACATGAAAATACTAAATATTAGCTTACTAACTGCAGGGATTTTGTATATGACAGGCAGGAGAAGGAGGCATACATCAGAGCAAAATACGTGGAAAGAAAGTTTGTAGAGAAGCAGCCTGCATCAGTATCTCTGCTTGAATCTGGAACAAAAGTTTTGCCTCAAAGTCAGGAAGAGAAAAGGCACAGTGGCCATGAAAAATCCCTTTTGGCAGGGGAACAAGGTGCAGCATCCCAAAAAGGTATTTACACACTTCTCTCCTTAGCTATATTACACATGTTCTTTTTAAAGTAACATATTTTTGTATTAATTGATTTCCTGCCTCGTGCAGAGAAATCAGAATCTGTCTTTTAATGGGTCATGGCCTAGTTCAGAAGTATAGGGGAGAAAAGACTTGTTTGGAGATGTGCATTTTTAGGTGGGGAAGAATTTGGAGTGGGGATGCTTATCATTCAGAAACATATTAACCACCTTCTTTCCTCCGTATTTTCATCCTTCTTAGTTTTTCCAATAACGTTCTTTCCTGCCCTATCCCTTCCTTACTGCCTGCTTTGTGCTTTGCTAACTTGCATGTCCCAGCGGTTGCTGTAAGTAGCGACGAGGCGAGGCGGGAGTCTCTGTTCTGTCCTGATGAACTAGATTCACTCTTCTCCTACTTTGATACCTCTTCAAAACTACGTAGTAGTAAGTACTACAGCTATGGCGTGTTCAGTATTTGCACTAGTGATCCATTGTGTGTTGTGGCCATCTCCCCGCCTTTAATCTATTGTCTCCAGACTACCGCATTGCTTAGTGTTTTCATGAAATAATTTAAGCTTTTTTACTTATCCTGATCTTTTCCTTTCTAATAATCTTTGACATTTATTATTATTATAAATGTTATGGTTGCTATATGTGACTTCATATTTTTCTATGGGTGCATTAAGAATATTGAATAACTACTAGTCATTTAAAAAAAAAAATATGTATTCAGGACCAAGTATAAGAGCTTGCTTTATTATCATGGTATCTGTGAAGAGTACGTAACTTATGGTCTGCATAGTAATTACAGTTTCTCCCCAAAACAGTACGAAGCAGTGACAGTGGGATCCAGCAGAGTGCTGATGACAGCAGAGAACACCTTGCCTCTACTATATCAGCTAACAGTTTGTATGAACCAGGTGTGTTAGGCTCTGCACTTTAAGATGAAAATTTAATCACTCCTTGGTAGCGTGTTCTTGTAAAAGATTAGTACTTGGTGACACAATTCATGTCTCTGCTATCCTGGTGGGCTGAAACATTTTTAACAAGGGTAATAATTGCTTGAGTGACCTTTCTCTCCTCCAGGCTTGGTAGCAAGAGTGACATTGAATCCTTCTAAATGAGTTCAGAGAACTATGTTTTTTCCAGTCAGATGATACTGAGCCAGAACACTGTTTTATTGCAGATAGAGCAATGCTGCATTTTGATACAGACAAGTCTCCGCAGAAATGCATAATCCTTTTATAAATAGTTAAATCCTTGGAGATAGAGTTCCTGTTAAGTCACAGATAGTAGGCTTTTATGTGTTATTTGAGCATTCTTGCTTAACTTTTCTACTTATGTGGACTTGACCATGTCTTTAAACATTACCCCCTCTTTACTCAACGTTTTATAAATTGATTGATGGAATTATTTGCTATCTAATATTAGCATCCTGGTCTGACAAATGTATTGAGTATGGCTTGTCAAAATATCAAAAACATTTATTTATAAAGCAGACTTATTCTTCTACATCAAAGCACTCTTCTGAGGTATCTTTTAAGTCCAGTAGTTCACAGCTGTGGTTTGTAGGCAAGCAGCATGTGGCTTGGATCCTTTCTTTGACTGCATTGTAGAAACACTCATGAAGCTGTAACTCATGAAAGCTTACATATAACAATGTCTTTATCTCCCAGACTTCACTCTGTAAAACTCTTATTGAGATGAGAAGAAAGATTATGCTTTAGTCCAAAAGATTATAGCCACAGCAAGTAATTGGTAAATGACAATGGTATCTTTTAACGAAAATTAGGTCAGAACAGTATTAACCTCATATTCAGGTGTATCAAGCTGTTGCAGATGAAGATATATTTGTATGACTACATCTCTGCAGGAAATTAGTTTTATTCATATCTTGCAGTATAGGATAAAACACACTTCTAACCTAAAATAATTTCTTAGAAATGACATGGAATGTGTAGATTGAGGGATATTCACATGTGCCAGTAATGTGGAGAGAATGTTTTCTGGGCAGTAATAATTCTGTGAAGTGGCCATGCCTGAATGCTGGAACAAGCTAAAGGCATCTGTGACTTCTCCTGGCAGAATGGGGCAACAATGCACAGCATTCTGCAAAACCTGAGCTACCTTACACCAGAGAAATGACATTTTTGGTCAGAATTCCGGGAAGTACCTTATAAAAACAGGGATTAGGTAAGCAATTTTTTTTTCTTTTCAGAAGGAGACAAGCAAGGGTCTTCTGTGTTCTGTGACTCCAAACAGCCTAGTCCAGGATTGCAGCTGTATCGAGCTGCCTTTGAGAAGAATCTTCCTGATATGGCAGAAGCATTGGCCCATGGAGCTGAAGTAAACTGGGTCAACGTAGAAGAAAACAAAGCAACACCGCTCATTCAGGCAGTGCGAGGGGTATGTGATATACAGCACTGACTGATGTGGGAGGAGGGGAAGGGGAATAATAGGGATATTTCTGTGTCACTGTTCCTTTTGAACTGCTTGCTTTGCTAATGAATGATAATGTGATGATGAAGTTGTCTTTACAGTGTTCTCTCAAAGTTGTTTCTGAACTATTTTTTTCCTGTTAATGCTTTGTTTGGAATTATATAACCTAGTAGCGTTTAAATTTGATATGGAAGCAAATCCCTTTTGCTTCCTTTGCCATATGACTCAGTGGTGAGAAGGCAGAACACATTTGGCTCTTATTCTAGAGATCTGGTGCTGAATTGTTTCTTTGCTTTTATTCCATAGGGTTCGTTGGTTACTTGTGAATTTTTGCTGCAGAATGGGGCCAATGTGAACATCAGGGACATGAAAGGAAGAGGCCCCCTGCACCATGCCACGGTTCTAGGACACACTGGGTAACTCACTGCTCCAGAATTTGTAAATGGCCATCCTTTACTGTAGTTGTTAATGTGAAGCTTCTTCATTTCCCCAAATATTCTGGCATTTTAATATATTTCAGGTGATATAGGTTTTTCTTAAACTTTTGTGGTGAGAGAGGAAATAACACTTTGAATTAGCAGTCTCATCTGCTAGCAAAACACACCTATAAGCACACTTTGGTCCATTTTGTAAAAACGTATATTTAACAGTGCTTTGAAATAGCATGAACCTTTGGTGAAGACTCATGAGATTTTTCTCATTTTCTTAAGAAATATGTGTCATGGTTTAACCCCAGCCGGCAACTAAGCCCCACACAGCCGCTCGCTCGTTCCCCTCCAGTGGGATGAGGGAGAGAATCAGCAGGGTAAAAGTGAGAAAACTTGTGGGTTGAGATAAAGGCAGTTTAATAGGTAAAGCAAACCAAGGAATTCATTCACCACTACCCATCGGCAGGCAGGTGTTCAGCCATCTTCATGAAAGCAGGGCTCCATCATGTGTAATGGTGACTTGGGAAGACAAACGCCATCACTCCAAACGTCCCCCCCTTCCTTCTTCCCCTAGCTTTATATGCTGCGCATGACATCATATGGTATGGAATATCCCTTTGGTCAGTTGGGGTCAGCTGTCCCGGCTGTGTCCCCTCCCAACTTCTTGTGCACCCCCAGCCTGCTCGCTGGTGGGGTGGGGTGAGAAGCAGAAAAGGCCTTGACTCTGTGTAAGCGCTGCTCAGCAGGAACTAAAACATCCCTGTATTAGCAACACTGTTTTCAGCACAAATCCAAAACATAGCCCCATACTAGCTACTGTGAAGAAAATTAACTCTACCCCAGCCCAAACCAGCACAATATGATACAAATAGGAGAAATAGGGGTATGTGAGGGCCAAGGCTTTTTCTGACTCATCCCACCTGTGTGTTGCACTGAGAGTGTATCTAATTTCAAAATGTACTGCATTACATCTTGAGTTTTGGAATCATGGCTTTTAACTGAAACCCTGTACCAGCTCAATTCAAGTGAGGACATAATCTGGTTGGTGGTGCCCAAACTCTTTGCATGCATGAATTCTAAATAAAGTGCAACAACTTGGGAGAGTTTAAGAGGTAAGCTTAGTCAGTATGCCCTGTTTATAAAGATTAAGAATTATAATAGCAGAGAAAAATTAGATCAGTTTCTATTGGGTAAATTGGGCACCTATGAACTGTATTCTTTCCTGTATTGATTTATCCTGCTCAGTGGTTCTTGTCTGTTGTGGTAAAAGGGATGAGGTTTTTTGGTTCTACAACCTAAGATGATACAGGAAGATAGTCTCGCTTCTGAAGGGTTCAACTCCTTGCTGAACTAGCGTGATTTGAGTTAGGCTATCTTTCTAATGTGGATTAAATAATTAAAGGTTTTGCTTACTGCTGTGTTAATGTCTTAGTTGTTCTAGATGAACAGCACTGTTTTGATATGTTCAAGAGACTTTTGGCGATTTAAGCCAAATACATTGCATCCAGCTTGAATTTATTTGCTTTTTTCCTTTATTGTTGTGAAAATTATTCTTACATGCTTTTTCTAAACAGACAAGTGTGTTTATTCCTAAAACGAGGAGCAAACCAGCATGCCACTGATGAAGATGGGAAAGATCCATTGAGTATAGCAGTAGAAGCTGCAAATGCAGATATTGTAACGTTGTAAGTTGTACGTTCTGTTTTTGACTAGGTAACTAGGTTTTCCTATTCTGTTTCAAGTTAAAAATATAAGACATGTCAAAATTCCTTTACATAAAAACAAGGAGAGCAAAAGAAAAATCAGTGTGCACTATCCGTAGATGACCTCACTGGTGTGAGGTTCAGGAGTGCATTGTAGGTCTTGAATTGCAGTCTTTTTTAGTGCTTTAAAGATGACATTTTTCTTTTTGTTTCCTAAATCATAGGTTGCGTTTAGCAAGGATGAATGAAGAAATGCGTGAATCAGAAGGACTCTATGGACAGCCAGGTCAATATTCTACTAATAACCATACTGAAATGCAGTATAAGAAGTGTATTCAGGAATTTATCAGTTTACAATTAGATTCTTAGGATCTGAGGGAGATTTAAGATAGCTTCATACAATAATGTTTATAAACAGCTGACACATGTTAAAGCTTCATTGAAATTCACTGGTGTGACTTTGTCAGAGTATTTAGGGGACCTAAAAGGAGAGTGTTTAAAGTACATTATTATAGTAGTGTATGTTCCTACAGCCATTACCAACCTGTTTTGCTGGTGGTTGTCCACAGTTTTCTCCTATTGATGTTCCATTGAAATTCACGTAATATTAGGATTTACCTGACATTATTTAGTAGCAGCCTTCTGACCTGGGTTGCTCAGAGACAGCTGAGGAGTTCATCTTATTACAGGATACCATTCTCCTTCCTGTGGAATGGTCCTCTTTTTCTTCTTTAAGAAAAAATGCTTGCACACCAATGTAAAAATGTACATCAGATATTTCAAAATAACTCCAGACAGAAATAGGAACGCATTATTTCCTCAAATTTTATTTTTAAATATTTTTATTTAAGATAAAAATAAGAAACAAAACAGTCATTCTTAAGTATGTATTTTTGTATGCATAGTATCTTACCATTTGATTAAAAAAAAAAGAATTGGCAGACATTTGAGCCAACTGGTACAAGAAAGTAACAAATTATATTTAATGAATATGTGCAACTTTATTCTCAGGCACTCGGTCCTAATTTACACTATGTTCTGATGTGATATTTATGCAAGCCATTTCTTCTATTATGGTATGCTTCCATAGGAACCTAATTTAATCTCATGCAAATATCAATGAATGCATGCTTGATTGTCAAGTTAGCTGAAAACACGCTGCTATACCTGGCAGTAGTGAAAGGCAAACTTTATTTTTAAGGTTGAGTGCTGAGTACTCTTGGCTCACTCCTATAAAGCCCTTATGTATTTTCTACTGATTCAAAAGGATTCTGTGTGATTATGTCTTTTACCAGATTGGGGCTGGAATATACTCAAGGGGCAACATTGAGTGTCATGTCAATATCCCAGATGAACTCTATTAAATAAGCCCAATTTGTTTAGTTTCTCCTTAAGAATAGATGTTTTTCAAATTTATTTTTAAACAAACCTAGGAAATTCAAATTGAAACAATAAAAGTACTATAGACACTCAGACATTCAAATGCTTTCTTTGGCAGAGCAACAGATAATTTAAAAGTATACACTCGATTATGAGCTTAAATGAGGAAGAATTCCCCACTCAGAAAATGCGGCAGGCTACGTATATGAAAAAAGTCTATTGCCAGTTTGGCCATTTTGAATGTAAAGCTGTTTTCTGATATAATGCATACTACTTCACTGACAGGCTGAAGGTAACAAATACTGAAGTATTTTTGAGTCTCCTCATTTTTATTTTAAGAGGTAAAAATAATAACTACCAGTTTCAAATAGTAAAATGTCTTTGTTTTAAGGGAGGTAGGTATTTTGATTCAAAAGCTCTGTGCTAAATCATAAATGAATATTTTAGATCATTTAATTGACCTGTCACAAATCCAAAATTATTATAAACCAGAAAATGTTTGTATAGTTTGTCCAAATGCCTCAGTTGGTTACTAAACGTTACAAATGTTTAGTAGAATGTTTCATTCATAACAAATACAGGTACTACTTACATGAAAATATGAATGTGTTTAAACTGGAGATGGGGGAGACTGTTTTCCCCGACATCTTGTTTAAAATATTTTTTAGTCAGATTCTTCAATTAGGTAGATGAAATAAAAAGCTGGCTAAGTCTTTCACTGAAAATATCTTGACCTTTTTATCAGTTTGTATTACAGTAGAATCTAGACACTGCAGTTGATACAATCTGATCCAGATATTTTACAGATAGTGTCTGATCCTTGTCAACAGGCAAGATTGACAATGGAAAGTAGAGCTGCCACAATGGATAGAGCTTGCCCAAAATCAGGGGGAGGGTATCATTAGAATAACTTTTGAAATTCAGGCCACAAGCTGTAGCACAGTGTCCCAGGCAGGAGATCTTGCTGTATCTTTGGATAGTATAGCTCTGCTCTCCTTGATTCTTTACTTGCTGAAGTCTCTTTTGAAACTTGAAGTAAATATTTGAGTGTTTTAAATGTTAATGTCTGCTAGCCTGCCAGAAGGGTTGTGTAAATGTGTAAGTGTAAGCACAAAACCTGTCTCTGCTGTCACAAGGTATGATACTTTTACGTGGTTGTAGAGGAGGCAGGTCTTTTTCACTGCATATACATGTTAAATTATCTGCACTGCCCTTATTTTAGAACTCCTCTTTTCCAAAATTATGATTCTAGAAGAAAATAAGGGTTTTCAAGACAATTGTGTTTGCTGGGAGCTATGTGAGGGTAAATATCGATGTATGAGTTTGCTGTCATCAGGGTGAAGCCAACTGCCTATTTCTCCGCTTTAGTAATGCAGTTGATGAACAATTACTAATGTAGCTAATGGCATCAACATTTCTAATTTAAATATACCCAGCTGGTTTGAGCTACTGAGAGAATGTATATATTGCTTTGCAAGGTACAGTTGGTCTTCCAAAATATTCCTAGAATGGGAACTAGCTGAAACTAGCTTGTTCCACAAAAAGTTCATTTCTGGTGGTAGAAGCCATATGCACCATTGTACTGTTTCTTGTGTACTTGAGTGCTCATCTTCTGGTGCTACAGTATGTCTGCTAACTATTTGATATTAGTATTGCTACTTTTTCTTCCTGTCTTTTCTCGAATGTATGATGTGTGCCTTTTGAGTTACTCTGGTGTTAAATGGTAAAGCAGTGTTATAGTATTTTTGTACATAAGATCTGCACTTTAGGGAAAACATTGCTTGGAAAGGGAATTTCCAGAATTCAATTTTAAAGTAGGATTTTAAAATAATTATAAGGTTTACACTATTAAGTATTTTAATGCAGCATACAAACTAAAGGGGCACTTTATTTTAGTCTATTTTTGTATGTAATATTTTTGTTATGTAAGAGAGTCAAAAACAGAGCTACAATGTATCTTGCAAAAATAGCTTTTGTTTTTTCTTTCAAGTTAATTTGAAAGAACTAAATATGGCAACTTGAACTACAGTACTAGTTCACCAGTGGAACCCACTTCTGTACTAAAAGCGTAATTGCTTTTATCATACAAGCTTGATTCCGATTTGTGATCTTCATAGCTGTTCTCTTGGTGAATGTAACAACTCCCTTCATTCTATGCTTATCTCCCAGTGCAAGCAGTTATCAGAAACCGTTACAATAAAATGTGTCCTGTGCCTGCTTCATCTCTAGAACATACTTGAAACTAAATCTGAAAACCAAAAGGGAATTTCACTAGAACTGACTTTTCCTAGTAGAGCAGTATTGAATGTATTTATCTTTTAAAGTCTGGGAAGAATTGTGACATTACATTTTTATATAAACGCACATGCCATGCATGTTAAATATTTCTGGAAGGTGAGTTATTTCTGAAAGTGTTTTTAAATGAATGGAGTCTCATCTCCAAAAGAATAATAGTTCTAATATTGGAAATGTGCATTAAAAAATGGAAAAACAAAACAGTGTAACTTTTCACTGTACTGCAAACTTTTAAACACAAAAATATCCTTTTTAAAAGTGCCCTTTGGAAAAAAAAAAAAGTGGTGGAATAATACTTTTCTTCTGCAATCATATTGGGGAAAAAAGAATCTTCATGTTCAACATACATGATGAGAGAGATTTTGGGTTGATTTCTTTGTCATGCTATTAATCAGGCTGTCAGCAAGGAACAGTAGTGCTGGGATCTTGTGTCCTGTGTGGTCATCTGTGTTGGGAAGACAGTAAAATTTGGATGGCTGCATAGTTCCTGACCAGACCAAATGTTTTATGCATTTAATTCCCTTTGAAGGCAATAGGGTATGGTTAATGTTTTAAAACGAAACCTGAACTCAAGGCCCAAAATGCTGCAGCAGATGAAAGAATGTGAAAATGTCCATTTTAAAGTGGCAAAATAATGACTTGGCAATGACTCAAGAAGTAATCATTCCTGAATGTGTTTTCCTGTGTAGACAGGGAGGGGGGGAGGGAAACAGGCCTGGTGGAAATTGCTGCCATCCCTCGTTTTGGAATACATACTAGTATTTGGGTTGTGTTTAAGCACAAAGGCTGAAGATAAAAAAACCAAATGAAAGATGTTTAAGGAAAGTATCATCACTCTTATAGATAAAACTAAAAGATGTAATGAATGTTCAGAATGCATGTAAAAATGTATATTTGCTGAAGTAATAGACCAGAAGGATTTATGAACAATAATTTCTCTACTTAGGGTTGTTTTTTTTAATACTATTTCTTGCTGATTGTTTCTTTTGTGGAGAGTTCTGTCTGGCTGTAAGACTTCTGACCTCTGTTTCCAAGTAAATCTTTATTTATGCCATAATTCTACTTTTCTGAAGAGAATCTTGTTTAGCACTTCCTTGCAAAAACAAGGATTTTATTCTTTAATAGCTAATAAACTTTTTTCCTTTTTACATTGCTTTAAAATGCTTTCATTTTTCCTTTCTAACTGTGAACTTTCCTCTGTGTGGCTGCCTGTGAGGTACTGTTTCAGGTATAGTTTGGCTTTGTTTAATTTGCTTCTACAGAACGTGCATGCAAGTAAACAGTCCCAAAGAGTTCACATCAGCGTCATTCCATCTATAAGCAATCTTGATACATGAATAAGTGTTATACAGTAATTGGTAGCACAGTAGGGCATTTGTGCAATGGTGGGTGATGTTAACTATCACAAATGTTTAAAACTGTTTCCCTTTTCTTTTCTACCTAGGAGATGAAATTTATCAGGACATTTTTCGTGACTTTTCTCAAATGGCATCAAATAATCCAGAGAAGCTAAACCGTTTCCAGCAGTCAGATTCCCAGAAGTCTTAAGTGTCAAGAAGGAAAAGAACCTGATCCTTATAGTGCAAGTCTTTTTTTTTTTTTACTGTAACAGAATGAATTATATGCATTTTGTTAGATAGTTTGCATAAAATGACCACTCTAACGTAGCTTTAGATTGTGGTAGCTGGGGAAATGTATGAGTTGTTTTATGTTCTACAGTGCGTATACCTCAGCAGCTGAAGAAAATGTTTAAAAAAAAAAAAAAAGGAATACCTGCTAGCTCAGTATAAAAATAGTACCTGTTAGCAAGTACGAAGTTTGTCTGTGGTTCGTATGTAAAGTTAGCAGAGCGCAGCCGTATGCGTTGCAGACTCCGGATGGTGGGATGATCAGACCAGCTTTGCTATTTAGTATCGCCCACTGTCATCTGTCTCCCTATTGCCATGAAGAATGTGCCTCTGACAGGAAGGTCTGGGTTGCATTTTCTGGGACTGTTTGGAAGGGAGATTGGGTAATGACTTACCGAGTTGTCCTATTTGTGGGCCTAGAACTTAAGATTCTCTTGTTCCAAGAGACTGACTCTGGTTAGAGGTGGGCTGTTAATAGCAAGACACGGTAACTCCTGCTCTTTTGCAAGCTCTTTCACAGTGGAAGCTTTAACACCAGGCTGGCCTTTATGCTAGTGACTGCAGGTCAGTCACAATAGGTATATATCCTGGAGGACCAAACTTCTAAGAGCAGTCTATTTTCCTTTTTTTCTCTTAAATTAAACTTTCTGTGCAGCAAATATACTTTTAAATGAGCATGTGGAACCTTTCATGAAAAATAAACTTAATCCTTCTAGACATGATGTGGGGTTTGTTTGTAGTATTTTGACATCAAAACTTGAAATTTGAGACATGAAACTAAATATTGAGCCAAGGGAGTTTGTTTAGAACAGTTGTACAAAGGCTGTTTGTTACCTTTTTCTTTTTGCTGTTCTCACTACTAGCCCTAAGCTGAATCTCATATGTAATGCAGCCACCCTAAATTTAGGGCAGTCAACGCTTTATATCAGGAAGCAGTATCCTTTATCTAATCTGCAAAGACGTGTATGTATACATGTTGTCTAAACTAAGGTGTGCACAAGAAAACCTAGGAATTTCACCGCACATTTTTGCAAAGTAACGATGAGTATAGTCTCCAGCTGTGTTCTGAGGGCAGCAATGCAACTTGCTTTATTCAATAGTGAGCTGATGATGTGCGTGCATAAATGGTGTCTGTAGATACATGCTTATGTGTCAGGTTATACCTAGATAGTAATCACCTGAAGCCCCAAACCAGCAGATGCAATTCTTTATGCTCTATTTGTGTGCCCTATGGACAACTTAAGAAGAATTTTTAGGTAACATAGTATCAATGTGAGTTTTTAGTAATGCTGATAGCCATGGCATTATGCTAACCTGCTGTCTAAATGTATTTAGGAAATGAATTGGCTTTTCTCCAAGCTGACTAAGATAAGCAAAATTGGGTAAAAAAAATTCTGTAAACTGTGGTAAAATTAAACTTTCTGGCATGTTAAATTTTAACAAAGTATTTCAAATATTTATAATTTTGCATCAAATGTATAATAATGCATCAAATCTGGATGGTTATTGCTGCAAAGTTAGTAGCGTTTTAAAATTGTCCAATAGATTCTTTTTCCAAGCAGAAGAATCTTACAAAACAGTTCTTGCTTCGTGTGTAGTCTAATTATGCTAGGAAAAGCAGATTCTGCCCATTTAAAGAGTGCATTTAGTCTGAATAATAAGAAACTTAGGAATATCACCTGTAATCAGTAACTTTGAGTAAGTTGTTTTTTAAATAGCTGTCTATGAAATGATAATATACTTCCTAATCTGCAGTATTTAACAGCAGTGGATGTTTTAGTAGATCTTAGAAAAAGTAAAATTCCCGGTGTACAGATGGGACAATGTAAGATATGACTATGTATAGTACACACTTTAGACATAGGTTTTTCTAAAGATTTGTCTCTTGCAGCCTACATGGCAGGCAGTATATAGTGTGATTGGCTGTAATGTAAAGCTACCTAAAGCTTAATGGCATAATCGCTATCTCAGTCTATGCTGCTGGAAAAATGTCTGAGACACTTGTTTCACATCGCCACTGGTGTTTTCCTTCCTAGCCACAAAAATCTCGGTGACAAATTTTGCGGGACGACTTCCTGTAGACAAAAAAAAAGTTTCTTCCCTGTAGCTCTGCAGATCCATGTGCTGCATTTCCGACTCTCATCTGCCTGGGAAGCAGTATCAGCCTATTTATGCTGAAGGACTAATAACATACCTGATCCACAGGTGGTATTACTCTTGTCAGGAGCTCTGGAGTCTTAATGGTTCAGGGAGTAGGTATGTCACTTCTGATCCTGCAGCCTTGTTCCCCAGTCCTTTTAGGTATGCTAGGATATCCAGTATAAACTGTATTCAGTTAAGGCTTTTTTCAGGTCAGGTGCAGTGCATGTGTTATGTTGCTCATCAGCAAAAATGAATATGCCATTAAGTTACATGAAATGTATTGAGGGCTTAGTCCTGCCAGGCACGGGCAGGCTCAGTGCTCCAGGGCCTCTGTAACTCACAGGGTTCAGCCCTCAGTAATGCAAAGTATGGTTATTGCCAGGGCTCTGAAGATCTGGATTCCATATCGAGTTCTGACTCGAGTGCTAATCTTCTGCTCAGTAATATTAGGAAACTTCCATTTTTATTCCAATATGAATCTGAGTATAACTAGAATAGTAGACAGTAAGGCTCCATTGTGCATTAACGTCTTGTACTCTGTACCAGATAATGGGAAGCTTCAGTTCCAGTTCATGTTTCTCTGTAGGTATGAAATATAGTGGGTCTTAATTGGTGAGGTACAAACCAGCAGATTCTTAACAGTTTAAAATTGGCTTTCACGTGGATTTTTAGTAACTTGATAGCCCATTGAAAGATTTTATAGTATTTTTCCTAGCCAGAGTTAGATCATGTGTTCCAAAAGTCTCCTGGAAAGACAAATGTCGAAGGACTCAACAGATATTCTAATGCATCTTGATTTCAGAGGTGTAATTTACTGATGTTGCATGTTGATTAAAATGGTGTCTGTGGTGTCTCCTTAGTGGTCTGTATTGTTTCGATTGCTCATAAGGTTACGTATTTTATGTTAATGTCAGTACAGTTCATATAAACCTAAATTTCTGAATTATCATACTGAATTATGCCACTGAATTATATTAGACATGCTGGAATTTGTTCCCATAAATTTGGGTGAAGGTGGTAGGTGGTAGAAGTCTTTCTTTGCTTTCACAAGCTGCACATATTGCAGTCTGAACGTGTATTTCAGTTGTTCATTAGTACCTTGTGGACTTTGGCCTCCTTACCAGTGAGGACCTAATCCAAGAAGTCACTGAAATCGGTGGCAGTCTTTCCACTGATTTCAGAAGCTTTGGATTGTACCTGTCGTGGCTTCTAATCTTAGTGCGTTAAAGGATCCTGTATTAATACTGCATTTTTCACTCTGTGGGGTTTTATATTTTACCTGTTTATATACTGAGCTGAAACAGTTTTAGAAAATGCAACCAGACCTTCCAACTGCTGTCAGCAAATCCCCATACAAGAGGGAGTTTCTCCTGTTTTGCAGTATGACATCAGTACACACATGTTGTCCAAATTATTAGAGTTCTTGATAGAGCAAAAACTTTGTAGCACTAAAGAAAAAAGGTGAGAACTAGAACAAGCCTAAGGTTAGCTGTGATGTGTCCAGGACTTTGGTGCTTCTCTGCAGCCATCTGTTCTGAAGTGTGGATGTTAACTCTGCTACTTGATCATGAGAATCTCAAATGACACAGTGACTACAAAAGGACCGTTTGATAGAATTACAAATAATGTGTATGTACTAAGGATGTAATATTTTTACGCTGTCAAAAGGACTGAGCTGATTTTTCTGATTTATTTAATACACTGAAAGTATTTTGAGAGTCAGTTTTGCAAACTACCCTCTCTGCCCCTTCACAGATGGCCACTTTTTCCTAAGTTAGAGTTCATGGCGCTTGTTTGTGCAGCCTGATAGCCGAAATGTCTTCCTGTCTTGCTTGCACAAAAGCACATTTTTAAAACAGGGACAACTCCAGAAAGGTAATACTGGGGAAAAGGATGAATGTACCACTTTGGTATGTGCCCTTTCATACGTTGCTTTATCTTTCTGCATACAGTATTTTCTTGTTTCTCTTCCCATGGAAGGAGATGATAGAGGAGGAGAGAATCCCACTCACTTTTCTGTTAGGATTCCAGGTTGTCCGTGTTTTGATAGAAGTCGCTGAGAAATCATCGTTTCCTCAAGCAGAGAGGTTACTCCGTCTGAAATAACGAATTTCTTTTTTTTTTTTCTTTATCCACGTGTCCCTCTGTACTTGATGATGTTTTTTAAGCATTCCAGCAGTAAAATGCTTGCGTTCTCCTGTGAACTCTTCTCCCCCTTAAGGTGTAACTGTAAAGAATGTATAACCAGCCCTAGTTCGCATTTAGTGAGGCTGTAGACTTTGTATCTAAAACTTGGATGTAGTTTTCTGTAGTTGGTCATTGTAAATGAGAGAAACGCACTATTACCTTTGTAGTTAATCGACTGTACATGCTGTAAGGATTGTAAATACTGTACTTGATTAAACCTTTGTATGCGGTGAACGGCCTCGCTGCGGGGCGGGCGCGGGGCGGGCGCGGGGCGGGCGCGGGGCGGGCGCGGGGCGGGCGCGGGGCGGGCGCGGGGCGGGCGCGGGGCGGGCGCGGGCGCGGCATGGCGGCGGCCCCGCCCCCGGCATGGCGGCGATGGGCCGCGCGGCGCGGGGCTGGGCGCGCTCCCAGCCCTGCGCCCTGGCGCTGGCCGCCGCCCTGGCCGTCTGCGCCTTCTACTACCTGGGCGGCGGCGGCGAGACCTTCTCCAGCGCCACCCGCCGCCTCCGCGCCACGCCGCCCGCTCCGGCACACCGCCACCCCCAGCGCGGCGGCGGCGAGGCGGCGGCGGCGGGGGGCCGCGACCTGCACCTCCTGATGATGTTCACCAAGGCGGAGCGGAGCCCGGCGCTGCGCGCCAAGGGGCAGGCGGCGCTGCGCTCCCTGCTGCGGCACGGCCGGCTGGGCGGCGGGGACGCGCTGCACCTCCACCTCGTCACCGAGGGCGCCAGCCGGGACATCGGCCTCGGCCTGCTGCGGGACCTGCTGCGCGGCGCCGCCTTCCGGCACCAGGTGCGACCGGCGGGGCGGGGTCCCCGCTGCGGCCCTGCGCCCTCCCGCGGCCGGCCCGCCGCGGCTGCGGGGCGGGCAGCGGAGCTCCGCGGCGCCGCGGGCCTGGCCTTCGCCGCCCGCCCGCCCGCTGGGGTGCTTGGGCTGGCGGGTGCGCTGCTGGCGGAGCGCCTTCGGGGGCTCTCGCCTGCCTGCCTTCCTGCCGGGTGCTACAAAGGACGCGCGCGGGCGTTCGGAGCGATGTCCGTCTTCCCGTAAGACAAAGGGGGCAGCAGTCGAGTGAAAAGAAGCTTTCTCAACTGGCAGCCCCCGCTCCCGCTCCCTACAGAGGGTGTTTGCTTCCCGTCTGTGCTGGAGAAGGCTGCCTCTCTCCCCAGTCGCTTGAATCTTTTGAAGGGCTTGTTCTGTGTGAGCCGAGGCCCTGCGCTCCCTGCTGCTGCCTGCTGGGAGGTGTCCTGGTGCAGCTCAGTGATTGTCTTACCCAGGACTGGGTGGCTGCATGGCCTGGGAACACCTCTGGCAAACCACTTCTGCTGGAGAAGAGCAGTTGCTCTGAGCAACGCTGCTCCTCTTCTAGAGACCCTGTTGTTAGCCCCGGTTCAGCGTCTCGGCACAAGGACCACGTGTATTTGTGTGTAGATGGCTTCCCAAGCTGGTCCTGCGGGACCATGATTAGAAAAGGCTGTCGCCCTGCTGCTAGCGGCTCTTGAAAAAGAGAATGGAGAGCCTGCAAAGGTTGGAGTGCTTCCGCATGCGAACGTTCATCCTACCTGCCAGAGAAACAGTTCTGCCTCCCAAAAATGTAGTCAGTGCAGTCCGTGCAAAGTCAGGCTTTCCTTCACATTAAACAGGTGTCTGAAAACTGGAGGAGCATTAAATTCAGAAACTCCAGGTAACGTGACTCTCCTGTCCGAAGGTGCTGCTGCAGAGTAGTACTTGGAAGTGTCATCTACTTCTGCTGTAAGTTTTCAGTCTCATCTTTCAGGTATTGAATATTAGCTGAACTCTGCTGAGATGTAACTAGAGAGGTAACCTTAACGTTGTTCATACAGATCATTTGTTGGTAAATAGCCTCACCTCTCCTTTTTCTTAAACAGTGCTTTACTAGTGCTGGCGCTCAGTCAGGTCACGTATCCGTGGTGGGTAACCAGCAGCGTGCCGGCAGTGCTCAGCTCTCTGGAGGGGGTGTGCACAGCTGCCTTCAGGAGGAGTCCTGCCTGCCGCAGCAGGGTGGGCTAGCGGTGCCCCACGACAGTGCGGTGCAAATGTGCAGTGCGGCAGCCTAGCTCAGGTTTGTGGTATCGTGTCCCCTGGAGTGGGGGGACCCCCGGGCCACCATGGCATGCAGATCCCTTCACCCCTCTGTGCGTGTGCCTCACTGCCCTCTGCTCTTCTCAGAAACCAAATTCCTCTGTGGGCAGCCTTGCCAGCATTGCTTCTCAAGGGGGACACGGGCTTGCGAGTTGAATGTTGCATGAGGTGGGGGCATGCAGTGATGTGTCTGTTGCGGGGTGGGCCTCTGTCTGCACGTGCTTGTGGACTCGCAGTAAAGCCTGGCTCATGGTTCAGTGAGTAGGTCTTGCACCTCGGTGAGCAGGTTTTGTGCCAGAACCGATCTCTTGGGTGTAAGCAAGCAGCGTGGTCTGGAGGGGTCTGGAGGGCTCAGGTGATATCTCACTGGGACCTACTCAGTGGGACAGCTTCTTCCCTCTCTCCTGGCAGAGCCTGATGTATCCTGGTTTCATTAGCTAGCCTGTGGTTGGCAGTACACTTCAGATCTATCCACTTACCTGTTTTTAGGTAGAGTTCCTAGTACAGAGCAGAGGCTGTTGCCTGCTCCTCAAGCTTACAGCCTTGCCCCTAATACTTGTGCCAGTTTCTGGTATGCCAGCAGGCGACAGTGCCTCTTCATTTTTGCTGTAGCTGACCCCATTCCTCCTCTTCATCAGCAGGAAACATCACCCTAACTTGGAACTTTGGTGCTGCTAAAATGTTGAAGGTGGTTGATCCTGGTGCTCAGGTAGCGCCAGCAGTAACCCATCTTCATCCTGAGACCTCTCCTTTCCTGGTTCTCTTGGTGTCCCCGGAACACTCTCCCGGTTCTTATGCTGTTTTCCTAGAGCAGGCCCAGAGACGAGGCTTGATAAAGTGCTCAGAGGGCAGCTTGAGCTGCTGAGGCAGGATTGATAAAAACCCTGAGCTTTACTCTTTCTTCATGAGGATGTGATTGAGGCTCTGCTTTGGGAGCTGTCCTTGCCCTCCCCTCCTAGCAGAGCTGGGATCAGTTGGGTCCTCTGTTAGAGTGAAGCCCAGGAATCAGACCTGGATCCCAACCCTTGGGGAAGGTCATGGGCCAGCTCTTGTCTCTCCCTAATCAAATTCAGGAACTTTCAAAATCTCTTGAAGACTGAAGCAGCTGGCTGCAGCCTGCTAGGGCAGCACACGGAGGGTGAGAGCAGAGGGGCTTTGGGGTGCACCGCGGTGGGGTGCGTGGGAGCAGCTTAGGCACAGGACCCTCCCTGCTGCGCAGGGCAGGGCAGACCTGGGCTGTCCCAGTCACGGGGCAGTTGTGACGTGGCGTCCCTGGTCCCACAGCGCCTGTACAGATGTGTCCCAGATGTGGAGCTGAGAGCGCAGCGTGCTGACGGCGAGCGGCAGATGGAGCTGGTGCTCCGTGATGTGCCTGCGTGGCTTTTTGGCGTGGGGTGGAGAGCGGCGGGGTCGGAGGAAGTTGGCCAGGAAGCACCGGTGAGCAGCGGTGCCGGAGGAAAGACTTGCCGCACGCCGGCACCCAGCCAGGACCTGGTCTTCCTGCCCATCCCTCATCCTCCGAGCCCCGGCTTGCAGAGGTTCTGCTGAGCTTTTACCAGGGCTTTTATGCTCGCAGTTGCAGAGAGCGTGTCCTGTCCCGCGGGTTGCAGGGTGATCTCTGCAGCCTCTCCCGCTTCCCGGCGAGCGGGAAGTGCCCGGGAGCGAGCCTGGGCATGTCTCAGCGGCCGATACTGTGCTTACAAAGAGCCCCGGCTCACCCCGTTTCCTGCAACTCTGGGCTGCATGCTCTGACTCCTTGTGCTGATTCATATCGCTTATTTATTCCGTTCCCCTCCGAGAATAAAATTAACTGCGCGCTCTGCTCGTTGCTCTTCCTGATTGCTTGTTTAGATCAGCCCCGCGGAGGATGCTGCCAAACGCTGACTCCTCTGCGGGTCTGGCGCTGTACGAAGACATTCTGGGGTGAATGTAACTGGGCTGCCGTGACCCCGCGCTTACGAGAGAGCTGCAAAGATACCCGGCACGAGAAGGAGGGAAAGTTAAACAGAAACGAAATGTGGGTTGTTTTTTCCTAGTGAATCAATTGAAAGGGTCTTTTCTCAGTGCGGGACGTGTGTTTATAAAACTGTGCTTGCACAGGAAACCCCTAGAACTTATTTTTATTAATGTCCTCAGCAAACATGGTCTGATTTAGCTACGGGGATTTACTGAAAGCTGCTACACAAATAAATAACGAAGTACAAAATTAGCAGCAGATCAACAAGCTGTGCTAAAGTCAGCACTGGGGAGAGGAGAAGCCCTTGCAGTCCTGGAGAGGCTGGCTGGCCTGTGGCTGCGGAAGGAAGATTCAGCTGCTCAGGAGTTTGCTTTGCAGAAGTGCCTAACCAAAGGGTGGGCAAAAGACACAAATTTTCCTGTTTTCTTTGGCAGGGGAGGGAAGGCGGATGATGCTGTGTCTGGAGTTTCAGGAGTATTTTTCCCATGATTTTTGCCCACTGGTGCTTGGCACTCTGCTTATTTCAGAGGTGACTGGAATTGGTTTGACTTTTTTTTCCCCCCTGCTCAGCTGTTTCCTGTGTGGTGTGCGGACCTCAGGCTGCCTTTGCTGGATGCAGAAGGGCAGTTACAGGTGCTGTATTTCTCCTCCACGCTTCTCCAGTCCAGCCAGACCCCGAAGCTGCCCCTGCCGAGCTGGGCTGGGAGCAGAGCATCACGCATCCCAGTGCTGGTGGTGCTGGTGGTGCTCAGCTCCGTGCACAGGTGGTCAGTGCCTTTGCACCTGGAGAGTAGTGGTGTTTTGCTGTGTTTGGTCACCTGGGATCGCTGCCAGCAGCAGCACTCGGTGCTGCCGATCTGCTCCCCGCAGCCGTGCTGCTCTCCCGCCTGTTCCTCTGTCCCTGCAGTGCTGCCAGTGCTAACCACGATGGCGAAGCCGGCTGCGCAGCTTGGCAGGGCTGGAGCAAGATGCTGCCATAATGTTACTGGTAACGGAGTTTTCTCCCCTGCGGTGTCTTGGGGAATATGCTGTGCTATCCAAAGCCAGGTGTGGCTGCTGCTGAGCTCTTCCAATGCACGTTCCTGGTACGTGTTGTTCTGTGGTTTTCCTGCTGTCCTCCTGCAGGTGCTTGGCCCCGAGCCCAGCAGCCGGGACACGAGGAGCGTGGCCGCCCTGCCGAGGGACAGGCTGGCCGCGGAGCCTGCACAAGGGTTCTCATATAGCGCCTGGCTGACGGCAAGGGCCAGTGGCCGAGGGTGGGTGTGTGGGGTGCCCTCCCCAGGAGGGGGGCTGTGGGGACTCCGCTGTGACTGTCCTCCAGCGGTACCCCTCCGTGGGCTCAGCCATCGTGCCCGGGGTCAGGGTGGGCCCATCACCTTGCCTTGTTCGGCATACTGTGGGTCCCACGAGCAGCTCCCCGCCTCCGGCAAGCTCTGCTCTGATGCGAGAGCGCTTTGATCTGGGTAATGTTTTCTGCAAGAAGGTGTGGGAGGAAGAAGCTCCAGACTGCTCACTGCCTCCACCTCTGTGCCAGCCTCGCTGGGCGTCAAAGCAGCCCCTTGTGCATCCCGTAGAGAGAATGGTCATTGCACCAGCTCAGGCTCCAGAGCCGCCTTTTCCTCTGAAGCACTTGACTTGGTTGAGGGTTTTTTTTTTTTAAAAAAAAAAAAAGGGGGGGGGGGGGGCAAATGCTCTAGCCTGCATGTTTAAGTGATAGTGCAGAGAAAAGGAGTGAAACCGTAGAACCGTTGAATAGTTTAGTTTGGAAGGGACCTACAGAGATCGTGGGGTTGAGTTCCCTGCTGAAGGCAGGGCCAGCCTGGGGAAGTGTCTCAGTATCCCTCAAACAAGGGGTATAGGCTCCCTTTTCCAAAATTCAAGTACTGCTGCAAAGTTGTGTCCTTGCTGGCCTTCAGTTCCTGCGGGTCTCTTCCTGCTTTCCCTGGCCTGAAGAAGGCAGCGCGACCTCGAGTCTCCACACTCGAGTTCCTGCTCTCCCCCTTATCCGCACCAGGGTCGTGTCCCTCGTCTCTCTTAATTACCCTGAAAATCCCTCTGGTTATCTTGCATGATTCAGTGACCTGCGTCCTTCTGTGTATAACAAGCATCAGGCTGTATGAAAGTTCCTGTTCATCAGACTTTGACCAAAATTAATTATAAACTTGTAAAATTTCAGTAGCTGACAAGGTACATTTGCAGTTGCTCCTGTTTCTGGCCCATAGCCACGACCTGTGCAGGCGTGCCAGGGCCGGTGCTGGTGCATGGGCTCTAGCAGGGCTGAGGAGTGCAGAGCATTGCTGGCTGAGCGCGAGCAAAGCTCCAGCACAAGTGGGCTGAGATCCATCTAGAGAAGTTGCTCGGCTCTGCTGGAACTCCTGATGTTTGGATTTTCATCGGCGTGCTGTGGCCCGTCCTGCCTTTCCCCCTCTAGCCCTGGCGGGACGTGCTGCAGAGCTTGCTTCCATGCTGGGCTGAGGTTCAGGAAATCCGGGCTGCGTCCCTGGCCCTGTCGCAGCCTGCCTCTGTAGCAGGGAGCAAGTCTTGGTCCTCAGGGTAAGTGACGTGGTCTGGCTTGCCTCAAAGCAGCAGGATGCCAGAGCCTGGAGTGAACCGTCACCTCTTCTGATGGACTCCATATGGGCGACTAGATATGTGGTTGTATTAGGCAGTGGGAACAGACCAGAAAAAAACCACAAAACATTGAACACACTTGATTGTGTGAATGGCTTCGAGTCTCTGCCCATCTCACAGTTATGAAATGGCTGTAAAAATCCTTCCCTCCTTTGCCTGCCGCACTTAGCTGGCTCTCGTGGCAGGGGGACGTGCAGGGGCCGGGGTGGCCCCGGTCAGGCCCCTTTGTGCAGCTGCAGTGCCACCAGCAGTATTTGTGCTTTAACAACCTCCCCCGCCTCGCCCCGTGCCAGAGCAGGCTGAGCAAAGGCTGCCAGCGCTGGGCCAGTCCCCAGAGGCGGTGGCTGAGTGATGTTTCTGGTGTCTCTCCCAGGTAATAGTCCATGATGTGAATGAGCTGACGGAAAAGCTGTTTCCGATTGTTGAAGCCATGCAGAAACACTTCAGCGCTGGATCGGGGACCTACTACAGCGACTCGATCTTCTTCTTGTCGGTTGCAATGCATCGCATCATGCCCAAAGGTAAGCCTCCGCTGAGCTGCCACAGCAGCTGCCTCCAGCAACACAGGCTCTCTTTTTCTTCTGCGTGGAGATGTTATCCAGTGCTATTTGAAATGCAAAGACAGTTAATCAATTTTGGGGGCAGGCTCCTGGGGTTCTGCTCCTTCCTGCAGAGTGACGGACCCTTCGGTCCAAGACCACCCACATCCAGGTCTCCACTGGCATGAGTGGCGGGAGGTTATCCGTGCCGCACGGCAGCTGGCCCTGCCCTCGTGCCCTGAGATGGTAGGAGAGGTGAGACAGGAGCAAGCGTGCTTGCCCTGTGTGTGTTTACAGCCCCCCTTCCCCTTGGGGTGTCAGCACAAAGAGGTGCCACATGCTTGTGGCACGGCTGTGCACTAGTGAGCGTCAGCAGAGAGCAGTTGTCGAGCCTTTCTTCTTGGCTTCGGTGAGCTCTTAGAAAGCTTTGCTGATTAGCAGCCACTGATCACTTACGTTTCCTTATTGTGCCTTTGCTCTGCTGTTATTGAGTGCAGGAACAACAATAAATCTGCAGGAAAACAAGGCAGCTGGCAGAAGGGGCTTGGCTCAGTTGATGCCATGTTTTCCTTCCCTGGCTGTGCGTGGGTGCTTCTCCTGGGACCAGCATGCTCTCTAGCCTTGGACTGGTTGCATGAGGACGGTGTTGCGTCCCTGGGCTCCAAACCCCTTCCCGGGAGCTCCCCCAGCCCTGCCTGTCCCTTCCCAGCAGTGGTCCCTGGGCTCTCCCTGCCAGCTGCCTCGCTGGCCTGATGCACTGGTGATGGCAGCATCCCCTCCCGGGCTGGCCACGTGCCCTCCCTGTGCCACGGCAGGGTGCGGGTGGCAGCGGTGGCAGGGAGCACCGGGGTCCTGCCTGGCCATACACCTGCCCCAGAAGGAGGTGACCAGCCTCTCGAAGCTGTTTGTGGATGGCACGTGGTGGTGGCCCGTTCCCACATGTGCGTGTTGCTGAAATAGCTATTCCCATGGCTAGCACTGCCAGCACCAGCAGCTTCCTCAGCATCTGGAGCCTCTGCCCAGCCATAATATTCCCTGCAGACTTCCTACCATGGATCTCAGGCGTGCTCTTGCTCTTGCTGGGACGTGAGTGGGTGCTACTCCCCTGTGTCCCTGCTGAGCCCTGTCCCAGTTTGGCTCTGCCCAGTACCTCCTGCCTCTGCACTGGTTTGTGAGGCTTCCTCTGGACTTGCCCCTGTCCACCTGGCACAGCCGTCCTATGCTAGCTCGTTAAACAGCGGGGCAGTGGTGTTTAATTTGTGCGGGCAGGTATTAGGGAAGAGCAGGCAGGGAGGCGGCCTGCTTCATCCCCCCCGGGGGCTGTGGGGCGAGGTGGCCCTGAGGGTCCCGTCCAACCCCCACCAATCATTACTCTGTGGGCTCCAGTGAATGTGCTGTTCTTTGCTCTCCATTAGACTTGGGTAATTTTTTTTTGTGTCTGATGATGTCTGCATTGCGAGCGCTTTGAAGTACGCTGAATACAAACGACGGTATTAATGCTGGCTAATTCAGTCCTCCCAATTCCCTACCCTGTCTTTACCGTGTGCTAAAGATATCCATGTCGTGCCGCCTGCCAGCAAGAAGCTGCTCAGTCTGAAATGCCTTTTCTCAGTTCGTCAACCTGCGAGTTGTCTCGTCTCTTGGAAAGCTTGTTTGCTCTCCCTCAGCCTGACTTTCAATGGGCTTTCAATGGTCTGTTCAGGGCACAGGATGTTTAAAGAGGCGTTTTTACAGTTTCATGAGCTTAGTTTTTGTTTCAGAAGCTGCTAGTAAAGCTGATTTATATTTCCTTTGCAAGGGAGGTCAGATCTACTGCGCTGGGTGCCTGGTGATTTATGGGGCTGGCAGGGCTCCTCGGTCCCTTCCCTGCTTCCCTGCGCAGCCGGCACCGGACGGGAGGCAGCAGGGAAGGCTGCAGCTCTGCTGGCCGCTTGCAGGCTTGCGGGTGGCGTGGGAATGGCACTGGGCTCCTGCCGCTCTCCTGGCTCTGACAAACCAGCCTCTACTGCCATGAAGAAGCCACTTTCCTAGGTTGGAGGAGGAAAGACTAAACCTTTCTTTTCAGGCAGTATCAGCATTTTTCCTGGTGCATTTCTGTGCCATTTCACCTGCCCTGAATGCTGCATCTTTTTGTGCACCTCTGCAGGCACATCTGGCTCCACGATGTTCGCAACATTTTTTTGTGGAAGCCAGGTTTGATTGGAAGCTTAAGCATCCTCCAGCAGAAATGAAGGCCCTGATCTGAATATTGAACTCTCTTCTGTGTTTGTTTGCATTTGTATTAATCCGTCTATAGGTTTTTTTCAATAGCTAGCAATCTTTGCATTAAAGTTGCCTGGCTTTAGTTTCCCAAATTTGTCATTTTTTGAAGGGAGGCATTTCCATAGTATCATGACTTAATGATTTGTTTGGAGCCTTGGGGTTGTGACAGGGCACTGACTTTGCAGACTGATGGCACTGAAAACTGATCACCAGGGTTATTTTTTTTTTTAAAAAGACTTTTGTGGAACACGTGCTGGCTGCGTGCATACTGCACTGAGAATAAATGGGGTTTGCCACTCAGCTGCTCTGTCTTTCACTGTTGCTTGGGATCCTTGCCCAAGAAACTTCAGATCTAAAACCTGCAGCTGCCAAACTGTAACATAACAGCTTCTTAGCTGGTGTAAATCATGGAACTCTCTTGCATTAAATGTCTTACATCAGTGGAGTTAATCTGATTTAAACCAGCTGGGGACTTGGTATGCAGCGTGCAGAAGTGCAGACTGCATAACTCTTGTCTGTGCTTGAGGCTCATAAATCCTGTTTTAATGCGGTGTGGCCAGGCCCGAGGAGCTGGAGGGGGGCTTGATGGCATCGCAATGGTTCTGCAAGAGAGAAGTGATGGAAAAGTTACACAGAGAGAGGATGAGCAGGGTTCAGGCTTAGGAGGAGCTGCCAGGATGAGGACGATGCCAGCATGAAATGGTCTTGGGACTTGCAGAGCAGTGCGAGGAGGAGGAAGGAGGACAAGGACTCGGACCTTTTTATTTTCCTTTTCAGTATGCCCATCCAGAGGTGGCCTCTCACTTGCCGACTGGCTTCGATCCCTCTAATCACTTGTCATTTTAGTCGTGTAACTTAAGAGGACCCAGCAAGCTTTTTATCATCCTCCTTAAGGACATGTGAAGGAGTAATGTCTGGGCAGGTCTGCCTGGCAGGCAAGATCAGGGGACAGACTCCTGGTGCCGTGCGCAAGGTGAGGAGGAGTTGGGGTGGCAGAGGGGTGGCCTGGGGAAGCTGTGGGCTCCCCAGGGAATTCTTGGCCCCCATCCTTGGCCCAAGTCAGGTAGTTTTCAGGGAGAATTAGTTTAGCAACAGGGTATCCTCAGCAGCTGGTGGGCTGAGGGAGAGACGTCAGCATCCAGCAGCTTGGGCAGAGCTTTGAAAACTGCCGTTTGGTGTTTGACTCCATTGGTTTTGCTGACTGCTGCAGCAGGATGACCCTGTGGGAGAAGAGAAGGAGAAGAGGGAAAATGGGACAGGACGGAGAAGCAGCTTTGTGGCTTATCTCTGCCCACTCAGACAGAGGAGTGGAGTCTATTAGCTCAGGGGAGTCTCTGAAACCTGGCTGGAGGTACTGTGCCTCGCGTGGAGTAAGGGTATTTAGCAGAACTTGGTTGAAGATGATATTTGACAAATTGGAGGCAGCAGGGTTTCCTGGCCGGTAAGAACAGCTGGCAGTCTTCCTGGGGGGTAGCATCATCTCTGAACATGGTCTCCTCCTCCCTGCCTGGCAGCATGTCGGGAAGCTCTCGGGGTTTCTCTCCCACTGACCGACCCAGCATGAAGGTAGAAGCCCTGACGAAGGGTGGGAGATGAGCACGGGGTACAAAGGGCCCTTGGGCTCTGCTGTGCATGAGGCTAGCCCTCGTGCAGCATGCTGCATCTTCCAGGCACTGGCGAAGCACTACCTCCTTAATCCTGGTATGGCTCTGGGTGGGCAGGGAGAGAAATGTGGCTCTGCTCCCCCGAAGCTGGCGGGATGCAGCTGAGCAGAGCCGCGGCTGGATGTCTGCCTGGAGAGGGAGTGCCAGCAAGGATGTGATGGGATGGGCCCCCTGCTCGTGCTAACGTGGCTCTGTGTCTTCACACGGGCAGGGGAGGGAAGAGTGCAGAGCAGGATGGGGTGTGACTGCAATGTTTAATTCCGCTAACGGGATCTCTTACAAGCATATGTATAAAATTAGGCTTGGAGATCTCCAGGAAAGCAGCTCAAAAGGATGGTTCCTCCTCGTGCCCAGCCTCTCTTCTGCTTTGATGCCTCCTGCATCCCAGAGATGACCCATGTGCCTGCAGAAGGCTCTGAGAGCAGACAGTGAGAGCCATCAGAAGGTGTCTAGCTAACAGCAGGGGAGAGAGGCAAATGCTGTTCAGCTGACCCTCTGCCTGTTTTAAATACTTTGAAAGCATGGGACCGAGAAGGGGAGGAGAGCCAATTCCCCATCTGGTTTATTCTGGTGTTAGGAATTGGATAAGAAAGTGGATGTGTTGGAAAATATTTGGGAGAAAATATTTGGTGAGGAAATACTTGACATAATTACCACTATTGAAATCAGTAGGGTGAGATACAACTAAATTATTAAGACCACTGGTTGCAGTTCTTAAGAGAGGCAGTGGATAAGAGAAGTAGGAGCTGGGCAGTACTCTACTGTGAAGACACACCTGGGGACTTGCTGACTGAAAACTCAGGAGCTTGGTCTGCAGGTGCATTTGCTAAGGTTATTCATCAAGGGCTGGTAAGGGAACTACGCAGCAGTGGGAGAAGTGGGTAAGTTTCTGTGTGACTAAACAAAAATGAGGAGCTATGAGGAAGGAGAACAGAGCAGGACTGATCATCATGTATTGCTGAAATTTATGGCATATCAACATGGTCTGTTGGAAAAAACCTGGAAGAGTTTCAGAGAAGAGCAGTGGCTTCTGTATGGGGCGAACCTGGCTGACTGGGACCCTCTGGTCTGGGAGCGGGCTGGCCGAGGGGGTTACGGTGCGGTCCATGAAGGCACGAGCCATGCAAGACAGATGTTTGTACAAGAACTGGGAGGCATTGAAGTTGGTGATAGGTGAGTTTAAAACAGAGAGTGCAGTGATCTGTGGAGCTCCTTGCTGCAGGATGTTGTAGATGCTGGGCTGCCTCATGGAAGACGAAAGCATTGCAAGCTGCTGTCTGATAGACACCAAGCCTCGGGATCTCCCCGAGCTGCAAGCTGTGCAGGAGCACGTTGGGGGGGACGCGGCTGTGTGTGATGGGGGGAAGCACAGCTGGCTGATGCAGGTGAATAAGCGGCACCATGTCCGGGGAAGCAGCCACCAGCAGGGAGCCATGCCGTTGGCTTCATAGTGGATGTCCGGACTTAACGTCTGTGACACACTGGGATCAAATGGGAAGTCCAGTGGTCTCCCTGGCCTCAGACTCTGAACGGGGCAATTTCTCCAGCTCGTTACCAATGGCTGTACTGATTATTAAGCATAGACCAAATTATAATGATGTTTGTCCAAGATGCCTGTTAATGACCGAGCCCCAGGCCACTTGGGGTTTAGTGCTGCTTGCAGCAGTCTCCAGCTGCTGGCTCCGGCTTGGGCTCCCATGAAACTGATATCAGCCTTTGCCTGCTCTGGGAGTCCCAGCCCGGACACAGCGGCCTCTGTGAGCGTCAGCTTACGCCTTTCCCACCGAGCGGAGCTGGAGGGAGGGCAAAGGCCAGGGAGGAGACATGTTGGAGCAAGCGCTGAGCTGTGCTCTGCCTTCTCAGGGCACCTTGCCTGCGCCGAGGCCAGGCACCTGGGGCACTCGTGCTGCTGGCTGTGGAGGTGGAGAGCCTGGGAGCCGGGGGGAATGGGTTAAGCAGGGAGGTACCAGGAAAATAGTCTGTTTGCTGGAACAACGCCTTGACAAGTAACTGTCTTCTGCTAGTGCGCTTCTGTAAAAGCAGGCAGGCAGTGTCCTGAAAACGTCTATTGCATTTGTAGGTGTGCATGTGTGAGGGTTTGCTATTGCAGCTGCAATGTTCGAATCCGTAATGCAGGATTGCCCGGGTCGGGCTCTGTTTGCCCACGGGGTGCCAGATGACTACATGCAATATTTCCCCTCAACAGCGCCTGTTTGCAGTGAGTTATGGTGCACTAATCCTGCGTCACACGATGAACAAAGAAATGTGCATCAGAGGTCTGTAAGGTGGAGCCCGGCAGAGGGAGACGGGGAAGCATCACCTCCTCTTCTTCCTCCTGTCAGCTGCAGAGCAATTCCTGGTGCACGGTGCAGCTACCCGCAAAACTCAGCAACTTACATTGTAGTAAATGAGCATTTTGGGAGTGTGTCACTCCTGATCCTTTCCTGCGGGCTAAGTATTGCCATTGTTGCTGAGCCCCACCACATCGGGGGTACACAGAGATGCAGCGGGTTGGGAGAGCGCTAGGAGGAGAGTGCCTGTGCCCCAGATGCTCCAGGCCTGATGGTGTGTTATCAAAGTGGAGAAGTTGTGAAGAGGCTCAGAAAATTGGGGGCTGTGGTGGAGTTATGGGAGATGGCCCCAGAGCTACATGCTCCCAAGCCACAGTTCCCACGGGATGCTGCAGTAGCTGAAGGGTTTTATTTTTTGGCAAAAATGTTTCCATCTTTACAAGGATGGAGGGAGTGTTAATAGTTTCTGGTGTGCTCTCATAACCTCCTTCCCTGCTTCATGCTGCAGCCACGTGAAAAACAGCCAGATTCCTTCCCCAGCCTGTTTTTGGGCTGCACGCACTCATGTCAGATCCTGTGATGAGAAGAGGCTGGAGTGATGGATTTGTGAGCAATAGGGAGAGCAGTGCCAGCCATTGTTCCTTGCTGGAGTGAGCCTGTTGTGCTGTGGGAGTTGTTTTCATGGTGCTTTTTGGGAGCAGGCAACAGCAGACCTCTAAATAAGCCCACCCCAGGTAAACATCAGAGGCTGTGGCCTTGTAGAGGGGTCCTCACCTGCCAAAATGAGACGCTAACCCCGTCCAGCTGCCTGCAGGACATGCCTCTCCTGGCAGGAGAGCCCCTCGGCCCCAGCCCTGCTGCAGAGGAGCCATTGGGAAGGGCTGTTGTGATGAGGGGGATGCGGATGCTGCTCGGCAGGTGCCCGGTAGCCCCCCGGGTGCTTCGGCACGGTGGAGGCCCCTTCCCTGCGGCACCACCGCTGTTGGGGGCCAGCACAACCCACAGGCCCCAGGGCTGGTGTCACTTCTCATCATTTCCGCTGGCCGCCCCTCACTGCGGTGCCACCATCGATTATTTTTGGATGTGCCAGATCTGTCAGGCCAGGGCAGGCGTGTGCGGCTGTTTTCCCCCCTCCCCACGGAGCGGCAGGGTGTCGGCACCCGGTGCTGCGGGTGGGCGCTGCCCTCCTCCCTTCCCAGCCAGCCCTGCTCCCCTGTCCCCGAAGGATGGAAGCTGCTGGGGGTCAACCAGTGTTGATGCCCGGGCTGCTCTCCCCCATGGCCTTGCTCCCCGCTCTGCCGTAGCTCATTAGAGCTTAGCAGGAAGAAACAAGGACAAAATCTGCCTGCAGCCCCTTCCCCCACCGTGTGCAGATAATCGGGACATGAGCTCATCTACCTTAATGCATTTATTTTCCTGTATCTCTTTTTGGTTTCCCTTTCCATCTCACCCGCTCATTACTTCACAGCTTTCCATCCGCACTGCTTTGTAATTTATGGCAACCTGGAATTAAACCTTATTTTGTCTGATTAAAAGGTTTCCTGCTGCTCTTCCTCCAGCTCCAAAGAGTGTCTTCACGCTCCTCCCCCAGCGGCGCTGTATATTAAATACATAGCAAGCAGCACTTCCAGCTGCATCCTGAAAGCTGTCGCATGCTCAGCGATGTCTCTGCCTTGGAGTCTGGTTCAGAGCCGAGGTGTTGAGCACCATTAAATATTAGTCCCTCATACCTTGATGGATTATGAGGAGACACTTGGATGCACAGGAAAAATTAATTTTCTGGAACAAAATGCATCCGTCTCCTGCTGAGTCTTCCCCATCCCTCTGGAGATGGCTGCAGGGTGTGGAGCAAAGCTAGCAGAGCGATGCTGCCGTCAGTACCCGGGGCTATTGCTGCTGCACCAGACCCCTGAGCTCACCCAGGTGCCTGCCCTGCGTGGGTGGTAGCAATGATTTGTCATCTATCTCTGGCAGGCAGCCTAATTTTTTTAATTAGCTGATAGGCTGGAATTGCTGTGCAGCAGTCGCTGCTCTGCTCTGCTAGGTGCCTGATCGGTGCTGCAGAAACCTGGTTAGTGGCCGGGGCATTTGGGCATGTCCCCCCTCGCCTCCTGCCCTCCCCTGGTACCCTGTTTGCAGGGAGGGGAGGCTGTTTGATGGGGAGTGGGGCTGCTAGGCTGCCCCAAGGAGCGGAGGGGACCTTTGGCTGCATGGCAGAGGCGAGGACCTGTGTTTAAGCGGGCAGCTGGAAGGTAAGGTGTCTGCACCTTGGCAAGCCCTGCTGGTGCAGGGCTTTGTAGGATTGTCTTCTCTTGGGAGGGTGGGCTCCGGAGCAGCACCAGGTCCTGGGAAGGGGGACTGCAGCCCCCCCAGTCACCAGCACACTGGCAGCAAGCTCTGTGGAGCATGTTGTGCTTGCATGCGTGTGTGCGTGCCCCTGCCTCGGCTGCCTTCCTCTGGGCGAGGCTCTCCGGTGCTGTCAGGGTCAGCTGTGCGGGCAGTGGTGATTAATCCTGGAAGCAGAGGGGGAGACTTTATCTGTGGAGAAAATAAGGCTTGGCAGGGGGAGTGCACAGCCGGAGAGGAAGCTGCTCACAGCCCTGCTGACAGCAGGAGGGAGAGCGGCCGGGGGCAGTCGGCAGCAGGGGGGGGTGAGCCAAACACAGGGAGCCTCTAATGAAGGGCAGGATGGAGAACCCAGTGTGTTTGTGTAAATAAACCGTGCGTATCCATGCTGGGCTTGTTGTGGCGCTGGCATCGCCGCCTGGCACTGCAGCTGCACTCGTGCTCTGCTCCCGGCTGCAGCCGAGGCTTTCAAGGGCGGCTGCTGCTGCTGCCAGGCAGCACCCTCTGGGTTGCACAGGGACCCTCCAGAGCCTGTCGACCAGCTTGCGCCCACGTCCGGCCTTGGTGCTGGCCGTGGGAGTGGTGTTTTTCTTGGCCACGCATCCCTCTGAGCCGGCGAGGGCGGAGGATCCTGGTTTCGCAGCCAGCACGGGCGGCTTTGCAGAGCAGCGTGTTGCTGCCGGCAGTCACGCTGCCCGCTGCAGCAGGGGCTGCTGCCGCCCTGCTCCAGGAGGTTTAATGCCTGGGGCAGTGATCGGAAAGTTGCTGCTGGCCCTTCACAGCTCCTGCTTTCCTTGGGATCTCGCCCTGTCGTGATGGGGACAGCTAAAAAACCTTCTGGCTAAAAAAAATCATCAGTAGTCAGAGCCAAACTGGAAGTGATGGAGAGGAGGTGGAGGAGAAGCTGTCCAGGTGTGCCCAATGTTTGCAGACCAGCAGACCTGAGCCCTCCAGCCCTGCTGACCCCAACTCGGAGAGCCTGGGCCACCCGGCTCTTCCTTCTGACGGTTCAAATCAAATGGCAAAATGCACAGCTACCCCCTGGCCCTTCCCAAGACCCCGGCGGCAGCCCCACAACACCCAGAGCTGCAGCCAGCAGGGGACACTCCTGTCCCTTCGCTGTGCAGTGTCACCTATGCTGGCTGCAGCTACTGCTGTCCCTGCAGAAGGGTCTCTGAGCCGCTCTCCGTCCGGTAGCTGTCTGTCCCTGCCCATCGCCCTGCCCTTGCGAGGCCATTGCCCCCCGCGCTGTCTTCAGAAGGATGGAGGGGGCTCCTGCCTCCTTGTGTTGCAGGACTCGCTGCTGCTGGCTCCGTGGGGAAAGGGGAAGCAGCGTGCCTGGGTCGCACAGCACGCAAGGCACGGTCAGCTCAGCTTTGCCAAGGTAGCAGCCCTCGTACAGAGAAAGTTTTTTGGGATGAGTGTAAATGAGTTTGCCTGCAGAACAGCCTGTGCTGCCTGCAGAGGCCAGGCTGTGGGGCTGCAGGGTCTTCCTTTTCTGCCTTGTCTATTAGAGCCCAATGCACAGTTGGTGAACCACCCTGGGCTCCCCACACCTACACCCAGGGGTGCCTGGTGTCCAGGAGGTTTGCAGCTCACGTAGGAGCCTCTCAAATCGCATGTTGTACTCCAGAGACTAGTTTTGGCCATCACTAGGTGACCTGTTGATGCCCCGACTGTGCATGGAGGATGTCAGCATTGTCCGTGCCATGTGGAGTGCACGCTGCTCCTGCTGCCTGCCTTTGCCCTGGCTGCCTGCAGCACTGAGAAGGCAGCAACTTGCTGATGGCAAAGGCACTGGAGCAGGAAAAGGCAAATAGCTGAGAAAAGTATCTCCTTTGCTCCCATCAGGTTTCTAGCCGGCAGCTGGCGTTCCCAGAGCAGCCAAGGGAGTTGTGCCCACAGGCTTACGTGCTTGGCAGCTTCCCCCAGGCTCCATGCAGGCTCCTGCCCTTGCAACTCCTCTTCTCCTGACTCTCCGTCCATCAACCATCCACTTTTCTGTAGTTTAAATCCACTATTTAAATCTCTTGCAGGCCATGCCCTCAACTCAGGCTAGGGGAAAGCAGTCCTAGCCTACAGGCAGGCTCAAGGCTGCCCATCCGTAGGCTGCTCCGAACAGTGGCTACGGGTCAAGAAGGGCTGGAGGGGTAATAGCCACTGCAGGGTTGCTCACTGCACAGCATCCCTAGAGCTCTGGCTGGGTCGGCCAAAGCAGCGCTGCTCCTCCCTGTGCCCCCCCACTGCCGCTCCCGCTCCCGCCTGACTCTTCTGAGAAGAGGGATTTGCTCCTAAGGGTCGCACCATGTGTTGGTGGGGTGGTCTGGCTCACTGCACGCCTGCCTGCTCCCGTCCCACTCTGTCCCCGCTGTGCCGTGGGGCAGGCCGTGGGGTCGGTGCCTCCTGGGAAGGGCCATCAGACTTGCTGCAGAAGCTGCCCCCTGCCAGAGGGGCTCCTGGGTGCTGCTCAGAGCATCCAGACAACCCGCCGGGCCCCTCGGCTCACACCCGGGGTGCCTGCCCGCATGCCAGCATAGCTCTGCTGGGTCCTGGCAGAGGATTCTGGGCAGCAGGGCACAGGGAAGTAACCTCCGCCTGCCTGTGCCCCCTTGCTGGGCTGAGGCTCTTGGGGGAAGGAGGGAGCGCCTGCACGAGAGGGGGTCTGCGCTGGCATCTCTCTGGAGTCGTGCTGTGGGATAACCTTGACTCTCCCTCTCTTTGGCAGCTAAGCCCCGGTGCAAAGTGGCTTGGGCACTGGTGGTGGCTTTCTCTCTGGGTTTCCAGCGCTGCAGACCCTGCTGCAGGATCGCACATCCCTGAAGCTGGTCTTTCTCCTCTGGGTGCGGCTGGAGGGAGGGTTTGAGCCGAGCCTGGAGAGCAGCCCTGCTGTGGCTGCCGGTATGAGGCTGCAGTAAAACATTATGAGCTTTAAACGCAGCCAGCCTGGGCCGTAAAGCTGTCACTGCTAATGGAGACCATCTCCGCTTTGAGTGGCGTAACTCCCCTTTATGCACCATGGCTGGAAGAGCCGGAGTTGAACAGAGCAGAGGGTAATATACAGTATGGCAAAGTTAGAAAACTCGCTTGCCGAGCAAAACACTCTCAGCCTTTTCCCACATTTCCAGCTGGCCCCCTCCAAGCAGTTTGTGCCTAAGAGAGCACGCGATTCCTCCACCCCCACATGGCAGCCAGGACAAAGCGCTTGGTAAAAGGGCAAAAGAGCGTGATACATCATAAATATTAGTGCCTGGCCCCTTGCCAGTCACAGGCGGAGAAATCATCTTGGCCATTAATCTATCCGTGCAAGCTGCATCTGGCAAAGTGGCACTTAATGTCACCCATGCTCACTTTTGTCTCAGTGTTGCAGTTCATGCTTGCTTTTTAAAAAAAAAGGAAAAGTACTTTGCGCTCTCTGGGTCTAATTTGTTAGTAAGTTTTTCCGGGGGGAGCTCTGCCAGCACAGCATGGAACCAGTGTGGGGTGCTGGTGCTGGGGCAGACAGGGCTGGGATTGGAGCTTCCCCCAAGCTCAGCTTTCATTCTCCGCTGTGATTAATTGCAGTTAGCGCTTATCTGTAATTTCAGAGAACAATCAGATGACGTGCCTCGCAGCTGATTTAATTGAAACCTGATGAGGCGTCAGAAGGCTGCTGTGCACCAGGGTGAGCCGTGCTGGGATCCTCTTGGGAACCCTCTCCCTGTCCTCGGCAGCGCCTTGGAGGGCTTGCACTCCCCGCCTGTTTCTCTTGGGCTGACCTCGTGCTGTAGGTCCGGGGTCTCCTTGCCCTGGAGTTTTGTGACCAGTTTGGATATTCTCAAGTGCAGTAGCATTAAGAATTTGGGGTTTTGCTCCGCTGTGGTATGGACCACTGGGGAGGTTTGGGGTATTTGGGATACATGTCTTGTTCTCCGTTGCACAAATCCTCTGGTCTGCCTATTCATCTGCTTGAGTTGTGCTAGTGATTTCTAAAGCAGTTAGGAAGGCTGAGGGAAATTGCTTTCAGGTCAAGACCTGGTTTAGCCTGTAGTGAATTACTACGCCTGGGTTTTAAATCTTTGCAAACAGAGGATTATGGTGGTGGTAAATACTAGGTAGGCCTGGGGATTGCCGTACTGCCGGCTGAAGGGAGTGTGGCCTTTCCCTTTAGCAGGTAGAGAGTGATGGATGTTAAAAAAATAAATTGAGATAGAGCCTGGGTTGTAGCTTAGATACTATTTCTCCTTGATTTATATTTCTGCTTGGATGCTTCGCAGAGTAAGCAGTATATTTCTTGCTTAACCTCACGGGGCTTTTTCCTTCTTAAATGAGGACAGCGTGGTAGATACGACCAATTGCCAAGAGCCCTGGATTAGTGCAGGATCTGCAAAAAATTCAGAGCTGCTGTACAGCCCAGCGTCTGCTTGAAACACAAACATCAAGTGATGAACGCATTTGAAATGGCAAAGCTACATTCCTGTGCCGGAGGATAGCTGCCTGTGCTTGGCTGCGCTCAGCGTCTCTGGGTCTCTAGTCCTGACGGTGGCTTTGGGGGCTGAAAACAGAGCGATTGCCTCCTGCTCTCAGCAGCCCGGGGGTAGCCAGCAGCTTGTCCCAAGCACGGTGGGGCGAGGGGGTGAGGAACCGTGGTGGTGTGAAGGCTGGAGCATGGGCAGTGCTGCAGAAATGCCAGCCTGACGGAAAGCCCTGCCCGTAGCACAGGGTGAGGGCAGGCTGGGCTCATCCTCCTGCCTGCAAGGACTGGGCAGGAGGAAGGATGAGGGCCTTGTTTGCTGATTGCTGTGAAAGCGGGGGTGACACGCACATCTAGCCTGCAGAAAGCTGTAACGGCACCTGTGCATGATACGTGGGGGCCGAAACAGGTTGACACAGTCTTTTTAATCCAATTAGTGCCGAGTGCTAAGCAACCCGGCCAATTTGCTCTTGGCTTTTATAAGACATATAAATAGCATTGGCATTACATAATGCCACGGGGAATGGCTCCACTCTGCTCGCAGTCCCCGAGTAGGGCTGAGCTTGGCTGGCCAGAAGATGACGATGGTTTTGCCCAGGTCCCGGGGAACCCATCCGATGGTCTGATCTCTCATAGCGTTTGTGTTTGCTGCTTTCCACTTGGCCTGCTGCAATCTGTACAACATCCCCAGATTCACCTGGGACACACAGTCTTGACGAGGCACGTCTCCTGCACCCTCTCCCAAGCAACGCCTCCATCAATCAGTCTTGTGTGCTGCAGAGGAGGCTATGACAAATGCAGACAGGGGCCTGACCCTGTTAACGAGCTCAGGCCTGGCCTTGATAATGATGTCCTCCAGCCGCTCTCAACTTTCCCACTGCAAGTGGAAGATGCTTCCTTGTCTGCACGACCCTCCTTGTCTCTGACAGAGTACCATCGGCAATAATAAAGTTCTCCAGGCTGCTGCAGACTGTCAGCAGTTCTGTGCAGGCAGGGGGCTGTAATCTCTGCCCTTGGGGAAGCCCGTGTCAGGCCACAGGCAGCTAATGAGCTTGTGCAGGTGTTGCTGAGTATGTCATGTGGCTGACTGAATTATTGATGTTGTCTGATGCTTTGAGCCAGGGATGCTGTGGGAGCTGGAGCTGGGAAATGCTCGTGGAGTTGGTAGCTTTTCCTGGAAGTAAGTAGCAGAAGGTGAGCATGGGGTTTTGTGTGGCTGCTCCTGCAGAAGCACTTCCAGAAAGGGAGAGGCTGGGTTGAAGCTACCTCTTGCTTTTGTCAGTCGTATGGAAAACCGGTCTTCTGGAAGGAAGGAGGGAATGGATAGAAGCAGGAGGTCACCAGAAATGGTTTCTGAAGTAAATCATGCCTAAAAGGCGCAGTGGTAAATGCTGTCATGATGGTTGAAGGTTGGTAGCTTTATGTAGAGGTTGCAGCTGGATTGCATTTGCCCTGAACTGGCTGAGTCTTGCCCACGGGGCTAATTGCACCAAATCCTTGTTGGGTGTAATTTGTCAAGTAGCCGTTGGTAATCACTGGTTACAACTTTGTCTTATATAGCTGACTTTTCCTCTTTGTTCTTTCAGAAATAACACAGATCATCCAGGTAGACTTGGACCTGAAGTACAAGACCAACATCCGAGACCTGTTTGATGAGTTCGACAGCTTCCCGGAGGGAGCAGTCATTGGGATTGCCAGGGAAATGCAGCCAGTGTACAGGTACAGCCCCCTCCCCGTGGGGAGCAGGAGGTGGGCAGCGGGCGGCTGGCGTGTCTTCTCTTCAACTCAGGTTGGTCTTTGGAAGAAAATCTAGGGGGAAGCAGTCTCCTTGCTTTAATCCCTTCAGGGGGACTTAATCTGAAACTTGTAGGTCCGTATGAATGAAGTGTATAGTGTCGCTGTGGTTTCCTTGTTCTCATGCACCATCACAAGGCTTCCAGAGCCAAGTTCCTGGTCATCGGTGCCAAAATCCATACCTAGATTATAGCACATCTGCTAGAGGTGTGTTTGCCCAGCCATGCCTGCTGACGTGCTGTGATTGCATTCTGGAGCATCAGTTTATATGTCGGGGCTCAGAGGTTTTCGCTGTGAATGTGGCAGAGAGTAGGGGTTGAGTTTGGGCAACAGTGAGGTTCTGGGTCCCTGGAGTGTCAGTGCACCTTCTGCTGAAGAAATATTCGCCCAGGGAAGACTGAGTGGGCAACTCTGTTGGTGACCTGGGCTTGCAAGCATGAGGATAGCCCCATGGCCACTTGCTCTTCAGACCCTTGGTCCAGTAGCCGGTGCCGACTGTGGTGGCAGCTAGTGGTGGGAGCCGCGCACCGAGGGGTGGCCCAGCTCTTCCTACCCATGGGCCACCAGTGGGCTTCAGTGACACAGATATTTACAGGCTGGTGCTTAATGAAATTGGTTTAGTTTAGCCTGCATTGTTCCAAGGATGAACCTCAGGTTTTGTTTTAATCCAGGGTGGATCAGATCATCAGCTCAGGATGCCTTAAT
Source organism: Gymnogyps californianus (assembly GCF_018139145.2). Classification (NCBI taxonomy): domain Eukaryota; kingdom Metazoa; phylum Chordata; class Aves; order Accipitriformes; family Cathartidae; genus Gymnogyps; species Gymnogyps californianus. Next base: position 15,075,351 of record NC_059480.1, read on the forward strand.
GGCTTCTCAGCTGAGCAGAGTTTGAGCATCTGAGATGACTTGGCTAGATTTGCTAATCCTAATGGAAATGTTCTTGGAGAAAGATAAAAAAGCTTAAGAGCTCTGTATGTCTTTTCCTTCCCTACTGGAAGCCTTAGTAGTGAGATCAATAACTGAACCTCCTAAGACATGTCCAGCAGCACTCTTGGGCAAAGGCTAAGCTGCAAAGACCTGAAGCAGCCGTTCCTGCTGCATGTGCGTCCAGATGGGACGAGGGTGGAGAGAGAGAGAAGTTCACCAGCAGGGCATTGATGGTCATTAATCACCACCAATCATTTCCTAGAAGCCCAAGCCAGCTGAGAGCATGCTCACGAGACCATTTCTGGTTGCTCAAACTGCAGAAGTCACCACTGTTCCCAGGCTGGAAAAAGACATCTCTGTGCCCATGGCAGAAGTGTCACCTCCCCTTCCAACTTGTGCTCTTGGCAGGGAGAGCTGGGACCAGATGAACATGGATGCTGAGGCCTTGTCTCCATAGGGCGGCACTGCGCTCAGAGCACGGAGGGCTCCTGTATCCGCTTTGGGTGTCCCGGCAGGATTTTGGTGCCCAGAATGGTAAATCCAGCCCCAGTTAATCATATCCAATTGTTAGAGCTTAAAGCAGGATGGAGGGAGCAGCGACAGCCGAGTGTGGCTGCGGGGCTGTGTCGACTGTCAGCCTCAGTCAGCGCTGCCCAGCAGGGCAGATCCCGTTTGTTAGCGGTGCAACCTGTAATGGGATAAATTAAGCGTTTGTTTGCCTGCAGTTAGTCCGTGGTGGAATCACTCCGTGTTTCTGTCTCTGCGGGGATCAGTTTTGCGTTATTTCCACGCGTAGCTAGGGAGCAGGGATGGTGTTCCGCTGCCTGGATGTGGTTTGTGGGACCGGGCGTGCCTGGAGGGGACTGAGTTAAGCTTTGGGGTGCTCTGCTGGAGGGAGAGATCTCTGGCACGGCAGGGGACAAGGCACGGGTCTGCGGGGCTGAGCACTGAATATCTGACCCGAGCCGAAGCTGTGCTCTCCCCGCTCCTGCCGCCTGCAGTGGGGACAAACAAGCCAAGCAGTAACAGCCCTCACAGGCTGCATTTTTGGGCTGAACTTTCTGTTGTTGCAGTTTTGACGTTCTGGGTCACTTTGGGCTATGTTGTGCTTTTCTTCTTGTGCTGTTTTGATCTTCATGTGAAAACAAGTTCCTGATCCTTCTTGTCACCAGATCACCCGGCACGGGGCGAGCTGTGCAAACGCCAGCCTGCCCTCCCACCGAGCCCTCTGCCCCATGGGGCTTGCACCTCGCTGCTAAAAGGGTTTCCAGACGAAAACACGAGCTGACAAAGCATGAGTGTCTTTGTAAAAAAAATAATCTTTGCTATTTTTATACTTTTAGCAAGATAAAAATGTGTTGTAAGTGTGAAATAAGAGGTGCCAGCTCCAGCCGTGTGATTTGCCACGTGCGCAGGCTTGAAGCATCAGTTGGGAAAGTGGTTGTGGGGGTGGAGGAGGGTTACGGGGCAATGGCGGGGTCTCTCCATTGCCACTCGTGTTTTCCTCCCCACTTCACACAGCTCTCTGCAGCACCAACTTTGCCCCAGCTTGGGGCAAAATGTCAGAGGGCTTGGGGCAAGGCAGCAGAGCTTTCCTGAGCTTGCTCACGGAGCTGTGGACTGGCACCCTTGGGGCAGGGTAAGCCGGTGCCTGGGAAAGGTCTAGGTGCCATCTTCCCCTCTCTGTAGGAATGGGGAAGATGGATGGAGATGAATCCACTTAGCTGTGTTGGATCCTTGTTACCTACTTGGCCCATCAGAGGAGGTAAATGGGTGCAGACCAGTGTATTTTGTAGATGATATACCATTTTCTGGAAGGCAGTGCTGTTCCCACCAGCTGCCCATTGGCTGTCCAGCTGTAGGCTGCACTTTCCAGGCACAGGCTGGGACTGCACAAGACTCAGGCTGCTGTGCTGGTGCACCGAGCAGTGCTGGGCACAGATGCTCGCGGGAAACGGAGGAGTAAGAGAACAGCAAATAGGAAATGTCCCAGAGCCTGCTTGTACATCCTGAAGGTAGGGGGAAACCTCCAGACAGCAAAACAGGATGGCACGGGAGCATTTCCACTCGTTTGACTCATGCTGAAACAATGCCCGGCCGCTGTTTGTCTTGGACAAATGCATTTCTCTGAGCAACAGGATCTCCTGGCCCTCCTGCAAGGCAAACGCTGGGGTTTAACTGTTACGCAGCCTGGGGCTGGCCTGTCCTTTGGGGTCGCTCAGGGTGGGTTGGAGCGGCCTGTGGAGAGCGGTAGCTCCTTCTGAAGCTGTATGTGGATTGCCCTGCAGATCCACCTCCCTGCCATGCCCCACAGGGCGGTGTCTGGCAGGGGGTCCTGGGTGTGGAGGGGGAGGTTGCAGGAGCCCACATCAGGTGCAGGAGTTGGTCTGAGGTCCGAGGCCGTTGGTATCAGGTTTGCTTCTCTCCAGCTGCAGCAGGGGAAGCGGCACTCTGTCCGTGGGTCAGGCGTGTTGTCCTTCCTGCAGCTTTTGGATCCGATGTGTGACACGGGGTATGGTCAACACCTCTGTAGATGGGGTCACAGGCAGAGCTTCGTCCCACAAGAGGCTGCCCCCACTGCCAGGGTTGTTGGGGACATTGGTGCTATGCACTAGGCTCGTAGACACTTGTGGGCTTTCCATGGCAGCACGGGATGCCTCCTGCCAGATTGACATTTGCATGCTGGCCTGCAGGCAGAGCCTCTTCCCAGCACTGACATATGCCTGCTCATGTGTCTGCCTGCACAGGATCCACACCATGGCCAAGACCGGGAGCTCCTGCTTCAGTGAGAATGATTTTGATGGAAAGATTAAAATCGGCATCTGAAGTCTGCCTGGTCCAAAAGGCTTTCCATGCAAGGAAGTGCTTCTGCAGAGTCATAACCTTAATTAAAAATCCTGTTGTCCCCTGGAGCATTTCAGCTACTCAGGTGTGCTGGCAGTGTCCTGTTCACCAGGCTACAGAGGGTGAGCGATGATGCTCTGTATAAATATTTATGTTGTATTGGGCCTTCCGTGCCAGATCCTGGCCAAATTGAGAAGTCCAGGCCCTCCTGTGCTCTTAGCCCTGCTAAGAAACATGCAGGCAAGCGTTGCAGATGCAGACTGCAAGCCGGTTACCAGGCGAGCAGGCAAGTCACTGTCCTCAGGGTGTGTGCAGGGTGCGTGCCTGGCCTGGGGAGCGGCTTAGCCATGGTCCCAGCTGTGGTGGGGCTGAGTGATGGCCGAGTGAAGCACGGCTTGCTGCAGGTCAGCCTCCTGACTGGGTGTGAGCAGCAGGGGCTGCGCCTGGGGCACAGCGGAGGTCTCCATCGGGGCACAGTGAGGGCATCCTCGTGCAGATGCTGCTGCAGCCTAGACCTCCCCAGGGGCCTCCTTGCCAGCCTGGCTCGGCTCAGCGATTGTCCCCGGGCACAGGAGCTCAGCACTGCCGGGTGCCAAAGGGAGAAGCCTCCGCATTTTGAAGCAGCCCCACGGCTGAAATGCACAGAGTGGGGAAATACTGCAGCACTCCCAGTAACGTCCAGAAAACTCTCAGATTACAGAAGGCAGAGCTTAAACCCTATTCTTACTGAGTTTCCTGGTTATGGATCCCTCCGGTCACGCTGGTGGCGTCCGAGAGGAAGCAGGACAGCGGTATTGATTGCACAGCTGCTCTTGGCAGCCTTGGGCTGACCCCAGACCAGTGTGCCGCGCCATGCTCGCCGCTCCCATCCCCACGGCTGTCCCTGCCTCTTCTCTTCCTACGTGGTGCTGGTGCTGTTACTGGCACTGCCACGTGGTGGTGGGCTCTGGGTGCCTGCCAGTGCTGGCACTGCCTGGGGCCCTCAGTGCTGCCCTCATGTTGCTCCCCTTGGAGGTCTCGTTGGAGAGGAATGGTCTGCTGGCAACAGGGAGGACCTAACCCACAGGTCCTCAGGTGGGTGCTTTTACCCCCTTGCTCCAGCTGGGAACAAGGTTTCTGCTGTGATGGTGGACCTCAGGAGAGGTCCCAGACCTTCTCAGGTCCAAGGGTGCACATAGCTGGGGCTGGAAGGGTGGCTGCCGCCTCCGTTCCTGCCGTTGGGCGAGATCTTCACTGCTGTCCCCTGTGACAAGAAGCTAATAAAAGCTGGAGACGTCTTGGGAATCCACAGTGCTGGAAACGATAAAAGTTTGTCCTGCAGGAAAGGATATCTACATCAAAGGGACAGCTACAGACTACAAAGGACCGACACTTGAGTCCTTGTATGGCTGCAAGGCCATTTGCCTTTGCTTCTGCCTAAAACCTAGGGCGAGCTCAAACAGGACATTATTTTGTGGAAAGGAAAAGCTTTGTTTCTGCTTGTGATAGTGTGGGAGCTGCTGTAGGTGTGCTGTGTGCTCTGTCACACGGGTTTTGTTTGTTTGAGAGCTGGTAAAATAACCCTGAGAAGCCCATTAATGAGTGGAAGCAAGCCTGTGCAACCTCCAGACCCAGAGGCATGGCACTTGCAGTGCTCGATGTTTGCTGGGAGCTCAGCGGCAGTGGTGCTACGTCAGTTTGTCAGATGTTTGGAAGAGGAACAGAGTTGTCCTGGGCTGTGAGCAGGCTAATGCTGAATGCGCAGCCAGGCTGGGCTGTCGGCGCATCTAGGCTGAGACGGTACGTCCTGTACCTTCTCTTGGGATTTAAAAAATCCCCCAAAGTACTGCTGACAGCTGCGAGCAAGGAGAAGCGGCTGGATTCCCTGGGTATCCGCTGAGGCAGTGGTGGTGGTTGTAAGATATAGCATTGCAGGTGGGCTGTTGCCTGGGATGGAGCTTTCCAGAGTTGGAGATAACCATCTCCAGCAGGCAGGTCCTCCTGCCTGAGTTTGCCTGGTTTCATGGGCTCCTCATGCAGGCAGGTTGCCCTGATTTGGAGATTTTGCTCTTTTCCAAGTGCTTTTGCCCTGGGGGAGCAGGGAGCTACCTGCCACAACGGGCTCTGTGTTTCCCAGGCCCCTCAGTTGGCGAAGGCAGGAGAATTTGCCTTGCCTGTGCCCTGCCAGGCATGGTGATGCCAATGCTGCCTGCCCACAGTCCTGCAAGCCGGACCCTGCGCACTTTGGATTTTAAACCATTTCGAGGCTTTGACTTGATTTGTAGCAAGTGCTGCTGCTTGATGCGCGGGGAGAACAGTTCTAGGAATTCTTTGGCAATGGCTGCCAAGAAGCAGCAAAAATTACAGAACAAGCAGAACCTGCAAGGACCTGGCAGCAGAATTGATCTCAGGAATTCAGCATTACTTTCTGATTAAAAAAATTGTCCAAGAAGGTAAAGGGTTTTGTTGTTTACATCTGTGCACATCTTTAATATGTAGGACCCATTGCACTTATTCACATTACCAAGCAAACTTGAAACGTCATTTAAAAACAATGAATAAATTGGACAAGATCTGACAACCACAACTGTGCATCGATTAGCACAAATACTATTAATAATATTAATACTATTAACTGTCTCTTGAGATATTGGGCATTACAAACACGGTTTTTTCCAACAACCAGGACACTTGTGTGTGTTTGGGTAAGGCAGTCGGGACCCTCCAAGCATGGGTTCAAGCTTTCCCTCCACGGACTTTGCTGTCCTGCAGAGAGCACACATGGGTGGTGGTCCTCGTTTGCAAGGGCTGCCTGAGAAGTTTGCCGTGACTTTGCTATGGGTATTTTTTGTGTTGGCCATAGCACGCAAGTCCAGAGTGCATCAGGTGAGCACCTATCAGTTACCATACCTGCACTTGTCTTCAACTCCTGAACTTCTCAATTTCAGCTCCTGAACTTCCTGGTTTTGGTGTCTAGAGGTAGATGTCACACCAGTGGCATCTTGGGGTTGCTGGAGTACCTGGCTGCACTGGTAGCTCATCAGCCGCTGCACACTAAACATCGTGAGCAGGTGGTTAGATCCAGCTGGGTATTTACACAACCGCTATCATCTTCGGTGGTTATTTTTTTTGTCATGGGAGAGCATGAACTGAAGAAAGAGCAGGTCCATGCTGGGCAATGATGCTTTTTGGGAGGTCACAGCTTGGTTTGGGGCTGCTAAGAAAAAAGCTGTTCATGGGCAGCGGCAAGGCTCAAGCTGGCCTGTGCAGCGCAGGCACTCGTGACTCCTTGCACCCCAGTGAAGGTTTTGCAGTGTGGTAGGGAGGGGAGTCTGGGCTGTACGTGCTAGCAGAGGTCTCAGACCAGCCCAGCTTGGCTCTTGAATCTGCGCTGGAAAGTGGCTGCTGGGGCTGAGCATCCGGAGGTGGGCCAGGAGGAGTGGATGGGGCTGCTCGGGCAGCCGGAGGGCAGCTGGTGCTGCTCGGCCAAGGGCTTCCTCATCAGCACTTGGTGGAGAAGAAACTTCCAAGAGCTGAAGCCCTTTGATGAAGGAACAAACAAACAAACAGCAGGAAATCGAGAGGTTTTGCTGCATAGCTGGGATGCTTTCTGGAGTGATGTGGTGCTGGGGCCACACGAGGAAGCTCCCAACAATCCTCTGAAGGGGTTCCCGCAACGCCCTCCTGCTCTCTGAAGCTCAGTGGCGGTTCCCTCTGTGCCAGGACTCCTCCGTGGCAGCAGTGTCCCGCAGCCGGACTCCCGAACGGGGATGGAGGGATGGAGGCCTTTTATTTCTCCTCTCCGCAGCAGCAGGTGAGCATCTGTGAAGAGAGAGCATCTCCCCTGTTCCTGGGAGCCCTGTCGGCAGGCAAGGGTGGCCTGAGGCAGGCTGCCCGTGCCTCCGAGGCAGGCAGGAGAGCACTGCCGAAGCAGAGTCCATTCACAGTTGGTAACAGAAATCTGCCATTTTGGCAATAATTAGGCCCGCCGTGTTTTAGAGTGCCCCCGTGAACAGGCTGCCCCCCGTCCTTCCCCAGCGCTGAATGAGCGGATGGTCTGACGCACACAGCCGATCGCTCTGCACCGCCACTAGTGCCATGGGCGTTTGATCTATAGAGGGAAGGAAACCGATGCGACCCAGACAGGGATTTATGGTCCCACCTCTATTCAGAAGGTGATTTTTAGGACCAGCATCGGGTGCAAAAGTCTTAGATGGTGAGGGCGGCTGGCCTTGAAAATCCATGTCCCAAGGAAAGGTTTTGCTTGCAAGCTGCGTTCGCAAGTTGCTACTAATCATCTATTTAAGTGTGCCCATTTTTGGACTGCTAAGTCCACGCAGAAATGTAATCATTGAGAATCAATTTGCTGCTCCAAATACAGGCCTTTTAAAAGTTTGGCATGCAGACTGTGCTGTAGTAGAGACCAGCATTGTACAGACATAATTTGTGCATTACGTGAGAAGTTTATTAAGGAATTACTGTGTTCATTGAAGAGCTCAGTCCGTTGGTTCGTCAGCGTTTTCCATGGGAGGGCTGGAGGTCCTGCCTGAGCTGGACCCTCGCCCTGGACCCACTGGAGGAGGGTAAGGAGGTGCCGGCGTGCACACCAACGCATCCTGCCCTTTGTCCCGGGTTGGGAATTGGGGTTACTTTGTCCCAGGGTGACATTTTCTCCTGCAAGGCCGGGGGTACCACTGTGTTAGTGATGCCATTGCACATCGCTGGGTGCATGGTGCTCCCGAGAAGCGCGGAGCCGGGATTTCCTGGGTTACACAAGCTGCTCAGCCTCAGCTAAGGCGCTCTGGGCCAGGCTGGTACTGAACCTGCCACCCCAGCTCCTTAAGGGGTTTAGCGTTTGCACATGGGAAATAAGCAATTAGCAACAAGGGCTGCTTTGTTGCAAAGCCTCTGTCTGCAGCAGGGCTGAGCTCACCGGCCGAGGTCCGGCAGCGCTGGGGCGGGAGGGGGGAGCGTGGGTCGGATGCTGCTCTGGGTGCAGCCGTGGGGTGGCTGCCTCCCTCTGGCTGCGGCAGAAACCTGGAAGGGCCTGTCTTCACTGTAGCAATGCCTTTTGGGGCGGGGGGGAGCTGGAGGAAGGGGAGATGGCCTTTTCCTGAGAGTTGATCTCGGTCAAACAGAGTGGTGGTAAGGGGCTGGCAGCTGCCTGCCACAGTGAGGTTTAGCCAAGAGGAGGAGAAGGGCACAGGGAGCTTTCTTGGCTGTGCTCTTACTTCTTGCTGAAGATTAGGGGGGAAAGCCACCGTCATCCCCTGGATGGATGATGCTGTCATCCCCATGCCATCACTCTTCCCTCCCCGCCGCCCACACCCTCTCCTCCGGGCGGGATAGAAGCCGCTGTCAGGGCGTCCTCCAGGCTGCTGTGGGAGCTGGGTTGCTTTTAAGCCTGTATCTGTTGTCCCCAGAAGCCTTTACAATTATTTAGCTCCTCTGTTTGCTCTCTCCCACTCCATTTCAAACAAGTCCCCCCGTCCCCATCAGGACACTGCATACTTCCCACTGGGGCTCCCATCCCGTCCGCCTCCTCAGCCAGCTCGCTGGGACCCCGCAGGTACTGGGCACCGGGCAGATGGGCAGCTTGGCCGGGGATTGCTCGATGGGACCGCAGCCGTGCACCGCGTCCTTCTGCCCGCCCCGGGGGAGTGCTGGCAGTGGCATGGAGCAAGGAGCACGGCACGCTTGCGCCTCGTTGCTTATTGCACAGGAACAGCGGTGTTTGCCAGCAGCTGCAGCTGGGGATAACACCTCCAGCCGTCTGTTTTCTGGCTCAGGAACCAAAAAGCATATTTAGAGGTAGCAAGAGCGTGCACTTGTTGTTTTAGTTGGTGTTTGGGCTGGCAGGGCTGCTGTCGGAGTGGTGCAGAGAGAGACGGCCGGGAGCCCGTGCTTCCCTTCTGCACCAGGAGCCCTGTGCCCAGCTGGATGCGGCTCAGGGTCCCCCAGCCGCTGACCCCCATGAGAGAGGCTTGGTGACAAAGTGTGTCCTCAAGGTGCTGGCCCGCTGCTGCTGCCCGTCCTGCCCTCCCAGGCAGCTGGCCCAAACTCTGCCAGCACTGGCAAGAGGTGGGAGCAAACCAGTGAGCTCCAGCAAGGAGTTTACTGGTCCAGGGATGTTTATTGCATCCAGAATCTTGCAGACCCCTTATTTTTGTGGCTTTATCCAGTGGCTGTTGGCTTTGCTTTCCCCTTTGGTGAGGGAGAGGCTGTGCAGCCTTTCTCCCTGGGTACCATGCTGCTCAGGCTCATGCAGTGCACGTGCACAGTGTGCAGCAGCATTCAGAGACCCCACAGCCTTTCAGGAGCATCCTCTGACCGCAGCCGCCCTGGGGCTGGCATGGCATCTGGTTTCACTTCATGTCTTTTTGACCTAGCTCCTCAGTTCCCCAGCTGCATGGGGGGGATCCTGCAGGCTGTCCGCATTTCTGGAGATGCAGCTGCATGGGGAGGATCCACGTTCTCATCAGCAAGGCCAGCGGCGGCTGCGCAGCTGGTGTGGCAGGGTTGCAGCCTCTTGAACATCTCAGGTGGGTGTAGGCACACAAGCCCAGTCTGCCTGGGGGGCCAGTGCTTCTGGCTTGTTGTTGGTCACCTAGCTGGCAGTAACTCCTCTACCCTGCCTTTCCTGCCAGCAAGGGCACCCTGCTGCTTTACCAGCAGTTTCCAGCTCATCCCATGAGGTGGTCCTATAACCCAGAGCTGAAGTAAACGAGTGGAAGTCCATGGGTTTGGACAAAGTCTTCCCCCCACCCAGCGTTTGCCCCTTGCTGTGCATGAAAGCAAGAGAAGGACCTGCAAAGTACAGCTGATAGGTGGAGCGGTCCCTTCTCCTCCTGGCAGCTATCCCCAGCGACACATTTTAAAGGGTGCGATGGCAGCTCTACAAGCTGGGGCTCGTGACCGCCAGCCTGTGAGGCAGGGGAGGTGCGGCCGGAGCACCCTGCGCTGGGCCAGCAAGGGAAGTCCTGGTGGAAGCACGGTTTTTTATCTGGGCTGCCTGGGCCCGGCGTTTGAATGCTTGGAAATGCTCTTCTCCAGATGTTTCCTAGCACATGCCGGCTCTGTTTATAAACAGCTCCTCAAAGCAAAGCCCATTGGGGCTGCAGGCGGGCACTCATGGCAGCAGCCCCGCACAGCTCCCCGCACCTCGCTACGGGGTCGGGGGCCCGGGGTGACCTCTTTCCCCTCCCGTCTAGAGGGGCCAGGATGGTTAACAAAAGCCTGAAATGCCTCCTCTTCCTTTCTCCTCCCCTCCTCCCGGCCAGCAGCTTCCTGCCCCGTTGCGTCCCGGCAGTGGCTGACATCTCCGGGCTGCCTTCCTGCCCTGGCTGTTGCTGCCAGGGGAGCGGGGAGGAGGGCACCCCGGAGCTGAGGCTGGTGGCATGCTGAACTGCCTGTCCCAAGGGAGATCCCGGCTGCTCCAGGGGCTTGGGGCAGGGAGATGTTTCCATTGCATCCAATCAGGGTTTGGTTCCTCAATGGTTGTCTCGGGGCAGGGGGGGAGAGTGGGGGACACAGGCTGTACCTGTAGCACCCCTTCCCTGCATCCTGGCAGCACGCTCATCAAGCCCCTGGGATTTTGCCCCCATCTTTTGCCAAAATTTGAGGTGGGTGCTAAGGGGCGATGTCGAGCAGGACAGAGTGGCACAGGGCACAGGCTGGTTTAGCTGTTTGGCTGGTTGCTGTGCTTCCCCAGCCCCATCTTCTCCAAAGAAAATGATGCTCTCATACCCGCTGCTCCTTCCACTTCCAGCTGGGTGGAGGTGCCTTCCAACCACGCTCTTCTCTGTTCTGGCCCCTGCAGGAGGACAGCACCAAAACCCTCCGTTAGAAGGACAAAAGCCAAGTGAAATCCAGGCTAAACAGATGCTGCCAGCAGCCCTGCCAGAATACCTTACCCTCCGTTGGCCCGAGCCCAGCACTGGAAAGGCTGCAGTGCGGTGCCGTGAGGAGGTTCCCAAGCTGTCAGTGCTGTGGAGCCGCCCGCAGCTCGTCGCATCCTGGATCTTGCCCCAGCATCGCTCCCCAGGGATGGCCCTGTCCTCCCCCCAGCCCCACTCCCCTGCGGTCCCTGCGCGCAGCTGGGGAGGATGGCCTCGTCACACCAGCGCCGGGAGGAAGGGCTGAACAATTGCCGCTTGTCGGTCTGTCTCCTCTCTGTGCAGAAAAGGGCACGTTGCTCCCTTCTCGTTATCAGCCGTCGCCGAGTAATCCACTGGGGAACAGTGTTGCTGGAAAATTGAGTCATTTGATACAGATCTGCTTTCGCCCCGCCATGGCCTGGTGATGCCGAGGGCTTGAGCGCTTGCATTTTTCCTATTCTAGCTGCTTGCAGGGGCTGTAATCTCGTCCCTTAGCTTGGGCAGCGTGTTTTTGGAGGTAAGAATGTGAAAGGAGTCAGCTCTGCTGCTGTGGAGCTGGAAAGGTACCTCCCTCCATGGCACTGCTCTCCCTCTTACTCCTGCCAGCTTCCAGCATCATTTTTTGGGCACAGGGATGGCTTTCCTGGCAATGCTAGGGAGAAGCAGAGAGAGCAGAGTATGCGGCGTTGGGCTTGAGCCAGTCTCTGCTCAGACCCTTGGACCTGAGCACTTCAGGGGGCTGATCGGTGCAAGGCTGGATCTTGTCTTTGCAGGTTGAGCTTCCCTCTAATGCTGCGTGGGGAGCACTTTGCCTTCCTTTTCTCATGAGCATCCACGAGTTGTCTTTGCGGTGGCCTGGTGCCTGTCCGGAAGACATAACTGCTCTTTGCAGAGGCAGAGCCCTTTTATCCCTTCCTTGCCCTTTAGATCAAATGAGCACTGCTGCCTGCAGGCTCCGATGAGGCAGCCAGTCCTCCGCTCCCCTTCCCTGGGAGGCGTGGAGATGACTGCTCAAAAACAGCCCTCCTTCCATGGAAAACTGGCACTTGAAAAAACCCTTTCCATCCTGAATCAGGTGAAAGGGAGCAGTGTAAAGACCCCTGATGAAATGAGAAATATCAGAGGTTTGAATCTAAAGCATCTAAATGGAAAGTTCTAAGGAAGTGATGCTGCGTGATTGTTGTTCTCCAGATCAGGAAATAAAAAAGGTGCTTACAGTTGACATCATTAATAGATCCACATTTTCTGCTGGGATAATTCTGCTGGTGGCTGTTGAATCCTGGCTCTCGCCTTGGCCAGTCTCGCAGTGCTGTGCTGGGGATCCAGAGGACAGGCCAGAAGGATGGATTTAATAGTCTGATCTCTGTACAAGCTGTAGGATTCCCTGAGCAAGTACCTATTGGAGCTGAACACAGCTTCTTACAAGAAAAATTTCAATTTAAGTGTTTGCATTGGGGGGGTACCCACCGTGATTCTGAAGCTGTCCCAGGGGCTAATGTCCCTGCCTCTTCTTACATCTGAATTGGCCCAGCTTCAGCTTCCAAGCATGGGAGCACTTTAAACCTTTGTGTGCTAAATCCACACCATCTACCAACAAATTCTTGTTTCCTGGAGGTGCATGGAGACTTTGGTCAGTGTCTGACAGATTCGGAGAGGAACCAGCGGCAGGCTTGGCTTATTCTTTCTAACAGTGTTTCTCCCCAACATCTTCACAGCGAGGTGCAAAAAAAAAACCTGCTGTAGCTTTACCTTAAGTGTTAGGGTTGGAAGGAGAGCTGGCCCTGGGCTGTCAGATGGTGGGGTGGGGGCTGCAGGTCCCTCCTGCCCTCCTCCAAACCGCAGGCTCGGCCAGCTCTCAGCTGCCTGGCTTTGTGGCAGAGGATGCTGCTTGGGGGCATAAGACTTTCAGTCTGAATGGGAGCGATTTTTGGGGGCAGATTCAACCCCAGCTGCTTGGGTAATAGCATGGGATGAATTCAATTCCTGCAAGTGGGAGCAGCTGGTGTGTGTATGGTGGGGTGTGCTCACTGCCCCAGGGCTGAGGAAGGAGCCAAAGACATTTTTGGGCTGCTTGCTTAGGTAGTCTAATTTTTTCCCATTTGAATCACCCTCTGGAGTTAGTTTTGTGTATTGCTAGACTTGCACTGCTCTCTTCTCCTTGGCAGCTGGAAATTAGCTGGTGAAGATTGCGTCTGCCAGAGCTGCTACAGCTGAGCCTTCCTAGGGCTGCAAATGCTGAAGGCAGTGCTTGTTTAGCTAATGAGATGTTGCCATTGGATTTCTTTTTTTATTTTTATTTTGAAGAAATATTTCTGCCACTTGGATTTATTTCAAGCCTTCTTTTTGCACAGCCTCAAACTGGGGCCCATCTTTGATCCGGAGCTTCCCCATAATCAAATGATAATGATGCTGCGAGCTCTGCCGCTGAGATCCTGTTAACTGCAGGACATTTTCCTGGTGTGTACCAGCCATGGGGGCACTGCCGGTGGTTTGCCCTAGGCACTGGGGATGTGGTTTCGACTCCCCACCCAGCCATGTGAGCAGTCATGCAATCCTGTGTCCAGTTGGCTCACCAGAGTGATGCTGGTAGAAACAAAAGGGGCTTTAGGAGAGAGCAAGAAGAGTGGTTTGAGGTCTGGGCAATATCCTGTGCAGGGGGATGGAGAGAGATGCAGCCCATGAAGCACCGGGCTGCTCTGGGAGGCTGGGTGCCTCCAGCCAGCAGAAGACAAGCACTGTGATGTCCCTTGGGTGGGTGGTAGACCCTGTGCTGTGATCCAGACCTGCCCAGACTTGAGGTGGCTGCTCTTCGGGCTGCGCTCCCTGACTCCCCTGTTCCTGTTTTTCCTCTCTTTGCAGGCACACGTTCTGGCAGTATCGCCGCGAGAACCCCCAAACCAAAGTGGGGGACCCCCCTCCTGATGGGCTGCCCGGCTTCAACAGTGGCGTCCTGCTCCTGAACCTGGAAGCCATGAGGCAGTCCAAGCTCTACAACCAGCTGCTGGAGCCCACCATGGTGCAGAAGCTGACGGAGAAGTACCACTTCAAGGGCCACCTCGGGGACCAGGATTTCTTCACCATGGTGGGGATGGAGCACCCAGAGCTCTTCCATGTGCTTGACTGCACGTGGAACCGGCAGCTTTGCACGTGGTGGAGGGACCATGGATACAGCGATGTGTTCGACCAGTACTTCCAGTGCGAGGGTGAGGTCAAAATTTACCACGGGAACTGCAACACCCCGATCCCTGAAGACTAGGGCACCCGCTGCCCCCGGGAGCAGCTCTGACTGCAGCAAGCCCTGCAAAGCCATAGTGGCTGCACCAGCAGTCCCTTGGGAAGGGTGGCCAGCCCTGATCTGTTGCATGCCAGGGAGATCCCTAGGGATCCCAAGAGCGTTCAGTATCCCACTGCCTGTAGCCTCACCCCTCCAGGAGGAAGCGCAGTCCGGTAGTTGGAGCAGGACATCCACAGTCACCATGCCCGGGCTCGGCTCCTGGCTCTGCTTGGGGCAAGTCCATGGTGCCCATCTGTGCCACAGCCAGTGGGCCACGGGGACAGCCGAGGGGCGATCAGGTGACCGCTGCTTTTGCACATGGCAGGGTGCTGCTCCCTGGGTGCTGTGCAGCCTTGCCTTGTCTAACGATCAGCAGGAGTCCACAGCCGGGCAGTTGCGTTTCGTTTTGGCATTCCTCGGTGGCCCATTTCTGCACCTCACGCAGAGCATTCGTCTGGTCCCTCTGGAGAGCAGACACCGTCCTCAGGTCATCTTCCTTTTGAAGCATTCCAGGAAGGCGAGAGGGTTTTAAAGACTGAAAAGCTGCTTTAAATTGGGTTACTTACAAACAAAAAATGAATGCTAGATGAGCTTTAAAGCCTTCTGTTGGTTCTTAGCAATAAAAGCTTTACTGCCCTATCTTGTCTTAGAAGCGTTCAGTGAGCGTGTACCAATAGGTTCATTTTTCTAGCTTTGCCTTTAACCTTTCGTACGAGAATAAAGCTGCAGATGTAAAACACACTCGGCTGTTTTCCTGCAGCAAAACTGAAGCCCTGTGCGATAGGAGGTTTCGTGCTCTTCTTATCATGATTAAAAAGTAGTTGATGTATATCTGTTGGGCAGTTGAATGTGGTGCTCTACATAGCTTATCGCTGTGATTATCCCACGTTTGTCCCGAGCGAGTGATGCAAATAAACAGGCCGGCACACAAACCGGATTTTAAAAAAAGATCATCATCACTGTAGCCAGGGTTGGTTTGGAAGGAGCCGAGAACTGCCTGTGCTGTGAATGAGTGGGCTTCAGGCATGAGCACTCTGCTCCCTAAATAAACCCTGTCTCGGCTGGCCCAGCTGGCGGATGCAAGCTCCTGTGCAGGTCTCTGTCAGAGAGCGCATTAACCCACTTTCAGCCCTGCTTTTTTTACACCGAGCCAGCGTGTGCCTGTGTGTGTGTCTGTGTGTGCGCATGTGTGACGTGCACGTGCAAGAGAGAGGGATGGGGACCTAATAATAGCTTAACCTAATAATGGCATGCGCAGTGTGTGGCAGGAGTTTCCTGCGCTCCTTCCCCTGTGCCCATGAATGAACGTTTGTCTTTACTGAGGGAGAGGCTCTCCTCCCTCTAACTGATGTAGGGGGAACGGCGGCTGTGATGCAGGCTGCAGCCCTAACCCTACCCTCTTTGATTTGCCGAACCAATCCATTTCCAAATAGCACAAAAGCTCGGCTTTAAGTATTTTCACATCCCCGGGGAAGGAACAGCGAAGAGGTGATTAAAGGTGAGTGAAAGAAGCAGTAGCCTGCTGTATTAGACTCACATTTTCATCAGAAAACAAGGTGATCAGGCCTTGCTGTGCAAGGCAAGGCAATCAGCCAGGGTGCTGGAGGCTGCAGCAGGGCAGAATTCAGGGTGGGCAATGCACCATGATGATGCACCCTGAAGGACGATGAGGGTTTGCAGCGGCTCGGCCGGACGGAGCTGCTGCTGTGCCCGGAGAGCACATGCCCTCCCGGGGACTCCAGAGCAGGGCTTTGCTCAGTGGGTGCCTGCTCTCATTTATGTGTGAGCTGGATGGGGACGTCCCAGCGTTGTGCGGCCGGGAGCAGCCCCCAGAGCCACCCACCTCGCCCCTGCCCTGGCAGTGCCATGCTGCTTTCCAGGGCTTGCTGCGCGAAACAGAGAGAGGGCAGGGTTTCCTGGTGCAGTGTCACGGTCCCATGGTTGGCATCAGCTCTTCGTCACCACCCTGGCATGTCCTGAGGCCCCTGCAATTGCCCCAAGCGGCTCCTGGGGCTGCCCCATGTGCACAGCCCCTGCCATGCCCAGGATGCTGCTGCAAGGACTCAGCCCTGCGCTCGCCGGTCAGGGCATGCCAGTGGCACCAGTGGCACGTGGGGCCTCACGTGCCGGAGCAGGACCTTGCCATCAGTTTGGAAATGGCTGTGCTGGAAATACAGGCCAGGCGGCTCGTGTCACCAGCCCTGGGGAGCGGTGGGGTGATGAGCAAATGCAGCTTTTTCCTGAGGCTGAGCAGTTCTGGGGTGACTCTGGGTGTTGGCACTGTCCCGAAAGCACCATGATGGGTTTGGGATAGCATTGCCACAGGGTGACACCAAGGCTGCTGGCCTCAGGAGCCAGGGCTGCATGGGGCCAGGTGCCCCCCTGCCCCACAGCCGCCCCTGGAGCTGGGCCAGGCGCTGGGCACCCTCTACTTGCGGCCAGGGGATGCTCTCTGCAGGATTGGGAGCACCTTTCCCTCTCTGTGGGGTCCCGGGGGCTGTGAGGGGGGTACGCCTTCATGCGGCCACCATGACCCCAGGCTGAAACTTTTTGCTTAGGTATTTTCAAAAAAAAAAATTCTGTTTTTTTTTTGTTCAAAATGGCAGTCCACTGGGAAACTCACTGCAGTTTTTCAGCTGGGAAAAACATAGTAAGTGAAACATTTAATTCAGCTCAGGGTGGTTTTCCCCAGGCACTGCAAACAGCCCAGCGGCGCAGCTCCCCACGCAGCAGTGCCTGCCCCATCCCAACCCGCACGGTCCCTGGGGACGTGACTAAGCACTGCAGGCAGCGTGGAACCGCACGGCGCTATATATAGACCCTGCACGCAGCCGGGGTCGTGCTGCCTGTGTAATTATCTCCCCTTCATGCCCTGCTGATTGCAGGCACTAATGAGCTCAGCTGCAGAAGCTGCCGTGGCAGCCTGGGGTTGGCTGGCGTGGTGCTGCTGGCTCAGCCTTTTCGAAGGGTGCTGCCACTGGGTCCGCTTTGGGGCAGAAGCAGAGCTTGCTGTGCTTGGCCCGGGGTGGCAGCATCCCTGCGAGCACCGCCTGCCTGGGGAGTCTTCACCCCCCACAGGCAGTTCCTGCGCTTGGTGCCCAGCCAGATGGTGACTGCTGGGCCATCCCATGCCCTTCCTTCGGTGGTAATTCCTGGAAGAATGGGGACTTTCCGTCCCCATCCCTCCTCGCCCTCCGACACCCTCCTGCTGCACAGCCCAGCCTCAGGCAGATGCTGCTCCAGGCGCATGAGGTTAAACCTGAGCATCCCCTCCTGGTCCCCAGGTCAGACCTGAGCATCCCCTCCTGGTCCCCGTGACACTGGCCTGGGGCCATCACAACCAGCACTAGCAATTGCTAGCACAAGCACGGTAAAAAGTGCTCAGAAAGCATTAAGCAGCACCGGTTTGCCACTGGGCACCGGGGGTTTGCTGCACTGACCCTGAGGCAGCAGCTCTGGGGCTGACGGGCAGCTCCTGGTCCCTGGGGGCTGGTGCCATGTCCTCGGGCCAGTGCTAGCCTCCTGCCTAGCCAAGGGGATCTGCAGACACCAGAGCCCAGTTTTGGGTTGGTTGGGGCCCCTCTCGAAACGCAGCAGGCGAAAGGCAGCCCTGGGTGAGTGGCAGGTGGGGACACGCTGCTGTGACACACAGTGATGGGGGTGACACAGCTGCGGGGAGCAGGGGACCAGCCCGGCCAGCGCAGGCTGGCTGCAGGGGACGGGGCCGTGCCCCGTGGGCCATGGGCATTGCACCCATGGGAGAGCTGCAGTGGCCCTGGCCAGGGTCCATGAAAGGGGACGGTGGGTTTTACACTGTCCTGGTTTCGGCTGGGATAGAGTTAATTTAAGGTTTTTCAGCCCAGAGCTCCTCCATCATGCCTGTGGGCTTCCTGCTCTTTGTCTTCTCACCCGCTTGCTCATAGCAAAGAGCTGCTTGTGCGAGAGCCCTGTGTTCTTCCGGGACAGAGAAGCACATGGGAGAGTAGAGGGGTCTCCTTGAACTCTTTGTAGAAGATCAGGCTGTGGAAAGTAGTTCTGTAGCTTGAGCTTAAGGAGAAAATTCAATTTCTTTTCTTCTATTGTTCAGCATTCGTGAGAAATTGCACATGAAGCAAACAGTATCCCCTATTTTCTGGCCAGCTTTGCTTTCAGCCCTGCGCTTGAGCTGCATGGGATTTTTGCTCTCCTCTCCTGTGTTTCGTAACACTGTCAGTGTTTATTCTCTTACTCATTTGTACTTCTTTCCTATTTGAAACAATCAATTGTTGGTATAAACTCACCTAGGGAGCAATTACTGTAAGCCTAACCCAAACAGGCGCTGGGGGTGCTCCATTAAGCAATATAACCACCCTCCCCTCTCTGCTGCTCCCAGAGGATACAATATTTACTTTTCAGCTCTCTGCTATTCGTACCGAGCACACTTCGGTCAGCGTGCCAAGAGTAACACAAACCATAACAACGGGCTTAAGCACTAAGATGGAGTTCCTGACTTTGCAAAATAAAAAAAAAGCCAACCTATTATTTTGCCTTTGCTAAGAAATGCCTGGCTGCAGCAGAGCGAGCAGGCGCCAGAACCACCCCTCTGCCTTCAGCAGAGCCATGGGTAGCATGAAATCTGCCCCAAGGGAACACAGAAAGAGGCAAAACAAGAGCAGAAAGCCTGGGACATGGGTTGGTGGCTGCCGGTTTTTCCTTTTAATGAAGATTTTTATTAGGTTGCTGCATTGTTTTGTGAGCTTTTCCTCAAAAGCTTTGCAGAGCCAGGGAGGGACACATTCCCTAGCACCTCACTTGTGAATATTTCAGCCAGGTTTTTAGTAGCTCTGTCTCTGACCATCATGAGCCTCCGTGGCTCTAATTACTAATTGCAAAGAAATTGCTGCCCAGTCCTGTTAGTCTTTTCAGTGCCATCAGGGTTCAGTTTGTGTAGTTCTCCTCTGGAAATTATTTATTCGCTAATCAGCTGCTAATGGGGGGAGCACTTGGAGCAAATTACCTTACTGAAATATTTCACGGGAATTAGCTATATTGTACCTAAAGTCTCAATGTTAATTTAGGCAATTTGCCTGTTGGAAGGAAACGCTGAAACAAAGCAGAGTCTGGAGCTGCCAGAATGGGCCATGGGTCTGGCCCTGGCAGGAGGCTTTGGCGTTGCCCACCTGGGGAACGGGATGCTCAGCAGTTTGAGGGGCGTTCCTGAGAGCCAGATGTATTTTTCCTGGGGCAGATGTTGCTCGCACTGCTGTTGTGGCAGGTAGGAAACCATGCCCTGGGGCTCCATCTCCCCTCCGAACAGCCAGGGACCTGCGAGCTCTTTCCCCCGGCTCGCTCCGGATGGATTTGGCACCCTGCAGCCCTGGCAGGGCGTGTGTCCCTGGTGCCAGCCTTCGCCAGCGCAGCCCCAGCTCCAGCTTCTCCTCCTGCTCCCACTTGGCCATCGTTTAGCAGCAATTTGTGACCCTGCTGGTGACAATCCTAAAGCCATGCAAGCCACACGCTGCACGCAGAGCCCTGTTCACAGAAGGCACCACATGAAGTATCTCCATTTATCGCCTACAGACCACTCACTCTAAGTGCATTTTGCAGCTATTGAAAGGTTTGGGGCCTTTGTTATAACGCATCCCCTCCTTGGAGCTGGTCAGGATAAACAGACCCTTTTAAGTACTAAGGAGAGCCTCAGTTTAGGGAACAAAACGCTTGCAGATGCCCCTGTGGCACGTGGGGCTCTAGGCAGTGTGTCAGAAAGAAAAGGTGTATTTGTTTTCTTCTGCATGCTTTTTACTTTCAGACTCATCTCTTTTCTATGCTGGAGGACTTCTCTGGCTACCTGGGGAACACAGCAAAGACTTACCCTTCCAGCAAGATCTGCTGAGCTCAAGAGAGAGGGAAATTTTATATGGAGTGCTGAAAAACACCAGCAGCAGTAGGGAAAAAATGAACGAGCATGTGAGATTGAGCCGCTCAGCCGTAGGACAGGGGCATGGAGAGCTGGCCAGCTAAAGGATGCTCAGCTGAACCGACAGGCCCTATGGTCTTGTGGCAAAACCAGTCAAAAACCATTATCTGGAAAATGGGGGTGAATGGTGACACAGCAGAACCTGCCACTGATGCTGAGCTGTTCAGGAGAGGGAAATGTAGAGCGATGTGAAGAGCTGCAGAAAATGTGGGTGATATGGAGCAGATAGATAGGTAATGAAATGGGAACCAAATTCATGATCAACAGATGCCGGGTAGTGCAGATGTGGAAAGGCATAACCTGAGGGTACAAGGAAGAGCCGTGGAGAGCAGGAAGGCGATCTGGGAGGCGGCATAGGCAGCTCCCTGTCGGCATGTCCCCTGGTTCCTCACCTTGCTGAAGCGAAGCACCCCAGCGCAGGGGGGACCAGGATGGGATTTCTCTCTGCTTGCCGCTCGCACCAAGCCATGCCCCGGCGGGCTCACGGGGGGACCCGCTCCAGCACCTGCTCCATGGGCACAGGGCAGGAGAGCCACCGCCTGCTCTGCACCGGCGATGGGCTACGTGGCTGAAGCCGCTGGTCTGTGCTCTGCCTGGCTGTGTGTATCCCTGCAGGCTGCGTTTACAGAGCTCCAGCTCCGGCCTTGAAAATGCCCTTGGTCTCCACTCCATTAGCCTGCCGGAGCTGGTGCAGGGGCTGTTTTCTGGGCAGAGTGCATCAGGCGTGGGTGCCTCCTCGTTTCACACCGACCATGGTCCCTGCGGCAGCAGTCATCAACTGATTCTGCCAGTGAGAAAATCTTCTTTTATGGGGGAAACTCTTGGGCTTTCAGCACCGTCTCACAGAAAAAATGACCAGGATTGCTCATGATACATCTGCGAATCTCCTGGCAGGGACCCTGCTGGGTGCTATAGAGCTGGGGTCAGGTCGGAGAGCGGCAGCGCACCTCTCCGGGGGTTATGGACAAGGATGGTGCAATTGAGGAGAATCAGCAAAGTTTGCACCCTCTCCCGGGAGCAAACAAAATTTTGCAATTATGTAGGATCTCTGCTCAGTGGTTTGGGAAACTCTTAGTGCTATAGAAAAGGCAGAGGTGTCCAGCAGGAGTTTTTGTCCGGTAATTGGGAAAGATGTCCTGGCACTGTAAACCACTACACACAGCAGAAGCAAAACAGCAGTGCCTGGAGTCCAGCGGGGCTGGGGCGTATTCCAGTTAAATAATGGGAATAAACTATAATGCCTATGCAGAAGGCAAGGAGGATGCTAGTCCTGTGCCAGTGTTCAAAGGATAAGGCTGGCAACTCTGAGCTAGCAGCTTGACTCCCAGGTTGGGCAAAAGGATGGGAAAACTGGTGTAAGATTCACCAGACAGCAAATTTTCCAGGTCAAAAAGGTTTGACTTGGAGCAAGAGAGCAGCGAGCAGGGCTTTGGACATCGCATTTTTAAAAGATGCAGTAACTGATCTAGAAGAAAATACCAAACAGTGGAAGAGAAACTGGAGGCCAGCACGCTGTGCCTGTGCTGACACACCAGTGTTTCACATTTTCAAAGCAGCAGACGTTGCAAAAATAGGAAATACAAGAAGTCAGCACTATTAAACCATATGTAATGAAATATCCTATCATGAGTCATTTACCTCAAAAATTTTTCAGCAGATGCCATTAAATTTCTTTTGCCAGTCATTGCTCCGGTGAAGTTTTTCCAGCAAAGAATGAGGAGGATATAAAATGCACAGAGTGTTTCATCTTCTCCTCCCCTCAAGAGCTGTGTGTAATATGATGCATTATCGAATAATAATAATAGGGGAAGCATTTAAATAATGCTGGGCTGAGTAGGGAGTGCCAAGGCAGTCATATACTTGTCATAAAAACGGAGTACCAGGTTCTTAATGAATAAATGTGTCAGCTGAATTTCGGCAGGAGCATCAGGCAGGCTGAGTAGGTGCCGGTAGCATCACATACAGATCCTGAAAAATGACTCTGTGGTCTCCAGTACAAAGTTACCGGTGTTTGCAGTTCTGCAGCTCCTCCTGCCCGCAGTTTCTGCAGCCTGTGCTCAGCCAAGCCTCCCTGCGAAGGGACCATACTGCCCTGATTTTAGAGGGGAAAAAGAAGCAGAGGCTGAGAAACCACTGTCTGAC
The DNA here is from genome assembly GCF_018139145.2 of Gymnogyps californianus. Classification (NCBI taxonomy): domain Eukaryota; kingdom Metazoa; phylum Chordata; class Aves; order Accipitriformes; family Cathartidae; genus Gymnogyps; species Gymnogyps californianus. Next base: position 15,097,483 of record NC_059480.1, read on the forward strand.
ATGGAACCGGGAGGGAATTTCTAGATTTTCTGGCCGTCCTTTCAGCTGCCAGTCCCAAATGTCCCAGACTAGAGGGGACAGGACGCTAAACTGGGAACCAGGTGTCCTGGGGTGATGTGGCTCCTTTTCTCTGTTTCATTTTCATATCCCTCACAGGGGAGCAATGCCCACCCTGCTCTGGTGAGATGGGCCGGTTCAGCAGGTACCCAGAGCATCCCATGCACGCTGGGAAGGACATGGTGCAGGGTGCTGGGGACATGCCTGTAAAAGCACCAGGTAGGGTGCACATGGGCACCCAGAGTGGCATGGGAGGGTGGCAGGGTGTGCTTTGGGGAGACCTCCTGCAGTCAGGAGTCCTCCTGGAGAAGCAGCAACACTAGAAAGCGAAGTCCCCCTGCCCCCAAAGTCACAGCTGGGACAGGACATGGAGTTCGAAGTGCCACCGCGCTCAGCAGAGCAGGAATGCTGTGGGCAGACATGAATTATATATAATGGTCTCGGCTACATTTATCTTCTCAAAATAACTTTGCTTTTTGTGGATCAGTTGTCTGAAAACCATAATTGATACTCTCCAAGCCCTTTATAGTTGCTTGTATAATAGTGACCTTCAGGTAATACCAGCGCAGGCATGGACCTGACCGAAGCTAAATCAGTGCTGAGGCCAGCAGCAGGGAGCGGGCTGAAGGAGAGGACGTTTGTGGCTGTCCCACACCTGCCCAGGGAAGGTGTTTGTCCCACGGGGCCCACTCTGCAGGCACCCTCAGCGGCTGTAAGCTGCAAGGAGGGCACCGGGATGTTAGCGAGGGCCTGGAGATCCCGGCACCACCGCCGGGGCTGCCTGCCTGCACGCTGCCCATCACGTGGGCATGCACCGGGCTCTCAGGGTTCCTCCTACAGACTGTCCAGGTTCAGATTACTGTCAAATTTCAGCACAGTAAAATGCATGCTAGTTCCTCCAAATTCCAGATTTGGGGAGCATGGGTGAACCCATTCATTTTGCTTGCAGAAGGCGGAGACCTGGGCGCTCCGTGGTGCCATTACAGGAGGTCCCCTGGCAGAGCAGTGTGCCCTGCTGCTGTCTGGTTTTAGTTAAGAGCCAAGTTCGTTTGCTTTTTTCTAATTTCCCCCTCAGAGAACAGATGTCACTGTCTTTCACATACAGATGATCAAACCGTGTTATTTTTAACCAGGCCTTTTAAAAAAGACGTATGGTGCATTGTGGAAGAAGTTAAGAGTCATGTATAGCCAACGGAGAGTTAAGAGGCTCGGCTTGGCAGGGGAGGGGGCAGGCACCTGCCCCAGGAGAGGGGAGGCTTTGCTCTCGGGCACCTGCCTGGGCTGGTACAAAGAGAGCTACAACATTAGGTGAGATAGCATTTATGCTGAAATGATAAATTATGCTGAAAAAGATGAATCGGTGAATTCTGAGGTTTGTAGCATAGGAGTAACTCACTGCCAAGGTTGCATACGCCGTGCTGCAGCAGTAGCGGGCCGGGCGCAGTGGGTAATGTCAGGAGGAGATGCTGCCCCTCGCTCACGTGAGCCGCTCTGAACAGGGGCACAGGGAGCTGCCCCAGGCTCGTGTTCTTTAGAGTTGTGTTCCGCTCCGGTCAGTGAATGGGTGTCCTGGGCTAAGAGCGATACCAAAGGCTGCGTTGCTTCCTGCTGCCCGGTCTTTGTGAGCGTGCCCATCGCAGGGGGCTGCAGCGCAGCGCGGGCTGGGCAGCAGCACCGGGGAGGATTCAGGCATTGGCAGCTTCTCTGCCCGGTTCCCACCACCCCTACCCTGAACGGTGCGGCTCAGCAGCCCTCACTTCACGCACGAGGAAATGTCTGAGCTGGGAAACATCCCAAGATCGTCGCAGATGGCAAAGCATAAAGATAACTGGCTTGTCAGGGCATGCCTCTGCATTTCCATGTGCTCAGAGCCGAAAAAAGGAGATCTCCCCTGTAATCCCGCAATTCTTTTGATGATGAGAAAAGGCAATTGAAAAGTTTTGTTGCACAACCTTCAAGATCAAATGATGATTTATTTAGAATGCGCTTTGTGGTATTACACGGCATACAGGCTCAGCAATTAGCTGGAAGCAAATATTCCTCCTCATTTTCCGTGAGTGTGTCATTAGGATAGTGTCTCACCAGTTGAACATTATCATTATCAGCTGCAAATATTGTTGAAGTTCAAAGCATTTGCTTGTAGTTTAATTTTTATATTTTCAAATATTGTTAATTCAGTTTCATTGCTGCCTTGGAAACAATCAGACGATGGTTTCTTTTCCTTTCAAACTGCCATAACAAACAACTGTTGGAAATATTCTGATATTTCTACAGCTGGAAGTATCAACAGCAATCAGAGAAAATGCCCCTTTTGAGCAAATCTTTAGTAGTTTATTTTCCAGATGAAAGAACGAAGGTATTATATCCAATGGACGTAACTTCTGTCTGCTGCTCATCTCCGGTGTCTCCTACAACCTTCACAGCAGCTCAGAGCCACCAGCAGCCATGCCCAACACTGCTACAAAACCTGGCTTGCTATTGCCTTCTGGCCCTTTGATAAACCTCTGCAACAAAAGGGGGAGGTTTGGGGGGCAGATATATGCTTTTTCCATAGTTATGAATAAATATAAACGTTTGCAGTGCCATTTCCCTGTCTGGATTGGCAGTGTGAAGAGCAGAAACCTTGGATAACCTCACTGGGTAAACTCAATCCTGAGCACGATGTTTCAGCATGCGCTCTCCCTGCAGAGAGTGGCTCAGGGTGCTGTTAGGGCAATGCAGAAGGAAAACTGCTGCCAGGGTTTGTGTTGGGCTTGTGTGCAAGGGTTTGGGTTTTCCAGCCTGACTCCCACGCCAAGCACGAGGTCCCCCTGGTGCTGCTCGGGATTGCTCTCCGGTGGTTCTTCTGCTTGCACCAGTTTTCTCCTTGTTGAAACAAAGCAAATTATAGAAGAGGGGTATTTTTAGTAAAGTGCCCCCCCACCTTTTCAGCCTGTTGCCCATGGCTGGCACGGCGTGGGGAAGGCTGTGGGGCTGCTTCCCTTCCCTCCGCAGCATCCCACCGCAGGGCAGATGTGGGTCATGGCTGTCCCTTACTCCTTGCAAAAAGGCAGTAGGGGTTTTACTGTTTTAGGAGAAAATTTGATCTCAGTACTTTCAGAAAGAAAAGGGAGCAGGTAGGCTCCTGGTCCACAGGAGCATCTCGTGGGAAGGTCTGTGATGCCCTCCTGGCCCGCGGGGCAGCTCTTGCTGGGGAGTGCTGCAAACCCAGGCTGAGAGCGTGCCGGGGAGGTCCCCAGGCTTGGGAACCCTTCTCCTGGAGCTGGGCTCCTCAGGGCTCTGCGGAGGAGGATGGAGGCATCACTCCTCACCGCCCCCGTGTCCTTCCCTTGCTTCAGCCTTCCCTCTGGGAACAGCACGTCATGCCCCACAGAGTATACTGGACCAGCAAAACTCCTTGCCCAGTTGATCTGGAAACTAATTTTCTAGCAACATGAAATTTGTATGCGCGGGGGAGCATCACATGATCTGTGTTTGATGGGGAAGAAATGCTTTCAGATAGGGCAAAGATCTTTGGTCACAGGCGTTTGATGGAAATAAAGATTGAGGAGAGCTGTATGAACAGTGATAAATGTTTCTCACAGAAAGGGCGGTTAATCCCGGAGGCCTCAGCTATTTTTCTTCTTTCAGAACGATGCTAAGCAAAAATACCTGCCAACAGTGTTGTCTTTAAAGCCTTGAGAGCTTGAGAGGAAACTAAAAACCAGCTGCTAGTCGTATTAAGTCCAGTAAACAATTTCAGCCCTGAAGAAACACTTCCCATGTGTGTTGCATGGGAGGCTTTGCATCAAGAGTCTTTGGCTATGAATCAAAAAGCAAAATAAATCAAGATGTGGTGCTTTATTCTGCCTGGTCAGGTGAAAGCCCCAAACATTGGCCATTCCTTGCTCGCAGACCATGCTGTAGTCGGGGCTCCTGTTCTCCACAGTATATTCTGCATTAGGAGAACATCAACTGGGCTTTCTGCATGGACTTATGTTCACACCTTGTGAACGTACGCCTCCAGAGGGAAAAATGATAGCAGGGAAGATAATATCTGCTGGCAGCTTTTGCACCTGCTGGAAGGAGGCATGAATTATCTCCAGTCGTTATCAGTCACGCTTATAATGCAAGAGGCTTCTTTCAAGATGTGGTAGGACAGGGGCTCTTTGCACATTAAATGTTAACAGGTAGTGTCAGCTTTCACAGTAATTTAAGGCTGGCGTTTCTTCCTGCCTTATTCTTGCTTCCAAAGTACACCAAAGGGCATCTTTCATCTTTTTAGGAGGCTTATCGTTATTAGACATCATAAGCAAAAGGCTTTAAACACTCTCACCGTCTCTCATAGACTGGCTTCATTCAACATCTGGCCCGAAATGCAGGGTGTCCCTTTTGTCTGCGCTACAGGACATTTGGCCAAGGAGAACGAGTGCCTGAGGGAGGGCGAGTGCACATGGGTGTGCATTTGTACATGGGCGTGTGGGTATGTGACATTCTTCATGTCATCCTCTCCAGTCTTTAAAGAAGAGGCAGTGACCTGCAGGAGGGTGGGACGGCGCTTTTCCTGGCACATGGGCACGCGTGGCTGTGTTGCGGAACAGGAGCATGGGTGTTTGCACGTGCGCGCAGGCGTTTTGCTGGGGGAAGCTGAGGCAGAAGCCCCAGGGCAGAGCTGCGGGTGATCTGGGGAAAAAAAATAAATAAAAAAAAAAAATTTAAAACAGAGGAGGGAGATGCCGGTCACTGTTAAACACAGGGGCAAGCAGCAGCTCACCGCGTGGTTGTGGCCCTGCTGTCTCAATGCACGTTGGAGGAACTGCTTGGATATTGTTGTCTTTGTTTTCCTCCAGCATGTGAGATACAGATGTGAGGTGAGACACAGATGGAAATTTTGAAGGGTTTGGCTGTGTTTTTTCAAAACCAACACCAATCCATGGAGTTTAAAAGGGAACTACCCTCCAGCAGCAGGGTTTTTCCAGCCCTGGCACTGGTGGGACCCCTTCTCCCCAAGCAGGGCCCGAGCTCCCTCCCACTTAACTGAGCTAGTCCCGCATGGAGGCTGCCCAGTCCTCCCTCTTCCCGGAGAACGGCTGCCTGGACCTCCGCGCCAGGCCCTTCCTGGCAATTAGCAACCAGCCAAGCTAATCAACACCTCCCAGCAGAGCACTGCCGCAGCCAGGAAAACAGACCGTACGCTTGATCCGGTGCTGGGAAGCACCATGAGCTCCAGCCAACTGGACACTTTGAGGAGCAGGTTCCCTGCCTGCCAGGGAGCAACATCCCAAGTCCCCTCAGAGCAGCGGCCGTGGGGAGGAAAGCCCTCGTGGTGTGCAGCACACGTGCTTTTCAGCAGGTTACGCTCTGGGGCGCAGGGAGCAGGATTGTTACGTGGCTTCTGAGAAGCGATAAGCAGCCATATACAGGTCTTGCATAATGTCACAGTCTGATTTCCAGCACTGCTGAGCTGCTCCATTGGGAAGAGGAGCCACCGAAACTGGGCCATGGGCCAGTCTGCTCCCTGTTGCTCATGGAGCGCAAGGTCTTCCGCCTTTCAAGTTTCAAAATACGCACAGCACCCTCCTGTCCCCCCAGCATCTCCCACATCTTTGCGCCTGTCAGTGCTGCTCTTGGTTTGTGCTGGAGCAGGGATGAGCAGAGCCGGGCCAGGTCCCTCTGCCCCTGCTTTGCCATCCCACCAGCTTCGTGGTGTGGGCAAAGCCCCAGCAGCAGTCTCTGTGGGCAGGGCAGAAACGTCCCTTCCAGCCTCTGCGTCCCCCGTGCTGCTGGTGGTCAGAGCCGTGAGCTGCCCAGTGTCCTCTGCAAAACACACTCCTCAGCTAATGTTCCCAAGGTGGCAAATAAATGTCCTTGTGTTCCCTTGGCTGGTGCATGGCTTCACCCGCAATGCTGTGCCGGGGGACGGGGACAGTGGCCATTTGCCCAGCTGCCCCGTGGCTCGCACCTGAGAGCTGCCCCCAGCCCCAGGCTGGCATGCTCAATGGGATGCTGGGGAGGTTTGCCAGCCGGGAGCGCCTAGCCACTGGCTGGGCAGGGAGGCAGGGGATGCTGCAGGCTCACGGCACCCATGGAGCTCATCTGGGGACTGGCCACCGCTGGGAACCCCAGGGCAGTAGCCCACGGACCGTATCTGGGATTGCCATGATGAGCATACCATGGCAGGCTCATTATGCCTTCATTAAAACGAGCGGGCATCACCACACCACTGATGGATGCTTTGCCACTGACCGGCAGTGCACCGCTGTGGCACATCTCTGAGCCACAGGAAAGTGGCGGCCGGTGGCAGAGGGCTGTTTAGGAGGAATGTGCCGAGGCTGGAGCAGAGGGAAACAACCAGGAAGGGCAGCTTCCTGCTGGAAGGGACTAGATGCAGCTCTGAATGAGGAGCAGGGATTATGGGCAGGCCAGCCTGCCAAGCAGTGCTGATGTGGAGTATTGAGGGGAAAAGAAGAGCATGAATTAAATGATTGCCGGGCAATTAATTTCTGGGTGCTACCTCTGCTGCCAAGTGCGCTGGCCTGAGGGACTCTTGCTCCATTCCCACAGGCTGGGTGCAGGGGCCAGCACAGCCCTGCTCAGCTGTGGCCCCAGTGCATGATGATGGTGGCACGGAGCTGCCCTGCCCGTGGCCAGCTCCTTCGGCATCACACCCAGGTACTTCAGAGCAATTTACAAGGAGCTGCCACTCACCAGAGAGAGAAACAACCCGACACGATGTTCCACCACACTCCTTAGGGTTAGCTCTGAGTAATTACTCCAATTACATGCCGAATTACAGAGAAGCCGGTGGCCTCCACACGAAGACAGATTGCAGGATCCATCTTTAATCGTGGCTCAGGTGTTGTGCTCTGCTGCCTCCAATTTGAAGTACGTGTTCATTTCCCCTTGTGGGTCTCTAATCATGCTGCTTATCATCACCTTTTCATCCACCCCTCTATTTCTAGCATGCATGTCAAAGAAGACAGTATATTAATCAGCCAAGTTTTCTTTATTGCTTCTTGTCAGCAGCAAACTGTCTTCTAAAAAGGAGCAACCAGGTGTCTTTACCTAGATTTGCCTAGGAGAGGCGTCCATCAAAACCCGGCAAGCAACAAGCCCACAGAGACTGTGATTTGTTACTCCAGGTAAATGATGAAGGATGGGGCTCAGCCAGGCAGGGAGAGGCCAGCCATAAATCCAGATCCCTCCCTGAGGCTGTCTTTATACCAATATTTATGAAAGCCCATCAATAGCTCCTGCTGAGCAGGGCTGGCACAGGGGCGAGCCCCATGGCAAGGGGCCGGTCTGTAAGCACGGATTTTGTCCATAGTGGAGCTGCAGTTCTGTGTTATGCTCCTTGCCCCACCTGAAACTTGTTCATCCCAGTTTAACCCAAGCTCAGACTGATGAGGGTGGTCATGCTGAGGGCCACCGTGGTGCAGGGATGGGGGACCCAGGTCTCCCGGGAGCTCATCACTGTGTGCATCTGGTTTCTTCACCATGACCTTCCCAGGGTGCCCGGGTGTTGGTGGCTGCACCCACTTCAGCCGTGGTCCTGCCCTCCGGCCGCATGCCCTCCATCACCTGGCACGCGGAGGCGATGTGTCCCCATCCATAAGGAAACAGCTGCATCCCTGGTGGGACAACAACAGGCCAGAGTTTCCATCCAAGCTGCAGTGCCTGAGTGTGGCCGAGTGGGACATCCCCTGAGGGCTGGGGCTGCTCAGGCACCGCAGGCTCCCCCCGGGGTGGAAACAGACCAGCTCCTGATTTCTCTGTAGCACATTTCTGATGAAGACCTGTCTCACACACAGCGACCTCGTGCAGCTTCAGAGACAAGCTGGCAGGACAGCCAGGTCAGGGGCACGCAGGCTGAGCCTACCCAAACCTCGGTTACAGCATTGCCAGGGATGGGGAACCCATCGCAGGCTTTGACAGAGCTTTTCAGGGGACAGCTACCCTCACGCATTGAAATCCATGCCTTATTTCCAACCACAGCCTTCTTTCGTCCTTGTCTGCCAAACAGAGGCACTGCCAAAGATTTAATCACATCAGAAAGAGCTTTAATAAGCTGTGATCAAGTTAGCCCTTTAACCTCTTTTTCTGGCCTGCACGGATGGTGTCCCGGGAATTTCTCTCCATGAAAAGTCTGTCTTCCCATCTCTCTGTCGCTCCTCGGCTTCCTCTTTGGGCTTTATCCAGCTTCCCTGCCTCCTCCTGAAATGCTGACCCCGCACTGGACACGGCTCTGCAGGGGGGCTGCAAACCGCTCCTGGGCAGCCGCGTTCAGTTCCTTCTCTAGAGAGGAATCTTTTTTTGGGGGGGCGGGGGGGGGGGGTGTCCCCAGCCTCCCTGGGTGCAGCCCCCCCTCGCCTGGGTGTTGGGTGCTGTGCTAGCAGTACAGCCTGCTCCTGGGGCTGTGTCTGTGCCAGGATCGCCCCGCCAGAGCCTGGGCATCTTCTGCCTTCGCTGAGAAACAAGAAGGTGTTAAATAATGGAGGGCTGAGAATTAATCCCCGCCAGAGGCCCCTGGAAACACCCTGGCTGAGCGGCAGTGCTGCGTTTGCAGCAAGGCTCTGGGATGTCTGGAGTGTCTGGATTTCCAATGCACTAACTCCATGCGCTTGCTCCAAGCAGCTGGAAGTGCCAAACGCCTTACGCAAGCTTCTTACATCAGTGCCGTCACAAGTTTGACTGATAGGGGCAATCTCAAGAACACGGATGTGCCAAGATCTCTTTTCCTTAAAATGGTGCTAATTGACACTAATGATATTTTCTCGCTTCAAACCTTTATCGATCAAACCCGGACGCAGACGTTTCACCCCTCCGCACAGGACTGATATCAGCTGGACCGGCCTGGGACATCCTGTTTACTCCATGGAGGTACAGGCAGCACGCCAGCGCTGGGACCCCGGGGGAACTCCCACGGACCCGCAGGCGCTAATTAGATGGCTCCTTACCCGGCTCCTTTACACTCACCAATGTGTCAGACCTGCTGATTTAAAAATCTAACCTCAGTAGCTATTGTTTAACACCTTCCCGAAGCCCTCATAGGATGGAAAGTGTTTTATAACGATCATATTTTATTTTATAATATGCTGTATTGTTTGGCTTTTGCCTCCCAAATGCTGCACAGAAATATTTATCAAATACCTCTCCTTTTCTGGGTTGCTGCCTACCTGATTTGTCACTCTGCGTTCTTGATCCGGGCAGAGATTTCTCCTTGTGCTCACTGCTTCTTTCATCAATCTTGTGGGCTCCTGATGTACATGCAGTTTGTCACAAATTTACGCTTTTTATTCTGGTCTTCATTTTTGCAGCTGCCTTTACCTCTTGAGAAGCTTATGATGTGCAGACCTGCATCTTCTCCCGGTCGCAGCTCTGGGGAGCTGGCCGACGCATGCTGGGGCAGCTCTCGGCCACCACTCCGGGGTTTCTATTTGCACACCCCGTTCCTGGCTGATCGTTTCCAGATTTCACGGCGTGGGGCTTTCCAGCCCACCGACTGCTCCGCTGGGCTGCAGCACCCGCGGTGCCATCCTGCTCCCCGTCCCCTCTGTGTGGGCACCGACCTGCGGGTGCTGCTCCCCTTGGGCTCTCCAGCCATCGCACCAAGGCAGCGCCCGGCAGAGCAGAGATGGAGGTGGGTGGTTGGGCAGGTTCCTGCTGGGTGTGTGTGATGAGTGCCTTTCATCCCCAGGAGAGGCAGATAAGCCTTTCGAGGTACCCCCACACGCACTTAAAAGCACAGGAGCCAACACCCAAAACCCTCCTGCATGCAAAGCACAGGGAGGGGGCTCCTCTGGGAGTGGGAACGTGGGCGCCCTGCGAGGTGATGCTCCAAAGGAGCAGCCCCACGGAGGGGAGAGCGGCTCCTTGCTGCTGTGCTGCGTGGGGATGGGGCCCCTGCATGCACCCCTCCCTGGGCAGCACATCTGCTGGGTTGCTAGGACTTTGCACAGAAAACAGGTTTTGGTTCCAGTAGCAATAAGAAAATACAAAGAAACCTGCTTTCAAAGGTGTATCGTGACAGCCTGAAGAGCCAAGACCTCAGCATGGTCTCAAGCTGGGACCTGTTCCAGCTCCCTCCTGCCCCAAAAGAGAGCACGGCCGGAGCAGGCTGGCGGTTGCCCCACAGGGGCTGTGGCGGAGCAGGGGGCTCTCCCATGTTTGGCATGTAGGAAGGGTCCTACCCCCGCTGCAGGGAACAGGCGCTGTAACCGGAATATCTCTAACTCTGGTGTGCCCGATGCACACATGTGGACGGCCATGGCTGAGGCTGTAGGGTGAGCAGCATCTCTCATCGCCATGCCAGGCTCCTGCGGTTCCCTCCCCCGGTAACTACCCTTCCCCAGGAGCTCCTGAACCAGCGTGTGCACCAGTCACCACAGCAGGCAGACCGGGGCAAGATACAGGTAGCAATTAATTTCTTCTCTACAAATTATCAAATTGCAAACTTGCTTTTTAATTGTACACTCTTTGAAGGAGGCCACTGCGTGGCTGAGACATATTTCTGCCTGTGGATCACCGAAGAGCTGTGTGGCAGCTATTTTTGGTGGTTGTGGAATGGCAAGCTCTCCGGCCGGGCTAAACAGCAGTACCCTCGAGCTGCCACCCTGGTCCAGCCCCTCGCTCCTGCCTTGGCCACCTTCACCCCAGCAAATGCCTGGGTTGTTCTGCATCCCAAATGCCTCTTTGCACCTCCCCGAGCAGAGCCTCATGCAGAAGCAGAGCCTGGTGCAACCCATGGGCTGCCCATCCACAGAGTGGGGACCAAATTGCATGGCAGCTCCCGGGCTGTGCATCCAGCATCACTTGTTTCCCAGCTTGCACCCCTGCGCCCCGAAAAGGCTCGCCACCCGTCCCAGCCCCGAGGCACTTCCCACAGGGCTGCAGGCCCCGTGCAAGAGCTCGCGTGCCTGGTTTGCTGTCATCGCGCTGGGCTTGCGTGGTGGGTGACTCAGTCATAAGAAGGGGGAAGGAAATAGGAAGATGCTCATGGGAAGGGCAGCATCGCAGAGCACAGGGCGCTGCTCCCCAGCCACTGCCCCACACACCCACACCCTAGGAAGCTGCGATGACAGATGCCTGTAGGTATGAGCAGGACAAAAAGGCTAACAGAGGTATGATGGAAGGCTGATTTAGCTGGTACAGGGGCTCCTCACAGCTGCAAGTCAGCAGCTACCTTGGAAGGGCTCTGACAGCTGAGTAAGATTGACAGCTCTCCTGGCACCCAACCCAATCCCATAGCACAACACACCTGTGCATTGTCCTCACTTGCTTTTTTTATTGGCCATCCACAGCTGGTCCTGTTCAGGCTATTTAGGCGATGCAGGCAGGTATAGGCATTCCCCTGCTCATGGAGGAGGGCTTGCTCTTCCTTGTGTTCAAGACCTGCAGTGGCAGTTGGTTCCCTCAGCTCCTGGTAAGCTGGTCAGTGTTTGATCTATCTCACTGTAGAAAAACTGCTAGTGATTTTGAGGTGGCTTTTGTTGAGTGTCACATTTTAGCCCTGAGGTGCTGTTTGGTCTCCCCTCACAGTGATGGAGGGCTCGGTTCCCCTTCCCATGTGCCTGCATCCACCAACTGTGCCTGCAATATCTTGCCCTTCATACCATTTGCTTTGAAGGCGTGTTTTGCTGGTTAGCCAGCTTTCCCCCATCTTTTTGTGCCAGGAGGCTGGTGTGGGGTTGGACGAGGCCACTAGAGAAGTGGCTGTGTGAGGTCTCTGTTCTTGGAGGTCTCCAAAACTCAGATGTCTTGATCCAGTGTTTGCAATAATCCTGCTGAGAGCAGGAGGCTGGACCAGAGACCTCCAGAGGTCCTTTCTAACCTGTATTTTATTTTTCTCTGGGTGCTGTGTCCTGCACAGGACAGTGATTTATCAATGGTCTCACCATCGCAGGGCAGCCTGGTTGCTTTCATCAGCTGTGGTCCCTAGGTCATGTCCTCAGCCATTGCTTCCCTGTACCAAGTCTCTCACCCTTCATAGCACCTGTGCCCTCAGGTCCCAGCCTGACCTTGTGTTCAGTTTCAAGGTGTATTTGGGGCTGTGGCTGTTCCCTGGGTGATTCAGATCACTGGAACTAGCAGCACGTGCTCCTTGCTGTTTATGGCACCATTAGCCTGTGTCATCTGCTTGTCTTACCAGTAAAGATTTTTCTAGTCATTTAGTTAATTGGTTAAAGTATTAAATTATGCAACGCCAGGAGCTGATCCCCTAGGAGCTGCTTGTAACAGCCAAATGGCATCTCTGATTCTCTCTTGCACTTCAAACTTGGTCAGAGCATCTGTTTGCATGTGATGTTTTTGCTCAGAATGTCAGGTGGCATTAAAAACCTGAAGGAAACTAGATTGCAAGGCAGCAGCCCAGCTTGTCAGGCAGGGCTGTAGTCTTCTCCAAAAAAAAAAAAAAAAGAGACAACAGCTCTGTTTTGCAAATCTTTCTCAAGAGCCATGCTGGCAGAGAGTATAAGGTGCTTAACTGTATTTGGACACCACCTTGTACCTTGGTGCCTTGGCTGTTTGGCTATGGGGAGGGGGAGTTGGTGGCACTGAAGTGTTCCTTGCCCTGTCCCTCTCTGAGCCGAGGCCCCAGGCTCTGCCTGGTGCTGGGTTTGCAGCCGTCCTTCCTGCAGCTCCTGGGTACCATGCTGCACCGGCTCCTCCATTGCACAGGCTTTGACACAGCAAAAATCAGTGGCTATCAATTAAAAATATTAATGGGAGAAGCACGTTCCCTCCGGGGACAGCAAGGACTGTTTGCTGTCTGCCATTGGTTCCTGGGGGTGCCTTGCTGAGCATCCCCGTCTCATGAGGAGGTCTGGGGGTAGCCAGTGGTTAAGAGGCTGTGCCGGGGCTCACCGATGGTGTGCGCACACAGGGCTACTGCTGTGGTGTTGGGAGAAATGGCATGAGCAATAACCGTCAGCAGTGCCTCTGCCCTGCCCCAGGCACAGCTGGGTCTCCCCTCCCTGGTGGGTAGGTCCTGTAGCTGGACGTGCTTTGCTTGGGTGACGGCTGGATGCTCCAAGGCTGGGGCAGTGTTGTCATTCCCTGGGCTGATAGACTCATTTCCAGGTTAAACAGCTGAGTGGGTTGATGCGGGAAGTCCTGCTGTACCTGCAAAACTCATCACCTCGGTGGGCTGGGGGAGAGGCGAGAGACGCCTGCCGCCCCGGCACGGGGGAGGATGCAGGCTGGAGCCGGCCATCCTGCCGCTGGTGGGATGAGAGCGGCAGCTCATGGGATGAGGTGAGTTATTGGATCCCAGTGAAATCCCATGTGCCAAGGACAGAGAGCTGCAGCTGGGACTGCGCGGCCTGCACTGGGAGGGCAGGGCAGGGCTCCAGGCAGGGGCTGAGCCAGGACCGGGCAGCGTGTGTTCTGGGACAGGCTGAGCCCCGTCCTCCCGGTGGGTGGAGGAGGCAGAAACGTGGTGTATGTGCCGTTTGTCCCGTGGGAGGTGTGGAGGCACCTCGGGGGTCCTGGCACCCGCAGCCCCTGCTTGCGTTAGCACCTTCTGGGAAATGAGCCCTTGCACCGTAATTCCTGCTGCTCCGCACAGATGTTTTCTGGCGGTTTATTCTGACTACAGCTGTGAGTGTGTAACCCTCCTCTGGGAGGACGCTGGTCCAGCAAACGCTGGCTTGCTTGGCTCTGCAGCCCCTCCTGCGGGCATCGCAGGTGGGCCAGGCACCAGCAGAAAGGGTTTTACCCATTTGTGGCTGCCCCTTTCTTGTGTCCTTGGTCAGCACGTAAGGGAGCACTGGAAAAGCAGCATGCTGTTTGGAGAAGTCTCTGCTGATGTATTGGGGTCCTTTCTGGCGCCCCGTGGTTAGAGCAGCATGCCAGGGAGCTGCGCAAGGTCTGGCACGTGCATGGTGCAGGCAGGGGATGCCATCTCTGCACCCCTGTGCCAGACCAAGGTCTGCTCTGAACTTAGACCTTGGTCTCTGTGGAACTCATTTTGCTTGCGTGCTGTGGGATAGGGTCTCAGACTCTGTTCTGAACTCTAAAAGCTTTTTCTAAAGTACTGGCTGTTTGCAGGGCCACAGCATGGGGCCTCCCCAAATCAATCCTCCAATCGAGAAAACCCCTTGCAAGCACTTCTTCTCTCTCCTCCCTGGCAGCTCGAACACCCAGAGGAATAAACTGCACAAGGACGGCCCCAGTCTTGATGTAACATGATAAATTATGTAACGCAATGTCACAACTATGCATTTCTGAAAGAGAAGTAGGGCAGGGAGCTGCCAGAGATGGCTCCACTCTCCGGGTGAGCAACATCCACGGGCTGCTGCTGAATGAACCGTAGTCTGGTGGGGTCACCTCCCTCTGCATCCTTAATGCCACAGTTCACTGCAGAATTGGTGGGAGCTTTCAAGACCCATTTTTTTACCTTCAGAGGTGAGGGGCGGGAAACCCTAACAAAGGGAATAAGCAGGGAATTACTGCAGCCAGCAGCAGGCTGCCTTGCATGATGCTTGCACAGCCCCTTGGCAGCCCTCGGTCAATCATTTAATCAGGGCCCTGTGCTGGGTCAGGCCAGAGCCTTTCTGGATCTTCTGACCATCGCATTTCTTCACAGTTTCTGTAACAATACACTGAGCACTCATGTTTAATCTTCCTCACTGCACCAGGAGAAGAGTAAATACATCGTGATCTTTGCAGAGGTTGTCAGAAGTGGGCAGAGAAATGCAGAGACTGAACCGAGTCAACTGGTTTGGGCGATTCGGAGGCTGCAGGAAGAGTCAGCAGGCTGTGTTTCATCTCCGCTTCCTCTGCTCCAAACACAGATGGGAAAAACAGGAGGGGGAGGGAGGAGAGGCAGAGAGAAAGTGAGAGACAGGAGGAGTGAGATCTGGTACAACACTAACAGTGTTGTTGGAGCAAATGAAGTATTTTAGAGCAAAACAGTGCTTTGGAGTAATGCAGAATTAGGGAAATATTTTTTGGATTTGCTGTCCTGACTGTCTTGATCTGAGGGACTGGAGTCAATTGCAAAGTAAATAATTCAAATATTTCTTTTTCTTCCTCTAAGAGTAAAGAATGAGCTCTCTGGCTGGTGCTGGCTCTGGCGGTGGGCTGGCAGGAAGGCTGTGCTCCCATGGGTGGGTGTGCGGATGTGCATGGCTGTAGAGGTGCCAGGTAGCTGTGTGAAGGTGTCTGGAAGGAAGTGGAGCCCAGGGCACACTGCAGCTGCCTGGTGTCCCTGCAGGCAGTGGCATCCCCCACGATGTGCTTCGGGATGGGCGTCTGGGTTATGGACCACAGAAAGTGCATTGCACAAAAGTGAGGTATCTGAGATGAGAAAGAAACCAGTACCTGTGCTGGGAGAAATTGGGGAACTGAATTTCCACTCCTTATTCCCAGGAACAGAGACAAACTCTTTCCCAGCAGCTCTGCCCTGTGCTTTTCTTTTGGGCTCACACAGGCCATTCACATCCATGCCACTGTCCCTGGGAGCTGCGGGCTGGGTTGTGCATACATGGATGGGGCTGGAGGAGCAGGGCTGAGCACAGCGCACACACACCATCACATACCTCCCTCATGGCCCTCTGCATGCCTGGAGAGGCAGAAATCCTGCCAGAGCTCGCCAGACAGAGGGCAACGACCCAGACCCCCAGCAGACACAACCTGTTCCCATCCTGCAGAGACATGCAGGGCTGTGCTGTGCACGTGAGCACTTGTGTGATGCCAGTGGAAGAGTAGAGGCACTCATGCATGTTGGTATGTCGGATCAAGTCCTGAGAGAGCATTTCTTCAGAGTGGAAGAGCCTGAGCCATGCTGCTACTTTTCTGACTCCTCCAAAGGCTATCAAAGTCCTCCAGGTAAAGCAGGGAAGTCAGGGCATGACAGCTCTAATGTAAAACTGCAGCAGGAGGAGACAACTGCTTTCAAAAACAACCTTTGCAAGGTTGTCTCTGAGCCAGGCAAAGCAGCAGCAGAGGGCTTGAGCACTTTTCTGCAATTCAGCTCAAAAAGACTGGATCTTGCCCTTTCTTTATGGGAAAGAAAGCGTGTGATGACAAGTCCCCAGAGCTTTTATTTTGAAGCCAAATACTTAGAGAGCATGAAGACAGCAAAAGCATTTTCCTTCAGGCGATACAAATCAAATAAATGGAGACAGTGCACTGCAATTCAGTGCAACAATCAACACGAGCTGCACTTGTGTCTCAGCATCACGAAGGCATTGATGACAGGAGGTGCCTGGGACTGGCGGTGTCAGCAGCCCTTCTGCCCCAGATGTTTACTACCTGCTTGTGTCTGCATCTCTGCCCTGGTGTAACTTTGTGCTGGAGCTTTTGCAGCGGGGTTTTCGTGCCTCCATGTTAAAGATGGGTGTGTAAAGCTGTCAGTAGTGTTTAATTACACTGTACAGACTAAGATCCAAGAGAGGCTGTCTGGTTTAATTGACTCTCCATTCAATGTGCAAAGCTGAGTGGTGTTCCTATGAGAATATATGTATTTTTTTATTGTCCTTGTGGGAGAGGGACTAGGATTAGGATGGGGCACTGCCCCGCTCTTCCCACCCCCAAGTGCTGTCATACCATGTGCTGCCCCATACAAGAGAGGAGCTGCAAAGAAGGGACCTGCCGTCATGGGCTGGGTATTGCAAGGTGCTCCAAGCACTGTGGAGGTGGTGGGGGGGTAAAGCCCAAAAGATGATGCTGGGACTCTGCAGAACTGCCCCAGGCACCTGTGAGCACCCCTGGGTGGGGGTGGGCTGCAGAGGGACAGCTGCCTGGTGTGACTCAGGGGAGCTGCTGAGAGACCAGCAATCAGCGGCTGGGACCACGTGCACCAGTGCTTGCGGTGGGAAGGGGCTGTGTGCTGGCCCTGTCCTGGCAAGGGGGTCGTGGCTGTGCCCTGTGGGTCATACAGACGGCCTTTTGGGAGCGTGCGGTTGTGCCCTGGGAGTGAAGGAGTGCTGGATGCAGTTAACTCACCTTTGCTGTACTAACATCTGCTAAACAAATGATCCTGAGTGCAAATTGAATTGTAAGCAACACTAAAGGCAAGAAATGAGCCAGTGGATTACAGAACAGCTCTAGAGCTCTTATCCTCTCATTAATGGGGTTTTACAGCTGTCATAAGTGAGCCATCTCCCTGGAAATAAAATGTTCTCTTTACAAACAGCCCTCTAAGTGTTGTAGGCTACTTAATAGATGAGGCTTCTTTCTAATTAAAAGAATCATTCCCTTAGCTTGTGTGGTTTGTGGCTGGACTACCTGCCACAGCTGCAAGCTGGAGCAGTCCAGTGGAGGCCACCAGGTCTTTTGCAATCCTGCTGGGTGAAGGGGACCAGAGCTCCCCTCCCATGTTGGTTTGGAGTAGCTCACCCTGATCTCTTCCCCGTTTTGCAGAAGGTGGTGTGCAGCACGGATGCTCGGTGCTGCCTTCCCCATCCCTCTGGCCACGAGTTGGTGCTTTGTTTACCCACATCACAAACAGTGCAGGGAAGAAGCTTTTATTTAAAGCCCCTGGAAACGAGTGAGATGAAGCAAGGGTCCGTGGTGTTGGCATAATATCAGTAAGAAATCCATTTAATCTCACTGTGAGGAGTTTACTACATCTCCTCATATGATTTATAGGGCTGGTGCAATGTAGACATTGAAGCAACCAGCAGCTCTGCTCTCTGTCCTGGCCAGCTCCTGGAGCTTCTGCCAGAAGCTGTAAACCAGCTCCCTGCATCTCCTGGCCCAGCTGGCTTTGCTGGAAGGGTCTGTCTCCTGCTGGCCTCTATTCTGCCTCATGCAGGGGCAAGGATGTGGCTGTCCCGCAGGTGGCTGTGACCATGCCACACTGCCTGGCACTGCCTCCATGTGTAAAGGCAAGGGGCAGCGTGCTCTGGGGTGGCCCCTGCCCAAGCTGGGGTCCTACGAGCCCATCTCAGCACCTTGGGACCGAGAGCCACGGGTTTGTTTGTGAACCACTCGCTTCCTTAATGCGTCTCCCTTCGCATTGGGTTGGACTGTGTCCAGGCAAATGCTTATCTTCCTTCCTACTGGAAGCTGTGCAGGCTCATGCCGGCTGCTGTCTGAGGAACTTCTCTCCATTTCAAAAGAAATCAAGCCAGCTTTGTTTCCAAGCCCCTATTAATCATCTTTTCCAACTCTTCTTGTCTTCTAGCAGCAGGCTCTGCTTGGCCGTTTGAGCTGGAGGATATGGGAACCTTGGCTGGGGTTAGCCTTGGTCTAGCCCTGCTCTTTAAGCTCCCTCCTCCTGACCCTGGTCCTCTGGAGAAAACCCTGCCAGGCAGGATGGGTGGCACCGGTCTGGGCAGTTTGCTGGTGGTAGGAGTGGGCACTGGCCATTTGCTCTGCTTGGAATATGCTTCTAGGTCAGAAGGTTTCCCATGTACTTCAGCTTGCCAAATGAATCATCATCGCAGAAGGACCTGGGGTCTCTCCAAATCATTCCCAATGTGAGTTTAAAGGCTACAGTCAACCCCAAATCTCTACCTGGCTATTTGCCACAGCTGCCATGCCCCACCATGAGTGTGATCTGCTCCCACGTGGGGACTGGAAAAGTCTTTTAAAAAGCAGAAGTGACCATCTGTCCCTTGTTAAGCAGGCATGGCCTCCACCGCTGCCCGTGCTCACAGCAGGAGCTCACAGGGCAGCTCTGCTTGGTTGCTGCGGATGCATCTATGCCAGGAGAGCTCCCAACTCAGAAAAGTCACTGGTCCTCCCCGTGGAGCTGATGCACCAGAAACGCTGATGTAGCTGTAAGAAACTGATGTTAATTACTGAAGGTACTTGTGCCTCAGCTGTACCTTGGGGAGATAAGGTCTGTTCAGCCCCCACAAGCTTGTTGGCTGCAGAACAACCCCCGCCGTGTCCCATCCTGTAGCAGCACCTGCAGTACTTCTGGTCTCTTTGAGAAATAGGCTCTCTGCACGGCCCTGTAGCTCTGCTCCTTGAAGCCCCTTCCCTCGCGCTGACAGATGTCCTGCCCTGCTCCAGCCTGCAGCAGCAGTGTTGTTGGTCTTGCTGCCATGTGTCCTGGGACTATCTGCAGCACCCTGCATGCTGATGGCATCCACATGTTGCTTCATGCATTGGCTGCCACCATGCAGGAGAGCATATACCTGCATAAAACCACCATGTGCCTGCATCCCTAGTGCTGTGATCAGTCCCAAGTGTGATGAACTGGAGCCAGGGAGGATCCAGCAAAGTGTAACTAAAACAAGCCTCTCCTAGAAGCTGCGGTCTTGGCGCACTTTGTGCTGTGGAGCTGAAAGGGCAGGCATCCTTCAGAAGGGCCTGGCCCTGGATATGAAGAGTTAAATCATGGTTGACATCCAGTTCTGCTGTGATTTGTCAGCCTGGACACATGTAGTCTATGGAGAAAAACAGGCAGGGTAATTTCCTGATTTAAATGAATTTCAGAGACCACCACAGGAAGGAACTTGGGATGTGTCCAAAGGGTAACCAGGCCATGGAAAAATACCAGGCAGGGGAACGGGCCGGAGGAATCAGGACTTGAATTTTCCCCTTTGTCACTACAGAGGTGATATAACTGGAAAATGCAATGGTGGCTGAGTCCAGTTTAAGGAATTTAGGACACTTTAAATGTCAGATTGTTGAAGAATCAGCTCTTCTTAAGGGGAAACTTCCCTGGGAGCCTGAGCCCTTCCCCGCTGGCATTTCATTTTATTTACCGAATTGCTTATTGTACCTGTGTCCTGAGTATAAATCAGAAAAGCTCTCTGCTGCTGCCTGCTTGTCCATAGACAAGACACAGTATTTAGGTGAGGCTTTGCTCAAGTCACCTCTGCATTCCCGCAGCAGTGCCAGGGACCGGTCTACCCTGTTCCTCCTCTCCATGGTATGCCACAGAGGACAGGCTTTCTGCTTCTCCTCACCTATTATCTCCTCTGGCCCTGGTCTTTCAGGACATTGCTGCGAAGGCAATTTTCAATCCCCACAGCGTCCCCCGCTACATCTCCCCTTGCACCCCTTTTTGGGAGAGAATGGCTCTGCTCCGTGGAGATGAGCTGAAGATAGGACTTGTGCTTTCTTCCTAACCAGGTCATTTCCCAAATCAGTACATGGGGTTGGAGAAGCATCCCAGGAGCACTGGGAGCAGATGCACTGCCGTGGCCTGTGCTGCGGGAAAAGAACTGGTGTGCCGGGGGGGGCAGTCCATGCTGTGCTCGGCTCCCATCCAGAGCTCATCCGAAAACACGTCTGTCTTCTTTCCTCAGCCTCTCAGTGCCTTACCACAGTGTTGCTTGCTTACATGGGGATTGCATTCCTGGGGGAGCTTTGCCATTTGCAGAGGACACTTTGTGGGCAAAAGGACCTTGGTTGGTGTCCCTCACCAGGGCTGAATGCCAGAGGCAGGCAGCTGACACTGCTGTCCACTGGAGGCTCTAAAGACAAGGTATCGCCTGGTTCAGGAGTCCCAGGGCCACAAATTCTTGATGACTGGTGGCACATCCTGGGACATACCATTAAACTCACCCTCTTCTTGCACCCTTCTTCGGGAGTCTGCTGTGTGCCACAGCTGGAGCTGGGATGCTGGGTGAGATGGGATCCTGAGCAAGGTAGCCCCTTGCTGCGACCCAGAGCAGCTGCTCCTCTGCTAAGTATTTTTTATTTTGTTGTAGCTCACAACAGTGAGTCATTCTCTCTCTTTTTTCATAGTAGCTTCCAAGGGTCCCAGACAGCGGAGGGTGCTCGGGATGCTGGTGGTTGTGCAATGAAGCAAGGTCTCGTGGTGCCTGCTCTCAGTGGCCTCATTTGTCAGCATGTGTCCTTGTCACCCTTGCAGCGATCCTGGCACGAACTTGGTGACAGACCAGGTGTGGGATATAAATGACAGTTCAGGGGGTCAAGATATTCCTAAAAAAATGTGAGGGGGGGTCTGAACCTAGAGAGGAGAAATGAAGCTGAACCAGGCTGCAGAGACCAGACGGCTGGGGTTATGAATGTACTGGTCCATGTCCTGGGGACTCGGGTGATATTTCTGTACAAAAAAGAACTGGCAAAGCGCAGAGTAGCGAGACATAAAGTCATGTCCCATTTATTTTCATCCCAGGGACCAAAACTTCCCCAGCAGCAACGCTTCTCAGTCATTAAAAGTCAGTTGAACAGAAAGGCTCTTTGCAAGTGCTCTCAGCACCAGCACAGGCTGGATTGCAGAGACGGTATCTGCAGAAAATACAAGCTGTAAGAAAAAGTGCTAATTGACCACTACTGAATGAATTTATCATCCTGCTCGAGATGCAGGAATTAATAGAATAAAAGCCTTATAGACAGTATGGAGGTTATTATTTCAGGCTATCATCAACCTTAATTCAAATTTCTCATTCCAAGGATGCCTCAGTGAACACTTGTGCTATATTAAAAGCTGAGTAAGCCTGGCTTTTTTTATGAATTTTCTTGCTATTTTCCTGTCTCCCATGATGTAATTGCATGGTTATAGCATCATAATCAATTGCTTTTTTTTAAGTTTAGAAATTTGTATGAAAATTAGCACCATGGTAAAGGATTCAATTTGCTGGTCTGTGCTTGGATTTTGTTTAAAGAAACTGTGAAATACATGTGAGAATCCTTCAACACGAAAGGTACCTCAGCCTTAGGGAACTGTATCTCCCAGTATTTGCTGTGCTGGCGTCCTGGGATCTCCCAGACTGTGAGTTAGGGAGCGGGGTCACATACAGGGGAAGAGGAGGAATAGGTGGTGTTGTGAGCAGTATGCTGCAGACCCCTTGTTCCTATTCCAGCAGTGGAAGTCATGGGGAGCAGTGCTGTTTGGGATGAGGCCTGCAGGTGTGTCCCCATCCGCAAGGTCCGAGTCTTGTGGCAGCAGCACAGGAGCATCCTGAGCATGCTGCTGCAGGTTTCTGCTGGAAGGGCCTGGAGCCCCTCTGGCGGTGCAGTACAAGCTGGGACATGCAAGCATTTGTCCTGCATGCAAAATAAATCTGCATTTGCAACGTGTGGAAATGGGTGTTTATAGGCTCTTCTACCAAGTCCATATTCATGAGTGTGCTTTTCATGTTAGCATCATGCTGCAGTCTCCCTATTTCTTCCCAAGTCAATTCCTTCTTTCATATGGAAATCCTCTCCTCCCTCCAAATATATTTTCACCCATGCCAGGTTCCTGGGGCTGGAGCAGGGTTTTCTCAGGCGTCTGGGCCCTTAGCTGGAAGAAGCAAATGTCCTCTGGTGACCTGGGGAGTCTGAGGTGGCCACCTGAACGCTGGGAACTCTCTGGGCTGATTCACTTCAAAGTGCTTGGCTGCCTTTTCCACTTTCTTTATGGCTCCGCATCAAGATAAAACCTATGAAAGACCCAACAGTAGATTCTCATGCCTGTCACAGGGCTAAAAGTGGTGATCCATCACATGCCAGCCATTCCTCCCTCCCACGGCACAGCGCTGGGGTCGTGGCTGCCGGGGCGCTTTCCAGGCTGAACTTCAGAGGGAGCAGTGCATAACGGGTAGCACTGGTCACAACTGGTACTTGTGTCATCTCCTCGCAAAAGCTGGGAATGTCACAAGAGGTCTTTTATGGGGTCATTTTAGGCTGGGACCAGACTGGCTGCAGGAGTGGCAGCAGTGCGGTGCACTGAATGAGATGCTATGGTGGGAAGGCAGCTTGGGCTGGGGAGGATGCTGAAAAGGATGCATGCAGGTGTCGAATCACTTGGCTGGATGTAACATTTATTCTGTCAAAATAAAACGTTCATTTGCTTTGCTTTGACTTTGCAGTGCCTGTGTGCTTCAGGTGGTGTGTATCCCAGCAAAGTTAAATAGCAAACTGGAGGTTGATGCTGTAGGAATAAATATTCCTAAAAGTAAAGAGGGAGTCTGAAAGCAAGCCCTGCTCCAAGGCAGGCAGCTCTGGGAAGGGACATGGTGTTTCTGCCCCATGGGAGTATGTATGGAAATACTATGCTGGCAGCACTCACTGAGTTAACGGAGTCTGGGGAGGGAAACGACTGTGGGTGCAGGGCCGAAGCTCAGCTGGTGAGCATCCCGCACCCAGGGTCCTCTCTAGGGCAGATGCACGGCCCGAACTGGAGAGCTCAGTTTGTTCCCACACCGAAAATAAACATGTAGCAACACAAGACCTGGGAGGGAGACAGGCAGCAAGGCTTTTCTCATGGTACCTCAGAGGAAAGAAGAGCAGATACCTGCAATAACTTGCAGTATTAAGCTTAAGGGCAGCTTCAGCATCTTGGAAGCAAGTGAAGTAATTTGCGGTATCCCATTACTGCAAATACAGTTCTTTGCAACCAGAAGGAACGAGTCAGTAGTGACGCCGAGAAACCACTTGAGGAAAATCTGTGTGGATTAATCTGCTGTTGTGGACGAGATATATTCTGCTGTCTCTTAGCAAGAGGACACGTTTGTGACAGATTCCTATTTAGTGTATATTAAAGATCCCACTGAAACCTCCAGATTTATTTATGAAAACACTCCTGGGGCACCAACTGTGCTCTGTGCAATTTCATTCAGGCTTTTCAGTGGGTAGAGCTTGAATTAAGCATGTAACTGCCCACAAACAAACATTCGTTTTATTGCTCTCCTGATGAGAGGGAGCAGAAGCCACGGCTGGGTTTTGGAGGGCTGCATATCAAATCCACCAGTGTCTAGACAGAAAATAAATACGGTGCTGGGAGGAACGTGGCAGCCCGACCCTTTGCCGTGCGGATGCAGTCTGGGGAGGATGGTGAGGACAGAGGGATGGGCTGGAGGGAGAAACACAGCTGAGGATGTGGGGGCTTGATGGCCCTGGAGGGCTGCTCTGCCGGGGCAGAGAGCGACGGGGCTGGCATGGCTTTGCACTGGGGACTTCCCTCTGGCCCGGCTGCGACACTGTGAGGGCTTAGAGCAGTTTAAACATTTACCTTCCTTAAGCTTTTAAGATCTCTTTGATGGCCTCAAATGTTCATCTGCATGAAGAGCTTAGGGTGTCCTAAGCAGCCTTACGTCCTTTGGGAGGCTCAGGGCTCAGAGCTGCCGCTCAGCGCCATGGAGCGTTTAACGGGATTTGTGCTCGGTGGCACGGCTCTGCTGCCTCCCTGCCCAGCCTGGGAGGGGAGGCTGGAGCAGATCCCCCCCAGGACACCCTGGCACGGTCACCCTGTGATGGCTGGAGAGCAAGGGGGTGGATGCTGCTGCCTGTCAGCTTGCCTTTGGGGTACGTGAAGGTCCCCAAGAGGAGCCGGGTACCACCAGAAGCAAGGGCGAAGGATGCTCCTGAAGGTTTGCATTGGCCTGACACGGCTGGTCCGGCTGCGGTGCTGCAGGGACCCAGCCCAGTGACTGCACAGCCCCCAGCATCCCCAGCTCTGTCTTTGCTGCCCACAGCTCTGGCAGTGCCCCTGCTAACGCTGTGTCCCCACTGCCAGGGAAATAGTTAAGTAGTTGATAGGAAACAGCCAGAGCCAGAGCTGAGCTCACTGATCAAAAAGCCTTGCGAGCAGCGAGGTCGGTGTGTATCGATTGCCTGAGCAGGCGTGCCTGGAAGTGAGCATGTCTCCGCCGCGAGTTTCACGGAAACCACAGTGTTTCATGGCAAGCATTTAACCAATTCCCCACCACCACCCTCCAGCCCCCACTGCAGGCTCCCCAGCCCAGCTGATGGTTCCCAGCAGCCCGGCTGGGTGTGTGTGGTATGGTCATGTGCTACTGGCAGGACAGAGAAACCTGCTGTCCCTCCTGCCCTTTGCTTATCAGAGGTGTAAAGCTGGCCGGTGGGCAGCACACGCTGTGCTTAGCACTTCCAGTTACTGCCTGCCGCAGCCACCAGCAGCACTCTGGGGATGGGTAAATGAGCAGCAGAGCTGTTGGCACAACCCAGCATTTATGGCTCCGGCCGCTTTTGGGAAGAGCTGCCAGCCCCCTCCTTGCAGCCAGGGGTTGTGGTGCAGCACAGCCATCACCCAGTTGTGTTCACAGGGACCAAACCTGGCTAGTGCAAGCCTGCGGAGCGTGGCTCTGCTGCCACAGCCGTTGCAGGGCTGTCCTCTCCCAGCGGGACCGGGCGACTGCCCCCGGCACTGCTCCCTGTCTCCTCCAGCAAGCCCCATCCCTACTTTCATCTGTTTGGGCAGAAATAGCCCTGCTGTTGTCCTGGTTTCCTAAGGAAACAAGGGTTGTGCAACCATGGGTGCCTGCCTGGTCATCTCCTCCCCTTCCAGGGATGTCTACTGGTATGTTTAATCTCAGGGCCCCAGAGGCGAGCAGGAGCAGGCACCACGTGAGGGTCCCTGTGCCCGGCAGGGCTGCAGGAGGAGCCCAGCACTCACCCACCATGCATGGACTGCCCGGGACACAAGCAGGCCCCCACCCAGCCCGTGGTTTGGTGGGCAGGAGGCAGCCGAGGGCAGTGTGAGATGGGGCTTTTGTGGGCATTGCAGCAGTGGAGGGTCTGTGGGGAAGAGGTGTGCTTGTTCCGGGGGCATAAAGTGTTTGTCACGTTTGTGGGACACGCTTTAGGGCAGAACAAGCAAAACCATCCTCGGTTCTGCATGGAGACGCCCTGGTGGTTAGCTGAGCCCCTGCTTCGTGAGGCTGTAGTAATCCAGGGACCCTGGGGATTTTAGCAGTAAAATAAGAGGCAGGGCGCAGCCTGCTCATCCCGGAGGCAGTACTCATGCCGCCTGCAGAGCCAGGAGTGTTTTCAGGGGAGCTTCACACATCGTGGGGATAACAAGCACAGCAGAGAATGTCACAGCCTGCTCATGGGCGATTTATGGCTGGGAAGAGGCAAGGCTCTGCTCCCAGGATACATTATCCACCCATGGCTTTTTGTTTCACTGCAAAGGGGTGTGTTTTGCCCACAGGTACTCCTGCTCAGCCACACACGAACTGGACATCTCCTGCTTTGCGTGCAGTCAGCACCTTTCTGGGAAGCTTTTAACTCCCAAATTTAGTTCAACAACTGATTAATAGACTTAACGAAATCCTATGGTCCATGTGAGGGTTTTCTGGGGCTCTCAGAAGTGCAGTAAGATGAGAATGCAGGCAGGACCAGGAAAAACAGGATCATCACCTCCTCTTACCCCATGTCTCCCTGCTCCACCCGGGACAGGGCGGGTGCCGCTGGGAGGGGAGTGGGTCTGAGCTTTCCCTTTCCCATCATCTGCACACACATTGCACAAGGGAAGGAGACCTATGGCACAGCGCATCGTCTGGGCCCTCTTCCCCTTCCCTGCCGCGGCCGGCACAGATTGCCTTCCCAGCTTGGCGCTGATGTCTCCAAGGACCTGAAGCCCCCGTTGCCCCTGGACCAGCCTGTGCCTGCTGAGTGCACCCAATGCAGCGAGCTCCCCACTCCTCCTGCCTCCACCGCTGCCTTGTCCCCAGGGCTGCCTGACCGTCTTCCAGACCACGCTGACCTACAGAGATTGCCTTGGCTCTAATGGCACGTCTCTGTTGATCAGCACTAATTAAACACCCTGGGGAAAAAGCCCTCCCTGTAATTAGAAGTAGCCACCTGCATCGTGTGCTCTTGCCACCCTGCATAAAAGGGAGTCATGGCTGAAGTCGGCTCTTGAGCAGCAAGTCCTCGGCTGTCCTGGAGCAGGCTGGCTCGGAAATCCCGCTCCGGAGGGCGAAGATGACAGTGCATTAATAGATGTGGCTCCATCTTTAGCCCTCGGGCTGAATGTTACTAGCATTTCTTTTTAACAGTAAGGCTAAACCTAATTTTACATTGTCTGAGTATCTTGGACAAAACTGGAAAGGCCCCAAAACAGCCCTGGACGACAGCAATGTGCCAGCTGTTATCAGGGCTATTTGGGTGCCCTCGTGCCGGCAGCCCATGCCGGCGCCGGTGCTGCATGGCGGCAGAGCCTGGCGGCGGGGGCTGAGGGGCCGCAGGGGAGACGGGCTGGGGCAGTGGGCTGGGGTCCCGTGGGAGCAGCTTGTCCCTCTTTGCTCTCAGGAGAATTCACTGCCAGGGCTTTTCAAACTTGAGGCTTGCAGTGCAGCAGCCAGGGTCAGTGCTGATGCTGCCGCTGCTGCTTGAAAACAAGGGTTATCTGGTTAAATGTACTGGTTCCTGTGTCCCTTCCCAAGGCCAGCGTCCTGCCCACTGTCCTCCCTGCACCAGGGCATCCTCTGTGAGAAACCCAGCCTGGCTGCCCCTGTGCAGGGGGGTGCCTCCTCTTCCTCCCCTCCCAGTGGAGGTCCTGGCATTGCTCTGCCTCAGTTTGCAGCTTTTCCAGCAACGGCACGCAATGCCCAGCACAAGCACCGGGATCTGCCGCCTCGCCAGCACTGCCACAGATCCCAAAGGCACAACCCCTTGCCTCGTTAGCAGCTGCAGCTATGAAGCCAGTCTTGCCTGCCCAGATTACGTGCCCGCTTGGCAGGATAAGATGACTTCTGGCAAAAGCACAGAGGAGAAATCACATCCCTGTGCTGGAAGTCAAAAACATTAATTAAACCTGCGGTATCGTTGATTGCTATCTCAGGGGAGAGGCAGAGGGTGAGAAAAAGCTCGGGGGAAGGAAACCCAGGGGAGGATTTGCTAGGAGCCTTCCTAACCTTTAAAAATGGGCTGACTATTTCTGGGATGTCAGTGTCTTCCTATGGGGAGGCCCTTGGAGCAGGTCAAGCTCGTGCTGGGGGGGTGCAGGGAGTGCAGCCCCCTGAGGGCAGGCGGCACACATGGCCTGGTGTCCCAGGACCCTTTCCAGCTAAATATTTGATGTTGCCCAGGTAGGAGCCTTGCCCATGCCGGATGACCTGGCTGGTACTCCCGTGGTGGGCACCCTAGCAGGGACAGTCGGATCCTGGGGAAAATCACCATCCCGGGGAAATCAGCCCTTTTTGTCTGGGGGTGGAAACCGGGCACCCCCTGAGAGCTGGGCCAGGAGCACTGTCACCAGGCACTGAGCTCTCTGCTCCCCGTATAATGGGATAGCACAAACCCATTTAGGCTGCCTGTGTTATCAGGCAAAGCTGCAATTACTCCAGAAATATTCATCCAGCTAAACTCCCTCATTACAAGCCATTTGCACCTAGTGGCTTTATCTAAGCACAATTGCTTCAGCTGGATTAAGCTGTGCCAGAGGCTTTCCTCTTAGACTGCAAATATCCAGCCTTCAAATGGCATGCGAGGTCTGCGGCTTGTGAGTCTCCAGCAGCCTCTCCTTCTCCGTGGATCCTGCCCATCTCCCTGCTCACGAAGAGGGCGGCTGTGTGGGTGCAAAGTCCCTCTTTCCCCGGTGCTCTGTGTGTGCCTGGCCCGGGGCTGTGGGCACAGCCCTGCCTACCTGCCCGTGCCCAGGACAGCGTCCTGCTTTACCAGCTGGAACCAGCTAACCTGCTTTACCGGCTAACCTGCTTTACCAACACCAGCTAACACCCCCAGCCTCTCAGGGTGTCCCCGTGGTGACAGTGCCTCTGGGGAGGGGATGCTCTCCCCACGCCCCAGCACGCTCTTGGGGACACCCAGGGGGAGCTGGGCACTCCCACACTGGAGAGTGGTGGCCATGGTCCCTATCCCTTCCCCTGGGAACAGGCAGTGTCCTGGTGCTTGTGGTGGCCACGTGGCATGCACCATGCCCTCCCATGCCAGCTCTTTTGCTGGTGGTCCTGCTGCTGCTGTCCCTCTCCCTCCCGTTGCCCACTGTGCTGCCCTGCTGCATGCACGGGCAGGGCACCAACAGCCCCCAGCCCTTCCCCTCCCAGGGACCTGTTTTCCAGCTACTCGAGCTTAT
Source organism: Gymnogyps californianus (assembly GCF_018139145.2). Lineage (NCBI taxonomy): Eukaryota > Metazoa > Chordata > Aves > Accipitriformes > Cathartidae > Gymnogyps > Gymnogyps californianus. Next base: position 15,126,212 of record NC_059480.1, read on the forward strand.
TCATCTGGCAGGGGCTGCAATGAGCTACTCAGAGCTGGCTTTGCTCTGAGTGGAGAGGGTGGAAACGGAGATGCAGGAGCAGGACAAGGAGACAGGACTGAGCATGAGGCTGTGGGGCAGGATTAGGTGTTGGGCAACAGGGTGGGCGGCCGCTGGGCGCAGGGTTGCACAGCACCCAGGTGATGCCAGCAGCTGCCGAGCTGGCTGGGCAGCACACACCAAGTGTTGCAATTAGTGGGAATTTGTTCCAGTGGCACCAACAGATCAGGCAGCCGGCCGGGAGCCAGGCTGAGGGGGAAGGCAGGTTATCTGCCAGAGGCAGCGTGGAGAAAAGCCCCGGCTTGCTTCAGCCCTGTGCCCGCTATGAGCATGATCAGCACAGGAACAGCAAAAGTGTGGTGGCATTTGTAGGCAGTGGTTCCTGCCAGCTGGTCCTTTCATCCCGGCTTGTCTGACATTAAATGGTGTGAATAAACCTCCCTGCTTGCTTTGATTGCTTCCCAGGGATTCCTCCATTTGCATTATAATGAATTGATATTCTGCTGTATAAATTAACCTGAAAGTTGACATAGAAAGGACTTATCAGCTCTAAAGGTATTTGCATGCTGCCCAGAAGGAGGGAAAGAGCCACACAGGGATTAAGTAGGGACAAACTTCAAGTGCTGGTGGGGACAGTGAAGATTTACAGCAAGGTGCTCTCCTGGCACTTTATAAGAGAAGTTGTGCCCAGGGCTGTCACGGAGCAGCAAGATGGGGGTTGCTGCTGGGGTAAATGTCTTAAATACTGGCCTGAGCCACCCCTTTTGGTAGTGGTGCTCCTCTGGCTGGGTCTGCTCCTGTCTGCACCCAAGGGTGGGATGAGGCAGTGAAAAACGTGGCATATTCTGGGTGGGCAGTGTCAAACAGTTTATTTTCTCTTGGCACAATCCCCATTTCCCACTGACAACCCAGTTAGGTTTAGAGAGGGAACATGAGCGAAGCACTGACCGTACCAGTGCCTGCCCTTGGCGGATGCTTTGCCACAGATCAGGGTATGGTTCAGATGCTCTGGGCAGGCAGGAACTCGTGTTTCTCCTTTTATTACCTGAGCTCTTTGCTTTCTGCCAACACTAAGGAGAGCAGAGGAGCCAGATGGGGGGTCAGGTCAAGCTGTGTTGCCCGGGGTGGGGGGGATGACCCCCCCCCTTGCCTTGCAGATGTGTGTGTTCACCCCTCCTGTGTCCCTAGTGCACGTCAGGTTGGTGCTTGCTGGATGTGACAGTCATGCCAACCTGCTTTGCACTGTTTTCAGGACCCTTGCCTGACTCCCACCAAGGCCCACTGACACCAGTGGGTTTGTGGTCAGGTTAAGACATAGTGGTACATCGAAAACCACAAATACCTGAGTGGCTGGCACTTGCCTGTGCTGAGCCACATCTGCAAGTGATTTCTGAGTCTCTCTGCAAGGAAAGCAGAGTGCTGGGCACGATCTCTTGCAGGCACACAGCTCCGAGCTCTGGCTGATGTCTGCAAAAGCCACTTCCCTGACCCGCTTACTCTATAGCTGCATGTCTCACCAGAGACCAGCTCCTGCTGGTGCCGATGGACCTGTGTTTAATCCATAAAAAAGCAGAATCCAGGTTTTGCTAAAACACTTGACAGGACCATGGTATTGGAAAGCAATTTGCAAGCCAATTGGCAAAGCACAGCAGCACACCAGCTGCAAAATCAGGCACGTCCACAGCTTGCAGGGCAAGGACATAAACACGACTCCCTGGCACAGCCACGGGTCCAGCCTGCCCGGCTCCTACTGATGCCATGCTGGCTGCCGGAGAGTGGTCAATGCTTTTTCCCTTCTTAATCTCACAGTTTTGCAGACAAGCATTAGGGGAAAATGTTCCTGTTTGGAGCAGGGCGCAGTGGGGTGTGTCTCCCCTCCCGGGCAGCAGTGAGGCTGCTCCTGGCCAGCTTTGGGCTCTCCAGCTCAGGAGGAGGCAGGGGAACTGGCAAGCATGCAGAGGAGAGCTGGCGTACTGGTCGGGGCTGGAGCGCGGGGAGGAGAGGCTGCGGGAGCTGGGCTGCTCCGGGGAAAGGCAGGCTGGGGGGACGCAGCTGCAGCCACCGGTTCTCACTGCAGGCAGGTGGCAGAGGATGGAGCCAGCTGCTCCCGGCAGTTGGGCAGCAAGGGGCAGCAGCCCCAGACTGGGGTTTGGGGGGGGGGTCCAGCTGGGCATTAGGAGAGTGGCTGGGACACCCCTCCTCTCCCCTGGGGACTGCTGCCGCCTGGCCCCATGTTGGGCTAGCCCCGGTGACCCATATCCCCGCAGCAGCCCTGCCATCCCCGGGAGACCCAGCCCGCGCTGGCTGGCTCCGTTGCACAACCCTGCCGCAGCCCGCTGCCTGCACACTACAATAGGCACTATTTTTATGCCCTTTCTGGTTGTCACAGGCAGCACAAAAGTCCTTGGGGTGGAGGCTCTCCTCCCCCATGCTGTTATGTAGGACATTTCAGCCACTTGTCCTCATGCCCTGCTTGTGCCTGTCCCTGCCAGCCCAGCACACCGGGACCAGCAGGGACAGGACATGGGGTCAGTATCCTGCGGGGAGTGAAGCCCTGGGCTTGGGCACTGCTCAGAGCCTGCCCTCCCGGCTCAGCCTGCAGACACCAGCCTGAGGAGGCACGTATTTCTGGGGAGACAGTGCTTTTGCCCCTACCCCACCCCTGTGATGGCATCGCTCCCCAGAGCGGCAGGGAGCAGGAGAGCACCAAGATGCTGTGCCTGCCCAGCCATGGGCCCCACTGGTCCAGACCTGCAGGTGGGCTTCCCACCTTGACCTCAACCATGGGGCTGCCCAGGGCTGGGGCTGCCCCCAATGCCCTGCTCTGGGGCGGTGGGATGAGCCCCCTGTGAGGTGCTGCCCTGCTGCCCTGGGGGGTAAAGCCCCTGGCCCCCCAGCACCCTTACACTGCCTGATGTTCCCGGGAAACTGCTGTCAGTGGTGGGTCTGGCCACTGGTGACAGCCAGTTACTCAGAGCAGAAATTCCTCATGGGCATGATGTGGATGGAGCAATTTTCTGCACAATTACTCCAGTTTATTCAGGGTGATAAACCAGTATTAAAGAAGGAGGAGATGAGGCATGGGAGCAATGTATCTTCCTTCTGAACCTATTTCTTGCCATATAACACAGCCTGGACATTTCCTAATGGGGCTGGAAGAAGTGGGGACCTGCAGCATAGGGATTAGATCAGACTAGAAATAGAATTCCCACACTTCCTATGTTAGAGATACATGTACTGTGGTTTTAGGCTTAACAAAATTATCTCCCTGTGTGCTTCATGCAGGTACCAGGTGGGCGAAAAGCAAAAGGTGCCGCTGCACAAATAGCTTTGCTAAGGAGGAGGACGGGGAAAATGAACCTCTCCTGGCAGACGGCAGTGATGCCACGCGGTAAGCAGGAGAAGGTGCTGGGGGATGAAGGTGCAGCGTGAGCAGGGATGGCAGTGCATGCCCGGAGTGAGCAGGCAGGCAACACAGCCCCTGGCAGCCCCTGGCAGCCCAGCAGCATTGATGTGGTGCCCTCCTGTCGCAAAGCCTCCTCCCTGCGATGTAGATCTCCCCCCAAGGAAGAGCCGACGAGGTTGTAATTCCAGCTGGCTGACACGACATCAAAGGACTTCTCCCCACTGCCTGCCAAGTCATGTTTTGTACGGTGCGATCCTGCACCACCACATTCACATGTCCTGAGCAGGTTATGAGGCACTTCGTGCATCCCCCGGCACACTGCCAGGCATGCCCTCTCGGCGGTGCAGTTTCCAAAACCTGGGGCTCGCAGCACCCCTGGGAACAGTCCTCCCCCCAGGGCTTCCCTGCTCCCTGTAGAGTCTCATGTTTTCTACCTCCTCTGGCTGAAGGCACCAGGCAGGCAGTTTCCTGGGGGGAGCCCAGGGTAAAATGCCCAGCAGGGCATGCTGAGGGACAAACGTGGCTATGATTTCATTGCGAACTGGATGGACACCTTGTTGGTGAGGGAGCCAAGCAGAGGATGAGGATGAGGAGAAGGGCTGCTAAAGACAAACCCCAGTGACTTGGTGTCTCGTGGCTGCAGAAGGACAAGACATGCTCTCAGAGGCATGCTGCCAGCCTCCTGCCTGGCTTTCCCACTACTGCCTCCTCACTCCGCTCCCCTCCCCGCACCCTCTTCCCTGTTTTTTCTCCTTGAGCCTGGATCTGCCCTGCAGCTCCTCTGAGCCGCTCAGAGCTTCCCCTCCCCAGGGCAGTGGCTCCCTGTGCCTTGCCCTTCCTGGGGGCCTGTTGCAGTCTCTCGTGGCACGGAGCCTTGCTGCGCTCAGCAGGAGTTATTTCTCTTTGCCCTTTGATGTGCTGCACTCCACCGCTTGGGACTGCTGATGGGGACGAGCCCTGGCCAACGATCAAAGTCTCCCCGCCGAGCTCTGCCGCTGCAGCCTGGCCCGGTCCCTGTGATTTCCAGCTGGGAAATCCCTCGGTGTTGCTCTGGATGGTGGCACGAAGCATGGCATGGTGAGCGCTGGGAGCTGCCTGCATGCCACTGGGACCAGAGCCAGCATGGCACAGCACCCAGCTACTGATAACTGGGCATGGAACAGAAAAAGGGTTACTCAAAAAAATCACAAGCCAGCGCAGCCAAACCTAGCCACTGGAAAAAGTCCAAATATGTCAATATGTTACATCGATGTCTACCAAGCGAACTGGCCAGGAGCACCGCGATCGGCACTTGGTCGTTTGCCGGCGTGTGCTGCTTGCCGAGGCTGGCTGCCTCTGTGCAAACCCGGCTGTGCTGCAGGCTGTTGCAGGGGCATCGGCGCTGTGCAGTTCACGGCCTTCTCGGTGAAGGTCAAGTTAAACAACGACCCCGCTAAATCGTTCCACTTCCAGCGCTGCGTTCGGAGCCAGCTGAGAGTGACCTGCTCTAGAAACCCAATCCTTCCATATTTTTGGGAAAAGCGACCCCTTCACTTGCCCTCACCACCAGTGTTGGTGCTGCAGCACGGGTGCTGGCCCTGGCTCGCGGGCTCTGGGGCTTCCTGAGCAGCAAGCACCGAGGGCAAGCGCTCCCTGCGCTCCCTGGGGAGAGGGCTGCATCGCCCTGCGGGCTGCCTTCAAGCCCAGGGGGTCCCTGGGTCCCCAAGGGTCCCCAAGGCTGGCATAGGGAGCCGCACATGGCGGCTCCGTGCCAGTGGCGGGGCTGGTGGGACCCATGGATTTGCTCATATCCAGTTCAGGATCTCATGCTTTTCCAATGGGAGAAACCACCTGCCTAATTAAACAGCCGTAACGAGCTTGGCATCCCCAGCCATGCCTGAGCACACTGCAAACTCCAATGACACTTAGAAGAGGAAATGTGCTGCCTTCTGGGTCTCTCTGCTAATATTTAGAAGGCTGACAGCTGTGTCCCGAGCCCAGTCAGTACAAGGTATAATTAGAAAAGCTGCTTGCACAGTGTTGTTATCAAGTGATGTTAAAATAATGGTGTAGAAGGAAAAGCTGGGGCCGTATGTTTCTGGGGTGTGCATGCTGCACTAGGCACTGTGCCCAGTAAGCTGCAGTGATACATTTAAGGCAGCCTCTGCTGAGGGAAATTAGCATCTCTGTGCTGTACACAAGGTACACTCTGTTCTTTGGATGCAAGTTGAGAGTCACATTTAAAACCATCCAATAGAACATTTTCCAATTTTTATTTATCAACAAGCATCTATGCATATTCTTGGAGAATGAAATATTTATCTATAGACACACGCATGCAGAATATGAGAGTGCCAATGTATTATTTATCACCACTTCCCTCCCGTAGCTTATAAATAACTCATGAAGCCTGGTTGCCCAGCACAGCCCGTGGCCAGCTACCTAAAGCAGCTCCAGCTGCCACCGCATGCCAGCTCCGGGCACCTCGCCCCAGGCAGAGCATCCCCTGCCTCCGGGCCCTGCCAAGGAGAGGGCTGGCAGAGGGTGGCAATGCAGGGTGGCATTGGCCTCGCTGTCGGACACCTCCGCACACATCCCTGCAAGTCCTGCTGGCTCTGCCCATGGTGGCTGATGCGGGTTGTGGTTCCCTGCTCGCAGACAGGGTGACGGGACCCAGAAGCCAAAGGGAAAGTGCACGAGCAGCAGGGTCTTTGCTGCGCTCCCGTGGAGGGAGCACAGAGGGATGTGGGTGCCGGCTCCTGGCTCAGCCACCAAGAAGGGAAACTGAGGCAGCACCAGCAGTGAGCCAAACGCGCCGTGCTGGGCTCTGTGGAAATGCTGTCATCTCACTGCAGATGTCAGATGACAAGAGCTGTTGTGTAAATAACATCCCCCCTGAAATGAGATACATCATTTGTAATGAAGCTATGAGAGCTGCAACTGAGCAAGACATGCTGTCTGGGAGGGAGGGATCGGATAGTGGCAACTCAACTCCCCAAACAGGAGGCTGAGACAGGGAGCCCTGCCGCGGGGCTGGAGCCTGGGTCAGAAGCCAGGCTGCTCACACACAGCCTTCGCCTCCCCGGCCTCCAGGAGCGATGCAGTAGGCCTTGTGGATATCGAACCAGTGAGGGGGAAAGCACCCAGAGCCTATTCTGGGGTCTCCAGGGATCTGTGGGTGCAAATCAGGCCCCCATGGTGCTGATCTGGGACCCTGTATTTGAAAGATACTGTGGGGGACCAAGAGCAGATGGGTGTCAGACACAGTTTATGGCTTTGCACGTATAACTCTAGTTTCAATCATGTAAAAAAAAAAAAAAAATTACCCTTCTGCTGAGCTCAGATAACACCTTTCTCCAGTGCTTAAGATGGACGCAGATAAAACAGATACCAGGGAGCTTTTTGCTTCCCCTGTAGAGTGACTGCAGACAAATCAGTGCTGCTGCAGGAGCCCGGGGCCATGAGCTGGGGCAGGTTACAGAGGTCAACCTGTTCCTGCTGCGCTGCAGGGGACAGGTCAGGGTCTGGTGCTGAAGGAAGAAGGGGAGAGGGTCCCCTCGGCAAGGCCACAGAGCGGCTAGGGAGCTCACGTGTCTCACAAGCAGTGCTAATGCAGTGCACAGCTCTGACTCTCTGGGATAGCATGAGTCAGAGCAGGGGAGAGATTACACAAGACCTAAAAGAAATAGAAAGCACAGTATTAATAACTAAGAATTGCACTAAATGACTTGATAAGTGAATTATCCTCCCTACATCACCTGCTGACAGCAGGAGCATCCCTGCCTTCTCTGCAGAGAGAGGATGGATGGATGGATGGATGAATGGATGGATGGATGAATGGATGGATGGGAGCACAGCTTTCTTGACTTTGACCCTCCAGTGCTGCTGGTCGCTTGCTCCATGCAGAAACACTTGTGAACGGTGCTCACATGGGTGAGGACTCGCTTCGTTCATTGACAAATAGTGGCCGCTTGGGAAATGAAGTGCAGCCGTCATTCGGCTTTGCACAGCGATCCTGCACAGCAGCTGAGAGCATGGATCTGGCTGGGGTGGCAGGAGGAACTCGGTTTGCAGATTGCAATTACCTTCGCTGTCCTCTATCCAGGGCTGAGCAACCAGCTCCCTCCTGGCAGGGGTCAGGGCTTCTCCAGCAGCCACCCGGCGCTGGGTGCAGGAGGACCCGGGGGGGCCTTGGGGGGCAGCCGCCCCACAGCCATCGCAGGGAAGTGGCAGCGGCGAAGGGGGTATGTGGAGGGCTGGGAACGGGGCTGGAGTGGCCTCAGGTCTCATTGCTGGAGTGGCCTCAGCTCTCATTGCTGGAGCATCCCTGGCCCTGCAGAGTCCAGCGGGGTGCGCAGCCCAAGCCTGAGCAGGACTCAGTGGCACCGGGAGGGCACCAGCCGGCACTGCTGGGATGCTCCTGCCAAGCACCAGCGTTTTCCCAGCTGGAGGAGCAGCTGGAGCTCAGTCCCCTCCCAGGGCCACATCTCCAAAGAGAAATGGAAACACTATCCTTGCAGCTCTGCGTGCTGGACTTGCTCACAGAGGCAGAGCCTCTGGGGAGGCCAACATGTCTGCAACGTTTGCAGGAGCAGAGGTGTTTTCCCTCCATCCCAGGAGAGGAGCTGCTCACCTGGCCAGCCGAGCAAAGCTCAACGCTCATCAGACATGGGTGCTGCAGGTCCTCGAGCCTTGGTGGCTCAAGGCTGGCACCCGTTGGCACCCCTTGGCACCCTTGGTGCCGGTGAGCTGAGGGGCGGTGCAGCCAGGTGGGAGCCAGCTGCTGGGCTGCTGCAGAAAGTCAGCAACATCCACCAGCCTCCTGAGAGCATCGTCTAGCACCGAGTTATTTCTAGGCCACAGCAGTTATTGGGAAGGCATTACAGAGCTGTGAGGTACAGCATGTCTCTCAGCTGGAGGTGCGCTCGTCAGCTTGGGAGCAGCACACACCAGCTGTCCTTCAGGGGCTCGCTGGCTTTTGACTTCACTCCACTTCAAAGCCCGGGCTCCTTATGTGCATTTTAGCGACGTTGACACACTTCAGGTTTCTAGGCCAAGCAAGAGCTTTGATTCCGTGCTGCACTCAGCAGCTCTGCGTGAAGGTAGCCTGCAGTTAAGTAAGGTGAGAGGCTGAAAGTGGTTCAATTTTGCAACAATAGCTGAGAACAAAGTACAGATTTTACCATTTAAAACTGGGACAAAACAGAGCTGGAAGGTTTTTGTGGGGTTATTTTTTTTCATTTTCCTTTTAACACCCAGTAGCCTTTTTTGAGTTGAATTAAATATACGGTATCCGTGGCCTTTGCCTCATGCTGGAGCATTCCCGTTTGCATCCAAATGGCAAAGCCAGGACAGGGCAGCAGCATCTGGGGAGGGAAGGAAGCAGAAGAAGGGGACGAGAGGGACCTCAGCTCGGGCTTGCTCTCCTGGCCAGGGCTCGTCCTGGTCTCTGCTGCTGGCTCCTCTCAGCACTGCTATTTTTTTCTTCTTTTTTTGTCCTGCACTTAGCACATCCAGCTTATGTGTAGGCCTGGGGTACATAGGAGTGACACCAAGACAAGCAATTAATCCTAATTGAGCTGGTCTGGTGGCTTTTGTTCTCCTTCCACCCTGGGCTGACCTGCAGAGCATCTCTTCACCTTGCCAAAGAGTATTTTTATGTTAAACAACTAAAAGTCATCATCACCGTAATGGTTCTTATGGCAACCCAGCAAACTGAGCTCTTAAAAGCTCCTCTTGCTTAATGCATCTCTTGTATGTGGGCCGTTACGCTTACCTTACCCCTGGGAACATGGGCAAGCCCTGAGGCTGAGCCAGCTCCTCTCTGAGCTGCCCCCCCAAACAGGAGAGGAGGGCTCACCCATGCCCGCGGAGGGCACCCGAGTAGCAAAGCAAGTGCAATCACTGCCACCTCCATCACGCACCACTATGTTCCTTATGGATACCATACGGTCCATAACAGCCTCGGAACCATTTCCCTCCTTACAGTCTGAATTTTAAATCACCCTGCAGCCTCCTCCTGAAAACCTGCCGAGCTGAAGCCGCTGCAGGTCATGTTGTGTAATTTGCTGTTGCAAGACAAAGAAAACAAGTTCTTCTTTTTCACAATTACCAAACCACTTCATCAAGCAATTTCCCTGCCTCTGTGCTTCGGTTTCAGTTAACAGTATTCCTCGGGGAGGGAAAGTCTAACTGCACCTCTGAGTGACTTACTGCTGGTTCTGCCATTACAGACGATTGTGAAAAGTTGCTTAAGTGCCATAACTGCCGGCAGCAGCTTTTCCATGCCTTGCACTAGAGCCGAACCTGGACGAGGCTCACTGGGATTGCAGGCAGATGCTGGCCAGAGGGGCTTGTGCAGCCTCGCCTCCGTCGCTAGCCCTCCAGCTTTCGGCTGCCTCTCCCTGGGGTCGAGCCCCATCTGCCTGTTTCAGTGTGGCTCTCACTGGGGGCTCTGCCCTCGCATGCAAAAGCCCTGGTCCTGATGAACCGGCTCCCGCCGGGGGTCCCAGCACAGCCCCAGGTGCTTGGCAGGGGCTTGGCACCAGCCGGGGAGGGGGAATGTCACCCCTACTTCGGGGTGGAGGGCAGGGAGGGGGCTGTCTCCGCAGCACACAGCCGTTACGGGGGAACCGCAAGCCTCTGTATGAAGCAACTCCCTGCGGCAGCTACTCATGGCCCGGGGCGTCCCTGTCACCCCGTGCATGGCACAGTGGGAGGAGCACAGCTCCCCACACCAGAGCAGGCATCGGGGCCAGCAGCGAAGCTTGGCTGCTCTGAACTAGGGGATGCCGATTTCCTCCCCGTCGCCCCACAGCAGGAGCTGGCACCAGGGCTGTTCAGGCCGGCGGGTGCTCCCGGGTGGGCTGCCACTGCGCCGGGAGCAGGCAGGCCAGCCCACCACCACCAGCTTTTAGGACTGAGCCGTGCCGGGGTGTGGGGTCTGTGTCTCTGCTGCCGCCTTTCCCACACTTTAGAGCTGCCCCACTGGTGCTTCCCCAGGGACTGGGGGCAGCACCAGGGCCAGGCATGGGGACCGAGGGCCAGGACCCCCCATATCATCTCTTTTGCAGTGTGAGGGCAGCACCCCCATTTCGCGGAGGGCAGGACCCTGGGTCTCGGCTCGCTGCAGCTCAGCTGCCAGCCCCTTGAAGCCCCAGTGGCCCTGAGGAGCCCACGGGGGTGCCCGGGCTCGCGGCCGGCCGCAGCTCTGCTCCGACCCCTCCAAACTTCCTGCATTTGTTTCGCTTGAGCTATTTGGGGGAAGCAGAGTGTTGTTATGTCTTCAGGTCAGCATCTATTTAGAGAAGGATAATGCCATTGTGGGGGAGGACAATGAGAACATTAAACGCCTAAAATTCTGTCTCTCACTATTTTGACTAATTTCTTTTTTTTTTCAAATGGGTATTTCCTTGGAAAACTACAGTGAGATTTGATGGGCCTCGGTGGGGGGGTAAAGCATGAGTCAAGCCCGCCAAGATGAGCCCAGACTGATCCCTGCTTTAGTCCTACTGCAGGCAGGTGAATCCTGCCCGCTGCCTGTTCAGGAGCAGATCAGAGGAAGGTCAGGTTACGAAAGAGAAGGGATGGCCAGCGCAGGAGCAGAGCTCCCCAGGAGACCTCCGTGCAGAGGACAGCAGCCACCCCCTCCTGCCACTTTCCTAGAGCTATGTTTAGCTCCTGGTTTGCTTGGGGAACCCAGATGAGCACCTGGGACATCTTAATGTCATTGTCCCACCAGAGCTGGCTTTAGGGGACTTTTTTCCCTTGCAGGATATAACTAATTGGACCTGACATCAGGGAGAGTCATGTTGGGTCCTGAAATAGCTTTCTGCACAGCGTTATTCACAAGGTGCCATGGGGAAGTGTGGGTGTAAGTGCCCATGGAGCCGCTTTCGCAGGCGCTGGGTTGCTGCGTGGCCATGGAGCGCACCTGAGCTCAGGTCATGTCTCGAGTCCTGGCAGCCCAAACTGGGGAGCAGAACTAATGACCGTCTATGGCCTGGCTGATGAACGCCAAGTCTGGGTTAGCCCAGAGGTGCAATAAGGACTCTCAGTCTTTCTACTGCTGCCCAGCAGGTCCTTGCAGTACCCCGAGTCTGCAGCAGTCCTTGCTCTTCTGCCTTGCTCACCGGCGGCAGCCTGGAGGGTCTGGTTTCTTTGGTGTTTCTCTCTTCAGTAACAGCAGTGAAAGCCGGGCAGAGGCAGCAGGTTCAGCTCACTTCAAAGCAGCAGTAATCGAAAGGTCTCTATGGGACTGGGCTGGGAGTCCAAAAAGGGAGAAGGCAGATCTTCCGGTGCCCTTTCCTAGCAATGGCTGTGTACCTCCTGGCTGCCAGCTCCAGCAGATCCTGGTGGACCTTAGGGTCTCCGGCACAGCTGCACCATGCTGTATGCTCTGCTAGAAATCTGCTGAGACCTTGCTCCAGCCAGTGCTGGAGCCAGTGTTTTTTTGCAGCAGTGTCATATGTGGGGGATAACTGCTGTACTGGTGTGTGTGGAGTAACTGCTGTACTGGTGTGCGTGGAATAACTGCTGTACTGGTGCAAAGGACTCCCCTCCTTGCCATGCAGAGCCTTTGCACTAGGAGACACTCTCTAAAGCCTGGACATTGCTTAAGAAAGTAAAATTAGATCAGAGCAACACTAAAGATAAGCGGCTCAGTTCTCATCCTGCAACTCGCCAAAGCAGTGTGGCAGGCGGGAGGCAGGACGGGACACAGTGTCACCTGCAGGGACAGTGGCAGACTGCCCCGGGGGAGCCCGAGCTCATAGACCTGCCCCAGCCCTGCACTGATCAGAGCTGGATGTGCAGAGGTATTGGGGATGCTGGGGGGATGCAGGACATGGACATGGGGTGTTGTTGCTGCTGCTAAGCCAGGGCAGGGACCTGTGTGTTATTCCTGCACTGGGGATCCCTCCAGGTGGGTCAGGCTACGTCCCAGATGAAGGTGGATGGTGGGACGGGGAAGGGCTTCCCATGGCTCTGGCTGCTTCTCAGGGGTCTGTGCATGATGGAGATGCAGCACATACCCTGCTCTCTCTGGCTGCATCCTCCCCTTGCTCATTTGCCTCCTGGCTATGGTGCCTGTCGCTGCCGGGGCCCTGGCAAGCTGCCTTCAGTTCGGGCTCTCCTGGGACCCCCAGAGAAGGTGGTGGGCAGGGCACAGACCCCAGGACCTGCCCCTGCTGCCGGGAAGCCTCCACTGGCAGAAGCAGGCTGCAGGGCAAACACAGTCCTGTTCATGTTTAGAAGTTATCATCACTAACGCTCAGCTTTAATTAGCTATTGCCAATGAATGTTCCTGCCAGTAGCTGCCTGGGGCCGGCTCTCCACTCCGGCCTCACCTCCTGGGCCACGGGGAACATGAATGGAGCTGCTCCTGGGGGTCAGCAACCACAGTGTGCACGGACAGAGATAGCACAGGTCTCCCTGCTCAGAAACAAGTATTTCCAGACTATTCTCCTCCACTTCCAGGAGAAGAGAAGATGTTTTTGCACCAAAGTGGGCTGCTCTCAGGTGATCCCATTGCTGATCCTGGAGCTGAAGTTAAAATCCCTGTGCCAGGCAGAGGGGAATGAGACTTCCCAATGCCCAGAACAAGGTGCTGGGGAAATACCACATCCCTGCCTGCTGTCCCTGCTAGCTGCCTTGCCGTCCCTGCGGACCTGCTTCAAGCAGCAGAATGAGAAGTTGCTGTTAGGAAAAGCAGGCAGCTGCATTCACATTTGGCTCTATTGTTTCATAATTATTAGCAGAGAGATTGAAAATGTAATTATGATAATTAAGCTAAATCGCAATCTTCCTACAGGAGCTACCGAATTATTTATATCAACTTTTCATCCTAATTCCCTTAACCATTCCCTGCCCAGAGGAGGAGGAGCCTTCACCGCTCCAGCCTGCCCGCACTGTGCCAGCGCACGCAATCCTCACCAGCATTTGCTGAAACAGCAGTGAGTGGCAGCTCTTACTCAGCACGACATTGGGATGGGAAAAGAGCCATGTGAGAGACAGCAGCCCTGAGGGCTGGAGCGCTCCGGGGGCCAGGAGCCACAGCAAGAGTCGAGAGCTGGAGGGGAGCGTGCAGGGCTGGGAAAGGCAGCGCCTGGCTGCAGGCAGGGCTGGCTGGAAAGGGCAGAGCGATGCTGGGCAGACGCTCAGCAGGATGCGGCTGCCAAGACTGGATTTGGGTGCTGCGTCTTCTGTCCGTCGGGGTGGAGGGTGTACCTGCCACCATGATTTTTGGAGCTGGAATGAGCACACAGCTCAGCATAGCAGGACTCGAGGGCCATGGCATGCCCAGGCCAGCTTGCTGCAGAGCCCGGCTCTGCGCACAAACCCAGCAGCAGTGGCTTCGGCGCTGTCGCTCTGCCGGCTCCCTCCAGGAACGCTGTCAGCTCTAGTTAATGTCACAGTTTAGCTTTCTCATGCATCCGAGCAGACTGCGTGCAACTTCACGGTGCTGTGGGAAGAGCAATGAATCCCACCCCGGAGCCTTTTCCTTGCGTCCCCTGGGGTCTGCAGAGCGCCTGTGCCGGAGCAGCAGGGATTTCCAGAGCCGGACATGATGCTGAGCGTGTCACCCCTCTATGCAGGGTGGCAGCAGGACCAGCTGCAGGAGGCAGGCTGCCCAGCTGCCCCCCATTTCGGAGCAGAAGAGCATGGGAGGAGCTCTATAGGCACAGCCCTTTCCTGAGGCCAGTTCTCCAGAGGAGATCTCACGTCCTTCCCACGGAGCTGAGGACATGTTTGGAGCATGGGGACAGATGATGTGTACCATGATGTGCCACCACTGGGACCGGGGCACATGGGACAGAGCTGAAGGGCAGTAGCATGAAAGCCCAGATGCGTACAGCAAGCAGCCCCTGCCCTTCGGCAGTCCTGGGCTATCCCGTCCCAGACCTTGCCCACCTCCTGCCATCAATGGGGCTTGGTTTAAGCTCACAGATGGGAGCTGGGCTCTGGCTTACCAAGGCTGAGCACGCAGAGCACCTCCCAGCTTGGGAAAAAGCATTTTGCAGCCTTTCTCCTGCCTCCACCCCTCAGCAGCAGCATGGAGCGCAGTGACCAAGGCCGGATCCTGGAGGGTGCTGGGCAGCTGCAGCCTGGAGCTCAGCTCCTTGCAGAGCCACCATGTCAAGCCAAGGACAGGATTGGGCCCATGCCCTTCATTATATAACTCTTTCTCCACGTGTTTTCGTAGCACTCAGCCGTCCCGCCGGGCAGAGCCCCCACCGGCAAGGGGGAATGTCATGTTTTTTTGAATGCATAGCTTTGATTTCACGCCAGGTCGTCGCAGCGGCCAATTCCAGCACCCCCACCCCCCCAGCTCATGCACCTTGCAGGGCATTCACCAAGATGCAGCCCCTTACGAGCCACCAGCCAGCAAGCTGGAGGTGTCACCTCGCCTGGGGTGGGTGATGGAGCTGTGGGGAGAAGCAGAACCCCAGAGGCCAGGCCAGGTCGGTTCATCCGCGGGGCTCAAAGAGCCCCGCGGATGAGCCGACCTGGCCTGGCCTCTGGGACCCCATGCTGTCCATGCCCTGCCCTGGCTGCCTGCCCTCGCATTCCTGTCCCCGAACATCACCTCCTTCCAGCTGCTGGGGAAAACAGCCCCCCGCTGCTACCAGCGGCTGGGGTGAGGAGGGGGAGCCGCCTTCACGGCATGTGAGCTCTGTGGGAGCTGAGGCTGCTGCTGGCCTTGGAAATGCAGGTTTTTTTTTCCTCCCGGCTCCAGGGGAAGCGGGAGGTGAGGCACAGCCGGCTGGTGCTGCGCACTGCTTGCAGCACGGCAGGTTTTTTCCGTCACCGATGGGACCCTGGCCACCCTCGCCCAAGAAAACCAGGGGTTGTGCAGTGCTGTCACCCACACCCCTTTGGATGATTTGAAGGTAGGACACCTGCCCTGTGCCTCCTTTGCAGGCTGAAATTTGGGGGGTTTCCCCACTAAGTAATGGGGGGTTGGTGTGATGGCCAAGAACTGAGCAATGGGACAGTTGTGGTGTCTTGGGGATGACTAACAGCAGTGGGACAGGTCAGCCACTCTTCTCCAACACACCACCAAGGAGGAAATCCTGATGCCTTCCTGCTTCCCCATGAGAGTCGCAGCGTGTGTGCTGAAGGTGGCTCGGAACCGCCCCAGGAGCTGGGGCTGTACTTGATACTGGGTATTGCCTGTAGATCCCAAAAAGCAAGAGGTTTTCACCACTGACCTGGTGACATGCAACCAGACCTCGCACCTGGGAGTCCAAAGCAGCCCCTCAGCCAGCAGTTCTCGCAGCATCGCCCCGGGTCAGACAAACTGGATGTCCCCCATGCAGGGCATGTCACCAAACTGAACTGCAAATCATTATGGATCTAAATCAGAACTGCCGTCTGGGCTAAAAGTAATTTCATGACCTGGCTCACTCCACTTGAGCACTGGCTAATTTTTCTGGTTGTAGATGATATTTTTTCCTGTTGTGGATGAGGAAGATCTCAGGACGGGAGAAGGTCATGCTAAGGGCAGAGAAAAACAAGAAGCTACACATGGGATCCTGCAAACATTTCCACATTTGTGTGGCCCCTCTCAGCCTCTTTACCTATGTGCAGGAGTAAGTCTGTAGTACAGCAGCAAATACACAAAGTCAACAAATAATAGTATTAGCAACAAATGCTCTTTCTCCCTTAATCTCTTCATACTCTGGGAATCATCGTTGTTGCCTGGAATAATCGCATGCTCTGTTTAGCCATGATACGCTCTGGAAATCTCAGGCACCTGGTGCGCTACCTAAGCTGACTTGCCAAAGCATCAGCCCCATGTGCCAGATTCAGACCAGCAGCTGAAGCCTGTAGGGCAGGATCATTGCCTTTCCTGGTGTTGTATCATTTGTTACGGGTATTTTCTGACCAATTCATCACATGCTGTCTGCTAGGTCAGAGCTGTGTGGAGCTCAGCGTTCAACCTTGCCGTGCTGGAAACCTCCAAGGGCTGCCCGAGCCCAGGCAGGAGCATGGCTCACCGAGCCCTGGCTGATGTGCCAGTGAGCAGGGCAGTGATTTGCACCAGTGGCAGATAGCAATGCTTGACTTGTAATTCTGCAAACATCTGTTCCCACATTTGACTTCTCCCCACACAGTCCAAACCTACCGGCAGAGCAATCAGGCTGCCTTTGCTCTCCCTTTGCAGGCCCGTCCCTGGGAAAGCAGCGGTGGGATGGGGCTGCTGGCTGTTGGGGAGCAGAGTTTCAGAGGCCGCGCTGCTCTTTGCACAGCCCATATGCCTCAGCTGCGTCAAGGGCTGATTCACCATCCCTGGCTGTAGAGCTGAGTTAGCACTGATGGATGGAGCCTGATTGACAGGGGAACATGCGTCTCCGCTGACAGACTGAGCAGGGGCCGGGCCGTGCTTGGTGGGACGCTGCACCTCGTCTGCAGGGAGCAGCCCTGGCACAGGGGCTGGCATCAGCCCCACCGCTGAGCAGAGACCACAGAACAGTTTGTCCTCTACCGATGGGAGCAGTGCCTAGGACAGGAATGGCCTCACGGCAGTCAGCAAAGCCCGCGTGTCCCACAGAGGCCTTTCCCAAAGCCCTGTGCTTCTCCCGGGCTGTCTCCCCATCTGCCAGCAGCAGGCTTTTCAGCTCGGCAAGAAGCTACTTGTTTTGAAAGAAAATCAGCAGCAGCTCAGCCCTTTACTCGAACCTATTGCAGAGAAGGTCTCGCTCTCTCCTTCTCTCATCCTAGGGAGATGCTCCTTCAAACTTGCTGTGCAGAAAATATAATGACCTTTTTCTCCTTACATGCACTTGGTCTCATTTGTAGGCCCATGCATGCTGCTACGGGGAGGGTACAGCAGTTAAGCACACATGAATAACCTCGCAGTAGCACTGCAGACAACTGTATGATTTTTTTTTCAATGGTTCTAGTACCAAAATATCCCACGCACAAAAGGATTTGGACCCTACATTTACAGCTAATGATCTGTACAGGCCTCTAAGGAAACTGCACAGTAGCCCTGCTAATGGCTTCAAGGGGAAATGCTTCAGGCCCTGGTTGCTGCTGGTGCTGCTCAGGGAATTGTGCTTTCAGCTCCAGCATGCGATAAAAACCTTTCCTTACTGTTGCAGACATGATGGCTCTTCTGGAGAGAGGAAAGGCATTGACTGAGCTAATGCCGTTAACCGCCTTTAAGCACACACAGAGGATGTAAAGCAAACACCGCCCGGTCATTCAGCAGCTGGGGTTAGCTCAAACCAGCCTGTGAATTCCCCGGCGTGCCCAGCTCTCAGGGTGCTGTATCACTGCCCTGCTCCAAGTGCTACCTGCTCCCTCCACCCCAGGAGAGAGCAGGCAGTGACAGAGAGCCCTGGGCGTAGACCTGGGGCATTCATGATCTCCAGGGCACTGAAGGTGCCCCACTGTGGGCAAGGCAGCCTCGCAGCCCCCACCCTGGGGAAAGCACTGCAGGATAAGCTTTCCCTGGTGTTTCATTTCCCCCTCATCACCTGCCCCTTCCCTCCCTGGGCAAGGCAAGGGGAGCTTTGCCTGAGAAAGAGCAGCAAGACGCACTTTTTCTTTTGCGAGGTGTGTCTCAGCAGTGCCAGCCTGAGCATGCTCACATCCAGCAGTGGCCACTGTCACCTGCCGCATCTCGCTGCCCATCACGGCTGAGTGTGACCTGGGCAAGAAGGTGCCCATTCTGAGGGGGGCTCCCCCCTCTCGCCATTACCCCTTCCCGTGCAAACCACCCCGGCGTACTTCCCTCCTCAGACTGACTCACACTGAGGCAATGGTAAAAGCTTCTCGCCGGTGCGGTGGCAGATTTTGCAATCTGTTTTAATGAGGTATTTACAAGTTTGGAGGCTGGCTCCTTGCACAAGGAGTGCGGCCTGGTCCCGACAGCTGGTTGGGCTTTTCATTGACATTCCTGCAACTCGCCCGATTGCAGCACAGGCGCAGTGGAAAACATGTAGACATCAGAAATGCCAGATTAATTATCTCTTAATTGATACCTCCACTTGGGGACAAATGAAACCGGAACATCTCTACTGCCCTGGGAGCCTGCCACTTACAAACAGATTTCCAGCTAAAAATACCACGGCAGTCCCGTGGCTAATCAACTTCGCTGCTTACCCAGGGTGAGGTTATGAAATTGTCTCGGGCTGGCGCTGCGAGCGGCGGGGAACCACCTGTGGCAGCGGCGCCCGAATGCAAACCCCGGGAGGGCTGCGCAGTGCTCGCAGTGCCCACGAGCGCGCGGCCAGGCAGGCAGCAGCTCGCCCCACGCCAGCGTCCGAGCTGCGCAGTTAGGGTTCTCGAGGCTACGATCCAGCCAGAGAGCCCCCGACACGAGGCTTCTTGCACATTCCTGCCCCTGTCGTTAGAGGCTGCAGAGAGAAAACCTCATCCCTGTGTCTTATAAGAGACCTTAAGTGCCCAGTGCGTTTCCCTGCAGATTTCCAGCTGGCTTGGGAATCACCCTCGGTGCTTGCAAGGGCCTTTCTGTGCTGTGCCCTCCTGCAGCTACAACACACCCCAAGGAATCTCTCCCCCCCCCCCCATCTCCTTACAGGAACGCACAGAGAGGCCAAATCGCCACAGCGACTCCAGTTTCTTTTAAATTACTGTCATCTTTATTTTCTTCACGTATGTGCAAACAGAGGAGATCGCAATGGTGGTGTTCTTAAAAATAACAAAATGTATTTGCATACATTTCCCTATGTACAGGTGAACAGCCACAGGTAGAGTCGTCTTTTGCACAGCAAAAGATCTAGAGCATTGAGACCGGGGACAGGACCGGGGCCCAAAAAAAGGGTCTAACTTAAAAATAATAATAAAAAAAAAAATTCACAACAGTGCAAACCTCTCGGACACGACAGCGCGATGGAGTGACTTTAATGGAGCAAACGGTGGGGGGCCCTCTCGGATGTGAGATTTCTGACTGTAAACAAGGCGCAACACCTCCCTCCCGCCGCCCTCCCCGGGGAAAGCTATTCCAGGAATTTGGCAGATCTTCAAGGGCTGAGCCGGAGGTAAACAGCCCGCGGCCGCCTCCCCTCCTCGGGCCACGGCGGGCTGGGGCCCGGCTCCGGCGGCCACCGGCACCGGGAGGGGCGGCCGCTCCCCGGGATGCTGCGGGACGCGGGGGCGCCGCAGGGAACCAGGGCGCCCGGAGGGGACCCGGTGCGCCCCGGCGGGGCCGTGCACTCCCGGAGGGGACACGGTGCGCCCCGGGGGGGGCCGTGCACTCCCGGAGGGACGGAGGGGACCCGGTGCGCCCCGGCAGGGCCGTGCACTCCCGGCGGGGACCCGGTGCGCCCCAGCGGGGCCATGCACTCCCGGGGGGACCCGGTGCTCCCCAGCGGGGCCGTGCACTCCCGGAAGGACCGGGGGGACCCGGTGCGCCCCGGCGGCGCCGTGCACTCCCGGAGGGGACCGCGCACCCCCGGCGCGGCCGAGCGCTCAGCCGGTCTCGGGGTCGCCGGGGGGCGGCTGCTCGGCGCCGTTGCAGGGCGGGGCGGCGCCGTCCGGGCCGTTGCTCTCCAGGGAGGACTCGCTGCCCGTGCTCTCGCCCGAGAGCAGGCGGCGGACGCGGAGGTCGGCGCGCAGCGAGCGCAGGTCGTTGCCCAGGCTGAGCCCGCCCAGGTCGCGGAGGAGCTGGCCCAGCTCCGGGCCCTCGCCGCGGCCGGCGCCGGCGCGCAGCAGCTCGCCCTCGGGCTCGCCCAGCGCCTCCAGGATGTCCTCGCAGTCGCAGTGCATGGCCCGCTCCTCCTGCTCCTCGCCCAGCAGGTCCTCCGTGATGGAGCCCAGCTTGGGCGCGCTGCGGCTCCGCTCCACCGGCGGCTTGTAGCAGCACTGCCCGTTGAGCAGCTTGCGCAGCGGCACCAGCGGGATGCTCTGCTCGCCCACCAGCTGCTGCTGCTGGTGCCGCGCGTCGTCCCGCTTCTTCAGCCGGCGGAACTCGGCCAGCGCCGTGGCCGAGGTCTGGTAGAGCAGCAGGGCCATGGCCTTCGCCTTCTCGGGCTTGGAGACCAGCACGGCGTGGCACCGCAGCATCACCGCCTTGTGCTTCAGCTCGTGGCGGTAGATCCAGGCGAAGACGCGCGGCAGGCGCGGGTCGGCCACGCAGTAGGTGACCCGGTGCAGCAGGTAGAGGTGGCCGGGCCGGCGCAGCCCCTTGTCCTCGGCGTGGGCCATGCGGATGCCCTGCGCGCTGATGGTCAGCTTCATCTTGGTGCCCTGCCGGCCCGCCTCGCTCTTGCTCCAGATCTTGCAGACGGCCAGGTCGGTGCAGCCCTCGCCCTTGGACTGGATGGTGGTGGCGTTGCCCAGGTAGAGCACGGTGTACGTGGGGTCCTCGCTGGTCACGCGGAATTTCCGCCGCTTGGAGCGGAACATGCTGCCCACGCGGTGCAGGGCGCTCTCGGGGCAGGCGCGGGCCAGCGAGGTGAGCGCCGAGTAGTGGACGCTCACCGCGTACCCCTTGGGCTTGCTCTGCCGCCGCGCCTCGCCTGCCACCAGCTCCACCTTGCTCCGCTTCCAGGGCAGCATCGCCCCGCGGAGCCGCGGCTAGGCGCCGCGCCGACGGCTCCGGGCGCGGGGGGGCATGCCACGGCGGCGGCGGCGGCGGCTGGGCTGCCCGCCCGCCTCACATCCTTGCGGGCGGCGGGCCGCCGCGGCCGTAGATATAGGCGGGCGCCGGCTCTCCGCGGGCGCGGAGAGGGGAGGCCCCGCGCACCGAGGGCGGAGCGCCCGCTGCCCGCGGCCCGCCGAGCCGGCGGCGCGCTGCTCGCCGCCCGCCCGCCGCCGCCGCTCTGCGCCGCCCGCCGCGGCGCCCCGGCCCCGGCCCCGGCCCGGCCCAGCCCCGCCGCGCCGCGGGGCGGGCAGGGGGCGGGCACGGGGCGGCGCCAGCGCGGCCGGGCGGTGCTCCCCCCCCCCCCCCCCCCCGCCCGCTCGCCCCGGCCCGCGGAGCGCGGCCCCCAGCGGGGCACCGGGCGCTGCCGCCCCGGCCGTGGGCGCGGGGGAGCGGGGCGCCGCGGGGACCCGGCCCGCGATGCGCACCCCCGCGGCGTCCCGCCCCGCCTGCCGCCCGGCTCTCGCTCCCCACGGCGCGGCCCGCCCTGCGAGCTCACGCGAGAGCCGTCCCCACGACCACGCGCGGAGGGTGGGTGCCACAGCCCTCTCCTGCAGCCTCCAGCAGCAGGGGCGGGGAGGATGGAGAGGGCAGCCGGGGGGGGGGCGGGGGGAGCCGGCAGCTCCAAGCCTTCCAAACTGGTAAAAATCCCAAGGGCGCTGCGGGGACCTGCGCTGCGGGAGTCCCCACGCCCGGGAGAACCCAAACCCCAGCAGCCCTCCCGGCCAGGGCGTGCCGTGGAGGAGTCCCACTCTTGCAACATAATCTTCCCTTTGATTTGGTTAGTCCGGCTCTGAGAGCCGAAAGGCCTGCAGCAAAGACAAGCTATTATGTATGAGTAATGCTTTGCTCTTTATTTATACGCAGCAGCCGAATAACAAGAAGCTGTCTTGTAATTTCTTGCTGGGGTTGCTCGAGTACAGTCACAGACATAATGAGAAAGTTGGTCTCTGTGTCGTTGCTCTAGCTTCTCGTGTCATGTATCATATCCTCTGCCAGAAAGAATAGAAACTCCAGGGTTGCAGAGAACGGCACTTTGTCAGGGTTTGAATAAACGCTCGACAAAAGGGGAGCGGTACGTACTCGTGCAGTAAAATATGTGAACGCCTGCTTAAATTATTTGACAAATCATTTCTAGAGTTGGGATCAATTAAAACAAACCCATGTATCGTTATCGTTATTATCATTATTATTATTATTACATTATGCCATCTAGCAGATTACTTTGGAACTGCAAGTAACCACAGTGACCGGCGTCAAATTATTAAAAGCACTTGCCCATTTGCTTACATTTCAAAAACACCCCCTCAGCGGAGGGCAGCGTCGTCAACGCCGTCCCCTGAGGCTGCTCAGCCACAGCTGGTACCAGGGGACGCCTGACCGCATCTATGGTTTCCAGAGGCCGGTGGTGGGTGTGGATCTGTAACACGCTGCATTTCCTGTCTTCGGCGGCTCTAGCGCAGCACTTTCACAGCGTTAGGAAGGCTGTCGCTGGCCCTGAGAAGTGAACGTGTTAATGCTGCCTTTTCCTATGGGAAAACTGCAGTCGGAGAGCTGCATGGGCCAGACGTGCACCGGTCAGCGCACACGAGCTGTTGCATGGCCGGGGCAAGCTGGCCGGGCCCCTTGGCGTAAAGGCCAGCACCCACTGAAATGCATGTTTGGGCTCGGCACCGTGCGGAACCGAGCCCTCTGCCTCCTGGGCAAAGTCCCGCTGGGACTCTGCAGGAGGGCGGGCGAGGGGCTGAGGTCTGCCCCGGCCGGCGGTGCCCAGCAGCAGCCCACCCCAGCTGGGGGGGTTCCTGCTTTCAGGCCTGCCTGGCCTGACGCAGGCTGGGTGCTGGGCGCCCATTGGGAGCCCCTGTGGTGCTGTCAGTGTGGAGGGCAGGAGGGGCTATGTGCCACGCTGCAGCCCATTGCAGACAGCTCCCGCCAGCCTGCAGGACCATCCCGCTGCGTAGCAGGGAGAGAAAGACTTTGGTTTGTACAGCTGATTCATTTCACCTCCAGAAGCATCCGATCTGCTTTTCCTTTGTCTCCTTTGTCTTGCAAGGTGAAAATGAAGGATGCTGCTGTGCACATAAAATAAATCCAATGGCTTAGGGTGACATGTGACACCCACATGTGGTGTGGCACCCCCGTGGTGCCCACAGAGCTGCCTTCTCCCCTCGAGGTGTCCTGCTGAACCACTGCGCTGAGAGCCCACAGCTCCCCCTCATGCCCCCAGCGCCACGCCTGCCCCGTGCTCAGCGGCTGCCACCTCCCTGAACAGTGCCTGTGAGCTGCAAGGCTGAGAGCAGCCCTGGCTGCTCCTTCGAGATGTGTGAGCGTGGCAGCCTCCCCGCGGGAGAGGGAGTTGCCTTGCCAAAGCCCTGCTTGCCTCCAGCTGTGGGCAGAGGACCCTGTCATGAGTCTTGGGCTGGTGGCTCTGCAGGCAGGTTTTGCTCCAGGTGGGACAGAGCAGGCAAGGAGCCCCCCACGCCTCCCTGCTGCGCTGCCTCCGGAGGGAGGTTAGTGCCGGGGGAGCTGGCACTGGTATGCGGACACTTCTGATAATGACGCCCACAGAGCTGTTTGCAGAGCCATGCTGGGCTCTGCCATCCTGATTAAAGTGACCCATGTTCAGGAATGAAGACAAATTTTCACAGCATGGCTCGCACTGGCTGCTGAGCCCTGTGTCTCTCCAACAGCCCTTGGGCATACCTGTCTGCAAACCCCAATGGCGTGTAAGGTGAGGAGGAGCTCTGACTCCCTTGCTCTCCCCACCACCTCCCCAGCCCCCAAGTCAGCAGCACTTCCATTTCTGCGTTGCCTTCTCAGCGCAGAGGTTTCCTTATCAGCCCCTCAGAGACACGCTGGGGGCTCTAGGTTGTGGCCGGGGAGCAGCGGCACCCCCGGCACAGCTGCCTCCAGGCCGGCTGGAAGTGCAGCTGCAGGGAAGGTGTCTTGTGGTTACAGCCCTGCTCGAGGATGGAAACTGTCTCAGCTCAGTTCCTCGCCACGCTTGCTCACCAGTTGGTGTGCCAGACCATTGCAGCCTTCCTTTCTTCATTAATGGGCCCAACTAGCTTCAGGACCGTCTCTTTCCTGCTGTGCAGTGGCTGCTTCAGTTCTGGGCATGGAGGATCGCCACACACTTCGGCAACAGAAGAGCACATTGCAAATCGTGATGGCCTGTGACGGCAATTCCCAAACAAAATGCTGACCCCTCCTAGTCCGTGCTGGGCTGAAGAGCTGTGCCGCAGTGTTTGGGTGAAGTCTGGCAGCAGGGAGCAGCCCAGTTAAGCTTGGGGCACCTGCCCTAAGCGTGGGGCTATTCGTGTGACATTGGATGTTCGCATTTCACTGCCAGGAGGAGAAGCTGAGGCACGATGAGAGGGGAGCCTGCCCTGCGGGGCCAGGGCAAGCTGCCTGGTTCCCAGTGAGCACGAGGCTCCCTCCCCGCCTGCGAGGCCAGCAGCACCCATGCTGTGTAGGACATGCACACTGGGGGCTTATCTGCACGGCCCCGTAGCCCGGGGGGAAGCACAGCAGCCTGCTCTCTATTTATGCAATACCCCAGCAGCTACCGAGCATCGCCTGCCTGCGTGCGCGCACCTGGAAAGCTTGTGCGAGGCGTGGGAAAGTCTGTAAGATACCATCTCTCCCCCGCGGCCCAGCCTGCCCCGCGCTGGCAGCACGGCGAGTGCTGCACTTGGCCCTCGGCAGACCCCCCTCCCTGCCCCGCTCCATCCTCCTCCTCCCCTGGCCGCTCTGGTCTGCGCTGGAGCCCGTGGTTGTACCCCACCATGAGCCCGTAGGCTCCGGGGTGCACGCTGCCCCGTGGGGGTGCAGGCAGGCGGGCAGCTGCCCACTGCCTCTGTTGGAGGGGGATGCCAGGCTGCCCGTGCTGGCTGCCCAGCTACAGCATGGGGAGATGCTGGGGCCTGCGTGATGGGAGAGGGTAAACCCTGCGTAGAGCAGCCCTGCTTCGGGGATGGCTTTTGTGCCCAGCAGCTGGAACTGGAGCTGATGCGGGTCTCTGGTTGGGGAGAGTAGCGGGAAAAGGTGCTGGGAAAAGTTGATATGACAAGACCAAAATAATTAATGGGAATGTATTGAAGGCTTTCTCCTTTCAGATAGCAATGGAGCTCATTGTGCTGCAGCAGCCAATGTGACACAGTCAAAGCGAAACATTTCAAACCGGCATCGCGGTATTTTCCAAAACAAGGTATTTCAGAGGCTCTGTAACTATGCTAAATGTCAAAGTTTTGACTTTGTTCCGAACCGGGACAAAGGAAATGCTGAACTGTCAGGATTTTCCATGAAGCAGAAAGGCGGAGCGGCACCTGGGCCCCACGGGCCATGAGCAGGGGCAAGCAGGGTGCCATGGGCCCCAGCCCTGCCTGCCATCATCCAGGTCTCACCGGCAGTGGCTGCGTGGCTGCCTGCTGCTGGGAGCGAGGGCAGCCTGACGCGAGTCGGCGGGAAAGGGGACAGCACCTCCTGCTCGGGGAGAAGGGTCCTTAACAGCCCTTAATGGATGCCTCATGCCACCCCTGCTGCCCTCCTGCCTCTCTGAAGGGGAGCAGCACCCCATCCTGCTGGCCGCCCTGCCCTGGCAGGGCTCCGGGCATCGGGGCTGGGGGCACAGCCGATGCTGGGGTGGGGTGAGGACTGCGGGGGGGTCCACGTGGTGATGGCCCTGGATCCCCCTGGGTGCACCGAGGGCGATGCCAGTGCAGCTCAGGGTGCCGCAGCCTGGGGGCAGCCCCGGGGCCAGGGCTGTGCTGCTCGGTGGGGCCGTGGTGGTGGCGGCACACCTCTGCCGCGGTTGTTTTTCAGTCACCGAGTGCGGCACACCCCGCTTCCTGCGCAGGCGGCCCCGACACTTCCTGCACCCACAACTATAATTAGAAGGGCAGCCGGCAGCTGGGGGTGCAGAGCCCTCCCTCGGGGGTCATGGCACCCTCAGGAGGGGCTTGCCGGGCCAGTGGGGCTGTGCCGGGCACCCGTCCTCCTGCCATGCTGCCAGCCAAGGGGTGCAGAGGTGGTGTCGGGGTGGCACCCTCTGCTTGATGCCCTGTCCTGGGGTCTGCCACCATGGGGCCATCCCTGTCCATGTGGAGGGGGAGCCGGTGCAGGCAGCGGCGGGCAGCAGGGACGAGCCTGCCCAGGCAGAGCTGGCACGCCAGGAGCTGGAGAAATCCCCTGCCGGTTTCCCGCCTGGCACTTTGCGCCTTCAAAGATGCAGGCAGCTCTCTCTAATTAATCTTCCCCCACCCTGCCAGGCGGGGAGGTGATTTTATCTTCATAGGACTGGTAGAAGAAGCGGAGTCTAAAAAACTCGCCTGAGGGCCCCAGCGGGGTCGGTGCCTTCTCAGGGCTCAGCCTCAGCCAGGCAGCCCTCCTTCAGAGCCTCCCCGGGGTGCTGCTCTTCCTAGAGGGGACTGAGACCTTCACCAAAAGATGGGGGAGCTTGCGGAATGGGCTCCCTCTTTTCCTGTGGTGCCGGGACGCTTCTGAGTACAGCTGGAAAGAAGAGGGTTCAAGCAGCTGCGGTTGTGCACAGAGCAAAATTGTCTTGGTGTTCTTGCAGGGGTGCTTTGGGGGGGGGTTCTTAATGGGTCTGCTTGTCAGGCTGAGGCTGGCAGTACCACTGAATCGAGCATTGTGAGCCTACATGAATAATGAATAGCCGTCACATAAATATTTTAGAGACACAGTCCTGAGATCTCCCAGTGCTGCCTTAAAGGAAAATGGAGGAAAAGTTGTCCAGAAAGAACAATGTTTCCTTTAGGCAAAAATGCACTGGTGTCATTGGCTTTTGACAAAGAGCTGCTGCTGCTGCTAAATAATTCTCAGGATTTGCATCAAAAACTGGAGCAGTGGTTTGGCTCTAAGGCAGGAGAAGTTGGGAGGGAAGCCAGCCCTTTTGGCACAAGTCGATGATCACAGCGCGCTAGAAGGACAGCAGATTTTACTTTGTCTATGCAATGGTTTTGCAAGAAGTCCCAAAGCTATGGCCACCCTCCAAAGAGCCGGCAGTGCTGGGCACTCAGTTAACGCACTTCAAAGGTGCGGCAAGAGGTTTGGTGATGCACAGGGGGTGCTTGGTCTCCCGGGACAGCATTGCACTCCAGCCCGAGCACTGCTGTCAAAAAGCTGAGTTGTAAAAACAAGGCCCAGCAGCGAAAATCATGTTCATTTTGTATGCTGTGGTAGCTGCTGCATCGTATGGGAGCGGGCTGCGAATCACGAGGTTTATTGGACTTTGCAGCAGCATGCCCCTCTCCTCCACACTCTCCTTGGCTGTCTGTGCTCTTGGCATGCACACATAGGTGCCAAGCCACCTCTGTACAGCTCTTGTGATGGCATCTCTTCCTTGGTGGCCCTTTTCACTGCATGCTATTAATCCACACATAAATGTCTTCTAGGAGAAGCAGGCTGTCGTGTCTAGGTAAAACCAGAAGCAGCCTGTCTTGCCCAGGTAGGCGCAGCAGAGCAATAGGAGTGAGATGAGAAACATCGCAATTAGAAATAGGAAATTAAGACTCTAGCTGAGACTCTGACATCTCTCACTCGGATCACCCAATCTGTACCTCCTTCAGCATTGCTCTGCTCAAAGAGATCCTCGCTGTGCTGCTGGCATCAGCGGACAGAAATAATTCCTTAGTGTTTATGAAGCGCTCAGAAATGTATCTGTTGCAAGAATGAGGGCAATCTGGGCGTTTCTTCAGCAGCTCCCACAAAGGTGGCAGAAAATATCTGCAGTGACTGTCCCTGGAGCGTTTCAGTCTGGAAATGGGGAATGGTGTGGGAAAAAAGGGCAACGTGTGGGAAAAACACCCCAATCAAAATGCACAGAGCTTTGCTCTTCAGGTTACCCTCAAACCTCACCGCCCCCAGGATGCACAGAGGGTTGCAGGCGGTGGAACAAGCCTGAGCCTCCTTTTCCCACCGCGCCAGCACTTCTGCCCGTCCCCGAGTGCCTCTGTTTCCACTTCACGGCACTGGCCACAGCTGCCGGTGTCCCATGGAGGGCCGTTGAGCTCTGTGCTCCGTACTGGTGGCTGTGTCGCCAGCCAAGGACCCCGGCGGTGCCGAGGCCGTGCTGCCGGGGCTGCCCCGATGGGATTGTTAAAGCGTTTTGTCCCTCGTTGGGCAGCCTGGGAACGGCATTGCACGTGCCTCGGCTGTGGGGTTAGAAGCGCTGCCAGACCCAAGGCGTGGGGAAAGGCCGGGCTGGCTGGCTGCTCTAGTTGATGATTATGCAGTGTAGAAGGAAGGTAACTTTTAACTGAAGTACAAAAAAAAATACAATAATGAGCACTTATATTACTGCCTCGGTGCCCACAGAAAGACCTGAGATGGTTTTATTAAAGATGACTTGATTAAAAATGAATTTACTAAATCGCTGCATGCTGTCTGCAGCCCACCAGCCTTCCACTGAAGCACCTTGCATAAATGAAAAGGCGAACGCTGAGTCCCCTTTCATCTGTCTTATTTGCTTTTAGGAAGCAAAGGAGGGGCTGGGCCAGGCTGGCGGTGGTGGCAGAGCCGGGGATGAGCATGGCAAGGGTTCAGACGTACTTGGGAAATTTATGCCATCCAGTTGCCGGCTTTGAAAAGCAGAAGAAAGGAAGAACTGCGTCTTCCTAATGAGTGTTTATCATGGGGAGGCATCACGTAGTGCTGAGCATGAGAAAAGACCACTCCTGCCCACAGGGTTTTGCACGCTGCTGTGCTGCTGGTGGCCAGCACCTGAAATTAAGCTTTGCCTGCCTGTGTAGGCAGTACCTGTGTTTTGCAGGGATTAGCCAGGTTATTCTCCGATTACAACTGATACACATTACAGAGTTATAGTCAAAAATGTCTGGCCTTAACCCAACACCCATAAAGGAGAAATGGTTCATAAATCAGTTCACTGCGCAAGAACAGGTCAAGTTGTTTATTAATTTAACCTTCTCTCCCATCTTGACCCAGACCGGCCGCAACGGCTGCTACCGAAACCCGTTTGATGGTTCCCTGGCTGGGCGGGCAACGTCCTCTGTCCTGCGGAGATGCCCAGACTCTGGCTAGATTTTGGCAGCTACCTCATAGCACACCTTCCACCGCCGCACCCAGGATCCCTCTTTGTCACCGTCGTTCCTCGTACGCGCTACTTGCTGTGTTGGGATGATGGAGACGGGGGATGGGGATCCTGCATTGGGCCGGGCGCGTTACAGGGCGCAGGGGCAACCTCAGCCCCGGGAGCTTGCGGCTTTCCCCGGAGGGACGCGCAAAACCCCTGCCCCCATCGCCGGCTGCCGGGACAGGGTTTCGCACGCCTCGCTGCTGGCGTTGTTTGCTTCCCGGAGATAGCATCTGCGCCAGGCCGAACCGGCGAGCGAAACCGGCCCCCGCAGCCACCGGCACTGCCGCGGGCTCTGCTGGGGCTCGCAGCCCTGCGCGTCGCCCCTCTGCCAGGGCCTCCCGCAGCAGCACAGGCCTCGGGGCCTTGTGTTTAGACGTGCCCCGGGTTTTATTAGCGCCGTGGGTTAACGGTGGGGCTGGTGGCTGCTGCGGGAGTGAGAGGGTTAGAGCTGGCCTTGGGGAGGGGAGCGTCGGAGAGGCGCGTGTGTCCTCGCTGAGCGCCATGGGGATGGAGGGGTGGCCGTCCAGGGCAGCGTGGGGGTGGGTGGATGGACAGACCGGGTAGTGTGGGGATGGACGGATGGACAGGCAGGGCAGTGTGGGGACGGATGGGCGGGCGGGCAGGGCAGCATGGAGATGGACAGAGGGACGTGCGTGGGTGTTGGTGGATGGGCGGGCGGGCAGGGCAGCGTGTGGATGCGTGCCGGATAGATGGGGCCGTCAGCGCATGGAGCGATGGAGCGGCAGGCCGGCCACGGTGGGGCCGGTCCTGGGCGGGCGGCGGTGCCGGTGCCGGTGCCGTGGCGCCGCCCGGCGGCGGGCGCGGGGAGCGCGGGGCCGCCTCGGAACCCGCCTGCCCGGAACGCTGCTCCGCGGGCGGCGGGGTGCGGCGGAGGAACCCGGGCGCGGCCGCGGAAGCGGGGCGGCCGCCCCCGCCCCTTCCGGCTCCGGCGGCGGCATGGGCAAGAAGCGGGGCGCGGGGCTGGGCCGCTGCCTGCAGCGGCAGCGCGGCCTGGAGCGCCGCGGCACCTCCTCATGGGTAGGGCGGGGGGCTGCGGCGGTGGCGGGGGCGCGGCGGGAGGCTGGGGCGCGGCGGGAGGCCGGGGCGGCCCGGGCTGACGGCGGACTCTTGTCCCGGCAGCTGCACGCCAGCGAGGTGGGGGGCGAGCGCGGCCCGGAGCTGCGGTCGGCGCCCGAGCAGAGCCCGCTGGAGGAGTTCCTGGCCACGGCCGAGCTGGCCGGCACCCGCTTCGTGGCTGGTGAGGGGCCGGGCCGGGTCCTGGGCTGCGGCTGGGCCCGGGGGGGGGGCGGCCAGTGAGGGGCGGGGGGGACCTTGGGGCTGGGGGAAAATCTAGGGGCTGGGGTGGGGGGTCCCTGGGCTGGGGACCCGGGCAGGGGGCAAGGGCTGGTTCTGGGGTGGGGGAGCGGGAGTACATCTGGGGCTGGCAATGAGGTTGGCCGGGTTGGGGACCAGGGTGCGGGGGATGGGGTCCTGAGCTAGGCCTGGGGGTCAGCAGGGACGGGGTGGGGTGGCAGAGGCCAGCAGGGCTGGTGACAGGCAGGGATGGGGACAGCTGGCTTTGGATGACTGTCTCTCCCTTCCCGCAGAGCGTCTGAACATCCAGATCGTGTCTGCCCAGAGTCGCACTGGCCTGCTCACAGCCCAGGAGGCACACCGTGTCCGGCAGCTGCATGAGGAGAACCGGCAGTTCCTGCGCATCCCACGGAGGTGAGTCCTGCAGGGCCGGGCCTGGATCCCCCTCTGCTGAGTGGGCTCAGCCCCTCGGTGGCTGCAAGCCTGAGGACAGCCCTCTGCTTTGTCAGTACCCTGGTTTTGGGGAAGCCACTACCTAACCTGCATGAGCCTGCTGTAACCTGCAGCACAGGTGCCTGCCTGCCACGTGGGTGCTGCCAGCCCCAGCCCATCTGTCCTGATTTTGTGGGTTTCCTGCTCAAAGCCTGGCACTGCTGGAGCTGGTGCATCCAGGCCACCTACTAAGCCTTTCCAGAGCTCTCTGCGTGGTGGACAGAGAGATGAATCCCCCATCTTAAATGCCCTACAAATCTTAGCTCAAAAAAACAGCTTTGTGAGATCTAGTGTGCATAGGATAGTGTCGTCTTAGCTAGTGGAGTTTAGAAGGAACAAGGAAAAAATGCATACTTAAAGCTGCTGAAAACAGGTGCACGCGCATCTGAACTACAGCCGTCTCAGTGTAGCTGAATGTGTGGTGCCTGTGTGTCTTGGTTTCAGCTGGGACAGAGTTAACTCTCTTCTTAGTAGCTGGTACAGTGCTGTGTTTTGGATTTAGTATGAGAATAATGTTGATAACATGCTGATGTTTTAGTTGTTGCTCAGTAGCGCTTATCCTAAGCCAAGGACTTTTCAGTTTCCCATGCTCTGCCAGCAAGCAGGTGTGCAAGAAGCTGGGAGGGGGCACAGCCGGGGCAGCTGACCTGAACTAGCCAAAGGGATATTCCATACCATGGAACATCATGCCCAGTATATAAAGGGGGGAGGGGGAGTTGGCCAGGAGGGGTGGATCGCTGCTCAGTCAGTGGGTGGTGAGCAATTGCCTTGTGCATCACTTGTCTTTTCTTGGGTTTTATTTCTCTCTTTTTTTTTTTTTTGTTATATTCCTTTTCATTACTATTATTATATATTTTTTTTATTAGTTAGTAATATATTTTATTTTACTTTAGTTATTAAACTGTTCTTATCTCAATCCATGAGTTTTACTTTTTTTCCCGATTCTCCTCTGCATCCCACTGGGAGGGAGGAGAGGTGAGCAGCATGGTGCTTAGTTGCTGGGTGGGGTTAAACCACGACACTGTGTCCTTTATGGATGTCTATTGCAGTAACGTAACTGGTGTAACTGCTACTTCTGACCACTCACTCCAAAATGTGCTTGTTACAGGCCACGTTGGGATAGGACAACCAGTGCGGAGGACTTGAAGCAAACTGAGAGGGAGAGCTTTCTCGAATGGAGGCGACAGCTTGCCCAGTGAGTATGCCACTTGTGTCCGGCTAAGTAGCTGGTGGCATTTGGAGACAGAGGAAGCAGTGGGTTGTATTTATCCTTGCTGGACCAATAAAATTACCGTCTTATCAGTAGCTCCCCATACTTGTTCTGGAAGGCTGGACATCCCAGCCACAGTCCAGACACGTCTTTGTGGTGAGCTCTGCAAAGCTGTCTTGTGTGTGCATGTTCTCGTACTGTTTACAGTTAAAATTCTTCAGGATGGAGTGTGATGTTCTGCTTTTGCCTGCGAAGTGGAGGAGTGGTGAATGTGTCTTCTAAGAGTAACAGTGCTGCTCTGAATACAGTGCAGTGCTGCCAGCCTGCGTACAGCAGCTTGTGCTGGTCTGGCACTGCATCTGCTGGCCTGGAGAGTTAGGTGGTATCTGCGCACACCCTGTGAACCCACACTTGCTCTGAGTAAAGTCGTTCACGCGGTGGTAACAGCAAGTCAAGGGTTGTATAAAGCCATTTCAGGTACCATCCCAAAATTCGTTATTTTTTCCAGGCGGTACTCGGTTGAGTAATAACTGCGGGCATTTGGGATAACTTCTCTGGTTTATTGTTGTGGCTCTGAAACTTCACGGGCAGACTTTTGATGAGTGTTTGCTCTTTCCATCATTTATCACTTCTCCCTTGGCATGATCAGGAGCCGTTGTGTCACTGCTGAACCAGTGCCACTGACACCAGTTTACCCAGGCACTTGATCTATTTGCAAAACTAGCAGAAATAGTACCTTTATATGAGTCTGATTTGATAGCGCTCCTTGAAACTAAAGCCTCCTGGATCTAAGGAGGAACTGGTTGTGTGCTTATTGCCTGACGTGGGCCAAATATGACGTCTTTTTTCTGTTTTGCCTTAGCCTTGAGGAAGAAAAGAAGTTAATTCTAACCCCATTTGAACGAAACTTGGAATTTTGGCGTCAGCTTTGGAGAGTCATTGAAAGAAGGTAAAGTATATCACTATCTGCTTTTTAAAAGTAATATTTAATGTGTTTTCCTGAATTGAAGCATTTGAGTCAAGCTTCAAGTGTCTGAGCACAGGAAAAACAATTACCATTAGTAATGTTTTATTATCAGTGCTGAAGTGATTTTGTTTTGAAGTGATCAAAATGTGATGTGAAGAAGGGCAGCTGCTTAGTGGTGCACACTAGCTCTCAGCACTGCAATTCTGCGCGAGTCTCTGATGATTCTTCAGATGCTGCTGCTCTTGGCCTCTTCCAGTAATTCTGCGTGGGAGGCCTCTCTTGAGAATGTGTCTTTGAGGTCTTTTGCCACGATTAACCCTTTCCCCTCTTTCTCAACCACACAGCTGCAGCCTGACATTCAGGGGCAGGAGGCAGGGGAGATCAACTCAATAATGTTGGGAAAGAAAGAGCCTCTTGGTCCTTGGCGTCTTGCCATGCAGAGAAATTGCAGCAGTGCACAAAAGACAACAGCCTGTCATATCACAGAAATAGCTTTGTTTGCTCTGCTGAGCTGTAATACAATAGGAGTGCTATCTGCTACGTTAATCTAACTGGGGCATTTAATTTCACTAGTAATTAAGTTTGAGATCATCTCGTCTGATTTCCCTAAAATTGAAAAATACTTCACCAGTGAGGTCATGGTGAGCTAGTCCTTTCACAGAAGTGGCTTTGTACTGGGTGCTGCTGGGCCTTTGGCTGGGACAGAGCGGGGTTGGGAGCATCCACTATAGGGTATCATGATGTGCAGTGTGAGTGTATTGTGTGTTTTGAGGTGGCTGGAATGTGTTATTAATGCCTTTCTGCTCTTGTTGGAGTTTTTCACGTAGAGTGAGGATGCTGTCTCAGGATTAAACGGAAAAGTTGTCCAGTCCCTTACCTTGCCAGATAATTTGATCTGTTGTCAGCCTTTTCTTTTGTTTGCTTCAAACTAGGTCCCAGCGGTGTGATTCAGGAACTTCTTTGTATCCCATCCCAGCACCATGGTGTCAGCTTTCTCTCGTATTGATCTGTGAATTTCTGTAACTGTTCAGTACCTCTTTGTAGCTATGCGGCTTATTAAATGACTCCCATGGGGGGTTTATTGATTTTTTTTTTTTTTTAAATTTTTTCTTTTAAATCTGTAAGCAACTGCCTAGTGAGGCTTGAAATTCTTCCATTCAACCCGTGGTGTTCTGAAGCTGTCCTGAGTTAACAGAAATCACTGTCAAACAAATAGAATCAGCACGTGGCAACCAGTATTTTAAATTACCTGCCTCGAGAAGTTCTAGTGGAAGAGGCTATAGTTAAATTTTCCCCCTCTTTTTGAAAAAAGAAGCATGGATGTCTCTGGTATCTGAAGCCAGTGCGTTTAATTTGTGTGTAGAACTGATGAGTTGCTCATATATGTGGTGGCAACCTGGTGTCTGGATTTGGAAGAGGTTTCCTAAAAGCATGCTTGCAAGGCCTTGCTTGCATGGGGGAGCAACGTGTTTTACTGGAATCTAAGACTGTTCTATGCTTTTTGTGACAAGAAGAGCACAAAGGAAATTCTGAAAATGCCTGATAGCAAATGCTTAGAATCTGCAGGTCATTTGTGGGAGACTTTGTGCATCTTGCTCCATGCAAAGGGGACAACAGTGTTTTGGAATATCTTGCTGTGTAGGAAAACCACCTCTTCTTCCTCTCTGTAGCCACCCCGCCACAGTTTGGGGATGAGAACAGACAGAAATAAAGTTGTGTTATCACAGTTTTTCGTAACATTCTAAAGGATAGAATACCACTACTCTTGTTCTTGCCTGCTCAGCATTTCCGAAGGGTAGATGGATTGGCAAAACTCGCATGCTTCCTTTCCCCTTGCCAACTGTACAGGAGAATTAGCCAAGTGAGGCAGAAATACTGTACAGCAGTACTGGCTTGTAGCATAAGCATGGCTCTGTTGGGGCATGTGGGATGCTGAGATGCTTTGTTAATTCAGTAAAGGTACTTAGTGAGATAATACAGTTAAAACCATTAAAATTCCAAGCAAAACCTAAAAGTGAGTAATGTGCTGTGCCTTGCTGCTTTCTTTGAAGCAAGGTAAGAAAGAGTGCTTTATGGGGCTTTCTTTTATTTTTGCAGTGATATTGTAGTCCAGATAGTAGATGCTAGAAACCCCCTTCTGTTTAGATGCCAAGATCTGGTAAGTAAACCACTTTCTTGAATGTTGTCTTCATTTTATTTCTTAGAGTTTATATGATTTATACCAGAACAGCCACCCTGAAGCTGTTCTGCTGTTGTGCCTAACTGGATATCTCATTTATTTATGCAAGTGTTCTGGCATCAAATTATTTTTCTTCAGTGTTTTTTGATACTTCACACAGTGTTGTGGATTTAGAGGCAGTTCTGCAGACATTACATTGCAGATACTATATTGCTCCTCATTACCCACTAGAAGCGTCCACACTTAAAGGAATTGTTCATTTTAAAACAATAGTGGAATAAAAATGGGTGAGGATTACTGCGCTGAAAGTGAAGGATCAAGAATTATTGAAGTGACAACTTTGTAATGATAGACTATAGAACGCTGTGCCTCAATGAGATACGAAATGGCTCAAATAGTTGATCTAAGGAGTTCCTGCTGTTAGGTGCTGATTAATACCTTGTCGTAGCTCTAAGCAGGCAAGCGTTTGCACACGTGGCCAGAAACAACCTGTATTGTGGTAGTTGCACACTCCAATTTGTTCTTGTAGCTGGCTACTAAACACTGGTTCCATCTAGCCCAGGGGACGGTAAGCTTAGCTACACTCATGTGGAGCTGGATGGGCTAACTTGTCTTGCTGCTCTTATATCACCTTGGGGGGAGGAAGAGTCCAAACCAGAGTACGAACTGATCCTTCTCTTGTTTTCTTCAGGAAAGTTATGTTAAGGAAGTCAGCAATGACAAGGAGAACATGATCCTGATAAACAAAGCAGATTTGCTGAGTGAGGAGCAGCGGGCTGCTTGGGCACAGTTCTTTGAGAAAGAGGGCGTTAAGGTGGTGTTCTGGTCAGCTTTGGCAGAGTGCAAACGGCTATCTGGAGAAGCAAAGGTACTGTAGATGACCAGTTCCAACTGGGTACGTGCTGGCTGCCTCTGATACCTTGCTTTGTAGTTATGCTCGTGATATACCTGAGCGCCATTCTAGGAAAGGCGCGGTCCTTGTCTCAAGGAAGGATTATTCTAAGGTCCTATGTGGCTGTAAAACAGCATTTTAATGATTGTTCACCATTTTACTCTCCTCACTTTTGTCTCTGAGTCAAAGTGGTACGCTGTTCGGTTGCTGTTCATAGTGTTTGCAATTTCTCTTTCAAGGTTAATGACTAGAATGTAACTTTGTTCCTTAAGGCTACTGATGAATAGCTACAGAAACAGCCCTTGTAGATCTGTTTGTAAACTCTTACCTCATTGACAGAGTTAGAATCCTTTCCAAGAGGGATGCTGTGGGGGGCGTGGTTATCTGTACAGAGGATTTTTCTCTCCCAGGGAGAGGAGGTGTTTTTTAGAGAACCTAAAGCACCTGAGAGCCTTTCTTTGCCCAGTGGAACAAACTGTGCTGCTGCTCCAAGTTACATGTTATCAATACATGCCACTTTCATGGTAAAACCACACCCAGGTTTTACTGGGTTCATCTTTTACAGCCATTGCTATTCAGCTGTGGAATATCCCAGATCTCCTTCTAAAAATACCTAGTCTGTTCAGCTGGTTTGCATCCTTGGATAAAATGTTTTTACAGGTTGATTTAAAAGTGAGACCGAAGGTGTTAGTTCTGCTTTCTTTTTTGGAAAGAAAGGTCAAAATACTATTATTATGAAAAGGTCTTTCTTTTTGAATGTGAACTGCTTGCAGGGAAGAAATGTAAAGAGTTGGACTGAAAACAAGACAGCTTGAAATTATTTTAATGAAATATTTAGACCTGAAACAAAATGGCTTTGTGTTCTGAACATTTTCAAAAATTTACATTCATTCCTATTACTAGGAACACTTGATAATTTAAAAAAAAAAACAAATTTGCTGGGCTCTGCTGCTGCTATGTGTAAGGATGCTGGGGGTGTGCACGCATTCAGGGTTGTGCTTCTGGAGAGAAACCTCTAACAACTTCACAATGAAGCTAACAATCCCTCTTGGAATACTTTTGTCATTCTCCTAAAATGGGCTGGTTGTTTCTACATCCTGCTTAAGACCCCTAAAAAAACTTGTGTGACGTCAGCAGTTAATTGTCAGTCCTTGGGATCTGGCTGATGAAAACACAGTTGACTGTGCTGTAGCAACTGCAGTCAACAGCAAGACTTAGTTAGTGTTGTCTTTACTTTTCACCAATGAAGTACTGTTCACACAGGAACTAGACACTGAAGATGTAGCAGAGGACCCGAGTGATTCTGAGGATGAAAGCTACAGTCAAGAAGATGACGACACAGCACAAGATAGTGCAGAAAGCACATCCACAGGCAATGCTTTGCAAACTGTAAATCAAGTTCTGGTTAGTGATGATGACAGTAGTGATGAATATGAAGACTGTGAAGATGATGAAGAGGAGGCCTGGCAAACCTGTTCTGAAGATGAAGGCGGGGACAAAGTAAATGCTATTGCCCCAGAGAGGATGGAAAGCAGGACTGATGGTGCTGCAGTGCCGCATGTAGTGCAGGAGCAGAACAGGAACGTCAGGAACTTCAGCCATCTGGTACAGAGAAATGAGCTGCTGGAGATATTCAAAACCATGCACAATGGACCAAGGGTGAAGGATGGGGAAGTAAATGTTGGGCTGGTGAGTTGACTTTGTGCTTAAACTGAACTTGCTTAATCTAAATTTTAATTCCATATGCCTTCCATGGGAAAAATTCATCCTGTAGCCTGGCTTCCTATAAGAGTAAAAAAAACTAGCAAGCACAAATCGCTGGGGGTTTTGTGCAAAGATTAATTCTGAAGTTCCTGGAGCTCAGTGTTCCCCACTGCTTGTCTTAATTATTTTTAGTGCTTTTTATTAAAGTACTTCTGTGTCAGAGCTCTGCCAGTCTTCTGGCATCACCCTGCCTGATATCACTGTTACCATTCCACTTCTTTGTCATCTAGGTGGGTTACCCTAATGTTGGCAAAAGTTCGACCATCAACACAATCCTTGGAAATAAGAAGGTCTCGGTGTCTGCTACACCAGGCCGTACGAAACACTTTCAGGTATTGCTAACAAGGAGCATTGATCTCCCCTCTCCCTCCCCCTCCTCCCGCCCTGTGGAAGAGTTTCATTATGAACTAGTTGTAACCAAGTGGACTCACTGAGAACTCTGTTTGCCAACCTGAACTCTGCCCAGCAGAGTTTCGGTCGGAGAGGGGTGGGCTTGATGTATATAATTTTGGAACTATAGTTCTTGCTACAGTTTAAGAGTCACTCATGAGAGCTGCTGTGCAATGGGAGATATTTTCCATCTCCCGATTTTATTTAAGTAGCTTGGCCCTTCTTTTTTCAACATCAGTCATGAGGAGAGAACCTCTAAAAGTGAGTGCTCCTCTGAATAGCTTAAGGTCAAGCTTTCAAACCATCCTTCTTGTTCGCAGTTGTTGCTGTAAGTCTAATTATGCTGCCGTTTTCATATTGATCAAGCTCTTAATTTTGAGGTAGCAACTCCAATGCTATAATGAGCATTGTGGGATTTCTACTTGTGCAATCTCCTACCTGTTTCAAAAGGTCCAACATAGTTAAAGGTTTCGGGAGTGCTTTCTCCTCTCCCATCAGATTGGAGAGCTGAAGATCTTGCTGCCCTCATCTGGACACCTTATTTATGAACCTTGGAAGTACTGCTATCTTCTACATCAGATTTCCTTAATTCATTGGCTGGGGCCAGCAGGGTAGATGTCTGTGTTAGTAGAATTTCTGCTTATTCTCATTTGCATCCTTGTTCCATCTATGCATTTGATTCCCTCCCTCCCCCCCGGACACTGACTTGCCTTGGTGAACTCATCGATTATTTGTTGTGTAGACCCTGTATGTGGAGCCTGGCCTGTGCCTATGTGACTGCCCTGGTCTGGTGATGCCATCTTTCATCTCTACCAAGGCAGAAATGATTTGTTCTGGAATTCTGCCTATAGACCAGATGAGGGACCATGTCCCACCCATTTCTCTAATATCCTTTGCACGGGGTTTGTGAGAGTCTCTGCAAGCGTTGGATCTGGAGTATGCAATGTAGCATGTTCCAGCCCTGCTAGGGGCACATGTGCTCATGCGTTGAGGGCGGTGGGGACACCCACTGGATAAAACAGCCCTGCTGTGTTGGTCTTTCCCCACCTCATTTCAAGTTTGTCGTCCTGTCAGACTTGCATTGTTTTTCTGGTTTGCGACAAAATCCAAAAGTCATTCTTAATGTGTGCTCTTGGAGTGACTAGGGCAAGATTACTTGTGTAGCTGAAAATCACCAGGTGGTTTCCTTCACTAGCTTACGTTTGCCAGCATATCCCACGAAACATTTTGGAAGCAACCTATGGAATAAATATCATAAGGCCAAGGGAAGACGAGGATCCAGATCGAAAGCCAACAGCTGAAGAGCTGCTAACAGCATACGGATGTGAGTGATGATCCCTTTAAAACCTATCGCCTATGCTGTGTGCGTGGTCCTGAACACAGCCTTAGGAGAACTTTTTAAAGTTAGGCCCAACTCAGGTTTGTCATGCCTTGAACCTTCCCATTAGGACTTGCCCTCCTCTCAGGAAGGGCCTTTGTTAACAGCTGATCTCATGTGTTTGTTGCAGTGGTGCTTTGCCAGTTTTGTCCGACAGATGTAGTGATTGTGTTGAGGATGTTGGTGAAATGCCCTGCCACTCTGTGTAGTGTGGTGCTCTCATGCTTTTAGATACCTCCCATCAGCTGTCTTGAATTAGACTTTAAAGAACGCAGTGAAGATTGTTCTGCCTTGTCTGATTCTCTGATGCAATTAATATTCTCTGGCCTTAAAACAAAAACAAAAAAACAGCCGGTTTTCTGGTGGTAGGAAGATGTCAGCTCTCATCATTCCTT
This sequence comes from Gymnogyps californianus, assembly GCF_018139145.2. Classification (NCBI taxonomy): domain Eukaryota; kingdom Metazoa; phylum Chordata; class Aves; order Accipitriformes; family Cathartidae; genus Gymnogyps; species Gymnogyps californianus. The sequence continues at coordinate 15,166,347 of NC_059480.1, forward strand.
TCAGGTTAGGATGCTTCTGCAGTACCTTTGCAGTCAGCAATGTTCCCTTTTTTTCCCTGCTTTCCCCAACAGAAGCCTCTTTCTAAGGGAGTTCTTTTGAGAAGGGATACAAATGTGCAGTTAGGCAGCAGAGAAGAATGTATGAATTCTCTTGTACTGACACAGAATGTACTTTGGATTTGTCTTCCAGATATGAGAGGCTTTATGACAGCTCATGGACAGCCAGACCAGCCGAGATCAGCTCGATATGTGTTAAAAGACTATGTCAGTGTAAGTGCTTCCTACATCTGGGTTTTCTTTCCCACTAGGAGGTGAATTGAAGGTTTCACTGCAGTATGAAGGAGCACAATAAAGTGAATTTATTTTTCTGGATAAAATGACCATATATCAAAATACTCTTTTAAAAGAATAAATGTGTTTTAAAAGAATAAATGAAATTTCTCAAGCTGCTTAATCTTAACGATGATTGCTTAAAAATATGGTGCTAGCTAAATACATTATCATATCTCTAAAATAGGCAGCAGATATTCAGGAAACAAACCCATATTGTATAGTTGGACCAGCATTTGGCACTAAGGACTGTAGTTCTGAGTGTTGTAATACTGCATGCTTCTACAGCACCTCTCGGCAACTTATTGTTGAGTATTTCTTAACAGGATCCTCCAGTACTCCTGAGAGTTTTGCACTGTGTGGTTTGCAGCTGGACACGGTGCTTTGAAGTAGAGGTGGAACAGTACTTTAACTTAGAAGTCAAGCCAGTTGTTGCCTGGGAGGAGAAATTAAGTGTATTGATATTTAGTCTGCCAGTGTGAGCCCCTGGTCTTCCAGGGCCCTTCTTCAGTTTGGAGTTGTTTTTCTTTCCTCTCTGGGTGTCTCTCTGAGTTTTTTTAGTAATAACTGTATCCCATTGCTTTCACAGGGGAAGCTGTTATATTGCCATCCGCCTCCTGGCATTGACCCAAATGATTTTCAGCACCAGCATCAAAGATGCCCAGAGAGCACAACTGTGCAGGCCAGTGGACAGGTGAAGCCTGAGAAGAATACCAAAGCAAAACAAATTGAAAATGTGGTGGACAAAACATTTTTCCACCAGGTAAATTCTGGAGGATATTTATTCTAGGAGTTTTTACTGCAGCACTGGTGTGTCATAGTTACTGGAAAAAATAGCTTTGAGGATGGAGGGGTGCTGAGTTGAGTTAATGGTATTAGATGCCATTGGCATCTGCACGTAATTTCTACCCAAGAGCACTTTGTTCTTTTTATTATCTCCTAAATCACTGGGAATGTCCTAGGTAACTGAAAGATAGCTAGTGAGGTGCGCATAGTTGATTTTTAAAAGGTCAGCAGCGTGACCCTCATCATTATGGGCCTAACATCAATCTTGAGCAAAAAGGAGAGTGACTGGGAAGAAAGACAAGGAAGGGGGGGTGTGACACAGCAACTGACCAGGAATGTGGTTTTGGACTAACAGGTCCTTCAAACTAACTTTCCTTTCTTGAGATGACGTATTTAGGGGTCATGATAAGCTTCTTTAAGACAATTGATTTAGTATTACATGGTTGTTTTGACTCAGAACCAGAAATCAGATGAAAAGAACACAGAACCTGATCTAAAATCTAACTGAGAAATCTCAAAATGAAGTGGAAAATGGGAATTTCTCTTAACTTGTATGCTTCTTCTTAGGTCCCACAGGGATCTGTTTTGCCCCTACACTACTGAAAAAATTTATTAATGACTCGTAATGAAATGTCAGATCCATAACTGATTAATTCTGCATACCTGACAAAGACCAGAACAGGATGTTTAGCAGTGAAGAGGATGGGTCATAGATAGCATGATCTGTTCTGCTTGGTTAGCTGGATATGAACAGTATTTGTTTCAGCACAGCTAAAGATAGTCATGCATTTTGAAAACAAGAACTCAGGCCCTTTTCAAAAAACAGTGAGCTGTTTCGGAAAACTATGACCTGAAAAGAATTTTTGGGATTACCAGACTCTTCCTCTGGCTGCCCAAAGTGCTGGCATGAGCTGTGAGCCCCAGCAGTGCTACCCACACTCCAGACTTGAACAAGTTATTTTAGTCTCTGGCTTTCACAGACACCAGATTTATTTGCAAAGACAATTTGTTGTGTGCAAAGCAGAGACTGTGAGAATCAATCCTAGTGCCGTAGCTAATGTCTGTCGGAGCTCAGTGTCTCATCAACGCTCTGCCTCTGCTTGCAGTGGCAGACACTGAGGACCTGGCGCAGCAAGGCATGGCTGCAGACAGAACTGGAGCGTGCTGGCAGGCTTTGACTAGGTTGCATGGCGTGACCTTTCCTGCAGCTCTGGAGCTGGGGGCTGAGCAGGTCTTGATGGGTTTGAGCTTGCCTGTGTCTGGTTTTATTAACATACCATAGTTCCTTGTGGTTAAATATCTTCTCATTGGTCAATGGTGATTATGTCTCCTCTTCCAGGAGAATGTTCGCGCCCTGGTGAAAGGGGTCCGGGCTGCAATGGGATACCGGCCTGGCAGCGGCCTCGTGCCAGTGACTACGCCCTATCCTGGGAATGTGGTAGGAAAGCCCTGGAAAAAACATGGAAACAGGAACAAGAAGGAGAAAATTCGCAGGATCACTAAGCACCTGGAGGCTTAGCTGTGGCACTGGTGTCTGGCCTTTCCAAGGCAGGGACTGCACTGTCCTGCAGGCCTGAACTGAGGGGGAAAAAAAAGAATATGTGGGCATCGTTAGCTCACCTGGGAGCTCCACGCTGTGGATTGGCCTGGGCAGGGGATACGAGTGGTCTCTGATAGTTGGAGCTCATCCCTTCTGAGAACAAAAGAGACCTGGCCGTTCGTGTTATCTGGAAGCCAGCCCAGATGTTTGACTGCTGCTGAAACATCCTTTCAATGGGAGCAGATGGAGCCGTGTGGGAATGTTTTTTCCTTCCATAAAGGATGTATTTTATAGCTGTTGGGATCAAAGCAAGCCCTGTAAAACTAACTAAAATCTTTAAACAGTTGAATTTCAATGAGTGATGTTTGTTACATTGAGACACTATTGCTCGTCTTTTTTTTTTTTTTTTTAAAGCTTGTTTGTTGATTTGACAGGACACTTTAGTGTGTGTTGAAAAATGAGGTAAAAGGATCTTTATCGCCCTCTTCCTTCTCTGCTATACCAGCCCTATTCTGTAGAATCTGGTACCGAAACCACTCCCTATTTCCCAGCTTAAGGCAGAGCAGAGCACGGCACGCTGTGCAAGTAAAATGCTGCTTTTATGTCCTTCACACTGAGCTGGTATCAGTTGTTTTTCTGTGTGACTTCCCGTTGGTATTTTAAAACATTAGCTCCGTGTGACTGGCCAAAAATCTGGTGCTAATTTGTCCTTAAATATATTTGAGATTTTACTTCCTATATGGCGTCATGTTCTGTCTCACTGACCTGTCAGGCATTGACCTAGTCACAGAAGTGTCATATTAGTGGATTTTAATGAGTACATTAGTATTTGACACTAAAAAGATTGTACTTACTTGTGGTCAGACTTAAGTGAGATTTACTCCTTGGTTGCCCTGCTGAGAAAGTAGTTGTGCACTTGATGAAGAGCACTTCATTCCTAGTCCAGCACAGGGAGTAATGATAGAACTGGAAAGGCTCACAAAGACAAGTTGTGCTTTGTTTTTAGGTGGTGAAGCAGAGTAACAGATGCCGCTGGTCTCTGATACTAAAAAGGGATTGCTGTCTTGTAATTTTGTACTTTCCAGGCCTTAAGTGTGGATGGAGACATAAAAGCAACTGCAGAGCAAAGCCACAGCAGATGTGGGCCGTGCAGCCAAGCTGGCTTTGGCTTTGTGACCCTTTGTGTGCTTGTCCTGTACAGCCAGTTTGCACTGTGTATGCAGAGGGTCCCCTGACAGTAGAGCTCTCACTTCAGCTCCTGCTTCCCCTGGACTCGCTGCTCTCAAGTTCTTAATTACATCACTGGAGGGAAGATATTTCCCTGCCACCTGTAAAACTAAAGCATAATTATACTGAGTGAATATGGTCAATGGTATCTTAAGTCAGTGTGCCATAGCAGAAAGTAGATTCTCAGGAGAGACTATTTAATCTGGTTCTCCTGGAGAAGGTGATTTTTGCCTTTTGAAGAGGTTGTGCCCTAGCCAAATCAGTCTCTGATCAGAGTTGCCCACCCTCCTTGGAGTGATGGTTTCTGCTTTTATCCCTCCTAATACTTTAGGGACCTGATTGCTCAGAATTACACGTTTGTTTTTGTCCTGTCTTGTGTGAAGCTATTATCTGTCAAATTACCTGTCAAATTGAAGTTGGGGTATCCTTTATTGAGGTTTTAAAATATTTTTTCCTATTCTATTTCTCTCCTTTCGAAGCATTTTGAATTCTTTAGTTCTTTTTGCACGTACCTGAGTTTTCTTTTGCATTCTCAGCCCTTGCCTGCCACCTGGGTCTTTATGAGCCTCCTTGCTGGACAGGCTGTGTCCTGGTATAGACCCTTCCAAATCTAGTAACAGAAATCCCCAGGGCCTGAGACTTGGGACAACTCTGCTTGTTGCTCGCAGAAACCTTTAGCCACAAGACCTGCCAAACCACTTGCAGTGTTTGCCTGAGTGAATGGAGTATAATGTAAATGCAACTGAGCAAATAATGTTTGCTCAGGTTTTTTAAATGCAAACTGCTCCTTGCTGTGCTAAAGGACTCTTGCCTCGATAGAAGAAGGACCATAAACAAGAGTTGTCAACCTAAAGGCTTGTTAATATTTTATGCTGCTATTAAGCAGTGGGCAAACTAGGTAATAAGCGAGGACCATGGTTAAATCAATGCTTTCCTGTGGTGGTTTGGTCTGTTGCTGAACCACATCCACCCTGCCCTACCCTTGCCGGGGAATGCCGGCCGGGCGGCCCGTGTTGACAGCTCAATACAGCGTGTACGAGCAGCTGGCAGGTGTGAGGCAATGTGGGGACTGCTTTGTGGTCAGGAGCCTGCACAAAGGAAACATTGTGCTTCGCCTTAGCCACCTGCTGAATGAGCCTCTCAGCTGCTCCTGTTGCTTTCTGCAGAAGGCAAGTTTCCATTTTTGAGTGCTGTTTTCTTCAAGCGCCTTGTGCATGTAGAGGGAGCCTGCAGCCTGCAACCGGCTCCAGTCTGTTCTTTGGGATCTGCAGCACTTTCAGCAGCCCAGCAGTCTGCCTCTTCTTTTAGGGGGTTTTGCTTTGTAATGCAAGCAGTTTGTTTTCCTGGCTGGTGTCGTTACCTGCTGCACTGATACCTGCAGCAGAAATGCAGAGACACTTTGGGAATATGGTTTGAAGCTGCACTGCCCTTGTACGGTATCTTGTGCTTGCATCATGAACTACAGTCCTCCTCCCTGCAGGGCAGGAGCTGCCATTCTCCTCCAGGTCTCTTCTGCCCGGTTTAGGGAGCCCTAGTCCGGCCTGGAGTCTGCTCCCAGCAGCACGCAGTGCTTTCTACCCCAGGGGAGCTGATGGGTGCCATGGGTGGAGGGTGGTGCTGGGTGCTGCACCTGCAGGGCAGTGCTGGCAGCCTGTGGTGGCACTCCCTGCCCAGGGATGCTTGGAGCCAGCCATGCAGGGGACGCTGGCTGCAGGGCACAGTGGCTCTGCCGCCTAGCCAGCGGCTTGCCTGGCCGGGGAGCCAGCCTGTGTGTCCTGGGGGCTCTGGATGCTGGCTGTGCTGTGCTGAATCACCACCCACTCCCTGTAACTCCCCGGGGCTGGACTGGGCTGCTCTGCTCTGACATCCCACAGCACCGAGCACGGCTGGAGCAGCCTCTCCCTCTGCCCTAGGCTGTCCTGTGGGTGCCTGGGGCAGGGCCAGCGGCAGGCATCTGTCCTCTGCCTCCTGTACAGCTTCCTGGGCCACATCTGCAACATAGTCGGGGTGCTGCTCGCCAGCCAGCTTGGCATCCAGGTGGGCAAGGCCAATGTGGCAGGGTGGGGACGCCCCCCGCACCCTGCCCAGCCTCTGCCGCGGCCGTGGGACCCACACCTGCCTGCTGGAGGTGCTGCTCTCCTGCCCTGGGATGCTGGGCCTGGAGGGGGAAGGATTTTGGCAGCCTGGCTCAAGACTGTGTGGCAAATGCAGCCCCTCACATGGGGGGCTATGAGCTGCTGCCTGAGGTTTTGATTTCAGGGAGGTTCAGCCTCCCTTGTGTCATCGTGTCTCTCCCCAGATCCTCACGGGTCCCTACATGGCCGTGGCTGACATCATCTGCTTCCTGCTCACCCTCTTCCCCCTGTGCCTGCCTGAGTCCTGGAAGACAGCAGGTTTGTGCAGGGATGCCCCTCCTTGCCATCAGTGCAGGTTGGCAGCAGCCTGCTCCGAGCTGAGGGCTTCGGGGAGCACTGTGTGCCCCCAGCTGGGCAGTCCGGCGCGGGCACGTTGGGGACAGCAGTGCCTGGGGTAGCGGCGTGGCACCCAGGGTGAGCAGGGGGTGGCTGGGTGGCCACCAGGACGGGTGACGAGTGGGGGACCCAGCGCAGCCCATGAGGGCGGGGGGGGGAAACCTGTCCCTGAGGATGACACCCTGAAAGCGAGCCCGTGTCCTACACCGGTCCACCTCGGTGGAGGAGGTGGCAGCGGCTGTGGCATGGTCTGCTTGTCCTTGCCCTGCCCCTGTCTGTGGGTGCTGGCAGGTCTCTGCTGGCACCCAGCCCCTGGTCCTCCCCTCATCCTCCCAGGAGCGGCTCGAGGGAGCCCAGCGGAGGCTCCTTGGGGCAGTGTTTGAGGTGAGCTGCCCCCTCCTCATCCCCCCAGGGCCGGGTGGGCAGCGGGCAGAGCCTGGGCAAGCACAGGCAGCTGCCAGGCTCTGAGCACCAGTGGGTTCGGTTGGGTTGCATTTTCCCCTTCACCACCCATGGTACCACCCAAGCTGGAGTCTCAGCTTCCCAGGGCTTCATGTCCCTGGGGTGTCCAAGGCTGGTCCAGGGGTGCTCTTTGGTCCCCCAGGACCCACCCCAGCCCCTGCACCCCAGGGGGCGGGGGCAAGGAGAGGCAGCCCCTGCACACCGTGGCAGGAGGGGTGTGAAATCCCTGGGATCATCGGGGGGCCTGGAGCCGCTGGTGGGGGTGGTGGGGACGGGGCTCCTGCTGGGAGGTGTGCGCTGGGCTCTCTCCAGACCCCTTCTCTGGGCAGGCTGTGATGGAGGTGTTCACCTGCCTCCCCTGTTTCTTCTCCCTCCCTCAGGACAACAGCAAAGCGCTGGGCTTTGTCCTGGGGCTGCTCTCCGCCCTCATTGCCCTCACGGCCAGGATCCCCGCACTCTCCAGAGCAGTAAGTGTCTGCCTGGCACGGCTGCACTTATGCCCCTCAGTCCCAGGCAGGGCTCCCCAGCCATGATGGTGACTCCTGTGTCCCATTGCAAAAGCCTTGGGGGGATATGGGGTGCCCACGCCCCCTGCACAGCCCCTGCTGACTGTTAGGTCCTCAGGGCAGCTGCAGGGTTCGGCACAGCAGCCCCCTGCCCAGCGGGGTGCAGGGTCCCCGTGCTGGCCGTGGTGGTGTCCCTGGCTGGGGACAGGGTCTGTGGCTCCAAAGCAGGCTCTGGGCAGCTCAGTGCAGGGGGAAGCCGTGCCCGCAGAGGCGGCTGTGGGCCACCCTCTGCTCGGCCGCAGCCGGCGTCCTCTACGCAGCAGCGATTGTCACCCACAGCCAGCAGCCTGTGCATGTCCTGAGGGCCCTGCCCTGGCTCCTGATCGCCCTGGGTTCAGCTGTACTAGACATAGCTGTATCCTTTCCCAGCTCCTCTCCCAGGGTTCTTGGCTGGGATGCAAAGGTGGATGGGGCATGACTCCTCTCCTGGCCCTGGTGCCTGGGCTGTGGGACTGGCGTGGGTAGGGGACTCCTCTATCACTCCAGAAATACCCTTAATGGGGGCTCAGCTCCTGTTCATCACCTGCACGGCCAACAGCCAGACGGGCCAGCAGCTTGTACCAGAGGTCCCCGATGCCTGGGCCATCCTGGCTGGAGAGGGAGAGGAAGATGATGGAGGAGCAGAGGAAGAAGAGGGTTTTTTTGTTTCTCTCTAGTCGAAGAGCAGAAAGGAGAGCTGCCCTGCTTGGCAGCATTACTGCTCTGCCTCCCTAGGGGAGGGTGGAGCGATGTTGGAGGCTGGGGCCCCACAGAGGAGGGGTACGGAGGGTCAGCGTGCTGCAGGGCGTGGCTGGCACTGGGAACATCACCCCCACCACAGGACCGCACGCATTTTCCTGCTATGCTGACCTGGGAGCAGCTTGGCACTGGTGTGCAGCTCCTAGATGCTCCTGCAGACCCAGTGGTTGCTGCAAGGGTGGAGGCTGGCGGGGGTCCCTTGCCCCCCCCCTGCTCCCTCTGGGAGGTGGGGAGGGCCTGGCTGCAGGATCTGGACATGTCAGCTCAGCATCATCCTGCACACACCCAGGTCCCTGGTTCATGTTGTGGCTGGAGCAACACTGCCGTTGGATGGGGATGGGTGCTGTGCCTGTTGGTGCAGGCGTAGCTCTCCTGGTTGTAGCTGACGTGGCTTGCTCTCCTTTGCAGGCTGCAAACTGGGCCCCGCTTAACCTGTGTCCAAAACCCCGGTCTGGGCCCAGGATGGTGGCAACCAGCCACTGCTTAGACCTGATGATCAGGCTGGTGCAGCAGGTGAGAGGCTGCCGCGGCTCGGTGCACCCCCCCAGGCTGGGGCAGGATCCGGGGAGGTCAAGGATGCTCTCACCCCTCTGGCAGAGAATGGGCTCTCTGTGGACGGCTGTGGGGTGTGCGCCCAGATTTTGGGGGGCGGGGAGTGGATGCATCTGCCTTGCTCTCCTGCACAGCACAGAGAGGCCAGCAGCTTGCAGATGCTGTTGCAGTGTGAGCCCTGAGGTGCTGTGCATGTACCAGGGCTGCTGGGTTTTGGTGCTCTCCCTGGTGATGTCTCCCTTTGACATCCTCCTCTTGCTTTCTGTCACCTGTCAGACTGGTCACAGTGTGGTGAGGCTGCCTGGGGATGCACAGACGGGTGCAGCAGGCCCTGCGCCACCGCAGCCCCCTGCCTGCTCCCGGCCCTTCGCCCTGGGCTCTCCTCACCCAGCTCCTCAGATGCTGCCTCCATCAACTCAGAGCTCAAGGTCAGTGCCTGCTCCAGGCTGTTAGATGCTGTTTCTTCTCCCTCGGGGCTCTGCCCTGCTGTGGCATGTACATTAAGGCATCCACTCTATACGGTGACAGCCCTGGTGCTGGGGAGAGGTCTAGAGCCCTGTTCGGACAGGTCCATCCCAGAGCAATGCCCAGGACGCTGTTGAGGTGCCCAGGCTGCTCTGCAGAGCAGAGCTCAGAAAAGGAGCGTGGAGCCTAGCTTGTTCTGACAAGGCGCAGGTGAACCCCCACAGCATCTCTACATCCCCTTGCACAAGTGTGCCAGCCCCGCTCGCAGCTTTGCCTGCCTGCCTGGGGAGTCCCGGTCCATGACCGCTCCTGAAAAGGCTGGAGCTAGGCTGAGCTCCAGGCTGTCCCAGGCTCACTCAAAGGTCTTTTTACTCTGAGCTGTAGCTGATGCAGTCCTGCAGAGAAGTTGCTGTGAAATGAGGGGATTTCACAGGGCTCCTCTTCGTGGTGTTACATGGCCCTTCTCTTTTTTGTCTGCCTACTATTTAGTGGAGTTTTATTATCAGGAGAGGGGCAAGACTTGTACCTTTTCAGAGCTTTCCTGGTAGTCTTGCTTAGTTTCTCCTAAGGGCTTTTTCCACTCATGCTGCTGCTGTTGGCTGCAAGAGGGTTTCAGTGCAGGTCACCCTGGTGCAACACTGGCCCCAGTTCTGCCCTGGAGGTCCAGAAGGCTGAGGCTGTCCTTCACACACAGGACTTGCCATTGCACGTCAGAGCTGCTGCCTAGGCCATCCATCTACTAGAAAACATGCTTTGCAGAGTCTGTTTTGGGGGAGAGCAATGTTTTTTACTCTGCCCCTGAAAATGGAAGCATTGTGGGTGAGCAAGTGAGGGGGATGCCAGGATGCACTCACCGACTGCAAATCCCCGAGCCGCTCTGCTGTGGGGTGCTGTGGCTCTTCCAACGCTGCAGTCCACAGCAGGTGATGTATGAGCCTCGCTCCCCTCAGCTTGGCAGAGCCAGCACTACACAAAGAAGTCCTTTGCCTGTCACCCCACTGCAGACCACGCCGTGTGGCTGTCAGGGTCGGGTGTCTCGGATCTGTTCCTGACATCTCAGCTCAAGGATTGGTGGGATGATGACTTTTGCATCAGGGAGTCCCGCAGCAAGGGGCTGCCATGCATGCATCTCACCAGCTTTCTGCAGTCGCTGCCTGGTCCAAAAACATTTCATTACTTCTCTGGAGGAGGCTGAAATCCTTCTCTCCTGCCGTTAGGGGCCGGCCTTTCCAAGGCAGAAGGAGAGCAGCCCTGGCCACGCAGGCGGATGTCCCCAGCGCAGCAATGTTGGGTCCTGTTCCAGTTAGGGATCCCAGCAGAGGTGCAGGTCCCCAGGGACTCCCCCCCCATGCACCCCTGCAGAGTGGCACACGGACTAGCTGTTCCCAGCCAGCCTGCACAAGAAGGTGGTCAAGAGGACCACGGTGGGAAAAGCAACTCTTGGCCTGGCAAGTGAGGAGCTGGGTCCAGGGCCTCTCAGGCTGTTTCTACCGAAGTTAAGCAGCTCTTTCCTGGTTGTCCTGAAACACCGTTGCTTTAAAGTAAGAAGCAGCCTTTTTTTTTTTTTTTTCTTTCCTCTGCTCACAGCTCCTTCCCTGCTCCTGTGAGCTTTATGCCATTGCCTGGCCCCAGCAGTTTCCTCTACCCAACATGTCTGTGAGGAGAAGCGTTGTGCTCTGTCACCCCCCCGCATAGTGGCTCTAGTCCAGCTTTTTTCCTGAGGTTTTTTCTTTTTTTTTTTTTTCCTTTTTTTTTTTTCCTTTTGCAGCAAAAATATTGGGGAAAAATATCCCTGGGCTGCTGGGAGAGAGGCAGGGCACCTCAGAGTATAATCTCTCAGGGCTAAATGCCTGAGGTGCCCAGGACATCTTGGGACGTGAAGAGAGGTCATGGTGAGGACAAGAGGAAAAGAAACTGCTCCTGAGTCAGAGGAACTCTGCCCCAGTGTTTTTTCTTGCTGCAGCTGTGGGAAAAGGGTCTGTCCCATGGGTGGTGTCAGGGCAGGAGGGCTACACTTGCTGGGTGGAGCAGACTTGGGTTTGCCCTCCTGGAAATGTCCCTCTCTGATCCCCAGCCCCTTGTCACCTGGGAGTCATAGCAGTTGAGGCAAAGAAACAGAAACATCGTCATGTCCCTGACTGGAAGTTCCCACAGTCCAGCCAGGCTTTTGCTGCCTGCACAGAGCAAAGGGAAACTGGAAGCCTCTGCAGAGCCCCTTTGCGTTGGCTTGCATTGGTGAACCAGCCTGAGCTTCATGTGTGGCTTCACAGAGTTTTTAGCAAGAGTTATCTCTGCTTGGTGGCTCTCAGAACCGGCTGTGCTCACGGCAGCGCGCGGGATGCTCAGGAACCGTTGCTGTGGGGGTCCCAGGGAAAAAGGGATTCTTGCTCTCTTGACACACTGCATGTCTCGCTTGGCCACCACCCCGCGTGCTCCTGAGCCCTCTCCTCACGTTGCCTGGGCAGGGAGGGAAGCGTGTGAGAAAAATGGAAACCAGCGTTGTTCTGCTTTGAGCTTTGCTTGCGTTGTCGTGGAGAAAGGGAGAACCAAATACGTTCTAGTCTCAAACATAGCCCATTCCCCTTTCTGGAAAGAGGCGGCGTAGGCCCTGTGCTGCTGGCGGGGAGCAGTGCTGCCCATGGGGAGCAGCGCTGCCCGGGGCTCCCTCGCACCCGGCTGTGGCACCGCCTGCTCTTTTCACAGTGGGACTTTGAAGATGTGATGGTGCAGTGGAGCCGGCCCAGCCCTGCTGCTCAGCCTTGCTCCGTGCTGTGTCCAGGCACCTTCGGACAACCTGCAGCCCCTCTGAGACACCCCGAGTGCTCGTCCCCCGGCCAAGCAAGCAGTAAACAGCAGAAGGTGTTTCCTCGGGGCTCCCCTGGGAGAGGTGATAAGCTCTGGTGTGCCATCACAGGCTGCTGTGCCTTGCTGTGCCCAGAGCACTGCCTGGGTGGAGCGGTGACAGCTTCCAGCATCTCCTTTCACCCCTGTCCGGCTGCAAAGGGGTGTGGGGGTCCCCTTCCCTGCCACTGTTGGCTGCACTCCCTGGAATTAAGGCTGTGGGAGAGGTGCAGCCTCACAGCTGGGTTTAAACCCGGCAGTCTCCTCTTTTGGTTGGGCTGGTGTTTCCCCCAGCATTGGGGGTTACAAGCTCTGCCCAGTCATGCTCTGCAGACTCTGGAATTGAAGCCTGCTGATCCCCCCAGCAAGGCAGGAGATAGGGACAGTCCCCACTGTGGCTTCCCACTGGTGGCTGCCATGCTTCCCGGTCATTCCTGACTGCTGAACACTAGCATCGTGAGCTAGGGACCAGCGAGACAGAAACCTACCTGGAAGGTTATGTATGTCTTAAGTGCTGTATGTGGGGGCCTGACCCATCGCTCGTGGTCTGCCTGGCAGGTGTTGGCTGCCGTAAAGGAGAACACTGCCAATTCCTGCGATGGGGAGGTGAATTTCTTGCCCTGGGATGAGTTTGTGCCCCGAAATGTGTGTGGTGCAGACCAGAGGAAGCTGCAGAAACATAGGAGCCCATGCAAAGGTCAGGAGGGAGCAGCCAGTTTGCATTCACAGCGCTGCGTGCGTTCAAGTGCCTTGGGCCATGTGTGCACTGGTGAGGTTGCAGCTGCAATGCGGGGATCTCCAGGACCCTGCAGCCCATGCTGATGGATTTGTTGCACATGAAGCACTGCTTTGTCTCAAACCTTGTCTGTATCTTTCAAGTCCATGTGCCATGCCCTGCTGCCCCAGCCCCAGGATGCTGGGAGGGAAGCCCTGGGTGGCCTGGACACTCGGCTGGAGCAAGAGGATCCAGGATGGGGACTTGGGGTCCTGCCTGGCTGCTCTCCTGCTCTGTTCTGTTACAGAGCACAGAGGAAGAGAAGAGCTTCCCGCACAGGAGACTGGTGGAGAGCACAACTGGGGCCAGTTTGGTCCCTGCAGCCGGAGGGATCCCTGCACCCATCTTTGCCCCAGGATGGGTGGTGGTGGCTCCTATGAGCAGCACATCAGGGAAAGAGCCTTTGCTATAGCCCTGGCTGATGGTGTCTCCCACGGTCTTTTCTGAGGTGCTGGTGGTTTGTAGCTGTCCCTTCTTCCCAATGGCACGCATCCTGCCCTGATCTCCGGGCTCTGCTTCAGCTAAATAAACTGGAAGGAAGAAAGACATGGGAGACCATGGTGTTGCAATGCCATGGTCAAATCTCATCAAGCCATGCTGCCTGGCACTGCCATCCCTCCAGGTGAATGGCTGAGCTGGCACCTGCCTCGGGCAGTGGAAAATGCACGGCTCATTAACAGTGTGAGGCTTAGCAGGGTGAGGATGGGACCCCGGCCAGACCCTGCCTGGTTTGCCTGCAGCAGCAAAAGGAGCCTTTGCAGAGCTCCTGCTGATAAGAAGTGCCTGCATTCATGTTTCCAAAGGCCCTAGCGAACTGCTGAGTGGCGAGGCTCAGAAATCCAGACGCCAGACAATGGAAAGGCTGGAAACATAAAGGAAAGGAAATTCTTCTGCTGTATTGCCTTTCCTATGGCGATAAGATAACCCAAAGTGAAACAAAAGTCTCCGCTGCAGACGGTGGGGTGGGCACGGCACCTCAGCTGCTTTCTAAAGCGCAGGAGGATGTCTGCATGAGCCGGGATCTCCCGAGCCGGCGGGGCGCAGCCAGCGTGTGTGGCTATCGCACGGGTGCGCAGCAGGCAGCAGTGTTTGCTGTGCTTTGCAATGAGTCTTGAAGCAACAGGTAACCTGGCCTGCTCCTGCTCCATCCCACGAGACCATCCGCGTCCTTCATTTATGCACTGACTAGAGAAATCTTACTTTAAATGCGCTGGAAGAGCTGAGAAAAGTGAGGCCACAACATTTGCTAGCGATACATAATTATTGGGTGTATGGGCATCCCAAAGCTGTTGGCAGACTGTGTTGAAAGGGTCTAGCACTGCTGAGTGGCTGGGGGACAGAGTGACAGGTTATATTACATGTCAGAGTGGTGAGGACAGAGACAGAAAGTGTGTCCACGTGGGCAGGGCTGGGAGCAGGGTTAGTTGCTGCTGTAGAGGAGGCTGGTCATGGGAGTGCAGAGCCATGCGGGGGCTGCTAGGGCAAGGGCTGCAAGTGAATCCGTGCCATGCTGGTGTGTGTACAGTGCTGGGCATCCCCCAAAGCACCTGGAGCTATGTAGGCCATGACAAGAGGAGCAAGGGTCATGGACGGCATCTGAGTAAGGATGGAGGTGAACCTCTGAAGAGGTGTCCTGTCCCAAAGAGGGGATGTGATGGGGTGGGTATCATCAGGGCAGCAGAGGAAAGGACAAGTGCCTCTGCTGTGTCTCAGAGCACGGGGACAGGGAGGTCTGAAATGAAGCTGGCCAGAGACAAGTTCAGATTACAGCCTGCAGGCTCAGAGCAGGCCCAAATTAACTGCGGAAATCATTGTGGGCTATTTCGGGCAGTGAGACTGGGATGAATGATGAGAGAAGTTCAGGGAGGCAGGCCAGGGCTGCCCCTCTGGCTCAGGAAGCCCCCGGGCTGTGGCTGCTGGGAGCAGCAGGGCGGGCTGCAGGAGGTCACCCTGCACTGCCCTGCTCTGCTTTGGCCCCAGAGGTGAGCCTCTGGTCTGCCCCAAGGGCTGCTTTGGTGTCCCGTCATTAACAGCTGAACTTCAGACACCAGCAGGATGGGTGCCGTGCCCGGCGGGCCAGAGCCTGCTCCCTTCTCGTGGGGGGTCCCGGGATGGGAGCTGGGAAGGGGCGTGATGGTGTTTGCTCAGGCTGTGGGAAGGGTTGTTACAGGCTGCAGGGACCCGGGAGAAAGGAGGAGCTGCATGCAAGGGTGCTGGGGCTTAGGCACATCACACATCACTGTGGTTTGCAGCTCTGCAGCAGCTGCACTTGCTCGCTGCCCTGGGGTGCAGCAAGGGGAGATCAGTGGTCTCAGCCCTTTCAGATCTTGTATTCAGTCCACCTGGGGTTTTTTTGCCCTTTGGTTTTACACTGATGGTCCAGCTCTGGAAAGCGGAGGGCTGAGCTGTAGGCATAGGAAGACGTGCAGGAATCAGGACAGCAGTAGCTTCGGTCGGACAGTTGTGATGCTTGCAGCACCTGGCAGTCTGTCCCTTTGTCCTGCCTTGGGAAGCAGGACCCGGCAGCAGAGCACAAAGCAAAAAACCAGCACAAAGCACCGTAACACCAGGCAGGTGTTGCACATCCATGCAGTGCGGTTTGCTGTGACCCCTCTGCCCACTCCCTGTAGCCCTTGGTGGCTGCTTCTCCTGTGGTATTTGGGGAGCTACCACTGGCACCAGCACCTCTGATGGAGATCACCCCACCAGCAACCACAGTCATGCTTGGGGGGATGAAGAGCTCTTCCCAGTGCAGAGCACACTGGAGCGTTCCCAGCACTGCTGCCAGGCCAGACCTGCTGCAGCCACACGTTGCACAAGCAGTCGCACAATGAGGTTGGCTGCATGCACCCGGCATGGCCCCTGTGCTGTTACCCCTCCCAGGCAGGTGAACCAAGCGGGCCAGGCAGGCATACCCCGTGGGACATCATTGCGGGCTTGTGCTGGCTGTCACGATGGCCATCACAGTTGCCTTTCGGGTCTTCTCCTGCCCTGTGGCTTGCAGCAGAGGTGAGCCCAACACCCGCTGCTCCCTGCTCTGCCAGGGGACATGGTTTGTGGGGTATCTGGACCCACTCAAGAGGTTCTTTTGGGCCGCCCAGCCCTGCTGGGGAGCGTCCCTGGGTGGCCTTGCAGCAGTGAGGAGTGGAGAGATGGCAGGAGTGACCTGCTCTCCTCCCTGCAGGGATGCTCTGCAGGCAGAGATGGGCTCGTGGGCTGCTCGTGGGCTTCCCGGGGAGATGACATGAACTCTTCAGGCAATGATCCTCTTTGCCCTGGGACTAGGAACAACATGCCTCCTGTTGCAACTGGCGTTTCAGGGACTGAGCTGTCCCTGGGGTCAGGCTGAGTTTCCCAGGGGCAGGACGGCCACCGGCTGTGCTGGGTCCCACGTGCCGCGACAGCGCGAAGCTGAGTGCCTTTGAAGTGCCCTGCACCGCTCTCTGCACCACTGTTGGACAGGATCTGAGCAGCCATTGTGCAAAGCAAAACAAACCCTTCCTATCGTGTCAGAGGCTCGGAGGGTGGCTCTGCTTCCAGCTGCGGGGCTGAAGAGTGAGTGCAGCCCTGCCAGAGCCTGCTGATAACCATCTCCCCTTGCAAAAGAGTTCAAGTCCCCGCTCCCGGTGGGCTGGTGATGTCACCTTATCAGCACTTGAAGGCTCCTGATAAAGGGATCAATCTAACTGCAACTGCATCCCCACCTGCAAACACAATGTACAGGGTGCAGCCAAAGTGAGCGTGGCCAGGGCCCCGCTTGCTCTTTCACCTTCGGGAGGGTCGCAGCTGCCCAGACCCCGCACGGTGCAGCGCCGGGGCTGGGAACAATAGTGGCCGCGGCAGTGCTGCGGCCAGGGTGGGCGATTACTGAAAATCATGTGCTTACCCCGGCTGCGACAGAGGCAATTTGTCAAAGTCCCATTTTCCTTTCCCTGATAAGATAGCGCTCGCGGAGTACAATAATGCTTTCCTGAGATACAATTGTGGCTCTTCTACCCGGCACACACACAGGGGAGGCTAATTTTGGCCTTGCTGGGCTGGCAGGCGGTGAGAGGAGGCCTCTCTCTGTGCCGGGGCCGCAGTCCAAGGGGCAGAGCGGCTCTCTGAGCCCCGAGGACCAGGACAGCCCTGGGGGCAGCAGGGTCACACTGACTCCCGTGGGCTGGCACGCTCCCTGCTCCCTGCTGGCTCTCCTGGAAGGTGCCACGGCTGCAGAAGGAACTGTTGCTGCTGGCTTCATGATACGGAGCCGATACGATGCGGCACAATGCTGCAGTCCTGCCAACACCTGGTAAACCCTGCCTGAGGCTGGGGCAGCCAGGATCATCAGTGCTCCCCCTTACCCTTGCAGGCACCCAACGCCTGTAGCTGCACCCTCACACCCTCTTCCCTCCCTCGCTTTGAACGTTATCCCGTCCTAAAGGCAGCACCGTGGTGTGAGGCCAGTGTTTGTGCCCTGGCCGAGGAAAGCTGCCAGTTCCCAGCTGTCTGCACCGTGGCTTGCTGGCCAAGCACGGGCAGGAAGGCGATCTCGGCTGTCTGCTGCAAGCCGGTCCCTCCGCAGACAGCTCCAGTGCCACCACAATCTCAAGAAGAAAGCAGTAAATGGCACCATTGACAAAGCCAGACCTTATGAAATCCCCAGCCTCCCTGGGAACAAGACCTTTTTAATAATAGATATAATATTTGCAGGTACTGGATCTGGCCTTCCTTGGGAGGGTAATGAGCAGCACACCCCTCCAGTGGAGCCGACGTTTCCATTTTGGCATATTGCTTGGGATGCACTTTCTGCACAGTTTGAAATCTGAGCATAATACTATCTTCATGAACCACATTCACCAGCCTGATAATGTGACCCAACAAAAGGTCAATGGAAAAGTTAATATAATTTATTGGCTGATTTAAAAAAAAATCTAATCATCTGTTTTTCCTTTTTCCTGACCCCCCACCCGCACCCAGCGCCCTGCTGACATTTTCCAGCCATTCCCAAAACAATGGCCAGGGTGGGAATGCTCTGAGCGGGCGCAGCTTTGGAGGAGGCTTTTCCTGAGGGGCTGCAGCTGCATGTCTGCTCAGCTCCCCCTCCCTGAGAGGTGTGCAGGGGATGCTGTGCTCAGCCGAGGTCACCAGCCTGGCCAGGCACAGGGCTGGCACCAAGTCAGGTTTGGGCAGACCTAGTGGTTTCAGTACCTTTGCTGGGTGTCCTGTGCTCCACAGGGTGACTTGAGCTCACCTGCTTTGGGCTTGAAGGGGGACATCTGTCTCTGCTGGTTTTGTAGCTGTGGACAGCAGGGAAGGAGGGTCCAGCCGGGTCCCTGGGTGTCAGGCACAGCTGCTTGGAGCAGTGCGGCCAAATGTCTTGGGTAAAGCCCTCAAGGGCCCCAAGAACATGCTCTCCATGGACACAGCCCTTTGGGGAGGTCTCCATCAGCATGTGCTATGCTGCCTCGCGGGAAGGCTGCAGGAAGCCCCAATACGGTGCATAGGCATGTGCACATGGGTGCATTCCTTTGCACGTGTGTGTGAGCAGGTGGGATGTGCTGTCACACAAGCACCCCTCTTCCTTGCACAGTCCTCCCTTCAGGTTTCCCAGCCACCAAGAGCATGCTGCCGCTCGCTCAGCCCGGGGCAGGGGGTTGAAAGCTGCTTCACCCCATAGCTACTCAGCAACCACTTGTCTCCTCATGCCTTGGAGCCTGTGCTGTCTGCAGGGCCCCAAGAGGTGTCTGGAGCAATCAAGCAGCCAGATGGTTGTCAGGGCATAGCCTGTCCTGAGGAGGCAGATGAGCTTGATTCCTTAGGGTGGAGCTGCAAAAGTAATTAGTAATTTTTTATGCTAATACCTTACAGATGCAAAAGAAAGGACCCTAGAGGGTAAGGAATGGTGGAAAGTGTCCAGCAGCTTCTTGTTCAGCATTAGCTGCTGCTTAGAAGTGGTGGCTTTGGAGCTGCCACCCTGCTGAGCTCTGGGAGGGAGAGCACAGGGAAATCATCTTCTGGCATGGGCTGGGGGAAGGAGAAAGCCCAGAGCTCCCCATTTCTGTCAGGCTGCAGCACTGCCAAGCTCTGTCACGGCGCTACCGTGGCCGGGCATGGAAAACCGTGGCTCCTGTAAGCAAGTGACTGTCCTCCCTGGCTTCTTCGCGGCGCTATCTCCAGGCCCATCTGTTGCTGAGGAAAGGCTGGAGAGATGGAGGGAGCCCGAGCAGTGTGGCTTGGAAAGCAGAGGGCAAAGGAAAAGCAGGTAACTTCTAAAGTCTGTAGTTTCAGAAAAGCAAAATGAGCCTCAAACATGATCTCACCTTGTGTTATGTAAAGCTGGTTTGTACACATTTGTGCGTGGGGCTGGCTGTAGCCCGGGGGCTCCCTGGCCGTGCAGCTCTGCCTGCTGCCCACCTTGCCCGGTGCTCTGGGGTGCTGCTGCCTGCCAGCAAACTCAGCCTCCCCGACGTGGGGGAACCGGGCTCCCATGCTGGGGACGCTCCCCTGCCTTGCCTGGGGAGCTCAGGAAGGGAAGAGAGCTGGAGGCAGAACTGCCAGGCCTGGGCTCCATGGCAGGTAGCCCTGGGTTTCTCCAAGCCTTTCACAAGCAGGAGCCTTTGGATGTTGCTGTGCCCAACAGCCCAGTGCACAGGTACACCTCGCCAAGGCAAACAGCAGGCATCTCTTGTGCAGAGCTGCCTGCCTCTTGTTGCTCTGCAGTTACCAGACTGTGCTGCTTGTGTTCCCAAGGCTTTCTGCCCACCCTAGGAAGTGCTTTTCAGCATCTTGTGGGTGAGCTGATCTTCTCTGGCCCTTGCACAAGATGTTCTTTGCCCATCAGCACATTTAGCTCCTGCTCTGTTCCAGCTGGTGCCGGGTCACACGGGCTGGGCACACTGGTCCTGATGGCAGCGATGCTGCCGGTCTGCAGGGCGAACGGGGAGCCACCGGGGCGGCAGAGGGCATTGCAGAAGCATAGCTTCTTAGACCGTAATAAACTTGTGGACTTTGCCCATTTAGTTAAAATAACGGAGATGAAAAAGTTATTAGTGAGGATGACTGACGGTGGGCCAAATAACCACACAGCGTAACCTGGCTAGCCTCCTTCTCCAAGGCGCTGTGCCAGGGAGAGGAGATGCACACGGGCTCTGGCCCCCTGTGCTCTCTGAAAGCAGGCATGGCCCAGCCTTGCTCTGGAGAGCATGAAGCAGAAGAACAGCTTCCCAGCCCTCCGCTTTGTTGTAACAGCACTGACCGCCAGTCTGCCGGGCGGTTTCCCAGGAGGTGCTGTGAGAACAAGGTTGCATAAATCACTTCAGCAATAACTCTGCTTGCTCTACCCTGGACCACGCTGTTAAAGTTGTGTCCTGTCTCCAGGCACAGCAGGGGTCAGAAGTTGTTCCTTAAGGTGGCAGGACAGGGGCATCTTGGTTTGAGATCTGTGATGAACCCCTGGAGAAGCTGTGGGTGCCAAACGCCCCCCGTCCTGCCCGTGTTGCAGTCCCCGGTGGCATGGCAGTAAAAGGGAGATTTGTGTTCGATTCCCTGATGGGAGGGTATGCAAGCCGTCTCCTCACCCTGGGTTTCAGTGTACTTCAGCTCCTTGCTGCATGCTTGCCCGCTCTGGGCCAGCTCCCATCAGAGATGGCGGGGACGGTGGTCTGCATGGACCTTCAGTCCGACCCAGGATGGCTGCAAGAGCTGCTGCTTCTCTGCAATTGATGTTGAAGGACAGAAGGTGAAAGAAAGCGTTGCATATGCTATAAAAATCATATCCAGGGGGGTTTTTTGGTTCAGTAGGGGAACTTTGCTATGATAAATATGTTTCGGAAACTGGGAACCCAAACAGCAGTAGTTCAAAGACGTTTTTCTGGTGCTGCAAATCTAAAGCTGCTCATCACAGCACAGCCCTTGTCGGGTTCGGTGTAACAGGGATCGCGTCCTCGCTTCGCGCCAAGGGTGTAAGAGCAAGGCACTAATTTGCAGATCTTGAAGAATGTGCCCGTGGTATTTCAGCAGCTCTAATGCTCTGCAGCCTGTGAACGCTGCACAGTAACTGAAAGGAAATATCTTTGTTTTTATTCACTTGGCTTTATTCCTAATTCACTCTTTGATGCCATCAGCCTGGGATAATACGTTTTCAGAGATATGCTTGAAATTAAGGAAATGAGTCTGATTAAGTCCTTTAAACATACTTTGAGGGAGAAACGTACAACAATAGAGGTATTAAAGGCCCTATTTTCAAGCAATTCTAATATGAAATCAAAACATCGCGCTGCTAGATGGTGAGGTCCATTAGCAGTGTGTGTGCATTCTTCAGCTGGAGAGGATATCTCCTTCTCCAGCTAGGAAAGTTGCCAGAGAGCTTGAATCTGTCCTCTGTGCTGGGTGGGCAGTGAGAGTCAGATTCATTTCACAGTTCCCTTACTTGCAGCCAAATAATAAATGCACAAGCACTTGCCGTTTGTCAATTATACTCTGCTAGGTAAAAGCGATGCATTCTCAAGAGTTTTGCGTTCGAGGCTTGCCTGCATATTCTTTTTTAGCTCTGTTTAGATAGTTGCTTTATTTTTCTTAGCTGTCCTGGGATAGTTTATCTGTAAATAGGTTACCTAGTATTGCATTTATGCCGTCCATTGGTGTGGGTGGAGCTCCCCTCATTTACTGGAATACTTCCCAGTGAAGTCAGTAGCTTTGCAGGTACCTGCTGGGTCCCCTTGGCAATTTTTCCCTCTGGCTGGGACAACTGCTACCAAACTCAACCCTCCTTCATAGTGCGGCAGCCTTTGCTCTGCTGTTACCATCACCAGTGCTGATGTGGTGCCCGAGGATTTCAGCCCGGCCCAGAGGCTGGATGTGACAAGCCCTGTGCAAGCCATCAGGAGACCGGTGTCCTCGGTGGAGATAATCCATCAGCGAGCTTTTGGGTGCGCGCTGCATGGCAGCATTAAGAAATAATACAGTGGAGGCGTGAAAGCAGGTAAAGGCACTCAGATCCCACTTTTCTTTAGGTATGATACGGGTAGGCAAAGTCTGACAGTCCTATTGACTGAAAGACTTCTGCATTATTTAAAATAAAGAGGGGAGGGGGGAAAGGGACAAGTACCAACAAAAAGGACGTGCCAAGTAGCTGCACAGTGATTCAGTTACGGCTTTGTGGCAGCAGGGAGCCGGGAGAGGAGAGAGGATGGTAACTTCTGGGGAGGCAGTAGTCTTCAAAGGGCCTGAGAAGTAACCTGGAGACAGGCGTGACCTCCTTTACTGCTTCCCATGGCAGTTGTGGGGCTAGCGAGACGAATGGGAAAGCACAGTATTATTTATTCCATCTACTATGAAAAAGTGACTATTTAAGATCTTGTTCAAGTAAATGGAGCAATGAATTCCCCTTTCACTCTGACTGCTGCTGAAGGCATGTGACTTACTAGATATGCTGCTGTTGTAATGGAAATAACTAGCCAGGCTATTTTAAACCAAGAAGAACTGGATGTCTGGGGAAAGAGGGGAAAAGGATTGGGTGGCACAAGAGAAAAGAGAGGCTTCATCTGTGACAATCTTGGGCACTTTGTACAATTTGCTCTTTAAGCTGTTTCACAAGCTCTTCTGGCAGAGAAGTGATAATAAATTGTTTAACAACTCACGCTTGGCAAAGTAGTTTAAGGAGCTTTCAAGGGAGACTTTTAAAGACTTGTGGCTTTCAACTGCCTGTGAATCATCCTCTTGAAGAGTGAAACTGTAATTGCAGATTGCTAACCACCGTTTCATGGGTCACCTATACCTGTCTGTGCCTTCACAAGCTCTGGCACTCAGTCTGAGAGTCAGATGTTCCCGTGCAGATCCCATGCCCACATCCGAGAGCCCAGCGTGGCAGTGATGCCATTGCTGTTGCCAACCTGCTGAACTTGAAAATCTCAGCTGGCAGAGCCTGCAAGCAACTGAGGTCAGGGAAAACGCATAAAGGTAGGAGGAGGAATGCCATGTCTGCCCACAGCCAATTCCTTCCCCTCTGTGACTCGGGGAAGGCATGGAGCCTTATCCACTCTCAGCCCCTTTTCTCATGAGGCTCTTTTTATTTGCCTAAGGATGTATGGGGATTAGAGAGAGTGGGCCGGGGGGACTTTATTCCCTAAGCATGTAATACCCTTGCCAGGAAAGTCAAACAAGGTGTCCCACAGGAGGCCCCACGGCTGTCCCTGGGGAGGGCTTGGTGGCACAGGGCTAGCAGAAGTGTGCTTGCAGCATCTGGGGCCAGATGTGGCCAGCTGGGTGCCTGTGCACTGCGGAGGTGGGTCCCATAACCTCCTCTGAGCTAAGGCACATATTTATACAGCCCTACCAGAAAAGGCAGGGTGGAACACGCTAATATGTACACATTAAAGAGACGAATAAATAAACAGTGGGTTTTGATTTATTTTCTCTGCTACTTGGATATCTTAGTTTTGGCACAAGATAGATTTTGTACACAAATGTGATCTCCAGATAGGTTCTTGTCCCAGCTGATTTAGAAATCATGTGCAAAGGAGAAAAACTTTGCAAATGTTCTTAAAGCAAAATGTTATTTATGCTGTTTACCACCAAAGCATGTAAAATCCTTGGCTCCCGTCAGCTAGGTAATATACAACAGGTAACAAAGCCGGTCTCTGCCCTGAAGGATTTACAGTTTAAGATGAGAGATAACTGGATACAGTCAGACTGGGAAGCACATAAAATGTGATTAGTCAGCCTGAGACTCACTAAATGCCATACACCTAATGAGCAGTGTTCAGCACATTTGTGCCTCGCCTAGGAGAGTGCAGGGTTTGGTGGGGCAAAGCTGGACATGGAAAACAGCGTACGCCCTCGACACTGGGGAAAAGGTGGTGGGAGGGAGCAATCAAGAAGTGTCATGTGTGAAAAATGTTCTAGTCGCAGGAAGTTGTAAAGAGGCTGATAAGTTTTATTGTGGGACCTGTACACAGTTCAGGTGGAACATATGTAACTAAGAAATCAAAATAGTCCTGGGAAGACCGTTACGAAAGGCTGCAGGACTTACTGCTCCTTCTGTCCTCAAGGTGCTTGCCTGCTCCCGCACTACTGAGCAAAGTCTCGAGGAATTACGCTGGCTGTGAATGGCCGTAACATTTCCACAAGCGGTGACAGTGCTGGATTGTGTGCTCTGGCTCATTTCCTCCTGTTAACCAGTCTCACTAAGGTGAACTGAACAGAGAAAAACTGTTGTTTCTCTTGTAATTTTTTTTTTCTTGTTTCTACCAGGTTGAACACCTGATGCTTTAAAAGCACTGAACACCATGATTTCTAGGTGTATACCTAGAAGTAACTCGTGATGCCCTGTGACCCATCCCTTCCCTAGAGAAGCTGCAGCCAGCGATGCTGCAGGAGAGCGGAGGCTGCCGGGCGCTTCCAGCAGTACAAACCAGGGTGACGCCAAGAGAGCTGGAAAGCAGCTGAGAAACAGCTTAAGGAGATGGGTGGAGGGAACGTGCCAACCACAAAATTAATCTCTGAACTAATAAAAGCCTGCATGGTTTGAGGTTTGTGAAGCAATAAACGAGTTCAAATTTGCCAGTGACTGAAAAAGAAAAGCAATTAGGTGTTAAGGGAAACCTTCTAATGGGGATAAAGATAATACATTAGAACATGTGATGGGTTGAAAAATGTGATGAGAAATTAATCTTTAATTGAAAATGACTGAAGGAATTTTGATGAAGAACAGAGAAATGTATGTATCAAAGCAAATCTTTTTACTCTTATTACTAATAGGGAATGACAGAATAAGAGCTTCTGTTTAATAGCACTAATAACTTAATAATATTTTTCCTTTGAGTCATATGGTAGACTCTCTTCACGAGTCAATACCAGTCAAAAAAATGTCTTCCTTGGCTTCTCCTCATCATAGTCATGTTTTCGGGTCTGTATGGATGTCTGCTACTTCTGCTTACGTGTTTTGCTTGATTTTCTCTTTCCATCAATACGCAGGCAGAACGGTACCCATTTCAATCTCCCGGCCTTCGTATGGCTCTACTAGGGACACTGCTGCCAAACTTGCAAGGCTAAAGGCAGTTATGAACAAAAGTGAGCCTGAGGAAATACTTCAGAGCGATCCAAATGGAAATTGGGGGAGTTCTTCACCAATGTGTTATTAGATGACTCAAATGCTCATGATTTCAGTGTCACCAAGGGAGGCTTTTCTGGTTTTAAAATGAAACAAAACACCCTGCTCAAAAGGGGAGATATAGGCAACATATATATAGGGGATATATAAAGGCAACAATAAAGAATTATATATAGGTGGAAATTTGGCAAGCTGATAGCAATGGGTAGATCAACAGTTTGGAAACAGGGGTAATGAATTGGGGAAATTCAGTGAAAATATATATGGCCAAAACAACTGATCACCACCCAGTGATGTTTCCTTGAGGTACAAAGCAAATCCTAGCAGTGATTTAGGTTGGATGTTAGGCAAAGACAATAACACAATTCAGTGAAAAAAAACCCTGAAATTATTCTGTAATTTTTTCTGTTCTTTGTTTGGAAAATGGACAGAATGATGTCCTCATATTCAATGGAGGTATTTTTGTCTTCCACGTGTAGCCAGAGTGAATGAAAACCACTGGTTAATACCCGTCTTTAAGACTTGCATGCAGAAGTATTTTAAAAATTGCCTGAGAAGATCACCAAACCCTTAGGGCTGATTTCTCAGCAAATACTGCATCACTGAATTTCCAGAGAATCGGGGAAGTAATGGTTGAGTCATTATATAAAAACCAGTAACTGATGTGTTCCAGGTAAGCAGGAACCAAAGCTTGGCTAGGCTGACGCTTTTTGGCAAAAGCGGTAAGGAGGTCGCTGAAGCATGCAGTCAACACAGAATTAAACTGCGACAGTACTAGAGTTAACACACTAACAGAAAATAGATGTTTTTCTTTTTTTTTTTTTTTTGAGTAGAGAAAGGCGACCATTCTGATTTGAGTCAGAGCAGCTCAGTATTATGCCCGATCTGTGGGCGGCTGCCAAAAGGGGCAGTTTTGTTTCTCCTTTTCCTCTCATTCCCTTAAATAGTGGTCACATGCCTGCCCGGTGAATCAGTTCAGCTCACTGGGCCAAGAGAAAACTATGCCTTTTCTTTTTTTTATTTTTATTTATTATTGGCAGAGCCTCCTTCTGGATCCCTGTGCCGAGCTAACTCACCCCAGGGCTGTGGGGTCACTGGAGCTGGCGCGGGAAGCTGAGCACGCTGCTGGGGTGATGGGATGCTCTGCCAGATGGATGTAGCCCCTGTTCAGTCACTGCTGGAGTTATGTGCAATGAGATAGAGCGGTCAACGGCTCCCTTAATCTGCAATGGAGGAGAACTATTGCAAAAAAAATAGTACTGTGTGAAAATAAATATAGACCCTATCGTGGTTTACAGACCCCATAAATGGTTTACAGCGCTCTTCAGAATCTTTAACTGATTCATCTGAAAACTTAACCCGTCATCTACCTGAGGGTATGTTTAGTGAAGTCACAGAGGTATCTGTTTTTTGGCCTTATGATGTTGATTATATGTTATCTGGAAATAGTAAAAATAATTTCTGGTATAGTGTCTGGAGAGATGCGTGAGTTGGTGGGACAGTAATTAAGAGTGGGCTATCAGGCATGCCACCCCAGCTGGCTTTCTTGGCTGGGCATATAGGAGCAATGTAAATGTTACAAAATTAAACGCCGGCTTCTAGGCACTGAGAGCAGAGCGCACACAAGTCCCAGCTGAGCACGCCACGGAGAGCCGTGACACAGGAGAGGGCTGCCGATGGGGAAAGTAATAAGCACCTGAGCGTTAGGCGCGTTCCTTGGACACCATTACATTTCCAGATAAACCTATCATTAGCCGGTGGCAAATGCAGTTGACAGAAGCAGAGATGGGTTATTAAAAGCAGGCATAAATCGGACATGGGGTGTGGAAAGACCCCTTGGCACTCCTGTCGGGCTGAGGGGAAGAGGAGCCGAGCAATCTGCTGGCTTTTTTAAACTGAGGGGACGGGGTTGTGTGGTGCCTCTGCTGGGGTGTCCCAGGGCACGCAGAAGGGACTGGGGGCATTTCCATGAGCCGTTCCCCACCCTCTCTCACCACTATGTAACATATGCAGTGGTCATATATAGTTATATAGCAGCCTGCTCCCCTGCGTGCCGCGGTTGACTGTCAAGCCTGCCATGGCACGAAGGCCTGCCCTGCACAGGGGTCAATTCCTCCAACCGAGGCTTAAACCTCTCGGCCCAGTACCCCCCGCGGTGCCGTCCCCCGTCCCACAGCAACTGAGGGCTGGGGGTAACTCAGGAGGGTAACTTGAGGAGTTGGCCCCCAACTCCACGGGGATCTCTGTCCCGTGGCTTTTAGGGGCAATGTCCAGCCCCTGGCACCTGCAGGACACCCCACAGCCAGCACCTGCGGCCCGGGGGACCCCCGGGAGCCTGCGCTCCCACCCTGGAGCGAGGCCCTGCAGCCCAGCGCCCACCGCCATCCCCGGCCGAGACCACCGGCGCTGCCCCACACGGGCGGGTCCCCAGGGAGCCCCAGGCCTGCTCTCGCAGGGCCCCCCACCCCTGTCCAGAGCACCTCCCTGGACCCCACTGCCCCAGAGACCCCCTGTCCTGCCCCACAGACTCCCCCATACCCACGTCCCCCCGCCCCACCCGTGCCTCCCCCCTGCCCCACGGCTGCCCCCGCCCCCTCCCCAAGCTCCGCCCCCTCCCCAGGCGAGGCCCCGCCCCTCCGCCGGCTCCGCCCAGCCCCGGAGCCGCGCGGCACCCCGGTCTTCCGGCGCGTGACGCGCGGGGCGGGGGGGGGCGTGTCGCGGTGGCGTCACTTCCGCGCCCCTCCCTGCCCCCGCCCAGCGCGGCCGGCGCGTGGAGCCGGTTGGCGGCGGATCCGGTCGCGCCTCACGAGGCAGCCGCGGGCGGCGGGCGGGGTGGGGTGGGGCGGGGGAGAGCCGGTCCCGCTCCGGTCCCGCGCCCGCCCCGCCGGCATGGGGCTCAGCTGAGGGCGCCGCCGGTGAGTGGGGCCGCGGGGCGGCGGGCCCGGCCCGGCCCGGCCCGGCCCGTCAGGTGAGGGAGGGTCCGCGGGCCGCGCCGGGCCGGGCCGGGCCGGGCCTCGCCTCGCCTCGCCTCCAGCGGCGCCCCGCAGCCCCCGCCGCCTCGGGCTCGGCGCGGCCGCCCGCAGCGCCCTTCAGCCGCGCCGGCCCCTCCTCTGCCCGCAGCAGCCCCCGCGGGGCCGCCCGGCTCGGGCGCGGAGGTCGCGGCGGGGCCGCTGCCGTGAATAGCGAGCCCCCGCGCTGCTGGGAGCGGGTCCCGCGGCTGGGGCAGCCCCCGCCGCCCGGGGAAGGGGCGGGCGTGTGGCTGAGAGTGTGTGCGCAGCGTGCGCGGCTGCCCGCGGTGTCCCGGCCGCCGGTCTCCGGACACGTGCGGCGCCTTCCCAGCGGCCCGGTGGTTCCCGCTCCCCTCCCGCTGCCCGGCTTCGCGCTAGCAGCGCCGGTCCGCCCCCGAGGCTGCCCTGGGCTCTCGGTGGCTGCTTCAGCGGCTCGGGCTGAAGTCCGGTTGCGCTTCTTCCGTCTGCTCTGCCCGGCTTTCAGTTCTGCCTGCGGGTTCTGGTTACGGAACACCGGTGCATAAAGCATTTCGCTGCTTGGGCACGTGTCGCTTTATTTTGTAGTCGTGGGGTCGGTAGGAAGCGTTAGTGATCATGTACCAAAGAGAAACTTTCCCAGCACAGTACGAGATGAGGACTCCATGCGTCTCATCCATTTTTCGGCAGATAAGTCAGTGCGTTGTGCTGCTGTTGACAAAGGTCATAGAGTACTTTTCTGTCAGCTGGGCTGTGGAGATGGTGGTCTCACACTGCAGGCACCTCTGACAACCACTGCTTCGTCCCAAAGAGGGGGCCTGTTTGTGCTTGTTCAGGGATAAACAACTGCTAGGTGAATTAAACACTGAGAATTGAAACGGAATTGACGAGGCAGTTTTAAAAACTGCATTGATACTTAAGGTGAAGAAGAGCTTGAGTATCTGCAGTATTGGCACTAAAAGCTTGCTGCTACCACTAGTGCTCCGGCTTGCCCGCTGGGATCTGTGTATCCCTGCAGGTGCTGTGGTTGGAGCATGCTTTTGGAGCCCTTCAAGAAGCTGTTGTCTCCCTCAGCTGAGATAGCGTAGCCTCCAGCAATGGGAGATGGTTAACTCGAAACTGTTCTAACATGAGTGCTGATAGTTGTGTGGCCACACCGACTGACTGCTTCCTCTTCATCTGAGCTTGCTGAGAATTTTGTTCAAGTTTTAGAATTTGTTAATGTGTTTTCTTTGCTGTATGCACTCACTAGAACTGTAGGTATTTTCTTAGGTAGGGCAATTAAGATTAAGTTTCATTTAGCCTATTCACTCCTCTGACTGTATTTTTTTTTTTTTATTGTAGGTGACTCAGCCGTTGTATGTATGAGATTTGTCCGCACACTGGCTTTTCAGACAGGTTAGCTATATTTTTCTGCCATCAGTTCCATCATATCTGAAAGAGGTGCTACTTTTACCTTTTATTAAAGTAAAACTGACTTGTACAACGGTTATCTCCTGTAGAATGTTGATTTTCTTGAACCTGTGGAGAAACAGCTTTTTTTGGCATTATTTAAATATACTCTATGGTGTAAGTCAGGCCGTCATAAACTCAGTGTCCATGTAGCATTGTCACAGGTGACAGCAATAGATCTTGACTGCATTTACACTGAAGAAATGTTTGTCTTGGTATGTAGCATGACAGTAGGGGCTACCTACTGCTGGTTTTGTAAGCTGCTTTTTCTTGTTGGCTAATTACAAACACAATTTTACAAAGTTTAAAGAAGATGTACTATGTAAACTTTGAACTGTATAATTGACTTGGAAATTTATTGGTACTGACTTAACTTTCCTGACTTCTAAGAAGCATATCATTAAGACAGCTTGGTGAAATAAAAATGTCATGTATTGTTGGTGTAGTCACCTGTGAGGAAGAGCACTGTCTTCTGGCAGCATGGAGCATTCCAGTGCGAGCACCTAGGTCAGCTAGGAAAAACTGATGTGCTCCAAAGTACTCAGCTTTTAAAGTGCTTCAGAAAATGGGTAAGAGAGATCTTGTTAGCTTTGGTTTTGGCCAAAGCTGGCTGTCCATGCCATAAGGAGGAGAAAGCAGTGAAAGGGATCTGAGCAATTCTGCCGACGCTGTCTCCAGCGGAGCCACTGGACAGCAGCTGCCGCCTTCCTGAATACCTCCCAGGAGCAGTGGTGCTGTTCTAGGTGCTCCGCTTGGTTTCTTCCAGTAGTGCTCTCTAGACTTTGAGCTCATTGTGCTCTTACCCCTTAATTTTTTTTTGTTAGTTGTCTTCTAGAATCAAGTGTCTGTTACTGTATTTCTTTTTCATTCATCCCTTTCTCCTCTAGGGAGGGCTTGATGACTCGGGCAGGCACTAAATCATCCCTAACCTGAAGAGAGAGGGATGAAAGGTCCTAGCTGCCTGGTCAGGCAGCATGCAATGCCTGGCAGGGGACTGTGTGGGCTGCCTAGCAGGGAGGGAAGTTGCATCATGATGGCTGAGTATGATTGAGAAACTTCATGATTCAGTCCTCTTCTGCTAGTGTGCTATGACAGGCGTGGTGCACCAGACAAGCTGTTTTGCGGTGGTCCTAATAAATTATTTAAAAAAAAGAAAAAAAAGTCTGTGTTGACATGGAGCCCTCAGATTAATTTTTCTCATTTGCCTTGAGGAGGTGGTATCCTCAGTGTCTTCTGTGTGGAGTATAAAGCAGTCAACAAGACACAGATTTTCAGTGATATGGAGACAAATTCCATTTATTCTGTGGGAGTAAAATACCTTTTTATTGTTAAAGCCAGGTCCAAGTGGGTTGCCCAGGTCATAGAGGAAATCTGTACTAGAACTGGGAACTGACATGAAAGGCACGGTTTTTGTCAAGTGTCTTGACTATTGCACCCTTGTTCCTTTTTCTGGAAACCTTCAGATACTGTTTGCTTTATTTCTGCAAAGTACTAACAGTAGATTACTTTGACTTAGCTTGTCCAAGGTCTGTTGTCGGAATTATTACTTCTGGTGTGAAAAATGTCCGAGTTGAGTGGTACGCTTAAGCATCTTTAACAGCAGGCCAGGAAGAACTGTTCTAACACTTTCCTCATTAAATGTCTGTCTGGTATGAACCTGATGGTAGCTGGCATGGAGGGAAGAGGTTTCATTCCTTTAATACCTTGTGAAACAAAGTCCTTTAGTTAATTCTTCTAAAACTCTTGAGTTTTGGAAATTAGAAAAAGGGCTTCCTTAGATTTTATTTTCTCAATGCCCAAACAGCGTCAGCGTAATGTAAAAATGTATGCTTCTGCAGTGTACGTTTAGACTCGGCTTTTGAATGGCTTTAAGACTTGCATTGGAGAACTGAGTATGTATGCAAGTGTATGCCTTTTTGCGCAGGGATTACCAGTCTCCGCAGCATGGCGTCTAGTATGGCCAAACCTGCTTTGGGTCTGTAGGCACGGTATTGTGCAAATCAGTAGGTTTTGTGTTCTTTCAGTGGCAAAAAACCCCCAACATTCTGACTAGTGCTTGGATCTGGTTATGTTTGGCATGGGAGAGTTCGTACAAAACAAATCCCAGTTCAAAAATCCTAATTTCCCTATTAGACTTTTAAAAAAATATTTTAAATAACAGTAATGCTAAAGTGTTTCCCTTTCACTGTTACACAATGAGCTAAAAATAGTTTTCATTCATAAAAAAAGCTACTTCCTTTGTTTAATAATCTGCTTAGCAGAGAATAAAAGTTCAGTTTGTAGTAAACTGTAGTTGTATTATAGCCTCAAGTCTGACACCTTTATTCCTGATTGAAATAAGACTGTAAACTTTAATCTTTGGTAGCTGAAAGGCAGACAAATAAAAAAGGATGGGTGATTCACAGTTACTTTTCAGGAGTTATGGATGTGATCTACACAAAAATCTGAAGTTCTGTATCTTGGTGCTCCTTTTCTAAAATATATAACTTCAGCACCATCTGCATGGAGCGCTGTGCATGGGTTGGGAAGGAGTCTGCGTGGCCGTGGAGTCTAGCTGCTTGCTCTGAAGTGGTGCAGTGTCAATCGTGTTTGTAATCCTATGAGTCCTACTAGAATTAGCTGCATTTTGCATTCATTCTGTATTTTCATTCTTTCATTGTGTATTTTTCATTTGAAAGAATTTAGGCCTTTTTGTGGTTCTGGTTTATTAGAATTGTGGCATTGCGTTGTTCATCTTAAAGCAGCTCTTTGGAAGAGGGACCAGGTACTGGAAACGGTAGCAAGTCCATTACTACTTAGTTGGATTGAGATTTTTATGTGGTATTTAAGACCAAAAGACCATGCTTCAAAATCAAAATACCTAACTCTTTCTTCTTTGACCTTTATCAAAGTTATGTGATGGTGACATTTTCAGTTTGGAAGGTATATACAGCAACAAAAATGGCAACTCCTTTAGAATTTATTCTAGCTAGAGGATGTCAAAATGAAAGGTGATAAATGGCAATGGCTATGAAATCAGAGCTGGTGATCCTTATAAAGGGTAGGAGACAGAACAGCAAGATGGGAAGGTTTTTGAGAAATGGAGAAAGCAGTAAGACCAACTTATATTATGAGCTTTTACTGACTTCGGATGCAAGAAAAAAATGCATGTAGAGTGTGAAAGTAAGTCACGTTACGAAGAACGTGTATAAAAGAATAGTAGAGGCAGATATTGGAAAGGCCAAAGTGCAAATGGAATTGCAACTAGCAAGAGGCGTAAAAGCTAGCAAGGTTCATGTAGAAGTACGGTAATAGCAGGAGAAGGATTGGGAAATGTCTCTGTGGATTCAGTGGAGAACATATGTATCTACAGAAGGTGCAGAACATTTAAAGTGCTCACTGCCTATTTTGCTTGTCTTCTCTAACATAGTGTCATGCAGATGCTTAATCTTATTAATACTTGTGATGAGGTAGTATTTTACACTAGAGTGTACTTCCACTAGATGTTCCTGCATTAGCTGGCCCTGATAAGTTTCACCGTACGATTCTCAAAACAGCTCAAAAAATGCAAAAATATTATCTAGAAATACTCAGAAGTACTAGAAGACTGGCAAAGGACAAGTCTTCAGAGAGTTATAATGGAAGAGAGCTGAGGAAGAGGAGTAGAAGTCTGACAGTTCACTTTATCTCAGCTTTTTCCATCAGTTGAGATTAATAAGCAAACATTCTATTTTCAAGTGCTTGGAAGATAACTATGAGAAGAATAACAGCATGAACTGATTTGTGGGAAAACTAATTGCGTCCAAAGTCTAATACCTTTTTACTGCAGAGCAGAAGGCTTTGTGGCTATGGCAGAAGCAGTGGAGGTCTTGTCTCCTGATTGATTGAGTTACTTATTTAATAAGGTTTTCCACATTTTAATGGCCTCATAAGTAAATGGAGACATGATCTGGGGAAAGTAGTCTAGGAAACGTGCAAAATTGGGTAGGTGATCCTATTTGGAGAACAGTAATTAATGATTCAGTGTTGAAATGAGAGTTTATGTTGAAGGGTTCTGTCCTGGGTACAGTTGCCTTTAATGAAAGCATCAGTCAACTGGCTGATTAAATGTGCTTATTAAATTCTCAGGGACTATGTGTTGGAGGACACGATGAGAGTTCAGAATGACCTGAAAAATAGGATGACATTCAATAGGGACAAATGCAGTGTACTGCACTTAGGCAGAAATTATCAGCTGTGCAAATGCAGGGTGAGGAATAACTGGTTAGGTACTAGAAAAAGGACCTGGGGGTGTACTGGATCACAAGTTGAACATGAGTCAGTGTCATGCTGTTTGCAGAAAAGGCAGATATTTTACTGGGATATTTAAACGGGAGTATTGTCTGTGAGATGTAAAGTTTAAATCCATCGGCTTTATTTGCTGTTGGTATACTCTCAGTGTGCAGACAGCATCTGTTTTGGGTGCCAAAATTCAAGAACAATTTGGACCACTTGGAAAGTTCAGAGGAGAGAAATGCAAATGATCAGAGTTCGAGGAAACAACTTCATAAAGATGGAAGAAAATCAGAGTTATTTTGGCAAGAGATGAGGAGGTTAAGTGGAATGTAAGAGACTTCAAGTATTTAAAACATTTGTAAGAAGGAAATGCTATTTTCAGTGACCATGATGGGCAGGTTGAAATGGGATTGAGTTTCATCAAGGAAAACACCGATTAAGCTTAACTTTCTCACAGTAAAAATGGTACTTTAAGAAGTCTTTTATCGGTGGCCATGAAGAACAAGTTCATGTGTTGAGAAAGGCTGGTACAGTTGGTTTAGGTTGGGGAATAGACTAAACTCCCTGTTGATCTCCCTTTCATCTCATTTTATAGGATTCTAGTTTTAGTTTGTGTCAAGTTTGGGCCAAGGAGGGGGAAATACACAGGATTCTTTTTGTCCATCGCTTGGTCATATCATGCGAGTTTAGACTTTGCGCAGGTTCAAATGGCTAGACTGTGGTGCTTGTATCTGTTTAGAAACATAAGGTGTTCTGAATGTTTCTTCTCTGGGATGCTGCCTCTTGCAAATGGAGCAGGTTTTCTTGTGCTGTCAGGATGTTCTAAACCTCCATGGTGGAGGTACTATAGGATGGCAGTGTGTATGTGTGTGTGTAACTTCAGCGTAACACAGGACTGAGGAATTTTCAATCATTTTAGTAGTCTTAGTAGCTTCAGATTACTGCTTTAGACTCAGGTGGTAATCCTAATGCTTCTGATCCATACTTAGAAAGGTCCACCTTTGGCTTTGAAAATCTTTTTGAAGGACACGTACTTTGATATATTCACCAGTACAGGGAGCCTAAGTGAGGGCAGACAGATTTCAAAGTGGAAAGTCCAACTGCGAGTATAGCCATGCTGTTTTACATATCATTATTTTAATGCACTTTTATAATTGCTTTTGATTGTCTGCAGTAGACTGCATGACAAAACAAAGGATCCAACTATTCCTTCTATTTCAGCGATTGATTTATAAGACAACTGGAATGTGTGGAAACATTTAAATTAATCCTATGCATTTTGCTGTCATACCACATCTCCAAATCAATGAAGAAAAGTACAGTTACCCTTGTGAACTCTGGCCTTTAGAACTGCCACAGCATTTAACGTCAACAACAGCAAGAGCTTATCTTCTGGAAAATACGTTTAATACAGTAGTAGATAGCAGGAGCTGAAAGTTCAATGACGTAGATAAGGGTTGGCCTCCAATGTGGAGATTGTGCGGTGTGTTGGCAGTTATGTTGCATTAGGTGCCTGACTTTACCTTCACCCCGTAACAGTATTTATTGAACTGTATAACTTTTGGGTACAGGTGAATTTCCTGAAAGTCCTATTACTGTTGAATTGCTAGAGATTTTTTTCTTTGAGCAGAGGGATAGTTTTTCTTACGTCTGTTTCTCAAACAGGGGAACTGTTTTTATCTTGGAGGAGTGGAGGAATCTTAACATATCTGCCATTGTCACTAAGTTGTGAAGGCTTGATCCGAAGCCCAGTGAATTCAAAGGGTTGTTCCATTGGCTTGAGCAGTCTTTGGCTGAGGGTGCTGCTGTCTAAAACTGGTGCTTCTGTCACTATAGCAGTACTCCAGATCTGACAAGCCAGCAAAAAGTTCTTTTCAGACCAACTGGTAATTCAAACAGGAACATAAAAGGGCTGTCAAATGTGCAGTCTTGCGGAGTGCATTCTTTGGATTAACCCTATCTTCAGTTGGTCCATTTGGCAAGGACCACAAAAAAGTTAAGTAGTGTTTCAAGAGAGGGTCTTGACATTACTTTCCTGCATCATAGCCATGCTTTATTGCTAGAGGCAATCTACTGAGAGTTAATACTGGCAATATTGAAGACCTGTGGTGTGAAAAGGAGTAATGGTTTTGCCTCCAGTTTGGACAGGCAGGCTTTAAATGCCGTCATTGTATGGATGAAACACAGCTTCTGCCTGTTAGTTGTTCTGCACAATTGTACTGCTGCGACAGTTATCTAGTACTTGGGTGAGATCAACCCATGGTGAAAGGCATGAGTCTGGAGCAGAGGCAGATGTAATGTCTCTGGTTTTCCAAGTGCTTCTGTTCACTCACTGTTGTGCAGTCTCTGTTGGTTGAAAGTGTACTCGGGCTCCTGACTTCTTAAGTTTTGTTAGTTCACTTAGTTTCGTTAGTTCACTTACAAATTTTATTTTTTGTTTGCAATATAAATTGCATTTTCTTACGACCATGTCTTTTTCAGCAGAAATAGCTTTACTATAGTCATAAACAGGCAAAAATGTAGGAATACACATAATGTTTCACCACACAAATTGTATGCCTTTTGTAGGGGGAGAACACAATGAAAAATAACTTAAGGTCTTGTCAGCTTGACAGAGTCCTTACTGTGTAGCATGCAAATGTAGTTATCCTTGTAGCGCTCTTCCCTGTGGCACCTTTTCCTTTATCCAGCAACATCCCTTTCCCAGAGAGACAGCTTTTGTCAGTAGCAAGACTCTTGGCATAATTGCGTTCTGAGCATGCGTTATGAAGGATTTTTGTGCCTCAAGCTGGTGCTGGTATGCTAGTAGCATTTGAAACACCCATTCTTAGCCTGTGGTCATTTCAGTAGTGATTATCTGGTGCATTAAATCGCTGCTGTCTCTTTGCTGGAGATTGCTGGTCCACATAACTCCTGTGGTAGAATGGGTCATAGGAGTGTTTTGCTCAGGTTTCAGTACAAAGTATTTTGAATTTGCATAGTCTGCATCTTACATGTGGAACAAACGTAGAATGCCTCAGTTTCTTTTGCTTGCTGTTATCCTCCGATGGCATAAATATCTGGGAAGCAATAGTATATTAAATGCCATAGTTGTCTGTCCAGCTGAAGTCAGGTAACACTTGTTATATGTGACATTGATGGATGTGGTAGGAGAACTTACACAGACTATAGTTAGAGAGTAATTGTGCTGGTTGATTAGCTACTGTCAACAGAAGCTGTATCAGGTTGAGAATATTTTGGTGTGCACCCTGAGAAAATGCTTTCTGTTGACTTACTGCTACATTGAAGTAGTTCACCTTTCGTAAAGCTCATTTTCCTTGAAGACTGTGGTTTTTGATGTTGTGGACATTAAGCTATACCTAGGCAGTTGAGTTTGCTAAGTTCATGGGGCAGTATTTTGTGGTGAATCATCTGCTTGGTGTTTCACTGTTTCACTCCCATCTTAGCTTTGCTAGATTCCTGAAGTGTGTGTTTTATATCTATGCTTTCCTCCATCAGGGAGCATCCTCATTCCTTGGATGCTAATTCTGATTTTAGCTAAGTTAATATTTCTTAATTTTGAAAGTGTGGTAGTGAATCTATTAAATACAGCTATGAAAATGGGCTTGATACCTATAACATCAGCTTGAAAGATAGTAAAAATACAGTAACTTGTGGCTGATTCTCTTCTTAATGTTCCATAGAAATAAGGTAATGTTCAGAGCTTCAGTCTTTTTCAAAACCTTTTTGATTGTTTTGCTTTTGTTCAGATAAAGTAGTTGGTTGGGAATGTCCTTTCC
The DNA here is from genome assembly GCF_018139145.2 of Gymnogyps californianus. Classification (NCBI taxonomy): domain Eukaryota; kingdom Metazoa; phylum Chordata; class Aves; order Accipitriformes; family Cathartidae; genus Gymnogyps; species Gymnogyps californianus. The sequence continues at coordinate 15,203,660 of NC_059480.1, forward strand.
TGAGTGCTGTGGCCAAGGAGAAACCGAAGTGCATATTCATACAACGAGTTGTGATAGTGTTGTAAGTTGGGTCTTTCCTAAGTTCTTTTGTTCTGCCTTGATAAACGAAGGCATTTTTAAAAACTCTGCGAGGTTGTTGGTATGTTTGCAGGTAAGATGGGAGTTAAATTAATGTCTGTCAAAGTTGCATGTGTGGATTTCTAATTGTATTAATCACACTGGTTTGCTAGGTATCTTGGATAAAGCCTACTGCATCTGGAATCAGGCTGCTCTGCTGTGGTTTCTCTAAGGAGCATATGAATTTGAGAACTCTGCAGAGCATCTGCAAGGGGTTCAGTTTATGGTTAAGTCTTATGATCCAGTTGAAGCTTCAGGGTGAGGTGTCAACTTTGACAGAGCTGCCCTGTGGTCACTTTTATGTAAACTGTGAATGTCCACCCCCTCCTCCTTTGTGTAGAAAGCCAGGCTAAAAAACCATTGCTTACTTTATGTTTGAAGTGTTTTCAGATATATTCTGTGCTCTGCCCTTGATCCCTTTACTGTGGGATTTGAAGTGTAAGACAGGGGTGGGGATTTGGATGCTGTGGCACCATCTGGAATAGAAGCATTAGCTTCATCCTGTAAACCAGAAATCCTGAAAGACTTGTGCTCATCAGAAATGGCATGTGGGGATAGTCCTGATGGGAACTTCTCATGTTCTAGAGATATTTCAGGGATCTGGGACTTGATGATGAGGAATTTAGTACTATGTAATTGCCAGTTTAATTCCTTGATGACTTATGAAAAGTCATTAAAATGTTTGTTTTAAATCTCTAATCTTGTGAGCCACCATTGTTTGAATGTTCTTTTATGAAAATGTACTGGGTATGATAAGTGGAGTTGCAGACTCGCAGGATGGTTGAGGTTGGAAGGGCCTTCTGGAGGTCATCTTGTTCAGCCCCCCAGCTCAAGCAGGGCCGCCTAGAGCCAGTTGCCCAGAACCATGTCCACATGGAATATATTTTTTTTGTAATATACATAATAGTAGTTAATGCTTCTATTCCATAGGTGATTTTTTTTAACATCAGCACTTAATGTAACCAGCAGGTGCTTCTAAGAATGTGTGACTTCTCTTCCACTTACCTGTAAAGACTGGATATGTATGAGAGAAAACAAACACTTCTGCTCTTGAAAAATGGTTTTTAACTAATCTTAATTAGCTATTTGTGTAGTGTACTATTTTCTAATTTATTTGTGACATTAATGTGTTACTTGCCACATGCCATCTTATGGGGGATGAGACATAGTAAGAAAGATGCATAGCAGAACTGTAAAAGATGCTGACAAGGACAATCAGAAGTATGGAATGACCTCTGTAAGGGAAGCTGTTAGTCATTTCTGCATGGAGAGGAGAGGACTGAAGGGTGTGGGATAAAACAATTTATAAAAGAATCATAGGTGGCAGGGAGGGAGTAAATAAGGCATGACTTCACTGCCCCTTCAAATACAAGACGTAGGAGACTTCAGCTGAAACTAGTAGATGGAGGGTCAAAATAAGGGGAAAAAAAAATCCTTCCCCATGAACTCGGGCGTTCTTTGCAGGATGTTGGCAAGCTTAAAATGTGCCCCAAAATAATTAAAAAAAATTAAGAAAAATCTACTTAGTATTAAATAAGATGATATGGTATTTGGCTCACGAAGCTCTTGAACTGCAAGTCGCTGGGATTGGAGAGAGTCTGCTGGGTAGTATCATTATACGACTCTACCTGTGATGTCTCCTTGACTGCTACTCTTCAGGAAGCTGGGCTAAGTGCACATTTAATCTGACCTTTTGGGGACTGTTATTTTGTTGCTCTGTTAGCCTTCAGCCAGGCTTTCTATTCTTTCGTTACTTTCGTTCCAAGGGTATAGAGTAAAAGCTACTTACACATTTAATGTATGTAGAGGATCGTGGCAGTCCTTAACGGTGCCTTAGAAAGCTGACCTCTGTTTTCACCTAACATTTATGAAAAAACAAGGCTGACGGGGGAGATCTGAGTAGAGCAGCTGGACCAGAGGTATCTGAGAAGAGGCTACTTCTGAGTATTTGGCTAGACAGTGGTGATATTTCAGTTAGTGACGTCAACGCTTGAGGAAAGAGGGCTCCTTGATACATTTAATGTACTTACAACATTTCAGTCTTGGTTTTAAGAAAACTAACTTTCCTTCTTACAACAGAGAAGATGGATACAGTTACATCTCTTAGTACTGTTATAAAAAAGTTTATAGGCTAGGACAGAAAAAAAATTCTAAAAAAGGTAGCTCAAATGTGGATGTAAATATTGCTCTAGACATGCTATGTTAAAGGAAAATGTCTCCTTTTAGGTAAGTGTGCAGGATAAAAGTTAACTCTAAATGGAGCGATAACCAAAAGCTGTTGCTTACTGGGAGAAGCAAGTCTGAAGACCTTTACTGACTGTCGTCAGTCCTGAGAAGATTGCAGCAGTTGAAGGGAGATCACGTGTCAGATTATTGCAGAGTCTGTTTCCGTTATACAGAAGATGTCTCCCACTGCTGATGCTGTGGAAATCATTCCCAAGAGGTACCCAAGCACTGCAAAGTATCATTTAGACTGAGCTGTTCAAGGCAATGATGAAACGTATTGTAGTAGGCTGCTGTGAGTTCACTTAACTTCACGGATTGTAGAAGTCCTTCTCTGAGGGATAACTGTTTACTAAATTGCTAAAGCTCTTCTGGGTTTGCAGGACTGTTCTGAATGACTGGGACATAGTAGCTAGATGGACGTGGGCCAAAGTTTACATTACAGGCATGGAGGCATTGAGTTAAATGTTAGTCCTGTACGTCTGTTCTCTTCTTGTCTTTGTCAAACTTCTGTTCATGGACATAGAGTGTGGAACTTTTCCCCCTCAGATTTCTCATCTTACCTCATATGGTAGTTCTGAGAGTAAACTAATCATTTTCAGAAGCTAAGCTGTCAGGTTGTATAAATTCCTGTGCATAAGAAAATCATCTTCTACAGCAGTCTAATCTCTGAGTGGAACTTGTTTGCAGATTTTTCTGTTACTTGTTTCAGTTATTAGAATTTGATCACGGCAAATAAATTGTCCTGCTTGACATCTTAAATTGTGTTAAATTCTGTCATGCATAGTATTTCTATTGATTGGTGGATTGGCTACACACAAGAAGAGCTCTTTCCTTGAAGTATTTCTGATCTAAGTAAAGTGAATGTGCCACATACTTAAGGCTTTGTATCAATTTATTATGACTGTTTAAAAAAATTGTACTTTCAGTAAACATTAGAAAACCCGGGTTTAAGTGCTGAAGTTTAACCTATTTGCATGTATAGATCTTCTTATCGAATAAATTTTTAGAAGTGAGTACAATTTGGTGCTATTTCTGTTAATCTGGAAGATACTCTATGTGTGTGCATTTAGCAGCCACATAGTTGAACTTAAAGATTCTTAAAGTTTTACATGATGACTTCAGGAAAGTGTGAAGAAATACTGCTGCTTTGTCTCAGAATGCTTGGCTGAAAGCAATGAAAGGTACTAAGTCGTGCTTATGATGGGAAAGAAAGACGCTAAAGCAGATTGCTTGCTTATGATGAGTATGACTGGTTCTCAAATTATGCTGTAGTCATAGCTGTATGCCAACTATATGTGCTTTTGAGGAAATAAAAGTTAAATGTCTAAACTTTAGAGGAAAGTTCGTCTCTTGTGATTAGTCTGGTTGTGCTCGATAATCTCCTTGTAGGTGAACAGAAATTTGATTCAAATGTTCTTACGTTAACCTCAAAAATATTTTCCAAGAATTTAGAGGAAGAAGAAAAAAAGTCATTGCTGCCTTTTACTGAGCATCCATACTACAAAAGCAAATATATCCCAGGAAGCAGATACTCTACATTGCACAATAAGGCGGCAGCCACACAGGAAAGGTTGGGCTCTTGGCACAGCCCCTGAGGGGAAATGCTTCCTTGAAAGGACCCATTGTTGCTAGATCTGGGTCTTCAGACTCCCAGTTGTCCGCTAGAATACTTGTGGTTCTCTTGGTGCTGGGATAGGGCATCTTTGCCATCTCCATTATCTGACCATAATACTCCTGGCTATTTAATCAAATAGAAGGACTGAGTAAAATTCACACCCCATGCAAGAAAGGAACGTCTTTTTGGAAACAGTTTCAGTGCTCAGCTATTGAAAACTCACACTGGCTGTAATGGCGCCATGCCTTACCTAACGTATTTGAAACAGTTTAACTTTCTCTTCCAAGAATAAATAAAACATTTCATTGTCCCTGTTCTCAAAGTCTGTGAATTCTAACCCAAATGTCTGGTATACTCTTCCAAGAGAGGAAAGAAACAATAAGCACCTAAAATAAATGTATGCTTTATTGGATTCCCTGACTGTGGGACAGGTCTTCTTTCCCTCATGGCAGCCAGGTAGGAGATCCAGAAATCTAAAAAGGAAAGAAGGAAAGACTGTATTTCTGTGTGCCTGAAAGTGGGAACAAGCTTTGGCCAATTTTCACTTTTGGTGCTTGATTTATCAGTTGAAAATTTTCGTTGAAGTAAATAGCTGCTGCTTGAAGTAAGATAAATGAGGTGTCGGGAAGTTTAGGTGGTGAAGTGCTTGACTAGTTGTCCTTGATATGACAGACTGCTTTCCTAAATTCTCTTCTAACATGTCTTCAACAAATTTTTAAGTGGTCTGAAAATAACGATCTGAAGACCAGTTAGAAGTAAGTTTTGAGTATAGTATTGGCTGTGGTACTTTGTTATCATGATGAATTGCAATACTGAGTTTATTGTTAGATGTAGAATTATCTTTCCTTAATGTAGCATGTATTCTGCTATAAACATTGCAATTGCTATTGCAGCCTGCAAAAAGTATACTTTACAAAGAATACACTCTACAAATGTAAATACAATTTTGGTTTGGTGATTGTTGGATACAATGGTCTTCCTTAAGCCTAAACACAGAAACAAAAGCTTGTATTATAACAGAAAGCCCAAGATGGGAAGTGATAAAGTAGGTATTGAGTGGAGGGCTTTGTTAAAATTTAGCTCGTGTACTTGTAAAATTTCCATGTATTCATTAAACTATTATGTCATTCTTATTGTTAGAGCTTGGTTAGTTGACTAAAGTGTTAAGCTTTGTTTGTAGTACAAATTATAACCTTAACTCCTTTCAAAATATAGCTGGAGGATTTTTGATCTTCCATAGTTCTTTTAGCTTGTGTGTCTTACCCAAACATTTGTTGTACGTTATGCGGATGACTTCGTATTTAAGGGTTCAGCCACAAGCTACTGGAGAAGTGTAAATTGCATCAGCTTCCATTCATGCAAGGTGCATTTCTCAGATTGAGGGTGCCTTTCAAGGAGACTATCTTTTGTGTTCGTAATGTGGACTACAAACTTGTAAAAATATTGATATGTTAAAATAACACTGAAAGTTTTACAAAAATGTAAATTGCACGTGTAAGCTCATCATAGTGTATGTTGAAGTAAAATGTGATAACCTTTGTTTTTTATGGTCACAAAAATGTGATATCCCCAGACTTTTGGCTAAGTTATGTATCAGGTATGAAGTGATCTGTTTCAGTTTTGAAGTGGTCTTTGAGTGACATGGCTTTAATGTTTTGGGGGCAGGCAAAGGCAGGCTCTCACGCATGGTGTCAGGCTTGCCAGGTGGTGTGAGAAGTCTCTAGCATTGTGCTGCAGCTCAGATGTATGGATCCGTCGGAGTCCAGGGCGTAGCGTAATCCCATCTGCCCCAAATCACGGCTGTGGTCCTAGATACTAAGTGGAAGTTGTCACTGCAACAGTGGTGCACATCAGAGAAGCAAAAATGCCAAGTGCAGGCACACCTGTGTACAGAAGCTCCTTGAAGACAGAGAATCCGTAAACAGGAACTTTGGAAACTCTTTCCTTTGAGGAGGTACTGAGACTAATGAGTGAGGGATGAAGAATCCTGATAACAGACTGGAGACAAGATGTCATAATGTGGATTTTAGCAGGGTGTTCTTACAGCCTTTAAAATAGACTCCTAGCTTTTTTAATTGCAAGTCCAAGTGAAAATGGTCCTTTTTTCATTTTGAGTGGCTGCAGGTTCTATCAACCTGTTTCGAAAGCAGCCGGTGGTGAAATTTTAGGAAATAGTGCATTATTTTTATAGATGCTGAAATAGGATCTTTTACGTAAAGGAGAAGAACTGGAAAGTAAATATGGGGCTTACGTCCAAGACACTTTGGGCAGAAGCTTTGGTTTCAGCTCTTGAAAGCTTGAAATGTTCTGTTCAAGTTTGCTTTTTTTTTTTGGTGATTGATTTTTAATGTGTGCAGCTTGTTATGTGATACGGTTTGAGAAGAATGTCCTCCTAAATCTTTTTTTATCTTTATTTTTTTCTGATCCTTACATCTTCTTAGCCTTATGTCCTTGTCCATTTATTTATTGGTACAGCACATTTTAAATGAAGTCAGTGTTTTCGATTCAGCTTTTCAGGTATTGTATGTGGAACTTACTGGCAGTTGGCATGCGCAGGAGCTGCAAGCTCAAATAGTAATAGCTGATAAGACTTTTCCTTCTATTTTTATAGCTCCATTTAAAAGTGTGCTTTTTCTAGAGCATGATCTCTTAAGCTATACCTAGAACTTCTTTCCTCGGCTGCTGGCAATTCTGACATCAGGTTAAATACTACACGTGCATTGAAAGTGATGTATTGAATGCAACTTTGCATGGTCAGTGCTGGCAAGTGTTGTGTAGACCAGGAGGTCTCATTAGCAAGATGGCAAAGGAGCTCTTGGATCAAGAACAGATTTTTTTCTTTTCTTTTCTTTTTTTTTTTCCTTTCTTTTTTTTTTTTCCCCTGCTGAGAAGTGTTTATGTGGCCTGGGGGAAAAAAGTTCGTAATCTTTCCGCAATAATTTTGAAGAAGCATTTTCATTGTTTTTTACTGCTAGTAGTTAGATAAGAGCTACTTTGTTTTATATGCATATGGGCATATTATAACATTCAAATTTTGAAATACACTTAATATTCAGAGCATGTTTTGGCACTTTGCCTGAGGTACGAGTGCAGAACTGTCTTCCAAAGCACCATCTCCTTGGATGTGCCAAGTGCTCCCATGCAGCACCTGATACGGAGCCCTTGCCAGGGTGATGTGGAAAGCTGGCTTCTATGGCAGGGCAGAAGAATACACTTTTCCTCTGTCAGTCATTTTGTAAAATTAACTGCCATCTTCTGCTAATGGTCAGCTGTAGCCCAGGCTGTGTTTTCATCTTTCTTAAGAAACCGGATGTATTTTTGAAACTGAATGTATTCTCAGAAGATACATTCATACCTCTTCCAGACCTGTTATTGCTCTTCTGGTTTGAGTACTTCTTCGATTTTTAATTTCATAACTGCAAGTATGGCAGAGATTGAGCATTAGTTGGTGTTTTGTATATGTAAGGCAATTGCTTACCTCCTGTAGGTCCATTGCATGAATGCCAGAAACCATTACCATAATGTGTGGAAAAAATTGACTACTTGGTAACTGCTCTCAGTGTGTGGGAATCGCATGTTCCTGGAACAAGAATAAGCCCTGGTGGTAAACATTGCCTTTGTAAGGTCTGTTACCTTGCGAGGTTGATTCCTTCTTGTGGTAAAGGGTTGGAAGTATGGCTCTAAAGTGCAGAAACGTTTAATTTGTGAGTGACTGAAATAATGTTTGGCTTTCTAGTTTCAAAACAAAACAGGGTTTTTCTGTGTTTTGACAGCTAGTCAGGATACAGTTGAAGATGATGTCTGTCTGCTATGCAACAGGCACTATCTACAGTTAAGAAAGACTGTTCAAGATATTTTTTAATTCAGAAATCTGAAAAACTTGGAGTGACATCAAGCTATTTAGAAACTTAATTTTCAACTCCAGAGCTGTAAAGTGTCTCTTAATGGAGGATATATTTGTTGTAAATAAGTTCTGGAAAAGGATTTTTAGTCTTTCAGTAGCCCTTAAAGATACCATAATGGATCCTTTGGACCCAGGAGAGCCAGACAGGTCACTTAGATCAGATTTCAGGAATATGATTCATGTTTGATCTACATCATGATCTTTTTCTGGACAGGTCAGTTGGGTTTTTTTGGTCTTAATTCTCTTCCTGTAGAAGTTTATGGTGCTTGGTTTATGTAATGACAGTGATTACATAGGGAGCTGAGGAAGATTGGCTCATATTAACCTTTGCACATAGGTGGTTTTTAAATTTGGCCTCTCTCATGCATCTCTTGCTTTTCCTGTCTGCCTTGCTAGATCTTTTCATTTGCCCTTTGTGTTCTTGCCAAAGCAGTGCTGGTTGATCCTTGTCTTGTACAGAAAAGTAGCTTGTTTCTGCAAGGTTTGGGTAGTGACCAAGTTCCCTTTTTTATCTTTGTAGCACTTGATCTCTAAAGGTCGTCCAGTTTGGTGTATGTGATTGCTTCGTTATGCTCTGTGATAAACTGTAAAATGCTGAGAGTGAGAAATGTGTGTATTTCTTAACTGCCACCTTTGTCATCAATTAGCTACTTGAAATTAATGTTGTTATCTTCGCTCACAACAGCTGTAAATACAAGGAAGGGTTTGGTCAGAAGCGTAGATGCTTTTAGCTGGGCAGATAGTATCAGGACTCGTGCATAGACCTGAAACTGCAGGCTCCTGGTGAGGCATTTGTGGTTTGAATAGAAGGAGCTGGACCGGGCGGCTGGTGCTTGGAAGCGCAGCCTCCGCGCCAGCCCGGCCACAGTCTTGCAATTGTTCGGCCACACTGGAGGGAAGAGGGAAAAAAAAAGAAGCATTCCAAGCAGTGCCAAATTTTCTTTGATATGTTAATCTTTTGATAACAGTTTGAAAAGCCCTTGGAGACTTTTTTTAGATTTTAGACAAAATAGTTCATTTGTCAGGACTTCCCTTGTAGATAGGGTCTCAGTTATTAAGAACTGCCTCGCTAACTCACGATAACAAAAGCAAGTGCAGAGGACAGCTGCTGGACTGCTTGTTGGTAAGAGAAACTCTTTTAGTTATCTCAGGATTTTTATGAATATCTGAAAAGAAAGAAATGGGGAATGTTTAAGATACAAGTTTGTAAATTTGTTTACTTGCGTATTTTAAGCAGACGAATGATGACAGAGCATAAGCATACGTAACAACTTGATAATTTTTTTATGCGTATCCATACATGGATTTTACTAAAGACTTGAGCTGTCAAAATTATATTCTTATCTGAGAAACTTGGCATTTAAATTACCTGGTGACTGCAGGATATATCAAAAGTTTCTTCTTTCGTATCTGTAGTCTTTCCAGACCTTCGAATTTTTCTCTTGAAATTGTGAAACTTCTGGTTAAATTGGAAAACTGGAAGAATAAACTGATGGCAACAATGTATGTATGCTAAAGCAGAATTAGTTTTTAAGAATTATGGATTTGGGACAAATGCTGAGAACAGAGGGAAGATCTCTGCTTCCCACCCCCCAAGTCAAACTTGAAGGGTAAAATTTGTACTGAAGTAGTTTGTTAGTTATGCCAACTATTAGAAAACTGACTTCAGATAAGCTAGTAGTCCTTCGAAAGTGTGGCTTGCAGAACTCTTCAGGTATACTGATTGAGACTTACTGTAGTTCTTTTACAACATTTTCCTTAATAAATATGCCATGAGTTCACTTGCACCTTTTATACTATTGCTACAAATGTTTATTGCCTATAAATATTTTTGTAGAACTGCGTGGTATCCCTGTTGTTTAGTCAGGATAGCTCAACAAATAGATATTGGTGTAGTAATTCAGAAAAGGTGCAACATTTTCTTTACTGTGGGGAATGCATGTAGTTTTAAGGTCTGTAATCACTGCTGTAATTTCTCCAATGATCCAGTTTGTGATCTACTTCAGCTCCAAAATAATATTGACTTAAATCTGAAACTGCAAGTGCTGTCCTACTCATGGCTACATACTCTTCAGAACAGAGGCAATTAGCAAATGCAGTTTAACTTAATTTTGATATACTTTTTTTACAAAGTTGCAAATTTACTGTTTAAGCTTGTGATTCCAATGTGTATGCTCTTAGGAATACTTACAGTTCAGACACTGTTCAGCTGATCGCTTTACCATTTGTTAAATTTATACCTATGTTGTTCTGAAACGTTGCAGATGATTTCATTCTCAGTCTGTGGCAAACAGCATTTCTTTGACAGGCGTTTTTGATACTTCCTACTCTTCTGACTCCAGAATATGCTTGGCTGTACAATAGTAGCTCAATGAGTAAAAATTATGTAAGTAGAGTGACAGTAACTTTCACCATTTCCGTTGGTTTTGACCCCTTTTTTTAAAAGGAATAAATAGTGCTTTTTGGCTGCTATTTTCAGTTTGTTAAAGGGGGAAGGGACTTCACCAGCTATTCGCTCCAGGGAACTTGTGCTGGAGAGAGGCTGAGTGGCAGCCCTTGCATCAGAGGCACTTTATATTTGAATATTTCTGAGTCCACGTTGCTTCTTGTAAGTGGATTTCAACCTCACTTCGAGTACTAGTAAAATGTCGTACTCCCTTGTAGTCTGAAAAGTCCAAGGCATTTATTTAAATATTTAATTAAATATTAAGTATTGAAATGTTTAATTTCCCACCGTATTATAGAAGGAAGATCAAATGCAGATCGCTAAAGTCTCTTCTGAATTGGTGAGATGGTGCTACTTATTTCTTCAGTCTGACCCAGCAGCCTGAAGTTGTCTCCAAAGAGGGCGACCCTGTGGAGCCCGTGGTGGTGTTCAACCCCAACTTTCAGCAGGGCAGTGAGAAACAAACCCAAAGCAGTTATGCGTTTGAACTCTTGATGATGAGTTTGGGCTGATGATATGCCAAAAGGGCTAAGATTGGAGAAAGAGTGCTGTTCTTTGTTGCTGAATAGTAATGATTTTCATGACCCATCAACTAAGAAAGGATCTGTAATGTTTTCTAAATTTAGAGATTTGAATTTGAGTTTAATATGGAAAATTACAGGCAGTATGTGAAATATTGAGAATGTGTGTGTTAGTTGAAGGTTGATCAGTAAATGAGTCTGTATAAAATAATGCAGATGGAGCTAATGATGTGAGTCAAAAATAGCCTCCTAATGCTCCTCATGTATTCCCTGTGTGATTCTACCTAGCTGTTCAAAGAACTCATTGAATCACAGGAATTATTGCTGGTGTTCTCAGTGCTGAGATTTCCATTCGTGCTTCTTCAGACCAACAACTTGACGCTCCTTCCTAGCTGTGGAACAGCCCTAAATTAAAGCAATTGCACTTCTCTCTCATGCTGCCGCGGTGTCCCATTAGGTGCCGACATGTTGGCCGTATGGAAATGTCAGTTGAGATTTATTGATCTTGAAGCTGTTTGCATTTAATTTGCTGCCTGGTGCTTTCCTGTATCAAGTACAGTTGTTGCTAGATATGTTTATCAGGATTGGAGTTTTGCCTACAGGCACTTTTTTTGATGTTGCAGTACACTATAGTGGGGAAATGCATGTTTGTTTAAGAGCAGACTAGTTCAAATATGATAAATCTAATAATTCTCTCATGGAGCTGCGAACTCACAAAACTTTTTCTGGCTGCATGACTTCTTGATTGAAAATGTGATTTGTACGGTGTATGTAAAATTGTTTGTTATTAATTCAAAGATTGTTCTCAGGAGCTTTCTTAGCAACCATGTGTAGGTTTAGGACACATTTTAACTGGTTTCATGTATATATCTTTCCCAGGATAAAAAGCTGTTTAGTGAAGAAAAGTGGCAATTTAAACAAAAATGTGTTTTAGAACTTGCATGAGTTGTGTAACAGATAAGGAAGTATCAGTGGTGCACATCTTTTGGCTTACTGCAGATTAATTTGGAAATGAAGAAAGGTATTCGTAGTTCAGGATTGGATAGTAATAGAAAATTTTCCGCTTAACAAACCAAGGAGTGTGTGAGCTGGTGTTTCTATCAAAGACGACAGTTGTTATCAAATTCACTGCCTTCCGTACAGAACAGAATACACACTGTATCAAGCACTCAATTTATGAAGTGCTGAGTTGTTTTTCACCTGTGACTGAGCCCTGTGTTGTGATGCAGTTCTTTGCTGTGATTGTGTGTTTCTTCCACTAGGACCTTATTCAGCAGTGGGAGTAGATTTCTGAGGAGACTCAGGTTTGGGCAGCAACAGAAACCTTTTCTGTTGGGTTCCTGCTTCATTTGTTAGCTTAATTGGAAAGGAGGTGGTAGCTTGCAGAAAACATGTGAGGATGTGATGATGTTGATAAACTGCAGGAGTTGGGAGGAAGGACCTTTTGAAGTTGGCATTGCTGCTGAATATAAGTGCATGGATCCAGGGGCTGGCTTTGCGAGGATCTGGCTTGAAGTCTGGTGATTTAGTTTGTGCAAATGTTGGGGAGTTAATGACAGCAAAGAACTTGGTAATGGTTGTGCTTTTATCATAATGCTACCTAATACTAAGTATTTTGAAAAGTGGCATCCTAGTCGTCAATGGACAGCTGAGATGAAGTTAAGTGGATGGCTTTCACCTTGGGTTTTTTTTTTCTAACAGCCTTCTGTCTGAAAAATGACAATTACAATAACTACTTGTGCTATGACAGTGAATCCTTAATGCTTGAGGACTGCTTATATGCTGTGGTATGAAGTGCTGTCTTCAGAGAGATTTATATATGTGCAGTAAATAAAAAAAAAAAAGGCTGTACAATGTCAGTGCAGAGAATGATAGTTAATCCATGCCTTGGCAGGTGAGCACTGGCTATTCAGTGGTTTTAACTATGGTAGGTGGTCCTGTGGAAATATGATACGGGTGCATTAATTATAAATTGTATACAATTAACATGTACAGGGGTGCCCAAATGAAGGTTAGATGAAGTTTTAATTTCAAAAATTTAGCTTTTTGACTTGGTATCTTTGATTTTCTTTGTTTATGTGATATTGAAACTTCTGATGAGCCTCATAGTATGTTGTAGCCTTTTGTTTGTAGTTCTTTCCTATTGGAATAGGGATCTCATAGACAGCTTCCTATTTTTCATGCCTTTCCCTGTTCGTGAAACTTGTGATCATAATCTGTACTCAAAGCACCCCTCAAGATTTGCAACTATAAGAGATTTACAATAAGAAATGAACCCATTGATACAAATTGAATGGTGAAAGAATTGGAAAGAAGGGAAAAGACTAACTGACCATTAAGGATGTCTTGATTTAGAAATATTAAACTGGGGACTAAAGTTTTTTTAGCACATACTTATTTTTCTTCTCAGATGAGAAATGCACATCTCAGGGGTACAATGCCTTTCCTTGTGGAGGATAACCTGGGTTCTGAAAGCATCTGATTGGAGTTATTACAGTATAGAATGATAGAAATGTGTAATCTTGAGCTACTTTTAAGCTTTTTTTTTTACAGGTTTAATTTATGTTTCCATCATGAAGTTTGTAGAATGTACCAAAAACTGCTTGCTGCATGTAGAATGCAGCCAAGTTAAATTGGTACAAGCTCTTTTCTGTCCTTCAAAGCCTGCTGTTTCTGCAATATTTCACTTGCATTCATCCAGTGTTCAATCTTAAAGCTTTACTAGAGCTCCTTGGGTCATTACTACTGGAAACTAGTAACAGTGCAAATTTAAGATCTATGTTAATATGTTGTCAGTGTGTTTTATGTGTATGCACTTAGAAAAAATAACTCAAAACGACCTAATACTTAGGTATAAAATCAGTAATGTTGCTTCAATTTTTAATTCTTTTGTTGTTAAAGGTCTTCCATATCTCAAGTCGAGAAGTTCCATATCGTACTAAACATGGAGAAAGAAGAAAAGAAGCTTGTCAATAAAGCACAGGAGGATGAGATGGTAATTAATTCTGTTCATCTATTTTTGTACAGTGAAAGAAACACATTTTCATGGTTTTCTCTCTAAATTTGGCGTATTACATGAGGAAGTGGACTGTCTCAGTTTAAATGAGTTTAGCAATTTTATAAGGTTATCCTTGATAATCTTTTTTTTGTATTAAGAAATCTAGTTTTGGGATAGGGAATGTTTTTGTTGAAAACCTTTGCAAAGGTTCTGGGTTGGCTACATTGAGGTCAGCAGTCCAATAGATAAAAGACTTTGGTACTTAAATTTTTTTTTTAAAGGAATATGCAAGCCAAATGTTGGGGTGTTTTTCTTCAAATCTTGGAGCTTTTTTCTTGTCATTTAAAACAGGTTAATGCTCCATGATCTGACTGTACTCTGTATACTCTTGCATATTCGTATTTATGCAGATAAGACCCACTCCCTAAAGCATGACAAGCAGTTTTATGGGTATGTGGTAGCACATAAACTTCACTTCCTACTAGAGTAATGATATCTCTTATTTGTCCTGGAAGATGCAGCAGTTAGCTTTAACAGGAAAATAGTGGCAGCTGATCTTTAAATTTCTGGCCCATTCTAGAGACAGCAGAAAACATTTGGAGTATATAGGGATTTTTGTTTTAAAAAATGGTAGATTCCTGTGAATTGAAGTCCTTGTTCCTTCTTTGTGCACGCTGCTAGGAAAAGCTGCTCTTCACTAGATCAGCTCTAATACAGAGAGTAGGCAAATACACCTTACAACAAAAAATGAAACTGAGATGCTTATGGTCTGATCACTAAAATAAATGCTTTTTGGAAGAAATAATTTTCTTTTGCCCCAAAAGAAGCATTAATCTCTCCCACTATCTTTCACCCGCCTGTTTTTATTGGTAAGGAGTGAATATTGACTCCAGTGTTTTGGGGGTAACAGATAATGGGTTTTGTCTCTGCTTTTTGTCAGCTGAGAAGGCTGTAAAACGAAATTGTTGAAAAGCCTTTTCTTAGGAAAGGAGTTTAAACAATTTCTAATACTGTTTAATGAAAAGTACAAAAAAACTTGCAAAAAGTTGGTGTCAATATGAACAATGTGGGTGGGACTCGATGGGAAACTTCATTGCCCTTTTGCAGCAGGAAATATAATCTAATGATGTAATGTGAAACTCAGGAATGTAACACAGCATCTAGTAAGTCACTGAATTATTTTCTGTTCCTGGCTGATACCAGGTTAAGTTGGTACTTGCCTTTGACCAAGGCACACTTAATACTTTGTGGGTTTTTTAATGGGAGAAGAGGATTTTTCCAGCTGGTGCAAGTTACAGAACCTTTGACAGTGCGGCTTGCAGTTTCTGATGTTTCACAGTAGCATTTCTTGTTAAATGGCAGGGAAAATAAGCCAGTTTCTCTACTAAAAAGTAGAGTTTGACAAATATATTTACATGCTTGTTTAGGAAGTATGAAATTCTGCTAGCAACAAAAACTATGTATGCTAGCAACAAAAACTAATGCTATGCTAGCATTCAAAACTGTGTATGCTAGCTAATCAAATGCTGATGTGGTAAAATCAGCATTTGGCAAAACCAAATATGCTTTTACTCTTAACTGCTTAGCTGGCTTGTGCTGGGTCGTGGTCAACAATTTGGTTGTTCACTGAGAGTTAAGGCAGGTTGTGTCGCAACCTAAGTCCTTAGGGAGCAATGCAGAGAGGAGATGGGTCCTGTAATGAAATGTTGTAAACAACGTGTATGCTCTGCCTTTCTGAGGCTTTTACTGATGTTTGTATTTCTGACTGAGCAAAACAGTCCTCCTTTTTGTTGCCTCCCTGTCACGTATTAAGTTTTTAAAATCTTTCCTTCCCCCAGAAAAGAAAAAGGAGAAAATGGCTTTGAAATTTGATTTGCTTTAAATACTGCACTTTATGAAAAATTAATGTTGGCTTCCCAAGCTAGAGCAATTAAAAGGGTCATTGTTTGTTATTTATTTCTCTGTTTCCATGCAGGAGATCTATGGTTATGATCTGTGTCGTTGGAAGTTGGTGCTAGTTACTGTAGGAGTGATCTGTTCTGGTGGCTTTCTTCTCCTCCTCCTCTACTGGATGCCTCAGTGGCGTGTGAAAGCAACGTGCAAAAGGACTACGCTTAAAGACTGTGAAGTGGTTCTGCTGAGAACAACTGTAAGTCTATAGGAGGGTGCGCTTCTCCCAATTTGCAGTGGCGCGCTTCTCCCAGTTTGCATTTGTTTCACATCCCTCTTGCTGCTTGCTAAAATACACAAATCCTTGCATGCAAGGTAGGCATGGGTTTGTTTTACAGCACTGCAGAACTGTGCTCCTTGGTACGGTACATAGTTTTGCTGCCCATATGGGAAGACTGACAGCTGTTTGCAGAGAACATAGCAAAAAGAAAGTCTTTGCTTTTGCATTTTAGGAATTAAATACATGAATGCTGTTGTCATCAAAAGTTGCAGAACAGATACCTTGTTCATATAACCTGATAACATGATTTTCAGGTTTTCCCTCCCTTGTTCAGGAACGATACATTTGTTGAATTAAGGTGTAACTGTGGACCCAAGTGTGGTTTGATTTCAAGTGATTTTCTTCCTCCACAATTGCTGTGTACAGTCCCTTGTTATGATCTTGTGTTAAGTTCTCAGTTACTTGAAGTTGCAGGGTGGGTGTAGCTGAATGCATAGGAATCCCATAGTTCCTCCTACGATGGAACAACTATATTAAATTGTGAAGGGCTGAAGATGTCAAAATTCAAGTACCAAGATTCATTGCTTAAAAAAAAACCCCACCCAAATCTTCCAGTGCAAAAAATACGCTTTTAGAATTGTGGAAAGAAAATATATTCTTAAGGTAGCTGAAACTAACTTGGGGATATCTTCTGTAGTTATATATGGGCTCTGCTAATCTCTCATCTGTTGTTGCCACATTTTGCTACAGCTGTTGTAGTAAAATGCTGTTTAAATGGTGTTTCAACCAACTCATTTTTTTCCCTCTTTTTAAGGATGAATTCAAGATATGGTTTTGTGCAAAGGTTCGCATTATGCCTTCTTTGGGAACCCATCCTTTACAGAATCCTAATCCTATTGTACACAAGGTTTCAAATGGCCATGCTGTTCATTTCTGTGAATCTGCTGCAGAAGAGGATCAAAATGATTTGAAAAAATATTTGCCTGTAAGTAAACCTTCAATACTACGCTTGCTAATTTTCAAAGTATCTCAAGTAGTATCTAGAGTAAACACACACAGAGTACAGTACACATGAGCTTTTAAGTACACTTTTGTCTAAAAGGCTAAGTCATTCTTTGGGTGGAGCACAAATCTTTTCCTCAATAACCTGTTACTGGAAATTGTGGAATGCCTGAAAAATTATTTTGAAAGAAAACTGTTCATTTTTCAGTGAAGTTTTTCTAAATTCACTTTCTACTGCTGTCAATCAGAAGAGAGGTATTAAGCAGTGCTAGTCTAATATCTGTGTTTGTTGCCCTTGCAGATTCGTTATTTCACACATCACAGCGTGAAGTATTTCTGGAGTGATTCAGTTCAAAGTTTTGATGTTGTACGGTAAGAATACTTTTTTCTTTTGTGTTGTGCTTCAAACTGCCTTTTTTTTTTTTTAAATACAATAGCATGCCTAAGAACATGGTGAAAATTGGTATCATATTCTGACCAGCTGTTTTAGCTCATTGAGTCTTTGTTTGAACCATAGTGAGAGCAGGGAGATTTTAACTCTGTGAGACTTTGGAAGGAAGGTATTTGTTTCATCTACCTTTATCGAGCATGATTTGTATAGGGTGACAGGCTGCATGTCTCTGCAGGCTTTTTGCCTGTTCTTGGAGTGTTATTTGAGAATCAGAGCACCTGTTTATAGCCAGTAGTTCTCCTTCTATAAGCTCTTAAAAATTTTCCTTTGATGGAATAACTTACATTTTTTGCATTGCTGCTGAGCTAGACCGAAAAGGAGTATCTAGGAAGAGGGGAATTCACCGAATATCTTGTTGCTCACCTTTGTGTAGGTCTGCTGCTACATTTTAGTCCAGTTGAGCTGCATTTGATCCCTCTTTTGTTACTCTTTAGTAACAAAAACAGGCCTCTTGCATTAATAGAAGATGTCTTTTAGTGGGCAGTACTAGCTGCACTCACTGAATGTGATGCACTGTATTTTCTTTTATCCAGCAGTACTGTTGCACAATGTTAGGGTTGAAGAAAGTTCTTTTTTCTGATGCTACTGATAAGGCCTTCTCATAGTGCTAACAAGTTAAATGAACACAGGCTTCTCCGTTTTTGACAACGGCTTGTTAAAATAAGAAGTTCAGATCAGAAATAAAACCTCTTTTTAACTTAAATCAGTGTTCACTGCATTGAACCATCATGCGGAAAAGTCCAAGCACTACATACAGAAAAAATTAATGACCAGTGACTGAAGGAAAGAAAAATAGCCAAAATTTCTGTAAGAAGAAACATACTCTGCAAATGTTTCCTAAGTTTTTGAAAAAGGTGTGTGCAAATAGTATAGAAAGTTATCAGCAACGACAACAATTTAAAGAAATTATCATAATACAAGCAGTTACAAAACTGAGCACTCCTCCTCTGGGAGAGTGGAAATGTCTCAGTTCATGTGTAAATAATTAAAAGCTTTGTATGCATTTTTTATGTTCAGCCTCCCATGAATTACAGTGGTGCAGGTAGTGACGCTTGTCATTTTGCATTACAGGGTCCCGTTTTCATGCCTGTAGTGTTGCTAATTTAAACTGTTCAAACGGCATATTTCCCACAGATGAGATTTTAAAAAAAACCTCAAAACTATACTTTTATGCTAAGAACAGATATGGGAAAAAATCATATGACTCTAAGTGTTTAGAAAAAAATATTGTTCCTTAGTGTTAAAGCAGCAACTTGAAACTTGGTATTTGTTGGCTGTTTGACTGTGCCTTTTGATGTTCTTGTGATAACTCAGCCAATTTATAAGCCCCGGAAAAATCTCAGATATGCCTGTGAAGTTTTGTGAGCATTTATTCAATCACATTCTTGCTGATATGCCAAACTTTCATTTGTTTGATGTATTAGCAATGACTGAGCCTTACCACTTGTTTGGTCAGGTACTGTAGCTGAGCTGGACACCATTATTTAGCAATGGGATAATAAAGAGGAGAAACAGCTGGATCTGAGACATACCTGATACTGGCAGAGTACTAAGTCACTTTTGCACAAGATCAAATAAGAATGAGAGTTTGCTATAACTTTTCTCTAAAGTGGATTAGATATGATCATGTAGTGAAATACTAGATACCACCTGTGAAATAATAAATACTAGATACCACCTGTGAAATAATAAATACTAGATACCACCTGTGAAATAATAGCTGAACTTACGAATGATAAATATTCTGAAAAGAAGTCTTAAAAATTTGTCCTTCATCAAGATACATAAACTGAAGAGCAGATTAATAAAAAGCAAAAAACAGAAATTGGTATTACCTAATAATGTGGTAGAGAATCAAGTTAATACTTGTAAAGAGATGGTATATGAGGCTGAGGGCTTTATAGTAAAATCTGTAAGGCAAGCAACACAGTTGTAGTTGTGATCTAAGCACAATACTGCATCATGAAGATAGATTCACTCTGTGTAGTGAATTATGCAAGTATCCAGACAGAACAGTTTGATCACATAATTAAAGACTTAGCACAATACAGAAGGGAGGCAAATTAAGATTTCTTGGGCAAGTAATTCAGTTATGAGAGCTTGAGTTTCATATCATTGTTCTTTTTATAATAACGTAATATTAAGATCACTGTTTTAAACACAGGAAATGCAAGTGTAATTGTTCTTAACTGAATCAGACTTGGTCACATAGCCAAAGAGGATGCAACTTTGACCTTGTATGTCTGTTTTGTTTTAGCTAGTGTCAACTGAATCTGAGTGAGTTGATGAGTGCTTTATGTAATAAACTGTGTGCACACAGGGATTTTTTTTAAATGCCCTGGGAATTCAGTACTGTAACGTTATGTTAAAAAGCAGGTAATATACTGCTGGAAGCTTTGTCTTTGCATGGACATTATGCACATAGGTATGCATATTTGCATATAAAGCACTTAGTTTTAGGGACCCTTCTTAAATGCACTGTTACATTCCTTTTTGTGCAGGAAAAGAAAAATTGAATCATTTGGGATAGAATGGGAGGAAAGGCACAGTTATTAACAGAGAATTGTGTATTCATCTAAAAATCGTAATTTTAAAATCCTTGAACTTGAAAAATTTTAGAGAAACCTTGTAAATCTGTGGCCAGATGAACACATTAACATTTTCACCTTCCGTTCTTTTATGAGAAGTAGGCAGAAACATGGTCCTAGCCTTTGCAATAGTGAGGATGTTTAAAGCTTTCCCTGTATTCTAGAGAATGGAAGTAATTGTTGCTATATGTGCACAATAAAGAGTGTTTTTTTTCTTACCTGGGACAACTGTGAATTCTTTTTAGTAGATAACTTAATAGATATCCAATATAAAAAAGACTTGTGTTGAATAATGCTGTTTTTTTCATGTCATCTGTGAAAGCCTTTGGGAATGTAACGATATTTTCCTGTGCATCCAAAGTATGGCTGCTAGAAAATGCCTGGATATTGGGCATTATATGTCCGATTTACTGAGTTTGGTAGTTGAAATGATCCCATAGCTGTAAACATAATGATGTTTCAGGTGTGCTGCTTTTCTGCAGATCTTCTAAATTATAGCATTTGCTTTCACAGCATGTAGAAAAGTCCTGTGAACATGAGTCTTCCAGTGATAAGGAAGTACTTAAAATGTAGACTGTACTTTACCTAGTCATGGATAAAATTTTGATAGCAAGATGCTGCAAAATAGCTTCAGTATAGATGTATTTGATAAATTGATTAGTAATTATTTCTAAAATGCTTCCATTACTACTTAGAGACAAATGAAGATAATTCGAAGAAATATTAATCCATATTGATTTCATATAATGTTTTATACAACTTGCTCACTTTTTAGAGGCCTTTGAATACTAGCTATGCTAGTATTTTACTTCATTTAAGTGTATCTCCATTTTGATTGAAATAGATATGACTATTGTACAGAGCAAGACATGTCAACAAGAGAACTGCTTTTAACATCTCATTGGTATATGCGGTTGTGACAAAAATAACTAGAAAAACATTAATCCATAGACTATGTTCTTTTATAATACAGTGTAACTCTTGGCAAAGACCTAGCTCTCTTGAGTTACTGAATACTTCATTTTAAACATCAGGTTTCTTAAATATCTCATTGACTTTTTCCTTTACTTAGAGGTCTAGATGAATCTACATTCTGTTCTTCAATTCATAATGAACACAGCACAGGACTGACAAAGGCGACGCAAGATTACAGGTAATATTACAGTGTTTGAGGGAAGAATTGTTTTCGTTCCATTGCCTGTGCTCAAAGTGTTAACAAAACTAGAAGACTATTGAGTGATTAGTGTTTACAGACAGGCTCTTATACTTCCTTCAAAGAAGGCTGTTAGATGTATGAAATTCTTGTTTTTCTTACTTATACGTTGAGTAGGAACTAGACTCTGATATTGCGTTGACTTACTTTTCTTAAACTACACTGACCATGGGAATTGGAACTATTGCTTAAAGTAATTCAGAATAATTTCTGAAATTGTGCTTACTACTTTTTGAAGTAGAATGAGTGTGCAAAAAGAATAGCAAGTAGTTATGTTTTCAACCACACTGGCAGGTATACAGTGAAATTTGGCAGTTGATGTAAGACAAAGTAGTTATTTTTTCCACATAACTCACCTTTAAGTGACATAAACGTTACCATAACATATTGTCATTGTTGAAGGGTGTGTTATGGGTTCAGAGGCAAATAGACTGATTCCCAGTGGAAAAGTCCATCAAGAGTTTTTTAGCTGGAAAGGTGCTCATTTGTATCAAGCTGCAGATTGTTGAAGGCTTGAAGGGAACGTTGAGGGAGATCACTCTGCTGCTTCTTGTTTTCTTTTCCATCCTTCGCTAGTGGCCATTGTGAGAGAGGGGATAGTGTGCTAGATGGTTAATAAGGAATATTGGATGCCAGGAAGCAGTGAACCTGGCCTAAACCGTAACTAATTTCTTATTTTAGGAAGATCAGGCTGAAACTTCCCAGGTCTCAGGACTTTGGCTTTAATTTTAAAAACTTAGTATCACAGGCGTGTCCCATAGCTTGCATGGATCTGTCTCTGGTTGGTTGGGGCTAAATGCATTCCCCACTTTTAATTCTGGTTGGCAAGAAAGAACTGGGGGGAAAAAAAAAAAATTAACATGCTATTTTAGACTAACTGTGTAAATATGCCTGTTGAGGGACACAGCTGAAGTGCATAGGTAGAGAAGAACTTAGTCTAGAAAAAACCTTTAAAATGTAACGTTAATGATACATAGTTCAGGGATTTCTTAGTTCTCAAATGTGAACAGCAAGCTGGAATATATATTGTGAAAATGTAGATATGTACTTAATTATTGGTGTTCTAATTTATTGATACACTACCCAAACTAGAATAGTTTGGGTTCTGTTGCATTCCTGGCTGTTTTTTGCAAATGAGACTTCTTAGAGTTTAAAATATGGAAGCATCTGCTTGCTCATCATTCCATTTTCTGTCAACTTGTGTCTTTTCCTACAATAAAAGCCTTTTCCTTAAGAACATCCTTTAAGGGCTTCTTCATGTCAATGTCATTTAACCAGCTTAGATCCCATCAGAGGTTAGTTTCTTGCTCCCCCTTTCATGATTTGCCTTTCTTCATGCTAAGAATAAAACTAAGATACAGAACCATGAAAACAGTGTCTTACTGCAGGGTAAGAGTTAACACTTGTTTGAGCTTAAGTTAATGAGAACCCCATATTGGCTTTCAGAATGACATATTTAATAACACTGGACCTATACACAGTTCACAGGGAAATCTTGTTATGAAAGAACCTAAAAATTAAGTTACAGTTTAAATTGAAGTATAAAATATTTATCTTTGTATTGGAGCATCTCACTGGGTAAATGTTTTATGATAAACACCTTTTGAAACAATATGATAAATAAAAGAGGCCACAGATTAAGTAATATTTTATACTTTCTCATATTAATGGAATTACTTTGAAGTGAATAAGATTTCTAATAAAAATTTTAACTGTCTTTCAATATTTTTCTTCTTTTAATGCAGAAAAACATTCTATGGAGTAAATGAAATTGCTGTGAAAGTGCCTTCCATTTTTAAGCTTCTGATTAAGGAGGTAAGATCTTTTCTTTGACAAATTAAAAAAAAAAAGTATATTATTAAAAGTTACTTTAAGTACAATGACTGTTGGACTGATCTTCGAATAATAATGTAAACCAGAAACCTTCTCCCAGAGCCCAGCACTGTAAAGCAAAATGATATGGACCTTTATTTTTGAGCTCAAACTTAAGAGGCCTCAGCTGTAAGCTCTTCAGAGTTCACAACCTGGTGCCTTAGCAAGGATGTTAGAAAATGTGTCAGAATTCTTTGAGAGGGTATGCATTTTATTTATTTTTTGTTGTTAATTTCAAACATAAAATGACTGATGTGTTCTTCATTATCAGCCCAGGGATTATACATTACAACATATGTATCAAATCAAATGTGTTCTTGCATATACTTTTGTTGGATTTGTTCCATTTTCCTTGTATCAGGTGGATTTGAATAATTGACTTGTTATCCATGTGCTATAATAATGTGTGATAGAAGCTTTTGAACAAAGAAACTCTCCAACCTGAACTAACGGAGTAAGAACTTGAGGTGTCAGTGCATTTATTAATAAGAAATAGACAGTGACATCCAGATTCATTTAAGAATTGTAACTTCAGGTGCATCAGATGTTCCTATCATTTTGCTTTGAGGTGTAGGGGAAAATGCACACAGTCTTAAAAGTATGTATTCGTGTATTATTTTAGTGAGAACTGCTTTTGAGGGGTTGAGGAAGTAGTGAAAAAGAGGGATCAGTTTGGCAAAACAGGCAAAAATCACATATAAGGAACTGAAAGGTATATCTCCTTCGTGGAGGAGGAGGAGGATTCTGACTCTCTTCTGATGGACAATGCATGTGACCTTTTGGTGTAACTTTAATGTTCTGTCACTCTTCTAGGTTCTCAACCCTTTTTACATTTTTCAGTTGTTCAGTGTGATATTGTGGATCACTGATGAATATTACTACTATGCATTAGCAATTGTGATCATGTCTGTAATATCCATTATTAGCTCACTCTACACCATTAGAAAGGTAAGTTCAAAGAAAACAGATGCATCTTTTCAGCTTTTTACTGATTGATTGATTTTGTTGTGAAATTGCCTACAAATCTTTAAGAATTTTTCAGAGGTATATAGGTAGAATATTGTTATAGGTTTTCCCTCTTTGAGCTGAAAGAATTTGGATTTACAGTTCTCTTTGAGACTCTTCTCTGCTGACTTTCCATGCTGTTGAATCAGTAGGTTGACCTCAGATAACAGAAACACTACCTCACTTAAATAGAACCCGGACACAAGTTTATGTACCAAGTTGTATTGACAGTAGCGATTCCATCTGGCATTGTTTCCTTCTGTTTGAAAAAGTCCAACGGAATTGAGCACCAGCCAAACGTGTGGATTGTTAAATTGGTGATGCATTTTTCTCTGCAGACTTAGCTGTAGCTGATGGAAATAAAAGTAGTAATTATCCTTAAATTACAATCTCTGAATTCAGATGAGACAAAAAAAAACCCCTCTTACCTTAATCCAAGTTCATACAACTACGGCAGTTTTTACTTATGTATGTTAATGACTAAACAATGTTTTTATAACATTTTGTGTGGCAGTGTATATTTGCTTCCAGAATGCTGTTAAAAGTAGGAACCTGTACAGGTTGATGCACTCTGACTTTATTTGCCCATAAGTTTCCTAAACAATGTTGAAGAGAATGTTTTGAGTAACATTTTGTTGTAAAAGCATGTTAGTAAAACATCTCATCACTTCTACTTGTAGAGATAGAATGTGCATTTAGAAGACGACAAGCTGTGCTTTTAAATAACGAACTGTTTTCTCCCCTTTGCAGCAATATGTTATGTTACATGACATGGTAGCAGCTCACAGCATTGTCAGGGTTTCTGTCTGCAGAGGAAACCAAGGTAAATTTCACAGGCGATTTGGAAGGCTGGGTTTAAATCGTTCATTAAGTGTGAGTGTAAAGTTGGTGTGCATCTGTTCTTTCTTTGATCAACTTGAAATGCTTGCATTTCTTAGCAAAATTGCGTGGGAAAAGGAGAAGTTGCAAAGTGGAATTTAGATAGGATAATCATCTGTTCAGGATTATCCTTCTAGATGGTATTTTTAGCGAGTATCAGGTTTGTTGTAGATTAGGTGCTTGTCCTACTCCTGTTTCTCATTATCTACCACTCGACTTGTGTAACTGTCATTGTGGTTTCTTTTTTGGCCTAAAGATGCGCATGTGTTGGGTTTCCATTACAATTTATTGCCCAGCAGGGGCTGCAAATTGATTTCTGGACTTTTGCTCATTTGGATACCACAGTAGTTGAAGATGGTTAGGTTATGGTGTGTGATACTGTTTTGTAAGACATGCATTTGTATTGGACTTGCGTCTTTATACTGAAGTTATACTGTAGTTAATTGTTAATATCTTTTGTACAAGCTTGATTCCTTTCATTTGTGATGATGAACTATATCCATGTGCTCTAGAGTTTAGTCTGTGACGGAATTGGATTTATCAATGGCTTTTTCTCTATCTTTTCAAAAACTTTTCATAATACCATTAATAAAATGGAGTATAATCTTAATTGTCCCCACCTGGATCTTGGCTGTGAGGATCTTTATCAGGTTTTGTAGATGGTGGCTATTTTCAGGTAAACTTGTTTGTGTTTTAACACTCAGAAATAGAAGAAATCCTTTCCACCGACCTTGTGCCTGGAGATATCATGTTAATTCCATCTAATGGGACAATTATGCCCTGTGATGCAGTACTTCTCAGTGGTACTTGCATTGTAAATGAAAGTATGCTAACAGGTAAAGTAAACTTGATACAGTTTTGTGTAGCTAAACGTATTAGTTTATACTTGTGTGCATGCTTAACTTGCAGTATGTTCTAGCAGAAGTGGATATGTTTATTTTGCTTGAAATGTGTATGTTCTTGCAATTACATATGCTCCTAAGTACCTGTGTTCTGCTTATCTGCAACAGCTGCCTGGTACTGCTTGGCAACTCCAAAAATGAGTGATGGTTTCTTGTTGAAAAGCTTTCTTCTTGATAGCTGTCTTCCTGCCTCTTGACTTGGTGTTCTCAGTGCAGGTTGAGTTCTGCAGTATGTTTCTTCAGAGAATTTTTGCCCAAACTTTTTAGCTGCTTCCAAGAATGAAGGTAGTGAGTAGAATGTTCTACTGTATTTAAAAACAGAAATTATTATCTCAAGTTGTGCCTGCATACTCTGAAACCAGGGACCTGATGTATTTGAAGGACAGCTTCAGTGAATAGGATGGACTTTTTGTTATTCGTAGGATAATCTGTCCAAACTGGCGGCATTTAGAAAATTGTAGTTCAAAGATTGTGTGTTTTATCATGTTCAATTCTTTGAATATACTTGAGCCTCTTGCTGCTGCTAGCAATTGATAAAAATTGATTGCAGGCCTAGCTTGAGTGTACTCAGTCACCAAAGGAGCTGAGAATAATTTTCTTCAGCTTCTAGTCTTTCTGAGTAAAGATGGGGTGATGCCTTGCAGCAGGAGAAGGAAGCTTGTCCTGTTTTCTTTCAATGAACTATATTTTACGCCTATCTGATTTGAAGTGAGAGGCACAAAAGCTGTATCGGTGAATAACGAATAGAGTTAAATAGGATTTGGATAAGGAATCTGGTGAGCTGAGGCTAGTAGGTGAGAGAGTCTGTAATAACGTGCTGAAAGGAAGATGACTTCTTCCGTAAGTCTGCTTCTGTGCTGATGAAGTGAGATTATATTTTTCTACTTGAAGTCGTGAAGGAAAAAATGTCTAATCTTATTTGATCTTGCTTAGAGACTCTTTTTCCATTTAAGGTGAAAGTGTTCCTGTCACAAAGATTAATCTACCAAATCCTTCAGAATGTCCGAAAGCAATGGGAGATGAAATATATAGTCCAGAAGTGCATAAACGGCATACTTTGTTCTGTGGAACCAATGTCATTCAAACCCGTTTTTATACTGGAGAATTGGTCAAAGCTCTAGTAGTGAGAACAGGTATCGATTGTTAAGTTTATCACTTGTTAATGTACTACTCGCTTTTGTAGGTGTATGTCAACTGATACTTTGGAGTATTGGGTTGAATGTTGCTAAGCTTGGATAAATGAGTATACCCCAAATAATTTGATAAAGGTCTTACAACAGTAATAGAACTAGGTAATGGCCTGGAGAGTATCAATTGGCAAGCAAGAAAGTGAATCAGTCTTTAGCATCAATTTAAAACTTAGTCTGAAGGCATTTTCACGTCCTTTAGATGTCTTTTACGGTGTGTTGGTTGAACTACATATGCCTCTCTGAAAAGGTTTGACATACCATCGGATTGGGTGGGTAGTGGGGAACGGCTTATTTTAGTGGAGTTATTGGCAATGTCAAATGTTTTCTTTGCCCATAGTTTTGTCAAAGAACATAACATTTGCTTAAAAAATGTGTTCAATCTAGCCCTTTCTACAGAAGTGCTTATTCACACTAATATGTTAAAGGTTTGGTTTTAGGTGATACAGATGTTCTATTAAAAACAATTGCACAGACTAATGTAGTTGCAGGATTCTGCTTTAGAAAGATGATCTTAAGAAAACCACCACAAAATAGATGAATGTAAGCTATAAACCAAGCTACAATAGAATTGGATAGAATAAATTTGACTGCATTCACTAGAATACCACTTAAAGCAAGTTTTCCAACAAGTAACTTCATCCTGATTAGCCTCTTCTTTCTCTGATGGCTTCTTTTCACCTTCTGTTAGTCTGTTTTAGCAGTAAATGTTATGATTTTTTTATTAAATTCATTAATGTCTTTCTAGAGGCTTTTATTAGTCTTTTTTTCAAAGAAAAATATTTCCCTTCCCTTGAACACATCTGCCCTTTAATAATATCCATCTCAACTTCTTTTGTTTCTTAAATAAGAAATTTTATGTGCTTAGCCTGATGTGTATATACAGATAGGTGGTCCAAAACAGCAACAGCAATGAACTGCTGAAGACTTATTTCTTCTACTCTGCGGGAAGGATAATGCTTTTTTTGGAAGTCTGGAACTCTTACAAGGAGAATTGTAATTGCTTCCAACACACTGAGTCTTACTGACATCTGAAGTAATTTTTTTCATCTAGTCTTTCCCCATGACAGGTCAGAGTTAGCTCCTATGTTGTAAACAGGATGAATTTAGCTCTGTGGACCTTGTTCAGATTTTACATATGGACAAGTACACTTCTCCTGCTATGACTATATATAGAGAGAGGAGCAAAGGGATATAAAATCCTCTTTGTTCTCCTGTCTGGTTTACAGATGGCTTTTAGGCAAGTAGGGAATTGCTCACTCCACAGAACTGGATAGATGTCACAGTGCTTGTAGCTTCTTGCTCCTAGGATGTCCGATAGTAAGAACGAAAGTAATTCTTACCTAGTGAGATACAAGTAAAAATCCCTTTATGTGAGGGAGGGAGATGCCACGAAATTGAAGATGATAGAAGATTTAGTCCTTAAAAGAGTTCTAGGAGAGCAGAACTCCGTATGGTTGTGTGCAAAGACATGTAGTCTTAATCTTATAGTAAATCAGGATGTAAGATTGATCTGCTGGGGCTGTACTCACAGTACTCTTCAGAGTTAAGCCTTTAACATGAAATGTTTGATGTTACAGCTGAAATATACATAAAATACCGATGACCTAAATGTATTAATTTTTTTTGCTCCTGAAACTCAGTTCATGGATATGTTAGTGTGTATGTCATTGTGGCTCCTATTGTAATTGTAAAGAATTCAAAACTGGTGATTTTTTTTAGAGAACAGAGATGTTCACTGAAGCTATCTGTATGCCCAGTGTGTTCTCAAGAGACCACATGAGGTTTTCATTTATTGTTTTACCCTGGTGTGTTCTAGCCTATGTGGCTACAGAACCTTCTGCAAAACCATTAAAAAAAAATCAAAGGTAGTTCTGATTTTTTTGACTGCTGTGTTGTATTGCAAAACATTCATGACTAAATACTCAAGTACATACTGACATGCTGAACTTCTCTGAACAGGCCCGTGGCTTGTATTCTGCAGTAGCAAATTCAAAGCCTGGAGGCTTCATGCCTTATTCCTCTTGTGATGAACTCATCCTCTTTTAAGACTGATGCAATAGCTGCTTTGTTCTGGTAGAATCTTGTATGCCAGATACCAGTGTGGAGGGCTTAGCCTTTGCTGGGAGGGCTTAGCCTTTGCTATGATGGCTTGAAGACTGAGAAGCTGTCAAGGAGCTGTCAATAATGCCAGCAGACCTGACATTGATGTTGAGGTTGTAGTAGTAGACTTTGAAGTCTAAGCAGATACAAAATGTTTCAGGCATACAAAATTGAGCGCTGGTGTTGGCCTCTTCACATGTTGAGGCAAAGGTTGAAGGAGGATCTCAGGGTATCTATTGGTTGTCTGACTCTAAGACTCTTAGAAGTCTAGTCTCCTAGTTTAGGTGACAAAATGCTATCAAGAGGTGGCTTTCTCCAGAAGATGACTCTGTGTACTGCAGTTTTTTCTGAATCTTTCCTTCTGGCTGTCAAGGGAGCTTACAGAGACTTGCCATTTAAGTACTTAAGGTTGAACTCTATGAATAACTTCTCCCCACCCCCCTGCCCAAGGACTGGCTTAATTAGACATCTAATAAATACACCCACTAGCTCTGCACTGTGAGGGACAAAATGCAGTACAACAAACTGTTCCAGGCCAAACCATTTGAGAGTTTACTGCTGCTGTAGAAGAGGGGTTCATTTGCATCAGCTGCATGTCCTTGCCATAGGAGAGAAGCACTTAGCATGATGTGCATGTACATTTTTGAAGCACCTTAATTACAGTATTGCAAAACATCTGTTACTGTATATTGAGAAACAGTCTTAATGAAATGAGTAGCTTAAGGGTTTCATTGAGGTTTTTAATTTATTTGAATAGCTTTGCTCTTGTTTATACTTTTAATAACTTAGTCTTTTTTATTTCTAGGCTTTAGTACTGCTAAAGGACAGCTTGTTCGTTCCATACTATATCCAAAGCCAACTAATTTTAAACTCTACAGAGATGCCTATTTGTTTCTGCTGTCTCTGGTAGTGGTGGCAGGCATTGGGTTTGTTTACACTATTGTCAATAGCATCCTAAATGAGGTATGTTTTCATTTCTGGTCCAGAACTGCTGTATTTTAGAACAGGGTTGATCATGATTTCCAGCACACTTCAGATGATGAGAAACAATTCAATTTTAAGTGAAAATTTCTTTGCTTTATTTTGTATTAATGGAACGAGAGAGACAAGCTTACTGAGAACAAAATTCAGCAGAGAAGCAGAATTTGAATATATTGCAGTGAAATTTGAGTTTACCTCAATTTCTGTTGTCCCAATTACTAGACTTTTATCTTTATTATACGTAAGATTACCGTCTGACTGATACGCAGTTGGAAGAAATAGGATACAGCACATCTAAAGCATGCTGCAGGCAAAAAGATCCTTACCAAGAAATTGATAACTGATAACCTGATAAATGTAATTTTTTTCTCTCCAAAAATTTTGCATTATTCAGTTACTGTTTTAAAATAATGTATTTGCAGGGGAAAAAGTGAAAGCTTGAAGTTATGGGTTGTGGATAATTTAGGACTGGATTATCATGGTTGCTGATGGCGGGTGAAGATTATGCTAGGTTTCTGGGCAATCCAGAACATGCTGTACTGGGGAAAGCAATGTGTGGATTTTGCTTTTGGTAACAGTGTTGTAATGTTTCAGTGGGATAGTGAATCTTTAAATGGTGAGTTCTTGTTCATTAACTCTGACCTTTATTGCAGGTTCCAGCTCATACCATCGTCATAGAGTCTCTTGACATTATCACTATCACGGTGCCCCCAGCGCTCCCTGCTGCCATGACTGCTGGCATCGTTTACGCACAAAGAAGGTTGAAAAAAATTGGCATTTTCTGCATCAGTCCACAAAGGATAAATATCTGTGGCCAGCTGAATCTTGTGTGTTTTGATAAGGTTAGGTGAATTTTGAAACTTTGTGTTGCCACCTGGAAAGGCATGGTATTATAAACGGGAATTCATGTAGACTAGCAACTACAGGAAAATGCATTACTTCTGTATAAGTTAGATCATTTTTGTTGTGTTAGCTTCCAGGTAGTCAGTGTTTACCACCTGTTAGCTCACTTAGTCTGCTCTAAAAAGTTGTTATAATACAGAGCTGCTTTCTTATCTCAAGACTCCCAAGTCCTAACTTACTACTGGCACCCCAGAAATGTGAGAGTTGGGGTCTGTTAAGAGTTTTATTCAGTACACAGGCTTCTGGAACATTGAAGTGTGAGGTCAGACTTGTTTCTCATTTTCATTTATTTCAATGAAAAGCCAAACCAGCATATTTTGTTGTTATTCCTTAATGGAAACATGAGTGAAAGACCGTAATGCCACTAGCCAGAATCCTTTACTTTTAGCTAATTCTTAGATAAAATCTATTTTCCTCCTTAGATTTTTAACTAAAATCTTAAGTACCCACACTAAATATATTATTTCCCTTGTAAATATATTCCAGTTACTGTTTTAGCTATGTAAGAAAGTAGTACTAAGGGTTTAGTACCTATTTCCTCTTGCCCCCAACCCCTGAATATAGAGATGTTGAGTTATCGTCTTTGGATTTTAAGGGTCTATTTCATTTGTCCTGTCTCCAAGGAGGGGCATGATTGCTTTGAATGTTTTTTTAAGTTATTTAACAGAGTTGGAACTTAGTTACTAGCAAAAAGCAAGGGAGATACTGTATTTCCTGTCCTGAAGTCTTGATTTTTAAGTGAAAACAAAATAAAATGTATTGTTCAGGTGTAATTAGTTTAATTAGCTGTTAATTTTTGCTTTACTTGAGGATAACTTGTTTCTGAAGGCCTTTTTCTTCTTGCCATGCCCCTTGGTTTATTTTGCAGACTGGCACACTTACTGAGGATGGCTTGGATCTTTGGGG
Organism: Gymnogyps californianus; assembly: GCF_018139145.2. Classification (NCBI taxonomy): domain Eukaryota; kingdom Metazoa; phylum Chordata; class Aves; order Accipitriformes; family Cathartidae; genus Gymnogyps; species Gymnogyps californianus. Next base: position 15,235,649 of record NC_059480.1, read on the forward strand.
AATTCAACGGGTGGAAAATGCTCGGTAAGGGTAAGATCAGAGCTGATAGCAAATATGATACTTAGTTGTGCTTTAACAGTTTCAGCCGAGTAGAACAGAAAATTCCATTTGAGCTCATATATGTTTGCATTTCTGTAATGAGCTGTAAGAATGCAACTGAAAATATGGTTTAGGTGTAATGAAAGTTATAACTCTCTTATGAGGCCGAGGTGGAATTTAATTTGTTAAAGTCCAAGACCTCATTAGGTTCATACTGCAGAAATGATGCAGTTAAAGTATAGCATGTTTCCTTAATCCTGTCCTCCTAAGTGATGACTTTTTGGGCTGCTAAAATGAATTAGATTAGCTAATTGAGTTAACTACAAAGTGGTAAGAGGCCTCTGTATGAGGAATCAAACTAGACAGTGAATTAACAGAGAGTTTTTGAAGGAGACAGAAGTTGTGACTGTTTCTGAAGATTCCAGCCCAGAGTCTTAATCTGTTTTCTGTCATGTGTGAAAATACAAGTGAAGAGACTTGTGCAGTCAATTTTCTTCTGTTAATCTAAACAAACCTTTTGAATTGACTCATAATAAATAATTATAGTGCTAAGTATATTATTACTTCATTGTTTTAGTTTCCTTTTGCCGGAAGAGAGGGCTTGCAGTGAGAGCTTGCTGAAGTCTGAGTTTGTTGCTTGCATGGCAACTTGTCATTCCCTTACAAAAATTGAAGGGGTACTTTCTGGGGATCCGCTTGATTTGAAGATGTTTGAAGCAATAGGATGGGTAAGTGTCTGCTTGTTTCTCTTGAAACAATGTTTTTAAGATCAGTAATCTGAAATTTCCTACGCTGTTACGTACAACATAAGCCATTATATGCTGTTTCAAGCTGTAACTGTGAAATGGTGGGCTTTTGACAATGCCTGTGTGTCAAAGGAAGTCTTAATATGAAAATGTTCCTAAATTGTGGTCTGTGCAACAATTCATAGAACTGAAAGAAAGTGAAGAGCTAATTTACTGCTTTCTCACGTTGTGTGTGGCAAAGTTTCAATACATATAATAAACATGTAAAATAGCTAAGTGGATCTTAAGTGCTAAATTAAGACACTTAATTCTCACAGGAAATCTTGTTTAGAAAGATCATTGCACCCTGGGCTGACTTCCAAGCCTGTTTTTTTTCTGAAAATTACATTATGAGAAAATCAAAGTTAATGAATGTATAAATTAAATTATTATTGTTAATACAGGTTTTAGAAGAAGCAACTGAAGAGGAAACAGCCCTTCATAATCAAATCATGCCAACAGTAGTTCGACCCTCAAAACAACTTTTGCCAGAATCCAAGCAAGAAACAAATCAAGAAATGGTATAAAAATTCGAAGCAATTCTTTGAGTTAAAGTAATCCTTCATGTTAAACAAATACATTTTACCATGTGCTGTGGTTCTAGCTGATATAATTCAAACAGGGTCAAAACTGGGTGGTTTTTGATGGCAAAGATAGAGAAGACATGTTTAAACCGTTGTTGAAGGTAGTGGTTCAATATATGCCACTTTGAAGGTGAGCAGACTGATTGTCAACATTATTACCCTTACGGACTGGTTATAAAGTGCTGTAATGCTTTTTGAGTTTACGCATTTTAATATTAGTATCATTAACAAATTCTTATTGTGCTAATGAAGTGCTTAGGTGTGCTCACCTTGCAGTTTCAGTTAAGACAGTCGTTTGTTAATGTCACTGCACGGCACGGAATTCTTGCCACCGTTGTACTTTAGAGATGTATGCTTTAATTAAGTGCTGAGTTAAAAATAAAATGTACTTGGCAGATTTAAAATTTTCTTCTATCTGTATTTGGAAGTATTTAATACTTCAGGAGGGGAAATTTAAGCATGTGACTGTATATCCAGATTATCACAGAGCAGGGTAGGGTATAGCAAGTTGGTTCCTCTGTATAAAGTCTTATTCTATAGTAGATAGAAGCATCTTTTTTTGTTCAGAACTCAGTGTACATGCACAGCGGTAATTACTGTGCAGTAGTTGACATGTGAACGCTCTTGAAACTTATTACATGATTTTTTGGGGATATACTTAATAATCATGGCCTCATTCTGAAATACCGTAGTACTTTAATCATTTACATAGGCTAAACAGACACAGGTTGGACTGTGAAAGGTCTTGCAAATTCTAATCAAGAAATCAAGCTCTAAAGTCCTGCTATGTCTCACTTAAAGGATACTAAACAGATGCAGTGTATTCATATTCAGCTTTTATGAAATCCATTGCAAATACAATGTGACTTTATATTGAGAGTGTTGTGTAGATTCATTTACTGATTTATGTTGAAATAGTTTGTGGCTGAAAAAAATACTTAAATTAATATTTACAGTAAATGTATTTTTTCTTTTTTTAGGAATTGTTTGAGCTTTCGGTAAGTATGCTTTTTCAGTTAAGCATGTACCTCTTTTCCTAGAATGTATGTGGATGTAACCCTTTCCTTCCTTCCTTCCTTCCTTCCTGTATGACACAGACCAGTTATGAGATTGGAATTGTGCGCCAGTTTCCATTTTCTTCAGTTTTGCAACGTATGTGTGTAATAGCGAGAGTTCTAGGGGAGAAGAGAATGGATGCTTATGTGAAAGGTGCCCCTGAAGTGATTGCCAGCTTGTGTAAGCAGGAAACAGGTAAAGGAACAAACTATTTTTATTTCTTGTGTAGCTCAGCTGTAATATGAATAATTTTACTAACTCTAAACTTGACCTTTTTAAAGTTCCTGGTGACTTTGAGTGTGTCCTGGAAGAATACACTAAGCAAGGCTTCCGAGTTATTGCTCTTGCTCACAGAAAATTGGAGTCTAAGCTTACATGGCACAAAGTCCAGACTATTAACAGGTAAGAGTGACTTCACTTTTTTAATGAGTAACAGGCATTAAAAGCTGCATGCTTTGGATTAATTATGCAATGTTTATTTTTGTTTAAATCAATTACTACTCGTCTGTAGCTTTCTTCTGTCTTGACATATGCAGTTCTGTGCATTCTTTATTTGTACCCTGGACAATACATAGAAATTTAAGATAAGGAAGTTTTTCTGCAATAATGTGAATTCTGAGGAACATCTTTAAGCTTGACATGAATTGTAATATTAATTTTTTATGGTGTTTAATTTATGCTAATGTGGCAGAAAACCTCATCCAATTTCTTTGTTACTTGAACATACTTATATCATCTGCGTTTATTAAAGATAGTGGCATGTAGTGGAAACCCTCCTGTGCATGTTTGATTTAGTTTCTTCATCTACTATAGGCAGCAAGTCCATTTTCTCATTGCAAAGCTTCTCAGAAAGGTTTGGAAGGTAGAAAGGTTTCTTCCTTCAACGAGTAGTATTTCCTGTTAATTATTTTTCAGCTGGTCCTAGTTTTGTGGATAATGCTGTCTTTTCTATAGTGTTTAAAAGTGTAGCATCACTGTGAAAATGCCAGCTTTGACTCAGTTCTTTTGTATCGGTTCTGTGTACAAGATGAACTTTTTTGCAAAGCAGTACAAAGCAGAGAAATGGGTTTTCCAATTTCAGGTGTGAAAATTTATAGTAGCACTAAAATACCCAAGACCTGTAAATACACTGACTTTCATGTAAACCAAAGTTACTTAGTGGCTTTACTTAATTAGCCAATGTCTGTTAATCTTACCAGCCTTGGTAACATAATTTGGTGGCTTGTATGTTAAGGTTCAGCTAATTTGGAAATTAGAGATGTGCATTCTAAACAAATCTTAAAAATTTGGCTGTGAATGCAGTTAGCTTCAGAGCATTTTTTCTAGCAATAACCTTTTTGAGAATGTAACTTCTTTTAGAAGGAGTTCTCGTGGAAGAAACTAAAAATTGTGCTTGAGAGGAAACACCATTTTCTCATTCTGTTTTTCAGCTAAACCAAGGGAAATAAGTATAAGTGATTGTGAATGATGATATCTCTCAGGTCACTTTTTATAAAGCAAATTGTTCACTTTTCATGGTTAAAAATAAACATTTCCCTTTACTTTGATCAACAGAAAACCAGGCTCTTTAAGCTACATCTGATAATTGTAATTCTTCTAATGTTCTCTTCCTTGCCTCCTTTTCTGCAGAGATGCTATTGAAAGCAACATGGATTTTTTGGGGTTAATTATAATGCAAAACAAACTAAAGCAAGAAACCCCTGCTGTACTTGAAGATTTGCATAAAGCCAACATTCGCACTGTCATGGTTACAGGTTAGCATGTAAACATTCATAGTCAAAAGAGAAAAATCCATCTCTTTGGTCTTATTTTATTATAGTGTATGAGTCAAATTTTAGTGTCAATAGGCTGGGATTACACTGTATTTATAGCAAGAGGGAAGTTTAGAAACTATTGTGAGAATATTCAGACACCGATCTGTTTCTTTTTGGGTGAAAGTTGCTTTGAGATCAGAGCATCAGAAACCATATAGGGATTAGTTCTACTTCGTAGCTTCCTCTCCCTAGCTCCATGCAGAAGTTACTTTATACTGAGTTGAAGGATGAAGAAACCTTAGAGGTCTTCCAGATCAGACTAGGTGAAAATCCTGGTCTAATCTTATGACTGACCCTGCTTTGAGCAGGAGGTTGGACTAGATGACCTCCTGAAGGTCCCTACCATTTTGAATGATATTATGATAAGTCACTTTGTACTGGACTTTTTTTTGGTAAGAATGACTTATGTCCCCATAAGCAGGCTAGGTATCTCTGCTCAGTGTTTTCCATGCAACGTGTGCATTTGCTTTTTAAATCGCAGGTATTGCAACTTTGGAATAATGTTTTGATAGGCTAGCGATACAACTCAGTGTTTGCATGTTCTGTGACCATGTTTAAATAGCGTTATTTTAAATGGCTGCATGTTTTCTGCCTGATTTTCAATATATACTAAGATTTGGTCAATAAGAGATCTTTATGGATGAAAGAAGCATACAAAGTTTCTAGTGATGTTAGTGCAGGGGAGGGGTTTAACGAGCTAGGCTTTGAATTTTGTCTGTAGGCTTGGTTTGCCCTAAGGTTGTCACTGGTATGTTAGGCAGTCCTCCTAGTTTAAAACTGGCTTTGTTAGCTTTTCTCTTATGTGGAACATCAGTATATGCTATTGATCCTTTTCTAACTGAAGCCTTTCTAAATGCAATTGTTTAACAGGGGATAACATGTTAACTGCTATCTCTGTGGCCAGAGACTGTGGAATGATTCTACCTCAGGATAAGGTCATTATTGCTGAAGCACTACCTCCAAAGGATGGGCAGGCTGCCAGGATCAACTGGCATTATGCAGATACCCTCGCAAAATGCACTAGTTCATCACCAGCCATAAACTCAGAGGTATTACGAGCATTATTATGCCCTTAGAGTGTAAGCAGTTAGTTTTACTGTTGAGTTTCTTTCTTTTTATCTTATTCTGTTAAATAGCAAATCTGCTGTTAAGTGTCAAGTCAAAATTGATGTACTAGTTAACTTTCAGATCTTAAAATACCAAAGAGTAGTAAAACAGCTGGGGGAGCTAGTTTCTCAACTGTGATATGACATTTGACGTTTTAGTTGTGCAGGAGACAGGTTTTTTTTCCACATTTCATTCTGTTAAGACAGCTCTAGCTGCTTGTAGTTGAAACATTAGACCACATTTTCTTATTACTAAATAAGTGTTTTCATTGTGTGAGGTTTTCTTTCAAGTAACTTTCTTAGAAACCTCCTGTAGTGTGGGATCTCTAGGAATACCCCTCCGAGTATTAGCTTGAAATTACAAGGTATCTGTGTAAATACACTACAGCTAGAGTATTAAACTACTTTTGATAGGATATTCCAGTTAAATTGGTCCATGAAAGCCTTGAGGATCTCCAGGTGACCAAATACCATTTTGCAATGAATGGAAAGTCATTTGCAGTGATTTTGGAGCATTTTCAGGACCTGGTACCCAAGGTGAGCATTTTACTTGAGTATGGGCACTTCTGATGGTGAACAGACTTTGCCCTGTGAACATTAAGAAATCTTCTGTCTTCCAGCTTGTGTTACATGGCACTGTGTTTGCTCGCATGGCGCCTGATCAGAAAACTCAGTTGGTGGAAGCTTTACAAAATGTAGAGTAAGTATTTGCTTAAGCATAGAAAGCGGGAGGGTTGGCAGTGTCTGGTGTGATAGGAGGAAAAAATTATGTATGCTGCTAGCGGTTTTGCTGAATGAAAAAGGCTGGGCTAATATAACTTCCTTGAGTTGGTAAATCAACCTATTAGCTGAGCAGGAATGAAAGTAGTACCATCTGCTGGCTAGTTGTGAAAGTTTCAGACTTTTCATGAAGTTCTAAATGACGAATAACTAAACTGACTAACATTTTATAAATCTGGTTGCTTGGCTTAATAAACAAATCTGTCAAATGTCTTCTGTGTATTAAAGAAGTATTAATGGGATGACTTCCATTCACATATGGTCAGTATACTGCTGTCTGTTGGTGTCAGGCCTTGCAGCTATACAAAATACTACAAAAGTCTCTGCCTAGAGGAAAGGTGCTGTAGACCACCTTGGAATGATAGAGGGCTGATAACCATTATTGGTTTGATTAACCTGGCTAAGTCATGTTACTTTTCTGTCTACTTCCTTATATGTATAATGGCAACAGTAATTGCTTTCAGCATTAACAATCACTCATTATTATGCAAACCCTGAATAAATCAAATAATATAGAAGCATTTAATGAAACAAGCGAAATGGACTATGATTAGGGAAAGGTCCAGAATGCTGACATCTGTTTGGTTTTTTTAGTTACTATGTGGGCATGTGTGGAGATGGAGCAAATGACTGTGGCGTAAGTATATTTTTATTTTCCATACAGAACTGTTCAGTTAAATTTTACAGCGGAAAGCAAGTTTTAAAATGTTCTCTATTTCAATGTTAACTGGCAGGCGCTGAAGAGGGCACATGGCGGTATATCTTTGTCTGAACTTGAGGCTTCTGTGGCGTCACCATTCACTTCCAGGACACCTAGTATTTCCTGCGTGCCAAAGCTGATCAGGTAGTGCCACTTACTGTGAAGTTAAATGAGTCAGTGTAACTCGTTTTGCATACCCTGTATTAGTATATGTTTGATGCTGTAGGAGGCCAGTTTGAATTAAAGAAGCAGCCATACATTTTTAGTGGTTCTTTTTCTTTACTGAAGGTACGCTGAGCAAAGGCTTGCCATAGCATGATTTAGTATTTTGTTAAAAACCCTTTTGTCTGTTGTCCTGGTTTCGGCTGGGATAGAGTTAATTTTCTTCTTAGTAGCTGGTGCAGTGCTGTGTTTTGGATTTAGTGTCAGAATAATGTTGATAACACACTGATGTTTTAGTTGTTGCTAAGTAGTGCTTATCTTAAGTCAAGGATTTTTTCAGTTTCCCATGCTCTGCCAGCAAGCAGGTGTGCAAGAAGCTGGGAGGGAGCAGAGCCGGGGCAGCTGACCTGAACTAGCCAAAGGGGTATTCCATACCATGGAACATCATGCCCAGTATATAAACAGGGGGGAGCTGGTTGGGAGGGGCGGATTGCTGCTCGGGCATCGGTCAGCAGGTGGTTAGCATTGTGCATCATTGGGGTTTTTTCCTTTTTTTTTTTCCCCTGTTCTTTTTTTTGTTGTATTCCTTTTCATTACAGTTATCTTTCTTTATTATTATTGTTAGTATTATATTTTAGTTTAGTTATTAAACCATTCTTATCTCAACCCATGAGTTTTACCTTCTTTCCTGATTCTCCTCCCCATCCCACTGGGAGCGGGGAGGGAGTGAGGGAGCGGCTGCGTGGTGCGTAGCTGCTGGCTGGGATTAAACCGTGTCATCTGTGTAAAGTTAATTTTTTAGAGCATGAGCGAGCTTCTACACATTGGTATTTGATTTGATGTCTTGGTGACTGTGCTAGTTTCCATAAAGGCTGTGTGTAATTGCAAGCAGTAAAATTCTTCAGACAACTGCTCGGCACCATACAAAGTAGGAAACAAATTTTCTAAATAGAGTTTAACTAATTTTTGATTCTAGAATTGGAAGTTAGGTAATAATTTTGGATAAAGGTCAGCCAGAGAAGAATCTAGTTAAGTCTGTGTGGAACTAATGAAGTAATGTGTAATCAGAAACGTTTCTGAAGTCAGCAGCTCTGTGGCTGACTGCATGTTCATTCAATCTGTGTAGTAAACTAGTGCTTCATAGATGCTTTTCCAAGCAGACCTTCATTTTAAAACCTCTGTTGGAAAACCACATAAAGTCCAAAGAACACCAAAGTAAGGTGGTGGCTCAGTTCAGAAGGCATGCTCACAACTTTGATGTACTTGGAAGTGTACCATTCTGACCCCTTTTTCTCTGTATGTCTTCAGCCTAATGTCCCGCAAAGGGTTTGCTGATGTTTAATTGCAGCTAACGTTTTGCTAAGCAGAATTTAACTGCTTGCACAGACAGCTTTCCAGTTACATGATTGCATTTGTTTTGACAGGGAAGGCCGTGCTGCTTTAATAACTTCCTTCTGTGTATTTAAGTTCATGGCATTATACAGCATTATCCAGTACATCAGTGTTACTCTACTATATTCTGTAAGTATTCTGTAAGTGCTTAAGCAGTGTCAACGTAATTCAGAGATTTGAATCGATAGATACTTAATATAAATTGTTGCAAGTCTCTTTGAGTACACAACACCCACATTCTAAAAACTCTGGACTAAAAGTATTGTTAGTATTTTTTATATATATTAACTGTATGAAAAATATGGTAGTATCTGTTTTTAAAAAGGCAATAACTAATGCCTGTGAATGGAAAGTCTACAGTGGGAAGTCCAAATGAGCATATAAATGGAACAAAAGTACAGTTTTCAATTATTTAAAAACTCACCATTTTAAAATAGCCTAACTTTATTTAAAGGGCAATGCATTCCTTTTATGTAAGGATTGAAAGAGAGCAGCTTGCAAATACTGAGTTAGGAGGGGGAAAAAAAAACGAAGTGGAGTATTTCCTGCTAATATGATTGCATTCACAATATGGCATGTAGTAGAAAACCTGTATTTTAATTTGTATTCTGAGTAAGTTAAACATGCAAAGTATTAAAGGACCTTTGAGTTAGAAATTTTGACAACTCTATGACTGCATAGTAAGGTTATGGTGTTTAGAGAACTGTGCGCCTAAGCTATTATTTCATTGGTTTGTAAGATTCAGTAATACAAGTTTGATTGCAAACGAATTTCAATTACAAATAGCATATGCATCTTGAAACTGAAATTGTTTCATACCATGATACTTCAGGAATTGACCTATGAATTGTAGAGTACTCGAGACTGCTGCAGATAAAGGAAGCCAGTTTGACAAGAGGCTGTCTTGTTTATAGAGTGAAATTTAAAGAATTAATGCTGTAGGAGTGTCACTGTAAGGTGTTTCTTGGTGTGAAGAAATTACCAATGTTTCAGTTGTGATTTCTGTCTAGATCCTGAGCAATTTGGGAGATTTCCAGTTTCTCTTCATTGATTTGGCAATCATTTTGGTGGTTGTCTTCACTAGTAAGTATTGTGCTGAATTACTGCTGCTGGCTTCTATGAAGCAGTTTTTGCTTGGTCATATTTTCTTTAATATCTAATTACATGCTGTTTGGGGTAAGCACTGTCACATACAGTTAAGATGTTACGACTGCTACAGTATATGCATTAAAAAACCCAAACCACTGTGTACTAAGTTAGATTCATCTGAAGTTTGTGAAATGTCTTCATACAAAAAGCAGGTTGTGGGCATGATCTTAGAAAAGTAGTTCTTCACAGTACAGGAAGTCATAAATCTCTACTGACATGAGGAAACTGTTTTTGGACTCAAAACAGGAGTTGTTCCAATATCATCTTTCTCAAATATTTTGATTTCTTGCATTTTTATTTGAACTTCTGTCCACAAAACGTTATACTCAAAAACGATTATCTAGTGAAGTATTTGATTCCACATATGAACCTAGCACTCAGTTTACTGGCTAACAGTAGAATTCCATTTTCAAGTTTAATAGAAACTGCTACTTTGAAGCAATGGCAGACCAAAACTGAGGAGACGAACTGTAAGTCCTTGTGCCAGACAGAGGGAATTTGGCCAGACACTACTAATTCCATAAGCCTCATGGCTTCTATTATTGTTCCCTGCTATCCTGTGCTGCTGGGGGTAACCAGCCTGTAGAAGGCATTGTGGCATTATTCTAGTGTGGTATAATCTTTTCAAGGTGGGTTCACACTTGCAGTTCTGGACTAATTTTTACAGTGATGTCATGAGCAAGCCATTCTAATTCCACAGAATGTGAACAGGGTAACTCTTGAAAACCATAATGATGTAATGTGTAATCTGTTTTTCCTTCTCTTTGCAGTGAGTCTGAACCCTGCTTGGAAGGAGCTTGTCGCGCGAAGGCCTCCATCAGGTCTTATCTCAGGTCCACTTCTGTGTTCCGTTTTGTCTCAGATCATCATCTCCCTTGCTTTCCAAGCCTTTGGGTTTTTTTGGGTCAAACAGCAGTCCTGGTATGAGCCTTGGACAACGGAATCTGAGTAAGTGTTTCAGTGGCTCCATGCAGGATACAGTAATGATTGGAAAGCTATAGGCAATAATTGCTCTCTTCTTTATTGACCACCTTTGGGGACTTTGTAAGTAAAGCTTCTGTATGGCAGCTTGTTAGTCTGTTGAATTTTTTGTGAAAAGCATGCTAATACATAGGAGTTACCCAACAGCTGAAATGCAAAACTGGGTCAGAGCCAGACTGCAGGGTCTGAAGACTTGTCAACTTTGGGACAGTTGAGATCGAAATTTGAAATTAATGGTTCAGACCTATTTTAACTCTTCTATATTATAAAGTTTTGTTTTCCTGTTAGAGTGCCAGTAAATCAAATTCATATTTCTGAAAATGAAGAGGTGTTTTAATCTTATTTTAGATTGCGATATTTTCTTTCTTGTCTTCAAAGTGTATCTACAGTGATAGTTTCTAAACAGTTCATGTAGTGAACTTACAAGCTGGAAGCATAAAAGAACTGGAAGCTCAGAATTCACAAAAATTTCTACCTCCCTGCCGCAGTTTTGAGTTATTTCTTACCTGTAATAGGTTTTCAAGGATAAGCTTTTTTTACAGCTGTAGCAATTTGTTCTGTCATTACTTTTGTTAATAAATAGGCCTTGTTTGCATCTTCTCCTTAACTCAGTGTTAAATGTTTTTTTTATGTTGTAGTGCATGTAATGTATCGGATGCCACAAACACCAGCTCTGTGCACCGTGGGAATGAGACTCTTAATGATGAACATTACATTAAAAATTATGAAAACACAACTTTGTTTTTTATATCCAGCTTTCAGTACCTCATAGTGGCAATTGTCTTTTCTAAAGGAAAGCCCTTTAGACAACCATGCTACAAAAATTGTAAGTCTTTTGTTACTATATACAGTTCCAAGTAAAACTCCAAGTGACTGTGCACTTGTTTATCCATGGCTCGCTTACAATTCGGTTATGCTATTTCAGCAGTAATAGTGTTGCTGGGAGAACATAGTACAATTATCCTCTGATAATCAGAGATAGAAGTAGGGAAGTATTAAACCGTATGGAGGAATTTGTGTTAATAGTTGCTTTGTTTGTAGAAGTATATGTGTATATATGTTTCAGCTCCACAAGTGAGCCAGTGAGAAATTGAGTCTGGCCTTCTGTCTCTTAATGGCTATCAGCACAACGTGTATTGCCAAAATCTGCCTGGAGGGGGTTTAGAGGGAGAAAAGAGGTTATTTCCAGAGATTAAAGAACCCGTGATACATGGAAAAACTGTCTACAACTGATTGTGAGATGGTCCAATTAAAATATTTTTCCTTCTTTTACAGTTCTGTTTGTTATATCTGTGATAGTTCTTTATGTCTTCGTATTTTTCATCATGTTGCATCCTGTTGAATCTATTGACAAATTTCTTGAGGTAAGATTCAGCAGATATGCAGGCATCTGTACTTCATAGGATAACTGATTGGCTGCCTCTTGGGCAAGCTTGACCCCTTTAGAGCTTTAACTTCACATCTCGGTGTTGGGGGGGGAGGGAGAATTTATAACTCTGAGCCTGTTTTGAATGTGTGTTTACTTCATGTGTGTTGCTAACTTCTGGCAACTTTTTCTCACAGCTCGTGTGTGTGCCATATGAGTGGCGCCTAACAATTGTCATCATTGTTGTTCTCAATGCAATTGTATGCGTGCTGATGGAGGTAAGAAATTCAGGTGGAAAAAATGCGTGTCTGTTAAGTGGTGGGGTTTTTTTTCAGGCTACGTGTTTGTCTTTTGTTTAGAAGGTCTCTCTTCACAGCACACCAGTCTAAGTGGCCACTGTTTTCTTGTTAACTTTGTATTCTTAAAAATGTCCTTGTAGGCTAGATTTAAGGTGTCAAGGTTTTCTGTGTTAAAAGCATAATTTTAAAACCTTTTTTATTAATAAAAAAGAGGGGGGAAAAGTTGAAAGACTTCTAAATTATTTCAACTATTTCATAGGACAATACTCTCCATATTTATTTGCGGTGTTAATTCAGTTCAGAATAACATAACGTAGTAAAGAACTATATAAAATCCTTAGGGGAGCCAATCTTCACTCAGTTGGATCATGCGCATAGCTTGTTGTTCAGAATAATGCGGGTCTATATAACTTGTTCGTCTAATCTGATCCAAGTCCAGAAGTAGAGATGTTCATGCAGATCTTTTTTTTCCAGCCTTGAGCTTGTCCAAAGTCAGTCACTCTGGATATTGACCTCTTCTGCTGTAATTCCAGAGTTAATGTGGGCAGAAACATGCCCTACCTTTCATCCAGGTACCCCTATGTTGTTTCCAAGAATTGAAGTTTGACAGATACATCTTCCAGAAGGAGTCTGGATTCAAAGTCATTTATTCCTGTGGTTAGTTCTTCTCCCTGTTAAATTGATGCCTTGTTTCCAACCTGAATATGTTTGGGTTTTGGTTGCAGCCATTAGTCACTTTTTTTTCCTGCAAGATGAAAAAGCCTTTCAACATTATCTAGCACTTGCACACTACAATTATCTGTTTTTACTGTATAACATTTTCTGCAGCTTCTAGTCAGTATTTCCATTACTATATGAGGGATTGCTATCAAGGTAACCAGCATAATGTTTGCTTGGATCATACCATTTTGGCCTTTGAAGATTACTACAGCATTAATACTCTTGCCAGTTGACTAGTTTTTTCCCTTTTATTCGTGACTTAGTAAAAATAAAATCAACCAAAGTTTTTTTTGGATACTTTAATCAAAATTATGAAGGCTTTGTGTTCAAAATATTGTTCCAAATAGAGTTTGCAATATTATGTTGCTGCCTATTGGAACATGGTTTTTGGTGTTTTCACATGATAGGCGATAACTTGTCTCTTCCAAAACATGGCAGTAGATACTAATTTTTTTGGTCTTTGCTTTGTTAACAAGTTTATCCTCTCCTAAAGATCCTGTGCCTTTCTTACATTGCCGTATATTTACTCTAACCCTGCTTGTGATGTTTTCCTTTATGCCTTTTAATTCTTTCATTTTTTTGTACTACTAAACTCTTAATAGTTTTGTTTTCTTTGCCTCCTTTTTTATTTGTTAAAAGTTAAATTTTATGTATATTGCTGTCTTTGCTACTGAAACAAAATAGTTATTCTGAAGGTGCAGAATCGTGGCTTTTTTGTCTTCCGATAAATTTAAAATGAACCTCCTAGATAGAAATATTTTTTCCCTGTTTGCTTTTTCTAGTCAGTTTTGATGTTTTTATTACCATCTCTGGAAAGTCAACTTTTTTGAAGCATTAAGATTATTCCTTGGAATTGAGCTTTGTCTTGATACATGGAGTGTAAATAGGTGGTGGTTACAATTTTCAGTCCAGCGATAAACGTTACTGAGAGAAATAAACTTACCTTCTGCTGAAAAATTACTTTGTTCCACAGGTGATCTTTTTAACTTTTATACAATCTGGTGATGTTTCTGTTCTGGAAGTGTAAGGGCTTCAGCAGAAAGTCTGTACAGTGTGTCAATCCATATATCAGCACGTGCCTCTCGAGGACAAATGGTTCTCCTCTGGTTTAAATGTTCGTAAGATTCCACCCCTGGGCCTTGTTGGTTGCCACATCAATCTATAAACTTCTGAGTTTCTACTAAGCATAACCTAAGCAATGTAATTGCTGTGGAGCATTTGCTTTCACCCGGTATTTCAAACCCCACCCCACTCTTTTTTCTACGCAGGTTTGAGTTGGCATCTTTCAAAACTTTAGTCGCTTAACTCTCATTACCAAAACTGGTAGGATGATTTGTCACATTCCTTTTAAACAGACTTTCCTATTTATCTTGTTGCCCATACTTTAGTAGTGGAATAGAAGTACCTATAGAATTTAGTTTTCTTGACATTAATTGTTTGGGACATTCCGCTTGGACTTAAAACCTATTTCTTCCACTTTCACTGTTAGTTGAATGCTTTGTTTAGACAGAGAGGTGAGTTGTCGTACCGTACAGCAGGTGTCCAACAGAAGCATTGTCTAGTGATCCTCAAATCCCAAACCTTGTTTTACGATACACACTTCACCCTCCATAACTTCAACATACTTTTGTCCCACCTTCTGAACTGTATTTGTCCAACTCAAGCAGTATTACTCTAGGCTCCCTGAAGCTTTTTCATGTGGTGCCAACTCATGGGGTCCAATGTGTTGTGTAGAAACCGCAGGCTATTTCATTCCTTCATTTCCAGTATAGCTCATTGCCTTTCTGTCCTTGTGTGCCTGGGTGGATTTTCTGCTCACTACACTTTTCACTACAGAGTTACTGGGTACCACAGGTCGTATTCTGAGTATCTAGGAGAAGCTGCTGGCGGCATCTCCTTATTTCTTTTAACAAGGTACTCTGTATGTATATCACCTAGAGTTTGTTCTGCTGAGACTAATCCCTCAGTAATTGCCTCTTTAAGTGTCTCATAATGATGAGATACATGAGGGATTGGATCTGTCTTCTTTTGTCACACTTACCAGTTTGACACTTTTGTGTCACACTATGATCATCTGTAGTTTTTTCATTGCTTCTGCAACAGGAATGGTTTCTGACTGTGGTTGTCCCAAACATGTTTTCTGAAATGCTGTGTAAATCTTTTGCTCCTTCCATGTGGCTGCCAGACTAGGTTCACAAAGCACGCATATTCTTTCTACCAGATGATAGAAAATACGGCACAACAAAGGCAGACCCTAGCAGATGTTCCTCCTGACCCCTGATGTCTGGTTTAGACATACTTAAACCAGACTGGCTTCAAAAATGAACATCTAACAAGCTGAAGATTTGTTGGCAAATGTTTTATAAAAGCACTATAAAATTCTGGTATATTATGAAATCATAAGCATTATAAAATCTATTATAAAAGTCTGGCTAATCAGCTCCCCTTTCTCAATGGCAGAGGTTAGTCAGATGTTAGAAATGGAATCTGTCCAAAGATCAGAGTTATGGGCTCAAGGCCATGGAAGATACAGGTTCACACCTGTGTTGCCGGATTTGTTCAAGGCTCTCGAGTCCACCCACGCAGCTGTATGAGAATAACCAGATGTACTGAACATACTGTTCAACTTCTGCCCTCTTTTCCAAAATCTGGAATGGCTCCTGCAGAATTCCTTCAGACTTCCTGCTGGTGGCTCAGCTTTGCCACCCCACCAAAGCTTTTCTGGGAATGTCACTGGTTTAAAACAAACTATGAACAAAGCATAGCTCCAGCATGAAGTACACTATAATGTTAAAGATGGTTTGAGGGGAAACTGCTTTAAGCACTCGTGTGCAGTGCTTCACAGGTTTTATTAGAGTATTGAAACACATTAAGAATGTGTATTTATAATTTTTACCTGTATCGATGGATGCAGTTTTGGTCATTGTTGCTATTGACTTTAAGTACATGTTCATATTCTTAAGTCTCATGTGAGCACTTTAAGAATGAAAATGTGTATCACTTAAGTACTGACAAGTAACGTAAACTCTCCATTTTGCCTGGCACTGAATTAGTTATGCCTAACACACTATTTCAGGTTTTATTTGTAATGTGCACACTAACAACAAATGATCATTAGTTTCTTTAATTCTTCCTGCTCACTGCAATGTCTCACAGAATGTCCTCCTTGATATGATCCTTTGGAAGGTTGTGTTCAATCGAGACAAACAAGGAGAATATCGCCTCAACATACCCCAGCCGCCTCAGGTTGGAGACCAGTATTTTGCTGTCATCGTTTGAGTGCATGCAGATTAACTCGGTTTTGTCTTTTTATGACCTATAAGTGTCTGTTGCCTTATCTTAAGCTTAAGACTGCCTAAATTAGATTTCTGTAACTAGAATATTAAAAGGAAACGCTTCTGGTTTTGTGTTTTTCTCCTTGTTGACACTTAAAGAATTTAGCTCTGTATACAAGAACTGCGAAGCAAACACAGAGGATTGTTTTTAAGGCTTTTCTCACTTTATCTTCAGTTTGCACATTAGCAAATTTTATTTGTGTTGTCACAAGTTAGCATGGTAGGACTGGGAACGTCTTGATTTGCTTGGAAGCAGAGTTGCTGATGCTGCGTCTAATCCAGTTCTTTATTAAATTAATTTGGTTTAGAGTTTTAGATCATTGTCTGAGAGCAGTAATTTATAGCATGTACAAATGAAACCAAAAAAAATGGCAAATGAAAGTATGTTATTACTACTTCAGATGGCTTAGGAGACTGAAGGATTTAGCTTCTGCTTTTCAGGTGACCATGAATCTTGGTCTAGTCTGCCCCTCTGTCATTAATACATGAAGGAAATCTATGCGAATCCCATAAAAACTAGCTTTTGCTTTAAGCGTGTTGGCTTATTACTTTTATCTGGTTGTACATTTGTTCTTGCTAGAATTACAATGGTTTATTTCTCAGCACTAAAATTTATTAAATGTATTCACTTCAGATTTACATTTGTCCTTTTGAGGCTGTTCAAGAACGAATTGCTTTGTGTTCACTGAAGAATGGAAGTTGTGCTTAAGGCTCATGTTTGGTTCAGTTCAGCAATTGATAGAAGTTCAGAGCATGAAGAAAGCCATAGAATATATCTCCATTAAAATGTCAGCCCTACAGACTATAGGTGCTCTCTGAGACATGAGAGGGATCCAGTCTTGAGAATGAGGAATGGTGTTTCTCTTCTCCAGCTAGTTAAGTTACATGCATTTAGGACTGGGAGAGGAAAAATAGGAAGGAAGACTTAAGTTCAATAATCTGTGTCTGTTTTAATAAATATTAATACCTGTAGGACTTAGGTTTCACAGTATCAGCAAGTTAAATTCTGCCACTTTTGGCTGGCTGGCTGCCTTCAGTTAAACAATTCATTGCTTTAAAAGTGTGTTGAGACTCTGGGAATTTGACTGCTTTTTCTAGATCAGGCTTTTTTTCTTCAATAGTAACATCATTTAATGGTGTCTGTTATACCTTTGTTTATTGAAACTATTATAAAATATGCATAAAAGCTGTTGGTGACCTTAGATGTTACGATAATGCAGAATACTTGGTTTTTCTTAATGTTTTTTTAAATGTCATTGCTACCATAGTATAGAAGAGATGACACAACAGAAGAATTTCTGTACTACACTTTCTGGGTCCAATGTGATGATGAAATAGTAAATTAGAAACTAAACTAACATTTTTTTCTTCTAGCGATTTACTGTATTGTTAGTTATATTAACTTTTTCTTATGGTAATCCAGTTTTCAAATCTGTTCACTTCTGCAGGCTGCTGTGGATCACTGTGGAGTCTGTTTCCTTTCTTCCCTGTTTGGTTGTAGAGAGAAGACACCAAAAGCCAAGTATATGCATCTAGCTCAGGAACTGCTGGTTGATCCAGAATGGCCGCCAAAACCCAGAACAACAACAGAAGCAAAAGTACCATCCCAAGAAAATGGTTCATATCAAATCATCACTGTAACGTAACAGTGGATCTTGGTGGCATGTGTCTTTAGTAGTATTCAGAAGAATGTAATTTTAAGGCTTTATATGAAATTGCAGTATACTAAATGTCAAATTCTAATGCAGATATTTCCAACTGTTTTGTTTCTCTGAATACAAAGTTCAGAGCCATGCATCTTATGGCTATACATTTTAAAAATGTAGGTTACCTTAGGCAGAACAAAAATGATTGTGTTTCCTTCCACCTTCTTTCAAATTTCATTATTCCTAAATGAGATGTATTTGAAGGTTTAAACTGCAGGGCAGTTAAAACAGGTTCACTTTATTTGCCTGGAGTATCTTAATCATTGTTCTAACGTGCTTACCCAGGCACGTGTTCGTGTAAACCCTATGATGTGATGGTTTCATGGTAGTACTAGAGGCACATAATAACCTTGTCATGCCTTTTTTTTTTTTTTTTTTTTGATATTCACTGTTAAAGCTTTGTGCCTCAGAACGGTTCTAAAGTTTTGGTGTGTGTAGCTCTAAGTTTGTCCCTACTAGTAAGGGGTGTTTCCAGATGTAATGTTTGGGTTTTAAGTTTAATTCTCTAGCCTGCCACAGCAGGAACTGGGAATGCTATAGAAGCAATACGCTCTGTCCTTAAGAAGAAAACACATTGCTTTCAAGTGGGTTCTTAGCTTCTTTTCTAGCTAACCCCAAGGAAGGGCTTAGGTGGCCTCCAGAGGAGGAGGCATTTGGCTACACTCTAAAGTTTTTGGAGAAGGAAGGCTGGAGAATCTCAACACTTTCTTCTGTCTCATGTTTTATTACATTTAGCTATGCATTTCTCCACAGACCTTGCTTTTTCCAGCAGAAGGGTTGGATTATCCCTTTGTGGACCATGTTTTATTTGTAAATCTTAAGATAATTTTCCTATATACCTTGAAGTAGTAAGGCCAGAGTTACTGCTGCAAGGGAAATGGGGGTGGGAGGGAGGAGAATTCATATGCCCACGCTTGGGATTTGTGCATGTTAAGAACATATGCATTTCAAAGAGTCTGCCAGTGTCTTAAGCACTATATGTAGCTGTGTGAAACAAAATTAAGAGAAAATAGATGAGCTAAAACCTGTCTTGCTGCAGAACTATGAGGCTTATGTGGATTTTATTTATTTAAAAAAAAAAAAAAAAGAAAAGCTTGCATCACCAATAATGCTGCTTAAGCATTTGGGGTAGCGATACATCATTTTGCCATTAGGCGGTGTCAAAACACAAGACCACTAGAAAAATAGGTCTGCAAAGATGTAGAGGCAGGCATCGTCTTCATGTGCAAAGCTTAAAACTTTTCTTTTTTTTCTTTTTTTTCTTTTTTTTTTTTTTTTTTAAACCATAAATTACTTATCTCCAAACCATCTTCAGCTCGCTAAACTTTCAGAAAAGTCTTCTCTGGTGACTTTGGGAAGACGATAAAATATTGACTCTTGATCAGTCTGTTTTGACCAGGTGCAACTGACTGGTTCACACACCTCTAAGCTGTGGGAGGAGATCTGAGATCTGGAGAAGTCACAGTTCTGTAGAGATCCTTTAGAGAAGGAAGTCGGGTCCTTTAGAGTAGTCATGGAAGGAGGGCTCCAAACTCCCTGGCTGGCTGGGGTCATTAGGAATCGTGTGTATTCTGATGATGGAATTTGAGGGTGGTTTTGTTCTGTTTTGTGGTGGGTTTTGTGGGTTTTTTTTTTTGGTTTTGTTTTTTTAAATTCCTGTGGAGACAATTCCATTCCAGCATTGTTTTAATAAGGGGAATTTTTCAGGTTGGGCCTAATTCCCTTGTGCTGTCCTGTAAGGCAGTATGGATAGTGTCCACCACTGCTCATGTTATGGTTTCTGCAGTGTTGAACATACTGTGCCAATGGGGAATTTAAAAGTGGTGCTAAATGGTTTGGAAGACTTTTTCCTAGAACTTGGGGGTTTAAGTTATTAGCACTTGCTCCTCATAAATAATATGCATATGGTGTACTATCCTCCAGTCCAGCTGTCAACTCTTTTCCTGATTTTTTTTTTTGTTGTTGCTTGTTTTTGAGGGGTGGAGCAGAGGAAGGGGGAAGTGGTTTTCTTAGCATTCATTCAACAGAGCAATGTAAAAGTCTTATTATCCTGGCTTCTTATGGTCATAAACGTCGAACATCATTGGTAGCTTTTAAGGGGTCTGCAATTGTGGACTTGGATAAACTTATTAATCATGAACTTGAGTCAGTTGGCTGATTTCTGTCAATGTTGATTTTACAAAATCTTTGTAGCATGGAGTAATTGATGAAGAATAATTCTTAGCTGCGTAAGTAGCATTCAAATTTAAAGAAAAATAATATTTTAGTTGAAAAATGTTGTGAAGCTATGCATCTTGAACCTGGGAGCTGTGACTTATCCTTAAATGCATAAGCTTTTGCTTTCCATTTCACTGACCATTTTAGCTTGGTTGTTCCATCAGAAGTGAAAGAAAATATTTGTGTCTTTCCCTTTCATATGCTTTTGCTTAATACTTTCTCTAAACTGATAATTTCTCTCAGCTTGTTTGGTTTCTGAAGCTAGTCTTTCAATCTTCTTCTAGTTTATTAGACTTATCTAGAAAGTGAGGAGGAAACAGCTTATTAAGGTGGGCTTGTCTTTGGAGAACATTTTAGGGAACTCTTACTAAAACTGAACTGCCAAGTGTCTCCGCTTGATTGAGTGACTAATGGGTCATGAGACTATTAAACTTGA
Source organism: Gymnogyps californianus (assembly GCF_018139145.2). Classification (NCBI taxonomy): domain Eukaryota; kingdom Metazoa; phylum Chordata; class Aves; order Accipitriformes; family Cathartidae; genus Gymnogyps; species Gymnogyps californianus. Next base: position 15,256,276 of record NC_059480.1, read on the forward strand.
ATATTTTGCAAATGGGAGCTAGTTTCCTCAAGGTATGTGTTCAGAGTTAGTAAACGTTCTTGAGGTTGCATGCTTGAGCTCTGACCTATTTGCTTCTGACGCTTAGTCAAGAATAATAAATTGGCTTTTCTGAGAATCCTTCTTGTTGTAAGTTCAGCTACAAAATAAGCTTTTGCATCTTCTGCAATTATTGGGATTTATGCCTTCCTGCCCAAGAGCTGAGTTTGGCCACCTATAATTTTTCTCATTTTGAGCAGCTTAGTTTTTCTGGTTTTCAGAAATGCAGCAAACTAGATCTGCACTAGTGTATTCAGTTTCTGCTTTGAAGTAAGATGAAATTCAGTTTGTAGTGAAAAGAATCTCTTCTGAAGTTCATCTTAGAAGGCTAAATTCAGGTGAACAGACCAATTCAGTGAGCTCCACTAGATACTTGGTAGACATTTTCTTCCTGCTGTATATTTTGGCCTTACATTGAGGAGTTTGATTTATTATTAAATTATTTGTGTATGCAGACTTTAATCTGTACGTATTTTACTTTGATGTATTAGGATTTGTAAATATTACTGATTTTTAAATATTATTTATGCATATACTTAAAGGACTGGTCTATCCAGAAAAGCAATTGCTAAATAATAAAAGTTACTTTTTAGAAATAAATTGCAAGATCATTAAATTGTATATCCCTCAGGGCTATTTTTAAAGTTTTTTTTTCTCTTCCCTTCAGATTCAATTAGCAGTAACTGTAGTTTCATGTACTATAGAACTAAATCTACTGTAAAAAGAAAATGCTGCGAATAATGCTTGAGTAGAAGCAGCTAAAACACCCACAGAACTGACTGTCCATATTCATCGTGACTTTAAATTGGAAACTCTTACTGTTGCACTTTTTAAAAGTTGTAGGATTTTTAATTCTATTTATTTTTTCTTTCTTCATGAAGGTTGTGCTGAACAGTCATCCCAAATTGGGTAAATAATCCTGTACTGTATATGTATATACAGTATAATACTAAGCAGATGTGGAGTCCTTTTTATGCTGCAAATTTTTAATGCTTATGTTGGTCATCACAAAATGAGAGAGCTAAAGTTCTGTAGGATTTCTCCCATGAAATTCTGAATTGTAAACTTAGGTTTTTGTATGTCTAAGGGAAAGCTGTGGGTTTTTGACAATTTTTAGAGTCTTGAATATGTTGATTTTATACAGTAAAGCTTCAGGTTTTTAAAGCTATTTTCAACAAACTGCAGCTTGTTTGATAATTATGTGAACCAGAAACTACTCAGTTTGTCATGAATTCCTCAAGCCTAACACAGATTAAAAGGTTCATCATTACAGCGCTCTCTAGAAGCTCAGCTTCCTTTTTATTTTTAGATCTGAAATGATACTACATCTTTGTATTTAAAATATGTATTGCTGCTCTAGAATGGTACCCTGTTGTCAAGAGGCATACATAAATAACTGTACAATAGAATTGTAAATAGACTTGTAAATCATTTTTGTGACTGAAGCTCTTTGAAAATAAAATTAAAATGAACAGATATTTTAACTCTTTTCATTAGTTTCATGAAATTATTTTTAATTATTCTTTATACAGTTAGATCCAAAGCTTGTTGAAGATTACAGACTTACTCCCGCTGATGTCATGGGTATCTTGTTAAGTGCCTCTGTATTTTTGAAGATGGCGGTGGAGAAGTATGCATGCTGTTTTAGCAGTGCGTATGGTAGCACTGCTGTTCTGCAGTGGGATAATATTGACTGTACTTTTACCTGGTGGCTTATGAGAGCCATTTTAAAGCCTGACCTTGTACATGTGATAGCAACTTGTTTCCACCTTCTGTTATCCAGATGTTCCTTCTGGTCTCTGACGCGTGGGAGGCATTATCTTGAAAAGACTCTTGGGCAAATGTTGCTGGTTGTGAGCTGTCACTGTTGTCGCAGTCACCTTGAGAAAAATCACACAGAGCGAAGACATCTTTTCCATCCTGCGGCTCACCTGCCATTTCAACGTTCACTGGCAGAGCACATTCTTTTAAACTTGAAGACAAGATACTTGAAATACCTGGTTACTTAATTACAAAAATGTAATCTTTCAATTTCAAGCTAATATTTTGATAACTTAAGGCTTTTCTCTCTTCAGAATCTTTCAGGCTTTAAATTTTGTTGGCCTGTGACTCCAGAAGACTTGGAGGAAAAGCAGAAGCCAAATGGGTCAACCCTGGATTGCTTAGCCAAACCATTAAGTAAAAAACTCTTCATTCCTTACTCAAATTGCTTTGACTCCAGTCCTGCAAGAAAGTCAGTCAGAGCAGCCTTGTGAAGGTACATATCAGTCACTTGGTTATTTAAAGTAGATGTGTCCACTCCTTCAAAGCCTAATGCACCTGTGTAGCAGACTATGGTGAAACTGTCTAACAGATTTGAAATTTCTGATCATAATTCATGTGGAAATGTAGATTTCTGACTTCACCCAGATTTGCATTGAGTTGGTTGAAGCACATACTCCAGTGTCACTGTTAAAGAAGCTACAAGTGTTTTTTGTGCTGTTGCATGTGTGACTTAAAACTTTCTCCTGTTCTGTGAGTGGTCTCAAATTCTACGTTTTGAGTTGCATACAACCTATGGAAGCTGGTTGCTTACACAACTAAATGTAGGCAAAATCTGCTCTGAAGCTTAAAATATTCTTTGGCCTTTAGCAGTAGTTACGCAAATGTGGGTGAAAACGTTATCTAGAGGATGCATTTTGCTGTTTTACTTCCCATGTAAAGTGCAGAATCATGGTGAAGCCTGATTGCCTGCTATGCTCCTAGTAAGTTCCTCTAAAAAGCAGTTAAGTTTCTAAGGTACAGTTCAAAATCCCTTTTTCATGCTCATATGAGTTTAGAAACTTGCAAGAAAGTACAAAAGTTAAGCACCATAGTAAATGATACATGTGCTCAGTATTCTATGAAACTAAGTTCAAAACTGATTTGTGACTTTTGATATACTAACAGTATTAATGTATTGCTTCTGGCATCCTTTCATAGTCTTGAGAAACATTAAGGGGGTGGTAGAAAGGGTAAGAAGCTGTAGACCAGAACATGGTAAATGACGAGCCAGGCTGGTGTCCTTTCTGGAATGCCAGGTGTCTCACGTGAGGGTTTGAGAAAATTTTAATAAACAGGAATGTATAATTATGACCCTTATGTGGATCTTACTATATTCTCTACGATTAAAATTTTCAGTTACGGAAGTTTAAATATTTCTTCAGAAAATACCATTAGCAGCTCTAGACGTTTGAGATCCGTGGGATTATCCAGTTCCTGTGCCAGTCATACGCTTGTGGCCTTAATCTCTTGCAAAGAATTTCTACCATTTCATTGTTTGTGAAAATGTCTGTCTTGTAGCACTTCTGAGTGTCTAACCTTGTCTCATTGAATATTCTCTTACCTTTTGTTTTTAGACCAGGAAAACAGACGTCCCCAGTCTGCAGTCTAGCGTTAGCCTGTTTCTTATTTTACAGACTGACCTGCAGTCCTGCCATCTGAGGGACCTGCATTTGCAGTCTGTAGCATAACAACTTGGGGTTTTTTTCCCCATTTGGTTCTCTAGATCCTTATTTCTCTCATCTTACTGAATCCTGTAGTTCTGCTGTGGTCTTGGGTTGAGTTGGTGCAGGTTGAGATGCCAGCCAAGGCTTGAAACAAATTTCTTGGTGCGTTTCTGCTCCGCATGGAGGTTGTGCTCGTGCACCACCCAGAAGCAGCTCACCGGCTGCCTGCTCTGTGGGCTGAGGTACTTGCCCTGGGTGCACAGGGATGTGCTCATCATCAGCGTGCTGAGGTGGGGATAGGTAGGATCAGGGACAGGCTGGCTTATGAGTTATTGAGGTGAAGGCATGACTGGTTTATGAGAGATGGTCGGTTTTAGGGTGAGGGGGGTTACTAGGAGGGCGAGAATCTCTGAAAGATTCTTGTTTGACATGGAAAAGTCCTTTGGAAGGGTGAAATCTCACAGCCTTTTTTTGGTAACTTACAGTCTCATTCAAAGAGTTGTAGAAAGCGCAGTGAGAACTTGCTTTGCGGCACCGTGTTGCTAGTAGTCGATACCACTAGGTGCCGTGTCCTTCCCTTCCCAAGGAAGGGATGCAGATTTTGCCAGTCTTCAGTACTCCGAACCTAACCAAGAACTCTTTTAAATTTTTTTTAAAGTACTCCCTTTTACTTTTTTTGATGCAGCAGCTGTTTTTGATCTGTGGTGGTGTGTTCTTGCGAGCAGTTCAGGCATGTGAGAAGCTCCGTTATCCCACCTGACTTCTTTTTAAGTGATGGGATTTGTACCCCTGTCTGTTTGTGGGGTTGGTATGGGAGAGCTTCATCCTTGCCCCTTGAAAAGGGTATGTTGGGATGGAGCCCTCCTCTCCCCCAGTGTTCTTGGTGCTGAAGACTGACACGGTGTCAGCTATTCCAGTTATGTCTGCAGAACGTGTCCAGCTATTCCAGCAGGCCCAGCTGCTGCTTCTACTGATCAGCCAGGTGCTTGACTTCCAGGTTTCTGATACACTTGGACTTGTTGATTTCAATAAGGAAGTATTTCTAAACTGTGGATGTCTGTTTGACTTGCTCTTTTAAATATTATCATTATAGCTACAATGATTGCTTTCCTGTTTGTTTTTTTTTTTTGTTTGGGAATCTACACAACTTTCCAACTTTGTGGTGTATTTCATGCAGATCTACCTGTATTGCTACAGCTTTCTAGCTAATTTCATGGCACTTCTTTCCTCTCATTTCATCGTATTTAATACCACTGATAACTTAGTATTGTGTTAACCAGCAAGTCTCATTTCAACAGCTTATCAGACGCTCACTACTGTCCTGTGCTACATGAGCTCTTGTGTGTTATTTCAGACTACGTCAAAAATAGCCTGTTGCTTCTTGTGTGTTCTTGGGCTCTTCGAAGAAGCAATCACTTGCAAATGCTGAGAGATGATTTAACAGAACTGTGTGCTGTTTTGCTTTTGACCACTTAAAATATATGACACCCTTTTTTACCTTTGTTATCTGTTTTTTGCAGGCCAAACTTCATTTTTAAGCCTCAGGTAACCTACAATAAAAAAATATTGTGGGTGCAGGACCTTCTGATAATGTTTTTGAAGACTTTCTGTGTGTAACTTATTTGAACAGAAAAGCATTATACTAAATACATGCCTTATGACTACTGAGAGTTTCATCATGATTTTTGTATGCTTTTATTGTACTTGACTAGTAGAAATATAAACAAGGAATATTTGATTTACAAAAGAACTTTATCTGTACTTCTCGGTGTAAGCTGAGCACCTTAGAAATATTTGTAGTCAACAGTAATAGCGATTTTGAAGTTTACTTTCAAGCTAAGAGAAATTTCACACACATTTGCAGGTTTTATGATATATTCACACAACTTTATCGGCTGCTAAGTTATTAACGACCTGTGATCAAATCCTGACTCTCTCTTATCTCTTGTAACAGCTAATGTTTCTGGCACTTCAACAAGGATGTTGGTGTTCTGTTTGTTAGTGATGATCAAGCTTTTCTTCCAGTTGGATGCATCTAGCTGTCCTGAGAAGTGTGACTGCTCTTCAAAAAATGCAGTTCATTGCTCTGGTCCCCACATAAAAGACCTGGAATCGTTACATCTGCCTTGCAACATGACAGAAATTCACATAACAGACACTAATGTAACAAAGTTGCAGGATGTTTTTTCTAGGATGGTGGAACTGCAGCATCTCATCTTGTCTTCAAACCACATCTCTCTCATTTCACCAATGGCTTTTAAAGGCTTGAGAAGGCTAAAAGCCCTCAAACTGCTAGATAATAAGCTGGTCGAACTTCCCCCAGAAGTGTTTGATGACATGGTACAGCTTCAGCAATTGATCATTGAAAATAACCAGTTGAAATCCATTGAAGAAAATCTGTTTGACAAACTAGCTAGTTTGGAGGAGCTTTTCTTGAACAAAAACCAACTAACAGCACTTCCTAGTGGTGTGCTGAAGAAACTTGCCAAACTCAAAGTACTGAACTTGTCGAGAAATTATTTGGCAGCACTGCCTAGAAGTATATTTAGTGCATTAACCAGGCTTGAGAAACTGATGCTATATTTTAACAGGCTGTCTTCAATAGAGTCTGGTATGTTTGGTAGCCTGAAGGAGCTGCTGGAACTCTTCCTGCATTCCAATAACATCCAGTCCATCGCCCCTGATGCGTTTCATTGTCTTCATAAACTGAGGAGCCTAACGCTCTCCAGAAACAAGCTTGAGGTTTTGCCTCCTGGGCTTTTTCTGCACTTGCGTGACCTGTCTAAATTGACCTTGTACAGGAACCCACTGAAGTCTCTTCCAGAAGTATTGTTTGGAGAAGTGAGGCATCTTGGTAGCCTGTGGCTGTATCACACAAAGCTCTCAACAATACCAGATTTCGTGTTCAGTAACTTGACAAATTTAGAGCTTCTTGTGCTGAGTTTTAATCCAGAGCTTAGTGTTCTTCCTAAGAATGTATTCAGTGGTCTGAATGAACTGCGGGGCCTTTCTCTGCATACAAATAATATTTCCAGTTTGCCAGAGGGCATCTTCCTGAGCCTTCAGAAACTGCAGAACATTTCCCTTTTTGATAAGAGGCTTGAGGTTCTTCCTCGAAACCTCTTTCATAATCTCAAGCACCTTCAGAAAGTTTACCTGAATAGTACTAAGCTGCAGTCTCTTCCTGGAGACTTCTTTACTGCTTTACCTGAGCTGCAAGAAGTCTTCCTTGATGACAACCCTTGGAAATGTGATTGTCAAATTCTTGGCTTCCGAGAGTGGCTCCAAAAGAGCACGAAGATAGTTAAAAATGTGCCGTCTCTAACGTGTCACAGCCCGCTGGCACTACAGAATATTTCTCTTGTGGCTCTAACAGTTGATCACCTGAAGTGCCTGCCAACCACAGCCATTACATACCAGATGTTCAGCTCAACTTATTCCCAAACTTCGACTTCTCTTGTGATGGAGCACTTAACATCATCTTGGGAGACTACTGTAACAGCGGTGTCCGACACGGATAGCAGCACGCCCACAGCAATTGCTCTTGCAACTCCAGGTTTTAACTACTCGCGTGTTGAAGATGTTGGTCAGCCTAGGTTTCATTTCTCAGATGTTCCAACCCAAACTTCTCCCAGTGTCATAGTACAAACCAACAGTGTCAGAGGAACAGATTTAACTACTCTTGCCTGGTGGGATGAGTTGCCAGCCCGCAGGAGTGCTAAACCCTATTTTAATACCAGAGTTCCTTATTGTAGGCTATTCTTGTGCCTTCATGGTTTGATTTTAGCACTCCAGACTGTAACCATTGTGCTCAGTCTGTATGTGATGGGTAAAACCAGGCAACTCTTGCACTCCAGAAATACTCCTGCTCAGCCTGTAGTTCTGATAAAACTTTTAAGAAGATAGAGAATACCAGCCAAAGAGAGGATTAGAAGCATTGTTTTGGATGCATTTCGAGCATTTGGGCAGTTGACACGATTCAGATATGGATTACAAATCTTCATAAAGACCTTGTCTTTACAGGGTAATGAAAATGCGCTTCTGTGTACCTTAGTGTTTGCCAAAAGTGGTTGTAGTCACCGTATATTGCTACAGCACTTGGTGCATGAACCCAGAGGGAGAGCTGAAAGAAAATCCGTGGTCACCTCCACGCGTGTACTACTAGTTTCCTGCTTTGGACTGCAGCCCTGTCCCTGCCTGACACCACTGCCTGCTGTCATGCTCATGCTGCTCAGATGGAAGTGGCATCAACATTGGGAAGTCTACGTAGGAACACGGCGTTAACTGTGCTTTAAAGGTTGCCTGTAGTACTCCAAATGCTATTATGCCTTATACTGCTTGCAATGTTTTGTCTCCTTATTGAGAAAACAAATGGTATTTTGGGGAGGAGATGCTGGAAAAGACCTTTTAAAAACGGGGATGGGGGCAGAATGGTACAGTGCAAGTGTCTTAGTTTTTGCTTTCTGTCCTCAGCCCCTTTCCAGGACATGGCAGGAGGAAGGGGTACCATTTAAAGCTAACAGTGCTTTCCTCTAGCTTAACCAGAGGAAGATAAGAAAGATGCTGGACTAGGAAGTATAATCTTGCTGTATTTTGTTGTTTGGTTGGTTTTTTTGGAAACTTTGTAATGTTACTACAACTCTGAATTTTAAGTAAACACTTTCATCCTTAAACTTTGGCCAGTGGTCTGAAAAGCAAGGTGTTACTTGCTGCATGATGCAGTGAGTCTTGAAACCGGAGTACCAGGCATATGCCGAGGACTGAGGCTTTGCTCCACAGGAGCATAGTTGGTTTGAGAGCTGGTCTTGACTGAGCTGGGAGAGAAAGGGATGGTCTCTCCTGGGCTTGGCTAGCAAAACATAGGCATGCAGCAAAGCGGCAGGGAGCCTGCCTGAACTGAGGGCCCTGAAGTGTCACTGCCTTTTTTGAAGTTGGCTGGGGAATATACACATCTCCATCAAATTGCAGTATGCAGTAGCATATTCAGTCTCAGTATTTTTACCTTTTCTTATTACATAGTATTACTCCCTGACTTCCAGCCCTTTCAAGTGTTGATATGCAAAGGCAACTACGCGGCAATAGTGTGGGTTTTGGTCTTCATACTGGAATGTTTATTAATATTTTGAATTATATGACTATTTTAGTTTGTAAGTAGACTGGTAGCTGTCAGACTGCGTGTGCTTTGGTAGCTCTTGGATTTAACTATTAGCTTTTATCTTAATTATGTGACTTAGCGTGTTCTTAAAAGCTCTGATGTGCTCAAAAGCCTCTGGATGTGGTTCCTTGGCTCCTTGGGCAGGAGACCCTATACTCTAGGAGTCCCTTTGTAGCCTTACTGCCTTTCTAACTATTGAGGTCTTTCCTGGATGGCCTTGAAATGGCACATTACAAGCCTGAGGTGAAGACAGCCTGCATTTGCTGCAGGTTTGTGGCTTGTTCCCTGCTGTGTGTTGCTCTAGGCAATGAGAATAAACTATGAACTGCTTTGTTTCAGGGTGCTCTGCTGCTGGACTTGAATTCTTCTTCTAGGATGTGAAAAGAGACAATGTGCTTCTGTGGTGTTAAATAACCATTTCTTGCTGGTGAGGTTTAACAAAATTTAGCAAGCCTGGCTAAATGGTAGTTAGAGCCATCTCTAAAGAAGGAGAAATACCAGTCACTACAGCTAGTGCAAAGCAAACTGGGACTGGATTCATAAACAGAAGCTCCAAAATATTTATTGCAATATATTTGAGAGAAGCACAAAACCAACATGAAGCTTTCTTGGTGATGGCTCTGAGTGGTTGCCTGCTAGTGCTTAAAAGGAGGCAGTTGTTACAAATTTAGGTTCTTGGTTGGACAACTGTAATGACCACTTAGTGTTGTGCCAGCTCCAGCGCTGTCGCACCCATGCCACGCAAGCATCTGCTCGCAACAGGCAGGAGATAAGTATAATCTGGACTAACAAGGAAATTGTTCTACAAACCATGCTGGTTGTTGTTTGCCTTGGTGAGGCACTGAAGGAGTGCGCTCGTGGCTATGGGCACTTGGATGCACACTGTCTGATTTCTAAGAAAAAGCAACAGTTCAGTTGCCATGTGGGCATACGACACCCTGATGTCTGACCTCTGGAAGAGCAGCGGGTTAGCAGCAGCTGCCATCTTTCTGAACCCTCCTTTGGCCGCCCCAGCCCCGCAGTGGGGCCAGCTGGGTCTCCACGCGGCTCCTTTGGCTCCTGTTCTGCAGTCGCTGAGCTCTGGCACATGGGGGCTTTGGCACGCGGCTGCGTACAGTCAAGTGCTAAGAGGAGGATGATTCGTCTTTACATGCTGTCATCAGGCTTTCCCCACGCTTGAGCCAGACGGGGAAGTGAAGTCAGCCGACAACAAAAGGCTGAAGCAATAAGGGCCTGGGGTGTTTTACTAACTCTTCCTCTGAGGTGTCCTGTTTTGAGCTGCCTCTGATTCATTGCTTGTTGCCCAGCAGAGCTCAGCCCTTCCTGCAAAACTCCCTGGCCTGGGAAATCCAAGGATATGCTTATTTATATCCTGTCTCCGTTTTGCCTGGTGAAGGGATGCTCTTCCAGATTAGCGTGATGGTGGCTGTGGCAGGCGGGGAAGCAGCAGGGAGGGCTCGTCGGGAAAAGTGCAGCTGCACCTCAGACCCTCTCTCTGGGCAGCGTTGCCTTGCTGCTGTCTCAAGGCACCGATGGCTTGCCATCACCAGTGTATTGGCAAGCTTTTTCCCAGTCCCTGCAGCCCATGCCTCCATGATCTACTGCCCAACCTTTGCCACCAGGCTAGGCTTGGGGGGACAGTGGGCTGGAAAAGGTTGGAGGTATCTAATCCCTGGTCCAGGGGGTCCCTGCTGCTGGGAAAAGCAGGGATGCAAAGCATGTCTGCACTCAGTGGCTGAGGGGATCAGCTCCACACTCTTGGCTCCTGTACAGGATGCAGTCATGGTTAACAGCCCTGCACGCTAACCAGACCTCCGAGTCCAGGAGCTGCCTCCGGGGCCGCATCCTAGTCGGGAGCGCTTGGGGTGTGTCACCAACGCAGCCTAGCCAAGGGTCTTCCGTAACTCACTTGGTTCCCTCAAACGCTTGTTTCTGTGGCAGTTGCTCTTGCTCTCTCTGCCTTAGGAAATCCTGGAGCAGTGGGAGCTCTGACCCCCCCATGCCGGGCCATGGGAGTATGCAGCGATGTTTCCAGCCTGATGTCACTGCAGGTGCCTTTCTCCTTTGCTTGTCAGGACTTGAATGCACAGAGTCCCCGAAGAGCAGGGTGGCGAGGAGGGAATTAACTGCTGCCATAAGGGCCAGCAGCTCTCTGCCTGTTTCCCAGTGGCTGCCGGACCCTTCCAAGCCACCAGCACCTGTGTCCTGTGCTTTTGTCCCTGGTGTGTGTCTCCTTTCCGTCTCACCTCTGCCATGTGAGGTCAGTAGCTGCTGGAGGGTCTTTGCCTCTGCTTGCAGAGGGGAGTGAGCTCAGGTAGGTGCCTACTAAATGCAGCTCAGCCCTCCAGCACACAGCAGTAAGATCGTAGCCTGCACCTCGGATCTTCCCTCTCCTGGTGGCAAAGAGAAGCCGGGTGATGGCAGATGTGCTCGGAGAATGCATCCAGCAGCGCTCTGTGGTTCAGGAGTGTGTGCAACTGCTGGCTGCGAGGCATGATCTCTGGGAGCCTCTGCCTGATGTTACTGGAGCGTTGGCCGTGTCTCCTTCAGGCCTCTGACCAGCACATCTCGCCTGGGGATGCTGATTCAGCAGCTGCGATATCGGAGCATGGCCTTTCCTAGGGCTGACGGAATAGCTGGGAGGAGATGCAGCCAAAGGCACATACCTGCAGGAGAAGGCTGGGGTTGTGAGTGTTTACAAACTCTCACAGTGATCAGGAGGCCTGAAACTCCTGCTTTGCCCCTGCTCCGTCCAGAGATGGGCAAGCTATGGAGGTGTTATGCTTCCATTTTCCTAGCCGAAGTCTGGGTTCACGTCCCCTTCCCTCCTGGATGTTTATGGGTGGATAAGCCCTGGCAAAGCCTCTTGCTTGGGCCATGGTGGGTGAGTCCCACTTCATTGCGGGTGGGGGCTGCTGTTCCAGCGGCACCCAGACACATCCCCCCACTGGGCTCAGCCCCTCTTGTGCAATCGCTACTGTAGGACTGTCATGCTTCTCCGTGACGTGCCAGGCTTCCAACTGTGCCTTTGTGTGTCTCTAGATGAAAAAAGCCCAGGGCAGGGAGCCAGCGATGGCTGGCAGCAGCTCCGCAGCCTGCTGTGCACTCCTCTGCTGGCTTCCCCTGGGCGCTGGGGAGAGATGGGGCCCCTTCCCACTTGGGGTGTTGGGAAGGTGGCCCTGGGGCACTCCCTGGTGCCAAGGATGGCTTTATGGAGATGGAGAACGGGGCGAAGCTGGTCCAGCAAACACCTCGCAGTGCCTGAGCAGGGACAGCCCCCCGCCACCACCTCCTGCTCCAGCCAGTCCTTCCCCCCTCTTGCAGCGTCCATCGGACAAGCTCTTTCCGCTTTGGATTATCTCTCCAGGCGGACTTGGCCACAAGCCCCACATTCCTTCCAGCCTAGCACTGCCCTGAGCCCACGCCAAGCCCTGCGTGCTTCTGCTATCGCTCAGGGCTTGGGCCAGGACCAAGCCTGGAGGAGACGGTTCTGCTGGCCGAGCGAGCTCCACTGGTGCTTGAGATCCTAAATGCAATTTTCCCTGAGCTCCAGGAGGGTTGTGGTGGGTCTTGTGCTGGTGCTTGGATGGAGGTTAGCCTGATGGCCATCCCTGCTGCCCATCCTGGAGGGACCAGGGCTGCTGCTCCTTCCCAAAGCTCCCACCCTGCACATGCACTTCCGCAGGGAGGGCAGGACATGTCCCCATCCCTTGGGGCTGATGCAGATGGGGCATCCTGTAGCCGTGAGCAGTGAGGGAGCCCTGGCCTTGCATCTGTCAAGCAGGGAACCGAAAGCGCTGTGGGGGCTAGATCGCTGGCCCTATGGAGGAGCTCTCTGGTTTGGGCTCCTCAAAGGGTTAGGGTGGGTGTGTGGTGGGGAAGGGGCTGCTGGTGCCTCTCTGATGGGTGAAGGGGGCCCCAGTACCAGTCCCTGAGGGACTTAATGCACCTTCCTTCACCCCTCAGCTATGGCTCGAACCGATGTGTCCTGCTCAGGCCCGGAGGTGTCCCCCTGTGCTGGAGCGCTGAGGGGACCCCCTCCCCTGGCCCCTAGCCCAGCCCTCCGCCCTACTCCTCCGCTTCACCGCAGCAGAGTTTGGCCCGATGCCCTGGGCCAGCTGGTCTCTGTGAGCACCGGGGGCCACCATGGGGGTTTCTCACAGTGTGGTGGGCGCTTTGCAGCAGTGCAAAATAAATGGGGGGGTCCCAGCCCTGCGCTGTGGGGATTCACGGGGCCTGGGGATGTCCCATCCCTCCCAGGGGCACCAATTCAGCTGGGGGCTGGAGGTGTGCAGGGAGTAGGGGCTGAGGCGAGAGCTGAAGGGGAGCTGGGGCTGCCGGGCTGTGCAGCAGCGTGGCGTGGGTGAGCGTGCTCAGCTGTTTGGCCGATGAGCAATGTGCTCTCCCGGCCAAGCCTACAAGCTGCTAATTTTAGCGATTACATGAATTTTTTCCAAGCAGTCTTGAGTCCCTTGGTGATTCAGAGCCACTCAGCTTTGCTGCGCCTGCCACCCCGGCTGTGGGGATGTGCTGGAGGTGTGCCAGCACGGCTGGACCCGGGACTGTCCCGCTGTCCGGGAGTGAGGCAGACCTCCCCAAAAATAGGTGACGCTGCTGTTCTGGGGCCCCTGGAACCTCCCCGGCTGGTGGCGTTTTGGGGCTGAGCTTGGCATGGGGGAGCACCAGGGCTTGTGCAAGAGCTCACAGGACAGATGGGAGCCCTGGTGGGGCTGGGAACCCCGACTGCGTTAAATGCAAGTCGCTCAGAGAACGTGGCCACGGGTTGCCTGCTCCTGGCCCTACCGGCCTCCAGGAACCTCAGGCAGGGTTATGTCAAAGCGTAAGGGGTAACGCTAGCTGGGACCACTTGCCACAGGACCTCTAGCCCTCCTGTGGGCTCAGCAGCATGTGGAGAAATGCCTGCAGGAAGTGCTGGGGGCTCTCTCTTGGGTGCAAGGGCACCTCCAGCCCGGGCTGCGACTGCTGGCAGCAGCTGGGCTGCGGGGCAACACCGTGCGCTCTTGCTTTTCCCTGCACAGTGGCGTTTGGCCACTGCCTTTGGTGAGGAATCAGAAAACTGTGTTTGTGCAGGCGAGGAGGGTTGGGGGCTCTGGGGAAAGGAGCCACCCCGCCAGCCTAGCTGTGACCACAGGTTTCGCTGCCAGCCCTGTCTCACAGGGGCACAGGGTCCGGCAGGTGCCCACCCTTGGGCTCCATCGATCCCTTTGAGGTGTAGGGACATGGCAGTGACTCCACGCCATCCTGAGCTTGGTCTGGGGGGTTCAGCCTTTCTCTGGCTGGTGCGGCTGGAGGTGGGGAAGGTCCCCAGAGCACTGCTGGACCCTGGAGCTTTCCTGCGGCATGAGGCTCACTCCACTCCATCCAGCGCCGTGTGAGCTCCCAGCTACGTGGAGCAGCCTCCCTCTGCAAAACACTTATCTCACCCTCAATCACATCCACATGCTGCCTCGGGGAGCTGTCTCTCCCCTCCAGATGTGCGGAGTGTGTCTGTGCTCCTGTCCCAAGCTCTCACACCCTCTGCTGCTCTCACACCCTCTGATTCTCTCCCTTGCGCATAGCCTGGGGCAAGCTCCTGTGTGCTCACCTCCGGGAGCGGCTCCCTCTCCTCTGCGGGTGCGGTGCACGGGCTTGTGCCGTTACTCAGCCTTACTTTATTTTTAGGGATGTCTTGAAAACAGGCTCGTCCTTCCCAGGCAGGATCTGGAGCCAGGTTCCCAAGGCCCGGGTAGAGGCAGCTGGGTTTTTGGCAGGGCTGTTACCTGGGCTTCTCTGAAACTCTGGGCGCTCTGCGTGGCTGTAGGGACCACAACCTGATCACCCCCCTCCTAGGGGCAGGGTGTTTGAGGGTACCCACCACTGCATCCCCATCCCCCCCACGGCAGCGCTGCTTGGAAGGAGCTGAGTCTGACATTCCTCTGTCAGACTGAGCTTGGGGTGGCGGTTTTCGGAAGTGCTGGGGTTTAATTTCTGTTGCCTTGCTGAAAAGCTGTGTGCTTCTGGGATGAGTCAGAGCAGGCAGGAGCCCAGCAGTGCTGGCGCTGGCAGCAGGCAGACAGAGCCGGCGATAAGGGTGCGATAAGGCCACGAGAACCCTGCTTTCATGCCAGGGCTGCAGGGAGTGGGCAGCTCCCAAGCCTGCTGCCTGACCTCTCGCTGCACCGCTGTCAAGGAAGTGGGGAAGTTATTTTGGGAACCATGGCGCTGGGAAAATCTGCTGTGTCAATAGAGTGTGAGCTAAAGGACTTGTGGCTGTGTGAACGGAGTGTGAGCTAAAGCACTTGCGGGTGATGTTTTCAAAATGTCCCTTCTCTGTGCCCAAATGCCTGGGCTTTGCCCCAGGAGCAGGCAGGGAGTGTGGCCGGGGGGCAGCCCCAGCCTCGGTGCTCGGTCCCTGACCAGGGAGGGGTCCGTGGCCATCCAGCATGTCCCACGGCAGCCGGACCCCCCATCCAATCTGACATATCGGCAGCGGTTGCCTCCAGCTGAGATCCCACTCCCTACCCTCTTCCCATGATCCCTGCCACCTTCGTCTGGGTCTGGCTGGAAACTCCCCTCTCCATCCCTGCAGTTTGCTGTTTATCCTGGTCTGGTCCCCTCTTTGAACAAGGTCCCTGTCCGCTCCACTGCCCTCTGCCCTCCCAACCCTCGCGGCATGGCACGACACACTGTGTCATGGGGATGGAGGCAGCCTTCCTCCCCCCTCTCCGGCGGCAGCCCCATCCTGTTCCCATCTCGAGCAGCTTGTTAGCGCCAGCTGGGACCTGAGCAGGGGCTGCTGCAGCCGGCGGAAACATGGGTGGGCTGAGACGGGATTAGACGTGGTCAGGGAAATTCCAGCTGCCCCGTGGTTAGCACGAGGCTGCTCCGGCTCTGGGGAGCCCAAAGGGGCCACGCACGCTGGCCCTCCTTAGCTGCTTCCGCCTGAATATCCGTTCCCGGCGGCTGCTGGACTGGGGCTGCCCAGGAGAGGTGGGTGAGGGGGGGGACCTGGGCTGGGCGGTAGGGACCAAGAGCACCCCCATGCACCCATGTTGGCTGGAGGGGACAGGGAAAGGCTAGCAGCAGGCGCCCCTGAATAAGTGGATGAGACGGGGCGTAGCCTGCTTGTAGCCTGTTTGTAGCCTGCTTCCCAAACACCCCTGGGTTCTGGGCTCCATCACCTGTGTGTCACGGCTGCTGAGGACAAAGAGCAGTGTACGGGCTGCAGCGCAGCCGCGGCAGCCCCTGAGAGATGACAGCGTGTGCGGCTTTGGGGTTGCAAGTCTGCCTGCCATCGGCGCCAAGGGGGTTTCTCAGCGCCTGCAGGCACGACAGTGCTGGTGGGAGGCGCTCCGGCTTGCCAAGGGCTCTCTGAAGCAGCCTGGCCTCCGGCTGGCACCGGCAAAGCTGCTGACCCCTGCTTGGTGCCCGCTCCCTGGCTGGGCTGGGCGAGGTGCCTGCGGGGCAGAGCCCTGGAGTGGGTGCTTGTGGGCTCCTGGCCCGTTTGCATCTGCAGTTGCGGGGAGTGAACGAGAGCTGTGACCCCGGGGAGGGTCGGTGTGCTGGGGGGCTGCCTGCGCTGCTGGCCCTGGTCTGGGGCATGGCCAGAGGTCCTGACACTTGCAGGAGCCGTAGCCGGGGAGGCAAGCGCTGTGCATGTGCCGAGGTGATGCCGTGGAGCAGCCCCGGTGCGAATGTGTGCCAGCGAAGGGCAGGATCGTGTCCAGGGGCCTGGCTTTGCCTTGCCTGCCCCCACGGGTGGGGGCACCCAGCTGTGTCCCACCAGGGACCAGGGGGGGCTCCCAGGGCTGAGCTGCTACCTGGGCGCTGGCTGACATGAGCAGCATGTTCACGGGACTGACTGCTTGTCTTCAAACAAGAGTTTGGGGTTCAGGAGAGGGAAACCCAAAACTCCATCCTTGAGACGCTTGCTCTGTTTGCCGAGGTAATAGGAGTTGGAAGCAGCTCTGCTCCAGTGCTTTCCCTAACCCCGACGCTGCCCCTGTGCTGATTCATTGATTTGGACGGGTTATATACTGGGAGGGGAAGCATGAACCACACTCGGCTCTCTTGCCAGCACGGAGCTGTGCTTGCTCGGCGCTCACGGCTGCAGGACACTCGGGTAAGTCTCCTCTCTGCTACCGCCCCTGTGAGCAGCCCCGGGCCCGGGGGACTCCCGGGGCAGCTCCGAGGGGTGGCGGTGTGGCGGCGGGATCTGCATGTTCAGCATCTTTTGATTTGATGGAGATGTTTGTCTTGCAAGGGTTCTCCAAAAAAGCGAGACCACTTAGGCATTGTGGGAGCCGAAATAGTTACATAGGCAACATAACTTAAATAATAAGCAAGAGAGAAAATTAAGGGGGGGCAAAGTAACATTTGGGGGGGCTGAGTTTAGGAGCAGTGGGATGCTGAGGGCTTGAGCGGTAGGGAATATTCAGCCCCTTGGTCTGTAAGCTTTTTGTCCCTAGAAGAAAAGAGGAGATGATAAATTATTTTCAGCTGCCTTTCCTGAAGGGCGCTCCAGCGTGGATGGTCTCTGAGCTGCCTTACCAGGGAGTGACATGAGCAGGGCTTTTGATGTGCAGAGTGCTTAGGGAAGTTTATAAACGGCTCACTATAAACAAAGCTGTTCTTGGATGCAGATTGCTTCCATATGGGAAACATAAACTGCGCTGGCTTGTGGAGGGTTCCTCCCTTCCCGCCGGAGAGCAAGCGTGTTCCCTGGATGGAGCCCAGGGCGGAGGGCAGGGGCTGTGCCCCAGCACCCCAGGGTGCTGTGCCAGTCAGGGCACCGTGCCCGGACCCCTGCGCTGCCAGACTTGCCCGTCTGGCTGAGCCGTGCTCGGGGCTGGGGGAGCTGTGGATTTTCTCCCTCCCTTGTGCCACTTGAAGCTGCTAGCGGGGGGCTGCTCCATGCCAGCCTGGCACAAGGCTGCTGCTTTAATCTAGGGAGGGAGGAAGCTCCCAGGCCAGAGGAGGGAGGAGAGGGTGTCCATGGTGGCCGTGCTTGTGGGGTGATGGAGGACCTCGCTGTAAAGCCCTCGCTCCCCCCAGGCTCCAGGGCTCCCCCGGGCACTGCCCCTGGGACCAGCCTGCATACAGGTGCCCCCACCGGACATCCAGCTCTCACGGCCAAAATCAGCCAGGGCTGAGACCTTCTTCTGGGGATGGGGTGCAGACAGGGCCACCCCCATACCCAGCCTGGGCTAGGGAGCTGGCAGAGGGTCCCGCTGACCCAGGCTCCTGCAGGATTGGAGCTGAAGCACGCCCAGGCAGCGGGTGCAGGTGCTGCTCGTGGCTCCGCGACAGGAGCTCAGAGCCGCTCACCACCAGGCAGAGCCGAGAGGGTGCTCGGGAGTGCTGGGGGGAGCACCTTTCTTCCTGCCCCCACCCAGCATCCCCAGGACCCGTTTGGCTGCGGGTGCTGCAGGCCGCTCTGGTGAAGGTCTTGGCTGTTCGGCGGTGCCGGGAGGCCAGCGCTGCTGGTAGCAGCTTGCCACGCTCACTGCAAAACAGGAAACCGCACTCCTGGCTGCTGGAGGAGCCAAGCGAGGAGGACGCCAGGGATGCCACTAATAGCTGTGGTATGGCAGCCAGGCGCCACGGCCCCTGGCTCTGTCCTGCTCTGCGCTCCTGCCTGGGCTGTGCCCAGCCCTGCCTGCTCCCAGCCTTCCTCGCCCGCCCTGCTCTGCCTTGCTGCTGTGCTGGGGGCAGGATGGCCACAGCCTTGGTGGCCTTTTCCAGGGAGAAAGCAGCACCCATCCCTAGCAGTGGCCCTGGGAGCTGGGGAATCGCAGGGGCTGAGCCCCCCTCCTTTGTTTTTGCTGCAGGCCCAATGGAGCGGGGAGGCTGGCAGCGGTGGCTGCTGCTACTGGTGGGCATTCAGCTGGCTGGTGGCCAGTGCCCAGAGCAGTGCCAGTGCGTCCGCACCGCCCAGGTGGAGTGCTCCGGTGCCGGCATCACCGCAGTGCCCAGCCCCATCCCCGCAAATGCCATGACCCTCCAGATCATCAACACGCGCATCACCGAGCTGGGCGACGCGTCCTTCGGCAACGCCTCCCTGCTGATCGGTCTGCGCATTGAGAAGAACAACCTGTCGCGCATCAGCCCCGGGGCCTTCCAGCACCTGCCCGACCTGCGCTACCTCAGCCTGGCCAGCAACAAGCTGCAGGAGCTCCCTGTGCAGGTCTTCGAGCCCCTGGGCAAGCTGGAGTCTCTGCTCCTCTCCAGCAACCAGATCCTCCAGGTCGAGCCTTCCCACTTCGCCCACCTGAGCAACCTCAAGGAGCTGCAGCTGCACGGGAACAACCTGCAGGAGCTGAAGGAGGGGGTGTTTGACCAGCTCACCAGCCTCACCAAGCTCAACCTGGCCAGGAACAACATCGACCGCCTGCCGCCCCGGGCCTTCGAGCGGCTGGCGCGGCTGCAGGTTCTGCGGCTCTACGAGAACCGGCTCCGGCAGATCCCGGCAGGCGCCTTCGATGGGCTGCCGGAGCTGCAGGAGCTGGGGCTGCACCAGAACCAGCTGGAGACACTGTCCCCGGAGCTCTTCGTGCACAACGGGAATCTGCAGAAGCTCTACCTGTCCAACAACCTCCTCGCCGCCCTGCCGAGCGGTGTCTTCTTGCCCCTGCGCGCCCTCGCCAAGATCACCCTGCACGTCAACCGCCTGCGGGACATCTCCCCCGGCGCCTTCGGGCCCATGCCGACCTGCGGGAGCTGTGGCTCTACGAGAATGAGCTTTCCACCCTCCCCACTGCCGTCTTCAGCAACCTCACCCAGCTGCAGCTCCTGGTCCTCAGCAAGAACCGGCTGCGCTCAGTGGCGCTGGGGGCTTTCCAGGGCTTGGGGGAGCTGCTGGAGCTGTCGCTGCACTCCAACGCCCTGCGCCACCTGGACTCCCAGGCACTGGAGGGGCTGCCCAAGCTGCGGAACATCTCCCTGCACCACAACCAGCTGCAGGCGCTGCCACGGGGCCTCTTCGGGGCCACCCCGGGGCTGCGGCACCTGCAGCTGCACTCCAACGCCCTGGAGTACCTGCCCGCCGGCATCTTCTCCCCCCTGGCCACCTTGCGAGAGGTGAAGCTGCACAACAACTCCTGGCGCTGTGACAAGGGCATCCTGCCCCTGCAGGGCTGGCTGGAGGACAACCCCCACAAGGTGGGCGAGACACCCCCCCTCTGTGCCCAGCCCCCTGCCCTGCGGGGCACCCCCATCGCTGGGCTGCCGCGGGACCAGCTCCTCACCCCCCAGCCCTCCACTCCCTCCCCCCATCCCAGCACCCAGCTCCCTGCTCACCCCTCCAAGGCAGCATTGCCAGGGGGTGCCTGGACGGAGCCCCCCATGGGGCTGCCGGTCTCCCCACGGGAGGAGGAGGAGGAGGAGGAAGAGGAGAGGGGGCAGTGGGGGCTGACACGCACGCAGAGGGGGGTGGTGGTGGCAGTCATTGTGCTGGTGTGTGTGGCCCTGCTCGCTGCTCTGGTGGCACTGGTGGTCTACGGCTGTAGGAAGAAGAGCCACGTCGTGCTCATGAGGATGAAGGCGCCCAACGAAGCCTGAGCGCCCGGCAGACCCTGGGGGGAGCGGTGCTGGCAGGCATCCCCTCCCCACGGGGCCAAGGGACATGACAGTGGCTCTGCATCAGCTGCCCTTGCTGATTGGGACGGGCCAGCATCACCCCGTGTGCTGCGTGTCCCCCTGTCCTGCTCTGCTTTGCCCTGCCCCTGCTCTGCAGCAGGGCGTCCCCCCCAGGTGACCTCCCATGGCTGCCCTCTGTCCCCAGCCCCTCCTGCCTCCACTGCAGCCTCTGTGCTCATCCCCTGCCCAGGGGCCAGCGGCTGGGGTGCGGCGTGATGAGACGGACCCCTCCAGCAGGGAGCCACGGCCTGGCCATGATGGTGCTTACCCCAAACAACAGGACATCCTCATCCTTCACCTTACTTCGTCCCGTCCAGCGCTGCCTGCCCTTGCACTGCCTGCTGCCCACCCCCAGCCCCTCTTCCCCGTCTTCCCCCCTGCGCCATGCCTTCAGCCTCTGCCCCTGCCTGGGCAGGCAGGTGCTAGCTGTCACACAGGGCCAGGAGCTGAGCGAGCGCCTTCGCCCCCAGCAGAGCAGCACGTCCTTGTGCTGCTTTGTAGCTCGCCTGCATCCGGGCAGGGATCCCAGCAGGGCTGGGCTGCCTGGGCCTCGTGCTGCTGCTAGGGTGGCACACCCTGAGCGACTTGGCACCGTCCAAGCTGCCCTCCCTGCCTGCAGGCAGGGCGAGCCAGAGCACAGCCAGCATCTTCTCCTGGTCCTCCGAGGAGCCTCCTGCTCCCCCCGCCCTGGTGCATCTCCTGCCAGCAGAGTTGCGGGGCAGCGTGCTGGTGTCTGGGTGCAGCGGCAACCGCCCTGAGCCCTCGCTGCACGCTGGTGCTAACCCTCCTGTGGCCATGCCCCTGCCTGCAGCGCCCTGCCCCAGCCCCACGGGTGGCTGGGGGGCTTGCACCGGCCCCTGCTGTGGGGGAGTTATAGGGGTGAGACAATGGGTGTGAAGTGTCTGCCAGGGGCTGGGAGAGGCCTCTGTGCTTGTGCCCCAGGGCTGCTGGAGCATGCCGGGGCTGCTCCTGCTGCACCCCATCCCTGGTCCTCGCTGCCTTGATACCCTCATGCATCCTCCACCAGCTAGTGAGCAGCCTGGCCCTGTTCTGCCTGGCAAAGCTTCTTCCTCTTCCTCTTTTTCTTCCTCCCTCGAGTGTCTTCCTGTATGTGCCCAGTCCTGCTGCCTTCTCGCAGCCCTCAGGCAGCAGGGATGCCGGTAGCGCACAGTGGGGGGGTCAGCAAACGCTGGCTGCTCTGCAATTCGCAGGTGGGTGCTGCACCATCCCCTGCAGCACCTGCATCCAGCGGCCACCCTGCCTCCTCCAGCTGTGGCACAGACACAGAGGGGTCCAGCTCACCTCTGTGTGCAGTACAGCGGCGCCAGGCTGCCTGGGGACTGATGCCATGGGATGAGGGTCACACTTGGTGTGCACCCCATAGTGCTGGCTGCTCACAGGACCCCAGGAGCCAGCGCTGGCACAAGCAGCCCCACGCTCGTGCACATGATGGGATGCTCCTCTGGGCTGGGATCTGTACGGCGGCAGGAGACACGGGACTGTGCCGCGGGGCTGTTGGGTGCTGCTCTGTGACCTCTCCATTAAAGTGCAGTTGTCCACCCCCAGTGCCAAGAGCTGTTTATTTGCTCCTCCGCGGTGTGCAGCTAGGCAATGACCCAGCAGGGACAGGAGCTGTGCTTGATTTCCACTCCTAAGAGATTTTTTTTTTGTGTTGAGGAAAAGCTCATACAGGCTGGTGGGGCTGTGAGAAGGTCAGTGGGCTGTGGTCACAGAGTCTGTGCTGGTCCCTGGGTTCCAACCTGGAGTGAGGGACCAAGGAGGGCTCAGCCATCCAACAGCAGCAGGATGGCTTTTGGAGAGTGAGCTGAGACCTCAGCAAGCTTCTCGATGGAGGCACTGACTGCCTCCTGCGCAGTCCACTCCCCGGGGCAGGGCCCCGAGGGTTTACCCAGTGCCACCCTGGCGTGGTGGGGAGCTCGCTTGGCTCCCTTCAGAGCTGGCTGCCGCTGGCTTATGTCAGCTGAGTTTTTCCATGTGTCACCATCTGCTCCATCAGTCTGGCTGAATGCACGTAAGTGTCCCTCCTCCTGCCCCTGGGGGTGCCTCCATGGCCGCTGCCACCCCAGCCCGTTCCAACACAGGCCCTTGCAAGGCAGCCCTTAAAGTGGTGTATTTGGCTCCCCTGGGCAGGTCGCAAGCTCCCAGGGAGTCCAGCTGGTCCACGGGTCCCTCTGGCCATCCCACCGCTGGCTGGGTACACGTCATGGGCTGCAAAACACCTGGTGCATCCCAATATGATGGTCCCAGGGTGGTCCCCTCCCCATGGCATTGCTTTGCCTTGCTAAGCTGTGCCTGGTCCCCTTTCTCGTGCAAGAGACGTTTGCTAGAACCATTTCCCAGTGAGATTTAATGAAGTCCAGGGGGTCTTTCGAGGGGCTGCTGGAAGCAAGCGTGCTGACCTTGGTGTGGGAATGGTAGCACCCGTGACAGCAGCACCCTGCCACTGTCCCCGGGCCAGTGGATGTCCGGGGCCGGGACCTTGCTTCCCTGCCAGGATGCTTGCTGGCAGCTGCCTCTGGCCTCACCTCCAGCCCCTCTGCGGCCGGGTTATTTTTCGAAGCACTCCAAGGACACGGGTTGTTGTTGCCGATAAGCAGCAAGGGGCAGCTCCGCCCCAGCAGGAACAGCTTGTCGACCGGCTTCCCATCCGCCCCAGAAAACATTGTCCCATCTCGGCGAGCAGCGTCCCTGCAAACCTGCTGCGGGCTCGGTGGCAGCCTCTACGATGCCACACTCGGTAAGTGGTGGCCACGCCGCTTGGGTAGTTTGGGGGGCCGGGGATGGGTGGGAGCTACTGTTGGCTCTGGTGAAAACAGGTGAGATGGTGGAAAGGAAAGGCCAAGCCCAACACTGCTCTCAAGCGCCGGTGTAAGTCCAGGATAGCCCCACTTGTGCGGAGTGTCTGCAGGTGGGCATTGCTGTGGGGCTGGCAACATCCCCCATCACGCAGCAGCACTGGCATGTATCCCAAGTAGGGAGGGACTGGCAGAGGTCTAGAGGCCACTGTGGTGCAGGCAGCAGGGGCTGGAGGCCATGCCCCCATGGCTGGGGAAGCTGCCCACGCTGTCAGTGCCCCAGAGGTTGCTCCCACTGCATTTCTGGCTGCAGAAGCTGCTTCCCCAGCAGCGCCTGCCAGCAGGTGCAGATTTCTGCCTCACTGAGGCAGAGGATGAGGCTTGGCTCCTTCTCCAGTGCAGGCTGGTGGTCTACGTGCTGCTGGGGCTGGGGTCCCTGCTGGTGGGGGGGCTGCCCCCGCCCTGCCCCCCCACCTGCCAGTGCTACGACACCTCCAAAGTCTTCTGCTCGGAGGAGAAGATGCGGGAGATCCCGGCGGGCCTGCCAGGGAATGCCACCCAGCTCTTCTTCGTGGAGACAGCCCTGAGCAGCATCCGCAGCGGGGCTCTAGGCTCCAGCACCACCCTCACCAAGCTGGTCTTCCTCAACAATGACATCCAGGAGCTGGAGGCTGGTGTGTTTCGAGGGCTGCCCAGCCTCACTGAGCTGGAGGTGTCAGGCAACCCCTTGCCAGCAGTCAGCCCGGGGGTGCTGGTGGGGCTGCCCAGCCTCAGCAAGCTCTCCCTGGGTGCCAACGCTCTCCGCTCCCTGCAGCCGGGGCTCTTCGCTGCTGCCTGCTGCCTGCAGGACCTGCGCTTGCCGGGGAACAAGATCGAGGCACTGCCCCCCGGCATCTTCCGCCCGCTCCGGCGCCTCCAGACCCTGGACCTCTCGCAGAACGCCCTGGCCGAGCTGCCGGCTGGGCTGCTGGCCCCCCTCACCACCCTCCGCCTCCTCAAGCTCAGTGACAACCTGCTGGCACGGGTGCCCCCTGGCACTTTTGGGGCACTGGGCCGGCTGGCCGAGCTCCACCTGGATGGTAACCGGCTGGAGGAGCTGCCGGCCAGCACCTTCACCGGGCTGGAGGGGCTGCGGCGGCTGCAGCTGCAGCACAATGCCCTGGGCAGCCTGGCCCCCGACATCTTTGCCGGTCTCCTCAACCTCACCGTCCTCAGCCTGGAGGGCAACCGCCTGGCCAGCCTGCCCGCCACCCTCTTCACCAGCACCCCTCGCCTCCTCCACCTCTCACTGGCTCGCAACCAGCTGGAGACGCTGCCCCAGCGGCTCTTCGCCAACCTGTCGGCACTGCAGACCCTGGTGCTCTCGCACAATGCCATGGTCCGCCTCCCCGCCGGGGTTTTCCAGGGCCTGGCGGGGCTGGCGGTGCTGCAGCTGAACCACAACAACCTCTCCAGCCTGCCGGCTGGGCTGCTGGCCGGGCTGCCCCTCCTCACCGCCCTGGCGCTGGACCACAACCGCCTGGCCCGCCTGCCCCGGGGGCTCTTCGATGCCAACGAGGAGCTGGTGCGTGTGGGGCTGGCTGACAACCCCTGGGCCTGCGACTGCCGCCTTGCCTATCTTCTGGGCTGGCTCCAGGGCTTTGCCGAGCCCCTCATCCATGCGCACGCCTCCTGCGCCAGCCCGGCTGCTCTCCAGGGACGGTCCCTGCTGGAGGTCCCCCAGGGGCAGCTGGAGTGCCCGGGAGCGCCTGGCGTTCCCCCGGAGGAGGGCTGGGATGGGGAGCCAGGGGAGGATGCTCCGGGGCAGTGCACCTACAGCAACCCCGAGGGCACGGTAAGCATGGCCTGCAATGCCACGAGCTGCCAGCAGCTCAGCCTTCACCTCCCTCCTCCTCCTCCTCCCCCCGGGCAGGTGTTGGGGCCGGGGCTGACGTACCAGGGTGCCTGGGTGCTGCGCTCCCGCTGTGGCATGCTGCAGGTCAGCATCCTTGTCACGGCACAGAGTGGGGATGAGGCCACATCGCCAGGTCTCCCCGCTGCGCCCTAGAGCTTGGGCAGGTGCCTGCTTCTGCTCTGCTCTTGCATTGGCAACCTCTGAGCCAGCCTGGGAAACAGCAGCCCGTCTCGCTCTGCTACCCCTACCATGGTCACCAGCCGTCACCAAGCTCTCTGCAAGAGCTGGCCTGGTGGTATTTATTCTCCCAGCTATGCGTTTCCTGTGTATTTCAAATATAATTAAAACGTACATATTATTTCTGTGCCACCAGTTCCCATGGCGGAGAGAGGAAACACTCTGTTCCCCCACCTCTGCCTGTGTATCTGGGGGAAGCGGTGAAGGTCGCTGTGGTCCGATGGGGACTTGGCTGGGGCTGTGCGTGGTGTGGCATGGGTGCAGGTGCCTGGCGGTGAGCAGGTGCCGCTCTTGGCGTGCTCATCTGTGCCCGCTGCAGCTTTCCAGCCCCACCTCCTGCCCCGCTTCCCTCGGCAGCGCAGAGACCCAGCTGCAGCCTGGCACTAACCCCCAGGGCACGGGTTTGGTGTGGGGTGTCCAAGGGAGAGGAGGGCGAGTGCTGCCGACTGCCCAGCGAGGGGCACGGGCTGCCCGGCTGCAGGGTGGGCTCCAGCCCAGGGCTGTGCACGGGCAGGTCCCCCACCCACCCTGGCAGGGCTTGCCCTGCAGCCCCGCAGTCTGCCCCGGAGGGGCTCGGGGACCCGTGGAGACGGGGCGCAAAGTCCCAGCAGCGCTGGCCCACCCAGGGGGCGGCAGGTAAGGTGGGTCCTCCCCTGCGAGAGCAAGTGTGTGTGCATACACGTGTGTGTGAGTGCATGCACGTGTGTGTTCGTGGGTGGGTGCACGTGTGCGTGTGTGCACGGCGCACGCCCAGCAGGCTGCAGCGAGCTGCCCGCCAGCAGAGCCCTTCTCCCGGCGGTGCCGATGCCGGGGGTTGCGGTGCGGTGTTGCTGCACCATCTTGCGGCCGCTGGGACGTGGGCTCTCCCGGGCCAGGCAGAGCTGGGAGAGCCCTGCCTGCGCCTGGCCACCCTCCTCTGAGCCAGCCTTCCTGGCCCTGCCCGCAGCGACAGGGGAGCTGGGGGTCCTTGCTTGGGGCTGCGCTGGTTTTGCTGCTGGGCTATGCGTCTGTGCCAGCCCCTTCCTCGCTGCTACCCAGCCGGAGGGCTGGGAGCAGAGTGGAGGCTCCGTGTCGTGTTAGCCCAACCTGCCCCAGTCGTGGGCTGCGATCTTGGCCATGCTCTGGACTGCCGGCCCCATGCTCCCGGGAGGCAGGTGGGCAATGCTGCACCCCCAGACACGGCCCTGCACAGCCACCCTGCCGCCTCTCCTGCAGAGGGGACTGCCACTGTGCTGCAGCCGTCTCCCAGGTGATGCTGATGTGGCCACCTCCAAGCCTGGACCAGGGATGCTGCGGCTGGCTGCAGCTCCCCAAACCCTCGCACAGCTGCCACACTGCAACCTGGGGAGGCTGGTGTCACTCCCGCTGTGAGCTCTGTCCCTTCGTGCACCCTGGCTCCTGCCACCCTGAAGCCTCTGGAGCAGCCTGGCACTGAGCGGGGACCTGGATGCATACGGCATTGATGTTGGAAAGGGTAAGGCTGTTGAAAATGTGCACTAGTTTGAGTGTTTTTAAATTTGCCAGGAAGGCATAATGAAGTCCAGCAAGCACAAGGTGAGTATTAATAAGAGCAGGTGAAAACTGAAGAAGAAATGTTTAAATGCAATTAGTGCAGTTATCCGTTGGGAAGCGATGGATGCCTTGTCATTTTATGTCTTTGCATCAAACAGCGTGTTTCTTCCCACAAGACGCCCTGCGCTGGCCAGGAGCCCTGAGTGTCACTGCGGGAGGGTCTTTGGCTTGTGCTAGGGCGGAGGGGAGCACAACGCTCAGCCCCAGCCCTACGGCCGGCAAGGTGTGGGGCTGAGCCCAGAGTCCGGGTGTCAGCGTATCTGTCTGGCCACAGATGTTATCCCTGTTATAAGCTTAAACAAATGGCTTCAGATCAGCACCTTTAGCTACGTAAGCCAATTCCTGAGGAAGGAAACAGCTGGACATTTTTAATAGGAAAAGCTTTAAATAGGAGAACTCCTTTCTGCTGGGGGTGGTGCCTGTGAAGCTGGTGGGTTACGCTGGTGGAGATATGGGACTGCAGAGACCATTGTCTACAAAACAGGCTGGCCGGGAGATCTTCACGTTCCCCTGGATGTGACTAGTCAAGTGGCTACAGCAGATAACACCTGGGGAGTACATGTCTGCGTCCTGTCTGAGGGGTTTCTGCAACAGCCTCCCACACTGGGGCCACAGCTCCGCTGCCTGCTCCCCGGCCGTCCCTTATCTCCCCATGCAGACCTGTGCCCTGACCTCGCGCAAAAACCAAGCCCTGCGTCTGGGCCGTGGATAAAGAGCTGGCCAGGTGATGGGACACCCCTCTGGTGGCCTCGCTCCTCGCATGGCACGGCTCGCTCCCGCGGCTGGACTCGTTCGCAAGCACTCAGCCAAGTAAGTGATGCAAAATGCTTTTTTTGCTCTTTAAAATGTACCGGGAGGGGCGGCTCTGGGGGGCTGTTGATCGTTTCCTTGCAGCAAAGAGCAGGAGAGGCTGCAGCGCCGTGAGCTGGGGCCATCCCTCTGTGTCCCTGCGCTGCTGGAGGGTGGGACAAGCAAGGGACCACACTGAGGTCCACTGCAGCCAGATGGGGTAAGGGAGGGTTTTAAAAGAGCTTTGCAGGTCAAAACTGTTTTCATCCCCATGCACTCAGTCCAGCCATTCCCACCTGTGCATTTAACCCATCGCGCTGCCCCTGCAGCTGAAGTGAAGCAGGCACTTTTGCACCCACACCCCTGGCTCCTGCACCCAAGTCTCCCAGGGGAGAGGATGGGCAGGGACCAGCAGCGGCTTCTGCCCTGGGGAACCCCACGGGGCAGCTGGCACATACCTCACCTCCCATTGATTTCTCTTCAAACCCAGTGGCTTTCAGCCTCCTGTATTTGCTGACCTCTCAACATTTTTCAAAAAAAATAACTTTTCATAGCAAATTTACCCTCCCAGCATAAGTTTTTTGCATGGTCAGCTTTGATGGACACCCAAGAAGCAACCCACAGCTCTTTCCCCTGTTCCCACCCAGGGCTGTGAATCACAAGCTGGAAACTACGGTCCCAGTACAATGCTCACGGCTATTAAACCCCAGCTAATGTGCTAGCTGAGTGTTTCCAAATGACTCCGTGGAAGTGGTGGGCTTTACGTGGCTACTGGTGGGTGTGCATCAGTGACTTCACTTCCTAACTGCAGGTCAGAGCCCTAAATGTTAGGTATTAAAGAGTTCATCTGTGGACATTTCACAGTCTTTTAATGAGCCTTGCTCTAAAGCTTGGCTGCTGCTCACAAGTTAGCCATTTCTATCTGACAGAGCTGCATAACCAAGGCCAAAATGTGATGTGATTAGCAAGGATCCTGAAAAGGAGATGCTTAGAAGCCATGTTTTAAATGACCCCCCTGAACTGAGAGAGGCACCAATGAAATAGCAAGTCCCTCCAGCACAGTGTGGAAATTCTGAGTAAACAAGGTCATCTGGTCTCGGCTGGCTCCTGGGACCCTTGCTGATCCCTCATTAGCAAGCGCAGGGCTGACTGCTTCTGTTGTTGCATGAATGGGCTGTTGCCCTGCTGAGCAACTGGACCCACTGAGGCAGTGCTAATGGGCAGCAGCACTTTGCCTTCTTCACCTAGACAGATGCCGAGCCTACTGCCCAAACATGGGAGGAGGAGGGCCAGAGAACAGACTGTGCAGCCCTTGTCCCTCCTGGAGCATCTCCCAGTGCCAAGCCATGAGCTGGCTTGCTCTCCCTTCCTCTTCATCCCTCAGTACCAACAGCGGTGAACTCTTGTAAATGCAGCGTACGTTGGCCTGTTCAGTCTCCCTCATAAAATGACTTATGATATGTGAACAGAAGAGTCCTGAGAGCTGAACGTACCAGCGTGGTACCACAGTTCATGAGCTGTGGACAAAGATTCTTTTGTTCATAACTGATTTTTGAAACCTTTTTTTCAGGACAATGTACCAGCATTTCCTTTTCCTTTTCTTCCTCTCCTTCCATCTCCACAAATGCCAAGATCAAATCCTGGGTGAAGATCCATATGAAATACCCAAAGACTACCAGGAGGTCTACAGAGGGACAAAAAATGATGTCAAAGAGATCCCAAAGATTGCAAAGCCCTTCATTTCTGAGATGATCTTTGTGCAAACCAGCATCACTGCTATAAGGAAAGGTGCCTTCAGGTACATGCCTAATCTGATCAAGATTTTGTTTATTGGCAACAAGATCACGACAGTTGAACCTGGAGCCTTTGATAATTTGGACAAGCTGAGGGACTTGGACATCTCTGGTGCCTCGTTAGAAGAACTAGCTGTGGGCACTTTCCAAAACCTCCCAAGCTTGCAGAGGCTGGAGCTGAGAGACAGCCACCTCAGATACATCCCCAAAGGCCTGTTTGATGGGCTGGAAAATTTGGGAGAGCTCTCCCTGCACATCAATGCAATCCCTTCTCTTCCAGAAGGCATTTTTGATTCTCTCGTCAATCTAACATTTTTGGACCTGGCTAGAAACAGGATCGTGACTCTTCCTGGGGATGCCTTTAGCAAACTCCCCCGACTGCAAGTCCTCCAGCTGTATGAGAATGAGTTGCAGGACCTCCCAGAGGGGTTGCTAGACAGTCAGCCAGGGCTGCTGGAGCTCAGCCTCCAGAGGAACAGGCTCAGGGCGCTGCCACCCATGCTCCTGAGGAGCCTGCCTCACCTGGAGAAACTCTTCTTGGACAATAACCTCATCAGGGTTCTCCCACCTCAGGGCTTTTTTGGTTTAAACAAATTGAAGCTGCTGACTCTGGGTTCAAACCACATTACGGAGCTCCCCTGCTGCCTTTTTGACACCATGCCACACCTGCGGGAGCTGGACCTGGGCAGGAACAGTTTGGCCACACTTCCAGATGGCATCTTTGTCAACCTCACATCTCTTGGCAAACTCATCTTGTCCCACAACCAACTAGCAGCCCTGCCAAGAGGAGCCTTCACCGGGCTCAGCAAGCTCTCAGACCTCCAGCTGGACACAAATCAGCTCTCTGCTCTGGATGGTAAGGTCTTTGCTTCTCTCTCAAATCTGAAAACCCTCAGCCTTCGGAAGAACCAGCTGGAGAGTGTCCCCCGAGGGCTCCTGGACCCCCTGAAGAAGCTCAGCTCAGTGTATCTGAGTGGGAACCCATGGAGATGTGACTGCAACCTCTGCTACCTGCACAGCTGGATCCTGGGCAACAGTGAGAAGGTCAAATTGTCCACCCAAGTGTCATGCAAGAGTCCACCACACCTGGCAGGGCAAGCAGTGACATCACTGAGGGACGACCACTTAATTTGCCCAGCTACTCTGCCTCTTTCACCTTCTTTTACCCCATCTCTGCTATTCACCTCCACATCATCACAAGGGATGTCAACCTTGCTGTCACCTGGAGCCTTGCCCACTGCAGTGCCAACCATGCTGTCATTGGCAGCCTTTCCCATCATGGCACTGCCAACGATGCTGTCACCTGTGGCCACCTCTGCCATGTTGCCAACCATGCCAACGGAGGCCTTCTTCACCGCTCCATCACCAACCATGCCATCTAAGGCCTTCGTCACCATCCCATCACCAGCTGTGCTGCCGAAGGCCTTCATCGCCACCCCATCACCAACTGTGCTGCCAAAGGCCTCCATCACCACACCATCATCAACCATGCTGCCAAAGGCCTCCATCACTACCCCGCCATCAGTTGTGCCGCCTGAGGTCTCCATCACCACCCCATCACCAACTGTGCTGCCTGAGACCTCCATCAACACACCATCACCAACTGTGCTGCCAAAGGCCTCCATTGCCACACCATCACCAAGTGTGCTGCCCAAGGCTTCCATCGCCACCCCATCGCCAGCTGTGCCACGGGAGGCCTTCAGCCTGTGTCCAACTCCAGCCATCATAAGCCTACAGCCTCCTGGGGCCACCAGCCCAGAGCCTGCACTGTCCACTCTAGCTTCTGCCACCACACCGGTGCCAACCAGCCCGCTGGCAGCCACCACCAGACAAGTGCCTCCTGCTCTTCTGGTGCCCACAGAGAGACCAGCCACCATCCCATGGGGGACACGCAGCATCTCCCTTGTCTCAGCCCCCTCCATGGCACTCTGGCCACCCCCCAGGGCTACTGCGCCAGGCATGATGCCACCGGCCTCACGCTCCCCGTCCCACCATGCACCTGCGCCAGGCAGGGAGCGGGACCGTGCCACCGCGTGGGGCTTGTCCACGATTGGCACCCAGCCGGCTCCCACTGCCCCCCAAACCGCTCCCACCCCTGCAGGCACCATCCTGCTCCCGACGCCTCCCGTCCCCCCGCCGCCAGACCATACGAGCCCCTGGCCGGCCTCCCCACCCCTGGCCCCCAGCGGCCGTCACGCCTGGGGCTTCGCCCTGCGGCCCAGCCCACGGCACTGCCGGGTCTCCCTGGCCCTGGGCCTGGCCGCGCTGGCGCTGCAGGCAGGCTGCGTGCTGCTATGGGGGATGCTCGCCCTGCTCCTTCACCGAGCCACCCTCCGCCGGGGCCGCCCCGTGCCGCCGGTGAGGCTGCTGAGTCTCCAAGCCCTGGCTGCCCCGGGGCCCCCTGAGCAAGCCCAGGCACCGCTTTGAGCTTCGCTGCCCCTGCATGACCTGGGCAATACCCATCGTCCTCCTTTGGGGCCTGGAGCCGTGCTGGCCACGGGGTGCATATATCATGGGGTGCAGATCGTCGCCCAGGGATGGGTGTCCCAGCGCCCAGGCTGTTTTGGGGTGCCTCCCAGCTGGCCCCTGGAGATGCCGTGAGCCTGGGGAGCCTATGCGCGGCGTCACTGCCTGACAAGCCCTTCTGCCAAGCGACACTAGATGGCATCCCGACACAGGCGGTGGCTGCCACCGCCTGCCCAGGGCCACCGGGAGCAGACAGGGCGACCAGTGGCCCCGGAGGCACCGCACTGAAATGCCGGAGACCCCGCACACGGCCAGCTGGGAACCTCGCTGGACCTCGGGCACGGCCCGCTCTCGCTTGCAGGGTCTGCTCGGGGCTCCTGCCTGCATCTCCTCCCCATCCCTGGCAGGTACCTGCAGGGTGCAAGCAGTCCTTGGGGAAGGACATCCCAAGGCTTCCTGCCCCGTGCCCTGGCTTCTTCCCCACACGACGTTACAGGATGCGTCAGTGCTCCTATGTCCATCATAACACTCTGACCTCTTCCCCTCTCTTTCTCCCTTTCCTCCTTACTGATATTAAAGCCTCCCCTGTATCTCTGCCGTGTACTGAAGGGCTGGCGAGAGGAGTATTTTCATCCCAGGGCTTTTCGCGCTGTGACCTGCTGCGGGGGATCCGTGTTGCTTGCTGGAGCGTGGGGTCCCCAGTCAGTGCTGGCCATCAGGGACTGGTGTAGGACCAGGGCTGCACACCCCCCTGCAGGCAGCGGCATAGTGAGACAATAGACATGCTTTTCTTCCCCCTCTTAAATCTCATGCCCCCAAAACCCCTTCGCGATGCTGCCTGCCCTGGCCTCTCTGGAAGAGTAATGTCTGAGCATGGCTGGCCACATGGTTCTCATACCGTAACTTCACCTGATGCAGGCTGGGCACCAGCTCTTCAGAAGCTTGGGAGGAAGGGGCTAACTCTCCTCGTAACTGAAGGGTTGATGTGCGCCTTCACCTCTGCAGTCCTGGGCTGCCGCCAGGGCCAGGAAAGTGCCAAACTTAAACAAAAGTGGCTCAGTGTTGACTTCGCCCTGTGCCAGGCAAGCTGCTCCCAAATTTAATCACCCTGGTTACTACAGGGTTGCAGGTGTCTGTCTTCAACTCCTCGCTTTTGCTGCCAGTGCCTGCTCCATCCTGCCCTGCCTTTGGATGCCCTTCCCCAGGTGTGGGGGCATAGGGGCTGCCTGGCTTTGGGGGGTCTTAGGGGGGAGAACCCCTGAAAATCAATAGTCTGGACATGTGCTGGACAAAGAGCCACAGGGAAGTGGCTCAGAAACCTCCTGGTCGGGGAGCCCAGCTCCCCTGGCTGGTGCAAGACCAAGGGAGGGGGAAAGGGGCTTTACGTTAGGGTATGTGCCTGCGGCTGTGCATTAGGGACCTGGATATATGTCTTTGCTAAGAGCCTGTGCAGTGTTACAGGCCCTTCCGCCGCTCCTTGAAGTCCTGCTGACGGCTGTGAAATACGGGAGGCGAGCGCGGGGCAGCACATCTGGGCGGGATGGAGCGAGCGGCTCCGGGGCCGGGGCTGGCACGGCGGGTAATGAGACGCAGATGAGGGGGAGGGAGTGTTTTTCCTGGCAGTCCAGATGGGCTCGACTTAATACTTGATTTAGAGGGTTTGAAAGCGGGGCCTGGCTGCTGGGGAACAGACCCCGAGCACCTCCCGGGGCGGCAAGGGGGGGTTCTCTGCTGGCTTTTCAGATATTTAATGGCCCAGCACAGCCTAAACAGGGAAGTACTTCGGGGTGAGATTAGCACAACATAATCACATCTTAAAAGGTCTTCAGAGACACAAGGTACGTCCGCTCTCATATTAATTACTTGTTATTAATAAAGCTGGGGTCAGGCTAGAGGTGTTCACTCTGGAGCGTGCTGATTCCCTCTTTGCAGAGCGGTGGTGTATCTGAAAGCAGCACAAGCCCTGCAGCCTCCACCTGTGCCCATCCTGCTCCGGAAACCAAATGGCCAACATTCCTACAGCTGCCTTTAAAACTAATTTGCCCCATAATACCCCAAAAGGGCCACGTCTTTCTAAGTGCCCAGAACACCTCCGAGTGCTGTAAAATAATAATAGCCAGAGTGTTCTCAGCACGGGAATTTCCTGCTATGATTGATTTCTAATTTGCAATGAAAATACAGCCGCCCGTGTTCCCGGGACCAGGCTGGTGCAGCTGGCTCGCAGGCAGGAGTCGGCTCCTTCCATCGCTGTGGGGCCAGTCCCTGCAGGGCTATGGCTGTCGTGGGCTGGGAGGAATTAGCAGCCTTTCCCGTTTGCCCCTGCTCACTCTGGTGTCCCCCAAGAGGGAAGGGGCTGAGAGGCGGGTGGGATGCAGGGTGTCCTGGGGGCGATGTGCCTGGGCAGCCTGTCAGGGAACACGCTTGGGTTTCCTGATCACTGGGCAAGAGCAGCCAGAGAGCACACGGGAATGGGGCAGAGCATGGGGGATCTGCACCGGGGAGACCAGTGTACAGGTTTGCTTCTTCAGAGCTGCACCTCGCTGCGATGCCAAGGAGAGGCCTTCCTCCCAGTGGGGAGGTATGTGGCCAGGGCAGGTGCCCAGGAAGTGCACAGCCCCCAGCACACCCTCCCTGCTCTGCTGTGGGCAGCCCGGGCATCCCTTTGCAGGACGGCCATTGCACTGAGTAGCACTTGATGATTTTTTAATCCGTGAATTTCTCTGGTTTCTCTGAACTCAGGTAAGATTTTAGCATCCACAGCACCCTGTGGCGAGGAGTGCCCAGGATTGCCCACACACCAAACAAGGCAGCACCTCCCTTTTTGCTCTCACCCTGCTCGCTGCTCCTTGCACAGGATGCCCGTTGTTTTTGCATTGGAAAAAAAAAGGTGAGCATCCCTGTGTGGCGTCTCCAGGCTGCTTGTGACACTGTAAACCTCTTCCCAGTTGCCATGACTGCCTGAGGTCCTTGTAGTTAGCCTCAGGTGACAGCCAGTTAGAAGGAGAGACAGGACACTGTGCGTGCATGTCCTTGAGCGGCGCTGGGACCGGGGGGGTCTCCAGCATGGCCTGGGAGTCCCACAGCCGCCACTGGCTCTCTTCCTGCCTCGTGCAGATGAGACATGGTTCCCACAGCCCTGTCACTTGTGCTGCAGTACTGACCTGTAACCCCTTTGCCCGCCAGCACCGCCGGGAGCCCCTTGTGCTGCGGGTGCGGTGGCCTGTCCCTGCCACCTGCCTCTGGTCCCCTTCCTGCTCCTGGGGCACCCCGTGGGCAGGAAGGGGGCTTGCGAGCGACAGCCCTTTCTTGTGGCTGACGGGAACGGGGGCAATGAACACCTGCACAGGGGGATTTGCACAATAACCCAGATGGGGAGCAAACCTGGGCCTCTGGCGGGCAAGTCCCACTGCTGGCTTGCTGCTGGGAACCTGCCCCAGCCCTCAGCCGTGCCGCCACGGCTTCCTCCCCGGGCGCCCGCCTCGTGTGCCGGCCCCAAAACACGTGCCGTAGCTGTGCCGGGAGCGGCGTCTCGCCAGCTGCTGGTGTGGTTTGAGCCCCCACGTCTTTTGCGACTGCCTGCCCTGGCGGGGTGGGGGGCTGGGGGCTGGCTGCTCTGTGTGCTGCGGGCAGGGCGAGAAGTGTCTGGTTTGGCAGCAGGTCCCGTAGGAGCATGGAAGTGCTGGCAGTGCCGCCTGGAGAGGTGGGATGGTTGACATGGGACCTGCAGGGTGAGGACCTGAGCTGGGGCAGCTCGCTGGCAGAGGCAGCTGCGGCTACTGGGATCAGCCTAAGGACCAGCCAGGCAGGCATGTCCGGCACCCATCCATCCCCTTTTGCGCTCAGCAGAGATGGCCGTGGGCTGGCAGTCATTGCTCGGTGTTGCTGCTGTGCCCCCTCGATGCTGGTGATGGTTTTGAACACCAGCACCACTCCTCTGTGTGTCCTCTGGACGGTCTGTCTCTCCCTCCCCATCCTTCACCCGCAGCATCGCTCCTCGCATCCACTCACAGCACCCGTCCAGATGCATCAGGCTGCTCCTTGCCGAGAAGCCCTGTGAGACGCAGGGGGCAGAAGCTGAACTGGGACATTCATTCATCTGCTTTGGCCTTGGCATCTCCCAACCCTCCTGCAAAAGGGCTGCAGCCACATCCCACCGGGGCAGGGGCCCGGACTCCCCCAGGGCAGCTGGGGCAGCGAGAGGACACCCAGGCATGGGGGACGGGGCTCAAGGGGCTGTGGGGCTGGCACCCCCAGCGTTCCCATCCTAGGTCCGCCTGCTTCATGCCTTGGGCTGCCCATGCTTTTATCCAGGATTTGGGCAGGGCACGAGAGCAAGGGAGAGGAAAACCAGCCGGCGCATCCTCCCTTGGGCAGCAGGAGAGCCCGGAAGGGGCGGAAGTCGCCTGTTTGTTTAAGGTGCAAACAAGTGCTGTTAATCTGCTGCCTGTTTGTATTTCTTTAGAGCCTCCGAGTGCGGGGGGAGCGGAGATGGGGTCTCCCCTTTGTGCAGGGGCAGGGTCAGGCTATTGGAAGTGGAGGTGAGAAAACACAGAGGGGCAGCTGGAACCTGCTTTGGGAGGGAAAGATTTTTTTCGGCTATTTATGATAATTAGTGGGAAACGCTCCTGAAGCGTTTCAGATGATTCTGTAATGAAGTTGGGCCGAATGTTCCCGCTTTGTTCCCCTGGAACCATTAAAAATCCCTCTTCTTTGGCTGCCTTAATGCAATGCTGAAAAGGCACAATGGCATAAAAGTGGCTCTGGACAGGGCGGCACGCCTCCTGCCCCACCAGATAGAGCCCTTCAGAGCCCAGATTTTCTGGGTTATAAACCTCATCGCTCGCAATGTTCATGCAAAGACTGCTGTGGGTCCTGCACCCAGGGCTCCTTCACATCCCTGATGACGATCAGTGCGTGCGAGTGCCAGCCGGCCAGCACCACCAAGCCTGTGGCACGCTTGGGGGGAACAATGGCTGACACAAACACACCAGAGTGAGAAAGGGCAGGCACAGCGAGGGATGCCATTGCTCTGCTTTCATAGAAAAGCTGCTTTCTGCCTGTGGTTGTGCTGGGAGTTTGCTGGGGTGAAATACTGCGCTGGGAGGGGACTGATCCCTGTGCAGGGGGAAATGGGGAGTCCAGCCCCAAGGAAAGTGCTTCTGAGTCCGTGTTGTTCTGGGCCAGATCCTGCCCTCCTGCTGGGGCCAAGCAGTCCCCCAGGCACGAGCGCAGAGCAATGCACATGAAAGCCAGCCGTGACCCTCTGGGTGGATCACTAGCAGTCTGCAAGAGCTGGCTCATTCTCCTCTTGCTTTTAGCAGTGGAAGGCTTCTCTGGCGTAAGTGATGAAAAGAAAATCCACCTGCCTGATCTCACACATCTATCAGTGCTATTTCCCCAAGGATGATGTGTAAAGATAATGATGGGAGCTCTCCTGCTAAAGCTGTGATAAAAAGGGAAAATGGCAGGAGCTTTTAGTGTACTGGTGGGGCTGAATGTGATGGCTTTTGGTGTTCCCATCAATATTCCCATGCGCACTCCAGCCAGTGAGCTCAGTGTCCCAGGCTGGGACACGGGACTGCAGCTGGCAGGAGGGAGCTGCTCCCCTCCTGCTCCACCTTCAGCTGGGCGAGGGTGGCTGGGGAGTGCTTGGGCACCCAGTGCGGGCGCCCGGCAGCAGCACAACCCTGCGGTGCTGCAAAGGCGGGAGGGTGCTGTGCCTGCTGGCCAGGCACCTTCCTTCCCAACCACAGCCAGCGTTATTTAGACGGCGAGCACTAGTTGGGATCACATCACCCTTAATGCCCATCCGCTGCCCCATGGCTGGAGCTGACATGCCCTGCTAAGGCAGGGGAGGAGAGG
This sequence comes from Gymnogyps californianus, assembly GCF_018139145.2. Taxonomy (NCBI): domain Eukaryota; kingdom Metazoa; phylum Chordata; class Aves; order Accipitriformes; family Cathartidae; genus Gymnogyps; species Gymnogyps californianus. The sequence continues at coordinate 15,294,021 of NC_059480.1, forward strand.
TTAAGGGCTGGGAGCACAGCTTTCCAGGAGCCGCGCCATCTCTCCACCTCGCCTGCCCCGGCAGTAATCAAGCGATCATCTCAGCCCCCTCGCTCCTTTCAATGGGGGAAATTTTGCGGACAAATTCCTGCCAGTGGGACGTTGGAGCTCTCCTGGGTGGCGGGATAAAGATACCTGTCACCTCCACCCGGCCCTGCTGCTGGCTCACACTGGGAGCACAGCTGGGGAGCCCGGTGCTGGCTGCAGGGCTGGTGACTCCAGGCAGTGTGGGAACGGGCTGGGAGGGCTCCCAGGAAGAGCGGGAGGGCTTTGCTTTTCCCTGCGATAATGCATGGCCTGCAGCGGCAGGGCGACACAATGAGCCCAGCGGTGAATAGGCTGGAGCCCTTACCTCCGGTTTCTGTTATGGCAGGTCCTGAAGCACCACTTGAATTATGATGCCTTTGCCAGTCCCCATTCTGTCGCAGCAATTTTTGGGGGGGAAAATCTCTAGATACCCAGTACATTTTCTTTGGGAGCTGGGGTAGAGGTATTTGGACACCTGCTGGCACTGGGATGGAGTATTTGGCTGGTATATGTCTGCAGGCAAGGGTGATGGATCCTGGGCAAAGTGTGGTGCGTTCAGTCTCAGAAACGGGGACATCAGCGCGGGCTGCTGCCTGCGTCATGCTTTAAGCCTCCACACAGAGCCAAATTGCTCTCTTTGCAAAGTTTGCCATGGGAAACTCGACGTGTAAAGGTGATGATATTGAGCCTTGTGGACCATGGCAAGCCCATGGCTGCCTGAGCAACATGCAGCAGCTCTGGCCAAGACGCAGCGTGTCTGATGGACCAGGCAGCTCCAGTAACACCCCCATCCCCACCGGCACACCTCCACCCCTTCATTCTGCTTCCTCCCCAGGTCCGGCGATTGCTTTCCAACAACTTATTTCCATAAGCTCTCGGCAGCGGCCGGAGACAAAAACTCAGGTACGGAGCGACAGCGTGCTCCTGACCTTTCCCACCGCCGGACAAACGGAGCCGGCAGCACGAGGCGGGCGCACAAAGGCGCTGTGCCGGCCGGAGCGCTGACCCCGCCGTGCCACAGCTACCTGCTGCTCCGCCACAATGGCCCCGCGGCCCCGGCCGGCCTGCCGGGGCGATGAAAAAGGATCCGAGATAATAATGAGCCTGACTACCACTGCTCTCTTCAGAGAACCGAGTCAACTCCTCGGGAAGAAAGGAAAAAAAAAAAAAAAGGAGGAAAAAAAAAAAGAAAGAAAAACCCCTCTTGGATAATAAAGAAGTAACAAATGAAGACTGAAAGCCTATAGAAGGCATCTTAACCCAGCGAAGAAAAAAAATGTCAACATCTGTGGAGCTGTCTGCAAAAACAGACCGAACCCCTAATGAATACCCTCTAGAAAAGGCATTCACTCGAGGAAAGGCAAAAGGCTACATTTTTCTATGGAGGTATAAAGATTTTGATGAATCTGCCCTTTCCCTTTCCAATGCAGTTGAACCAAGCGCTAATGTTCATCTTCAGCTGTATTAAAGGGTGCGGAGGGGGGCGGAGGGGGGAAGAGTCTTGATCTGAAAGCTTATGAGGAGGGTGGATTTAGGGAGCCTGGATAGATATCTGAGCACTAAAGCAAGGAAGAAAAGCAACAGGCATTAGAGAAAATACTGTTTAACAAGAGTTTCTTTAGTCAGCCCATTTGAGCAGAGATTGGTGTGCCATAAACGTAATCCTCTTAGTGCTGACTTAAACGTGTTTGTACAAAACAGGGAAATATAATATGAATGTAATAGTCACGTTTGCTAAAATGCTTAATAAAAAGACAAAAGTCCTTTATTTTGATCTTCAGCTCTGGTGCGGGCTTGGGGCACAGCAGATGTTTTCTCAGAAGTCTGCTTGAAAAAAAGGAAAGAAATTCAGAATATGGCTGTGTCCCGGCCGGCTGTGCCGCGCGGCACCGCAGCATCTTCACCGGGTTCGTCGCCAGTGAAGCCAGCCCTCGCCTAATGAGCCCCCGGGCTCTCCGGCGTGCGAGGCGAGCCGCCATGGTTTTGAACCTATAAACACTGGCAGAGGAGTGGTTAGTGAACAAGGCGTGTTTCAGGTGGGAAGGCACAGGCAATTTTCTTTACTGTCCCCAGAGGCTTTGCTGGGAGGAACAGTGTTAAGGAATAGTCCCCGGCTATGGGTGCAGCTCCTCCCGAGCCGGACAGAGCTTAAGTCCCAGACTGTCAGATTCAGACCCAGCCAGAGCTGTTGTGGAGGGACCCTAACAGTCGTCCCCGGGTGCTTCCTGCCTTGTGCTATGGACACAGCAGGAAAACCGATAGGTAGAGTTGCTGTAATCACCATCCTGACATCTGTGCTAATCACAGATGAATTTTAAAGACATGAGTGAAATTTTGCAGGTTTTTTCTTTTTTTTTTCTTTTTTGTTTGATTTTTTTTTTCATTTCTATAGAATAATCGTGGGAAATGCTGAATTGAAACGCCAGTGTTTGGTTTTGACTTAGCTTTCTAAACTTTCAATTAGTGTTGACGCTGTACAGCCGTACTGGCTGATGATAAATATATTAGATGTTTGTCTTGGGCACTGTTGGTACTTCACATTGTGAAACACCAGCAATATGGGCAGAAGGTATGGTGATAAAATCAGGTCACTTTTCCAGATCTAATAGTCAAACATTGCTATTCCACAGTAAATTTCGGACTTTTCTTCCGACCTGGGACAAAGAGCAGTGCCGAAGTATTGGGCGGCTCACACGGTGGAGTGGAAAAGGGCATCTCCATAACTGCCCTTGGGCCAGCGCAACCCTAGGAGCCTGGTGGGCACGCTGCACTCCTCTTGGCTCTCGCACGGCACCAGGGAGCTGTTGATAGGACTAAAATAATGTATTATTTTCCTTTGTGTTTCTCAAACAGATATCATCTTACCCTGAGAAGCCGTGGTTCCCCCTTGGGCCAGCCCGGGTGGGTGCTGGCAGTTGGTGCTTGGTGGCCCACAGGACTTGGGTCAAAGGTTGGGTCAAAGCCTGGGTCAAAGCCAGGGTCTGTGCTGCAGGTTTGGGTGCCTGGTCATGCCAGGGTGCCCCTATGATGCCACCTCCCGGAGATGGAGGGGTGGCACGGGGACAGGGCTGCTTGCTTTCTGCTGCAGCAAATGTCAGTGCAAACTAGGTAAAACTTGTTTCCTGAAGAAAATTTCCACTCTAACAGGAAAAGAAATGCCTCAGCGGTTTTGGAAGCACATCAGATGTTTTCTGGTATGGCCCACAATGTGTACAGCGAACGCAAGGCATTTTCTGTGGAGAGCAGATATTTTCCACAATAACAACATATTTTGTTAAAAAAAAAATCATCCCGTCTCCCAATTAAGAAGAAAGAAAAAAAGCTTTGAAAGCAGATATTTCCTGACTGCCAGGGTCCTGTGCAGTGGGCAGGGATGGAACAGCCCCTCCAGCTGCAGAGGAGCGAAGGGGAGCCCAGGGAGGTGAGCTGGGCTGGTACCCACGCCTGGCTCCTGTTAGCTGATACCTGCGGTTGCGTTGATGCCATGTGGTTCAGATCCCCGGCATCACCCAGCTCCTCTCTGTCACTCGTCACCGCACGGGGAGGATGACAGGTCCCGTGTTTCCCACCAGGCACCTACTGGGGAAGGTGTGCCAGGGCCACCGAGGCAGGTGGCAGCTCCAGGGAGAACCTAGGGGCATTTGGAGCCAGGCTGGTGGGGACATGCCTGTAACGCAGTTCATCCAGGTCTGTGCAGCCGGACAGCAATGGCTGATAAGCTCTGGTGCTGGTCTTGGACAATCAGTCCTGGTTTGGGTGTGAAATGGTGAAAAAAGACTTAAAACAGCCAACTTGCTGCCTGCAGAGAATGGATGCATTTTTGGTAGCAGGAAAAAAGGAAATGGGTTAATTATCTGGGTCCACCATCACTTTTTTTGGAGGCTGCTTCCTCGGCTAAGGCAAAATTATACAAAGGAGATTTTTCCATGGAGCAGGGAAGCTCTTGGTGCTCAGGGCTGCTTGCTCGGGCAGCAGTGCCCTTGTTCTGTGCTAGGCAGCAAACCCCACGTGTCACATCTTCCCAGGTGCTGTGGGAGGTAGTGCAAGTGCTGGAGCAAAGCAGAGCAAAGGGCATCAAAACAGAGCCAAGGAGCCGGCAGATACTTGCTGTCTCCCTGTCACCCCTTGCACCCTGGGTGTGAACTTCCCAGGTGGCAGGCGGGCTGTGCAGCCCTGTGTCAGGGAGCAGTGGGGCTGAGCACCGGCAAGCTGCATCTGGGGCACATAAATGCAAAGGGCTGAAAGGCACAGCAGCCCTGGGGGTAGCAGTAGCATCTCCTTGGTCTTGCTTTCTCCCACGCGTGCTTTGTTTCTCTCTCCGTTATCCCAATGGTGACAGCAGAGCCTCCAAACCCTGCTATGTTTCCTCCCGGCACACCTGGTTCCCAAGCCTCGTGTGCGAAAGGCACATTTCTTCAGCAGCAACGTCGTTACTGTAACGGGAACAACGCGGTTTACAACCCAATAAACCCCACGTCCTTCTGTGCAGGCTCCTCTTACGTGATGCTAATGCTTACAAGATGTGCAACGCTGCGGGACAGTCCCGGTAACCAACGCCCCAGCAAATGGCTCGTGTTTTACATTGCTCTGTGGCCGCAGCCTTTGCTAATTAATGCCAGGGATGAGCCTCCTGCTATCGCCAGCCCCGCAGCCACTGGGTGCTGGTACCCGCCATGGCTCCCGCTCCCGGCTCCGTGGCGGAACACGAGGCTCTCCCCGCCTGCGATGGGTGCCTCCCACTGCAGCCCACCCTTGGTCCCTGCTTTCGTCTGCAGCTCAGGGCTGTTTATAGCCTGGTGCCGGCCGTGGCTCGGCGGGATGCCGGGCGCCGGGGGAAGCACGGCATTGTCTCGCAGCGGCGTTGTGATCACACACTGCGGCTAACGTGATTTACATCCCATATTCGACCTCTGGCGACTTCAAAGCTCGGGCGAGAGGGGGATTAAGCGGAGGGGCTGGGGCCAGGGGAGCCAGGGGGGGCCCGGCTCACCTTTGAGCTCCCATCATCCCCTCCCCACCAGACCCGGGATAATCATCTCCCTTTGTGCTGCCGGGGAAAGCCGGGGTGCAAACACAGGGACCTTGTCAATATTGGTTTTTGAGAAGACTTTTTTCTATTCTCCCATGTCTAGAGTTTTTGTACCCAAATCCCCCTGGGGCTGCCCAGTCTTCCCCTGGGAAATCGGGATCCCGGGGGTCCCCGCTAACACCAGCCATTGATTGAAATTTCACACCCACCTGTTTGCACACAAGATTTAATTTGGTTGATTCTTCATGCCCTTTTCCTGCTTAATCGTCAACCTATTGATCTTAATATTAAAAGGGGCTAAGGGCGAGGGAGAGAGAGACTACATTTCTGTAAGGGAACAAAAGCTTCCAGAGAATAAAGTAGGCATGGCCAGCCCTGAGCTAATGAGTCCCCGCCGCACACGGGAGCAGAAAACCCTGTGCGCTGCCCTTGGCTGGTGCAGCATCCCTCTCCTGTGCAAACGGGGCACGTTTCACTGCCTGTCCCTTTCCTCACTGCCCTTTACAGGACCCACAAGTTTAAGGCCAGAAGGGATGGGAGACCACCCAGGCTGAGCCCGGGCACCTAGCAGCCTGCTGTGTTTTGCTTTTCCCCTCGCACTTGTGCAGGGGGAACGTGCCTCGCTGAAACACCTCCTGTTTGATGGAAGATGCCGGGATGCAGGAAACTTTGCCCCAGCGATGCAGCAGCAGCAGCAGCAGCGGGCAGAGGTCAGGAGCATCCTGCACACCTGCACGACAAGCACCGGTCCATGCCGTGCCCCGGTGCTGTGGTGTGGCTCTTACACACACATCAGAGCAGCATCCATGCGGCAGCGTGAAGCCGAGCCCAACCCGGCGCTGCAGCCTGCACCCAGGGGTAATGCTGAGCCCTGCCGTGCTCCGGCGACCTGGCTGGTGTGCCCTGTGAGCTGGGACTGGGCCAGCAGCCCAACTGTGCATCCTCTGCCCAGCACAAGGCAGCCTGTGAGGGATAGTTGCCCTGGCCTGTGAGCTAAATGGTGCACCAGCTCGCTCAGCCCAGGGGCTGGCAGCCCGCAGGAGCAGCACTGAGGCATGTGTCTGCCATTGTGCAGTGGCCAGGCAGCCTCCCCGCTCTCTGGGGGTCTGGCCGCTCTCACGCTTGCTCTGCCTCTGAGCACAGGCAGGGAAAGGACAGGAGAAAAGGCTTTTGGTGTCCAGCGAGGTCGGGGGGGGGGGGAAACACAGCCTTTAACCAGGCCGGTGGAAGGGAGGATGGGACTGTCCATCCCCGCTGTTTGGCTGGCAGGATGCACAGAAACCTGTAGGGCAGGGCCTCGTGCTAATTTGCTGTCAGCCCCCCAACATGCCGGGCTGTGCCGGGACTGTGGGGGCAGCAGGAGAGGCCGGGTGTGCCGGTAAAGGCAGGGCACAGCCCACACAGCCCCGCATGTGAAGTGTACACACCCATGGGGACCGGCACGTGGCTGCTCCTTGCCGTAGGCACGTGTCCAGCCCAGGGGTGAGACCCCGAGCAGCAGCTTTGGCTGTGGGGGTACCGGCCAGCCCAGACCCCGGGGGGCTCTGACCACCTTCCCTGCTTCACCCTGTTTCACGGGGTAGAGTTTTTGGCGGTTTCTGCACTTGCAGATGTAATCTGCCTGCTGGAAAACGAAAAAGGAAAAGGAGCTTTATTTTTTTTTCCCTGCTCTGCCTTAGCTGACATGAAACCCAAGCTGTGTGGGAGCCTGCGAGCGTGTGTGGCTGTGCTCACACGTGTGTGCGGCGAGCCGCCCATGTCCTGCACCCTGGCCGGGGCCATGCGGGGGGCGGGGGGCGTGTGGGTGCGGGTGCATGTGCGCCTTTCCCTAGGGGGGCTGTTTCGGTCTGCAGAGTGCGGTCGTGTTTATTTAATATCTGACGTCCCTTCTGTCTTCAGCGCTGACATTAATTGCCAGACAATGAGCAATGGAGCCCAGATGTTCCCCGGCGGTGGCCTCCCTTCCTTCGCCAGCGCTATGCGGGTGATAAAAAATCCAAGGGGGAGTCATGTTTGGGCCGCTGTTGCTGCAGGGCCGTTAGCAGGAGCACGCGGGGGGCTTGCAGGTCAGCTCCCCTAGCTGGGGATGCCCACACACGGGCAGCTCCTGCCCCAGCCCCTCTGTGCCGGGAGCTGGACACGGGCAGTGCGGGCATCAGAGAGCACGGGCCATGCAAAGTGCTGGAGGTGAAACCCACCGGCAGACGGGCTGATCTCCAGGACTTCCCCAAGTGCCTCCCTGCCCGGACTGCGGCAAAAGGCTTTCACAGGCTGTGCCCAGCTGCTGCGCTGCTGGCATGCTCGCTTGCCAACCAGAGATTAACACTGCAGCCTGTCATTTCATAAATATCCTTACTCGCAAAACAAGAGGCCGTTTTACAGCAGACACGGCCTTATCGGGGAGCTGCAGTGCCACTGGGGCCCCCACGCATCCAGCCAAGCACCCATGCCATGGCTCTGCAGCTGTGCGGGGGCTCTGGGTGCCCCCGGAATTTGTCCTTTATTGGTGGGGCAGGATCGGTGAAATACTGCTGACGGGTTTGCAAGGGCTGAAACGGCTGGGCTGGGCAGAGGAAGGCAGCGTCCCCTCTCTGTCCTCTGCCATCCGTAGGACACGCCACCGAGGAAGATGCTCGTGTGGTTTGTGGGGAGGCAGCCCAATTTCTTGCTCTGCCAGACGCTTAGTATGCACCCACCGCTAATCATTAGCCATTATTCTTTAATTGGGAATGAATTATTAGAACAAATGACACTGGAGACTAATGCATGGGATGATGTTATTTTTAGAAATGATGTCTGTCACGGTGGCATCACTTCCTAAAGGGACGCGCGTGACAGGGCGCATAACCAGCAAACCGGCCTGACCAGCAAATAACCCCTTGCACGGTTTCCATATTGCCTTTTTAAACAGGAAGGGAACAGGATACAAACGCTATGTGAATTATGATCTGAAAAGTTTTCCTGGCAGGTTGTCACATGAGTTGTTAGTGTCATTCTTTGACATGCACACTCAAAGCCTTTCTGTACCACTGATTTAACCCTCTCGCCCCCTGCGAGGGCTGCCAGGCAGAGCTTTTCTTCCCCACCTCTCGGGTCAGCCCTTTTCTCAGGTAACCCCGAGATGTGATTTCACACCAGTGCTTGAGCCGGGGCTCCCCAGCTGCTGAATTTTGGGTGCAGCTCGAGGGGTTGGTGAGCCGGGGCAGGCAGGGAGACATGATGCCCGCTGCAGCTGCCCCCTTGCCCCAAGGCTGCCAGGCTGGGAAGCTCCCGAATAACCCCTCCCATGCACCACCTCCTCTCCCCTGGAGTGCTGGGGCATCCTCACCCCCCAAAAGCATCCCCGGCCAAGGCAGGCAGTGCACGGGGGCCCGCTCGACCCGGCAGGGCTATGCGTGTGGGCGGGGGTCCCTGCCTGCGTGTGTGCTCATCTCCTTCTGGGCTGCCTTGGCCGTGGCTTCGCACAGAGCCCAGCTGCGCTCTGGCCGGGGAACATCCGCTGTGGAAACCTGGGAGGAGCTGACAATCCCCAAAGATTGGCTGCACACCCGGCCAAGCAAGAGCTGCTGGCTCCCGGCCTAATTCGTTGCAAATGTGCTTCCATGTGGTTCCAATCTGGAGCCCCCGCTCCCCCCATGCTGCCCCCCGGGGCTCGGCAGGGGCCGGGAGCAGCCGAGCGGGGCAGAGCCGGGAGCAGCCCTGACGCTGGCCCGGGCACACGGCAGCCATCCAGCTCCCTGACCCTGAGATGTGTCCCCCGGCCAGTCCTCTCCTGGGGCGCACAGGGAACCTCCAGCCCCCACAAGGGCTGGGACCGGCTCACGGCAAATTCCCACTGGGGACACAATGCCCGGAAAGGTTCCCGCTGGCCCACACCCCATGGAGGGGCTAACATCACTCCTTTGGCTCTTAGCCTGGCCCCAGGCATCGTCTTCCCATCGGGGTTTGATTTTCATCTGCCACTGGGTGATTTGTGGGGACAGCACTGGGCTGGCAGCCAGGAGCGGCCAGCATCCTTATTTAGCCTTCACTTCGCCCTTCCCCAGCTGTCGGCCAGGGCTGCCCCATCCTCGGGCACAGGTGGGCTCCCGGGGCACAGCACCCTCTCTGCCCTCCCTGCCAGCTCTTGCCAGGTTGGCAGGGTTTGGGGCAGGAGAGAGAAAGGCCAGGTCCTGCTCGCTGCACTCCATGCGTGGAGGCCTGCTGGGGCTGCCGGCAGCGCTGCGTCGCTGCCCCTGTGCCTCCTGCCTGCGAGGCTCTGCTGTGCTGCACCCATCGGCCCCCGGGCAGTGCCGGTGACACTGCATCACCCCCCAGCATGCTGGCTCCAGCAGAGATGTCCCCAGGCAGCGCTGGGCTTCTGAGCCTGCCTGTCCCTGCATTTCCTTGCTGGACTTGCAGCATCTCCCCCAGAAGCAGGGCAGCTCTCTCAGCCCCCCAGGACCGGCACTGTGGGGATTCAGGACCAGAGAGCTCCCTGCCTACACCCTGGTGCGCAGTCCCAGCACCAGCACTTCCAGGTGGGTCTTCCCCTTGTCCCATGCACGCACCTGGGTTTAACGTCTCAAACTAGTGCAAACACCGTAGATTCATTTCAGATCTTCCACCTGAGGGTCTTTCCCCATCTTTTGGGGTCCTTGCCTACATCCTGCAATGCCCCTTTGGTGCTGCCAAGCAACTTTAAGCTCAATTTAAAATGACTCCAGACTCAAACACCATCTTCCCCCCCAGCTCATGCATTTGGAAGGAGATTGCATCAAAGCTTCAAAATAATCAACAAAAAATTGCCCCATCAAGCAAAGTTGCAGCCCCTCTCCTCTCCTGTGCTGGATTAAAAATGCCTGGCACAAGGTTAACCCCCAGAGCATTGAAATAAAATGGCATAAAATGAGTTCAGTTCTCCTCAGGTTTCAGGAGAAGCCGGGTGAACCATGTGGGGGAGCGAGCGAGGCTGGGGCCAGCACCTGCAATAACATCTTCGGTGTCACTGCAGGAGCGGAAAAGGAAATGAGCAGTCAAGGAGCTGGGAGCAGCACGGTGGCGGCCAGGCAGGCTGGGCTGTGATTGCCGCCCCACCACCCCTTGCCGAATCCAGAGTCCCCCCTGCAGGCAGTGCTGTGCTGCCGGCACCCCGAGGTGGCTGCTTTGCAGCCGAGGGCAGTGTGGTGCCCCTGCAGCCTGCAGCGCCCATAGCACTGGGAAGAGTGACCTGGACATGTGGCTGCCGTGGTGGAGATGGGGAGATGTGGTCCCTCCATCACCCTTTGCTTCCAGACATCGGGGGGGGTTCTGCCACCGAGAAGGGAGAAATCTCCCCAGCAAGTGCTTTCGGATCCTGGGGAATAAGCTGCTTGGCTGAAATGCAAAAGCAGCAATGACGGCTGGGGAGGCCGTGGGAGGACGCACCCACGGGCATTGCCCCGCAAAGGGCTTTGCCACATGCCACCACTGCAGGGAGATGCTGGGATGAGCTTGGCTGGACCCTGCAGAGCATGGGCTGCACGGGAAGCCCCGACCCCGCGAGACTGGGCTCCCTCCCTCCGTAAAAAGCCAAGCTAACCCCTTCGGGGGGGCTCAGAGGTGCTGTCAGCCTTGCAGGAGCCGTGTCGGGGTCTGTGTTGGGGCGGTGGGGGGACAGCCGATGCCTGGACGCCCTGCGAGGTGTGCAGCCCTCACTGCGCCGGAGTGCTGCTGCCCCGGTGCAGCCAGGCGTTGCGCTTGGCCTTTTAAGATCAGAAAGGTTTTTGAACTGATGTTAGCTCTGGTACGTGGAGGACAGCGTACAGCAGGGTAATTAAAGTGTAAGAGCAAGGCTGGGTTTGCCTTTAATGGCTTGCAGCTGCAAATATTTTTCTGTCTTCTCGAGCCCACTTGTAAGCTGTCTGGCTGTATTTCTCATCGTGGCCAATTAGATTCCCATGTGTGCTGCAGGAGTGAAAATATAGAAAGTGAATAATCCTCCAATTCTGCTCCTCGCTGCAGAGGCCTTTGAACCTCTGGCTGCCGTGGCTCCCTTCCACCTCAGCCCCATCGCCGCCCCGGCCAGCCCCCTCTGCGCCTGCCCTGGCTCCCCTCTTTGCAACTGAACTTCACCTCTAGCAAATCTGCCTGGGCATCACCGTGATTCATCTTCAAGCCTTTCTGATCAAAGCTGGGGGCTTTTTTTTTTCCCCTCCTTTTTGCCGAGTTTTACAGCCATTTTCCCTTTTGGATGCTGGTTTTCTGCCAAAAGTTCCACTCTAAAATCAAAAGGGGCAGTCCATTAATACGAGGCAGCTGTAACAAGTACACTATTGTGTTGTCTCTTCCAAGGTACCCGGGATTTTTAATAAACTGTGGGGCGTGGGGAGCTGGTTGCCTCCAAGAAAGGGGAGGCAAAGGGAGGGAAGAGGGAGCTGGCAGAAACCGCAGTGCCATAAAACGCAGCCCGGCAGCACGGGGCCCTCGGCACGCTCGGCGCTGCGTGGCGGTGGGAGCGGTGCAGGAGGCACTCGGCAGCCTCCCGGCTCCCTTCCAGCTCCAGGATCAGGTATCGGTCGGGAAATGCCGCTCGCTTTGATCCCTGTGGGCTGACGAGGCTTTTTGCCAGGACCCACGTGGTGAAAACAGGCTCACCGCCCCGGCTGCCCTGCAGCGGGCTGCCCGTGACTGTCGGGACAGCTTGCTCCAAGGACGAGAGCTGCAAGTCCTGGGGGAAAGCGGGGAGCCGGGCGGGGTGGGGTGCACAGAAACTGCTTGGGCTGCAAAGGGGTCCCTGCACTCCCCAAACATGTGGGACATACAGGGTGGGCGGCCACAGTGCCTTTACTACTCCCAGCCGCCCTGGTGCAGGGAGGGGAGCTCGGCCCCTGCAGGGACTCCCTGCCTGTGGGATTGGGGCTGGCTTGTCTCTGTGCCACGGCGCCGGCTCTCCAGCCCCGCAGCGTCGGCAGCCTCGCTGCCCCGCTCAGCACAGCTCTGCCCTCGCCTTGGCTGCCGGGCTGCAACCTGTCAGCACCGCTTGCCTGGGAAATGCCAGGCGCATGGCTGGGCTTGGCGGCGGCAGCTGACCCAGCAGCATCCGCGGCCATGCCATTTCCCAGCCCCGGGGGGCTGCGTCCCTGCCAGGGCAGCCCCCTCCCAGCCACGTGCTTCTCTGCCCAGCCTGGGGGATGGCCTGCTGGCACGGCTCAGCGCAAGGGGCTGGTGGGACACCCTGCTGGGGTCAAGGGCACCCGTGCACCAGCTGGGAAGCTGGTAGGGAGCTCCGATAAGGGCAATGGGGTGTAAACCTGAAACAGCCACAGCCGTCAAGACCCCAGACCCCAGTCCCCAGTCGGGTTGGGTCTCTCTGGGAAATGTCAGTGTTATTCCTGATTCAGGCTCTGCCTGGCTGGGGAAGGTCCCCGAGACCTTCTCTGTCTCATTCCCCATAAGGGACATCAGCCAGGACCCAGCAGGGCTGTGTGCGAACCGCCTTGTCCGCTCAGGAGCCATGCGTGATGCCCCTTGAGACCCCCATCGCCCGTGGAGCCAGGTGGGCAAAGCAAACTCCAGCCAGAGCTGCCACACCAGCCAGTTCAGTCAAGCACCCCTTGCTGCAAATCCCCATGGCTCCTGCCCTCTGGTCCCATGGGGTGCGGGGAGCACCCTACGGCGGGGTGAGCCGAGGGCAGGGAGGCAGGTTCCCGCGCTGGGGTTTGGGAGCAGCGGGGTGGAGGGGCCGACCCTGTGGGCTCGCCATTGCAAGTCAAGGTGAGGATGGGCTGGGAGCAGATGGGACCTGCTCTGCTCGTGAAAGAGCGTTTCTGCTATTTATGCTAAGCGGTGGGAATGCTTCTCAAGCATTTCGGATGGCTCTGTAATGAGGCCGGCCTAAATATGCCAGCATTGTTTGTGCCGGACAATTAAAAACTCCCCCTTGCCACATTAACGGTGTCTCTGGTGGCGGAAGGGCCCGGGAAGGCGCGGGCGAGGGCAGCCCACAAAGCCCGCCTTTTGTTTCGTGCTCCTTTGAACCCTCTCAAAGCCCCCGTTTCAAGGGGTGGCTTTTGTTTTCTTTTCAGCAGGCCTGAACCCAGAGCCGCCTGTTGTTTAGCAACACAGAAATGTGACCTTAATTGACTCTGCTCTCGGGTGCACTGTGTAAATCACTTCTGGCACCCAGGGGGAGTGTGTGATGTGCACCCCCCCCCTCCCTGGCCCCGGTACACCGGGGGAGCATCCTCCCTCTGGCCGCTCCCGGTCCCCGGAGTAGAGGGACCCTGGTTCTGCACACCCCGGCTGGCAGGGGAGTGGGATGGGGAGCGGGGCTGGGAATACTCCTGCCCCCGTAGCAGAGGGTTTCCCGTTTCCACGGGGGAGCAGGGAACACTGTTGCCCTCTGCTCTTCAAACCCCTTTTGCAGCCAGTGCCTCCTGCTCATGTTTACAGTCCAGCTGGGCTGGTAAGCCCCTTTACCTGCCTTCCCCGGGACTCACTGGGTTAAAGTTTATTGCAAGATAAATTAATTGATGATGATGAAAATGATTAAGTGATGAAAAGGTAACAACTCCTCCTGCGAACGTCTGACACGCACTTAGCCAGATGACTTATTTGTAGGATACCAGGGGGCTGATACATTAACAGATATAATTTGCGGTCTCCCGAGGAGAGGTTAAGGGCTGGGAGCACGGCTCCCCGGGAGCTGCCCCGTCTCTCCACCTCGCCTGCCCCAGCCTTAATCAAGTGATCATCTCAGCCCGCGCCTCGCTGGCCCCCTCGCTCCTTTCAATGGGGCAAAATTTGCAGACAAATTCCTGCCAGCGGGACGTTGGAGCTCTCCGGCGTGGTGGGATAAAGATACCTGTCACCTCCGCCTGGCCCCACCGCCGGCTCATGCTGGGAGCGCCGTTCAAGGAGCACCATGCTGATACCCTTATTTGATTACGCCTCTTCATGCCTTCCTCTGTGCGGGAAGACCTATTCAGCAGCGGCACCGCAGCGCTCCCAGCATGGGCTGGCCCTGCTGCTGGCCTTTTGTTAGCCCCGCTGGCAGCACGCCGGGCATCAGGGCTGCACGGGGGCCCCGCGCCACCCCCACCCAGGTCAGGGCTCTTCCCAATGCTTTGCAACAGGGCCCTGGCCAGGCTGTTGATTTTTAACCAAAAAACTGTAAAAACGAGGGGAAAAATAGAATTTAAATAGAAACATGAATGGCTCTGTGAGATAAGTGCTCCATTCCTTCTTCTGCTTCACCATGCTTTTGGCACAATGGAGATGCAGCTGCCCAGTACCTGTTAGCTGTGTCCAGCAGGAGATCCCAGGGGCACGTTACCGGGCTCAGCCACGGGTGCTGCTGGCTGCTGAGTGATCCAGCTCCCCTGTGGCCTCAGGAGCTTTTGGTTGGGTTTGTGAGCTTGCAGAGAGGGGATCAATTGTCCCTCTGCTTGGGAGCTCGAACCTCAGCAGCTGGAGATCCCTCTGGCACAAAGAGCTTTTGGCTGCAATCTCAACATAAATGCCATTTTGCAGATGCCCTGGCCAGAGCCACCCGCCCCATGCCATGCTACCCACTGCTCCTGGACAATGCTACCTGTACCCTGCCTTATCCCAAGGATCAGCGGTGACCACCTCGCCTGCCGAGAAGAAGAGGTGTGCCCTCTGCAGCTGAAGCATTTACCAGGTCACCCCATGCTGCCCCGGCCCCGCAGCCCCTCTGCCATCTCCAAAAGTTTCTTGTACCTTATGTTAAGGTAAAATGTGCTGCTCCAGGTGTTGCTGCAATGGGAGCCCCCAGCCAGCCCTGCAGCAGCCCAGGGAAGGCAGCCTGAGTTCCTGCCTCTCCTTCTGGAGTTAATCACCTGGACTGCTAGAAATGTGGAGCAATTGGCCCTTGTTTTGCTTTTCCCTGCTAGATTAAAGAGCTCTTAAGTACCTGGCTTGTTATTTCTGCCAAGGTACTTACGCACCAAGGTCCTTGTGACTGTAATCAAGCCGCCTCTTGATCTTCTTCCTGATAAACTGAGTAGGCTGAGTGTCCTGTCTGCCTCCATCGGAAACGTCCTCAGCCCTTGTCACGCTCTCCCGGGTTTTCTCTGCAGGCTCTCCAGCTTGGGGCACAGCCTGCTTTGGCAACGAGCACGGCCTCGAGCGTGCCAGGATTGGACCCGCTGGTGCAAAGTCACTCCCCTGTGCCAGCTCCTCCAAAACAGCCCTTACGTCTCGCAAAGCCAGTGGTGGAAGGGACGGGGTGGCTACACAAACCTTCAGGCTCTCCCTGCCTGCACAACTGCAAATCCCCCCGCGAAGCCCACGGGCTTTGGGTGCCTGCCCCTTCCCCCCTTCCCCACACCAAAGTTTGCTCTGAGCATCAACCACCCTCAAATCTCCCTCCAGCGAGTTCTGCTCTGCCGGGCAGGAGCAAGGCTCTGGGGAGCTGTGCAGCAATGAGTGTGGCTGGGGCAGAGCATCTCTGGAAGAGAGGGGACTCTCCAAGCAGCCAGGGAGGGATTGGTGAAGACTAGCCCTTACCTGGGTGTCATGTCCATCTTCTGACCCCCAAGTCCAGCTCCAGGCTCTCAGAGAGCCCCAGTGGGCTCCAGCACCAATTGCTGCCAGTTTCTCCACCTTAGCAGCTGATGGCCTACACATGGCTGGCTGGAGAGTGGTGATCTGGGTGGCCACAGCGCAGCAAGGAAGACATCTGGGTCCTTGGACGCAAGGTGTCACCTGCAGAAGCCCAGTCCCTTCAGTCAGAGCCACCATGCAAGTAGCGCCTGTGGTCTTTGCTGGCTCCAAAGTCACCGTGCAGAGAAAAGTGCCAGATGGACCGAATCACCACTGTGTTTGTAAAGATAAAATGACACTCTGGTGCTTAATAAAAGTAATCATTGATATCTTAGTTTTGACCATCCCCCCATATTGCAGGTATTTTGCAGACTGGGGACAGCTCTTGTTAACAAGTGCTTCCCGCCCTGCAGGGAGCATCCCCCGGTCCCGGGTGCCCGGCTGGCCCTGCCACCCTGTGCACGCTTGCCACCCTGTGCACGCTTGCCACCCAGGCCAAAAAGTGGCATTTGCTGGACTCAGGTCACTGCCCTCCAGCAAAGGGGCTCTTGGCTGAGCCCCAGCAGCACGTCCTGCCACCGGCACCTCCTAAAAGGGACCTTCCGCCACAGCCCCAGCCCATTGTCCGGGGGGATAATTGGAGGGAGAAGTGAAACGGGGCTATAATGAATTCTGCCGCTATTCAGCAGGGCTGGGAGGCAGAAAGCTCGCTGCTCCTGTCAAAGTGCTGAGGCTGCTACTTCCATTCTGCGGTCGGAGGGGAGGTCTCCGGAGGGCAGCTTGCTATTGAGGAGGCTCCGGGGTTGAAACAACACCCAGCGTCTGAAGTTTTACTCTTTCTGTGCGAATGTGCTTCGATGTGGCTGTGCGCAGGGTCCTTACCTGCAGGCTTGGCAGGGCTGTAGCCAAGCTGCCGGTGCTCCCCGGCTTGCACAGCGCAAGGCTGCAGCTGCACGATGCATTGGGGTGTCCCCGTGCCCATCGCTGTGCTGTGCTGACACCAGCCTCAGCTCTGCTGTCCTTCTCCCCAGGCTGCCCTCGGGGGCTCTGCCCAGCCAAATCCTCATTCCCTCATTCCCTCCTCCCCAGGGTCCCATGCAAAGCTCCCTCAGCCATAGTGACCCCCCTCAAGCCCCAGACCGATGCCTGACCCACCCCCAGCACCCAGCAGCACAAGCATGGCTCCCCCAGCCCCCTGCCAGGGGCTGCACTGCCCCCCCCTCCATGTTTTTGGGGGTGATGGAGCAGCCCTGGAGCGGGGACCCAGCCCGGGGGCAGATGGAAAAATCTGTGCTGCTCTTTCCAGGCTCCCCGAGGCTGCGAAGGGCCGGACGGCGAAGCGTCTGTGTGGTCCCTCCCGCGCAGGCAGAGCCCCGTGGCGGGCAGCTCCTCTCCCACGCGCTCCTGCCGGTAGCTGGCCGTCTCCAGACATCTTGCATCGTTCTGCTCAGCCCCGCTGCAGCTGCTGCCGAGCTCCTGCTGGGGTCTTGCACACGGGGTGGGGTTCCCCCCCTCTCAAAAGCCTGTGGACCCTCCCGGCAGCAGCCGGCTGGAGGCAGGGACCCTGCCAGGAGCGGTCCCTCGGGATGCTGGACTGGCTCAGGCACACGTAGCCTGGGTCCGTGGTGCCTCGGCCCCCGGAGAAGGCTTTCTGCCAATTTGCCTGAGCTGCAGAGGGATCGGCGCCAGAAGAAGAGCTGGCAGCCTGCGCGGGGGTTGGCCTCCCGCACACGAAGCCCGGAGGGGGTGCGGGGGTGCCCAGCTGCCTCCCCGGCACAGGGAGGCACACGGGGGCAGCGAGCCAGTGTTACAGGGCAGTCCCCAGGGATGCTGGCGTTGCTCCCGCCCTGAGGTGCACCGGTCTTTATTTTACTTTTACTTATTTAAGTAAACCCCTTCCCCTTCTTGGCCGTCAGGATGACACAGTTTCAAACCTTGGAAGGGGATTTAGGACTTTTGTCTCTGGCCCGGCAAACGGGGCGGGCGCGCAATCAGCAAACCACTGGCAATTACAGCCATCACAATTTTCTGCATCAGTGCCATAAACAAGCGGCCAGGGGAGCCCAGAGCATAGCACCCTGAAGAGCAAGGGAAGACAAACAGGACTTTGTCCCAAGGTTTAGAGCAGGCTGCAGGCATCCCCAGGGCTAAATGCTGTTCTTCCCAGCACATGGTGCTCTTGTAACGCCTTGGCTCAGCAGAGCTTAGCAGGCTGTCACAAGCCCCAAGGAGAGCCCTCCTGACCTCCCCGGGAAAGAACTCCAGCAAGCAATAAACTGGGTCCTGTTTACTTTGGGAGGGGGGTCTCAGTGGGCTTTAACGCAGGAGGGACATCTCTGAGCTGTGAAATGTGGCTGACACCAGAGCCATTGCTGGAGGAGCCCGCAGCCGCCAGCAAGTGCATGGGGCCAGCTGGGGTCTGAGCCTCCCCCATGAAGGATGGGGGGCCACCGACAGCCCATCCCATCAGACCTTTTCCTGTCCTGTTTCCCATGGGTGATGGTTAACCAGCCCCGTCTGCAGCGTGCTCCTCCAGACAGGTAAACACTGGGCGATAAGGGAGCCCTCGCCCTGTGCAAGGTCTGCCGCGGGGGCGAGGGTGGGAGGGGGGAGCGGAGGCTGTGCTGTGGGCTGCCCCGGTGCGGGAGGAGCTCCCTGAGAGGCACCTTGTGACCCTTGTGCTCGCGGTGACGCTGGCTGAGCAAGCACAATGCAGCTCACGGCCATGCCCCTCTCCCCTTTGCCTGTTTGCCTGCTCCCATCCCACTGCCCTCGTCCGTTTGTCCAGCAGCCGGTGGCCGTGGTGGTCCAGCCCCTTGTCCCTTTGGGGAGACATGACCCCGCTCACCCAGTGCCCAGCACCAGACCCGCTCTCAAAACTCCGGGAAGAGCTGACCCAAACAGGCAGCGCCACAGGCAGGGGGCTGCCCGCAGCCTCTGCCTGCAGCCTGCCCGCACGCAGCTGAGCCCAGCAGGGAAGGCAGCGAGCGCCAGTGCTGTCTGAGAGCACAAACAGCTGCTTGGAGCCCGCTCAGAAACACCAGCCCGGGCTGTCCAGCTGCCAGCCCCTCTGTTTCAGAGCACAATGAAAGCTGAAGGATGGCTGAAAGCAAGCCACCCCATGGGAAGTGCGGAGTTCTGTGCTGCGGGACAAGCCAGCGCCGACCCCACGGCGAGGAGCGAGGCTTGGCTGCAGGGAGAAAGGAAGCATCTGTCGGGCCCTCCAAGGTCCTCGCCATGAGACCCTCATGTGGCTGCTGGCCAGCCAGAGCCCTCCCAGATGCAGAGCTGGGGATGAGGGCTCCAATTTACCTGTCCATTCACCATACGTGGGACTGGTTCAGTTGGGAACACTGCCTAGTGGAAGGGTTTGTCCTGATGCATCGTCATCCCAGAGCTCCCCCATCCCCTTCCAGGCTCATCGTCTCCTCCAGCACCCACCGCGATGCGGCCCTGAAGGATGTCCTGATCTCTCCTCCGTAGCCAAGAAGGGCTCCAGTATTGCTCTGCATTTACATGTTGCAGTTGAACCCCTGAGTGCAATGGGCCATGTGCTCCCCCCCGCCATAAACCAGATTCATTTCACTGCTGGGACAAAAGTAGGTTGTCTTCCAGGTCCAGAGCTGAGCCTGTTGCTGATGGAGGCAGGCATGGGGCTGAGCCTGATGCTGGAGCTGCAAACAAAAAGACAAATGTTTCCCAAGCCCGGCAGGATCAGCCTGTGTTGGTCCTGCTTTATACTGGTTGTTAGCCTCAGTGAGGATGCTGCTGGGCTGTGGTGGGCTCAGGCCCAGAACTGTCTCCCCTGTTTGGCAGATGCCCTATGCATGTCGGTGCTGTCAAAAGAGATGGGGGTTTATCTGTGCCTGGGCTGCAGCAGGGCTGCAGGAGCGAGAGCCAGGCAAGATACGTAACTGCGAAGTTCGGCATGTGTCTCTACATCCTGCTCCCTCTCTTGGTACAAACACTGTCCAGATTTCCAACGTCAGAAGGAGAGACACCAGCCAGATTGTTTTACGGTTTCAAGAACTCATAATGTTTTCCAGAGAACAGAGCTGCAGCCCATCTTCTGCAGTGGGAAGAGCCACAGCAGCCTCCAGTTGTTGCCGACAGCCCTCTGACTTCCTCGGCAGCCAAAAAAAGCCAACAAAACACAGGGCACCCTGGTGCATCCAGAGTGGTGTGTGCTGTCCCAGTCCCCGAAGACCCAAAGCAGAGAGCAGCCTCCTCCTGGTGCTGCCTCGGTAGACGTCTCCCTTGCAGGGCAGGCACGTTCGCTGGCAGTCCCGGTGCCGGTGCGGCTGGGCGGTAGTCGATGTCCCAGGGATGGCGTGGGACCCTGCTTGGGGGGAAGGACCCAGCGGAGGCCCCGCTGCAGGGGCGATTTTAGGGATGACTTTTGGCAAGGTGCTAAGCAGCAGCAGGCTGGATCGGAGACAGGCTGTTTCCTTGCGGGGTTTGTCCTCCCTTTGGCTGGGAGGACACGAAGGGAGACGTGGCTTTACGGGGAGTCACAGGGTGACCCAGCCCTGGCTCCCAGCCCCTGGGCCACCGCATGTCCCCGTCCCACAGTGAGGCTGAGTCCCAGCCTCCGCTCTAGCAGAGCTGCCTGAGCTACACTGGTGTACTGGCAGGCTTGTTGCAGCAGGTCTGCTTTTAATTAAGTGGGATGCTGCTTTTGTACAGCTGAACCCCTCAGGAGTTCGGGTACGGAGCCTTCGCCCCTGCGGCCAGTCTCCTGCTGCTTCCCCCTGTGCAGCGGGTGGCAGGCGAAGCAAGCCGGGGCCAGGGGCTTTGGGAGCACGTGCCGGGGCAGCGTGTCCCACCCATGCAGGGCACCAGCTGTGTCCCCAGGGCGACAGGGCACGGTGCAGGCTGTGCCATGCCCTGCCACGGGTGTTTGCTCTCCTCGGGCCCAAAGGCAAAGCCCAGGGCTCTTATCGTGCCAGGCAGATAAGAGTTAATGCCCCAGCAGTTGTGCTGAGCTGGCTTTATTGGCAATAAACCCCAGCTGGAAACAGCTTCCTAATCACTACAGATTGCAGGTAGCCCTACCTCCATGGCTGTCCTTCAGCAACAGCACCTCTGCCCTGCCCTGCGCTGCTGCCCCCACGCCCTCCTCGGCAAACACACTGGGGGCAGCCCCCCTCCAGCCCCACACCCCTCCGGTGCCACGCAGCCCCCATGCCACGCTCGCTGCAGTGCTGGCACGAAGGACACGTGCCCCGAGCCCGCTCCCAGCGCTCACCATGGGTGCCGGCCCAGGGCTGAGCCACGGCTGTGCATGAGAAGAGCGGACCACAGCCTGCGTGGGTCAAATCACTGTCCTCGGACACTTGCAAGGCACCGTAGCGGGGAGCTGGTATGCCTGGGGCACAGCTCTGGCAGGGCAGGGGACATCGGACATCGCTCCTGCTGCAGAGGCTGTGAAAGGAAGAAGTTTGTCCCACCTCAGCTGGGAACGCTGTCCCCAGTGCCCGCTGATGGCATGGCCACAAATGTTTAATGAACAGGAGCGGAGTCATTTGTCTGGGCTGACCCCCCCCAGGAAGTCTGCACTCCGCAAAACAAACCGGGCTTTTGTTTGACTTAAGTAAAACATGTCACCCCTGTAAATCACAGGTCCCCTTCCCTGCCCTGCCCCGGGGGCAGCAGCACAGCAAAGGTGGGCGCTGACCTCGAGGTGCTGGTGCAAGCCCGGGTCACAGGCTGCCCAGGTCTGGGCAGGATCTGGCCCCACCATCAGGCTGTGTGCCCTGGCTGGGAGCCATGGGGCTGGATCATCCCGGTCCCCGCAGCAAGCAGCCATCCCCAACCTGCTCACACACCCGCGGCATGCAGCCCCCAGGGAGGTTTGCAGTGCTGGTCCCGGGGGGCTCTCGCCCTGGCACCCCCAGACCACCTGCCTCGCTCCCCTCAAATCCCAGCCCGGTTGCCAGGCTGCTTTTTTACCATACCCACGCTCCCTGCGGGCCAGATGCCTGGATCCCAGCCCAAGGTCGGCCGGCGGCCGCAGGCCCTTGGCACGAGCAAGGACGATGGTTTGGGACAGCCTGCCGGGGGGCTGTGCTGCCGCGGGGCCGGGTCTCGTCCGAGGCATGCGGGCGGCGTGCGGCGGCGGGCTGCCGGCATTCGGCCACGGGCTGCCGGCGTTCGGCCTCGCTGCCTGCCAGCGGGGGCTGGAGCGGGCTCGTGTGCCGGCGGCGGACGGCGCGCTCCCTCCCGCGCTCCCCACGCCGCCTGGCAGCCCGCCACCGCGCCGGGGGTTCGCTCCTTTCTCACGACCTCTCAGGTTCCTGAGCTCATCTGGGAGCTATTCATTTCCTGCCAGAAAACAGCCTTGCCTGCTAAAAAAACCACCTTGGCCGCAGAGCGGCCCAGGGCTTGGTACGAGGGCTCTCCCGGCTTAAATCATAAAGCTCCGGCTGTCTGGCCGGAATCAAAGGCAGGGCAGGGGTGGGGGGGCGCGGGGGCCCGTGCCATATGGTAGCACTTAAGAGCCAAGGAGGAAGCGAGGAGGGGTTTTTGCGCCGCTCGCAAGGAGTGTGGGAAAAGTTAATTGACTTTAATGACAGGTTTCCCGGGACAGCAGCAGCGGCCGATGGAAGGGAGCTGCAGGGATGCGAGGGGCAGCCGGGGATGTAAGCCCCGTGGTGGGTGGGGAGCATGGCAGGGTGCTGGGGGAGGCAGGCAAAGCCCCCTGCCCGCAGACCTCCGTGCAGGTGCGCTGCAGGCAGGGATGGAGCGCTGCTCCCTCCAGTTCAGCGCTCTCCAGGCTGCAAATGGACGCACCGGGTTGTGGTGCTTACAAACTGCTTACAAGCCCAAGAGCGATAATCTGAGAGGGACAGACCTGGCTCCAGCCCTCCCTGGGGTCCTCTCTGCTGGCAGGCAGGGCTCACCAGGGTGTCCAGGGAAGCCAACAGGAGCTGCGTCCCGTCTGGCAGCACTGAGTCCAGTCCCTTTTCCTACCTGTCCTGCACAGCCCTGTGCAGGGTCACAGCCAAACAAGAGGCCACCATCCAGCAGCTCAGCCCTGTCCCTTCCCTGGCACTCCCCATCCCTCCCTTACACTTGCCTGCTCATCCCACAGCACCAGTTTGAAGGCACTTGCTGCACCTGAAGGGCAACCCCTGCACATAACGATCCACGGACCCACAGCCTGCATTTGTCATCCCAATTTGTCACGGGCTCAGTGAATTGGCATCAAGAGCACAGCTCCTGGGAATTGCTCTGATCCCCTCAAAGCTCACGAACTCAAGCAGATCTCTCATGTCAACAGGCTGTGGGATAGAGTAAACACAGAAAGCTTTGGAGAAACTGGTCCAAGCATGGCATATCTGCTTTATACTAGGCTATTTAAACTCCATTAGCAAATAGGTTTGTCTTGTCTTTCGCTCCTGGATCTGCTATGTGTTCTCCATTAGCCTACAGCAAAGTCTTTTTTTTTTTTCCTAATGCACTTTCCAAACCAACTGCTTCAGCAGAAGAGTGCTAAGCTGGAACAGCCTCCGCTCTTACAGGTGATGCGTTACTGGTCTGCATCAGCTCCACGCAGGCTGTCCAGCAGCAGGAGTTGGTCTGATGCAATTCCCAGACAGACAGGTCCTGCGAGCGCTTCTCTGAACACAAGGTGGGCTCAGTCCTGCCCTCGGTACCTCCCGTGCAGAAAGGTGACACTACGGCTGGTGGAAGGGAAGGCAGGCTCAGCCCGTATGGCTACCTGCCTGCCTAGGGACAGCAAATCCAATATTCCCAAGCCTGACACACAAAACCTGGCTGCAAGATGCCACTGTGAGGGTGGCAATGCAGGCAGGCCAGCAAGGTGTTGGGAGACAGAGAAGGGGAAGCTCATCTGCATCACTCAGGGAGATCAGCCCCTGCAGCCTCTTTAAAAGAGAGCTGCCACTGGCCCCAACCTCATTAGTACACC
Source organism: Gymnogyps californianus (assembly GCF_018139145.2). NCBI lineage: Eukaryota > Metazoa > Chordata > Aves > Accipitriformes > Cathartidae > Gymnogyps > Gymnogyps californianus. The sequence continues at coordinate 15,317,576 of NC_059480.1, forward strand.
CTGCAGAGAGACATCCCAGACACACCACACCCCCCACATCCCCCCCACCCTCCAAAATCCATCCCAAGAAGTATTTTCAGATCAGGAGGATGCGTTTGTATACAGGGAGAAGGGGAGGAAAGCTGGGGAGGGATTCAAACCCAGCAGGTTTAATCTGTCTGGTCTCGCACTCTCCCCAGCTTTCATTTCCCCAGCACCTGGATACAGTCAAGCACCTGGCTGATCCGGACAAAATCCAACAAGCTTTTGCAGCAGGATTTGGAAGGAATCCCCAGTGGATCCTGGCACATTTTAAAGCTGTCCGCTCTGAGTTAGGACTTGTTAAGAAGGGCGATGCAAGCTGTAACCCGAGACTGCCACTCACCTCTATCTAGGGCGTGCGTCTTGCCTTGAAATGGGGTATCCCCAAGTCAAAGGGGTCAGTTGCCGCTCACAGTTACAGAGATAGTCCGCACAGCCCCACATCACTCCCCCAGACACATGTTTTCCATATAATAGCAGAGGAAATGCCCAACTCTATCAAAAACACATGCAGAGCGTTAATCATCAAGCAGAGCCTGGCTGGTGCTCAGGGCCGGGAACAGCTCTGTGCTTTTAAGTCCAGGTGGAGGTGGTGCCCAGCGCCTGCTGCAGCCTGTCAGCCAGGAGACAGGAGCACTCATGTCAGGCTTGTCCTGTGGAGAGCCGCTGTTTTTGTAACACGAGAAGCTGGCAGGCACCGCTCTCTAAATCAACTGACAGAAGTCATTCGCGATTTACACCATGGCCCAGGAGCGAGTCCCTCCAGGTCCAGGGCAGGAGGCTCACTCGGGCAGCCTAGACCAGGAGCTGGGCTGTCAAGCTCTGTGCTGAATTTGTCTCGCTTTACCTGGGCTACTCCACTCCATCAGCCCGAGGAGCCAGGAACAGAGCAGAGGTGCCTCCCTCAGCGCATTCACCAGCTCTGCAAACATAAGCTCTTTTTAACAAGTCTGATCAGTTGAACTGCTCCCAAGGAAGCAGTAATTACATCTGCCCCAGGGCAGGGAGAGGGGCCAGGTGATTTCACAAGACAACAGAGGGGACAGAGGGTCTGAGTGACAGCTCCAGCCTAGAGAGCAGGACAAGGCAGCCCTGGAGCAGCACGATCCACAGGCAGCCAGGAGCAAGCCAGGAGCTGGGTTCCCTCCTATGCACACATGCCAGCACTCCAACTTATCTCCAAAGGCCTTCCAAAATGGAAGAGACTTTTATTTTAAGAGCATTCAAAAAAAAAAAAAAAACCAACCCAACCAACCCCCATCTTTGGTGTCACATAAGGAAGGGGAGGGAAGGGAGAAAAAAGATCTCGTGTAAAACACGAAACACTGTCGAGGGAGTGCTATGGTACAAAGGCACAATCCAATATGAACATATAACCTATGTACAGCCGTGCCAGCAGCACGGGGTGCGGTGCTCAGTCCAGTCTGGTGCCAGCCACCCTCACCAGGGTCTCCAGACCGAGTCGGCTGTGCCCGGCGGCGGGCCAGGCGGCGAGGCAGCAGTGGCAGCCGTGGGCGGGCCACCGTACAGGGGCAGCACAGCACCGCTGGGAGCAAAGGCAGTGCTGGGGATGAGGAAGGCGAATTGCCCGTCAGAAGCCGGCAGCAGCTGGAAGCCACCGTACACCTTGGCTGCATCGGCGCCCGGCTTGCAGGGCATGCCCGGGAGCGGCCCCGCGCCACCGCCCGGTGGCACCAGGGGTGGCCCAAAGGCTGCGGCTGGTGGCAGCGGGGGCGGTGGGGGGGGTGCAGGGTAGTTCATGGCGTTGATCTGGGTCATGCAGCTGGCCAGGTGGCCCAGAAGCCGGGTGCGCACCTCAGTGTTGACGCCTTCACAGGTGGAGAGGAACCGCGTCACCTCGTTCATGCACTCGCTGAAGCCGGCGCGGTACTTGCCCAGCACCGTAGGGTCTGTGCTCAGGGCGGCTGCAGGGGGAGAGAGGCACACAGCGGTCAGCAGGCTCCGCAGGGGATGGGGGTGTGCAGCCCACTGGTGTTGCATCCTGCAGCCCCTCCGAGCCAGGAATCCAGGCGGGGAGCGCAGTCCCTCTGGCAGCATGTCTTGTGCTCCTGGGTGCCAAGGATCCAGACGGAGAGTATGGCCCCTCCGGTACCAAGTCCCCCAGCACCAGGGACCCAGGTGGGGAACAGACAACCCCCAGGAGTCCTGCTGTGCCCCTAAGTACTGGGGATCCAGGTTGGGAGCACAGCCCCCCCGGTGGCCCTTGTGCCTCCCGGCCCCCTAAAACAGATCCAGGTGGGCAGCACAGCTCTGCTGGTAGAGGGGACCCAAGCCAGGACTGCAGCCCTCCCAGTGCCCTCCAGTACCAGGGATGCAGACAGAGAGCACAGTGCCCGCCACAGCCTCCCTGTACTGGGGATACAGGTACAGAGCACGGTACCCCTCATCACCCCCCAGTACCAGGGGTGCAGGCGTGGAGCCGGGTACCCCCATTACCCTCACTACCGAGGACGCAGGCAGGGAGTGCGATGCCCCCAGCCCCCGGGATGCAGGCAGGGCGGCCGCAGCCCCCCCCTCCCCGGCTCCCCCGGGACTCACCAGTCATCTGGGCTCGCTGGAGGCTCCGCAGGTGCTTGACGGTCATCTCCAGGATGTCGGCCTTCTCCAGCTTGGAGTGCCGCGAGCTCTGCGGGCACATGCGGGGCTCAGACCGGCCCGGCAGCGGCGCCGGCCCCCCCCGCGCCCCCCGCCCCGGGCCCCCCCGCTTACATCCTTCTTCAGCGCGTCCAGGATGAGCGTCTTCAGCTGCCCCAGGCTCTCGTTGATGCGCGCCCGCCGCCGCTTCTCCATGATGGGCTTGGAAGACTGCAAGAGAGGCGGCGGTCAGCGCCCGGCGCCGCTCCGTACGGCACTGCCCGGCCCGGCGCCGCCCGGCCCGGCCGCCCTTACCTTCCGGTGCTCCGCCGCCGTCTTCGGCTTGTCGGGCGTCGCGTTGACGCTGGCGGGGGTGGCGGCCACCGGCGAGGCGCTGCTCTTCTCCATCAGGTCGGCCGGCATCCTGCGCCCGCGCCGGCAGCGCCCGCCGCCGCGGAAGAGGCGCCGCCGCGGCAGCAGCGGGGAGGGGCGGGGGGCCCGGGGGCGGCGGGCGGGCGGACGGGCGCGCGCTCCGGGCCGGCGGGCGGGCGGCGGCGGCGGCGGGGCCGGCGGGGCGCGGGTGCCGCGCGCCCTTGGCCGCCCCTACTTATAGCGCGCGCCGCACGCGCGCGGCTCGTGTGAAACGTCCCCCGCCGCCGTTCCCACACTCGCGCCCAGCCAATGGGCGCCGCCCGCACGCGGCCCCGCTCGTGGACGGCGCCCGCCCATTGGCTGGGCGCCGCGCGGCGGCCGCCGGCCAATGGCGCGGGGCGGGCGGGCGGGCGGCCGCGGTTAACCCCTTGGGCGCCGCCCGCGGGGGTGGGGTAGGGGGAGGACTTCGGCGGGGGCGGGGGGGGGCGGCCCTCGGGGAGCGCCGCGCTAATTACCGGGTTAATTGGCGCCCGTGGCAGGCGCGGCCCCACCCGCTCCCCTCGGGGGGCGCCGGCTGCCGGCCCCGGGGCGGGCCGCGCTGTGGGGGGCCCCCGGCTCTCCGGGGTGATGGCCGGGACGCGGTGGCCGGAGCCCCAGCTACCGTGTGCGGGGCTCTGCCGGGGCCCCCGGTCCCCGCTGCGGTGGCCTGCGTCCTCCCGCGGTGCCCTCAGCATCGCCACGGCGGCCTGGGCCTCGGCGCGGCGGCCTGCCCCTGCCCGCACGCAGGTGTCGCCGAGGCCGGGCACGGTCGGCGCTCGGCAGAGAGGCGTGCGGCGGCGGGCAGGGCTGCTGCGCGGCGGCACACGCGGGGCGGAGGGCAGCCGCCGCCGTGGGTTACGCTCCCCGGCGCTCGCACGCGTCCGTGCGGCGGCGCGGCCGCGGATGCGGCGGTGCGTGCGCTCCCGTCAGCGGGCGAATGCGAAACCACAGGGTGGTGCCTGTCCCTCAGCCCCGGCCCAGCCGCGCTGCTCCCGCTACCTCCAGCCGGTCCGGGCAGTTTGTGGGTTACTTTAAAAAAAAAAAAAAAAAAAAAGAAGAGGTATTTTGCCTGGGGACTTGGATCTTTTTTTTTTTCCCCTCCGCTTGACTGACTTTCTCACACTCCTATTCCCATAGTCTGCCAGCTAAGCCTGAGTCATCCTGCCAAGAACTAGACCTGGCCTATTCAAAAATGTGCTCACTCGCTCTTTCTTTCTGTCCGTCGCTCTGTCTTTTCTTTCTTTTTTTTTTTTTTTGAGTATACACAGTAATGTTTTTCCACCTCCTCCAGTACCTGATCTGCACCTGTACAGGGCCAATCCCACACGTATCACCTGATCTCGCCTTTTCAGAGACCGTGAGAAAAATAAAGTTCAAGAAAGAAGAGACATGTTTGCAGATCTCACCGGTGCAAAGCCCTCATCTCTGCAGAGGCTTGCCTGCTGAGCCTTCAGAGTTTAAAAAAAGGAAAGTAAATAAAAGGCAGAGTGTCATGTTTAAAACTGGAGAAAAGTACAAATCCAGGCTTTCTTTCAGCTCCTTGACGGAGCCACAAGCCTTTTGATTTAAAAACAAAGAGCAGCCTTCAGCGTGTAACATTTAACTTCGGATGAGCAATATTTGACGTAAGCTTCAATTAGCTAGACATTCGGACAAACTCGAGCGAGGAAAAGACCGAGACTGCGCTGGGAAGTCACTACCGAAAAGCCTTTTCGCAGTCACCTTTATGGGGAGATCGGGGACAACTGATTAGCGTGAAAACTGCAGTGCATTTCTGGAGAGCCTCAAAAGTTCTCCGGTGGACCAATATTTTTTCTAGTGCTGATATTGGGGGGAAAAAAAAGGAAAGTTACCACAATTCCTGAGCTGGCGTTCTCCCTCCTGCGGGGGATTTGCAAAGGGCTCGGGAAATGCGGAGCTGGGCAGCCCGGTCCCTCCCGGCCGGGAGTGAGAACAGGCTGTAATTATGTCCATGTTTATGGTAGCCGAGGAGCTGCTAACCGCCTCTAATTGCCGGCAACAGGTCGGTGTCTCTGGGGGATGAGAGCGGGGCGGGCAGCGAGAACAGGCTGTCATCAGGGGCTGCCAGCCCTCGCCCACGCCGGGGACCTGGGGAGCGCCTGGCAGCAGCTCCCCTTGCCTGCGCTCCCACCCGGCCGCAGCCCAGCCCCTGCCCGCTGCAGCGCCGGCGGGGAGGGCTGCGCTTTCGGGGTGTGCTTGGAGCCAGGCTGTGGGGCGCTGGGCCTCCAAAAGCATCCGCCTCGCTGGGGGCTTCTTGGATCGGCGGGCCGAGGGCTGCGCGGGGCCGCGGGGAGGCGGTGACACCGGCGTCCCCGCTCTGCACCTCCGCCGGCGGCCCGCGGCGGGGACATGCCTTACACGTGCGAGGGCTGTGGTCCCCGAGCGGAAGCGCGTATATACGTGTGAATTCCCCGGGGATCAGGAGAGGAAGGGGAGGATTGGCATGGAAGGATGTCTCTGGAAGTGAAGTGGCCGAGGCCAAGTTTAGGCTGGAAGGAGGTGGTGAAGGGGTTTGTAACCGTCGAGGGGTCCTGGAACAGACCCTCTGGGCTTCTCCGGCCCTGCCTTTGCTTGTGAAAGAGGTGTCAAGGGGGTGATAAAGCCCCGTGATAAGGGGCTGCCCCAGGGACTGGGGTGTCCCTTGTCTCGCAGTCCTCCGGCAATGGTCTTTGCTTTGCTCGGGCAGTCATCTTGGGTTACAAATTGGGAATTGTCCAAAACAGATTTGGGAAGAACCTTTAGACAGCACATTAGGGCATTACTGACTGGCAGAACATCTTGGAGGAAAAATGTGTTGGCAAGAAAATTTAGACTGGTCCTGGGCACGGGCCCAGGGGTGGGAAGGTGGAATAAAATAGGATGCTGCCGCTGGTGTGGCACGCAGGAGGCGAGGAGGTGGCAGGGCTGGCTGTGCCTGCTCTCCAGTCCTTTAGGAAGCAGCCAAGATGAGCAAAATGTGCTTCTAGAGATCCAAGAGCCTTAATATCCAAAGCTTGCAGGATCCTAGGAAATACAGAAAATAGAAACCAAGTTGCTCGTAAGAGCTGGGGTACAAGCTGGAGCGCAGGAATGGCACACCAAGCCTTTCCTCTTTCGGTCACGGACTGAAAACCTAGCCTGGCCGCAGCTCAGAGTCATCACCACCCTGAAGGCTGGAAAACAAGTGCTGCGTCTCAGGGACATGTCCCTGGCTCAGATGTCTCCTCTGGGCAGCCCTGCACACACGCCTCCACTCGTGGTTCCCATTCCAAGAGCCTGTTGTGCAATCCATACCCAACCGGCTCCCCTGGGAGGTGTGATCTCAGAAGCTTTGGGCGCAGGTTTCAGGGTTTATTTCCCCTCCATAAACGTTTGCCAGATCTCTGGGACAAGGTCACTTCCAAACTGACTTCCTGACAAAGCTCCCCAGATGAAGCAAAGCTTTCATGGCCGTCGCTCTGCTACACACCAGGTCCTTGTGGTAAAGAGGGCAGCTTTCATGCAGCAGTGTGACTGCCCAGCCTTCCCGATGGCAGGAGCTCCTCGCTGGGTAGGACGGCAGCCCTGTTTTATGGCAGATCCTGCCCTCTCCTTTCCACTGGGGACCCATTTCCCAAGGGCCTGCTGAGATCCAGGATCCCAGCGCTGGCAGACCAGCCTCGGGGGGCTCGCGTGGCGGCTGCTCTCCTGGCGAGCACGTGCCTTGCAGGAGCCGGGCTCTTTCAGCTGTTCCCTGGCTGCCACTGCAGAGGAGAGGCTGAAGTGTTTATTCGTTTTACTCCTCACTGTGTGAGTCAGGCTGGGTGTGGGGGAACTCTGGCCATTCTGCGGTGACACCCCCTGCGTTGGGGGGGCATCGGTGGGCTCCAGAAACTGGTACCCTTCCTTCTGTTACCCACACAGCCAGGCAGGCGTCCTCGGGAATGGCGCAGGAAGCTGTGGAATGAAGTGGCCACGGCTTTGCTGGAGTAGCAAAGTACCACTCCCAGAAACTCCGGCATCACTAAGGGCAGATCTTGAAGAACCATTTTCACCTCCCCATCCCATCCCAGCACAGGCTGGAGCACAGCTCTGCACTGAGGAGGGCTCTGGGACAAGAGCCAGGGTACCTGGATCTCTTGCTAAGCTGATTTCTCTTGGCAGGCTCCTATCCTGCTGAACCAAGGAAACGCTGCCGGGGAGCTGGCGGGGAGGGCATTTTGGCAGCTGTGAAATGCCACCCATGTGGATGGGAATTCCCTTCCTGCCCTGATACCCATGGCGTTACTTCAGAGATTGCTGGTTGGGCTGGAGCTATGGAGCTATGTGCTAATGGGCACAAGATGGTGCAGCCCCAGCTTTCCCCTTTGCGCCCTTGCAGAGCCCCGGCTCCAGCCTGGTCCTCCGCTGGCAGCGAGGGCTGGGTGCTGGCAGGCGCTGCAGCTGGGAACAAGCACTGGGAACATCCCCAAATTGTTTGCAGGGCTTGGACCTGTATCTGCCACTGCCATTGCCAGCCAGAGACTGGGAGCTGCCTTATACTTTTCCCTTAGAGATGCTCTTTCCATGTGATATGACCAGAGTTCACCGGACCATGAATTTGCAGTCTGCTGGCCATGGCAGGGCAGTCCCACTCCAGCACAACAGCCAGTATCTTTGGCAAGATATAGCAGCTCCAGGCAGAGGGACATACAGCTGAGCCTGCATCCCTCTGAGAACCAGAAATAAATGCGCAGTCACTGCTGCGCTCCAGAGAGGAGAAGGAGCGTCTCTCGGCTGTCATCCTCTCCCTGTGTGGTGGGAGGTGTTGGCAGTGAGAGCTGAGTTATTTATTTATTAAGATCCCACTTGTGTTGCTGCCTGAGGCTGCTGTCTCTGTGCTGGAGCTGTTGTGCTTGCATGCTTGCAGGGCACGGGGAGACCCTGCAAGCTGTGGAGCCCAGGTACATATATGAAAATACCATGAGTTTGGCAATGGTGGGGCTGGAGGAGGCGTGCAGGGCTCATTGGCACAGAAAATGGCCCTGTCCTAAACACCGAGCAGAAGGCACCCTCTTGAGAGCCTCCAGGCAAAGGTGGATGTGCATCAGCTCCACATCCACTGAGTCCAGCCCCCAGCCACGTTGCTGCAGCACTTGTGTGCTGAGCCGTATGTGATCCCTGGCATGCCGTGGCTGTAGGAAGCCCCGCAGGCTTTTCCAGAACACGGCTTTTAAGTCAGATCAGACCAGCAGTGCGGTTTGCAGCCCAGCTGTGCGCAGCTGGATCGGTGCGGCTGGGGGGCGGGAAGACACAGGCAGGATCGTGGCGAGGTGGGAGGCTTGCCAGCCGTCCTCAGCGGAGGGAAACTGCGCCTGGGTGCGTCAGCGTGCCCTGGAAGTCCCGGCATACGAGCCGTTGTCTGTGCCCCTCTGCCCTCTTCCCCCAGCCCCACTGGCACCCCCAGCCGGGGGCAGGTGGGAGCCATGGCACGTGGCTCCCTGGGGACTCAACCTTCACTGACTACAGGCTCATAAATCCCATGGGGCCAGCCCTTGACCGCAGCGTCTGTGCTCCTCTGCACAGTGATCAATCACATTTTCCAACACGATTCCTTCTCCTTGGCATTAATCAGTCCAAGAAAGCAGCTTGGACTGATCACTGCCCCGGAGCTTTCTGTAAATTCACCAGCTGATCGTCATCTCTTATTCCTGATGCCATGAATCGGCAGCGGGGAGAGCAGCGTGTAAACTGCACGTTATCCTCAGAACCCTGGCAACCACGGCAATGCAGCAAGAATATATTTGGGACCTTTGGGAGGTGCTGCGACAGGCAGCCCTGCCTTGCGCTGGGAAGCTCAGCTGAGGGCAGTGCGGGCGGGCAGGCAGGCAGGATGGCCAGCACAGGGGCTGTGTGCCCCGCCGAGGGCAGGGACAGAGGCCTCAGCCCCCCTGGTCTGACCTGGTCTCGGAGCCCTTGGGAGACCAGGCATTTCCCGTCGACAGATGGGATCGGTCACAGCTTGCCAGCCCTCCCATTTCCATTATTCCCATATCCATTTATTCAAGAAAACACGGGATACTTCAGGGTGCAGTGCTTTGCTACTGCAGAATAGAGCCTTTGCACAGCCAGCGTCTTTCTTGAAGTGGTAAGTAGATGGACTCTGATAAATCCAGGGTACGATGAATCATTTGCACTTGGCGCCTGATCTCCCTGGTGTCTTCAGTTTTGTTTTAGCTTGGCAGCATTATGGAGAGAATTAGCCTATCTCACTAATATTTTAATGTATATATAATTTGAATGCTGCATTCCTAAAATCAATATTCATTGTTCAAGGTGATAGCAGAGCTAAAATTAGTCCTTTAGCTGTATCAAGAATATCAGGATGATCATATGTTATTACGATTAGCGACCTCATGAAGACACACGTCTTCATACACGTGGGTAGGGCAGCGGGGCACGGTGCTAAGCTGCATGGCAGTGCACCCTCAGCATCATCCCTGCTGCCTCTCCGGGGAGCCGGATCCCGCCCTGCCTCCTGCCTGCAGCAGTCCTGGTGAGCCACCTGAGTTACGCCCGAGCTAAGCCGCGGCGGCAGGTGAGGCGATCTGGGGCGGTGTGCCAGGGGGACACAGGGACGGTGGATTTTTGTTTATTTTTCTGCCCAGGGCGGTCAGACCTGACGTGGGAGGTGGTGATTTGAAATCCTCAATTAACACATTTTGACAGCAGAGCAGGGTGTATGCTAGGATGGAGTGGTTTTCTCCCTCATTTTCCTTCCTTCTCGTGCTGATTTGTAGCGAAGCTCCTGCATTAGCCCCTTGACCACTGACATGTGTTAGCAAGGGGTGGGATTTTTGGAAAACTCCTGTGCATTCTCCATTTGCTTTGGTTATGCATGGCCGCATGTGTGCTAGTCCAGAGCTGTGTGCATGCCCTGGTGCTGGAGATCACTCTGGAGAATCGTTTTTCTCATAAGAGCTAATACGAGAGGAGAAAAGGTGGAGATCTTTCACATGCTAGTCAAGAACTGATGTGTTACTAATTGCTGTAACAGAAAATATTATCCCTCAGAGGATGTTGTTATTTTATAAACAAGGGGATAATTTACAGCTCAATTACTTAAATCATGAGTTAATTGCTAAGCGCAATGAATAAATGCATTTGCAAGTACATTTAATTTGCACAGATTCCAGTAGTCTAGGCATTAAGAGGCAGATCATTATTTGATAAGTAATCTGGAATGTTGTACGAAATGACGTTTATTTTCACTTGTAATCCAAATGATGAAATGTCCTGAAATGAGATTTCAAGGGCCTTGTCCTTCCTCCCCTGCAACAAAGGGCAGTGTTTTCATCAGCTGCCTTAGAAATGCGTTCAGGCTGCCTGGGAGCACAGGGGAAGGCAGGAATCTTCCAGGAGTGACACAGAGAGCAGAGCAGCAAACCTAGGTTCATGCAGGTGCGATTTTTTAATAGTACAAAATGCAAAGAGAGAATATAGAGACAAAAATCGGGGGCATCTGTGGTGGGCTGGGAGGCTTCACATCAGTGTTAGCTGACGGCAAGATGACTGCAGGGCTGTGAAAAACACAGGCAGGACCTGAGGAGGTGAGCTGGGAGTACTTCTGGGGACAAAAGGGAGGTGTTAGTGCCACGGCCTGAGCACCAGCAAGGCCTCGGCTCTGTGCAAGGATGCAAACAGAAGCAGCAGCAAATAAACCCAGCAAAGGGGATTTTTGCAGCCCACTGCTGTCCGTGCATGCCTGACAGCTTCTGCTCGCTCTGCAGGAGGCTGCAGGACTTTGGAGGCTGCGGGACTTTGTGTCCTTCGCAGGCAGATCCCGTTCTGCAGGGCAAGGAGCCCTGCCGGCTGCCTGCCCGCTGCCACGTTGGCTGCCAGAGCCGGGGCCGGCTGCCGCTGCCCCGAATAAGAGGCCCTGCAAACAGCAGGCACCTGCACTTCGGTTGCTGCTATTGAATAATCTTGGGCTACTGGTGCCCTTTCATAGGCTCATATCTTTATTGGAGGCTGTTAAAGCCAAACCTCCCAACAGCAATAACATGACTACAAAGCGTTTCTAAGAGAAAAGTACGTGGGAATATGGGAGATACAGAGATCCCAGCCAATTTTAGTACAATACGAGTCTGAAGTATCCTTATAAAGTTAACAAGTCAAATTTAAATGTATACAAGGCTCAGGAGCATACAGGAAACAGGATCAGCCAAACCTTCAAAGGCACATCATTGTCTTTCAGAAAGTCCACTGAAAGGCTCATGCCGTAAAAAAGGTGTATTCACATGGCTGATACAGTGATAAACCCAGTGGAGAAATGCCAGCAGCCAGAGTGGGCAGGGGTGCTCGCTGCAGGGGTGTTACAGTGGCCCAGTCTGTTGTTACAGAGTGCTTCGTCCTGCTCTCTCTGCTACTGCCCCACAATAAAATGGGGTTCTGTTTGGGGTGAGTTTGGCAGGTAAGAGTTTGGCAGGTGATTTCCTCCGAGGCAAGCAGCGACCCTTGCCTACGATAGGCGAGCCAGCCTTTGCAATCCCGCTGCTGGAGAGAGGCAAGAAAATAACGCTCATGCCTTGCCCGGCACCGTCTCCATCACACTCTGGAGCAGCACAAGCCACAGCCAGGAGTGCAGCACACGGTGGTGGCTTCCCTGTCCCCTGAGACATAAGAACCCTGGATGCCACAGGCAGGAGAGGATGAGGAAAGAGCTAGAAGAGGCTGCTTGTGCTGCACGCCCAGGAGCTCGTCCCTGCTTTCTCCTCGGAGCCGAAGGCACCTGTGGATTTGGAGCGTGTCTGCTGTAGGCGCCTGGAGAACAGCTTGTTTCAGCAAGGGGAGCCGGAGGGGACCTTGCGGAGTGCTGCAATGTGGAAACCGTGCCAAAAGGTCCCAAGCCTGCTCCTATTTAACTCCCTTAAGTACCAGATTAATTGCCAAATGGGCTCATGAAATGCCAGAGACCCAGAGCTTATTCAGCCTGCCTGGGTGGTGTCAGCATGGCCAGCTTACCATGCCTGATCTTTCCTTCTCCTGTGTGTTATTTGTGGACAGCAGGCTATATTCTGCCTTCATCATGTGCTGTTGTGTGTTTATACATTTTACCCATCTGTTTGAAAGCAAGAAGCAATGCCACATGACTTAAGCAACGAGCCACGCTCTCTAAATAGCAAAGCATCCAAGCAAGCTAGATTGCAAACCATCTAAAGGCTGCAATAGAATGGCAGAAAGGTGTCAGGAAAATGCCCTGCCACAAAGACATTGGAAAAATCAAGGTCATTTCATGGCTTGTTTGTGAGCGGGAAGCAAAACCACCCCCATTTGGTGCCTCTGAAGAGGCCAGCAGATCTGGGCTGCGTGTTGCAGGACCTGGCGTGCAGGAATTCATGAACCATAAGGCCTTGTCAAAAATAATTTTTAAATGAAATGCAGTGTCCTAGCAAAAAACATGCCTGAGACATAAAACAAAACCAAAGTACAAAATGTGGCGTTTAAAGGCTGGATTCTGTCTCAAGTGAATAGAAGCCACATGCATGCATCTGAGATCAGATTTTGGCCTGATTTGAAACTGCTTGCGGAGGCTGCAGTGAGAGCAGGCAGAGGAAGGCTCCATCTCCTTTTACGATCCTCTAGACCAGACCAGCCTTTCTGCGCTTCCTCAACAGCAAAAAGGCTTCTGACACCAGGCCCGGTGTGCGTTAACTCCCTGGCTGCGGGATGGAGGGTCCCGGGGCTGCACCGGCCAGCACAGCAGCTCAGCTGCCCACTCCGCACCATGTGCAGGCAGCAGCGAGGCCGCTTCCACCTGCCTGAAAGCCGGGTCCAGACCTGCACCTCTGTGCCTGTGCTGCCCGGGGCGGGTTGGGGCCGGTGAGCTCCCAGCGACACCGACGTGCACCAAGTGTCCCTCAAAAGTGCCGGTACCGAGGCTTAACCTTTATTAATTGGGGAGAGGAAGAAATAATGCTGGCAAAATATTGACAAATACTTCAAATTAATGATTAATTCTAGATGGAGTGATACTGTTTGATGTGGTCTTTGCTGGTTTAAACAGGAGAAGGGTGATTCACTCTAAAAGAATTTATAAAAACACAAGTATTTGCTCATGGACAATAAATACTGGGGCAGATAAAAAGGGGGATGAAGTGTTCGGCATCGTGATAGCAACTCCGCTAGGGAAAACTTTTGACCTTCCCACATCTTAAATCAATGTGCCCCCCCCTCCTCACTCTCCTCCAGGCCTGCCCTTGAGGCCAAGGGGACGGGTACGTGGGAGCACGCCGGGCTCGCCACGGGCTGCATCGCTGGCAGGTCCCCCCATCTCCCTCCCGTCCCGGCTGAGAGGCTCGGGCACCCGCCGACGCCCGGCGAGGGGCACGGGGCAGCACCCGACAGCAGTTTACACAATCTGTGTACACAGTGTAATCTGTCAATTTGCCTATTGTAAATGTAAGCATATAAACCCGGCGCTGAAGCTGCTGTGGTTTACAGAGCTGCCCCGCCTGGGAAGCTGAGATTTACGCTGCCCGCTGGCAAGCGAGGTGTCCCGTCCCATCCTGTCCCGTCCTGTCCCCTCCTGGCGCGGGCAGGCGGGACACCCGGAGGGATGGCTGCAGGCAGCAGAGAGCCCATTAATAACCCAGACGGAGCTGCGGCGGAGAAGCCGGCAGCACTACGCGTGCCCCACGGCACCTGACAGCCGTCGGATATGTACCTGAAGGAGGGAGCTTGCTATCTACCTTTCCCGTGGGAATACGATGCAGCCAGGATAACCCCCGGACCTTGCTGGGCCTCTGCCAGTGCCATTAAAGCATTGACGTCCGCTGATTACCCTGACACGATGCTAGTTTTATTGAGACAAGATTAGCCACTCGCACTTTGAAGGGAGGCCGGGCACAGACTGTCACTGGCTGTCCCCTGCCGGGAAGGGCTCCAGAGCCTCTTTCCACTCTGGGCTTTTTTTCTTTAAAAAATCTAACTGTTTCCACTAAAAATAACAGCGTGGGGGTGAGCACGGGGAGCGGACGGAGCAAAGTCCCTGAGCTCATGTCCAGCCTTGCTGCAGCTGCCGCGGGGTGGCCGGCGGCGTGGGGTGGCTCTGGTCACAGCACCTGGTGGTGCGGGGCTGATGGAGCGGAGCCGGCGGTGCCCTCTGTACCCACGGAGGGGCTGAGCCCCTACCTGCGGCCGTTCCCGCAGCATCGCCTTGCCAGCTGTCAGTGAGCCTTTCATTGCAGACCCTGCTGACATCATCCTTTCCAAAACACCTGAGCTCCTCGTGGTCCATGTGCTCATAACACTTGGAAGTGACAGCGGCTTCTGGTTTCAATTAACCCAAGGGCAGTTTGGGGACTATCTGATTGCACAGGAGTAGAGGGGAGAGGAGAAAAGGCCTTTCCAAGCAGCGGCGATGGAGTGTGTGGGTGAGGAACTTCTGAAAAAAGCAGATGGTTTCTCTCTTTCCTTCCTCCTTCTTTTCCTCGTCTTTTTTTTTTTTCCCTGAATTCTGTGGAACAGACAACCCAACAGCACATTTTTCACCATCAAAGCTTTGCTGAAGGGAATTCTCCGCTGCTATTTCATTTCTTCCTGATGTTCACAGTTCGTAAAGCAAACGGCCTCTGGAGGACAGGGAGAGCAGATCTGTCCCGGGGTCACAGCAGAGGACCGGCCTGGCAACCTCAGTGCACGACAGCCTTTCCCCGGCGGCTGGCAGCCAGGGGAAGCGCACACGCATCTGCCTTTGGATGCTGGCTACCAAACACGGCACTGCAGCCGGCCGCTGCTGACACGGGAATCTGGGACACACAGAGGTTTGCAGAGGTCTGTGACCTCTGCCTTGGACATCTGCACAAGGATAACAGCCATGAGCAGAGGCTGCTTGCAGCAGGGGGAAAGCAGGCACCAAAGTCCCTAGGCTGGCCCTGCTAACTACGTTTGCTGGTGCTGTCCTGGGAGGAGACGTGGTTGCAGGTCAGCAAAGGCAGGTCCCAGCTGGAGCCTTCCTCCTGCAGCCTTCCCGTGGTCACACAGCAGCCAGGGATCCCAAATCTTGTGTCTCTGGGAGATATAGGGAGGGAGGAAGCCATAATCCCATGAAATCCCAGCCCACAGTGTGCCGGTCCCTTAAATTACTCACTGGCGTCCAACATGTTCAATGCCTTTTGGAAGAAAGGTAATTAAAGGAGGAGGTGTAAATGGAAAATATGATTGAAGGGCAGACAGGGCTAGAGAGTTCTGTCATGCTAATCTGAGATCTGCTTTTTTAAGACACCATTTTTAGACCTGGCAATGCTAGTTGATTGCTGCCCCCTGCGATGCATGGCAGTGCTGGCCGTGATGTGGGAAGATGCTCTTTGAAAAGGAGGAGTGAGAATTCAGCCCAGGAGCTGCAGCATGGGCAGGGACAGGAGCGAGGGGCGGTGGCCAGTTGTGCTTGGAGGGCTGGGGGAGCACACTGATGGCTCTGGTCTTCTTTCACCAGTGACTTGGGCACAAAAAGGGAGCATTTGCTTGCAAAATGTGTTTCCCCAGCCGGGAAAGTGAGATGTGGAGGCCAGCGTGGGGCCGGGAGCCGCTGCCTGGTCCCCCGGGGCTGCCTGCGAGGGCGGGCGGCCGGACAACGTGCTCGCTACATGCGAGTGGCCGAGTCAGAGGAAGAAAACTGCAGAAGGGAACGACAAAACTGCGGGAAGACAAATGGGGCTGAAATGATCACTGGGACCGGGAGGGTCTGGAGCAACTCCCAGCAGGAGCGGCAGCAGCCAGAAAATAGCCTCATCACTCGCTGGAGCCTGAGCCACACGTGAGAGGGACGACCTGGCATGGGCTGGCGATGGGCATCCCCTGCGCTGTGTCTCCACGGCCTCGTTCACCACTGCTCGTGCAGGAGCACAAGCTCACTCCTCGCCATGGGCCTGTGGAGGAGGCACTGGAGGCAGAGGGGAGGAGCAGCCAGCCCCGTGGGTTTATCACTGGATATGTGTCACGCTTGTCACCTCTGACATCAGCTCTATGCCTTGAAGATGTCCCTTGTCTAAGGAAAAGCCACTTACAGGCTCCATACCCTGGATGGCAGCGACCTGGATTGGGATGTGGGGTGCACTGAAGGGATGGTGCACAGCGATGCCACCCCATGCCACGATGGTGCTGGTAGCACAGAGCCCCAGCGCTGAGCTGGGTCCATCCCCACATCCTGGGGGTCAGGGAGCTGCTGACCCAAAAATGGCAGGTTTTGGGTGAAAGCAGGCTATCTGTGAAGGTGCTCCAGCCCCGCTCCCCACGTGCCATGGGGATCCCGGCAAGGACAAGGGCACCACTCACCTCCTGCACCCTAGGACCCATCCAGCCCCCCCGCTGAACTGGGAGCGGGGGCCACGGGGTGAGGACGGCCACGGGGCTCGCCGGCAGCCCGGCACAGCCTGACAGGGCCTGGAGCCAGCCCAGCCAAAGAGTTGATGGTTTTCACACCCCGTCAGCCTGATGAACGGCCGCACTCCCTCGGCGCTCAGCGCCTGCAAGGGTCAATTACAGCGATTACTTCAAGGAGTCAAACCAGCTGCCGGCAGCGCTGGAGAAAATCTTTGTTTCAGGTTCGGCTTTGTGACGGGAAGGAAAGAAATGCCTGGGCATGTGGCAGGGGGTGAAAGGGCCTCTACTGTACGCGCGTCAAAAGTCAGGGGGTGACCGGGTGTTTGGGGGGGAGGAGGGCTCCGCCGGGGCCAGCTGCCCTGTTCTGCTAGCATGACTCTGAGCAGCAGTTGGGGCTTGTGCAGCGCCCAGCCCTCTCGGTGACTCAAGAAGGGCCCAAAAGCAGCCCAGCAGTTGTAGGGAGAAGTTAACGAGGCAGTTAGTGGCAGAGAGAGCCTTCAAAAGTGGACACAGTGCTGTAATGTAAGAAACAGAAAAGAGCAAAACCCTGGCAAATTAAAAGTAAAGTCACAATAAAGGTGATTGAAAAGTTTGAGGAATAACTTGCTAAAGGTATTAAAAGCTGCAAATAAGCATGTTTGCATACGTGCCAGGAGCAGGAAAACAGCCAGCGAGCCGGTGCAGGTCATGGATGATGGAGTCACGAACACAGCACCCAGGGAAGGCAGAGCCTCAGCAGAAAAGCTGAGGGGTAGTTTGAAGATCAGGGAGGATGCTCAGGCAGTGCCCCCATGGCAGCCTTCCTGTGGGGCTGTGCCGGGGGGCCCATCCCACCGCAGGGGCCTGCCAGAGATGTCTTCTAGCAAAGCGAGGAGCTGCAGAGTGGCACGTGTCCGGGACAAGGCGATGCCAGCCCAGCTGGGGTTGGTACCCGGCTGCTCCTGCCAGCCTGGGGCAGAGGCTGGGGAAGGCGACACGAGCTGTAGCCAGAGGGGCTCAGGGGATGTCACGGGCAATTTGGGAGAAGTCATCTATAACAGTCTGGGTCCATACAGTGCTTGGGGAAGACTCAACACCACCTTGCAGGAGGACGCTATGCCTCACAAGTCAGCCAAGTCACCTAGTGTGGGGAGCAGAGCGATGGGCCGGTCGTGGGGCAGTGGCACTTCCAAAACGATTTTGCCTTGGCACCTCTCCAAAAGCCCCTGAACACCCAATGGACTGGAGGGACATTCGCCTTGTAGGGAGAAAACAACTGGTTAAAAGACTTGGGGTCACCAAATGTAAAGCTGACTGCTGAGCAGGAGCTCACAGTATTAAACTTCAGGCTGGCAAACTGGCAGATGAAATTCAGTATTGATAAAGGCAGAGCAACAACCCACAGAAAAGCAGCCCTAACTACCCATGCAAAATGCTCACCTCCTCTTCAGCGATTCTGGGTTAGAGTCAGGACAGCAAGTTTAATACGTGATTAGGAAAGGAAGAGAGAACAACTAAACAGATCCTCCTCTTGAGTATTATGTGCAGCTCTTTTTTCTCAAAAATGATGTAACGGGAATGAAGGAGTATGAAGAAAGGCCTTAAGGATGCTTGGGAGTAGCGTTTGGAGGCATGGTGAGGAAAGATCAGGAAAGATCAGATGTCTAGGTCACATAAGCTTGGAAAAGCTGAAGGGAGATGATAAAGGTCCCAGGAGCCAGAGTGGCAGGTGGAGGGAGAGCTGGCATCAAACTGGGAACAGTGAAATCATGGTGAGAACAAGTCTACCGATGAGGAAGCCCTTGCCTTCACCAGGCACTGCTCAGCTGCGAAACCCTCTGCCACAGGCTGTTGTGGCAGCCAAAAGTGCACAAGGTGGGGAAAGCTGCGCCTGCTGATGCTCTGAGTCAGCCTGACACACCAACTGCAAGATGGAGCTCGCTCACACCCACCCCGCTTCCCTGCTCCCCTGCCAGCCCCGTACCTGCCACTGTCACAAGTGGGGTACTGGGGGGCTGGCACCGCTCCCACAGGAGCAGGAGTATTTCGGCACCTGGTGCACTGCAAGCTGGTGGCCCTCAGCCTGGGAAAGGGGTGAAGGAACCAAAATACCAGATCATAAGGCTGAGCTGAGCACACGGAGGCACCTTCTGAGATGCAAAGAGTCGGGCAGGGAGCTGTGCCCTGGTGCTTTGCTTCCCATGTGCCGCACTCTGGCTCTGAGCTGCCGGGCAGAAATCCTCCCCTGCCTGTCACTGCTGCCTCTGCTGCACAGCGCCTTCACCCCTCCCTGGCTTTTATGAGCAAGAATTGACCAAGATTTTCTCTGTCAGATTGAAAAATATCTTGATTCGGGAAGAAAAAGAAGCCGAACCTGCCTCTGCGTTGCACTGGGGCTGTCCTGGGCATCTGGGCTGCACGTGCTGGATGCACAGCCTGGTGCACCCACAAGCAGAGCGAGGCTGTGGGGCAGCAGGGCTTGGCTGTCAGGGCAACGCATGGCTTTTGGCAAGCTGTTTTTTTCTGGTGCAAAGCCATTTGCTGCCTGTAAGGCTGGCCAGTCCTGCTCTGAACCTGGAGCACTGGCAGGAGAGCTCAGCATCCTCCGCAGCTCCACACCAGCATCCAACCCACCCAAATGCCCAGCCACGGGCAGCCCCCGCAGGCTCCTCCTGCCCACAGCAGGTAGCCTGGCCAGCGCCCGCACCCAGCACCCTGCCACCCGCCCCGGCTGCTGCCCCTGCTGCCATCCCACACGTGAGGGCTGGGGGCAGAGGCCCAGCCGCCGGCATCGCTTGCCCTTCGGGGTGCGGGCCGGGGGTGGGATTTGCAGAGATTATGCTGGAGGAATTACAAAGGAGCAGACTTTCCCACAGACGCTTCAATCGCCGCTCTGAGAAAGTGTGTGAGCTGAGGTGGCCCGCCTGCCTCACGGTGCTTTGGGGAACGCACAGGAACAGCACACACGGTTTTTAATAATTAAGTAACTTTAATTGTCCTGGGAAAGCAGCGCTTGCCTTGGGGCACTCTGCGCAAACTCATAATTAATGTTACCGGGAGAGATTACGGGAAGGAGAACTGAGAAATGATTCACTTTTGCTTTTTAAGCCTCTCCGTGTTAAAGCTGTATTATCCCCCGGTTTAAAGCCTCATTTAGCTGTGAAGAAAGCCAGTGTACTCGCAGGGGGAGGCAGGGGGAAGGAAGGCAAAGCACCCTGACAAATTACAAACAGCCGCGCCAGGCTCCGCCGCCAGCCGTGTCGGGATGGGAGCCAGCGGCCGGCACGGCTGGGAGCATCCCGAGTGTGCCGAGCAGGACCGCGGCGGAGAGCCTGGAGAAGTGAAGGATGCTTGTCATCAGCCCAGGCCTGGGCCCGGGGACGGCGTGTGTATGTAGTTTCCATGTGCACCTTCTTGCTTGAAGGCTCCAAAGGCAGCTGCTAGCACAGGAGCTGCCAGATGGTCCCAGGGCAAAGGCTGGTCTCCCCCCAGTAGTGCACCAGAGAGCTCCGGGGAGCCTGAATTTGGCTAAGCACGATGTCCTCCTTGGAGTCAGAGGGTGACTAGCCCTTTGTAAATCCGATTTATTTCAAGTAAATAAAATAAGTGTTTAGCACCCTAAACCTAGCCGCGCTCCTTTGCCACGACCTGCTCCCAGTCCTCCCGGGGCTGGTGCTTTCCTGTGGCAGCGCATTCCCCGGCTCAGCCGTGCAGCGAGCAAGCGCTCCTCTGGGAAGTGCCTGGCGTGGGCGGCCGAAGCCCCCGTGTCGGGGCGCATCTCAAGCAAGCTGAGCCCCGGAGCCCCGTGGAGCCCCCCCGGAGCCCCCAGCCCTCCTCCCCAGGCAGCTGCCTGCCTCTCTGGGGCTGCTGAGCCGGGGAGGATTCATTCAGCTCACAAGCGATGCTGCGAGCCAGCGCGGCCCGAGCCCCACGGGGAGCCCAGCCGACAGGCTTTGCCGGCGTGGCACAAAGAGGTGGGCAGTGACGGAGGGATGCAAATCCTTCCTGGTGTGTGTGTCGCCTGGGATCCGCGGCGCTTGCTGGTGCGTTTCACCCACTTTAAAACCAACAACCTATTGGACTGGAGCGTCTCTTTTCTTTCTTTTTTTCCTTTCTGGTTTTTTTTTTTCTTCGCCCCAAAGCAAATCACTGGACTCACACAGGACGCAAGGTATTTTACTCTATAGAAATCCTTTTTTCAAGCAACTATGTCAAGAATGTTTTCATACTTTGGGCTGGATGGGAAAAAAAAAGGGCTTAATCCCCTGAGATGGTTATTTCTCTGAAAACAGACATGCAAATGCTGGACTTGTCAAACCTTAAAATGTTTTCTTTATTCAGGGAATTACTGCCTGCCTGCTGAGCCCGGGTAATGCTGACAGGCTAAGCCCAGGGCCTTGGCAGCAGAGCATGCAGAGTGTGGGAAAGGGCGGCTGAGGCACGCGCCAGATAAGATCATACAATAAATGATACAGCCCTCCGGAGCACACGGCCACTTTCATATGCAAACAGGCCTCCTGGTACACACACACACACACACGCACACGCACACGCACACGCTTCCCGGGCAGGATACAGCACCTTGCAGCACGCCCGGGCAGGCATGGCTGGCAGGGCAGAGCATCGCAGCGCCGGGGGCTGCAGGGGTGGTGGGATGCAGGGGGATGCAGGATGGGTTTTGCTCAGCCCGGCAAGCATCCCAGGTGCTGGAGGAGGAGGGATTTTCCCAGTGACCCATAGTGTGGCCAGGCACGTTCCCTAATCATCCTGTCATGCCTCAGTGGCTGCTGGTGCCCGGGTTCCTGTCGCAGCTGGGGGGTGGTGGCTTGCAGACCCTGCTGGAGCCCTGCGAGGAGGGGAAAGTCATCATTTAAGCACTTTGCTAGTTCTTTCTTCTGACTGTGGGGTAAAACCTGGCAACAGGACCCAAATGGCTCAGAAGGGGACAAAGGCAATCCAAAATGCACGGACTTCTAATTGCTTTTTTTTAAGCTAGTGTGTTGCTTTTGGCCTAAGTGAGGCTTTTTGGTGCACAAGCCTGCGGCTGGGCAACACAGCCACAAGTTCTGCCCTCTGACAGGGATTAATTTCTAAACAGAAGCAAAGAGCGTGACCCCGCTGATGGGAGCGGTGGGACCGGTGGTGCCACGTCCCTGCTGCCCACAGGAGCAGCGCCAGCCTCCCCCCAGGGGAGAGCCCTCGCTTGGGCCATTTTTGCTTTCTTTGCAGTGTGAAAACCTGATTCAGCCAGGGCACGGGCAGGCAGGAGGCTGGTGTGAGCCTCCCTCAAGCCCCAAGTGTGGCACCTGCACATTTGTTTTAATAACCTGGTGCCTGGCGATCCGCAGCAGGCAGCGGAGAGCAGCCGTCACGGGTGGTAGCGCTGGTGGGTCACACAGCCAGCTGCAGCTAATGACCCGCGCTCCGAGCAGCACCGGCATAGGAATGATGGCTGCTGAGCTACCAAAAGCGCAGCAAAAGCCAGCGTGGGAGGGAGCCGTGACAGCAGCAGCACTTGGAGCCAAAACGGGCTCCCTCGGGGAGCCAAGTGCCACCTGGGAGCAGCGCTGGCACCAGCCTGGGCCCCCATGGGCTGCTGACGGCTGCGGTCACCCTCTCCCATCCCATCATGGCAGCATGTCCCGCTCCAACGCCACCACCCACGTGTGCTGCTGGGACATGTTTTGTGGGGAGCATCACTAAGTTAATCCCAGCACAGCTCCTCCTAACCTGAGCTCAGCTTTCGGCACGGTTACGGTTGCATTTTTAGGGCATGCAGGAGCCTGAGTGCGGGGGCAGAAGGCTGCTGAGCACATGAGAGGTGGCAAAAAGAGGTGGCCGGTGATGGATGGCTGCCCCGTGCACCCCAAGCGTCCTGCATGCTTGCAAATCACAGCTCCTCACTCCTCGCTGCTCTCAAGGTAGCTGGGGAAAGGGGAGAGGGAGGGCAGGGGGATCCTGGTGTCTTACTCCTGGCTTAATACGGTGCATTCACACAGATAATCTGTCAAGGAAAAAATGAGCCAACAAGCTATCTATTCTTGTCTGTGCTATTTTCCCATGTCAGAAACAGGCTGGGCTGAAAAATGTAGGTTTCCCCTTTCATCTTGCCTTTCAGAGCCCCTGAACAAGATGCCTTTCTTTGCCAGTGCTCGCCGAGGAGATCTTGCCTCAAAGAACGGAAAAAGGGGCTTTCTTTTTCTTCTTTTTTTTTCTTCTTTTTTTTTTTTTTTTAATATCTATGCCCAGGCCATGCCAGTGGCAGGGAAGTGGAGTAGCTTTTATTTTCCCCGGGAAGCGAGGATGCCGTGCCGATCCCCCCCTTGATCTCCTACCGTTGTTACTGTCTCCACCAAGCTGAATGGGGGCAACAACAAACATTTCCCTTCCACTGCTGGGAGATTTTATTTTTAACTTGAAAAGAAGTGCCTGGGGAGGCAAAAATAACATTTCGGCAGGTTGGAGGACCCAGTGAATGAAAGACAAGTGATGAAATGCCGCCACATCCTCCCCTCAGCCATGTGGTGCCAACGCACCAGTGCCGGACAGCCAGCAACACCCATCCTTTCCCGAGCGCTGCCATACTGCGGTGATTAACTCATATTTCTCTGTCTGTGCCTCTCCCCTCCATCCCTCCTCCCCATCCCAGCCGGCTCCGGCAGGGACATGTGTCCCTGCCAGCCGGGCACGCCATGGTGGAGCCTCCTCTCCCCCATGCCCATGGGGTGGCAGGCAGCACGAGGGGCAGGCGAGGGATCCACACGCCTGCTCTTTACGGGGTGGTGGCAATCCTCGCCCTCCTCTGTCCGGGCATCTTGGGCTCACGTGCTCTTTTTATACGGTCGCTTTGGTCTAATAAAAGCAAGAAATGTGTTTTTATAGGCTTTGTGGTCTGTCTTTCATTAATCACATTTCTTTGCGTACTTGCTAGTTTGTTCTACTTCAGTGACTGGCAGCGGCCACCAGCCCTCCAGCCGCATGGGCTGTTCTGCTGGTGCTGGGCTGTGTTTGTTGATTTATGGAAGTGGTTTTCAAAAAATAATATTTGAAATGGCCAGGTAACAGCCAAGTGCAGGGAGAGGATGTATCAGCAGCACTCGTATAGCAGCAATCCAGCTATCTAGTTTCTTGTAAAAGCAAATACTTTAAAGGGTTTTAGGCTGTTCTGCTTCCTTCACTATTTTGAGAAAGACTGAAAATTGTGGTCCCCTTTGCCATGGTTTACCTGGCCTGGGGATCACACGTGGCAAGCAAATGAACCTTCTCTGAGACCCAATTAGTGGTACCACTGGAAGCCTTCATTATTTTATTTTTTTTAATGTATCTTTTGGAAAAAATAGGTGGATGCTCTTGCCTCCTCCCGATGCAGGAAAGTGGAAAGTCAGGCTGTATCCCTCCAGTCTTGGAGGAGCCTGCCAGCCCCAAAGCTTGGTGCTGGAGACTACATGTCCCTACAGCCAATAATGACACAAAACCTCACTCAACTTTTTTCCCCTCAGCTTTTCTCAGAAGTTTTGTAAAGATGGGCAGAAAGAGGAGACAGAGCTCTGGGAGCAAACAGTTGTGGACAACCTGCCAGGGAGCCAGTTCATCTCTGGGGGATGTCTAAGCAGCATCCAGACACCCTGGGTGTTTGGTTCCTGGCTGCGGGGAATGCTGCAGAAGAGATGGCCGAAAGCTCGGGCTGCCACGAGCTGCGGTGCTGGTCCCTGCACTGCTGAGCCTCGCTGGTGCCTGCGGTGGGTGTGAATGCAGGGCCAACACCCGCAACTGTCAGAGAGCTGTCAGAAGAGCTAAAGGGCATGGGGATGTGCTTCGTCAAAATGTTTCTGAGGCAGCGCTGCTAGGAGGAACCGCAGGGAAATAGGGAGCAGACAGAGCAGGCAGCTAATTGCAAGGAGCAAAAATACATAGGTAAGATAAAAGAGAGTGTTTGCATCGTCTGGAACCCCCCGGCCATCCCAGGTTTGCCTCCAGCTGTTTGGCAAAAAGCTCTTTCCAGCCTTTGAGGAGGTCATGGTTAGTCTGGAATCAAACAAAACTAGCAAGCGAAGGCGAGCAGGCAGGGAGGAAGGCATGAAACCAGCTCGTTTTGACTTTTGGGAGGACTGGGAAACTTGTAAATGCAATTGCCAGTGGTGGTGGTGGTGTAGCACTGTGATTGCCACAGCTTTTGCATGACAGTACAGAGAGACCCCACCTAAGGCTGGAGCTGCTCCAGGCTCTGGAGAGAAGAACTCGTGGCCTGAATACAGAAAATAGGAGTGGAAACGGGCAAGAAATTACTTTCCCACAGGCAGAGTGGGGCAGAGCTGGAGCTGCCATCCCCTTGGTACGGCCACGGCCACCAGCTGCCTTGCCCAGGTGGCAGGGTCAGGGCTCAGCTGCGTAAACATGTGGGGACCTGAGCACGAGCTGGAGCAGCTCGAGGAGCCCTTGGGAGCTCAGTGTGGCACGTCCATGGGAGCCTGGCAGGGCTTTGAGATGTGACAGTGGGGCAGGAACACCTGGGCCAGCGCGGTGTCAGCAGCACCACCAACTTGCTCAAGTCTTTGGCCCCTCTGCAGAGCAGGGTACCTCGGCACATGAAATGCTGCGGTCCTTCTTAAACATGAGCCTGGGAGCTTCCCCAAGGACATGGGAAGAGGGTGGCAGGCAAAGGCACAACCATCCCCAGCCTCCTCTGCCTTCCTCCCAGCCAGCTGGGCTGCGGTGTGATGCAGCAGGGACCAGGACGTGCGTGTCCTTGCTTTGGGCTCCTGAAGTAAAGGGGCTGAGGCTGCGGGTGCTCCATGGGAATGAGCATCGCAGCCTCCACAGGGTTGGGAAACTGATGTTATCGCAAGGGAGGGTTCGCCTCAGCACAGAGGTGAGGAGCAGTCCCCCCCAGCCAGCCCCGCAGCCGCTGCCCCGGGCTCTGTGCCAGCTCTGCAGGATGGAGGCCCCGGCAGAGGAAGGCTGGGAACCGCCTGGACCACTCCGGCAGATGAGGCCGATGCCGGTCACGCCACACTGTGAATCACCAGCCCTGGCGTGAATCACCTTCACCCGCAGCGGCAAGGGCCGGGCAGGCGCCGGGTACGCCCGGGTACACCTCTCACATCCTGATGCGGAGGCCTTTCCCTGGGCGAGGGCAAGGGCTGTGCGGGGGCTAGCGGGGTGCCGCTGCTCTCCCTGGGACACAGTCCAGCCGTCCTCCTCAAGCCCCCGAGTCTCCTGGCTGCAGGCAGGGCTGGGAGCGGCTGGACTGCCGAAGCCCTAGGAGATACTCACCTGGCCCTCCTGGGAACCTGCAAGTCTTTCCATGGGCTCAGGAGCTCAGACCCCAAACCTTCTGCCATGTATGGGACAAGGCTCTGAATTCAGCACAAATTCAGAAAAAATACCCCATGCACATGAATGAAGGCTCATGGCGAGGGCAAGTCTTGCCTGTAAAGAGGACCCTGACCCTGGGCAGCTGCTGCTGCGCTGCCATCCTGGGGAGGATGTGGGGACACCCTTTCCTTCCTGCACCAGGAGCTCATTTGACACCTCTCCCGGTGCTCTGCCAGGCTGCCCCAGCACCCACCGGTGCACTGGGATGTTGCCAGCCCTGCTCACCCCCTGCTAGGCTCTGCAGGCAAGCTGGCCAGCCCGTGTGGGAAGCGAGGCTGGTGTCCGGCAGGATCGCCCCGCTGCTCTCCAGGCTCAGATGCTTCCTCCGAGCACCAACGCCGTCCCGCACGCACATCCCACCTGCACTCAGGGGGAAACGCTGAGGGATGCGAGGGGTGATGGGGCAGCGCGGGGGAGATGCCCGCACTGCAGGCAGGGCGTGCAGGCAGCTGGGCACCACGCTGTGGGCTCAGCAAAGGCAGGTCAGGCGAAGCGGGAGCAAAATCCCTCGAGGAAAGCTTTGCTCAGCGCCTGCCTCCAAAGGGTTAAGCAGCTTGCACAAACCACCCCGGAGCCCGGGTCTGCTCTGCCCCCTCCTTCTCCTTCGCCCTCCGAGGGCCGGGCTGGTGCCAAAGTCGGAACCTGCTAATCAGCAGCTCCCAGCAGCGGCAGCCCTCCGTCTGCCTTGACTCCTGGCCAAGCGCGGCCGAGCCTGCCGGCGCAGGAATGTGTGAGAGCCATGTGTCACTTCTCCAGACTGTGGGAAAGTGCTGCTCCAGTGAACTCACAGCAGCTGCCCTGCCCCAGCCCGTCCGCGCCGCGGGAGAAACAGGAGCCGAGGCTCGCCGGCCTTGGAACGGCGCTTTGCTCCCGCTCGTTTCCGTGCGGATCCGCTGCCAACCCCCAGCCCCGCGAGTGACAAAGAACATCTGAGCCCCCAACGCCTGCCGCGGCCACCATGGATGGGGAAGGAAGGGCCGCTGCCCTTTTTTTCCTTTAGAAAACAGTTTTTCCCCCCCACTTTTTTTTTTTTTTCCCCCCTAAACGAAGGGTGTGGGGGTGTTGACAGCAGGAGCAGCAGCCCGGGGAGCCGGGAGCTGCCCCCGCGCCGCAGCTCGCACCACCTGGCACTTGTACAAGACTCTTCCATCTTCAAAGCCCTGGGCAGACAATGGCCCCTTTCAGGCCCGGAGCCCGCCAGGGCCCTGGCCATGGTCAGTCTGCCCGGCGTGGGGCTTGGCCGCGGCTCCAGCACGGAGGCATGCCTGCCCCCGGCTGCAAGGGGAAGGCAGGAGGTAGGAGATGCTGGGTGCTGTGGGGGGATGCTCCTGCAGCCCACACCCCAGCTCCTGGGGGAGCCGCCAGCCCCTTCCTCCTCTCCAGCATCCTCCTTGTTCACCATGGCCCTTTTGGGCATCGCAGTGGCTGTCAGCACGGCATCTCCCAGAGGGGCTCGGTGCTGGAGCCCCAGCGTGGCCCTCAGATCAGTGTGGAGGGGTTGGCTGCCTTGCTGCAGGAGCCCGCACGCCGGCAGCTCTAAACTCACACAAAAGCAAGACCAAGTGGAATAGAGGGTTGGGAACAGCGCGTCCCCTTTTTCCCCCCAACCCCCTGCCAGGGGATTAATTGCCGGCCTGGGGAGCAGGAGAAGCGGGCTGGGGCTTGGCAGGAGGGTAGCAAGGCAAAGCGCTGAAGCAGCATATTCGGCAGCCGGCTGGTGCCCCCGTGCCTGCCGCCAGCCCTCCTCGGCTCCTCCTTGCTGTGCTGGCCCCAGCTGATCAGGCTCTGCAGACAAGCATCTATTTCTGCCCTCATTTTCATCTCCTTCTCCTAAGCCTGCCACGGGCTCTTGTTAAAGTTGCTTGCTGGGGACTCATTAACTTGGCAGGCTCAGTGAACTCGGATCAATTAAAACTAAGCTTCTTAGCTTCTCTGCCCTCTGCTTTGCTGCAATGTTGCCCCGCTCTCCTACTCCTGTCCGCAAGCCAGACCAGGCAGAATGAGGATGACGGTCCCCAACCCGCAGCATGTCCTGGAGGTGTGCTGCCAGCCCCAGGTCTGTCTCTGCCATAGCTCCTGGTCCATGTTAGCACCAGTGACTGGGTGCCCTCCCTGCTCTCGGGGAGCAGGGTTGGTGAGAGTCTTTTCCACAGGAAGCCACAGCTCCCGTCAGGGCGGCCGAGGTATTTATAACGGCACGAGCAGGGTAGGATGGCTGCAGTCCGAAATTTCGCTTTGGTTTTTAGACACTTCGTCCAAGAGACGCCAATGTGCCCTCAGCCCCTGCTAGCACAGCCATCCACAGTGCTCCTGGCTGGGTCCAGCACTGAGCTTGTCCCTGCAGACTCCAAACGACATCTCCCGCTTGGTCCCCCTAAAGTAAGAGCAGTGCTGAGGAGGCAGAG
Organism: Gymnogyps californianus; assembly: GCF_018139145.2. Lineage (NCBI taxonomy): Eukaryota > Metazoa > Chordata > Aves > Accipitriformes > Cathartidae > Gymnogyps > Gymnogyps californianus. The sequence goes on from NC_059480.1 coordinate 15,345,703, forward strand.
CCTGCTCCCCAGACCCTGCGGTGCCCAGGACACACTGCTTGGCCAACAGCCATGCTCAGACGCCCAGTTCACCTGAAATGTGACTTCACAGCTCTTGCTGTATTTAGTCAAATGTTATGATGGGTCCATTGCCAATGATAGCTTTAAGGGTAAGAAGAAAGGCAGAGGCACTCCTTTTTCCCCCCAAAAATTCTCTGGATGCCCTGCAGCCAGTGGAGAGCTGGAATATCCCCGATACTGCCCTGCCATTGACTTCTTCATGACTCCAGTCAGCCTGTGGTGCACCCTTTGCTATTTCAGAAACCTTTGGAGAGCAATGCTGACTCCCTGGTCAAAGCTACACAAATTCAGAAGGTCAGGCAGAAGCAGAGCTTGGGCTTTCAGCCCCTTCTAAACCTGTTGACCAAACCCAAACAAACCAAAGCTTTAATAAAATTAGTTTGGAGTCTTTCCTGGATTGCATCCGTGCAAATTGGAAGTCTGCTGCAGACAGACAGATGATGATATTAGCGGGTACAAAATGAGGCCACAGGGTGTTAGAGACCATGGGCCAAGCCATGATGCGAACGCTCCCAGGCTCTGGGAAAACTCCGACGCAGGCACTGGCTGAACAGGGTGGCTCGGGCTTATCTCTGCAAACCGAGGACAGCAGCGTGGCCTCTCTGGCCCTCGGCTGTGGACGAGCTCCAGCACAGTGAGAAAATCTGGGGCTCCAGCACCCCACTGGCAGCTTTTTCACTGCTTGGCCACAACTATGATTGCTCGCAGCCTTTCTCACTGCGAGGACAACGTCCGATGTGTCACCTGCTGCAGAGCCAAGCTCTGTCCCTCCTCAAAGCAGAGGCAGACCTTGCTTGAAAGCCGCGCCTGCCACTCTGCTGCTTGCCTGCAAGTATCCCCACACGGCCTCTCAAGTGGAGAAAATGTTTGCTGTTGGCATTAGGTGTAGACCTAAACTCCTTGCCTGAAAGCCCTTGAAGTGGGGCAGCTCGCATGAGGAGGAACTGAACTTGGAAGCTTGGGGTCAGCAGTTTCTCCTTGCCAGGACTGAGCAAGAAAAGCAAACAGCTCCTGCAGCCCTTCTCTGATTCGGGTTTCATTACACTTTCCAAACACGTCAGTCAAATATTCACGAAGGATGAGCCAAATCTCTCCAAGGCTTGCAAGCCTGGTTTCAAATGAGCGTTGGCGCTATTGACACTCTGCAGAGGTTTGATTGCACTGGAAGGAGGAAGAAACTTGGAATGTGAGGTTTAACCAGCCCTCTGCTATGGCAGCACGTCATCTCTGTAGTGCTGGACCAGCTCCCTTTTAAAGACAGGTAGGGCTCCCCTTCTCTGTCTGCTCTGCCCCTCCTCAGTGATTCACTGGAGCATGTATGCATACATGTATATGAGTGCTAATGACCGTGTTTATGTACCGGGTGTATTTGCTTTGACTCTCATGGGGTGCAAAGGTGGGAAGAGTGAATTAGCTTGCTTAAACCTCCCCTGCATTCGTGGAGGAGCCCGGCAGCACCCAGGGTCACCAACGTGCCACCAACGACCGGCTCTGCCTGGCCAAGCTGGGCAGAGCCATCCCATGAGAAAGGCAACGGCCATGTTCTTGTGTCTGCAGAGAGCAGCCTGCAATGTCAGCTGAAGGCTCAGAAATTAGGGGCAAGGAGAAGGCGGCTGATGGATAGTTTGTAATTTCGTAACTCAGGAGCTTGGGAGTGCTAGGGGTTGTCAGGAGCTCTAAAGATGAATTAACCACTTTTCAAAATTTCTTATCAGGGGACATCTGAGTGCTTTCTTAGCAGTAACTAAATACCCATCCCCTACCAGCAAACTAAGAAATGGTGCATTGTGCATGCAAGGGCTGAGCTACAGCACAGATATATGGTGGAGCTGCTGGCTGCATGTGTGTGAGCCCATTTTTTACCCTAAATCTCTCACAAAACAAGCCTGCAGCCTGCCCCAATCCCACCGCTCTGCAGTGTCCCCTGGCTGGCTTTTGCACAGCACCGGTGCAATGTGTAAGGAGTCCTACAGCCAGCCGCCAGGTGTGGCTCTCCTCCATTGCCCGGTGCTGGGGTGCACACGGGGGAGCCCCCGGCCACCTCCTCCATGTGCGGTGCCGGGGCTCCCCCCTTGCTGCTAGAGGTGCCACCGCGCAGCCTGGCCCTGCCGCTGAAGGCAGAGCTGCAGCCATGCAGAGCACATCCCCACAGCTCCCTCCCTTCCAGCCAACTGGGAGGCGGCAGTCTTGGCAGGCAGGGCAACAAAAGTGCCGACGGAATCGCCGGCGGGCTGAGGGGTCCGGCAGCTTCCCCTCTGCTCTGACCTTAGCTGCTGAGCGCTCGTGGGGCCCGGTGGGATAACGTTTCTCCTCGCTGCTGATCCCTGCTTAGCGGGCACATAGCTGGGATGGCAGAGACACGCCGAGCTCTCGACGCCTGGCTCGGCCCACGGCTCAAATTCAAGGCACCTGCTGCCATAAGGCAGCTTGGGAAACCCGGCCAAGGGGCTGTCGCGGTTTGAACCCCCGGCAGTGGGCTCAAACCCCCTGCAAGCGGTTCCTGTACCACCATGCGCAGCACAGGGAGTGCAAGGGGTGGCAAGCAGGACAGCAGGTCCCACAGCCCCCTGGCTACCCCAAAATTGCAAAAATCAGGTGCCTGGTGAGACACCCATGGGTGCCCGGCTGGGAGTGAGGGTCCTGCACCCAGGGTCTGAGGTGCCACCTTGCCCTGCAGCACCCACGCTGGGTTGCTGTCCCCAAGGGGCAGGTCTTGTCCGCCCGCAGGGAGGAAGGGACTGTCCCCCTCGCCCAGCCCCACAGGTTTCCCCAGTGTCAGCACTGTGTCACCGTGAGCCGCCTGTCCCCGCTGGCCCTGGGAGAGGTCTGGGGGTCACCATCACTCTCCCACCGTGACAAGGGAGGAGCAGGATGCTGTGACAAGGACTCAACCCTGCCAAGTCCTGAGAGCTCTTGCCTCTTTGGAAAAGGAGTGACTTTGCCTAAACTGGTCAAAAATAACCATTTTAGCCAGAAATTTTGATTTTTTAAAATATTTCCTACTCTAGTTTTTAATTTATTTTCAAAAGGAAAAAAAACCCAAAATGTTATCTTTAAAAAAATCTGGTTTTATTCAAATACTAGTGTGATAAAAGACAAAAGCTGTTTTGTGCTTGAAAGCTTTACCCTAAAACCAAATGCTTTCTGTAACAACTACTTTCTTAATACCAAAAAATTTTCAACCAAAAATAGTTCTTTGATGCTAAATTTTTATTTTGGTCAATCTTTGGTCCTATCTTTAATCTGAAAGCATTTCAACAAATCATTTGCAAATAGCTCCTTCCAGGATGGGAGAAAACCGAAAATGAGAGAGCGACGGCAAGCAGGAGCTGGGGCGCGGAAGGAAAGCCAGGACAGCAGGGCTAGAGCTCGGCTACCTTCAACCAGATACCTCCAGGGGAAGGGAGAGGAGGAGGAATACTTTAATGAATTAGTCCTGGGCACTCTGGAGCATTTCCAGTTTGCAAATTACTGCTGCTTTATTAGGCTCTAATTCAATCTGCTCCGGGGCATCGCTTGCAAAAGCCTTTTTGAAGAAGAGCAGTGGGAAGTGTCCCGGTGTGGGGCTGCTGCATGGTCCGTGGCAGCGCATCTCGGTTGGTGCCTGCCCTGGCTGGGGTCCATTCCCCATTCCCCGTCCTGCAGGGGAGGAAAATGTGACCCCAGGGTTGCTGGAGATCCCTGATTGCATTAAGTTTGTGGCACAATAAATGCCACGAGAAGAGCCTCAGAGTGGTTTAGATCCAGTCACAAGGGGATTAACTCTTTGTGGAGAGAAGGAATGTGTAAGCGTGAGCGTGCAAACGTGGCCCTGCTGCATGTCCACTCCTCTGCCAGCCTCCAGGACAGCCGAACCCACCCGTCTTGCCCGGGACACGCAGGGCCATCCACGTGAGCTCAGCACTATGGATAGGGGCTCGCTGTGTCCCCTGACGCTGGGGACAGTGCCCCCGTACCAGTACGTTGTGGGCACCACCGGTCATCTGCAAATCCACAAGCCCCTGCAGTGCTGCACAGCAAGGGTGGGGGACGTGGTGCCTGCCTGCCCCTGTGTCCCAGCCAGACATGCATACGTGTATATATATATGTATATATGTGTGTGTGTGTCTGTAGGACTAGGTTTGCTGGAAATCTGGGTCTTTTTGGCAGCCTGGGCAGCAACGGCTGGGTGTGGGGCCGGGGAGCCTGCCCCGTCCCAGCACAGGCAGGGCAGGGTGCCTGAGCCTGCTCTGCGCTGGAAGAGAGAAGAGGCTGAAAGGATTGTGAAGCCTGCAGCATTATCAGATCTGCCTGTGTTCACAGCAGAGCCTGAGCCCAGCAGCAGCTCAGCAGCCCAGCTGGCCCCCTCCCCAGTCCTCACAGGGTACCCTATAAGCCTCCCAGGGCCATTTATGGCCCCTGGGGAACCTTCCCAGGACCTGCTGGGTAGAAGGGGGTTTTCCAACGCCGTTGGTCTGGGATGCATCTATCCCCAGCATGGAGGTCTGGCTTGCACAGACAGACGTGCATGCACAGCCTGCAGCCCCTTGGCAGAGACCCTGTGCCAGTGAGGAGTGTGCTAGTAGGGTCTGCAGCACCTCAGCCTCCCAAAAGCCCCCTCCTCCCTATAGGAGCTGAAAAAGTAGTCCCTAAGTAAAGCGTGTCGAGTTTGGGTTTTGGCTGAGAGCCCGCGGGATGGGCAGAGTTTGACACACAACCAGTTCCACGTCACCCGGCAGCATTTCACCCCTGAAAGGTGTATTATCCATGATCAGACATTGCCATCCCCAGAGATGCCCTCTCCCTATGGGCGCAACTCCTTGGTTTAAAACTGAATTATTTTCATGGAAGGAGAGAAAAAAGGGGGTGAGGTCCTACAAGGGGACTAATAAAAAGCACAAGACTGGAAACCCCTGCCCCTAAACCCTAAAAAAGCATTGGCCTTGGCTCTTTCTCCCCGTGCGTGGCCCAGCGTCCCTACGCCTTCAGAGTTCACTTCTGAGAATGAAACGCTCTGGCAAACAGGGTGAAAGGAGAGGGTGGAGAAGCGGGAATGAAGAGGATGAATGGGAGGTATCCAGCCCCGCTCTTATCTGATGGCTGCTGAGTGAGGCATGATGAATTCCCCAGCAACAGGTCTGTTTTGTCAGGAGGCCTCTTATCAGATGGCACAAGCACAGTGGTCTGGCCACGGCCATTAATCACCCATCAGCAGCTCTCCTCCAAAGAGAAAAGTTATTGCCCCCTCCTTTTCCCTGTTGGCCCCAGGCCCTGCTCCCAAAAGCTGCAGGGAGAAACCTCCACCCAGCCAAAGCCCGCCCCCGGCTCCCAGCGGAGCGCAGGAGATGGCCCCAGGCTGGGGATGCTGGAGTTCCCAGCACCGTTTGGATAAGGGAATGGGAGTCGGTGGGAAGTGTGGGCGAGCAAATTATCACAGCCCCACCAGCTGTCCCCCCCTGCCTGTGTTGAGTGGCCAGGGAGAGACCCCTGGGGACCTGCTGGTCCCCATCCCCGAGCTGGAAGGAGCGGCGTGGGCCAGGAGAATGGGGTGATGGGGCACCCTGGACTTGCTGACAGCTCCCCTCACCTCACCTCTGCCAGCACAGCAGAAGCTGCACAGCCTCGGGCACGGTGTTGCTGACACCAGGGGCTTTGGGGAGCGGGTTTGGTGGCGAGTTTGGCTCTCCCACTAAACCGTGGGTCCTGGCAAACTGCTCGCCCACACTCCCTAATTCCCAGCCCACTGCTCCGTTCTCCCTGCCCAGCTGCTGCCGGCTGCCGGGGCTGAGTAGGGCTCTCGGCTCACTCCGTTTACACACACCGCTCATCTGCAGCTGGTGGTGGGTGATGGGCTCTGCAAGGTGAGCTCTGGGAAGCCCGTTTTATTTTATAAGCTGTCTTTCATGGGTTAGCTGGGACTCAGGCATGCAGCCTCCCCTGGGATGATGGGGGGACAGGAGCAGTAGCAGCTTTGCAGCCGTGAGGAGCGACTTTAATGCAAAGCAATTTCTCAGAGCAAAGGGAGAAGATGCATACGTGCATATGTGTCATCTTGTAATGCACATGGGCATATCAGAGCCCCAACATCAGAGTGGCCCCAAAAGGCAGGGAAATGCCTCACGATCAAGGATGCCCCTCTGCCTGTGTCACAACCCCTCGCAGCACCTGGCCCATGCACAACCCCGGACCCCATGGGGACACCAGTGGGCTGTAACCCTGCAGGGCTGCAAACTGCTCCGGCCGCGAGACAGTCCCCACATGTCACCGTGATGGCATACTGGAGGGTAATGCTGGATAACAGCTCAAACATGGGCACAGATCAAATCCAGGCAGGGGGAACTGGCATCTCTGAGGCATCCAGGAATGAGGGTGGCGTTTGAGAGGCAGCAGAGATGGGGGAGGCCAGGGGAGAGGGAGGAGGGGAATGCTCGGGCAGGAGGTGAAGGAGAGACTGCGTCCCATCTGGCCGCAAGCACCCAAGCAGGACTGAGAGTGGCTGGAGCCTGACTTCTCCGAGCCCAAGGAGTCACTGATCCCCAGGGACACCTTCACACAGCATGCAGTTGCCCCTGTAGAACCTTCTGTAGGCTTGGAGCGTGCAGGGGCAAGGTTGCACATGGGAGGCAGATGGGTCTGGCTTTGGGGTCACCCTGCCTGGAAGCAGAGCAGGAACGCTCCTGCTCCAGTGCTCTGCAGGGTGCAACTGAAGTGAGACGTCTGCTCCTGGCCCTGGCCGCAGCAGGACCCGCAGGCTGGAAAATTTCAGTCAGGAGGAGAACAGAGGGGGGGTTGGTGCCAGGAGCTGTCGGCGGTGGGTCAGTGTCCTCTTACCTCCCCTCCGCAGCCGCGCCAGGGCTGCCGGAGGAGCCGTCTGCGTGCTCCGGGTCTGGTGCCGTCAGCATACGGGTGACATTTGTCCCTCGGTCACGCTTTCCCCATGCCCAGATGGTGCAAAGTCCTCGCTGTCCCCGTGTCAGCTGAAGCATGGAATGGGTATGCCAACTCAGCGGCTGACACCGAAGCTGGGGCCACGGGTGAGGGTCGGGCAGGCGGGGGGGTGCAGGCAGGGGGGTGCCGCGTGTGGCTCCCGCTTCAGGGAGCTGTGCACATTCCCCCTCCTTGGGAAATTTTGAACCTCATTGTCTCTTTTTGCAAATGGGCCAAGGAAGGTGCTTTTGCCCCCCCGGCAGCCTTTTTTCTTTTCTTTTTTCGATGCAACCTCATGTGGGACTGCTGCAGCAGTGAGCCACTCTGGGATGGGATTTATTATCACCTTTAAGGGGGGGTTACTGCCAGAAAATCCATCCTGGAAAAGCAACAGCCCTTCACCCAGGGGCTGGCTGAGGCTGAGGTCCATCTCTGCATGGTGGCAATCTGTTTGCTCAGCTCCTGGGGCATCCTGGGTTGTGCTGGCGTGGGCCAGCACTGGGGTCCCCCTGTGCCATGCAAACATGATGTCACAGGGAGGCAAAAAAGCTGTGAATGAGAGTTCATGGCAGTGAGTAATGGAAAGCAGTTGTCCCTCGTAATGTTGCCTGGCCATAAAATGTCAGATAGATGTAAAAGTTATAAATACATCAGAGAGCAAATAATTACAGTGCGGCATTAACTCCTTGCTTCAGGAGTGCTGCTTACCTCCCCAGGCAGCTCCCAGCACTGGGGAGATGAGTCAAGAGCAACCTGGGGACGGGACCCAAATGTGTGCAAACTCCCTTCACTGGTAAGTGCTGATCTGCTGCCGACGGGAGTTTGGTTGGGTGCTGGTGCTCGCAGTGGGTTTCAGACCTGTCCAGTGCATTGCTGAGTCTCATGGGTTGGAAATCTGAGTGTGTTGCTGTGTTGAAGGACGGTCTGTGCCCCGTTGTGTGATTAGCTAGGTGAGAGCCAAGGGCAGACACATGCCCAGCTGCGTTGACCATGGGATGCAGCATCTGAGGACACAGCCCCTAAGGTTTTAGGGGGAGTATGTTCTAATGGCAGGGATTTTCTCAACACGTGGGAGGAACAGCCTCCTCTCACTGTACAGCGGAGCACCATGGATAGGCGTGTTCATGCACCTCCCAGTGAACACATATTGAAGGAGGAACAGGAAAAGTCCTGAAGATCCCCATTCCAGCCACCACTATGCAAATGGCACTGGCACAGCTGTCTGGACAAGGACTTAGGAGGCGCAGCATCCCCTCAGTACCAAATGGATGCAGCGTTCCCAAAGCAAGGGGCCATGCGGGTGCTCAGGAGCAGCAGGCAGAGCAGGGTTCCTGCAGAGGACCAGTGCTGGCAGAGGGGCTGGGGACACCGCCCTCAGTGCCAAGAAGTTACCCTCCGATCGCTTGCCATTGTGGTGGGATGTCAGAAATTTCCCCAGCACATATATATATACTCATACATCTATACATGGCTGTAACAGTTGAAGCAGACCCCAAATCCTCAGAGAACATTCCTGAGAAACCTCTCGCTTCTGCAGCGCCAAGACTTCAGAGCATGGTCTCAGAGCTCCAAAGGTACGGCTCGAGGGTGAAACACAAGCCTGGGTGAGGAATTCCTGCAGGAGGGTTTCACAGAAGGGCAAGATGCAGAGGAGAAGGAGGACTTGGAGGAACAGGTGCAGGCGGTCTTGCAATACTTACCCGCGTCTACAAATACACTAGTGGAAATAGTGAGAGGAACAGAGAGCAATGATGCAACAAATCTTTTAAAAGAAACAATAAGACCAGGACAGCTGGCATAAAAAGGAGCATGTTCCCTTGGCTACCAGTGACTTTAGGAATGAACAAAGTGGAGTGGGTGAGGGACAACATAGTGGCAGGGGAAAAACAGTGATCCCAGAGAAATTTAAATCCTGGGATCCTGAGAAATATTCCTGGGCAAACTGGGTGCTTTTCAAAAGACTTGGAGGAGAGGTAGTCTCTGTCTAGAACAGCATATAAGGAAATGACAGAGATTGCTGCACTTGAGCAAAATACTGAAGGAAGAACAGCAAAGAATATGTGAAATTTTGGGTGTACCGAGGAGGGATGGGAGGAGAGGGCACTGAGTGTGCAAGCGTGGAGGAAAACCACTCATCTGAGATCCTCTGGGTGCTTCACACATGTGTGTTTCTTTCCAAAACTCATAGGTTTTGTGCCTAACCTTCAGTCCCCAATGCCTTAGCCAGAGAAGTGTCCCACCGCTCTGATATCCAGCTCCATCCTCGGCCCACCGCTGTCTTGGGCTGAGTGTTCACTCCGTGAAAATCTATTTCCGTCTCTGTCCAGCTGTGAATTTGCTACTTTTTAGTTTCTTTGCATTGCCTTCTTGGTCTGGTGCTGCAAGAGACTCTAGCAGAGGCTCCTGTGGCCCCCCTGAGTCTCCCCTTCTCCTGTTCATCGCCCCTTTCCAACACGAAATGAGAAGCAGCTTCCCCCCAGGCTGCCCCTGTGTATGCCCCCAGCTTGTTCTCTTGGCTAAATTTCAGTTGAGGAACATGCTGGAACACTAAAGCCGTGGTAATGAGTAACACACTTCTTCAATGGGACGATGCTTTCCGAATGCACCGTGCTTTACAGCTACCATAAATAATGAAATCAGTATTTGTAAACTGTACTTTAAGGAATCCATTCTTTTCCAGAGATTTCAAAAGCGTGTCATTTTCCAGATTGTGAAGTTTGCCAGTTCATCTATTTTTAGAAATTCTTACTCTACTGATGTGGTCAAGACAGTCCTTAAACAGAAAAGGGTGGCTGTGTGCCTTGAAGCTATAAACAGCCAGACATGTGATGGGAAATGCTTCACAGGTGAGCGTGGCAGACTTGTAGACATCAAAGTTGTTGCGTGGTGAAACTGCAGGGACAAATCAGTGTGCAGCCTGGAGAAACAGGCACGGAAAAACATCTTAAAAGTGACTTTTCTCAGAGATCTGAAGAGTCCTTAGAATAGTCTCATGTCCCAGGAAACGAGACAGATCCTGCAGAAAACTAGCAGCACGGCCTCAGCCGGTACCAGCACTTCCTTGGAAACCTTAATTTGCGTAAACATAAAAGTGGGAGGAAAAAAGCCAAAAAAAAGCCAAGCAAGCCAGGTTGTCTGTGAGGCTCCTCTGGGCTGCGTATCTCTGCCAGACCCACCAACCCCCTTGGACAGCTTCTCTAGCGTCCCCCCATCCTCATCTCTCAGCCACAGCAGAGCCTCGAGGGCTGCACGGGGAGCGGGGACAACCCTGCCCTGCGCAGGAGCGAGCCCCACGGTTGTGCTAAGGGAAAACAAACTGATGCCTGAAGACCTCCCAATATTTGATATCTCCCAAACTTGGTAAGGTCATGGATGGAGCTGACTGGGATCCTGCCCTTTTCCCTGCCAGCTGGTTGCCTCCTTGCCTCCAGTTCAGCACAGCATGAGCCTGGTGAAGTTGCTGGGACTCAGATGCTCTTTGAGGCCTCTATTCCTAACTTGTACAGTATAAACAAATTTTTACTGTATTTAACATTTCAAAGATGCTGTTCTGTCCTAAGTGATAAATTTCCTTCCTGCGTGCATGCTTTTTTCCTATTTAAAGGCTGTTGACTCTTTTGCTTAAATACATGTATATATTTATTTGGTTACTAGATAAAAAAACTGGGTCATGCCTTGCTGCTGCTGACTTCTCATTTTGATTAAGATCATGGATTTCAAGTATTTCCCTATGTATTTCATTTAAAAGTTCACGCCTTTATCTTTCACTTTTCAGGCCCAGATTGTGACTTTCTGTTCACCGTATAAAACACCAGCCCCACAGAAGCAGGGTTCCTCCTGCTCCGTGGTGAGACCTTGTCCTTGTACAAGACACACCGGCCAAGCTCCATGGGAAGGGGACTTTCTGTGCAATTTCAGATCCCCTCTTGGCCACAGATAGTGCCCTGTCCCCAGCTGTAACTCTTCTTGGGTGCTCCCAAGAAAGATGATAAACCCCAGGCTGCACAGGACCAGTGCCACCTAAGAAGGAAGGTCCCCCTTGACCTCTTGCAGGTGCTTAAATTGCCTTTCGACCTTCTCTCCACTAAGCTGTCTCCCTTTTGCCTCTCATTGCAAGGCTTGCCTGGCCAGGCCCTTCCTTTGGCCTCTCGCCATGTCCCCATATCCTCCTCCAGGTGCCAATTCCAGCACCCATCACTGCATCCTTGCAGCTCTTCCACCCTGCTTGCTCCTTCCCGAGGCTGTATGACTCCTTAAGCCTGAGCTGGGGCTTTGACCCAAGGTGACTCCCAAGTCTTCCTTCAAGTCATGACTTTCCCAGGCACCGCTGGCCTCCTGGCTTCCCGGGCTGACCGTGCATTTGTTGGGGACCCGTTAGGTCTGGCTGTGACCCTGCAGCCAGGTGTGACCCCGTTCCTGGCTGCACGGGGTGAGGTGCACACCATGGGGCAGCCCCTCTGCCTGTGCTTTCAGACACCTGGAAGACCAAACAAAGGTGCCCAACACATCGCAGGTAGGGACAACCCTGCACCGCAGACACCGGGCTTCTGCAGCAGCGTCCTGCCAGCTCAGGCATGGGCAGAGCTCATGCAAGGTTTGCAGCTCCCCATGCAGAAGTCACGCGGCTCTGCTCTGAGCTGCCCAGCCGGGATGGGAGGCAGCGACCCACAAACACCTCCCCGCGTCCTGGCTCCCTCTCAAATCTGGCTTTTTCAAACCACGAGACTCCCATGAAACCTGGCCCTGCTCCAAGGTTCACGCGGGCGGCGGTGGGGCGGGAGGAGGAGGGAAGCAAAGAGCAATCCATAACCTTTGTAGCACTCTCGAGAGCAGCTGTCTGGCAAATGTCAAGCACTGTCTAGGGCTATTTTGGGCACTTTATTTTTATAAAGGATGCTTTGAGATGGGGGAAGGGCACAGAGAGGGTTTTCTGATTGCCAGCACCTTAAAAAATAAAACCCCAGGGAGGAAAGTTCAAGGATGCTCCTTGGTCATGTGGCTGATGCCACATCCCGTTGGAGCATCCCTGGAGGCTCTGAGACAGGCAGGACGTTGGAGAAGGGCCTCAGCTTGTCTTGCAACTGGAGACCTCCAGAAGGAGCCCAAGTCCCTTGGAATCCAGGGTGAGGACGTGGAGGTGGCTCATGCTGTGGACACAGCCTTGGCATGCACCATCACTGCAAGGGGGACCTGCACCCCACGCTACCCAGCTCCCCAGGAGGACTCCTGGGTGAGAAACCAACGGCCTTTGAATGTCCCTCCTAAGGAATCTCATAAATATAGTCTTAGTTCTGGATATTTTCCACTGCTGTCCCATGGGCCCAATCCTCCAAGCCCCCAAGAGCCCTCAGACTCCTTCACTTTCAACAGAGCCAAGACCCGGAGCCAAGATATTACACAAGGAGGAGCAGAGCATCTAAAGATCCTTGCCTGAAAGATTATACGGAGCGTAACTGGAACATCCAACAGGAAAGCATTCCTGTTGACAGAAGGGGATGTTCTTCCAAGAGTGGAAACAGTTGCAGAAAGTCAGTGTGTATGTCTTTGCAAACTTCTTCTGGTGAGCCTGGAAAATAAAGTAGTTCTCATTTGTAACAGTTGGAGGGTTCAGTCCCTCCGCAACTTGCCTCTTTATCGGAGGCAAAAGTAGAGTGGAAGTAGGAGAAACAACCCCTCAATATTTTTTACTATAAAATGTTACATGGTGTGTTTAGTGTTTTCAGACTGGCTGGGCCTGATCCATCTGAGGATCAAACTAGGATCAAACTCCCTGCTGGGATCTCAGAGCCATCGGTGTTCCTTGTGAGAGCACTGGGAAGTTGCTCTCTTGGTACCCCAAGACCAGCAACCACAGTACCCATCTTACAGAGGAACAAAGGAGGAGTGGGGGGCTACAGCCCAGCCATCGCACTTCCCACCCCAGAAAAATGCTGGCGTGAATAATCCGAGGCAGTTTTGTGAGCATCTGGAAGTTAGCACAGAGATGAGTAATACCTGACATGGCTTTGTCAAGAATGAGACACGTCAGGCCAATTTAATTTCCTTCAGCAGCGGGGTATAACAAGCCCACAGACAGAGAAGTAGCGGTGGCTGTGGGACGGGAGCTGCGGGCAGGCACGGGGTGCTCTGCCTGCCCTGCCTGGGGCGGCGGGGGGAGTGGGGCCAGGCAGGGTGCCGCAGGATGGGTGCGGAGGGAGCGGGGGGACAGTATTGCGAGAGCAGCTCTCAATGGCTCACTGTGGGGCTGGAAAGCCGCTATTGAGCACTCCCATTAACGGCCAGCGTGGAGAAACAGAGGCATATTTATTGAATTTGCATGCCACACAAGGCTGGGGCCGCAGACAGAAAAAGGATTGTGGCAAACTGGAGAAATGGGATGAAAAACCGTGAGGAGGCTGAATAGGGAGGAGAGCGTGCTGCAGCATGCTCCTGCGAGAAGGGACACGGGCAGGGGAAGATGTCCCCCGGGCTGCTGCCTGCTGCTACCTCTGCTGCAGCCCTGGAGCTACAGAGGGAGCCCTGAGAGATGCTGCTGACTGTGCAAATGCAGACAGGAGAGGTTCCTGTGCAGCCCTATGGAGCCTGTGGTGCCTGGGCAAATGCAGGTGACAGTCACCCACAGATGCCCACCACATCTTGGCTGGAGTGGACCGGACCAGCTGCGCTCAGCCAAAGCTCTGGCACGCGTGATGTGGCATGCAATTTATATACCTTTAATTCACAGTGCTGTGGTCTGAGCCATTTCTGTATTAAATTGAGTCGGTTTAACAGCAGAAGCTGTCAGCACCAGCTGGGCGGTCTCCCTTACAAATGGCAATGCAGGCAGCCTATAAACCAGCAGTAACCAAAACCCTCCCGCACTGGTCCCAGGCAGCTCGTCCTGCTGCAGCGAGGGAAGGCACGCGTAGAAGCAAAAACCTGGTACCCAACTGCAGCAAGCTGCTTTCTGCAAAGGCTGGGATAAGGTATGGCGTAAAATTAGCTACCGTAAGTCACGGTGCAAAATGAAATACAAGCAAACGCATCCCCCCCAGCCCCTGCCTGCAATGGGAGGAGGATGCTGAAGGGGAGATGAGGCTGCAGGAAAGCCAGGCACCCCACGCTGGGAACCGGCGGGAGCTGGGGGGCAGCTGCCAGCCCAGGCAGGAATGCCTTTCACCCACAGCAACTCCAAACAGAAATGGAAAAGGGTTAACTTCTGTCTTTGTCAGTCTGCAGAGACAGCGTGGAAACAACCCCTCCGGATCCTGTTTTTCCGGGCTTCCAGAAGAATGTAAACCTTTTTAAACAAAACCCAAACTTTTTAGCAAAGGAAAAAAAGAAAGGAAAAAAAAAAAAGCAGCCCAAACTCCCAAACTGTTAATTTGTGGCAAACCCCAGCAATCCTCAAAATCAACAAGAGAGAAGCCCCGGGGGAGGCACTGAGACCTGCTGCCGGTTCAGCCCTCCGGTGGGACGTGATCCCCTTCTTGCCACCCGGAGAGGATGCCTGGTCCCAGGGTGGGGGCCGGCCACATCCTGAGCCGCCGTGGCCCTGCGAGGGCTCGTGCTGAGCGCTGGGAGCAGGACCCCGGCTTGGCGACGGGCCGGCGTCACCGGGGGAGGCTGGGGCAGGGCAGGAATTTGCCGGCGGGTGCTGGCTGCCCGGCTGGTCCCCCAACGGCGAGGCCGTGTGGTTTCCCTGTGCCGGGTGGTGGTGGGGGAATAAAAGGAAGGCTTTGAAAGTTGGCGTGTGACGGGGCGTCCCCCCGGGGAGCGGGGCGGCAGCGAGCGCGTGCGTCTGTGAGCGGCCCTGGCCGGCCGCCACGCTCCCTTCCGTTTATTTACGGTGGTTTATCAGGGGCTGCGGGCTGCGATAAAGTTTATGAAAATAGAAGGCGTCTCCAGCAGGCCAGGGCGAGAGCAGGCCCTGCCGTTGCTTTCCCACACTGATTAGGATCTGGGCAGGCTTCTGCGCTCCAGATCTCTGATGAAAGCAGCGGGACCGGCAGTACTTCCCTTCCTGGCCCCCGCTCAGGGCCAGAGGCAGCGAGAGGTCAGTGCGCTGCATGCTGCACACCACACAGCCTGCACTGTGCCTCGCACGCTGCGCACCACGCACTGGGCACCACGCCGGGCACACCGGGCACCATGCCATGCACACCCTGCACTGCACACTGCACACCGTGCACCGGGCGTCATGCCGTGCACACCCTGCACTGCACACTGGGCACCACGCACCGTGCACCACACCATGCACACCAGGCACTGTGCACCACGCACCAGGCACCATGCCCTGCACACCAGGCGCTATACACTGTGCACCCCACATTGGGTGCTGCACCATGCACACCAGGCATTGGGCACTGCACACTGTGCACCATGCACCAGGTACCAGGCCATACACACTGGGCGCTGTGCACCACACGCTGCACCTTGCCATGCACACCAGGCACTGTGCACCCCGCACTGGGCACCGCACCACGCACACCAGGCACCAGGCACTGCACTGCACCATGCCCCACACCAGGCACACCGGTCGTCGGGCACTGCACACTGTGCACCATGCCCCATGCCATGCCCACTGGGCACCATGCGCTGCACACTGTGTGCTCCACACCAGGCACCACCCCAATTCCCTGCACTCCCGCCCTCCTAGGACCTGGGGAAGGAGCTACAGCCTTTCCCTTTAAAGGAGCTCCTGCGTGTGGGGCAGCACCAGGGTAAGGCGTCTGGCTGGGATGCAGATGGGGCAGGACGGGGTCTGTCCCCTGCGGAGGCGGCACGGTCCCTGCCCTCGCCGGCAGGCAGCCATCCCCATCCCTGGGATGTCGGCCAAGGCCATGGCCCCTTTCCGCCCATTGTTTGGTGGCGGCAGGGCCACGGCTTCCTCCCGGTCACGAGTCCGACCCTCACCCTGGTGTGAGTGCTGGGGCCGGCGCCTCAATCCCTGCTGGGCGTGGGCAGGGGGCTCGCACTTCCAGGGCAGGTGGGCTCCGGGGAACAGAGTCTGCTGCAAGTAATACCTCCAGAATTCACCGGGCTGCATTTCTGGGCGATCTGGGCAGAAACACTCAGGCAGATGAGGAACAAAACCCAAGCAGCATTACTGGCTGGAAAACAGGAGTCTGATCTGACTGCCGCTGGGGTTAGGAGGAATTTGGGTGATGGCAGTAACAGAAGGATCCGTCCCCCAAGTGCTGCCGGGCTTGGAAATGTTCAGTTAAGTGTGGGTTTTGTGGGGGGTGGTTTTATGGCCCCTTTTCACCTCCAGCACACTCTGGAATAGGTGCTGGGAACCGAAACACTTAAAAGCAGCTTGGGATGAAACCTCAAACCACACAAATCGCGCTTGGTCTGGGGTTTTCTTGCAAGCTCGAAGTGCCAGCTGGGTCCTCAAAGGAGCCGAGAGTCTCTGAATGAAGTTGGCTTGCAGCTCGTGGTTTGCAAGAGAAACGCAACTCCTCCTCCCCACCACCTTCTTGCCTCTTACGGACTGTTTCCCTGTCTGGAAAAATCAGGTGGATGCTCAGAGCCGGAGCCGAACCGTGCTTTGGGTGGTGGAGGATCCCTGCACGGACCCCCCGGCGCCCCGGCAGTCCCCCCCGCCGCCACCCTCTGCAAACAAAACAGCGGGGAGGGCTCCTTCCTTTCTTACAGTGAGTGTCAAGATTTATGGGGCACTGGCACCACATCAAAAGCGAATTCAGTCATTTACAGTAAAATCAAAGCGGGCAGAACAATGAATATGAAGCGAGGTTAAAACACCTTGTTACAGGAACAAATTGTGCAGCTGACATCAAAATAATGGAATTTATGTCCCCACGGGTTGGAGCCAAATTATTTGCAGTGACATTTGTCTGAGTGCGAGCTCCGGGAGAGGTGCTCGAACGCTGCTGCGGAGATATTTTGGGGTCAGGCAGCAGCCGAGTTCACACGGCGGAGCAGCAGGCGCGAGGTGGCCGTGGGAGGGCTGCCTGCGGAGCCCAGGGCTCAGGATCAGGCCCCTTCCGACCGTCTCCCATCCTCTGGGGCGGAATGGCATGGGGAACCCCCTGCACCTCCCGGGGCAGGCAATACGCTGCCTGTGTGGTCTGTGCAGGACTTACCCCAGCTGTGAAGCATGGACGCGTTGCCGTTACTGGCACCCACCCAGGAGATGCTGTGTGCTTGGTAATGAATTCAAGGTGCCCCATAACCCCAGAGCCACGTACCAGGCGTGTCGGGGTCTGTTCTGCTGCACGCTGCTCGCTTGAGGCAGCTGCCAGCCCGAGCGGCATCGCCAGCTCCTTGGACAGCAGCCAGTGTTTCATCCCACCCCCCGGCCCCTTTCTCTTCCCAGCATCTTGAGGCACCCCATCCTTTTTCCTTGCCTTCCTAACCCCGGGTGGGCTTGTGCATCTCGTATCTGTCCGACCCTGGGATGTCCTGACACAAGACACAGCTGTAAAAATCCACCTACTCCTTCCACCTCCCCCCGGCACAGAAATAACCCCAGTGCCATCCCCCCGGGGTGTGGGTTGGGGCTGCCCGGTGCCCCCCAAGGGACATCTCCTCCCTGTCCCCTGCCAGTGGCCCTGTGCGAGGCTGGCAGCCCCTCGTGTGAGACCGGCCATCCCCAGGAACACGGTGCCCAGGCAGGCGTCACATCCCCCTCCAGCAGCTCTGCCTGCGTGCTGCGTGGCTGGGCTTGTTTTGAAAATATATTGTGAAGCACTTCATTGCTATGGAGACTTACTTTATGGACAAATAAATATTTGGCCCTTTTTCCTCTTGCCTTAAAAGTCTGTCCCTTCTCCCCCCCGCATCCTTTTGGCCATGTTTATATTGCAGGGTCTCTCTGCTCCTTTGGCCTCATCCTCCTCTTCTCCCCATGCAGCACATCTCTGCATGTCCTTCATCATCCCTCAGCCTCTTCCTCCTCCTCACCAGCCTGCAGCTCAGTGTCATGGGGCCTCTCCAGCACGGGAGACAAGGAGGCTCCCTCCCACCCCAATATTTAAGCATTTATGCATTTGGGGAGGACCAAAATAATTTTATCCTCTTAACTCTTGGGATTTGCATGCCAGCAGCAACAATGTGGCTGGTTTTGGCTTTCCCAGTCCCAGCGCTGTCTCCTTGGTTGGGCTCCACTTGCCACATCCTGTGTTTCCATCAGGATGGTCCCATCACGGTTGTTCCCCTCTGTGGCCCCCATGTTTCTTTTGGGCTTTTTGGGGGGTTTCAGGAGATCTGGTGGAAGATTTTGCTTGCACAGCAGCAAAATCTTCCACCAGATCTCCTGAAACCCCCCAAAAAGCCATTAAAAATAGCAACTGGCAAAGCAACACCACCAATTCACCAAGCAGGGGAAGGGGAGGCAGGACACAAACGAACCTCCTTCGTTAATAAATCCTAGCAGCTGTGGAAAGTTTGAGGCAAGTGAGAGCACCCAGACAGAAAATTAAAAAACTAATAAAGTCCTCAGTGTGGGGGCACTGGCATCAGGTCAGCTTTACTTCTCTAGGCACCTCGTAAAGAGACATTCCAGGACACTAACTCATAAGGGAAAGCTGCAGGGGTCAAGGAGAACAGTGGAAAACTAACCATGGTAACTCAAGTATACTGGAAAGGCAGCAGAAAAACAGCAAGGAGTTGGGGTTTTTTTCTTTTCCCCTTTTTTTTGCTCTTCCCCTTTTTTTTCCCTCTCTCTGTTGGTTGTTGGGGAAGCAGAGCCTGCAGTTCGGAGAGGCACGGGCATAGCAGGGCAGCAGAGCAGAGCCCTAGCAAAGAGCCTGGTCCAGTGGGATGGTTTAGGATGGGAACCCAGAGCATGGGCTATTTCTGAGTGGGGACCAGAAGCTGCTCCTTGCCCTCTCCCCCACACTGCCCACCCCAGCTGCACCACTGCTGCCTGTCTGGGGAAGTGCAATAGCCTGAAACTGTATGCTAAAATGCACAATACACTTCAGTGTTAACTGTAAATCTAAATGGTGATGCTTTGATTTCATGGGAGTAAAAAGCTGAAAATTACTCCTTAGTATTTTGTATTTCTTTTTATGCCCCCAGGCTGGTGCTGCAGCTCTTAGCCCTGGAGCCTGCTCCCTGCGCTCCTGCTGCCAGCCCCAGGCTGGGCACGGCTCTGCCCTGGGCTTTCACCCTCCCACTGCCGGCAGGGATCTGCACGCCAGCCCCAGCACTGGGGGAGGTAAAGCAGCCCCACAGCATGGACACAGCTCCTGGGCAGTTCCCACATGGATTCAGCAGCTCCGCCAGAATCGCAAGGCTGTGGGATGGTCACCGTGGGGCTGATGTGTAGTTGAATGGCAGGAGACTGGCACTGAGCCTGGTGATGGAGGAAAGGGAAGGCCCTTATGGGAGGCTGATGGGTGCTGCTGGTTTTACCAGCTTTGCCCTATCCACATCCCCTCATAATCTCCCTGGGCACCTGCTGGGCAAGCAGCATCCCTCCAGCATCCTCCCAACACGCAGGTTGGGGCCATGACACTCCCTCAGGGTTCCCTGGATCTCAGGGACCACTCAAAGACCCATCCCATATTTGCAAGAGCCGGGGCGACTTTGGGCAGGTGGACCACCACTCATGCCAGCGCTGATGGCTGCCCTGTGCCAGGCTGGTGTGGCTGTCGCCAGCCCTGGCCCCCCAGCCATGGGTCACCCCATGGCTTCAGACACCTTCCCTGGAAGGAGGGTGGTGGTGATGGGTGGTGGGAGAGCACAGGGTGCGTGTGGCCGGGGTGGCTGAGGATGCAGTGGCTGCTGCTGTGCCGCTAAGGAGGGACTCTGTGGGGCTCAGCCGGGTTTGGGTCAGGGTCCTGGCTCAGGGGAGAGATGTAAATCATTTGATGTAGTTTGCTTAATTGAGTTCTTTGCAGGGGCTGCCTTCTTAATGGAATGATGGCACCAATTACCTCATTAGGAGAGACGGGCGGCTTTTATGGCAGATTTTGGCAATGCCTGAGCGCCATCCTGACCATTAGCCGTGACAGGAGGAGGTGGGGGGGGATACACAGCCTGGGGTGGGCGAAGCTGCCCACCTGCAGCACCTCTGCGTGGGGCCAGGGATGCCTGCAGCTGGGCAGAGGGATGTGTGTACCCCCCTGCAAGGGAAGCTGGGCACCGTACCGTCAGCGAGCCCAGCGCTGTGCCCAGGGGCTTGCTGGCATCTCTCTCCTCTTTTCCAGCCTTCCAGGTGGAAAGCGCAAGGGAAGAAAGTAGTCTTGCCTGCTCCGAGAGGTCCTGCTCACAGCAAAGTCCCAGCCTGCAAGTGCTCTTGGCAGCTCTTTAAAATAGGCAAACGTGTATTGTCGTGGTTTGACCCCAGCCAGGAGCTAAGCACCACGCAGCCGCTCACCCGTCTCCCCTCCCAGTGGGATGGGAAGGAGGATCGGGGAAAAAAAAATAAAACTCGTGGGTTGAGATAAGAGCAGTTTAATAACTGAAGTCAAATAAAATATAATACTAACTAATAACAATAAAATTTAATAATAATAATAATAGTAATGAAAAGAAATAAACCCCAAGAAAATACAAGTGATGCACAATGCAATTGCTCACCACCTGCTGACCGATGCCCGAACAGCGATCCGCCCCTCCCGGCCAACTCCCCCCTGTTTATATACTGGGCATGACATTCCATGGTATGGAATACCCCTTTGGCTAGTTCAGGTCAGCTGCCCTGGCTATGCCCCCTCCCAGCTTCTTGCACACCTGCTTGCTGGCAGAGCATGGGAAACTGAAAAGTTCTTGACTTAGGATAAGCGCTACTGAGCAACAACTAAAACATCAGCATGTTATCAACATTATTCTCACACTAAATCCAAAACACAGCACTGTACCAGCTACTGGGAAGAAAATTAACTCTATCCCAGCCAAAACCAGGACACGTATGTGTCAAGAGCAGTTTTCCAGGAGTGGGAAGGGGTGGGATGAAGGGAGGAGGCTTGCATGTATGTTTGGTCCACAACCAGGCAGCCCCTCCTGGGAGCAAGCAGCTGAGGTAGGGTCAGACCCAGGCTCAGCACGCTGCCAGCCAGGGGAGCCTCTTACAGGGCTCCAGCCACTGCATAAAAACCTTCTGCCAAGTGCTGGGCTCGTGCCATCCCCAGGCCATGGCTGCATCTCAGGCACCTGGACCAGGATGCTCAGCTCTCAGCCAGGTTCCTGGGGAGGGCCACTATGGGAGCACGGGGATGGTTATTGTGGAGGAGCATGAGGTGGCTTCCTGGTCCTGGGCTGGTGGCCAGAAGCAACCAGGAGTCCCAGTCCCACACCCTCACCTTGCCACAGCTCACCAGCGGCTTTGGTCCGTGGCTCTGACACTGTGCCTCTGGTTTGCCTCTTGGTAAATTCACCTTGTTGTTTGCATTGCAGCATCGCCTGGGAGCCCGGGATCCCACGGTGCAAGTGCTGGCCAGGTAGCTCTGCCCGGCCCTGCCCTGCCTGCCCTGCCCTGCCCTGCCTGCCCTGCCTGCCCTGGGGACGCAGCACTCTCCCCGCAGGCAGGCAGGGACCATTCACACGGGGCTCGAGGGGCTCCCAGCACAGCGTGCTGAGTCCTGCTGCCTGCACAGCTTACTGAATAAGCCCCCTCGATTTGCATGCGGGTGGAAAGCAATGTGCAAGTGTGGAAGCAGCTGCATTGAATATTTCAGCAGAAAACCGCGGGTTTCCCTGGCTTGCCAGAGCCCAGCCTGGAGGGCACTTTCACAGCCAAGCTATAAACCTTGCAAACAGGGGTTTCTAATGGAAACGTTGACATAACCTGTAGCTGACAGAGCAACAGCTCCGCTCACGTTAAGCCTGCGTTTTCATCCCTAATCCCCCCAGCTCCTGGCCTGTCTCAGAAACGGACCCGTGCAGCTGGCTGAGCATCCCTGGGGACACAGTGGGCGGCTGGGCCGGGGGGGTCGCACGGGTCCGGCTGCTCCCTGCCGTGCCAGCCCCGGCCTGCCGCGCTGCAGGCGAGGGGCCGATGGCTGGGGGGGAGCCCCTCTGCTGCAGCGCGACGGTCCTCTGCCACCAAAAAGGCGAAAGAAAAAGGCAGAGCGGTTCAGTTGGTTGTAAAAATTAATGAGTTCAGATACAGACTTGCTTTATTCCGGTCCAGCTGCGTAACCACGGCGATTGTGTCCGGCACACTAGACAGTTACATCAGCTCCACACCCCTGTACAATAAGACTCTGTTTGATCTCAGAAACAAGATCAGACTCCTGGGCTTTGCACATCCTGCTTCCTACATATGTAAAATCATTTTATTACCAGCCAGGAGAGTTCATCTAAGCCGCTCGTGCTGTGCAGCTGATGTGGAGAGAACATGCCCCTGTCTGCACTCCTTTTACCAGATGGAGATCTGCAGAGATATTTCAGAGCTGCCACTCCTCCGAGTTTGGGGTTTTTTTTTAAATTCCTCATCTTAGACTGGAAACTCTGGGGCAGGACTTGAGTCTCCTCATGTGTTTGTGCAGCCCCTGCACAGTGGGAGGTGTGTATGGCTCAGCTCTCCTGAATATAAGTGATAAATAAGCAGCCATGTGTTTTTGCTTGGCTTTATCCCCTTTTGTCCCATCTGCCCAGGAGAGGAAGTTCCTTATAAAAAATCTGCTCTGCCCTTCAAATGTCTGCTCAAATCCCCCTCTGTTTGTCAGGTCTGTGAGACACTGGGGAACTGTCAAGATATTTAGCATCCTCCCTGTATTCAAACATTTACCCTGCCCCACGTGAGTAACCCCACTGTCACCAAGGCAGTTATGAATATGCCCAAGCTGCTACAGGCTCAGCCTGACCAGCCGCAGCACCACAACTCTTTTTGCTGACTACAGATTGCTCAGCAGTGTTACAAGGCACCGGCTCCCCTTTAACCACAGCTATTCCAGTGACATGGTCCCACTGATGCTGCTGTGCTGCCGGCCCCGCGTATCCTGACTGCTGCGCTGCAGCATGTAGACGCTTGCCGTTGTGCTGGGTGGCAGAGCTGCACCCTGGAATGCAGCTGCAGCGCTGGTGTGCAGGGAGCGCTGCATTTTGGAATGTGTCTGCAGCGCTGGTGTGCAGCATCACTGCATCCTGGGATGCATCTGCAGCACTGGTGTGCAGGGAGCACTGCAGGGCTCACCCAAATGGGAGCACATTCCCAAAGAAAATATGCTTTTCAGCCCAGGCTTCCTCTGCTGCCGATGTCTGCAGGGCTGTGTGGCCAGAGCTCACTGACTCACTGCACGCAGGTCACCCAGCAGCTGCCGGGTGGTAACTCCTATTTACTGCTCAGTTGTGGTTGGATTTAAACCAGCAGCACAGGCGGAGGGAGGGGAAATCCCCTCCTTCCCATCCCAGCCCCGCGGAGTCATCCAGTCTAACTGGAGCAGCTACTCTAAGTGCATCTAATTTAGGGCCTTGCTTCACCCCTGGCTGCTTTCTTCCAGCTCAGCTCTCCTGGTTTTGTTAAATTTCCAGTCTAGAGGCTTCAGGGTGCTTACAGCTTTGAATAAAGCTCTTGGAGACACAGTCCAGGTCACACACCCTGTAGTTCACCAAGGATAACATTAGGACAGGTCTGTTCAGCAGCAGCAATGAAAAGCAGTGCCAGTCCATTCCAGTTTGGAAAGAAGAAACTGGTGACCCAGTACCCAACATAGTAGCTACCAGTGTGGGCACAGGCATCCTTGTCTCACACAGCCCTGGTCAGCCCACACCCCTCAACTCCTCAGCGCCTTGGGACCCCTGACCTCCTCGTATCAGGCATGACAAAAGAGGCCGCTGAATCTTTTTTGCTGAAAGCCACTCCTAGCACGTGTACCAGACCAGATTAAAGTTTAGCTTCCCTGTAAACGTCCCCTGAAGACCTTTGCTGATCAAGTTGTGCACCTAGGGCAGGGCCACTGTCCTGACTCATGTGTGACGGCAGTCCCTTTGCCGCCTGGGCCCATGAGTTGAATGGGAACCTTGTCCTCTCATGGAGGCCTTTCCCTCCAAGTCTTGGTTTGGAGAAACTGAGGCTGGCACTTGTGCAATGAGAGCTGCTCCAGGAGAGGAGGCTATGGGAAGCTCTGGCCATCAGGGTGGACCAGCACTGTCCCCAGCTGGTTTCATGCTCTTAACAAGTGTGTATTTGTCCCATTGCCACCAGGATAATTGCCAAAGATTTTGCATGTAGCAATGACTTACTCGTCTCTGGGGTGCTCCCCAGCTCTTCCAGCAGCTTTCCAGGTGATTTTCTGCTGCGGATCTCCCCATCCTCTCTAGACCTTGCTTTTTGTAAGCACATTGTGACCTCAGCTCGGGACCACGTGTGCGTGTTTTCACAAGCAAAGCAAACCAAAAAAACCCCAACCGCCCCTCCAGCCATCCCACCGCAATGCTGGAGTGCCTGCCATTTCCAATGGCTTTTCCTGTTGTCGGTTTGTAATTACCCTGGGATGCCATTCCCTGCATTGCTCCGACAACCAGGATTTAAGGCCCCGCAAAGAGCAGAGCCGCCCGGTCTCCAAACCCTCCCAAGTTTACAGCCAGCATCGTTCTCATCAATCATCTTCTGTCAGATGGGGAACTTGAGCAACCCCAATCCAAATCAGAATATGGAAGGGAGGCCTTCCCCGTCCCACCCTCCCCTGTTTGAGAGCCCAGCTCGAATAAACAAAACCTGAAAGGGCCAAGGCAGCTCAAAAGGAAACTGTAAACGATCCCATCTGTGAGTCTTGGTGAATATCTCCTCCAGGAGGGGAGCGTGGGGGAGAGAAAACAAGTTGAAGGGGCCTTTTTTTTTTGCTCAGAAGGAAATGCCATTGCGTTCAAATGTTACTACTGCTCCAAGTGTCATTCCAGAGCCCAGACCCGGGCTCCTCCTCAGGCAGGTTTCTCACCAGAGACAGTGGCAGGAGCCTTTGGGGGGAGGTTGTCATTTGCAGGGATAATTAGCAGTAAAGCAGAGCTGAACACAAGTGAACTGAGCTCGCGATAGAAGATGTAGATCAGGAAGAAAAAGCAGATGATATGTGCAAAAGTCATATTCTGTAGTGATAAATGTGTTCTGTAAGACAGTAAAACAACACCTCTGCTCGCACTGGAGAACCCGAGCTTGCCGCGTTCCTGTCCGTGACTTACAGGCGCTGGTATGTTCACTTGATCAGGGTGGAAATCTCTGGGTGCTCAGCTGGGTCCTGATGCTCACAGCACAGTTAGTGGCAGACGGGGACCTCGGAAAAGGCAGGTCCTGGGGTGGCAGCCAGGAACAGCAGCACCTACACTTAGGCAGCCAGCCTGAAAAGGCTGCCTGTGCCCAAGTTTAGAAAGTCAGGATAACCCAGGAGCGTCCAGACACCCCTTGCCCTTTCCCCATTCTTGAAGCCTGCTGGGTTTAGGTTTTCCATTTTCAGGGCTACAGAATGGTCTGTTAGTTGTGTCCCCCACCTCCCCATGCTTTCCCAGGCTGCCTTCTGGCCCCAAACAGGCATGTTGGGCTAAATGCTTGATAAGGGATATTGCAATTGTATTGGCAGCCTCGGTGCATGACAAAAGCACTGGCATCACAAAGCAGCTTTATCTCACCAAATTTCCAGCTCTGTTCCCCAGTCTCAAAGGCTGGGGATTGTCAGTAAGGGCACTTTGCATCTTCAAAGAGCAGGAGCAGTGTCAGGCTCAGCCCAGGGTACCCTGGAGACCCCAGCAATCCTGCCCCGGGGAGTCTGAAACCTAGGTCTGGGTTGTGGAGCAGGAGTCCACATGTGCCACAGGCAGCCGGGCAGACACCGGGGGATGCGCTTGGGAAATGCTCTGTGCATCACCCACCACAACTAGCAACTCCTACTTGGTTTAGTCAGAGAATCAGCTCGCCAGAAACAGATGCAGAGGGCAAAATATTCCAATGCTTTTGACTAACGATTGGCCTTTGAACACGAGTTAATATTTGAGAATTCAGCTTTCAAGCATGACAGCGAGAGTGAGGAATGAATATTTAAGATAATGTTAATCACGCTAGAGATGGGGAGCTGAGGCAGGGAGATGGGACCAGCAGGTGATGGAGGGCTCAGGGTGAGGACTGAGGACTTTCTGGTCCTTGGAAGATTTGGCTCCAGCAGAGTGATGCTGCTGTGGGTAAACACCAAGGAGGTCCTGGGACAGATAGGAGAGAGCTGTCACAGGAAAGTACTTACCACCTTCGGCTGCTCACACTGCAGACAGTGTGCTGAAATGTTGGCGAGTACCAAGAGAGTCACAAAAATGATTTGAAGGCAGAAATGTACGTTTTGGAGTGAGACTTGCAGAGCTCAACCGATTTTGCACAACCTTGAAAAACAACATTTGGTCATACATCTAACAGTCACGATAGGAAGAAGAAACAGAACGAATATTGAGTTTAGTAGAGAATGTTATAACAAGACTCAAAACCAGGAAAGGGAATCAGGGCACATTTATCAGGAAATCAGGCATTTATCTTTAAGGGATAGGGTTAGAAACTACTCTAACAAGCCAGGAAAAGGAGAGACAGATGCTCAGCCCAAGGAGAGATGCTTTTCTATCTCTTCCGGGGTCAGCTTAGGCATTTCTGGGTAAAATGTGATGCCTGTGGAGTACAAGCCTTCCATCCTGAACAAGTCCAACCAGCTCCCGCACTTGTAAGCAATACAAGCTCATAGGCCCAGGGAGAAAATGAGGGAAACAACATCCAGGAGCAGAACAGGTAGGTAACGGGTGCTGGTCCTGAGCCCCCTGCAAGAAGCAGCTGAGGATGAAGTAAATGACCATGAGGGTGTAACTCCAGTGGGCACATGTCCCCTCAGAGGGGCAGGCAGTTCACTTGGTGCCAGGCTTTTCCTTTCCACCTTGCTGGAAGTGCCAGTCCTTGAGGTCACTGGGCACACACGTGGCCCTCGCTTGCCCTGGGACACAGAGCCTGGCTGCTCCCCGTCCCCTTTACGAGCACTGTAAAGCAGAGGGGGATGCCGTTTCTGCACCTCTGCCTCTGCTTGTTAGCTAATGTGAATTAAATCCCTTTTATCTTCACACTTATTTTCTAAGGATAATAACCCCTTTTTGTGTGCACCCACTTTAACTGTTCCCAAACTGAGCTGTAATTGCTGATAGTAATGAAGTTAATACATATTTACAGCCATGTAGAGTTATAGAAGGTCTCCCGTAGTTTTATTTGAGGCATTTTCTTTAACCTGCTATAAAATCATTAGCAAGTTGTGCGGTGTTAATTGCCTCCAATGCCGATCTTGTCCCCTTGCCTCCGGACAAGGCAGGGCAGGCAGATGGCTTCCCCTGCCTGGCCGGGGACAGCCGCTTTCTCCCCACTCCCACCCTGGCTTTACTGCAAGGCAGAGGTGACCGTCACCTGTCTTTTCTACCCTGTTGCTCCAGTTTTGGCAAATTCATCTCTATGGCCAACTTTCCAAGCCATTTGCAAAAAGAGCCTTGCGAGGGCTTACGTGCCCCATGTCCATGCATGCCATGAGGATGGGGGAGCGGGGCCCTGGGACAGCAGGGACCCAGCAGGGCTCAGCCTTGGCCCCTGCCTGCAGCTCTGCCGAGCATCGTGGCAGCAATCCCCCCATGCCAGATTTTCTGCTGCTTGCATTTGTGCTTTTGTGCTTGCCAAGAGCCCCAAACCACTCAGCAAACAGCGTGTGTGGTGAGAGATCACCACATGTAATCTCCAGGCGAATCTCCCCATTATACAGTAGGCTAATTAACTCCGGCGGCGGTACAGGGTCATGATGAGCTATCGGCTCCAGGAATGTCCTCCCCAAAGGGAAGTAAATATCACTTCGAGAGTGGGGACCCCCTTTCTATGGCAGTGAATCCTGATAAAGAGCTTCACTCCATTCTCCTGCTGCAGGCTCCAGCTTAGCGTTTTTAAAGCTAATTCTCCCCCGCGCTAATCTGGAGGATCCATTCAGCCCAAAGCTCAACATCTGAGTCTATTTGCGAAGTGTGCAGCTGTGTCAATTTGCAAAGACAAAGGAAAGCTCCTCTGTCAACAGGTCGGGGAGCTCAGGTAGCACGAGCGAATTGAGGGCAAGAAGTCAAAGTGGTTTCACAAACCATCAGACCATGCTTAAATCCCATCCAGCCCAAGAGGCCAGGGCAGTGCAAGGGATAAAGGAGCGTGGAGGAGTGGGCTGAACAGCCAGGGCTGTGAGTCTGCCAATTAGTGCTACTAAAGAAAGATAATTAGATCTGTTCCATGGAAACCCCAGAGGAGGCAGAACGCAATTTCCATTTGCGCTTGTTTTAATAAAAGTTAGAAATGCCAGGAGATGCCAAAATTGCATTGTTGGCAATATGAGCAGGGCCCTCAGTGTGGGGTAGAGCAGCTACGGGGCAGCAGGAGGGGACTGCAGCCCTCTGGGACACAGGCGACTGACTGTCTGCTCAGTATTCATGCCCAAGGAATGGAAGTTGAAAATTTTGGAAGTGAACACTTCCAGATAAAGAAATCCAACCTCCTTTAGAGGCTCTGCTTCTCTAGCAACTTTTATTTTTAGGAATTACTCTGCACAGGGGCAGATGCTGTGGAGATGCTTAGTGGTGATGTGCTCTGAGCTGAAAGCAGGGCTGGGAGCAACCCTTCCCAGGGTGCCCAGGATGGAGATGGGAGGAAGGCAGGAGGCATCCTGGTGTCCTGTGAGAGAGCACGAAGAAAGTAAGTCCTGGGGAGGAAATAGGACTTCTCACCTAGACCCTTAATCTCAGTGCCATCAGGTCAGGGAAATACTTATCCCTGGTTCACTCAGGAGGAAACGGTGTCTTGGGGAAGTCAAGTCTAAGGTTTCTGGAGCCAGCCTATCGTTTAGGATGTGACAGCCCAGCCTGGGCGCTCCTTAGCCATCGGCAATTGAGGACCGTGGCACTACAGAGACTCTCGGACTGGCGGCAGGGACCAGCCAGTGTTTGAATGGAGCATGGGAGTATCTGCATGGGCATTTGTAACCTTCAGAGAGTTAATGAGAAAAGAGAGTAAGGAGTCATCACACAGCCGGTGTGTGAGAAGGTCCTAAGTCTCCTCATTTCTAATCATCTAAACTAATTTCCTGCAATTCAGAGATCTACAAAATAAGCTGTGTTTGAGCAAATCTGTTTCGCCACTGAAAACTTCCCTGTAAGAAAAACTTCCACTGGAAATAAAGGCAGTCTCAATCTTTCTTTGAATTTTTAAGTCAAAATACAGAACTCTGGCTCAGAAAGATTTTGCCAAAAGTATAACTTTGCCTGCAGGTAGACACTACACGTGGGAAAGAGGAATTTCAAGGAGAAACAACTGGAAGGCTGAAAACAGCCGACCGTGGTTGATTTTGGTATCAGTCACGTGCTGTTCTCACCCCAGCAGCCGTCCCCCCCTGTGCCTGCGGAGCAGGGAGTAAGAGCCTAACTTCAACAAGCCCCATTTGGAGGAAATTTAGATATTGTCCATTAGGTAAATATTCCCAGATGTGCAATAATAAACACCATTAAATAGCTTTAATGGGTGCACTTAATCAAAATATACATCACATATTCTAGGTGTATCTCTAGTGAGCAGGGAAAACAGGTGAAATCTCATGTTTGTGTTATTTCGTGATACGAGGTCCAAAATACTATTCTGCCCAGCTACTGCTTCCTTCTAACACAAATTGTCAGGGCACATATATACAGATGTATAAAATTTGACCAGATGCTACATTTTTCTCTTACAGTTAAACATATTTATTTTGATAATGTCTGGCAATATAACACCTGTAACATTAATAAACACAGTCATCCCTTTCAAATACATTTTATACGTACTGTACATTTTTATTTTGAGATAATAAATCACATGTGTAAACCTTATTAATCATTTAAGCAGCCCCTTAAAACACTGCTGAAAAGATTTTCCAACTCAAACACCTTTTAAGACGCAATGACATCATGTCTGTCGGGACATTGTTATGCAGTGAAGATTGTGAGACATTTTCCCCCCATAAAGTTGCTGTAATAAAGTTTGTCATTGCAGTCATTAAATTCTTGTTTTCTCCTCTTACATTCTTCCTTACTCTGGAGCTACCCATTGTCAGGGAGAAAGAGAAAACATGCCACGGTGAAAAATTTGGGGGTCTAATCATGAAGTCTGCCACAAAGCAAAATACCCATTGATTTCAACAAGAGTTATCTACCAGTCTGTCTTATATTAACTCCTGGGGTACTTGGCTTCTCCTGGGCAGGCAGAACAAGCATGGAGAGAAGGAGAAAGAAGAGACTCCAAATTCTACCTGGAAATGAAGAAAAACTAAGCAAATGCTGTTGTTTCATGGAACTGAACATCCCGGGAGGAACCGGTCCTCACTGGAAGTCTTCACTTGTGCGTCTCCTGACCTGCAGGAAGATGCTGGCCCAGCTGACAGGTTCAGCGGAGGTTTGCCTGCTGAACAAGTGCAAAGCCATGTTTGACTAAGCTAAAAGAGAGAGCAGAAGATGCAGGTGATGAGTTTTTATCAGTCGGAGGCTGCAGATGCTTGGGTGGTAGCAGCTTCTGAGTGAGCTCAAAGCCGTGCTAAGTATGATATTTGGAGTCTCTTTCTCCTATTCCAGGAGCTGAGCTCTGTGCTGCTTTGAACAGCCCCAGATGGGTGCCGCACACCCCATCCCAGCAGCACCACAGGAGCACGCCCCAGCTCTCGCGGCAGCCGTGGTGACTGCCCTTTGGTGGTCTGTGAAACCCAAACCTCAGACGTCTTCATCAGTGCCTGTGACTCAGACCTGCTGTGTGCTTGCTCCCTCATCCTCTCCCAGAGGAAGAGAAGCACATGTGCAAATGAGTCTGTTGGGTTTGGCTGCTTCCAGAAATGCCTCTCCTGGCAGATGGTCCCTGCTGTGGAGAACAACGCTGCAGAGTGCCTCGTGTCCTGCAAGTGGGTACACAAGTCTGGCCGTGCAATGAGGAGAGCTCCTTGCAGAGTAGTTTCAGCCTCAACGTCTCAAAGCTCAAGGCTAGAAGAGCCTCCTGCATGCACACACAAAAATTCAGCTGAATTCAAACCTGTCAGTCTGTAGAAGACAGCTCCACGCAGTGCGGGGATGTGCCTGCTGCTGGCTGGTCCCAGCAGGGACTGGAGCGGAGCTGAACTTGTCTGACCCCCCAGCTTCCCAACCGCCCTCCCAGATTAGCACATACAAAAAAGCCTAAGACAAGCTCTGGCCTGGCCCAGCTGCAGGTCCTGTAACAGGTTTCCTTCTCAAAAGATACCCTGGCCAACTTTAAGCCAATTGCCAGGCAGACAAACACATCTGCCTGATGCTGATTAGAAACCATCTCAGACGCCCTGCACCCCCGCCACAGAGCCCAGGACCCGGCGGAGGGCTGCACCCCTGCTCCCGTGCCAGCCGCACTATGGGTGATCCCAGCGGTCTGCCTTTGGGGACGGCAGCACCTCCTGCACAGTAACCTGCATTCCTGGCTGTCTTCCTTCTCACCCAAAAAAGTAGGCAGAGCGCATACCCATCACTAACCGAACAATTAAGCTATTAAGTAACTCAGTTAATAAATTCAGATTTTGCCCTAATACATTTCTAATGACCTTGTCTAATAAATTCAAAGCAATCTGGGAAGAATGCTTGTTGCCATATTTTAAAGGCAAAAGTGATTTATGTTTGCTGAGAGGGCAAAGACAGCCACCTGTGATTTATTACTATCAGTCACTGTATCTTTCATCTCTTTAATTATTTTCTCTACAAGCAGCTTCAAAAGTGCTCTTGAAGGCTGAATGGTGGGCGTTTTTCAAGTTCAGATACTTACTGCTTAGGTCTGAACTGTTGTTTTTGCCTTCCTATCTGTGCCTTCAAATATTAATCATGGAAGCTGCAATTTAGTTTGCTTAGGTTGGACTTAACGCAACAAATGATTTTGCATGCTTGGTACCCTACCAGGGCCAAATGCCTGAAACCTCTAAGATTCTTGTCCATTGGTGATATTTTCCAGTGGAAAAGCCAGCAACAACTACCAGCCTCCATAGAGCTGACTGGGTTTATAATAAGATTTAACTTTTGTTGTCAGACTATAGGCAGGAGGTTTGGGAGCAAGTCTGAAGGCTGCTCTGGCTTTATTGGGCAAAAAGACCAACTTTTCCATCCTTCCCAAAGCCAGGAGCTCACCTGGCATTGACCATGCAGCCAAAGGGGAAGACGAACTCACTGTTGGAAAGCCTGAGGCCAGGACAGGAGAAGCACAATTACATGAGGAAATTAATCTGGTTTCCAGAGGGAGAAAGGCGGGAATCACTGCTTGAAAGCCCTCCTTCTGCCCAGGGATGCGGGGGGACTTCCAGAGAAGCTGCCTGGGGTTTGGCTCTCACGTCCCAGAAACACGGGGGAGCTGAGTTCATCTGTCACTCATGTCCTTTGGAAAGCCCAGCCTAAAGCAGCGGGGGGATGCTAGTATTTATATCCTCTCTCTCTTACATACCCCAGGACTTCCTAAGATTTGAGAAAACCGGATTTAATCTTTGCCCAGCTTCCAGTCCCTAGCCAGGGTTTAAACTGTGGGAATTTTTTCCACCAAGACTGTCTTCCAGCTATTTCCAGGTAGTCTTCAAAACAGGCCTGGCTGGGATTCAGACAGGAAAAACCATTTCTACAAGATTTCCTGTCTGGCTTTACAAGTCCAAGAGGTCTGGAGAATACCGAGGAATCATCCAAAACCTCGATAAGCACCTGCCTGACTCACGGAAAGGCTGGACGTCAGGGATGTAGGATGACAGGTGGCTCGGTCCTTGCAGAGGACCCAAAACTGCCTGTCCTGAGATGGCCTCAGCTCCCGTCAGAGGCACAGGGGAAGGAGCAGCTCCAGCCCAGCCGGGGCCACATGGCCTGGAAAAGGGTTTGTTTTCCAGAGCTCCCCATAGGCAGTGTCGCAAGGGCAGGCTTGCACACGCTGCCTTACGTGACATGGTCCTGGCCTCTGGTGTCTCGCTTGGTTCAAGTGCTCTGCGCTAAACAAAACACTCAGTAAGAAACAAGGAGCTTCCAACGGGTTTCTTCTTCCCCAAATACCCCCAGTCCCCACTCCGCTCAAGCATGCATCTTCTCAAATAACATGTCCCATTTTGAGTCTCTACAGCCAGAGGAAACCCTTAGCAGCATTTTTTGGAGTCAGTTTTTCATGACTGAGACCTAGTCATGCAAACAAAGATTTATTTTTTTCTGACCAAAACAACATTAAGGAGAAAATTCTTTCCCATGACTAAAGCCGGGCAGGAATTTTTCAACAGCACATCAAACCAGAAAGTTTCAGGGAAAGGGTCAGTTTGGTGCAATTTTACATGTAATTTTTCTTTACGTTTTTAAAATGGGAAAATGCACACTTCTGGTATTTAGTGATTGTCATGCAAATAAATATCACTGTCTTTACCAAGACCAGGGTCCTTGCCAATTCTTACTGCTAGCTAGAACCAGTGCCAGCACCAGTTAGGATAGTATTTGACAGCATCGTCTGGCTTTTGTGTTAGTTTTCACCATGAAAGAGGCTAGGTGCCTAATAATCACAATTATTCAAAGCCAGTCAAAGTTCAGCTGTCCTGTACCAAATGCCTCAAAGCTTTGGGTGTATTTAAAAAAGACTGAATATCATCACCCAGCCAAGGGCCAAGAAGCACTAACACCAGGACCTTGGTTTTATCTTTGATTTGAAAGGCAGTAAGTAATAACCAGGGCCGCAGCATCTCTTCAGAGGAGTGTGTTAAGGACTATGTTCAACAGTCTGGCTTCTGTCCTTGCAGGTCCCCCACCTAAAGCAGTGGAAATGCAGACTGAGGGGCCCTTTCTTCTGAGCTGCAGTAAAGGGTGAGGACTCACACCAGGCAATGAGGGGCAACAACCTCGCCTCAGTGTCAGAGACCACGGCTCTGTTCATTCCCATTATTTCAGGGGATACTAAAAGCAATAATGTGATATTTAAACAAGTTACCACCAACAAAGCTTTGAACAATTTGGCAGTCAAGCTTAGAAGAGCACAGAATATTGCTCCTACCATTTTCTGCAATGACATTATGGCCAGAGACGCTCGCAGAGGGAGCCCAAGCTGCTGCACTGCAGGAAACAGTAATCCTTCCGAAAGCGGTCCCAAAGCCCAGCTATCCATCTGACTGTCCAAATAAAATGCAGCAACAATGGAAATGGAATTCATTAAACTAAAACAGACATGATTTTATCCTTGTTGGCCTAACCTTGGTTCCTTGTACATTGAAACCTTCCATTTGTGGGCCTGGACATTAACAGATGAGTTATTAACTAGCCATGGCTAATTATAGATAGCTGCATCACCTTTTTAAAAGGGAGGCATTGTCAAGGCCAGCTAGGGCCAAAGTTGAGGTCTTGTGAAGTTAATCTTATTGTAAAAATCACTCAATAGAAAATATTTTTTTTTCCCTTCAACTTCCACCAAAAATCAATTTTATGGGAATTTGAACACTTTCCTAAAGTGTTTGCAAAACAACCATCAAGGCAGGGCAGAGGTAAAACAGGTTAGTCTTTCTTCGTTGTCTGAGCTGGCACTGAACAGCATGTATCGGTGAGAAGGAAATCATTAAGCCTTTAAACTTTCTTTCATTTAGATGATATACAATATTGTTAATGAACACAGTTACGGGCATTTGCCTTCCCCAGCTGTATGATTTTTTACTTAGTACCGCACTTTTAATCTTCCCACAGACTTAAAGAATTGTTATCCCTTGAAAGGAAGCGAGACCTCCCTCACTGATGAAGATTTAGTTTGCTAATGCATTTTGACGAGGCAGGAACGCAACGTGGAGGAATTAAAGGAGTAATAAAATAAACATTTCTACCCACAGAAAGAGGAACCTACCCTCACAAAGCACCCCTGGCTTGTTCATGGGTGAGTGTCCTGCCTGGGGGCCACACCAGAGCCTGGGGTCCTCCTAAAAATGCTCAGCAGTGAGGGCAGAGCAGGGTTTGAACAGCATAAATGAAGGGAGGGGGCTAAGCTCTGGGGTCGTGGAAGCCAGCGTTGGTGCCTGGCCCCTGAGCCTGCACTGATTTAGCTGTGAGAGTCCAGACCTCTCCAGAAAACCTGCAAATGAAGACATGTGTGACATTAGCTAAGGCTTTCTAATTAGATGGAGAAAACAAATCTGCTCCACCCCAGGCAGCTGCAGCTCCAGCCAGCATGTTATTTATTAGCTCAAATTATTATTATTATAAAAAACACTTGACTTTCTTGTTCAAAAAGTAAAAAGGGATTAGTGGGGTCTCTCAGACGGCTCTCCTCAGACTAACCTCCAACATCTTAGACAAAGGCTTAACCAGAACAGAGGCTTTCTCAGTCCAAGGACAAAACAGACCCCAAACGGCTGCAATAGAAAGTCAAAGGCAATACTTGACACGGCACTCAACTCTGTTTGCTGACTTTTCCTAATGCATACAATAAAATTCAGCCCAAATATGTCACTGCTGCCAATTACCCAGGGCAACAGCCGGACCCTGGAGCTGGTAAATCAATGGAGGCACAAGGGAAAGCTGCTCTCCCCAAACCTGAAGTATGTTGAAGACCATAAAGGCGAGAAGCACACCAGGAAGGATTAGGGGCTGCAGAACAAAACATGCCAGGAGGACTCTGAGCAAGCAGGTCCCTCTGCCCACCACCCCTCCCGGCTTGGGCTTTACCCAGGTCTGCACAAACCTGCCCCTGGGGAGGCTGCACCCCAGGCCGCTCCCATCGGGAGACTGTGGAGAAGGGGGACGACTTGTCGACCAAACAAGGATGCCAGGAAACCCCTGCAGGAAGCCCAAGCTTCAGCGGCGAGGGGATGGGGCTGGCTGGAATGTCAAAGCCTGCTTTCCCCAGGGCAGCAAAGCCCTGGGCGGTGTGGGAGAGGACAACCAGGGCTGGTGTTGGCAATCTGATCACAAATTATTTGATTGGCAAATCCAAGCTGCCTGGGACTTGGTAGATAATAAGCCACAGCTTTGGTGTGAGGAGCTGTCTTTAACCTTAAAGTATTTTCCTGTTAAGCAAATTGCACCACACGCATCCTCATCTCTGCCAGCTCTGCTCACAGACTGAAGCTTTTCCCAGTTTTACAAGCTGAAAGCTGGAATAAATGGAATTCAGCAATTTGTATGGAAATGCTCCATTTGTCTGAACAGCAATTGGTGTTTTTAATCACCCAGGCCCACCACATGTGGCTGGGTGCTTTGCAAACGCAGTCCTGGGGGTAGTAACACCTCTCTGGATACACTTCGAGTTTGGGAAATGGCTGAGCCTTTGCCACAGTGGTTTCATCACTGGTTCTTCAGTCCTTACGGGGAAAAGCTGTGCCTCCCAAAGAGCCCGCAAAGGACTGCAGCAGTTTGCTTCGAAAAGATTTTGAGAAGTGTGATGTTCTGCCACTCCCCTCCTGGGCTTCGCAGCAGTGTGTGGTGTGTAATGGTCCAGAGAAAATCAATTGGACACTGCATTTGAGAGATAAGGATTGGGATTTTATTCCGAATAACCTGGTGACCCCAATCAATCTCTGTCCCCAAACCTTCTGAAAGTTTGATACTCTAGTCTGCAATTAAGCCTCCACAACCAAGAACTGCAGCAGATGTTCCAGTCAAAACACCTTTATTAACTATTTATTTTTGATGCGTATCAGGAGATAACAGCCAATGCATTTAAAGACAGACAATAGGTTTTGCCTGACTGGTATATGGTCCCATTAAGATTTAGAGTTATTTTTCACCTAGTTTTTAAGTTTTCAATTTTTTTATACTGATAAAACTAAAATAAACTGTGAAATCCCCCAAACTTTCCTCATGATAGTGACTCTGCAAAAAGAACTTAAGCCAAACCACCACAGTGTAAAGAAGAGACCTTGAAATGTGAAGGGGTATGAGACCACTCCGTCTACCTTTCCTGACAGGGAGTGGGGCCGGGACGATGCTGGGCGCAGCCGATCACTGTCCTGGGTGCAGGGGCACACACACAGCTTCTGTTCCCTACCTGAAGGTCTCTCCGGCCCCATTTCAATCGAGCAAGAAGTCATACCTGGTGGGAATGGCTGCTCCTCAGGGCAAAGCAGGTACTGGAGACAAAGACAAGTCCGGAGAACAAGTATTGGACACAAAGGTTAATTCCTCAGATAAACAAACACATTTCTGCTGAGCAAAACTTAAGCCTCTTTCCTATTCTGGGATGCCTCTGGGCCAGATGTTCCCACCGGTATGTGCTGCTGCTGCTGCTGAAGGTAGTGCATGCCCTCCTCACGTGCTTTAGTGCATGGTTAGCAAGGGACAAGAGAGGAATAAATCCTGTGCTTGTCAGGCAGTGAGAGGGCACCCAAGGAAGATGCTCTCCAGGGGGTACACAGAAAAACTCTTTCCCACAGCTGCTGCCTCCAGATATGTCCGGGCACTCCCTGGTGTAGCAAACTCCAGTGCACATAGGGTCATCCCACCCCACGGGCTGGGGTTTCAGCTCTGCACCATGCAGCAGCGGGACGAGAGCCCTCGAAAGCCTTTCTCCATTTGCTGGGCAGCTCAGCCCAGAGTACCCCCACGCCTCCTGCATACGCAGGAGCCATACGGGTGGCCATGCAGGGTCCGATGCTGAAGTCCCCAGGGGAGTTTTGCCTGGAGGATATTAATATTAGTGAGCGATGCCCATTTACGCACCGAGCACAGCCGGCTCTGCCCAAGCCAAACACCCTCGGGCTGGCCCCATCCAGGGCAGGGGGAAAAGGGGGCCTTTGGCGGGAAGGTGTTTTTCATCACCCCAAGAGCTGTGTCCGATTGCACTGTCGGAAGCAGCAGGTAGCAGTGAAAGGCAGGGTCACTCCCCTGACCAGCCCCAGCCCCTATTGTGCCGCCT
This sequence comes from Gymnogyps californianus, assembly GCF_018139145.2. Lineage (NCBI taxonomy): Eukaryota > Metazoa > Chordata > Aves > Accipitriformes > Cathartidae > Gymnogyps > Gymnogyps californianus. Next base: position 15,383,465 of record NC_059480.1, read on the forward strand.
TTCAGAGCGAGCAAAAGGTCAGCCCGCAGCCTCGGCTCCCAGCCTTCGCTTTTTTGTTACGATTGTCACAAGGTAAATTAATCAGATTTACGGCATTAAGCCTTGCCGTATCTTAAGCCTTTCAGTCCTTTCTGCCCCCAAAACTTCCCTCATATGAACAAGCTCTTTGTTTATCCTTGCCCATATAATCTTCATTTGGTGATGGAGGAGCGCTAGAGGGACAAAGACTGGAGGAGAGCGCTGCTGCCCGGCAGGTATCCTGCGACAGCAGCGCTCACCACCCGAAACACTGGTGGTTGCATCGCTTCCAATATTTCTCTGGGCTAATCAGTTGGGGAAGATCCTCTTTTCAGAGCTGTGGTGCCACTCACACATCTTTTGGGAAGAGTAGCTGCCCCTCCAATAAATAAAAGGCGAGAGCAATTCAGCAGCAGGGGCAAGCCGCCACCACTGTGAGCACAAAGCACAATTTATGTCCCTCTAACGTACCTACAGCATATGGGACCACTTACACAGTTGTTTGCCTTGGTCAATGGATCTGCCGAGCCATTGGGGAGCTGGGTCTTATTTCACTTTCTGACAGGGATTTGGAAGTGACCGGCCCTGCAGCCAGCACCGGGCTCCCCAGCCGTGCTCCCAGCGTGAGCCGGCAGTGGGACCGGGTGGAGGTGACAGGTATCTTTATCCCGCCACGCAGGAGAGCTCCAACGTCCCACTGGCAGGAATTTGTCTGCAAAATTTCCCCCATTGAAAGGAGTGAGGGGGCCGATATGATTGCTTGATTAAGGGGCAGGGGAGGTGGAGACAGGGGCACTTCAATAGACCACGCGCTCCGAGGAATTCCGCTCCCTTTGGGAGACTGCAGTCCACTTCTCCGCACTACTTCTGACTCACAGGATCACATCTACGACTGCCAGCTTTGTCAGCGAGTCTCATTTCTCCAGAGCGTACAGCTTTAGAAAAACTATACTTAATCTATGCATATGGAAAAGCAATCTTTAAAGAAACAGCACTGAAACTAAGCGAGAGTAATAAATGCTATTGCAGTGAAACTAGCAGCCAGGGTGGGAAAGGGTGGGAAACCGTATCAGCAACCTTATCTTCTGCAGGTGCATTTGATTTTGATTTGATTATCCTCAGGGCAACTCATAACCATGAAACATAAAATACATTAATGCATTTGTTTTGAGCAATGGCATGCAGATAAGAGGAGGATTATACACCACATTTGGATCTTGTGTTTGTATTGACTTTTCTGCTTTAAGTTTTTTAACCTTTACACAAAAAAATGAAAAGCAAGATGATGGTACATGGTGTGTACATTCAAATGACCTCTCCATAATCAGAAAACATTTAGTGTGTATTTAAATTTAAATAAGGGAACGAGAATGCCATCCTCAATTCTCATCATTCATCACTCTTTGCAAAAGGACCTCTTCCCAGAGACGGCTAGCATGCTGAGCACCTTCTCTCTGAAAATAAGCAGCATGGATGAGTTTGCACATAATCTTCCGGCCTGGTGCTGATGCATAACCCAAAGATGCCTGTAACTTTTAGAGCACGAATGGTGTCACGTTGGGTGAAAAATGAGGTGAGCCGAGGATCCCCCGTGACAGGCGATCTGTGAATAAAGCCAGCAGCATGGCTTCCTTCCCCAGCGTGGGGGCTGTCCTCCGCACACCTCCCGGCCACGGTCCTCCTCCCGCAATCCCAGCCCAGTGACTCATTAAAACCCAGGATTTCAAATATCTGGGTTGGATCTTCCCAAAAGTCAGACAGGGAGGGTGAGCCTGGTATGAGACCATATCTCTACTGAGTGTCTTGGGTGGTGGCAGCAATTCATCCCCAGATAAGATGCAGTTGAGAGAAATTAATGGATTTTTAATGGCAAATATGGTCCAGCTTTGAAGAGGAGACTGATTTTTTTTTTGTCACTCCCTGTGTCTCACTGGGAAAGCTGCCCAAACTCTCCACCTCCATTTGCCCATCCAGCACACAACCTCTACCTGCCTCACAGGGATGAGGTGTTTGCAACAGGTTTTTTGCATTTTCAGATGAAAAAGCCTTAATTGGTATAACATATTTCCTAAAAGAAGAAGAAAATAGATGTGATTCATGCTTTCAGGCACACATCTACTTAAACGTTTTGCCAGTGTACATCAGCTACAATCATCATGACGATTTCCTCAAGATTAAAAAAAAGAAGAAGAGGGAAGAACAGGCACTCCCAACTGTGCCTGAATTAAAGAAATGGTGTCATTTTTTTGGCTTTGTCATTATTTTCATTTCCCTCTTCTCCCTCTCCCCTAGAAATTATTAAATCATTAAAATGATTAAAAAAATACCAAAGCAGATGTCTGGCCTGTTTGATCTCGAGCCTGAATATGGAAGAAAAAAGGAGTCAAGACTCTGATTATGGGAAAAAAAGTAGAAGAGAGAAAAAAAAAATTGTAACAGGAAAGTCACGAAGGAGATTTGGCTTTGATCTCCACACCGCACTGGCTTTGCCGGGCAGGGGAGCTCTGCTAAGCAAAGCTGGGCTGTTGTGCAACTGCTTTGCAGGATCACAGGGGAAACACTTTACACCATGTGCTCAAAGGCAAACAAGTCACTCCGAGCGAGATTTCCATCCTTCGGGTACGAGAAAGCAAGCAAAATAGGGATTTGATGTGTGTAGAACGAAGGTAGACCTCAAATCACGGATGCTATTTTGACTTCTACGCAACTGGCCTCGTTCAGCTGAAGGAGACTGATTAACAGGCTGCCAGCCTTGGCTGGCTCATTCGTTTTAATTCCTAATTTGTATACCCTCCTCTTTGCCCTGCTGCAGGGAATCCAGAGCTTAGGAAACGGCCATTAGAAATCAGAGTGATGGCAGCAAAGGGCATTAGCAGGCATGCAAAGCTAACCTGCTCACACGCTCTCAGTAATTTTCAACAGTAAAAAGTACGCTGGGAACGACAAGGGGTCATTTCTCATGTACTCACTGCTAACACAGTCTCTAGGTATGTTGGAGAGAGATTGAGATTTCAGCTGTTTACGTTTTCACCAGATCTCCATTGGTCCTTTGCCTTTGTGGACTTGCCATTTAAATCAGTCTCCAAAGGCTGTTTGAATTGCTTTCTAGCTCGAAGGAAAATGACAAAATCCTAAAGATATCCTGGGAGCCAGACATATTAATCAAATCCCTCCAGAATTTGGCAGCTCTGATAAAAATATGAAGTGGTACCGTGGTGTGTTTGGGATTGCAAGTTCCCCCCATACCTCCAACCTCAAAGCACCACCAACGCACTTCAGCCCTTTCCTTAGCGAGACAGGGTGACCTTGGCCAGAAAGACAGGACAGGAACTATCCCCTGGACCTGTTTTTGTTTGTCCGAGAAGCAGTTATGATCAGAGGAGACTGCAGTGAAAATGGCCCAATCTTACTTATTACACCTACTCCTTCCTGGACTATGGGTTTTACCTGCTGCTTGCAGACATCTCCCAAGCTGGTCAGGCCCACAGCTCCCCCTCTGAGAGCCCAGCTCGGATGTTTCAGAAGGAGAAAGAAGCCCCACAAAATGCGAAGGTGGGGAAATCTGCCCCACACAGTTCCCACCTGAATTACTGGCAGCAACTGACTCAAGCTGTCAGGCATGTAGCTTCATATATCTTCAAGGCATCTTTTAAGATTAAGCAGTTTAAAGACTACATGGCTGAAAACAATGGATTTCTTCTTTTTGTCAATGCAGCTCTGGAGGACAGAGGAGGATGCTGTGATGTCTTGGGCACCAACACCCAACTGAACTTGTTTCTGACAGCAAACCCTCTGTTGGTGGTGACTGTAGAAAGAGCTATGGGTGTCTGCATCCATGCAGGACTCCTACAGAGAGATTCTTCTTTTCAAACACTTGTGTTGAGCCAGTTTCCAGGAGATGATGCTATGGGAGAGTAATCCTCCAGCAGGATCCACGTTACCCAAACTGTTCTGCCCTTCAGGTGTTGGATGCAAACAGCTCCGTGCTAGCTGTCCCACCAGCCGTGGCTGCCTCTCTGCATGTTGGAAAATTTGCCCTTAGAAGTTTGAATGGGAGCAGACCTGGCTTGAAAATCTGCCGCTTAGAGTATATCAGGCATCTCATTTTCCAACTGGAAAAGTGTTTTACTTTAGCCTTGCTGATGAAAATTAATTGAAGACACATGTTCACAAGACCCAGAGGACATCTGTGTAAGCATTCAGTGAGAAGATCAAGACTAACTCACACCAAGAAGTCATGTGCTTAACCAGCATCACCTGTACTGCTGACTACAGACATGTAGGAGGCAGCCTCGGGGTGCCAGGACACCCAGCTTTCATCTTACCCGTGCAGGGAACAGCCCTGACTGTCCCCGGGTATTATTTCAGCCGTCACCTCCGTTGACATGCAGCCACCACAGAGCAGAGAGTGGCACTTGCTTAACAGCAGAAGTGGCCACCGAGTGGAGAGGGAGCCCGTATCTACTGGGACAGGCAACAGGACGAGCAGAATTCAAAAGCAGGCAGCTAATACAAAAAATGAGCAAAGCACACAATAATTACAGCTACGCAGAGCTGTATTGGCTGGGAGATGTTTCCAGGCTCGATGTGGGCTGTGGTGAGACTTTCAGAGGGATGACACATGGCAGCCAGCTCCCTCTCCTCCAACCGTGTGTCCCAGCCACGTGCCCTGGAGAAGACAGCTGCAGCTGGAAGGGTCCTACAGCCCTGTATCGGCCCCGGGGGAGCGCAGATACCCCCTGCGAGGTGGCAGCCATGTAGAGGGCCCCTCCAGAAGGCCAGAGCAGGGACAGATGGGGAACGGTCATTTTTTAGCTTGGAAATCTTTCCTTTTGGGTGGATCTAGCATAAAGGTGGAGGGGGGGGTTTCCCCCTTTCCAAAACAAGGCAGCAAACAGGACAAACCTAAAGTAGGAAAACCTCAATCACACCTAGTCAAACAGAACATTTAACTCAATCCAAGAGAAAAGATTTTGTTTCCTTTTCATATGTTTCACTTATGGTGGTTTTTTTTTTTAAATACTAAGCTCATTCATTCATTCAAAAATAGTAAATTCGACATTTCACAGTGGAACAGCAGCTCACCACGATACATGGAACTTTCTCAATTCAAAGTACATTTGTTATATTCTTTTTTTACATTTATTCTCCATGTTTTTTCCTCCCAAATTACCCACTGAATGTGATCCCAGTTCATAAATGGCTTCAGCTGCTGCGAGCTTTGGCCATGCTGCCTTTTCACTGAATCAACGACCAGCTCACAATGTCAGCCAGCATTACTGCTGCCGCTGACAAAAGGTATCTTCTTATATTTCATGAGCATTTCTGACACTGTCTGGGAAGTTTGCCCACTGCCATGCCCAAGGTGAGACCAAATTTTTCAAAACTGAAGGTCCCAAATTGAGCTTTTGGGTAGAGTTTTGGACAGCTGAAGAGAACATCCTACAGCCGGGGCTGCGAGGGCGGACAGCCAGCACCGATGTGCTGCTGCAGCCTCGGTCCTGCCGGTGGGTGCTTCCCGCAAGGGAACAGAGCGGGCAGAAAATACAGAGTTTGCCTCATCAAGGCTCACCAGAGCTCATCTGGAGGCATCCTTGAGCAGTCCAAGGGACCTGTCTACTTCGAGCTAGTTTGCACATGGAAGTTAAAGCAAGTTAAGTCCAAGTGTCAATTTAAAGCGTGGTTGATCAAAGAACAAAAACGCAAGGCGGCATTACTCCTAGCTAAGAATTTACCCCGCTGTCAAGTGTCCTCCCCAGCACCTCTCCCAGGCACTGTGATCTTTCCGTGGCTGTCACCATCCGAGAGCCAGAGCGCGGAGGGGATCTTCCACTGATGGCGAGTTGAGCACACGCCGGTGCTACGAGCACAAGCGAGTCTAAAAATGGGGAAGGCTGGGAGGGAGTGCTGGGCAGATCACCCAGCCTCTCAGGCGGCAGGAGCAGCAATCCCTCCGCTTGCTGCTACGGGGAACATGTGCTGCACAGACCTGGCTGAAAAACGTGGTGAGAACTCATCCAAAAACTCAGTGCAGAATGAACTGCTTTAAAACTGAGATTTTAAGGGAATAGTTTCATTGCTTGAAAAGCTTCTAGCCCCAAAACAAGAATTATTGCTCAGTTTTTGTAAAAGCAAGCAGTAAAAGCACTTCTGTGCACAAATCCCAAATGTAGGCTTTGTCCAACTATGTTTCCATAGAAAATGCTTCTCACTCTTTCATCTGTTTTGATGTTGAAAATACCTGGTTTTGCTTACTGACAAAACTGCACCTCACGGACCCGCCCTCACTTCCAAGGAAAACAGCATCAGATACTCAGCCAGGGAGTTATCTTAGCACCTCTCTCTCCTGTGGATTTTGCTCCTGGCTTTAAGGGGAGCAAGACCCAGCCCAGAGCCCCCAGCACAAGCATTTGGAACCGGTTTGCTCTGCATCCCACTCCTCAGTAGTTAGGGATTAAGGAAGAGAGGCGTTTAAAGCTGTGGGCTGGTGGCATGAGCTGGGGCTGTCTCTGGGGCGCAGGCAGGAGCGGCTGCAGGCAGCCCCGGGGAGGCAGCCCGGCTCCACAGCACAGTGAGGAGACAGCCGCACTGTCCCTGCCAGCTCTGTGTCCCGCAGCACAACACTACCCTCTTCTCCCAGGGGTTTATCCTCCAACTTGGTCTCCAGAAGCCTCCTTGGTATGCAAGAGACACCTCTGCCCTGGGGCCATGGGCAGCACAGCCCTTACTTTGGAAAGGAAAGCCCTTACTCTGCCGGCTGGTTTAATGCACGAGAGCCTGCATTTCATGCTACAAAGCTTCTGCTTGAAGGCCTGTTTAATACACTTACATCAAGAGCTTTCTCCTCATTCTCATAGATGCAAATGATGTAAATGCAGTCCAGCCGAAGGTACAGGAGTGTGTTCTTGGGCCAGAGCAGCTGCAAGTGGTCTCCCAATGCACAAATAAAGCCTGAACCACTTGGACCTCATAGTTGGACCAAAGCCATAAACAACTTTGGGAAGACCTCAATACTGATGCTTGCAGCTGGGCGAACAGCGTGCCTCTGGCCATGTCCCAAGCAGCACCTTCCCTGGGCAGGGCGAAGGGGTGTGGGGCAACATTGCTGCTGAGCTTCGATGGGTTGCACTGGGGGTGCATTGCAGGCTGTGTGGTGAGTGGTGCTCGGGGCTGCCAGGGTGACTTCTCCCTCCTCAGCACTTGCCTCCCTTTCGGACCGGAGAGCGAAAACCAGGTCTGTCTGTCCACATGCTCCTGCTCCTTCCTTACCTGCTAGCGACCATTCTGCTGTTCAAGGTGGCATCTGAGCCTGCTTTAGAGCAGAAGCAGACGCACATGAAAGCTGAGTTATGGAGAGACTCCTGACAGGCTGGCAGCAGTCTCAGTGACTCACTAACTTGTGATTTCCTCCATGGTGGTTTTCCAGCACAGCTGCTCCCAGCCGCAGCACATGGCGAGCACTGGCGGAGCAAACACCGTGTCATTTCTCAGAAGGCCAGGCTATGTGGGCAACCTGCGCATCGCTCATGCAGATCCCCACAACAAACTCCAGTAATTGCCTCAGAGGATAACAGGCCATAAATCTGGGCAGCTGCACATGTGAGGCACGCATGGTCTGGCTCCTGGAATCAAAGCGCGTGTGTTTTTGCTGTTTGCAGTGGCTGAATATGTTTCTCATTCTGGATTCCCCTTTTCAGAGGAAACTCCCTCCATCCCCCTCACTTCTCTCATCCTCTTTATGAGAGGACCTCAGGCAGTCTGGAAATGTGGGGAGAGGTTTACACCATTCCTGTGAGACGTCTCGCAAATGCTTCGTGCCACTTGACGCATGAGGAAGCTGCACACAGAGCAATGGTGTAATTTTCTGCACAGAGCTTGCAGGAGATGCTGGAGTAAATTGTAATTCTCTGGCTTCCCAGCCCCATCTTTCTTCTCTAGGTTTGAAATCATAGCATTTTTGTTGTCCACAAATTTGATTACAAAATGCCCGGACTGCCTGGATTACAGGTTTATTTGCAAACCTGAAACTTAGCTCTAGGGTCACAGACCTATTTTGCACAAACTCAAAGCTAAGTTTTGAGTGAAAGAAGAAAGAAATCTTTTTCTTCACAACTCCATGGTGGAAAAAAAAAGAAATTTAAAGAGGCTTTGTCAAACAAAACCTAACCTGGCCAGTCCAGGAACCCCGCACAAAGGGGCATTGTGCTCTGCTTAAGAAATAGCGAGTCCAGTCTGTCAAGACTGTCCTGTGCTGCCAGCAAGTTCAAGAAAGCTGGACTCAGGTAGTCAAATAACCTGATGACTTCATGTCTGAGAGCTGGTTAAAAAATATCTTCCTGCCTCCTTTCCCTTCCCACTTCTTTATGGAAGGGACTCGGCGGGACAGATCAGACTGCAAATACAGCTGGTAGGAGCAAGAGGGAAAACAGAGTCAGGGGAGCACGGCCAAGAGCAAACCCAGCTAGTGGGACAGATCAGCAGTGAAACTGCCAGTGGGGGGGGACCTGCTCAGCCGCAGGGATGACCAGCTATGAACATGGGGAGCAGGAGCGATCAGAAAAAAAAGCACGGTTGCTGAGATCAGCAACCGGGAGCAACAAACGCACTGGGATGGCTCTACCCCACGGCTGCGATTCACCATAGTGCGCCAGGAGCCATCCCTGGGGTCGGCACTCAGAGGTGTCCAGCATGCTGCTCCTGGGAGCGCGGGCAGACCAGGGTGAGCAGGGTGCAGGCAAAGAGGAGCTGAGCATGACTGCCTGGACTGTTGCTCACAGCTGTCAGCAGCAGCACACTCAGGGAATACTGCCTGTGCACTCTGGAGGATGCCACTCTTGCTTCTGGAGGACTGCTGGGCTTTCCTGACTTGACATGCTATTGCATTGCCCTCTCTCTCCAACATCTAGCAATGCACACTGTTCCAGCTCATATATTTCATTTGCTGCCTGAGAGTAGAGAGCTGTTCACTTAGGACCAAGAAAACACTGAGCAGATCTCCAGGTATTTTAGTGGGGGCTTGCATTTAAGTGCCTTAATAAGGAGCCCTAGGAATGGACTCTGCCCGTTGGAAGCAAATCAGTGCCTGTTCCCATTTGACAGTGAAACCAAACCAGAGCAAACAAAAGCAGCAGCTCAGATCCTGATGCAGCATGTGTGCACATCAGCTGTATGGCATCCATACAGTCTCTTACTAGCATCCTGGGAACCTGCAGCGTACAAAGGGCTGCCAGCATCAAGATCTCTCAGTCCCGCCCATTGCAAAGACCCTCAAGCAAAACAAGCGATCTCCCAGAGCTGCACGTTGCATGTGGTCTGGTCTCTCTCCCTGCCATGCTGGTTTCCCGTAACATACCTGAGACTTCAAGCCACGCTTTAAATAAAACAGCTGTTTTGACCACTTACAAGGGAACCCAGCCATGCTTTTCCAGCCATGGAAACCACATGAAAAGCTCTACAAGCAACTTTCCCCAGCATTCCCACTCTCCTTCATACAGGCCAATCCCAAGGATGGCTTGGCCAGCAAAAGGAGATTTGCAGAGCTGCATGTTGTAAAGCCAGAGTTTCACTAACATTCACGAAAGGATTTTCTGTCTTCTAGGAGGGTGCCTGAATCATCCTTGATGTGGGGTTAGGGAACAAAAAAGACCAGGTCTTTATAGTCAACAGTATTCTTTCTGTTTCTCCCCTATGAAACTGTTAGTTGGATTTCCAAATCCCTCAGAGAAAGATGCCTCCTTTAGTGCATTTGTCTAAATCCCTCCTATCCCTTACTTTTCATTCTTTCTGATATTCTTCCCCTTTTGTTTTCAGCTTTTCTTTTGCATTTTACTGCTGTCAAGCACAGCAGAAACACCGTTTCATTTATAGCTATAATTACCTCTCTGGTGTCCATATGAGACTGTTGATCTAATCTAATTTGTAGCCTGTGAAAAGTCCCCCTAGAACATAGCAGGATGAAACCTGCAGGTCAAACAGGAACAATTTTAACTGTCTAAAGAGCTAAACAGAAAAAAAAGCCTTTTCTACCAGGTTTTAGAAAAAAGCTACAGCTTTAACAGGGAATTCCATCTCCATGGATGAATTTATAGGTTGTTTTAAAAATATTGTAGAAAAGTAAGCACTCCCTGCTTAGTGTTCCCTGGAATTGAAAGCACTCCCACCACAAGAATTTCTCTTACAACTGAGCAAATGTTGCGCTATAGAAGTGAAAATCAAGGGTGGCTTGTTTGGTCTGGGACATTCAACAGGACCAAGGTTTGGGGCTGCAGCAAAACTTGCTGAGAAGATCCTGTATCATAGCTCAAGTAGGCTGGCTACACAGGACAGACCTGTGGTGCCAAAGTAACCTCCAGAAGTTTTGGGAGAAAGAATCAGGAGCGTGGGCAGGCCAGAGATGGGCTTTCTGGGCTTGATGGAGTGAGGGCACAAGCTACCCGTTCAGCTGAGCAGCAGCAGGGCTCAAGGAGATGGGCTTGATCCCTGGGCGTTTGTCCTATGGCCCTGGAGGACCCTGGGATGGTGTTGCAGATGAAATGCTGCCCTGGTTTTAGCCCCTTGGGAGACCTGCCGAAATGAGAGGCCTCCTCAAGCTTCAACCTGTGGAGCCTGTTGGTACCTTCTGGAAGACGTGGGTCTGCTTCCATCAGGCAAGAGAAGAAAAACAAACAGGCGAACTAAAGAGATTCCTCCGGGATGAAGCTTTCTCAGAAAGACCTGAAATGATGCCGTGCAGCAAAATATTATCCACTTAGAGAAGACTTTTGCTTGTCTGGTGAAAGTACTGCGTGTGGGCTTTCGAACGTCCAGTTTAAGAGCTGGCAGGCACTGAGAGGCAGGTGAATACATGGCAGAAGTTTCCCTTCAGCTAGAAAAAACAGAACCTCTTGCAGCTTTGACTCAGCCTTGATTACAAGAGCGTGCAGATGGTGCCAGGGAGCGTCACCCCTCCTCCAGTTTGCTCACCCCTGCGCATGGGGGGTGGCTGGCAAACTTTTGCTGTGCCCTGGCCCATACCCTGGCTGCTTCCACAGCCATTTGCAACCTTCGTAAAGGACCTGGATGTGCCTACGTAGTCTTGGGGACTTCATTTTGTACTGCACAGGAGGTGGGAAGGATAGCTTTTGTTCAGGCAGCTGGGCTGGCCAGGGATGCGGGTCACACTGTGAGAACAGCGGGCTGCAGGCTGCTGTGCCCTCCCATGTGCCAGTCACCTCTCCCACATCAGCCTCATTGCCACCTGTGCAAAAAAAAAAAAAATCCACATGTAAAAAACATCCTTTGCTGCTTTAACAAGGCTATTACAGAATAGTTTATTTACTTCATTATGCACCACTTGCCTTCTCCCTTGCTTTTGGGCTGCATTAGTAATTTTTCTCCCTCTGGATTAAAAAGATTTGTTTTTCTGGTAGATGCAGAAAAACTGCATTTTGTTCCCGCTCTATTATCTGGGCTTCCCATTTGCCATTAAGACTGTTTATCACTTTTAATGGCTGTTCCTTTCTCTCCGCACAACACGACAGATGAGGAGTACTGCCATATCCTGAGCAATTCTGCAGACCAGCAGAGACCGTCCTCTCAGAGCTGTTCCCAGGCCAGGGCTCATCAATAGCTGCCACATTGTGATTGCCGCTCTGTGTCAGCTCATTTACACCCTCTTGTGTGTTCAGCCCCTTTCTTACAGCACAGCAGCGCCCTTGGCATCTCTACTAATACATCCAGGGCTAAAAACCTTCCTTTTTTGCCCCAAACTGGTATTACACAAAGCTCGTTTCATGTTTGGAGGCAAAACTCATATTCCTCTCCTTGTATTTAAGCTCAGCTGGGAGAAAAGCCTGTAGAAGGTGAATGGGAAAGTGTGACAGCAGTCAGAGTTGCATCCCCTTCAGAAAACCTGGCTCCAGTGTGGTCTCAAGCAGGGCTCAGCCCCCCGCAGTGAGTTGCTCTGCCAGGGCTGGCTTAAAGGATAGACCAAGCAGGCGTCTACCCACCCCCAGGAAAAGCTTGGGCTGCTAAAAAGCAAGCTTGCTGAAGTAAAATATTTATTCTCAATTTCCTGTTAAATTTGGCAGGAACAATGAATTTTTTCTTGTAGTATTTTATTAGGAGATAGGGATTTAATGGGAAAACCCAGCAAAACCTAATGTGCCTCCCCTAGCAAACAGGGTAAGTCCAGGGCCACGTTTCCCTCTCCCAGCTTTAACAAGGACGTAGCCCTCGGCTTTACCCTTGGACATTGCGGAGAAACCTCTGATCCGGTGGCTGGAGGCAGTACTTCACAGCCAGCAGGTCGTTAGCAAGAAGCCCCTCAAGAATACCTTGAGGAACGGCATTTAGGGAAATTAACTGCCTCTGGCAAGAGCAGCCGCAGCGCTAAGGTCACCACGTAAGCCGGCTTGCCTGGCACTGCTCTAGCCTTTGCCAAGCGAGCCAGACCCGCAGCCAAGCTTTCAGACAGCAGCGTAAATGCAGTCCTGAAACGGCCTCTGGCTTGCAGCAGGCAAAGAGAGTAAAACACAGAGGCTTATTTTCTACTTGGAAAAAAGCTAAGAGTGAAATACCTTTGTGCTGCTTTGATAGAACTGGTAAGTTATTTCTTTTCCCTACTTTCCATTAAAGCACCAGAATCAAGTTAAAATAGGAATGTGCATCAGTGACCTGAGTGCAACAATAGACATTGCAGACCTCCCCACTTAGGCTTGGTTGTAAACCTCATGCTTTGTATGAAATATTACAGAGTGATTCATCACAGGGTAATTAGGCTTTAATCCAACCGCAGATTATCCACTCAATGATTAAACCTGTCCTGGTTGCTAAAGACCTCCTAATAACAGAGGCTCTGGTGTTTTGTTCCAATTTAGCACATTTAAGTTCCATATCAAGCTATTAACATGAATTGAAGGTTGGTTTATACCATAGGGAAGCAATATAAAGCTATCAGCATTCATTTTGCATTGGGCAGTGTGAAAACTGTCACATTTACCATGCCACCACCTTGCAGGATAGGTCAGTGAGCACAGAAACTGCATGCACCCACCAGAACACAGTTAATCTCAGGAAAGCTTTTGATAGCTCCCTGCTTCCTCTTTTCATCCAAGCACATCCCTTTCCCCAAACCTTTCTCCTCAGAGCCTTTTCTCTAGGACCGCAAGATTATTTGCGGTACAAGAGGGCAGTGAGCAACAGGCTCAGTATCTCCAGAGACACCCATGAGTCAGTCCTAGGCCAGATGCCACCCACATAGGTTTATCTCTATTTTCTATTTGGAGCCTCTCATTAGAGTCCATCATTTTTCTGTTGCCCTATGTCTGATCTCAGAGACTCTCTTCTCACCTCCCTTTCTTCTCATCCCTAACACAGAAGCTCCTGGACTGCAGCCAAAGACAGAAAGCTCCCATCCCCAGAAGAGCCTCCCTACCTCAGAGCACCCCATCCCCATCTCCCTTCCATAGCAGCAAGCCAGGCTGCTCCCCCCATCAGCTTTTATAGCCAGGACAGCTATGTAACTCACCCATCTCAGGTGAGCTCAATGACCCTTAACGTGACACACCAATGGGCCTTATTTTCCAATTTTGCAGTCCCTCCTCTTGGTTTAAACGTAGCCTTTCACGTCAGGCACAGCTGGAGGCCAGCAAGATCTGCGCATCCTGTGCTTTCCCAACACCAAGTGAACCAAGAACACTGCATGTCTATAAACAGTCGCCATGCAGGAGCTCACCCTGCTTACACCACGCAAACACTTTTTCTGCACTAATGGCAAGCTTGTTATCACCTTCCGCGAACAATCCCGCCTTTTAGTTCAGCATGCAGAGGATGAATGCAGTGAATACAGAGCCCTTTTAGCAAGCAGCCTTATGAGTACTGTGGATCCTGCAGAAAATTTGGGGAGCACTGGCAGATGCACAGCATGGGGGGATGTCGTGGTTTGACCCCAGCCAGCAACTAAGCACCACGCAGCCACTTTCCCCTCCCCTCTCCCAGTGGGGTGGGGAGGGGGAAAAAAAAAGTAAAACTCGTGGGTTGAGATAAGAACAGTTTAATAAGTAAAATAAAATACACTACTAACTAAGAATAATAATATAATAATAATAATTGTAATGAAAAGGAATATAACAAAAAAAAAGAAATAACACCCAAGAAAAGACAAGTGATGCACAATGCAATTGCTCACCACCTGCTGACAGATGCCCAAGCAGTGATCCTCCCTCCTGGCTGACTCCCCCCTGTTTATATACTGGGCATGACATTCCATGGTATGGAATACCCCTTTGGCTAGTTCAGGTCAGCTGCCCCGGCTCTGCCCCCTCCCAGCTTCTTGCACACCTGCTTGCTGGCAGAGCATGGGAAACTGAAAAGTCCTTGGCTTAGGATAAGCGCTACTTAGCAACAACTAAAACATCAGCATGTTATCAACATTATTCTCACACTAAATCCAAAACACAGCACTGTACCAGCTACTGGGAAGAAAATTAACTCTATCCCAGCCAAAACCAGGACAGGGGATCAAAGGGACTTGCAAGGAACCAGGATTCACTTGGGAAATAAGTGCCCATCCCTCTGGCAACTCAGGGGCTGCCAAATACAAGCTCCCTCCATTACCAGGAAAGCAGCTGGCTTGTGCACAAGGGAGGAAATCCTGCTACCTGTGAGCTTTCCACTCCCTGCTGGGGAAAGCAGCCAGGGCTTTGCACACAGCAGGCCAGACCATCACTGGGCTCTCTCGTGGATTTCCAGCTGGCATGACCTGAGCCAACATAAGCCCGTTCCCCAGAGCAGCATGTCTCTGCGGGCAAACTTGCAAGGCCAGGCTGTGCCACCCCTTGCTAGCAGCACTCCTGCCCCCAGGGCCTGGCTCCAGCAAGGAACGGGGCTGTCTGTGCCCCAGGCTGCCTGTGCCTGTGGAGTCAGCTCTCACAGGCAGGGTTTTTTCACCTTGAATTAGTTTGCCCAAAACCGATCGTGAATACAATGGAAAGTTTCATGCTGTGCAAAAAGCTCCTTCCCATAAAGCAAACATCTACGGATGGGAAGTTTTCATCCAGTCTAATGCCAGAGCAGGGAAAGCAGGGCTGCAAAGCCGCACCAGGAAAGAAAACCCTGCAAATTGCTGTGCCCACGATGCAGGGGAGAGGAGGAGACAGTTATATGGGAAGCAAACAAGTGTGGTGCACAGAGATTACCCTGCAAAAGTCCCATTTACAGTTGTCGCCCAGTACACCCCAGTATGCAGTCCAAAGTGCAGGTCTTGGTCTGTGTAACCTGCACGGGCTGATAACATGCCTCCATTTGAAAGGACCCCCCCCCTTTTCAACTCCATCGATTTTGTGTATTTAATGGCTTCAAAGACACTTGTGCTAACGGGCTAAATCTTACCTAGCGAACAAGATAACCATCGCTGTGCACCAAAGCCTGCAGCAAAGTCAATATTGACAGAGCTGCCCTGGCTGCATCCTGCCTGGCTGGGACTCCCAGGTGTGCAGCGAGGTTCTCCTCCGGGAACTGCTCAGGTGGGACCAGCGGAGATTAAAAAACAGGAGCCACAGAGCATGTTAGACAGGAACAGTGACAGCAACGTGGGGTTTTGCAGTTCCTCAGACGCAAGCAGTTCTGTCAGCTACCAACATATAGGAAAAGTTGTGCATGTAAATCACTTTCAGGCCAATATATGCATTATTGGTTTTAATAATCAGATGCAAATGGAAAGAACCATCTAGTAATTATCCCCACGTTACAAAAAACCACACGTAAGCCATACGACATGACAACTCTGCTAATGGAAGCAGTCTGTAGCTTTACTTTCTGCCTCACGCTATTTTTCACTTGTTCCTCTATCCCAAACACATGTTCATCTTCCAAGTGCTCCGAGGCTTTCTTTGCAAAACTCCTAGGCAGAGAGGCCAGTCCCACTGGAGCTGGTATCAGCCCCCAACCTGAACATCACACCTGGCTGTGGTTCACCTCTCACTAGTCACTCACAGCACACGGCTCACAGACTGTGCTTACGGTTTTGTGGTCCTGCAGCACGCTGGAAATACTCCCCCAGGGTCAGACATGAAACAACTAGAGGCAGGAGGTCTGGGGTCAACCCCAGCTCTCTCAGAAGCATGTTGTGTGGTGCAGGGATCTCGTGCACAGTTGGAAAGGAAAGGCAACGTCGGGTGGTTTAAGTGAGGGATCACGCACTGCAAATAGCAAACTTCCAAAAAAGCAGCTGCTACAAATAGTTTGCGAGCAGCTTTTGCACTGAAACAGGACTTGAGCAGTCCCTAATGATAAATGTTGCAAGGAAAAGTCAGTTCAAAGAGAAACACTGATCCTCACGCAGGAAAAAAACCCTTGGGGGAAAGAGAGATAAAGATCAGAAACAATTAAAGAGCAATGGTTATTGAATATACTACCCCTGTGATTCAGGGCTCCTGAATCTGTTTATCAGGAGTGGGATGGGTACAATGAATACTGCATAGCCAGAAGCACCCAAATTGTTCATGAATTGTGAAGGGCTCTGTCAAAACAGAGCTTGTCTACAAATGGAAATCCTAGTGTCCCTAGCATTATTGGCTGCTCCAAACAGGAAACCTTTAGTATGAATTTCATGGTAAACATCTATCTCCAGCATTTAGTTCTGCCCTTCAGAGTGAAGACAGGAGAAGTGAGTTTGTTCAGCGAGAGCCTTTTCCGAGTCCACTGTGGAAAACAGGATTTGTGATGAGATCTGTTTTCAGGCTGGACTCAATGGTTAACCAGTCAGATTAATAAATGCCAGAAGGAGGAAATAACAGGCAAGTTAAAGAGAGGAGAAAAATGTCTCCCCACCTGGCTAGGTAGCAAAAGTTTACAAGAATTCTGTGCCTTGTGGATAATTCTCCCCGGCTCTTATTTAAAGTTGTCTTAGAAGAGGTGCTTGCAGCATCTTTCCGGTACAAAGGTGGTGGGGTTTTCCATGTCAGCACGTTCCTGGAGGATCCCAGCCATTTCCTTCTCTCTCCCCACTTCCTGGTGGAAATGCAAGATGGGACACATGCCAGCTGGCAGGAGTTCTTACTTCAGCAGTATTATCTGATGAAGGACAGTTGGTTGTAAAACAACATTTCTTTTCTTTCATGGGAAAGTATTATATTTTTATCCATTTATTGTTGAAATTTTCAATTTTTTTAAATTATTTCACAACTTCCCATGGGAAATGCCTGCCATTTTTCCAGCTGTTGCAGAACAGAGGTACCCAAGCACTCGTCTGGGTTTGTATTGAGCTGGAGAGCTGTGCGCTGCTGAAAGGAGGGGTGATTCTAGGTACATGCAGGAAAACCAGTGGAACATCCAGTGGATGGAGGTTTGGGGGAAGCTTTTCATTCCTGTGATCCACACTAACCCATCTGCTGCCCTTATGTGAGGATGTATTTGAGTATTTAGATAATAAAACCTCTGTTCTTCATGCTTGGGAACAAGAGTTCAAAATAGTTACACAGAGCATGTCTATAGTGAAGCCGGCTACATGACTATGTGGAGATGCAGGGACACTCATGATGCTGTCAAACTCTCTAGCTCAGATATCATCAGGGACAGAAGAAGGTCCGCCTGGGCCATCTGTCCTGGTAATTAGCTTGCATTTTGGGAGCACCGTGCTGTGCTCTGTGCCACTGTGACAAGCCCACTAACAACAGTTCCCCATTTCAAGCTATCCAGTGTACTCACACATACTGCCATCACAGCACTGGCTACAACACAGAGCATAAAGATTTAGTGACACTGTTCATCAGGCTGAAGTCATGCAGGTAAATAGTGACTTAGTCCTTACACATATATACCGTCTTTCAATTTTGTTGCAAGTATCTCTGTATAAAAAGCTGGAAAAGCAAGAAACTAACATGAAACGGAGCCTGTTCCTGCTAAAATTCCTGGTGAGTTTAGACTAGTGGAAATGTGAAAATGTGCTCCATAAAATGGGAAAAAAATCTGCTACTTTCTAGAGATTTTTCTCCCTACACTGCCTACTTTAGAGTATTTCAGTCTTCTCTCCCAGGCCAGACTAACAGATGGCTTCTAAGACACGTTGCTGACTCTACCCACCGAGATACTGAAACTGATGAACCAAAGGAAAGCCAGCGGGAAGTAATTCTGGGACTCTGTGGGCTATTTCTGCTACACAAAAGCCTATTGCTCCAGCTCCGTCCTTAACACAAACGCAGCATGCCCCATCCCTGCATCCAGCAGCCGCCACGTGCTCTCCCCACACAGCGGACGATGGCTTGTGCCGGGCGGGTGGGGGGGGACAGGCTCCTGGCTGGGACAGGCTCAATAAGACTCTTGTCTTATTCAGGCTTGTGTTCAATTGTATCCTGGAGCTCTGGAGCCCTCTGCTCATCCTGACACAAACCTGGGAATGAAAAAGATGACAAGGGACAGGAAATTTTTCTGTATGAGTAGAAAGGATGTGGGGATTATACTGTGTTCTTCCAGCTCAGAGAAAGCTGCTCAAAGGAAAAGGATAGAAACTGTTTAATAACTGTTGTTTACTGAGGCCCCAAATATCTAACAATAAACTCAACAGTAAAGTCAAAAAGGCAAAACTCAAAGTAATTTTACCTGCACTGCCAGCTGCTGCAGCACATGGAGAGACCAAGCTGGGTGTTTAACGGGGAGATGACACTGACCTTTAATGCTGCTGAAAAAAGTGATTGTTCCGTAAATAAGAAAGCTGCTGAATAATATATTCAGTGATCTTTTTCTTCAGGTATGCAAACAGCTTTTGATTTATTTTCGTGCATCTATTTGAAATATTTCTGTAGTCTGACTGAGCCTTAGTTTGGAAACAGTTTTTCAAGTTCAGTGCAAACACTTGATATTCAAAGTTGGAGCAGCCTGGTTATGTTGGATTGGACACATGACAGGTGTCATGATTTCTTTGGCCAAATGAATGCAAATCTTGGAAACACTTCAAACGGTCCTTTTTGTAGGTTTCAAACTCACTTTAGGTAAACATTTGCTAATGACATCAAATTGACTACGCCAGTAAGCTCATTTGCTAAAAATGCAACAGAAAATGAATACAAAAGGATTGCAAGTACTGCAGTCAGCTGCAATGCAGATCTGAGCAGACTTTGACACTATGCCGATCTCTGTCTGGCTGCACAAAAATTCGGTGTCCTTTCAACAGCACTCATCATTTCCTTAGCCTGTCATTGCTACAAGGTGCTGAAATCTGCAGCATGTCTTGAAGTTACACAGCTCTGAGCATTGTGCAGCTCTATCATCACATACTGTTATCACGTTGGATGTAACAAGTAACAGTGAAAATGCATAGGGCCTGCAACAGGAAGGTAGTCCTGCATCAGAGCGTGCTCGTGAACTCATCTTTTCTTTCAAGCAGATGAATCCAAAGTATTAGTCACTCTTGCCAAAGTATTGATCTGCCCTGCTACTGGTGACACACACATGCCTGGGAAGCACGAACTCCAGTCCTGCAGTAGTGCCTGGATGTCATCTTGCAGGCTGCGGCTCTTCCACGTCATCCACAAATTTTGCTGACTGTAGCTATAGGCACCTTGCCTGCCTTTCATTTCAGTGCACAGCACCCCCCTCGCTAATGCTCCACATTGCTATACCCCTCACCCCTCAGTCCTATGGCTGCACAGGACCTACACCAGAAATGAACCATGAGCCAGGGGTTGCAGAAATACTCATACAGTGAATGCACATTTTACATTTTCAGCCTAAAAATATATTTGTGCCAACGTCCTTTTGAGGCTCTTTTCCATAAGCACTGTTTGTTCCCCATTGCCTGGCTGCAAGAGAAGGTGGGGAAGCTCATGCAAACATGACATGACAGGATCTACTACGCTCATACAGTGCTGTGGCTCTTTCCATAAGCACCAAAAAACCCACGGACAATCTACAGGAACTTTCCAATGACAGAAAATAAAGGAGCAAAACTGCAAGAGCAACGAAGAGTTGTAAGATCTCCGAAGGAAAAAAGCCTGCCCTCCTCAGAGCCTCTGTCCTACACCACCCATGCCCTCCGCACCCCCTCAGTCCTCGTCCCTAGCAGCTGAGCACATCACTGCAAGGGAGGACAGTCCCGCATAAGAAAGCGGCTGTAGCCTGGCCCCAGGCTGTCACCCCTCATCCAGAAAGGTGATGCTCAGAGCCCAGATGGCTGTGTTCATACAGCCCCTGGCTGGCCCTTACTGACATACAGGGCCAGACGCATCAGGGAGAGGAGCCGTAGGTGCAGCAAAGGCCACATTTGCAATAAAATCTTCTAAGCACACATTTTATCTCTCATTCAGAACAACAAGCTCCTTTCCTTAGACACCTACTTTTTTTTTTTCAGTGTATTTGTAAAAACATGAAGTCTTTTTTGTGACACGGTGGAAACGAAAGCACACAGAGCCTGATATTTAAAGCTTAAGATATATTGGCTTAATCCTGTCAGAACTTTAATGTAGATTATATAGGGACAGGCAATGACCAGAGGGAGGGAGAGAGGTGTAAATAATCCAGAGGAGTGTGGACTTGTTGGCAGGGTGGATTTATGCCCTGTCTTAATAAAGTGCCCTTTCATCTCTGGAACCTAGGCTCAGAAGCCAGTCTAGACAGGAATTAATGGGGCTCCTTCTCCACTTACAGTTCTCAAGGTTTCCCAACACCCAGTGTTCTCAAATACAGCGGGGAACTGCAGATTTACAGAATACACCATGAGCTCAATCAGCCACAGATACTACTTTTTGCAGTGAGCTTTTAAACACAAGCTCTGACCATTCACCCAAGAGGGTCTGCTGCTAGGCCAGGAGACAAATTAAATTCACTTACTACAGCCTCTTTATGTGATTGCCACCCTAAGATGAAGCCAAGCAATTGGGAGCCTGTTGTAAAGAGATGGATTAGGGCATGCCAAGAAAAGCAAATACTGGTGTGCATTGCTTTGGACCAGGACTTGGTTCTGCCTGGACACCATGCCCAGGAACATGAGTTACTCAAGGCACTACAGCACTAGGGCCTGCAGATGCTGAATTGCGTGAAGTCTTCTGTGGTGAAGGAAAACCGCTGACTTCTTTTCTGCTTGCAGTGAACCTTCCCTTCTGTTTGCTTGTCCCCCTTAGGGGTCCAAAAGTGTAGGTGGGGATGGAGCATTCAAAAGCATTTCTCAGTGAAGGATCTGGGATTTCACTGGAGTGTGCAGTCATGAGAAGCAAGGAAAACTATGAGCAAAAACGTACACATCCAGTGTGATTTAAAGTATTTAAGTAAAATTCTTTGGAGAAAGTTTTGTTAGGGATTATCATTTCTTGAACTCTTCAATTGCTATTCCTGGGAAAAGGGCACATCTTAAACTCTCATCTTCAGCTATGCACAAGGACCCCCAGATGCAGAGATATTCAGCTCCTAATTTTACATTTGTTTAATTTTCAGCAACAAGAGACAGAGCAGCAGGATGCACTGCCGGCTATTAGGAAGCCCTTTTATTATGCAAAATTTGCATCTTGTCTAAGTACAAGGACTCCAACAAGTAAAGACAGAGCCAGTTAAAGAAAAGGAATTGGAGAACAAAGTGGTCTCTAAAGGCACAGCAAGAGGTAAGAGCCCACTGTATTCAGTGATGGACAGTGTGACAGGTTCTCTTCCCAGGGTATTTCTCCTACAGACATTTGGGCAGTACAGATGGAGGTGGCCCAAGAACTTCCTTCTGGGAACTCAATAGCTGTCTGGTAGGCAGAAAGGCTAGCCCAGGACTATGCAATTTGTAAACTCTTAAATTAAGACATGCAGATGTCACAGGCAATACATAAGCAGTCCTCTGCATGATATTTTATTCTGTCTATAAAGCCTAGCGCTCAGATTGAAAAAACATTGACTTCTTTCAGTGATAGGTGCCCTGGGCTGCCTAGCATCAGGCCCAGGGCAGCAGGAGCCCTCTCCTTCCTTCTCCTCTTCCCTGCAGGGTCAGTTTTATACAAAAGCTCACGGCACTGCTCCATGACGCTCCCGTTTCTAGGGAAGGAAGAGTGGCAGAAGCTTTGTGTTTGAGGAATGATGGCTGTGGGAGCATGAGTGATATGCACAGCTCCATCAGTTAGATAGCGATTGCCCTCTTTGCCCCAACCCAGGAATCTCCTGGGACTGCCTCGCAAAGCAGGAGCTGCTACCAGAGAACTTGATTTAAATGAGCTCCATGCCAAAATGCAAGCTTGCTCCTGGCCTGGTAAAGAGCAATGTTTCCTCCCCATACAAGAACCAGCAGTGAGATCTTGGGAGAGGAAGGATCGAGGCTCAGCTAGCTCACTTGAGGAGTATACACTTTTTGCCACCTGCTGAGTTGTGCTGTCTATCCCAGGTGGGACTCCTCAACTACAGGAGGAAATGTTACAGGGGGTTAGAAGCAAGGAAGGGCGTGGAAGAAGATCAAGGGCTTCTTTGTCATGCAGGGTTTTGCGCATTAGTAGAATTCATTAGTGGAGTCTGATAATAAAGAGCAGTAATAAAGTGCATTAGACCACCTCTGCACCTCCAGAGCTGTGCAAAGCTAGCCTGCAGCAGGGTGCAGCTTTAGGCTCACTTAGCTCATCTCTCAATCTGCAGCCAGAGCACAGCGTTTGCTTGGTAGCAGGGGAGGCCCAAAACAGATGAAGCCTTTCTGCTCTAAGCAGAGCTAATGTCAACCAGTACAACCCTGTTGTCCCAGCTGTGTTCTCCCAAGCCACTCACCTGGGTCAGCCGTGACTAAGCTGTAGCACGAAGGAGTGCAGGCAGTAATGCATGTGCAGGGTGAACCTTACCTCTCACTGCTTCAGTCCCAAACCTTTGCCACCTCCATGGAGGTGGGCTGTGCTTCTTTTTGCTGGGTCCCACTCCACAGACAATTGATAAGCTGGCACAGGCTCTTCTAAGATCATATGATGGATGCCCTGGTGTGTTTTGGGCTCTGTGCTGGCAAGCTTTTCATTCCCAGCTTCATCCTTGCCCAGGGCTGGGTGCTGTGGCATGGGAAGAGCAGAGCCAGGGAGGCAATGGAGGTCTGCAGAACAGAGGGAAAATTCCCCATTATACACCCCCTACTAAGAGCTTTTCCCCTCTGTGCTCACGTGGCAATTTAAAACTTCCCACTCCCTGTGAGGTAAGGAAGACACAGAGAAGTGGATGGGAGGTGGATGGCATTTCATGTAGTGGGACAGTCGGGAAAGCCCCAGGGCCTGACCTGGCCCAGCACCCTGTGGGCTGCACAACCAACCGCGCTGTGTGCAGCTGATAAGGGTCTTGCTGTTACCCCCACAACACCTCGCTGCTCTGCAGCCCTTTCCATCTACCCAGGAAGACTCGATGCTGTCTTGGGGATATGTTAGTAAAGGACCAGCCTGCAAGGTCTCTATTTATAACCCTTTTGGCACCTGCAGCTTTGCTCTGCTGGGCAAGTGAAGGTGTCAGGGACAAGACCTAAGGCACTTTTTCACACCACCATCTCTGCAGTTTTTGAGCCCAGGTGGCTGCCATTAGCATGAGCACACAAGGCAGCTTTTTCCCTGTGTCCTGGTGTCAGCTGGGATAGAGTTAATTTTCTTCTTAGTAGCTGGTACAGTGCTGTGTTTTGGATTTAGTGTGAGAATAATGTTGATAACATGCTGATGTTTTAGTTGTTGCTAAGTAGCGCTTATCCTAAGCCAAGGACTTTTCAGTTTCCCATGCTCTGCCAGCAAGCAGGTGTGCAAGAAGCTGGGAGGGGGCATAGCCGGGGCAGCTGACCCGAACTAGCCACAGGGGTATTCCATACCATGGAACATCATGCCCAGTATATAAACAGGGGGGAGTTGGCCGGGAGGGGCGGATTGCTGCTCGGGCATTGGTCAGCAGGTGGTGAGCAATTGCATTGTGCATCACTTGTCTTTTCTTGGGTTTTATTCATTTTTTTGTTGTATTATTTTGCATTACTATTATTATTATTATTATATTTTTTATTATTAGTTAGTATTATATTTTATTTGACTTCAGTTATTAAACTGCTCTTATCTCAACCCACGAGTTTTACTTTTTTTTTTCCCCCCATCCTCCTCCCCATCCCACTGGGAGGGGAGAGGGGTGAGTGGCTGCGTGGTGCTCAGCTGCTGGCTGGGCTCAAACCACGACACCCCGTCACTGCCGACGGGAAGCTGTCACCTGGTACTCCAGCACCGTTGCCACACGCTGTCCCCGTCTGCCCCGCTGCCTGCGGCTCCGCCACCGGCTCGGCGCCGGGCTGAGGGGCTGTGCTGGGGGGTGAGCCCTGTGCTGAGCGGGGGCAGGAGAGGCTCGGTTTCTAAGGAGCAATTTGGGCTTATGGCCCCCCCCAGAGCGCAGGGGCAATTTGCACAACTGAGCAAGATGCCGCCCGTTGTGGGGCAAAAGGGACTGGCTTGAGCTCTTCCTCCCACCTGCACTGTCCCCTCCAGCGCCTTGCAGATGCTAATCGGCTGTGGGGGAGGCTGCCTCCAGAGCCAGGGATGCGCTGCAGTGAATTATCCTGGCTCCCTCAGCTCTGACAAGCATCCGTCAAGCAAGAATCAGGGCTATGTGTCCCTAGCAGCTGCAGGCGTTTGAAGCCCAGCTCCTATGTTGGACCCAGCGCTGCTGGGCTCTTGTGTACTTGTAGGGAGGACAAGGGGAAGATATGGAGTGAGGAAATGTGAAGACATCTAAAAAGTGTGATAAACCTGGGGCTGGATGGGATGGACCCTACACTGTAATGAGAGAAACATGGCCTGTGCCCTGGAAGCAAATCTAGCCTAGCAGAGGTGGCTGCTCTTCTCTGGGTTGGCCAGGAGCAGAAGTGAGAGGCGCTACAAAAGCCATGCTGCTCTATAAACCCTGCACACTCACAGCCCTCTACCCCATCAGACCAAGGTAAAGGGACCTGGGAGCAGAGGAGTCCCATGTCCACTTTCTTTACAATCCCTTAACAGCCCTGGCATTTCAGTCCCACTGCTAACTGCCCACTTGCCTTGGAGGACAGTCACCACTGACTCCCACTTTCAATCAAATAAAAGGTGTCAGAGCGTGCCAGGGAGGGGTGGGTGCTCTCTGGGGGTGTCCTTCAGGCTTCACAGGGTGCCATTCCAGTGCTGGCATGCTGCCTTGGGCACAGCAGAACGACAAGGCAGGATCCCAGCTCAGAGGAAGGGGATCTGGGTTACCTGGGGAGGGAGAGACACAGTTAATACCAATGTTTGAAAAAGGAGCGTGGAGGCATGGATCCACAGCGCGTGGGCAGCAGTGTGGTCTCTCCAGAGGGACCTGCCTTCAGCCAGCTGCAGCTGAACCTTTGGTCCCAAAGGAGCAACTATTTCAAGAGCTTGAACCAATGTGAGTTAAAAATTACTGTTAATCACTGACCCCTGTAATGCTGAAAATGCTCCGTAACGGAGGAGGTGCGTGCATGAAACAAAAGCCTACAATTCAGTTCCAGCAGTGATTAAATTGGTGGAGGTTGTGTCCTGTAACGCAGCATTATGGAAAACAAGGCAAACAAGATTAACCCACATTGACAAGGCATTTATCTACGGCTAAGAAGAGACCCACGCCACAGCACCTCTGTCCCACCAGTTTACACCAGCCCACAACAGTCTAATCCCTCATGGCCTGTCAAGCTATTAGGCAAATCTCTGGCTCTCATTTGCCTAATCCAATAGCCCCTAGCTTCATAAGAAAGACCTCCTAGGGGGCCTTAACAACCATGTTTGTTAGGCCTTACATAAGTAAACAAAGCTCTGAAAGCCAAACATCTTCCTCTTCCATCTGGGATCCCAACACCCTCTTAAGGTGGAGATAAAACCAACCACACTCAGGAAAGGAGAATGTGTTTATAACAGGTTGAGTTCTGCCTCCACAATAGGCAGCATCTGAAGGATTTTGCCATCAGTAGCTCTACACTTAACACTTGCTGCAGAGGTGCCAGGTGCCTGATTTCATCCCAGAGCCTTTGTATCATCAGGGATTTATTGCACAGCCGATGGGATCACAGTGCTCATTCCCTTTTCTGCCAGCTTCAATGGAGGACTAAGTAGTGTCAAAGCATCCTTTCAAGACCAAGATGCTTTGTGTGCATGTGCGAGCATTGCCAGGAGACCAAACACTTTCACAGGCTTGTACACCCAAATCTACAAATGCTTTCTTGGAAGCCCTCTGAATATTTTTCTGAATCTGACCACTGGCAGTGATACCTGTGACATTAAACAGAGTGCAGGTGTTTTCTAGTCCTTGGATTTTAGGATACCACCACCTCTGCTTTAGCGATATATGCCTCCCTGGTGCTTTGGCCAAGGATCCAAACTGTCTCAAGGCTCTCTGGATCTCCCAGGGCTGAGAGCTACTCTTATCTCTGACACATCATTAACAATGCCCTTGACAATGTGGTTTGCTCCACAGACAGGTAAATCTTTAGGGAGGGTTCAGGCAGATGAATAGTCACTCAAGGCTTGGCTGCCTACCAGTCTTAGCCAGGCCTCTGGAGATTGGAAACTAAGCTGAAAATATCACAGAAAAAGGTTTCCTAAGGGGCCTTCCCATACAGCTCAAGTGAGGCTGGGGTCAGGAAGCCCGCATCACATTTTCTCCCACTTCCTCCACAAAGTGCGTTTGCAAAGGCAGAGCAGACAGAGTATACTTTAAGGAGAAACACATGGCCAACAACACAGAGAGGTCCAGTGAACAGGAATGCAAGGACATGCACCTCGATGGAGGACGACTCATGGACTGATACAGACTGGCACTGGAGTGACAGAGACCCCCCAGGCTCTCCTGGCTTCCCGCTGCCTCCCTCCCACCCTAGGCAATTTGGAGATGAGCAGGTTGTGGAGGTAGCAGAAGAGCTCTGCAGAGATGCCACAGGCAACACCTTAAGATGCAGGATGAGCCTTTGCTATGCTGTCAGTGCTATCCCTCTCCCTGCAACCCTCTTGGCACTGTACAGGCCCAGAGAGCGCGCATGTATTTCCAGAGCTGTGCGTGGGCTGGCAAATCCATAGGGCCACAGAGTACTGGCAGTCAAAGCCTGGCTGCCCTGGGCATGATGGAGGTTGGCTGGCTGGGTCCTTACCTCTGTAGCTCATCTTTTACAAATAGCATCATCTCTCTAGGCACTCACACAAGTCTGTGCAACACATGGACAGTAAAAAAGCATTTCACACTTCCACCGTATGCACGATAATTTCAAGGGAGAGGGCACACCTGAAAAGTGAGCATTTTAACTTTAAAATTTAAAAAGGCTTCAAGACGTTTTTTGGCCATCTGAACCGCCAACCTCTGCCCCTGCCCAAGCTCCCGGCATGTAGGTATGAAACATTACGTGTTTTCCAGCAGTCAGAGCGGAGTTCCCTCGGAGACTGGTGCTGAGCAGGGACCTGATCCAGAACTGTAAATCCTTCACATCCACCGGTTGAACAGCTGTTCAGGTTAGGTCTCATTTATATGCAAAGCAGTTCAGCCATCAGCAAGGATCTCTAATGATGCAAATCAGTCGTGTGTCATCCTAGCAATGAAAGTCAAGGGAGCTGTTACTTTCTTGAATCCAGCGCATTTCAGCAAAAGTGCCATTTAGTAAAAGAAAGGGGATTTTTACTGTGGAGTATGGCCCACCACCCTCAGTCACTTTCCAGCTGAGATCACAGCTAAATCGCTTATCTTTACATTTTCATACAAATCTGATTATCCTTGAACAGCTAATTGTTTCATAAGTGTCACTTGGAAGCTATCCATTTCCAGCACAAGTAAAGAAATTGCACTATAAAACTGTCTACCTTCACCATGAGTCACTTTAGCACATAGGATGAATATTTGGCACTCTTCACTTTTTCAGATTAACTCGCATATTTATTTTGGAAGAAAAAAATGGACGGCTTTAATTCCTTCCCATCAGAATTCTTCATATTTGCTTAGCTTATTGAAATTTTTTTAATAGACCTTACAGGATGTATGTTATATAGTGACTGCTGATGAAGGAGACATTCGCATCTCCTTTCATGTAAAGTAAAAGCAGAAAAATATCTATGAGAGCGTTTGATACTTTGTTAAGAGAGTCAGTAAACCCTACAGATTATGTCACCTGCCATGAAGAAAGGTTTCATCCCTTTGGCTGAGGCCATGGAAACATCAAGACAGGACTTAAATTCAGTGTTTCCTGGATGGAGCGTGTGTTTCTCTTCCAAAGAGAAATTCTAACATGTTGCAATTAAATTTCTTAAAGATCTGCTCTGAGCTAGGCTGGGAAAACCCCTGAGAAAGAAAAGAAGGTTTTGGTCTTCAGAAAGCAAGTCAATTTTCCAAGGACAGGATTCAGTAATAAAATTCTTGTAAACTATAATCGAATGATCATTTCCATATTACCACAAAATGTTTTTCCCTGTATAAAACAGGTATTTCCTCAGCTGTTCACTCATTCTGATGAGAAAGGAGTTATACACCTTTGCAAAAAGATATCGCTTAGCCTGTAGAAAAAATTTCTATGTATTCTCCCAAGCATGTGACCACATACATTAGCTAAAGTTTAAAAAACCAACCGAGTTTAGCTCAGCATCAGTTAATTATACAGTTTGTTAACATCTTTGGAGTACTATCTAAAACAAATAAGTAATGTTCTTCTAGTTGGGCCTGATCTAAATGTCACATCCAGGAGCTGAAACCAAGAGCTCTGATTTCAGTTTTGCTTTTTGCCAACTAAAATCCTGCAGGGTGGAAGGACTGCAGGAAGAAGAAACAACAAAAGTCATGGGCATCTCCGAAGTGCCATTGGAGATCCAGGACAAGGAACGTGCCTTTTTCCTTCATGCTATGTGTGCCTGGTCAAGTCACTTATCCCAGTCTGCAAAATGTGGCATTAATTAATGAACAGCCAGGGAAGAAATTGCAGAGCAATAGAAGCAAGTGGTATATCATTACAAGAAAGGCTTGTATCAAAATCTAATGTTTTTGTAAATGTAGGTGAAATGGATCTATCCAGTGACCTAAGCGAGGACTTGAAAGCTACAGGAAATCAGAGGTACTTCATGCGGGCAGGATCCTTCGGTGCTAAAAGACTCTGCCTCTGCAAGGAGCTACGTGTCCTCCATTCCTATCAACCGAAATGAGGGCTGTGGGTGCTCCTCCCTCCCTATATCGAAGCCTAAAATTGTCAATTAGGAAAACAAATGTAGGTACTAGACATCTTTTTGTGAGTGTCAGTTCAGCAATCACTTTATTACAAGCAATTTTAGTATTGAATGTAGTGCAATTTCAGTAATTTAGCAAAGTACAATGATGGATTAAAGTGCCTGGTGATAGACGTTTATTTCACCTCCTGAAACACAATTATTATGCACTTTACTCAATAATAGTGTCTTGTTCCAACTAAAATACACATTGTGTAATTCTTTAAGCCGTAGAATCATAGCAATTAGAGAGGGAAATGGCTGATTAGGTCACTGATTCCAGCCTGTTGCCAGCCCACAATTGCTCTCTGCCCCTTATCAGCTAGGGTTTCACCCAAACTCCTTGCGTTTACATGTTCAAGTGATAGTGATATCGATCAAAAAAAAAAAAAAAAAAAAAGCTTCAACCACAGGTGATAGATTCAACCTTTTACTGCACAAAATCCTGCATATTCACAGTGGGAAGGGTCTGAGGGGTTTTCACCTCCTTCTTACGGCAGATGGCAGAATGTTCTTCAACAACCTTTTTCCATGGAAGCGGTTTTGCTGAAAAAAATTTCCCAGTTTCCCTTCTAAATCAAAAGTATAAGTCCTGCTTCTGAGTCTGAAATTCCTCTTGCTACTTTTTGCCTAATGACAGCTCAATATTTAGCATTTTCCAAAACAGAAATGAAAAGAAAATTAAACCTGACTGAAATTTTACTCAAGAAAAGCCACAGTTCCTGACCTGTACTGGCAGAGGGGTGGTTGGGATGTGGTTTCAGCTGCTCTTTTTAGGGAGCTCAGCCGCCCAAGCCATCTCACTGCTCTGGAGACGAGGGCCCTCCCTTCTGTCAGAGGCTGGGTGCTCCTCACCACATCCCGGAGCAGGGGAACAGAGCAGACACCTAGCATTTTATTACATGCACAAATATACCTGCCTGCATTTCCCATGGAAACTGCACTTGTGGTGCTGGCTTTGTGCCTTCTCCATGT
This sequence comes from Gymnogyps californianus, assembly GCF_018139145.2. Taxonomy (NCBI): domain Eukaryota; kingdom Metazoa; phylum Chordata; class Aves; order Accipitriformes; family Cathartidae; genus Gymnogyps; species Gymnogyps californianus. The sequence goes on from NC_059480.1 coordinate 15,413,596, forward strand.
TTACCCTTGGGTAGTATCCTTGAGAGCAGGTGCAACCTATGGAAACAGCACATTTTAAACAAATAAAAAAGAATGTCTTGAGAAAGCAAGCTTTCAACATGGACTCATGCAAACAGCAGGTCAGAAAAATCTGCGCCATGGAGTTGCACTCATCCAAACATTGAAAAGACAGACCAGCAGGGAGCTGCATGCGCCGTCCCCACCACAACGGTGTGGCCAGCCCTTACAAGTGTTGCCCAGCTGTGGACGGGCCAGCGAGGCATCGCCCAGGCTTGGCAGTCCCAGCAGTGCGCTCAGGGTCTGCCATGCACCCAGCACTGGCAGAGGACATGATGTTCAGACATAGAATATGACAAGGTCTGCCATCACGGACAAGCTCAATTAATGAGTTAAAAAAGAAAGAAATGCGTGATTCTTCCGGACAACTCAAGCAAGCAAGCAAAGCCACAGCGTACATCATCCATCCGTAAGCCCAGTCCTCACTCCATCGTCCAGCTCAGGAAGCAGCTTATTACACGCTATTGGAGTCAACAGACTGCTCCTGGTGTAAAATACTCTTCTGTGCAAGCTGGTATTAAGCTCAGCCCTGTGATGTGCTTTTCACCTGTATCTCACCAGCTCCCTGAGCCTTCCTCCATTAAGGCTATCCTGTAACTGAGCTGCACACAGAAACATGAGTGCAAAGATGCACCGATACAACTGACCCAAAATTAAGCACCAAACTACTCCTGTTGAATTTCAGAGTTTCTGAGGCTTTAGCCACAGTGTGAATGCCTGCGAATCTGGAGACTGGGGGAAAATAATCCCCTGGTGCAACTGTTGGGTGCCATTCAGCTCCAGCCATGAAATCACAACATTTACTTTGTAGGGCCGTGCCTGTGTCTTGTCAGACGCACAGCCTCTCACAGCACAGGAACAGGCTCTGTTCCCAGCTCTACCACAGACTTCCCGCATCTGTCTGGAAAAAAATCACCAAGAAGCACATCTGAAAAAATGTTACGTGCTCAGCTCCAGACATTTGATCTAACACCTGGCCTAGCTCTCAGCGGCACTGGACACTGCAAACACTGTTGGCTTCAGCTGGGGCACTTCTAAAATCCAGACCTGATGGGCAGTGGGGATGGAGGGAACATCTGCTTCTTCACTGCGCTACACAGACTTCACACTAAGGTACCTTTTCAATGGAGCTGTGTACAAGTCAAACCAGTTAAACCAGTGAACAGTTGCTCTTTGTTCTGCACACATGCCAGAACATTAAAAACTCTCACAGTTTGGCACCAAAAAGACAGAGACCCAAAGCTAGCGACTGCTTTTGGAAACAGGAGCCATAAAGTCTTATACTTCTATTTTCCCATGTGTAAACAGGGGATGCCGATTCCTGCCCGCTACTTAGGACTCCTGGACATTTGCAAAGCACTCAGGGCATCCCATAGACAACATAAAAGCAGCTTGCAGTACTTCTTGCTTCATCTGTTTTTAAAAAGTTAGTAAGGTGCTGGCTGGACACTAGTAATGTTTGCTATGTCAAGCACAAAATAAGATACTGTTGCACATGCTATAAAATAAATTACTGTTGACCATGCTGAATACAGTGGCAGCTTTTTGACATTTCATCCCGTGCATTATATTCTATCCTAGACAAGGACTAAGTGTGTGGAAATAGTTGAACACTGGAGATAGCTTTAAAAGAAGAGAAATATAAAGTTTCAAAACTGTTTCTCTACCTTGCCAGACCTTTTTGCACATAGCTCTCCCTGTAGAAGTTTTGAGGAGGAATTCACTTGTGATAGTATTTGCATTTGACAGGTTCCTTGTTGGAGCAGCATACCTGCATTGCATGCACTGCTACACAGCACAGCCAAGCACTCTGCAGCGATGGTCTGTAAGAAATGAGCACGGGACCTCACGCTCCAGCCGGTATCAGTGGTCTGGATGTGTTGTCTCAGCTAAGTAGGCAGAAACATGCTGGTTATTCACCGCTGATCAGTCCTGACGCCGTGATTTTGCCGGCGCCCAAGGAGCCGTATCTTCCACTACAAGAGTGCTGGGAATGGGCTTGATGGGCAATGTCTGCTGCCATGGGGAGAAGAGCAATCTCAGAGCTCCTCCTGTGTGGGGCCGATTGCAGGCAGCAAGGATGCAGCGAGCGAGCGTGCCTGTCGCTCCCCACCTCCCTGGGGGCGAGTCAGGCAGCATACGTCCCTCACTGTCACACTCCACCAAATCTGCTGGGACATGCCACGGCCAGGGATCACTCCTCATTGGGGCTTTTTCAAATAAGCAAAAAAAGTGAAATGTCAAATAAAATAGAGTAAGAAAAGAAAAGTGGCATCTTGTGTTCCTCTGGTCTCCTTCATTCCCAGGAGTCTCTGATGCCTTAAAAGAGTGGTGATGTTTCTGAAAGCAAACCTTTTTGATAAATGATGCAGTTATTTATTTTGCAGAAAGCCAAGATTTGTCACGATGCCGTTTTCAAAGTAACACAGCATCTAACAAAGAGAATCATAGGCAATTTACTGCATGACACTCCATTCGTCTCAGAGGAAGAAAGACCTTGTTTGACCCTCTCAGGATTTGAACCTGTAATTCCACTGAACCAAGGGCTTTGAAACCTGAAGCTCAGCAGTTTTCTCCCTGAAAAAGATAAGACTAGGTTTTCCCGTTCCCCGTGAATCACCACAACCCTGCAGACTGCTGTGGAACATGAATTCCCCACTACACAGGAAACACTAGCATCTGTACATCCCATCAGCAAAAGGTGACCAATGTGACTGTGCAGTCATCCATGACACCATCCGCTCCTGCTGGTGCTCCCAGGTTGGATGCTGAGGGTGGGGGAATGAGATCTCGCACATGGGACGCATGCTGTCTTCTCAGTGCTGCACACTTGCAAGCTGCTCCACTGTTTATGTCCACTTCAGCTTCCCCTGAGGCATCTGACAGGCAAACAGGCTTTTTCCTTGCCTAAAAAAACCAGCTTTGCCCCATGCTATCTGTGCTAAGGTATGCTTTATTGATTCACCAGGAGCAACATGTGTGCATCCAGAAGCAAGTGCAGGGGTCACCAGTGCCATCCTAGATTTGCATGATTTTAAACAGAAGATGACAAACTTATAGCTGATCTGGGAGCCCTGCTTAGCCTAAATCCCCAGGACCCTGGCACTTCTCCTCCGGCTGAAAATGCAAATGCAAACGGAGACAAATGCAAACTTTACAGTCTGCATCAGCACCTTGCCTCCTCCGGGGAGCATGACCCCATCGGTCTGACTGTCAGTTCTGATGTAACAGTCAGGCATTGCACCAGCGAGGACCTAAGAGACAAGCCCCAGGGCTGCACTATCGTTATGAGATAAACACACTGAATTGCTCAAGAGATCCTATAATGATCTGAAGGTGGAAGGACCTCGCTTTCGTTTGCTGCTCTGCTGAATATCACACCCGCGTCCAGAAAACCCATGCTGACGTGAAAGGCTTGCAGCCGCTTGGGGCATGGCAGCCATGCTCGGAGGGAGCGACCCTGAGCCAGGCTGTGTGCAGGAATCCTCGTGCTGCGAGGGAGGGCTGGCTCTGGAAACGCAGCTACTCCCTCAGCCGCTGGCGGTGCCGAATTGTGGCAGCTAGCTGAGCCCAGAAAAGCACTCCGGGGTTTCCGAGGAGAGAAGCATGCAGTTGTTGACAGCATTTTCCCCAAGTGTTACCCAAATCTGCAACAAGTCGTAACAGGCTTGTCATAAATTTGCCCTGTCAAACCCTCCCTGGAAGAGTCTCTCCTGACACCCAGGAGGGCAGACCTCCTGCCCTGGAGAGGAGGGAAGGAGGAGGCTGAGGTGGGTAACCAGACACTTCTTTGCTGTCTCTTCCCTCTGCCGTGCGTTCAAAGCAGCCTGCCACGGGCACGTCTTCGGAGGTCGGACACCTTGGGAGGATGGCCGCTCGCCAGGCAGGCTGTGGGAGCTGGGCTCTCTGCCCGAGGCAAGGCCACGGGGAAGGAGAGGCTGTCTCCTGCCCTGGGTGCTAAACGCCCCTGCTTTTCCCCAGCTCCCTGGGCCAGCGGCTCCGCTGTACCACCCATGCTGTGGTTCGCAGGCCCCCTCTGTAGGCCCAGAGGCAGAAAACCCATTTTCCATCCCCAAGGAGAAGCGCTGCCCTCACACACAATTAGGAGAGCAACTGTCTTCATCCTGCCTGCAGGTTGTTTTAAAGATCACACGTTCACACCAAGCAGCCTTGGAAGTGGGGAAGGGGGACCAGGCAGGTCGTATCAGGCTTTACTCTGCAAGAGAAGGAGGGGGTTGCAGTTAGAGCACAGGGTGGGGAATTAGGACATCCTGGGTGGCATCTCTGCCGACAGACCAGGCAGCCCAGCAGGCATGGTGGCAACTCACATCTGTGTGAGCCTGATCCTGCTTAGCTCAAAGCCTCTCTGGTGAGGTCTCCCGTGCTGTGCTGATGCTGTCACACTGGCATAGCGTGTCCGTGGGGGATCTGCAAAGCAGCTCTGAGAAAGACTTATTTTCCCTACCAACTGCCCCACTTTTTACAGCCAAGTTGAAGTAAAACATTTCCTGATGTTCTGGTGTGGGGAAACGAAATTCCCCTTCCCATTTTGGTGGCCAAAAGCATTGGAAATACCAAAGAAACACAGGTAGCTCCCAGGAGATTTTCAGCTGGAGGGGAAGTGGCAAGGTCCTGGGGTGGGGAGGAGGGATTCAGGCCAAGTGGCGCTCCCGAATCAGCTCCATGTGCTCCAGAGAAAAGCATCCAAACCAGACCTGAACTGCAGTGTGGAAGCAATTTGCAAAACGCAATCAGAGACCAACTAGCTCTACTTCAGCGTAGAGACGGCCGAGTACCCAAGCACACAACCTGCCAGGCAGGTGCCAGCACCATCACTCCTCCTCTCCCCCTCTGCTCCCTCCGTTAGCATCATCTCCTGCCCAAGCAGGTGAGCAAGAGCAGGGTGAATGCCTGCATCTGCCAACCCCATGAACCTGGGGTCAGAGCGAGCTGCTGTGAGATACCTGTGCCTGCCCTGCCCCAAGCCCCCAGCACCGCTGCCCGCAGCGGAGCCGAACCAGGACACGCTGGTTACTGACAGGGCTTTAGCAGCAGGAAGAATTAGCAGAGAAGCTTTCGTGGCCTTGGATCTTAATGAGATTCATTTCCAAAAAAGCCCAGGGTCTCATTGCAGTTTCCAAGCAGAAGGGGATCACCTGAGGACGTTGAAAGGGAAAGAAGGGGTACTTCATTAGCACAACAAGAGCAGAGCTCGGCAGGAAGGGAGAGCGGAGAGTTGAGCCCAGGCCATGCACATGGCAGGGCAGCGTTTTGCTCCATCTGTGGTACAGACGTTCAAATATGCTGGATTCCAGGTTAAAGGAATATGCACTTGTGCATATTTTTCTATAAGCAAGTGAGATACCACTTAAAGGTCACATTGAAACTGGCCTCTCTGTGATTCCCTAGGAGTAAAATAGGATTTGCGACTACAGTAATTAAATAAAAAAATACCAGAATTGCTGTTTAGGCTGCACACAGCCTGGGATCTGGTTTCAGGGGCTTTGCAGGGACATTCCATGCCACTTCCAAGGACTTGTTAAAAAATACTTCATACCAGCAGAGTTCTGTGGTATTTTTTTCCAGCTAGTCCTGCAGGCTACCATGGGGAAATTCACTAGCAGGATTTCTGTAGGACTCTGACTCACACAGGAACTTTTATTACTGCTTTTAAATATTTGACTGCCTTTTGGCTGCTGGCAGAAAAGTTATTAAATGTTTTACCAGACGTGGCCAGAAATTCTTTATAAAAACATCTTGGCCTGGCATAAAGCATATGTCTCTACTTATCTCCATTGCATGTGCTCAAAGTTTTCACATGTCCCCTGGCAGTGGAAGAAACTTGGGACCTTCATGTTTCTAGGCTGTGGATAAACAGAGCATCCAATGTCCTATGCTCATGTGAGTAAATCTTCTGGTATGCAAATAGTCCTGCTGCAATAAGCAAGATAGATCAAATTTGCAGGACTGAAGAGGCCGGGGCCCCAGTACAGACTCCAGGTTATGGTTCATATGCACAGCTCTGTGGCCTGATCCTGCCAGGATCCATCTACTCAGCCACTCATCCCTTACTCAAGGGATTAAACTGAGTGAGGAGCTCTTACTCGTGCAAGTAGTCCTGTTAATGTCACTAGGTCGGGTGACATTTTCAGTACTGCGTGACACATTGTTTCTTTGCTCAAAGCCCTTTCCCCTCCATCATTGTTTTTTCTCCCTTCATCTTCCTCACACAAATTAAGATGAAACAAAGAAAAATCATCCCACAGACCAGAGCAGAGATGAACTCTGTCCCAGCGCTGCATGGAAGAAAGCAGGAATAAAATCACTGCCTGTTTCTGCTTTCACAACAGCAGTAAATCAGGATGTTCTGCTAAAGGGGCTGTTCATCGGAAGTACTTGTGCCTGTATTTTGTTGCTCTACTCCCTGATTATTTTGCCGTGTGATATAGTGATCAAAAGCAGTGGGTTATCACTAAAAGTGCCTGCTGCTTACCTGCTTAGATAGCTGTGCTTCAGGAAAGTAACAAATACAGCTTCAACTTCTCTGCATCCCTCCGCGGGCATCCTGGAGCTGAACGCACCTGCAGTGGTGATAAACACAAGTGGGTAAGTGGAAGGAGAGAGGATCTGCACGTCACGGGCAGAGCAGGCTGGAAGCAGCCCCACTCCTACTGCATGGAGCAGGGGTATGCCCAGACTGCCCCCCACTTTACAGGGGTTACCTCTAAAAGGACCAACTCTGGTACAGCTAACCACCAAACCTCAGCAGCTCAGATTTGCCGGAGATTTCATGCTCAAGCAGCCAGTCTGCTCTGGGCTCCTTCCTATTCTGGCACCAGTGCTGGACTGGAGCAGCTTGGAGCTAGCTCAGGGCTGTCCCTGCAGGCTTCGCTGTAGGCAAATCTCATGTGTTACACAGCTGTCAGTGAGCCTGAACTCTGCTGTAATGCAGGGGAGATTCAGGCCCAGCCTCTGATCTGCACCATTTCATTGCCGATTCACCTCAAATTCCCATATTTCAATGGCTTCTGCTTGGGTGCAGATGGCAGGATCAGGCCCCGCTGGCCTGGAGGTGCAGAATGACCATTTGAGCATTCAAAAAGGCTCACAGGTGCCCTCCCCGGTACGAGCCCTCCCTGCTCCCACCCACGTGTGTGCACTGCACCGACCCACGCCCTCACCAGCTGCATCCAAACCATCGCGCTTTGCGCTTGGGCGTTATCACTCACACCCACGCAAGCCCAGTGGGAGCGAGCCGCGAGCCCCGCCGCATCCACCGACCGAACCCTGAGGAGCAGGCTGGGTTTGGTTCGCAGGCTGTCGCCTCCCACATGTCCGAAAGTGCCCTGAGCGGCCCTGCGCGTCCCGGGGAGCCGGGCAGGACAGAGCCCGGCATTAGCAAGGGCCGCTGGTGCCCTCTGTTGTCACAAAAAAATATAGGAGCCGCTGAGAGCACGAGTGGGACATGCCACCCAGGACGGGGTGCAGGGCACCAACCTCTTTGGGCTGCAGGTGTTGGGACAGGGCTGAGCCTGGCAGCTCCCAGAGAACAGCCCGGGCTGACTGCAATAAGAGCTCAATGGGTTTGGGTTTGGGTGCCATTGGCACCCACATAGGGCAAGAATGGCTGCTTCTCGCTCAACTCCTTCGTCTCCTAAGGGATCTGCTGCATCAGCCAGGGGATCTCAGAGCATCCCAGGATATTGTTTCTGCCTTCCTAAATAGTTACAGGGATGCATCTGAAACAGTTAATGGAAATCACATCCAGGTTTCCCAACTAAATAGTACACGTGCAGAAGAATCCACTTTTGCTTTAAAAAAAGCGATGCAGCGTTGGGGTGAGTGAGGGCTGATGCCTCAATACATGCAGTGGCACTGAGTAACCTCTGCTGAGAACAGTGTTCAGCCCCTGCTGCCCAGCTCAGTGAAAAGCTGCCAATTCACACATTGCTTTTCATAATGCAAAATACCAGCATGTTCCAGCACTGGCTGCTCTGAGCATTTCCCTGGGCTGGGCCCAGGATCATACTGCGTACTTGCAGGGCTCTAAGTGCTGCTAGCAGGGAACTTCACCCACAGTCCTGGTGCTGCTCTGTCCCCTCCCACCTTCGCCCTGCAAGCCAGGCCACCAGCCACAGGGACAGGCAGCACTTTCATGGGCTGGCTGTGGGATTTCAGAGTGCCTTCCTGATCACCCACATCTCAGTGCACTTGTTCACCATCAGCTGAAGCTGGTCCCACCATCTGCCGGGTGAGGCTGCAGTAGGGAGAGGACTGGCAGGCAAATCAGGTTTGAGTTAGGGTGATGGGGCCAAGTCTGAGTCCAGCTACTCAAAGAGCAGAGCCTCTTTTTGTCAAAGGTACTGAAATCTCCAACGCAGGGGGCTACAAGGGGGAGAACGTGCTTAGAAAACCTCATCCTAAATATGTGGCTTGTGATTTTCTTATGGTCCTGGCCCAGAGGCCCACAGTTTGGGCTCTGCAGCCTGTGGCCCCAAAAGACACATCTGACAATAATCCAGCTTGCAGCACAACTTCCCCTCATCTTCTTGAGGGGCAGCATGCCTCACACCAGCCTCCAAGCAATAGCAGAGCCCCGGGCATCACTCAAGCACAAGGTTTTGGGCTCCATGAAGCTGGGTTGCAGCTTCCCTCCCCATTCCCAGGTATAGCAGGGAGCTTGCATTCCCTACTCACCTACTAACAGGGGTCCAGCCCTGCTGAACAGACATCCATGTGTCTTGGAGTGTCCTCAGGCTCAGACGCATTTCAAGGCTTGCAGACGATATGACCTTAAAAATTAACGTATGAAAACAGGGCCTTAACTGGAGTAGACAGATTTGACTATTCAGAGCAGAGCAGACGTCAGTAAGAAGTGGCTGGTTTCTACCTCCACAGCAATGGTCAGCTGTAATTTGTGTGCACATCACAAGGAAGCACTAGTTAATTATTATTTTAATACTAATTTATTTAGCACCTATCACAAAAAACCTCCTTATGGTCTATAAATGTTTGTGTAATTAAGTTTTAACATTCATTGTTATTAGAGATGAAAGAAAAAATGCTACCTGGTCAACTCAGTATAAATTTTACTTTGTGAAGTATCTCTGGAGAGATGCAATTTCTCCATATTTGTTATTAAAAATAGTTGCAACAATTGCAACCTCTGATTGCTTGTTAATTTCTTGCTAATAACGCAGCTCAGGAGTTTCAGATGTAGCAATTACGTGCTGTATTTCTGCAGTTTGGGAATGGTATTAACAACATACAGGAAATCTCTCCTAAAAATTGCATTGCTTCCTTCAAACCCCACAAACACTCCTGCCTCCAAAGACCTCATCCTGAATCTCTGTGGGAATTACAGGCTAAGGAGTGACAGACACAGCCAGGGCAACTCACCAAGCCCTGAGAACAAATATCAATCAAATACTGGGCAGTGCTGTGCCTTGAGCACAGATGACCCTCTCTAGAAGTCGGAGTCTTATCTGAGAGGGCAACAGGACTCAGTTTTTCATCAAAGGCAAGGTTTTCACACAGGTTGTCTTAAGTTCTGCATCATTGCTTGAGCATTCAGTCACACAGCAGAAATGCAAGGTAATACAGCAATCTGGCCTGTTCTCTGGGTTCTCACCAGAATAACCGAGAGCAGACCTTATACTTGTCATGCCAGCTGCTAGACTGGACCCCAGCCCTGCAAGGTGCTCCCTGCAGACAGAGCCTCTCAGCATGGGCAGCACCGCTCGTGGTGGAGGCAAGTGCTGTCAGCCCGTACAGCCTGCCTTAGGAACTCCTAGATCAGCACAGTCTATTTTATTTAACAATCCCATTTCCTTTTCCTGAATTTCTGGAAAAAGCCTGGCATGGCTCCAGGTTTTTCTCTCTAAAGCGCAGCCTACATGCGGAAATAAAAACATTTAGAAAGGGATTGGCCACGCTAATTGGCTGAACACCTCCAGCAGTGCTGAGATGCTCAAGGAGTGGAAAGAGGTGTGGAGCTTCACACCTTCTCCTGTAACCGCAAAGACAGTCTGTTTCCAGTGCGAGGTATGTTTGCTTGTGTGTTGTCTTCCCCCAGATGCCTCTATCATCTGTATCAATCCCCTGTGGGGCTGTGGGCAGGGACTGCCTGAGCTCCCAGGCCAGACAGAGCTGCACACACGCCAAGTTATCCTTCTCTATTAATATAACGCAGAGTTATCCCTCTATCTCAGATAACCCCTAGAGTTATATCCGAGGTTTAGGAAGGATCGATTTCGTGACAAACCCCATGTAGGAGCACAACACATGCAGTGTTCTGCCCACTGTAGACCAACAGATATGCAGAACTCCTTGCAGTGGCCCCAGTATCATTTAGACCAAGTAAATGCTAATATAATAAATAACAACTAGCTTAATTGCATTGTGGAAATGGGGGGCCTGATCTTGTAACAGAATCCTTGTGGACACCCCCATGCATCTGCGTAAACCAGGTAGGACCAGGCAAACTGCTACAAGGATCCTGTTGTGGTGTTACAATAACATCTTCAGGATGTTTGTGGCTCCATCTGGATCCACATCCCCCAAAAATGCATTGGAAATGTCCCCTCCAAAGGGCCCATCCATTGCAATAATTTACAGAGGGGAGATAACAGAGGAGAGCAAAACCCTGGCTAGCAAAGTGCAAAGAAGGACCCAAAGTTGCTCTTTTGTGCTCAGGGTTGCTCTCTGTGGTTCGTTTGAACTTTCAGGGTCTGAGGGAGCTGGGACTGTTCTGCCTGGAAAAGAGAAGGCTCAGGGGGATCTTATCAATGTGTATAGATATCTGCTGTGAGGGTGTAATGAAGACGGAGCCAGGCTCTTCTCAGTGATGCTCAGTGAAAGGACAAGAGGCAATTGCACAAATTGAAACACAGGTTCCACTTAAACATAAGAAAATACATTTTTACCGTGAGGGTGGCCAGACACTGGAATAGGTTGCCCAGAGAGATTGTGGAGTCTCCATCCTTGGAGATATTCAAAACCCAACTAGACACAGTACTGGGGAACCTGCCCTAGCTGACCGTGCTTTGAGCAGGGGGTTGGAACAGACAATCTCCAGAAGTACCTCTGACCTCAAGCATCCTGTGATTCTATGAGTACAGATTAAAATTAGAATTAATAGAAAATAAGAATATCACAAAAAATTGGAAGAAGCTGTTGAACGAGGCATGAGACAGGTACTTCAATGGATGCTGAAGTGAAATGTTCTTGGCTTACAGATGTTACAAGATAACAGTGCTGTGCTTTTCTGTGTCCCAAAAGCCAAACAGGGACCAAAGGGAAGCCAAAAAAAGGAAGCTGCTAGTCATCAAGCAGAGCGCTTTCACCTCTCAGGCTGTTTTCCTTTTGAATGGGACAGTCAGGCCAAGCCATTGCTAAACATATATTTTTAGGATGATGATCTTGAAAACTGTATTTTTCAAAATAAAATTTCATTTTACCAGCAATATTTATCGTGTGCTTCTTTCAGAGTAATATGCTAAATAGAGCCTTTGGCCAGTGCAGTTTATTCTGTTTGACCCTGTATTTCTCCTGGAAAGTAGGATTTGTACCCAAACTCAACGTTTTTGTGGGCTTGTAGATTCACAGGTTAAACACACAGTAAAAGCAGATATCTCTCCATTGCAGGCAGAGAAAAGCACAGAATTCTTGGCATTTTAATCACCCTATGAAGATCAATGGATGATTTTATGCTTTTTTGCGGAGAAGGACAGGACAGGGGAAAAAAAAAAAATCACATATATCGATTCCCAGGCATCAGTGAAATGAATAATAGGGTGAAATGTCCTACGTAAGTTCTTTGCAGGTCTTGTGAAAGCTGCCTGCCAAGGAAATGTAGCTGTGCATGTAGGTTGTGATTATGCTAAAGAGGCACTAAATTAGTACATTACATGCCCCATTTAGCACTACTGTGCAAAATCTGAGAGTGCTAATACATTTTGTTTCTAGGGTCAAGAATCATTAAAGAATGGATTCATGGTCATTCATTAGCCAGGAAATTAAAGTTTGACAGCTGCTTTTCAGTTCTGATTTCTCTTAAATGGCAGTATTATATTAGAAGGCTTTTTTTTTTTTTTTTTTTAAACTTTCCAGGCTATAGAATGGTGAGTGTCATCCCTAAAGCACAGTATCCCCAAGTCATCCAGCCAGACTTACTTCATAAGAGTGCTGTAAGGCTTTGGGGATTATTTACAGGGGCTGAAAATGTTGCTGTGTGCTATTAAGAGTGGTTTCTTGCTTAGCTATATGGTGGTAAATGATTCCGGTTTGGAGTTGTAACTCCGCTTCTGCTAGGAATCATACATTGTGCAAGCAGAAACAAGGCCCTGCGGTACCTCTGTGGGCCACCACTCCCAGGAGAGCAAATGGAAGTTAGGCATGTGTATTTAGAGAGAATGAACCCTTTCATTAAAACAAAAGGAGCAAGTAAACCAACAGTCCTCTCAATTCTCAGCAGGGCTCAAGGTAGGAGAAACCCTGCTTGCCCACTAAGGTAGGCACCTAACACAGGGCTCAGGGAAAGTCCTTAGTAACCCTGACAAAATTCCTTGGATTAGGGCCTCCATTCTGAAAAGCCTCTGCACGTGAGAAGCCTCCCTGAGCTCAATGGCACAACTCACGTGAATACATGCCACATTGCAGACACAAGTGTTTGCCAAACCGCCGTCCAGCTGACAAAACGCATAGTCCAAGGGAGAGATTAACTGACACTCAAGATGGCTTTGTTCCCCACTCTGTATCAGCAGCCACTGCAAATATATAAGCAGAGACATTCCCCTTTTCTGTTTTCCAGTTTGCTCCTACTAAATTTATATCAACAATAGGAAGTCTTGCTTGCCCCACACAACAGCCATCCTAATGAGAGCCATGTTTTACGCCTCCATAGCATTGTTCTTCCTGACATGCCTCAAAGCATTTTGTACACTACAGCCAACATTTGAGCATCCTAACGGTTCTACGGAGCTAACCCTGGTGAATACAACTGGTTACGTGCTGATCTCTCTGAAGAACTGGTACCTCTCTCTGTAAAAAAGCAGCACTGAAATGGCAGCTTTGCATGGGAGAAAAGCTTAAGGAGGTAGGGGAAAAAAAAAAAAAGATACTCTCAGAAGAAAAAAAAAAAGTAAAAAAGAGAAAAACCCAGCAGCCTGGAGCCTTCTATTGATCAGAGCCCATGGGCTGCCTTTGATAAATAATCTCTGCATCAATACCACAACTGAAGTAATACCCAAATATGTTGCATTAAAAATGCCAACATCCAATTGGATTGATCTGGTTATTTGTACTACAAGAGACACTCAGTCCCAGTCAGAAGAACAGTGATATGACTGACTGTATTGCTAAGTAGGAAAACTTAGAAAAAAGTTATTTCACATTCCACTCACCACAAAACACTGTCCCTTCCAGGCAGGCTAGCAAATAACCCCCCAAACTTACTAAGTACATCTGAAAAACTAGGACATTTACAGAGCAGAAATGGACTAAATCCAGTAATTTATTCATTAGAAATTATTTCCTCTCTTATAATTTGGTAGAATCGAAAGGCTATATTTTATAGTGATAAAGCATTGCTCAGTTCTAAAGATCCTGTGCTCTTTGATAAATTTATGCTGAATGCATTTCCCCAGAGAGCAGAGCAGCAGACGTGGTGCACTACCAGCCCGACTTTGGGTTTAAGTGCTTTACCCAGTCCTGTCTTGGAGGTCTTCTGCACCAGAACAACCTGCCTCTACCCTTGAGGATTATTCAGCTGCCCTAATACACCTTGCTGTTACTATGCTCCCAGCCCCAAGGGTGACAAGATGCAGAAGCTGGGCCTTGAGCATGGTCTGGTTAGAAGGATCTCAGTGGAGATCCTGCCTCTGCATGATGTGATCCCAGGGTACCTTCAGTGGGCACCTCAGAGCCTTCACGGTGTGCAATGTTTCTTGGACCCCATGAATATATTTCCACAAAATGCAGCTGATGGTCTGTCATAACTAAGCAACTCCAGGAGCTGCAGCCCTCCTGAGAACACACGAGTACCCAGAAAACACACAAATATCCGGATCCTCAAACAAAACCACAGAGAGCTGCTGACATGCAGCTTTGGTGCTGGCAGCCTAGACGCTGCTTTTTCAGTCTCTGCTCAACTCCCAGTTGTGCTTGCTGGTACAATCACAACTGAGCAGAGATGGAAACCCAGACAGCCCTGCTGTGCTGGGACCAGCCTGCACAGCCCCACGGTCGGGTATGGGCATGTTGTGCCCTTTCCTGTTGCTAGTGGCTTTCTGCCACTAGCCCCATCACAGCCATCCCGCTCCGACAGCATCTCCGGGCCATGTCTCACAACGCTAGCAATTATTCTCTTGCCAGGCTGCGAAAAACCAACTCTAATTAATGTCTTCTGGAGAAACCCCCTCCCTGCCACCCTAGAAAAGATGCTGCAGGAGGCAGATGTACAAGCCCAAGGTGGCGGGGCAGAGAGGAGGGTGCTTGAAAATGCTCGATGAGTCTCCTGGGCCGAGCGTTATCTCCCGTTTCCTTTGAGAGCCCACAAGAGACAGCCTTCCCAAAGCAGCCTCGGAGGTGGCCCGTTCAGCTTTTGTCTCCTTCAGCAAAAAAATTTCTGCCCCAGCGGCTCCGAACAAGGCTTCCATTAACTCCGTCCCCGTGAGGGCAGCACGTGGGACAAAAAGCCCAACACTGCGTCCCGGCCCTCAGACAAGCCTGGAAACAAACGTTGCAGGAATTTGTCAGAATAAAATCACCCGCTCGGTGTCACCGCATACATTTACCTACCTCAGCGCCTATTCAGGGCCCTTCCAAAAGGGCAATATTAACAGAGAGAGATCGGACACCATCTCTATAGCAACACCACCCCGGAAAAATTACGGTTGCCCCAGCAAAGGGAATCCCTGTTTTAAGAGCCCCACCAAGTCTAGGGGTTAGTCCTGATTTTAAAAACAATTCCCCTTCGACTTACTTTTGTTCTTTGCGACAAAAACATTTAAGCAACAAGAGAGCGGCAGCGTGAGCGGAAGGAGGGCGATCGGAGGATGCCCGGCGCGGAAGGGATGTAGCAGAGGTGCGGTGTGCAGCGCTGCAACACGTACGCCTGCCAACAAAGTAAATCACCAGCCCGCTGCTGCGGGGACCTTGCAGGCAGGGAGAGCTTTTTTGGTGCTATTAGACTCACAGCAAATCCCTGGGCACAAAAGTTACCTGGATGCCACACCTGAAAACTAGGATGAAAAACATAGGTAGGAGTTCCAGTTTTCATTGAACCAATAATCACTTCTTTCCCCTCCAAAAAAGTTCTTGAAACTAAATAAAGTGCCTTTAAATCGTGGGGAAAAGAAAGGTGAGAAGACTAAAGAAAGCTGTTAGAGAGCATGAACTGCAGGAGGAAAGTGGGACTCATTGAAATGAGAGCTTGATACCGCAGAGGATATTAAAGCCAATCTAGCCAAAGATCCTTTAACTCTTTAAATCAAGGGGGCAGATCTGCTGTATGCGGGGTAGAAATGAATGAGAATTTAAGTACGTCCCAAACTAGATGAGCACAATGCCCCAGTTTGTGCATACAGGGATGTGAGCCTGAGAGCAGTGACTGGCTGACTAACGGGAACAAGCATGAGAAACGCTGTCATTCGGGGAAATCAGCCCCCGCAGCCTCCACGCAGGGTTTATACATTGCAGAGCCAGCAGCAACTCCATCTGCATGCTTTTTATGCTAGTGGCATGATCCAACCTTTAGCCTCTGGTAATGCTTTCAGTGTTGGAAAGCATTCCAAACACTTGGAAGTTTGGGTCTCAGGTGATGAATTTCTAAATTTAGTACGGAAGAAGCAGTTCTGGAAGGCAGGTGGTCCAGCAGCCTCACAGACACTTGCACTTCATGATTCTTGACAATTTACGACATTGATCTGCATTAAATCCAAAGGAGAAAGCTTGAAATAGCCCCATAATTATGCTGCAGAGAAGCCTTAGATGACCTTCCATTAACACCTGCTCTGCACTAAATGCTGAGCATCAATTCACACTAAGATGAAAACTGGGCTTGTAGCTATGTTTAATATGACAGTGCTCAGCACTCCACTGCTACCCTGGCTGCAGATTTGTCCATCTGCACACCAATATCCTATATTGGTATCCTGAATGATGGGAAAGGCTCAACAAGCTCTGCTAGAGGGGTCTTTGGATGGACATCTGGAGGAAAGACCTGAATTGCGCATCTGAGCTGTGGCTTCACACAATGACTCTCTCCCACTGAAGTAAAGATTTCCAGATCTGGAACTATCATAACCTACTTGGGGCTAATCTGCCTGTCCAAGATCCAGCTGGAAAGTAAGCTTGTCCAGCTGAAATACTGCTGGAAAGGTTAATGTTTAGCAAACACATTTAAGTCCTGGGAAGGCAGGAGCTAAGTCAGTTCAGATACGTAAGGGGAAATCTACTTCTAAGATACATTTATACAGTTACATTTCAAGTATGCTTGCAAATAATATGTTCTGTGGGATGGCTTCAACAGGTAGAAAAGATAAATTGTAATATATTTATACCTGATGGTTTCACTAGGGACAGCATGCAGAGGTGCTTTCTCTTCTCTGTGGCTCCTTACTCTCACAGATACACCAGATTCCTCTTTCTGCTTGCTCCTTCACCCTTCCCAGGGCTCTGGGCTCCCCCAGCTCCATAGCACTGGGCCCAGCATCAGCAAGCTCCTTGCTTGGAGCTCTGGGATCCCCCCAGAAGAGAGAGTGGAACAGGTAGAAAAAACACTCCAGTAGAAAACCCCACTGCATGGCTCATAAGACCTCATATCCATAGCCAATGCACAATCAGTTCATAACAGCAAAGAGCCCCCTCTAGATACCTGCCAAAAGCTTTTAGAGACCAGTATGGTCCTAAGACATGCTCCCTCCTTGGTCTCTGTTTCTGCCCTGCCAGATTTACTAGATAACCTTCTCTGCAAAGTGATTATCTCAGTCCCAATGGTAAGAAATATTTAGAGGCTGATACTGCATGTGATAAACTGCACAACCCTTGGCAGCAGTAAGCCAGACCCTTCCCCTCAGCTGTGACCACAGCTTCTCCTTATTAAGCTCTTTATGTCATTAAGTGGCCCCACTGGGAACAGCAGAAAGCACAACTGGGAACATTAATGAAGATCTACAGCATTACAAAAAAAAGCTCAATGAATCAATGCCTCGTGCCTTATTCCCATGGCTGTGACCTGTCCCCATTAGTAACAGGAGAGGGTCTGAAATGGGAGAGACCTCCCCTTCTCCTCTTTTTCCCTTGAGAGGTCTGTACCACTCAGCACCAATAGCTGCTTGCAGGCAACAAAGGTGACTCTGGCTGACTTGTTGCCCTCATGCATCCCTTGGTCAGTCCTCACCCTAGTGGTGCAGACCCCAGCAGCTGGGACCAGCACTGGCTCTGTCACACATCTCTTCTGTCAGCTGGCGGCAGCTACGTTCACTACAAATGCAAATGCCCACCTTCTCTTGTGACAAAAATGAGCCATCAGTGGGCACTAGGGCTCAGGAGCACAACCAGCAGGAAATATGAGGCAGAAAGGGAGGATTAGGAGATTTTAGGCTGCTTTAGGAAAACCCAAAAAGCATGCATAAGACACCGGCTTGCACAGATGAGAAGCAGCTCTTACCTCCCGAAATGAAGATCTGAGGCGTATGTTCAAAGTGTACCATAGGAACCCAGGTGCATGGCCAGGGGATTAGGAAAGGGCTTTACACCTGCCCACATTCACTCACAGCTGGGTTCATACACAGATCAAATAGCTCATAGGAGCGGGAGGGATTGGGCAAAGGAAGGGGTCAGGGGGATGAAGCTTCGTGACCTTTGCAAGGTGATTAAGACAGACCCACATCAGACGCAGCCAGGAGTGGTGATGCTCTGCGACTGCCACCAGCAGCTCTCGTCCAGGTCCCCTGTCCTGCTGCATAGCCCTGGGGAATGAGAACTGCTTGAGAGGTTCCTGCACCAATACACTGAGGGCAAGGACAGTCTGCGGGAACAGACCTATGCCTTTCTGCACTGGGTCAGTCCGTAGGGACACATGGGTTTCTATCTCCAGGAATAAAGACTGGTGAAAAACTTGGAAACTTGATCACATTTTGCCCATATTTCACATACACGCTTGGCAAATAAACCAGCAACCCTCAATTGCTCAATTATGTTAAATTCTACACTTAGGGTCATTCAGCCACAGGGTAGGGAGGTATATGTACATACCTATCCATGGCACAAAAGCAGCTCCAAGGCTGTCTGCAGGGAGTTATTCTGCTACACAGGCCCTGGTTTTCCCTTGTTCTTCTTAGTACCAAGTACCGTATTTTTCCCCTGAGAGTAGTGGCAAGGACTATATGAAATGAAATAATTTTGCATTTCTTTGCAAGGGATTTTTTTCGTAGGGATAAGAGTCCCCTCTGCAGCAACAGTAATATGAGATCCCAGTGTTCATGTAGGACAGCACTGAGGGGACACAGCAGTAATAAGGTGTATACAGAGGGTAGATCAAAGGGGCTGTGGACCTTTAGAGCTTTCTAGCAGGCTTGGCAGGAATCTTTATGGCACACTTGACACAGGACCCAGGACATTGATAATGATGCTTACACTGGTACCAATCAATCCCATCCACCTTTCCCTGAGGTCCTGCTTTCTTGCAAAAAGTATTACCAATAACAGTTGCCTGTGGCAAGGAAGAAACAAAAATTATGGATTTGTCTGAGCTCCCTATGAATGTATGTCAGGCAGTCACAGCCATCCCCTCCTAGGCCTGCTACGCTTTTGATAGCAAAAAAAAAAAAAACAGGAGAGGTGGGCTATGTGGCTGCCTTGTGAGCCTGCTTACCCCCCCCAGCAAGGTAACAATTTACCTGTGAAAACACTTAACACTTCCCCACCTTGCCTTTCCTTAGGTACAAACCACAGCTCCTGCTTTCTCCAAACTGTTCTCCTCCTCACCAGCCCATCAGTGCCCCTTAGTCCTCCAGGCTTCTCCTCCTGGCCCCCATGGGTGACCAGCACCATGGAGTCAGCCTTAATATGAGCAGGATATGCTCCTGCCACTTGACCCAGTGTTACTGACATGGTGGCTACGTCCGCTCCTCACAAGAGAGCTTTCCGCAGGTAACCTGTCTGGTGGCTTGCACAGCCAGTATCAGGGAGCTGCAGTTAGGGACTCTCTGGTACCACACAAACGTTTATCCAAGTGTCTGTGATGGGCTTGTCCTGGCCTTGCCACCAGGCAATTTAACCTCAGGGATTTAAAACCTTAAGAGAGTGTCAGCCTGACAATACCTTCCCCTCAGATGGAAAATCCCAAAACAAGACAGTGCAAAGCAACCCCTTTCAGCAGCCAGCAGCTCCCGGTCCAGGAGGGCCACAAATCTCCCTAGAAGGAGAGGACATAGCAGGGGCTTAATCTGTTTTGGCCTCTCTGCTGAAAAGCACAATGAAAGAGCCCGTTAGCAACAGCTCATGCCAAAATCTGCCTTTAACACTGCTACAGTGACCAGTGCTGTTAGCAGTGGTCCCCCTGCCCCTTCATAAACACCTCGAGAACAAAGTGCAATGCCGGGCCCAGGAGCCCAGCTCCAGCTCATGCTGCCTCATTATCTTCTCAGCCTTGTTTAGTCTTTGTCTCTAACGTAGATGGTAAACTCTCAGGGGCAGTGACCATGACTTTTAGTTCACTGAGTGCCAGACAACTGCTGGAGCTCAGTTAATGATGAGACAACTCCCATGGGCCCATTGTCTTAAGTGGGAGTTTTGGCTAAGTGAAGACTTCAGGGATTTGCCCAATAATAAGTCAGTAATTCAGGATGCACTTAAAGACACATTCAATGTGCCTTTGCAGTAACATCCTTGGGAAGTGAGCATTTGTACTCCAGAGTACAACTGCGAGGAAGTCTAATATTAATTAGGAAGCAAACTTAAGGGCCCTGAATAGGCCCTTATAACAAAAGATCTTTTATTGAATAACTGTAGAGGAGTGCAATGCCAAAGTTTTCATGCCAAAGTAACAATAAACAAACTGCAATTAATGCCTTTATGACCAGTCTGTAAATCCAATCTTAGCTTAAACAAAACAAGGAGCCTCTAAAAACATCTTTTAAAAACTGTAAGAGGAAAAAAGAATGAATATAAACTTAAATAAAATACGCAGGTTGATTCAACCTGTTTCAGCTGATAAACGGCGTGGTACTTGTTCTGTGCCAAAGTGACACTTGACCTCTATATATCTTCTTAATGAAGTCAGCAGAGAAAGACACCCAGTGAGCCTTTGTAACACTGCAAGCGAGTTGCAAGCTGGGCTTCACTAATGGGAGCTGTCACTTGGTTTTTTCCAGGTCACAAACTAAGAAGAGCAATTAAATCAAATTGGAGGCTGTACAGATTGGAGCAAGCCTCAATAGACCAGGTACCTAAATCATTAAAGACATAGTTCTTTTCCATGATAAATTGTTGAGGAGAGTGAAACATGCTGCTGGTCATTAATCTAGGCTAATCAGCTTGAAAGCTGGGTTGTTTTATTTAGTAATTAACTGGTTATTTGAAAAAAATGATACACGGCCTATAGAGCTGCCATCCAGCAGATAATAATGCAGAGCAGTGGGGAATCTCTTGAGGGCAATTCATGCCTTTTCAATTATAGCCATTGGCAAACTCTGAAAAATGGCTCTAGGTTTGTATTGACACGTAGTAAAGAAACACACTCCAATGAACATAGCAGGCATCTTGTTGCATGCTGGTAATTGCTCTGGCCTGCCCCTTACACAAACTGCACTAAAGCAAACCAAACATTTTAGATGTGTCCTTCTTCCCATCCCTTGGATTTAGAGTTAGAGTGTTTGTCAGACCCTTCTGCTGGAATTGGGGGAAAAGAGCTGCTGTGTGTCGATGGTCAGGTCTGCAATGAAGGGTGCCCCAGCATACTCTTTCACAGGTAGGGGCTGCATCTCCCCACACCGATGCACAGTAACCAGTCAGGACTTCTCCACAAGTGCTCCATGGGATCCCCAACTGCCTGAGACTGAATGCAGCCCAAGCAAAGAAGCTGAAACCTATTTCCTGGGGAACCTGCTGAGCAGGGACACCAGTCAATCAATCCCTGCTGTCCCACATGTGTATTGATGCACAAAATACACAGGACTGGCTGTCTATCTTTGTGCTGCAGCAAAATCAGAGTGAGAAAGTCTCTTTGCAAGAACATACTGTAGGAACGGTGTGGTAATCCTCTAACTGAGAGGAACTAGCCAGTCCCATCTGCCACGTCAGTCAAAGGTCAGTGTCTCCCAGACCCAGCCACAGCTACGACAGGTTTTTTTTCACACTGAGTCCTTCCAGTCATTTTGCACAGGGGCATGTAACTCCTTTGCTCTAGACATGGATGTATAAACAAACAGCTTTCCTTTGGTGACTGAGACAGGTCCTTTAACCTCACCAACAATCGCTTCCAGGTGTCCGCAAAAAGCCACTCAGATGCAGGGCTCATGTAAGTGAACCACATGTACCCAGAATGGATTTTTGTCCTTTGTTAAATACAAAGGACAGGAGAAAGGTTAAAATTCTGCTGGAAAAAAGCCTCTGGACATAGTAGAAAACTCCATTAAGTTACACAGAATACACAGACAACAGCTCTGGCTCAAAAAGCTCCTGAACCACGAGTTGCTGGCAGACCACACCAGAGTATCATGCACACTTGTCCTGTTTTTCACTCTACCCTAGGCATGTGCTGCTGGCAAATGTTGGAGACAGGATACTGGGCTATCCGGACCAGTGGTCTGATGCAGCATGACCGCTCTTTTGTGAGGTATGTTCTCTCTCTCAAGATTCAGAGGAAAAGAAATATATGGCTGACACAGCAGCAATAGGAAGCCGGGCTGGAGGGAAGGGCAGTACCATTAGCAGGTGGGTAAGCACTGTGTAGATGTATGGGCTTGTTGCTCAGTCACTGTATCTAACCAACTGTACTTCAAAAAATATTGCCTCTTTTGAGAGCCTTTGATGGAGATTTTGGAGGCAGGAGAAGAAAAGAAAGAGCCTGTTCAATGGGGCAGGAAGCAGCATCCACCATGCAGAAGCAGCATCCACCATGCACACAAAGCTTGCAAATACAGGCCACGCAGGGTTATTAAACCTGGTTGTGGGGGTCAGGAGAGCCCCAGAGCGAGCAGCATCCCACAGAGCAAGCAAAGCAAGCTCCAGCCAGCTTAAAAAAGCACCCGTTAATGAAAAACTTCACCAGGAAAGCAGATCACATCAAGGCCACACAGAAGCCTCAGATCCTTTAAGCTGCACTTTGAAGACCAGTAGTGACAGACCGACAGATAAAGGCAAGGTCACAGGCCATCAAGACCCCCTCCAACATACCGTGCAGCTGAGTTGGAAAAAAGAAGAAAAATCATTGTTGCTATTTGACTAAACATTATAAACTAAAAATAGCTGAATATCTCTGATTAGGAGAATTCCAAGGGCTTACAATCCTTGCCACTTGGGGTCCAATTTTTCTCTCTTTTATTATGGGCATTAGGTTTTGGACAATACCAGGGCTACAGAGGGCATATGTTAAGTTAGTCTAAGCCTGCACCACACGAACCTTTGCGCCCTGTAGGCTACTTTGTCGAATATTTCTGTCTCCAAATGAGCTGTAAAGGTTGCAGTTTTTCTGGCAGCAGCCAGCACAGCTCCCATTAACACATGTTTCACGAGTATAATTTTCAACAGTATTAATAATTGTCCTCATAAAAGTCCATGAGAGGAACTTAATGGACTAGACTGTTTTTATTTCCATGAAATTCCTGCTCTTTTAAAAGCTCTCCATGCCTGGATTTAATATTTTCTACTTTCAGACCTTGACCAACTCTTTCCAGGCATAAACTTTCTTACTTCAAGTATGCTAATGCCAAATGAAAAGCAAAGTGATCTAAAGTTCTGCCAGACCCCGCAAGTTGGGTTGAAAAAGTCAAAGATGAAAGGGGTGCACCTGCCAGTCACCCTCAGATGACCAGGGTGGGACTCTGGGGAATCATTAGCTTTAAGAAAGGATTTTTTGACTGCACCAAAGACCTCATCAGCCTTTGGGAATGCCCACTGCAAGGTCTATCCCACAAGGGATGGCAACCAGCCGGGTATGGCCACAACAGATGTAAAACCATGATCCAGTTCCAGACCAGGATCTTGGGCCTGGGGTCAGGTGGTGGAGGGGCAGCAGCCAGGATTGCTGAGTTGCATTTGCATGTTTGGCTCGTTCAGCCACTCTTAGTTTCCATCAGCAAAGCAGGGTACCATCTCTGCAGGCACAGAATACTCTGATAATTGAAAAGCAACAGCACAAGGTATTCTGGCTGAAGCTGGGAGAGTCTGCTTAGAAACCCAGCTTCAATACCTTTACTTAGGCAAGGAGGGAACAGAATTACGAGCCTCTAAGTTCAACATTTAGTCATAATTAACACTCTGGGGAAACACGTCCAATTCAAGACAGCTCCTAATTCAGCAGATAAAAGGCAGAATGAGATCTCAGTGCTGGAAGCAGAAACTTAGTCAAAGTAGGGTGGTAATGTTTATCAATGACTGTAATAAGCTTAGCAAACTTACCTGGTGACAAGATCCATCACAGAGGACTGTTAAATCAGCCCTCAATATTTCTTTATTGCAGGTCTCTTTTAGCCCAGCCAGAAGTTAGAATTTTGGTGCAGATGATCACAGTGACCCATTCTGGTCTTACCACCTAGAAACACCAAGCAGCAGGAATTGAAACACTTGTAACAAACCGCTTACAAGCGGGTAATGGATTTTTATTTGTTCCCAGATGTCTCTAAATTGCCCAAGACAATCTGTTATAAGAAAATAAGGAAGAAATCTAAGATGTAAAATTACTTTTCTTTATGAAGTATCTTGCACTGGAAAATGGCCTTGTAAAAAACAAACAATCAAACAAGAAAAAGCACAAAAACTGAGACTGGCTCAAATACTTCATGCCAAGGATCACTGAACTCCTTTGATTTCCAGTGTCAGCGGAAACAAACAGCAGGAAAAACTTCCCTTAAGTCAGAGGACCCCCACCCAAGCAATATCAAGCAACCCTGAAGATCCAAGATTAATGTTGACAGAAAAAAACAAGATGGTCATCGGTGTGCATTATACCTCAGAATCTCTCTCCTGTTGACCAAGCAAACACCTCACCTCAGGTGTATCTTAGACCTAACAGGTCTGTTTGCAGCTTATTATAAATGAAACCTATGTGTGTTATCTTGAAAATGTTTGCTTGAAAAGTTATACAGCTAGCTGGCCAAGCCTTTTCTCTTTATTATCACCTAAAACCCTCAGTTTTGCACGTGGGTGTTTGACCGGGACAATCTTTTCTGAGTTCATTCTGCCCTTGTTCTTCATTAGCGTAATTGCAAGCAAACTTCACAGCACTGCGGAATCACAGTGATGACCGAGCAAAACGTAACTAACAGGAATGACATTCCAGGGGACCTGAAAACCTGAATACTGGCAAAATTACTGAAAAGGAGGAATTCCACAAAACACTTGGGAATTTATGCCATAGTTCTCCCAAAAGGTTTTTGACTTAGACTTTGCACACCTCCTCGGTCCTCTATCATCTAACATGATGCAATTCCAAGGGGATCCTTTTGTCTTTTGACTCTAAATTAAGCCTTACATACAGGAAAGCTATTTCCAGAAGGACTCAGAGAAAGGGGATTTCAGACACAGCATACTTCAACAGTGAGGCATTTCCAGAGAAAAAGGCCATACCAAAGCACTGGGTTTAGAATTCTAATAAGCAAAAAAGCCACCCTTGTATTTCTCATCAGCCACGTGGGTTTGTACAATTAAAACACAATAGTTTCTTCCAGGCCTTTTTTGAGGTCCGGAATAGCCCTATGTAAGTGTGCAGTGTGGCATACCATGCCTATTCTCTTCTCTCTGCAGGTCGGTCTGCCCGAGGCAGCTCCTCTGCTCCATGCAAACCTGTTTCTCCCTGGCTGTTGGAAAGGAGTTGTGGTTTTACTTTGCTGCGCTTGAGCAGTGTTTCTGATAATGTCTAGGATCAGGTGTTGGTAAACTCCAGGAAATACTTCGTTCAGGTCACACTGAAGCCTTTGTTCAGTGAGGATTTCCTTAAAGCAGAAGGCAATTTTCACATCAGCATTTATTGTAAAATTACCAGGCCCAGGGAACCTGACACATTCTGGAAAAACCCTCCTGCCATACATTTTAGAGGTTCATGAATGAACATTTTTGATATAGAAAAGGTCTTATTCAGGGATTTCTAGCTACTTCTCATCCTAAAATCAACTGTGCAGCCAACAACCAGTGCAGCCAACAGTTCCAAGTTGAATGCTTACAATACACTCTGAATATGGCTTAATGCACATTTCCACTTTCTCTGAGGTGGAGTTGATGGAGGCTACTTAGAGTAAAGACTGCTTGGTTCTTCTCCATTATAAATTCCTGATTATCAGTGGCTGAAAAAACATTACCAACATGTAACTGTTCACGATAAAATTTCTTATGCTAGTTGGCTGATCCCGGCTGTTGAATAGAGTGAAAATGCTGACAATCTCTAGAGCTTCTTTACTTAGGAACTGGACTTCAGATTTATTAGGAGAAAAATCTAGTTCTCAAATATTTTCTTAACAAAAAATTGGCCTTTTTGGGGTTGAGATACAATTTTGGATTATTTTGAAGAATACATTTGAAGCTATCAGTTTCTGAAGGACCAGAGATAATGAACTGACACTAGTCAATATGGGTAGTCCCAGGTTGTCATATACATACAGGCAGTGCCCGAGGAGGCCGCACAGCAAACATTTTACATAAATAGACTATTATTTTAAATGGCAATATAAAACGTTCTCGCCTTTGTTTTATAACAGTACCCAGCTGTTCATCTGTACAGGAATGCTAGTTTGTTACCACGCAAAAAGTCCTACTCCAAAGCCTCAACAGGGTGGAGGGCTGCTGCCCGTTGTGTTTGGCCTGATGAACTCCTGCTAGCAGGGAAGCTGGAATACGCTGTCTCACACAGACTCCAACTTGTTCGTTAGGAGGCTGCCATTCCCTTGCCCACAGGAACTCACTACTGGCTCCTACTGAAGCACCAGGCTGTCCTTTCCCCCTGCTTCCTTCACCTGAATAGCCTGCAAGCTCTGGCTGGGCCTTTCTGGGAACTGCTTCCTTCAGAAGGGAAGCCAGGATCTGCAAGTTTCTTGCAAGCCTCATTCCTAGCATAGAGTGCATAGGGATGTATGTCATCTAAAGGCAAAAATCACATGAGCTGAGTTTATTGTATAAAAAGGGATAGTATCAGCTTTGAACATGTGAAAAACCCAGACACCTGAACTGGGTAGCGGCGGGGAAATCAGCTTCTGCTGTACACAACTTTGGCTGGCTCAGCCAGAACAACAGCCACTTCTGCCATCCACGTTTGCAGGTGGACGCAAAAATACTGCAGCTTTACGGGATGGAGAGGCTTTTCTCTCTCATAGGGCTGATGGCTGCTAACTTTCTTTGTCCATTTCACAGCTATTGCTTGGGGGAGGTGGGGGGGTGGCGGGAGGAAAGCTTGCTTTTGCAAAAGCAAGAAACAGGTCTGACTTCTCCCTCCTGGCTGGGATTTCAGTCAAGGCCAGCACAGTGAAGGCCTTGTTCTTCCCTGGAAGTTCAAAACAGTTTTGTTTAGGGGAAATAGAGGCTTCAGCAGCTGCTTTTTGGTAAAAGGAACCTTATAGACAATAGGTGAATCATCCCCAAAAGCAGTCACTTGACATCAGCCACAAAAGCTTCCAGCCTCATGATCAATGAGCCCCTCTGAACTAATATAGGAAGAATTACGGTGGTATTTTCCTAAAGCGTGGAGCTTTGCCTCTCCCTTTTTGCTGGGAACACAATTACAATCCCATCTCCCACTCCCTTTAGCTCTGAATTACCCAAGACAAGTCTGCAACATGGCAAAATATGAACAGTAGATCATAGGACTTGTCCCATCTCAGCACCTGGTGGTGAAATCCATGCTGGCCTCTTCCTTTTTCTTTGACCTTAGACTTCTTTTTAGCACATGACTGCATTAACCTCAAAGGCAAAGCTATTGTTTTTTTCTGAGACACAAAGGAAAAGGAAGCACCATTAGTTCAACCCAAAAAGGCAATAAGCAGCACATGCTATACCTATTTGTGTGTCCACTGAGGGTATAAAAAGCTGTGGATTAATTTTTGAATACATCTGTGGAGGGGAGCAATCCTGCAAGCTGGTGGGCACCAGTCTAGAGAAGCAGAGTCCAACTGTCTGCCAAGGCTCTCTTTCTTGCAGATTCACCTCCTAACAGTGTTTGTGTTAATGTTTCCTATGTAATATCGTAACTGCAGATGTGCAGCTAGACACTTTTCAAACAGATTCATTGTGATTTAGGTTCTCTACCATTACAGCTTTCGAACTGGCCTAAATAAAGATTCCATGCAGTTCACATGCAAAACAAACTGTAGGTGAAAGCAGAGATGTGAAGCAAAGGAAAAGCAGATCTGCTTTAATCTTTGCCCTTGACCTAAATATGAAATAAGTAACAAAGCTGTAGTGAACAAAGACCAAAGGTAGCATGGAAAAAGATCTTCGTTAATGACACCATTCTTCTGGGACATGTCCCCACTGAATCGCACACAGCTGAATTACTCCAGTCTGATGCAGAGCGATGACTCACATTAGCAAACAAGTGAGCAGAGATGCTAGTGAAGTAGAAGGGAGAGACCATGAATTGAAACTATGGAGGCTGGGACTCAAATGACCCCAGACCTTTACAGAAGTCATGGGGAGGTTTAATTTTGGAGAGGACAAGGAAGAGGCAAGGAGCAGTGCTCTGCTCAGGTAACAGGATACATGCGATACATCATGTCAGCTGCGTTTTGGCTCATAACCATTTTGTCTCTTTTAACATGCTGTCATGGAAAAGAAAGAACTGATAGTGGGCTTGCAACATAGCTTTTCCTTTCCAGGGGGACTAGTGTTAACTGTACTAATCCACAGTGATTTTTTCTGCCAAGTATTATTCTTCACTTTCAGACTCTTGAAGCCTAGTCTGGACTCCTCAACATAGACCTGCAGCATAATAAAGGAGGGTGGTACAGATAGCTTTCCAAAAGAGAAAAGAGCTCCTTCAACAGCAGCCATGCCATCGCCCTCCAGTGTTTTCAGGAAGAGTGTGGCTTGTTTCAATATCAGTTTGAAGTAACCATGGCAGAGACAGGATGTTTGGTTTCAGAGAGCAAGCAGTAAGTTTATATTGTCAGAGCAAACACTTGGGACTCCAGATCGCAACATCCCTTGTTGTTTACAGAGTGTGTTATGCCAGAATCGGATGCGAAGATGCACTTCACAGTAACAAAAGAGGACAATGCCATTATCCTGCAATTGTCAACAGTGTTACAGTGCTGAAGACTTTAGTTCAATATTTGCCAAGCAGTAAAATGAGCAATGCCTGTCAGTTTGTTGACCCAGATGCATTAGTTACTCAAAAAACTATATTGAGCAGACAGCAGTTCAGTTTCAATTGTTGGGGACCAAATTCCAGCCACAGAACTAAGTGCTATCAAGTTACATTCAGATTAACAAGAAAACTGTTGAAATCTTGTTTGGATGCTGTCACCAGGATACAACAAACAAGCGTCCTTATGTTGAGACATTTTCAAACCAAGTGTAATAACAGTTTTGTCAGAGCCAGGCACTACAACTCTTGCAGACTGAAATTCCAAGGGGGATTTAAAATGCTGTAAACATCCTTCCTGGAAAGGCTGAAAACCTTAAAAAAAAAAAGTTACCTTCACCTTAATGCAGAATGATCACTGTGGCTTCATTGACAGGTGTTCTGCAAGCTTTAGGCTACAGCAGATGTTGGCACAGTGGTACATTTATACCAAACCATACCTGGGTTCAGTCACCTGTGTCTCAGCCCAGCCAGAAAGGCTTCAGCTGGCTATCCCTGCTGGGAAGGCTGATGGACCTGGGAAAGCGCCTGCCCTTGCCTTACACCAGGGCAGATATAGAGAGGATTAGTACTCCAGTTGCACCCAGTCCTGGATAAGTGGCACAGACCCTAGACTGACAGCAGCCTAAATGTCCTTCCCTTCTATTCAGTGTGACACCTCCCACTGCCAAATCACTTTATTACTGATCTGCAGCTGCAATCCGTGTACAGCAGAATGACAAGCCAGTAGAATGGGCTTGTGCTAGATCATGGGACAGAGCGAACAGTACTGACGCTAACATTTCTGCAGAGAAAAAGCATGCAACAACAGTGAGTTAAAGCAAAAATCGAGTGTGTGCTCCTGTTTACTGCAGGCACTGTTTCAGGCCTCAAAGGGCTGACAACGCTCAGGCTTCAGCTAAAGAGCTAACAATCATCCCTACCCCACCACACTGAACATGCAACTTATGCCTGCAGGTAGTCTGTCAGAATCAGGACAGGATCAGCATTCACGAGAATCCCTCTTCGCCCACACTACAGTGAAAGAGTGAGACAATTTTGCAAAAGCTTGATTGGTGAAACCTGCTATAGACCGTGCCTTTGTGCTTCACTTGGGAAAAGCTGGCAAAATACCTTTCCCCACCTTGCCCACGGAATCTACCTTTCACAGAGCATCCCCTGCCACTCACTCTCCTGTAACAGTCCTCTGCATCAATCACATACTGCAACTGCTTCTAACTGCATGGACTCTACATACTTGGTGTTTACTAACCAGCAAGCACACCAAAACAGGCATGACAAATACTTAGTATATTAAAGGCAGAGGCCCACCAGTTGGCTTCAACCCACATGCTTTCCTAAGACAATGCACATATGTCACAGAGATTCCTCTCCAGCTTATCCAAGCTCTCAAAAAGGCTTTTATGTTTTAAAAGAGGCCTCGGATGCTAAGATACCATTCTGCTTTCTTAAGTAATGTCACAAGACTTCTGGTTTGGCCACACAGTTGCTCTTTAGAAATGAAAAGGAGAGTCCGTGCTTCAGCTTGGGACAAGTGGCAAAACCACTGCAATCTTTTTTATAAAGAATGGAGGGGAAAAAAGAGGAGGAAAAAAAAGATCAGGAACTGAGTTCAGTCACTCTGGGAACCCAGCCTTTATGTACTGTTTACCAAAAGGATGAGCTGGGGAAAGGGGTGAGGGGCAAATGTGTGCATTAGGTCTCACCTGCTGATTCTCAGGAGTCATGAATATTCTTATAATCCCCATCTCTTGGCCCAACAGGCTACAAACCTTTTCATCACAAAGCTTGATTTCAGCGAGGATCCAGGAGTTGCTCTAAGCTTCAGCAAGTGGTATAATATTCCCTTGTTTCCACATGAAAACAGCCTCTTGCCACAAACCACTCTCCAATGTTTCTTCTTTGTTACTCATCTACTAACAGCATTTGTCTTTCAGACTAGATTAGATACTTAAATAAATTCTGTTCTGGGCTATGCAGAGACCAGTCAGCAAGTCACGATTTCTGAGGTAGTCAGCGTGTTTTTTTCATTGCATACCTACGCATACATAGTATATATGTTGAGATACAGGTATATTTATAAAACGTGCTACACACTTGTAGCTAAAACCAAGACACCAGAAACAAAACTGAAAAGGGACATGAGCAGTACTGTGAATTATACCGTATATTTTTCAAGCCAGACGGCCCTATTGTAAGCATCTAATCTGACCTTCAGCACATCACAGGCCAGAGAATGTCACCTGGTGTGGGCGTAATTTACATGCCAATAGGGCAGAGGAGGACAGGGAAGGAGGTTGTGCTGGCAGGAAAAGCAAACAGGGTGTGTAAAAACATGTAACAAAGCAGTGTATGGAGATAAACCTTCATGAGATAACCTATGGCTAGCTGTACTTCCATAAGCCTTGTTGAATTCTAATTTTCAGGCACTGGGCAATGGAAAATTATTTTCTTTTACTGAAAAGGGAAGTGTTATCTCCTCCAGCTGAAGGGATGGACTATGCATAAACTGACAGGAGGGAAAAAGGCCTTTTTAAATGGGAAGCTCTTATTTTCCTTATGGCAATAGTATCCAGTGGCAACCAATCTTGGGCCATGAAGCAAACATTTAATAGCTTAAAAAAAGCTTCTTTGCAAAAAGATCTAGTTGATTAGAGCTGCCAGGTAAAAGTCAAGATAAAAATTAATCTTTTGTCCACTGGTTAGAGCAGAGGTACTACATGGTAAGAACAAAAGGGATAGCATTACCTTCCTGGTTATTGGTGGAGGATTTTTTAAATTTTTAGTTATTTATATATTTTTTAAAGGGCCTTATACAGTTAATACTCATGATGGTCTTGTGTGTGAGAAAGTAGGCAAGGCCTCACACAAAGCTATACATCATCAGTACTGGAATCCTGTGAAAGTATAAAGTGTTTTAGCAAGAAATCTGGGGGGTGGGGCAGGGAAGCTATTTTATTTGGATGAAATAATTAGTCCATAATTAGCCCTAAACTACAAAATAATTTGCACATGCAAATAGCTTTCAGGTTAGGTGGGTTTGAGATTACAACTGTTAGATGAACTTGTCTTCAACCTGAGATACACAAACATACCACAGAGGAATCGCAAATGAAGCATAAGCAGAGTTAGTTTTGGGGATGCCCTGAATCTGTGCAGGATGTGGAAGTTTGCTTTTCAAGCTTAATACATATTTCATAACATGTAATTATCATGTAGTTCTACAACCGCATGCAGAAAATATGTTAATATGCATAAGCATCAATATGATAGACAATATCCCTTATGTCTGTACATTGAAGCTACAGTCGACCAACAAAATCATTAACTATCTACATTTTTTAAGGCAACACCCTTACCTGGGGTATGACCATCCTCTTTCATCCCCTTTATGTCTGTGTCTTCCATACCAACTCCGAGGCCTGATGTTTTGCAGATTTGTCTCAATGTCTGCTTTGGCTTGTGGAAGCCTTCTGTAAAGCATACATGCAACACAAAGTGATGAGCCCAAATGATAAACAGGCCTCTCACTAGATTTCTACTGGGCTAAGTAGATGGAGATTGTTGTGCATCTCCCATTTTCCTCCCAGATGTATGCTGCTGTGGCAGTTCAAGTCACCCAGAACATTTCTCTTCAGCAGAACACCTCCATGAATACTGAGATGGAAATAATGTAGACTGGTTCCTGTTGTGGTTTACTTATGATTTTACACTTCAGATAATTGTGCATAGCAGTAAGTTTGCACTAAGACTTGGAGGGAGTAAAATTTTTGTGTTATGTTTGATACCTTAGGAGTCCATTACTCAGGAGGTAAGAACGACCCTCCAAACATCATAGCATTGACAGTGCAGAGGGCAAACTTATGACTACGCAGGATAGCTATGGTGGCATTCCTACCTCACATTTGGCTACCAGTCACATTCCTCCAGTCTTCCTTCTACAAAAGTATCTTCAAGGATGCACAGCTCTGGCAACTCTGGTATGAAAGGTCTCATCGCTCCTAAGATTCAGTCCTGGTATGCAGGAAACTTGCTTTCCTTACTATCAAACACATGATCCAAGATCAATCCCTAAAACAAACCAACATGACTCTCTTCAAACCTAAGAAGTGCTCTGCCAATTTCAGATATAGGTCTGAAATACTCCTGTGCAATCCACTGTTTAGTGTATGCTGTACTCAGCTTTTGCCTCAGATTCAACTTCTTCCCAACTAAAACACATAACACTGGGCTGTTCAAAGGTCGTTCTTTTTTTGCTTCTTTTCTGCTCTTAGGACAGATGTTTCAAGGCATGAGAGAAGATATAAACACATGCATACTGGGGAAGGGAAGGAGAAAGAAAAAAAAAAAAAAAGGTGTCCAGGTGTTTAAGCAATGCCATGTGAAAGAATTCCAGTTCACTGCTTTCTCCTTTAATCTGGCAATTCCAAGGGACCAAGCGTGTCACGACTTGTACCCAGAACACTTTCTGCTTGGGTGACTTCAGACAAGGTCTGCATTAACTCCCCAACCTGCAAGAAAATTATTTGAAACAAAAGGTTCAGATATGTCCCTTTCCCTCCAACAAGCCTGGAAACAAATGGTACAGGAATGAGGTCAGAAAGGAATCATCCGCCTACCATACCGCTGAATTCATTTACCTACCTCAGAGCCCATTCAAGGAAAGGGGTGGGATGGGGAACAAGGGATGATATAAAGCAGAATGAAGCTCTGGGGTCGCTCGCTACATTACAAGATTTGACAGGCCTTTGCCAGCCTTCAGCTTCTTTGTGTCTTTCACATAATAGAGAAACACAAACTGAGCAGCCTGTGGTCTGGGGGTTGCACCATTAGATGGAGCAAACCCTTTGCAAATGCTAATAGTATTGTAGCATCCTGTCAGGCAGCAACACAAAAAAGGATGTTGATTTTCACATGAACCAGAACAGACTCATTGTAAGGAAGGTTGCAATGAATGTTCCATCTCTAAACATCAAAAGCCATAGGCAATTGGCTTGTGGAGATGAGGCAAAATACTGCTTCAAATGTTCTTAAATATAGGGGGCATACTGTTACCTTAACGTTTATTTCATGAGGCTAGCAAAGAGAGAACAGTTGCTTGAAATGGAAGTAAAAATGATCTTTGGTTATGATTTCTGTAGTGAAATAATTTCTAGATCTAAAGAGGCTTTTGTTGTGCAATCTACTGTATTCCAGCAGTCTGGAAGAGCTGCTCCTTTATGAAACATGAATGTGCAGATTCAGTCAAGGGTAGTTTATGTCATTTCCAAATGATAAGGTTGATAGTAATAGAGCACAAAAAGAATGTGCTTGTCCTTTGCAGTTCTAAGGATGCGGCAGCTGTCAGTCTTGTCCAGTGATGCTCAGCTCCTTCTGAGCTGAAAAAAGGTCTCTAAAATGTTAATGAGGATACAACACTTAAGCTATTTCTGTTATAA
This sequence comes from Gymnogyps californianus, assembly GCF_018139145.2. Lineage (NCBI taxonomy): Eukaryota > Metazoa > Chordata > Aves > Accipitriformes > Cathartidae > Gymnogyps > Gymnogyps californianus. The sequence goes on from NC_059480.1 coordinate 15,447,604, forward strand.
AACTTATTATAAAATACCCTTTTAATTCAACCTTCACATCTTCCCCTATATTAGGAATGGAATAATCCAAGGTGTTAATAAATGCACCACTCTGATTAACCTTCAAAAAGTTCATCATTGTCCTTTGGGTGAAAAACTTGAACAAAGCCTATCCTGTTGGTTGTCACTACCGAGGATAGTTCAGAAAGTAATTTTAAAGTCAGAATGTGAAATCACCACACAGGTTAGGATGCACTACTCTGGAAGCCCTCTTAGACCCTACAGACTTCCAACAGCAGCAAACAAACAGCCTTCTATCAGTGTTCTGCAACACCAACACACAACCATTTGTAGCTATGCACAGTAAACAGCTTTTCAGCACAAATGGCCAGAAATACTTCTGGAATTGGCTCTAGAACAGCACCTAGAGCCAACTCCAGAATCAGTCCCACAGCCAACAGCAGGCTTATTTCTGGATTAATCTCCAGAACCATGCCTGGAACCCCACCAGGAGTCAATTTGAGAAACACTACAATAGCTGCTAGACTCAACTCTCAGCCTTATTGCCACAATCACTTCTAGAAACATCACCCCACTGACTGACAGCACCAACCCAAGAAACTTATCTAGAGTCAATTTAAGAAATGTTTCTAGAACAGTTTCTGAGGTTGGCTCTAGACTTCTTTCACAAACTATTCCAGAAGCACTTTCAGAACAATTTCCTAAATCACTTCTACAGTCAAACCTAAAATCGCACCTGTGATTTTTAGCATTTTTTATAGAACAACAGCTTGGATAATTTCACCTTCTGATGTGCTACAGCACTGAGGTGATGGCAGATGCAAGCAAAATTTGTGTACACAAAAATCTGCATGCATTTTCCATTCCAGCACCACAGCATAAACAATCATTACAGTCTCTGTATCCTTTCAGCTTCTTCCCTTTGTTTCTGTATAGTATTTTATACTGAAAAATTCTTGACGACAGCTGAAAAGGTCTGTGATCACAGCCATAGAGAACATAGAGCACTTCTGACAAACTACAGCTTTAAGAGTTATCTGACTACATAGGACCTATCTTGCAAGGGCTTTACAATGCATTTTATCTATCTTACTGAATAAAAACAAGCAAGTGATTGATCATGGTCTGTAAAAATTTCTACCAAGGGAAGATGGGTTACGGAACTAATTACAAAATACAACAGGATCCAATAGCTTTAAACTGACATAAAAAATAAAATAAACAAGTACCTTGGAGATGGTAAGTCACCGCAAGGGCATCCTATGAAGTAAAGTGATAGAATCCTTCAAGATTTAAGATTGCTTGAAATCTTCATGTCAAGATGGAAGTAGGGTTTGGGTTTTTTTTTTTCCTTCAAGCCAATTATTAAGCTCTACAGAGAAATATATTTATTTCCATTATGCAAGTCATCAGAGTGTTCATAAAACATCTCCTAGCCTGGAAATCAAGCATCAAGAACCATGTCTGTACACAAGACAGCAGTAACTGGAAATACAGCAGTTCAGGCTAGCATGGTAGTTTGTAATCAGAACTGTAGTCAAACCTCTACTTTCTCTCCAGGCTTTGGAAATGGGCAGGTTTCTACTTCTCGGTCAATGGAGTTCTCTAGTCAGACGCTTCCTGAGGAAATGAAAGTAAAAGGAAAATATGGGAAGCTAGTTTATTAGCTGCTGTTTTTTCAGCTAGCCATACATGTTAAGTTCTTGTGAGGTACCCCAATATCTGAGTAATCTTCACCACTGTACACCCCATCCGTGTGAGGAAGCATGACTGGAAAGCATTTCCTAAAGCACCTCAAGACCTAGAAACACATTGCAAATAGTCAAAGAAAACTCATGCTGCAACTCTGCAAAAACACAGAGATATCATCATAGACACAGTTTGTATGGCAACACCTTCACTGACATAAAAATATCCCACAGACATCTCCAGGACCAAATCCCACCAAGAACAAAGAGTTCTGACTCAAGGGGCCCTGGGTCAGACTTAGAGATCCCATATTTCAACATTTCTCAACTGAAGCGATGAAATCTCTTGCATCTTTTTTAATACAAGTGTTAAGAGTTGCTAAGTTACGTTTAAGATATATGAAAATTAAATTCTCTAAACTGTAACTTTGGAAGTACATCGTAACTCAGTTTAGGTTCAAAATATACTCAGTCAAAAAACTGATTAATATATCCTTGATGGTGAAATAGAGCATACCAGTATGTTTGTAATAACGAAGAACTTCACTTGACATTTTCACCCTCTAACTTAACTATGCATGCTTTTGACACTTTTACACATTTCCAAGTTTTTCACCTCTCTCATGGTCTGATAACTTAGGATGACGTTACCAGTAACCACTCAGAAGGAATAACTCTTGAAATTTGAAAAAGCACCATTTGTACCTTTTTCATGAAGAAGCGGAAAACCCTTGGCCATTAATATTTAAGCCTTGGCTCATAAACGTCTCATTTCATGAAAAACAGAAATATCTTACCATATCCACATGACAGTAAAGAACATGCTTTGGAAATGAAATATCCATTTATGGAATAATTATATTTACATTTGCTGATCCCCTCCCTAATCTCAAAAAGCCACAGAAATTACAGATTAGTCTTTGCTCCTTACAATAAATTCCTTTATGCAAAATCTGAAGGTAGTATATGTAATACAGAAAAATATCCTGAACTTGTGCAAAACAGTTTGGAATAACATACTTTTCAGTATCACAGGAATTCAGAGACAGTTCCAATAATTGTGTTTACTATCTAATAATTGTTGTAATAGTCAGCACATCCTTCTTATGCTGCTTAACATAGCTACAGCTAACAATCTAGTAAGATACTCCTTACAAGGAGCAATTTTGAAGTGGCCAACTAAGAACACTTAAGCCCATTTTTACTTCTGTTAAGTGATGCTAACTTACTAGTAAGATAAGCACAACTTGCCATAACTCTTCTTTCCTCTAACCTTAATATAAAATCCCATAAAAACCAGCATAAAATTACCTGTTGCTTATTTGTCAAGACCATTTTTGGTTAGTTTAATCATGAAATCAAGTTAATGTAGAGTTATAATTCTTCCCTGATCCTAACATGCCCACGTCTGCAATTTAAGCTTTGTGGAGCAAATATGCAGCACCTTCAATACTACAGTTTTATGGTGAATACTTTTTTTTTTTTTTCCAATTGACTTTGTAAAATTTTTCTTCATCTAAAAGAAAAAGAAAGAAAAAAGATATATTCCTGAATTCATGGGTTGGTAAGCTGACTGCTCTATAATTCTCAAACCCATTGACCCAGTAAGCATGTTTATTTTAAATGCACCTGAAACTAACACTCCATAACCAGTCTTCATTTATACTTTGAATATCAGTTCATTATCTAAACTTCCAGAGAGATAAGCTTTCAATATAATGATTTTTCATAAAACATCTTTGTCTAAATGTATTACATAAATGATAATCATTAATTTATATAGTAAAAGATAACACTTAGTACAGTTACCACTAACTTGGTGCTGACACAGCACTTCCAAATCAGACATTTTAATATCATTAACAGTGTACTTTTTCACAGTTTAACAAATGAGAAAAAGAAGGCCAAAGTGACTTCTGAATTAGGTGCAACAGCACTGTGTTCAAAACCCACATTTTATTATTCCTTCAGTTACATTTTTATTCAATAAATACCTAGTTTTCATGGAATACATCATGCTAAGTCTTAGATGAGCAGCACAGAGAAGTTGGAACTAAAACTATAGGAACATCACACTAAAAGAGATGAACGCTGGGCCACTGGATGCGACATTTTGCAACATTTACATTACACAGAAGTTTCAAACAGTGATCTCTAGGTAAATGCAAAAGTACTTTTTTTGTTGTTTTGGGGGTTTTTTTGTTTGTTTTTTTACAAAGAGGGATTTAACACAAGTACAGACTTATTTCACTTGCTATACAACCTAAGGACTCTGCCTTCAGAATTGTGCAAATTTACATTTCTGAAATTATCTTCAGAGAATGATGATGACACAAGCCATTTTTTCATTCTCAAACACTCATTTTCAGGAAGTAATTTTAAACAGAAAATCCCAAAACATTCAGTCAGATCACCTTGAAATATTTAACCTTTCAACACCATTTTATGAATAGCTCTATGTTAACTTTTTGTCCACTTGACTAAATATTTTATGTCTGAACATCTGGGGAACATCTTACCAAATTCTGTATTGTTTCCTCTGAGAGCAAACAGAAACAGTATCTGTTGGAAAATGTTCAGATTCCCCTCTTTTAATTGCCACACATCAAAATCAACAGCCTTTTCAAAAGGAAAAAATAAACCTAGGTCAATTTTTCAATGTACATAATCAGACAACTGCAAAACAAACTGTTTGAGGCCTAATATCTTCTTCCACAGAAGTATTCAGAAGTGTATCCAGATCATTTGTGGCAAAGTGTGGGCAGAAAAATATGGTGGTAATTAATCACCAGGCACCTATGATACAGAGCCTATATCATGCTTAAATTTGTCAGAAGTGACATTTCTATGGCAAAACCGAAAGGCAGTAAAAGAAAGACTACTTACTATATTTACTATACTGAGTAATAGAAATCAAGTGGGTGTGGAAGGACCTTGTGCATAACATTCTTATAAAAGCAATTTTGGTCTTACAGTAGCTATTAGAAAAATGAAATTAATTATATTTTTCCTTTTTTAGTTAAGGAGGTTGGACAAGTTGGAATTGTACAGAGTATCTTTCTACATTTCACATGTACTCAATCAGGTTACTTTGTACCTATGGTGAAGGGAGGAGTTAACAAGGAAATCAGAGTCTGTGCAATCCCAGAAATGAAATGTAATCAGCTATGATTCGAGAGTAACAACATATATTAGGAAAGAATGGGTAAAAGGAGCAGCTGTTGACATTATTTCCTGAGCCAAACCTTTTAAGGTGTCAGTGAATAGCAGTCTGTACTTTCACTTGAAAGCACTACAAGAATTGCTTGGATGATGTCTCTCAAGAGTTTAGGAGTTTAACAAAATCCACAACTTCCTCTCAAGATCTCAATACCATGCTTTTAAATCTGTACCAGAGTGACCAGAGAATGCTTCAACACAGAGCATAACAAATATAAATGGCATTACTTAGAAGGGCGTTTTAATGTACATACAAATACAAAACTTTATGTCAAACTCTCAGGATCATTTGCAGGCAAGAAAATGACAACAGATAAAATCATTTTATGAATCTGATCCAGCTCTACCATACAAGACAGATGACAAAAATAAAAGCTTTTTTCCTTTCAGGAAAAAAAAACAACCTTAAATGTACAACTTCAGCAAGCTCCCAAGCTATCTCATTGACACGCAAGTCAGATTCTTCTGTCATGTGCATGTAGCTTCAAAAATTAAAAGAGCAGGTAGATTTTAACTGAACTTCTCAATCCCATGAGACATTATTTTCTTTCTCCTCCAACATTTCAGGATGCTCCCCAAAAGACAGGAAAGAGAATGGGACACAAAAGCCATTTCTATTCAGTCTTCTTTGTGCAAGGTATCCTGGAAAAGGCTGCATTCTTGTGTAAAGTTGCTGTTGAAACAGAAAGGAGATTATTTTTAAAATGTGTGCAAATATATGACAGCACTTAGGTTTATGTTTTTGAGAATTAATAAAGAAGAAAGAAATTTAGAAATTACCTGCATGCAAGTATTTTTGCTAACAATACACAGTGCCTTTAAGGAAAAAAAAAAACCAACCAAAATGCTTTTATAGACAAGAAAAGTGTTCCCTTAATTTTGATCCAGCTAGCTATGCCTTCTTTCTCTTAATAGATAAAAATAATGAGCTGGGAGTAATCAAACAGCCTACAGTGTTTCACAATATCTGAGTAACTAGCCAGTAACTGTATTTCTACTAAGTTTCATATTTGCTTGTGGTGTAAAAGCCGAAAGAATAGATCTACAGATTAGAAGCAAGAAGCAGCAGCAGCAGCCAGGCACCGGAATAAAACAAAAAAGAATTTTCACAAAGTCTGTAAGAAAACACGTGCATCTAAAAGAAATGGATAATAATTTTATACTGAACAATGAGAAAACTGTAGCAATCTTTCTATGATCTAAACATGATTACCTGCTTGAACAATCTACTTTTCTTGATGGAGGGCTTCTATGAAGGCTTCAAGTTTTTCCTGGATTTCCCGAACTTTTTCTGGAGGAATTAAAAAGATCACTGTTCAAATACCTACTACTTAATTGAGAGCATGCCCAGAAAGAAAAAAAAAACCCAACAACAACAAACAAAACACCTCAAACCTGCAAACATGAACTATGCATTTACTTTCTTAATTACTAAGATTTAGAACATTTTTCTACATCAGAAGAAACTAAACACTGTCCCATTTGAAGAACTTCTACAAACATATTTTATAATTATCATGCTAATTTAATAATTCAGAAAATTACCAAAGCAATCCAATACTAGAAATGTTGTATTTCAAAAAACTGCAATTTCCATTAGATCATGCACAGCAGAACTACTGTACACCTGTTACATGTAGGGAGTTGTTATCTTTTAAATAATGCCCACTAATCCCTTTCTCTTTTAACCAAATATCCTTATTCTCCACAGCAAGTGCCACAAACCCTACTAATCATTCTAAAAAGAGTTGAAAGCTAGTGCCCTTTCAGCAGGGAGAATTTCAGGGAACCAAATGTCAGTATTCAAGACACCTATTCAAAAGGGCATGCAGAATGTTAAAAATGTTTAAAACTTGCACTTTATTTCCTTGCATTTCAGTAGTAACCAGATGGATGTGGGCAGAATCTTATTTTATATAAATACTAAAGCTGGGATTTTATTTCTCTACAAAAACACGACTTGAACACAACTACAAAGAGTTACTGAGAATGAAAAGGCAACATTGATTGGGAAAAATTCAGGGGTTTAGGCATTTTTCCACTCCTTTCTCAATTCCATACAACACTTGTCATCATATAACCTATTTGATTTATTAAATTGCTTATGAAGCAAGATTTAGAACATAGCTGGAATCCAAAGCCTGCGAGATTTCCTGCTTCTCTCTCACCACATCCTCATTTGAAGCTCCTTCTGTGTGTGATTATAGCCACGAAAAACACACACTTCAGAAATATGAAGGAACAGGGGGAGAGCAGTAGGACAGACAAAAATAAGTTAGATGAGCATAAACACAGACAAATTTTTTTTTTTTTTTCAAGCTAAAAATACTATTGGATTAAAGCCGTATGTTCCCTTGTATGAGATACAAGGTTTGAGCTTTTTTTTTTTTAAATCTTTTATTAATGTTTTCTTCTCTTTAGCAATACCATATGTTATAAACTTGCTTTGCTGAGCTGAAATAACAGCAAAACAGAAAGAAAAATAAAACAATCAGCCTCAAATGGGATACATAAGCATGAGTGGGGGAACAAAAAAATTAACCTCCAAAGAGAATGCTGTAAGAATGTGGCTATGGGAGCTAAAAGTTTCATCCAGTAACAAAGTGACAATCCCACAGACAGTTATGAGATCTACTTTAGAGTAATAATAATAAAAACGCAACAAAACTCTGTAGTCCTATTCTAACAGAAGTAGCGACTTTTAGTTAGCATTTGAAATAAAATATGGAAAATAGCCTGCATAAGGATGAAGTCTCAATCTTATATCTTTATCATGCAATTCTTAGGTGACAAAGGGCAAGCCACTTATACTTTCAACACTTCAGTGTCCCCTTCCCCAATGGTGCTTATCCACACACACAGACGTTCAGTGAGGCTGAATCACACTCCTGAGTCCTAAAGAAAACACCAAAGAACTTTCTTGAATTTCAGCTGATTTTGGTTTTTTAAAGTACTTTGATATTAAATGAAGATTACAGCCAGTGTGAGGGCAAAAGCCGTATCTTGGAAGTTAAGAAACATCAGTAGCTGATTCTTACCAGGAAAAAAAAATAAACAAAATAAATAAATAAAAAAAAAATCCTTGATTCAGTTCAGCAGAGAGAATCTTTGAAAGCTGCCAATGAAAAAAAAGTAGTCCTATGATCACTTCTCCTTACTAAGCACATTCAAAGCATTTTCATTACTATCTTTTTAAATAAAAAAAGAATATGTATTGTTTGCATGTCAGTATATAAATCTCTTGTGTAATGAAAACATTAATTCTATGGCATTTATTTAGGCAACTACTTAGGCTTGGCTTCCAATACTGATGCTCTATGTATGTTTATAAAATTAGCCTTTGAAACGATGTCTTACTATCTTGGACAGAGTTAACATATTTTTGGAAATTATTAATCCTGGACCTCACTCTCCAAAATGAGCAGCAGTTGCCAGTGATAACTGGAGATTAGCTCTCACGATCCAGAAGATCTCTTCATGTTGTGCTTTCAATAGCTTTATTTTTGATGTGGATTTTTTTTTTTTAATTGCTGTATGCCTTCCCCAAGTATGTTTTTTATATTGATCAAGCCATTAGACTCAGTGAAAGCAGGCAGATTTAGCAGTATTAAATGCAAATATTTTCCCTTCTCAATCTCTTGCTAATGAAATATTCCAGTCCTGAAAATTAATAGCATCAGCAAAAATCTATAATTATTATTTCACCCTTAAAAAAAAAGGGTTGTGCCACCAAAATCTATTTTAATTTTCTGATTAGGCACATTAAAATAACAGGATAGCAAATATGTATTCCACCAGAATATACTGAATCAGCTGTGTTTGCTCAGAGAACAGACATACTAAAATTGACTCCATATTATGAGCACTTTATTAGTTTTTATACTTGGACTGAATTGAAATGATTGCTTAACTGTAATAATTATGAGGTCTTGAGGTAATTTAATACTTTGAAAAAACATGCTATCTATTCTTAAAGAACAGTTACAATGACTGCCAAATAGCTGCAATTATTCATGCTTTACCTTGTATTCTTAGCAGTAGTAAAGCCTTTTGCAGCAGCAGACCCCAGCTAAGCTGTAACATTTTCCCACAAGTCCATTCTGTAGCACAGAGAAGCAGTCTGCTAAATTGGTTTACTTTTTAAATAGGCTAATGGCAGAGTTATGCATTTACACAACAGTAATCTTAATAAACCAGTAAATACAAATGCTCGGGCAGAACTCTTCTAATGAGTGCAAGCGCAGGGTCTGCAATTCTGGGGTAACTGCCCATAGTTTCATCAGCACCATGTGACATTGCGTCTGGGACAACAATGAATTGTTACAATTCAAGAGTCAGATGTTACCCATCTTTATTTGGGGAAGTTCTCTCCTCTGTGAAATGCACAAGCCGTGTTACCACATTTGCAGGGTTTTGATTGACACTTAGATCAAAATATTAGTGGCTTACACTTGTAAATTACAGGACATTTTGTTTTAAGGAAGATTTGTCAACATGCCAAACCCAGAACATCATTTGGGTTTCAGATAAGAATACTTACTATACAAGTAAATTAAGGGATAGACAAAGGTGACCTGTTGCTCTTTCTAGGTTTGTTGATACTGTGTTTTTCCATGTACAAGTAAGCCACAGATTAAAAGCATTCAGCTTGCTAGCAAATTATTTTTGTAACAGGTTGAACTACCCCAGCACTGTTATACAATGCTCCAATATCACAGACGGTTGTTAAAGTACTACACTCTTACTATACAGTACTGCAGAAGTTTAAATATATACTAATTGCTTACACTGGATTCTAGAAAGATGACATGGTCTTTGGTAGTTTTAATGCAGACCTGAAGTTACAGATACGTAATTCTTCCAGCAACTGTTAAAGAGTGATCAAAAATCAAATGAAATCAATGAAGAACAACTGTAACTAAACCCTTGTTTCCATCTTTAGAACAGTAAAATTCACAGGCCTAGGGGCAATGAATGGGTATTCTACTTCCCATTTACCCCGTGTTTACCTAAAAGATAAGCTGGTTCATACATCAACTCATTATGCCTCTTGATCTGGTCATGAATATTCCCATAATCCTCCCTCCATATCCCATACAACTTCACTGACAGAATGAGGAAATTCTTTATTCAGACGTCTTGAGATCCTCATTCATGCTCAGTCTCTCCTTATCTCCATATGAAATGATATTGCTACCCACTCATTTTCTTTTCATTAATCCTGTGATCCTAAATCTAAAAGGCTCAAAACCAGACTAATTGATCTGTAATGAGGATTTGGATACACTGTGAACACAGAAAGACGCAGCCATAGATGAAGTTTGCTTTTCCTAATATCATAAGCTGGTCAGAATGGAATCCCCTGAAATATTCAGTCTTACAAGGAGTGCTTGCTTACCGATTGCTGCCTTAGATAGCCAAACTTAGCTACTAATTAACAGTGCAGAAGCTGGGTAATCACTGCTAAAATGAAACAGCTAAAGTAAGGTATCAAACGAATCTCCTGAGGTAAGGCCAAATAATCTCAAAATAATATTAAACACAAATTACAAAACCAAAGTACATTACTGATTTATTTCAACCATGCTCTAAGTAGCAAGAAAAAGTTTTCTAGATGTTTTCCAACTGCATTAATTGGTTTAATAAAAGATGTGGCCTCTGCCCACAAAACCTGTCTTGCTTATGCTTCTGAAGATAAATGAATTTTGAGACATTCAAATCATACATACTCACCTGTAAAAAACCAGTGGTTTTAGCACAGAATTTTAAAGATGTTCATGTCTGTCTGTGCCACAACAGGGAGAAAACTGCTTGAGTATTTTAGGCAAATCAAAAAACTTTCCCTTCCCCTGTTTACAAGTTTGCACATATGACATCAAATTTCAGTTGCAGCACCAAGAAAAATTGTAAAATCTTTCTGGACACAGATCCATCTTTATTCTGTACTTTGATGAAACTTATAGCATGAAACAACCACGATAAAAATGTGTTAATACCTCATTATAAATCCTGCTGTTCAACATTAAAGTGATTTCTACCTCCAACTAATGTTTACATGGCTTTGATATTTGAAAGCTCATGGTTGTTACTCCTTTTGCTCTGGATCGTGCTTAGACTTTAGTGTGTGTGCTGTTCTCCGCCCCCCCCCCCCTTTTTTTTTAATCTTCCTTCCTTTCTTAATCCCTTCCTTGCCTATGAACATTCTCACTGCTTGCTGTGCTACTTGTATGTTATGGTTAATTAACCATAGAGGCAGAAATGTTGAATTTACTGCTGCAAATGCATCATCTTTCCTCTAGTAAAAAGGAAAGCCAGGTCTGTAGTCAGATTTCATCAGAATGCCCAGAAGCACACCATTAAAAACTGGAAATGTCGATCCACAGTTTCCTATTGAAAGTCGAATTTTAGCTTAGGGCTAAGACACAAACCCCATAGCTGTATACAACCTCCCATGAACAGTCAGGTGGGGGGGGTCACGAAATAATCTCTTCGGAGTTCAGCCTTTTGTACCACATTCCTGGATTTTCTAAGGGCCATGCAAAAGCTTTACTTCTTGTTGAAATAGTATGAGGCAGCATGCTCACTGCCACTCCAAATAATGCCCCAGAAAGCAGACTTTCCACCCACAGTTACAAGACCTGCATCAACATGCTTTCTCATGTCTCACACAACCACAGCCTAACAGCTACTATAATTTACTGATCATTGCAAGGTCATGTCCTGCTGAATTTTAGAAAATCCTTTGAAAACCCATCACGTTTTTTGCCAGTTTCCTCTTGTTCACATGCCATATTTTCCTCTGGATGAGGCCAAGAGGAAAGCTAAAGTTTTAAAGGGGGGGGAAGGCAAAACCACCCAGGCTGCCCTTAAAGAGACAGAACATCATTTATCAGCTGCAAAGACAGATTTATAAGTAGAGGGCCGCCTCTGTTCCTTTAAGGCTGCAAAACAGATGGGAAGTGAATGGACAGTCAAAGGGTCAAGAAAACACATGGGAGGTGCTGCTTGTCTGCTGTATGTATGTTCCCAGCACAAGAAAGAGGTCAAGATTGTAACTGCATGGCTGGGTGCTGGAAAGGCCTTTTCTTTAAGCTGTTACAAAGACAAATGCTGTTCCTCATCCTGCTGTCAAACTGCTATAAATATTGGTTTGTCAAGAGAGTTTCAGCAGCTAAAAGTTTTTTAAAAAAGGCTGAGCTGGAGGATGAATCATATGAATGATTCTTAAACAATTAGCTCATTAGTGTAATAAAAGCACTGCAGAACCCTGAAAAGTTTAAATGGAATTTATAATAGTTCATGTAGTAAATCCATGAATCATTAAAAATATACAGCCTTTAAAATGCAAGCTTGCAGAAAATAGCTAGCATACTCTTCTGTTACTAGTAGTTAGACTGAATGAAGATGCTAACTGATGCTACATCGTAGCAGCTTTCCTTTATTGTTACAAAATGTTTCTTACATGTATTGCAATCTATAATGAGATCTGAATTTGCAGCCAGTTTAATTGAGTTCTTTCTATAAATTCTGACTTCAAAGTATGCTCACTGGAATGGGATAATTATAATACAAAATGTTGTACATACATTTATAAATCAGGCTTCCCCTCTGACATTTAAAGCTAGACATCCACCATTATATTCACCAGAACTACTGACAACTTTTCTACTTGCCTTAAATCCCTTTGCCATCCTGAGATAAAAGGTATTTTAACCTGAGCGACATCTAGAATACCTGTACTCCAGTTATCAGTTCCAGAAAGACAATGAGGACAGGGACATGCTCTAACTATCCAAGTGAGATGCTTTCATTATTAAATAGACGAAGATAGTATTTCAGTGTCCTCTCAGAAATATATATTTTAAACCCTAGAACAAGACAAGGCGCTAAACATATTATTTTAATATCACTATTAAAATCTCCAAGGGTCAGTCAACATATCAATTTCACGGATATGAGTTCATCAACAACTGCCTGCTGGTGACCTGGTTGAAAAATCTCCTTCTGCATGGCATTAACAGGAGAAAATATCACGGAACCTGTTTCCTACAAAGACATATATACAACGTACATTTTTTCTTTTCCCTGTTGTAGGTGAATCCACCTCTAAACCAGAAAAAGATCACCTCCAGATTGTATCTTTAGCCTGCTGTAGAAACATAATAAAATCTTAGTCTTAAGAAGTCACTTTAGACAGGAAAAAAATAAAAATCACAGCTGCCATCACTGAAGTCACTTTTGTTGCAAGTATTAATATCATATTAATTATTAATCCCTGCATATCATATCTAAGCAAAGCTATCAGCTGCCTGTACAAAATAATATCACCTTTATTTCAGACTAAAGATAACCAGGCAGCAGTAGAAGAGAGCTTGTCTGAAAACACTTCAGCTTTTTTTACAAGGTATTGAGCATTGGAATGTTATTTTATCATTACTAATAATGCTTTTTAGCACCAGACACAGGAATTGTGCATTGTGCTGATGAAATCGTAGATTACTAATCAATCAATGTCTTGATCTATAGCTGCCCCAGATTCATGAGCGAGACCTCTGCAGCTTAATGAAATGGCTTCGGCAACACATTTCACCCTCCTTAGTTGAACAGAACAGAAGCTGACTGTATTTCTTGGAGCGGTCCCCAGGGCTCCTCAGGCTGGCAAGCAGGAAGTCTTTCTGTCTCTGAGATAGCATATGAGAACTGAGGTATGGGGCTGAAGCAAAAGTGACAACTATGTAGACTACTGACTTTATACAAGGTATGTTTCTATGGGCTATTACACATCAGTCTCGCTTGTCTACAGAAAAGAAACTAAGTATTACCAAATTGCGATGTGAGGTCACAAACTAGTACACATTTCTATACTGTCATTAAGGTTAGCTTAATATACAAATGACTACTAATCTATATTAAGCTGCAAGTTTATGAGAGTCACAATGCCTGCAATTGCAAGGTAGGACTTCAGGCACCTTTCAGTCCTCTGTCTCTACCTTAGATTTTTAATTAAAACTGTTCTAATAACTCAATCTTTCAACAGAATTTAGCTGTGCTGCTTACTGGACAGCTAGAAGGAGCTTAGTAGCAGAATGACAAGGCAATCTCATAAAACAGACTCACATCTTGAATCAGACTTATGGACACAGAAAGATTTAATTTCCAAATCAAAACTGTTAAGCTAGAATGAATCAGAACATGATGATGCTTAATATTTTGGGTGGAAATAGCGAAAAGTATAAAGGCAAACCAGAAATATTACCCAATGATTCATCCAGTGATGTAAAAAAAAAATTAACTTTTTCTTATGCAAAGGACATATACAGCTATAAAGGTAAATTACTTACGTAAAAAACCTTAAGGCTACAAAACTGTAAAGAGACTTTAACATAAGAAAACTGATACATATTGGTTCTCCACCCAAAATAAAGCATACTCAGTAGTTAACTAGTTAATAAAATAATATGCTATCAGGACTATTTATGTGAAAGTCTCTCTAAAATACGATGTCGGAAAATGAAATGGTGATGAGATAAATTTTTAGATCATCATAATAATAATAAACTTCATTTCTGATAGTCAGAAACTTAAGTCATCATGCCCTGAAGAAAAACAGGTTGTTCTATTATTTTTTTCTTAGTTTGTTATCATTCCTAGCTGAAAATATTTCCTTCCCTTTTGTTTTTATATGGGCTTCCAAATTAGAAGCCAAGTGGAGTCCACTACAACATTAACAATGTGCAACATACACGACACCGACTTCTCCAGCTTTTGGAAACGTGAATGTTACACTCCACAGTTCCATACTAGTTCAAAACAAATACATATATTGGTTAGTTCAAAAGTTTGCATTTATACAAACAGTAATCTCTCCATGATAAGTACTTATTTAAATTTTGATGAGTAGGTACCCTCATAAGCTACCAGTACTAAAAAGAAAATAGCATCCAATTAGATGTGTTGATCCTTGCATCATTAAGGAAATTTTAGGAAAAAAATAAATTTGGCAGACAACACCAGAATGACCCTGAAGTACAAGACGCATGGGTCTAGGGTAAGATTAACAGGCATTAAATATGTCATTACTCATGTAGCAGTTTATCATTACTTTTCAATGTCAACTTTAAGTGATAGGCTTCGCTTAGTCAGTGACAAACGTGCTGAACTTTGTAAGGATCCATTTTAGAACCTGGACATCAGTGCCTAACTCTTCATCAATAACTTTAAGAAATCACAGCAGACACTCTTTGGTCATCTGGGATTCTTAAGTTAAGTAAACCATCACTCCATCACAGGAGGTTTACAAGTGATGTATGTTCTCCCTTGAGGATTACTTCCCTCTCTGAGAAGATGCAGCTTTTTAAAGCACTTTCTGCCATGACACAAAGCAGGAACTACCTTATCTGCACTTTGACACAGACCGTCCTACACATTCTTCTGGTTTTAATTCATTAGTTTCGTGCAGCTGCCCCAAAACTCAGAGAGAGACTAAAAAAACTTAAACATTCAACCAGCGTCTTTCATGTCAAAGCACACTTGCTTGGGTTAATTTCATAAATTATCTACATGGAATTAAGAACACGATAATCATGCAAAACCAATTAACTTGCATTCTAACAGAGTACCAGAAACTTAGCAAATCTACTAAAAATAATGGGATGCATTGTTGTTGACTTGCTCATGTTCAAAGGCAGGGGACATGGAAGACACGACCGCACAGACTGATTCCAAGCACGTTGCCCCCTGACTTCCCGTGTCACGGAGCACCGGGACCTCTACAGAGCTCAGAGGCAGCACAGGAGTCATACTGCCACCAGCACACTGGTGACACCAGCACAAGCTTGAACTCGTTAGACAAAGACAGCCTACACGAGCACTTTATTTGACTGACTGAGAACTGGGCAGAAATGAATGTGCTCTAAATGACAACCAGCCTCTGATAAGATGCAGGCCATATTAATGTCCTGGGGGAAGCTGCTGGCAGGGTACTGTGAAGACAGCAGCTACCCTGCACATGCTTAGCAGAAGTTGGAGATCTGTTTGGTAATTCCCAAAGGGAAATGGCGGCTCTGCTTTTGTCTGGTTAGAAGGCCACAAGATCTGCTGGTGTAACGTCCTGCCAGCTCAGGATCAGACTGTAACTGAGTGCTCCTCACTGCTACGACCAGCTGAAAGGAGCAAAGCAAGACTGCTGCCACCTCTGTGAATCATCTCACAACTATGAAGTGACCATATTTTTACTTATGTAGCTTCTAAAACTCCAATATTTAGGCATCGTGGAAGAAAATAACCGTAATTCTGCAGGTTCTAATAAAATTACTCCTCCATTTGGATTTCCAAGGATGCTTTCCTCTGTCCCATGTCTGTCTTTGAGCAGCGGGGACGACATCTGGGCTCTACATTCAAATATCTTCAAAATTATACCATTTTTCCCTGTATCTTGTCAACATCAAAACCCATGTTGGTTCTGAACAAGCACCTTAAGGATCGATTTAAGGACTACTAACCACTGCCTTGTGAGCTGTTTTGTCTGCCTCTGGTTTCTAAGGAAAAATTACCTAAGATCTGCTTATTTGAGAGATCTTTCCCCCTACAGCTGAGCTTTGCCCTCTATGAAATGCTGTGACCTTTTAAAAAAGTTGAAGCTCATAATAGAAGAGAAAATGGAAGCAAAGGCTTTAGAAAGCCAAGTCAAAGCATGATTTTAAGGAGCACATGTAATCAACAATGTAATGTAGGACAGAGGTCAAATCAAAATAGTGTTGACAGTCATCTCAATGGACTGAAATTTAATTAGGCTACAGTAACGACCACAATATAGGATTAGTATCACCCAGCATTTTTATTCTGCAGCTAACAGCAATGAAAGAAAAAAAGAAATGTAACCACTGAGCAAGTCATTATCAGCAAAGCACTGCTCACAGACTTTATCCCCAACTTTGCATAAATGCGTAACAAAAAAGGAGACTCGCTTGGATTTAAATCAGTTACATACAACACACATGACAGCGCCCACTCAGCTTAGCCAAATACATCACAGAAATTCCAGATCCTGAGTCAGCAGCTTGCATATGGAAGTACCAACCTTAGCTAACATTAGCTTTCTAATTCCATTAAAATGGCAAGTTTATTATATGCATATATGATATTAAATCATTCATGCTCAAAGTTTGCAAAAGGTTTACATTCAACACTAATGGATTCAACATAAGAGGAAAAAGTAA
Organism: Gymnogyps californianus; assembly: GCF_018139145.2. Lineage (NCBI taxonomy): Eukaryota > Metazoa > Chordata > Aves > Accipitriformes > Cathartidae > Gymnogyps > Gymnogyps californianus. The sequence goes on from NC_059480.1 coordinate 15,464,729, forward strand.
GTTAAGAATTTAATGCAGTGACTGTAAAGCAATGACTTTAGATATAAAACTTTAAAGTATTTTACTGTAACACTGGTTTATTTAGTCTTTATATGTTTTAGTCTTTATAAGAAAATAATTAAGTCCTGCAAACTGCTACATTTCATACCTTACAAATGTGTGACAGAATTTAAACAAATGGCCCTAAGCTATCTTTTCTTCATGTGAGGGCTCACTCCTCAAAAGTTTCAATAAGCTTTTGTGCAGAACGAAGTCTCAGCTAGCCCATGACACCTGTACAGGTGTCAATATTACTGACAAATGAACTTGGAGGCTGACCCCTTCACATATATATCTCGTAATTTCAGGATCAAGTTTCCACAGGCATTCCGCAAGTCTCTTCCCACCTCCTGCCAATGACTCCCTGTGTAAATGCACATGGTTTTACTTATAGTTTGGTGAAGTTCTGGGTTTTCTTTTCCTTTTTTAACTTGTGAGGAAACAGGATATTGGATGAATAGTATGCTGACTTGGGAAAGATGCTTTGCATGTACTATCCTTATACGTGTTTATCCTGTGCACATAAAAGATGCCTTTGCAACATTCATAGTTTAGCTGTTTAAAAGGAATAAAGGAGAAGAAATAAGTGAAGATAAGAGCATGCATATTTCTTTGGGGTCTGTGAAATTTTATCTCTAGTGAAGTCAGTGGCAAAGCTCCTGCGGACTGCCTGAAGCTAGGATTCACCTTAAGTATTCAATGTACATGTGCACCACCTAGCATGTTTTAAATGCTACTGCAATATGAATATATGTAGCTTAGGTTTAGGATAAGATGCTAGAAGACCCCATTTCCTTTCTGAAATGATTAATGCATTTAGTTCATAACAGCTTTTTTAGTAAGAAAGCTTACTAAACTAATACTCTCCATGCAGCTGCTAATGAGAAATGCGTAACTGAGAAAAAATGACCACCCCTTACAATCTTCATAAATTATACGTCATACCAACAAACAAAAAACCAGAGAGTGGAAAACAAGAGGGACAAGGCTAGGCAAGTGCATCTTCCTCCCAGAGGAAAAAACCTAACATCCAAGAAATCAATGCCCACTGCCTAAGCCATGCTCATGCATCAAAAAGCAAGAAAAAGTAACCAGAGATGGGAGGCTTGGCACCAGCTCTGCTGCATGCTCATCCTCCCCACTCCTCCTATAAAGGCCATTCATTGCCATCTTGTGTTGGAAAGTTGTACGGCAACTTAATTACTGTACAAAGTTCACACTATTGAGGAAGTTTGCTTCGGCCCTTTATACAAAAAGAGCGAGTCCAGCAGAGTGGAATTCTGGAAACAATTAGGTAGTTCTGGGAAGCCTTTCACTGGGAGCGCAACATTAAAAAAAAAATTGCCATGTTAAAAAGTAGCCTACAGAAAGTTAGGACTTATCCACATGCTATCAATTTTGCATAGAACTATAGGTATTTCTGCTGAAATTACTACTCCTTCATTTGTGTTAAAAATAAAACAGCAGAAAAGATATTATTTATCTTGAAATCAAATTCTTTCACCTATGTATTCATTTTTTTACCAGGGAAAAAAAAAAAATGTATTACCCAATACTGAAAAACTTAATTAAAAAGATATAGTTCTAGGGAAGGTGTGACTTCAAAGAATTGTATTTTCATAAATAATCAACCCACTTTAGCATTGCCATCAAAAAGATCCTGAAACTCAGCAAATGCCAGCAGTTTTACAGTTTTCACAAATTTTGCAGAAAGAACCTCCCACTTTAAAATACATTTAAAATTTAAAAACTTTCAGTAAGTTCAGAGGCAGCCTGCATGAATGTTCATGTCAGTCACTTCAGAAAAGTTAAACACGAATACAGGAGAAAACAGTATGAACAAGTAAATACAGTAAAAGACTACTGATAGAATTAAAGGATATATACTGACTGATCCATCTTCTAAGGTATTGTAGAAACAAAGGGTGATCAATATTTTAAAAAAGAGAAAGTGGAAAAGCTTTATGTACAGCTACACACACTTGTGCATAACACAGCCATAGGTATTTGAAGGGACTGACTTGCCACCATTAGATACTAGATTTTCCCTCCAGGCACAAGCAGTGCCTTAAAGCCTGCAATACAAACAGGGCAGTCCTGACGAGGCATTTTTATGAGCGGAAATGCTCCTCTTAGAATATTAACGTTTACCATTGTACTTTTAGCTCCCTCTAGCCCATTTTACTTCTTACAGAACCTAACACATGGTATATTTAAGATACTGATTTAACTAAGCATATAGTAAAATATTAAATTGTGTGGAATATAAGTTTCAAATCAAAATATTTTGTCCTTCAGCAATGAGCACAATCAAGATGCATGTGCCAACTGGGAAGTAAATGTAATTCTTCCCATTGCTGATAAGGCTATCCAAGACAGGGTGAAAGGCCTGGGTATGTTCTTCAACTGACAGACAACTTTGGTGAAGAACTTCGATATAAATAATGCACCAGAGTTGTGAGGGAGGTTGTAAACAACTGCATTAAAACAGGTTCCTACCAATTACTGAATATGCCTGAAATACCCAGTTAGACATGTAACAGACAGCAATTTCCTCTTGTTTCTGTATTCTCAGCAAAACAATAAACATCTCAACTGCACCTACAGTTAAAAAACATGGCATGGAAAATGACTAGGCTGATGGGCTCTGAACTGGCTGTTACTTCTCCCAAAAGAACTTGGAGTTGTAGCAGAGAGTCCAGTGCAGCCATCAGCTCATTGCTCAGCAGCAGGCAAAAAAGGAAATGGACTACAAGGAATTACTGTAAAAAGATGAGATTAAAAACCAGAAAGCATCATAATGCAACTGTATAAATCGATAATGCAGATACATTTTGAATATTGTGTGCAGTTCTGCTCTTTCATCTGAAAAAGGGTTTAGTAGAACTAAAAAAGGGGAAAAGAGTGGCAAGGCTGATTGAAGCTATGAAACAATGTCCATGCAAGGAGCAACTACACAGATGAGAACTTTTCAAGCCAGGAAAAAGAAGAGCAAGTGCAGGTAGCATAAATATCTATGAAGTCATGAGTGGCACAAAAAATGAAGAGAGAAAGATTACTGAATGTTTTTCACAGTGCAAGAACTAAGGAGAACCAAATGAAACTGGCAGGTGGCTCAAAAACAAACAAAAGGAAGTACTTTTTCACACAGTGTGTAGTTAAACTCTGGAACTAATTGCCACAGGATGTTGCAGATGCCAAAGTTTACATGAGTTCACAAAGTAATTGGAGAAATTCACAGGAGGAAAAAAAAAACCTCCATGAATGGCTATTAATCACAAAGATATTACCTCAGGATTAGGAAATCTTGGAACCACAGACTGCTAGATGCTGAGAGAGCATACCAGGCAAGTACTCCTGTATACTTAACCTGTTCTTATGCTGTTCCCTAAGTACCCACACCTACTCATTGCCAGGGACAGGACACTGGGATATACTGACCACGGGCCTCTTTCAATACAGATATTCTTATGGATTGATTGCATTTTAGGACATTTTTAAAATCACTTTTTCCAGTTCAGCTATTCATTTTCTGCTCTGCCCCTTTTTGTATCTTACGATCCTTTCTTCCAGATGATCTCTAGTCCTAGGGCTTCTTTATTTCCATAAACTTAGTAATTGTTCACTGGTACAAGTATCATGATGATACTTATAAGGAGTACATTTACATTACATTTAAAGCCTTTTTTTGAAGAAAAAGTAACCTTCAGTAAATTATAAAATATGTCATTTGTTAGAAACCGTTCAAAAGATCTGTTTACACTTTTTAAAATATCTAGAATAAAACCTGAGAAGTAAACACTGAGAAGCAGCAAGACTCAGGGCCTAAAGGTTATCAAGGAACATTCATATATAGGGTTAAAATACCATTCAAGGCTGTAGAATACAGATAACCAAACCTGCTCAAATAAGTTTTGAGTCTTATATGAGCTCTCATTATAAGACTGGGTCACCCATGTTAGAAACAGTTTGACATTAACCAGTACCCTGAACAAACAATAAAACAATTCCAGTGCTTCAGCATTAAAAGACTGATGCAACAGAAGTGAGACAATGTTGCCACATAATCAGCATCTAGAGGAAGCATCCCAACCTCAGGTATATAAATAATTTAGATTTACAAGTACAGTTTCCAATCAGGAAGCGAATCCCAGCCTCATATTTACAAATTTAGACTGGAAATTAAAAGACCATTCGTAACCATCAGAGGAATGACATCCTGGAACATGTTTTCAGTATGAATAGCGAGCCCCAACAAGTTAACTGATTTAAAGATGGAGCTCAAGATATGTGAATGAGCTGGGTTACATAAACACAGCTGCCTGGAACAGAGAGAGACTGGACTTCATAATTCAGGAGATCCCTTCCATTCCATTCCTAATTAAAATACAGATACTTTATGAATGTGTGTTGTGTAAGTCAGGATTTTTTTCCTTAAGCAGAGTCCTGATCATCACTAAATGCTGTAAGTAGGAAATTACTTGTACAGCCATCTGAGAGTTCAATGCTCTATGCTATCAAAGTGTCTCAGGAGTATAAAAAAAAAAACCTGCACCACAGAAAAGCACTCTGTCCACTAAGGGAAAGGCAAAGAAATCCCTTTTTCCTGTCATTTGCCCATAAAAATTATAACCACTTAGCAATAAAAGCATGTGGAAAGTAGAGAGAACATTGCTGATTTGACTACAGAGCTAAGCAGTGGTAGGTTTAAAATCTTCCCATAGGTACAATAAAACAGAACATGTCATCATACATCGTTTTGTACTGAATAACAATTATTTCCTTAGAATAATGTGTGTGGGATCTGTGACCTCCTGAATCTAAAGAAACACAGTGCAGTGACAGTGTTTTTGCTACATAGTAATTTATGAAATGCATACTACAAACTTGAAGCATATATACTAATACACAGATACCTAGGATTATAAACACACAGACAGGCTGCTCTTACAGGTCTAGTCTTAGTCTACAAAATAACGATCCCAGCTGTTACTGCTTTGAAATGGGAGGTTATTCCTGATGCTGGTGAGAAGCAAAATTGACAATGCAAAAATTCCAGGTCAATTTCAGTGCAACATAAAGACAGATTAACTTAAACACTATGTATTTGCTAGTGCTCCTTTATTTTGTTTTGAAACATGGAATATTTAAGGATAAATCAAAATCACCAAGTTTTATTGTATAACAGTATTTGTTCAGGAAAAAAAATTAACATCCAGCATCAAAGCAAGAAAGCAAACAGCACTGCTCACTAATAAAAGGAGATAACTTCCTCATTAAATATCTGTGTCCCACTATGCAGGCTACCACTAGTTTTACCTCAACATATATATACAGAGAGAGGAAAAAGCCTTATTTTGTAAAACACATTCCACCCACTCTAAAAGAATGGCTACATGAAGGTTGATACAGGGTTTCAAAAGCAACACAGGATCTTTGGAAAGAATTATGAACCTATCATAAAAATTACATAGTCACACCAGCTGTTTCAGAGACCAGTCAAAAAACCCAGAAAATTTGCCCTAGATTCACTAAACCTCCTACTCACAATTCCAAAATACTATAGTCCTTTAGAAAGTGTTACAACAAATACCATAACTGATTGGTATTTTAATAACAATACTTCCAATAATAAGATAACACTTCCAATGTAACCAAACCAGCACTATCAAAAATAAATCCTTAGATTTTTGAGTTTATTGTAAGCAAAACATTCGTTTGATATGACATTTTGGACATAAAAAATGGAAGACACAATTCATGCTTAGGAAACTAACAGCAATTGAAGGCTCCTCTGTCCCACTGAACCCTGGATATCAGAACATTGCTAAATAAAAGAAGAAACACTGACCACAGCATTAATTTATTCTGAATTAAATATCCAAAGTCATATTTTAAGAGAAAAATCAGTTTCTACATCAAACACAAAATAAAGGTCTAAGAAGAAAGGTCACCTGTGATGTCAACATGCAGATATTTATATACCTACATGAACTTTATTTATCACAAGCTTTTTTTCTTTTCCCTTTTGCACAGCATTGTTGCTTTCCCCTACTCGTCCAGGTGTACAGCTACAGTTTAAGTGGAAGTCTCACAGAACAATAGCAAAATACTGCCAAAAAAATCAACAATATACGTGCAAGAGCAAGCCCCATCAGCTAAAAGTCAGTCTAAACCTTATTGGATGTGCAGGTAGACAACAGGAGTTTTACCTCAGCCTGGATTGTCCCCTTAAACTTTCACTGTTTAAAATCTTACTGTATTAACCACAAAACCCCTTAACACTTTCTGAGTGACTCAAAGCATTAAATTACTGTAATCCTTCTGAAAAGTTAAATCTGCTAGATTTTCTTCCTTGTTAAATCTCTTAATGTAATGGTCATCTCAGCTTAATAAGCACAACACATCAGATCTTCATGTCTGACAGGTTTTGTTTCTGTATACATGGCCTAAAATGAGCTGACCAGTAAGTCACGGGCATTTCCAGCTAATCTGTATTAAAAGTCAGTATTATCTGTGGGAAGGCTGCGTATTTCACCCAATAATTAAAAAAAGATGGGATCAAACCTCCTTACACAGTCAAGACTGAATCACCCAGAGACAGGTCTCTGAGGCGTGGTTAACCATGTTGTACTAGAAAAACAAGAACTTCCCTTTACAATATTACTCTGTTTTAACTACATTTCTCAATATACTGATGCAATATATTTATATCAGTGAATTTACATTTAGTGTAAATTATGTTGTTTTATCACACTATACTACCCATGACTACCTTTGAATCAGTAAGATCTGACTGTATACAAGAAAAATTCCATTTGTGATATTAATTAAATGCTAGCACATGAACAACCCATATCACATTAAATGTTCTCAAGGACAGTGGTCAGAATTTGCTTCATTTCAAGCTAGTTCCAAAACACTATAGAGTAGGTACTTACTGAGATCCTCTGCGAGCTGGACCCTCTTGCCAGTTAGAAGCTTCACCTTTTTTTCATTGTCCTCAGCAAAATCTTCAAGCACTTCCTTTACATTCTTCTCCAAGCGCCTTACTGTAAAAAAAACCCAAAACAACAAACCAACCAAAAAAAGTAAGTGGTAACACTTCTGCACCTGTAATGACCTAAGGACAAAATTTTGGGAAGGTGTGTTGGAGATGTAGTATATGTTACCAGACTAACTAACCTCATTGGAGAAAAGGCAAACTTCTGAACACATAAGCCCCTTGTTTGGGCCATTAAGACAGGAAATTCTTTGAGAAAGATGTTTACATTTCAAAGGGTATTTTCTCTCTGAATTAAATTATTATTGGATGACTTTTTGAGGGGGAGGTAAAAATATTTGTAGACTGCTTTGCTGTCTATTAAATTCAGCAGTTTCTTCTTTGAAACTGAGCGTCCAACAAATCTTTTATTGTAAGCATCATTGTCGCCTCCTTCTTAACAGTTATACTTTTGCTATCAACATCACCCTCATCAGACGAATCAAGGCCAAGTCAATTAAAGGTGAAAGATGGAAAAAGAAGTTGACGACAGCAGAGTGTGGTATTGACGGACTGATGACACAATCAGAGGGGTGTTGCTGTGTATACAAGGCTAAGAGGAATCAAAAGCTCTTTAAAGCAGTATTACATTCATCTTAACACTCATATCCTTGCCCTTCATTCTTAGATGGAGTACCTCCTAATGAAACTTCCTAATTTTCAGCCCACCAGTTCTCAATAAGGTAGGTGGTTTGAAGAGACAAGACCTAGCTTTCTACATTTAGGGGCAATTTCTTCTCCATGGAGGGTAACTTGCACCACATGACAAGGTTCAAACCTTTTACTTGCACCATCTTCAAGAAGCAGGTTGAAAACTATTTTACAGATCAAAGATCATTATTAGTAGTTGTACCATGGCACTAGCTGATTGCTACATAAATGATGCTTTATAAGGAAGCTGCTGTTGTATAACCTTGTCTAGATATTACATGGCACATTTGCATGGCTTTGAAAAATCCATTAGAATTGATTTTTTATAGCAAACATTTTTAAATTAAAATCTACAGCCAGATCGACCTGAGAAAAAAAAGAATATAGTCACTATTTATTGAAATTCTTTCTGCTTGGAAAAAGATATTGACGGCGTCATGTAAGCTGAAAATATTTTAAACTGGAGAGTGTCTTAATTATTTGACATTCTATTTACACTAAATCCTTCAATGTAAATAGAATGTCAAATTCTATTTACTCTACATCTTTTAATTACCTAACCAGGACACAAAAATCAGCCAGCCATGCTAAGCATGAAAGGAACACACAGCTAGAGGAACACTAGAAAATTTCTAAACAATCTTTTTTTCAAACACCTCAATGCACTATGAGCCTTACCTTCAGTATTAGTAAGCTGCTGCCTCAGCGTGTTTGCTGTAATTGCCAGCATTCGCTGTATTCGCCAGAAGAGGACAATATCGTTACATTCGAGCTGAAACGAGGGAAGTTGTAGTGTCAGACCTCTCATGTCCAGTGAACTTTCCACACTTACAAGAATCTCTTGACACTTTAGCGGCAACTGTAAACTCATGTATATATATCCTGTTCTTGCACAAAAATCCCACAGAATAACTGCTGTAAGTAACAAGGAAAGACACCAAAAATACTTCTCAAGAACCATGTCAGCCCTATTTAATACACTGCATCACCTCTACATCTACTATTTTGAACAGAAAGAGCCATACCAAGGGATATCACGAAAAAATAATTTGCACAAACTATATGAAGGCTGGTGAGTATAACCTAATGCTCACTGAAACACCACACTTGTTCATAGCAAACACATTGAAAAACAACAGCTGAACTCCATGTTGTGACTCCCTGCCTGACAAATGCTTCTGAAGACAGTGTTGGGCCAAGGGCTACATTTGTTCACAACAGAAGAGACAGTTTCTACACCTGCAAGGATGGCACTAAGTTCACATAAGGACACCTTAAAAAGACAGTAACAGGAACAGGAGGTTAAGTGTCACAGAGAGGCAGCTCTCTACGATCTCATTCTCTCATCTCTTACAGGCAAAGGTATTTCTACAGTAGTAAAGATTTCTGGCTCCATGGGAATCATTGTTTCTCATTAAAAAGAGAAACAAAACCCCACAGAAAGTGAGGAGCTCTACCTTCCCAGTAATTTCTTTTTGTTTTAAAATATAATGGTAAGAAAACTGTATATTCTTTTCTTTGTGTGACTTCGTGCATACTGTCATTTGTTGCAGAAGCTTGGGTTTACAAAACTGGAAAGTCATTTAAAAGATCTGTTTGTAAGCTCCACACTTTTTTTTTTTAATGTTGATCACATGTGGTTCCAAGCATTAACTCTAAACACTTATTTATCATACTTATCCCATAAAACCCCCTTACTTCATGTTTTCTGAATTTTTCGTATCAGTGAGGTAAATAAGTGTCAATGGGAACGTGGGAGAAATGGATACCAACAAGATATCAATAGCTGTACAATACTGCTTTTAACAGTGTATTTTCAGTACACGTTGATAAGTTTAGGTCATGGCTGATACCTAGTGGTCATTTTATATAATTACCACCAGGATGGCATTTTATCAATTACAAGCCTCACGTAAAATGTATCTAAGATCATCAGCTATCTCAAGGTAAAGGATATAACAGAAAGGTTAGGCTTGTTTAAAGTATTTGTAGAATTTTTTTTTTTTTTCAACTGAGATGGCAATATTAAGGCAAAATACCAGTATATAGCTGTTCTTCAATTTACCTCTGAGTCCACAAAATGCCTCTGATAATAATAGAAGCCTCTTCGACACAGATTGCAGTGGTTCAAAGCAGTCTTCAGGAAATATCTTCTATAAATTTGGTGCCATGTGTCTTTAATCTAGGAAAACAGTACTTAAATTTGACTAAATAAATACATACACTCACTGTTGTGCACAGTTTAATGATTGCATTTAATTTTAAAATATAACTTCCAAATTCCACTATCGCTATCACGTAATGTTTAAATATTTCTCAGCAATTTGTCTGCAACTGGGATATGATTAATGTGTTATTTACATTTGGCAAACATTACAGATGATTGTCAATTTAAAAATCTACTCTTCCATGCTTGTAACATAACTGAGTGCTTAAAAACATTGTCTGCAGCCAAAATACATTTAAATTATATACTACAAAACAGGACAAATTGTTCTGCTCTTGGCATGATGTAATCTTCACATTAACACTGAGAATACATTTTTGAGTGGTACCCATTAATTTATCAATTAAATCAGATTAAAGCATAGAGAAATATTTAATGGGTCTTATGTAAACAAATATTTGTAACTTTTCTTGATTAGGCTTATTTATGTTCCAGTTCTTCAAAATTAAATATGTATATAGATATGACTCTTCAAAAAAACCTGTAAAATAAAATTAAGAAAATCTGTTGCTTAGCTAGAAAGGAAACTCAATTTGCACTCCGTCTCCTCATGTAGAGGATGTGGATCACTACTCTGACCTTTACAAAAAGGTATGGTAAGTGCTGTACAGGAAAGGGGCAGCAGGTATTTAAGTAACTCTTCTACCTTGAATAAGTACCTGTATTAATGTTGAAAAGGTAGCCAAAGTTACTGCAGAAAATAAATCACTGTTAAAGAAAATCTACATCTATTACTTATTAATGTTTGAATTCTCATTTATTTAAAATCTTACATTTAATTAGATAAAAGGTCTAATTATGGTTAAGAGCCTCACACTGCAATGAGATAAATAATTTTCCAGGACCTTTTAAATGTAAAATACATTCCCTCAGGGCACTCTAAAAAACCCTGCCTTTTTCCAAGTATTTTTACAAAACTGCCCTCTCTTCAATGTACCTATGAACTTCAAACCGCACATACAACCACACTGAAAGCTTAGGAATGCACAATACGTTTTTATCGTATCGTGCTCACAAAGGCCTTGATTCCACTATATAACATCTGAACAATAATTTTAAACAAGCCTTGTCACAATGCAGGCGAGAAAATCTGCTTAGCAGATTCTGATTTCAGTCTAAACTGACAGATTCCAAAGAGTTGTACTGCATTTGTCTGACAGCCAACAGAAGTGTGTGAATTGCGTGCAACTAGTCATTTCGTAATTCATTTGGAAACATCTGGATGACAAATTTAGTATTTAGATGGAGTCTTTTGTGTGCTATCTAGAAAGAACATTCAAATGTTCACAGGGAGCTTCCATATGTTTTGTTACAATTCTGCATCTTACCAGACATGGGTCCACTGTTATTCCTCTTGCTTCAAGATTCTTTCTGACAGTCGTCACTTCATCATTTGCCAGATAAGCTGCATGTTCTTCATTGCATTTGATTAATTTCTCAAGTTCATTTTTTGTTTCGTTACGAATATTCTAGGGTAAGAATGATTAGTTAGAATTAATTATTATAGACTCAGAGATCATCAGCACCTCCTCAATAAACAGTCTACCTGCTTAATAAGCCAGAACAGAAAATACCTTTGACACTATTAACTATTACATTTAAGAGACTCAAAAGAGTATTTCTGCAGTGACATCTCAAATATAGTACTTTTAAATGGATAATTCCCTGTCAATTTTTCATATTTTTTTCTTTTCATTATGCACAGAAATGCAGAAGAAGAAGAGAAGGGGGATGTGGGGGGGAATCATAGGCGTTAGCCTCCTTTCCCCTCCATGAACATCTGCTAGCGGGGTTCACATTCACATATCACCTGTGACACTGATGAGAACTGTAATTTTTGCCTAATAGCTAGCAAGAACTCTACACGGATTCACACCTTTAAGTTGTTGTTCATTAAATTCAAGTACGATAGGTTGAAGTCACTGCCTTTCTCCCATACCTGGCTGCATACAGTAGACTGTAAAACTCCTTTCTCTGAAACAATTACTTTCTACTGTATTCTTTTAAACTCTACTTACTTCCTTAAAGTATGATTCAGTTTGAGAAATATCTAGAAAAAGTAACATAAAAAGCCCATCATCTCTGGGCATTGAATGGAAGGTGCTACTTAAATTCAAAAGAAATTTCCAATTGCTATGAGCAAATGAGAAGAGAGGTTATGATGAAAACAGTCAATCAGAAGATACAACTGTGACTAGAATGCTAGTGATAATGCTATCACATACTAATTAAATTCAAATGGAGCATGATAGGAAACTGCACACGACTTCTGCTTAAAAAGCATCCTTAGAAAGTATAGAAGAGAATAGCCCAGTTTCCACCCTGTTTTCATCAACTTCTTTCTACTGGAAGAACTTTAATATTCAGGTCAATGGCATAATAGTAAAGATGTAATTCAGCTGCAGAATGGAAAACAGTTTACAAACCACTATGTATCTGCGATATGAAAAAAGTATATGGAATTCTCTGTGGTGTAATATTTAAAACAATGAATAGTAAAAGTAATTGTAAAGTATTTAAAAGTAATTTTTTTTTTTGTGATCATCTAAAGTGTGAAGAGAGTTGGTATTTTTGAAAATTTACTGAGTAATAATCAAAGTTTTCTAAAGGTAGTGAAATACAAATTCTTTATATTTTTTTTTTCCTTTTACCTGTTCTTTGGTGCGGCCTATCCAGTATAACCATCTTTTTTTCCAGTCTGGACCCACCATATCTTCAATAACAGATTCAGCTAAAAAAGGAAGCATGATATTAAGTATCACTCAAAATATAAGTAACCAGCCAAATTTATAGTTCTAAAATTAGGTACAAGATCAAGAATGGACATTTTATGCCTAAGAACTCAAGATGTGCCACACTGAGTCAAGTCAGATGTCTTTTACTTAAAGCAACTGTTGATGTCTTTTACTAAAATTTAAAAATCACTGCCAACCGGTAGAAACTTCAAGGAAGTATATAAAAAACATAACACCCCTCCACTGAGACAGCCCTCCAGGTTCCAAGTCATGTGTTTAAAACATCTTACCTTGTTGCAACTTGCATCAAAATTAATTATGCTTGATAACCATAAATGGACCAACTACTTTCCCTGAATTTATCCTATCCTTCCACATGTGTTTGTACAATTTTTTGACTCTACAGATCTCTATTACTTATCTTTCAGTTGCCTCATCACAAGAGCAAGAGCACTAGCTTTTGAGGCTGTATTTTGCTAAACATTTCTATCAGCATTGGTACCACTTTAAACTGCCACCACTATCTCAGTTGTGCTGATACAAAAGCTTGCAGTGCAGTGAAGTGAACTAGATCCGGAAATTGGCCCAGATTAAAAACCACACAAGAGTGTAATACATCACGTAACTCACTGTCTTTGAGACGACTTTGGAGTGTCTCTTCCATAAAATGAATAGCTGCATCCCACTGCTGTTTATCAGATATTGACCGATCTTCTAAGGCATTGTGCTGGATCACTCGCTGCAATACAGAACATCGTTTTAGCATACGATAAATCATCTACTCAGGATTTAGTAAAAAAAGATTTCTGACATTCACTTTATTTTTTGATGTCTATAAAAACAGCATGTATTGGGCACACAGGATTTATTCAAAAGGCACCTTTTCAAAGCACTGCCAAAAATATTTTCTTGTGCCTTTAATTTGACTCTCTTCTATAGCCTAGCATAAATAATGTAAAAAATACAGTAAACAATATGAAATCCCTCCAGATTACAGAATCTATAAAGATGGTAATGAAATGCTATTATTTTATGTGGCTATACTTAACAGATCAAATGTGCTGACAGTAAACAATTTTCACAAGGCTGTCCTTGGGCAGCCAGTGGATTATGGAGGACTTTTTCCTGAACCAACCAAAACAACTTTATTAGATGTTATTTAGGGCAATAATTAACAAAAGGTAATAATAAAATGAATTGAGAAACACTGAATTAAAACATTATACAGAAAAGGAGACGGACACATCTCCCTATCATTTTATGATTACATTAAAAGAATGCAAAAATACTGAATATGCAACTTTAGTAAAAAGATTTCAACAGCATTTAGTCAACAATGCAAAAAACCCCACTACATTATACCAGGCTATCCTCTGCTCTCTCATTCCATTTATGTCGTTTAATACTTTCTTCTTTGACAGCTTGTTTCAGTTTATCAAAGATATCATCATGCTCTGTTCCTTTTTGTTCTGTCATGAAACGGGAAAATTCTTCTTGCAAAGTCTCCCATGCCACCTAGAAAGTTAGCAAACAACGCCTACTGAAATGGACCATTATACCATACACCAGCTGGTAAAGGAACATTTATGACAATTCTTGCAATTATAAAAATTTGCATACTTTCTGAAAACAATGTACAAGCATAAGAGTAAGTCATTGACTTTTCCTTTGCTGCCTTATCCATTACTAATAAAGTCAACACTAAACTTTGCTTTGCTATGTTGTAGCAAGTGGAATTCTGTTAAACTTGCATAAATCTATTAAATGTGAATATACCTAGCTTGAAGGGTTTGTTTAACCTTTTAAAAGGAAGGGGTTTTTGGTCTTTAATAGGGAAAATTCACCTGAAAAGCAAAATACAATGTTCCTGCTGTATATGCTTCTCAACATCAAGATCTTGCTAGCTTTTTCTGACATGTAAGCTGGTTAGAAAAACTGAAATCAGCCCTTCAAACCATCACCGTACTTCTCTGGAGCTGTGCTTTCATTTCAACAGGCTTTGCACAGATTTTTTTTTTTTTAATTTTTTAAATAACTCAATTCTCACCTCTACTGCTTTATTAGGCAGTTGCTTGTCAGTCCACTGCTTCAGTTTGATGTCCACAGTGGTGTTAAATGTCCCTGAGTTCGTAGTCTGTGCTGCCGGAAGGTATATATTCTCAATCACATGAGTAGATACCCTTTCCCACAAAGTTTTCTGAAGAATCTCCTCCCTAAAATGGAAGTTGTAACACATATGATGGCTTCCAATACAAAAGCATCTAACAAGTATGCATTCAATTTGTTAGAAACACTGAGAAAACAAGACTACAGAACACAGGAAATAGTCCTTAACATCAGGACACAACTTCAACCAAAATCTGCTTGGAACTAAGGACACAAACGCACGACGTTTTCAGCAGCAAAGACAGCTTCAGAAGTTGGCCTCTACGACTCTTCTGGCTGCCACTGCACTGCACAACAGTTCCTTGCAGCCTTTAATTATACCAGTATAACCATGCAGAGCTGTGTGTGCATATGCATGGCAGGTGGGGGAACGACAAGGGGGGAGACTGTAAAGCATTCTTTGACTAAAAAGTCCACACTCCCAAAAAAGCATGTGGGTTTTGTTTCTGTAGTATTCCGATTTGTTTGTTGGAACATGCCGTAGTTTTCCATCTGGGATTTTCACTGATTGTTCCCAGATTTGATAAACAATGAAGCAAGTTGAGAAGTCCAACCTTTTACCAAAATGTATACTGACATTCATTTACAAACGTGCTTCACGTCACTATAAAACTAAGCACCACTTTCCTATTTATGATGCATTTCAAGAAGTAACAATAGAAACAACCTAACTTTAACCTTTTTAACTTACAATAAACTTACACAGGAAACTTTGGCTCAGCTGAGTTGTCTCACTGCAGCTGCAGTGTCACATGCAGCTAGTACCCACAGAGACAGTCATGCTCCTTCTGCTCCTGTCGCAGTCTCCAGTACAGGTTGTGGGTTTCTTGCAGGTTAATTTTATGCTAGCTCAGCACGCTAAATCAGCTTACCAATAGGTCACTTGAATGCCAGATTTGGTAGAATGATGAGAGCTAAGAGCCGAAGAATAAAAACTGCCTTTTTTTGGTGGTACAAGACTATCAGATTCACTCAAGCCCTCTTCTTCCAAATAGGCTGAAGGTCAGGACACAAGCCTCATCGCTGATAATGCCCCTACTCTAACTGGGCTGTCTGTGGACAGACTGAAGAACTTCTCAAATATCACTCCTCCCCCCGTTTCAACAACTGTATAATTGAAAATTTCTCTTTTGTGTTTAAAGCATCCTTACTTTGAGATTTAAAAAACTTTGAAGCTGTCCTTCTGACATACTAGTATAAATGGGGATCAAAGCCACTAGTTTTTCTACTGTTGGAACAGATCTTTGGCATATTTAGGGTAGTAAAAGTACTTATACAAAATTAAAAGGAACTCAAGCATTTAAATGTTGAAAGAATTCACTATAAATAAAAATTAATATTGACACCAGTAAAAAAATGTTTTCATTAAAAAGCTTTGTTCAAAATAGGATGATTTGGATAGTGTTCAAACAAAGATCAATTATTGATCATTCTTGATCACCATTAAAAGAATTGGGGACGTGGCAAATTAATTTCACTTACAGGGTGTGCTGGAAACCGTCTGTTATGGATTTTACCACTTACAAATGCACGGTAGGAGAAGGGCAGTCCTCCGATTAAGAACAAATGCAATCTCATTCCTTCTTTACTGACATGTCAATAAAAATACACTTTTGCTTTGCTTCATCCAATCAAACTTAATTGGAAGGAATGGAAATTTTAACAGGATAGAACCATTTGCATTCATCAAATGCACTGCTGTTTTTAGGCTGCATATAATGGCTAACAGAAGCATTTTTTCATGACTTAGGTTTCCAGTTCTACTTTATAGCTCATTAAGTGTTATAAAACTAGAATCACCACTACATTTTAACTTTCAAAAGAAATGCACAGAAACATTCATGTTACACACCCACCCGATCCACAACATAAGATGAAGCAGACTAGACATGGGCCAGGGTACTTCAGCATTACACAGCGAACAGCAGCAAACACCAAAATGGCAAACCTGCATTACATTTGGACTAGAACAAAACTTCAGACTAATACACTGCCTACAACACTTTCTCTGAACACATCCACATGCCCAGAATTATTCTAATGTCATTAAGAGTCAGACATTTTATCTTGGTCTTTAATCTATGACCAAGTAACAGCTGAATTCAGGTTGCTGAAGGCAAAGGCATTAATCTTTTTTTTTTTTTTTTTTTTTTTGTGGTTCTCAGTTGTGGTACAGGCTGTCAAAGTAATCCTTTACATTGGCTATTCTCCTCTCAGTCTGCATCTACAGTGGCTTTACTATGCAGTGATGCTACACTGTTAAAATACTTAGGCTAAGCTCGCTCTCTCTCTCAGACCTATGCCCGCCTTACAAAGAAGTAGTGCAGCATAGTATGGTGCTACTTGGTTGAGGCTACCAAGGACATCCAAATGTGGGATGAAATTCTCAAACATCCAGATCAGCTCTTTTTACAGCCAGGAATTACATAATCTCTCAACTTCCGAATCTCTGATTCACAGACATACAAAACTTCTTTTTTCCAAGGTCACATATATTATTTTTGATATGCACAATGATAAGCCCCAAACATCAAGTTAAGAGGAATTACTGATTTGTACTTCAAATGAACATCTGAAAACATCTTTATTATGACTGTTCCTTTTAATTGTTGAGGAATATCTATTGTTCATTATACTGTATAAAAACAGAACAACACACAAACTGACATCATGCAATTTTTGTTGAGGGATTATACAAGTATTTGCTGATTCAGAATAATAAACAAACATAGACTACTTCCACAGGGACAAAGGACATAATAATAGTCCTAGGAAAAACAGTTCCTTATTTATATTTGAGAATTTTGTTACTAAACTTCTTTATATTCTAAAGGCAAACTTCTGCTAGTTAATAAAAAAAAGGAAACAAGAAAAAATTACCATACCAGTGCTTTGGTGTGACCTGAGTCAAACTTATGACTTCATCAAGAATCTCATTCTTTGCTTTTTCAAACAGTTCATTCTATGCAAAAGGAAAAATATGAAATAATAAGATTTCAAGTATAGTTTGAGCATGTTTCCATACAAAAAGTAAAAAACCCAAACCTTTTTCTTACGGCCTTTAAGCCTAAAACAATACCTTCTGGTCATGTTCTGGACAATGTATGTGCTTGCCATAAGCTACCCTGGTTTACCATACATCTTCCCACCCATCTCTTGCATGCCTCTGGCCAGGCATGGCATTTAAATATTCAGGATCTCTATAAAAGAATTAGAGAATGGGATCATAATTGTTTTCTTACTCTGTCTGAAAGACCAGGAAATGTAACTTCTCTTTGCCAGCTCTGTCATGATCACAAAGAAACACTGACATATTCCTGTGGGCAAGTTAGGTCAGTTAACTGTATACTAGAAGAGCGAAGGACTTGTTAAGCGTTGAAGTATCACAATTTTGAAGCACACTATTTCATAAAACAGACAGCTCAGTATTTCCTTCCCCTAGAATAATTTACACTGTTCTCATGTTTTAAAGTGTCAGTACTTCATGTTAACTTTAAGAAACCTTTACAAATGAGATTAAGTGGCACAAATTTTAATCCATAATCTTCAACACTTTGTAGCACACAAATTAAAGCAGTTGTGTAATTTACCCTGTCAAGCTCTCGCAACCGGGGGTAATTGTTCTTCCATTCAGTCTCAAGATTGAAACGTGTGGCTGCAAAAATCAGAAAGAACGCTTTAATTTTTTTAATTTTCTATATGCACTTCATGACTATGTTAAAAGTTTAGCAGCTCCTAAAATTGCCACAAATCTTGCTTATGACAAACCAAGAACTTTAAGTGCCTCTGCAAATGAGCAAAGTTTTTTGCTGTCTAAGCTCAGATACTTCTGTCTGCAAATTGCAGGATTCATGCATTGAAAAAATGTAGTGGAAAGACAGCCATTCAACTTCCAGCTCTGTACAAGTCAGTCCTGCCCTGGTATCTTTATATAGGAAGCCATTTTAAACAACATCTGAAGCCAGTGGAAGAACTGTGTTTTGCCCACAAAAAAACCCTGAATTTTTTTCTTCATACTTATTTACTCCTTTAGCTTTTAGAGCAAGTGGGTCCTTCATACTATGATTTTTTTTTTTAATGTGTTTTTGTAAAGATTAACTGGGGCAATTACCAATTCATGAGAAATGGTGATCATATAAAACACGTAAAACACAATTACCCACGCATGCTGGCAACACAGTATTATATGTATGTGGAAGAACTAACTTTAACAAGTTGCTATTTCACTTGGTTTTTGAAAAGATGTTTACCTTTAAAAGCATCTGCTTGCTGCTCCACAGACTCTCTCACCATTTTCCAAAAGCAATCTGACACAGCAAGACTTAAGTTCTTTGTTGTTACCTGGTGCGCCTTCAGCATACATGTCCTGTAAAGACAGACAGCTAGAGGAAATTCTTCTATGCATACCCATGCCTTCTGGTCCCCATTTTCTCCTCACAAGAATAAAGCTCTGCTTTTTATAGCAGAGAATAACATGTCAACATGCACCCAACCCCAGTTCCAGTCTCCTCCAAAATATTCAATGCAGATAATCACCAAAGCAAGGGCTGGGGGGAAACCCACCAACCCCCCCCCCCCAATAAATTTTTATTCTAGAGGTTGCAGTGCAGGTATTGCAGTCCCAAAGACCATGCAGCTTACTTGCCCGAGAAATACAAGCCTGTGAAATCAAAACTCTGCTCAATGAACTTCCAGAACACACAAGCTAACCCTTTGAATACACCATTGTTGTCACACCAAGACAACTGATATTTAGAGGCACTACAACTCATATTTGGGCTGGATTCACTTCTCCCAGCTGTATCAAGTGCCTAGACATAGGCTGGGAACTTAGTTCTTCTAGAGCCAATGGAGAGACACAAACCTCTGAAGAGAGGCTCAGAACTGCAGTGGAACCAACTGCTGCTTGAAGATGCCTGTCTCTCTCCATTGACTTACAGCAAGCATTAGGAAACCAGGCTAACTTGGTCACCTCAACAAGATACTTAATTTAAGCAGATTAAATCTCAAATAGTGTTTCCACACTGCAATCCCTTTTTTAAGTTCAACAAGAAAAACTGATGCTAGCATTTACCAACACAGGCTCATTTTAGTAAAAGGAATGAATAGCAACATACTTTAACAGCTTTGAATTTTGAAAAAATTCCTCTTCATATTCTTTAATAGATTCAATGCTTTCACTGCTGTTTCCTGGAGAAAGAAAAAGAGTGCTGCAACAGTTCCATTTAGACAGTCTTCTCTGCTATCAAGGAGAAAATAAGCAGAGCCAGAGCTCTCTCTACCTTTTCCAGTAACAACTGCAAAATAACCCAAAGCTTTCATTGGGAAGAGTTTGCCTTCAATTATTTGCTGGATCTATGAAAATAAAGGATTAAAAAAAAAAAAAGTGGTTAACTTTGCACAGAGACATTCTTTCCTTCAGTGCAGTTTTAAAGCTAGATCTAGTTGTATCTATGCATAGACTACTGTAAGAAGCAGTTTGTCATGGGACTATGAGTTCTACTGGTATTTAAAAGGAAAAAAAAAAAAAGATAAAGGCATAAAACAAATTAGGCATAACATAGCAAAACACAAAATAAAGTGAAAAAGCCTATCCCAGAATACCCTAAAGCCTTCTCAGGAAATGGAACTTGCTCAGGTCACCTGCATAAAAGCAGCCAGTATTACAGCAAGCTGTAGCCAAGCTGTGACTGAAGTCATGTAGCTGATCACTAAAAGCAAAGCCTGAGAGAGATTAAAACAACAGCCACCCCAAAAAATCATATGGAATACAGAAATAAGCACTCAAAACCATCTAGAACAGGTAGGTCCAATATTTCTGACAGCACCTCAAGTATTTTTTCTATGTGTGAGTTTAGCCATCACAATATGAGAAAAATAGGTTCGACTCACCCTGCTTGGGCTAGCCACGTTTTTCTCAGCAAGATCAACTTTAGTCAACACAAAAATTGTC
Source organism: Gymnogyps californianus (assembly GCF_018139145.2). NCBI lineage: Eukaryota > Metazoa > Chordata > Aves > Accipitriformes > Cathartidae > Gymnogyps > Gymnogyps californianus. Next base: position 15,485,542 of record NC_059480.1, read on the forward strand.
CTTTTTCCTTGGGGATCCATTTGGCTGACTAAGTCGGTGACAATACTGCGTTCTGCATCCACTGATCCATCTAAAATAAACAAAACCAAAGTTATACTTTAGGGACTATGTAACCTAACATGCAGTACTGAAGATATAGTAGCCACCAAATAAGTTTTATGTTACAACTTAAAAAACAGTAAAATTACACTTACATTCACACAGTGAAAATTTGCATTAAAAAAATTAGTTTGTTGTAGTTGTTTAAGTTTTGAACAAGTACCAGCTTGCTCAAAATATTAAACTCTATTATTGTTTGTTGCCTCCAAAAACACTTTTGAAGAAATCTTGAATTTTATCACCACCATTTTTTTTAATGACAAAAAGCTCTTATCAAAAAGTTGCTTTTTGCCACTGATACCAAAGGTGCCTTAATTTATAAATAGGCATTCCACAGCATGCTGTTTTGTACACTATACAAATTACCACAAATGGAAAAAAAAAAACCCAAACAAACAACAGGAGAGTCCCCAGAGTAACATAAGAATCACAATTAAAAAATAAAAAAATCCTGCCAGTCGGATAACCATCTAGACTCTTATTACCTTGAATACAAAGGATGATGGCATTAGGATTCTGCATGTAGGCCTTGCTGATGCTAAAGATAGTTTCCTTCGTATCTGGAGCCATACCTGATGTCACAGTCTTTAATATATATATATGGAGGTATATATTTAAAGAAAAAAAGAAAACAGAAAGATGTAAAAAAGAAAAACAACAGCTAATGTTCTCACCAATAACACTACCTCACTTACATGTCTTAAAGATTTTTTTTTTTTAAATTATTGCATACTTACACTAATGACTCCGGGTAAATCAACCAATACCATTCTCTGCAAACCAGGACCTTTCACACTTAAGGAGATGGTCTGTGAAGTAAAATTAAAATTAAAGGTTTATACACACATCTACTTTGTATGTAATTACATACACAAACACACATATATAAAATCATATAAGCACATATTTACACACACTTTAAACCAGCAACAACCTGTAATTTTAAACAGGAAGTCCAATTTTATATGCATGTAATTGTGATATAAAACTGATTTTAACAGTCCAAATACACTTTGTATAGTGCAAAATATTAAGTATACACAAACTGGATTCACCAGTCTCCTATTTGAAGAATATTTATGAAAGATACACATGTACAGCTATTTGCCACTAAATATTTGACAAGTCTTACCTCAGTGCTAACAGTGCACCCTTCCTTCACACTATTTCTCATTCTGATTTCTATTTCATTTCTCAAAGCTGCAAGCTGTTTTGAGAAAAAGTAAAATATCAAATACAAAACTCCTTATAATCGTGACAGAAGAAAAATCACCAACATAAGTAAAAACATTTACTTAGGAATTAAGATCTCTGTTTATAAATACTATCTCAAACGCATGTTGAATAACTAAGTCTGGTAAATAGGGCGCGACATAATGACAGATTACCTGCACACCCCAGCATACTCCAAAAAATGCCGTGGCACAAGAGCTCCTCCTACATTTTAACTACTTCAGTGCCAGCCAAAAACCACATGAAGAAGATAATTTAATAACTAATATAATGCCTTGCCCCACTAAACATACTTCACTTTAATTAAACAGGGGCTAACAGCTCAAAGACACAAAATTTTTCAGAGAATTAATAAAAGTCACATTAACTTCCAGTCACTTCTTTACACTTACATCCTCTTCCTTCGTCAGATCAAACTCCCGAGAGCTGTCTTTGAATAAAGCCACATGGTGCGGACCTTCACTAAGAGTTACCTAAATGGTAAAAGCCTTGTATGAGAAAGTATGGTAAATCTAACACAGAGAAACATGAGAAGTACATAGCATATGTACACTTCCCACTGCAGACATGCAACTATATGCAATGCTTGTTTAGCACAGGACTACTTATAGTAGGAACTACTACTACTCTGATAGTATATATGAATCATATACAGGCCTGCAGAAGTTTTGTCATTGACTGCAAAAACTCACTTGCTTAGACACCATTTTATAACCAAATGTTCACGTATACTTCAATTAATGGCATAATCAGAGGGAGAACAACACGGCAAATGCCGATTCAGAGATTATCATGTTTCTTACCTTAACAGGGGAACGTGTCATCATCTCCCCAGACCCTCGAGGGAATATGCGGGCTTGGGCGATCATTTCTAACACACTGGTTTTTCCTGCACTTTGATCTCCAACCACCACCACCTTAAGTGAAAGTTTAAACAGCCATTGGCTTTCAGCAGGACATTTTGGAAGCTTAGACAAAAGCTGACTAAAAAGATGTTAATCTGTATCAACACTGGCTGTATTATGTTTGACAATAAATGCATTGGTTTAAATATGGAATCCTTGAAGAAATACTAACTTTTAGTCATGCAAAAAAAATTGACTTGTGCTTAAGACAGCACAGTCCACAAAGCACCCTACAGGCCTAACCTGCCAGGCCACCTAACGAAGAGAGGAAGGGCTTGCTGTTCTCTTGGCAGGCAGTTCTCTCCTTGTACAAAGGCCTTTCAGCAGGTGAAACACTGAAGACTACTCATCTGGTAGATGCTGCTGGTAGATTCAGACGGCTGAATTCTGATGTAGTTGCTGTCATTCCCCCATCTTACTGGCTTCCTACAGAAGCCACCAGTGCTACAGGTGGTTGTGCAAGCAGCAGGCATTCCTGGCTCTCCCCTATACCAGCAGTCAGGCTAGCCAAATCCTTTCTCACGCTCCCCCCTCCAACAGCAGCACTACTGTGGGGAGTTAGCTGGGGCACCTTGCCTTCTCAGCTCCACTGGTACACACCGGGAAACAACAGTCATTTTACAATGCTGAGAAGGCTGGGGTGCCCTGACTGAAACCATTTAAAATGAAAGGCTGAGCACAGCAGCAATATCTGTATCTAGATAGCATTTTACCTATAAGCCAAGACAGATTTAACATAGTTACATTGGTTATTCTCAAAATTCTCTTGTTGCATTTAAAATGGAGAACATGCCTTAAGCAAAAACCCTGGAGTTACAAGAAAATAGTTTAGCACTAGCTCTGGATTATCCTGGAATATAATTAAATGTTCTATTCAATTATAAGACTGGTGTTTCAGTAAAAAACCTTGAATTTTTAATCTACTTACTCGAGGCAGGTGATCTTGAGTGTTATAACTGGCATCATAATCAGACAGGATGTCGAGTACTTCAGAATACATATCAATCAAGGATTTCTACAAAAAAAAAATACAGAGAGAAAACACAGCCAATTAACAGAACAAAGACTGGGTTTCAGACTACTTCATCTGTATATTCTGCTAACTCATCTGTAAAAATGTGTTTATTCTGTCCTGATGATTTGAAACTTAAACTGTCTATACTGCAGCACAGATCTCTGTTTTATGAAGTACAATACCAAGTAAAGTCATCCCTTGCCTTCTGTAGATGAAAATGCTACAGCTGCAGATGCATCTTGCTGAAGGAGCAAAATGAGAGCTCTTACGTACAGCATAAGAGAACAACAGCACTCAGACTTCACAGTTTCCAAGTTAAGAAGCTGAATTGAGTTTCTTCCATTAAATATCTAGACTTATATTTTCAGCTTGATGAACAGTAACCATTAACAAGGGTATAGAGCTATCAACCTCATTCTGTACAAATAAGAACTCCTTATCTTCCAGTTCCCAGACAAAAGAGGAAGATCCATATTGGTCAGCAAGTGACGCAGAGAGAGGCAGAAAACGTCCGTTTTTAGAATGCTGAGGATGTTGGCAGACAAAAGCAAAAGCATACTCAGTTCAATCTCCCTGGATTTATACATGGCTGTTAAAAGATGTTTCCTGACCCCGTAACTATATTCCTACAGTAAGACCCATGACAAAGCACAAAGGTATCAGACTGTGTGTCTCAGAAGAGTTGGAAGCATATTTATTAGCAAATACAGTGAAGCTACATCAAAAAACCCAGTCCATATTTCCCACTTACTTAAGTTATTTAGTTAGACCTGGTAACCCCTTTGTGCTCTTCAACCGAAGCATTTCCAAAAGTTATATAGTTTAGAAAAAAAAAGTATAAAAGCCTTAACACATCAAAAAATTAGCACAGATATCTTATAACAAATGTTAAAAGTTCATATACGAATTAACAAATACAATTTAGAATAGTATCATGGAAAATATGGCATAATTATATTTCTATACTGATTTATAACACTTAAGTACCTTTAACTTCCTCTGATGAATTCCCTTGTCATCTCTTTGCAGTACCAATTTTCTTAACTCTTTGTTCTCCTTCTCTAATCGCTCAAGCATTCTTTGGTATTTGAGCTACAAAACAGTGGTACAAATACACTCTTGTAATTATGGAAATAGTACACTCACATGAGCAAAGTTTTACCTATGAAAAATATATTATCCTTCAGGCAAGTCTTTCAAAAGTATAGAAACCTTTGTGATCACTACAGTTTATTAAAAATACAAGGCCATCAAGAGAAGACTGTTAGAATTTTTTTCAGCAACAAAACACCTTTGCTTCAAAAGTTCTCATAAGACCACAATGTTCAAACTTGGGGATACATAAATCAATCTTTAAGCATCTTAAACAAGCATCATTTTCAAAAGAGCTACACATATGCAGTCAGACAGAAATTAGTGTCAGTGGGAACTGGCTGTTCAATCAAAAAGATCACAGGGCTTAAACGTGAGTTTGAAAGCCTAGTTTAGACCCTTTCTTCCGTACACCACCTCAGTTCAAGAAACAACTGTACCAGCTCAGTCCTGTTTAGAAGGAGATTATGGTAGTCCTCTGAAGAAGAGACATGAATATAGTTTTAATACTTACTCTGAAAACTGTTTTCTATGATGTGGAAATTTATTTGGCCTTTTAAGAACAAATCACATTATAAGCTGTTATAAAAAAAAGGTAAGTAATAAATGTTTTCAAAACTAGCAAATATATACAGAGATTACAAAACCCTGTATCAAAACAATGTGGCTGAGCCAAACAGCCAATCAATTTAGAAGCCTACACATACAACAAAAGATTAACTGTACATTAACTTAAGAAAAGTAAGCAAGCAAACCGAAGTAATGACTAATATGACTAATATGCATCAACCCTGAAAATAGTCTAGGTTAAAAATAGCTAGTTCTGCTTTGCTAATTAAGGAGATTAAAACTTTGTTGCAATGAGATTTGGTGAAGTTCAAGTCAGTTAATGAGACAGGAAGGAGCCCCACCTTATACCATATTTGCACTGAAAAGGGCCATTAAGGTTTATGAAACCCTTACAAGTTTGTTGTAAGGCAACACACCTAGAAGGAAAGAGTGTTGCTGTCTAAACAAGAACTGTAAATCATATAGCTGAGGAATCATGGTTCCTGCTCTGGAAGGACTGCCTAAGGGATGAAATATTTCTTTGTAAACCAGATCTGCAGCTGCACACTGTATTGCCCAATATTATGAAAGCTACCCCTCAGAAGGGCTGGAAATGTTCCTTGGTTGAGCTGAGACAGGGAATTCTTAAATTAGCTACTGAATGCAAGACCAAATTTCAGAGAACATGAAAATGATTTTATTTTTGCGACTTCATTCTTAAATAATGTATGGTCATATACACTTGCATCCTTGATAGAAGATACTAGATTTATTACTATTTTAACCTTGTCAGGTTTTAAGTTTTATGTAAGGGGAACAAAGTAACATGTATGTATTCACTATATACATAAATTCATATTAAAAAATGGGCTTTCCAAATGTCTATTATTGAACTCCTAGGTCCTCTGAAGTTAGGCTGTGCACTTTTTAAAAGACCAGTTTGAAAAGCAGTGATCCTAAAGCTGATCTCTGCAGATCTTTTCCTTTTCTGCCAGCTAATGAAGCAGGCTTCTCTTTAACAGAAGTAACAAGAGGAAATACTGAAAACAGGATTTCACTTGCAAAAGCACATCTTTCAGACTATATTAAACTACAACAATTGTACTAGATGGAAGACATTCAGAAATTGAAAGTGGCTTGGGTTTTGTGAAGCAATGTTTTTTAGAAACGTGTATTAAAAAATCCTACCAATAGCTGTCACTATTGTTCAAATTTTCACTTTTTAATTTTTTTTTTTAAAGGACATCACTCTGAACAGCACTATCCTCTTCAGCTTCTTGAAGGGATTAAATGTTCTCTTAAATCCCGAAGAGAGGGCTGAGAAAAAGCTTTTAATCTGCCCATAGCAATTTTCATACCAAATAGTCCAATCACAGAAACACCTTTAATTGAAGGAACTGCTTACTGCTTCACAAAACAGATTCTGATTAACACTGCATGGCTTATATACAACTCTAGCATTGCAACTGCAATTATTTTTTTTGATGGAAGAAAACAAAAAAGATACTTTGGTTCTCCTGAATGCCACTGTACTATAATCTGAAAATCTCACCCCACATATCCCATAAGATGTCTATTTTTCCTCTTGGACCTCTGATGTTTGGTCAGCAAATGCATTTAAAAGCTTCTTTACTTTACCAGAAATGACATTTCCTAGATGAAGGGATTAAAATGTAACTCCTTAATAAGTAAACTCATTTCCTTTCTGCAACAAATGTGCCATTTAAACATACAAGATATCACAGATATATTTAGTAGCACTGAGGTTATAAAATACAACTGTAGAATGCTAGGAGTAAAGTTAGCATGCATAACAATTTAAAAACTGGAATATCACCATTGTATTTATGTAACGCTCTTGGGCTAACTTTACTTTTCAGGAATATACAGCATTGAAGGCAAGGAAGGTATTTTGGGAAAGTATGATTACACATTTGCCCTATTCTTACACTCCCCTCTTGCATTCTGTCAGCCACTATCAGAGAAAGAACAAACTAGACTGACCTTTGGTCTGTGCCAATGCAGTCAACTCTGTATTGATAAACTCAAAGACTGAAAAAAGCACTGCATTTTTACCAAATATCTTACATTTCAGGTGTGCTTTTGTCTAGTAAATCCAAGTCTGCTGCACATAAATCTGTACTTTAGACATCAGTAACTCAGAAAAGTTACCTGAGTGCGTAACAGTTCTTCTTGAAGTTGATCAATCTTCTCTTTGTCAGAAACCTACAAAGAAAAATAATCGTGGCTTCTAACACATTGTTTAGGTTATCCACTGCAAGTAACCAAATCATAAACTGAAAGCTTCATTCCACATAAGAAAATTGACTTTACATGCATTTTAAAGCAAGTAAAATTCAATTAGCACTTGAGATATAACACTGATGGGAAGTTCCATCTGCAACAGGAGGTTCACATCAAAAAAAAGTCTGAATTCTAGTACATGCAAATGCAAAAATTAACCCTTCAAGACTCAATACTAGGAAAGTGGGTTTAGGGAAAAGCAAACTCTATATGGTGCTCAGAGCTTTCTGGCCACTGCCCGAAATGTAATTTTAGTGGTCAAACTCTCAAGATCTCGTATGTTCATTTCCTGAATTAGCATGGTCTTAATGGGATACAATCACTAAAACACCTGCTTGCTACAGAAACTACTTTCAGGTGAGTATTCACTATTTCTGAATCTTCAAGGGGATTCTTATTTCATATTTGTTTTTCAGAATTATAACCCTAAACATGCACGCACAACTTCATAAATTGTAGTTAGTCAGGACAGTCTCAAAGGGTTATTTAAAAATTATTTAAATATCATTAAAAACTGGAAAAATTAGGATATTATAATATAAAACATTTTGAAGTTCAAGGCATAAATGTAATAAGATCAGGCAATTAGAGCCATTCTTAGTCAAATATTCTTAAAATGGGTTCATCAAGATGTAATAAACAGTTGTTGAAAACAATCCCTTTTTAATAACACAAAGACAAAAGCATAAATGTTGCAATACAAATTCATATGATGTAAACATTTACAAACAACATAAAATCTAATGGTTGACTGATGAAATATTAAATTTAGAAAAAACTATAATCTAAACAATTACTGAAAGAATGATATAGTTAAAAGCTTCAATATTTAAATAAAGTTCATGTAATAAAGCTCACGTGACATTTACAACTCAAGCTAGCTTCATATCAGAAAGAGCATATTATCTAACATGCAGCAGACAGCTGTCCTTTAGACACAAATCAATTTAGTTACTATAATTTCACACCAGTTGTTACAGATTAAACAAGAAAAAAAACCACACAGTTATTTATGGTGTTTGATATTATTTAGCTATTAAACCTGTCATACACAGGATTGTGCCTGCGCTTTATAGAAGGCAATCCAAGCTGACATTTCCATCTATATCCAATTATTTTCTTATTCATAAACAGCAAAGAGGAAGTGCTGTAAATTGACTTCCTTTTCATTTCTGTTTAGTTCAGTGATAGCAAGAGTGCACCAGACACAGGGTTAGTTTAGCACACAGACAACTTGATGTGTGCAGCCACAAGGTGGTATATGTAAATAAACATTTACATATACACACACTTTAAACACCTCAGAGACATAAGGGGAAAATAAAAATAGAAGGGCAAAGAGAATGCTGTGGAGAGTCAGAAGCAGCAAGAAAATAAAGGAAAGAAAACAAAGTGTTGCCATGTGCTACAGATTTTCAAAGCAATTAACATTTTCCCGCTCTCTGCTCTTAAGCAAGCTGTTCCTGAAAGTACTTCTGGGGCCTTGATGCATCTTTGAAGTACATACTTATAGACAGATTACCTCTAACCACATAAGCACTGTCTTTTATGTACAGTATACTTATGTTAAACACAGTAAGTAAAAATATTGCACACAGCTACATGTTGCAAGATCTGAAGCAAAGAATTATCTAGTACTAGATGATTAATTCTAACAAGGACACTTACGTAAGTTATGTTAAAAACAACAAACAGCTCTAGAATGATGTATATGCTTCAGCATTTGGTTCAGGTCTGCTTTGAATGTTAGTACATACAGTATTTTGAACATGTAGTTCATAATATTGCTAAAAATTTTTAAGTTGCCAATAAAAGCTAAAACTACCATAACAATCTGAAGTACTAACAGTCACATGACTTATCTATGATTTCTACTCACAAAAAATAAAATAATCAACTATTAAAATATCTGTATGTAGGCACATCAATATTTGTTTAATCCAGTTCAGCATGGTTTGTACATCAAGATTCCTCCTTCTTTCCCCATTGCAGCCATAAAGAGTTATGAGAAAAGAAAACTGTAGGGCCATTTTTAATCAAGGGTTCCTGCACACAAAGATGCAGATACCCGTTTACTAAGATTACCAGAAGCTCCTTATAGAGTTACTCACTTTGCACAGCAGCTGCTTTCCAACAACCTTTGTCACACACTGTATAAAATAAGTATGTGCCTCTGAAAATTCAGTACCTTTGAAACCGCAGTTACTGGTTTTGTATATTCTCTAATCAGACTATAAATAATTCTAAATTGATCATCTACAGAAGAACTACAATGATTTCCAGTAATATAAATGAAAATATCAAGGCCCGGACAAAATGCATGTAAGAAGCAGCCATGCACAGTGCAGCTATACAAGACTAATCAATTATACTGCTAAATATTTATCAAAAGGCTAACAAAAAAAGAAATCAATAGGAAACAATTACATTTTTGTTTTTAATACCTCTCCTGATTGTGAGATGGTTCTTACTATTATTCACTTTACAACTGAAGTAGATTTAATATCGAGTAATTAAATTAAAATGGAAAATGTGCAAGTAGATTGGGCAACAGAACTTCCAAGAATGGAAATTAAATGATCAAGTTCTCTAGTAGACAGGCAAGCAAGCCAACTCAGTTAAAAAATAAACAAGGTTAGTTTATGCCCTGTCAAAAGGGCATGCAATGACTTATTTCAATGACAGTAACAATTTCTTCTTCCAAAGGAGAATTTGGATCAATAATTGGAATCTTTAATATCCTGATATGAGGATATAACTTAAAGAAAATAGTTTACCATCTCTTTCAATTTGTTTCAAGCAAAAAGATTAGTGTGACAAAAAAGACACATTCCTTGTCATCAGGCATGTATGCCAAACAGCACGCTTGAATGCTAAATTAAAACTTTTCATATGCAAGGGCAGTTAGAATTTCAACACTCAGAAAACACAGAGCACCTGCCTTGGAGGACAGGGTGACATTTACAAAGATAGCCCTTACAGCTATTTCACAGCTTGGGAATTGTAGAATTAGTTGCAAGAAGGTACTAACAAGGTAGAATTTCAATCAGAAACAAATGTAATATCAAGCTCATTTTTTTTTTTCCTGATTGCGTTTTATTAGGCTGACACATTTTTATATATCAAATATTGTATTGCCTTTCCAGTAATTTTTACATCTTCATACATTTTATTATAAACTTCAAGCTACTATTCCATACTTCAGCTCTCTCAATAAACTCTATGCAATCTGACAGAGGCTGAAGGAGTTACCTTTATTAAAAAAAGAGTAACTGAATAGAGAATATTTAGACCACTGAAGACACCTTTACTCCTCTACTAAAATATACATCTGGAAGGAAATGAATGCGGACATTTGTAGGACACCTATTGAGATAGAATAATCTCAAATAATTGCATTTCTGTTATATTTTGTTATACAATGCCTAACTTCATAACTGAGGACAGAATACATCAGCGTTATTTTAAATCCAGACAGAAGATTAACTAATAAATTTGAAAAATGAAATGAGGAAATATTGCCTTTCACCATCTTTTTTTTTTTAATTAAAGGAAGATTAACAGTTTAGAGCAGCCAGGGGTTGTAACTCTAAACCATAAAAAATAATATGGCAAGAAAGTAAAATATTTACATTTAAAATGCTACTATAGTTTCAAAGAACAGTGATTTCCTCTGTTGACGGACTAAAAAGCATGACAATTGCAGCTATGCAACTATGTCTAAAAGTTTAATTCACATTTACTGTGTTCCTTTTTCTGTGGGAGTTATCTTCAGATGTACAGAAGAGTAAGTTCTGTATCCAGTGCTCAACTCCAAAGCTGTTGAAAAATATGAGTAATCAGAAAGATTTTTTGGGGGCACAGAAGCAGCCAACAAAGCAATGTGGTTAAGAATTACAGGTTGTAATAGATTAGACAACTAAAACATCCCAATTTAGGAAGCATTTCCAATTCATCTCAGCCATATAATAATGAATAAAATGATCAGAGCTTAAATTAAGTAAGTAAAGTGATGTACAGATGTTAAACCACCACAGCATATCAGTATAAACTGTGCTTTGAGGGAAAACAGACAAAGGAATACCTTTGATGACTATACAGTAGAGACTGTTATTAACAGCAGTATTTAATTGTCTGTGCAAAACTGTTTCTAAGAAGCTGCTGTCATTTTCAGATTGGTAACAGTGTAAAGCAGGAAAAAATGTTCCCAGAGATATATTGCCTGTAAATAGCTATACCCTTACAAGATAGAGCTACTGTAAGCAAGCAACAGTAGAGAAAACAGACTTGACATTTATACACATACCTTCCTTAAATGCATTTAAATAACAGTTTTGATAGAGGCAGAGAACATACAATTTCAAACTGACACAAAGTACCTGTTCTGCTTTTAACACCATGCTTTAAACGCAACTTGGTTAAACTGAAACAGGACTATACATCTGTAGTGAAGTTGGCTGTAATAACTATTTAGGTCCATGATTTAATTAGTTAGATTTTTCTAGCTCAAATGCAGAAGGCTGAAGTATTTGATTAGTGTGAATACAGTACATATTGTCCCTTAAGCCATCACCTTTCGCTTCTGCTGGGAAGAGCCCATGTTATATTGGCCAGCGGCTCTGCGTGCTTCCTCTTCATGCTGCTGGATTTGTTGTTGTAACAGAATGAGTTCACCAAGCAGACCCTGCCATGAGTTCATAATAAAAAGGAGAGGAAAAATTTGGGGTGTAAGGAGCACAAAGTTAAACCAAAGGGCATGACAAAGACAGATGAAAAACAGGTATGAATGGGTCAGTTCAAACAGAAGTGAAATTTCGTTAGCAAGATCTCTTGCTAGCTAGCTGGCAGTGGATATAGCCAGCACAACCATGCATTTTGCAAGTCCAGGTAGAACAAAACAATAAACATTTAGCTACATTTTATAATTATATTCAAATTTAACTAAGCATCTAAATCTTCAAAAAAATTCAACTATCCTGGCTTTAAAATATTCTCAAAGGTTTCAGGATTTCATTTCAATTACTCGTACCAGAACTTCTTAAGTATCAGCAATTTTTCACAACTTAACAATGCATGTATTTAAAGAGTGTTTTGGATATTCTACACAAAGTTGTGCACAACACCTAATAGGCTCAACTCTGTCAGTAACGTAAAAGTACTCATTTGGTTCTTATTCCCAGCAATACAGTTTATAGAAAGATGATTTTGCCTGCTACTTAACTTTCTCAAACTAGGAGAAGCAAAATAGTTTCTAGGCCATAAAGAAAAAGCCCCCTCTCCACTTCTGTAACACACTGCAGTTTAAATTCATCCTGTCATAATCCTTCCTGATCACTTCAAAATCCCTGCAACTCAATGCTTATTCCTTTACTTATTCAGCATTTCCATGAAGCTTAGTTTTCTTCTCTTCTCCCTCCACACCAAATACTCTTGTAATGGTAAGCTGTCTTTCAAAATTGGTTTAGAGATACTATGCCAGCATCTACTGGAACTTTATGTACAATTTATTTCAGAGAATGTAGACAAAAGTATTAATGAACTATTTAAATAAAGCTCTTCAAAAATATTACATCTTCTTCTAAGAAAACATTCAGTGAAATGAAAGGTTTAAAAAATGCACTTCAGGAATCAAAACAAACCCTGAAATAGAACTTTGGTGTAAGAATTCAAGACATCTACCATCAAGTTATACATTTGTTGCATGAAATACACACACAGGCATGTACACATAAGGATAAACAACACAGGAGAGAATGGATAAAAGAGGAGAGAGAATCAAATGACCAAATATAAACATTTGTTAAATAGTGATTTGTATAACATTTCAAGAATAGAAAAATCTTCACATTTGTATTTTACTGAACTGCTTTAAGATTTAATAAATTTCTACATTGCCAGACTAGCAAACGCATTAGAGCTGTGCCAAGAACTCAGGCAAAACAAAAGATTTCATTTCTATACAGCAGCAAGGAGAGCGAGCCTCATGGCTACACTTAGTATTAGAGGAACAATAATAATATTTTGCCATTTCGCAAACAAGGAAACTGTCAATACGACCTGACACAGTCCCTTTAAGCATTATGCTATGGGTGAAGAAAATACAAGAAAAAACACTGAACAAAACCTGCCATGAAGGCCTTTTAGCGTTTAAACAGGAACTCTAACAAATGTTTGAAGTCACCAAATCTAACTATTTAATGTGTAATTACTTTCTAAGACATCTGGTCCATGTGACTCTTACTCCATAGTAAAGTATGAAAAGCCCTTTTCAACTACAGTTACCCCATTTAATGAAATATTCAAGTAAAAAATACAGTGATTTAAAAGGTTTCTCAATAACACTTTCTTCTTTGTATATAACAGGCAATAGTCTTATTTCCTTTATTTTCTATTTCTTACTTTACAGGTTTGAATTAAAAAAAAATAGTATCAAGAACCTTAAATAGCACAGAACTATACACACAACACCCAGGCTGGTATGAATCAGGACACAAACAAAAATGTTTACATCTCTGTGTCACTGGACACTACCACTGTTTCCCACCCCCAAAAATCAATCATTCCAGTGTAAAACTGTATTTATTTTAAAGAATTTTATCTAGAAAAATCAACATTGATCAATTAATGGGATTTCAAATAACAAGTTGTTTACAATCATTATATTATTATTTCCATTATCAAAGAAACAATGTGAAGGGGAATAACACTAGTTGACAAACACAGTGGCACAAACCCTGCAAAGTCATCGTGAGAATCTGGGTGCACAATAAATAAAAAAAGGCAAAACAAGTGCCGACATTGTTACTGAATATGCTTTAAAAAAAATACATTATTTTATATTAAAAGTTAATATACTGTACTTCAGTTGACTATGACTCTCTCTTTAATTTAGAAGTTCCTCATGACTAAAATATTTGTGTCCCATTTTCATGAGCAACCAAAGCCCTGTCTTTTTACATGTCTTGACTCTTTCACTATTTCCCACTGACTTCAGTGTGACTGCTCATGAGAAAAGCTGAGCCACAGTAAGTCCTTGCAGGAAAAATAATTAAATGCTGAGGGATGTAAAGGGGTGAAAATGATGAGGAAGGTAAAGAGATCGATTTCTAAGAATTTAAATAAATGTCAAAATTTTATCCAGAGTACCTATAACACGAAACTGGGAATTAAGTTGGGACTATAACGGTGCTATGTATAGAAAAAGAGAAAATTATGGAAACTTTATTGTATAACTTGCAAGAAAGAATGAAACAAATGAGAATGTTTAAAAAAAAAAAAAAGATCCGAGTCAAGCAATATTCCTTACTAAAGCCTCTTTTTCACTCTCCAGCAGTAGCTGTAGTGAAGAGCTGTAGAATTACTGTGCCGCTTCTTACACTGACTGAAGGTGACCCAGTGCTGGCTGAGCAAGGCAGTCTACGCACTGCCAAATCCTCAACAGTGAGTGCATCAGGTTCTTCAAGGCATGAGACTTTATAAAAGTACCAAAGGCAGAGAAAGGACTGTGTGGTTGGTTTGGAATTATTTATCTGCCCTCTAAGCCCCAAATCAATGCTTGAGTCACATTTTCCACACCCACTTCATCACAGCTATAACCGCTATAAATTTTCTTTAAAAATTGGGCTAAGCTTCGGAATCTGTTTGCTTTAATAGGAAGCTGAAACTCTTTTGGAAATTTTTTTGGAGACAGACAATAATGCAAGATAATTTTCTAAGACAGTAACACTGCCACTTCAAGTGCAAGCCTGAACTAGTCCCACACATACAATACAATAAAATATTTTACTACACTATAGCTTTTATAACTATCTTCTCTCCTCTTTCTCCAAGAACAAAATTTCTTATTTAATCCAAGTAGAAACAGATTTAAACTCCATTTATTTAAATTACTTATCTGAACACTCCAGTAATTTTAATTTAATTCTCTTTTCAAAAAATTGTATGTTTTGTATTAAATGAGAGATTATGAGATGAACACATTAGCTGGCAAGAAGCAGTACAGCCTGATGCAGTGTTTGGGACAACGTTCACCCTCTCAAAGTTATCTTGCAAACTAACTGGTTTCTCACTCATTCTACAGGAGGTTTTAAAGACCCATCTGAGGACCATGCCCAGTAACAGTTCTACAGAACATTCCTCCAAATGAGGAATTCCTAGGTTCCTTTACCAGTTACTCATCTTTTCACAATGAAACAAAGAAAACCAGCTCATTAGACACACTCAATATCATGCTATAGCACTTTATGCATCCATACAATCACAATTCTTAAACTTGTATTGGTTGGCAGTGGAAAGCATTGAATGAAAAAAGGCCATCTAACCCATTGTCTTGAAAATAATAATTTTGCTTGCCAATAAACTAAGTGATTATGCTCTGTTAGGTATTCATATGTGCCTCGTTTGAAATATTATGACCAAAATTGATCACATTAATCAGCAAACCAACAGTTTCTAAGCGTAACATATCAGATATAATTGGAATAACAAAAATTAGTACACCAGACTAAATTTTCTAAATCATACTGATTTAATATGGGCTGATATTTTCCATACCACAGCCAAAGTTTTTTTGGCAACATTAAAATGCAGTTGTCACTGCATCCAAAAAAACCCCCATAATAATAAGAAGTATTAGGGATATTACTGGTATTCAGTAAAAATCTCAGTTAATTTAGTTATCAAAGACAATAAACTAAGATGGCCACTTCTTCACAAACCAATAGTAAAGTATTTTTTATGTTTTAAATAGTGAAACCTGTGCTAAGCAATCACTCAAGAGAAAATAAAACAATACATCTAGACAGTTTACTGACAAAGGGGAAACAAAAAAGCTAACTTAATTCTCATGTAGAAATCCATCACTGCTCTAAAGGGAAAAAAACAGTTATAAAAAGTGAGCTTTGTACAGGTTTCACTATATATTGCCATGCAGAATTAATGTAGAATAAATGTATACATGCCTGCATATACAGAAATGTCTTTTATGTAAAAGCCCCAGTTATAGTTCAGACACTTTCAGTTGCAAAAATAAACATACAATAATTTACAAATTCCCCGATATATATTGTTTTCCTTCCATTTTTTAAAAGAGTTTTTAAAAATACACACAGGAAAAATGAAAAGCCTTTAAACAATGAGCAACGTTACAATTTAGGAATTTAATAGAAATAAGATCTACTATTCATTAAGTAAAGAAGGTGAAGTTTAATTTTTTTGCTTTCAATGAAAAAAATGCTAAAACTTTTAGTTATCAAAATACAGTAACATTTTTTTCCAGAAGATAGTAACAAAAATGTGGTGTATGCTTTATCTAAAAGAAAGTAAAAACACAGACTGCTTTAAGAA
The DNA here is from genome assembly GCF_018139145.2 of Gymnogyps californianus. Taxonomy (NCBI): domain Eukaryota; kingdom Metazoa; phylum Chordata; class Aves; order Accipitriformes; family Cathartidae; genus Gymnogyps; species Gymnogyps californianus. The sequence goes on from NC_059480.1 coordinate 15,502,084, forward strand.
ATAGAAATTCTTTATTAAGGCAGAAATCCTTAAGTAAGAATCACAACTGTGAAAACGTCAACAGAAATGAGGTTGCAAGCAGAAGTGCTTGAAAATAACTATAAAAGCCTAAATCAACTTCAGTAATAAGCTATAAGCTCAAGTGCCACTGAGAAGATGCTCTGAAAAATTGCAAAGGCACACAAAATACCTAAAATTACATTCTTACTACAAACCAATTTTCTTAAGAATGCAATTCCTGAAGATTTTTGACTGCCTTGTATTTTGCTTACAAAAATGTTTATTATCATTGTACTGTTTATATATTAAAAACAACAATGCATACTCAAGTCATTGTCAATGATAAAATCTATTCAAGCTGCTTCAAATAAACATCTGCAACTAGCTACTGAAGCACTTTTAAAAAAAAATTACCTGTTGTCACGACATTTTTAGTTTTGCAAGGGAGTAATTACCTTCTTGTACTGTTTGTCATTGTCATATCCCTGGTCAGTAGCTCTGAATGCTGTTTCTCCTGGAGAACCTAGGACATAATTACAGAAACTCATTATAACATGCAAAAGGCACTTAAAAATTCTCAAGCTACACCTACTATAAAGTTTCAACCTCTATGAATTATTAATTCAATAATCTTTGAAGTTCCTATTAAAAAAAGATCCACCTTAAGAAACTGAAAAGAAATTCAGTTTAAAACTCATCTGAAAATTTTATATCCAGTTTGTGACTCAGATTAATTATATCACAAGGGAGTAGGCAGCTTCAATTAGACTATTAAAGTTCTGAAAACATTGTAAAATCAATGATTTCTGATAAACGTGAAAGGATAATATAAAATTCCATTGGTATTATTGTAACGAGAAAAAAAATATTCTTTCCTATTGTCATGACATAGGTTTTCAAACCAAGCTTCTGGAAATGCCTGAAATAAAAAACATCTGCTAAGGACTGTGGCAGAGAAATAACAACTATTCATCTATTCATTCTCACAGGGGAGGACCTAAGTATTTTTAAAATAGTTGGGAAGTATTTGTAATTCAATATTAAATTGTTGTAAATAGTGTGTTTACATTGATATTCACTCCTCTTAGTATAGTAGTGTTTTAACAGTTTGCTTTAAAGAGGCAGGTTAAGGGCAGTAAAAAGGGCTTTTACACACCTAACAACAGAAGTAGATCAGAAGCTCCTATGACTTCACTAACCAAATTGTAACCTGTGAAAAATCAGCAGAAGAGGGGAAATAAAAATTATAAATACAAACCAAAATGCAAAACAAAGATGAGGGATCTTTGTCTCATTTGGAGGACCACACAATCATAAATGGCAACTATGCCCAGGTGAGTATAATAACAAATAATAGGTGACATCTCACAATACCAGTTAATAACACCACAATTTTAAACAGCCAAAATACATAGGAGATTGTAATCTACTTGTCACTCTGTTGAACTTGATCCCTACTTAGGTGCTCGCTGAGTTTGTAAGATTAATAAACTAGTTCCGCCATTGACAGTATTTTAAGAAAATGAAAGTACACTTCTTACGCACACTGATATGGAACTATTTTCAAACACCCTTAGAGCAATGACTATAACACCTCACAGATATAATCTTCCATGAATACAAATTTATGTGGTTTGATAATTATTAAGGTATATAATAGGAATAATCTTGCACTTTATTACAAGAATGACTGGGTGAAGTTTTGAGCTGTGCTCATTAGCAAGTCAGATACGATGATCCAATCAATCGTTTTTAGTTTTAAAAAGCCCACTGACCAGAAATGTCTTATTTAAGTCTCCCAAAACCTGAAAACCATTAAGCCTACTACTACCTGGACACACTGAATCAACAAACCATCCCCTGGTGTTTTGTTAAGGATTTAGAACTCCTACCTACTCCTTTGAAACGCAGCCCCTACCTGAGCTAAATTTTCAAGCAAGTCCTTCTGGAGCTAAACCCAGATGGAAAAGATCATTCAACCCAAAAGAAAATCTTCATTACAAATCTCTTATTTCACATGCTTGCAACATTAAGAACTATCATTCTTAATAATCCAACTCTTTTCTCCTGTAACAGCTGTGGTACTGTTACTGTCCAGTGCCACACTCACCTTCTTCAAATTCCAGCTGGGCACATCCAGGTTCTATGACTCACTGAAGCAATCTAGCTTTCAATCTGTTTCTTTAGAGCTGTATAAGAATGCTAGTTTTCTATTCAATTTCACATTTTGGTTCTCTGTACTTGCTACTAGAATTCTTGCTTTTAAAAATACATTACACTTACCTGTGTCCATAAGACTTTCATACGAGATATTCAATGAAAAGGCATGCATTTTCAGGATCCGCTTTCTTTTAGTGTCTAAGGACATACCTGTAACCTCATCTTGTAATAGCTTATGTTTTCAAAATTAAAACTAAGCTGAAAAATTGTTCTCACCAGGAGAAAAAAATCCTTTCAGTGAAGTGAAGCTCTCTCCAATCTTGTCAAAGTCAGGCAGAAGTTTGGCAAGGTCATCTGCATCAGGAAGGGCTTTGATAAGTTTCTCTAGGAAAACAGTACAACACCTAATGAGTAGGGTTTTTTCCCTATTATTTTTGTGAACAAAAATGGCTTAGGCTGCAAAACCTAGCAACTGTTTCAGGACATGGCTTTTAAAATTTTTTTTAAAAATAAAGAATTAAAAACTTTCTTTCCACATGTACCTCCCCCCATTAGTGTTGGGAAAGATCAGCAGATTTGAAAAACCAATTGCTTTTTTAGACTTTGAACTCCCTGATAAGTTGGCTGCCTCAGGTACTTTAAAATTGTCTAAAACTTATTGCTGCATTTCACCACATTTCATACATTATTCTCTCACATACTTTGTAGAGGATGTTTTAAAATTACACGACACAGTAACTATGCTCACCTCTTGTACATTTTAAGAAAAGCTTATTTTTCAATTTCCTAAATAAGCCAATTTTGTAATCCTTCTAAAAAACCAAACTTACTAGCTTTAAAGTACTATAAAAATGTAGTGTCCACTAGCAATAAAAACAAGAAAACATTTGCCTCAGTTATTCAATCTCTGCATTTATCTATGCAATGCTTATACATGTAGTAAAATCATCATAAACTTAAAAAAAAAAATCACCACCTTACTACCCTGCATATATAAGAAGTAACTCAGTGCTTGTTTTTTAGATTTCTATCTTTCATCTGAAAATATGCAAAAAACCCTACTGTAACCAGAAGGTTCAGGAAAACAGAGTCCATACTTTTCATTTTCTTTTCTTCTGTATGTTCAAGGCAATTTTGTAGATAGGTAGGTTCACTATTCTGCATTTTCAATTGGTCTTTTATTCATACATATCTTTTATTTATCTATTTATATTTTTTACTTCTAAGTGTCATTCATATAGAAAGAAAGAACTTTGCACATAATACTACCAAAACCTGTGTAAGTCCCCTTGATCATGCTGCAACTTTCCTTTCAATAATGGGATTATACAGCCATATGAAAGGACCAAGACCATTCTCAAATGAAAGGATGAATTATGGAATATCAATGCTAAACAATGCTTAATTTCTTCCTACAAACACACTGATACAAATACCTTGGTAAGACACACACCAAACTCTAACAATACAAGTTCACTCAAATTACAGCTATAAAGATACTACTGGAGAGAGGCACTAAGGACCTACACCCTTATGTTTAAGTTTTTCATATGCTAGTCTTTAGATAGAGTAACATTTTAGCTTTTGTGATACCGAAGTCAATATGTTCATCAAGCTCCCAAATGAAGTCAGGAACAATCCACTTATATTCTTCGAGATCTGGCATCATGTCCTTCCACTGATCATATGTCTAATACAAAAAGGAAAAAAATATAGTAGAAATAGAAAAAGAAATGTATGTAGAGAAGCATATGAGCAATCTGTTGAAAAGTAATACCTACATATAAAACATACTAACCCACCATCTTTTAAATATGAATAATACTACTTGGATCTTTTAAGATCTATACTAGTTCTCTAAATAACCTGTTTTCCACATTCACTCATCTCTATTGTCATTAGTTAACCAAACAACGATATCTTGTATTTTTGTGGATATACCAAGAACTATTCTTCTGTATATAATAACAACAAAGACAAAATGTATAAAATAGCTTCCACAGATAAATACCTTCTTAGCTGTATAACCACCACCTACAGCAGATCCTAATATAAGATAGCGAAGTTTGAGAAGCCTTGATGCTAGTCTAGCTAGCCAAAAGTTCCTGTGGAACTGGTATCCGTATTTTACATTTAAAAGTTTCGTTTTGCGTAGGGGAAGACGATTAAGAGAAGAGAACAGCTGAATGGATATCCTTAATGGAGGTCTTTGAAATTTTGAACTTGGATAGTAGGGATGATGTATACTTCGGGAAACAAGATGCAAGTTTTGAAGTGGTGATTTTCTTTTTATTCCATAGTTGCTATTTGCTAGACTCCGGCAGATGACGCTAAAAGAAAGAAATAAAAACTCTAAGTAACAGATTTTGTCAACACACCATTAACTCAATAACCTCTTTAGAAGCAATTCACATTACATTTTAGCTGGTTACAGATAAATTAGAGCATCATTCTGAATGTACAATTTCCAGCTATCATTGGTATGGTACCAGGAAAACAAAAAGCTGTAAACATCGTTAATGTGTATAGCATTTCTAGTGATTACAGAAGTAAAACCTTAAATACCATTTATGGAGTCTGTTATGAATTAAATTTAACTTTCACACTGGATTAAGGCAAGTAACACGTCTGTGGTAAAACACAGTTTGGGCAAACGGCAGCTAAGAGTCCACAGAAGACTATGATCAACTTGTAACATAAAAGAAAACTTGACAGTTTGGCCTATCCTGTTATTCAAAACGAACTTTTAAAGAACATTAAGTTTGTAGAGGATTTTCAAACTTCAAAAAAACAATACACAGATGAAATTCCTTTGCAAAAATTGACATTTTTTGGCAAAGTAGATTCTCCTTTGGAGTTGAAGCATGTACTTTATGACATCTTTCAGTCCCTTTCACTCTAATATTCTGCAGTTCTAGGATTACAGCATTATTGTTTTGTTTTAGGTTATGCATAGACAAGATGATTTCTGGAGATGGCTGTACCATATTTGTTGAAGACTTCAATAAAGTAATTCAGAGTTATGCAAGAGGGAAAATTCCAGTCTGAAAGATTTGACTCTGAAAACAGAGCTCAGCCATGAAAAGCACATGTTAAAACACAGGAACCTTATCAATCCTGCCTACGTTAAAACAAACACATAGGTTGGAGTAAAGCTTCTTGTATACTTTCAATTACACTATCTGCACGCTTCAACATTTTGAGGTAGCTTTGCCAGTTTAAGGAAAAGACAACTGCTCTGGAAAAAGCAATTTCTTCTGTAAATTTTTAGTCTCACCATCATATCAGAATGGTTAATATTAAATCATTTACTGGATGCAAACATGAGTGAAGTTACAGTTCTTGAAATTAATGCTTGTCCCTTGACGCTTTTTTCAGGGTCTTCAACATTATCAAGTGCATTTACTTACAAAGGGGACAAATACAAAAGAAGGAAGTGCTTCACACCATTGAGAAGGCAAATTATTCACCCCATAATCCTAAATCATTTAAAATGAACAGATCTTAAAGAGAATAAGTGAATCATATGAAATGGAAAATATTACAGCATTTTCTAATAACATGCTCTATAATCTATAGAGTTCTTTGCCTTGAGATTTGCCATGTACTAGAGATGACATTGTCTATGACAGGCATATTCTTAATGTCCAAAGAAGTGGAAGACTTTGTTATAAAAGCACTTTTGACTCAGAAATTGAGCTTTTGGAAGATAAGTTAGAAATCAGAATTATGTGAATTGAGACATTATCCTCTCTTAAAAGACCAATTCTCCCGATGATCTATGTTTAGAAATTTCCTTTAGCGCAATGGAAAGCTTAAAAAAAGGGAACTCCACTGACTGTTATCAAAGTCCTCGTTCATGAAAGTCACTATGATTTTGAAGGGTATCCTCTTGCTGCTACACTAAACTATCTAGAAGGCTGTGCCTTTGCAATAACAAACTTAGTATCTAGAAAGAGAATAATAAGCAGGAGGCAGAATAATCCCTAAAGCAGTAACAAGTTTCTCCTCTTTGACATGGAATTGCAAAAGGCTCAGAAATTAACACAGATAGTACCAATACAAAAGTGGCTACATAACAGCAGAAAAATGAAAGTGCCTCCACACTAGAAATGTTTTATTTCCCACTTTTGAAGACAGTTTTTTAAATCAGGGTGTGGTAAGCCTGTATGAAGCAAGCTGATGACTGGACCATTATTTCTTTTGTTTTGCAGTCACTACCATTACATAGACATTTAATATTTTCAGCAGAGACCAAGCAGCAGTATATACTATGGCACTCACTTCTCATTATTAGCCTTTACCTAGGTTAAAGGCATTTTGTAATATTATGTAATTTTCTTCTCTGTGATTGTTCTTTTAAAATACACTGTGTTTTACAGCGTTCATTCTGTATATTTAAACTGAAGGAAAAATTGAGTTCCATCACAGATTGTTATGGCAAGAACTTGATGAACAACTGTCTTTTGAGTGCTATCACATATTTCAAACCCTACCTGCTTTAATTGCACACATAAAATCTTATAATTAATTAAAAAAAACCACTACTCCATCATTATACCACAACTTCCATTTTCTCCCTTCTTCTCTCCTCCTGCTGCTAAAAACCCCTGATGAATACTGACAAAAAATGACCTTAAGATCTTCACTGAAAAGTGCAGTTAGACTGAAAAGGGTGCCAAAACAATGCTATTAAATGAAGTACTTCAGGAGTTCCAAATTTAAAGCCTCTGGAAAGCTGTTTTTAACAACGATAACAAAAATTAGCCTTCCAGACATGAGTAGCTCTGCCATTAGAATCTGCCTGATTACAGGCCTGCAACCTGACTACTCTTGCATCGCACTGAGATAATTTGTTTCTTGTAAAACAAGAAACAGTGGCCTGTTACTATTGATAGCCAAGCATTCCACCTGGAAGTCATACCTAACATTTTACACATATTGCTCCAGTTTAAGAGTTCAAAAAATCCCCACCTCAGCTGGGACAAATTCTCTGTAAAAGACAGGTTATATACACTTTTAATAGCTAAGACTGCAAAGGAGTCTTTCAAATTTAATCCAACAGAAAGCACCGTGGTATTTTCTTTCTCATTCAGCACTAAACAACACTTATTTTCCTATTGCTGCTCCCATATCTGCCAAGGAACACTGTGAGATTACCATTCAGTTTCACCGCTCCTGCCTGGAATCACGTAGAACAACGGTGAAAAACAACAGGGACGTAGGGCAGCTGCTGGGGAGGGCCAACGTCTGGACACGAAGGCTGCCCGAACTCGTTAGGGCAGGAATGTGGGAGATGCAGGTCCCTTCCACATGGCACCCCCAGGTCACAGGGGAGCTGAAGGATAGGGAATTTCCCCACCTGGGAGCAAGCAGCAGCCCCACCCCAGCAGGCCTCAGGCTCACCCCTGCGCCATTCACACACACACACCCCCCCCCGACCCGCTGTGCGGCTCCGGCCTCTCCCGCGGGCAGTCCCATTCCCACGGGTGCCCAGGGCCTGCTCAGCCGGGACGAGTGTTACAACCGACACCGCGCCCGGGGCAGAGGCCCCGAGGTCGGAAGAGGGTGGCGGCTCTGGCGGCCGCTCAGTCCGCACAGCCGCCGCGCCCCAGGGGCCAGGCCCGCCGGCGGCCCGCAGCGCCCGCCCTGACCCCTGCCACGGCCCGCCCCGCTCACCAAGCCGCCGCCACCCGCGTCCGCCACATCCTAACGGCCGGGAGGGGCCCGGAGGAGCCGCACGCACCGCGGCCGCCGGCCGGGGCTCCGCCGCCGCGCCTGGCGCCCCGGGCTGCCGCGGGCAAGGGCAGCTGGAACCGCCGCGGCCGCGGGCTGACGGGGCTGCCGCCGCTTCCGGGCACCGCGGTCCGTTGTGGCCGGCCCGGCTGGAAACCGCACCTCCCCGCGCAAAGGTTCCGGGCGCGGCGGCGGCGAGGGAGGGTTTTGAGGGAGCACCGCTGGGGGGGGTTGCCCGGCCAGGAGGGGCGGAGAGGCGGGGGGGTTATGGCTCCTCCACAGCCGGGCCTTGTGTTCCCCCTCACACCCCAGAGACGGCAGGGCCAGGCCTCAGCCCCTCACCCCTGGGCTGGCCAAGGGCACCCCCGGCACCCCCAGGGCGGCCTGGCCCGGCGGGTCAGGTCTGGAGAGGGCGGTGAGGCCCAGCCCCGGATGGAGGCCTGTGGTTGTACCAGGGTCTTCCACGCCGCTTATATGAGATTCCTAGCTGAGTTCCCAGGTGGTGTTGCGCTGAAGAGGTGCCTGAAATGGGTGGCAGCGCTGTCTTGAAAGCTGGAAAACACAAGGTGTGTCCAAATGGGCTTCTGTGAGTGGCTGGGGGTTTTTGCCGCAGGACCACATGGAAGCGGGAGGCAGAGGAGGAACCAGGAGAGTTCAGCAGATCTGTCCATGTGCCCTCAGACAGGATCACCTCTAGTTATGTCATTTCTGAGAGGTGCACGCCTCATCTGTCCATAAAGACCACAGGCGTTTGGAGTGTTCAGCTAGCAATGCCAGTGCTTGCTGACATCAATAGAAAGTTTTCCCTTGTTCCTGATTTGCATCTTTCTTGCAGCAAATTAACTGTATCCACAGTGGACATGGAGAATATTATTTTGTCCATTTACATGTTAGAAAACTGTTGTCATGACTCCTCTCAGTCTCCTTTTCTTTAGATTCAACAACCCCAAGTCCCTCTTCCATGTTTTCTGACTCCTTTGTCGTTCATTCTTCTCTGTGGTGGCCTGTGGACTGTCTCCAGTTAGTTCACAGCTTCCTTTCTGTAACATGCCCAGAACTGGGTGTCACGTGCTGAGCTAAACAGCAGAAGAGATTTGGGGTGTTTTATAGGCCAGGCTTCTGTTTATACAGTGGGATATTTCAGAGCAAAGTAAGTTGCACAAGGGTGACATAATACATACATGTATTTTCAGGACTGAGATAAAAGTTGTAGGGATGAGGTGAAGCACAGGTTTTTGTCTCTTGCTTGCTTGCTTTTAGAATTATTTATTTGTAAATTTAAGGGACTATATTTTAAATCTTACCTTTTCTTTTGTGTTTTAACTTGACCAGTTATTTTTGTGATTCATATCTGGTTTTTTAGGCAAATTTCAATTTAAAAATAAGAATTATGATACTCCATAGGACATGATACAAATAACTGGTTTTATTTATAAACTAATATGTAATTCTTACTTTCAACAGTAGAGGGCATCATATAACTAAAGGTTCTAATTTAGGATGCTTTAGAGGTGTTTTCTCCAGGAGAAAGTGAACCTGCTTAAGAAAATGAACAAATTCCACCATCTTCATTAGTTCTGGATTAACAGATTTTGCTGGAATATTATGACACGTTGCCAAACTATGGAAACGATGAATGTTTTACACCTTTAATCTGTTTTTTCTTTGTTTTCAGTTGTGAAGATATAAATCTCCTTAATAAGGGTGTTCTGTAGGAGCAGAAATTGTCAAAAGGAGCTGGACTAAGCCTAGGAATAGTGAATAAATTGGATGAGCCTTGAGTCTTCCCTGGAGACGCAGATTTGGTGGGATACTCTGCATGCAGTTCATCTCCCTTCTCCGTGAAAGGGCACCCAAGGACCCCTACTGCACCCTAGTCTTCTACAGACACTAGAAAGGGCAAGGCTGACATTTGGGGAAGCAGCAAAAGCTGACCAGGCAGAAAAAGCGTGTGTGGCACTCCTGTTTTCCACCCCTGGCACCTCCCAAAATAATGAGTCATTTCCCAAAATCATCAGCCTGCCTTGGAAAAGGTACCTTTGCAGTTGTTTCCTGTCTTTTGTAGATTCTAGATAGCAATGCTCAGTTTTCCCATATAATCAGGTTTATCAGAAATAGACTTTATTGCATTCTTTCTTTTTAATTTTTAATTGAAAATTTTGATTCTTGTGTAATAACTGGAGTTCCTGTTGCTGGGTCTCAGAAGAACAAAATGAAAAGTTGAGAGGCTCAAAGCTAGCCTCAGAGTTGCAGTGGGGGGAAGGAAGGGGTAACACTGAAGCTGGGGTATGGAGAGCACCTTGTTCCCCCTTGATCTTGTCACAACAAATCACCCTTAACACAGCTTGGTACAGTTATATCCTTTTCTGTTCAGTCTCTGGTCTGGGTTCCTTTTGAAAGTGTGCTAGGTGTCAAGACCAAACAACTTAGCTCCAACACAAACTGCTTGTCACCAGCATTTTACAAACATATCTGTCCCTGTGCTGTGCATACATGCACATCTGGTTTGCAGGTCTATGCCTGGCTCGTATTATTAGCAATGGGCAACTTTTATGGTATGAGTTGACCTAGCTCCCTCATTTTCTCTTTTCTGTTCCCTGTATTTCTCCCATTTCAGCTTCTCTGAGCCTGCCCACTGCAGGATAGGCAGTGGTCTTTCCTGGTGCTTGTGATGTCTGGGACTTGTAGAAGTCCATGCCACATAGAAATAAAATGCTAATGAATAGGAACTAACTTGGCACCTCTTGATCTGTTTCAGTTACCCTAGAACTAATATTTTAGTTTCCTTAACATATTTGCTGGAAGAACAGTTTTGCCTTTCCTGACCTCATTCCTAAAATATTTGGTGTGTAACTTCTCAAAAAGTAGCAAAGGACAAGGAAATAGTAATGAGAACAAGAATGAATCACAAGACTAACAAACAAATGTAGCCCGACAGGAGCAAATAAAGGAGGTGATAAAACCCTCAGTGCTGTTTTTCTGTCAGCTTCCTTTTGGCCCTGATTTAGAGGTCAGAGACATATGTATCCAGCTTACTGACCTCAGTGGGGAACTCCAGTTTCACCCAGGAGTGAGTAAATAATGACATTTCCCAAAGCTATATGGTGAGGTCAGAAGACATTCTGTGATGATATTCGTAATAATGAATAAAAATACTGGTTACACATCCTACATGGCTGGATCCTGACACACAGTCAGTGCATAAATCCACCTGCACAAACTGGGGCCTCTGTTTACAATGCCAGAGCTTGAATTTTTCTCCAAGGCATATGTGGGGATCAGAGCTGGACGCTTAGTTCAGGCTGGTTGCTAACAGTGTTAACAACAGCAATGCCTATTTTCCTTCTCATTTGAACACACTCCTGGTCTCCAGTGATTCCGTAATCTCTCAAAGAAAAATATTCACCTCTTGCCCTTCCCTGAAAGTTGTATGCCAACAGCACTTGCTTGCACCTATCAGAGTTATGACCCAGAGTCATATTGTGGCAAACACTTGTGAGATCTAACTTTTTATTTCTTGCAGTGTCTTTGAGTGAATTTTGCATGTACCCTCGCAGTCATAAAACTCCAACAACAGAATGAAGGGAGGAGGGGTGAATGTTACCTGCTAACACCAGAGAGGGAGGAGCTCCATTCTTCAAACATCAGCAGAGTTATAAGGAAGGTGTGTACTTAGAACACTTCCTCAATGTGGAAGTTCAAGCAGACAACGCTGAAGACCTGTCCCGAGGGTGCGCTAGAAAGTATCCAGAGGATCATTTCATGGGGGAAAATCCTGCCAAGAACCATTATGCACAGCTTAACCGGGGAGAAGAGAATGAGATGGTGAGTCGTATCTCTGTCTAGGTCTTTCTCAACTTGAAGCAGCAGATGGCACATGTTCTTGCAATAAAATGCTACAGTCTGTAATTTAGTTATGGATGGTGGGGGTGTTCCCGTAGCAGAAACATACAGTTAGAAAGGGATAGAATTTTTTTTAGCAGAAAGAAAATAAAGTTGTATATGTCCACTGGATTTAATTGGTTATCCCCTCCAACAGGGGATGGCTCGACAGATTATTGATGTGGCATTATAAATCTAGGTGGAGGTCGTCTTATATGAGCTTGAGGGATGAGCCGGAGCGGTGTTCCTAACCATTTGACAGCTGAATCTTTAGGGTCAGCTCCAGTTAGATGAGGACTGGGAACCTTGGCTTTCTCTGGCACATAAAAACACATGTGTTATGTTTGCATAAATTATTAGAAAATGCAGTCTGTTGAATTGGCAACATTATTCCAGCCTGAGCGCCCGTATAAAGCTGGGTTTCTAATTACAGAACTACCATATTTCTTTCCAGAGTTTCCTAGGGAGGAGTATGTTTACGTGCATTCTGTAACATGTGGAAATAAGTCCTGTGTTTACACGAAATAGCTGATCTACTGCATGGCGCTTCTCTTAAATAGTAAGCCCAGTGCATGATTGTAGTAAATTCAGTGCTTCTTAGCTGCTTTGGCATTACTGCGTGTTATGGATCAGCTATTCGTCACATACGCATTCTGTCCGTGTAACAGATTCTGCTGGAGATGTCAGACCCATGATGCAGCTGTACAGCAACAATTCTTATGCATGTTTGGGAAATGCAGTGCTTCTCAAAATTCCCGTGCTGCAGAGCCACTGTAGCTCTGCTATGAGTGCATGTAGGATTTCTGGGTGTACAACAGCCCCAGCAAAGCTAGTGAAACACAGTCACTTACAAGCTGACATAACTGTTCGCTTCCAGAAATCCTGGAGAAATCTTCAAAATCTACTCACTGAGAATTCTGTTTTAATGAAAAAGAGACCATGTAATGGAGAAACATGGACATTTGTTGTCCCTAGATACAAACGTAGATTTTCAGTCAGCTCTCTGCCATGCAGGCAAGGGGAGATGTCATATTTTGCGTAATGCAAACCTGGGTGATCTGGCATGTGCTGGAGAATGCAGTACAGAGTCATCCAGCAGCATGAACTGAACACTGCAGGAAGCGCAAGGCTCTGGCTCTGAGGGTGGGGACTAATTAGCTCAGTGCAATGCAGAACCCAACTGGCTCTGCTGCTGAGTTACTAAACCTACTCGCAGCACCCCGCTCCTGGCTCTAGCCCTGGTGCTGATGTGCCACTGCTCCCCAGCTCCAAACGGCTGCTGGTTTTGTGTCTGTGCTTCACCCTGCCCCTGTCCTTCTAGGACCATAAACACCCTGTCATTCTCTTCCCACTACTGGCACTGTCACTAGCAATGCCAGAATTGAGCCTGAGCTAATTAGGTTTAAATGGACTGTGTGGTGCTGTGCAGAGCCACACTATTGTACCCTGCATGTCCAATTCCAGCTGTGCACTACTGAGACATCCAAGTTGTGCTTGCATGGAGCCAGCTATCCCAGTAATGTTCTTGTTTCTCACCAGTATCATACTGAGCACATGTGCTGTGAGTTCAGTGCTCGGGGATCTGCACTGTGAATCTGAGGTTTTCCATGCACAGCTGGTGTGTGTGCACAGTGTTGAGTCAATCTGCACTGTGAATCCAGGGTGTCTGGCAGTTGCCATGCTCCCCATGCCTGCAGTGAGCATGAGCAGTACTCATTCACCTGGGGTTCCCAGATGAAAATCACAGAAAAAAGATTGATAAAGCAGTTGAGTAGTAGGTGCAATTAAAACCATAGCCAAATTGTGCTAGATTTGGCAGGTATATGTGTGTCTTTGTTACCTATGTGTAAGAGAGAGGAAAAAAAGTTACGAGTATGAGAGAGAGGAAGATATCTGTGAGGGTGTCTGAGGTACTGTGAGAGGATGAGGAAAAAAACAATGTGTGTATAAGAAGAGAGAACAGTTAGTGTGCGTATTTGGGTGAAAGAAAAAGAAAGTAATATGTAGGTGAGAGAAGTTGTGAAGAAAGAGACAAAGAAGGCTGTGTTTAAGCAGAGCAGTGAAGGAGAGTACATGGGGTAAAAGAATTATGTGCAGACATTCTTTCTTTGTTAAAATCGTATATTTTATATTATTGGCAGCTACGGCAAGTGGCACTGGCACATAATATCTCAGTGACCCTGCAACATTTTTTAAAAATTCTAAGCCATGAAAAATATTTTTTGACATTATTTTTAACAGTCAGTTTAATCCACCTGAACCAAATTATTAACAAGCAGTTCTTGACTCCTCAAACAAGATCATATCACTTGGTGTAATAATGTAACAGCTGACATTGTGCAGGTGCCAGTTCTTCCAGAGTGAAATAGTTCAAGTAATTTTGAAAGCATGCAAGTAGTTCATTTGGACTCTGGACATGCAATACTTTCCTGTGTTGAACTAGCTGTCCATTTTGCTGAGGAAAGTTGGGGAGCCGTAATGAGAAGAAATACTTCTAAGTTTTCTTCAGTGTTTCCATTTCTTGGTACAGGTGAGATGCTAGATAGTCCTGTATTTAAGAATAATCACTAGGAAATCTACCCTATATATGCTTGTGTACATCTTTGTGATTACGTGGCTGGAGCACATTTGCTTGAGTGAGAATTCACTCCCCTGGTACCCAGCTAAAACTTATGTATATTCGGAGCATGAGATAATATCTCTCTCTCTTCATAACCATTTGTAGTACTGGAAAGATCTCAGTAGTGTGAGAGCACTCTGGACGCAGCAGCTTGCCTCAGAGAGGGTTAATAGGTATGGTAATAGGAAGGGATTTATTTTAGGAATTAGCTTGCCTTTTTTTTTTTCCTTCCCTTCAGAAAGATCTGCTTGAAGGTGTTTTTGAGAAGAAGTATTGTTGGTGGAATAGGAAGAGGAAGGAAAAACACAGCTTTATGCCCTCTGCCAATTTGATGCTCCTCTCTGTACAGCTTGGGACTAATCATTCCCTTTGCACAAACCCTAAAGTGCAAAGCGCAAGTCTTGCAGTGCAAAAGATTGTGATAGACTTCGACAGGCTGCTGCTTCAGGAAAGATTTGCCAGAAGCCTGTCTTAAGCATGTGTTCCCCAGTTGCTTATGTCTGAAGGAATGGGACAATTGCAGTCAGTCAGCTGGTGAACCCCAGTTTGCTGCTGCATATTGGCAGCTGTCTGCCTCCTTTGGAAAGCCAAAATTCTGAAGGGAATCCAATCCAGGAATTTTATATACTTTGAGTTTGAAAAATTTAACTCTTAAAATTAAGATAGAATCTGAAAGGCACAACCTTGTTCTTAATGGAACAATAGTGAATGTTGCTACTGGCTTCAGAGGGAACAGAAACAAACCTCTGATGAAACAGGTTCTGGTTGGTAAGAATGAGATTCAGTTATTAAATTCCTTGTGAATCTTAACCAGTCTTTCAAGTCTAATCCTATTATCTGTTGTTATAGCAACAGGTTGTTCATAATAGAGTACCTGGTGACTGGGTTGCCAGAAATATGATATTCACAGCCACTGTTTAGGCTCCTTGCTGGTAGCTACAGGCCTTGTTTTCACCAAAGAAAA
Organism: Gymnogyps californianus; assembly: GCF_018139145.2. Classification (NCBI taxonomy): domain Eukaryota; kingdom Metazoa; phylum Chordata; class Aves; order Accipitriformes; family Cathartidae; genus Gymnogyps; species Gymnogyps californianus. The sequence goes on from NC_059480.1 coordinate 15,517,446, forward strand.
GGGTGCCTGAACTTGTTTGACTTTTGCATTTAAATTCTGCTGTGCAGATGACCTGGCAGTTACAGGCAATTTTTCTTTTAAACATGAGTAACAAAGACTTGCTGGGCACTAGAGTGATAAGCCCTTGAGTGCTGGCTTTGTATGGTTGTAAAAGCAGCTAAGAACCTTTCTTGGAATAAGCACGTTTTCTGCCAACTGAGCAGGTCTGGCAGTTTTTTCTGTCAAATAATCCATGGCCCCTCCCTAGACCCTTCACTCACAAGTTAAACCATTTTGTTTTAGTCCCTCTTCTAACTGTTGGGAGTCTCAAGAGAAAGGGGATGTTAACAGATGAGGAAACAAAGTTTTACAATACACTACAATTTATTAAAAATTATTCTACTGAGATGAGATGAGCCCTGCATACCAGCCTCTTTTGTAGACAGTGCTACCTCCTGTGAGATGCCGAGAAGCCCTTTGGAGTCTTAGTCTTACAGATAGTTAATCTTAGCTTTGTTTTCCACCATCTCTTAGTCTGGTGCCCTGAAGAACCCAGGTTATTTGGCTGTGTAATGTTATATATGCCAAATGCATACATTGAGCCCTAAAAACCTGCTCACACAATAGAAAAATTGTCAAGGTACAAATCTGTATTCATCAGACCCATCTTCAAAAGAAGCATGTCTGCATCGGCTCAGCCTCTTTGTGCAATGAAATACAACCCAGCAAAAGTTATTCTCTTTTCCTTAACAACATAAAACCAACCTGACAGACATGTTCTTACTGGTGACATCAACACCAGGATTTCTGCCAGCCCTGGGAGTATTGTTTGCCATAGTGGACATGCATTTGCTTGGAGATCTTTGTAGTATAGGCCTAGTGAATCCTGAATAAGCTTGAAGAATTTCCAAACCCTAATTACTGTAAGGCATTCACGTGGCTAGATAAACCTGCTGAGAAACCTGCATCATGTGTGTGCTTGTTCCCCCCTTCTTCATGCACATTGTGGATACCTCTGTTGTGGGTCTAATATTCACCTTTTTTTTTTTTGAGACGATAATGGTTTTGAGAATTCTTCTAAAGAATTCCACTGTTGACTTATTTGACAAGTGAGGAGTGTTTGTGCTAATACTGTTTCTGTTTCAAGAAGGAGTTATTTACGTACTAAATGTTTTTTTATGAATGCAGCATTCATTGCTGTAGTCCTTCCAGCTGAAGGCACAGGGTCAGGAAAAACACCTCAACCTAACAGAACGTTTTATTCTGAAGTTAAGTATTGAAAGGTTCCGGCCCAGGGAACTTTGGCACAAAGTTAGGTTTGGAGCTCGGTCTGTTTTCCTGCCTAGCTTTGTTTCTGAATGATGCGGCCCAGGTAACCTGCTCCAGACATTTCGAAACCATGGGAAATGCTTTGCTTTGGCTTTAGATTCCTGCATGGACATCCAGATACAAAAGCAGCAGTTAACATCTGATGTTTGTTCTTTCCCAGCTTACTCCTTGTAGAGCTCCTGAACACCTATATTCAGAAATGTCACGTTCATCAAGACACAAACCAGCTAACCTGAACCAACACCTGTGTTCATAGGGCAGAATGTGTACAGGGTCAGAACAGCTCAAGGGTATCTATCTGTCTGTCTGTCTGTCTGTCTCAGGAAAGTCCCTTGAAAGAAGCAGCAAGATCCAGCAGACAGCGTAGTAGATGTCTTAAGAGCATGGCCTTTTTTTCCCAGCTGAGCTGTTTTCCTTGTCTTCCTTTCTCCTGGTTTTCAAGATGAGGAATACTGATGCATGCTTGGTTTTGGGAAGTGTCTTGAGATCTAAGGAATCAAACCATTTTTTGAGGTGAAACTATTCTGGAAAACAAAGGCCTGGAAACATGCAGGCGTAGGAGGACTCAGATACATGTTTTGGTATATAGGTTTCCCAGGCAGAGAAAGACAGAGTCTGCCCTAGCTCTGTGCTTATGTTGTCATATCAGGCTTGGGGAATCATTCAGCATTTCAGCGGAGAAGAACACTGGCAACAGAAGATGATCCCAAATGGCTGCCAATCACATGCCGAGTGCCCACCCTCTCCCTTTTTTAATTGCATTAACTACAGCCTTATTGACTTCTCAGACTTTGGGTGTAAGGCACAAAAGCTGGAAATTAAAGGAATGATTCACTGGCAGAAGCAAGATGCACATGGCAGCAATCTCATTCTTCCCCACCCTGATATTCTTGCCCATCCTAATTTGAAAATATAATTCCAGTTATTCCAGGTCCAGCCATTTACTGGAGGAAGTCCGAAGGCATGTTCTTTTAACAGTTCTTCCCTTAGGCGTCTCTGTCTCCTTGGGAGTTCCTTTGCCTTGCTGACAAGCTGTAAAGTCTGGATCCAAGCATCTGGATCTTGCTAGTAAGCTATTGCTGTGAACAGTGAGTTCACATCGTTCTATGTACTATTCTGTATGCTGGTGCTGACACTAATTTTGTAACCTTTTTGTTAAGGATACAACTAGACACAGGTGAATGGAGAGCCCTTTACCTGTTTATAGGAGCATGTGACTATTAATAGCACATGACTGCCACACCAACTACCTTCTAGCAACCTTGCCTATCTCCTGTCCCCCATGAGCTTTCTTCTATCTGCTGCAGAGTTGCCTTATTCTCTTGGGCTGCTCAGAGATTATAGAAGCCTTTGAAAATGCTGAGCGTGTGCATTGCAAGGTGGTATAACAAGGTCCTGTGCAATGCAGGCCACTTCCCTGTGTAGTTTATCATACTTTTTCCCCACAGTTGCCAATTTCTTCCCTTTAGAAACTCCATGGAGATTACCTAGGAAGATAGAGTCTGTCTTTTGGAGAATGACATAGAGCAGGTAGGCTGAGGCAGCGTGTGGAACCACTGGGTAGGGCCTGCGTTTCGCATAACAAGCAAAGACACCAGCACAGAACCAGGAATTATGCATTAGTCATCCTTCCAATTACATTGCCTTTTCTTCTCACCTTATGAATGGATCTTGCAATATCTGTGGCTGCAGATATCTGATCTTCAGAAGCAGATTGCACAATTGCTGCAGATATACTAGGAAGAAGGAGATTGAGGAATCTCAGCCCTTATGTTAGCAAATTCTCCTGGTCACCCGATGTAATTGCAACCATGCAATCTCCCATCTTAGATCAGGGCTGGGTCTCCTCTATAAATTCACTGTATACATTTCATTTCACCTTTACCAAGTCCCTGCTAGCACTACTGAGAGGGAATTCAGCTGTGGTACTAAGACCTGGCAGCTCTTAAACTGTAATGCTGACAGTCATCCCTTTGAAGTTTTGGGCAAGTCACCTTGCCTCACTGTAACAATTTCCCCAGCTTTAAAAATGGAATAATAATACCTACTCATACAGCTACAGTGAGTAGCTTCCTTTGGCCCTCTGAACATGTAAAGCATTCTGCAAGTGTTCATTAGTTGTTCTTACTAACAGTTATTATTATTATTTTGGGATGTTAGGACAATGGCACATTGGCAAGGTCCAAAATCCCCATACTGGAGCTATCATGGAAGGTGGTAGCAGCCGTACAAAGGCTGTGTCTGTGCCGAGTTGTGCAAAGCAGCTCCAGCTGGTGCAGGCACACGGCGTCATTCGGCACCATGCAGAGACACTAGCTGAGCCTCGAAAGTGTGGGGGCATTAATGCAGACTCACTGCTATGGCAGGACAGCAGTAGTGCTTCTGATTCTGAAGCAGGCACTGTCTCAGCTGCTGCAGTGGGTCTGCACCACTCTCCAGCCCCTAGTGCAGACGTACTCAAGTTCTTCAGCTGTCTCACTCAGGGACCTTAAAAAAGCTGACCAGGCCAATCTGTGTTCCTGACTTGGGGCCTAAAAGTTAGAAGCTCTATATTTTGATATCATTCCAACTCATGCACACACATAACAGTGTCTCATGCTGAGTTTCACAACTACATAAAACTATTTTAGAGGTTTGGTCCGACTACAGCAATCCAGATTTTGTGAAGGTGGATGAAAACTTCTGTGGAACATGCAAAATTTTTTTCTAGTCATGTTTAGGACACATAAAGAAGCCAAATACAAGTTCTATGACTTGTTTTTTCACAGTACTATATCAAACAGTACCTATGGGAGAGCAGTGGATGATGGGAAAGTGTAGTATTCCAGGTGTTTCTTTACGAGAAATAGTAATGATTTTTTCCTTGTCTTTGCTGTGCAGGAGATTTTTGGTTACAAAACTCAAGGCTGCCGAAAGGCCTTGTGCATTGCTGGATACATCTTGTCCTGTGGGGCTCTGCTGCTGCTGTTTTACTGGAAGCCAGAGTGGCATGTGTGGGCAAACTGCATCCGCTGCAGCTTGGAAGAAGCAGACATTGTTCTGCTTAGAACAACAGTAGGTGCCTACTTTAATCTTTAAATTAGTCCCTAGTATGTAGTTAATTGGAAGATGAGTTAATTGGACGGAATCCAGTTAGCTGAAATCTCTTACATTGCTTATTTCCTGCAATAATATCTTATGTTTACCATCATTGATCTAAAGAACTCTCAAGTATTCCACAAATTATGTGTAAGATGATGACTGGAATGGAGGGTAACAGCTGATCAGACAACAAGCTGAAAGAAATTGGGGTGAAAAAACCTGTAATATCTGTGGTTTCAAGACTGTGTTATTTGCTCTCAGTCCTTCCTCCTCCCTTCCACCATCGCTGTACCTTCTATATTGCAGATCTGTGCTCCAGATTCTAAAGCATCTGTTTGATTGGCAGTGTCCAGCAGATCCTTTTTCCCTCCCTTGGCTGTCCGGTGAAGCTGCCCCTCTCTGCCAAAATTTAGCCAGTGGGCCAAACCAAAGATTTGTCTGGCTCTGTCCCCAGCAGTGTCCAACAGTGCGTGATGAGGGATCAGTATAAGGAAGAGGGCAAGCTTACACTGCTTGTTTTCTTGGCTGTATGTTTCCATTTTCCATCAGCCCTTCCCCATGTCCAATAAGCCTGCATTCCTGCAGTTAATGCTTTCAGGGCTGTTATGTGTTGCTTGTAGTTTCCTAATACAGATTTCTATCTGTTGAGGACTATACTGAAGCACTGCAAGACACGCAAACCCTGATTTCATTTCATGGAAGCTACTGCAACACTAAAAGAAGCAAACTGAGACTTGACTCTGAATCCAAGCTGAGCCTGAATACTCCAGGAGCTGGCAGGGTTGATTTACTTCCAGAAGTTTGATTTGTTCTGCTTCAAAGATTGCTGAACAATGGCATTTGCAAAATGTGCAATTGCAAAATGGTTCACTTACTACCATTGTATTTGAGCTAGCTTCTTAAACGAGCAGAGCAGCATGCAGTTAAAATCTTGGGTTTTGAAAGTCACAGGTCTGCCTGTTGAATATTTTATATTGAAACAATCTGCATCCTAATAGGCTGGGGATATGTATTTTTTTTTTAAAAGAAGCATATTAGGTTTAATCTCCTTCTTTAATCTTCCATTCAGTTTGCATTTTTAATTACCTATTCTTGTGTGTCATTTTAAATGGATTTGCCATGCCAAGCACTTTTCAGATAAATGAGTTTTTAAATGATCCTTTATGTAATTAAACAAGAATTGAATCATATTATACGTTCTTGTTGTCAGGAAGCTCTTTCAAAGTATGCTCTGGGCACTTGACAATTTCAGATTTCCTTCATGGTTCTTTGGATTAAAATGACAGTTTTGTTTTTTTCCCTACATTCTGATTATGTCAGTTGTCAAACATGATGGCTACTGCTAATGAGGATGCAAGTAATCCCATTCAGCTTGATCCTTGGAATTCTCTTCTGGTTCACATAAAACCTTCATTCATAAGTCATCATCATCTCTGCAACTGCAATATAACAGCCTATTAACTCACTTCTGTTACTGAATTTTGACTCACTTTAGTTCAAATAACGAGCAGTGAAATTATTCACTGCTTCCCATCTCAATCTGCATCCCAATGTTTACTAATTCTGAAATTTAAATTAAAGGTAAATATCAGAAAATAAATGTTATTCTAGTCAAAATACCAGTTTAAGAAGAAAAGTGCACAAATAAATAAGATATATTAACATTATTAAAGTTCTTTTTTGAACCCTTAAATTACTCCAAAGGACTCATATTTAGTACAGACTCTTCTTTTTTTGTTGTCATTTCCAAATGAAGTTTAATAACTGTGCTTTCAGAACCTAGCTGGCTGAGGTAATCAGCTTTTTCCATCTGCCAAACTGCTCACACAATGAATATGATATATAAGTCAGTCTCATAGTTGGATTTAATGCATGTGGTTCAGTGTTCGGGACTGAAACTTAACATGAGGGTACTTATTACAGTAGTTCCTCTGATGTCTGAGACTGTACTACCAACAGTAGTTATCAGGCAGTTCCAATGTTGAACTTATTTTATAAAAAATAGCAAGATCATGAACTCAGTTTGTGGCAAAAGCTTGTCTAAGGTACCGTAAGGGAGGCATGGTGCTAACACACTTGTTCCAATGAAGTGTTAACACAGGAATGACTGTGAAAAGATATTGGCACTAAACATCCATTTTGCAGTACAGTGCTATGTTCCTTTTGATCTTCCCTTTACAGTGTGGTCACTGCATCTCAGATTGTCCTGTACTGTTTGCCTGTCCTAGATCATGACCTGGGTGTTCACATTCCATCCTTATCAGCCAAGTGCTTGACCTGCAGTGAGTGAATTATTTGCAGTACTCACATTTTGACAGGACTGTGGTTCAGCTCTCATTCTGCTGATTTATCTGTCAGTCACAGGTGCTGGGAGGCCCCTGTTGGTTAGCTCTTTAAAAAAACTGGAGCAGTGCTCTAGAAAGGCCTACTGTAATCGTTCACTCCAAGGTGATAGTGAGTTTGGTCTGATTTGGGGGGAAATTGTGACACTTCTCTTTTATATTAATTTAGGATGAATTTCGGATTTACTCTCGTAAGACTGTGACGTGGATCTCTGTGTCTGCACTTATCAAAAGTAGATCAGATTATCCAGCCACTGCTGAGGAAGACTCAATCTTCAGCAAAGCCATAATGAAGCCAAGTTTGCAAGTAAGTAAAGTGTTCCCTGCAGTATCTGGGAGATGATAGCAAATCTCAGCCACGCTTCATGGAGTGAAAGTGAGCTGTAAAACATATCCAGCTAAGAAACTTGCAGCTTGATGAACACAGTTTGCTGTGGAAAAACAAGCTAGAGATTTTGGAGAACTGTACTCACCTCTGTAAAAATCCTCTCTTACTCCGAGGTGGGTTATGAAAAAAGAATCCTCACTACTCCTGAGAGAAGACCTCCATTGTAAGTAGGAGAGCTTCAGGACACTGGGGTTGGCAGTGAAGAATCAGGGTTCCAAATCAAAAACTCATTCCTGGCATAGGAATCGAAGAATTTAGGGGTGGCTGTGTGTCTGAAGGGAAACTGTGAGGAACCAAACATCACAGCTCCCACAATAACATGAAAACACGGATGAATGCAGCTGAGGGGGAATAGAACAGAAAAGTGCCTAGGCAGAGCTGCATCAGTATTTCCAGAAATGTTTCATCAAGGAGGGTCTGAAACACATTTTGCTTTCTTGCCTTTGTATGCACCAATTTGTGTTTAAAGTACATTTGCTGGAGTCAGGTCTTGCACCGTTGACTGTTCCTGCAAAAACGTATTGTAGTCTCTGCCAGTTCCATAGCTTTGAGATCCCAGTGAGGCGCTGAGGAGAAAGAACGTAGATGATTAATTGATCCAAGCAGATCGCAAGGTGCCTCGTGAGTTGAATAAATATAATTATCCCCATTTTAGAACAAGTACCAGACAGTTCAGTTATATGTCTTACTTAGCATTACACATTAAATTGGTGTGAGCAATAGGAATGCAAGGGTACATTTGCTAATATCTGGCTCTTGATTATAGATACTAGATCACTGCACTGGGGAACCCATAAAAAAGCTATTTTCCCTTCCAGGACATAGATTTCTATCTTGTTAGCATTTATTTTTATATCTACAGCAATTTTTAGTAGATATTTTCATTATAAACCTACCTTTAGCTGAGCAAAGCTGTTGCTATTACTCCTGTTTCGTGTGGGCATATATTAATGTACATAAGAAAGTTTAGTGCCAGCTAGTTTAATCAACTGGCACACTATGAAAGTGAAGACTGGCTTGTAACATTCTTCAGAGGATCAAATTAGTAACATAAAAAAGCCCAATATAGCTTCAAATAATAGGCCCTTTGAACACCACTTTCATATCAATCAAAACATCTAGATAGAAAAGAACAGATTTCAAAGCAGCAAAGAGCAGACAGCTTAATCCTTCAGTAGCAATTCAAAAGCCCCTACTTATAAGTCAATTATAAAACCTTTTTGCCATTTAAGCTACCTAAGTCCACAGAGTAATGTGTAGTGCCCAAGAGCTGTCCAAGGACCTGTTCCGGCAGCAAGTTGTGTCCCTCATTTCCCACTCCAGGTTTTAGCACGGCAAATCTTACAGCTTCTATTGCATGAAATCCTAACTACAGACCTCTTGTTAGGTTAATGACTGTGGTTACAGCTCCATTTTGAGTCAGTGAATGAGATGAGTATAGATTTCATTGGCCTATAATAATGCTTATTGCACTGGATAGGGAGAGTCCCCTAGAGCCGATTTCTTTATTAGTTATGTGTATAGGTGTATAGCCTTGCCTTCTTCCAGCTGATATGAAGCGCCATTATCTCTAATAGGCTTCATTATTGTTGTGCAGGACAAGACAGACTCCTTTTGCAGGTTATAAGTGGCAGCGTGTGTTCCTAATGGATAACTGCTCTGCAAGGGCTTAGCATTAGCAGTGACTCAGGAAGTATCCTGGGATGGCCTTTCTTGTCTGTTGGCATATCTGTTCACCTGAAGGACTCGGCACCACGCCTGCAAACTGCCCAAAGCTCCCTGCTTTCCTCAAAGCCAGACAGAAGATGAGGGAGTTGTTGACTGAAGATGGGCTTTCACAACTGCCTGTGTACCCACCACTGCATCAGCAATCTCTTCCCTTTGTTCTGTGAAATGAGAGTGAGGACCGTATTCCTTGCTTCACAAAATGGGGAGAGAAGAATGCTGCTTTGTACTTGCTTGACCTAAATGTCTGTAAAGCTTACTGTAACCTGCACTGAGGTGGGGATCCCACTCTATAACATAACTAGAGAGTTAGTATATGCAATCCTGTCTTCTCTCTCTCCCTACCCCCCATATAATTTGCTTTATCTGTGTTTGACCCCAGTGAGGATACCTAGCTGAGACCTGTGAGCAGTCTTGTGAGTATTTTTGTTTGCTGTGTTGCATATATTGTTGTCCCTGTTTTGTTTTGCAGGTGAAAAGTATCCAAGTACAAAAAATCCGCTATGTCTGGAATATCTATGCAAAGCAGTTCCAGAAAGTTGGGTGAGTTCAATACCCTGGTCATACAAGTCTCTAAGGAAGTCAAGCTTCTTTGTGAATAATGTCCTAAGGAAAACATTCCCTTTATATTTTAGAGCCCTAGAAGACCACCACACTTGCTCAGCTATACATGCCAAATTTGGTTCTGGTCTCACCTGCAATGAACAGAATGTCAGGTACACATTTTAAAACACAAATACTCAACATACGGATTTCAGAGAGATGTAAATTCACTGCTGTTGGTGCACTTTCGTTGAGTTTCTTTTAATATCCACATATGTTTCCATTAATAGGCACATAATTTTAGATGAAATGGCCATGCATGAAAAATTGTACGAAAAGGGCTAGAGAATGTTGTGTATTCCTTGTCAAAGTTTTTGAAATGTCTTATTATTCATCACTGTTACTGTTCTCAATCAGGAAATAACTATGTCCTGTAACTAACTCTAAGCAGTTCTTATTTGGAGTAAGAGAAAGTCTCCATGAGATGGTGCAGTTAAGTTTGTGTGTGTGCTTCTTCAGTGGGGCTCCATGTAATTGTATTGAACTTCTAAATCAATTAGTTCTGATCATTGAATTTATTCTCACAAACTACTCTATCATTATACAATTTACAGAATAGGTATTCCTGAAACTGCTAAATAAAGAAATGATCTTCAGTTGATTGAATACTGAAAATCCAGCTCCTGACCTTAGCTCATGTTGAGTCTTATATTCAAATCACCCTTAACTTTATGCAAAATTATTTGGTTTTAGATCATTTAGTTTTAGGTGCAGAATTCCTTTATTTATGGTGCTTCAAAGGAATTTTTGTGATGGAAATGTTTGCCTAAAAGGCTGTGTTACCCCTCTTGTCTGTTTAAGTAGGTTTCCCTGGTACAGTCATCTTTTCTGACATAAGCACTGTAGGGGCATTTAATTTTTTATCTTTTTCTTGGAGAAAGATCCTCACAGCCTTTAAACTGGGATAGATACAAGCTCTCAGGACTATTGAAAGCTACAGCTTCTTGAGTGAGCTACATTGTCACAATTTTATCTCTAAGTGATGTATCTTTATCCCATACAGGAGAGTTATATGTGGGCCAAACACTATTGATGTTCCAGTGATCCCGATTTGGAAACTACTCATCAAAGAGGTTAAGCATTTCTGTTGCTTTTATTCTAGGCTACTTGGGGAGGCAGAGTGTGCATATAGAATATAACAGATTCTATGTCTGAATTAGCTTCCCAGTACTCACTTGTCAAGCACACTCCTTTTTCAAATCCTGTTTAAAACTGTTCCATGAAATCACCATAAATTCATTTATTCTCCATTGTTCCCTACCCTCCATCCCCATGCCTTTATGGCTGCTTGGTATTTGTATGTATCTGTGTCCCGGGAGCTCGTTCTGTTGGCCTTACAAGGGTCAGTGAATGATTAAGTGAACAGCAGTAGCTGGTATATGCCTACAGCTGCAGAGAGATCCAATGAGCTCATGACTCTGGGCACAGCACCACGTAAAGCACTAGTATCTTTCTCAGACAGGAACTGGCTATATGTGGCCTAAACAGAGTGTTTGTGGAGATGTGCCTATGGTATGTGAGCTCCATCCTCATGGCACAACCTGCTCTTCTCTCACCTTTGTTACATTTCTTGTAAAGAAGCAAGCAAAACAAGGCTTGGGCTGAGCCATTCACATCCCAAATAACGTCCTATTGGTCCACATTATTTGGCCCTTCTGTCAGATGGAGATGGTCCAATCTGATTAGACTGAAGCCACTGCTAACAACATTAGAAAGGGGATTGGGAGACACAACACTTAACTCAATAGCTTTTATTCCAGCCCATTTCTAACAGGATGGACTGGCTGGGTATACTGGAGCCATTTAAATGTGGCCAGCTCTTGAATATTGCTCTTTCCCCAAACAGGTCTTAAATCCATTTTACGTGTTCCAGCTGTTCAGTGTGTGTCTGTGGTTTGCTGAAGATTACATGGAGTATGCCACTGCCATCATAATCATGTCTCTCCTCTCGATTTTTTTGACTGTATATGATCTTAGACAGGTGAGACACCTCACCTTTTTCCACAAGGAGGATTTATTTCTAATGTCTGGGAAAGGCCAGGATGTTACAACATGCACATGTACAGTGCTGAGAGTTACTCAGAGGTTTAGTCTCGTGACATTGTGTAGTAGCAGGTGCAATGGCCTAGCCTCCTAGTCATCATAATCTCTGTGTGGTTCTTTACCCACATCCTCCCTTCCCCATTCCAGTGCTTCACTTTGTAACCTTTTGTTACACCTTCTCCATAATTAGGGTGGGGAATTTCTTTCTCTGTATGATTGTATAGTGCCTGGCGGGGCCAGACCCCAGTTTATGAGGGTGCTCATAACCACAAATAACAAAAGGGAATAATTGTTAGTGGATGAATTGTATCATGTAAGTAAGATGTAACACTTTTGTGTGTTCTCCTTTAATTTATAGCAATCGGTTAAGCTGCACAGACTGGTTGAGTCTCATAACAACATCATGGTCACTGTCTGCAGAAATAAGGAAGGTGACTCCTGTACACTTCTTTCTTCAACGTGTTTCATTTCTATAGCAATTTATATCAAACCCAAGAATGTATAGTATCAAATTCCTTCTAGAGCAGTTTCCTCTTCTGTCTCTCAGCTCGATTAACTAGCTTCTGCGGATTGGGTTAATTTGACCTAGAAGTATGTTGTGGCACATCAGTCATATTCGTAACCGTTTGAGTGCAGCCTTAGCAAAAAATTATCAGGAAAATGATGTCATTTTTCTTAAAGCAGTGCTGGCAAAGCCAACCACATAGCTGTTAAATGGCTGTGAGTCCACCTAATTGCTTCATGCAAAGTCTGTTCATTGCATGCTATTTAGAGCACAATCCAAAAAGACAGAGTCAAACTAAGAAATGTAGAACCAAGCTTCTTCAGTTAGGTCAGTGCATTGGAACAATAACCATTGGTTGGGTTCCTGGGGAGATAAGAAGGAATTCTGCAGTTCGAACTGATGCCTAGGCTTTTCTAAATATTGGAGGTTGTAGTCTTAGATTCTGCTTGTGGACCTTTGTTTATCAGCCATTGTAAAGAAGTAACAATCTATTCAGCAGGTAGTTCCTTGTATTTTTTCCCCTTACCACAGAGAAATATATGAAGCACCAAGTTTGCATTACGTGTCACCTACAGGTTTCCAAGAGCTGGAATCACACCATCTTGTTCCCGGAGATACGCTGGTTTTGAAAGAGGGCAAAACTCTTTTGCCTTGTGATGCCATCCTGATCAGCGGGCAGTGCATTGTAAATGAAAGCATGTTGACAGGTACGGCTCATCCCTCCCAGGTTTACCATCAAAACATCATCATAGCCCTATGGCTTCAGCCAGTGACACAGGACATACAGTGTTACTATGTATCACCCTTATTATGAGATAGTCCATAGCTAGCCTAGAAAGGGATTCTTTCAGGTGTTTGCTATAATAAAGACTGAATTGTAGTTAGCCCCAGCTTATCTAAATAGACAAGATGGACTTTAGGAAGGGCAGTTGATCCTTTTCTTCCTTTCCGGGGTGCAGAATTTAGGAAGGGATCCTCTGGTTAGAAAGGAAAGAGTGGACAGTGAAGAGGAGTGAGCAGGACAGAAGAAGAAACAGCAGGGGCAAAGCTGTTGCCACACAGGGCCCACAGTCCACTCAGGCTGTAGGGGTTTCTCTCGGTCACTCTGAATGTCTTGTCGCTGATCACTGCAACATCTCCAGCCTGCTGGAGTGTCCGTCTAGCCCTCCAGACACTTAGCCCCATGTTCATGTGATAGCAGTGGAGGACACACCAGGTGGGAGAGTTCACTGCAAAGCAGGATTTTTGGTGCAGGAGATGTTCATAGTTCTGTTTCTTGTCTTTAAATTTGGTCTCGGTCTGAATCAAACTGAAACCCACAGTTCTGAAATTTCATGTAAATGAGAAATTCCAGAAACCCCTTTCATTTAGAAAGCTTCAGCTGTCAGAAAATATTTCTTCTGCTTCACCTTAGAATCTGCTCTGACATAAATAGGATATTTGTCAGCTGTCAAGCATTGAGCTAAAGGCCCTCCATTTTACTAGGAAGGGGAAATAGAGAATGTCATGTTTAATCTGCCTAAGGGAATGGTGTAGTGACCTGCACATGAGGTTCAAACTAGGTAAACAACTTGTGGCCGTCAAGTGAAGCCATGCAGCACCAGTTCGGGTCTCTTTTCAAGTCTGTATATTTACAGCCAGGGTTCGGAGTCCTTGGACTGCTTTCAGTTCTCAGACTTACATGAAACTGTTATACTGATGCAAAGGAGAGCTTTTCTGTGGCAGAGTCTGTTTGCTTGCTAGCCTTCAAACTCTTATTCACTCTGAAGATGTCACAATATAGAAGTAACATTTCTCTAAACTGGTTTCTCTAGTAAATACCTTTAACTTACCATCTAGATGGCTAGATACTGTACTTATTTGAAAGTCAGCACGCTGATTTTAAGGTGTACTACAGTTTTCCTCATCTGAGCTAATCTTCCCTAGGGGAAAGTATTCCGGTAACAAAGACCCACTTACCCCAAGCTGATAAGTTCAAGCCCTGGAGAATGCACTGTGCAGAGGATTACAAGAAACATGTCCTCTTCTGTGGAACAGAGGTCATACAGACCAAGGCAGATGACAGAGGAGTAGTGAAAGCTGTGGTGCTGCGAACTGGTCAGTCAACACTTCAATTTGCTTCTCCTTTCATGCTTTTTCTTACTGGAACAGTCTGACTTAATGTGCCCAGTCATATTAAGTTAAAGGCATTAATCCAAATTCACAACAGTCAGATGGAAAATTGATATCCTGGGCTGGGCTAAGCTATTATGCATTGTTTCCGTTTGCTTGGCATAACTTTTACAAAAACCACTAGCATATGATTACAAAGAAGAATTTTGCTTTGCTTCTGAGACATTGAAAAAGTCCTCCTTAAGACAAAAATAACTTTTTTCTATATTCTGCAGAGCAGGTGACATACACTGAAATGAAAGATCTGGGCCTTCTTTCTTACGTTACAGAAATTATGAGTCATTTTAAAGCCCTCCATTCTTTGTAGAGAACTTTTGGAAATGTTTTCCCCTTGAAATCATTTTAGTTTATCTTTCCAGGTTTCAATACAGCCAAGGGGGATCTGGTGAGGTCCATTCTCTACCCTAAACCCATGAACTTCAAGCTGTACAGAGATGCCCTCCGGTTCCTGATGTGCCTCATAGCATTTGCAGCCATTGGAATGATCTACACAGTGTGTGTATTTGCACTTAATGGGGTGAGTTACTAAATGCAGGAGAAATGGTCACACCCAGTTTCAAGAGACTTTAAACTTGAGTGGCTTCATATATATTTATATATAAAAATATGGTCCTTGTCACTCTCCTTTTTGCCTTAGTACATGAGGCCATTCTACAATGTAATTGAACTTGTGACAGTACACAAGCTCTCATACATTCAATTCTAAGGTGCCAAGACCCACTGTTTCCCAATAGTCATTTCTTCTGAGGTCTTAGCAAATCCTATGCAAGCACTGCATGTCTTATCAGCAGCCTTCTGTACGCTGACTGCCTGTTTGTATGTTGCCTGCCCTATGCTGATACATGTAATTACCAATGCATGTAATTAGCATAATGCTTTCTACACCTCTGAAAATGGGAGATCCCAAGAGCTTAGCACTCTGCAAGTAGCTTTAACAGAGTTTTTGTGGCACTTTTTGTACATTCCTAGAAAAATCACAAGTGAGTCATGGGTTAAATGGGACACAGACTGATGTGTCACTGTGAAAAGGCAGCTTTCCAAAAACTTCAGTTTAGATCAAAGACCCATCTATCCCTTTCCACTGTCTCTGAGAGTAACTGGTATCAAATGCTTATGGAAACTGGTTAGGAAGTAGGGCAAGTATAGAACAATTCTTCCCTGGTATAGTCTTCTAACTTCTTGAAGAGAAAGGTTTAACAGTTCAGTAAGCTGTCTTTTGTATCTAGATCATCTAGCTGCCATAGCCGCTGAAAATCTCCCAGAGTGTGGTTTAATATATTTCTGAATTCATTTATGCCTTGGACTTGACAGCACCTGTAGCAATGATTCCCACAGTTACATTATGGGCTGCATAAAAATGTTCTTAAAGCTGCTGTCTAAATCACTGGGCCCTGTAGATTTTTGTTTTAAAGAAGCAGGAAATAGCTGCTTTCTGTTTGATGTTTCCTGTACCATTCATGATTTAGAGATCATTGGCCACTGCTTCAGCCACCTTTCTTCTGTGTTACAGAGCCCTGAACAGTGCAGGTGTAAACACAGATCCCTGAAATTTACTGATGTTACAAAGAACTCCCTGTTTTCTTCTGCCTTTTTTTTCATATCTTTGTGTAGTCATTTGGTGGGGGGGGCAGGCGTGGAAGGGAGATAACCTTCGCTTAGTTATCACTTAGCTTAATATCCTTGAGAGCTTTTGGGAAGTAACTTTTGCAAAGCCAACTATCCTGTATCAGTTGAGTCACCCACATTTTCACTGATTTTTTCCAGAGCTCTCCAGATTATGGGGTATTAATTCCCTCTGTGAAGACTGTGTTAGCTCTTCTCTAATGTGCCATATACATCAAGGGTCGATTAATTCTGTATTATAATCTTAATCAAGTTTCTCCATGTAGAACTAAGACTTACTGTGTCAGGAAGCAGCAAGGGCCAGCTGTTCCCTAGGGGAAGGCAAGCCAGGAGCCAAGGGTGACCAGAGCACAGGTAGTGCCCTCACCGACCGGGGAACAGTCACACAGTATCTGAACATGGTGGGGAGAGCTGGGTGCTGGTAACAGCCCATCAGTAGTCCCAGGCAAGGCAAAGTGGTAAATAATCTGGGCAGACCAGTCAGAAGCAGAAGGAGATGAGGACAAGAGACAAGGCTGCAACACATATCTAAAGGTGTCCATCCAGGAGACAGTGCTAGAGGCAGGTACACCTACAGCATGGCTCAGACAGGGACTGAAGGCCCAGGCCTGAGCTTAAATGGAGCTCCTGAACCCATGAGCAGAGGATGTGGGTGAAGATGAGGCTAGTGAGGGTAATTAAGGCCTATCGGTGCACCTAGGGCCCTGCCATATTGGTCTCTCAATCTCTGGAGGGTTCGCCTGAAACCCTTTTAAAAACAGTTCACTCATGCATCAAGGTCAATGTAAGAAATAGTTTTACACTGTAAACAGTAGTTCTGCAATTTTTAAAGCCTAATTGCTTTAGAACTTCTTCAAAAACTTTCAAGAAATCATTTCATGTCTTGATAATGATCTGCCAATGTAAAGTCCAAGTCCTGAGTTGCAAGGTTCATTCTGCAACTCAGCTTTTGAATAATTTTTCTCCTTTTGAATAATCTACAATCAGTTGGCTCAGAAGATTAATTCTCCTTGGGATATCAAAGAAAGTGTGTTTAAGAACATATCCTGGTGTCTGCTTTGCAGTTTTTTCCTTTTTTTTGTTTAACTTCCCCCTTGTAATATGTAAAATACACGCTCATGTTATCACAGCAGCTGAAACTGTCTTGTCAGGCTGTCTTGGTGTAGGATTCAGTCACATGAGATACTAAACGCTTTCTCTTCTGTGAGTGTGTTTATCTAAAGGTGGTAAGTGCTTCATTCTAACATAAAACAGATACAAAATATTATCAAACTGGTGCCTTCTGTGGTCTGAAACAATATCAATGAAGGGAGAATGAGAACATGATGGAAATGCAGCACATCAGATGCAACATGATTTATGGTCAAAGTCCCAAGCTTAGAAGCAGTAATAATAGAAGTCTATGATGGTTTGCAGATCCTTCTGAACTGCAAATTGGTTTTAGTTTGCAGTGTCTCAGTTCTGGGACCCCAATTTGAAATGCATTCAATCCTTTAGCAGTTATATCAACTGCCAAGAATAACAGTGCTGACATTCAGCATACTGGCAGTCAGTTCTACACCGACCTCTAAGCTCCCAAATTAGATTGCTTTTAGAAATGTAACTTTTACTTCCATGTCTCTTCCTGCAGGTAAAAGCAATTTCCTTTCACAGCTCCTAGAACACAAGGTCAGAAGAAATCATTAGCTCATGCATTCTGCCCTCCTTTTCAGCACCATCCCATATGTCTCACCTGTCACCCTAACATAGAGTCCAGAGCTATGCCTGTAGGCAATTGGATGAATGCCCATATAAATGGCAGATTCTTGTGTGCTGTATCATGGGAAACTGGGCTTGACTGAGGGTGCAGTAACCTAGCTGGCATGTTTCAACTTATGTGCTTTGGAGGAGACTGCGAGCTCTACCTGGCGGGTTTTGTTGGCCTGAAGAATGAAGGAAGGCCTGGAGGCTGCTCTTGAGCAGTGGTGTAGCCTTAAAGCCTTTGGTTAAATCAAAGCAATTAATTTCTTGGGGAGATGAATACGTGATGGACCGTGGGCAGAAAACAGCACAGCCTGAAGCACATGCAGTGGAGGGGAGGAGGGATGAAGAGGGCTACACTCAGACAATCCAAGCAGCACTCCTTGCCACCCTCTTGCTGATAACTGCCTTTGGTTTTACATCAGGAGGAGGCAGGAGAAGTGGTGAAGAAGGCTTTGGATGTTATCACTATTGCTGTCCCCCCAGCTCTGCCAGCTGCCTTGACAACAGGGATTATTTATACCCAGCGGAGGCTGAAGAAAAAGGGCATCTTCTGCATCAGCCCACAGAGGATCAACATGTGTGGACAGCTGAATCTCATCTGCTTTGACAAAGTAACTGCTAGGTGGTGGTTACTCTCTTACTAGTAATGGGAGCCGTGCTAGGGGTGGGCGAGTATGGGTTTTGATCAAGCATTTCCATTGTATTCTAGAAACACATTGACCAATCTTGCATACTTAAGTTTTTGTTGTCTGAACAGACACTGTTGCGAATTGTTGTTTTTCTTGGAATCTAGGAATTGGCTGGTAGCACTTTTGGTCTGCACTGTGCTGGCATTTTCTGGACAGTAACTTCTTAAAATAAGTCTTTTTATTCCTCTTGAGCTCTTATGTGGGAAGTTAATTTAAATGTACCTTTTAACTTAGACTGGCACCTTAACAGAAGATGGCCTGGATCTTTGGGGCGTGCTGCCCTCTGAAAGAAACTGGTAAGGCTCCTTGACACACCAACGGCTTTTAAATTTGGTGGGATAGTGACTGGATTCTCCACCTAGCATATGAACAAATCTGAAAGACAATTAATGTCAAACGGCAGTTTTAAGTTCCCCATGTTTAGATTTCCAGTATTATTTCTATAGCCTCTGGAAAATGAGTTGTTTGCCTCATCCCAGGGGTCCTGCTCCACATGAAAAGATGCAGCCACTGTTGTCAGCATTTGGCAGAGCATGCCCAGGCAGGGTAGTCTGTAGTAGACATGCTAGGTTAGATCTCAAAGCTGCAGCGGTGCCCCAATCCTTTATGACAGGAAGTCACTGTTACCCATGAGATTGCCACTCAGTTCCTTCAGTGCCCATTTACCTTTCCAGAAATGTGCATGCACAAAAATGCTCAAACTTATGTCAGCCTCACAGCTCAAGAGTCCTTGCACAAGCCTCAAGGAAGATATATTATAATAAACTGTTCCTCTGTCCATCCTAATGTAGAACTATGTAGAATACACCTATTCTGAGCATGTGTATCCCAGCCTTTAACAGGTGCATGAGAAATAACTCATGGGGGAGAACAAGTCCCCAGAAACGTGCTTGTGGTCTGACCACAGGATAGGACTTTAACAGCCCCCTGACTTGGGATTTTTTTTTTTCCTGTTAGTCATATGTTGTTTGGTGTTCTTTGATGGTAATTTTTATGTTCTCTTTTGTGTTAGCTTCCAGGACATTCACAGCTTCCCTGCAGACCACAGCCTGCCTTGGGGCCCGGTGTTCAGAGCAATGGTGGTTTGCCATTCACTAGTTGTTTGGAAGGGCAAGATCCAAGGAGACCCACTGGATGTGAAAATGTTTGAGGCCACTGACTGGGTAAAGCTGTGCTTTGTTGTTATGCAAATAGTGGTGGGGAGTTTTGGTGTTCTTGCAAAGGAGAAATGTCCCAAGCCCTCCCATGCAAATAACCACTTCCCACACAGAAGTAAAACAGCTAAAACCCAAAAGAGATACCACATGCTCAGGCTTTTGGAGAGATGTTCCTTGTTTCTGCCTAGAGCTTTCACCTAGGGGTACTTTGAGTACTTAGCTCATTTGACTGGAAGTGGTGGATATCACGCAAACCCCACTGGGGTATCAACTCTGACTGGCTGCTGCCAGATAACAGGAAGTCCCAGATGTGACTTATACACAGATTAAGACTGCTTTTACAGAGCGTGTAGAAGACTTCTGCCAGCTTTGAACTAGCTGAAAGACTGACATTTATTAGAGCTCTGTCAATGTGGAGATATTTCTGCCATCTTCAGGTTTGAAATCCCATGCCACTATGAAAGCACTCTGCTTTCAGTCTCTGTCCCATTACCTACAAACAGCCATCAGTGTTGCTATTTACTCTCTGATCAGTTGGGGGGGAGTGGAAATGAGCATTTATGAAAACCGAAAGGCTGCAAATCTGAGATGGATAAGAGGAAAACAGCCCATAATTACCTGGTGGAAGGTATAGCCACAAGACATTGCTGATGCAAGATAAGAGATTCAGGGCAGGATTAGCTAGTTATGTGGGTGACAACATCCATACTTAACACCTGTCTGTTTTGTACCTGCAAAATATGTAAAACAGCCAAGTTTCAAGGAATAAACTATCCAGTAATGACAGGAGTTAGAGGGTGTTTTTCCTCAGGGGGATCACCTTGCCATCTCAGCCTTAGGCAGACACCTGTCAAAGTTATAAATTAAACAGGAATAATCCTGTTAAATAGTTCCTGTGAAACAGGAATAATCATGTGCCCTTTGACACCGTAAAATATTTTTGTTCCTCACAGTCATGTTGTGATGATTAAAAAATCCAGCTGACTTGTAGAATACTTCAAGAGCAGAGGATGGAGCTTTCTACATTAATACAAACTCTTATTTATTATTTTCCCATTGAGTCTATGTTATATCTACAGATTTTTGCATATTTAAGTGGGTTGTAATGAATAAAGGATTTATTGTCAGTGAGAGGACATAATCTATTTGCTGTGCAAGAGTACAGCAGTATCTTAGCGAAGCTGGTGAAGCTCTGGATTTGATTGCTAAGGGAGGCAGTGGGTTTTCCATTACTGGAGCTTTTTAGTGTGAAATCAGACAGACCCTCCTCAGGAATGAATAAGATACATTGTTTTGAGGGAAGGAAAAGCTCTAAATGATTCCTTGAGGTTCCTTTCAGCTCTACTAGTGCTGTGATCTGAAAGATTTTTGTCTTTCAATACACAGGTGATAGATGATTCCAGTGGACACCAGATTGAAGGTCAAGGATCCACACATGCCACAGTTGTCAGACCTGGGCCTAAAGCCAGCAGTGTAAGCTATTTGCAAGATTCACATTCATGATCAAGTTAAACTGCCAGTGTAAGGGTTACCTTTCAGTAGAGAAATGCTTGGTTGTCCTAGTCCAAGATAGCTCTTCCACACTTCGTCTTTCTTGTACTGCCTGCAGAGAGATTGCCTTGTTCTCTCTGACTGAAAAGAAATGCCTGGGGGAGCTTGCTGCTCACACCAGAAGCAGGGGGATGCTGGATGACAGATTGTCCAGCTCAGGAATTTGCCTGTCCTGGTGGCTCTAGACTCAATCCAGACTCAGCTGAGTGGTGAAGATCTCTAAAAGCACTTGGGACTGCAGTGGAGTCTGGTAGCTGATGTCAGACCGTTACTGGTGACATACACCAAGGGGGGGTGCTTTCAGACATCCATTTTCCCTTTGCAAGACCGCTGTAAGACCTAGCAGTCTTGTTAAAGAAACAGGACTAGTGAGTTCCTTTCAGTAAATTACATCTAATAGTCTGCTACAACTGTCAGTGAACTTTTCCTACTGCTTAAGCTAAATATTTCTGTACAAATTTCACCTCCTCTTTATACACCAGTCCTTTCTGTCCCACTGTGACAAATGAGCCCATTATACATGGTTAGCTTCTTGCCATGGCCCAAAGGACAGACCTGAAATCCTTTGGCCGGCATTTAAAATCCTTGCTGCAGTATCTAATCCACTTGCTTTTCTCCTAGGCCCCAGTGGAAGGAGTTACCATTTTACATCAGTTTCCATTTTCTTCAGCCTTGCGAAGAATGTCTGTCATTGCTCAGGAGATTGGTGGGGAACAACAGGTCTTCACAAAAGGGGCTCCAGAAATGGTAGCCATGTTATGTAGAGCAGAAACAGGTATGCTTCCTAGAAACACATATGTATAAGTGACTTTTGATGGTGCAATGAAGTGGAAGGTCCAAATGAGATTTCTGGGTCTAAGACTTCATACTTCAGCCCGAAAAGTTAGAGTCTCTCTATTGTGCTCCAAGTCTAAGGCTAAGCTCTCATACAGCCCTTCTCAGCAAAGAAGGACTGCTAAGAGATAAAAGCAAGTACCAACTCTTGTACAAGGTGTACAGTCTCTGCCGGAATAGATATTTGGAAAAGTTGTTTACTGGTCCAGTTTTCTTTTTTCTGTAAGCCCTGGGAGGGCAGCTAGAAGAGCACAGCTCCTTCATGACACACTGGAAGAAGGTAAGTCTTTGCGGAATAGTATAGGATCCTAAGTGCAAAGTGACAGAGGAGAGGCAATGATTTTCTTATTGAGCAAAGTTCAGTTCAGCAGCTTTGCTTGATGTCCTTGGCCTATTGGTAGACTCTAGGTGTACCTGCTCTCTGGGACAGGAACCTTCCCTGCTCCAAGGCTTCCTTTTATTAGAAAGCAGTCAAATGCCCTGATGAACTGTCTTTTCCTCTTTTGCACAGTCCCATCGAACTTTGAAAGCAAGCTTCTGCTCTACACAGCGCAGGGCTTTAGGGTCATTGGACTGGCATGTAAATCTCTACAGGCAGGGAAGCAATCTACTGATCTAACAAGGTAAGCCATAGACTGCTTCTTATCAGCCACATTCAGCCATGGGCTAGTGGTGCCTCACATAGTAGCATTACCACAACACCCCTGCCAAGAGCAGGGCTGTAGTACAGAGTTTTGTTAGATTCAGGCCAGAGGGAATCTGATTTAAATCTGGATATAGGTCTGTCTGAGAATGGGTAGAGGGCACTTCACTACCCAATGCTTATAGCACATGCCCAGAATCCTTACACATTTCTTAACTTTGGTCAACATAGGAAGTATAACTCTGGTACACTCTGAATTCTAGTACACCCCTCCCTCAGTCCTTCATTTCTACCAATGTCCTTGCAGATTTATCCAGGCTTTCAGCTGAAGAGAACTCTCTTCTTTTTTTATCCTTGCTCCTTGATTAAGCAAAGGCAGCAGATGACGCCCATTACACTGCCTGTTCTCTAGCGCAGTCAAAGTCAGCAGACTATCTTCTGCTGCTGTCTTGGTCCAGTTCTTTAGCTTTCTAGCTTTAGCTCTCTTTAGTTTCTAGAGAAGCTAGCAAACTCTTCTGCTGTGCTCATAGTATTAGTTTTCCACAAGCCTGACACAAGAACACCTACACATGAATCCATATGCTTTTACCCAAATCCCTCCAGCTTTTGCCTGTGATACCACAGAAACATCACTTCTGAAACATTTGTGGTTACTTAGCATCTGCTGTCCTCTCTGTTTACTAGCTGCAGGTACTAATCCAGGTGGGGCTCACTTGCTCTTTCACAGAGCTTTTTGCTTTGCTGAAAGGGCCAATGACATGGAGGCAAAGTGCAAGTGGTTTGTTTAATTCTTGTGACAGGTGTCTTAACAGACCTATCCAACCCAATGAGCAAATGTGTGTGATATGGCCCAGATTTTGGTTGTGTGTGCAGTTATAGCATGTGTGTTGTATATACTGCCAGGAGAAAAAAGAAAACTGGAGGTCAAACACAAGATGCACTGTGAAAGCAGCGACTATTCAGGCACCACCTGACTCAGCTACTCTGACTGCCATGCAAGTGTTTGGCATCACCTCCTCCTTACTACAGTGGCTAAAATAAGTGTTTGAAAGCTTTTCTGTTTTTTCAGACTCTTCAGAGTCAACCTGTCTCCCTGAGAGACCTCTAGTTTATGACTCAGGGATGGGATTGTTTACCAAATTCTGTTCTCAACTACACATGTTCAACTGTAAAAGAAGCAATAGCACAGGTGTAAAGAAAAGAGTAGGAGAGAACAGAATTGGAGTTCCCACACGCTGTTTGCTCAGGTCCTACTGTCAAGAGTGGCAGATACGTTTACCAAGGTGTGTTTCTTTGTTGTACAGTCCTCAAATGAGAAGGACTAGTGTGCATGAACTTTCCAAATCAGACCACCACAGTTTGGGAATCCTGCAGGAAATTCACGGTGCTTTTTCATGCTGGCTAAGGATGGTGCATGAATGGAAAACAGTCCAACTTAGCCATCAGGCTTCATGTTGGTATGTGGAGCAGGTAGGTCAAAATTGACTCTTTTTTGATTTGGTAATTAAGCAAACGTGAGCTCCAAGCTGGCTATGTACTGAACTCATTCTTCAGAACAGGGGAGGAAGAGAACAGAAAGATGAAAAATCAAGTGAAGATCTTCCATACACAACCAGCACCACTTGCTGCCAGTGGGAAGCAAGCCCTGCTGGTGTTGAAATAGCACCACAAAAGACAGACAGCCTGGGACTGCTGAAAACTAACAAGTTATTTTAATTCTTTTGAGTTAGGTGGCATGGTTAACAGTTATAACTGGCTATCAGCAAATTCAATGCAAAAACAGGCCAAAGGCAAAAAGAAGAATTAAATCTGTCTGTCTGTTCTTCACTGTTAGGGAGGAGGTAGAATCTGATCTGACATTCCTGGGTCTGCTGATAATGGAGAATCGATTAAAGAGAGAGACAAAGGCTGTCCTGGAAGAGCTCAGTGCTGCCCGCATCAGGAGTGTTATGGTCACAGGTATCTAAAAAGGGTGGATTATTTATGTGGCCACTGGCCCAGACAGGGAGTTCAGTGGTGTTTGAGTGAACAGTCTGCTGCTTTGTCACCACCACTGGTAGGAAGGCACAGACATTTGTATCTTTCAGACAATTGTCGTCCAAGAAGCATCTGTGTTGTAATGATGACATGAGCTGAACTATGCAGGCTTATGTCCCTGACAACTTCACCAGGCTATGTCAGATACCTAACTCTTAATCTGTCCCACTTTCACCACAGATCAGAGCTTTCCTGTTCCTCTGATGCTTTCCAGTGAGTCCATTTGTTCTCTCTGGTAAGGTTATCAGATGACATGCACAAAGACTTGTCATGCAAGATCCCCTCGTTATAGGGCCTCTTGAAATCCTGTTGTCATAAATGAGCAGAGATGGAGCATGGATGCCAGGACAAATCACTGAACCTTATGACATCTGATAACTCATGCCTACCAGTCCCTATTTATCCCTTTTTTTTCTTGAAGGGCTGGTTTGGATTTGGATAGGATAATTCTCAGTTTTCCCATGGTCCAAAGACATTTTTCCAGGACTCACATAGATCTTGTCTTCTTGGACTTCACCTCTTTCAGCACACATCCTACACTGAAGCCATCTAAGGCCAATTGATGAGAATCAGTGATACTAGTGGCAATTTAGCAGTGAATCCCTTACTGTTTTTTGTCTAAAACACATAATCTAGGAGCATGTTCCCCATCTGGATTTCTTCAAGCTGAAGATGAAAGTATTTCATTTCCAAATGAAAATACGTTTAATTATTGAGACAGACCTCATCTGCAAAGTTTTGATCTTTATCAAAAACTTTCTTAGGCACAGACACTGAATCGTACTGATTCTTGCGGATCTATTTGAAAACTCAGAATTCAGGAAAAGGCTAACGTTTCCTCCATAAACAATTCCTCATTGCAGAAATTTTTAGATAACACTCCCCTTGATTTTTCTAGGTGACAACATTCAAACAGCTGTAACTGTTGCCAAAAATGCTGGGATGATTTCTCCAACAAACAGAGTGATTCTTGTGGAAGCAAACAAAATACCTGGATCTTTTTCAGCATCTATAACCTGGAAACCACTAGAAGAAAACAAAACTGAAGATTATGGAAGCCTGGTGAGCATATAAGAAGCAGGTGTTGTGCAGCAGGAAAACAAACTAAGCTGGAATGCTTTAAATAATGCAGTGGGATTATGCTAGTATAACAGAGACCAGTCATTCACAATTGTCTGCATGTCAGTATGTTATGTGCTAGAAAAGTGTTTAAAAAGAAGGGATCTTTATAAAAATGTACTCCCCTAGAGCTTCCTTCCTAACATATTATCTTGTGAACATGTTTTTGGTAACTGCCTAGCTAGGTTTGAGAACAGCTTTGCAGAAACCCAGGAAAGATTTGTCTGTAGCCCCCATTTAGCTGATGCCAGTTTAAAGCATATTTCCTTTCCCTGCCAGGTAAATTTGATAGTATAGATGTGGACTTAAAATCTGTGGAACTGCACTGTATGAACCAGCCCTGTTCAAGCAGGTAGAGTTAGCACTTCCCCATACCTGCAGAATTAAAACACAGATTAACTGTTGAGAAATTGCATATACACAGTGAAACATAGGCTAGCTCTGCTAAGAAATTATATTTCATCAAGCATCTCCACAAAGAAACTGAGACAAAGACCAGTTACTCTCTCCCTGAAGAGTATGTCTGAAGGTGCTTGCCCTCCTCTGAGAAGTATTAGAGTCAGGCAGATGGTAGGGAATCTCTGCAGGGGCTGTTGAGGGGCTCGCTCCTACCGAAGCTCAGCCTGAGCAGCATCTTCACTGTATTTCACTGCAAAAAGTCATGCCTGGCTATGGTGCCCATATGCTCTCTCTAGCCCCTCTCACTCAGTGCAGCCCACCAGATTGGCACTGTTGCATAAATTCTATCAAATGTGGCAATGCTGAGGGCCAGCTTTTAAGACATATGAAGCACCCAGTTCACACTGAAATTAATGGCATTATATACCTAAATCCCTTTACAAATCCAGGCAAAGGCAATGGGCCTTGAACCCAGATCTCCCAGAGTCTTCACAAGTGCCCTCCCCGTGGTATGTCCTTTTCTTTGTCTGTAGTAGTGCTTGTGTAATGCACATAGTAGCTTTTGAGGGCCTGGGAGCAGCACTCATTCTGTCTTGTTTTATAGGAGGATCACAGTCAGACTGAACGAAGAATCAGGCTGGCATTGGGATCAGGCCAGTATCATTTTGCCATGAGTGGAAAATCTTACCAAATTGTAGCACAGCAGTTCAAGCACTTACTTCCAAAGGTGAGATCTGGATTATTTAACTGGAGTAGGCTTGCCATTCAGTAGATTCAGATTGTCCTGATATAATTAGCTGAAGAGATTTGTACCAGGACATCTTTTGTGAACAATTTTAACCCTGAAATACTTATGGGCTGGATGAATCTCTGATACTAATGTATGGGGAAGGATCTGAAAATCCCTGGATTTTTTCTGCACGAGAGGAGCAGACCTGCCTCATGGTGTGAGGACATGACTTAAAACATTTGTGCTCATATGCCTGGCCCTTGCACAGCACTGATTCTGTCATGTTTTGGAGAACAGGAGAAAACATGGTATTACACAGCATGCAATTCAGCATGACTTGTCTGTTTCATGGAAAGGATAGTCTCATGAATTCTCTTCTAGTAAATCCCTAACTGGTAATCTGTGTTCATCAGGTAACTCAAATGACTCACTAGGCCTCTTGTCCTTATGTGATTGTTATTTTTTCAAAATTTTAATTAAGATACCTTTTATCTTTGATCATCAGCCTTTCCTCCTCTGGAGTCTAGCATCAGTTGTTTGGAAATGTGAATTTTTGGTGGTTTCTCTTCCAAATTATCACTGAAATCACTGTGACTCTTACCTCAAGTGTTTAAAAAATCACTTCCTTTTTTCTCCTTACAGCTCCTGCTGAATGGAACAGTTTTTGCTAGAATGTCTCCTGGTCAGAAATCCAGCCTTGTAGAAGAGTTTCAAAAGCTGGAGTAAGTTCATAATGAGCACTAAGCGTTAGGAAGTGTTTGATGAATTTCCAGGCTTGAAAAGAGTCTAGTAAGAGGTAGCTTTTGTCTAACGTAGCCTTTCCTGGAAGCGCACAAAATTGAAACTTCCACAGACATACAGCTTGGCAATTAAATTCCAAAAGCCTGTTAAAGAAGAGACACTGAAGTCCATGTTGGCTTGGCAACCTGTGAAAGACCTAACACTCCCATGATTCTGGGTTTCATTTGTTCACATCATCCTTCATTCTTCTCTTCCTGGGCCTGAAGGAGGGGCACTTGTCTACCCAAGATTTTTAGGAATATCTCCCAGCACTGCAGCTTTTCTGATGCTAGCAATCTTTTTACTGCACTATTGCTGACTCAGTGTGATGGGTTAGAAAACATGGCAGGGCAGTCTGGATTGGTATGCCCTGTGCTGCTCACAGTCACAGAAGCATATATATATTCCTGAGTCCCAGGTGTCTTGTTGCCTGTTATTCAGCTGTTTCCCAAGTCTTTTGAAGACCCCCACCCTCACCTCAACTAGCAACCCCCTGGCCTTGCCCTAGAGCAGTGTAAGCTTTAGGCTGTTTCAGATTATCAGCCTGGTGTAAGCAGTTGTGAGCACCCCAACCACTGTCTGGCCTCCGTGGACCACCATCAGTGCCTCCCAGTGAGAACTTCCCCTGCATTGAAATCCAGGCCTCAGCAGTAAAAAACACAAGTGAGTCAGCTCCTGAAGCACTAGGCTGGTTTTACTTGGATGCTGCAGTTGTAAGGATTTACTTTCAGGGCTCATCATTTCACAAGGTTATTTCAGCCTCAGGGTAGGGAGCTGTCTCCAGATATTCTGTTAAGCCCATGTTCTCCTTCTCTACTCCAGCTGCCTCTGTCACTCTCTGTCTGTCCCAGGAGATTCTGGCAAAACTGGACCCCAATGCAGAGTCCCCATTCATGTCTATTCCCTGTGAACATGAGGTACCAGTGCCTGCAATCCTTCCTTTCTGAGCAGGGCTCAGAATATTATTAAATATATTAATATTATTATATATATTATATATATTAATATATTAATATTATTAAATATAATATATTTTTATATATATTTATATTTATATATATAAAGCGCCTATCACCATATTGATAAACATTCTTTGGAACCACTCTGACAGCAGAGGTAAGAACAGGAGTCAGCCTGTCAGTACCTCAGCACTTCTGTTTCCAACCAATTAAAAAAAAAAAAAAAAAAAAAGCCACAAGACTTTGCTGCCAGCCTGCCTGAGGTCATTAGACCTTTCCTCTGTTATGATTGACCTTAAACCCAGTGAGGGTGGGAGACTTGAGTCCACTGTAGTGAACATAAAACTTCATGGTAATGTATTCTTCAGTCCGTCACAGCAGAAACTCTTTACTGTAGGCACATCTGAGGTGCAAGCCCAAAGCCCATGCACAGTCCAGAGTCCTGGGCTTGTATTTCAGTCTTCCAGCTTCCCAGAAGGGCTTGTAAAAAAAAGCTCACATGACTTGCATAAATGACTTGCATGGAGGAGGCTCTGATTCCCTCCTGTTTACAGGTCTCACTTTCCCGGGAACTGAACTGTAGGTCACTTTATTTTTTAGTTACTTTGTGGGCATGTGTGGAGATGGAGCCAATGACTGCGGGGTAAGTGAAAATTCTTTACAATGTATTTATTTAAAAAATGAAAAATGAATGCAATGCCAGTAGAATATCCCAAACTGAGCACATGCTAGAGATGAGAGTGCTCTGCTTATTCACAGAGCAGCTATACTGGCACCAGTACTGATTCAGGCCTGATCCCACAGTGTGGTCCTTACCGTGCAAGAGCTGTCCTAGGCAGAGATGGTTGCAGTTTGTGGTCTCAAGGACTGATTCATTTCCTTTGCAAAAACCACCAGAGGATTCTCCAAATCCTCCACTGGGGTTTCTGACAACATCTTCAGTGTCTGGGGGTGGAGAAGACTAGGGTGAGGAGGAGTTTCCATGGGGAACAGCTGTAGCCCTACAAGGTTTTTGTAAATGCACATTTTAGAAGTGCAAGAAAGTGTTTTTTTCCAAAAGGAAGGGTCCGTGTTCAGGAGGGACCCATAACTCCCTTCTGGGCAGGTTCAGTTCACTCCATGACTTCACACATCCTTGTGGCAGTGAGAGCAATGCTACCTAGGCAGTGAAGCACTCACTTGCCCTCACACAAAGTCCCAAGGATTCTCCTGGGGGAAGCAAGCAGAGAACCTAGACTGTCTACATAAGGTGTGACTGCAAATAAGTGCTGACAAAGGAGGCAGAGCCAAACCTGTCTTCTGCAGCTGGTAGTGGATGGCTTTGGGGTCTGTGGAAAATGGACTTTCCCGTGCTGTCATCCTTATTCTTCTGGAACTGATGCCTCAACCACATCCCACTGGAGGAACCTGTCAGGTGGAGCACACCCAGGGAGTGAAGAGGGACTGCTGTTCACAGAATGCGTCCTGTAATAAGGGGTCACTTCTTGGCTGACATATCAGTTGCTGTGTCTTCCTGGTTTGTGAGTGCTGAAGAAGAATGTGACTTTCAGGCTTTGAAAGTGGCGCATGCAGGGATATCACTGTCAGAGCAGGAGGCGTCTGTGGCTTCACCTTTCACATCCCGAACCCCCAGCATAGCATGTGTGCCAGAGCTAATCAGGTAAGCATGGATTATTATTTCCTATTTCATAAAGGGAGACAGTTCCCACTCCTCTCAAATATTAGTGTTGGGTGTTCCCACCAGGCCAGAATATACATATCTAGAGAAAAATAAATGTCTTTGACCTTGAAATTGCCATTTGCCTAGTTCCCATCTGAAATTCCTTTAAGATATATTAATTCCCTCAAAACTACAGGAGTAGGGCATATACAGCTGAGCTTTATGTCATTAGCAGTATTTTAAATGCAAAAGATAGCAAAATGAACAATGCTTCATAAAGCTGAATCAAATGTCCAGAAATCAACCTGTACACTACTGTGAGGTGCTGCCTCTGATACCCTATGCAAGCAAAATGTTAGCATCTGTTATGCCAGGGTTCTGGTTTTGCTTACTGGGGCAGATGAATAACCAGGGAGAGTGCGTTACCCTCGTTGGATACTATATGTCCACTGCAGGAGGAGAGGACTTGATAGTTTGAACTCACTGAGCAGCTGCTTGGCTTTGCATGTTCTT
The DNA here is from genome assembly GCF_018139145.2 of Gymnogyps californianus. Classification (NCBI taxonomy): domain Eukaryota; kingdom Metazoa; phylum Chordata; class Aves; order Accipitriformes; family Cathartidae; genus Gymnogyps; species Gymnogyps californianus. The sequence continues at coordinate 15,548,050 of NC_059480.1, forward strand.
CCTCATATGGAATTGTTACCTGCACTATTAATGTCAGCAGGAAAACTCGCTGGGGTAGATTGTAGTCTTGGGAACATAGATGACTGGAATCAAGCCCTTTTGCTTGCAGCAAGATTTCTGCAAGTGAAGATTTTACTTTCATTCAGGCCAGATTTTATTTATTTCGCCTCCCAGCAAGATGCTGGCAGAGACTTCTCTACTTGTGACACATGCCTTGTTTTTCAACAGCGTTTTGAGAGAACTGGCAACAGGAGCAGACCCATCACTTAATTGCTGTCCTTTATTCATGTCTTCACACAGGGAAGGCCGTGCTGCCCTCGTCACTTCCTTCTGCATGTTCAAGTACATGGCACTGTACAGCACCATTCAGTACCTTGGTGTTCTCCTACTGTACTGGGTATGTCTTGGAAACATGTTGGCTAGAACTGAATGAGCTACTACTCCCTTGTAGGAGAAACATGGCATAAAAGCCACAATAAAATTAGGGTATGGAGCTTTACCTTTATCAGAGCTGCAAACTTCTGTGGCATGATCATATGGTCCTCCTGTACCCTCAGCTGAAAACTGGAGAGATTCTTCCCATTAACTTCAGCCAGTGGGCTCAAGATCCAAGCTGGGCAAACAGAAGACTGAGATACTGAACAGTAGTTTGGATGAGGGCATATGTCTGAAAAGGGAGAATCTGGCGTAAGCATATGCTGTTGCAATTTATTCAGCATTTAAAGCATGAATTAACTTGACAGTAAGCAAAATCCCCTGGAGTGCCTTAAACCACTTTTGCATGGCTTCTTCCCAAATAGAGAGGAGGGCTTTGCATTCAGAAGTCACCCAGCATTGAGAAAGCATGTCTCTTCAAATAGCCTTCTTTTTTATTGCATTGAGTGAACTGGAAGTGTCGTTAGTCCGAACAATGCACAAAATGAGAGTATTCACTGCAGGCCCAATGATGACGAATCTATTGGCAGGGGGGTGGATTGTGTGGTTCCCTTATCTGCTGAGTAGCATTTCAGAACAAACAGCAGAGCATTAGCTCCATGAAAATAATATGGCTTTCTGCAGATGCTATAAACAAGCCCACGGCAAATGTCTGATTTGTGATTTCTTTTTCTTTGTGTTCTTCTTTGCAGCAACTAAACTCCTTTGGGAATTACCAATTTTTGTTCCAGGATCTGGCTATTACCACTCTAATTGGTGTGACAAGTAAGCCCCTTAATCCTATGTATTAATGACAGAATGATCTCAAATATTTTTTACCTCCTTGGAAATGCATAATTCTATGTACAGAAAGGAAGAAAAGAGAGACTACATAGAGTACAGGATATTTAGGTTAGTAGAGGAGGCGTCTTGTTTGGGAGCTCTGAAATAAGATGGGGAATTCTTAGTGGTGTATTTGCTGAGCATGTAGGTTGTTAATAACTGGGATGTTATCTCTAGAAGGAGTAAAACCAGACCTAATGCAGTGAAAAGTCTATTCAGACTTTTTCCTGTTGACTTCGGAAGGCAGATTAAGAAGATACCTAAGGATCCATGCCCAAATGAAAAAGTGTAGGGATCGACTGTTTGGAGTCCAACTCATATTTGAAGCTGTGTAGGCAGGAGGCATGAGAGGAAAGAGAGGTGAAAATGGAGAAGAAAGAAATGACAGATGTCAGACGCTACAGAGCAGGAAGTTGTAAGCCAAGAATAAGAGAGGAAACCAGTGCTGGAGGGGAAAGAAAGATGGGGTTGTTAAGATAGAGTGAATGCAGGGAGAGGTTTAGAAGCAGGAATGGCAAGGGCAGGGGCATGAAAATCATATAGCAAAAACACATAGCTGTCTTCCATCCCTGCTGGAACACAGACACCTGGAAAAGGCCTTGATTAAATCAAGCCTAAAAGGGTCAGCCACAATACCGGGTGCCAAAAGCTACCTTGCTGTAAGTAGCCCATTTGGAACACTGCATCAAGGCTTTCTGTATAGCATTTTTACTCAAAGTCTGGATAACTTTTTTAAACCTAAGGACAGAGGAAGACCTGTTGGGTCAGCTAATGCAGTCCTCTGTCAGCTCAAATAACTGGGCACTAGGTGCTTAGCCCAGGAGGATGCACAGAACATGGGCAACAGAAAATCCCAAGCCATGGTTGACAAGTGACAGAAAGAGAACAGGAGAGCTTGAGCATATCCTTATATCCTTGGGCCTGACAGTAGCCAAATAAAATAAAAATCCAACATTTTATTTTCCAAAAATACCTCATGATAGTCAGATGCCATTAATTAATCTCTTCTGTGGCCAATAAGATTTTGTAAGAAAACAGCTCCGTATTTTGTACTTGATAGAGTATTTGTATGTATTATAGAGAACATTATAGACTGTAAAAGTGCTGGCCGTTGATAATAGTCAGTAATATACAGCAGCACTGCTTGTATTTTGGACACGCTAGTAAACATGTCTGTGCATGTTTCAGTGAGTTTCACAGGTGCCTATCCAAAGCTGGTTCCCTACAGGCCTCCTAGCCAACTCATCTCGCCCCCGTTGCTGCTCTCTGTTGTACTTAACATCCTCTTCAGCCTCAGCATGCAGATCTTCGGGTTTGTGGTGGTCCAGGAGCAGCCTTGGTATTCCAAGACCAATATACACAGGTAGGTCCCCTTCTTGGGACTCTGGGTGACACAGGGCAGACCTAGTGGGACAGGTCTGCATGATACTATTGATCAGCTTAACTACAGGCCTGATCAGCAGCTGCAGGCAGACTCTGTGCTTCCCCACAGGGTGCAGACACATTAACCAGTGTTGTCTGCAGGTCCTGAAGATCTCCAGCAAGTCTGCTGTGCAGCATAGTGCATGTGGTGAGAATGCTTCTGTTGAGCACGAAGAGGAGTATTTGATTGTAGGGAAGACCAGGGTGTCCAAGTAGGTTTGAGCTCAGGCCCTCCCAAGTTTAGCAGGCTCAGCCCAGTGGGTAAGATTGAGGACACTGCCAATAACCTACATCCTTATGATAGCAGGAGCAAATCATGGCTGTGAGGGAGGACTCCTGATAGTGGTAGTGGAAGCTGGGGGAAATAACCAGGACAGTGATCATTCGCTGACCAGTGTGACACTCTTTTTCAGCGCCTGCCTCTCAATGAACAACCACATGGAGAATTCTTCCTCTATTTCCAGCCTGGGGCTCCATGGGACGAGAGATGGAGCCCATGGGCAAATGGACAATGGCTACAAGAGCTATGAAAACACCACAGTGTGGCTGCTAAGTACCATCAACTGCCTCATCGTAGCACTAGTGTTTTCCAAGGGAAAGCCTTTCAGGCAACCCATCTACACAAACTGTAAGTATGGGGAGAGAGGGAGGGATCTGTGAGTAAGTCAACTCAGGAGGTCAGTTCACTAGGGAAAAATTAAAACTTGACCAAAGTGATGCCAGCCAAAAAAGCAGGAGCCCAATATTAGATTTCTAAATGACTAAAGGCCACCTTTTCAGAAGTTTTAGTGCCACTGGCATCCTGTGACCAGCAGCTCTCTGAGCTGGGCCCACACTTTGTGCTTCTGTACTGCTAAAAACTTGGCCCTGGCATTTGGATTTCTGAGACAGACAAATGGAATTTGATAAAAACTTTTAAGGAGTAGCAGGAAGGTGGTGTTGGCTGGCAGAAGCGTCACGTCACTTAAGGCAGCCTGATTGAGACATCTCAAGAAGAGCCAGAATTAGGTGGTCTCACTTTGCTTTAGTCTTCAGAATAAGTCTGGAAGAGCCCTATGCCTGTCTCCCCAAAGCATGCTGGTTGAGCAGTATTTAAGAGAACTCATGTTCAGGGCATTCTTTTGGGCCCATCTCAGAAGAAAACATACGATGAAATCTGCACATTTGCAGAGGCCCTGTTTCCTATTTCAGAACCAGAGACGTTCAGCATTTGCTAACTCTATGACCAGTAACTTCTTTGAAGAGGAAACATCAAAGGAGGCAATAACTTGAAGGGGCTGTAGTGAAGTCTAGTAGGTCTGTTCTGCCTCTGAAAGACTGTCATGTGAAGGGAAGATGAGCACATGTGATTGTGGCAGTTCTGAAAGTTGCAGTGAGGCGCAGGAAAGCTGTTCTTTTTCTCTGTGGGACAAATCCTGCAGCTGTCCCTCAGGCAAAGCTCTGTTCAGTTCTTTTTTTGCTGAAGAGTTAAATTAATGCTGCAGGTTTCATGGCTTTGCTGTTTTGGTATAGTAATAGTGAGGCGGGGACATTCCTCCCAGATAGCAGAAGAGTGGGTCACCAGTCTCCCAGAACCAGGCAAAATCAGAGTGGCTGGAGGGTGAAGTTTGGTGCATGTCAGCTGAAGAGAAAATGAATTTACTCATCATTGGAACATTTGCCTACGGATGGGGAGGGCAATAGATTCTCCATTACTGACACTCTTTAGATCCTGATTGAGAGCAGAGCCTTGATATCACTGAAATTGAGGGCAGAGTTCCTAATCATATCAACAAGAGCAAGACTACATCCCGGACATTTTTCTGAATAACAGGAGACACTGAGCTCAGAGTGAGACTTACTGGAAGGCTTTAAGGCGTCTCAGACCTAAGAGGTCAGATCAAATGTTCAAAATACTCTTTTAGCATTTTAAATCTGTGGCTACAAGTCTTGTCCTAGCCTCACGTATATCTGCTTGACTGAGTAAAGCTGGGGTTTTACTCTGTTCATTTTTCTTTTGCTGAAAGTTCCTTCCTATCACATGGATTTTTTTTTTTTTTTGGACTCTTTGACACACAAAAGGATTACAGTCTTCTGTAGTAAAGGCAAGCAGCTGAGATTGCTCATAAACCTGTGGTTTTATTTGCTTGTTCTTGTCCCTTCAGATGTGTTCATACTGGTGCTTATAGGGCAGCTGGGTGTTTGCCTCTTCTTGGTGTTTGCTAGTATTGATGATCTCTACTCTAAGATGGATGTGAGTATTGTTCCAAGGTGGGTTTTCTTCCTACTGCCAGTCCCATTATACATGCACTGGGATTGTTTTTAACAAAATGCACAGACTTTTGCAGGGATACATGGCACCGCTAAAGACAAATCAAATTTAAAGAGATGGATTTTAGATGATGGGATTGAAGAACCTTCTGGAGATATGGTAGCTCCAAACTAAGATCTGTGCATTCTGACACCTGGACAGCTACACACGTACGTTTGATTGTTTCAGTGCATTGTCCATGCAACAGAAGATGACATCACTAAGCTTACCATGCTTGGTATGTTGGTGGCTTGATAGCTGTGAAGCCAGGAGAAGAAACAGGCTAGGCCCTGCAAGTTTAAACTAAAGCACCATGCACTTCTGTTTCTTACACTGTGCTGCTCTGCACACAGATCCTCTTGCAAAGAAGATCTGCCAGTTGGCACTCACAGCAGCTCTCAGTTCTCAGTCCCCAATATTTTCAGGCTCCCTGTTTAAATTTCAGACAGCTCACAGTTTCCTAAAGCAGCATTTGGATTTAGAACAGTTGTAGAGAAGACTAGTGGGGCTGTCACGGCAATACAAGATCTATCTTGATCCTTGATTAGTAAATAGCAATAGGGCTTGGCTTATTTAGTCTGGCAGAATGCAAGCGGGGAGTTGCCTTGTGCAAATCCATCCTAGGGGAAATGCAAGGCAAGGATAAGATCTACATCAGCCGTAGGACAGGGTTGTCAGGGGACCTGGCAGTTAGTATGTGGAGGCTGGGAGATGTTTACCTCCTCCACTGTGACACTCTCACAGCCTTGTAGTAGGAGTTACAGGAACAAAACAACAAAAGCAACACACAGCTATTTTTTCAGTGCATTTGTAATCAGCATGATAAAGTATGGTGGCTTTGGATAACAAGTACTGAACAAGATGCTGCTTCCAGTCCTGTATCTTTGCGTGACAGTTAGCAAGTGGATTTAGAAGTGGAAATAATGAAACATGGAAAGAGAAACATAGACAAGGGGAATGGACCTGGATTTTGAATGCCCAGCAGCCTAGCTAAGGCTGCCTCACCGTGTAAGTGTTTCCAGAGCAGCAGCTCAGTGGGCAGACCCAGTTAAAGAATCTGCCACGAGATGGCACTTTAAAGCAAGTCTTAGTCCTGTTGTTGTGGACTCTGGTGACACAGGACATTATCAGCACTGCAGCTGTGAGGGGCGAAAGTGCCTTTGGGGAGAGCTGCAGAACTCCCAGGCTGTCTGGAAGGAATACACTGGATTTGCTGAGAAGAGAAAAGGAGGGAGTGGCAATAAGAAACTCTGCAATAGCCTAGCCCTGGAGAAACTGCTGATCCAAATTTTGGATCTGAGCTGCGTCTCCAGACTAAGTTGAGCTATAGCCAGAAAGCCAGTGCTGCCAGCTGTGGGAAGCTGGAGCTGTGTTTGGAGCTGAAATACTCAAACTTTGAACTATTTCCTATATTAGAAAGAAATTATTAGAAATTATTTAGATTTCCTGTTGCAGTTCTGGAGTAGTTTTCTCATCGTAAGTTTAAAGTGTCTTTATCAATAATACCTCAAGACAAGTAGCAATATTGGCTCATCAGCAGTGTACAGCCAGCGTGGGATTCTGGCTTTTGAGGACACAAAGCTGGTGAAGGGTCTGGAGAACAAGTCCCATGAGAGGCGGCTGAGGGAACTGGGGTTGTTTAGTCTAGAGAAAAGGAGGCTGAGGGGAGACCTTATCGCTCTCTACAACTACCTGAAAGGAGGTTGTAGCAAGGTGGGTGTTGGTCTCTTTTCCCAGGTAACAAGCGATAGGATGAGAGGAAATGGCCTCAAGTTGCGCCGGGGAGGTTTAGATTGGACATTAGGAAAAATTTCTTCACTGAAAGGGTTATCAAGCATTGGAACAGGCTGCCCAGGGAAGTGGTTGAGTCACCATCCGTGGAGGTATTTAAAAGACGTGTAGATGTGGTGCTTAGGGACATGGTTTAGTGGTGGAGTTGGCAGTGTTAGGTTTACATTTGGACTCGATGATCTTAAGGATCTTTTCCAACTTAAATGATTCTATGGTTCTATGACACAAGCTCCCACCAGTGTCTAGTGTGCGCACATGTTGTTGAACAGCTTCTGCTTTTTTCCCAGCTCGTTTGCACCCCTACCACATGGCGGATCTCCATGGTGATAATGCTTGCAGTCACACTTGCTATGTCCTTCCTCGTTGAGGTGAGCATGCTTCCTTGAGTGTACCTGTCAGCACTAATTGGAGAAGCCAAAGGGTCAGGTCTCACTCCTTCTCCCTCCTCCTCAGCCCAGCTTGGGAATATCTAGTAAAACAGGAACCATTGCTGCTCCCTCACCCTTACTCTCTTTCCTCAAAGCCCCACATCTGAATGATCAGATATAGGGGAATGCAAGGCCCAACCACCTTTTCTTTCCTCTGGTGAGTGGGATGTATCAGACCCTGCCCCAGGCTAGAGAAATATGGGCAGTCTTTGGTGTTTTCTACTCAGATCCTGAAGACTGTCAGGAGGAGCTGGTCCCAGTTTTCTGGTGGAGAGATCTGGTAGAGCTGGTGTGAGAAGTGGTCAGTAAAAGGCTATTTAAGGGATGTGGATGAGCAGGACAGAGTGGGAGATCTGGGTCTCCACTACTTGCCCCGTGTGTGTCCTGTGGATGAAGAGGGAAAACTGCTGTCCAGGTCCTCCAGAGTCTTCCTTTTGTTCTTACTTTTACAGGAAGCTGTCATCGAGAACAGACCCTTATGGCTGCTTCTGAAGAAGACCTTCCGGTACCACTCAAAGAGCCATTACAAGAGGCTGCAGCGAGTGTTAGAGCAGGACTCAGCCTGGCCACCTCTGAATGAAACCTTCTTCTCAGATTCTGTGGCAATATCAGTAGAGGGAAATATGGGAGGCCATAGCAATCCAACATTTGACAGCAATGAGGATGCACTCTGAAGGAAACTGCAGAGGACACATGTCCAGGGCAGTTGCAGTTGGCTGCAGGACTATCTCAGAGATATAAGAAAAGAGGAAGGACTGACCCATCACTGCCCCCCCATTCTGAGACTAACCAGCTCTGGCTTATTTTTAAATTAACTGGAAGCAGAAAAGCTGGCTGCAGCAGCATAAAGCCACAACAGTGTTTCTCCTGTCTCCTTGCCCATGTATGAATGGCTGCCAGCTGTAAATGAAACAGCTTGCTGAATATTGGCAAAGTATTCATGGTTGAAACACCCCGTTGCTGCATCCCTCTCTTGAACTGCATTATGCAGTCCATAAAGGTGGGGACTCCTCCAGATGAGAATTCAGATACCACCACTCCTCTGGGGAGATCCCCTTCAAGAAAACAAGTGGAACTTACTCCTGATAGAGGCTGCTGAACATAGGCAGGTCCTGGGATTCCTGTAGCTCTCAGGGTTTCAGATACTGCTACCTGGTGTCTGGTGTTTGTTGGGGTTTTTTCCCATTCTGGCAATCCTTGGCTTTCTGGAGCTGGAAGGAGCTGCAAATAGCCAAAGGCTTCTAGAAGCATCCACTCCCAGCACCGTTATGCTCTTCCCATGATGGGAACAATGCAGAGCTCTATTGCTAGCTCACTGCTACCAAGCAACATGTTTGCCCTCTTCTCGGTTTAAAACATGAGGTACTTGCATTTTCTGGGTGAAAAAATCTATTGACCTACAGAGCAGAGAATTATTTCATTGTTTAACGATTCTTTTTTGAGGGAGGTATTTGTCTGGGATATCCATTTTAAAAAAGTAGAATGAAACACGTGATAATTGCAAATTATGATCTCATCCTGTGGGTCTACAAGGACATGCTGTTCCTTGTGGTGTGAGCTTGCTCTACCAGAGCTGATGCTGCACAGCTGGGCTGCCGCCTGGCATCAGCTCCTGGTTTACCAGTGCCAAAAGAAGCAGATATTGAAGGGGTTACTACCCCCAAGGGCCTAAGGCCTGAATTAAAAGACAGGGAGCCAGCTAGGTGTCAGAATAATTTTATTAAATTCCATGGCATGCTCTTAAGTTGAACTATCTGAGGTTTTGGCTCTAGTTTCCAACCATAATTGCACATGCTACACACTATGTGTTATTCATCAACTCCTATCCCTTACCTGTTAGCCTCTGATGGTGACTTTTACTCTGCTGTGCTGCTTCTGTCGTACATAAATGCAACAGCACTGCACATTTCTCAGGTTTTACCTACTCAAAAAAAGCAGCTTCTACCAGTGCATATTCTCTTAGCCCTTTGATGCTAGGCTGACCTTCTGCTCACCGTATTTTGCAATCTCAGTCCCCAGCTGGGTAAAACAACAAGATACCAGTCAGGGAGGCTTTGGACCAAGAGGAACACTTCCTTCTTTGGATAAGGTGTGCAGGGGAGTTGTCCCCTCTCAACTGACTGCACAATTTTTTTTTCACAGCTGGAGCTTGCCCATGCTTTTCCTGCATGGGGCTGAGGAGCACTTTGGGAGCACTTCAGCACTGGGGACTGTATGTTCCCACTATTCGATGCTAAAGCACTCTTGCATTGCCACAGAAACGCAGAGAATCAGGCAGGTTGGGAGTCATGGTAAAGATTCCTTTGGTCTTTCAGAGTAAAAAGTAGCTCTGGAAAACCAACAGCAAATCAGAAGAGACTATAGATTGTTTTGATTCAACATGTCTGTACCAGAACAGTGTTTGAAAAGAATTTGGCTTGAATCAAAAAATAACTAATACTGTTTTTCTAAAAAGAAAAAAAAACCAAACAAAAATGTTTCAACTTGAATTAAGCATTTATTTGACTCAAAGCAATTTTTTCCCCATTTTAGACAAGTTTGACATGAGCAAATGGAGTAAATACTTTCCTGTCTACTGGAGTTTACCTAATGGTACATACCTGCCACAAAGCCACACAACTTGACACAAACCAGGAATGGTTCACATTTATTCATAAAATTGTCTCCAAAGTTAGCATGAGTTCCCAGTTTGCAGCAAAATCCATTGGAAAGTGAAGGCTAGATGCTCTATGCACTCCTTGCAGCTTAAGGAGACACTAAAGAGCAGGTTAGTGGAGTTATTCCTACCATCCTCTGTTTGAGATACAGTAACATTTTCCTTGGAGACAAAATTCACTGTCCTGTTATGAACTCCTGCACACAAGAAATATGTTGCTACATGTGATAAACTGGCAGCTGCAGTAGCACTGCAGACTAGGCATGTAATTTATGTTTATGTCACAGTTGACAGTATAAAAGTATCAACTTGTGGCAAACCTGTGGCGCTTGTAGGGTCGACAAGATGAAGACCTGCTTGCCTGCTGCTGAAATACAGCCTTACCTGCAAGAGAACAGAGTTCAGATGCTAGGTGATATTTAACCTCTGCCGCTCTTTAAGATGTCAGTCTTGTATTCCATCTTCCTAGGCAAGGCCAATGTCTCCAGCCATACTGGGACGTGTTTATTATCTTCCCTCAGTGGCGTCAGCCACAGTTCAATCAGCAGAGCTATGCAGTGTGTCCGAGCTGCACTGAACTGCTTATATAGCATAACTCGCTGGCCATCAGGAGACAAGCGGTTAGGCACATCCTTGCTGCAGAAACCAGCTCATATGCACACATGAAAGCCCCTGTGTTCTGCTCCCTCACCTCTGGTGGAACATCAGAGGTCACAGTCCACATCCCAGTGCTGGGCTGGTCCCCTCGAACTTGGACTGGGAATGTGTTTAGGGTCAGTATGAGGAATAAGCAAAAATAAAAGCTTCAAGTGTGTTCAGGATTCACGTCTGCATTTTGCGTTTTGAGGGTCTCTCTCATTTGAAAGGGTTCTTACACTTCTGGAAATCAGGATGGCAACAAGCAGCTTCCTGCCTGCACAGTCTGTCTGCCAGGCACCTGCCATGCTCCTTTTGCTCATCCTCACTTGTTGTGCGCGCAGGAGAGGCAGGTACAATGTAGGTGCTCAGTTCTGTCTGAGCGGTTGAACTTGCTGCTTGGCACTCCCAGCTTGTAACACTGACAGAACAGTAGAGAAACAGAAATAAAACTTAGCCACTTAATGAGAAGAGTTGTTTTGTAGGGGTATTGTAGGGGTGTTTTGCAAATTCCGAGGCTGCATAAGGTCAGAGACAGATTGACAGCCCTGGATGTGGCTTCCACAGTCCCTGTCTGCAGTCCAAGCTATCCAAACACAGCTGAAGAATCCCCTAGAGAACTGAAGCTCCAGGCTCACTTTCTCCTTTTGTGACTGGCAGTGGACACTGGTTGGGAAGACACCCAGTAATCTTTGCCAGCAGACACTGTCCATCCTGGTTAGCTTTCTACAACTAAATCAAAGGGGCAGACTCCCTGGAGCACAGCCAGTCCACTGAGCCATGCAGCTACTCTGAACAGCTAATTTCAAAATTTGATTTTCCTTTTGAAATACACTTGTCCTAGTTAATGAAAGAAGAAAATCACTTTTATTTTTGTCCTTCCCATTTTTTATGACTTGTTTATCTTGATACAGTTTTTGTCTACTCATCGGCACTCTTGAGCTCAGCCTGCTTGGCAGCACACACAACCAATGGAGGAACAAAGCTTCGTTTAAAAGATGCAGACCCTTGCCAATAATAGCTGTAGGTGTACATAATATTACCCAGCCAGAACCTTTTACAAGACATACCAGCTTTCCACTCACATAGCACCTTTTGTCTAAGGAACTTGATGCACAACACAGCTCTTGAGGAGAATTACAGAGGAGGCTGCGGAGACAAAGTACCTGCCAAGGATCAACCAGGAAAGGAAAGCACAAATAGCTGGTACCTAGACCATCCAGTTCAAGGAAAGGAAACAGAGAATTCAGTTATCATATATTGCAGGTGTCTGGTGCCAACAACTGAATTTAGAGAACTCATGGCTTCTGAAGTCTTCATGTTGGAAAAACAGTCCTAGAGCATTCTGCACTAACATCCCCCACCAGACAGTGCTTAACCCCTCTACAGCCTTTGTCTAGTTTGTGGGCAGATGGCACGCAGCCCCCGAGCTAGGAGGGTCATGCTGTGCTGCATGATGGTCCAGTGCACCATGGGCTAATTGCCAAGGGCATACAAGGAACGGCAGCACTCAAACACACTGTCAGCCAGCCAGGCTGTGGAAATTTGCTTCCTGGTTGGCTATCGGCAATGGGGACACAATTCCTCTTCTAAGAAAGTAACTAAATGTCCTGTGTGTCTGAAATACAAAGCATATTTGTCCCTGCTCGGGAGTGTCCTGTTTTCACAGTGTCCTTTGTGGCTGGTGACCACAGGAGATGCTTGTGACTGACCTAGCTTCGATTACTCAGTATAGGTCACTGTAGGTAAAAGGGAATCAAGAAACATCCATCCATATGTCTTGTTTAAATCTAATTAATAAATCTCTTCAGTACTTCCTAGGTGATTAGCAGACAGGGTTAGAATACAAGCCTCCCACTTTATTGTGTAATTGTCCCAGCCCTTCTCCTAGGCCACATGATAGATCACTCCAGGTAAAGAAGCATCCTATTTCAAGAAGAGAGTGAGGCTGGAGAGAGAAAGAGGACATCAGGAGATCATAACAGGCTCTTTCTCCTGAACCTACAGATTACTTGGGAGGTGCTGGAAGAAGTGCTTTTGGACCTGGGAAGCGGTTCAGAGAACAGGAGACACATTTCATTTATGTCCTACTCCTCTCTTGCACCCCACCCAAGGCCAGGTAAATCTTGATTCGATAGCTCCAAGCCATGAAATCCAGCAATGCTCCCTCAGCCATTCTTCAATGAACAAAGTTATACTACTGCATGCAATCACCACGCACATGCCGGCCAATGTCCAAGAGCTACTTTGAGCAGGACTGCCTGTTGCTGTAAAGCAGCAGAGCTCTGCAGAGGTCACAGGAACTGCACCCCTGGGCACTGCCAGCTGCCTTCTGTTCCCTGCACTGAACCTCCAGCCTGCCACTCTGTTCCTCCTTGTGATCGCCCTTACACAGAGCTCACTGCCCACTTTTATGAGAGCCTCAAGCTGCCTCTCACGATACTCTGTTATCGCTCCTGTTAAACCTTTACAGTCTTTCAGAGCACGAGTTGTACCGGAGCATCCCATCCTTTCAATATAGACTGTAGAGCAGGAATATGGACATGCCAGCCTATGGCTCAAGTCCAAGGCTCTAAGCAGGACAGGCATTCATCAACTGGACCAGTCTTTCTGCCCCAGTGACTGGGTTGTTGTGAGGTCAGGCAAGCATACAATTCAGGGAACAACATAAGGACATGTGGAACTATCCATGCAAGGCTTGGTGGCCACGTCCTGGTGACAGAGGGTGCCTCTGGAGGGCTGAACGCACCATGGTACTGTTTCCAAAGTCTGGGGATGTTGGTATAGCATATGTCATGGGTTGATAATTGTCTTCCTCTGCCTGGAAGTTGTGCCACAGGGAAAGACCCCTGGACACTGATGGGATCCTCAGGAGAAATGGAACACATCTCCAGGAAAAGCTAGGGCCCAACAGGGATGTCATGTATGCAGCCCTATGCCCCGGAGGGCAGCTGGGACGAGTGGCTGATGACCAGCATGTGGTCTGTGGTGTGGGCTGTGAACGCTGGAGAACATGTGTTGTTGTTACATACCAGAGATACTAAGTGCTTGTTGTAGCTGCCTTTAAAACTTCTAGGGATAGGAGATTGCTCATTTGTATGGACCATGTTGTGCCTGATTAACTGTATACATCACACTGAATACAGCCTGACTTATTTGCTGAAATAAATACAAATTTAATTATAAATCTATTTTTGCTTCTTTGGGGACAGAGGGTGCTATTTTACTGCTTTCTGTGTATTACTTGCTGGTTTCTTTATACTTCAAAAGAACCTTTTGGCATGGCTACAGCTTCACATTTCCTTACAGCTGAATGGACACCCGGTACTTGAGCAAAAATAGAGCTTTATTAAGTGCACAAAGAAGGAAAAGGACCTGAAGAACAGTAAGGGGGGACTTGCTGTGTACCAATAAGGAGTAGAGTTCAAATTGTGAAAAGTGAGAGGATGAAAAAAGCAGGCAGCCCCAGCATGTCCCTCTCCTGTCTCTGTGCCTCCTCCTGCCGTGGCTCTGGGCAGAGAGCTCTTTGCCCTCCGATTTGTCCAACTCAGAATCTGACAAGATCCCTCGTTCTTGACTAAGCAGCTGAAGAGGGACTGGAGCCGTGTGTCTCCAGCAGCTATTCAGAGCTGGAGTGGAACTGAAGAGATTTGGATCGCCCTCCAGAAGGGTTTCCTCTCCATAGCAGTCCAGCGAAGCTGGGGACACAGCCTTCTGGTTTGACTCGTCAGCTAGGAAGGCTGCAAATGCCTCTTGGCATAACCCCCTGTGCAAAATCAGGGGCCCTGCCTGGCGTCTCATGGAAATGGTGGCAGAGGCAGAGCTCTGACCAAGCTCTCCAGCGTTCTCACCCTCACTGCCCTTCTCTTGCTCTCTGAAATATCTGACTCTGCTATGCATCTTCAGTGCCTGCAAAAGCCAAGGCAGAGATCCAACAGATGCAAGCTGCCTTCCCTACACTACACTGCAGCCTCTCTCGTCCACATAAGTCAGCGAGGTAGCTAGGTGAGGTATGTAGATAAGATAACAAAGAGAAATACACAGCCCAGGTACCCGGGCAAGGCAGCACGTGTTTTGGCTCCAGCTGCAGGAATCGCACACAAAGTGCCCAGATCTCCTTGAGGAGCCCCTCAGTGATGCTGGCTTGGATGTGTTCCAGCAGGTTCCCCTGGACAACACAGGGCCCTGCGGGTGCACGCTGATGCTGAGGGCTTCACCTGGGCTAAGCTCTGCAGCACTACCTGCCAGCCCTCTCCCCCCAGCCGGCATCGCCCCAGCAGCAGCTCAGGCTCCTTTGTTTCTTTGGGAGCGTGGCAATGGGGATGACAGGATCTTCCTGGAAAGCAAGTCCCCCCATCACTGCCCTGGGCAGTGCTATGGAAAGGGGAAGAGAAAGGCTTTCAGGCAGGCTGTGATTCAAGTTTCTCTTGATTCTTCTGTTGCAGGGAGTGCCAGAACATTCTGTCCTGGTAAGCTGAGAGGCTCAGAGCAATGGGTGCTTGTGCCAGGTGAACAGACCTGGGGGAAGGGACCAGGAGCCAGCAGTGATTCTGAGATGCCTTTATCCATCCATTTTCCCCAAGACAAAGCACCATGCTGTGCCCCCTGTCAACTTTCAGCCCATCTGCATGAAGGTCCTAATGTTTTGTTTGCTTTGCTGGTGGGCGGCACGTTTTAGAGCAATTCACCAGCTCTTTCTTCCCCATGTGTGCACAGCTGAAGGGGGTACTGCACAGAACAGCACGCTTCTCCACTGCGCAGAGCAGCATGCTTCCCCTGAGCTCGCCGGGGATGAGTTAACCCAGTGCTGGAGGCATCTGGCCCTGTAAGAGCAGTGTCCTGTGTGGACAGACCCTCTGTCCTCTCCAGAATGCTGGATTAGTGCACCGGGGGTGTTGTGGTGGTACAGCTACAACACCTCTGATACCTGAACCATGCACAGTGCCCATAGATACCGAGCAAGTCTTTGAATCATTTTGGCTGTCACTGGAAAGTTCGCTGTGCTTACCAACAACATGCCTCATCTATGCATCTCAAGAGATCAGGACAAACCTGGATGACTTTTAAGTAAACTTACCATCTTGCCTCCCTGCCTTCAGATGAGGTGAAGGATGCAGTCATTAAGCCTGTGGTCTGTTTACAAGCTCTGAAAATGTCAGTCTCGGACATCTGGTGGGACTGCACTCAGATAACCCAACCTGTGAGATGGCTGGGGCACAGCAGGTAAAATCAGGAGAAATACAAAACCAGCAGAAAATACACAAGAAAAAACACAGGTGGGACTGGAGAAATGTAAGTCCTGACGAACACTGCTGTGCAGGTGTCTCATTGCAGACCGATTGGTCCCAGGAATAAATGGCATGGTCCTGCTAAATAAGGTTACCTGAATCGAAATTCACAGAGAACCATTGCCCCACTGCAATTAAGGTCTGGGCTGGGCTTTACTGAGCTTGGACTGGGATTCCTGCAGAAATCACAGGAGCGTGAGGCTGGTGGGGACCTGACATGGTTATCTGGTCCATCTCCCTGCTCTGAGGCAAGATCTACCTATCCTTAGATCATCCTTGGCAAATTATGTCCTGCTTTTCCTTAAAATCTTCTGTTGTATGAGATTTCCCCCTGCCCTAGGTAGCCTCTTTGAGTATTTTACTATCCTTTAAGATAGAAAATCTTCCTGAATATCTAAACTAACTCTGAAAACCCAATTGCTTAACCTAACAAGAAATTAGTCTGATTTCTCCTTGTCTCTAATAAGAACAGGAAAAAAAATAGTTGACTGTCTTCTTTTGTGTATTATAAGAGTTATTATGTTTCTCTTCAGCCTTCTCTTTTCTAGTTTAAACAAACTTAGTTATTCAGCTTCTCCTCATGGGTCATGTTTTCCAAACTTCTCATCTCTTGCCATTTAGATTGCACCTTCCTAGAGCCTGAACTCCAGCCAAGGACTTGCTAACAGTGAGTCGAGTGGAACAATTTCCTCCCATCTTACAGATCTCACCAGCCTCCTGCTACTGTGGCTCAGAACTACAGTCACATTTTTGGCAAGAGGAAACAACCTGCAGTTAGCTACGTCTCCTTCTCTGTCATACACCTGCTTGGCTACTACCTCCCCATTTTGTACGTGTTTCCTCCAGCTACTAAGTGCAGCATTTTACTGAATTTCATATCGTCATTTCAGACTATTTGGCCAGCATCCCAAAAATCATGCTGCATTGTTTCTTTCCTCTAAAGCAGGCGCTTCCATCAGCTCAGTGTCACGAACACCTTTCAGTTGTCCTCTCCATCCTGTTATCCAAGCTGCTAACAAAAACACGAATATTTTGGGTCCCCTGGGATGGACAGCGAACCACTGACAGCTACTTAGGGTTCAACTCTTCAGCCCTTCATAAAAGAATCCTATTTCTCAGTATCTTCATATCTCATGGGGAGCTCTGTCAATAGGCTAAATGTGCCACATTAGCGGCTTCTCTCTTGTTCCCTGGAGCATCTCCCTGTCAGGGAGGAAATGAGATTGGTTAGATAGCATCTTCCCATGACAGATCCATGTTAGTTGCTCCTTATCACTTTATTATCCCCTAGGTACTTACAAACTGCCTGCTTAAGAATTTTCTCTCACATCCGTCTGTGTATTCAAGTTGGGTTGACTGGCCTGTAATTCCCTGAGTCCTTTTTTGCCTTTTCAGCTGCCGGCTCCACAGCTTGGTGGACTGGGGCTGGAGGTGTCCCACACAGCTTGGGGAGCACTTTGCAAGCACAGGCTGTGGTGGCAGTGGTGGGCATCCTGCTGCCCCACACAGGGAAACTGCTGAGACTCCGGTCCAGAGACTGGAGGTCATACTCCTGTAAATGAAACGCACCTTACCCTGGATGATCAAAATAGAGAGAACTAGTAACACCACCTAGCTAATGATACCTCTCTTGAGTTTCCTTCCCCTGGAGAGTTACAGGAGGTGTTGGCTGGTAGTAGGCAATCACCTACTTACAGTGGGTTGCACTTTATCTTTTTGAGTACAAGCCTTTTGCCACAAGAACGTCCACAAAGGACACAGCTGGACTTCGTGTAAGGGCCAGGTACAAGACCCTTAGAAATGGGCACTGCTTCTGAAAACCAGGGAGTGGAATGATTGCAAGTGTATCACGTCCAGGGAGCTGCATGACAGTGGCTGATGTGCAGAACAGTGTGGTGGACAAGCTTACCGATGCCCTCTCAGAGGAGAGGTAGAGAGAAAGGGGGACTGTTTACTTACGTTGAAATCTGATTAAATTCAGACTTTAGACAGTTCAAAATGACAATGTTTAAAAAAAAAGAAAAATATGTATTTTTCCACCACGACCCTGATTTTTCAGGATTCTTCAGTGTTTGGTCCATCTTTGCTGTTTCACGGACACAACTGCAGCTGGCAGAACCCCCCAAAGATGGATCTGGTTGGAGTGTGCAGAGCCAGTCCCAGGTCGATTGAGGGTGCAGCAAAGTAACAATTGCTCTTTGGTCATCCTAGGGCCAGACAGCCTCGCCTATCCTTGCTCTGTTTCAAAGAGAAGAAACATGGATAAATGCTTTTATTTCCTTAGTAGTCTGCCTAGTGAAAGGTGCTTCTCTCAGTTGTTGGAGCTCTTTCCAGGATGGAGCTGCAGATTGAGGGAGACTTAGAGAACTCCAGACATGCTGCACTGCAGTCCCTGAGCATTGTTCTCTCTCCCACCTGGGTGAAGGAGAATTTAGAAGAATTCCTGATTTGCCATCACTGGTGAAATACACTGTGTGCAAAGACTGTGTCTCTTTATGGAGTTTAAATCCCCTGGTCTCATCAGTGATAGAGAATTGCTTCTCTGTGGCTGAGCCAAAAAGGGTCTGAGCAAACTCAGAGCCATTGTCTCTGTTCACACAAACATGTACTTTATTCCAGGACAACAACACAGCACATTTTTCCTGCCTGGATAAATGGTTGTTTTCAGACTTTGTGACAGAAGGAGAATGGGGGGAGACAGAGCAATTTCAAGTTAATGCCTGAAAAATGTCTCTGACAACACTGAGAGCTGGGACATGAGAGACTGGAAGATGCGCAGTGGGACTCCCAAGCCTGCTTGCTGCTGCTGTCCCTGCAGGGGGACTGGTTGGAGCCCCCATCTCTCCCTGCCTCACAGGGGTTCACGCTGCACGCTGTTCAGGGGTCCTGCGTCGCCCAGCTGGGCTTCTCCAAAGGAGTCAACCAGCCTCATTGCTCTTTCCTTGTAACTCAAGCAGAATTTGAACCAAAGCTTGTCTTTGAGGTGATGCCCAGAGCTAGTGGGGAAGTTCAGACCAGATCCACACCTGAAAACCACTGCTCCAGCGTGCACCTCCACTGCACGGAAACCAAGCCCAGGCCCGGACACTGTGATCTCCTCAGAGCGGATGCTCCTCTCTGACATGCTGGAGGTGGTTCCCAGCGCTAGGATGGCTGCTCTGGCATCAGCTCTGCGCAGGGCTGTGGCACTCTCCCACCCTTCTCCTTGCGACGTGCCTCGATTTCCCCTCCGAGCCCTGCGCAGAGCCATCTCCCTGGCACAGGACTGCAGGCGCCTTCCCTCCCTCTGCCACCAGAGCTCTGCTCCAGCCAGTCCCACCCCAGCGAACGCAGCAAAGCCAGGAGGCAGAGCATCACGTGTCTTACATAAGCCTGGCATTCAAGGGCTTTACACGTGAGGATGGATTTTCCTCCCTCTCCTGGGAGCCTAATAAGAAGCGTGTGCACTGTGAGACTTTCAAAGGCAGCAGACAGGACCATGGTGAGAGTGACTTTAACACTGGTCTGAGTTCAAGTCAGGAACTGCGTTCAACATTGCTTGACCCCACCGACAAGGACATCTGGGACTGAAAACAACGTGGTCAGATGGCGAAAGAGCTTTGGAAGGATCATTGTGTGCTCCTCAACAAGGATGAAGAAAATGAGCTGGTAAGGAGTGGGGGACCACGCTGGGTTTTGGTTTCCTTGTGTGCCTCTTTTCCCACATGCCCATTTTGGATATGCCTCCGCTTCTTCTTCACCTTCACTCCCCATGTGGGCACTGTCTGTTCAACATAGCCTTGGTGAAGGCAAAATCCTGGATCAGTCCTTGCTGACTTTGAGATTGATTTTTGCAAAGTAAGGGCTAAGTGAGGAACATACTACTTCAGTCCAGAGGCACAAAACATGGAAGAGGCCTCTTTGCCCACCAGAAGTCATCGCGCCAGGGAGCAGTGTCCCTTTCCCCACTGTCTGTTCTATTGTCTTTTCCATCCTAATTGTGAGGATCTCTGCTCATGGGTACACTTTCCCTTACTGGGTCATCATGTATCAGAAAGCAAGTCATAGGGAAAGTGCTTACAAATGAGTTTTATCCTGGACAATTGTCTGAAGTAGTGATTAAATCACTTCTCCTGAAATGTAAGTGTGTCTGCTGCTTACCAGGTCTAGGAAGATTGGGCAGATGGCCAAAGTCTACCACAGCTCTCATGGCAGGAATCCCTTGTTTCTCAGTCTTTTACAGCAGCTTTTATGGACCTACTCTGCCCTTACAAGGGTTTTTTACTACTGTTAATTGAATCCAGTTTCTGTCTTTGATTATGATTGATTATTGATTATGTGCAGCAGCCTGGAAGGGCTGTACTAAGTGAGTGCTTTGCAAACACAATGAGTTGGAAACTCTTCCTCTATCTGCTAACATGCAGTGATTACACAGAGTCTGGTGAGGGTGGGAGTAAGACTTTCTCCTCCAGCTTTCTGTGCAAGATACAACTGGAATCCAGATATTTCCAGTACACAGAGTGGGCACAGAGGTAGATACCTCTGCACAGGTGTAAAATATAGTCCTGTCACTCCTGTATTTGCTAGAGATATATGTGTGCTGCATGCACTGGAAGCACAGCAGCGCGCTCCCCCAGGACAGGAGTCTCTGTCCTCTGCAAGCAGAGGCTGCTAGCAGGTGTTTCCCAGCATCTCCAGTGTCACTGCCCAGCCTTGGGGACTGAGAACGTGCCTCCGTCATGGGGATGCAGGTGCTCAGGGCATGCACAGGTGGGAGAGATCCTGCCCTGCAGAGCACACCTGCACCTCTGTATCAGGATTGCTTGCAGGGCTATTAATAGTGGTGGGGCTTCAGCTTCTATGGTTGCCTTCAGTAAATTCCTGCTGGGATTTGACTGCTGCTCATATGTGCTTGTGACTAGGGAGCTTGAATCAATTGCAGCAGCCTGGATCCAGCACCAAATGAAAAATCTGCTGTGGGAGACAGGTAAGGAGTCAGCTAGGGATCATCTGTGTCATGCTGATTGCTACAGACAGCGTTCTTCAGGGGGTCACTAGCTGGCGTGTGGATATGGCCCTCAATGCCTGCCTCTACTTGCATAAGAAGCAATGGGGATGCCAACTCCCTGATGAGGATGGATGGTCAGGATGGAGGGGTGGAGTGAGGTTGTTGCCACAAGCAGCCTTTTAGGAGCCTGTGCACCCTAGATGAGCTGCACTCACCTCCAGGAGACACCTCCCTTGCCCCATCCAGCCTGTGGCTGCAACCCTGCTGGCAGAGAAGGGCCCCAGCTCTGCCCTGGATGCTGCTGACACAGCCTGCCTTGTGCAAGGTTGTCTGTGCCAGGCTGAGTGATGTTTTTCATAACACAACTTCCTGTGGTCCTGCTTGTTGGAGCAGCCTTGCTTCCAGGTACTGCACTTCTTGGAAAACTCTTCTTACTGCAGACAGGCTCAGTGGGGTAAATCAGCTGTGAATGTGGGTTCCCTCAGTTCTGGCCTTTAGTGCTTCCTCCTAAGTACTGTGTGAATGCCCAGTGTGTATACTCTGAGAACAGGCTGTGTACTAGCACAGGCTGCCTTTGTGCCTTGCCTGTGCAGAGCTATCCTGTTGATCGGCCATGTGTTGCAGCCGTACGGGGACTGACTGTGCCAGCCGAGGCCATCTCTCTGGCCTGGGGGACTCGGGCTCCTGCCTGTAACAGCAGGACTGGGCTCCCGCCTGGCCCCGTGCCGGCACAGTGGTGAGGACCTGGCTGTGCTGGGATCCTGCAGCCTCTGGGAAGGGGCACCTCCCCAGCACCTCAGATGTCAAGAGCTCATAGCACCACTCCACTTTATTTAAACAATCCCTTTTAGACATGTACAGTGTACTTCTATTGATTATCTTCCATCATGTCTAATGCATTTTCAGGTTCCTCAGTTGCTGTGCTTAGCGTACAGCTGTGCGCTAGAGCCCCACTTGCTGGCAACAGCCCGTGGTCGGCTCGTGCTCGAAACCCCCAGATGCTCTCGCTGGGTGACTCCTGGCCTTGTGCTTACCCAGCCCTAATGCCACAGCTCTTCCCCAGCCTTCCCTCCACCTTTGGCTGCAGATTTGATCCTCTCCAGTCCCTGTGGGGTGATGGATGAGCTGTGGTCCCACACACCTCCTGTCATTCCAGCCACCTCCATAACAGGCTCCTTGTTTTCCAGGCCTGTACTTGGAGTGTATTTATAAAAATCCTGTTATGAAAAGGCAAGAAAATGAAAATCTCCTTGAATTTCCTTAGTTGTGGATACTGTGGTTTGTCCTCCCACCCTGAAAACACCGTTTGTAGTTATTGTTTTAAACTTCTGTGGCCTCTGAAGGAATAATATTTTGTATACAGCAGGGCTGCACATCTAAAAGCTACAGAGCTGGTTTGAAATGGACTCTACTAACCTGGTATAAGGGCTGCATGATTATCTTTATTTCAGTTGAGCTGCATTGATTTCAGCTTAGTTTGTTGATTATGATCAGAGTTCAGATAAATCAAGTTAATTGCTCTCTTAAACCTAAATAGGTGTTTACTCTACTGCCTTTAAATCACTTGAAAATTATATTTTAAGTTGAACCAGTACAATTGTTTGTATAAGCCCTCTCCAAGGAGCTCTGCTTTGTTGCAAACTCATCCTGTAAAACACCAGTCATCCTTCTGGCATTTCTCTGATGTATTTCAGATGTGGGACTTCCTCATTTTTATTCTTTTCTTATAAGTTAAAACACCATTTCCTCTTCCTCCTAACGACATAAGCCATGTCAATAGGTTACACTATCCCACCACATTGTGTACTTTAGTTGGCAAGCTATTCTGGAAAAACAACCGGTGTAGTCACAAGCAGATATACAAAACCACTTCCTTTTACTTACTACCTCTGCCTATATCTGCAGGGTCACTTGATATGTCCTCAGAGGCAGGTGCCTTATGCACCCACTGCCCTGTGGGTGGGTAACTGTTATCTGTGCTCTGGGTTAGGTATCTCACCTCGGTGATGGCATAGGATTGCTCCTGCAGCTCCTTGCACAGGCCTGTCCTGCAGCACCCATGAGCAGCGGGTGGCTGGCAGCATCTGTGCTGGTGCCAGGGCGACGGGCCAGGCGTGGGCAGGGCAGCACTGCAGCTGCTTGCCTGCGATGCCGCTGCTTCCTCTGCTTGCTCCTGAGCGTGGGTGCTCTTCTGCCCTCGTCATCAGCCCTAGGGTGAAGTTGCAGGGATTGCCTGGAGCTGGGCTTTTTGGAGCGGGGAAGAGAGCTGAGAGGTGGCTGGGAAGTGCCCTGTATAGGGAAACAAATGGATCGCTGCAGCAGGAATGGAGACACCTGATGGAAAACAATTGTTTGTTTTTTCAGCAGTGGATGCAACATAAAAAATTAAATCTCTTTTTCTAGGTTTTCATTTCAGCCTTAAAACAAAATTCTTTTCCCAAATAAACTTTTATACAATCTACCATAGCATGGGTGGCACAAAGCGAGCCCCATGGTGGGGGCTGCCTGGGTTCCCGCCTTAGTACCTGTGGGGAAGCAGAAAGGGACACTCGCACAGCGGCTGAGCGGGTGGGTGTAGGGCTGCAGGGTCAGGGTGGCACCTACCACGGCTGCTGTCTCAGTGCTGTGAGAGCTGTGGCCAGGCTGGATGTGGGTGACATGTCCAAAGGGTTGGCATCCCTGGATGCTGTGAGCCACCAGCTATGGATGGAGCATCTCCCCCCTTCCCTCATGCCCTGCAGGGTGCTGAGAGGGCTGGGAAAGCACCCAGCATGTAGAGAAGGATCCAGTTACGCTACAGGCATTAAAGTTATTGTTAGCCCCATGGGCTTGTTTAAAGCAAACCAAAGGGTACAAAAATCCCACGTTCTTCTCAAGGAGAAAAACTAAAGTTCTGGACTTAACAATCTCCTTCACAGACAATAGAGCATCACTGAATAGATGACTATGGGGCTATCAAAATGAAAGGGCAAGTAGGGAAGATGACAGATGACCTGGGGAATAAGTTGGAGGAAGAGAGTGTACTGAGGAAAAAAACCCTTCCATATTTGTTTTCAAGATAAGGTGTACGTGGTGGAAGATAACACACCAGTAGGTATGGTACCTGGTACCAGAGAGGAGTTGCTCGGGGCTTGGCAGTTTTCTTTCCCTGAGGCAGATTCTGTGCCCCTGCTGCAAGGTAGATTTTAGCAGTCAGCACCAAGTTTGTGTGGAGACATCCTCCTCGGTGGCATGCAGGGCTGTTTGATGCTAGCGCTGCAGATGATAGAGAACCGTTACCATGAAGGGTCAGCTGCACTCTTGGTGGTAAAAGCTCCAGACTGGAGTTAATTCTTCATTAATCCTGGGAGAGCTGCTGTGAGAATGCTCCTCTGCTGGCAGCAGCCCAGCAACGTTCTCCTTTCAGCAGCTCTGCTGTATTCTTAATTATGTCGTATCAATCGGCAAACTCTCATTTCCAAAAATGACCTTGAGCAGTTACGAGGGAAGGCTTCAGTCACCAGCCTTTCTTTTCAATAAGCTTGGGCTTCCTGATGAACAAACACCAAGGTCAAACTTGTTAACAAAGAATGCTTTCTCTTTGCTGTACAGGAGATACTTGGCTACAAAACCCAAGGCTGGCGGAGGGTCTTGTGCATTGCTGGATACATCTTGTCCTGTGGGGCTCTGCTGCTGCTGTTTTTCTGGAAGCCAGAGTGGGACGTGTGGGCAAACTGCATCCGCTGCAGCCTGGAAGAAGCGGACATTGTTCTCCTCAGAACAACAGTAGGTGAACCCTCCTAGCTCATTGTTATTTGCAGAACCTATTGTTTTCACAGATAGGGCAGCCTGTCTTTGTCTGCATGATGTAGCAGGTTAATAACACGTTCCACTTTTGGAAGTGGAGCAGCAGGGATGAGTCAAGCTTCAGAGGACCAACCATTTTTATTTGCAGAGTTTGAAATATTGCGTAAAAGACCATGTTTACACTAACAAGAGTGCAGCTACTCTGCCTGAAGGCTGGGCACCAAGCAGACTTCAGGCATTGCTGCTGCCCATCCACAGGCTCCAGCAGCTGCCCTCTGCCAATAACATGTTCCATAAAACAGCTCTGCCTCTTCCCTTCCTTTATGTGCATGGGGTGCTGCCAACTGGCTTCAGCAGAGGGATCATCTTCAGAAGTTGTGGCTGTTAGTAGCCTTTCTGCTTTAAAGTTATTGGAGAATGCCGAGGAGATGGGTTTTAGAGAGCTAGATTTCAGGCACTAGTTATGTTCTAAGACTCCATGACAGTAAATTAAAATCCAACTCAATTCTAGCAGGGCAAATGCTTAAGACACTTAACGCCCAACATTGCAATGATATTCCTAAAATAAATGCACTCAAACCACTAAATGAGTAATCTATTGCTCATTGTAACTAGTTACATTAGACTAAACTGATTAAAGGACAAGTCAGTCTGACAAATGCATGTATAGCAGTAAAGCTGAGTTGCTTCTGGCTGTGGATGTACAGCAAGTAACACAGCGCTATAAGAGTTTTGTAGAGCAAAGTAGCTGGTGCTGAGGACCCAATGTCCACACCAGAAGTATTTCAGAAAGCTTTTACTTCCATCTAGCTCTAGTCTGATCCCACAGACTGAATATCCATCCAGTAGCTATTGAAACACATCTTCTGGTTTAGTTTCGTCTTTGAAATTGCTCTGCAGCATGAACCAAAGCAAATGGAGATGACTGCGAGATTGACTTTGAAGTGCTTTACTGATTGGTACTAAACCACTGATACCAACGCCCCTGTTACTATGGACTTACATTTGCTATGATTGCAATGATGCTACAGTACTGTAGTTCTCTGGGAATCTCATACATACTTCCCACAGTCAGGAAACATTATCACAGGCAACGTTGTGGGCTTGTTGCTGAACTGTGCTCTATTTCTCTAGGATGAGTTTCAGAGATACACCCGGAAGAAAGTGACCTGGATTGATTTGTCCACATTGGCACTACCTGTTGGTAGTAGTTCAGATGGTCCTCTTGTAGCTGATAAAGACTCTGTCATAAACAGAGCCATAATGAAGCCACAGTTAAAGGTAAGTCATCTATAAAATAGAGAAGAAAGATGGCAGGGAGGAGGTGGGTGAAAATAGGAGTCAAGGCACCTGGAGGCTCCCAAGGGCGCTCTGTCAGCATCTTCCTGCAAATCCTGTTTACATAAGCTCAAGTTTTCTCCTGAAAGATGGGGAAGCATTTCTGTAACAGTGAGATCGTTTTCCCTTGAATGGCAAAAGGAATTTTTGCTACTTGGTCTTGCAGGTGAGATGTATCCAGGTGCAGAAAATCCGTTATATTTGGGACTTTTCTGTAAAAGAATTCAAGAAAGTTGGGTGAGTGTCAACAGCCTGTTACAAAACCCTTTGCGGTAGGGAACTCCCTTGTCTGAACTTTCTCCTGTTATCCTAGATCATTAGAAGACAGCAACACATGTCACAGCATACACCACAAGTTTGGAGCTGGCCTGACAAGGGAAGAACAGAAGATCAGGTACGGTCTACATATGAGTAGATGTATGAACTAATTGTGACAGTGTGACCTATTAATTCTTCTTTTCAAATTCATGTGAGCTTCTTGCTACTCATCTTAGTAGTAAGGCAGTGCAAACTGTGTGGGTGACATTCAGAAAGGTGCAAAATCATTATCCCTTACATTCTGTTGAGCTCATTATCTTCTCAGTGATGCCATAGACTGAATACCCCTCTGGGGAAAACGCCACCAGTTCTACCTGGGGTTCAGGGCACAGCAAGACGTGACTGGCTTCCTTTGCCATTTTCTCCTTAAAAGCCCTCTGAAAAGCTCATCACAGAGTTTAGCGGCAAACTGACAATCCTTTCGGCAAGGGAACAGTAAAATTCTGCCTCTGTGTAAAGTCCTCTCGGATACAATAGCTTCTGGACAGGTTTATTTGTCCTGCTCAGCCATATGGTGCCCCCAGGACTTACTTTTTTAGATAAGTGTTAATGTTATTTGGGCGCACAGTTTCCCACATGATGTCTTACCCAACGTGACTAAGCTATAACATGGGGAACTCTTCTCTACCTTTCTATAGGCAGCTGGTGTGTGGGCCTAATGCCATTGAAGTTGAAATTCGTCCTATTTGGAAGTTACTTTTTAAAGAGGTCAGTAAGTCAGACGACCACTTGGTGGGACAGGTCTGAAGTGTTTTGAAGACTTTACCTGGGCACACTGGGATGGGGTGATTGATGCTTCATAGGCATAAGCCATGGAGGAAAGTTGGTGAACCTCCTTTACGGCCAGCACACGTTCCTGGCAGAAGGTTACAGGGAAGAATATGAAGCTAAGAGGATGCTTGGTGCTGCATGCTTATAACAGCTAAATGTTTCCCTTATGATGACTGTGTCCCTTCTTGGAGAGCAGTAGTGTGGGGGACTGACATCCTCCTCCTCTGCTGTAGGCCCTTATTCCCAACTGAACATCTGCCATGAGCTGAGACATCTTGCCTCACGACTGAGCAGTGACATGCACCTGGAGTGCTCGTCCTTTCTGCAACTGCTAGAACTGACCATAGCCACATTAGTAACTCTGTCCTTTCATGTAGGCTCTTGATAATGATCTGCAGTGAAAACTTTATTGGTACAACTAATGCACACTTGTTCCTCTTTAATAGCCTTGTTTTAGTAGGCCAAAGGTAGTACAAAGCATTGTACAAGCTTGCTTGTGGCCTCAACAGCAGTGTAAATCGGGAGTGTGCTTTAGAATGAAGGAAAACATTTCTGTTTTGAATTGCAAAATTCCTATTTTATAATTGCCTTGTTCACCTAGTAACTTTCTTTTCTCCTATGACATAGACACAAGACAATTTTTTTCCTGCATAAATAAGGACACACTGCAACACTGTTCTTCCTCTACAGAGGACAAAACAAACGCATCTTGTGAATAAGAGGAGACGCATGTATGGATGGTTACTTGCTGAGTTTGCATATAGAAATGCTGGACACATATTTTTGCCAACCTGTAAGCAGAGGCTTTGCATGCAGAATACTGTCATGTCATCTGTGTTCACTTTAGCGGATTAGAGATGCTACGTGAATGTCTTTAAAATGGAAAAGAGCTATGAATGCTTGGACTCCAAGCTAGCATGTGTCTGAACTTTAAGTGGAGTTTGTTTGAAACCTTGCAAAATACATGAAAAGCTCCAGGGCTCCTGAAATTGGTTAGATTTGATGTTACCAACCTTTCAGTGCCCTCTGGAGATGATTTTGAAGAGAAGTCCGGTGTAGCACTCTAAAAAGTTTATTTAATTTGAACTTTGCACTTCCATCCAAGGCTGAAGCTTCATGTTTGAAATATTAATGGTGGTGCCTGGAGGCAGACTGGTCCTCATGAGCTTGTGGTATTTCAGTCCAGATACAGCTTCAGTGTCCGAAGCCTGGCACCCTGTCTGTCTCTTTGTCCTAGTCAATGTCGAAGAAAGTATTAAATTTTCATTGAGGGACCAAATTTGTCAGATGAATAATTCATTTCAGTTCCAATCTTTATGCAGAAAGCTCTTTCAGTGGCTCTTTCAGTTGTACCAGTTCTACAGAAAAGTCTGTCACTCCAGACAAGCCAAGCGGTGGGCAAATCTCTGAAAAACTTCATCTAATTCTTTTGTTGTTAGTTAGATACCACAATAACCAAAATTGTATTCTCAGACTTCAGTGGGGCTTGTGGCCTGTTTTAGCATAACACATTAAAGTGAGTGGTGACTGGTATTGTAAGGCTGACACAATGTAGAGTGGCTAAGTATGGAAGTATGAGGAAATCGAGCCTTCATTTTAGCTGTAGTCTAAGACTGATTACTGATGGCCCCGCAGACCATTAGTTCTTCTTTACCATTTTTCTTTTTCCAAATAAATATCATATTGACAGTGAGTTCCTTAAGTCACAAAGTATTAAAGACTTTTATGGTAATTCAGTCTTTTTTTTTTTTTTCCATGTTTGGGTAGTGTCTCCTGTGTAGGAATTACTTAGAATCAGAAACGTTAAGGTCACCTTTGTTAGATGGCTACGGTGGGAAATCAACCAACTTAAAGTCCCTTAAGTCTGACTTCAAGTTGCCAGCATAGCTGCTGCTGCATAGTAACTGGTTAGCAACAGCTTTTAATTACAAACACCATGAACTGTGTGTAATCTGGTAAATTCAGAGCTGGAGGCTATTAATGCTTTAAAACAGCCATGAAATAATGCTGCCTTGGGATGGCAAAACAACCCTTTAAATTGGTGTTTAAGACTCTTGGATGCTGTAATGAAATGTTCTCACCTCTTCCCACACTTGATCTCTCCTGACATGTGTTATGTCCGTCCCCTGATGTGCGTTACGTTTGTGTTTGCAGATTTTAAACCCCTTCTACGTGTTCCAAGCCTTCACCCTCATGCTGTGGCTGAGCCAAGGCTACATTGAATATTCAGTGGCCATCATAATCCTATCGATCATTTCTGTTGGCTTAACTGTGTACAACCTCAGACAGGTGAGTCTGCTGCGCAGCCTGCCAGCTCCCCATCCTGCGCTCTGCTAGCAATTTCATCTATCAGTCACAGACGCAAGTAGCTATTTATATGCTCTTTCTGGTTATTTTTTATTGCTGTGTATTCTGCTGTATTACTACAGATTTATTGCTATAGAAGAGTTAAAAGGGTCATACTTGGGGGTCTTGAACTTCCCAAGAATTAAAGAAGGTTGAAGTCTGATACCTGAGGCTTATGAGACTTTATGAAGGTGGACTGTATCCATGAGTCTGGTTGCTACTGTAATTTCAGGAGGATTCACTCCTCTTAAGGTTTGCTAAATAACAGGTCTTAACGGCAAAAAGAAACATCACTTTTTATTTCTCAAATTTGTTCAACACTTCTGTCATGGATACAGCTGCTTGGAAGAATTTTCTAATAGTCTCAGCTCATTCACTTTTTGACCTAAAGCACTCACCTGTAATAAACCTGAAACCTTCAGTCTCTATGGCAAAGGGAAATAGATTGAGCTGAGCCTTACGCAACGTTTGCCTGCCATTGAGTATCCTCATGCAGCCAGGTGAGGTTCTGGTGCTTCCTGCTGGAATCGCCCAACGCTCTCACTGGGAATTTGGAAAACAGTTCCTTGGTTTCTGAACCCACTTTAAATACACAGGGAAAGCAAAAATCACATGGAGAAAGGATATAATAGGGAAAAAAGAGAAACTATGTAAATGAAAGTACAGACGAGAGAGAGCAATAGGAACAGGAGTCCGGCAAGCAACATTTTAATCTCTCGGGTCTGGATATTAGGTATCACATTCCTCTGTACTGTTAAGATTTAAAAGCAAAAATGAACTGGGGATTCCTGAGTCCTGGTAAATGTTTTGTTAATCTTCAGGAAAAATATAGGGGTTAGAGGACAGCATTGAGAATTACAGTTCCTGTAGAGAGTGTGATGTGATTAGAGGTGGTGGCAGGGGTGAAGGGACAGCAGCTCTGGGGTGCACTGACCTGACTGTCATGCTCATGTGCTGCTTCAGAGCTAGGCACAGCTCACACTGCCTCCAAATTCACTGCTAAAATCATTGTTCCTGCACTGAATTACTGGGGAAGGGCAAGATTCAGCCCTTTGAAAGGTTTCTTGAGAAGGTGGTATAGCAAACTTCTCTGTGAAGTGCTGCCTGGGAGGAGGCAATGACTTGCCCTTCCAGGAGCTGGCTTTTGTTTGAATCAACTCTGCTTTTCCCTGGGCTGGTGGAGGCATACAGCACATTCCCTGCATAGGTCCCAGGCCCCTGGACTCGTGGGACTTTGGGCAGTATGTGCTCACTGGTGCACTGTGCTGACGAGGCACTCCTGCGCACCCTCTGCCCTGCCAAGGGCATGCTTTTATCGCTGCCTCACACTGATCTCAGCGAGGGCTTTGTGAATAGCTGGGGCTTTTGCCAGCACAGGTGTGTTGGCTGCACATCACGTTTTTGTATCTCTGACTAATATCTGTAGGATGACTAGCACTCCCATGTTGAACAAGCACTTGCATCTCTTTGAGCACACCTTTGTACTTAAAGTGTTGGTGTCCGTCCTGGTATTGCAGAGCACAAAGAACAGATACGGTCCATTCAGCTTTCTTTGGCAAGGCCAGTTTTATTGTGTGACTGATAATTTTGGCAGGAAGAATTACAATGTTTGGGGCCTCCAGATATTCTTCAAACTGGCTTGACATCTTCATACGAACAATGGTAATGAAGAAATCCACACCCGGGGATTAGTTTTTTGCAATTGCAACTTTTAAATCAAGATAAGGCATTCTCTCTAATGGCCTTGCAATGACAGTTGACTTCATCATTATCTCAGGATACGTAATTGTCTGAATTAGGTTGCAAAAACTGGCAAAGCACAGACACCCAACTAAATTAGAATTTCTTTTTCTTCTTGCAACGGCAGTTTTGTAACAATAGCCTTTACAACTTGGTTGTCCTGTTGACAGCCTCCTAGCAAGGATAAAACCGTTGAGCACAAAGAAACCCTCTACTAAAGGACTGTAGATAGCAATGTTGCAGCTAAGGAGACTTCTGGCACGAAGCAAGAATAGCCCCTTGAAGGTCGAGGGAGATATAGTAGCATGAATCAGAAGCAAACAGAAAATTGGGTCTATGTTCCCCAGGCAGCTTGTTCTAGGTTAACTCGATGAACTCGCATCCTGACTTCTAACAAGCAATGTGAAATGTCCCCTGGATGACTCAGCAGAGTTCAGTTTCTGTGATGTTAGCATGATCACTGAATTGTAACCTACTGCTTCACTTGAGTATTGGTGTTTCAACACTGCAATTGCATTCCCATCAACAGCAGTCTACCAAGCTGCACGACCTCGTTGAGGAGCATAACAAAGTCCAGGTTACAGTCTGCACGAAGAGCGAAGGTGAGTCATCTGAGTCTCATTTTCCTCACCAGCCTGTATAATTAACTAACGTGTTGAAATGTATCTGGAATTGCACAGCTCCTGTTGATTTCTACTGCTGAAACGTGAAGGGCGAGCTGCAGGGAGAATGGGGCAGAGGGAGGTGAGGTGGGCAGGGCAGTCAGAAGTGTGGGCACAGCCTATGCGGTGCGGTAATGATGCGTCTGTATCATTATCATCTGTATCATTATCATCTGTATCTGCCGCATCTGTAATGATACAGGTGAACCTAGTAATTTGTGTTAAGAGTTAAGAACAGCTTGGAAAATTTAATTTCACAAACAAGCAACTAGATAACAACTCTGGCCTTCTGAGACCTGCTTCCCCACTCTGCTATAGGCTACTTTCACAATCTTGTCAAGTAGCTTGTGGGCGATTTTCAAGGAGTCTAGATGTATGGCTCCCACTGAGGTATGTGCTTTCTTGCCTGCATCTCAGTTCCTTGCCCATAAAATAGGAGTTACAGCTATTTTTGCCTCCCAAAGATGTTGAGATGGGCAATTGCTAGGGTGATGGGAGATGTAAAGGCCTTGGAGAGGCTTTCTTGGTCAGAGTGTTTTATGGACACTAAGCAAATGAAACTGAAGACACCCACTCGGAGAGAGGTGTTTAGACAAGGGCTGATCTTTGCACTGTTGCTTTTCAGCCAGTATTATTTCTAAGAAGCACTGGCCTTAAATCATGGAAGTTTAGTGATGTTGTGTGTGCCTTGAGACTTTTTTTAATTGCCCAGAACTTGTGCACAAGTAACGTTCTTTTTTGTATTGTTCTACAGGTTGCAAAGAGCTGGAGTCTTGTTACTTAGTCCCTGGAGACATGTTTCTTTTAGATGGAAAAAAGCTCGCTCTCCCATGTGATGCTGTCCTGATTGATGGAAGCTGCATTGTGAATGAAGGGATGCTCACAGGTGCAGCCTTGGAGTTTGAAATGCTAAGGCCCTCTGCAGGTTCTCTTTCAGGGAGATGTCTCTATCTGTTCTGACAGCAAATTGTTTACTATTTATTAGAATAGTTTGCAGCAGGAGGTGGAAAAACTGTGGCTTGAATAATTCACAGTTGTCTTGGGCTTTTGAACACTGCCATTGTGTGGTATGCTTTTCTTATCAACATTAAAAACAAGTAGGATTAATATACTGTCAGTAGTAGAAAGTGAAAATACTCAAATACACTGAATATGTATTTTTTTAGTTTTTGCATTCTGATCTTGCAGCAGTTCTGTTCAAGCAGGCAATGTATGAGCACAGGGGTCAGTGTTATACCTAAACATCAAGCCACTACGAGGCATGAACTTGGTTCAGGGGCAAAATTTGACCCAAGCTCCTTGATACAAAATGCTCAGAGAAACCATCTGAGGTACTCTGAAACTAAAACCATAATGGCTGTCACCATAAATCCACATGTGTAAGTACATAAGCAAGCTAATTAGTGAGGCAAGTTTGAGCACCTAAAGGGTGCTGTCACTTTCTAATATGCAGAATCTGATAGACTTTTAAAGCCCCTTTAAGTGCAGCTGCACGCTGTTGTTCTTAGGTGAAAGCATTCCGGTTACTAAAACCCCCTTGCCCCTCGTGGAGAGTCCGATGCCCTGGAAAACCCACAGCATGGAAGACTATCGGAGACACGTCCTCTTCTGTGGGACAGAAGTCGTACAGACGAAGCCCACGGGCAGAGGACCAGCAAGAGCCATTGTGCTGCAAACTGGTATTTCTCTTTTCGTTTGCTAACCAGCAGGGGGAAAGCAGCAGCCCCAGAGGCTGGTAGGAGAGCTGGTTTCTCGTTGTAGTTCAAGTCCAGCACAAGTCAGCTGTCCCCAAGAAGTGCTTGTTGCCACCTGATGGCTCAGGCTTGTGCAATATTACCCGTTTTCAAATGGCACCGAGGCGGTACGCTGCCGCTATGTCACGTACGTGATGTATGGCACATGTCTTCACTCAGGGTTCAATACAGCTAAAGGTGACCTGGTGAGATCCATCCTCTACCCCAAGCCCGTGAACTTCAAACTCTACAGAGATGCCTTCAAGTTCATCGTAGGCCTCTCTGTCATTGGCGTGTTCGGACTCATCTACACCGTGTGTGTGTTCACGTCCCACGAGGTAAGTACAAGGGATGCCTCCGTGCTGCACGCGCCAGCTCTGAGCCCTCAGTCACTCAAGATCCTTGGAATATTGTTCTCTTCTGCAATTCAGTTTTCAGATGCCAGAAATGGACAGGGCGGGGGGAGATAGAACAAAGCAGAATAAATCTGTCATCCCCACAGGCAGAGCTTGGGGTGTGTTGCTCCTGAGCAGGAGGGTTGGACCCCCGAGAGTGGCGGTAGCAGGGCAGGGAGGCTGTTCCCACCCCATTGCCCCTGTTGTTCTCACTGTTTGCAGAAGCCGGTGGTAGACGTGGTGGCTATGGCCCTCCTCCTCCTCACCGTGGCTGTGCCTCCAGCTATCCCCGCTGCCTTGACAACAGGCACTGTTTATGCCCAAAGGAGGCTGAAGAAAAAGAAGATTTTCTGCATCAGCCCACAGAGGATTAATATCTGCGGGCAGATCAACCTTGTTTGCTTTGACAAAGTAAGGCGCTTCCTGGGGCACTGAAAGATGCTGGGGGCTGCTAGGAACATGGGATATTTCTTTCCACCCCATCTACCCTGATCTAACCCCAGGGAAAAATCCTTTACAGGTGCCCATGCAGCAGGGTCACTCTGCGGACAGGAGGCTTTCCTTACCCTGCCCGGGAGCTGGGGAAGGACCTCCGGGGACGTGCAGGAGGAAGGGGTGGGCAATAGCAGGGTAACTAGGTATTTATTTAAATTTAGACGGGCACGCTGACAGAAGATGGACTGGACCTGTGGGGCGTCATCCCTTCCGAAGGAAGCCGGTAAGGAAGGATTTCATTTAGCAAGAACTAATCTCCAGTGTGAATGTACTGCCCAAACGTGTAGTTAAGAGGGAGGCAGTGGCATAGGATATGGAAAGACAGCAAATAGCATGCAGCAAGAGATGTTCGGGTGCATTTGGGGAGGCAGAGTGCAATGGGTGTCCCTGCTCCCTGCTCAGCTCCTTCCCTCCGAGGAGGGCATCTGGGCGCTGCTGTGGCAGGCGTAGCCGTAAAGGTCGCTGCTAATTCAAGGCAAACAGAAGTCAGCAGCAGCATGAGTGCTTTTAATTACCCTGAGGGGATTTGGAGAATATGCACAGAGCTTTTCAATTATGTCATCCTCAGCACAGTTCAATAAATATTCTTAATCTAATCTAGTCAATAAACCTTTCATCATTTAAATGTTAGGATAATGCTCCTTCTGTTGAAATTAAGTGTTGCTGACTTTGGTGCCTGTCAAATCTCACCTACCTTCTGTAAATGCCATGAAAAAATATCCATGAGACCACAGATCAGACCTGCAAAGCTCAGGTGTCCTTAGGGACTCCCACAAACCCATGGCAGGCTCCATCTCAATTCCAAGCCCAAAGACCATTGAAATACTCAAGAAATAACCACTATGTAAACATTAAACTTGACTATATCCAGAATTATACTATTTAATTCATATTACTGTAATACAATAACAGACCAGCTCTGCAGTGCGTGTTATGCCAAACTCAAAATATTAATCTTTTGCAGTGGCCAGGACAAATCACACACCCCATATCAACTCCCAGGTTTCATTAGTAGTTGTTAATATATCAGATACTTCAACACCACAGAGATAATCATGCCATAATGAATGAAAGGATGAATTAATTGCGAGAGGAGAAAAATCACATTCCCAATACTTCCTCAAAGGACAGAGAGAAAATTACTATCCGATCCAAATTAATGAGAAGAGATTAATAAGCGTCAACCAATAAAATACTCTTCCAGTGGGACCAAACCACAGGCACATAGGACAGTCTCTTCTTGGCCCCCCTCCAGTGCACCAGGCAGGCCACACTGAATAGGTGCATGTTGAACAGGCTTGGAGCCCACCAAAGGCAGACAGGTAGGTCATGGTAGTGCCAGAATGATTTCCATCAAGGTAGCCTTGCAGGTAGCGTCTGCTCACATAAGCAGCAGAACAAAACCGGATCCATATATCAGAATAAATTCACGTAATAAAAAAACCTCTGCAAGGTATCAAAACATAAGGCTGTCTTTGCAGACATGTCCAATCTGCACCTAGCTGGGAACCAGTGCTGGTGGCTTGCCAAAACGCAAGGAGGAGCTATTGCTGTCTGCATTGATCTCATTAGCCTACTTGCATAATTACTCTTTCTTAAATGTTCACATTTTTAAACATGTTATAAGACTAGCTGTCAGCTAAGCTGAATACTGCGAGGCAATGACAGTAAAAGAATTTCATTCAGCTTGCAAAATATCCTATTGTACGTTTAAGACATAAATGTTTGTTGGTTTTATGTGGTGTTTACCAGTTTCACGGTGTCTCTCAAGTATTAATTAATTAATAAGCCAATTATGACCAGGCTGAGAACAAGGTATAATTTGCTGGAAACAGAACAGACTTGGATGGCCCAGAGGGACAACAGGTCCTGGATTCATTGTTCCTTTTAATAGAGCTGCGAGCTGTCACGCTGCTCACTTCCAGATGCATTTCACTGTGCCTGTGTTAGTAATGAGATGCTAGTTGTGATCAAAGGTAAATAAAATCTATTTAAACTTCTCCTTATCATGCCAGCCTAAATGGTAATGGGTTGTGTTCTGGCCTGGCAAACACAGCTTGTTGGCCAGCCAGTTTCTTAGGGGGAAAAAATGTGTGTGTGAGGAGAGAGGACTCTGAGAAATAACGTCCGTGATGAAATTATAGAGCCTTCACCCTGCCCAGCTTTGCACGTGTTTGGTCTGTACTGCGGGGCCAAGGAGGGAATAAACCTCAAGGCTTTCCACAGAAAGAAATCAGGGCATGAATCTTTGACAGTGTGCCTTGGTGTAACTCAATAGGAGTCAACCAATGTACCCATTTTCAAAACCAAGGTGTAAGGACAAGCATCTGGTGTCTGTGGATATGCAGATGTAAAATCTACAGCTGGAAGTGAAGGTCGGGCTCCTCATGGCTCTCCCACGTTGCCCCCAGGGGTGTGGAATGCAGGCTGCCGGTGCTCATCCACCCCAGCGGGTGCACAGCACCAGCCCGAGCAGATGCACCCCCTTTCCATACTGCAGCTTCACAAATCTTCTCCTAGGGCACTTTGCCAAACTTCTTTGAGATCCCTGCTGCAAGTTGTTGCCTCTCCAATAGTGTCTTCTCTGCTTTGTCTAATACCAAACAGCAATTGCCAAGCAGGACTCCTGTGCCTGTGCTCTCAGCCCCTCTGAGTGTTTTACCGTCTCAGTCACTTTGTGTCAAGTTGAACTTGTGCCAATTAATTACTGGGTACTTTTTGGCCTCCTGAATGCATCTGACCTGTTGTCAGAAGGATGGGTAGGACAGCATGTTGCTTGCTGTTATTCGGCTCAGCTACACGCAGTGCAGCAGAGCAGCACCTGTATGTACCAGCTGAGGACTTGTGTCTCTGCATCCCTCTTGTAAGCGGTCCCACTAACCCTCTGCTTTTAATCAGGTTTCAGAAAATCCATAAGTTCCCATCCAGCACTCCTCTGCCGTGGGGACCTGTGTGCGGAGCCATGGCAAGCTGTCATTCACTGGTTGTTTTAGACAAGAAGATTCAAGGAGATCCACTGGACTTGAAAATGTTTGACAGCACACACTGGGTAATGTGACTTGCATCCTCTGCACACATCCAAAACACGGACACCCCCAACCCAAGTCAAGCTCAAATACATGCCTGTAGGGGAAACTCCTTTGCAGTCCTGGTCATAACAGCTGGAATTTACTCTGTTATTTCTACTAACGTCGTGACAGATTTGCTGCACTGTGGCTGTTTTTTGATAGTCCAGCAATCATTTTCCTTGGGGCTGCCTGCATTTGCTCTCTTAATTTGATTTGGAAACACTGGAGTGTAAGGAAGCAGAGGGGGACCCTGGTTGCTGCTTGCTGGAAGCAGGGGATCAGGCCACGCCGTTGGCCACGTGGTGCAGAGAGCACAAGTCAGCCACGGAAACGCACAGGCAGGTTTTTATGCCCTTATGCTAAAGGCTGTTATCTCTGATTAGCAAAGGGACATCCCTATGGAGAAACCAAGGATGGATCCTCCAGCTGAGTGAACAGCAAGTCTCAGAGAGACCTGGGGAGGAGGTGAGAGATTGAGCCTCGGGGCTCATCCGCAGGGATGGAGAGTTGCTTGGGTGGGAGCAGGACAGGAGGAAGCACGAGAATAAAGGGGCTGCTCTTCTCTCTGCCACGTTCTAGCCTGGAGGAGTTCTGAGTCTCTGCAGTTAACTGCCTCGTCATCTTTTCTCCTTCAACCTCTTGCTCACGAGAGATTAATCAATAAGTAAAACAGATGGCAGCTCTTTCAGCAGCACTGTGGGAAGGCATCAGGCTGGTGCTCGCTCCTGTGGAAGAGCAGGCAGTAGCAGAGCCACATGACAGCAGAAGGGGACTCTGAGGGTGAATGAGCCTTGGCAGCACGTAAAGTAACAGAGCTGGAGGGCTAAAAGCACCCTACACTGAAAATTACAACCCTATGTCTGCACAGAACTTCAGTGAGAGTCTTTTAAAAGCAGGAGACTGGAAGATAAAACCAGCTAGATAAGGATAATTATTTCTCTTTCCCTTCATCATTGATATGGCATTAAATTTAGGTGGAACTTGAGTTTAGAGAAACCACAAAATTTGATGCAGGTTTTTACTCTCAAGTCAAAAGACGCAGGGCCGTGTAGGTTTCTGCCAAGGACAAGGCTGCAGGGAGGCTGTCACTGACGATGGATAGGAAGACCTATTAGATCATAACAAAATACTTCTGCAACTGGGTGCCAACAGTAAGGGGGAAACATGCTCCCGTGTGCTGCTGCCCCTGCTTTAACAGATGGATGTGAAGCCAAAAAAAAAAGTATCAGAAATAATGCTTTTCCTTGTACAGGAGGTAGAAGACTCCAGCACAGCTCGGGATGGGGCTGGTGCTCTCGAGACCTGCATCGTTAGACCAGGGCTGAAGGCCAGCAGTGTAAGTCCAGTTCTTTCTGAGAATGAATATTCTGTTTTTCAACCTGCAGCAAGTGCAAGCTCCTAGCACACACACTATTCATTTACCTAGGCTAGTGGCTGCAAAATGCCTTTCAACCACTCTTGGTACTGTGTTGCATCTTCCCCCATAACAGACCCTCTAGAAGCATAGGACCAGAAAAGCAAATGCTGATTAAAGTGGAGACGCTGCTCCTGAAGTGGCATCTAAAGCACTTCATGGCCCTAAAAGTCCCTCATTTCCAACTCTACTATTTGCACTAACAGAAGGTACAGACTTCTCTGAGTCCTCACCCTGTAAAGCTGCTGGCAAAATGAAACTACACAATCAGTTTAAGTGAAAACTAATGCAGAGAAACCATGTAAATGGAATAAATGTCCAAAGCATGAGTTCATCTGCAGGAGGAGGCAATGTGAGTAAGGACAAGGCATTACATCGAGAAGCACAGACATGGGTCCATGAGTCCTGCTGGTAATGGTCGTGCAACCCCACTAGCAGATTTATCAACCTCACCCCAAAGCATGGTGTTGTTTACTTCACTTTTCCTCTTAAAAGGCCCCTTGGGAAGCTCTGTGTTTTGACAGTTGAAAATTGTTACGTTTCCAGTGCAAATGTCGACCCAGCCAGCTTCTTCCCAGTGGAAGGAGTGTGATTTCTGCTAGCAACACCAGGAAGGCAGTGCTGTGGTAACAAGGAAATCAGTCTTGTCTCTAGGATTGCTCTGTTCCCATGGTAATGTCACTGTAACTCATCAAATTTCAGTTCCCAGGACTGTAGATCCAGGAATATTACATTAATATGTGGCTATTAAGAGAAAGGCTGGGACAAAGCCTGGAAAACAAGTTAAATATAAAGAAAAATACTGAGGTTCCTGGGAAGTACGCTGGGAAGACAGAGTTGTTGAGACCATGGTTCCTAAACTTGTAATCAGTGATCTGATCCCATAGCCAGAAGGCAGCAAAAGTGAAACAGTCTCCTGTTAATAATAAATCACATTACCAAGAAAGACTCAAATGAGCTAAAGTTCAGAATGGATTTGCTTTGTGTAATCAATGACTCGGATAACATCTCACTTTCCTGACCTCTTCCAGGCTCCCGTGGAAGGAATAGCAATCCTACATCAATTCCCATTTTCTTCTGGGCTGCAGAGGATGTCTGTTGTTTCACAGAAGATCGGAGAGGAACAGTATGACCTGTACATGAAAGGAGCACCAGCAACAGTGTCCAGCTTTTGCAGACGAGATACTGGTATAGAATTGGGAAAGGGCAACTTTACAGTGTTTATTTGGACTTAACCCAAACCAGAGCTTATGCTGGAGCTGAAATCCTAAAAGGATTTCCACTGGCCACACTGCCACTGCATGCGTATGACTCTTCCCACAAACAAGCCTTGGGCTTGTTAAATGTCTTTAACTTTTACAAACAAACAATGAAAACTTGTTTGTAGTATTAACTAAAGATGCACACAGCCAAACAGCTGGTGAGATGCACAGCCTGAGGTTCAGCCACTATACATCCCTTAGCTGACTTGCATCAGCGGCAGATATAGTGCATATATAATGTTGATACGTCAAAATACCTACAGCAGATGTAGGATCGTGGTAATTGCATGTGTCACAGGGAGTGTGTTGTGCTGCACAAGTTCTTAAATTTCCTCCTGACTTATTGCCCTGTAAATTCAGCATTGAGTTACTGACCCCGCTTGCAAAGGCTTTAAATCTCAGCAGTGGAAAACTTGCTGTGAACACGCAAATTACTGTTATTAAGGATAATTGGTATTAACACTCAAGCCAAGACTTCTGTCCTCTCTCTGCAAGTAAACAGGCTTTTCTTTTTTGTATGTGAACAATATTATAGGCTTGTACTCAAATTTGTCTGCAAACTTGAAACTCAGGTCACATTCACTGAATACTTCAAAAGAATGCAAAGCAAACAGAGTACCAATGGTCTGTGGCTCTGTGGTTTGTTATTTCAGATAGCATTGACGTGAAAACAGGTGAAAATGTTTTTTTTTTTTTTTTTATGGGACAATGGAAAGATTTAGTTTAGAACTACCTAAGATCTAATGACACAAACCTCCAAACAAGTCAACATCAGCAAGAAAAATATCTTCAATATTATGTTCCACTTTCTCAGGTTTCTAAATAGCTCCTCTTATCCTGTCTTGATTGTTCCTATATTGATTACAGCTTAATGAATAATTAGGTACTGCTCTGTAAAGCTGTGATTGCAGTACGTAGTGAGTACAAAATAGTGCAAAGTTAAAAGGAACTCTTTGCTTTTAGAGTCACGGGAACGATCAGAGAATTGAAAATTCAGGATTTGGGAGAATTGTCACATTAAGGCATAAACATAAAAACAATTGCCTCAGTCACTCAGCATGTATGCAGTAAATCTTAGGACAGAATTATGAAGTCACTCATTAGTCCTCTGCCCAGTAATTCATCTTATCTACCTGCACCTTAACATGCATTTAAAAAGTATAAAACAGACACATAGATCACTTATTTGAACAGTCAGTTACACAGCCTTGGTACAAAGCAGCTGACTTCTTCAAGAGGCCACAGTGCTGTAACTAAGACTACAAAGCAGTTTAAAGGACAGGCATTTAACCCTAGAAAAGCAATCAGCAAGGATGGAATATTCTAACCATGAAACTTTTTTTCCTGTAAACAGTCCCAGCTAATTTCTTAAAGGAGCTTAAGATGTACACAAGCCAAGGCTTCAGAGTCATTGCCCTGGCCCATAAAGTGCTAAACCTAGGAAAGGATGTAGATGTGAGCAACCTAAAGAGGTAAGGTGTGCTGATGAGCTGCTGGTATCGCTGTCGGGTTGCTTTCCTACCTGCTTGTTACGACCTGCCCCAAACCGACCTGCCCTGACCCAAACCTTCCTCTCCTCTCCTGCCAAAGGAAGCCTATTGGGAAGCTGCACCATAGAACACCTTCCTCTCAGCAGATGCTGATTACACTCTTAATTGCCTGCTTTACTACTGCTCTTGCAAGGCTCACTGAGCTGAATTTCAGAATCTGTTATGAAAGGGTAATGAAAGCTGGTTATTGTGCTTCTATATGGCAATGGATTGGGACTGCAATAGAAATTCTGTATGTCATAATCTGTGTGTTTCAGCCGGCCAGTTCCTGCAAATCTCTGTCCCTCTCTCTGCACCTGCATATCTGCTGCATTGCTCCTTCCTAGAGACAGCAATGTAGCCGATCAGCAGCTTGGCTGAAGCTGCAGAAGTGTTGATGCTTGTTGAGCACTGCTTGTCTTGAACTCGTAGCGGTTGTGTTTCCCTGCGGAGCAAGCGTGTTTCCCACCAAGCGTGGCTTTCCTGTTGAACAAAAACCACAGGGAGAGTCTCACTCCCCGTGCTGTCTATGGGAAACAGCACGTGTGTTTCTGTCTTTGCTCCAAGAGAGGAGGCAGAGTCTGGGCTGACGTTCCTGGGCCTCCTGGTGATGGAGAACCGCCTGAAGCAGGAGACAAAGCCTGTGCTACAAGAGCTGGCTGCTGCCTGCATCAGGAGCGTCATGGTCACAGGTAAATCCCCCAGACTCTTTCTGTGGCCATGCTGGCTGCCATGGGGCACA
Source organism: Gymnogyps californianus (assembly GCF_018139145.2). NCBI lineage: Eukaryota > Metazoa > Chordata > Aves > Accipitriformes > Cathartidae > Gymnogyps > Gymnogyps californianus. Next base: position 15,590,404 of record NC_059480.1, read on the forward strand.
CAGGAGAGAGATTCACTCCTCCAGCATCCTCCATTGCGCGTCCATGGTCTCTACCTGGGCTGCCACCGTGCTATGGCAGACGTGAGGAGCCTGCCTCTCCACTGTCCTTGCAGGGGACAACTTGCAGACAGCTGTCACGGTGGCCAGGAACGCAGGTATGATTCACATTGGCAGCAAAGTCATCCTCGTCGAAGCAAATGAACCGGAGGGCTCCACTCCAGCTTCCATTGCCTGGCGATTGGCAGAAGACAGCAAAGCAAACACAGCTGCTCCCCGTGTAAGCACAGCCAGGGATGGTTGCTTTCAAGTGCCAGGGGGAATTAACAAAGCTTTTAATGTCTAATAACTGGCTCCTTGCTGGGGATTTGAAAGTAGCTCTGAGGAATAGAGGAAACCTGGGGGCTAGCACATATCTACCCCAGGGTATATGGAGGTGTGATATGGACCATGCACCTGTTAGGGAGAAATAATTAATCCAGTGGTTCTTTGCTCAGGACAACATGTGAAATAACTACATGAATAACTGGCAAGGCTTTGCAGATGCAGTGGCCACTTCAATCACGCTTGAAGTGTGCAGAATTCATGCAATTATACATACTTGTCTGTGTGACTATTTGCTGGGCCAAACTTCAGTGTCTAAACTAGCAGCCTGTGGCTAACAGGGCTTAGTTATGCATGGAAACACAGCCAGAAAATCAAGTACTGCCAGGCGTAAAGTTTTACAAAAGGATGCTGCAGAAGGCTGTGTCCCTGGTTGCCTGGTGGGAGGCTGACGAGGTGGAAGTGAAATGGCATGTTATGACCTCAGTCTGAGAATAAATGCTGTCTTATTTCTAGGAGGTATGTGCTAATACTGAGGAAAAGATCACCCTGGAAGGAGAAACCTGCAACTACCATTTTGCAATGAATGGAAAGTCCTATCAGGTTATTATAAAGCACTTCTACAGCTTGCTGCCAAAAGTAAGTTCAGAGGAAACAAAGCACGCACTTGCCCTCCCTGTTTTATTAAGTGGCAGTGGTGTTCCAGCTGGAGAAAGGCGTTTTTCTGTCGGTAGCTGTAATGTTGTCACTTCACATTTTGACAACTCCGGGCAGCCTCCCACCAAGCCTCAGGTTTAACCCAAACAGCTTGCTTTCAGCATCTTCTAAGACCTCAGATGACAAGGGTGGCTGTGGTGCTGCGAGCAGCTGTGCAGTGGAGTTACTCCATGGTCACCTTCTCAATTTCTGTTTAATTAAAAACATCAACCCCATTCCCATGTGCCACTACCATAGCTGGCAATGGCATCTGCTCAGCAGGGGCATCAGGAACATGAAATACCCACATCTAGCAGCAGAAATCTTCAACTCCTGTCACTCAGTCCATAAAATAGCTGGTGCTGGGGCAGATTTTCGGATTTTATACTCTCTGGCCAGATTTTCAGGTAGGAGAAGCCTCAGGCTGAGCAGTGTTATTGCTGCTGTCATCAACCATCTGTTCTGCACTTAGGAAACACTTACAACGCCTTGTTGCTCTAAAGGCTGCTGCAGAGCGCGTGGTGATTGCTGGCTTCCCAGCACCTCCTATAGAACAGGCAAGGCAGAAAACAGAGCAGGATAAATCTGATGTTAGAGGAAACCTGAACCCTAAGGGTAGCAAAACCATGGTAGGGTTTGGGAGATGGGATTAGAGGGTTTTACAAATGTGTCAGGCATCCATCAGGGAGGCCTGATCCTGCCTTGGTGGAGCGATGGAGGCACAAATGCCTGCCCAAGGCAGCTCGTTGCTCTGTCTTGCAGATACTGGTGAATGCGACTGTCTTTGCTAGGATGTCTCCTGGCCAGAAGTCCAGCCTTGTTGAAGAGTTTCAGAAACTCGAGTAAGGTTCTCTTTTGTTTTCTTCTTGAACCAAATCAATAACAAGTTTTCTTTGAAGTGTAATTGTCCCAGCTAGCGCTGCTCCAGGCCCATCTTTCTGACTGTCCCTTCTTCCACGTGACCCCTGTTTGCATCCTTTGTGGCCGCCTTCTTCCCAGTTCCCCTACAGGATCCCTCTGCGTCAGGAGTACCTGCACCCCTCGCCCAGACTTAGCCACTGCTTCTCACCAGTGCAGTACAGAAGGCAGCATTAAATGAGGCTGAGAGAAATATACAGAGGCAGACCCCCGCGTATACAAACAGCCCCCCACCCCAGCAACTCCCGCATGGCTGCTGGTGCTGTCCTGGCTGCAGCTTTAGCAAAGCTGAAATCAACCTGATGCAGCTGGGAGTTTGACCCCAAAGATGCTCCTTCAGGTCCCCCAAAGGAACGTTTCCTCCCCCAAACAGTACTCACACTAACTATGGATATTGCTTGCTAAGCATAAACAAGACATGATACCTTTCTGAAAAAGAAACAGTTAATTATTGATTACGAGGTGCTTCCTCTGGGGATGAAGTTCCCTGCCCTCTCAGAGGGATCTCACGTGTGGTGGTCTGGGAGCTGCTGTATTATTTCAGCAATTCCTGTGTCTTCGGGTCTACAAAGACAGTTGAGGAGAAAATGCCAGTAAAAGCCAAGCTGCAGCTGCAGGAGCTCCTGCAAACGTGTACACCCTGCTCCCTTTCCATGTCTCCTGGTACCAGAGGGAAAACACCATCTGGAATAAAGTAGCAGCATTCCCTTTCCCCTTACAGCCTCTTTCAAAACTTAATCCTAATTTTGCCCGGTGCACTCTCCCCCATCCTCTTCCCAGATACAACTTGCCCTCTGGAAACAGCCACTGCCTTCTCCAGGGCCAACACGAGTCCCTGCTCTGATGTACCCGCAGGTGCTAAGCCAGCGGGTGCTCCACCACAGGGTCAGCTACGTGGAAGGCTTATGTGTTTTCCTTCTTTTTCCTCCATCAGTTACTACGTGGGTATGTGTGGTGATGGCGCCAATGACTGCGGGGTACGTAGGAGCTCATCTCCCGTTCTTGTTAAATTTCCTCTCTTTCAACCTAAGGAGTCCTGTGATGAGAGGCTGCCCAACACCACTTGTCACCAGCATTTCCCAAGTTGGGTACACTCCGTCAGCGTGTCACTGTAAAATACTATCTACACATATTTTTTTATACTAACATACACAATAACAGAGGATTACTGTTTTGGTTTTTTCCCCCAGAAATAGGGACAAGAGACTTTTTCTTACACATTTCTTACACAATTGTAAATTTGAGGGTCTTAGCCATAAAAATAATTATTATATTACCTGTTATATTATTATAATCTATTATATATTAAAATCTGTCTAGTAAATTATATCTAATATAATATTATTATAATAAATATGTTATCATAATATAATTTTATAATAATGCATGAGCTTGCTTTGTAAAAGTTGTCCATAGCCTACACCTCAGCACTAAACCAGAGGTGACAAGGCCAGGGAGCTCATAAGAGAGCAATAAAAGAAATATGAACAGGAGACTGAAAGGAGTAGAAAGAGGATAAAATGGTAATTTAAATAGTTTAGGAGACTGTTTAACAGGAGAGGTATGCACAAACTCCAGTGTGGGAAACAGCATACAGAGTAGTTCAAAGGATTGTAAATAGGTATAATGGGATTAAATGAACAAAAGAAGTATTTAAGCTCCAGGGAAGCAAAGATATCTGGAAAATGAGATCAGCTGGGCCACAGAGTAGAGGAAGATCAATTACAAAAGACAGTTGAAGCAAAACTTGTAAAGCACCAGTAAACATACTGCGCAGGGTGGGAGGGGTGGATGGATGTCTCTCCATTTTCTGACTCCCATTTTCTGACTCCATGATTTCAGGCTTTGAAAATGGCCCACGCAGGGATATCACTGTCAGAGCAGGAGGCATCCGTGGCCTCGCCTTTCACCTCCCAAATCCCCAACATCCAGTGTGTGCCGGAGTTGATCAGGTGAGTTTGCTGGGCGCTGCCCTGGTGCAGTTGTGGGGTGCTGCTGCCTGCTCTGAGCTCAGTGTGCGGGGTTACAAGTGGGAGTGCACTACTCTCAAAGATGCTGATAAACCAAACTTAATTCCTCAGTAACTATATAAAATATAGCAGAAGGGTTTTTGAATTGGTTTTGATCCTCAAATTCCAGTGCTGGGAGGTTTTTTGTGGTTTTAGGAGAGTGTTGCCCATGGTGGCTGATGTTTTTGGAACAGGTACAGCAGTAGACTCACATGAAAGGACAAGTATAACAGTGACCACAGAATAATTTGCTTGCTATTACTTTAAATAATATATATCCATATGTTGCACGCAGTCATGGAGCAGCCAGTAATAATGCCATTTGACCAAATGTATGCAAAGACAATTACCTGTTTGTGTAGAAATGTGCTTGATTCCCAAAACTGTTAGGCAAATGAGTAATGAAAAAGCAACAGCAGCTTAATCCAGCTATTAAAATTGTGGCTGCAGAATAAAAATAAAGAAAAAAAACACTGCAGATGAAGGGCAGTTAAGTGGCTCTGCAGTATCTTAAGGCCAAAATATTCATCTATGGAATTTGAACTGTTTTCTATTCTTAGAGATCCTAAACAAAAGGAGTTACCCTCCTTAGAAGCAGAAACCATCTGTAGCACTATAACCACAGTACTGTAGCTGTAAGTAGGGTTTTTAGCTTTGTTTTGTGTTTTGAGCAGGGAAGGTCGAGCTGCTTTGGTTGCCTCCTTCGCTGTGGTTAAATACCTGACCCTTTATGGCCTGATTCAGTTTGTTGGTACCGCTCTGCTGTTTTGGGTAAGCATTTTATGCCCATCTTTTATCAGTACGCTGTGGTTTTATCTTTAGTGGTATTACTTGGCAGGGAAGAAAAGGCATACAGGGCTTCAAGGAATAACAAAGATGTGAAAAGCTGGGTAATTACCAGCAGGGGGTAGATTGGTTGTAGGGACCCCCAGAATTGGGGAAAAAGCCCAGTGATAAAACTTCATCTCTTCCAAAAGAAGAAAGGGAATTAGAAGGGGGTGAGTCCTGCCTAGCTGGGTGGTGGAGGCCCAGGAGCAGGACTTGCTGTAAAATGGGGGCTTTGGGAGAGCAGCTGCCTCTCTCTGCTGGGAAAAAAAGCTTGAAAAAGAAGTGAGTGTCTTAGGCAGATGAAGGAGGGTAGTGAAGGAAGAACTACCATTGTATATCACCAGTATGTGATGAATCCTCTAAAATTTTAATACATGAAAAGAAAAACAGTGAAGGAAATTCATGTATGGATTTACTCTGGGCCACCTCTCTTGCCTCAGTTCACGCGCATCTTCTGTGCGCAGTCCCACAGAGGGTGAAGGGCAGAAAGCAAAGTGAGCTGCTGTGAGTCTGCAAGGTACAGCCGAGGCTTGGTGGCAAACATGGACCGCTGGTGGGTCACCACATGGGGACAGCTTCTCCAGCCACTAGTTTGGGCACACCAACTTTGTCCATGTCCCCACTACCCAAAGACATTTCAAACCTGGCACAAAGTGAAACTCTGGCTGTCACTGTTATTACTGTGGGCTGGGAGTGCGTGACCTGATCTAAGTGGTCCAAGGGGCATTGGTATCTGATGGAAGAAGGGTGGAAAAACATTCAAATGCCACATTCAAATGTTGGGTCGCCCACAAGTGCTATGAATTAGCCAGGGGTTCAGTGGGACCTGGCTGACAGCTGGCAAGCTGGGCTTGCTAGTCCTCACGGGGTTGCATTAGGGCTGTGAGGCTGCTGTTGCTGGCATGACATTGCTCTGAAATAGCATCAGATGCTACAGTTCATATCGTCAAAGTTGTCATCGGTTCTCAGGTGGTGCTGCCTTTGTTTTTGTTCCAGCAACTGCAAATCTTTGGGAATCACCAGTATTTGATACAAGACATCATCATTACCCTTCTGGTTTGCCTAACAAGTAAGCAGCTCAGGGAAGCCAGCTTGTGTCTGTTTGAGAGCCTGAGTGTAAATAGCTGACTTCATTTCCCAATAAAAATTAAAACGGAGCCAAGTTCCGCTGTCAGTAACATCATAACCATTGATGCTAGACCAATTCCAAGGGCCCAGAGTGTGGGATTTGGCTCATAGTCCTTTGCAAACACAGCTGCAGAACTCTGTACGTAACCAATAGGGTTTAGACGTGAGACTCGACTGGAAGAGGAGCAGTTGCTCTGGTGACTGCTAGTGGGGCTCAGACAGTGTAACTTCAGCTCCTGGCTTTCCTGTGTGTTCCTGGCGTGAGACTCAGTATGGCTCCTACGCTCCCATGGAGATCCCCATGGATGGGATGATATTCCCCGTCTTCTCTGTGTGTTTTCCTGAGGGGGGGATTCAGAGAAGGTTCAGGTGGAAAACAGTGGTGATCAAAGCCATTTCTTGCCTGCTTATTAGGGCCAGGCTTTGCAGCTTTCACCTGTGAGGAGTGGATGGGGGGTTTGTTTGCAGCTCTGCTTACCCAGCAAATGCAGAGGGATGCTGGTGGGCTGGGCTGCTGTGGACTGCAAATGTCTCCGGTTTCTCTCCAGTGAGCTTGACTGAAGCCTACCCAAAGCTAGCACCTTATCGCCCTCCTGGCCAGCTCATCTCTCCTCCGTTGCTGCTCTCCATCATCCTCAACCTGTGCTTTACTATAATCATGCAAACCTGTGGCTTCCTTCTGGTGAAGCGGCAGCCCTGGTACGTCGCGCTGGCCAGCCAGAGGTAAGTCCCTCTTTTTGTCTCTGATCTCCAGCTTGCAGATCACGTTGCTGCTGTGTGCGAGGGACACTCCAGCCTCGCCGTGGCCTGTAGCCGGGCACGCCGTAGGACCCGAACGGGACAATTCCTCCCTGCCCCAACTGTGTGTATGCTCAGCAGAGCGTTGCCCAGACAAAACGAAGTTGCTGCAGGTGCCGCACTGAAATCTAAAGGGCCAGCCCGAGGGCTCGCACACGCGTGTTTTTTTTTTTTTTTTTCAAACGCCTCCTCTGAAGCACGCAGGGCGCTGCCCGCCTGGAAACGCGGGAGAAGAGGCGGAGGCGGTGCCCGTGCCACGGCGCTGCCCCCGGCGCCCATCCCCGCCGCGGCCGGGCGGGGCCGGGGCAGCGGCTCCGGCTCGGGGCGCCCGCGGGGCCGGCCGGCCTCCCTCCCTCCGCTCCCCTGCGCCGCCCTCTCCCGGGATCCGGCCGCACAGCTCCTCCGGGAAATAAACAGCCCTGGGGCCGGGTTTTTCTGGAATCCACCGTGGCTTAAAAAACGGTTGCGAGGTCGGAAGCCGGCTCGTTGCCGTGTTTGTGAAAGGTGGCAAGTTTCTCTCCATATTCCAGAGCCGAATTAGATTATGTATTATATACGTACATAATATATGTTAATGACCAGCATATCATCGTGCAGAAATGAACCGGTAGGGCAGGAGGCCCAGCAAGGCGCTTCAGTGGGGATGCTCCCAGAGGCCAGGGCTCAGCCAGGGCCATTTCCCTGCCGCTGCATGGAAGCACCACAGGGCGAGCATGCCTGAGTGGTGCGCAGGCACCTGGGGCACACGTCTTCATAGCCGTTGTCTCTCAAACGCTGCTGTCGTTGCTCACCTGACAGCCGAGATTTTGGCACACACCAGAAAACCAAGCTGATTTGTTTTGTTTTGGTTGGTGTTTGGTTTTTTTTTTTTTTAATGTATGGTTTTCACTCCTGTGGCTGATACCTGGTTATTATAGTAGGCTGGGTTGGAAAGAAGAGGGAATTGTTGTTTGCAGCTCACTGTTGCTGGAGAGATGCTGGGTGTTACCTTACAGACATTGCTCTCCAAGGAACCAGACCATGTTCCCCACCAGCCCAGGGGAAAACAGTACCAGCAGTGGTGCCCAGAGCACTGTCCTCAGTTACGAAGACACTACACTGTGGCCACTGTCTTCTATCAACTGCATCATTGTGGCCTTTGTCTTTTCCAAGGGAAAGCCCTTCCGGAAGCCCATCTACACCAACCGTGAGTAGAGCTGGAGTAACATGTACTCTGCAGACTCCTGTTCCTGCCCCAAAATAACCCTGGCAGGAGAGGCTGCTAGGGAAGGGATGCTGTGGATTTTTCTGTACCTGCAGCAATGACTGGCATGTAAAATAATAGTTGGTGTATGTGAGCTCCTAGTTCTCCTTTACAAAAGAGCTCAGTGAGCACTGCTTATGTTAGCTTCTTCCTTGAGATAAGAAGCAACAGAGCTGAGAAAGGAGACTGCGTCTTGTTTTGGAGAATGTGTGCTTTGCAGAAGATGATGGGCTGGATTTAGTGCAGAACTGTGTATTATTGTGAACACAGAGAGCATATGAGGATCGGATCAAAAAGAGTTCCTCTGAGATTCACAGTCTTACCCTGCCTGAATTCCATTCCTAGAGATGAGAGAGAAAAGCCTATGATAATATCACTGTTAAAATTCTCTCACAATAACCTTTCTTCTTCTATTTGAGTTTTGCAGAGATGATTTAGCCCTCCTAGCCATCGGTTGACTGATAGCTCCTTTGCAATTGCAGCTCATGGATGAGAGGGCAGGACTTTGCTTCATCTTAGCAGAGTTGACTTTGTTAGGTATTTTGTTAAAAGGCAGGTCCCAAACCCATTTCACAGAGCATTGGTCACCTGCAGAAGACAGGTAAGACCAGAAAGAAGCTGCCCTGCAAGAAGCCAGGCTGAGACAGGACAGAGGACTCGGTCAGCTGAGAAATCTGCACACACTTCTCTGTGTTTTATCCCTGTTTGGGGACAATCCCTAGGAGGAAGCAAAGGGTAATTCTCTTGTTTTTGACACCCACTCAGCCCTGTCCCCTCTCCTCCCTGGTAGTGAGAAGGTTGCCAGGAGGTCGTTGGGAGCTGTTGACCCAACTTGCCAGCTAGTTTTAAGATGCTCAGCTCCTAGTAATTGCCAGGAGTTTGGCACCTCTGGACGTCTGAGCCATTTGCCATCGCTCTGTGGCCTCCTGCTCCTTTGAAAGAGGATGCAAAGCCAGACAGACTCTTCCTGTGGAAGGCACAGGTATAGCCCACCTTTGCACCCTGTCGGTCACAGAAGCACCTGGCCCTCCCTGGGAGGGCAGCCTGTGAGAACAAGAAGCTTCCTCTGCTGCCTGCGGTCCAGGCATACAGCTGAGCATGTGGCAGAGCAAGCGCGGGGGAAGGGATGCTGGTGTGGCTCACAGCAGTGCCCCTTCGAGGCAGTTTTCTGTGGTTGTACAAGAATCAGAACGTGCCAAATCACTGGTGCAAGAAAAAACAGCATAGGTGGTGAGCTTTGCAACAGGCTGCTGGGGAGTAGCTCCTCCAGTTTCAATTCCACAGCTCTTTTGGGGGGGGGGAAAGAAAGGCATTTTACATGATGGCAGTTTTAAAGCATTAGCATTTGGTATTCCTGTCAGCATATTTGCAGAGTTTGGTCACTAACCCCCCTCCTTCCCAGAGCCACAAATGCTCTTCTTTCCCTAGATGTATTTTCAGTCCTCCTGGCCCTCCAGCTTGCAATCTGCCTCTTCCTCTTCTTTGCTGACATTGATGCTGTGTACAGTGGCATGCAGGTAAGCGCAAATGAAACGTGCATTTCCTTTTCATGCCACGTATTTTGCTGGCCCTTTACTTCAGCATACAGAGCAGAAGCTACAGCTACGGTCATCTTGGAAATGAATTTGCTGATCTGATGCTGACTGGGCAGCCCTTTCAAACTTCTCTAACATCCTTCTGACAAGGGCTTGATTAATGAGGTAGTCCTCCTCTCCTCTAAAGACTGGGCGGCAACCGGGAGAAGAAAAAGCACTTATAACTTGCTGAGCTTTTCCTCCTAACAGAAGAGCACAATAGGGTGGATTGTGGTTTTGTGTATTGGAGGAGGCTTGTTGGCCAGAGAAGCGAGTGGGCAGGGATTGCTGCTGCCCCTGCCCGGAGCACCATGAGCTCATGTGGGGCCAGGCTGCCTCAGCCCTCCTGGGCGCTCAGCCAGGGCACAGCGCAGGCAGCTGCCTCCAGCTGTGCTGCCCAACATCAGGAATGGCCGAGCCCTGCCGCTCGTCCCCGGCCATCCTGCGTGGGACGGATTCAGGTGGAGGCCTGGCGTTAGGGCGAGCATATACAGAGGGAGAGGAGCCGCATGTTGTGCATTAGCTGCAGCTCCCCAGAAGTTTTTGGGCACCAGATCCTGCCCCAGGCACCTGATCTGCAAGTTTTAGCAGTAGCTTAAGTAGCTGAGATGAGTTTGGCAGCTCCATGCCATGGGGAATCTGGTATCAAACTTTCCAAGATCTCTGTGACAAGGAATTATTGTCGCTTCCTACCGCCTCCTCCATGCTTGCCACTGGGAAAATGTTAGTTAGCTTCTCAAATCATTAGGAACAGATGCGAATCTTGGCAAGGGATTTAAACCTAATTGCTGTTCATGTCTTTTCCAACAGTTTCTTTGCACTCCTGTGATCTGGAGAGTTTATGTCTTACTGATGCTCTTGGTCACCTTTTGTGTATCTCTTTTTACAGAGGTGAGTGCATTTGTTTACCACCTGTTCCCTGGGGTAAACAAGAGCAGCGTCTGGTCAGGTCTTTTTACCCCCGTTTCCTGCCACGCTCTCCTCCTGCAGAAGCATAAACCCTCAGGCCTTTTTTGTTTCCTTAAGACTCAATGTGTGTCAGTCAAATCCATTTTATGCAGCTCCAGACATGATTTAGACCACATCTCTTAAGCCTTTAGAGAGGGAGCGAGCTGAAGTGCAGCTGCCCAGGAGGAGCCCGCTGCCCTGGCTCGCAGGGGAGCAGACCGCAGCACGCGTCAGGCGCTTGGCAGTGATTTTGAAACAACCACTTCCCTCTTGTCCTACAACTGACCAGGCCAGAGACTGCGCTGGCTTGTGCCATTGGATATTGCAGTCATGACTAAGCCCTGAAGTGTTTTGTGGGACAAGGCTGGCTGTATCCAGCACCGGGTATTGTCCCCTGCAAGGAGCAGCAGTGCCTGGTTGTCCCACAGCCCCAGGAGGAAAACCTTTCCCTTGATTATCCCCTTCAGCTAACGAGACTGAGATCAGTGTTGTCCTGATATAACTGAGCAGAGCCTGCCTGTAGATGAGGAAGGCGGCAGTTGGCAGCTGTGTTACCGAAGGGGAGTGCACGCAGCCACCCAGCGCCATGGGGCTCAGGGGGGTTGCGCATGTAGCAAGGGATAGCTTTTGTCCCCAAGCAGTCCTCCCTTCCAGTGAAGGGCAACAGCACTGACCCTGCACCGTGTCACTCCGCAGGATGTGATCTTGCAGAACAAACACCTCTGGCTGCTGATTAAATCCTGGTTTGGATACCAGTCAAACAGCCAGTACCGAAAATGGCAGAGGATGCTGCAGAGGGATCCCAACTGGCCTCCCTTAAACACAAAAGACTTTGCAGCAAAAACCACAGAGGAGATTTACATTAACCTTACCTATGAATACAGCAACGAGGACTAGGCAAGACCCTGCAGCCGAGTGTGGGGCTGCACAGTGCTGGCAGCTTCCCCAGCTTGCACTGAACAGCCCGTGTTTTCATCCTTTGATGTGCACCAGATTCAGATGTTTGAAATCCCTGCACAAACCTGTCCGTTCAGGGGCAGGCTGGGCCTGTGCTGGCTGTGCCCTGGAGCACAGGCGTGGCTTATTCTATTGGCTGCTGGTAAAATAACAGCCTTGACTCTACTCCATGGCAACAGCAGGTCTTGTGCCTTGCCAACATCTCCTACAACGGCTCAAAAATATTGAATACAGCGAAGTGATGGCTTCTGCTGCTCTACGTCACACTCCATGTTTCAGTAACTGCTCCACCAAATCCTGTCAATGCACCCACCAGGCTTGATGGGACAGCAATCCAAAATAAGTGACCTAATCTTGACCACAGAGGAGCACATGTACAATTGCAAAATCCTGCATTAAAGGACATGCTGCAGCTTCCAAGAACTACAAGAAAGTTCCCCAGATGAAGTAATTCCAGTTTTCTTGCATCCCAGCGTGAATTACAGATGTGAGAGGGTGCATATGCTGCCCTCACCCAGCTCTCCCTTGCCAGTTCTTGCAGACATAATGCTCAGAGTACAGGAAAGGTTAAAGCTCACAGATTGCTGTAAGACCAGGCTGGGAAGGCCGGTGAGAATATGCTCCACTTAAGCTTGCAAAGGCAGGGGACAGCACAGCTGCTGCACGCATGTCCCCCCTCCCAGTTCATACTCTGCTGCTGCCAGGTCCTGGCCCAGGTTTGGTGTCATGTGTCAGAAAGCAGAGCTAAGCTTTGGCTTCTTGCTTTAACTAGGTCCTGCCAAGAAGCAGGGGTTTTAATGTGCTCTGGCCCATGGCTGCTGGACAGGTTCAAGAAGCTGAGCCCCTCTGTACTTGCTCTTTCACCTTCAAGTTGTTCAACCACCTAATTAGTTTAGCCATGAAAAAACTTTTGATTATATTTGCAGGAAGCAAAAAAGGACTTTCAGGTTCAGTTTTATTGTAATATGTTTTCCCACATTAAAAAATAACTTTATTTAAATGTAATAACAGAGGGCACTACAAAATAAGGTCAGAAGTCTTGGCTTTGTTATTTCAAACATTGAAACAACTGATGTTTAAAAAAAGCTTCTGATCCCGTTATGTACATGTTAAGAGCAGACAAAAATAGCAAGCCTCTTACAGTCAGCTCTTTTGCTCCTATCTCTTCTTACAGTCCAGGCAGTTGCCTGTGGCATAAAGCAACACAGGATTTAATTTCTTACATGCGGTCTGCAAATAACATGGTTCCAAACACATAAGCCAGATACTCCTGATAAAGAGTAATAAACCACCCTGTTCCAAAACAGTTTTCTTCTAAGACAAGCCACACATCAGCTTTGTGACAAGGAAATAGTGGGGCTCTGTAGATTTGGAGATGGGGCATAGGTGCTGGACAGCTAATTCTCCAGGTACATCACCCACAGCACTGCAGGGACCCTGGCTTTGCCTTCCTGCTGGCTGCAGGAAGATCAGTCTTGTGCTGGGGCTACAAACTGCTTAAATTCAACTTCTGGTCACTGAAGAGCCAATGGCCCCAGCTCCAGGGGGCAAAGGCTCCTGGCTGCCCTTGCAATCCATGGTGGTCTTTCTTTAAACCTCAGTGCTTTGGCAGCCAAGGAGTAGAATCATAGAATGGTGTCATGGTTTATCCCCAGTCAGCAGCCAAGCACCACGCAGCCGCTCCCTCACTCCCCCCCCCACTCCCAGTGGGATGGGGAGGAGAATCAGGAAAGAAGGTAGAACTCATGGGTTGAGATAAGAGCAGTTTAATAACTAAAGTAAAATATAATACTAACAATAATAATAATTAAATATAATAATAATAGCAATGAAAAGGAATATAACAAAAAAAGAAGAGGGAAAAAAAGGAAAAAAACCCACCCAAACCAGTGATGCACAATGCAATTGCTTACCACCCGCTGACCGATGCCAGAGCTGCGATCTGCCCCTCCCGGCCAACTCCCCCTGTTTATATACTGGGCATGATGTTCCATGGTATGGAATACCCCTTTGGCTAGTTCAGGTCAGCTGCCCCGGCTGTGCCCCCTCCCAGCTTCTTGCACACCTGCTTGCTGGCAGAGCATGGGAAACTGAAAAGTCCTTGGCTTAGGATAAGCGCTACTGAGCAACAACTAAAACATCAGTGTGTTATCAACATTATTCTCACACTAAATCCAAAACACAGCACTGTACCAGCTACTAGGAAGAAAATTAACTCTATCCCAGCCAAAACCAGGACAAATGGTTTGGGTTGGAAGGCACCTTAAAGATCATCTAGTAAGCTTGGTCAGGTCTAATGCCAACAATTACTGCACTTACAGGGATGAAGAGGGAAATTTCAGTGGCACAGTGGACCCAATCTGGAACAAACAGCTGCCAGAGAAAAAGCTAGCTGGGGTTTTTGTCAGACCTCCCCAAACTGGGGGTCTGCTGCTCCCAAAGGGAGTCCGAGTAACCAGGGAAAGGACACTTTCCAGGCAGGAGAACACTGAGCAAAACACTATCATGCCAAAAAACAGAGCACTCGTTTAAAACACTGCAAGATACAGTCTGTAAGACCTGCCCTTCCTTCCTACCTCCCACCCTCGCAGGAGCAGCTCAGTTTAGGCACCGCAGGCACAGGCTCCAAGACACAGTATATGCCTTGTCTGCCCTTTTGCAGGCCTGGGAACTTGCGTTTTTCCACTTGCACAGGCCCTCAGCTGGAGGACACACAATAAACCCTCAGCAATACTTTTATATTACTTTTGATTAAGAAAAACAAAAAAGTAAAAATGTTAAGGTTAAAATAGGTTATTCACAGAAAGAGCCCATAGGATGTAGCTGATAAAAACAGGATGCATGTAGAAAGCCTGCACCAGCCCTCAGCAGAGCACTGGGGGTGTGAGGATGGAGAATTTGCTTGTGCTCCCAGACTACCAGAAAAATCATCACAGGCAATGAAATAAAAGAAGATGTGGCAAACAGGCTAGTGCTGCTCTCAGCAAGGGCGACGCAGTTGTTAGTAAGTCTCGGTGGCAGCTGTGGCCACAAACTGTCCCGGGTCCCTCCTGGCCAGGGGCTCCCTGCCCTGCTCGGAGCTTGTCTCACCAGCCCATCAGTACTGTCTCTCTCTGGATCTGCTCCAGAACAAGCCCAGCAAGGAGAAGGCACCGGCGGCAGCTGTTACAAACCCGATGGCACTGACTGCTCGGCTGGCCTGCAAGGGGGAGGTAAAACACAGGCTGGAAACACAATGAGCTTTTTTTTTTTTTTTAACCCCAGGCATGCTGATGAAGAGCAGGCAGGGAGGATAATCAAGGCAATTAAATGCATGAGAGACACCTGCCCCATAAGCAGCAACGGTAACACCCAGGCTTTTACCCTTAGGCTGTGGCATTCAGTAAGAGGGCACTATCAGAGTGCAGACAGACTATAGCAAGCCTCCTGGCCTAGGGTGTCCGGTGAGGCCAGAGGCAGCGATGGTTTGGACCCCACGCCTGGGGCTTTGCTGTCCCCATGCAGTTTGAAGGCTGTGCCCTCGTCCAGGGGCTCACGCAGAGCAGCAAGGAGGTGCAGTGAGGCATGCAGGGATTTACCCCATGTTACTTACCTGTTCGGAGACCCCCTCGCCGTAGCGGAGCAGCGTCACAAAGTGCTCGCAGTTGTTGCCGAGCAGGTCATAGGACACCTCCTGGTCAATGAGGTACTCAGCGCGCCGGATGATCTCCTGCACTGGGAGGGGAGCGTAGGTGCCGTCATACTTGTTGTTGATGTGATAGGAGTTGTTTCCGACCACGTCCTTCAGGAGCTGCATCCTCACCCGGGCCTTTCTGCTGAACACTGACTTGGTGCTGGCGAATGTGGCTGGGGGCCCTTCATCTGGGGAAGGTACGGATGGGATGAGCCAGGCAGGCCCTGTCTGACTCCTCCAAGACCTTAGAGGGGTTTCTGGCTGGCTCCTGGAAATACCGTCTACACACACAGGGTCCACCACCAGTCCACGGAGGGAGACAGGGCTCCCAGGCCACCCCAAAGCCCCCTCTGCACCCTGCCAGGCTGCACCAGCCTTACCTATGGGCGTCACGTTGATGATGTACCCGTCCCCCAGGTAGAGGGCCCAGTGCTGGTAAGCTGGCCGGAAGATCTCGATCAGGTCCCCAGGCTCAGGGTCACCGGGGTGGGTGGCACTGAAGCTCTGGATAGCTGCCATCTCAAGAGCGTGAGGTCAGGACAGGCCCCTCCTGCTGGGCAGGCTCAGTGCAAGGCACGGTGGAGAGAGGAGGTCTGGGATGTGCACAGGGCATCTGCTAGGGGATCGCAGGCAGGGAGATCATTAGGGCCTGGCACCGGCACGCTCATACCGCATGTGGAGCATCGTCGAGTGCTGCTGTGGCGGTCCCCCCCTCTGCAGGGCCCTGGCCAGGGACAGCCGGTCCTGCCTGCTAGCGACGCGCTGGGTAAGAAACGAAATCGCCGCCCCTCCCGCCAAGCGCTGCAGGCGAAGGGTGAAGCCATTACGGGCCGGCATCCAAGCTGGCAGCGCCCGCCCCCGGCTCACCCCGCCGCACGGCCCCCTCCCCGGCCGGCGGTCTGAGCTGTGCCCACCCAAAGACGCCGCCCGTTCCCTCCCGGCCGTGCTCCTTTCGGGGCTCCGCTGGCGCCGGTACCGGGCCAGCTCCGGTAGAGGGTCGCAGCTCCCCGGGGAGGGGGGGGGCATCCGGGGTGCCGAGGCCATCCCCAAGCTCTGGGGCACCCCCGGGAGCTCGGCAGACCCGCACCTGCCGCCGGCACCCCTGCAGCACGGCACCCGGCACCCCGGAGGGGGGCACATCCTGCTGGCAGACGCCTGCTCGCACCCCCAGAGCTCCCCGGCATCGCTCCCCACCCCCCCCCCCCGCAACGCCCCGCTCACCCCCAACGCCCGTCCCGCTGCTGCCGTGGCCGGTTTACTGCCCCGGGGCGAGGGGGGGGCAGCGGCGGAAGCTGGGCCGGGTCCTGGCTCCTCCCGGCCGCTATAAATGGCGAGGAGCGGGGCGGGTTCTAGGCAGGCGGTGCTTGCACGGTACTGGGGGAGCTGCCAGCCCGCCTGCCAGGCAGCCAAGCAGGCGCTCTGCTCCTCTCCTCTCCGCCGGCGGCGGCTCCGCTCCGGAGGGTGTTCCCAAAGCCGCCCGTCAGGTGGAAAAGCTCGTCCTGCCCCCGGGGAAGACGAGCGGCCGCCGCCTCCTCGCCGGGAGCCTCTGCCACGGCTGCCGGGGCCCCGCCAGCCGCGGGGGTGGGCTGCGGTGTGCGGAGCTGGGGCAGCCGTCCTACCGAGCCGAGGGGTAAGTGAGCATCCCTCACCAGGAAACCTTTCGAGAGGGAAAGGGGATGCTGCCGTTTCACTTCTTTGGTGGTGAAGAGAAGCAAAGGATGTGGAGCTCAGAGTAAATCCCAATGGCCATTTTAGGGCAAAGAGATTTCTAGGATGGTTTTTCCTGTTGTGGCCCAGGAATTTCCTTCAGGACGTCAGAGGAGTCTCATGATTGTGGCCAGCAAGAGTCCTCTGAGCTGAGGGGTGAGCACAGCTGAGCAGGTACGGCTGTCTCCTTGGCTATTGTCTGCACAGTCTGCTAAAAAGGAGTGCTCACTAACAACAAAACTGTCCTCTGGGTGAGTTGAACTAGGCAGTGTATTTAAAGCCCAGCGTTTCAACAGTCAGGTGAGCAAGCTGGTTGATTTAAAAGATCAGAGCAGCGGAAGATTTGTCATCTCTCTGGCTTCTGTTGACATGAAATAGTTAAGTCGGTGGAGCACTGTAATTCTGCTTTCTGTATCACCCCCTGTTTCAAGTCTGAAGTACTTGCAAAGCTTTGCAGTGGAAAGCCAAGGCAATTCTTGTGGTATTGAAAAAAAAGTGTATCCATGGAAACCCAGAAATCTGCTTTACCTGGGCACAGCTGGGCCCTGTTGCTTGGGAGAGCCCGGGCTGGGATCCTGGAGGGTAGGGACTGGCCTGTGCTCCCACCGACTGCGAGGGGAGGCAAGCGTGGTCAGCACCGCTGAACATTCACAGAACCGCACTTTTGGCAAGCGCGAGAGCACAATAGGAAGCTGCTGCTGAACAGGCAGGAAAGATGCTTTTATAATCTCGGTGAAATTCCAGCATAAGGTTGGCAGTTCATTTGCGCATGAGTAGGTCTCTCATGCTGATTCATTTTCACTATGTAACGAGGCTGAAAGCCCCTTTCCATTGACATTCTCTCCAAAATAGCTGTGTTGTGCATGTATGGACAGCTGGCGTGTTCTTGAATGGACCAGAATAAAATGCCTTTTATCTACCTAACTGTTCACGGAGGTTACAAATACGTTTCTGGCTAACAGCACACATGAGTTTATGGATACAAGGGAAAGGAGAAAGGGTAAGTAAATAATAACCAGTATTATGGCAGAAACAATGGGAAGCTCACGCTGTTCCTCACCGTAATCAGAAGTGAACCTGCAAAGAACTGGAAAAGCATCAGAGAAACCTTAATGGTGCATTCCTTACGTCTCAAAGCTTCACTCATGGCGCTGGAAATTCGTTCAGGGCTTGTGCAAGGTCCAGGCAGTGCCTCGGTCCCCTGAACCTTGTGAGTGGTCTGTCACGGGGCGGGTGTCTCGCACACTGCATGTTATTAGGCCTTGCCACAAACAGCTTTGGTCTTCTGCTGTAGGGGGGTCCTTAGCATGGTCTGGGACTGAGGCGATGCAGATCTCTACCCGCATTCATCAGAGTGTCACAGCTTCAGAGTTTGCAAAGACCCCAAGGAGAGTTTATGACAGGATCTCATTCTTCAGAAAGCTTTTATTAAGTTATGCTCTTGCTTAGCCCCCACAGGCAGGGGGCTGATGACAACCCTACTTCTTGTCCACTCCACCCTGACAGCAAGGAGGCAGCTCTCCTTCAAACAAACCCTTCTTTCAGTGCAGCACTCCCAAGGGGGACAATAGGGGTCATCCTTTTTACTACATGTGTCACCAGATGAGCTCAGTGTCTTTCTCTCCCCAGCTGGACGTGCCTTGCCAGAAGAGCAGTAAGAACTGTGTCCAGCTCAGTCAGCTAATCCCCTCCCCATGGAAGGATTTGGTAAGATGGTCTCATGAAGACCTGCCTGGGATGCTATAATTAATTCTGACTGCATCGGTCTATGGTTTGTACATCTATCAGAGGTGTGTATGTGATGGTGTGCAGCACACTTGTGCTGGCAAATTCTGTATGGACTTTGTGTTTTCCAAACAGCCTCTGAAGACAACACAGTCTGTTATGTGAGTTAGGACACATTTCAAGTTGTGTCTACAACATGAGATCTGAGAGATATTTTAGATGAACAAGTTCAAAGGTTTTCAGCAAATGCAATGATTTATTTATTATTATTTCTTCTCAAAGTATTAGGAATACTATTAAAATACAAGAGCAGAAAGTAATACAAATGAATTGGAAAAATATTGCTAACTATAGGTATGTATTTTGCTGTCAATTTTGATCAAATGCAGCATTCACGATGCAGCCATAATCTTGCTCATGTCCTCTGTCATCCAATATATCCCTGGAGTGTTTGAAAGAAGAATCCCTTGAAATCACAGCTATAGCCGTCTGTCTTTTCCTTCTGTACAATGGAAAAAAAAAAAAGAACAACCATTTTTAATTTCTATTCTTAGCTGTAGTGAAAGGTCAAATAATAGTGTGAGCATGAATGAAGTCAGATTTTGGAGAAGCCCAAATTTTGTGATAGTGATGCATATGCCCTGTGTAAAGGAAATGGCATATGTTCATTTCTGTAGAAAAAGCCGAGTTTCCCCTCACATTCCTCAAATGAGATCCTGAATGCTGTGGTTCCTTTCTGGTCCTGCAGGTATGTGAATAATGGGAGTTTTCAGGTTTACTGGTGCTAAGAGGTGTATGTGTCTTGACTCTGCTGAACATAGCAAAGCTGGGAAAAGCCTTACCTGTACAGGTACACTGTAGAGGAGATGAGAATGATGATAACAACTACGCCTGCCACAACTCCAACGACGATGGCAACTGTATGGTCCTTAGGATCCTCTGTGGGAGGGTCTTCAGCTGAAGAAGAAATAAAAGCCCTGTCAGTGAAAGCTAACCATACTGTGAACAGAAATTTTTTCTCAGCCTTTGCCTGTCTGCTTGGTTTATACTGTGTTCTCTGATGAATGTGGCTTTCTGGAGTGGTGTGTCAGACCCAGGTCCTGTATGCTCTACAGAGCCCTGCTGTCGTGCCTTCTAGCACCTCTCCGCTGGGGGATCTGACCCGTTCTTTCTGCTTGGATGACCACAGGCTGTCACCCCCCTGGGTTACTAATTTACAGCATGGAAATGAAGAGCAAGCTCAGTCTTCTCCATAATGACACCCATTTTTGAAAGTGGTGTGTGTAACGCAGATAGTGAAATCCAAAATAGTTTTATTACCTATCTTTTCAACCTCGCAGCTTGGTCCTGTGTACAGTTCTGAACATTCACAGTAGAAGTGGAGAGAGGTGCTGTTGGTAGTTTCAGAGCAAACTCCATCATTCTTACAAGGACTTGGCATACATGGTCCACCTAGCAAAAAGGAAGGAGAAACACTTCAGACTCTCAGATAATCCAACCCTGAGAGAACTGTTCTTGCTTAGATTACACTGACTCCTAATGCTGGACATCCCCTGTATTTTAAGGTACATTACTTGTATTTGACAACAGGAATAAGGGAAAGAAACACTGTTTCTACAATGAAACATCAGAGCAAGATCCCTGCTATGCTTTTCTTCTGTACACACTCCGTTGCAATTATCCCCAATCCAGTGATGTCCTATAAGCAGTAAGTCAAGACTTCTTAGCATCAAAGACAATGTGATAGTGGTTGACTCACTCTTGTAGCATCCACGACTGTAGTTTGAAATGCCACAGATTTCATCAGATCCACACACTATGTTAGAGCACGAGACAGTGGAGCTTTCTGTGCACTGGCATCTCTGAGAGCAGTCATCAGTGGTGAATGTTTCTCCAATCTGGAAGACATCAGTTAAATGTTAAAAAGTATCAAATAAAATCAGCCAGAAAAACCATGAATGGAGCACTGAGGCCCCATGCTACTCACTCTGATGCCTTCCTGATGAATAGCAACAGGGCAGTTTTGGGTTTTTTTTAGTAGTTTGTACAAAAAAGAAAGCAAGCAGTTTACTAATCCAGCTCTTTGAAACTGAAGGATGGCCCAAGAAAGAAGGCAAAACAAGAGTTTGGGGTATGAGATCCTAGCCCCAGGTGGGGCACATGTGCAACCAACAATGTCTAACTGTTGCTGGAGACAAGAGAGAGTGGCAGATGCATCACATCATGCCTCCAAGGAAATGTGAAAATGCTATGTGCCATTTTCCTGGCAAGTGCCGCCTGTTCATAGTAAGTGTCTCCCTCCTCCCATAAAACAATCTTTACTGGCTTAGGCCTTTTCTGTACCAAATCTCTAGTATTGAAACAGAAATCTGTGAGATTATGAAGCTGTTCTGTCCTGCAGCGACAATGGAGGATTCTCTGTATTCCTCAGAATCCAGCCTTGCTTGGGGCTCTCTTCATGTCATAGCCAACTCTACAGACTCTTAACCCTGCCTATACCACTCTTCACTGAGAGGAGAGGGACCACAGCGACTGACAGAATTTCTCTGTAACTGGTGTGTTGTAAACTTTAGAGCCTATGAGGCTATTATTTAGCATAATAAAGGTGAAGAATTAACATGGAGGTCAGAGTGTAATCATATACTTTCTCCAAGTGCCTGCCTTGAGTATTCTGGCAGGCAGAGTTTCAGAGGCAGACCAAGTGATCTACTCTCTCTTCCCTTCCTCCAGAGACCAGAATTTCATTAAACAATTGCTCTTTGTTTCTAATGCAAGATTACATGCTGAAGAGAATGAGGAGATTGTCAAAATTAGCAGCAGAAGATATTGTTTGGTGCTGCGGGAGCTGTCTGACCCACAGAGACACTGTACCTCATAATATTTGTTAAGGTATGTGCAGCCACATTGTCTGTAAGGCACACAATCAAAACCACTAAGAAC
Source organism: Gymnogyps californianus (assembly GCF_018139145.2). Classification (NCBI taxonomy): domain Eukaryota; kingdom Metazoa; phylum Chordata; class Aves; order Accipitriformes; family Cathartidae; genus Gymnogyps; species Gymnogyps californianus. The sequence goes on from NC_059480.1 coordinate 15,611,869, forward strand.
ATAGCCAGGGAGACATTCACAGCCTTCAAGACAAGGTGATTCGCACTCAGAGGGGCTGGTCAAGTCGCTGCAGGATGCTGGGCATGCAGACATGCATGAGCTGTAGTTGCTGTTGGCAGGACATGATATACCTGTAAAAATAAGGAGAGCGCAGTTATAGCAGGCTGCTGTGCATTACTTACTTACACAATGCCCTTGGAGATCCAGAGGACGTTACCATTTTGTAGGAGGCAATATGATGAACAGACATACACAGAGATGTGCATACATATATAATAGTACTGAAGTCGTAAGCAAGCACTCCAAAGTCAGGAAATGCATCATCAAAGCTATTTGTATGCTGTGCTCTCATTCCTGGCATTCACTGATCTCAAATAACTTCTCACACATTCAGGGTAGCCATCCCTGCAAGTACTAGAGCTGTTTCACAACTCTGGGAACTGTGTTTCACCAGGAATACAAAGTCATATAACCTTGTGTGAAGCAGGGGAAGTATGGTTTGATGAATCTCCCAACTTGAAAAAAAAAAATTAGGAAAAAAAGGTTTGAGATTATTGTAAGTTTTATTTCAGCATTTTTTTAGTCTGAAAGATTCGGAGTTTTCAGCTGAATCTTTTTTATCTTGAAATTCCACAGGCAAAAAAGAGAATTAGTGTATTTTGTAGATTTAAAAAGAGATTGAAATGAAATGTTTTTTCTTCAGATTTGTGGCTTGTGATGCTCTCCAAAATTTTAACTTTTTTGCTCAGTTGGGAATGGGGACATTTTTTTCTCTCACAAAACTTCTGACAACAGGGGAGCTGACAGCTCTGCTTTCCTAAGTAGCTTTCTAAGCTGGGGTCTAAATGTGAAAGTCAGCATAGGACACAGAAGAGAGGGCAGAAGAGCAAGTGTGCATGCTAAACTGTGAACAATGATTGAAGTGTGAATCAAAATGCTTTTACTCCCTGAGAAGCTTTCATATATGGTGCATCTAGCAAAAGCCTCAAATCTCAGATTTTGAGTCCTTTAGGCAGAAACCGTACTTTCTGGTTCTTCCTGTGCTTACCACAAACTGTCTGTTGCCTCCAGCCTTCCATACCGACTCCTTGCTGCTGACAAGCCAGCACGTAGTCCTCCAGACTGCGACATAAGGTAGCATCCTCATCTCCTTCCACACACATATCAAACAGGCAGCTCCTATGTGCAACATGAGAAAGTGTTCATTCCCAATACCTTTGTTATTGTTTATTTTCATCTGCTTTTCTGCCTGACTCTGAGTTAGTTCCGTTTTCCTGTATCTGGCTGACAGGAAAACAGAGGAATAAAAAAAACCCCAGCCACATGATTGGGAAGATCAGGTCATTTGTTGTGCAGCTGCTGCTAACATGCGAGGTATTCATATATGAACAAGCAATAAACAGGTACCTGACTGCTTGTCACAGTAAGTTATTTTTTGCTATCTGCTTCTGTTTTGGGCTAGCATGGCTACATCTTGCTTATAGAGCACTTTTTAGTGCTGCTAAGTCTTATAGCTGGACTACACACTTCTTTGAATACATAGGTGCCCTCCCCATGTCCATATGCCTTGAATATTGACACAGAATTCTGGTTTACCCAGTGTTTGTTTGCCAGTGCTACCTTCTCAGCTTTGCTCATCATCTGAATATCCGTGGCCTGATTTTCAGAGGCAATGAGATCTGAGATGAATGGGATCTGCAAGTATGCAGCACCTCAGAAAAATCAGGCAACCACTAAGAAGGTAGGACAGGCTGCCCAACCAAATTCTGGAGTGAGGAGAAAAAAGTAGGCTTATGTTAAGAATCAGGATATGTACATTGAAGCCAGTGGTCCAGTTTATTTGGCTTAAGATACCTTCACATTCTTCTCACAGCTAAGAGGGACGTTGAGGTGGGCATTATCTATCTTTAAACATTAGGTACAACTATATGACTAAAGAAAACTGGCAGCTACTTGGCAATTTTGTGATTGATGATGGATGAATGGTGAATGTGGGGATGAATCAACAGGTTTCATACAGCTCAAAATTAGGTGTGTAGGAATTGTATATGTAGGAGGCCAGAGCAGTCTTGAGCTTTTAAGAGCTTTCTAGAGCTAACAGAAAAGTGAAACTCTAAATAGATGGAAAGACAGATCATCACAATTATTTAAAAATAAATAAGGGGATTTAAATATATCAATAATGGAATCACTGGGCCCAGTTCTCCAAAGCCACTTTCTATCCTCAGTTCCTATTAATACCCTGGAGACTGAAGATGCAAAGTTCTTGTCAGAAAGTAGCACCAAAATGATTTTGCAAATGGGGAGAACAACTGCAGTAGACACTTACGTGAAATAGAAATTTGGTGAGACCATAGAATGACACTTTGCGAAAGGACCATTTGAGTCAGTCAGGATTTGACATCTCGAAGTTCTGTTTTCTTGCTTCAGTTGATTTTCACTGCAGCCTTGGAAGAGCCCTGGATCTGGTTCCTCCTCAGACACATCTGTTGAGTTAACATCTCGTCTGTAAATGAAGTCATTATGAAACCATCAGTTCTCTGTACATCCAGCATTCATGGTACTACTCTCTAACACCACAAGAGTACTTCTGCCTTGTGGTGTAAGTGTAAGCTTATTTCTCTCTCATGATTTATCCTGAATGGGAAGGAGACAGATAAAGCAAATCAAAGATGTACTAAAAGACTTCCTACCATCTCAGAGATTTATGGGTATTTAAATCAAAAGGGATATCTGTAGTTATCTCTTTGGAAATTCTGCACGACACGGGCTTCATCCAATGCCTCCTTCATCCAATCTATGCAATAAAACTTGAATGTTAGTCAGAATGATGCAGCTGGAATAGGCCACTATTTCTTGGACAGATACTCACTTTCACTGAACAACTGGCTGCATGCCTGAAGTGCCAGAATTCTCCTGCAGGCATAGCCTCCAGAGCCCCTTTATGCTCAACACTAGCCTACATACTGCTTTCTAGCATTCTGGCAGACAAGTTTTTGCAGCCAAATTACATCCTGACAGCTAGTACAATTCCATTTACTTGCTGAAAAAGTTCTGTGGTAGTGGCTAAGCAACCTCCAAAGGTCTTTCAAAGCAAATTGAGAAGGAAGGGATGGGAAGGGAAAGGAGGAAAGGAGGGGAGGGGAGGAAAAGAAGGAAGGAAGGCAAGGAAAAGGAGGAAAGGAAGCAAGGAAACTTCTTTCCCTACCTGTTTCAATGTTTTGTATGGACTATTTAGCACAGAATTTGCCTGACCACAAAGATCATGCTCATTTATACTCAAAAGAATGTCCTTACTTTTTGTGTACTGGCAGAAAACACTAGACAGCCATGAAAGTAAGGAAATCAGAGTCTTCAAGAACCTCTTCTGGGAGGAACTGTGAATTCATCTTGATGGATTTCAAGGCTACCTTCATGTTCCAGAGGGAGGGATGACACTGAACCAGGATTTGCCCTCCCTCAGGCCCATCCAGCACCACATGATGTATTTATCTTTGCCAGGAACCATGAGCTGGCAAAGATCTTATTCATCCCTGTGCCCTAGCAGTTGCAATGGCTGTGACTCCAAAGAGGAATACTGAACTGGAGTAATACAGTGATAGTTCAGGCCTGTTTTGGCTAGACAGAAGGGCACCGATAGTTCACCTTAGTGATGAGCAGAAAAAGTCCCTACACACAGACCAAGGGAGGAAGAAAGACCAGAAATAAGACAATGTAGTTATTCCTGGATATTAGCTATCGCTTAATTCACTCACTTCCAGTGGCTGTGCTTGCCATGGATATTAAGTAGAAAATTAAGTACCTGAGACGAGAGGTTCTTCTTCTCAAAGGAACTTTCCAGCTCTCACCAAATGCATTCACATTCTTCACCCAAACACCATCTGGTTTTGTGAAGTCATTTCTATGTCTCCCATCAAAGTTACCACATAAGCCTTCCACTCTGTTTCTGTAGGTGTTGGCCAGCTTTATATCTAGGGAAGTTCAGAAGAAAAAAAAGCTATTACACAGAAATCTTTGCTTCTGAGTGTATGGAAGAGGTGGAAAGCAGTGCCAAGTACCACATTTCATGATTCAGTTTTGACTAGGTAATGTGACATGGGCCTCATACGTAGGATATGAACACAGCCCTGAACATAGATGTTCATACATGTATTCACAGGACTGTTTCTGTGCTCTGCAACATGTATCATGAAAAAAGTAATTTCTTGCAGCCAATAAGGTATTATATAACATGACATCACCGCCTGAGTGCTCTTAGTGCATACTGGTTACTGCTTTGCAACAAACTGAATGCACCACCCACTTTTTGCCCTTCACTTACAATCCACTTGCTCGTTGAGAAACAGAATTCCTATAAAACAGACCTTTTCTTTCTGCAGTTGGAATTTTAGGGTTTGGAATGATGGTCATGTCTATAAATGGCCTGGCACTTTCACCATACACTCAGAAATAACATGGCTATATTCTGTTGTAAATCAGGAGTAACTCTGCTTTGAACGGAGGAGGTAATGTGAGTTCAACTTACATGAGTTGTGTATATGTGATATAAGAGTCCTGCTGAGAAACACTAAATAATGGGATTATCTGGAACAGGCTTGAGAGGAAGCATGTAAAAGGATGCCCTCACAGCTGTATAGCTTGAGGACCTCAGTCCTATGACTAGGTTAAGCTGCCAAAGGGGCAGATCCAGACTTCACCCCATCATCCTGATCAGCAATTTTACATGATTTGCTTTCGTTTTTATCACTCAGGCCTTACTTAACATGAAAAAAAGTAGAACAGTCTGACTCTACATCTCATTTCTCCTAAGTTCAGGTGGATCCCGATAAAGAAATGCCAGTTTTATGGTTCTTCTGGTTCCTGGGAAACACTTTTTGTTTTAATTTTCTGGAAGTTCCTATTACAAAGGGCCATAGACTCAAAGGGTGAAGGTTTCTAATTTTGCCTTGAGTTTAGACCTCCTTTGGAATGAGAACATTTTTTGAGACAGTGCATAAATATTCTTGCAGATTGTCTTAGTATCACTTACCTGCATTTTGATTGCCATCAAAGCTCAGGTATAAGCCAAAATCTGTCTCCAGGTAAATTCTTGTTGTCCTCTGATATATACGAATACCTTCATGAGGACGAGCAGGTGGTCTCACCCTCACACCATCCAACTAACAGGGAAAGAATAAGTTACAATTCATAATATATAGGCCAAATTCAAATCTGACTTCAGTACAGGTCAATGCTACGAAGGAACACTCCTCTTCTCTGGTTTTATGATAAATGTATCAGATAATTTAACCAGGTAAAAGACTCAGTATTCAATTTTTTAAAGTTAACAAAATCATGTATTGAGGAAAGTGATCTGGACACAGTATTTTCATATCATCCTAAGACATTTCTATTATTGAGCTAAAAATGTATATATGAACTATGTATACTCTTATGCACCAATAGGAAGGAAATGAAGTTTTCCTAGCATAATTCACACTTTTCTTTTCCCTACCACTGATAAAAATTTGTATGGCTTTATTGTAAGTCTTGGGATATTTGGTGTTTTATTCCTAAATCTCTATTTATTCATTTATTTGTTTGAAGTGGAATTATATCCTTCATAGCTATAGAGAAAAAAGACTTGACACAACTGAAAAATCACATTTGTGATTGCCCCATAGCACTGCTGTAATAACACAGTTAGCTTTAATACTTAAATTCTTGAAAACAGACATTTATTACTCAAAGGTGTTTTACTCCAAGAGAGGGCCTTTCTCTCTGCTCTGCAGTCAGCGAGAGACTTACCACAACCTGCTTGTTCTGCCTGAATCGCACTGTGTGATTGTAAACATTGACGAGAATCTCTTTCAGGTAAGTAATGTGTCGTCTTCGATGAAAAGGATAGTTCATGCCTTCAATGCTGAACTGCGTCAGAGTATCAGGTAGGTCAGGGATGGTCTGAGCCAGAATATACGTGTATTTCCCTTGAAAGTGGTGCACCAGACCGTCAAAGGTGTGGTAGTGTGGGTCGCCCATGATCTGGCATTTCCCAAAACCTAAAGGGGAAGAGCTTCATTATTCTCCAGTCTGAATGTGCATGTGCCACATTCCATGCATGGATCAGTTTAAAATAATTTAGATAAAAATGAGTGCTGCTAGCATGCAGGTCTCTTAAAGTAAAGCTGGGTGCTCAGGCGTCACCCTAGTGAATGGGCACTCAAATGGAGAGACGGACAGAGAAACTTATTCCTCTGCTGAGAACCAGTGTGAGCCAACTGAACTGAGGCAGAACATTATGGTTTATAGGCTTTATAGAGACTAAGTTGTGCACATTGGTCCTCTGCAGAGGAATGACTCTGCCACACAGCATGGCTTGCAGTGGGCTCTTAGAGACGTCAGTTTCATAATCCTCAGCAATGTGTTGCTACAAAATTATTGGAACATGAAAAGCAATGTCTAATTTTGGCTGGCTCACTGCTGTCACACTGATTTCTTCTGAGGTTACTAAATTGATCATTGGGTTCACCGGACCTAACAATCAGATGCAGCGACTATTGTCTAAGTATTCTCCTTGACCATTGAGTGCAGAGCAAACCGTTATCCCAGGAGCAAGGCTCTCCTTAAGACTGCTGGGGTGTCTCTGCTGTGGTATTTTGCCAAAATGGAGCAGGGGGAAGCTGGATTTGCATTATGCTGTTGTACTGATCATCAATACAGTAGGACCTATGCCATACTATTCTTCAAAATTGAAGTGTAGAGTCACTAGGCAACAAGCTATCTCCTAAACAATCCAATTTACCTAGAGAATATGGGATTAACTTTGCTTAGCCAAAGCAACTATTGAATAAAAAGCACCAAAGTTCTCTGACTGGCCTATTAGGTATCTGTTCAGATCTTCTCTGTCCTGTTTTGCCTTTATTTTTTTCTGTTCTCAAATCAACGTGCAATGGAAAAAACAGGATCATTGCCAAAGGATTCACAGACATATCTGAGTTTTGGTTTTGGTAGACGCAGTGCAAATCTTTTTTTTTTTTTTTAATTTAAACTAGCCAGACTGAACTGTCAAATTTCTAGATGTAAGTAAATTTTCAAACTCTTGTTCCACTTCCCTCTACAAATTCTCTGTCTTGTACTGGAACTTTCTATTCTAAGAACTTTTTGTGTTCAATAATGTGTCGTCAATAGCACTGTCAGAGCTGCCTTCTTTCCCTGTGGAAAAGACTGGAAGTGCCATGGAAGAAAGAATGGATACCAACATCCTTCCTCCTTCTCCAGCCCTCATGGAACACCAAGTGAAGACCTGCGTGCACATACCTGTTGGATTGCACTTGTGTTTTCCATTTTTGATCACGCAGGTTTCTTTAGAATCACAGCTATAGCTCTGACATTTGATGACACCATTCTTCTGACACTGGCATCTTTTGGTGCAGTGTGGAGTTATCCAGGTTTCCCCAGCCTGGACACAAGTTGTGTTAATAATATGTTATCAAGGTGGTCAGCTTTGCAATGCAATAAAAGTTCAATAGCAAAGGGTGTGGGGGCTGGCTAGGTGCAACCTGTCCAGTTGGTGATTCCACAACTGGTCAATCCAGGTGTAGTCTCACCAAGAGGCTGGGAAGGGGGATCCTAGTCCATTTATCTTGTCTTCGACATGAGAATTTGAACACAAAACAGGACTAGGACAGACTGCCCGAATAATTCTGATCAATTGACTCGTTTCGAATATGCCTCAATTTTGGCCTCAGGTGCAAAGTACCAAGCTCCTGCATCTCCTAATACCCGAGCCTGCAGCTTTTACTAATCAGATGAAAAGTATTTAAGAGGTAGACCCTCAAGATTTCTCTCTCTCTCTCATTCAGATGTACAGGAGACCAACTTTCTACAAGCTTTGCAGCCAGAGGTTTGCTCCACAGACAAACTACTTACACTGTAGTAATTGTTGTCATCATCCCTGCAGCCACAACTGCTCAGAGGTACACAATTGCCATTACTGAGCACATAATTATCATCACACTCACACCCCTCTGTGCACTCTTCTGTCTTCTCACAAAGGGAAGAGGCAAAAATGTCATTGCATGATGATGGGCAGGTGGAGACACAGTCCGTGTAATGGCTGTGGGGTAGACAGGGCAGTGCTGTGTGGGTGAAGGGAATAGAACCAGCGTTATTAAATACATTTAGAAAGTGCACTGCAAACACACGTGTCTGCCTGAAAGCTACAACTTGGCCTATAAAATGGTAGTATAGAATTGCCTTTTAATAGCTGATTTTGATCGTCAACCAGTTTTGATTTTTTTATATTTTATTTAAAAAAACAGCACAAACAAAACAGAGAACCCTCTCTGGAGCTGCTATTCAGTTCTATTACAGGTATGCTTGAACTGGTGGCACCTGGTGCTAGACCAGAATCATTCAGATTCAGTGTTCCAGTTCAGCTGCAAATGCCTCTTTGGGCACTGCTGAAAATGAGAATCTTTAGGGCAAATTCCTTAAAATGTTCAACCCTCTAGTGATGCAAAAGAGGTGTATATTTAGCTTAACCACAGACATAAACACATGCAAGAACAATAGATATGCATTGTCAGACTGAAGATTCATCTAGCTCTATACCCTATTTCTGCCAATGACTAGAGATGCGTAAGGAGACAGTTCAAGAAACAGGGTAGCATGACAAAGTGTTCGTTTGTCCAGTATTTTCCTCCATTCGTGGCAAGGAGGCAACTAGGAATTTCTGATGGACCTATTCAACATTCATCTGGCTTGGTTTTTAACCAGTTGTTTTGTCCTCCACAACATTATGAGATAATTAAGCCCACAATGTAATACTAAATTGTGAAAAAACAACAAAAAGAAACCCACTGTGTAATCTTTACTCATTTTTACATAATTTGTTTGTAGCTTTATTGAATGGGTGGAGTGAGGCACATACATACACTGGAAATTACTCCGAGAACGTGGCCCTTAATAAGCAACTGGCCAAATTGCCAGTTTTCATTCAAAACACAGTGGGTGGCATTGAGCCCTGTGTCCTAACACAGTATCCCACTTAGTTTTAGTCTTCTGGTTATATTATTTCTCCATTTTAGGCTCCTTGCAATACCTCATGGCACTCATTTGGCTACTAAAGCCATTCTAACTCCACATTACTATCCATAACTTGTCTAGTCCTGAGTTATCACTGGGTTTAGCTCAACGTGAACACAGTTCAGTGCAACAATGGAGTCATAAAATCATAATAATAGAATTGCATTTTGTGAGAATTTGGGTTTAATTTTCTTTTACATAACTTGTTCACCTAATACTGCTAATCTGTTTGCATGCTATCAGCCATCCAAGTTTGTTTTTTCACTTGCTTGTGCACTTACGACAGAATGTGCTATTCCTCCATTTAATGGTGATTCCATGATTCCTGCAGGTGTCCACATAGACTTGAACTATGTCGCAGAGAGTGGACTTCATGCCATCATACTGGCACATGTCATAGATGCAGATCTGTATGAAGTCTTCAGGCTTGACTAGATTATGACATGCTTTGAATTTGTCTGATTTTAGGACATTGCACTGGCTTTCAATGACTGGTTTATTTTCAGCAGTGCAAGAAGGAACATCATCTTCTCTTAAGTCTGGTAAACAACTGCATGAAAGCACAGACACAGCTGCATTTAAGTTTCAAAGGCATATGTAAGATGGAGACTGAAACTGAAAAGTTTGTTTCTACTGAAAGGTATTAAACAAATAATGCTAGAGACTACAGTCTTCTTTCTGTCTATGAATGAAAGATTAAGCAGAAGTAGACCTGCCTGGCAATTACCATGCTGTGTCTGACCCTCGTTACTCTCACTGAACTTCACCCTGACTAGAGGATTGACTTCTCAGCTTGACCTCAGACCTGTCTCATCACTGCAAACTTGTGTGGTGATCTAGACTCTTGGCTGACCCTGGCTTCCACCCTTGGGCCTGCCCTGCTTGCCTTCCTAGAGGTAGTGTGGGATGGGCCCTGGCTGGTGAGGCCACTGTTCTCTCGGCTGTGTTATCACACTTGGCTCCCTGTCCCTTAGAGAGCAGCTGGCCCTCACTGTTCCCCAACACCATCGTCCTGCTCTAGGTTTTTTCAGTGTAAAATAAACAAGAGGCTATGTCCACACTGTGGACTGCCCCAAAGCCTAATTCCCCAAGTGTGTATGTAGATTAATAGAATGGCTGTGGTTTCCCTCCGGCCTGCGCAGTGGTTTCCTGTGGTGATGGCTTTTTTTTTTGAGCTTCAAATTCAAGAAGAGAAAAGTCTCACACACACTACTTATATGTTACAAAGTAGCAAACAGTCAAAACAATTGAAAGGAGATTGTTTCCCGAGGGAAGATGGAAGGTATGAAAAGAAGTTACATTTACCCTTCATCACTGTCTTCCTCCACTTTCCAGCTATTTCCAAACTGTGTGACGCTGACGAGTGTACCATTGGGCAAGGACAGATCATCTTCACGATTATCATTGAAGTTACCACACATGCCATGTACCTGCAAATGAACAAGAACCATATTCTAAGCACAATCTGTTCTACATCAGCTTCCCCAATAACTTCTTATTCATTGCCTATGAAATGATGTGACCAAATCACCACCAGCAACCAATCTTGTACCAGACATTTCAGACATACTCACTAGAGTCTGACTGCACCCATGGAGAAATAAAATAGAAACTGCAGTAAATCTGTGGTTCCCTAAGGCTTCAAGGCATTTTATTCTATAAGCTGGATGTATTCCCCCAGCCAGGTGATTTTCTTTAACTACCCCCTTGGAACACAAGGAAATTGTTGTGAAGAGAAGAAAATAGAAAGAAAAAAAATGACGTGTTACAATACAGCTACAAAGAAAGATGCAATAGCAAAACACAGGAATAAAAGAAATTAAAAGTAAATGCACAAAGCAGTGGTTTTTAAACAGTGCCAGATGTTTACATACTAAATCTTACCTTTGAGAAATAAGACTGTGGGAGTGTGATTTCCAGATGGTGATTGCCATCATATTTCACTATCACACCAAAGTCAGTTTCCAGTACTATAAATCTGCCAATGTTTCCAATGGACACGCCTCGCAACCGGTTCTCCATTGGAGTGTAGACTCTCTCATTGTTCAACTGGAGAGACATGTCATTTGTCAGTATGGACATTCTTCCATGAAAGCTTTTCTGCTCACAATCTATATTCCTTGCAGTGCCGAAGATTTCTCTATGACAGTTTTAGCTCCTTTACACTTCCACCATTGCATATTCCAACTATGAGTTGGCCTCAGCCTTTTAGCTGAGGAGAGCTGGGCAGGACTCATAGCCTGTGCCTTTAACAGGGAGCTGGAAATATCCCTGGTAGTGAGCAAGCTCTTACCCACCCATAGGGTGGATTCCCTGCCTCTGGTACTGCCATGGATCCCCATGCTATTCTAGACCAATACAGTATGACTTGCTTTTCCTCTGTTCTTGTTAGCTACCTATAGGTGATTGGATTGACAACAGCTATTGAAGTGGGGAGCCCCATTCTTTAGTTCAGGCAACAATTCTCCAATCTGGAGGCTCTGGGCTCCATCTCCAAGATACGGCCAATAGAACAGTAAACTCAAACCAGAAGCCTTGGGAACTAGCGAGAAATGATATTTCCCCATGATATCCAGTTAATGGAGGTGCCCACAAGTATTAAGCATACGCATACATATTCCTTAGGAAACATGAAGATCCTTTTTCCTACAGCTACTGTAGTGAGCTAATTTTAAGATACTTCTTGCCAGAATAAAGAGCACCACCACCTACCAGGATTCCTTGGCTTTTCTGAAGGGTGATTCGTACACCATACACATCTATGTAGACTTCTTTCAGGTATGTGGCCCCTCTTAGTCCTCTGTCTTCATTCTTGCCAAGGATGGTTATAGGAATGACACTGTTGGTGTTGACAACCTCAACCAAGGTGTAGGTGCAGGTACCCACAAAAGTGTACATCATTCCATCAAATGTGAAATAATGGGGATCTCCTGCCACTTGACATGTTGCTTGGCCTGAAGGTGAAAAAATGATCTAAGAACTTTGGACTGGATTTCACCATGGACTCAGCTGACCAAAGATGTTTGCATTAGTCCAGCAACCTAATCGTGATCATTATTATGTGGGCAAATCTTCACAGAGGTATCTCAGGTTCATGCCAATGACATTTATTTGGAAATGAGAAATTTCCAGAAAGCGTCTCCTAAATTTAATTTGCAAATTATGTACAAACTGGCAACTTGGCAGCAAATTAACCTCTTTATACATTTCTATATGCTGTTGTAGCTATCATTTATGGTAGTTGAGAGTAATACAAGGTTTTTCTACTTAGCTATATAAAAATATATAATTACATTGATAAATATAGGTGTAAATATAAAAGTAAATAAATTTGCATCTATATACATAGATACTTAATGCACTTGCCATCACCCAGACTCAGAAATGCAGTTCTCAATTATTACCAAATTTAGAGCTTGCAGCACTGGTGAAGTGGGACTTGACTTTGTATTATCAAGACAAAAAGAACCCAAGTGACCTTGCAAGCTTTTGGGCAGCATCAGTTTTTGCTGATATCCACTACAACAGAAGGGGATCTGTGCTTGCAAGACAGATCATCATGTCTTTTCATCTCTTAGCACTGGCAGCAGTTAGTTGGGACTTCTTTGCCATCACATATGAAAAGATATTTATAATAAAGCTAGAAGGAGAAGAAGGATCTAATTATGGAATTGACATTGAGAACCATTTTCAGGCAGGACTTACCATTGGAATGACAGCCCAGCACACCATCCTGAATACTGCATTCCTCTCGGACTCCACACTCCCAGGATGTGCATACAATGGTGTTATTAGCCTTGCAGGTGCAGCGTTCAGTGCACGGATAACTGGTGAACCAGCTTTCATCCAGCTGAGTGGAAAAAAGAGTGTAGAAGTATATACTATAAAATAAATTGGAAGGTAATACTGTAAGGGACAATCAAATTATTAGTATTTGAATGTGCATGATATATGATCATTTGGCCAATTGTAGCCACACAGCTCACAGATCAAGAAGGCTGGCAAAGTGAGTCTATTTTGTTATTATTAATTGTGTAAATAATAATTGTGTTAGTGTTATTAACATTTTTTTCTCTCATGGTGATAAAGAATGAGATCCCCTGTTCTTTCTTTTTTTTTTTTTAACTGTCTGAGGTAACTTGCCTGGTGATACTGGTTTTTTTCATCAACACAACCACAGCTGCTTTCTGGCACACATTTGTCTCCACTCAAAACATAGCCTTCCTTACAGAAGCAACCTTCCACTGGTAAAGAACTGCAGGAATCAACTGCTGAGATGTTCAAACAGGTAGAGGGACACCTCGTACCACAGCTCTTGTAGATGCTGCCTCCAGGACAGGACATTGCTAGAGAGAAAAAGAAAAAATAAGATCACTCAAAAGGGCAAAATCATGATAAATTTTTTCCTGATGCTTTCACTGTTAGCTCCTGAAAATATACAAAATTGCTGTTAGAAAGTCTGACACAGGAGAGTGCTGTGTACAAAGGATTTTCTTGCCGTGTGAGATGGGTGGCTTTTGGTAGAGGTGGGTGAGATAGGTGGGCCACCCTGCACTTCACCTCACAAAAGAAGCCAAACATTGCAGGCTCGCTTTGAGGGTAGGTCTGATGTGATCATACAGGACTAATTGTGCTTGGTTCAGTAAACCTTTTTCTGCAGGTTTAAAGACATACATTCACGCCATTAAGGGAATAGAAGGATCTCTTCATGTACCAGCTGATATGGCCCCATTTCTGTAGTTACTATTTGAACACCTGCCATATATTTAAAAATAGAACTAAAAATCAGTTTCTGTCTTTCACTGAGACCCCTTGAGGAAAATATATTATACTGTCACACTCCTCCTGCTCATGGTAGAATTGGGCTTCTATCACTCAAAGCATGCTTCCCAGGGAAGACATTACATTTTTCAGAAATCCTGAAGCATTTGTCCATTTCTGTCATCTACAAAACCCCTAAAAACTGTTTCTGGCTAGATTCTGTGATCAATCACTACATATGACTCTCATTTACTTCTGTCCCTACAGCAGGATCTCTTAATCCTGTCAGGCAATTACAGCCAACATCTCCAGTCATCTAGCCAGAGTATCTCCCCTTTATTAGGTTCTTAATTGAGTTTTTATTTGAATTACTGATGGAGGGAGCACTTGAGAGTCAATCCTCTTAATGCGACTGAGTCTTCTCTTCTCTATCACTATAATCAAGCCATAGATATTTAGGTCCTGGGCTATGGCCTCAGACTATGGAGTCTAGATGTCCATAGCTTTAATCTGATTTGGAGGGTTGGAAGCTCGCTTCTTGCTCTGTCTTCTTTTTATATATGAATGCTCTGTGCTCTGTACTCCCAGGGCTGACTTACTGGGTGCTTTAAAGCCATTCTAAAGTCATAGTAATTCTTTTTCCAAACTGAGCAGCTCCTAGAATCTCTCAATGTTTTTTTATGGTTTAGTTTCAATGCAGAGCTAATTGTTGATCACATAAAAAAAAAAGAAAAAGAAAAAAATGGTGCAAATCTGCAGAAGGTAATACAGTGGTAACTGGTATAATCAAAATTAGTGTAAAAGACAAGAACACATAGAGAAGAATTATGGTTTATTTCTGTGTGGTTGACCTTTAGAGAACTTCTTTTTTTCTCTCCAGGTGTGTACTTTGTGGATATAAAGGTCCTTTAGAAGATGTCTGGCAAGCAGAAAACTGCCCAGTGCTGCATAAAATTGGCACCAGTGGAACCACTGGAAAGCTTTATTCTAAGAAATATGAGTTCATTATATGAAATTCCCCATAAGGTCATTCTGAAAAGAATTAATTGGGAGATAAGTGAGAATACCTGATTTCTTTGCTTTACAGAGAAATACTTGTAAACTTCCTAGAAGCAGCTGTTTCTCAAGGTCTCTTATTAAACTAGTTTTTTTAACCAAAAGCCATCAGTAAGCATTTGTGTACGGAGGACTACCAGCTCTGCTTACATTGAGGATGGTCGATTTTCAGTGGAGCAAAGCAACAGTTATTTCCCCAATGCAGAAGCTCACATAAGGTACAGTTGAATGTAATCAAACTTTTCCAAGACATTAATAGTAAATTATTAAAACTTCAAGGATTAGACCTGCATGTATCCAAATGTTCTTGAAAATTAGTATTTTATACAAATACTGGAATGGTATTGAAACTGAAGCAGGCTCAAGACATGACAAAAGATAGACTATACTCTAAACATTACATAAAATGAAATAACACGCATGAAAAAGGTAGAGGAGAATGTGCATACTTTTGAAGTTTAAATCCAGAATAGGTATTTATAAGTCACAACACTCACGGCAAAGAGTAGCATTCCTCCACTCTATGCATATCCCAGCATTGATACACGACTCAGCATAGGCCTGCAGTCCATAGCATAAGGATGTTGCCTGTCCACCAGTGAAACACATGTCGTAAACACAGTTTTCAAAGAAATTCTGTGGAGGCACTTTGGTATGACAATCCTTGAAGATTCCTGTGTAAATCAAGAAAGATATATAGAAGGATAGAAAAAAAATTGGGAATGATAAGATCACCACCACCATCTATTTTCTGTTACAGCCAATGTATTGTGAGTGCTCCAGGCTAACTTTGTTCAGTAAGTCAAACCAACACTTGAAACGCAGCATGCACAGTGAGACTTGGCTCTCTGGATCAGGCTTTCTTTTTGCATGATTGATACAACATAGCTTACATAAATTAAGAGTTGCTGGCTAGGCAAGCCACTAATTCTAGACAACTGCAGGGACTGTCCAATGCAGGGAACATGTACAGATTTTCAGATAAAGTTATCCGTAATACATGCAATGACAGTGCCCTCTGAACTGTTTCTTTTAGCAAGCAAAGTGCAGGTCACTATAAAGCAAAGAGCAGCTATGGCTCCCTGCACACATTCTCAGATAATCTTCGTGGACACATTGGCACTGCCTGAATGGTTGACATATCTTGACCAAGCACCTATGAGTTTTATGTTGGCCATTCACACTGGAGGTTTTATATGCTTCCAATGTGAGCTCCGAACAACGGACTATAGAGAGGAGAAAACACAAGCTATACAGTGCTGTATCACGTGGCTCACAGAGAACTACCAACATACTACCTGTTGGGTCTGTGATCATGCCACATGCTGTGTTCTTCTTTGCTTCACTCTCCAGCACAGGATCACATTGCTCTTCTGTCCCACTGGAGCATCTGGGGAAAGCAAGCAAAATCAAATGTATGTTTCACATCTCTTACTATCAGATTTTCAGTGCAAGATTGACACATGATAACCCTGCACAACAGGGTGTATTTTATTACAGTCAAAAGACTTTATCCAGCTTCTTTGAAAAGCTGATGTCAGCCTTATCACTGAATGGACTCCCTTTTTGATGCCTTCTGGGCTATTCAAAGGCTTATTCTTAGCTGAAAAAGGAGCTATGGGATCCAATCAGTTATGGTTTCCAATCAGAGAACTGGACTGAAGTCCCATCCCCCCTCACACTCAGCAGGCAGTTCCTGCTTTGGAAAATAAGACTTAAAGGACACAAGCCCTCTTCTCATTTCCTGTTTAATGTAAAGGAGCAGTTCCCTACTTCTAATGGGCAGCTGCAAGATTTAAAATGGTACTGGATGACAAAGCCAGTGAGTGGATGGATGTTTGATTTTATAGAGTTTGACGAGCAAATGCCATGTGATTAAATTAATACACATACATGGTGTTATTCTCAGGCACAAGCCAGCTTTCTCCAAGATCAGTGGAACCACTTGCAATGTCACCATTGGGCTTTATGTTGTCATCATTTGGATCACCATTATAATTACCTGTGAGGGTAAAAAGAGATTTATGGGACACAGGAAGTTCACACCTGTAGAACAAATCTAGGTTTCAGGCTGTAAAATAAACTACAATGAACTAGGGAGAGTACATATGCAACATCAATGTGTACTGGGCAAAATAAGAAGAGCTGAATTGTGTTTCAGACTTTGACCACTGACAAGAGCTGCTGTTCAGAGACTTGTGGACTTGAAGCAAGAAGTCTGTAAGTTCTTATGTAACTAGATCACATTGCATACAAGAAAGAATTACTTAGCTAAAAAAACTCAACTAATTTCCTTGGATGCTACCTGTAGAATGTTGGACTAAAAATCAAACGGTGTTATTTGCACCATTATATTCTTAGGTAGATTTCCTGAATTGAAAGTGTGAAAAACCCATGGAGAGATAACTGAACTAGGAAATTTCAGATGATCCAAATCAAAGAATAATCAGAAACTCACAAGACAAGGTACTTTGTAATTTCTACAGTCCTGTTTCCATTCTGAAGTACATTTCATATAACCACCTGGATTTCAGTTCCAACTAAACCTGCATTAGCAACATTGCTAATCCAGTCTGTCAGCTCAGCATTATCCATATTGGATCCTTGTCATTGCTTTGTTGTAATGTAGACACTGCCTATCTTAGCTGGAATAAAAAGTAGGTAAAAATAACCCTTAGTAGTCTAATTTTTCTTTTCTTTCTTTTTCTTTTATTTCTTCTTTTTTTTTTTCCTTTGATCATATAAACATGATCATTCATGTTGTATAAATACCTCCTAAAACAGCACAGGGAAACAGCAGCAGGAAAGCCTGAGGATGTTGATAGTAAGCTATTCTGAAGATTGCTCTCTGCTGTGGAAACAGCCTCAAGTTTTTATGATTCACAAAATGAAATGGTATAGCATTCCTCACACCCAACGAAAGACAAATACATCAGAATGTAAATAACAGAAAAAATGTATTTGTACAATTCTTGAGTAGATGCATGCAAATCATTACTCTTCCTAAATTTAAGCTGTAGAACTGAAGTGAGGTTTTTTATTTGGCTAAAAATGTTATTTGTAGTTATACCTCACAACATCGCAAATAGATAGCATGTTACCAGGAATTTTGTAAGTAACAGTTCTTAGAAACTGAAAAATTCTAGCACGTTTTCTTCACTGCTGTAAATTCTAGTCCATTTGATAAAGACCAGTTGTGTGTAGAATAAGTATGACATGCTAAGAAAAAAAGTTGAAGTAATCACCAGCCTCCACAACTCACCAAAAAGTGGCTAAGCCTATGACTTACCACAGAGGCCACAGAGCAGACCACGGTAATTAGAGGGCACAGAGACTTCTGCATAGTGATTTCCATCATATCTCACCCACAGTCCAAAGTCAGTTTCCAAAAGAACATATCCACCGCTGCTTTGAATACTGATCTTCTTTTCAATAAATACAGGTAGGTTCATTCTGCTGCCATTCACCTGTACAACAAGTTGTAAAAGTTAGCGTATGGCTGCTGGACTCCTACAACTACCAGCAGCTAGAATAGATTAGTGAAAGATATGATCTTGTGCACAAGGGAACTGGAAGTAATTAAAGAACACTTCATCTGAGCAAATTTTTTGGACATCTCATTAAAAGAGGTACATTTAACTAATAAAAAGAGAAAGTTTGCTATAAACTCTACAGAGAAAAGTATTTCATTATCTGCATGTCAGTTTAAAAATATATGTCTTTTAAACATTTTCTTACATTCACTTTCTTCTGTTTCAGCAAAGAAATCTGGTTGCCATAGACTTCCACTTGCACTGACTTCACATAAGAGACTTTGGTGTTGGTTCCTCTGTGCTCATTCGTTGTGGACACATCAAAGTATGGAAGCCTCTCAGAGACATTGCACACTTTGGAGAGGGTGTAAGTGCAATTTCCCATGAAATTATGAACTCTGTGGTCAAAAGTGTTATAATGTGGATCCCCAGAGGCACTGCAGGAAGCACGGCCTGGGAAGAAAGAAAGACAGACTAATTCCCTCTGAATCTCTAGCAGACTTCTGCAGTTGCTTTGTTCCCACTTTGTTTGTTTTACTTTGTAATTGCTGCTCAGATGTAACAGTGATGGCATTAGTCAAGAACATTCCAAAGCCCAACCCAGCCTCCTGTCTTTGGACCCATAAACAGGTTGAGGAAGAAATATAAGCAAAAAGTTTTGATATTAAAAAAAGCTCTGTCATTAAGACATTATATAAAGTGGAGCAGTGAGTTTTTAGTGTCTATGTCTGAAAGGCTATTTCTGACTAAATAGGAAGAATTTACTCAAAAACTTTACAGGGTTGGTTAGCCAGAATAGACCGCTGCACTACCAGCTGTCTGGGGTTCTGTACTCACATCAGTTATGGAACTCCTATTGAACACTGCATACACAAGGTGTCCTTTACATACTTCTGAAAAGTATCAAAGTTAATTAGCCAGTGATAATATGTACAAATGGAGGTACACAGTGTGCGTGCATTCGCGTGTGTGAGCTGGATAAAGTTTTGAGTGCTAATAAGAAATTCCCATTTTCAACAAAGAAATCTTCCCATCAAATCTTAGCAGAGTTGAGCTTGCAGGTGCTTTATGGTGTTTATCAACAACAACAACAAAAAATAATGAAAAGTGGTCCTTACCTCTTCTCTGCTTTTCAATGGCATGTTACAAAAATAGCTACATTTACAGTTGTGTCTACATGTCAACCTTAACTGCTTAAACACAAACTATTAAAACTCCAGGAACTACATAGATAACAATTATAAAAAAACCACAGAAGACATCCAAACTGACTAGGTGAGCGTTCTGGTTTCGGCTGGGATAGAGTTAATTTTCTTCTTAGTAGCTGGTACATTGCTGTGTTTTGGATTTAGTGTGAGAATAATGTTGATAACACACTGATGTTTTAGTTGTTGCTAAGTAGTGCTTGTCCTAAGTCAAGGATTTTTCAGTTTCCCATGCTCTGCCAGCAAGCAGGTGTGCAAGAAGCTGGGAGGGGGCACAGCCGGGGCAGCTGACCTGAACTAGCCAAAGGGGTATTCCATAGCATAGAACATCATGCTCAGTGTATAAACTGGGGGGGAGTTGGCCAGGAGGGGCGGATCACTGCCTGGGCATCGGTCAGCAGGTGGTGAGCAATTGCATCGTGCATCTCTTGTCTTTTCTTGGGTTTTATTTCTCTCTCTCTTTTTTTTTTTTTTGGTTATATTCCTTTTCACTACAATTATTATTATTATATTTTTATTATTATTAGTGTTAGTATTATATTATATTTGACTTTAGCTATCAAACTGCTCTTATCTCAACCCACGAGTTTTACTTTTTTTTTCCCAATCCTCCTTCCCATCCCACTGGGAGCGGGGAAGGGTGAGCAGCTGCGTGGTGCTTAGTTGCTGTCTGGGGTTAAACCATGACAGTGAGCTAGCACTCTCTCGTACTTAACAAGCAGACACATGTAGAAGACTTAGTACTTAAAAGTGGAGGAAAGAAGCAGTTAAAACTTATCTGAACTGACATTTTAGTGTATTTCCTAAGTATTAAAATAACAATAACCACGACTCAGTCTTTTCCAGGACCATATAATTCGATTATACCCAAAATAAAAACAAAATTTGGAAGCTAAATTAAATTTCAAAGTACTACAAACAATAACATCTGTAAAACAGGTGAAAACTTGCCATAGAAAAGGGTAACTTAAATATTTATGGACATGGCAATAAAGGGTATGTGAGATGACTATCAGGCAGCTGGTCTACTGTTACCTAAAATGCCAACACTGTGGCAAAAGAGACTCAGGGCAGGGCTTACATAGTCACTACTCAGAGTCCCAGCACTGAAGGACTGTGCCACCAGTGTGTTTGGGTGAGAAAGGAAAAGCTCTGACCCTCCAGTATAAAAACTCTATCACTTGGCTGTGGGACCTGGATTAAGAAAACTGAGAAGTTATGACAGGCAGCAAGAGATGGGGATGGAAAATGACAGTGCCTGAGCTGGGTGTGGGTCCTGGTGGTGATGGTGTGTGTGGAGGCTGTGTTGTAGTGCCTGGTGAGGGGATCGTGGGTTTTGGTGTCAAGGGACCTAGCACAAGAGAGAGCTAGAGGAGATCTGCACCAACATGGGAGATTTGTTCCAGGCAGCTGGCCCACCTTTCCCAAACACCCAACCACGTGACCAGGGAGGCCCAGGGCAGGGATCGCACAGTGACTCCTCAGCAAACACTCCAGCACTCAAGTGCTCTCCCATGAGCAAAGATGGAGGATAGGAGGAGACACGCAGCCCCTTCACTGCAAACACTCCATCCATGGTTGTGGGCCTTGGAGGAAGTTAAATGAACAGTTACCACAAGCAGTAGAAGATGGGGAGGGAGCATGAGAGTACCTGAGCTCGGCGTGGGTCTTGGTGGTGACGGCGTGCGTGGAGGCTGCGTTGTAGTGCCTGGCGAGGCGATTGTGGGTTTTGGTGTCGATGGACCTAGCACAAGAGAGGGTTCGAGGAGATCTGCACCAACATGGGAGTTTTGTTCCAGGCAGCTGGTCCACCCTTCCCAAACATCCCAACAGCATGACCAGAGAGGCCCAAGGCAGGGATCGCAGAGTGTCATCTCAGAAAGAGCCCTGCCACTCAAGTGCTCTTTCACCAGCATAGCTGGGTGACAAAAGCAGATTAGGCACTTCTGTAGCTATGCTCAATGTCTTGGCTCTGGGCCTTGTAATACATGAACTAAATAGTGACTGCAGGCAGTGTCAGTGCTCCAGTCTCCCAGAGGAAAGCCTGCTTGGGCACAGGCTGCATCACTGGCCTACAGGGCAGTGCAAAGACAACCTGTGCTCCTGCCTCTAGCACAGCCTGCCACCTCAGTCGGTGACATCTCTCAAGCTACCCTTCCCCAAGCCAAGCCTTGTACCTGCACAGGATCCCTTTTCAATGGACAAATCATCCAATGCTACGTCGCTCCGGACATCTTCACCCCATTCTCCCTCCAGGACAATCTAAGGGAAGGGACGGTTCCCAGCATTAGCTCCAGCCGCATGTGTGAAGTGCCATTAGAAAGCACGCTTCATCTCAGATGGCAGTGAGAGCCTGTGCCCTTACCTGCATGCTTCCTGTGCTGTGCACCGTGATCTCTCCCAAGTTCCATCTGTCCCCGTGGTTCCCAGTGCTGCTCCAGACCAGCACTAGCTCTTTGCCCTTAACCACGTACACCCGCAGGGCCATTGCTTCAGCCGCTCCGTACATGTGATACCAGAAACGGAAGCAGTGCGGTCCTTCCGAACTGCACGCTGGACTGACCAGATGAGCCACAAAGCCAGGGAGGGCATTGCTCCCTTGCAGGTAGATGTAGTAGCCGTCTGAAACAAAGCGTGAGCCACACTGTCACATGCATATCAAATCTAGACAAAGCAGCCAGGGACAACCCAAGCACAGTCCTGGGAGCACCCCTGCTGCAGTTCAAGGCAGGCAAAAGGAGGGGAAAGCAAACACAAGCCCTTTGCTAGCCATAACCCTCCCCAGCCCTGAGTCCACCTATGAACCGTGCTCTCTGGGCCATGGCAGCTGTATGGCTTGGACTCAGCAACGGCACCACCTCCAAAGCATCGCCACAATCCTTGCGTGGCTCTGCAGCTTTAGGGGCCCACTCACCATTGGCTTCTGGAGAAGCCAGCGTCTCCTACAAGAGAGACCCGTTCCTATTTCCCTGAGACAGCTGGGTCATCAAGCTTTGCATTACTTTCCCCCTTGCATGACAGGTCCTTGCCTGCCCTGCGGGTACCACAGACTGATTCCCAGGGCTGGAAAGCTTCCTAAAGGAGGGCTCTGGCCAGAAACAGCTCTGGATCAAGGCCAGGAAACATGTGGCATGTATTTGCTGTTAGAAGAGGTTTGTCACCATCTTCCCAGGGACACCCCTCTGCCTGAAGGACTGCTGTGTACTGATTGCTGTTCCTACCTCCCGTCGTGTGGTCAAAGGAGGGGCCGGTATTTTGCGTGGGCGTTGGACCCTTGTTCCTTATCCAGTCAATGCTGCTGTAATCTGCCTGGACCCACTCACAGAAGTCGTTGTCAAATGTGCAGGTGAAATTGCATTCTGTCGGGGGAGCTGGATATGGTGCAGAAAGGAAAGCAGAGTTTCTAGCATGAGGGTCGAGGCCACCTTTTCTTGGGTCCCACAGGGCACACCTACATCCCTGGCATGCTCAGGGCCAGGTGAGGATGGCCAACCAAGTGGAAGTGCACGAGCTGAGTGCCTAGCACAGCCAGTAAAAAACATGGATGGGAGACAACAGTACCTGTGCTTGTCCCAGGTGCCGTTGTTGTTGTATGTGGAGGCCGCGTAGTGGTGTCTGGCCATGGGGTCGAGGTTGTAGGAGCTGCTGGACATACAGTGAAACAGAGGTGGAGAAGATGTGTTTCATAATGGGGATCTGTTCCCGAACGGGGAAGTTGCACCCTTCCCAAACACCCCCACACCATGGCAAAAGGAGCGCAGGACAGGAATTCCACGGTATCCCTGTCACAAAGAGCCTCTTCACCCAAGGGCTGGCCCACCAGAGCGGTTAGGTGACGCACGGAGAAACCTCCACCACCGCTGCCCCATGCCTTGAATCTGGGCCACGAAGGAGATCAACAGAACACTTACCACAGACAGTGCCAGCACTCCAGTCTCCCAGAGCAACGCCTGCCTCAGCACACGCTGCAGCATAGGCCCCCAGGTCATTGCAGAGCTGCTCCGTGCTGCCACCCGTGGCACACTGGTCATAGACGCAGCTCTCAAAGTACGTCTTGGGCGGCAGAACTGCATGGCATGGCTGGAACGGGCCACCGAGTTGCGTGAGGATTGCACACTGCTTGTTAGCTGCCTCCTCCTCGGAGGGGGAGCAGGACGCAGGAGGGCTGATGGCTGGGTCACACCTACAAAGCAGACAGAGAGCCCTGAGCTCACAGCAGCCTGTGGACCCCAGCCACACCCTTCCCTGACCTCCTCCCCAGCCAAAACCTCAGCCTCTGGAGTCCCGATCCCTCGCTAAGACAAGGCACCCACGGCTGTCACTTGCAAGGGCGGGCAACATGGCCCACGGTCACCATTCCCCTCCGTGGCATCAGGTGGACAGAAACAAATGGCCGAGGCAGTTGCAATCCCAACAGCTTGGGAAAAGCGTCATGCCAAGGCCCCGGCCCACTCTCTCTGGCGTCAGGAACAGTGAGATGCAGCGTGTGGAGCGGGACGGCAGGGCCCTGCACAGAGGTCACCGAGGGCCCCAGAGCAGAGCGCCTATGGGGAGAGAGCACCGTGCACCCTGACCGCACGGAGGGCCTGGACACCGCCACAAACAAGCCAGCCTTGAGGGGAAAGGGGAACGGCCACACGTCTGGCACCCAGGTGCAGACAGGACATCCCACTGGTGGGTGGAGCAGAGAGGTGAGACGCAAGGACGATACGTCTGCTGCTGCGGAGCCTCGACGTGCTCTCACACGCTTTCCCACAACTGCCTGCCTCCTCTCCCTTGCCCCATGCCTGCCATTACCAGCCCTCCCTCCTTGTGCCCCTCACAGCTCCCCTCTCCCACGCTCCCTTTTGTCCGTCACCTACGCGACGGAACAAGGACTCACGGCCACTCATCATCTGGCACCATCCAGCTGGCTCCAAAGTCATTGAAGTCGGGCACGACAACCCCATCGGGTCGCATGAAGTCGTCCTGCTGGCTCCCAGTGTACGTCCCACACAGCCCACACAGCTTGCCCTTGTGCTTCTCAGACACCCTCACTAGGAGCTCCTGGTCCCCATTGAACTGCAGGTGCAGGCCCAGCTTGGTAGAAACCCGCACGTAGGAGCCACTCAGGGAAATGGTCACACCGGGGGCAGGAGAAGCGGGCAGGGAGGCCAGAGCGCCATTGATCTGAATGAGGGGGAGAGAGGG
The DNA here is from genome assembly GCF_018139145.2 of Gymnogyps californianus. NCBI lineage: Eukaryota > Metazoa > Chordata > Aves > Accipitriformes > Cathartidae > Gymnogyps > Gymnogyps californianus. The sequence goes on from NC_059480.1 coordinate 15,636,680, forward strand.
AGACAGAAGCATGAAGAGATGCCCTCCACTGAGAGGTCCCTGTTCTTCACTGCGATGGTGCCAAGCCCAGGTGAGTCAGAAGCACTGATGGCATGAGAAACCCTGCCCAGGCCTACGAGAACAGCAGCGACTCTACATACGGCACACCGAAAGCTCAGGAAAACAAGCTGAAAATCTGTTGCTGCGCAAGCAGCCGTATCTGCCCCGCTCAGAGCCTCGCCGTGCTCTTCTGTGAGCACGCCAGCAGGCTCAGGGAATATCAAGCTCTTCGTGGGGACAGAGTGGTACTTAGTGGTGCCTAGGGCATCTGTTGTTCCCAGGTGTAAAAATGAGGGGCTTACGTAGACGGCCTTGTTCTTGCGCAGTGCAATGTGGAGGCCCTCCATGGACAGTGCCACAGAGTTCAGAGCTGTCCAGCTCTGGCTGCCGCGATGTTTGTTGCGGGTGGTGACACTGAACCCAACGGAGGAGTTGTCACAGCCCGTCACGACCGTGTAGTTGCAGGAGCCCTGGAAGTGGTGAAGCTTCCCATCGAAGGTGCTGTAATGCGGGTCACCGTAGATGTGGCAGAGAGCAGTGCTGGCTGGGTAACAGCCCCTCTGGCCGTCCTGGATCTTGCAGACCTCGTCCTCGCCACAGGACAACGCAGAGCAAACCATCTGGCCGTTGGCTTCACACCGGCACTGGCGAGTGCAGTTCTCGCTCACAGAGTACTCGCCTTCCTGCAGGCAGAGAAACACCGAGCGTCAGCGTATCAGGCAGGAAAGCAGAGGCAAGGGAGTGCCCTGCGAGGGGTGCAAGCCAGGGCAGGGTTTTCACTCACGCTGTAGTAGTTGCCCTCAAAGAGGCAGCCACAGTGGGCCTCGGGCACGCAGGTGTCTCCGCTGAGGAGGAAGCCAGAGGTACACGCACAGCCCTCCACGCAGGGCTTGGAGCAGTTCTGCGGAGCTTGTCGGTCAACACAGGTGGCAGGACAGCCGGTCATGCAAGGGTCATAGTAGCTGTTGGCAGGGCACAGCAGGGCTGCAATGGGAAGGGGACGATTAGGACCAGCAAGCCTTCAAGGAAGGACGACCTTCAGGGAAGGGGAAGACCAAAGACTTGCTTTGGCCAGAGGTTCTGGGCACGGGGAGCGGCACGTTTGCCTTCTGGCAACTGCAAGGCAGGTACTCACGGCAGAAGGTGGCATTCCTCCAGGGAGGAAGAGTCACGCCGGCTGCCTGGCACGCGTCAGCGTAGGCCTCCAGAGCAGCACACAGGACCTCCGGGCCACCATTCAGGGCACAAAGGTCGTAGAAGCAGGTCTCAAAGTAGCTCTGGGGGTTGATCACGGCGTGGCACCTCTCAAAAGAGCCAGGCCTGGCAGTCAGCATGCCACAGAACTGGTCCGATCGGTAGAGCTTCTCCTCTTCTGCACTGCAGGGTGGGGAGGGGACGGGGACACCGCAAGAGGAGTCGTCGTCTGGGACCCGCCAGCTCTCCCCCAGCGCATTGGAGTCTGCGGCTTGCTGCCCGTTGGGCATCATGTACTCGTCCTCTCTGCGGTTGTTGAAGTTCCCGCACATGCCACAGGTCAGGCTGAAGTAGGTGGTGGGCACCTTCACCTCCACCGAGTGGTCAGTGTCGTAGGACACTCTGAGGCTGAAGTCTGTCTCCAGGACGATGTAGCGGCCGCTCCTGCTCACCGTGATGGCACCTCCCGCTGCGCTCACCGGCAAGGTGTGGCGCACGTTGTTCACCTAGGGCAGACACACCGCAATGGGCCCCGGACTTGTCCCTGGCCTCCCCGGGGTCTCCTGCCCCAGGGAAAACAGCTGCCAGGCCAGGCACGGCAAACCGGTGCCCGTGATGCCCTCACACCCAGACACCCCTGCGGCTTGCAGAGCCATGTCTGTGTTCCGCACTCTGCAGGGGCCTCTGTACAGCACGGGCCACGTTCCCCGTTTGCCTCTTCCTCCGCCAACCCCTCCGGAAAGGAAAAACAAAGCAACGCAGTGGCTTCAGGGGAACCCACCCGGGCCTGGGACGATGGAGATGCCTGGTACATGCCAGGCCCTGCCAAGAAAAGCCAGCCCTGCCTTGCAGCCGCGCCACGCTCGCCCCAGCCCCACTGCCTACCAGCACTCGGCTCTGCTCCTTCTTGACAATGGCAATGCGCTCTCCGTACACCTCAACCAGGACTTCGCGCACATAGGACACTCTGGTGTTCCCACGATGCTCGTTCTTGGCCTCAACATTGAAGTAGGGCAGGGAGGTGGTGTTGGAGCACACTTTGGCCAGGGTGTAGGTGCAGGTGCCCATGAAGCTGTGCGTCACCTTGTCAAAGGTGTTGTAGTGAGGGTCACTGTGGACGTGGCAGATGCCGTAGGATTGTTCGAGGCACTCAGGTTTCCCATCCTGCACCCCACAGTACTGGCCCGCGGGGCATGAGGCACTGGAGCACTGGACTTTGCTTCCCCGCGCGGGACACGTGCATTTTGAGGAGCAGCTGTTGTCCGTCCAGAACTCTGAGCCCACGGGGTAGTGCTGCCCGTTGTGCCAGCACCCGCACTGCTGGCTGGGCACGCATCGGTCATTGTAGAGCAGGTACCCGCTGTCGCACACACAGCCCTCCACGCACGGCAGGCTGCAGGTAACAGGAGCCATCGGGTCAACACAGGTGGCAGGGCAGGCTGCAGCACAGGGCTCGTAGTGACTGTTGGCCGGACAGGTGATGGCTGCCGAGACAGAAGACATGGCCATTACTTGGAGAACATAACACTTCTTTGTGCTGTATTTTCCCCTTTGAAAAATAAAGGGTCTGTATTTTCTCTGTGGTCTGCTTGGCTTCACGAGTATTCTAAGTCATACCTGATCGAATGAAACAGAAAATGGTGCCTCTAATACTGACAACTACCTGTAAATGCCCACGGCACATAATAAAAATACTTCTTATTCCCCACCCCACTCTTTCGTTCCTGTTCTGTGTTTTCCTGAGAGTAACGATCTGTGGTGCCGTGTGTGGACTTACGGCAGAAGGTTGCGTTCCTCCACACAGGTAGCTTGACGCCAAGCGACTGGCAGGCATCCGCATAGGACTGCAAGCTCTTGCACAGGGCCTCGCGGTCCAGCCCCAGCTCACACAGGTCATAAAGGCAGGTGTCAAAGTAACCGTTGGGGCTCAGCACAGCGTGGCACATCTGAAACGGGCCGCTGGTGTCAGTGAGGAGCCCGCAGAAGTGGCTGCTAGCAATGACTTGCTTGTCCGTCTCATTGCAGGCTGGGGTGGGGAGTGGTCCGGCTGAGCAGCTGTGGAAAGACAGGGAGAAGGGCCCCTGGGTCATCTGTGGGCTTCTCCTGCTGCCTCCCCCTCCCCTTGCCCAACACGTCCCCAGACCTGCTGGGGGGCCACACACACCTGCTGTCGTTGGACACCTGCCAGCTGTTGCCCAAGCTGGTGGAGTCTGGCTCCAGCACCCCTTCCGGGTTCAGGAAGTCATCTGCTGCCATCCCGTTGTAGTTCCCACACATGCCACAAACCTTCTGCCCAAAGGTGCTCGGAAGCGTCACTTCCACCCGATGGTTCCCATCAAACTTCACTCTCAAGCCAAAGTCTGTCGTGACCACAGTGTAGAACCCGCTGGACGAGACCTGCACGCCCACGGATGGGGTGCAGGGCAGGACCTCTGCCACTCCGTTGACCTGGAAGGACAGAAACCAAGACAGGGTTGGAGCAACCCATTTGGCACAGCTCTCTCCTCTCGCACAGCCCCACCGCCTCTCCCCCTTGTGCTCACCGTCACCACTCCACCCTTCCCCAGCCTTATCCGCTGGCCAGCCACATCGACATCCACGTATCGGACGTAGGACACGCGAGTGTTGCCTCCCCTGTGCTCGTTGGCCGCTTCCACATTGAAGTAGGGCAGCGAGCTGTTGCTCTCGCACAGCTTAGAGAGGGTGTAGGCGCAGGTGCCCATGAAGTGGTGTAGCTGCTTGTCGAACGTGTGGTAGTGAGGGTCTCCTTCCACCACGCAGGTCCCTGACAGTGGAAAGACCAGACGAAACGTTCAGTTAAGCACTTCCTGCTGCCTCTTCTCCCCAGCCTACCCTGCACAAAGGACTGCGGCCCCATGACTGGTCTACTGCTTTTACCAAGAGACAGAGTTAGTGGAGATCTGTGTCAAGACAGGATTATTTTTTCCAGGCATCCGGTTCAAACCGCCTCAAACACCTAAATGCCAGAAGCACAGGTGCCCCACCCAAGCCCTCAGAAAGGGAACAGCACTCAATGTGTGTCTCAATATGGCGGGAGAGTGACACAAAGCAAGTAACAGCCCTCCAATGCAAATGCACCATGTATCAACTATGGGTGTTGAAGATCACTCAAAACGCTACCAATAAGAGGAACTGAGGTCGTCCCAGGTGTTGGTGGTGTGTGTGGCGGCTGCGTCGTGGTGTCAGGCAACGGGGTCGAGGGTGTAGAAGGAAGTGGATCTATGGAGAGACCGAGGTAGAAGTGGTCAGTGTCAACACGGGAGATTTGTTGCAGGCAGCTGGTCCGCTCTTCCCAAACACCCAACCCCGTGACCAGGGAGGCCCAGGGCAGGGATCGCACAGTGACTCCTCAGCAAAAACTCCAGCACTCAAGTGCTCTCCCATGAGCAAAGATGGAGGATAGGAGGAGACACGCAGCCCCTTCACCACAGTACCTAGGTTGTAGGAGCTGCTGGACATACAGTGAAACAGAGGTGGAGAAGATGTGTTTCATAATGGGGATCTGTTCCCGAACGGGGAAGTTGCACCCTTCCCAAACACCCCCACACCATGGCAAAAGGAGCGCAGGACAGGAATTCCACGGTATCCCTGTCACAAAGAGCCTCTTCACCCAAGGGCTGGCCCACCAGAGCGGTTAGGTGACGCACGGAGAAACCTCCACCACCGCTGCCCCATGCCTTGAATCTGGGCCACGAAGGAGATCAACAGAACACTTACCACAGACAGTGCCAGCACTCCAGTCTCCCAGAGCAACGCCTGCCTCAGCACACGCTGCAGCATAGGCCCCCAGGTCATTGCAGAGCTGCTCCGTGCTGCCACCCGTGGCACACTGGTCATAGACGCAGCTCTCAAAGTACGTCTTGGGCGGCAGAACTGCATGGCATGGCTGGAACGGGCCACCGAGTTGCGTGAGGATTGCACACTGCTTGTTAGCTGCCTCCTCCTCGGAGGGGGAGCAGGACGCAGGAGGGCTGATGGCTGGGTCACACCTACAAAGCAGACAGAGAGCCCTGAGCTCACAGCAGCCTGTGGACCCCAGCCACACCCTTCCCTGACCTCCTCCCCAGCCAAAACCTCAGCCTCTGGAGTCCCGATCCCTCGCTAAGACAAGGCACCCACGGCTGTCACTTGCAAGGGCGGGCAACATGGCCCACGGTCACCATTCCCCTCCGTGGCATCAGGTGGACAGAAACAAATGGCCGAGGCAGTTGCAATCCCAACAGCTTGGGAAAAGCGTCATGCCAAGGCCCCGGCCCACTCTCTCTGGCGTCAGGAACAGTGAGATGCAGCGTGTGGAGTGGGACGGCAGGGCCCTGCACAGAGGTCACCGAGGGCCCCAGAGCAGAGCGCCTATGGGGAGAGAGCACCGTGCACCCTGACCGCACGGAGGGCCTGGACACTGCCACAAACAAGCCAGCCTTGAGGGGAAAGGGGAACGGCCACACGTCTGGCACCCAGGTGCAGACAGGACATCCCACTGGTGGGTGGAGCAGAGAGGTGAGACGCAAGGACGATACGTCTGCTGCTGCGGAGCCTCGACGTGCTCTCACACGCTTTCCCACAACTGCCTGCCTCCTCTCCCTTGCCCCATGCCTGCCATTACCAGCCCTCCCTCCTTGTGCCCCTCACAGCTCCCCTCTCCCACGCTCCCTTTTGTCCGTCACCTACGCGACGGAACAAGGACTCACGGCCACTCATCATCTGGCACCATCCAGCTGGCTCCAAAGTCATTGAAGTCGGGCACGACAACCCCATCGGGTCGCATGAAGTCGTCCTGCTGGCTCCCAGTGTACGTCCCACACAGCCCACACAGCTTGCCCTTGTGCTTCTCAGACACCCTCACTAGGAGCTCCTGGTCCCCATTGAACTGCAGGTGCAGGCCCAGCTTGGTAGAAACCCGCACGTAGGAGCCACTCAGGGAAATGGTCACACCGGGGGCAGGAGAAGCGGGCAGGGAGGCCAGAGCGCCATTGATCTGAATGAGGGGGAGAGAGGGAGACAGAAGCATGAAGAGATGCCCTCCACTGAGAGGTCCCTGTTCTTCACTGCGATGGTGCCAAGCCCAGGTGAGTCAGAAGCACTGATGGCATGAGAAACCCTGCCCAGGCCTACGAGAACAGCAGCGACTCTACATACGGCACACCGAAAGCTCAGGAAAACAAGCTGAAAATCTGTTGCTGCGCAAGCAGCCGTATCTGCCCCGCTCAGAGCCTCGCCGTGCTCTTCTGTGAGCACGCCAGCAGGCTCAGGGAATATCAAGCTCTTCGTGGGGACAGAGTGGTACTTAGTGGTGCCTAGGGCATCTGTTGTTCCCAGGTGTAAAAATGAGGGGCTTACGTAGACGGCCTTGTTCTTGCGCAGTGCAATGTGGAGGCCCTCCATGGACAGTGCCACAGAGTTCAGAGCTGTCCAGCTCTGGCTGCCGCGATGTTTGTTGCGGGTGGTGACACTGAACCCAACGGAGGAGTTGTCACAGCCCGTCACGACCGTGTAGTTGCAGGAGCCCTGGAAGTGGTGAAGCTTCCCATCGAAGGTGCTGTAATGCGGGTCACCGTAGATGTGGCAGAGAGCAGTGCTGGCTGGGTAACAGCCCCTCTGGCCGTCCTGGATCTTGCAGACCTCGTCCTCGCCACAGGACAACGCAGAGCAAACCATCTGGCCGTTGGCTTCACACCGGCACTGGCGAGTGCAGTTCTCGCTCACAGAGTACTCGCCTTCCTGCAGGCAGAGAAACACCGAGCGTCAGCGTATCAGGCAGGAAAGCAGAGGCAAGGGAGTGCCCTGCGAGGGGTGCAAGCCAGGGCAGGGTTTTCACTCACGCTGTAGTAGTTGCCCTCAAAGAGGCAGCCACAGTGGGCCTCGGGCACGCAGGTGTCTCCGCTGAGGAGGAAGCCAGAGGTACACGCACAGCCCTCCACGCAGGGCTTGGAGCAGTTCTGCGGAGCTTGTCGGTCAACACAGGTGGCAGGACAGCCGGTCATGCAAGGGTCATAGTAGCTGTTGGCAGGGCACAGCAGGGCTGCAATGGGAAGGGGACGATTAGGACCAGCAAGCCTTCAAGGAAGGACGACCTTCAGGGAAGGGGAAGACCAAAGACTTGCTTTGGCCAGAGGTTCTGGGCACGGGGAGCGGCACGTTTGCCTTCTGGCAACTGCAAGGCAGGTACTCACGGCAGAAGGTGGCATTCCTCCAGGGAGGAAGAGTCACGCCGGCTGCCTGGCACGCGTCAGCGTAGGCCTCCAGAGCAGCACACAGGACCTCCGGGCCACCATTCAGGGCACAAAGGTCGTAGAAGCAGGTCTCAAAGTAGCTCTGGGGGTTGATCACGGCGTGGCACCTCTCAAAAGAGCCAGGCCTGGCAGTCAGCATGCCACAGAACTGGTCCGATCGGTAGAGCTTCTCCTCTTCTGCACTGCAGGGTGGGGAGGGGACGGGGACACCGCAAGAGGAGTCGTCGTCTGGGACCCGCCAGCTCTCCCCCAGCGCATTGGAGTCTGCGGCTTGCTGCCCGTTGGGCATCATGTACTCGTCCTCTCTGCGGTTGTTGAAGTTCCCGCACATGCCACAGGTCAGGCTGAAGTAGGTGGTGGGCACCTTCACCTCCACCGAGTGGTCAGTGTCGTAGGACACTCTGAGGCTGAAGTCTGTCTCCAGGACGATGTAGCGGCCGCTCCTGCTCACCGTGATGGCACCTCCCGCTGCGCTCACCGGCAAGGTGTGGCGCACGTTGTTCACCTAGGGCAGACACACCGCAATGGGCCCCGGACTTGTCCCTGGCCTCCCCGGGGTCTCCTGCCCCAGGGAAAACAGCTGCCAGGCCAGGCACGGCAAACCGGTGCCCGTGATGCCCTCACACCCAGACACCCCTGCGGCTTGCAGAGCCATGTCTGTGTTCCGCACTCTGCAGGGGCCTCTGTACAACACGGGCCACGTTCCCCGTTTGCCTCTTCCTCCGCCAACCCCTCCGGAAAGGAAAAACAAAGCAACGCAGTGGCTTCAGGGGAACCCACCCGGGCCTGGGACGATGGAGATGCCTGGTACATGCCAGGCCCTGCCAAGAAAAGCCAGCCCTGCCTTGCAGCCGCGCCACGCTCGCCCCAGCCCCACTGCCTACCAGCACTCGGCTCTGCTCCTTCTTGACAATGGCAATGCGCTCTCCGTACACCTCAACCAGGACTTCGCGCACATAGGACACTCTGGTGTTCCCACGATGCTCGTTCTTGGCCTCAACATTGAAGTAGGGCAGGGAGGTGGTGTTGGAGCACACTTTGGCCAGGGTGTAGGTGCAGGTGCCCATGAAGTGATGCGTCACCTTGTCAAAGGTGTTGTAGTGAGGGTCACCGTGGACGTGGCAGATGCCGTAGGATTGTTCGAGGCACTCAGGTTTCCCATCCTGCACCCCACAGTACTGGCCCGCGGGGCATGAGGCACTGGAGCACTGGACTTTGCTTCCCCGCGCGGGACACGTGCATTTTGAGGAGCAGCTGTTGTCCGTCCAGAACTCTGAGCCCACGGGGTAGTGCTGCCCGTTGTGCCAGCACCCGCACTGCTGGCTGGGCACGCATCGGTCATTGTAGAGCAGGTACCCGCTGTCGCACACACAGCCCTCCACGCACGGCAGGCTGCAGGTAACAGGAGCCATCGGGTCAACACAGGTGGCAGGGCAGGCTGCAGCACAGGGCTCGTAGTGACTGTTGGCCGGACAGGTGATGGCTGCCGAGACAGAAGACATGGCCATTACTTGGAGAACATAACACTTCTTTGTGCTGTATTTTCCCCTTTGAAAAATAAAGGGTCTGTATTTTCTCTGTGGTCTGCTTGGCTTCACGAGTATTCTAAGTCATACCTGATCGAATGAAACAGAAAATGGTGCCTCTAATACTGACAACTACCTGTAAATGCCCACGGCACATAATAAAAATACTTCTTATTCCCCACCCCACTCTTTCGTTCCTGTTCTGTGTTTTCCTGAGAGTAACGATCTGTGGTGCCGTGTGTGGACTTACGGCAGAAGGTTGCGTTCCTCCACACAGGTAGCTTGACGCCAAGCGACTGGCAGGCATCCGCATAGGACTGCAAGCTCTTGCACAGGGCCTCGCGGTCCAGCCCCAGCTCACACAGGTCATAAAGGCAGGTGTCAAAGTAACCGTTGGGGCTCAGCACAGCGTGGCACATCTGAAACGGGCCGCTGGTGTCAGTGAGGAGCCCGCAGAAGTGGCTGCTAGCAATGACTTGCTTGTCCGTCTCATTGCAGGCTGGGGTGGGGAGTGGTCCGGCTGAGCAGCTGTGGAAAGACAGGGAGAAGGGCCCCTGGGTCATCTGTGGGCTTCTCCTGCTGCCTCCCCCTCCCCTTGCCCAACACGTCCCCAGACCTGCTGGGGGGCCACACACACCTGCTGTCGTTGGACACCTGCCAGCTGTTGCCCAAGCTGGTGGAGTCTGGCTCCAGCACCCCTTCCGGGTTCAGGAAGTCATCTGCTGCCATCCCGTTGTAGTTCCCACACATGCCACAAACCTTCTGCCCAAAGGTGCTCGGAAGCGTCACTTCCACCCGATGGTTCCCATCAAACTTCACTCTCAAGCCAAAGTCTGTCGTGACCACAGTGTAGAACCCGCTGGACGAGACCTGCACGCCCACGGATGGGGTGCAGGGCAGGACCTCTGCCACTCCGTTGACCTGGAAGGACAGAAACCAAGACAGGGTTGGAGCAACCCATTTGGCACAGCTCTCTCCTCTCGCACAGCCCCACCGCCTCTCCCCCTTGTGCTCACCGTCACCACTCCACCCTTCCCCAGCCTTATCCGCTGGCCAGCCACATCGACATCCACGTATCGGACGTAGGACACGCGAGTGTTGCCTCCCCTGTGCTCGTTGGCCGCTTCCACATTGAAGTAGGGCAGCGAGCTGTTGCTCTCGCACAGCTTAGAGAGGGTGTAGGCGCAGGTGCCCATGAAGTGGTGTAGCTGCTTGTCGAACGTGTGGTAGTGAGGGTCTCCTTCCACCACGCAGGTCCCTGACAGTGGAAAGACCAGACGAAACGTTCAGTTAAGCACTTCCTGCTGCCTCTTCTCCCCAGCCTACCCTGCACAAAGGACTGCGGCCCCATGACTGGTCTACTGCTTTTACCAAGAGACAGAGTTAGTGGAGATCTGTGTCAAGACAGGATTATTTTTTCCAGGCATCCGGTTCAAACCGCCTCAAACACCTAAATGCCAGAAGCACAGGTGCCCCACCCAAGCCCTCAGAAAGGGAACAGCACTCAATGTGTGTCTCAATATGGCGGGAGAGTGACACAAAGCAAGTAACAGCCCTCCAATGCAAATGCACCATGTATCAACTATGGGTGTTGAAGATCACTCAAAACGCTACCAATAAGAGGAACTGAGGTCGTCCCAGGTGTTGGTGGTGTGTGTGGCGGCTGCGTCGTGGTGTCAGGCAACGGGGTCGAGGGTGTAGAAGGAAGTGGATCTATGGAGAGACCGAGGTAGAAGTGGTCAGTGTCAACACGGGAGATTTGTTGCAGGCAGCTGGTCCGCTCTTCCCAAACACCCAACCCCGTGACCAGGGAGGCCCAGGGCAGGGATCGCACAGTGACTCCTCAGCAAAAACTCCAGCACTCAAGTGCTCTCCCATGAGCAAAGATGGAGGATAGGAGGAGACACGCAGCCCCTTCACCACAGTACCTAGGTTGTAGGAGCTGCTGGACATACAGTGAAACAGAGGTGGAGAAGATGTGTTTCATAATGGGGATCTGTTCCCGAACGGGGAAGTTGCACCCTTCCCAAACACCCCCACACCATGGCAAAAGGAGCGCAGGACAGGAATTCCACGGTATCCCTGTCACAAAGAGCCTCTTCACCCAAGGGCTGGCCCACCAGAGCGGTTAGGTGACGCACGGAGAAACCTCCACCACCGCTGCCCCATGCCTTGAATCTGGGCCACGAAGGAGATCAACAGAACACTTACCACAGACAGTGCCAGCACTCCAGTCTCCCAGAGCAACGCCTGCCTCAGCACACGCTGCAGCATAGGCCCCCAGGTCATTGCAGAGCTGCTCCGTGCTGCCACCCGTGGCACACTGGTCATAGACGCAGCTCTCAAAGTACGTCTTGGGCGGCAGAACTGCATGGCATGGCTGGAACGGGCCACCGAGTTGCGTGAGGATTGCACACTGCTTGTTAGCTGCCTCCTCCTCGGAGGGGGAGCAGGACGCAGGAGGGCTGATGGCTGGGTCACACCTACAAAGCAGACAGAGAGCCCTGAGCTCACAGCAGCCTGTGGACCCCAGCCACACCCTTCCCTGACCTCCTCCCCAGCCAAAACCTCAGCCTCTGGAGTCCCGATCCCTCGCTAAGACAAGGCACCCACGGCTGTCACTTGCAAGGGCGGGCAACATGGCCACGGTCACCATTCCCCTCCGTGGCATCAGGTGGACAGAAACAAATGGCCGAGGCAGTTGCAATCCCAACAGCTTGGGAAAAGCGTCATGCCAAGGCCCCGGCCCACTCTCTCTGGCGTCAGGAACAGTGAGATGCAGCGTGTGGAGCGGGACGGCAGGGCCCTGCACAGAGGTCACCGAGGGCCCCAGAGCAGAGCGCCTATGGGGAGAGAGCACCGTGCACCCTGACCGCACGGAGGGCCTGGACACCGCCACAAACAAGCCAGCCTTGAGGGGAAAGGGGAACGGCCACACGTCTGGCACCCAGGTGCAGACAGGACATCCCACTGGTGGGTGGAGCAGAGAGGTGAGACGCAAGGACGATACGTCTGCTGCTGCGGAGCCTCGACGTGCTCTCACACGCTTTCCCACAACTGCCTGCCTCCTCTCCCTTGCCCCATGCCTGCCATTACCAGCCCTCCCTCCTTGTGCCCCTCACAGCTCCCCTCTCCCACGCTCCCTTTTGTCCGTCACCTACGCGACGGAACAAGGACTCACGGCCACTCATCATCTGGCACCATCCAGCTGGCTCCAAAGTCATTGAAGTCGGGCACGACAACCCCATCGGGTCGCATGAAGTCGTCCTGCTGGCTCCCAGTGTACGTCCCACACAGCCCACACAGCTTGCCCTTGTGCTTCTCAGACACCCTCACTAGGAGCTCCTGGTCCCCATTGAACTGCAGGTGCAGGCCCAGCTTGGTAGAAACCCGCACGTAGGAGCCACTCAGGGAAATGGTCACACCGGGGGCAGGAGAAGCGGGCAGGGAGGCCAGAGCGCCATTGATCTGAATGAGGGGGAGAGAGGGAGACAGAAGCATAAAGAGATGCCCTCCACTGAGAGGTCCCTGTTCTTCACTGCGATGGTGCCAAGCCCAGGTGAGTCAGAAGCACTGATGGCATGAGAAACCCTGCCCAGGCCTACGAGAACAGCAGCGACTCTACATACGGCACACCAAAAGCTCAGGAAAACAAGCTGAAAATCTGTTGCTGCGCAAGCAGCCGTATCTGCCCCACTCAGAGCCTCGCCGTGCTCTTCTGTGAGCACGCCAGCAGGCTCAGGGAATATCAAGCTCTTCGTGGGGACAGAGTGGTACTTAGTGGTGCCTAGGGCATCTGTTGTTCCCAGGTGTAAAAATGAGGGGCTTACGTAGACGGCCTTGTTCTTGCGCAGTGCAATGTGGAGGCCCTCCATGGACAGTGCCACAGAGTTCAGAGCTGTCCAGCTCTGGCTGCCGCGATGTTTGTTGCGGGTGGTGACACTGAACCCAACGGAGGAGTTGTCACAGCCCGTCACGACCGTGTAGTTGCAGGAGCCCTGGAAGTGGTGAAGCTTCCCATCGAAGGTGCTGTAATGCGGGTCACCGTAGATGTGGCAGAGAGCAGTGCTGGCTGGGTAACAGCCCCTCTGGCCGTCCTGGATCTTGCAGACCTCGTCCTCGCCACAGGACAACGCAGAGCAAACCATCTGGCCGTTGGCTTCACACCGGCACTGGCGAGTGCAGTTCTCGCTCACAGAGTACTCGCCTTCCTGCAGGCAGAGAAACACCGAGCGTCAGCGTATCAGGCAGGAAAGCAGAGGCAAGGGAGTGCCCTGCGAGGGGTGCAAGCCAGGGCAGGGTTTTCACTCACGCTGTAGTAGTTGCCCTCAAAGAGGCAGCCACAGTGGGCCTCGGGCACGCAGGTGTCTCCGCTGAGGAGGAAGCCAGAGGTACACGCACAGCCCTCCACGCAGGGCTTGGAGCAGTTCTGCGGAGCTTGTCGGTCAACACAGGTGGCAGGACAGCCGGTCATGCAAGGGTCATAGTAGCTGTTGGCAGGGCACAGCAGGGCTGCAATGGGAAGGGGACGATTAGGACCAGCAAGCCTTCAAGGAAGGACGACCTTCAGGGAAGGGGAAGACCAAAGACTTGCTTTGGCCAGAGGTTCTGGGCACGGGGAGCGGCACGTTTGCCTTCTGGCAACTGCAAGGCAGGTACTCACGGCAGAAGGTGGCATTCCTCCAGGGAGGAAGAGTCACGCCGGCTGCCTGGCACGCGTCAGCGTAGGCCTCCAGAGCAGCACACAGGACCTCCGGGCCACCATTCAGGGCACAAAGGTCGTAGAAGCAGGTCTCAAAGTAGCTCTGGGGGTTGATCACGGCGTGGCACCTCTCAAAAGAGCCAGGCCTGGCAGTCAGCATGCCACAGAACTGGTCCGATCGGTAGAGCTTCTCCTCTTCTGCACTGCAGGGTGGGGAGGGGACGGGGACACCGCAAGAGGAGTCGTCGTCTGGGACCCGCCAGCTCTCCCCCAGCGCATTGGAGTCTGCGGCTTGCTGCCCGTTGGGCATCATGTACTCGTCCTCTCTGCGGTTGTTGAAGTTCCCGCACATGCCACAGGTCAGGCTGAAGTAGGTGGTGGGCACCTTCACCTCCACCGAGTGGTCAGTGTCGTAGGACACTCTGAGGCTGAAGTCTGTCTCCAGGACGATGTAGCGGCCGCTCCTGCTCACCGTGATGGCACCTCCCGCTGCGCTCACCGGCAAGGTGTGGCGCACGTTGTTCACCTAGGGCAGACACACCGCAATGGGCCCCGGACTTGTCCCTGGCCTCCCCGGGGTCTCCTGCCCCAGGGAAAACAGCTGCCAGGCCAGGCACGGCAAACCGGTGCCCGTGATGCCCTCACACCCAGACACCCCTGCGGCTTGCAGAGCCATGTCTGTGTTCCGCACTCTGCAGGGGCCTCTGTACAACACGGGCCACGTTCCCCGTTTGCCTCTTCCTCCGCCAACCCCTCCGGAAAGGAAAAACAAAGCAACGCAGTGGCTTCAGGGGAACCCACCCGGGCCTGGGACGATGGAGATGCCTGGTACATGCCAGGCCCTGCCAAGAAAAGCCAGCCCTGCCTTGCAGCCGCGCCACGCTCGCCCCAGCCCCACTGCCTACCAGCACTCGGCTCTGCTCCTTCTTGACAATGGCAATGCGCTCTCCGTACACCTCAACCAGGACTTCGCGCACATAGGACACTCTGGTGTTCCCACGATGCTCGTTCTTGGCCTCAACATTGAAGTAGGGCAGGGAGGTGGTGTTGGAGCACACTTTGGCCAGGGTGTAGGTGCAGGTGCCCATGAAGCTGTGCGTCACCTTGTCAAAGGTGTTGTAGTGAGGGTCACTGTGGACGTGGCAGATGCCGTAGGATTGTTCGAGGCACTCAGGTTTCCCATCCTGCACCCCACAGTACTGGCCCGCGGGGCATGAGGCACTGGAGCACTGGACTTTGCTTCCCCGCGCGGGACACGTGCATTTTGAGGAGCAGCTGTTGTCCGTCCAGAACTCTGAGCCCACGGGGTAGTGCTGCCCGTTGTGCCAGCACCCGCACTGCTGGCTGGGCACGCATCGGTCATTGTAGAGCAGGTACCCGCTGTCGCACACACAGCCCTCCACGCACGGCAGGCTGCAGGTAACAGGAGCCATCGGGTCAACACAGGTGGCAGGGCAGGCTGCAGCACAGGGCTCGTAGTGACTGTTGGCCGGACAGGTGATGGCTGCCGAGACAGAAGACATGGCCATTACTTGGAGAACATAACACTTCTTTGTGCTGTATTTTCCCCTTTGAAAAATAAAGGGTCTGTATTTTCTCTGTGGTCTGCTTGGCTTCACGGGTATTCTAAGTCATACCTGATCGAATGAAACAGAAAATGGTGCCTCTAATACTGACAACTACCTGTAAATGCCCACGGCACATAATAAAAATACTTCTTATTCCCCACCCCACTCTTTCGTTCCTGTTCTGTGTTTTCCTGAGAGTAACGATCTGTGGTGCCGTGTGTGGACTTACGGCAGAAGGTTGCGTTCCTCCACACAGGTAGCTTGACGCCAAGCGACTGGCAGGCATCCGCATAGGACTGCAAGCTCTTGCACAGGGCCTCGCGGTCCAGCCCCAGCTCACACAGGTCATAAAGGCAGGTGTCAAAGTAACCGTTGGGGCTCAGCACAGCGTGGCACATCTGAAACGGGCCGCTGGTGTCAGTGAGGAGCCCGCAGAAGTGGCTGCTAGCAATGACTTGCTTGTCCGTCTCATTGCAGGCTGGGGTGGGGAGTGGTCCGGCTGAGCAGCTGTGGAAAGACAGGGAGAAGGGCCCCTGGGTCATCTGTGGGCTTCTCCTGCTGCCTCCCCTCCCCTTGCCCAACACGTCCCCAGACCTGCTGGGGGGCCACACACACCTGCTGTCGTTGGACACCTGCCAGCTGTTGCCCAAGCTGGTGGAGTCTGGCT
Source organism: Gymnogyps californianus (assembly GCF_018139145.2). Taxonomy (NCBI): domain Eukaryota; kingdom Metazoa; phylum Chordata; class Aves; order Accipitriformes; family Cathartidae; genus Gymnogyps; species Gymnogyps californianus. The sequence goes on from NC_059480.1 coordinate 15,652,627, forward strand.
CCAGCACCCCTTCCGGGTTCAGGAAGTCATCTGCTGCCATCCCGTTGTAGTTCCCACACATGCCACAAACCTTCTGCCCAAAGGTGCTCGGAAGCGTCACTTCCACCCGATGGTTCCCATCAAACTTCACTCTCAAGCCAAAGTCTGTCGTGACCACAGTGTAGAACCCGCTGGACGAGACCTGCACGCCCACGGATGGGGTGCAGGGCAGGACCTCTGCCACTCCGTTGACCTGGAAGGACAGAAACCAAGACAGGGTTGGAGCAACCCATTTGGCACAGCTCTCTCCTCTCGCACAGCCCCACCGCCTCTCCCCCTTGTGCTCACCGTCACCACTCCACCCTTCCCCAGCCTTATCCGCTGGCCAGCCACATCGACATCCACGTATCGGACGTAGGACACGCGAGTGTTGCCTCCCCTGTGCTCGTTGGCCGCTTCCACATTGAAGTAGGGCAGCGAGCTGTTGCTCTCGCACAGCTTAGAGAGGGTGTAGGCGCAGGTGCCCATGAAGTGGTGTAGCTGCTTGTCGAACGTGTGGTAGTGAGGGTCTCCTTCCACCACGCAGGTCCCTGACAGTGGAAAGACCAGACGAAACGTTCAGTTAAGCACTTCCTGCTGCCTCTTCTCCCCAGCCTACCCTGCACAAAGGACTGCGGCCCCATGACTGGTCTACTCTACTCACCTGAGCTCGGCATGGGTGCTGATGTGGTTTCCACTTTTGAAGTTGTGGTGATGATGGTGCCTGGTGTTGTCGAAGTCAAATCACCTACAAAAGAGACAATGGTACAAGGAAATCAATCCTCCTTGACCAGCTCTTGTTCAAGACAGAAACTACATTGACTGCCACAATAAGCATAATGTTCCTCAAGCTGCTCTTCCCCAATCTGAGCCTTGTACCTGTGCAGTATCCCTTTTCAATGGACAGATCATCCAATGCTACGTCGCTCCGGACATCTTCACCTATCATGCCCTCCAGGACAATCTAAGGGAAGGGATAGTTCCCAGTATTAGGTCCAGCCGCATATGTGAAGTGCCATTAGAAAGCATGGTTCATCTCAGGTGGCATTGAAAGCCTGTGCCCTTACCTGCATGTTTCCTGTGCTGTGCACTGTGACCTCTTGCAAGTTCCATCTGTCCCCTTTGTTTCCAGCATCTTTCCATTCCAGTGTTGATGTTTCACTGTGAACTACATACACTCGCAGGGCCATTGCTTCAGCCGCTCCGTACATGTGATACCAGAAGCGGAAGCAGTGCGGTCCTTCTGAACTGCACACTGGACTGACCAAGCGGGCTACCTCACCTTGCTTTTGCTTACTTCCTTGCAGGTAGATGTAATAGCCCTCTGGAAACAGCAGAGTGTCAATTTTTCACATTAATGGGCCAAAACAAGACAAAGTCACTTCATTTACAGATTGTGTACAGTAGAACATTTCTGCACCCAGCACCCGCATTAAACTTTCAGACCTCAAATGGATTTCCAGCAGATTACACTGCTGTCCTACTTAGGGAAAGGAAAGCCTTCTAAAGGAAAGGCCAAGTGTCACAGTGATCCAGACTCAGCCTGGATATACCTTTGCTGAAGCCTCTTTACAGGAACTTGTGCTAACAGGTCACATGCTCATCAATGACCTGCACTGCTCATCCACCCCACAACAGATCCCTGACTCCTGCAGAAGGCTCTGGATTGAGCCTAGGAAACACATGGCCTGGATTTGCTGTTAAAAGAGGCTCCTTGCCCTCTTCCAAGAGAAGCACAGCCAGATACTGTTTGCTGTTCCTACCTCCAGTTGTGTGGTCATGGGAAGGGCCAGTATTTGGTGTGGGTGTCGGCCCCTTGTGCCTTATCCAGTCAAAGTTGTCACTGGTTGCTTGTTCCCACTCACAGAAGTCGACATCAAATGTGCAGAACATATTGCAGGCTGTTGGTGCAGCTGTGTATGGTGTGGAAAGAAAAACAGAGTTTCCACAATGAGGTTTGGAATCTTCTCTCTGTTCTGACAATGCCCTTCTAGGTCTCATGCACCCGTGTTCATGAAAAATTTGAAGATGTTATAATGGAATGAGTAGAAGTGACTAGTACTGAAAAATTGACTGTAAAATATGAAATTTTAAGCGCCTGAGAATGTGTGTTATTTTACAAGTCCCTTCCTCAATTGTCATCATAATGCACTAATATCCTGTATTTTTACACTGTGCCACAGTCATAATCCTTGGTCATTGCAAATTGCTCAAAGCTGTCCTATTTGGCACAGTAGTATTCAGCTGGCTCTCAAAGTCCTGCTTAGGTGGAAATCTAGACATCGTAATGAGAATGGTCTGACATTTCTTTTTACTGCTTATAACTGGGATGAGAAGTATTGTCTCAGAATTGGAAAGAGGTTATGGAATGCCTTTTCATGTCATAGCCTCATACTTAGGCTGCCATTTCTGCTGGCTTTGGTAATCACCTCTGGTAGTTCTAGAAGAAGCAATTTCTTGCCTCTAGCCTTACCTCTATGTTAACTAGTCTACCTAAATAATAAGGGCCTAACAGTGTTATGACTGGAAGGCTGAATGGACCTCAAGCTGCAGGATTCTCCTTTATTAATTTTAAAGCCCTGGTTTATATACTTCTGAATTTATTTCACATGCTTGGTGAAAACCTGGAGCTGTAGACAGGTTGGGTAAGTGATGTATTAACACTTCTCAAAAAGATAAAATATTTTATTAAAGCCAAAGTGGTGATTTGTTAGACAAGTGCTCAATTGTCCCTGGCTGAGCCCTTAACTGGCAGTGTATGTTGTCTTTCATGACCCAATTCTGAACAATGGTCTTCTTAGGTCAAAATTGTTCAAACATCACGTTCTAAAGTGAATACTGGAAGCCCATTAGAAGCTTAGATTAGAAGCCAAATTTCCAGAGATGCTAAGCACTTTAAAGCTGCCTGTGTCTCCTTGAATCCTCTTTTCTGAAATTCTGCTCAACTTCTTAGTCATTTGAATTTATATTTGTAGCATGAGGATTTAATTGGATGGCTATTTGCTAAATGACCTAATGACTTACCGCAGATGGTATCTTTCCTCCATTCACCCAGATTTATACCTCCAAGTTCACAGGCAGCAGCATATGCCTCTAAAATCTTGCAAAACTGATCAGAATTCCCCTCTGTGGCACACAGGTCATAGACACAGCTCTCGAAGTACAGCTGTGGGGGAATGTGCCAATGGCAGAGCTGAAAAGGCCCACTATTTTTCAAAATAATTTTGCAGAGTTCTTCATATTCTTTCTCTTTTGCTGTGTCACAAGTGGGTGGTACAACTGCAACTGGATTACACCTGCATCAAAAATAAACAGCAGCATGGTTATATAATAAATCGTTATATTTTGTTCTATCCTGCAAGGCATACCTCAACAGGAATAGAACTCTATGCCAAATTCTGTGGATTTGCTGTGTATAGTCATCTGTAGTTTGTCAAACTCAAAAGTGAGAAATATTTCAATTTGACTCGTAATTCCCCATTAAGAATATAATTGTGAATTGTTGATGTATGACTGTCTACCCATAGAATGAAGTCCATAAGATCAGCTATCTAACACAAGCAAGATAATTTCAATTCACTATTGCATATAGTAAGAGCAGTAATTTGTATGTGAAAGCATTAATAGACAAATGCCCAATGCCTATGTTAATCAATGTGGAGTTATCTTAGGAGATGAATCTGAGAGATATATTTAGATTTCTTATAGTAGGATAATATAAAGGAGATATTTTAGAATAGAGAGGTAAGAAAAAAATCAAGTTATATGCGAAAAAGGAGCCCAATTTCAAATAAAATCTACAAAGTTCATGTGGAAAACCTCTGAAGGGTGGTTTGAAATTTCAGTGCTTTCTGTTGAAAAGTGGAGTTATTCAAAGGTGAAAAAGCTAGCAAACAAGTCATATCAAAGAAGGGCTACTATGGAATGTAAGTAATGTATGTTAATCCTATAACTAGATGATTTATGTTTCAGGCATTTTGCTGTTTCCTAAAGTGTTACCAGATACTTACGTCCTATTGTCATCCTTCACTAGCCAGCTGTCACCAAATTTATTTGGATCCTGTTCTAGGACTTTATCCGGTTTTAGAAAATCATCCAGTTGGTTGTCATTGAATGTCCCACACAGACCACACAGCTGTCCTTTGAGACTTTCATCAACCAGAATGAAAAGCTCCTGGTCACCATCAAACTTAACCTGGATCCCTAGAGAGGAATCAATGACCACATAGTGTCCTTTTATAGCTACTCTGGCTCCATGGTTCAAATCCACAGGAAGATAAACCTGAACTCCATTCACCTAAAGAAAACAAAACCCACACAACCGGGTAAGTCAATAAAGCTCCCAGGAACAAAGGTGAGGTTTATACTGCCAGTATTATAGCTTTCTTCACCAAGTCAGCCTTATTCTAATGAACAATGCAGACACAGAAGTTTGAAGCTTAGCAGAGGCTAACGGGCTGTATACTTACCCCACATCTTGAATAGAGCTTTGTAGCACATGTTGAGCTCTGTGCTCTCACAACTACACACATAGCAATACTTGGAATAGCTAGTTTAAAGCTAGCTCTGGTATGTATGAGTCTGAGAGTGTATAGCAAAAATACTGTTTCTATTTTAAAGACTAGATCTATAAAATTCAGACTGAGATTTAGTTCAGCAAAAGCTTTCTGTTATAGATGAAGCTATGGATGAAGCTGGTTTTTTCCTACAACCTCATTTAGAAAAGATTTGAATGGACAGAAGGAAGCTATGCTGATTTCTGCCTTTTTTGAAAAAAAAAAAAAACCAAAACATTTCTGTGACTTTTAGCATGTGCAGTCTTGGAGGTGAATAAAGCAGAGAAGCCTGATTCAGTTCTTTTGGACAGAAATGTATATGCTTAAAGTAGAACACTTACATAGGTCTCTTTATTTTTCTTCAAAACAATATGAAGATTTTTCAGTGTGACAGCAACTGAGTTCAAGGCTGTCCAGTTCGGGTTTCCTCTATGTTCATTTCTGGTTGTCACTGAAAACCTTTCAGAAGAATTTGTGCATGTCTTAACGACAGTATAATTGCAGTCTCCTTGGAAATGGTACAGTCTCCCATCAAAGGTTATATAATGTGGATCCCCAAAAATGTGGCAGGTGCTGGGATTCAATGGATAACATCCCAGGAGTCCATTCTGTACCTTGCAAACTTCGCTTACTTCACATCTGTCTGAATTGCAAACTACAGTCCCATTTCCAGCACATACACATTGGCCTGCACAGTCTGTTTGCCAAAAAGCTTCTCCTTTCTGTTAGAGACAACAAAATAAAAATAAATTAAAAGAGTTAATGGTAATGATGAACTGTGAAATAAGTCCCTGAACTATGTGCCAGAACAAACCTCATAATATTTGCCATTTTGAAGGCAGCCACAGTCACTCATGGACACACACTGTCCCCCACTGATGACAAAACCATTGTTGCATTCACATCCTTCTACACAAGGTCTGCTGCAGTTCTTTGGTGCAAGAGGGTCAATGCAGGTTGCTGGACAAGCACTGGTGCATGGATTGTAATGACTATTGGGAGGGCATGCAACAGCTGAAAAACAATAAAAGGCACTGAACTGACAATCACAACTCACATGAAACCATGATCCAAAAATGTGATTATTTGAACTAGTGACAGTGGGGGTTTTTTTGAAGCCTGAAATTCCTTTCCTATTTTGATATCAGAAAGCAAAAAACAAAACATTCTACAAGAAAAAAGCATGAATGTTTAACACATATATCCTGGATATTATGCATTTCCAAATCCAAGTAAAAACTACGCCTCTCTACACTAGATGTACTAGTTAGCTGGTACATTTCTAGAAGTACACAAATTGCTAAAGTCATTAGATGTAGTCTGGAAATGAACAAACCTATTAAAGGAAAAACATCATATAAAACTCAGACGTGACTCCACATTATCAGGGACTTACTGCTACTGGTTTGACACAGATTCTTAAGATAATGAACAAAATTCTCCTCTGCTCTCTGGCAGAAAACAATAATGGAGTGACTTTTACAGAATTTTATTTCTCAATATTTTGTATGTAATTATGTGAAGAATTTAAGATCTCTAAGCTATGTCAGTTGTTGGCTCAAATCAGCCTCTTAAGACAACAAGAGAGCTATTCAAAGATTCAATTCTCTACAGAAACTCACGGCAGAAGGTGGCATTCCTCCAGGGAGGAAGAGTCACGCCGGCTGCCTGGCACGCGTCAGCGTAGGCCTCCAGAGCAGCACACAGGACCTCCGGGCCACCATTCAGGGCACAAAGGTCGTAGAAGCAGGTCTCAAAGTAGCTCTGGGGGTTGATCACGGCGTGGCACCTCTCAAAAGAGCCAGGCCTGGCAGTCAGCATGCCACAGAACTGGTCCGATCGGTAGAGCTTCTCCTCTTCTGCACTGCAGGGTGGGGAGGGGACGGGGACACCGCAAGAGGAGTCGTCGTCTGGGACCCGCCAGCTCTCCCCCAGCGCATTGGAGTCTGCGGCTTGCTGCCCGTTGGGCATCATGTACTCGTCCTCTCTGCGGTTGTTGAAGTTCCCGCACATGCCACAGGTCAGGCTGAAGTAGGTGGTGGGCACCTTCACCTCCACCGAGTGGTCAGTGTCGTAGGACACTCTGAGGCTGAAGTCTGTCTCCAGGACGATGTAGCGGCCGCTCCTGCTCACCGTGATGGCACCTCCCGCTGCGCTCACCGGCAAGGTGTGGCGCACGTTGTTCACCTAGGGCAGACACACCGCAATGGGCCCCGGACTTGTCCCTGGCCTCCCCGGGGTCTCCTGCCCCAGGGAAAACAGCTGCCAGGCCAGGCACGGCAAACCGGTGCCCGTGATGCCCTCACACCCAGACACTCCTGCGGCTTGCAGAGCCATGTCTGTGTTCCGCACTCTGCAGGGGCCTCTGTACAGCACGGGCCACGTTCCCCGTTTGCCTCTTCCTCCGCCAACCCCTCCGGAAAGGAAAAACAAAGCAACGCAGTGGCTTCAGGGGAACCCACCCGGGCCTGGGACGATGGAGATGCCTGGTACATGCCAGGCCCTGCCAAGAAAAGCCAGCCCTGCCTTGCAGCCGCGCCACGCTCGCCCCAGCCCCACTGCCTACCAGCACTCGGCTCTGCTCCTTCTTGACAATGGCAATGCGCTCTCCGTACACCTCAACCAGGACTTCGCGCACATAGGACACTCTGGTGTTCCCACGATGCTCGTTCTTGGCCTCAACATTGAAGTAGGGCAGGGAGGTGGTGTTGGAGCACACTTTGGCCAGGGTGTAGGTGCAGGTGCCCATGAAGTGATGCGTCACCTTGTCAAAGGTGTTGTAGTGAGGGTCACCGTGGACGTGGCAGATGCCGTAGGATTGTTCGAGGCACTCAGGTTTCCCATCCTGCACCCCACAGTACTGGCCCGCGGGGCATGAGGCACTGGAGCACTGGACTTTGCTTCCCCGCGCGGGACACGTGCATTTTGAGGAGCAGCTGTTGTCCGTCCAGAACTCTGAGCCCACGGGGTAGTGCTGCCCGTTGTGCCAGCACCCGCACTGCTGGCTGGGCACGCATCGGTCATTGTAGAGCAGGTACCCGCTGTCGCACACACAGCCCTCCACGCACGGCAGGCTGCAGTTGTAGGGTGCTATTGGGTCAACACAGGTGGCAGGGCAGGCTGCAGCACAGGGCTCGTAGTGACTGTTGGCCGGACAGGCTAGTGCTGTGTAATAAAAGATAAACCTATTTATTAATCTTTTTTAACTACTGAAGTATTGGGGTTTGTTTAATATCATATTCTGGTTTGGTTTGAAATATTTGGGGACATCTTGGAGTTCTGAGGCAGTTTGATGCATGTCTTTGCTGTCTTACCACCCTTTAATTTCCTTTGAGGTTTGGGCTATTTAAAATTTCACTCATGGAGAGAATTTCCTAGGAGACCTCTTATTCCTGAAGATGATTGCTTTGAATTCTTGCATTTGGCTGAGGATATCAGTGTCATATTAGTTATTTGTCCTAGACATGTACCATATTTAGGTTATAGTCCTGATATTTAACTCTAATCATATTTTTTCACTTCACCAAGGTCTTTAATGTTAAATAATCAGGACGTACAAGTGCTCTATTCTGTTTTTAGATCTTGTTACATAGACAACATGTAGATACCCAAGCTAATTAGAGATTTTAAACACTGACATTTTCAGGTGAGAAGATGCCAGAACTGAAGTTTCCTGAACAATCTTTTTTCCGCTTCTGTATGTTTATGTGATGTGGTTCAGTTTTTAATGACGTATTTTCTCACTCTAATTTTAGCCTGCTTTCCTAAGGAGGCTGAGATCACACAATTACATTGTACATTTCTCTGCTCATCCTCCCACTTCATAAATTTGACCCAGCTGACTTATTGGAGATAAGTTGGGGAGGTTGGTAGAGGACAAAAACAAATTCAGGTCCATTAAATAAAATAGGCGCAAGGCAAAGAGGAGAAATCCTACAAGCTCCTTCAGCAGAAAGAACAGTTACAGAGAGGGCTCACTCCTGCTTAGAATCATAGAATCTATGTGAGAGAAAACCTCAGTAATGTCCCCAGCAGAGAAAATGCTCCAGCTAGAGACTGCAGTCAAATATGAAACAAAAGTCAGAAAGAAATCAGGCTTCAGTCATTCCAGTCTTTACAGACAAGTCTCTTTCATCTCCCCATCTCCTTCAGCACAGAAGGCACATAGGGCACTGGATCACTATTTCATGTTCCTTGCATTGCTTCTGGTGGGAGCAGATCTGTTCAGGACTTTCAGACAGTATTTAAATCCTGTTCTAAAGACAAGATGGGTTTTTTTTTCCTGTAATATATGCCTGAATACTTGAGAAATGTTCTTTATTTAATCTTTACCAACATTCACAGAAGAAAGGTCATTAGTCCCATTTAATCTCCAGCACAGACTTCTGCCTATTACTTCAATACTTGACACCTTTTGTCTTGTGCCTCTGCGTGTTTCTGTCTCTTCCCCACCCTCACTACCTTTTCTACTTCCATTAGTGTGGTTACAATCTCCATTGCACAGGCTTCTTAATTCAGTCCTGGCCTTCAATTCCAGGCTGCCTACCTGTGTTACCTCCTCTCCCACCTGAAACCATGAATCACTGTGCCTGTACAGGACACTCTGATTGATACTTTCCTCCACATCCATTGGGATGAATGGCAGTCACTCCCTCCTTTCTTATACATATGGGAGTTGGTGCTACTGATAGTGTTTCCAATACTCTCCTTCTCCCTTTATCCCAGATCTCCTGCTCAGCTCGTCAGATGTGTTCCTCCTTCATCCTGCTCTCTTTGCACTGCTACAAACTATGAGTTTCAGACATTTCTCTGTTTGACCTCAGCTTTATCCCTCCCATCAGCTCTGATTTCATTATTCCTGCAAGAGCAACAAGCTCAGACCCCTGGACCAGCTACCTAGTCTGTGCTTCCTTGTCCTTGGCTCTCTGCCTAGCCAGTTTCAACCTGTCCTTCCTCTTTTCTGTAGAATTCTAAGCAAATTCTCATTTACCTTTCTAGCTCCTTCTTGCTTTCTCTAAATCCAGGGTCTTCCACTTAGCCTATTCATTAGTCCTCTCCAGTTTTTAGTCAAAACTCCTTTCTCACTGTCCCGCACTGCCTGGATTCCTTATCCCCATCTACAGCTCTGCCTTTCATCTGCTCTGGCTCATGTCCCTTCTATGTTTATATAAGATGTCCACCTTGATGTGTTTTTGCTGAGGTTGCTGCAGGAGGAGAAGACACAGCTTCCCTTCTGTTAACTGGGTGCCAGGCTACTCTGCAGGGTAGAGAGGCTGGGAGCATAGGAGAAGGCAGCTCAGGCTCTCAGCAGGGATGGTGGGTAAAACTCTTACATGTCTACTAAGCATGTTCAAAATGACATTTTTTTTCTCAAAGACATGTAAATTTAGGCATAGCTTCTTCAGACGGTAAAAAACCCTCTAAGTCAAATGTCCCTGACACACTTAATACCCCTGAACAAAAATATAAGGACACTAGAGGAATTCAAAGGAAAAGCCTCCAATTCTATGTTAAGATGGACTAGACAGTATTTTCTCCTTTCGTCCAAAGCAGTTGAACTATTTTCACTAGAATCTTCCCAAAGGAATCAAATTGAGGACTATATGTAATCCTGAAATTTTTAGCCTGATCAGTCAAGATTCACAATGTTGTATGAATTCAAAGTAGTGTCTTGTAATGCTCTGTCTTCAGGAAGTCCTAATTATATCCTCCTGATAAGTGGTAATTTCCAGTAATCTTTGATACATACGGCAGAAGGTTGCATTTCTCCATGGTGTCAGCTGGACTCCTGCAGCTTGGCACAGGTCTGCATAAGCCTGCAGGTTTTGACAGAGGGCTGCATTGTTCAAATGAAGTTCACAGAGATCATACTGGCAGGCTTCAGAATAACTTTGTGGATTGACTACTGAGTGGCAATTCTGGAATGGACCATTGGGATCTGTGATCAGACCACAGTATTCATTGCTTTGGATCATATGTTTTTCATCAGCAGTGCAATTTGGAGTATGGCCATCATCTGGCAAGCACCTAGTGTGGAAAAAAAAAAGATGTGGAAAAATTCACTGATGAACTTTGGATGCACTAGCACCTAAGATGCTTTTCAAGTCACATCTAACAAAACTACAGGGCTGTCCCCAGGCTAAGCATGACGTATTTTAAAGCTCTAAATTTCAAACATTTAGGATAGAAATTCAGATTTTAATATGATCTCAACCTTATAACCTTTGAGAGGCCTGGAAGAAACCCAAATATTTAGTTTGGCTTTCTTTTAAGTCAAGCTTTCTACATGGAAGATACCTAGGAAGGGCAAACAAAAAGTAAAAGCATTCGAAGTTAAACCTCTACTACCATTAAATAACATATTGTGAAATTATAAAATAAATAGTAAAGTATCTCAGAAGAGTTCAAACAAGATCTTCAAATGTTAGCATTAATATACTATAACAATAACTGAAATCTTAGTGGACATCTGCAGCGTTTTATTCAAATTTTCTCTTTTTAAGCACAGTTAAAATTGCTCTGAAACTTTACCCAGGTAGATAAAGTAAGTACACTGAAAAGAATACATTTTATCCCATGTGCCTGACATTTCTGGCCCACATACAACAGTTGCTTAAAATACTGGTCCTTGCATAACCAACAGCTAAGGCCTGACATCCTGGTTGGAGTCCTACCTGGAGTCATTGTAAACCTGCCAACTGTTGCCAAAGCTGGCTGAGTTTGTTTCCATCTCTCCATCTGGGTTAAGAAAGTCATCTGCTTTGTGCTCATTATAATTTCCACATATTCCACAGACTTTAGACATATAGGTACTGGGAAGAGTGATTTCTGCTCTGTGATTTCCATCAAACTTGACATTCAGCCCAAAGTCAGTAGTAACCACAACATACTGCCCACTGAAGGAAATACTGACACCCTGCGCCAAGGTCAGAGGGAGCACGTGGCCAACTCCATCAACCTGCAGGCACAGAGAAGGACAATCATTATAATCACTTTAAAAGAAGTATTTTTAATGGTGACCCTCTTAGATCGCATCCCTATATTGAGCGTAGGACTTGTACAGTGAGCAGTAAGAACTCACATTGTGTTAACATGCATGTTGTATATATGCACATAATCTAGGGCCTTGAGGCCGTAATAACATAGCTACATAGTTTCCAAGTGCAGTCAAAGTGAGCTTGGTGAACCAGATCCAGCTGGTAAAAGTCCCAAGACTTAGCATGGTCTGTCAGCAGTAACTCCTTACAGACCTATCTTTTATTTTGGATCAAATAGGATTAAAAAAATGTAGTTAGAATGGATTCTCAGAAAATTTTGAGGATTCGACAAATCTTGAAAAAGCTTCTTTTTATTTCTTTCTCTTTCAATTTTCACATTTGAAATGCCAAACAATAGAAAGTAAGTGTCCAAGTAAAATTTTCAGTTTATTTACATTTTACTAAAATTAGTATCTACTTTGAACATTTGTTCTTATTACATATGTAAGAAAGTTTTGTTTACTTAGAAACACATATATAATAAAGACAGTAAATACAGGGGAAAGGTATAAAAGAGAAGCTGTCGAACAAATGTGGATATTTGAGTTCACTATGTTTCTACGATCAGATGGGAAAGGTCTTGGTGTACATTTAAACCTTTATCTCCTGTCACATAAATCACTGTACTATTTTCTTATAAGAAGGGCAGTAATGAAGTAAGGTGACCTATTCATTTATTGGGGGTTTGAATCAAACATGTCTGCTGTCTTGGCCCTTTATGGAAAGGAGCCATAAAGAAGCCTTAAAATACAATAGTTGGCCAAGTGACACAAACAGTGTGAGGAGAGTCATCAGATTGTCACTCTAGGACTCTCTCGTCTGGCCCTGCTTTATGGCAAATGCCAGGTGTTAAGTGAAGTTAGCAGTGATATGGAATAACTAGAAATCAGGGATGAGCATACAGCTTTACAGGCTACCACACAGGATTGGGAAATAACCACCAGCATGGACTTGGTTAGTGCAGGGCCTTTTTATTCCCTGATGCAGACTAAGCTTGAGCATGGGGGGCAAGCTAGAAAGGTAGGCTAGCCCACCAACCCCATCTGGAGTGTCAGCTCTAATCCCACCTTTTAGCAACATAGCACAAAATTTTAGCCTATGTTTTCAGTCCTGAAATTGCGATGTTTAAGAACTCCACTCTACTCCTACTCCTAAATATCTGACTGCCCTCTAAATATTACTGTAGGTATGCTGGAAATTTGTAGTCATTGTAGAACAATTTCTTCATTCACACTATGAGTTACTGATGATAGTGGGCTCCAACCTTACCTTAACAATTCTGTTTTTACCCAGATTGATCCTGTAGCCATACACGTCGATGTCCACATATCGGACATAGGACACACGAGTGTTGCTTCCCCTGTGCTCATTGGCTGCTTCCACGTTGAAATAAGGCAGCGAGCTGTTGCTCTCACACAGCTTGGAGAGGGTGTAGGTGCAGGTGCCCATGAAGTCATGACGCTGCTTGTCAAATGTGTAATAGTGAGGATCCCCATGTATACTGCAAATGGCTTCTGGAGACAGGAAAAAGGAATATGTTCTCATTAACATATGTCTACATCCAGAAAAGCCACCTCATTGTGCAGTGGGAAAACACGATCATCCCCATTTTACAGATTACGTATGGAAGAACTGAAACAGAAAAGGCACATTTATGTGCCATAAGGCAATGCCATAGAGAGATACCCAAAGAAATTAACTGAAGCAAATAAATAGCACTGGTAGTAAAAAATGTAGGTGCCCTTCTACAACCCATTGACTAGCATATGTTACTGGCTCAAATTACCTGTCACTGGAGGTGGTGTAGATTCTGTTGGTGTAGGTGTTGGTGGTACAGGGGTAGGGACAGCTTCTGTTAGTAGAAAAGATAACGCAATAAAATGAGTTATGACATTACAGGGTGAGCACTACTTACACACCAACATACATGAATTTCCACTTATTCTTCACCAGCATAAAGTTAGAAGCTTTTCACTGAAGCAAGTGGAACCGCCTATATTTAAAAATGAGGATGTGTGGGTCTTTTGAGCGCTTAGCAAAGCTCATCTGATTGTTAGCCTGGTGGCAGTGACTGAGCTTGTGCAGGCATGCTTCTCTGGAGCTGGAAGTGTATTTACAATTGGATATGTGACTCCCTCTGCTGTGTATGTTAAGGCATGAAGGTCATACTGTCTGCAAGTGTTGGCGGGTCTGGGAGTGAGTAGCCTGCCAGCAAATGCCATATAGCAGAAACAAGTAACTCTCAGGGCACTGGTGGTTTCTAATCAGAGAGTTTTGTTGTTTCTTCAAAATGATATTTATTTCTTGGGAATGTGACAGCTGTAAGAGCTTTCTACTGACAGACACAACAAACAGTTGTGTTGTGGACTCTTCCCTCCTGCCTGCTTCTGCTTGCTAACAAATATTAGCATCTTCTCCACCTATTCTTTATTCATCACAAAGATATCTTCTAAAAGAAGTGGTCCTCTTGGTGTACTTGTATGTGTGAGCTAGCAACACCAGGGTGAGTATTCTCTTGATGTCACGTTCATTCACCTGGTGACATGCGAATGAGCGATGGATCTGAATCTCTGGAAGTATAACAGACTGACTAAAACCTTCAGAGCACGCACGCATTCACTCCTGCCCCTTTGCAGAACAAAGAACAACTCTCCTCATTCAGGTACTCTCCTACTGCACCCTTGTGAGCCCTCCACTGTGCACTGAGTGTGCGATAACAGTCAGTGTACAAGGAGATAACCAAGTGATGAATTGATTCATGGAGAACAATGCTTTCCAACCTACTTATAGATGCACTACAGGTATATAGTCATCCAAATGAATCCACAAGTAAGGCAGTTGGTCTTCCATATTACTGATGACATTATTTATAGGGATTAAGTTGTAATATAGAAAACAAGTCATACAAGAACAAGTTAGAGATTTTTGAATAATGATGCAGTGACTACATACTGTGGTGGTACTGCTTTTGTGCTAACCATGTGATTCAAACTCAGCTGGATGCGGGAGTTTTGCAAGATACTTATGATTAGAAGTTAGAAGAAGCCAATAGACTTCACATAACTTGAAGTCTAGTGTATACTGATAAATCTCTGCACAAAATGATCCCATTCACTTAATGACCTCTAACTTCAAAGCTGAAGATATTTTGTAATAACCTGCCTGCAAAATGGGATCAGCTCCTTTACATACACTGGTTTCTTGTACACCTGTTTCTTATATCCCCATTTCTTCACATCCAGCTCCCTACTCCAGTGTAAATGCAGTTTTTCCATATCTAGCCCAGAATTGCTCTTTTTACTCTTTTGACATTGGTGAAAAATTACAGGAATCCTGATAATGGCGGTATTCCCACAATGGATACTTCCCAACAAGCTTTAAGTTAGCTTTGTTGTAGAGCTGAGGAAAAAAACCAGAAGAAAACCTCTTCCTAAGATTATTGTCCTTTGAGATCTAAGGTGAAGAATTCTGCAAATATCAAACATCATAACGTAAAGACTGCTTGCTAAAGTTGCCTTGGAAGTTAATTTTTCATGTGACAAATGAACATATATTTAGTTTTTCATGAGTTTGATTAAAATGCCTATTCAGTCAAACATTCTTGTAGAAACAAAAAGGCTGGGAGGACTTTGACTTTTACCAGACCTAATAATTCACTCAACTTTCATCATATTAGTAGCCATACAGCTGAACAGAGGGAGAAGCACTTTTCTCTTGTCTCTTGGAGTTACATTAGTGCACCATCCAGTGGCTGAATCATGTGCTAATACGCCTGGGAAATTGAAGAACTGGCTCTCCCTAGCCCTCAAAAAAAAAGGCCCCAAGTATTTTCCACAGAATTTTAAAGAAAATTATATGTTCTGAGGGTGTGGACCTGAATGGAAATCTTTGTCCTGGCTAGCATAAATTTGAAACATTTTATTGTCATTATATGAGTAGTATTTCACAGAGAGTGAGGCCTATTAAGATCTAATGACACTTTCTATTTGGTTTTCAGCAAGTTTCTTGTTCAATTCACATTCTGTAAGTATTGCACGCTTGTCAGTAAAGATGGGATGAAACTGTAATTCACTTCCAGATCATAGTCATCCACAGCTTGTGCCAGTCTTGGCTGATTTGTTACAGCATTAAGGATCAAGCTCAAATTGCTGATTCATAGTCAGAGCTGGTAGTGCAACTCAGCGTTATTGACTCACTGTTATTTCTTTTTGTGACATATGGCAGTGCTGTGTATTTGCTGAGCTCATATGAACTGAGATTTGCTATAAAGTCCTGATTAGAGAATTTAATCTGGAATCCAAGACAAATGTGCATAGCCTTGGCTGTGTTTAGAGATGCACTTCAGACTTAAAGTGAAGGTACAGATTGCTGGACCTTGTGAAAATGGTCATATTTGCAGAGAAGGGGATGGCTTATTCTGAACGTTTCAGGTAGTGAGGAAAGATTTAGGAAGAAACTACAACAAAACAGATAACATTAAAATGAAGCAAGCCGTAAAGTTTTTGCCATTTCTCTTTTGTGGTTCGAAGTTATGAGTTTCTATATTGTATATGGAATTGATCAACAGTTTAAACAGAGATGAGGAAGGAGTATACACTAAGGTGCAAACACAGACTTACCACAGGATCCATCTCTTACTCTCACATTGTCCAGTGCCGTATCCCCATACTCTGTCAGTCCTCGGACAGCCTCAAAAATTACCTAGGCAGGACGCAAAGTGAATCACTGCATCAGAGTTGTTTAGGCAAATATGAAACCATTTCCCTTAGCATGTTTTCAAAATATTCTTTCTGGTCTATCTCTAAAGGCATTAAGTAAGCTGAGGCTATAACAGGTTGCCTAGCTTCCCTCAGAAGCCTAAAATATATATTCTGTAATAAGGTAAGGACTTCAAGAAACATTGTCCTCTATTTTGCTGACTGATAAATGATTTATGAGAATTAGTCCAATGTAGGCAGCATCCCAAAGTTCAAACCTTAACTCACAGCAGACAAACCTGCATTTAAGTAAGGCACCTAAAGTCTTTGACTTTGTGATAAAATGAAGGAGGGAAGGAAGGAAAAAGAGAGAAAACTAAATATATTTTATCCCCCAACTAACAGCACCAGTGAAACTCAGGGCGTTGTTTGTTTCTTCTCTTAGTTCATTGGCACAGAGCATGAGGCCATTATATTTACAAAATATAAACCAAGCAAATCTTGGTTATATTTTCTAGCTTACATGCACAACCTTTTGCAGTCTGCAAGGGGAGAACAAATGCTGACACTGTACAAAGAAATTTATTCTGAAAATATATTACCTTTATCTTTCTCTGTGTTGGAAAAGTATGAGTGATGGCACCATAGTTCCACAAGGAACTCTGGTTTCCCTTCCGACTCCACACCACAGACTCCCCTGTGCTGTCTTGGATAAGCACTCTCAGCTCATTCATGTCTTCTGACCCAAACATATAGTACCAGAAGTCTATGCATATTTTTTCAGAAACTACAGTATCTGGGCTCTCAAGCCTGTTAGTGTCAAATGGGATCAGATTACTTGCTTCTTGGTAGATGAAATAGCCTTCTGCAGAGTGAAAAAAATTAAAATATGGTTGAATCTTTGTAACTTGTTAGGTGTCATTTAAAACTGAAATACAACCCAACTCTGGAAGAAATCAAGGGCATCGTTAGCAGTGCAAAGAAGCAAAGTAGAGCGTGTTTGGAATTTACATTGCAATGGTTAGCACCATGTAGTTATCCAAACTAGAATGTGAGCTGGAGAGCAAAGCAAATATATCCCATCTCACATGAACAGTTATTTTGGGATCACAAATAAAGATGTAGGCCTCTTTCAAGAGGCCTCCAGACACAGTGCCCCACGGATCCATGTTCAGTTTCCTCTTTCCTCAAAGGAAAATAATGCAATCTGCTATACACCTTCTTTTACAGGATATATTTTTTTCTAAAGATTTTGGTCTCAAGATGAGCAAATCCCTAGCACAAGGAAAATTCCAACCCGCCAGCATTTGTTTTTGTCTCAAAATGGATAGAAAACAATGCAGATATTTCCATCAAAATATTTAGGTTTGACATTATGAAAAGGAAAGAAACTTTTCAAAATTCAGAAACTCACACTATTTCTTTTAGGATTTGAAATGCTTTAGTCTGAATTGGTTCAATATGAGATCACATTTTGCTTTACTAGGGCTGAAGTTTTTTGCTTCCCATGGGCTAAGATCAAAGCTACATTTCCCCAGTGCAGTTACAGTCAAGTCTCTCCCATCTGACTATGGAAAGGAATCAAAAAGAAATGAATGACCATTTCTATATGGTAAAGTATGGCTCTACACATAGCATCTAACATTCAGTCATATGTTTTAGTTGGCAAGAAAATGTAAGTCACATTTAAAGTTATATGGTCCATGTCAATTCAAAAAGCAAAACATTATTTTTAGTGTGAATCTGAATGAAAAATGTTTCATTTATTCTTTCAACAGGCAATTTTAATTGTTATTATCAAAATACTAAAAATGCAGAAAATTATTTAGCAAAAATCCCAACTAATACTGTTCTAATCCGCTTACTGAGTCTGACAGTAGCTGACCTTTCAGTCTTGGGATAATTACAGAAAGCAGTATGACTGCAGACTGATCCCCCATAAATGGATCTGCTAGTGCAAGGATAGCCGTTCAAACAGATAAAGATGGAGCCATACTAAGCATTCGTTTGATGATATGACCATGTTAGACCCCAATTTTTCAATCACATGTAGCTGAGGACAAGCTTTTTAAAGATACTCCTTAATTTCAGACTTGATCTCGCAACACTTTGCTAGCGTGAACATTATCTAGTACCAGTACAGCGATCATTACATTTATTGCCATTAACTGGTATCAGTGTAATTTGGCCACAAGACCTCCCTTGAATAATGATCTGTTGCACGTCATTGCATTCTCTATGAGGTCTTAGGCATGGCGCAATTAGCTTTCTTCTACTTCCATGCACTGATAAAGATTTCCAACCCATGATGTGGCAACCCAGTTTAATTTCCTCATAACTGACATGGTGAAAAGTCAAAGACAGGTGTCGGCATGAAACGAAACTGACACATTTCAAAGGGCTTCATGAATCTCTTTTCTCTTTCAAAGAAAGAAGAACAAAGGTAGTCAAGCTGTCTTCAAAAGGAAATCAACAATGCCACAACCGAGCACTTACTTCCATCAGGATAGTCTCCATCAGGACCTGTTCCATCAGTTGGAGTGTCATGCTTGGTTCGTATCCACACTCCCTGGCTGGCATTGCAAGGTTGGGTCCAGTCACAAAATGGTCTTGAGTTGTTGTTGAAATCGCATCTGGTGAGGTAAGCTGAAATACAACACATTAAAGTAAGGAAGAGGAGCTAGTATGTTCAAAATCTGCCTTGGATGTTAACAGCGCTAATGACATGCAGTTACCTGTTTCAGGATCCCATGTTCTCAAGCCACCAGTTGGTCTTTGCTTGATCCTGCCAAGAAAAACAACACAGTGAAGCCCTTGTGGAATTAGTGACTCAAAAACTGTTTAAGAAAGAATGTTGGAACCTCAACATATGTCTTTTGGTGTTTCATTGAATAACTGAATAGACCCAGGGTTTCATCCATGTCTGACTCTTTCTCTTCCCATATGTACTTACTCCTTCATGATAAAGCTCTGAGAGTGAGTCAAAGGTGGGATATGTTCACTTCATCTAGTGTGGAAGGATCCTCTGCTCTGTATCCCACTGAACTGAAAGGAGACCAGCTCTCCTAGGTACAGGGAGCTATGGAAGGCATAGACAGATGCAGCTCAGGTCAGACAATACCAGGATAATAGCAAAGAGTTGCTCATGGCATTGTCATCCCCACTGTTGTAAAGCAAAGTGTGTAAATGCCAGTAAACTAGTGTACCATGTAACTCTTATTTGTTGGAAGGCTATATATTTCCTTTAGCCCCTGCAAATCTCTCATGACACAAAGCTGTCATCTCATTCAGCAGTTCTAACGTACCCTGAAAATGCTGCAGAAAAACAGCAGTTAAAAATGCATAGTCCTTGTGGTGCTACAAAGTCCTGCAGAGACGGGTTGACAGAAGACCAAAATCCCACCACAGATTACAGCATAAATGGCTCTGCTCTTTGGGTGTTTTGCATAGGGAAGGGATTCCAGGACTGCAGGACTACAATAGTAGTTCTTGACATACTCTGACAGTGGTCCACAGCTTCAGGAGGCAGGGTTCAGTTCTAGCCTCTGTGGTGCACCCTCCTTAATTATCCTTATTGTACTTGACACAGTATAGAGAATTTGTCCTTAAGTGAATGCATCGCAGTGAATGTCCCCACTGCCCCTCAAAATCTAAGCAATGACATTCAGAGAAACTAGGGAGATTAGGAGAAATATCACACAATCAATTCATCAATGAAATGCAGCAAGCAACTGGAAAACAGACTGAGCTAAGGCTAAGGAGGAAAGAGAATATGTGAAGAGAGATAAAGTAAGAAAATTTTCTTCGCTGTTCCTTCCTGGATTTCTTCTTCCATGAGAAAGGGAACGCTGTGACAGGTTGCCATTTGGTCTCTATTCAGTGCTACCTTTAAACTGTTACGCATCAGGTAGGTCCTAAGGCAAAGGTTACTGTAGGTATATTCAGAAGTGTTTTATAACTACTGCGGTTATTTTGTCAAGATCTCTCCTCTTCAGATGCGCCATTAGAAAGCCAGGTGTTACAGGTTTCTCTCACAGACAGAAGGCAGTGCAGAATTAGGCAACAACAAAATTAAATTATTTCTTCTTTTTAAAAATGACATGGTTCAATTGTACAACATTCCACATTTAAAAAGTGAAGAAACATTCCACATTTAAAAAGTGAAGAAAGGATATTTATCATTAACAGCTAAGCTTCCTGAATTAAGCTACAGTCAGCACTGTGGTACTTACCCTGTGGTATTCAGCACTGAAATACAGAATAAAATTAAAGTGTATTGTAAGTGCCAGTGGGTCCCCATGCTAGAAGACAGAGTTAAGTCTTCTGTGTGGTACAGTTTGCATAGTAATCCACCAGCTGTACTCAGCAAGGAAGAAATGAGGATGACCTACAGTGAAACAGAAAAATATATTGACCAGAGGGTGGAGGCGATTATAAAAATCTGTCCAGTCATGTATCAGTTATGTTCCCTGGGTTATCCACCCTGAGAAAAGCACATATGAACTGAAAGCTCATATTCTGTGTCACTTGCTTTGACACCTTTAGTTGTTTGCTGGAGAAATTGATTTGATTTTGGCGATTTTTGTTGCTGCTGTTGTATATTAAAAAGTCTGCAATTTTAAAGAGATTTTTTTCTCACATTGATAGCAAGACAACTTTCTTCATTTTAAAACTCTTGCCCAGCTTTCACTGCTAATATAAGTGAGATTTCTCATATTGACTGAATTTTCTCCCTTTCTGAAACTAGCATTCAGCAGAGCAGATAAGCTTTCAGTTTACTCACAACAGTCATGTTGTCACGGGCACAATTCAGGAACTTGCTGAAATGTTATTGCTACCATATTGCCCCTGCTTAAAAATAAAAGGATCATTTTGTGGCCTGCAATGAAGTCTCTGTTGCTTGCTGAAACAGAAAAAGCAGGTGGATCATTCCCACTGCCGCTTAGGCCTATGCTGTTCTGTTCTTTTGCAGCATTCCTTGCATTTGGGTCTACAAAGAAATGGCTCAAAGGAAGCCAAATTCCCTGCTTCACCTGGATTTCATGAGTGATGAGAATCAAAGGAGTATCAGAAAGTGTACAGTGTTTCCTTGCATTGCCCGGAAACCCCAGACCGTGGCTCTTTTTTTGTCTAAAAGGAGGATGTCTCTGGGAGTGGGGCTTTCTGGAGAAGTGGCCTCTTAGTTACAACCACTTTTCCTGTGTGATTATATTCCGATGATTAAGGTCATTAAGGTTTTGTAATTTAAGTCTGGAATTTCTTCAACTCCCTTTCCCCCTGCTCAGCACAAAATATTTTCACTTGCCATTAACAAGTAACTGAGGAGGCTGCTTACAGAAACAAGAGAAGTAAGGAAGGATCAAGGGAGGCTAAGCTGAAACACAAACATATTTCAACTTAGATGTGAACTGATGTGTTGACAGTGGGCCTGGAGCTCCATTCTGCCACAAGCTCATGCCCCACACAAGCCCCTCCAAAGCCAGATGGTGGATGTTCACTTGACTGGTGATCATCCCTCTCCAATGAAAATCCTTTCCTAGGAAAATGTTTGTATTTTTACCAGTCAGTAAACAGGGAAGAGGATTTCTGTGATTTAGAGACAAGAGACTCATTCCCTGCACAAAACCATTGACCACACTTTTCCAGTTCAGTTAAGGAGAGCTCACTGTGAGGGGGTGAATACAAGTGACCTTCAGATAAAAGTTGCATTGAGCACACTGCATTTTCAGTAGGGCTGCTGAGATGCTGGTCCAGCAAGCGGTAATCTGAGCAAGAGCTGTCCTTAGCACTGTAATGGGTAGCAAGGCGCCCTCCATATACGCACATGCTTTCCTTCTGCAGACAGTTTAGGGATTCCTCATGAATCTGATGCTGCCCTGTATGATTCTGACAAGAAGATGTGAGTCCATCTTGGAAAGAAAGCAACCCTCTCGTAAATCCGTCCATCCAGATGATGCACTGTCTTTGACCCCTCCTCACCTACGGCAAATATGAGGCACTGCAGCACCATGAACACTCCCATCGATAGAACATGGCATGCTCTCCACCCATGCCATGTGACCTTTTCTGTCACTTTGTCACTCCTGTTTAATGCCAGCTCAGGTACTCTGTGAAAGGTGAACTGGTGTACTGATTAGGGCTTTTCAGCGAGGGACAAATATTAATAACCTCTTTTACATATGGGAAGGATGACAGGGAAATGACTTGCCATTTGATTCCAGTGGGATGTGACAGTATCCTGCATTCCTGATAGTCAAACTGATCACCTTGCAGGCCTACTATTTCTCTTCTCCATCTGCGTGCTTTGTATCTCAAAGGTGCCTGGGAGACAGTGCCATTTGTATAAAAATACTGGTCTGGACTGCACAGCAGCCTGAGGAAGAAGAGCAGTTCTTCATTTCTAATACAATGAAGCTAAAATTCTTTCCAAGGAAGGGCATTTGCAGACAATCTTACAAACAAGTTATGTTTTACTTCTGCCTTAAACCAAGGATGCAAGTGATGCACACCTGGCAGCTAATCCCTATGACTGGCTTCCTAGTGCTCTGTACTGCTGTGTTTCTTTTTGAAACCAGACACGAGATTTCGCCCCATCTGCAGCCAGCATTAGAAATTCTGCTCACCTGCTGCCTGTTGACAAGGCACACTGGGGCTACTCATGGGAACTAATTGCCTTCAGGTGACACAAACCATTTTCCCACATAAAATCTGCAGAAGAAGATGCCAATAGTAGGGCTTGTCAATGAACAGTGCATTGACATGCAACATCCTCAAAAGGACAGAGATAATACTGCATACAACTTCATTTCTGGCTGGTGGTCAGAAAGGGGCTCTTAAAGAGACACTCTTAATTTTTGCAGGATGAAGTTACGTTTCCCAGGAGACAGAATCAGCCTGATACCCCCACAAAGGGACAGCACAATGAAGACACAACCAAAAAAAAATTGTCCCAAGCAAGACAAATCAAACAGTAAAAGAAGAAAACTCAGCAGTTCATCCATTCTAGTGAGTGCTGTCTAGTGCAGCTTTTGCTGCACAGTTATTCTAGCATATGTCATCATCCTCAAGTATCTAAATCTGGTTACTCCATTTTCTTGAATCCAAGTGTTCTCTGATGAATAGCAATTGCACTTCACCGTGTTGCTAATGCTCAGTCTGTGGTGTTGTAATCAGTAGAAAGCTAGGGAGCTTGGCAAGCTTAAAGAATGGGGAAAACTATACAAACCCTCTTTCTCCTAAAGCATAGGTTTGGGGCTAGTTGGGCCTCATAGTGGCACTACGGGAGACTGCTACACTGCTACCTAGCACAAAGCAGAGAGGCCTCTAGCTGATATGAAATGCTGATGTCTTGTTGGGATGCACTTGCAGCACGCGTATATCCCGGGGCCTGTTATGTCTGAGGCTGTATCTAAAAGAAATTTTAATTGGATTAACTAAATGGCTGTTCTTAAATGGCAGAATTCTGTGCAGATTCTCTTAATTTGGAATACATCAGCTTCAGTGAATTTGCACATAAAAACTAAACATCTTTATCTGATTTTCAGACAATATGAATGTATCTCATTGGGCTTTGCACAGATTTAACTGCATTGGGTTTTTGCATCAATTTTAGTTAAATTGATAAAATTTGCATGAGTAAAAGGATCTCTCTGTTGTTTCTATTCAGATAATAATTAAATTCTTCCTCTGTCCTAACAAATGACTGAGTCAGCTTTTGCAGCATGTAATACCTCTGTCACTATTTCTGGAACTCCCAGTGCCCTCTGGGCTCCACTCTGCCTTTACTGACATGTATGAGAAAGCACTGGCAGATCTCTCATTCCTTCAGAAATCTGTCTATGCCGGACTCTTGTTGCAGCTACCTCCAAGTCACTGCTCTGGTAACCTTTGCCAAGGAGTTACGAAACAAACAATCAGCACCCATAAATCCATAATCAGATAAATTTAGATTATATGGAAATACAGCTAATCCCACCTTTGTTCTGTTGAGTAAGATGCTTTGATAGGCTGAGGAGGAAGTACACAAAAAAATCTCTGTCGCTAGAAAATAAATGGATGTTTCTTTGATGAGTAAAGTGTACTTGTGTTCCATTGAGCACAAGCTGAGGTTGTTTTTCTAACTGCTGGCTCTCCAAACTGAAGCTTCAGTTTGAAATTTAAGCTGTCTTTTTCCTGGTCTGAGAGCTGTAATGATTTTGAAAATGGAATGTAGCATTCTTATTAGAGTGCAGGTGCCAGATCAGAATTTCATTCTCTTTCTTATGTTTTGAACAGTGCAGAGCTAACAAAAATAAAAAGATAGCAGCTTTTCGGTCAGCATTCTCAGTTGTCAATTGCCTATGGATAAAATTCCTGTGTGCAAATAGTACTCTTATACTGTGACCTAAAAGAAATGCATTTTCAAGGTAACGTTCATGAGTTTATTAGGTGTTTACAAATGGGTACTATATGGATAATGTATTACTAAAATTGTAACTATTAAGGCCTTTCCTATCTTTGAGTTGAAATACATCACAATGTATTTCATTTCCAGCATACCAAGGTAAAGAACATAACATTTCTCCCAATTAATGCAATAAAGAGTTTTTGCTGGCATTCCAATAGATATTTCAATAAAGAAAAGACCGTCATAGGTAAAACTACTCTCTTCTTAATTTTGGGGTGCTACACTTGCAATCATGAGATTAGTAAATCAGTTCACAAAAGCCCAGAAATTTTTCCAAGTCTGTCGATTAATAATAGATGAGATATAAAAGACAACTTTGAATATGTATTTTGGGAACAGATCTCTGGCAGGAGGAAACTGGTGATATTTATCTCTTTAACTGCCTTCGTTATGAAGGGATTTTTTTTATTCAGTGATAATCCAATCAACTGCTTCTGGCTTACTGGGGTTCAGCAATTTCATATCTGCATCTTGATGTATTTTACATTTATTGGCTTGGATCTACAATACACAACAAACCTGTGGTGTGCAAAGACCATTCTCTAACGGTAGTTTCTTTCAAAGGCAGAGTGGTGCTTTTTATTTCTGTCAATAGGTTTGTAAAACCAAACTGCCTACAGAGATAAAGGATTTAGACTACTGCAAAGGTCTGATCCTGCTCTTGCACTGTTTCAATTCCAATATTCTACTGTAAAAGTTGGTGGTGCTGGTCCTAGTTCATTCTAGTGTAAAAAAAAGGGACTCCTGGCTCATTCTCTTAACATAACTGGTATTACAGATGCAGCTGTGTCTAAAATTAGAAATCTCAGGCTTGGCTTAATGAATGCTGAAGCTTGTTTGAATTTTCAGTTCACCATTGCGCGCTCCTTTGACGCTGATGAAGCCTGCATTGTCCCTCCCATCCTCAGCACTCTGACATTAGCAAGCCTTTCACTTGAACCCCATTTTAAACAGCTGTTGGTGCCTGGTTGATTTCTTCTACAGATCCCAAATGAATTGGTGCAGTTCTTTGCCTTCCAACCTGATTCCTCATGTCCTGAGTAATCCTGCAAACCTCTTACCTCTTCCTGGTCGTTTCAGGAAGGGTGACTTCTCCCATTTGTTACCTCCTGGATAAGGCTGCTTCCTCTCAAGGTATAGTCCTAAGGTATGGTCACTTCTTACAGCAAGAGAGCCCTCTGGATATCCAATGGTTCCTGCAATTAAGCTATTAAACCTTGTTATTACAGTTGCTTCACAAAAACTCCTAGTACAATTTCCTTTTTATGTAAATATAGAGACGTACAATTAGAAATTACTTAAAAATGAAGAAACTTGTCAACATCTATTCATATGGCCTTTTCTGATCTAAATCCTACACTTCCCATGACTACTGGAGCTATGTGCTGCTCTCCGTTACCTAGATCACAGACACCTTCCTACTCAGTCTACAAGAAAACCCACTGAGATGTGACTGAGTTGAGCTAAAAAAAGTCTCAGTCTGGCAGATCCTGCCGCTTTTACAAGCGGAGAGAGACAGGAAAGTTAACCCGTTGCTCAGTCTGTCCCCAGATCACAAACTAAACCCACTCTGGACGCTAGCAAAGTATGAACCTTGTGAAATGCATTGCTATTTGTACTTTGTTGTGCAAGATCGACATCTGAAATGAACTAAACTGAAATGGAGATCAGTTGTGTCATTGACAGGTTCAGAGTGAGTGATCAGCATTCTGCTGTCTGCTTTGGAGTGAACTGTGTTTATAAAAGAGTACTTGAGTTTTGAGCTATGCAGAAAAACAAGGCTTATGTCTCAGGAGGTAAGCAGGGTTCCTTATCAGCAAAGCATTTAGGACTCTAGATGACATCTGGGTGTGTTTGCATACTTATATACACATAAAAATTTGTGTGAACAAAGTTTAGGAAATACAGCTGACAACAGGAGATGATTTTTTTTTTAGTGTATGACTGTGATTTCCTTTTCCAGAAACCAAAGACAGTTGGATAGCATTTTCTATCAGATTGAGTCCACTCAAAGTGTGACATTCTAGAAATCATAATTGTATTTGCATCAAGCTAAAATGCTTTTGTTTGGGTTCTGCTAGTCAAAATTCAAACTTTACACATTTCAGACCTCCAGGCTTCCCTGTTTGCCACTGAATCTTAAAATCATGGTTAATCAAACACATATAGATAAAAGATGAAGAATACCAACTACCATGCTGCTATAAATGTTGCTTATCAAACAGAACACATGCATATAAACTGCTTTTATGATCTAAATTAAGAAATGATCTTTCAACCTTTAAATATGATATAATCTGTTGAGAAAGAGTGCCTGCAGCAGTGGATATGGACCCAAGAGGAAAGCCTCTGGATATGTTATTTTAGAGTTTAGTAGGTAGAAGGGGGTGGCAACGTAGTCTCTCACTGCTGAAAGAAAGAGCCTGAGTGGAGGATGTGACCTGGGAAATGAACACCAAACCTAGGAAGCAAATAGTTCTTGGAAACAGGGATGCCAATGCCATTGCCAGCCAAGTCAGTGATTTATTAGACATCCAGTTCTTGCTGAGCATCACTGATTTGTGTTATACTGATAAGAGTAAGGAGATGAGTGGCTATTAACATGATTCAGAAAGATAAAATACATTGCCGTTATACTAAAATCATATATCACCCCAGAGATCTAAAAGCTGCTACAGAAATAAAGAACCTTTGCATACTTAACAATGCAGAGCTGGAAAACACTTTCACTAGACCCCCACAGCGATGCCTTATTGAGAACAGATATATCTGCCATATACAATCTTTCTTCTTCCCTCTTTTCTTGTGCATAGGGAAATTGAACAATAATACTATAGTTTCCAAAGCAGATCAATAATATCAGAATATTCTACCCTTATTTCAGGACAGTATGCCCATGTGTGTAATTGTATGAATAAAACTATGGCAATGTTTTGATTCATCTGGAATTATATCAGCCAACCTTCCCCAGCTGGACAGGCCTATGGCAATGCATACAAACTGCAGAATCATACAATAATTAAAGGAGGAACGGAACTCTGAAAGTCACCTGGTTCACACCCTGCTTAAAGCCTAAGTAACTTCAAAACTGTATTAAGTTGGTCTGGGCCTTGTCCAATCATGATGGAAATACCATGACCTGTCTGGGTCCCTCTCTGATTCCTGTGTTTGATGACCTCCATTGTGAAGACTTTTTAATATAATTAGTAATCTATACCCATCATGGAATGAGCTTCTGCTCACACCTGCATTCAGGAATGCATGCAGAAGTGCCTGTAAATGTGCTTTAACCAGGAATAACACGATACAGAGTAGAGAGACCTTTCTTTGATAGCCAAACCAGACAAGAGAGAACGTATGATTTACCTGGATAGTACATAGTGCATCTCTGCCATGAGCAGGACTTAAAACTGTGTCGAAAAATTCATGTTAGGCTTCAGAAATAATCTTGTGATGGCTTAGTAATCACAAAGCTCACGTCTGCTTTTTCTTCACTGCCCTAAGACCTCTAAGCCTCCAAGTCACCATCAGGTTATGTTTTCAGGTTTTCAAAGAAGTAGAATGCTTCTCTCCCTTGCTTGTTTTTAAGCAAAACACCACCTGTGAGTCAAAGATATCCACTTAACTCCACAAGTTTAGCTTTATGAAAACAATTTCTTAAGACTAGGATCAAAATGGGAGAATTAGCAATGACAGAGAAATATCTGAGTAAAGCTGGGAAACAGAAGCAGAGGCAATTCCCTTCAGGCTGTTAATGTTGTAAGTACAGGGCTTCCAAGAGAGGCAAATGTGTAAATCTTCCCTGTAGTTTTGAATAAGCCTTTTAGAGATGGAGCGTGTGACACCCTCAAGTCCTGGCAAATTCTGTTTATTCTAGGCCTGCTATACAAGGAGTATAGCAGAGGATAATCTGTAAGAAAAGCTTTATGAAAAAAAACCCTAAATAAAATTAAGTATACTAATCAGTTAAGATTTTACTATGGCAAATAGCTTTCATTTTATCCCACAGTTCTTCTATTGCCTTGTGTTACCATGTAAATCCAGAAGAGGAATAAAATGAAGAAAATAATACGATAATATACTTAGAAAAATCTTTTAAGCAACCATAGGCTGTAAAGCATTGCTCTAGGCTCTCTCTGCATGCAGACAGCTAGGAACAGGTTTCCAAACTGCTGTGGTCAAAGGACCAGGTGCAATAAGTTACTCTAGCTGCATTCACTCAGTGAAGCCACATGGGTTTGCTCCTTATTTCTGAAAATTTTTCCCCAGGCTCAGGTTTCAGAGCTGCTGGTTTGTTCCCATTTCCCAGGGTGGGATAGTATGAGATGACAGGACTTGCCAGAGATCACAGAGTGAAAAGGAAACCCGGTCTTTCCTTTATCTCAAACATCTGTTCTGCAGAGTGAGCTCTTGTACCTTGATCTCCTACATCCCACATGAGTCAGCCTGTCTTTCCAGCCCAGGGGGTATTTAATTTTTCACAGAAAATGAGCAGGTCCAAAGAAGAAAAATGTGAGTGAAATTACCTGGGTAGCTCAGAGACTAGAGCACTCACCTGATTTGTAAAACATCAAAGTTTCACCAAAGTGAAACAGTGGCAGTGATGGAGGCTACGGGTACACGATCAGATGAGCAACTCTTAAGACATGAAGGTGGTCAAACTGCATTGTGTCAGCTATCTAGGAAAGAAAAAACTGTGCATTGGAAAGTGCAGTGAAGGGTGAGGCTTCTCCCTGGAAGGCAAGTAGCTGAGCCACTGCCAAGCTTCACCTGGCTTTTGTAAATGCAAATGTGCTTTTGGTGAGATGACGGTAAATCGCTTTTGGGAGTCGCCATGGTAAACCACTGGGACAGCTGGCCTTGTTAAGGACACTCCCTGCGCCTGTCAGCGGGATGAGACATGTGCCAGAGATGCGGTAACAGAAGCTGGTGGTAAGTAGGGAGTTAAGTTTTGGTACTTAAAACCTGAACTAAAAAGCAAGACAATCTGTGTCGAGCGTAACATCAGGGCACTGAGTGCACTAAGAGATCTTACTGGCCCTGACCAGCCTCACCCAGGGCCTCCAGCCACAAACGCTGCCCATGGGCCCAGCAGCCCCATTTCAGCCCAGCCCGGGGCCGCTCTCTGGCCTTGCCACAGCCCTGCCCTGCCTGGCTGGAGGCCCTGCAGGCTGACGTTCTGGCTTGCCCCCATAGCCCCAGCCATCCCAGGCTGTGCCTGACCCTGGTTCCCCTCACTGGGCCTCATCCTGACCCCCACATGTAGGCTCACGCCTCAGCCTGGGGGGTCAGGAACTGCCCTGGGCTGGTCAGAGCTGGTTCCAGCTGGCTCAGGAGCCGGTGCATGAGGGGCCCATGCCGCAGCCAGTCAGGGGGGCTGGTGGTGCTGTGCTCCTGCTGACAGGGAAGAGGAAGAGACTGGTACACGGATGGAAGCCATGGCGGGCAGGACCCCAATGTCTCACACCGCCTGTCTCCTCACAGGCAGAGATTCTCCAGGTTGAGATTGTTTTACCCATTACGCAGTCCCCTATGGGGCTCAAGTGATCAGGGGATCATGCAGTAACGCCATACCAATTTTCCATTTGTGCTGGAGTCACTCTTTAGTTTCATTTCTGGTGTCTGGTCTGATTTTGATCTATGGGGAAGTCAGTTGTTGAGCAAGCACCATGGTGGTGATTTCTTCCTTGAGTCCAAACTCCATCTTCACCACACCTGGTGTTTTACAAGAGTGAGCTTTGATATGCACCGTCACAGCACGGCCCAGCGCATTGCTGGCTGGAGTCCAGTATCTGCTCCTGTTTGTGGACCCACTGAATTAGCTCTTCATCGCAAGCCGCTTCATCTTGACGTTTGTGCAAAGTTGTCAACTGTTTTGATATTTGCAGACAAAATGAGTAAAAGGAGAAAAGAATTATTGCTTTGGTTATCCCTCTAGATTTTAATGTTGGTATTAGGTTTCCATAGGCCTGAAAAGCTTGGGTGGTTTTCAAAGGTTAAGTCAAACAGCCAGCTATCATGACCTTTCCCTTTTGATTAATTTCCTGAGATTGGATGAGATCGAGTCCGATCTTTTGCCTTTCAGACCCAGTTCAATGAGACATTTAAGAACATCTTCCGGCAGGCCTGTGTTTTGCCCTGTTCATCTCAGTGAGCCTAGCCAAGGCCTCAAGTGCTTTTGAGCTTTCTTGGACATTTTGCAGACTCCAGCCCTGGAATGTTATGAAACTGAGGATAAACCTCCTTAATGTTTGGCAAACATTTTTGTTTCTGCACTTGTGCATATCTTTAGGCACAGTCCTCTCTTCTTTTTCCTCCAAACTTTAGGGCTGAATTTCACAAATATCTTTCTCTCTTTAATAGACTGAAGCAAAATCCATGGAGTCAAGCACCCTGGCATCAAAACTGCGGACAGTAACAGAGGAAAGACAATTATTTCTCTAGTCTACTTGTCTGATGCTATTCCTGCTCATTTTTGTCACCTCTGCTATCTCCGGAGGCCACCAGACACCGAGGAGGCTGCCTGAAATGAAACAAGGGTAAGAGCATGGGGAGAGGGCATCCATTAGGGCCAGTCTGCACTAATGCCTGGATAATCCCAGCACTGCAGATGACGGCTACTGTCTAACTGTGCTGTGGTCCTTTAATTAAAGACTTGCTGATGCCTTAGGCTGTAGAAGAGATGTCTAAGGATGTCTTCAAAGAGGTGCCCTGCTTCTGTAGGTCTGACATCTGATATTTCTTTGCATGATCATTCACATGCTGTGAATACCTGAATAAACATTGTAAGTATAGATACTTTTACATGGTCCCTACCTGGCAGCCAGAAGAGTTTGAAGTAAATGCAGTCCTCTAGCAAAGCCACATACTATGCACTATGCAAAATGTTTTTGTGAGAACAAGTTTTAATTCTTGAGGAGTTCCTTTTCCAGCTCTGTTATTTGCTAAACCCCAGAGGGTAACTATGAAGAAGGGATTATCACAGTCTGAGTGTGTAGCTTAGGCTCAGTTCTTGGGCATATGCTGTTTAATATTCTAAGCAATGATGTGGAAGAAACAATAAAATCATGACTGATGAGGTGTGCAGATGACACAGATTTATGGGTATATTAGATAAGGAAGCCTTTAGAACAGTGGTATAGAGATGTGTAGTAAACTGTATTCTGGCCAGAAGTCTGATTCTTCGTGAAGTTGAACAGATATGGCGTCAAAAAGCAGAGTGTCCTGGTTTCGGCTGGGATAGAGTTAGTTTTCTTCTTAGTAGCTGGTGCAGTGCTGGGTTTTGGATTTAGTGTGAGAATAATGTTGATAACACTCTGATGTTTTAGTTGTTGCTAAGTAGCGCTTATCCTAAGTCAAGGACTTTTCAGTTTCCCATGCTCTGCCAGCAAGCAGGTGTGCAAGAAGCTGGGAAGGAGCATAGCCAGGGCAGCTGACCTGAACTAGCCAAAGGGGTATGCCATACCATGGAATGTCATGCCCAGTATATAAACAGGGGAAAGTTGGCCGGGAGGGGTATATCGTGGCTCTGGCATCGGTCAGTGGGTGGTGAGCAATTGCATTGTGCATCACTGGTTTCTTTTCTTATTTCTTTTTTTTTGTTGTTGTTGTTGTATTCTTTTTCATTACAATTATTATTATTCTTAGTTAGTAGTGTATTTTTATTTTTACTTCAGTTATTAAACTGTTCTTATCTCAACCCAAGAGTTTTACTTTTTTTTCCTTTCCTTCTCCCCACCCCACTGGGAGAGGGGAGGGGGAAGCAGCTGTGTGGTGCTTAGTTGCTGGCTGGGGTTAAACCATGACACATGGTTTTGATAAATGCACTTCACCCCAAGCAAATTATAAGCCCCCTTTTTTAAAGGGAGAGTGTACTAGCCTCTAATGAGGAAAAGTTCACTAGAATTTTAAAATACAGAACAAGTAGCATTTTTGTCTTGTTTTGGGGGAATTTCTTTTAAATGACCAGTGTTCTGCTTGGAGTACACCAGGAAAACCAAACCTGAGGCTCATAATCCTACGGAAAATGTTGTCCGAAACTGTTCCATTTGGCTCTATCATTAGTAACGGAAAACAGCAGCAGAGTTCTACTTTTAATTGCTCAAATTCTCAAAAGTAAGTAGTTATTCTGACTGCCTCCATTTCAAGACATTCAAGTGCTGAGCTCCTGATGGCCTCTGAAAACCAAGCTTCTCCAGCATAATTTTAAGCTGGGCAGGAGAAGTGAAGTGTCCTGATCACCTGACACTTTAAAATGGAAGGCTTTCAATTTCTACCAGGTATCTGTTGGTCTTTTAGGCAGCGTTTGACTAGGAACTACAAAAGGGTGCCTTTTAAATATTTGTCCATGCATAAAAATATTTTAACTCTTCCCAGTTACCTAACATAATCTCTGGTACTTTGAAGGCACTGAAAGATCCAAACTATTGTAACAGAAGTCTCAGCTCTGGAAGCTGTACATAATCTCATTTTTTGTAATGACTCCTGGGAGTCAGGGCAACTTCCACTATGGGATGAATTAGCGGGAGCTGAAAATCTCCAAATTGCACTGCATTGTGGAGACATGTCCTGAGTCATGTTCTTTAATTGCCTCAGATTGCAGCTGTAGAAAGTGCACAGATGAAAGGAATCCTCCACAGTAGCATGACTATCTTAAACGGTGCCCTTTGACATTGCATGACTGAGAGCATAGTGTAAATGAAAGCTTAGGAGTTGTCTGGTTCTCAGGTTAATGGAGTAGAGCAGGGGCTAAACAGGGGTCCTGTAGTCATTCAAATTTGAAAGCGATGGATGGCACAGTATAGGCAGCTTAAATATTTTTCAATATTTCCAGGTATGTCAAGGTAGGATCCTTAGCATGGGAGCATCCCAAATCATTTGCCCTTCCTGAAACCTGTGGGTAAAAACTAGTCTCAATATGGAAGAGACATACTCTGAGGTACATATGGATGAAAGATGGTGTATAAAAGATTCTTTAGGAATATAAAAGGAATCTATAAAAGACCATCTAGGAAATTCCCTCAAATTTCTGAAAGAGTTTTAAACTTTGAGGAAAATTAACTTTTTCTCCGAGGTTGTTTCTTCCTCTTTTTATATCAGGATTCTTTGAGTGACTTATGTGGTGACGGATGACGCTGAACAATGAAACCTATTCATCTAATGTTATTGCAGTGATTGCTAAAGAAGCATCACAGTTTTATTGCCCAGCTATTGCCAGCAGGAAACTTTAATATCCCTCAGACTAAAACAAGTTGGCGGTGAAATGATTGCAACTAGGTATTCCCTTCTGTCAACTCTTCAACTTTGAAATACATGCCCCTTTACTGGAGGCCAACTTCAAAGTTTACCTTCAGTTAGATACCGGACAGAAGACCCAGGGTTAAATCCTGGTTCTTACAGCCTATTCACATAGTGATGGGTGGAAGTTCTAGTGTACATCCAGATGTTGACTTGGCCATGCTAACTCTGATGCAAAGAAGTTCAAAGAAACTGGGGGATGGAGAGCCAGAGTTGGCTGTGTAATCACCAATCTCAGTCTGGAAGCAATCTAGCCATACTCACAGGGCACAGAACTGGTAAGTCAGGATGAGAGGTGTGCTAGCTCAAGGCAATGTCAAGGGTGCTGCCCTTGCCTGTCCAAATGGTGATTTTTAGCAACACCAAGCATTATCAGCTGGTTCAGGGCCCTGAGCAGCAGTGTACAGTTTGGAGGTACACCTACTCCATTGTCTGTCTACAGCAGAGACAAAAATCCTTTCTTTCTCTCATCTTCATCTGTTAGGACTGCAAGGTCTTTTGGGCACTGCCCATCTGTCAAAGTACTTTTGTACTACACCTTTTCTGACGTGAAGCCTGATCTTAGCAGAGACACACAGTCTGTGGGTGGCAATAAAGCCTTGTCTGACGAATGCAGTTTTGCTGCAGCCTGTCATGACTCAATAAAATGCACCGGTTACCAGTTTGCTAGTGGTGTAGTCACTGACTTTGACCTAAGGAACCTGTAGGACCTGACCCATTCTGCCTTACAGAGCCCCTCTCTGCCAATGTGTCATCACAGCAGAGATCAAGCAGAGTGTCTCCACTAGACCTGCCCATTGGGGAACCAAAAGAATTAATGACAGCCCTGCCTTTGACCATCAAATCTTCCCTCAGTTCAACAAGACTGTGTCGATTGGTGTCGTGGCTTAACCCCAGCCAGCAGCTAAGCACCATGCAGCCAATCCCTCACTCCCCCCCTGCTCCCAGTGGGATGGGGAGGAGAATCAGGAAAGAAGGTAAAACTTGCGGGTTGAGATAAGAATGGTTTAATAACTAAAGTAAAATATAATACTAACCATAATAATAATTAAATATAATAATAATAGCAATGAAAAGGAATATAACAAAAAAAGATGAGGGAGAAAAAAATGAAAAAAAACCCCAGTGATGCACAATGCAATTGCTCACCACCCACTGACTGATGCCAGAGCCGCGATCTGCGCCTCCCGGCCGACTCCCCCTGTTTATATACTGGGCATGACATTCCATGGTATGGAATACCCCTTTGGCTAGTTCAGGTCAGCTGCCCCGGCTATGCCCCCTCCCAGCTTCTGCTTGCTGGCAGAGCATGGGAAACTGAAAAGTCCTTAACTTAAGATAAGCGCTACTGAGCAACAACTAAAACATCAGAGTGTTATCAACATTATTCTCACACTAAATCCAAAACCCAGCACTGCACCAGCTACTAAGAAGAAAATTAACTCTATCCCAGCCGAAACCGGGACAATTGGCAGGACAGTGAACATGAATGTAGTGGGTGAGGCTTCTGTCTGAGGGTGGGGAAGTGCAAAGGTCATTGGGTGTGAAGAGCTTATTTTTACAGCCAAATAAATGTTAATATATAAGATGGGTTTATCTTGTTCCATGAACATGAACATGTTCAACCCACAAGATGACTCAATAAACAAAGTTTCACTGCCTATCAAGAAATTATGCCAACAGGGAAGGCAGAGATGACAAAACTCATTGTCTAAAGATGAGGAAGATACTCAGTGCTTGCAGCTGAAGGTGCTGCCAGCTTCCACAAATTCTTCTCTGCCCTGGAGATGACCCAAACCAGAGAGCAGGAATGCACAGCAGAAACAGCAGCTCCTTCCTAAAGGAAGCGATGCCAGATGAGGCAGGCAGGAACTGGTCGCTACTGTGGGGCAGAGCTGCAGCTCTGGTATGGGAGTATTTCCATTCTGACAGCAGCATGTGCTGTGGGGCAGCTCTTGGCCACCTGTCTCTGCTATAAGGATTCCTCATGGATTTCCTGTGTGGCAACTTCTGAGAGAATTCTGCTATCTATTCAGAAACCTTGCCATATGGCTGCTATACAATAAATCAAGGCACATATCAATGTCATTTCTGTTGTCTGATGCTCACCACCCCACAGCAGTTTTGCTTTTGCTTAATCCACAACATCATAAAAAGATCTAAAAGCCTTACATCTTTGGGCTTCATTAAGTTGGTCTCTGTTCAGACAGACTGGACAGAAGATGCATGTTAAACAAATCAGAAGGAATGTCTGAGTGCACCCAACTGAAACAGATTTGTTTTCCAAGTATAAAAGAGGTTTTTTATCACTCCTGGCACATACATTTCAAAAGTATTATACTGCAGGAACTCTTATTCTAAGGCTTCTTTGTAGCAGTAGTTGAAGGATTAAGGGCTGCTTGTTAGAATATATTTTTCCCTCAAAAAAAGTTGTAATCATAAGAAAGTGCTGGCTGTATAAGCCTTTGGCCGACGATGCACATGTGTAGTCAGGAAATCTTCTCTCTCTTGGATCCCTAGTGGGAGACGTCAGCTCTCTCAAATAACCTCTGTTCTACAGCCTTCCAATTAATGACTTATGTAATAATGAGATAGCAAAAGCAAGCCACTATTTAAATATGTCATGTGACCATCCCAACTTCCGCCGGGCCTGCTGGTGCTGCAGTACAGATGTATGGCAGTGGATAGCTTCCTCTGTATCACTGTGGAGGATAAAAGGCCAGAGGGATTCATTCATTCACAGCAAAGAAATGGGGATGCACTGAACCAGCAATCTCCTCTGCATCAGTAGGTGAAGTCTCATAGTAACAATGATGTGAAAGGGATTCATGAACTCAGCCCACTTCCAACTAGGCTGTGGTCTCCCCGCATCGCCTGACTGGCCCAATGGGAATCTCTTGAAAATGCTGACAGAGGGATGGTAAAAGAAAGGAGTCCAAACTGTTGCCAGTCTGTAGCAGGCTAGCATGTTTTCCAACAGCTCAACCCTACATGAATGCTCAGGGACCATTTGTGGGAGACCATTCACCAGATAGATGTAGCCATCATTTCTGTTCGCCTCAGACTGCAAAAAAGCACATTTATTACCCTGAAAAACCGGTTGCCATTTCTCCTTCTGATTGTAATTTTAGACAAATAAAAGATTTTTCCTTTCCACTGGAGCTCATTTAGCCAAGCTGCTTTTAATGTTCTAGTGCAGACTTGTTTGCCTCCACTATCTAAGATTTTAATTTAAGAAGGACAGGTGAAGTCTTTCCCCCAGGACTCCCAGCAGCAATGAAATCACTGATCTTGCTCAGTTGCACCAGGAGGTGGCCGTGTGTAATCCCTGCTAACTGGGCTGGGACTAGCCGGATGGCAATCGGCAGGGGCTATCGGACTACCATGAGAAATAGCCAGCCCTGGAGTTCATATCCTCTGAAAGGCGACTCCCAGAACAACAACAAAACCACTAACAATCCTTTTGGATTTTAACATATCTCCATTCTTTCTGGTCCATAGGATGCAGAGGGCAACAATTTTTTCTCGTCCAGACAGAAGCCTTTGCTGTGTCTCTGGATATTGCTACTTTATCAGCCAGTAGCTGTCTTATCAGCCAGTGCCCTTGCTGGCAGTGGTGTCAGTGGTGTTTGTTAGTCAGGTTTTCTGGTTGGTGTCTGCCCAGAGAGCTGCATGTTTCCATTCAGGCTAAGACCCCACCTGTAAGGATTACTTCTGCCTTCACACATTTCCAGATTTGTGATCCTACTAGTCTGATCAGTTCTTAGTTCCTCCACACATTTCCAGATTCATTAGTTTACTTGTCTGATCAGTTCTCAGTACCATAGTCCCATAGTGAAATAACACCTGCTTTATTTGAGGTGTTATCATTCATTACTATTTCCTGCCATAGTTCAGCATTTATGTTGTAAAAGAGACTCGCCTTTGATGTGGTTTGTGATCATTTGGGACCTATCTGGAAATGCCAGGGTCAGACCAACAGCTGGAGACAGGGTGAACAGACTCAGTGGAGCAGGTTTTCTGCTTCTTGCCCTCCTTCACTGGCCCCTACCTCTAACATTTGTGGTGGGTTGACCCTGGCTGGACGCCAGGTGCCCACCAAAGCTGCTCTATCACTGCCCTCCTCAACTGGACAGGGGAGAGAAAATATAGCAAAAGGCTCATGGGTCGAGATACGGACAGGGAGATCACTCAGCAATTACTGTCACGGGCAAAACAGACTCGACTTGGAGAAAAAAATTAATTTAATTTATTACTAGTCAAATCAGAGTAGGATAATGAGAAACAAAACCAAAGCTTACAAACACCTTCCCCCCACCCCTCCCTTCTTCCCGGGCTTAACTTCACTCCTAAATTTTCTGCCTCCTCCCCCCAGTGGCACAGGGGGATGGGGAATGGGGGTTTCTGTCAGTTCATCACATGGTGTTTCTGCCACTCCTTCATCCTCAGAGGGAGGACTCCTCACACTCTTCCCCTGCTCCAGTGTGGGGTCCCTCCCACAGGAGACAGTCCTCCATGAACTTCTCCAATGTGAGTCCTTCCCACGGGCTGCGGTTCTTCATGAACTGCTCCAGCGTGGGTCCCTTCCACGGGGTGCAGTCCTTCAGGAACAGACTGCTCCAGCGTGGGTCCCCCGCGGGGTCACAAGTCCTGCCAGCAAACCTGCTCCAGCGTGGGCTCCTCTCTCCACGGGGCCACAGGTCCTGCCAGGAGCCTGCTCCAGCGCGGGCTTCCCACGGGGTCACAGCCTCCTGCGGGCACATCCACCTGCTCTGGCGTGGGGTCCTCCACGGGCTGCAGGTGGATATCTGCTCCACCGTGGACCTCCACGGGCTGCAGGGGGACAGCCTGCCTCACCATGCTCTTCACCATGGGCTGCAGGTAGATATCTGCTCCACTGTGGACCTCCATGGGCTGCAG
The DNA here is from genome assembly GCF_018139145.2 of Gymnogyps californianus. Classification (NCBI taxonomy): domain Eukaryota; kingdom Metazoa; phylum Chordata; class Aves; order Accipitriformes; family Cathartidae; genus Gymnogyps; species Gymnogyps californianus. The sequence goes on from NC_059480.1 coordinate 15,691,598, forward strand.
GGGGACAGCCTGCCTTACCATGGTCTTCCCCATGGGCTGCAGAGGAATCTCTGCTCCGGCGCCCGGAGCACCTCCTCCCCCTCCTTCTTCACTGACCTTGGTGTCTGCGGAGTTGTTTCTCTCACATCTTCTCACTCCCCTCTCCGGCTGCAATGGCTGCTGCACAGTAACTTTTTCCCCTTCTTAAATCTGTTATCCCAGAGGCGCTACCACCGTCGCTGATGGGCTTGGCCTTGGCCAGTGGCGGGTCTGACTTGGAGCCGGCTGGCATTGACTTTATTGGACATAGGGGAAGCTTCTGGCAGCTTCCCACAGAAGCAACCCCTATAGCCCCCCCGCTACCAAAACCTTTCCATGCAAACCCAATACATACCACCCCTCACCTCTGTGAATCACATATTTAAGAATTATCATTAAAATCCACAGTCATCACACAATCTTCACAATCTTAACAAACTTCACTCACATCAACAAAAAAGAATTCCCCACACCAAAATCAAAATAACATCATCACAAGAGTGAATGAAAGTGGAAAATTTACACATAATCCACCCCTTGTCCCTTCACCACAATTACAACAATCAAAATTCCCCACGATCATTCTGCTCTCTAACATTGTTCAGTCCATGTTTTGCCCATTACCTCTCCCAGTTACTATCCTTATTCTTCATGCCCCACGTTGGGTGCCAAAAAGGACTGTGGTGGGTTGACCCTGGCTGGACGCCACGTGCCCACCAAAGCCGCTCTATCACTCCCTTCCTCTCTCACGTATTCTCACTCTCTCTCCGGTTGCAATTCCTACTGCCATAACTTTGGTACTTGCGTACCAAAACCTTGCCACGCAAACCCAATACAACATTTCACAGTTAGCTTGTTATGTTGAGAACTTTCAAGCTTTACAAACTTGTAAATCACAATTACGTTTATCTAGAAGCATAGAGATATGCTACTAATCTTGAGACTAAGACTGAGACTTACTAAGTTTGAGGCTAAGCTACTATACAGCTTCATCTTTGTACCTGAAATAAGGGAGTGACATTTCTACCAGCTATAAAGTCAGTCTATTCAACCACAGCTAAATTTAATTTTAAATAATAAAAAATGAAAATGCACAAAAAATTAAGGACCCTTTATTAGAGCAAAACACATCTGAGCTCAGCCAGTGATCAAAAGGTATTTTACTGGATTTTTCTAAATAACAGGCTCCAAGATACAGCTTCCAGTACACCACCCTGGGATGCACACTGACTGCTCTGACGCATTCATGAGAAACAAACAGAGCACAGAAAATCTGAATGCAAATCAGACATAGCAGAGCAGATTGAATGGTGTCTCAGTCAAGACTTGTGGTTCATGCAAGGTAGAGTATTTGTAGAATGCTTTCAAGAATTCAGGAGTAGGTTTTAGACACCCACTGCTACAATTCAGGAAATCTAGGCTCAGTTTCCCAATTCTCGTTATTTCTCAGCAACAGAAAAAGCAACACAGACCTAGAGGGAGCCTCAAAGTGACCAAACCCTGTCTGTCTGCAATCACAGCAACTAGGTAGCCATTGAGATACAGTCTCTGAGTCAGTCTCTGTGAGGAAGCAGAGAAGACAAGGAATCACTCTTTCATCAGAGAGAAACCTCACTGGACCAAGTCTGTGTCCTCTGACTTGGGCACCAGCTGGGCTGTTAAAGAGAATGCCGTGGTACTTTGTTGCTAATTTTTGCCATTGGTACTAATTGGGAGGGGGGAGGGAGAAGCAACAGAGGAGGGCTTTTTCGTTGGCAGGGGGAAGGTAAAAGCTCCCACAAGTATCTTCAGTATATGGAAGTGCTTATCTTCTGGTGAAAAATATTCCTTTTTCTCATCAAAAGTCCACAAGCGAAGTCCAGCATTTTGTACTTTGGCAATGGCCAGCTTCCCTTTCTTAAGGGTAAGGAGAGAGCTGCTCACAATTTTTGAGAGGAAAGGAAGAACCTTATTAATGGGAAATTCTGAAAGGAATTTCTGCAGGAAAGTGAAGGGAAGTGGTCTTATTCCTCAGCTCTAACAAATCACGGTGAGGTGATTTCTTCCAGCATTGTACAAGAAATAGGGAAATTCATACCAGGCCTACAGTAGATTCGTGCCTGTCTGTTCCCAACAGTTTCTACATAGACTCTCCTGTCACAAGGCATAACATCATGCAGTATACATTTATTTCTTCCCAGCAATATCCTACAGGAATTAGAGGTACAAATGTCTAATGATTCTAGTCACTGCTCTGGGAAATAAGTGTACTCATCCCAGAAGGGCTTATGTTCATTTTTCTTCCTCATGCTGGAATTTTCTGGAGAAATAAATGACTTTACATCTCTTACTCAGCATCTGCTTGACAAACTGGAACAGACTCTGCTTGTCCTTCTCACGTTGCTAAGGCAGGAACTGCCACATTCAGGACCAGGAACATAGTCTTGCTGTGCAGAGGAGAGCAGTAGTGCCTCCCAAAGCCACTGGTGCAAATGACACCCGGAGAGGAGCCAGCACAAACTCCTTCACAACAGTCCTGGTGCTGATAGTGACCACAGCAAACACTGCAGGAGACTGAATGTTGAGCTCCATGGATGGTGATCTGGCTGTTTAATCAGAAGCCACCCTGAGCTTTGAACACTGGTGACGTAGCCCCAAACAGTAGAAATTAAAGATTCAAAATACATTTGTCAGCATCAGTATAACCAGGGAAGAATACAGTTCTGCAGGAGATGGCTTTGGCATGCTGCCTCTCTCCTTGCTCCAAACCCCTGGCAGCAGGCTGGCTGGATTACTTGAAGTGGGATTTGATTATGGCCTGCCAGCCAGAGCCTCTGCTGCTCTGCTTGACTGCACAATGTGTGTCAGGACAAGTTCACTGCAAGGGAAACTCCACTGAAGTCAAGAGAGTTGTACTAAGAACAAATTCAACCCATCATTAGGCTTTTTTTCAGAGTGAATTAAGTGCTGATGCAAGCAGGCCCAGGTCCCACTGCAACTGGCAACAGCCTTTTAAGAGACTCAGGCCTGCCTATTCTGTGCTGCTCTGCTCTAGGACCAGCCAAATCGTTTGGTGCTGCTTGCCACATGACATTCCTCTGCAGGGGGAGATATCATTAAGGACAAGTATCACAAGTGCTTATAGCTGTGGAGAAAACTTCAGAAATCTAAGAGGAATATGAGTCACTGATAAAATACTATTTTCCTGGTACTGCAAACAGCGTGGGAAACTAGTTTTGAGACATCCACGTGCAGTTATCACAACCAAGTTACTACTGTTACTGCCATAGCCGTGCATTTGTCAGTTCTGTTTTGCCATTGATCATATCACAGAAGCATCCAGCTAATTTACTTATCTCATCATCCCAAATTGCCTTCTGTTGCAGTCTGGCTAGCACTCATTGCCTTCCCTTCCCACTGTTCCCACTGTCTCCAACTGGGACAGCTTCTGCAGCCTCATGCTGAGCAATCAGCATGGAGATCAGAACACGTGAAGCTGAATATGTGGGGTAGAGTCTAGTGAAATCTGATGTAAAATAAATAAATATTTTTTTTAAAAAGCACAGACACTTCTTCGAACATTGCATCATATTTGGTAACCATTTATATAGGAGAAACCTCCAGTTTTCAAAGATTTCTGCTACTAAGTTTTCAGGCTGCTACATTGATCAGATTTAGAAATCAGAGGGCCCAGCTGCAAAATAGATGCTCAAAGTACTCCAAGAGGTCCTCAGCAGCATTCCAGGTTTTTGGAGATTGTCTTCCAGGATTATTTTCTAAGATTTTTCCCCAATTTTCTTCTCTTTTGCAAAACGCTGGCTGAGGCCAAATGTTCAGAAGAACCAACCTCACTGCAGGATCTCTGTTGCCTAACATACACCAGCACAGCTGCACTGCCTGCCCTGAGGCAGCAGAAACCAGCTCCAGGCAAATGTCTGGGCAGGCACGGTAGAAATGAAGATAGCACTGGAATGGCATTTTTCCAGACTCCAGCAATAAATTCGATTAGTGTTCTTAGTGGTGGTGGCCATGACATTTTGCTGAAGATTAGTGATGCAAGGGGAGGTTTCTGTCCTTTGGTAATAATAAACCTGAAATATGGATCACAAAAGTCACAAAAAAGCCCTTCCATTACCTGCTTTACAAAACCTAAGGGACTTCTCATGCAAACACTGGCTAGAAACCATGCCCATGGGCTGTATGAGTCTCTTGTTTACAGGCAAGCTCGCCCCTTGGCAGTAGTATCTCCAGAATAGAACCTCTGCAGTTACGTGGGGCTGTCACTGCAGTCACACTATGCTACAGTTTTTTAAAGGGCAGAAATATATGTAAGTATTAATTTGTAAAGAGCATTGACATATCAGAGATGGGAAAAATCACTGATGTGTGCGTGTGAATGGCTGAGATTTTACATGCTGATGTGCAGTCTCTGGCATTTGGGATTTCTGAGAGAAAGTTGTTAAAAAGGGATCTTATTATTCAAACTAACTGTTCCTTCAGAGAGCAGGGCAGGAGGGGGTGGGAGTGTTCTCTGAATGCAGGGAAATTCAGATGGTAAGTAACGTGTGATGGAGAGACCGCAAGTGGAACCCAGCCAGGTTTTGATTATGCCAGTTCAGATCAACACAAAAGAATCAGTGACCTGCTGGATTTAAATGGTCAGCTTTAGTGGCCTGATTCTACCTTTTATGTTAAACCCCATCAATGCTTCTTTTACGCCACTTTACAAGCCCTTTGCCTCATTGAGGCCATAGAGAGCGAGCCAAGCACGCACTGTGGCTCAGGAGACACAACACTGCTGGTGTTACGGAAACCCTGTCCGCTCCTCCCAGTGCAGGATTTGGCCCTGGATGTCCACATCTGTAGGACAGTCCTGGGAGATGGCAGCTTTCAAAGATGTACTGATTCATGTGTAAGCATCTCTCTTACCCATCTGCAGCCCTGGTCAGCTGTTATGCTAGGAGACATGTGGAGGTGGGCAGCAGAGCAAATAAACAACAGAAATACGTTTGCTTATACATGTGAACATATAGTACCCAGCATAGGTGCAGTGCATGCAGCTTCACCTGCAGGGACTGACAGGACAGGCTTGAGAGACACTGAGACCTGTTCTGCATTGTCACGGACTTGTTGTATGACCACAGACAGATTGCTTCACTTTGCTTTTTCATATTTTTACCCACCTGTAAAATGGGATGTCTGTGATCCAGTTGTGGGAAATTAGGGCTAGGACCATGCCCTGAGTCACTGAGTACAACTCCCTGGTAGAGCAGGCAGCATTAGCTTCATACTGAGTTTAACTCACCTTCAGTTTAGATGAGTAAGGCGGCCTTCAGCTTCCAGTAACCTAGCCATCCCTCCACGCACTTCCCTTGGTCTGGGCTGTGCATGGATAGGGGATTTGGAGTTTGTGTTATACCCTGGCTTCTCTTTTATTTTATTAACTTACATGAAACTCTTTTCCATGTTTGTACATGTGTTGACGTAAGTGAAGAACAAGAAGTCTAGTAGGATAAAATAGTAATTTCAAAGGACTGTGCATTTAAATAAAGACAAGACAGCTGGTCTCAGTGCCAGAGAAACAAGACTGAGACTCAAGAGGCTTAGGCTGAGTTCCTAATTCTGCTGGGCTCTATACAGAGGCTCTGTTTTAACAATTTTCCTCTTACTATCTGGCCTTGAACAAGACAGCATTTCTGAGGCTGCTTTTATAAAATGAGATAAATGTATTAATTCACCTACTTTACTAAGTCCAGACTAATTAATTCCCAATGAGATAGAGGAAACAAGTTAGGTGTAAGTTGTTTTAGAGCTAAGAGCGTTAGAGTGGCATGAATTTACATGCAGATTTGTACATATGCAGAAATACACACATATACAACTTCTGCTCACAGCATAGAAGGCATATGTGTATTTCCACAAATAAGGATGAAGAAATTTTTTTAAGCTTTCCATAAATAAACTACAACTGGGAGCAAAGAAAAAAGCAGAATTTCATTATAAAAAGGATTCATTTTCTAAATCTCTGAGGAGAATAAATGGAGTTGTTCTAGACATGGAAATGCATTTTTTTACTATTGTACTTGCTATATTAAGTGTAGTTGGATCCATATGATAGGCTGGCTTGTAAATATATGCAGTTCTTGACTGTGCTTTTCCACATTTAGTTATTTTGTGCTGTGTGGTGTTTCGAATGCAAATATATGGCCAGATATGTAGTTAATGGTGTTTAGTGGTTGGTCTAAAAAGCACTAGAAACTGTCTCCTCTGTATCTCAGTTATGGCTGAGTAGGTTAGAAGGATCCCCAGTTTATGAATGTCCCCTAAGTCCAGCAGGTCTCCCAGCAGCCTTGCTGTTCATGAAATCTGTCTTTGTCACAAATAGCAAATCTTGGGCTATGAAATATCACAATCTCATTATGGGATGTCATCCCACAGCACAAATAACGTTATTCTCAGAGGATTTACAAAGAACATAGCCAACATTGCCGCCCGGATGTGACTGGGTCCAGATTTACACCGAAATACAATTTACACTTGTCAGGACAGTGGCAAGAACTGGCTGCAGAGAAGACTAGAAATACTGTCGAGAGAATTTCTCCTTCATGGTTCCTTAGACACCATAATCCCTGTCCTGAAGCATGGGGAGGGGAAGGGAGCAGCTCTCCCTTGCTCTTTCAATTACAGCTGGATGTAGGGAATAATATTCTGCTCAGTATTTCTGTCTGCAGGGCCTGAGCTGTGCCTTCCACCTGTGGGAGCAAAGCATGTTATCCCCTAGCAGGAGATAAGCCTTGTAATGTCCTTGTCAGCCCAGTCAATGGATCCTAGAGGTGTATCTTAGAGGGTGAGGGATAATGCCTGTGTCTGTCCAAGTTGCATTGACTTCAGTGCAAATGGAATAAGGATTGAAGATGCACCCTCCAATGGCTCTGTAGCAGCCCTAGAAGCACATTCGTGTTTCCCATTTGATCTACCATTCCTTGCACCCACATCCAGTGAACTTCTGTCCAAACGGCTCAGGCCATGCACGGAGAGCAGAGGGAGAAGGTTGTGTTGGTCCATGCTGACTGCCTACCCCTAGGCAGTTCCACCCTCACAAGCACATGCCCTTCTCCAAGGCTTTGCAGCAGTATGCAGTTCCCATTACCCAATTGCTACCAGCAGCAAAGCACTTCCAGTGCCATGTAAGGAATGACAGGCCTTTAGGAGAAAAGGCTAGAAGCTGAGCTCTCCGAAGGACAAACCCTATGGGTTTCTGCTCCTGTGGGGCTATGGGAGTGGTCTGGAAATTCACTAAACTAGTTGCTATGTTGGGTTGTCAAAGGAACCAGATTAGGCAGGAGACAGAGAGGCTTTTTTTTCATCCAGGAGGCCTCAAATTGTACTGTGTGAAGTGTGTCTCAATACCACCCTGCACTCCCAGGGGAACCTGGCTTTCCAGGTGTTCCTTGTGTGCCAGGGCAAACACCCCTTGGCCATACTGTCTGCTCCCTGCTTGAAGGCAGAGCTGTTGGCTTTGCTGATGCTTGAAATCCATCCTCCAGCTCAAGCTCTGTAGGAGCCTACAATCCAGACCTGAGCTGCACAGGGAGCTGTCCTCACAGCATTTATGTCTGCATAGTTAGGGTACCCTTTCAGTCGGTTGTCAGTTTACTGATGGAGGCAGGCTGTCCAACTTCCCAGTGAAAGAGAAGCAAAATGCTAATAACAAAAATAATACTGGTAAGAACAGGTTAGTTTTATTTAATCCAAAAACTGGCCTCCCTAAGAAGGGGAAACGTAATTGTCTGGGAATGAAAGTAAATCAAACTGAAACAGGGAAATCGGCTCCACCAGAGCCTAAAATAAATGTGAGCAGACCACCAGGGTTCTGTGAGATGAGACAAACGAGAGAGGAAATGATCCATTTAGAGCTAGAGGAGTCCAGATATTGTATTAGCATGGGGGGACAGCAGGAAAGGCCCTAGGGTATGTCTGCAGAGCTCTGTCACCCAGAGAGCCAGCAGGACTGATGGTACTCAATATCATGGCAGCCTGTAAGGCCAGCAGGGACTCACTGATTCTAGGGCACAAGGAGGAGACTTTCACTGTTTCTTAATGAAGGAGGCAATCAGAACATTCTTACACATGTATATGGGGCAGGAGCATGGGGTGCTGCTGGGAAGAGGACGTACTCTGCGTTCTGGAGGTAGGAGAAGCAGTGAGGGCTGCCCTGAGGGAGTAGGGAAGGAAAGGAGCTTGGCTGGGATGTAAGCAGAATTTGGAGAGAGGAGTGCAAGTCATGGAGCTCACCCTGCCATCTCGAATGGGACCTGGTCCCCAAAAAGGGGGTACTCTTCAACCTTTGCCTAAGGTTTGGACTACTACGCATCCCTAAAACACAGTACCCTTTCACATAAGCAGCAAGCCGCAGTGAAGTGCTGAAGTGAGCTCTCAACCCAAATTCAAGGCCACCCTGCGTCAGTGATCCTCTAGCCCAGCAAAATGGAAGCAAAGCAGAACAGAGCTGGCATATCTCCAACCAGCAACTTACAACCTAATTTCCATTTCTCAGCTATGGGCATTTTAAGCCCAAAGCCTTTCTGAGTAAAGTGTCTGTGAAAATCAGGGCCTTTCCAGTCCAGAGAGTTTGTTTATAGCTCAGGTCTGCATGAGTCTAGTGCTTGAATTTCCCATCTGTGAAATTTTGATGGGTGAGCCCTAGAAAGAAGAGAGGTCTGTATGGTTTTACAGTAAAATCACGGATTTATGCTTTAAATATGAGATATCCACTGTGCAAAATCACAGTCAAATACAAGGTGAGTAAATGAAAAAGTGAAAAGAAAATTAAAATTAAATGAGAAAAATACCTGCATGAAAGTGAAAATCTGTTGACAGATTGCAGTTATGTTCCTGTGGTCACCAGTGCAACTAGTCTGTCTCCTTGGATAGAAGTTAGTAAGCTAAATGAGCACTTACCTCTTCATTTCTACTGGGGATATGGTTTTTTGCAAAGTTCATGCTAGCACTGATTAATTCTGGGCTTTAAGTATAAAAAAAAAAAAATGGAAGTGACTCTTGAAATGCTGAAGAAAAAATTCATACAGAAGAGAAATTGATAGTGTTGCCTCTGCAATGGCAATGTGTTGTCCATTTACAAATTATACGTATCAGACACTGCCTCTCCCTAAAACAGAGCAGGTTTGAATTCAGTGTATAATTACATTGTTTTTCTAAGCCAGGGAAATGGGAAATCCCATGCCCACCTGGGAAATGAGCACCTCTAACGACGAGGCAGCTGCAGAAGCAGCACACAGACATTGCTATATCTCATTAGGTCAGACTTGTGGTGGAAATTTCCAAAATTATATCTCTACAGCCAGTGTTGCAGCATGATTGATATGGGTCCTGGTGCAGGGAACAAAATGGGGCTCCTGTTCAGCCAGTCCCCAGTACTCAACTCCCCATTTGCCATCTTGTTAGGCCAGCACCCAGGCTGCTGCGCTGGGGGCCTTGTTGCTGTGTGCTTCATGGCTACATCCTCCCACACAGCTTTGAAATTCATCTGGACCTGTTTCTCTTGGCAGATGAATGAAATTGCTTCTGAATGCAAAGATACACAACATATAGCTGTGAATAACAGCTACCCTTGAGCCCAGTATTTCACCTCATTGCCTAATCAGTTGGAAAGAGAAGCAGGGGCCTTCATGATGGTTGAGGGACTGAAATATCAATGCTTCTGTGCTGAATTCATGCTTCACCATAGCCTGTCTCTGAGCCTAGGCATTTCTGCTGACCCAAGATATACTGACATTTACCTTCTTAAATCCATTAGTCTTTGGCTGCCCATGGGAGCAGCACCTCTTGAAATTCAGGTGATTTAAGTAGGTATCCAAGTATGAAGTTCCTTTGATTTGGCTTCATAAAATGGTTCAGGGTTGCCCAGAGGGAGACACTCTGCTTTTGGGTTACCAGCACTTCCACCTGGAGTGGATCAAGAATGGCAGCAGTCCCTGAGGTCATACACTACATCGTTACCAGAACAAGGGCAAAGACCTGGAGCAGAGGAAGAGTGCTATGAAACTGCTTGGCCACGAGGCTTTAAGGAATGGCTGCTACATTGCTCAAGGCTATTGGTTAGAGCCCAATTTTCATCTCCAACCAACTCCAACCAACTCCAGTCTCATCTACATCCTGCCTGAAGTGCTTTGCCAGGAGCCCCATGTATCCCCTTCTGTTATGCTCTCTCGATCATAACAACACTCTGTTACTTCATCCTGGGTTCTGCCTCATGAGAACCCATCCATGGCAGAGTGCAGTCAATAAATGCATTTACCTTGAGGTCTTCAGTGGGTGTTAGATCAGCTCCGAAGTGTACTGGTGGCTCTTCCTAAATAACATGTGTCTTAACTTTGCCAGGCAACTTTTCCAAGTGTCTCTGCTTAAAGTTAGTCTTCTAAATCCTCCTTTCGGCATCTGGCTTAAGCCCCAGAGCCTTCTGAGAGCTTTAGCTGACTGACATTAGTGACACTGCAGCCATGTCTCCAAGATGTCAAAATACACATTTTGTTTGGAGCAGGAAATGGTTGGGCTGAATTTGTTTCCAGCAGGAGCAGAGTTTTGCTGTGAAGTTTGTTGTCTGTAGTACAAGGAAAGGTTATATTTTATTCATGGGTGATAGACCTGTGAATAAATACATCATTAGTGCCCATAATCCCAACAATTACTTCTGCTCTACAATAGAAGTGAAGCATTTCATGACAGTTAGAAATATGGCAAGGCAAATATCGGCCTTTTGAGGCTCTGGAAAACTTCCTAGGTCTTTCACTCTGTGTGTATGTGTGTGTTTTCACTGGCTGTGGCCAAAGCCTAGCTCTGTTTCTGTAGCTTTCAGTATTTGGCTTTGAGAAGCGATGAGAACAATGTCTGCAGAGTTATCCAGCTTGGTTAAGGGTAATCAGACTCAAATATGGTGAGATTGCAGGACAATGCCTCGTGGTGTTGTCATGGGTTGTTGTCATGACAATGTCCCTGATGCCTTGAGTCTCACAACAAAAGGTTTAGATAGGTTGAGGGGTCCACTGAAACCATGCCAATCAGCCTGTGACAGATGATACAAATCTGAGATTTCTACAGGTCTTCCACATGAAGGGAGAAAAATAAAATAAACTTGTGATTTTCACTTCTTTGAAAGTCTCCTTTCCTACAACACCAACAGGAATGTGATGCTGGGTGAATGTGGATGCAGGACTCTCCATCTGTCATGCTGGCCAATATTGCCTTGTTTCTGTGTTTCTTCACAGACTTATGCTTGTGTGAGAGCTCTCTGAGGCAGAGATCTTCCTTTTTTTTTTTTTTTTGGCACAGCATCTGACACAGTAAGGTTTGAATTCATAACCAGCTCTTGTGTGCTAGCATAAAACATTTCTGACATGAGCACTATTTAAGAACAAATCAGACTTTTAAAACTGCATGTTGCTCTTGCGCTAGGCTTCTGTGTACAGATTAATTCCATCCTTTGAGATCTCATTATGGGGCAGGGTATCATGTGCTCAAGATGTGGCAAAGGCAATGATTTAGGGAATTCTCATGCCCTACATCTCACCCCACCTACCCACTTGGTTTTATCAGTGCAACTGTTTCCAAGGCCCATGCTAAGAACCAGAATAGGGAATTGATCTGGCTTTATGAAGAAGAAAATAGCTAAAGAATGAAACTGTATATTCACTGCTGGCCCACTAAGCAAAGTCTCAGACCCTTGTACAACCAAGGGAGTTCATTGCAGCAAGTGAATGGGAACCAGCAGTACTACTGGGTTGAGTGTGGGAACCAGTATGGCTGCTAAACGCTTGATATGCTGAAACACAGTCTGGAAGTGATGCTCTGAAGTCTTGTCTTCCTTCCAGTTTCTCTTTCACCCCATTAAAGTAATAAAACCTCCTACCCACTTATTAAGAGGCAGCCATCTCTGCTTTTATGGGAGATGTTGGTTAGGAGAGAGTAGGAGCACTGAACTGATGCTTATTACTTGAATAGGCAGAGGTGCAAATCTGGGTCAACAGGGACTGGTCAGGTCAGGCCAGGCCAGGAGTGTTGCAAGATAGTGTTTCAGTGCTACACTTAGCTGCTCTGCTTCACAAGCACTGATCTACTTGCTTTTTCTTTCATCTCATGCAGAGCACAGAATGCAAGGGGACAGGTGCTCTGATTCCTGTGATGAGCTGAAGTTGATGACTCCTAGTTTGCTCATCTGTGCAGCAAAGAAATCAGCCAGTTGAGGTAACACACTGACATGCATTTTGCCCCAAAGCCTCTCCAGCTAGAGCTGTGAGAATGGCTTTTGTTCTGCCACAATAGAGAGGAGAATTCTCATGTATATTTTAAACAGCATGCTGAAAGCAAGGACTGATCTTCCTTGCTAAATCCAGAGAAATTCTATTGAACTCCATGAAAATTGCATCTGCAATCTCGCAGAGTGATAACAGGATCAGGTCTTGCAAGCTCTCTGTTATGCCTATAGGGTTAATTGCCATTAGCAAATTAATTTTCATTTGCTTCTGTCTAAATGAGCCATGAGAATCCAGCCATCATTACAAATAAGTGTACTAACACTGGTAGCATTGTCCTTTCCTGTCTACTGCTTCCCTCCTGTCCTGAGTTGATTTGGACACAAGTGACATCAGTCGCTTCCGGAGCGATTGAAGCCAGAGTAAGTGGATGTGGCAGAGAAAGGAAACTGCAGGAGGACCTGATCCAGCACAGAAGCAGGGAGACACTGCCACAAAGCAGTCCAGGACAGGACCGTGCACATCTGCAAATCTAATGGAAGAAAGGATGTGATTTTATGGTGTCACTTGTAATGCAGGAGACTGTAAATTCATCTATAATCCAAAGTGGACTAAAAATTTCAGCAGACTGTTGATGGAGGATGTGTCCACTTACCTCATGGTCTTACCTCACATATAACTACGGAACATCTGATGGCTCCTGGGTATGAATAAAATTGGCAGGTTCTCTTGTGTTGTTATTGTCTGCCTCACCATTACAGCTACAGCTCCATCCCATCCTTAATTTTGGTAACTGAGCAGGTACAAATTCTTGCATCTGCAAGGATTTGCACACACAAAATTGTATTTTAAATTTGGAGGCCTCTTTTCACCCTCTGCTTTCACTGCAGAGTGCATAGTTGCTGACTATGTTCCTTTCTGGGGTGGGGGACCCTCAAGGAGACAGATAAACAACTTTGAAACTTCTTTACTCTGGCAGGCTCACACAAATCTGCTTGAGGAAGCCACGCTGCAGTGGAATGTCCCAGCACAATGTAGGCTGGTTAGAAAAGGCAAACTGATGTAGTTAGAGAAACCTGCCAGCAAGAAAATGAGATTTAACTTACCCCTGACATCTTCATTGTAGGGGGCTATATGGGGAGAACTTATGACAGCTACCCAAATTTTACAGTAGATTGTGCTGGTGTTACAGAGATGGACAGACAACTGACTGGCTGACCAACCTTTTGGCTTTAATACACAGTCATCAGTGTCAAGTCCCCAACAGGCTGCAAGGCACAGTTTCTATTCCAGGTTTCCTGCTGGAAATTGAGTAAATATACTTAAAACAAAGCAAACTAGAAAGTCACAGTCCATTAACAATAACTGAGCAGAACTGAGAAAGGAAGAACAGGATAGCTCAAGGAGTCAGGAGCTAAATTACCTGCGGAGAGCATAGATAGATAGGGATACATGGATCAGACAGTACCGCAGTCACCAGCCACTGTGTATTACAGACAAAATGTTGGTCAGCCAGCCGTCTATCCATCTGCATAACACCTCTGCATTATGGATCTGCCCATCTCTGCTTGCCTGTTACATACAATGCAGTGGGTGTTAATGACTCAATAACTTTTGCTTATAATATACCTGAGCTGGCCTGGCTGAAGGCATGACTTATTGTAGTTTTATCCATAACATTTTGCAAACTGTTCTTGTGTCTCTGTTTTACTCTTCCATGAGCAGCTGTTAGAGTCTTTCTTCTGCATACCTAAAGTCTTCATTTTCTTCTCCTCTAGCAGCATGTTGTTTACATGCGCTGATTGGAGTAATCAAAGGAGCTTGAGAGATGGCCGGTTCATTCAGTTTGATTTTCTGCATAAAGGTAGGCTCTTTCTTTAAACCTTGGAGTAACGTTATATAGGCTTCCTCAAATCTCCCTTTTCCCACAAAATGAAGAAGCCAGTTTTGCCCAGCTCAAGACGCTGTTTGAAGTCAGATTGTAGCTGTCTATACATCAGTGGAAAACGCAAACATCTGCACTGAATTGCTATCACACTGGGCTCACAGCCACTGTCTAGTTTCATCCACCTGCTTCATCTACTTCAGTTCAGAGCTCTGTGGATGAGGAACTCCTTTTATTTCCTGCATACATAGGGTCTGGCTGCCATACCTTAATGTAATACAAACCATAAAAACACAGTACAATTTACAGCTAAGTTGCTGAGGTATCTAAACCTGTTCCAGTGGATTTCCTGATGTTGAAGCAGATGTTTTAGTAGAGCTTTTGTTATAGCTGTATAAAAGCATCTCTGCACTATGACAAAGACAGTTCTAAGTCTGAGACAGTTTCCCTGCCATGCCCTTGTTTCAGGATACAACCACATGAAAAGTACATGGTGGAAGGAGGGAACATGTTGATGACATCTGGTCATACAACATCATAATGCCCACATTTAGGACATGCCATTGTGCACATCTAGTTTCATAATGGAGACAGGCAAGCAAGCCTATCACGTTTAATCAAACATGCATACATACTATTGTTTTAGTCACAAGTGGGCCAAGGTGAAACCATGGGGACATTCCAATGTCCTTTGTAAGCAGTAGCATTCCTCCTTGGAAAATAGATTGGGAAGCAGTCCTGTGGACACCTTTCCTTATCATTTTCTCAGGTGAAAGCAGGCCATTTCTCAGCTCTGGGATGCCTTCTGGAATATATCAGCTAGCCATTGCTCTATAGTTACTCTTGATGCACTTTCAGGACTGGTGTCCCGCTTTGGATTTCCTCTAAGCTGCACATATCAAAACAATGCAGGAGAACGAATGAATGCTGTAGGAAGGCCCCATGGGTCCTGAAATGTATGCAATTCAGGCTGGCGAGTGGGCTGGGATGCTGACCTGGATCAGGATTGAAATCTTGGCACTTAGCTACATCTCTAGGAGCTAGCAGCTAGGACTGACAGATTAAATTATTCGCTATTTCTCAGGCAACAGCTCCCAGCCTCCAGTGTGCATTCTCCTGTACCAGAGAGTTTTGTGATGTTCTGTATCCATTTATTCATGTTTATTTTCTGTCATCTAGTCTGTGTGCAGGACACAGACAGCACAGTGGACCAGTTTCTTGTGGCTTTCTCCTACTCTGACCGTGTATGCCAAAACAAGTCTTTGGAAATACCTCCTACACAGGCACCTCCACCCCTCCCCATCTGCAACATAAACACCTACCTGGGCTTCTCAGCTCTAGAGCAGAGCACAATAGGGGAAAAGGGCACACAGAGGTATTGTTAGACACCTTATTCTTCCCCACACTCCTGGCCTGAATACTGGCTAAAACAACAGAGAACCAGGCTATGAGAGGGACAAAATCACACTGGAGAGGAGGCATGTACAACCGTATGCAGGCAAGGCACATGAACAAGGTATCAGGCTTGGTGTCTTGCATGAATGGGATAGGAAATTTCCTTCTTAGTTTGCAACTTCTCTCCTACCCTTACTGCTAGCATTGCCTGCTGCCTTACTGTGTTTCACTGGTGGACAAGGTTATCCCTTCCCCTCCAAACCACATCATATGACTTGAGCTGCCACTGAAGGAAGACAGACACGGGCCAGCCCACTGCAGACCTGCATGGGGTCTGTGCCAGGCAGTGGAAGGCTGGCTAACGCCCCATGTCGTCAGCTGAGGACTTTATCTAACAAGGGAAGCTTTATGTTCTAGTGCCAGGAAATAATGTGGAAAAACACAATTAAAAGGAATACTTCTCTGAGATATGTTGTGCAAGCCAACCTGGAGAGGACAACACTGTAATCTTTTTGGTGTTATTGTAACATATTGCCCATAAGGAATAACAAATATCAACTTCAAATTGACTGTGATACACACACTGAAAGCTAAGTGCAGTGAACGAGGAGAGACCAGAGATAAAACAGGCTGCTCTCCAGATATTATTCTGAAAATTAAAGTGAGTGGATGGAAGATATACATCACAGAAATAATCTATTATGCTCAGTGTACTAGAGGAGAACTTTCACCCTTTTAAACTCTCATTAAAATGCAGCCATTTTTGTTTCAAAGGATTAATATGTTGGCTCTAAAGAGAGAAGAAAAATGTGATTCATGGTGTGCTTGGAATTAGATATTGTTAATTGAAAATAACCCTAGGCACTTACACAGTGCTTTTCAGCTCAAAATCTTGAAACTAGTTTTTTTTTGTGGATGAAATTCATTCATATAAAGGGGCTGCTGAGAGACTTGTGTGCAGCAAAAATCTCACCAAAAAGTACTGTGGGAGCTCTTGTATGCTTCCACTGTGCACTAAGGCAAACATCACCTTTGGGCAGAAGGCTTTTGAAAATGTGGGGACTCACTGTCACATAGGAACAAAATACCTGTCTGTAAAAATAGCAGGAAATGATTTATGATGATTTGGCTACAGCTGAATGGATATTTGTACAGCTAGCTAAAACAAGCCCCCTGGAAACTCTGGAAGAAACACACTGGTGCAGTCTGAATTCTGTCACTCTGAACATGGAAAAATATTCATTGTGAAGTGAGGACTTTTTGTAGCCATGTGCAAACTCCTAATCAAAATGAACATAGAGAAGAAATTACTAGTGGTGGTTGTTGGCCACAGCAGACTTTCTGATGCTCTGAATGTTCCAGTTTAGCAGGGAGGTTCAGAGCATCGTGAAGTCCACTGTGGTCAACAGCCACAGCAAGGTTCCCCAAAGGACTTCGTCAAGAGCTCAAAGGTAGGCAGACTGTTAAGGGACTTGATGAATTAGGGTCAGCAGCACTCAACTCACCTGCGTAGCAAACAATGTTTCTGCTTGGCAAGTGGGGAAACAGGCACACACAGTGTGGTAGCTTGCCTAAGGTCACAGAACAATTTACTCTGGAGTAAAATGAAAAACCCTTGAGTCATGTCCTTTCCCCCACGCTCCCAGTGTCAAAGGAAGAAGGAGCACCATTCATGAGTTATGGTAATGTCATAAAGCATCAAGCAAAAGCCCTTAAAATTAATAAAAGCAGAAACAGCTAATTCAGAGAGTGCTCTGTTCTTCTTTGTTCTCTGGAGTATTGCAATGACATTCTGTAGTGGTGCTGTGAGGATTTAGAGTTTACTTGCTTGTACAGTACTGACATTGATGTGTTGGAGTGAAGATTTAGCTTTGCAAGCCATTTGTTTCTGAACTCATTGCGACCTACTTTAAGTTTGCTGCTAAGTGGCTGGGATTTAGAGTGGCTGGGATTTAGAGTGGCTGGGACAGTGATGTAATCAAAGTCACACTTGGGTACATGGAGGCAAAATAGGTCATTGGTATCAATGCTAGGCCAGGAAATTTTGCAATGCGCCACCAGATGAAATAAAGCACTCTGGAATAAAGATGAAGAGGGCACCATGCACTGAGAGGAAGGATCTGTTTGAAGTGGAGAGAGCAAGATGACATTTTTCATGTGGCTAATTGATGCAGTAATTCCAGCAGGAAGTCTTGTTACTGATGAGTGTACCCAACACCTCTGAAACGCCCCTGGGAAGCAGAGGTGATGAACATCTTTGATAAGCTATTTTCTGCAGGCTTCCATTCTTTGCTAAGGCAAGGGATGGCTTCTCACAGCCCTCCTAGCCCCTAATGACCTTCTTGTACCATCAGCTGGGGTCTGCCATCTGCAGCTCCCAGAAATAGGAATAGCTTCCTTTCACACTGTGTCTGGGAGGCAGATAATGAGATAAGGAAAGATACAGATACAAGAATCAGTGAAGACAACTAAATCCAAAGTGCTATATTCTGTACCCAGCTTTGGCTCTGGCTTCTCCAAGGAAGAGCTAGCTACAAGCCGCATGTAAAAGGCCAGTGACATTAAAACACTTGGCTCTGAAGAGAACTGGGAATAAGAAATGCTGCACAGTAGAAGCAATTACTGTTGTGATTTTACTGTGGGCAGTTCGCTGTCAGCCTCAAAGAGTGGTGGAGAAGCGTGAAGTGAATGAGGCTGGAGGAAAAACCATTAGGATGGGCAGAGAGGGCACTACCTGGAGTGGGCTTATGATAGGGCTATGGACAAACCTCTCATACCAGAAACCCAGGAAAGTCAGTGAAAAAGCTCTTATTGTTGTCAGCAAGGTCAGGATTTCAAAGGGGCCTGACTCTCAGCTTTATGTAGTGCAAAGTATAGGTCACAGCCTTACAAGGGGAGCTCCAACAAAGCATGGCACAGGAGTGATTTTTGCCTTTAAGCTCTTCGATATGTCACCATGGCTCTTATGACCCATTCTTCTCTCATATGTATGTGTGACCTCTTCCCAAGGCTCTGCAGTGAGTTCCCTGCAGAGGTTATTAGTGCCTTTCCTGGGGCAGCAAATGTGGAGACAAGGGACAAAGAAACATTTGGGTTTTACAGGAGCGCAGCACAGCATTCTAGAAACATCGTCTCTGCTTCCTGGACAAGATATAGGTAGGCACAGAGCTGAGCTGGTCCTCAGACAGCTTTCCAAGGACATGATGGGAAAAACACTAGCGGTGTTTCAATTAGCACTCTGCAGCTCTCCAGACATGCCACAGTTCTCAGAGCTCTGAGTTCACTGCAACACTGAGCCTCCATGCGTTAATGGAGTGGGACCTGCTGCTGTGTGCAATGCCTCCACAAAGCACACGTTCCCTGCCAGCCCAGAGGGAAGAAGCAGCAAAATCACTGAAATTGTTTGGCTCTAGCAGAAGGTGGAGTTTGATGTCCTGTTATAAAAATCACAAACAGGGAGCCTAATCCTTGGCCCTCACTGTCTCCTGAAATTAAGTAAATTTCCCACAGAAATGAAAGGAAATCTTATCTGAATAAACCTCCAGAATTTACTGGCTTTACTTTGCTTAAGTAACCAAGGAGAATTTAAACTGATCATTTATTTTCCTGTGGAAAAATCCCATGAACTGTAATAGAGGAGACCCTGAAAGGCTTATATCTTAATTACTGCAGAAAATTACAGAGAATTAGATCCTTTCTAATGGTTTTCTGAATCATCCTTTGGGATTTGATAGCGGGAATATAATTCGCTGTTGAATTGTATAGACTAGTGGAAAAACAATGCCTATAGAAAAGTGTTCACTAGCTATTAACGTCTATAGGGCTTCCCTATAAAAGGTTTCTAAAAGCCTTTTATTTACAAATACTTCCAGGGGGTTCTATTATGCTGTACACCTCTTTTTATAATGCACACTCATTAGAGTAAGAAAAGCAAAAATAGACAGCAGAGACCAGTGATCTGGTTTCTGGGAAAAAGGACAGCGTGAAATCACAGAAGACCATCCTCATAACCCCATGAAAATGCATCACATAGCCAAGAAAGGCAGAAAAAAGCTAAAGTTTTGATCCTGCATGGAGTTACTGCTCGCAGACCCTTGTTCCCACCTAAACTCTGCACCTCTAAGGAGGTGCAAAGAGCTTTACTTTGGATTACAGCTTCATAGACTAACACTGCGACTTCATAATGGAGTTTGATCATACCCTGGAAGCTTGCATGCAAGAAACCATGACTGCATGTGTAATGCAGCAATAACTGATCAATTCCTTGTCTACTTCCTTTAGCTGAGCAGCCTGGTCTTTCAACTGCAATTACAGATCCCTCCTGAGCAGACTGTGCTGTACACAGCCTGTTTCTTTCTCCCCTAGTACTTGTCACACTAACAGAACAGGACTCCCTGAACCCTGCTCTGCACCCTCACTCCCACTTCACAGACATCAATACTGTCACATAACTATAAGGAGAACTGGGTCTTAGTTGTGCAGTCATTTGCTGCAGATCCAGTCTCACAGTTAACATGCTTAAGCTTCTGAGGAATTCTTGCATTCAGAGCATGGTGGGTTGCTGTCATGCACTTTGTGTATTTAGGGGTGATGCTAAGCTCCTCTTCCAAACATCCTGGTGAACAGGCTTTAAGCAATGGCTACGCAATATCTGCTTTGGGACTTTTCCATTTCTGATGGGCATTTCTGTTCCTTTTTCTGCTTATGCTAACTCTGCTTTTGCTCTGCTGTTATAGAACCTTGAAGGAAAAGACCTTGCTGAGTGTAGTTGTATGCTTTTCAACAGATTTGTTATTCCACCACCTGATGGGGGACATGCTGAGCAGTGCCTGACACTAGCGCTCTCTGCCAGAGTTCCCCTGAGTTTAAGCAGTACAGCTAAGGCTGCCAGATGCAAGTGTTTGCAGAGCTGAGAACAACAGAAGTTACAGCAAATGTCTAGGCATCTATCCTCATTCACCTCTTGCAAGTTCACAACAGGGAAAATGGAAGAAAGATGACAGCAGCAATGTCAGGATTTGCCTGTGTCTGCAAAAAAGCTGAGGAGGGAAGAGGAAACACAGTGACTTTATGTGACTTTCTTCCCAGTGACAACATGCCAAGCTTTCAGAACAGGAGTCACAGAGGGATTCTAGCACCAAATGATATTGTGGCTTTTTTTGAAAAAAATTAAATTAGGAAAATGTTACAAAGGTCTTTCTGTGGCAGGTATCCCAACATTGCATACCCATGCATTGAAAGTCCACATGACAAAGTGTGTTCGATAATCTCAGGCTAAAGGATGTTTTTCATTCCCCAGGGACCCATTTATATTTCAGGTATTTGTATACCAGCTGCTAGCACAAAACACTTAACAGTAAATACAGATCGTTCCAGCAAGCAGAAAACACCATGCCCAATACTGGAAACAGAAAATAAATTATTTCAGTTATTAGATTTATAAGTTGAACTAAAGCTAGAAAAATGCATTCATGCATGTTGTGGTTCTGGCCAAGTCCTGGCTCACTAATATCTTTCTTCTATGAAAAGCACAATTCCCTTGATTTTCCATAACTTTCCTTCCCCCTCGCCTCCCATTTTTTCATTATTTTTCATTTGCAATTGTCTGTCTTGGCAGACAGACAAGTCCTGTGTTCAGGACACAAACTCCTACTCCTTATTATAGACCACTAAAATGTTTTATCTGACAAATTTGCAGTCTGTCACAAGCATTACAGGAGATTTTTTTCATTTTAGATTGTTGCTCCCTTTTGTTTATCTATCTCAGGTCTTCCCTTCCTCAGATATGAACCTATCTATCTACCAGCCAGAGCTGTGCTGAATGTTGCTCCTCAGCAACACAAAAAACAAGCTCTTAAAAATCTGTCTGCCATGGCCAGATGCAGAAAGGTTTTAGTGAAGTAGGGCAGTTAAATACAGTACAGAGCTCAGGCCTCCTAGCTTTCATGTTAATATATTTTTATAGAAAGACACTCAGAAAGCTCTTAGATCTTCATGCTAATGAAAGGGAAATTGATATAGAAGTCAGTGGTTTGACAATCAGTTACAGATGGGGATATTCTAACAGGAAGCACAAGGTGGGGAAAGGCAGAGGAAAGGGACTATTGGCTTTCAACACATGACCAAGGGACTGTGTTTTCCCTTTGTGTGGATGCTGCCACAGGGAATTGTAGCATTTCTTGCAAACCTCCTTTTTCCCACTGCTTTATGACAACTTGTAAAAAGTGTGTTCTCCAGGGACATGGGAAAGAGTCCGGGGGCTGAAGCCTTTCTTGTTTTCAAACTTGGAAACATATCCATCTTTTACAGCTACAACCGCTACCCAATGGTCTGGAGAACTGAGTCACCTGTGAACTCAGTGTGGGATTTTAAATAACAAATGATGCTGGGATTGGTATATTATGAGGGTCCCAAGAAGTAGCAGGTATGTCTTAATCACAAGGACAGTTGCTATTTTACAGAGTTTGCGTGAAAAGTCCCAAGTTGAAATCTGCTCAGGAGCTGCGGAATACAATGTGGAGGTTAAACTGCTGCTCGTAGCCACCTTGTGAGCAGAGGGTTGGCACAGGAGAAATGGTTTAATTAGTTCTTCTCACCCTAGATCTATACATCACTGCAGGCACAAACCCGCTGGTAACTTTTCTAAGCTCCTGGGCAGGAAGAGAGTTGCTGAGTGAGGTCGCTGAACATACAGTGAAATGAAACAGAAGTGCTAATGACCAGTTCTTCATTATGTTTATATCTGGTTTCCAGTACAATAGGGCCCTGATTCTCATTTGTGGCTTTTGATATTACTGTAATACAAGTAATTAGCTACAAATGAACAACAGCAATGAGTGTAGTCAAGCCATACATAATGCATGTAGATGTGTAAAGGAGTGTGTCTTGCTGTTTGTATTCTCTAATCTGTCCCACCAGAATTTATTTATTATATATGGAACCAAACCCAAACACCAAAGCTGTATCCCCTCCATCTAGGGGAATTTGCACATAGATCAGGGGTTTCATGTTCTGGCCACATCCCTGTACCAGAGCATTAGCTCCAGTGCAGCACTACAGTGCTCAACACTGCTCAGATCTGAATCCAAATTTTACTACTTGAGATAATCCCAATTTAAAAATAAAACTAATGACAGAAAATTGACATAAACCCAGGAAACGAGCAGCAGAAATATTTCCAAACATTGCTTACAGAGGCCCTGAGCCAACCCACTTACAGACTATGAAGTTTATCAGATCAACTTCAAAGGTGTCTGTGTACAATTTAATTACACTTAACAACAACGAGATAAACAGATCACCAGTATATTTTCACCAAAAAAAAGGACACTGAGGCAAGAGTAGTAGATGATCTGGCTGGGGTCTTTCAATAGCTAGTATCTGAAGCTGGTTGAGAATCAGGAGTCTGCTTCTTAGAACTTTACTTCAAAAGCCTTGGTGGATATACGAGCTAGATATATTTCTAGCTTAGGATATACACTATGCATCTGCTATTCTTTTAGAAACGTTTTAAGCATCCTGAGTATGGGTACTTTGAGGCTGGCTACAACAGATTCAATGCCATTGTTTCAAAAGATTTTAATGAGCACAGCTCCACTGCCACGTGGACAGCTTGATGCTGTGTTCTGCTGACAGGATGTAGGAGATCACAACTCTTCACAGGGGGAGTCATTTATTTTTTTTAATCTGGAGGAAAATTTTAAGTCTGTCAAAGAGGCAACACATCCCTTTTTAAAACTGTCTCAAGACTGTGGTGTGTGCTGGGTGCTACTGACCTGTCATAATCCTTTGCATACGGAAATTGTGCCTGTAAATCACCCAGATAGATTGTTATTTACAGACACTAACTTAGACAAAGTCTGTAGTGACTGGAGGGGGAACGAGGGCAGGCAGAGCTTCTCATGGTCTCTGGGAAACATCTGGGACACACTAGGTGTTTGGAGAGGGACAGAGTTGAGTGTAATCCATGCTACTTTGGCTGGCAAATTTTGCAGCTGGTACCACATATGTCCCCATGTGGAGACAGCTCCAGGTGGTGAAATTAATGGGGTCCATGGGCCAGAATGGGACTGGCTTTCCTCTATAAATGGGGAAAGAAAAGGGGGAGCTCTGCATACAGAGCAGGAGCCCTATTCCTTGCCAGCTCCAGATCTCCAGAGTCAGGGAGTGCTCTGGTGGGGCTGTGTGACTTTATGTTCACTAGAGTTCCTTCAAGTCTTGCCCCTTTGAAGCAGGCAACTTGAATAGCAGAGCCAGGGCAAGATCATGAGTCCAAACTTCATCTGAAAGACTCTCTTTGCCCTGAGTCTGCACTAAACTCAGCCTTTGTTGATCCCAGCCTTGTGGAGCCTGAACACTGCTACCTGTAACTGCTGTTTTGAAGACATTTTTGGGGTGTGTGAAATAGAGGCAAAGTCTCTGGCACCAGAATGAGGGGAAGTCCTGACGCAGAGAAGCACAAGGAGTACTTTGGTGACGTCATGGCATGCTGTGACATTCCAGTCCTGTCCGGGAGTCCAAAAATGCCTCATGCCAGAACCAGACTAGGGACTGCTAGTGGAGGGAAAGACCTGAAGAGCAGCAAAGCAGCTGAAGTACATAAGGATATCACCAGGGCAGCCTAATGAAGGTGAGGTCCTGATAAATGTGAAACTAGGTTTGGTGCTACTCTGGGCTCCTTCCTCCTGGGACTGTTGCAGATCTGGGAATTAAGGCCACACAGAGAAAGTGTGCAGGGAGGAGAAAAGGGAAAGGAGGGAAATCTTGGCCGGGGTTCAGCTATCAGTGGGAAGAGCAGGGTTGTGTGCAGAGCCAGTGAAGGAGAGGGAGGAGGATGGCACAGCAGGATCCTTGGTCTGCCGCTACGTGACTCCCTCCCTGTGCATGGCTCACTTCCCTGCTCTGTGTCACTCTTCTTATCTGCAGAGACAGCCTGTTCTATAGGCCAGGACCAGGTTTCTGCAACACAAGGCACAAAGGACCCTTGAGCAGCTTAGAAGGTACCGCGACAATACGAAGCAGAAATTGCAGCCACCAGATTGGAAAAATAGAGCACTTCCAGTCAGTAATTTTGTTCCTGGTGAAGCCCCTTGCCACATGAAGCTTTGCGCTACAGCTGCTTCAGAGCTAAGTACAGAAAAGGAAGATGTTTCCTGAGTCTACTTTTAGCCTCAGAAAATCTGGGTACGATTTCTACGAAATGAGGGATGAATCTAGCTCATTCTGCGTTGTACTCTAATTACCAGCTGCAGTGAAATATCTAAGATGATGTATCTGAGGCTCCATCTTATTTCTGGATCTTGTTCCAATTAATTCCCCCTACCAGTTTGCAGCACTGCAAATTTTTTTTGCAGCGTGAGATGCACTGAGCGTCAGGCCCTGGGTTGCCTCGTCTTTCTCCCTTGAATTCCCGGGCCAATTGGTCTTCATAGCTACTGCAGAACTGTTTCACCAGTCTTAGGATGGTGGTATTAATACTCACTTGCTATCCAGCAGTTTTTTGAGACAGCCTATGCAAGCGTGAAAGGCATTTTGAGGTCTCAGGTCATGCTACAGAAGTGAGAACAGTTATTTCTTCTCTTTCGCTTCATTTCTCTGTGGCCTGTTCTATTTCTAAATGCTGGAAGTGGCACTGAGCAGAAAAGAGGATATCTGTTCTGCAGGAGGAAAAGAAGAGGAAGTCTATTTTGCAGGAGAAAGAGAGCAAGATGCTTTGAAGGAAAGAGAGAACACATAGGAGGAAGGAAGGGTGCATGTGAGAGGCAGGGCACAGATTCCAGTGCAGGTGACAAACAGTTTAGCAGTCAGGGTGTTCAATCCCTATCTGAAAAAAAGTGAATGTCGTAATTGGTAAGTCTTGGGCCCAGTATGGGAGAGGCCATAGATTCCTCCTAGGCCCCACATAATGCTCACAGGAGGAGCTTTGAGGATGCTGCAATGTTTCCACAGAGCGTTCCATTTCAGAAAGAAAAAAAGATTTGGTAGAAAAACTCCTGGCCAACCGTACTTGCAATCTCATTCTCATTTATTTGCTCATGTAATCCCCAGTGCTTGATTTACGTAAGACTTGAATTAACTGTGTATTTATTCAGAGATCTTAAATTGCATTGATGCGACGAGGTAAAATTGCAAGCGGATGCAGTTTCAAGGGTATTAACAAGCATATGACAGTGCGGCAGATCCCACTTGCCACTGAGGGACCCAAGCCCATTCAAAGGTTTCCAGAGAAGGTGGTAAAAAGGCTCCTCCTTTTGTAAGTACAACTGATTTTCACGAAGGAGAATTTCTCTTAGCACTGAGGTGGGGCAGAGAGGTGCAGTACGGGTCAGAGACTCTTGAAGAAAATGAAGACTCCTTGCTCGATGCTGCTCTTGGTGAACAGTGGTGGTTTGAGCTCAGACACTAAATAAAATACATTCTTTGGTTCTGAGCAATTTCTGAATAATGCATGGTACCAGGAACAAAACAAACTCCAGATGAGCAAGCAGTATGGAGCAGTTAACACCCTGATCTAACGGAAACTTTCTGCAAATTTGAAGGTGTCTATAACTTCAAGCAGAGGTGCCATTAAAAAAGGCAATCAAACTGAAATCTCCATTGCTTCTGGCATTAGCTGTTTCTGAAGCACTTTATGTTTCCAATAGGTGTTTAGTGAATTCAGGCAATCAAAGCTAGCTATGAAGCTGTTACTGAATGGGATTTAAACATTTTAAATGAAGAGGGGGAAAAATGATAATGTAAGTCTATGATTGATGTGGGTGGAGAGTCAGTGTGACCATTTGGAGACCCACTGAAAGACAGAATCTGAAACAAAATGCTCATGAAAAAACTACTGGAAGTACCAATATTGAAATATGATGCAACAAATAAGGTATGGTTAGGAAAGAAAGCTACCCAGTCCATGAAGCCTGTGGAGAACATCAGCTTGAACAGATGAGGCAAGAGGGTTGGGGATGAAAAGCGTAGCTGGTATCAAAACGTCCAGCTACTTCGCCAAGTGGTGCCAGTGATGCATACATCATAGCTGCTAGCAGTTTGCACCACGCAAAAGTGAAACAAGGATACCAGCACAACTAGAAATGGTTACGGCAGGCACACAGGGAACTTACAGATGTTCAGAGCTGGACAGGGCAAAACAGAAGGTCTTGAAGTGGTCTGGGGTTCAGGAGCTACTGTGACTTCTGTCGGAGCGGTGTTATCACAAGAGGGAGCTGTCCGCCTGTGTGAGATTGCCACCCCAGACAAAAACGCACTGCAGAGAAAGAGCAACAGGGCTTCCAAACCCTGAGAGGGGCAGGAGGCAAGAGGTCCTGAGCACTCAGACAGGCAGTGACCACAGCAGGCTAGCATGGGAGGGCATGGGCTGAGCCGGGTTAGCAGAACTAATCCTGCAGGGCATGCCACCAACACTGAACACTGCTAATTGCTCTTCTGCAAGTCAGATCCTGCACTATGTTAATGCTATCAGTTAATTGTTTTTATTTGTAGGCTTTGCTGGGGAGGGAGATGAAGGAAAGGAGCTTGGTCAAAGTCAAACATGGTGCCTTCATGTGACCATGCGGCTGATCACCAAGGCTCAGATGGTGAAGTCCACGTGTGTCAGAGTTGGCTGTGAGCAGTACCTGAACACAATGGGGCCTGTGTACCCAGCAGAGGGCATGTGCATGCACGCACACACACTCCTACCTTTACCTTTGGGACATCATTTCTTAGATAATGAGCATATCAGTGCCCTCAAAAGCTGTGCAAGTAGTTACAGGACAAAGCCAGAGGCATCAGCTGTTCTCCTTTGAATAAGCTGTGGTTTCTGTTACGGGGTCCAAACCTACCCTTGATTTTCATTCTTGTTTCAGATAAGGTCCCACTGCAAGAGGTTCTGAACTCCCATTTCTGATCAAGATTGGTGGTCCAGAGGAACCAAGCCATATCCCTGAGCTCAGGTCTAAACACTAGCATCTGTGTTTACTATGCATCAGGGAAACCAGCCTGTAACTTCTCCACACTGAGCTTAGTTTCACCTTCCTGTTTTTCCTCTGAATGCCCCATGCCTAATTTTAGTAGACACATTTTACCGTAGTCTGGGACTGAGCTGAAAGCTTTGTTTCCTGCCAAGAATCTTGAGAGGATAATACATATCCAAGCAGTTTGCATCAGTGCCATAGCATCTGAAATGCCCTGTAGAAGGCTAGCACAATGTATTTGTACGCTCCCTGGACAGGAAGACAGACAGTTCTTCCAGTGGATGCACTAAGGTAAAATGTTCAATGATGGGACAAGGCACAGAAGATCAGGCTAAAGGGGGAAAACCACTCCAGGTTGAAAAGTTAGAAGGCATTAAAAATACATACAGAAGAAAAGAACATAGTCTTGATGATGGGGGAATGGATGGAGATCAGGGGTCTGGGCTCCTTGCCACAGGCTGCTTGACCTCAGGCAAGTCTTCTGAGATCCCATTTCCCCTCCTACCCTTTGTCTATGTAGCTCCCAGGAGCTTCTAGGCAGGGTTGGTCTCAAGTGCAGCAGTGAGGATACTTTATCTTGGTCATTGCTTCTAAGACATACGATAAAATTACTTCATATGTATATATATAAAAAACAATCTTCAGGATGCCTTATGGAGCAAAAAAGGAAGAAACGCAGAATGCCCCGGGAACACGTGGGAGGAGCAAAGTTCCCAGCCGGTTATTAATGCACTTGCGGGACAAGGTTTTTGCTGAAGATTAAAATTAAATTTCAATTTAAAAAAAAAAAAAAAAAGGAATTTTATCCCGAGCCAGAGGTCTGGCTCCAGCCTCACCGCCCGCCCGCAGTGACGCCGGCAGAGGAGCAAGCCCCCCCGCGGCCCCCGGCCCCGGCAGCAGGCGGCCCCCGCGCCGCTCTGCTCCGCTCCGGCCCGGCCCCCCCGGCGCGGCGGCGGACGGGCGGCTCCGCGGTGCCGCGGGCGGGCGCGGCGCGGGCTCGGCCAGCGCGGCCGCTTGTTGATCGCGGCGCCCGGCGCCGCTCCGCGCCTCCCGGGCCGCGCTCCGCTCCGCGCCGCGCCGCGCAGGCAGCCCCCGCGCCCGGGCTTGCCGCTGCGCTGCGGCGCCACTTGCATTCTTCCATTGCAACATTGCAAACCCCTCCTTTCCCCCCCCCCCCCCCCCGCCGCCTCTCCCTTTCTTTCCCTTTTTTTTTTTTTTTTTGCATGAAGATGGCGGCGCCTCTCGCCAGCAAGGCAGGGTCCGCCGGCACCACCAGCAAGCCTCCCTTCCCGGAGCTGGATTTCCGATCGGGAGCCAGGGTGGAGGAATTGAATAAACTCATCCAGGAATTCACCAAACACGACCAGAGGGAGTACGACGACCAGCGAGCCCTGGAGATCCACACGGCGAAGGACTTCATCTTCTCCATGCTGGGTAGGGCAGGGACCGTGCGGGGCGGGGGCAGTGGCGATGCCGGCCGGGGACCCCGGGGCAGGGCTCCCCGACGGTGCGGCACCGGTGGACCCTTTCCCCGCGCCGCGGGCGCGCCAGTCTGGGGGGTCCCCGGCCGCAGGACGGGTCTCACCCCCAGGAAACTATTTTTTCCTGTTCTATCCGCGTAGCCTTTAGCAGCGATTTATTTATAAGCACCGAGGAAAGGCTGGGTCGCAGACCTGGCCGGTGCCCGACAAACACGCCGAGCCAACAGGGCTGGAGGCGAGCCCGACCCTTTATTGTTTTTCCCCCCAACTATCGAGGCTGTAGGAAACACAGCTATTTTTTTCTGGACCGCTTATTTTGATTATTAGACCGGCTGATGCTTGTACAGGAGCATCCTCTGAACTGCGTTTCTTGCTTAGGTTGCAAAACTTGCTGCGAGTGGAGCAAGTCAGATTGTGGCGGGGGAGTCCTCATCTGCGTGAAACTTTGAATCGCGGGCAGGGGTCCTTAAACCAGAGTGAAACATGTGTTGGCCCTCGCAGAAATCACCTGGGCTCTGGCATGACTAAGGCTTCTTAAGATTAACAGTGGAATGACTAACAACTCTCATTCTCTAGGTAGTCAGTTCCTGATAAATATTTACCTTGTTTTGACTAAGAAATCACTCACACGAATGAGAGCCTTCAGGATACGAAAGGATGCTCTTTAACATGCAGGTTGGACCTTGAAATCAGTCATCCAAGTTTGAATCAATATCTCAAACGTTTTTGCATGTAAAATAAGAGCATGGGTAAACAGTAGGTGTGGCCAGTGAATGGTTCTTTGTAGCTCAGAGGTGCACATACACCCTTGAAGCGTATTTGGCACAAACCAAGTGTATGGTCTACATGTACGCTGTGAATAACCTACATCACTTTTGTCATCACAGAGCTATCCTATTGCAATAATAATTATTTTCTGTATGGGGGGGTAATCACTATAATAGACCACTTCCTCTATAGCCATGAACATACCTACACTCACTGAATGAGAATCTACCAGTCCAGCTGGTTATCTTGTGAGGTACCTGGGTAAGTATAATTGCCTGCTGTGGGATTTGCACAATTTTGTGTGTGTATTGCTTTTTCACCAAGGGCTGGACAGGATATAGCAGACTAAATTTAGCTTGAGAACGAGGACAACAAGTTGAAAAGTCAGTAGCATGTATATTTATAGTTGCTGTTATAAATATTTTTCCCTTCCTGTTTAAAAAAAATGATGTGGTGAAGCCCTGGTTGCATCAAAGCCTGTAGGATTTTTGTTATTGAAAACCTGATCCTGTGGAAGTCATCCACTATTATGATCTGATACATTTTTCAATCAGGGTTTTAAATAACTGGCTGAGGAAGCAGGGCTGGATGGGATGAAGCAAAGAAGAGCGGAGAGAAAACAGCCAGAGCAGCAGTTCTGGGTGTGTGGCTAGCAAGTAGAGAAAGCTTTATATGATCCTGTTTAAGCATTACTGGTTTTTGCAGGGGACAGGGACCACAGCATTTCTTCCTGCCTCATGCGGGAGAAGGCAATAGAAGAAGGACAGAAGAATGGGCTGGAGCGTGCCTTGTATTTCTGCAAATGCACCCTAATGCCTTACTGTTCATGAAAACAGGGAGCCTTAGGCTGTTTAGAAATAATGTAAATTAATGTGGCTTTGTTAATATAATGGCTGGGAGATAAACGTTCTTCAGTTTTAAATGTATAGACTAAAAACAGGGTTTGAACAAAAGCTGTATTTCTGTTTAAGTTATGCCTGGCAATTTTCAATGAGACTTGTTTCTGAATAAAAGAAGAGACTTGAGGACCAAGCCCAGGACAGAAATGGAGATGGAGTGTCTGATTTGCCTGTATTAGACCCAGAAGCTGTGTTTGTGGATCAGACTCTTCTTAGCCAGAGAGGCTCTTAAATCTAAAAGGATTTAACTTATTAATAAATAGCTCTTTCCCCTGTGCCTGATCCCTCCCATACGTACTGCTCTTATCTCATCGGGTGATGATAGGAAAATTAAACGTAGCTTTCCTGATTTAATTACATTGGTGTGTAATTGGTGGATGAATGATAGGCAAGGAGACTTTGTGCAGATTCTCAGATGTCTGTACTCTGCATGGCTTGCCCTCTAGGTCAGATCTTTGCTTTCTATTTATATTAACTCTTTTTCATCTGTGTTGTCTTGCCCTGGCTATTAATGACTGAACGCTGTGAGATCTCAAGAGTTGGGCTATGATAAAATTAGGGAGAGGTACTGCTTGTCATGACTTTGTCCAAAATCTTGTGCCCCAAGCATTAGAACAGAACTTCGAATGACCTACCTATCTGGTGGGGGATGTGAGTATTTTCTGAATGTGGGCAATTCCTGGGCATCCCATTCATGGTCACCAACACAGTATGGTCTTGCTAACGCCCTACACTGAAACAACACGTGTCTTTTGGTGCCTTTGCTGGGTAACTTCCTGTACTCACACTGAGCTGTGCCTGATAATTACTTGTCTCTCTGACACAGGTACAACTGAGCCTCAAAGGAGGGGAAGGCTGTATTAAGCAAGAAAAAGAGTGGGGAAGAGGCAGTCTTGTGTTCTGGGCAGCAGGCTGGCTGGGAGTGACTGAGAGACCAAGTCTCTGCCTGCCAGTTGTGAAAGGAGCTAATTACTTACTCTCCCTGTGACTCTATTTTGGGTTTTTTTTGTGCTTAAAGAGTGATAAAGGAGTATTTTTATCAAGTGATGATATTACAGTCAATGATATTTTGATTTTTAAAGCGCTTGCTGCTATTGTGGTGAGAGGTGCATAGCACTCATATTAAAAACCTTTTAGGGGTACCTGATCTAGAGAGTATTTTTCCTGCAGTACAAGTACTTCCAGGAAACTTCTTTAATAAACACTACCTGTCTCTTTCTGTTCAGCACCTAAGTAAAAATGTATTGTAATGCACAGATGTGCTAGGCTTAAAAAAGCCATATGTTATGCTCTTGGGAACCAGAACATATTAAATAACCCCTTGAAATTTCTAGTCCTATTGCTGCCTCAAACCAGCTCATGTTATTAGGGATACTGACTTTTGCGCTTAACAAGAGAAGAGAAAAGAGTAAGGCGATATGAATAAATACAGACTATACAGAGCTATTTCCTCCGCTCCAGGCACACATTGGCGTTCAGTCATCCAGAGCAGTTTTCAAGCTCTTCAGGTTGGTATTTTGTTTCCCTTCCCTATCATGAGACTTTTTCTTCTCTGTAGAGTCAGAAGAGGGATGCTCAGGACATTTCATGCCATTCTCTTTCCTCTCATTGCCCTCTCCCCTCCAAATCAGGGGAAGGACTGGTTTAAATTGGTGCTAAAGTGGCCTTTTTTTTTTTTTTTTTTAAGGCTTCTAGTGTATCTTTTTGTCGCTTCGGTGGTTGCATCTTCTGTGGGAGCTGCCCACCAGGACAGGCCACACTTTGAGGATCTGCAGCCAGCTGCAACTTAGAGCTGTTGACAAGACCTCTAGAGAGCTTGTGTCAGCACCTGATACAGGAGAGGGGGTGAGCCTATTCTGAGAGCATTTCCCTTTTCTCTGGTGCCTGCCCGGTGCTGAGCTGGGTATGCTAGCAAGTGTTTGTGATAGAGTCAAGTCTCATAGTGGAAGCAGAGCTGGCATCAGCAGAAGATTTCTGCTGCCAATACCAGCTTCCCAAATGGAGTGAGTTACCCTGCTGGGCCCCTGCATCTGTAGCAAGGCTTCCAGCTGTTTCTTGGACTGACGAGCCCCTAAAATATGTGCAGTGGAGGTGCAGATTTCTGTGCTGAGAACACAGGTGTCCTGACAACAGCTTGCTTTTATTAGCACCTTCTACAAGACAAGCATTTTGCGGTCCTCCCCTGTACCCGAGGTCTGTGTGCCAGAACAACATTGGTAGTGTGACTCTGTTGTGTGGGTTTGTGCGGCATTTTTTCTCCCTTTCCCTATCTGGCATAACTTGCTGATGAAACCTTCTATTGTAGATTAGATTTCAGGCATTGTTGGAAGTGTTACCTGTTTGTCTATGATATATCATGGAAATTCTCTGGTTTCTGTTGTGGTGTCGAGCTGATGAAATAGCAACAGGATTGGAGTGATCTCTCTAGGGTTAAGTCTTTTGTGTGTGTGCGCCTTTTCTCAAGAGAGGCCAATCATGATAGGAGCACACTGTACTCTGAGGCCTATGTTAATAAAGGCTCCCTGCTGGCATTCCCTGTGCTGCTGAATGCATAATGCACAGCTGTTAAAAACAACCTTACTGTATTGCAGATTTCATTTCTGGCTTCTGTTGGGTCTCCTCTCCCTGCAGGCCACATGTTTCTGTATTTGCATTTGAGGTTGTGGGGATTTTGTGTTCTTTTTTTTCTTAAGGAACAGGGTGCTAGCCTGGTAAAGTAACCCTAGCAAGGCATTGGTAGCTTCTATTTGGTTATAGCTACCAGAAGTCAACCAATTTCATCTAACTGGGGATTCTTTCTGTGTAACTAGTTAAAGAGGACTGGTAGCCTCCTCTGTCTCTTTGTTCAAAGGGATTGCTTCTCCATGTATGTGTGCAGTGAAAATAGCTTGAAAATCTTTCTCTCAATTTGTTTTAAGATGCTGGTACTTCACTTGCTCAACTACTGTTTTGAAACATTAGGGTGTGATGCAAAGTATTTAGTGTAATAGCTAGGAACGTGTCCTAAGGGCGCAAATTCTCATGGCAGGCTCACCGCCTGTTCCTTCAGTCTGTGGAAATATTTGTAAAAGATTTGGGTGAATACTTGCCAAGCCCAATTATGCAATTATGTTTTAAGGGCAATTTTATAATTATAGTGGAGGATGGTAACCAGGATACGTGAGTTGTTGGGTTTTTGACTTTTCCTTTTTTCTTTCACATGATTTTGCATGAATGCTAAAACATTCGGAGCAATTCTAGTCAGAAACCAGTTGTTCAACTTTCTTGTAGGCAGCTGGCTATTTTTATAGGTGAAGCTAAATTAAAGACAAACACAACATTGCTCAGGAAGGCTGGAGGACATGTTTTATTATAGCTTTGGTAATTTATAAGACGGATGTGTACTCGGAGACCCAGAGCAGCCCATAGGCAGAGTCCAGTCTAGAGGAGAGTCAGGATGTAATAGTCCTGCCTGGACTTCTCAAAAGGAATCTCCAAGCTGTGCAAGTTTTTTGGATAGTTGGGATTGTCTTTCTTAATTTTTATTTGACAAATGCCAGGTTCCTGCTGGCTTTAACCATCTCCTGTACAGCTAAAACTTTGGCATCTTTTCTTGGGCCTTGACATATACACCTTTGCCCCTGTGCATGTCCCAGTCCTTTTGCTGCAAAGATGGTTCTTCCAGGCACATCTCTGAAACCATTCCCTGTGTTCCCTTCTCTGTCCAGGTGAGACCCTAGCTGTTTGTACTCTGCAAGATCGGTTAGGTGAGAAAGTGCTAGGAAGAAATGTGGTTAAGGCCAAGAGATTAGCTCTCACCTCCAGTCAAGGGGGCTTCGGTTGCAAGGGCTGCTTCAGCATGACACTGTGAATAGTGATTGAGATGACAACTGTGCCTCCAGGCATGTCTGTGTGAGACCCTGTGGTGGCAGCTGCAGGTAGAGGCTCTGGCATAGACCTCTCAACTCTCTTTGAGTTTAAGAAAAATGACCCACCATTGAGTCCATTACCTATGCCTGGGTGATGCTAGTGTATGAAACTAACTTGAGAAGCAAGAGCTGTGGCTCATTTCCTATGAAAAGAGAGGCATTGAATGCATTATGTAGCGTGACATACCTCCTGAGCCAGGTTTTCCCTTGGCAACTTACAGCTGGAATGGGTTAAGTTCCATATCCTGGAAGAAAACTGTTAATTCTGCCCATTGATAGCTTTGCGTGCTATCTTCTGAACAAGGAGGTAAAATTCCCTGAGAGTAACAGTCCATTCATCCGCACAACATATTATATTACATTTAGACTTTCTTTAATTTGCCTGTCTTTAGGGTATGAAACAAGCGGTAGAGTAGATGGAGTTCTGGGGAAGCAAAGAAGGGTATCTGCCCTGCTTTTTTCCTCGGAAAAGCAGAGGACCTATCATGGGAACTAAAGCAGAAGGCAGCTTTGGATGTTGTACTCACAGAATGTCCCTTATTGAGAAAAGAGGAGTGTGGCTACATGGGAGTAAGGGTGAGAGAGCTGAAAAATGACCTTTAGGTGGATATCTCAAGTTATTTTCCCAAGTCTTGTTCTGATCACTAGTAGTGTGATGTGAGTTCAGGAGACTGAACTGTAGCTTTATTGGAACTTGCAACCATAGTTCATAGGTTCCCCCTTCTAACTATGGGGTTTATGACTTCTGTTAGCACAAATCTGTCTTACTGTCTGACTAACAAAGATATGAGGGTTGGCTTCTTTTTTTGCTAATGCAACTGGAAGGCAGCTTATGAGACATTCAAAATAAATCTTTCAGCAGCAGCTGATGTTCCAATTGACAGATGCT
Organism: Gymnogyps californianus; assembly: GCF_018139145.2. NCBI lineage: Eukaryota > Metazoa > Chordata > Aves > Accipitriformes > Cathartidae > Gymnogyps > Gymnogyps californianus. Next base: position 15,727,049 of record NC_059480.1, read on the forward strand.
GCTATGGATTTTGCTCTCTTTAGTAAAGAGAACTCTACTGTTTGCTTTCATTTCTACCATTCTGTTGCATTCCCTTTTACTGCAAATAGCAATTGTCCTGGACTGAGCGGATTAATCTGCGCCTTAGTACTTCCGCCAACCTGACAGGTCCCTGAATCATGTACTTCTGCATTAGATAAACTTTCTGCAGTTCTTTCAAAGCACCATTTCAGTGACTTTGGGGTTGTAAGGTAATCAACATGTGCTGTAGCATTCAGTTTGAGGAAGATAGATTCCCTTATCCCCAACATATTTGACTTTTGAGCTTTTAATAAACACTTGATGCTAAGGAAGTTACAACAATCCTGTTAATGCATTATATTTCGCCTGTCAGACAGTATGATTTTAATCTAACTTAAAGCATTTAATTAGAAGATTGTTAATGCGTTTTGTTACGAGCATGCTGGTGTCAAAAGTACAATTTGCATATCACTGAGTGGGGGTGATTAATTACTTTAAGGTTCATAATATCCCTGTCTTTGAAACAGCAGTGGTAGCTACTTCCACCCACTCATGTTTAGGGGTGTGGGCAGAAGTTTGTGCAGCACTGGGTGGCTTCAGCTTGTAGAACAGGAGGTGGGTGGCATCCATTTCATGCTAAGAAAATCACTCCGTAGGTAAAACACTGGGTCAGGACACCCTAGACCTATGTTCCATTCTGAGCTGCCCCCAATTTTACACAGATCTGTGCAAGTTTCTGAATATAATGATACGTAGTGGGACCTTGATGCTACCAGAAGCCTTCCTCATCTCCTGTCTTTGAGCAGTCTGTGAAAGGTGGGGTGGTATCGGAATAGTGGAACATTGTGGTGGCGTTGTTCTTCATGATAGGATGGTTTAACCATGCAACCCTCTGAGACTGAAGCTGGAGAAGGAAGTCTATTTTTGAGAGTCTAGCCTCAGAAAGTATTTAAATAGTGAAGGCAAGTAGTTGTTCTGTCATTGGGTGTTGATCTGGTGGCTTCGAGATCAAGTACAGTTCAGCCTCTGAGAGAGAGATTACAACCTGACCCAGTTAGGCAGTTCTAGCAAGTAATCTTGTTTTATACTGAAGGGATCCCAAAGCAAAGTTGGGACAAATTCGTTTAAAGAATGCATCCTGGCCACAGTCTGCATGCTGATGTAATTTGGCAGAGTCAGGCAATGCCAAGCAGTAGCAGGCAGCAGTTTGGGACAGAAAGCAAGGGAAAAATACAAGACATGGCCGAAGCTAGAAAACCTGCTGGGATAGCCATAAGGAACTGGCAGAGAATAATTTTTTTTTTGTCCAATGACACCTTTCTAAGGTCATGATTTAGATGAAAAATAGAGGTTTATGTGTGGGATGTTGTTGGTCTGCTTAGATCTTCTCTACTGTGGCTTGCAGTCAGACCATGCGGAATTTCTTCCACCCACTGACGGAGTGAGAGTTCGTAAATGATTTGGTCCAGAACTGCTGAGCAGCTAGGGAACACTTGCAGTTGCATGTAGAAATAATAACAAAGTCGGTTCTTGCTTTACTGCATAGTCTGTTAGGCCATGTGCTTTTTCTGTTCTAAAATGTCTTATCTCAACTCTCCCGGTCATGTTGTAGGATCTTTTGACCCTGCTCCACACCTCTCAAGAAAGGATGTTTTTATTCAGTGGTGCATATATGACCTTGTTTAGAAAATCAGGTGCTGAGGTTGTGAGGAAGGAGTTGTGTTAAACAGCTATCAAAAATGCTAAAAGACGAACATTGCAATTAGCTTCTGTGCTTTTCCCTTCAGCACTTCTACTCTTTGCATTTTAATGGATCTCTTAAAGAGCTGGTGATGCTTTGGGTGACTCCTCTTGGAAATGAATCCTATGCTAATAGCTCTGGCTGGGCCTGATCCACAGGCAGATGCATGGAGATATTTCATGTTTATTTAGTCCCTCACTAATTAATGTATAACTTAGTGGTAGAACAGCAGGAAAGCTGCGTTTGCTGACACTTCATGATATAATGATTTAATCCTTTGTGACACATTCCTGCTGAGTGTCAAAGCTGATAACTCTAATCTCTGTCCCTAGCTCAGTGCGACAGGAACCTGTTCTAGAGGGCATTTTACAGGCGCTTGCAAGCTCTCATAGGTACTTTGCGACCAATTCGTGTAAACTTTTTTTGTACATTGTCACTGTTGAATGTGATTGTACAGGATTGCCTGGTGCACTGAGGAATCTGGAGCTGAGTGCAAACAAAGGAGCTAACTGACTGCATTCAAATGAAATAAGGCTTGTCCTGGGAGGAGGGGGGAAATACCCTAATCTCCTTCTCCTTCTTCCTTTGCCAGCATTCAGAGCGGTGTGGTTATATGGATTCAGAGGTGCCTAAACCCAGTGCTCTTTGTTATATATGATTCTGAAGCCTGGGTATGGATGCAGATCTGTACGCAGGGATCACTGTACAGCTACCCTCCAGTGGTTAGTCCTTGTGATACAACCAGCAGAGCTTGCTTCTGTTCCAGCATGGACAGTGGATTGCTGTTTATTTTAAACTTTTGGTTGAATGGTATTCATAAAACAATTTGCAGCTCTGCAAATAGAGGCAGGAATGTCACTGTAACAACACTTCAGGGGCTCTGTTGCCTTCTGTCTCTGAAATTTGCCTTTTGAAAGTTGCATACAGTGTGCTGAATGGCAGATCAGGTATTGATATTGGCCCCTTGATATTAGGCCCTCAAAGCTTGAGTTGCTGAAATGTCTGTATTTCATAGACAGTAGTGCAACCAAGTGCTAAGCAATCAGTAACTTGAGGAAAATAGGAGGAATGCAAGTCTCTCTGCAAGTCTCTGAACAAGCTGCACCTTCTGAATTAAATGCCTGGGTTTTTTTCCAATGTGCAAGCTGTAATGCACATCTAAGTGCATTATTGATAAAAAGGAGCTATTACAATTTGACTGAGCATCTGTCAGAGGCTTGTTTTATGTGCTAAGTTGTCTGTAAAAGCTTGACCCTGTACCCCCAATTTTTCCCAATATCCTGTGAATTTTGTGAATGTGCAAAGCATGCAGTTGAGGCAGCAATGATATACTGAAAATAACCACTTTGACACAGGCTTGTAATATCAAAGAATGACTATGTCTGTGCAGTTATTTTAATTATCTCAGGGAGGGATTCATATGTGCTATGTAAGCACTTAGCAAAACTGTTTGCACATTATCAGAGCTGCAGAGTTAAGTTACAAGTTAGTCTGGAAAATCAAAGTTAAAAAAAAGTTAATCTTCTTAAACCTAAATTCTGGTTCTGGAAACATAGGACACTCCTGGGTTACTTTAAAAACTAGACAATCCCTCTCATTCCTTCACCCAAGCTGCAGACAGGACGTTTAGAATCATCTTTTTATCTAAGCTGCTTCTTAACAATGCAGGTAAAGAAATCGGTGTCTAAAAATCTGCTCTTATGCTGAGACCAGTCTTGTAAGACATGGCTTGTGTATATGAATTACTCTATTGTGCTAGTGTGTGTCACTCTGAGTTCTGAACTTTTTTTAACTAACCCTTTCTTTACCTTGCAACATGTATGTGCCTTTATTTTATTCTATTTTCTGTCTTACTTTGCCCCAAACAAATAATTTAGGTGAAAAAAATATTTGCTGTTCAAAGGGAAGTGATGACAGTGCTTTGGCATGTAGGACAGTGCTGTTGAGAAGTGATATAACCTAGGTTTACAGGTGGAGGTTTCATCCCCTCCCGGCAGGGCTGTTCCACTGTGACAGGCTTCACGGGGCCGAGGCCAGCCCTGCTCGGCAAGGATTGTAGGAGTCCTATGGAAGAGATTTCTGTCTGAGGGAGACAGGAGTGGAGGAGACAAATGAACAAAATCCCCAGACCCACAGCGTGTCGATAGACCTCCTGTTGTTCTTAATTTGTGTCTGTAAATGGCACTCGTTTCCACTGTTGTGCACCAAGACAATAATAAATAACAATCCTTAGCATTTGTATACCACTTCACAATTTTCAGAGTGTTCAACACACATTAACTAATTTAGCTGAGATGCAAATATTCCGTGAGCAAAGCTACTCTTCTTGCTGCCCAGGGGAACCTTTCATTACAGCTGGGACAAGGCTTTTCTTTTTCCCCTTAACTGGAGCTGTTGGCAGGAATGTTCTATACAGGGACAGTGTCTTTCTTCCTGAAGTTTTTAAGCCTTTGCATGTACCCCTGTTTGCACGGGAATTGGACTACTCCCAAGTCATATATGGTACTATTAAGAAAATTATGCAGGAGATTTGCCTGTACATTCTGTGCCACAAATATACAGACCCACAGTTTACAGATTTGTGGTTTCAGAAGTTATTGAGTTAGCAAAGATATTGATGCATTAAGTGCATCTTTCTGTGCTTGCATAAGGCCTTGGGGAAACACCATCTCCAGTGGACCTCAAGGCTCAGGAGGGGAATAAACATCTGTCAGTTCTGACTATGCTGGATCATCAGACTATGTGCTGAAGAGAATTGAGGATGCTTGGTGGATGGCTTTGGTCCACGTTTCACTAGATCCAGCACCTGCTAGAGCACCAGTCTGTCTTTTGTGGCAGGAGAAAGCCCAACAGAAGGCCTATTGCCTGGTAAGAGATGTGTTTTGAGGGCAATTAAGACATTATGTTCTATTGTTCATAATCCTGAATCCCAAACATGGAGTAATACATTCATTGGCATGAATCTAATTTGTCTGGCATTTGACTCATGTGTAGAGCTGGTGAGAGGGAGTTTGATGCATCTCTGTCTGTATCTTTGAGCTGGACAGGATTGGTTCTACTTTTTATTTGCGAGAATAGCATCTCTTTTTAGCATTCCATTAGGGTGACTAGAAGATAAGCATCTTTTTTTGTCAGGTCACATAACCTGGGTTTAGTGGTTTACCTTGGAAATAACTATTTGGTAGTCTTTGTAAACTGATGTCTGGTGCTGTAGAACTGCCCGCATGCTTTGTAGTTATAATCCTCTTTCTAATCCATAAGATTTAGTTATAACTAGGTGGTGGCACTTCGGGATTGCCTCTTTGTCTAACCTTTTGGTAACTTTCTTTTTTAGAAGTGATGCCTGAAGGTTTGACCTGAAACTGATTCTGAAAGAACAGCATAGATTATAATTTTCATATAAATGGTTGTATGAACAGGAACACCATTAGCCTCTTAGTGTCCTAATTATGCAGGGAGGTAGCAGCGCATTTTGAGATCAAAACTTTCATCTGGCTACAGCTTTCCCTTCAGCTAACAGTGCATGGGAGAAGAACAGCATGTTTCTTGCAGGTGATGATTTCTCTTTCAGTGGCTTTGATATCCTCATTTTCTGTTTGAAGTTAATGTGCAGATTGCTAGGTGGCGTCACTCAAAGTGACTGACTGAGCTGCTGTTGTATGTGAAGATGTCTCCAAGACAACTAATTTCCTGGTCAAACAGCACATCGGCTTCTGCCACAAGACATTTTAAGGCAGCTGGTCAGCTGAAGGAGCAAGATATGTTAACAGTTTATTATTAGCACTGTAGCTGCCAAATACAGCTCAGAGTCTAAGGCTAAAAATGTTCCTATTAAACACTGCAAATGAATAGCTTAAAAAAAAGGATTGTGTGATTTGACTAGCAAACTGATTTGTCAGTGAACTTCTACCAAATAATAGGAATTAAATCTCTACCTTCACAGTTCATTTTCTCCAATTGCTGTATGTGTTCCTATGCTGGAAGCATAGGGAATTTAGGGACCTTCTTTCACTGTTATATTTTATTGTTTTATGTCCAGACTTCCCTGCTACATTTCAACTCTGCTTTTGTAGTGTTAGTGTGCCATATTTTTTCTAAAATATACCCAAAAATCAAATGTTTGTTTCCATTTCTCTTCTGCTCTAAAACTCGGGAAGCTTTAGTGACTCCTTCCTGTTCTGAAGTTAGGATAAAATAAGCTTGAAGCACTGGATTTTTTTTCCCTGTTTTGTCCCCTCCTCCCAGTCCCCTTTGTCTCCAGAGGAGCAGTGTTACTGGACAGGTGTAGAGCACTTACAAGTATTTTTCCTCTGCATTTCCAATTTTTTACTTTTCTTTATAAAATACTCCTATGCCCATCCTGTTTCAAGGGACTCATCCAAACCAAAATCAAAAATACCCACTTTTTTTCCTGCCTTCCTTGCAAGGCCTGGCTGTACTGCCTAGCTGAACAAACCCCACCTTTGTCTTCTCTTCGGAATAAGAAACAAGCAGGCTTGTTGATTCCTGCTGCATTAACGCTGTCCTCCTCCCTCACGCTGATGTAGTGGTTATCAGGGGGGTAGGGTGGAAGCTGCTTGCTACTGTTTTCATGAGACCTCCCAGGAGGCTGCTGCAGTGTGGATCTCCTGCACTCTGGCCCCAGAGACCTTACAGTGCTTACTCAGGCTGTAACGACTGACTGGGGGAACGCAAGCAAAAGCTGCTTTGTGCAATAGTGGGTGGAGAGAGGACACTGAAGGTGCTATGCTGAGAACGCTTGAAGATTTTCAAACGAAAGTCCAGGAGAGACAAGGAGCTGTATCCATGCCCTGACCTCCGTCTCATAGCACATCTGAAACTGAACTCTCAGCTAATAACCCCTGAGCCACTAAGCCGCCTTCTCTGAGCATGCCTGCGAGTGCTGAGGAATTTTAGGAATGCGGACTTCAGCACGGTGTGGGGTTGCTGCTGCTCACCTTCTGTTCAACCAAGAGCTTTAGAAGCAGTGGAGTTGGCATTGCCACGATAAAGCACCATTGTGGTTGTTTGCAGCATTCTTTAACTAAAGATGTATTTTCTTGGGTAAGGTTCCATTAGAACAGCAGGAGCCAACATCAAAGAGCTGGAGAGAGGCCTCTTCCCTTCCCTGGCACAGCACAGCTTTACCCCTCTGCCTTCACCAGCCCCTCTCCCAATCCCTTTAAGTCATTAAAACTTTAGTGACTGGGATAGCGAAGAGGCTGTAGTTAGTGGTGTATTGCCCCAAATTACAGGGGCAATTGATCTAAGGAGGTAAGAGGAGAAAGTCTGTGGGAGGATGGAGCTGGTATCACTGATGCAAACCTCTCTTTTTTGATGTCTCCTCCATGCTGAAGCAACCCCATCTTTAGCCTCCAGCTACTTGAATTGTTCCTGTTAGAGGATGTGGGAGGTCTGCTGTTGACCCATAGGCGAGGAAGATAGGAACTAAGCTGGTCATACAGGCCCCACTGCCTGCGTGGCTTTGTCCACAGCTCTGTGTCCTGTGTGTCTTTGCTGTGTGTGTGTCTCACACAGCAAGGCAGCTTGAGTCTGTGGGTTTGTTTTGTAGCAGGTATGGTAACAAGGGGTGAAGGAATGCACTCCTTAGTCCCTGTCTCTGCTTCTGGTGGATAGTAAAAGGTCCTCCTATTTGCTTTGAAAACCTGCTGACAAAGGAAGGTAAAGCAATTTGTGTCCTCAGAATGGCAGAACAACCATGTGACCCGCATCTCTGAAAGATCCCAACAGTGCATCTTGGAGTCCCATCCAAACTGTTAGCATGGAGTTCCTACACATGCAGGCGTTCAGTGCCACATTTGATAACTAGGCAGTGATTCAAGCTATTTGAGATGCTAAGTGCAGTATAAGAAGCAATCTGGACCCAAATGAGAACCCAGTGTGATTCTGGAGGAAAATGTAAGGTTATTTTTAGGGTTGTTGCTATTCTGTTCTGCACCAAGGAGGATAATGCTCCAGTTTTGCACTACAGTTCAGCATTGTTCTGCCTTATTCCTCATTTCTTGGTCCCATCTATTTTAACTGGCAAATATTGGTTGCTTAAGTACCTCCTTTCCTGACCCTGTGTCTTCTCATCTAGGTGCTGGACAAAGCTGTGGTTTGAGACAATCCAGGGCTTGTATTCTCTGCAAAGTACACTTAAAATCGTTCCTGGTCGCCTTACAGCAAATCTAGTTCTGCCCTGCTGATGGCCTGGCTTGCAAGCTGAAAATGTCTGAATAGGATTTATTATGCTCTGACCATTAAATTTTAAACTGCTTTTAATGGTAGATCTTAAATCACTGCTGTCCCAGTTCCAGGCTCTGTGCAAAATTTCTGAGTTCTTAGGAAGGCATTTCCCCTGCCAGCAACCTTTGGTTTCTGAGAAGGACAACAAGTTACAGGGCTGTTCACAGGAGAAGGAAACAGTAGTGTGGTGAGGGACCCGTATGCTGGCCAATGTCCAGGCATCTGTCTGGCTCTAGAGAGCAGAGCCAGGCAGACCTGGTACGGCTGTGATGTGAAGGAGAGATGTTTGTATTGGTGTCTTGGGCGCAGACACTCCACTGGGACACAGTGATTGAGTGACTCTGCTCTTGCCTTTGTTCCTCCCCAACTGAAGCATCTTTGAAGCAGCAAGAAAACTGAAACTCAGTGTTTCAGCACTGAGCTGCTTACAGCAAGCTATTTTAGTTTTGTACATGTCTAATAAATACTGAACGGTTCAGTGATGTCACTCAGTGGGGCTTTGTCCCTTGCTGCTGGGAGCCTCTGTATCAGTTTCCCTTGAGACTGGCGAAACACAGCCATAAAGTCCTGTGACATAGTGTACAATGCAGGCTGCTTCCTTGAGTATGACATGAGATGCGCACTCTTCTAGCTGAGGCTGTCATCTGTCACCTTTGCCTGGAGAGCACTAAAAGCACTAAAACAGAATCTAATGTTTCTCAAACCGCTTAATAGTCTTAAAGCCCTTTTCAGCTACTTGCAAAGGCAGCTGTGGCAGGTGGGCAGGAGGTGATGTCCTTGCCAGGGAGAGGGAGGTGCCTTCTTCTGTGTTGCATGTGTTTGCAGGGGAGGCAGAGAGCCACCCAGGGCTTCCCACTCTCAGGCCTATGCATTTCACACTACTCCATCTTCCTCACAGTAGCCTAGCACAGGGCTTTCCTTTTCATCAACAAGAGTACTATTTAGCATGTTTTGCTTTCTTTATCCCAAAGCTGGACATCATACAAAATTGTCATCCAACACTAGGCTGGTGGGAAATGTTGGAGATCAGCATATCAAAAAAGGCTGCAAAATTTTACAGTATTCTGTGGCAGAATTTTCCAGAGCTTGTGCTTGACCAAAGCAGGATAACCTCTGGACCAGAGTAGCCAGAAGCTTAAAACCATCTTGTATTTGATAATTTTCCTCTTCTGGAAGATCTGTGCTCTCTAACTCTCTGTTTTTTTCACTTCGATTACAGTGGGAGAGGCAGGCTATCATCAGTAGACACTGGTGATACTGGACCAGGGGTTTAAGCAAAACCACTTTCAGCAAGAATGCTTTCCCCGAGTGCGTCTGCCTGTCTCAAGATAAACGGAGACTCTGACTTTTTCTCTGCTTATTCTCACACCTGTAAAGTTTGAACAGACTGTTTTAATGGTGCTGCCGTATGGCTTCTTCCTATATTAGAAAGGAAGGTGCTGAATATGGACATCCCAGTGTGCATGCGTCTGTCTGTCTGGACCTGTCCCATCAATTAAACAGGAGCTGACGTCATATTTGAAGGTCAGCTGTTTTATAACCTAATATTACCATTTTTTTTTCCTCTGGGTTTATTATCTCCCTCCAACCTGCAGCTCGGCACCATCTGGTGCAGGCACACAAGGGAGAAAGATTAGAGGAAAGTAAAGCAGCTTCCCCCATTGCTTCCGATGTACAGAGGAGTCAGTAGTCTCTTACAGTATTGAATTTTAAGTGGTGGGAAGGGCTGGATCCTATTAGCTGTCTAAGGGAGGAATAGTCTGTGCTTACCAGCGGCCTGTCAGGAAGTGTCTCATGATTCCTGAGGGACTTACTGTGGCCACAGAGTGCACTTTGCTGCATTTTATTTTATATTTAAATATTCTTGGTTTTTTATGACCTGTTCTTCCCAGCACCCATATTTTCCTTACCTGTAAATTGCCAGAAGCACTCCTAAATGAGGTACACACACAGTGCAAACCCACACTACAGTCTGCTTTGGTAGTGAAGTGCTGTGAACACCTGAAGTGCATTTACACCTGAGAGAGCCACCAGACTGACACACCACAAGCATGTTCTGTCACACAGGGAGACCTTCATCTTCCCTGGTGGCATCTGTCTGCACAGACCAAGGAGATGCATATTTACTTGTCCAGCCTCAGCCTATGGTGAAGACGCACCAGTTGTTTCCATTTCATAGGTGGGGCTGGGTTTGCGCTCAAGCTTCACCCTCTCTTCCATCCTCCCTCCCTCTTTTTCTCCATCCATCTGGAGCTGTGATCACTTTCTGTCCAAACTGCATGATGATTGTTTTCTGTAAAAGCAAAGCTCTTTTCCTTCCAATAATAAAATGATAATAATTCAGGAATGCTGATCTCCTAGGCCCGCAGGATTACTTGCAAACTAATACCTTGTTGTTTCGCTTCAATGTTGCAAAGTTTGCATTGGGCTATTTTGAAACAAAATGTGTCTAGCCATAAATAACTATTGTATTTAGCTATTTGGAAAGGATGGCTAATTGGTGCGCACTGGTTGGATACGAATATACAAGCTGAGTTATGAAAACATTTGGCTGACTGTGATTCATGGTATGTATGTGGTGCTGTATCATAAGGCATATAATGTGCATATAGACTCTTGTCCACCTTTTCTTTGCTGCTGTGTAGCATTCTTCTAAACTATGATTTTGTCAGGTCAAGGACGCTTTGTACAAATTCCTAGTTCCTGGAGAAAGGGTAAGCTTGGAGGCTTTTGGGGAGGTTTATTTTTATTTTTACTTTTTTAAGAAAAAATAAAATTAGTTTCTAGCCCGTCTCATTATATAAAGAATCTTGAGCTAACAACAGTAGACATTCAAAAGAGGAAGATTTATTTGGAAACAAGGAGGGAGTTCAGGGTTTTACAGTGCTTTAAGTTTAGCTCCAGTTTCTAACAGAAAAGCGTTTGTCTCCTTTCACACATGTTCTGATGCAAATCTTTCCACTGTAGTCTTTGAGGATGGGACTGGACTTTTTCCTCTTCTAAATCAGTGTAATGTACAGTGTTTCTTCAATATTTGATTCAGCTTTTCCTGTCCCCAGCATGTTGATTTATACAAGATTCTTCCTAGGGAAGATCCATTGTAAATGGAACAATGGTTCCTGCATTTCTTGACAGGTTTGTAGGTTTGTAAAGTGCACTTTTCAAAGTAGTGAGACAAACTGAAGTCTCTGCACATGACAGTGAAGAGTTGAAAAGACAGATGCACACAACAGAGGGCCTGACAAAGTCACCACAATCTTCTTAATATGACACTTTGCCGCCTTGAACTGAGCTTGAAAATAGTACTGTGGATTCTCATTTTGTGCTAGCTTGCCACAAGGGAAGACTAGATCTAGGAGATACTGAAATGGTGGTTGAGGAGCGAGAAGGAAAGCAAATGGAAGGTTTGACTCTTTTGCAAGTTTGCTTAGTAGTTTTTAGTGCCCAAGAGAAAAGGAAGGAGGAATTTTTTATTGTTCAGGTCATAATGTGGCCTTTGCAACCTAAAATGCTCCTAGACATCACTTTTGTACTTCTAGTGCTCTCTCTGAAAAGATCTCTCACTTCCCTTTTCAAGGACAGCATAAGACAGGAGTGCTTGGCTTGGATCATTGTGAAATCCCCTTATCTGCCCGTTCTCACTTTATTTTTCTTCTAACTCTTGTCTTCATTGGTATTGAAAGCATGTGGCCAAGGTTGATGAGGACAAAACTTAAGCTATGGTCAGTCTCTAGTTAACTCTTAGCAGCTTTTCTTTAAGGAGGAGTGTGAGTGAGCAAAGCTATTAAATCTCTCTCTTTTTTCTTTGTTTTTCTTTCTGTCCCAATGCAGCAAGGAGTTTTAATCTGCCTTTTGAAGAGCTGAGAGCTCAGTCACTGATCTGAAATGGTGCACTGTGCCTGCTGGTACTTAGCACTCTGCAAGGAGCTCGGGTTCCTCCCTTAGTCTTTTCTTCTGGACATCAAGAGATGCGTACACTTTATGGTTACCGCAGGCGAGGTTGTACATGCCAGATTTCCAAATGTCAGGCTTCAAAAAAGAGGCAACATGATCGCTGGCTTTGCTACCCAAGATTTCTGCCCCAGAAGAATGTTCTGCTGACAGACATCTTCATGTAGCTCCTGGTGCTGTGGCCAGCAAGGCACCCACACTATCTGGTGAGGTCTTGGCAGGGAATGAACCAGCAGTATTGTTTCATCTGATACACATCCAGCAAAGCCATCCGACAAGTGTCAGGTTGATGGTTGGCAGTAATACTTAAACTAGCATTTCATGTTGAAACAGAGGCTTTTGGTTTATATTGCTAGTACCTCTAGGAGTTCTTGGTTGGGGACAGAGCCCTACAGTACTCAAGTCTGTGCAAAGATTAATGGAAAACTGCAATCTTTGCTTTGAAGATGTCTTTAGGATGTAAGTAGCAGAAGCATTTTAAGTAGTCCTGTGCCTTCTGCTACTTTGTTAACTTTCACTTTCATTGGGTTGTTTTAACCACTGACTGGACTGTTTGTAGTTGCTTGGTTTTTTGATTGCTCCTCTTTGCATCTCAGCAAAAATCCCTGCTGATCATCTTTCAGGGTTTGTCTTACTTGTTTCTGGAAGTTCCCCTGTTGAGGAGCTTGGCAGGGGTTTGCTCACTGTCTCTAGCAATAATTGAGCTGGTTTAGTGAGTTACGGAGAATAAACTGGATTGATTTCCCTTTTGCAGTCTGGACTAGAAAAGCTGATTCCTTTGGTCTGCTGCGTGCTCAAGGCCACAAGCCAAGCTGCTATCAATTTTACCTTCTTCTCCTGTGAAACTGCTAAAGAAAAGATGCTTTCCAGATCATGTGTGTAGAACAGATGTGGCTTATATTACTAGATGATTCAGCTAGAACTAGTGCCAAACCATCTTCCAGGACTCTCAGCTGGCTGTTGGGTTGAGAAAAGGAATAACTTGATAGAAATGCTGGGCTGGCTCTGCCGTCTGTGTCTGTAACTGCAGCCATGTCAGGTACAGTTCCCTTTGATTCAGCAAAGGTCTAACAGAGTGATGGGATGAGGTGTGCACACAGAGGTCTTGTGCCATGAGGCCAGGGAGGCACTGGAGATGTGTGCCCAGAACTGGATGCTGCCAGCCTGGTAGCATGAAAGGAATACAGAAATGCGATTGCAATAGGCTTGGTTAATATGTGGAGGTGCTTACACACAGCCTGTGCCCAAATTACACACTGCTTCTCCCACTCCAAGTGTTCCTTTATTGTCAAATACGGTCAGCATAGAGATCACTGGGGTCTTCTTGGCCAAATGCATTTCCTTCCACCTTCTGCTCAGATGGAGGAAATTCTGTTTTCATAAATAGGAATGTGATTAGCTCACCTATTTTTCCCTTTGCAGTCATACTTGGCAGTCTCCCAGAAAGCCACTGGAATACGCTTTTTTGAGGCTAGATGTATACACAGACTCATGCCAGAGATGGGACTGGGCAGCTGCCTGAAAGTCTAGCACTGTAAATGCACATTTGTTTGTTTAAAACTTGCTTATAAGTAGACTGGGAAGTGCAGAGAATGAGCAGAAGTCCTTGATCAAATTCAGTCAATATGTATTAACAGCGCAGTTCTTTGGACTTTACTGCTGCTGATGTAAATCAGAGCACTTTAACCCTAAATCGGGTTAAACTTTTATACATGGGTGAAGTCCACGTGAAGTGGGCTGCTGTTGGTGCCTGGGGAATCCAGCCCAAAGAGCAGAAACTGGATGTTTTCTAACCCATGATAGGGAAGTATTAATCTCAACTGATGAACAGCTGAACCAGACATGTTTTTTACTGCACAGAGGGCATTTATGGTGAATACAGAGTAGCAAGTCTTGGCACTGGAGAATGTGGAGTCTACAGTGTTGTGTCTGTGACTGTCAGAAATCACATTTATGCAAAATGATTGCAGGGTACCAGCTGCCTCCAGCAGCCAGAATACGGGGTGCTAGTAGCCTCACTCATGGATGCATCAAAGGGAAGAAATGTCTACAGGTGGTGGTGGTGGTGGGGATTGTCTCCCCTCCCTGTTCCCAGAAAAACTTAAGCTCTGTCAGAGTCTTCTGCTGAAATCTATACTACATTCTGCCTTAATAAAGAGAACTAACTATAGGAAGAGCTGTGGTTTGTTTCTGCGACTGCTGAGTCAGGAGGGGGTGGAGAAGAGAAACACAGGGTTGTCATTCTGTTCCCATGGGAAAGCTGTTCATACCTTGGCACAATAGTTCCTCTCAGTATGTGTCCTCTGGGAGCTCTCTCTATGGTTCAGCAGCCCTACCTGCCTTCCATTAGAAATCAGGATACCTCCCTATTGTTGCTTGGTTCTGGACTGTAGCCTATAAACCAGATCTCCTGTGCCCGTGAGCAGAGCAGCTGAAAAAGCAGTCTCTACTCAATGCCCCTGGTACATCTCCTGGTAATTTGGGAGAGGTCGAGTGTGGCATGCTTGGGCTACTGCATACTATTGGATGTAACCTTAGTGTTCCATGGGAGATGGTGGTCCTTACACAGTGGGTGGTGCTCCCCATGCTCTGTGCCTGTAGCGTCCAGCTGCTTGGGGAGGGGCAGTGTTTGCACAGTCTGGCTTGCCTCTTTCTATGTAATTATTAAATAAGGCAATTGGGGTCCCAGCTGTGCCTCTCTGGTGTCTTTTGTGTTTGATGTTGTGTCTTCTGTTCTCTACACAGCCACTGAAGATTTTCGTGCAGCTCAAAGTGCAGGGGCTGGTGCTTTCAAAGCAGGAGGCTTGATGTCCTTTCGAGTTAGTAAGGGCAGGCTCTGTCAGCAAAATCTTGCCAAGATGCTTGTAGTTTTTGCCAGGAAGGCTCTTTCCTACCTTTGCCTGTGTCTGAGCAAAAGGCGGCACCAAGTGGCAAACAGACTGGGCTCATACTGTAGGGTTTCAATGGCAACACTTTGCTAATCATGAATTGCATCTCTTGCACTTTTTGGCAATGCTGACAGAAGCGCTTGTAGTAGAGGCTGGGTTAATAGCGCTTTTGTGTTGCTACCAAATTCTCTTTAATGATAGAGTACTTTGTGGTCCCTTGAATTTCACTCAGAACTGCATGCGTGCTTTGGTGCTAAACAGTAAAATGCTGCGTATTGCAGACTGAGGTGTGCCTTGGTAGGTTAAAAACCACGCAGTAAACACAAACCCAAGCCCAGGTGGATGCAAAGATGAAGTAAAATATATTTACCAAACTTTTATTTACTTTTACCACAAAGATTTTAAATGAAAGCGTGGGTGCTAATCAGATAAAGAGGCTGTTTTGTGTATTCAAAGTGTGAAAGTTTTTAGTCACTTGCACTCTGAATAAATTGCTGCAGTATCAGAAGTTTGCAGTTCCCTCGCTAGCTCTGTGACCATTGAATAGTGGAGAGGATACAGTAGGCTAAAACCATAATTTGGAGGACATTAATTTCTCTCTGCTCCACCTCTTCCTGTGAGCAAAAGGAGGGGGAAGGCACAATAAAGACATCTGTTCCTTTGAACCCACTCACAGACTTGCTGGGTAATAAAACTGGGGGAGAGGAGGAGAACCTATTGCTGCTGTTCAAGTGGTTGCTAATCGCTGATTGTTGAGTACTGAGGGGGTGAGCTTTTATCATGTTGACCTTCTTAGGGGATATTGAAAAGAAGCTGGCACTGACCTCTGCCAGGATTTAAATCCAGGAGACTCGGAATCCCTTTGTGCCCCTTTCAAAGAGGAGGCAAATCTCCGTGGTAGCCACGCTCTCCCCTCCGCCTCGGGGTAGGTGCCTCTGCTGTACTGACCCAGATGCTGCACTTTCCTCTCCTGAATTAGCCCTTCCCTGCCAGTATATGACCACGATCAGGGCTGCGGCAAACTAAACAGGAGTCCTGCAGAAAAAACAAAATTGTCTTGTCCCCTAGACTCAAAGCATGCCCTACCTCCCATCCACATTTTGCTTTTTGTGTAGTGCTTAAAATCTTGTGGCCGTAAGCACAGGGCTGCGGGGTCCTCCCCATCCCCCCGCTCCTCCTGCCTAATCTCATTGTGCTGCTTAGTCACAGCGAAGACCACTCTAACGGGTTTAAGTGGCCCAGCTCCTGGCTGGGTGTGTTGTGCTTTATGTTCAGCCTGGGATGGTTAATGTAAGTAAGAGATCAGGTTGCACACATCTACTGCTTCAGAGTCCTCCTGTTGTGTCAGCAAGTGCACGCATGAATATTAGGTTTCCCTCTAAGTATCATATCTGGAAACAAAAGCTGTGTAGTAACCAGCAGGTTAAAAAATGCCAAGGGGGTGATACATTGATCTCAAACTAATAAAATGTGGCTGACAACCCTTTTATGAGCTCAGCCACAGAATGCAGGGCCAGGTGGTCCCTTAAGAGTTTTCCCAGGCCCTTAGAAGTGTCTTAAGGCATAAACCAATGGTTGTGGCACCCACTGGCATGGGTAAGGTTGATGGGGGGCATTCTTAAGTTGTGGATTTCAAGTCTCCTGTGTATTCTTCCATGATACTCTCCCTTAACTAGTGAGAAACTGTCAGAGAAATGGCCACCTGGGAGATGGTATAAAGTCTATAAACCTGGGATGTTTGTTCAGAGTGGGAACGGTTCTGCCTTAACCAAAGGTAACAAGCAGGCAGCTGCTAGAGAGAAGAAAGATGGCTTTGTGCAATGATGTGAAACTATGAGCCAGGAGCCTGCTGGTAGGTATTTGCAGAGCTGACTGGGTTGGACAGGAAAAGTCTCTTAGGGGTGTGATGGACACAGAGGTATCTCTGTATTAGTGAATGGGATGGAAACCAAGGCTGAGCTGAGCAGAGGCATTCAAGATAAGAGATAAGTTCCAGGGCACTGGGTGAAACGGCTGATGTTTTCTTTGTGAATGCATGCCTAGTGATTATGGCTCTCAGCACAGCTGAGAGCTGCAGATACACAGTCCCTGAAAAAATTCTCATACAGCCTTATAGAAACAGTCAGAAATCTCTCTGGCCTTTCAGTTTCTCTCTCAAGGTGCGAGTTTAAGGAACTCACCCAGTGGAGGAGAAATAGGGACTTTGTTATTGTAGGTGGCACTGGAGTGTCGTGATGTGATTTAAAGTGATGGGATTCTCTAATTTGTGGCTATAAACCATAGGGACAGACATATTATGTTATAGAGGTGAGAAAGGAGTACAGGAGCCCCCAAACGCCTCCCTAAACTGTAAAGGGCGACACAATGTGAAGGGAAGAGACGGCACCACAATATAACATATAGTTATGTGGCCTATGAGGTACATATAGTGTGGCCTATGAAGTTGAGCAAGCTAGCAGGGCTAAGCTGCTGCAGTGGCCTGGAAAAAGAATGTGAGAGCCAAACACTGACAGAAGAGAGGCAAGTGAGGCTGGTAGAGCAATAGGCAAGAGGAGAGGCTGGTACTGAATTAATCTTATGAGCTAAATAGGAGTTTGTTCCAGAATTAATCACTTGAAATATTAAGCAATGAAGACTGCTAAGGTGTTAAATGCATTGTCCTTAGTAGGCACAATTGTCCCACACCTCAGGGACCCTCTGAGTGCAGGATTGGAAAAAAAAAATCACCAGAAAGAACCCTGTGTTTCTTCACCCAATGTTTTTATCCCCCTTCTCTCTCTTATGGCACGGAGCATCTTGAGGTGCTGGGAAGATCCTTTGGAGACAGATTCACCCTTAGCAAGAGGAATAGGAGGGAAAACCCAGCCCTCATACATCACTAAGCTCCAGAGGAGGCAACAAGTGCCTCTAAACAACAGAAGATTGCTTGATGCCAGCACAAAAGGGTGTAATACGTGCAAGAGCTCATCAAGGGAGAGGAACATAAAGCCAAGGATGTAATTGATGGGAGGTAGCCCTCAAAACCGGCATGTGTGTACTAGTCTGTTGGTAAAGTGAGCAGCTGAGTGGGAGAATGATGCTGCAAGGAAACCTCGTGAGGTCGGGGATGGAGCTGCTCTGTCATTAAATACGTGATAGTACCACAAGCTGATCTGATTATGCAGATGGCTACTCCAGCAGTATGTTTGCTTAGTTTCAGTGCAAAGCTATAAGCAGAGACAAGCAGGAAGGAAGGAAATGAAGGTCGAAGTAAGTTCCTTTATAATAAATGCATTAAGGTGGTTAAAGGGGAGTGGCAGATCTCTCAGTAATAGGTTGCAGCACATTCCCTAGGCTGGGTCAGTTTTGGTTTTAACAGAGATAGAAAATAAAGCAGAGCAAAGAACACAGGTTAGATAAAAAGGCATACTCTGTCTACCCAATGAGTAGGAATTCAGGCTGATAGACTTTAATGGGATGTCTGGGAAAGGTTTCATCATATGTGCTAACATCAGGAGCTCTCCTCGTCCTTGAAATACATTGCTTATCTGGAGTAAATGTGAACACAAAAATGCAAAACTTCACCAGTTTTACTCATCTGTCAGGGATGGGAGCAGACCTTACAACCGTATTTAGAGGAGGTTACAACATTGTCTGGCAGAAGTTGTAATACTGTCCAGTCACCTTCATGGAAAAGAGGTTTTTACGCTGCAAGGTAGCTTGAATAAATTATTTGATTTCCTTCGCTAAAGCAGCTTTTCTGGCAACACAAACATTGTGCAACATGATTGTACAGCATGCTATATTCTATCCTAGAGGCAGAGGAAAAGCCGCCATGGATTTGGTTAGCAGATCATGTGGGGGTCTTCTAAGTTGACAGGAACACCAGGAATGCAACCTGTACTGAGAGTTTGTCTTGGAACAAGCCCAGCTTGTTCTTTCTTTTCTCTATCAATCCCTAGCCGGTACTGAGTCGGTAAGTTAAGGTTTGTATGCAACACTAGTAAGCATGGCCTCCACTGTGTGCTGGGACTTAGAGGACACTTGAAAGGAAAGGCTGGAAAATAGAACCTGTGAAGTATTGTTCTCCTTTGTCCTTTTCTTGAAGTGCTAGCCTTGGGCCTGCAATGTCCTGGATGGAAAAATTGCTTCTAATAACCTGCAATGCTATTGATTCATGGAAGTGAAATCTCTGTGCAACACTGCACTCTCTTCACCCTGCCTTTCAAGACACAGTTTGGTGCAGATCCCTGTGGTGCTGCTAGGAAGAGCAAACAAAGGGTTGCAATAATAGTGTCCTGGGAGCTACTGGCTGGCCCTGCCATAGTCCAGCAGGCTGAAGGCAGGGATCTGAAACCATTCATTAAGGCTCAGTGTGCTCTCAGGTGTGAGTTTTGCTGTTCACACTACCCAGGGTGTGGTGGGCAGAGGGACATCTCAGCACCCTGCTTGCTATTTGGCTAGCTCTGTGCAGAGCATGGGTTATTTCTAATTTGAGAGTTGCGTTGACTATAGGGCTGTTTCTGGAATTGCTTCCCTTTGCTTGGCCTGAGCTTCTTCAAGGAAAGCACTACAGTGCCGGTAGACTCAGTCAGGAGACAGGGAAATGGACCCTGAGAAATGGACCTTAAATCTCTGATTCTGGTTCATCAAAGAAGAAAAAAAAATGTGCTATGAATGTCCTATTAGGGCACAGATGATTGCCCACAGATTTCTCTCTAGTTGGGAGCAGAGCCCACCCTTGGGAGCTTGCACCCAGATTCCCAGTGAGACCCACGTGAGATGGTTCCTCAGGAACGTGAGTAGCTGCTGTCCTCCACAAAGTGTAAGGTCCCAGCCACTGCGTAGGGAACCACAGAGCTGTTGGGCCCTGCTTTGGATGATAATGCTCAGTCCTGCTGTCAGGCTGCCTGGGATCCAGGCTGGGATCCCAGAGCTGGAGGCCAGCTCTGGGGAGTCCTTTTCTGGTGTCTTGGGGTAGTACAGTTAGAAGAAACCTCAGGGTCTTGCATCCTCTCCTGAAACAACCAGACAGCTGCTTTTACAGGCAGGGTGGTGGACTCGGTAGGCAGTTGCTTCTGCTCTGAGGCAGTTGTAGCTCTAGTCTGACTGATGCATAGCTATCTGCAGGGTGGGATGGACAGAGAAAGTGTTTTTTGCTAACAAATCCCCATATCTTCCCTTTTGTCCTGACAGCATTCTTCTGTTACAGTTCTTCTTACTAATCTTCCATGTATCAGCTTTAATTTAGCAGTGCACAAACCAGACAGACTAAGTTTGTCAGTTCTTTCCCCTGGAGCGGGATTTATTAGCCAGCAGTGCTAGAAGGGATGCACGTGCCCTGGTGCCTTCCTCTCTTTGCCCCATTCTCCGTTATGCGGTGGGATTTGTCTGGACTCATAATACTGCTGTCACTTACAGAAGCACTCTGCCCAGACCTGTCATTGGCTGGTAGAGAAGTTTTCTTTTTTATCATCAGGCCTGGGCCAGAATATAATCTCTCTCTTCCTTCTAAAGCAGCCATAGAACGGCCCAAACTGTTGAGATAACGCTCTAGGAAAGAAGCAGCTTAAAATAATGAACTCCTGACCCGTGGCATTTGGTACTGCATTTTAAGAGGAGTCTTCTCTTTGTGCTAACCTCCTTTTTCCTCTGATGGGAATGGCAGTGACTGGGGTGGAAAGGGTGATTATGATATGAATTCTGGTCGTCTTCCATGCTGCAGAAGAATTGCAGGCACCAATAAACTTACCAGGTGGCCACTGAAATGCAAACATTTCCCATGACCCATAGTTAGAGCATGGAGCTTGTTGCCCCATGACACATGAAGGCCAAAATACAAACGGGTTTAAAAGATGTTGTGCAAATTCATAGAGAATTTGTCTGTCAGTGGCTATTTAGCATTTACAAGTCCGCATGCAGAAACCTCTAAGCCACACACTGCCGAAAGCTGGGGGAGGTGTATCAGGGGAGGTATTGCTGTAGGCTGCTTTGCCTTTTTACACTTTCCCCTGAAGTTTCTATTCCTTGTCACTGTCAGACAGTCTGTGGTAGATGAACTGACCCAGGATTGTTTTTCTACTGTTGCTGAACACTGACTGTTGCTTTGTCACGATCTCTCTCCCACCCCTGTCATTTTTGCCTTTTGCACAGAGGCTTGTCACGCAGGCATCGCAGTCGGAGCCTGCTTGCGTGAGCCATCATCCTAATGAGTGCCGGAGCTCAGAAGTTCGCTTTTCACACAAGTAGGGCAGCTGCTCCAGTGTGGGTGAGAGAGGAAAGGCAGACACAAGTATCATGAGCAATGAGGGTGTTTAAAAATAAATGGCACAGCAGTTCAGTTGTGCAGACAGATGAGCTATTTTGCTTTTTTCACCTGTGTGAGCTTTTCTGATGTGCCCACCATTGCATTTTGCAGCTTGATACCTTCTCATTCCTCCTTCGTTTACTGAGCTCTTGTCTCTGGCACTTTGACTACAAGGATCTCAAAGTACATTAGAGGGAGAAATGTTAAAGAGATAAATGCATCAGTTTTCTGGCATCTTATACTACCCTCACTCATAGCAGTGGAATAGAAAGTATATTATCCAACCCCCTTTTCAGCCCCTCTTTTTCAAGGGGCCTGGGTATGAAACTCAAGAGTTTTGCTACTGGGAAGGTGATGCTGCTTAGTGTTTAACTAGTGTCTGGATGGGTGGCTTGTACACCACAGGTCCTTCTCTCTGGGACCAGGCAGGGATGCGCTCTGTAGCAGACTGTGGGCCACAGGCTTTCTTAAGGATTTTAATCCAAAATATGTAATTCACAAAGCTTGTCTTGCTGGAACAAATGTTATGACCAAACATGAACAGCTCTTAGTTTGTGGGCCTGATTGGTTGTGTGTTTTTCTACCTTCCCCTCCTCCATGCGCTATCCCCTCTGCTAATTGCTTTTCATCGAGTTTATCTGATATTTCTTAGTAGACAGGAATATCGTCAGCCATTCATTAGAGGCTTTGGATCTCTGTTGAAATGGCATCTTCCTAGCAGGGGGTTCAGGCTTTGGTGTTCATCCTGCAAAACTTCAGGGTGGAGAGAGACTTCCCGTGTTGGAAATGCTGGTCTGTGACCTGTTACCTGCTGCAGTTGGATACCTTTTGGCCTGGACTGCTAGGCGAAGGCACCCTGACAGTGTTCAGTGCCGGCTTTTTTCCTCCTACCAAGCTCTTCACACAGCACACTAATGTTGCTGGGTTTCTATTCCAGTTTTCTTTCTGATGCATGCCCCTCTCTTTTCCCCAGCCCTCGCTCTGCTCCTGTCGCCTTAGCACCAGCCATGGGGCTTTGGGTGAGACTCTCAAATGCACACTGGGTCAGCCTCTTCACCTCCAACAGCAGGTGAGGGAGAGACAGATGGCTGGGTTGATTTTTAAGGCCATACGTATGTGTTAGGGTACCGTACTGTGGTTCTGTGACTTTTGGGAGCCTGTGTGCTCAGAGATAATACAATGCTAGTCTATGCACTACAGAAATTTGCAACTTGAAGCTCTTTCATTAAGAAGAACTGTTGCATTCCTTTAGGACTACTTGTATATTTCATCTAAACTCCCTTCTCAAATCATCACATTAAAATGTGACTCTGTTCTCCAAAGTTGCATGCATAGCCTTTCTGGCATATGCAAAAGTGGTCCTATTAGTTTTACCTTAGCTTTGTTCCCTAGCTAGTCACGAGTTCATTTATTCATGTTTATTTATTATTTGCAATGCCCAGCTATGTAACCTCATTGTTACCCCATTCTGTAATCAGTTCTTCCTGTCTAGTAGGAAAGAAAATAAGCACATACTGCAGTTTGTGTTACAAATTGCTAGCGTGCTTGTGTATCTCAGCATTGACTGTGTCACTGTTCTGCGCCTTCACGTCTCATGAAAGCTCACAGAGTAAATGTTTTATAGGATCCAATCCAGTTCCCACTTAATGGAAGAAATCTTATTGGTTTCAGTGGTATATGGATCAGTCTTCTAATCCTATGAAGGAATGTGGCTGTATTCTTCTGTGGATTTTAGCATGACTGTATGCTGAATGCCATAATGACTGCTGCAATATTAGCCTGCATATTTTCCATCGGAGTGTGAAATCATCTTGATGTTTGGAACTGCTCAGATATTTTTCTAAACCATTGCTTATCTCTGCATGGGAGCACTGTGCTGTAATAGCCTTAGGACTGACTGAGTATTGCATGCTACTGGACTGTGAGTTCCCCCTTAATCCAGGCGATTCCTGCAGTCTTTTTGAAAACTAGGATAAGGAGAGGGGAGGAGGACGTGAGAAAGATTTTAGAAGGCATTTGTAATGAACCTTTGCAGACAAACAGGTATTACGGATCTGTTGGTGTGGTTTTCTGTATAAACTGACTGATGTCTTACTTTGAAGCCATTCTGTAGATTTCCATCATATTTTTAATCTTTGTAGCATTATTGAAGCATATCTAAATGCTACCAAGAAGTTTTCACTTACTTATAGGTAAGTGGGGTCTCTGGCAATGTTTCAATATAATATTTAAATATTTTCAGCAGGAGTGCTGCACATACACAGAGATTTAGAAATGAGTTTTAAAATAATTTTTGTGTGTTACTAACACCTCCTATATCAAGACACAAAGTAGAATCCTATACGGTGGGTTTTCTTTCTTTATGCTGTCAGGTTTAACTTGCTGCACTGGATTCATCCTGAAGAGTTCATCAGAAACTGGCTACTTTCTCTGCTTCTGCATTGAGCCTGCTGCTTTCGTGCAGTGCCAAAATAGTGGCTGCAGATACTAACATCCCATTTTCTGTAAAGAACAATCTTAATAAAACCAAGACCATGCAACTTCCCCTTCCCTTTCCTCTGGATATAGCTTTTATTTTTCTGTCTGTAAAAGCTGGTTAACTTTTAACCTCGTTTAGTTTTCCTTGGAACTGACAGCTCCCACTACTGGTGTGCCATTTCCCTGAAACAACTTTGCAAATCATTTCCTTTACATGGCAGAGTGGATGCATGTCCCTTCAGGGTGGTGGAGGGCACAAGCTACAGTATGCTGGCTGCCTTGTTTTGGTTCCTGTTTCAGAGGGATTTTTTGCTGTAGTGTTGCATTTCTGCAGACCACTTGTCAACCTTCTTGTATCCTTTTGCATGGCAGTGGGAGAGCCAAATGCCACCGTGTCAGAGGGTTAAACAGATTGTAAGGATCAGCTGCAATGGCTGAATGGGGCAGCTGAAGCCCTTGGCTGAAAATTTGGTACCCTGAAGTCTTAGCTATCTTGTGCAGCACTACAATTGTTTTTCACAAGGGGACCTACCTTTGACCTTTTCCTATGGTGAAACAGAGCTCCTTTCATGGGCTCATCCCAGTATGCTGATAGCATCAGGACAACAAGATGTGTCAACAGTGTCTTCCCAGGCCTTGCTGGCAGATGAGAGCAGACCTTCCTTAAGCAATTCCTGCTTTTTCTGGCTTTTGTTGCTCTGAGAGACCCATCTACTCAGCAATGGCAATGAGCTGTAGAGCCCTGCCATCCATCCTATGTGTGGATGTGGGAATAGCAGCTTCCAGGCCACCAATGGTGACAGCCTGGGGAGAATTGTCTTGGCACAAGGAGTGCAGAAGTGCTTCACTCGCATTTGGTGCCAGATGTCTGCTTACTTCTGGCTACTGGAGTAATGCCAGCTCTGGAGTGGGTGTGGAAAAAGGGGTTTGGGCAGTTAAAAGCAGAGTGGGGAAGAGGGGTCAGGCCTGGCTGCTCCTCAGTGCCTTACAGGATGTTCTTACAGCAGAACCCTTAAGGGGCTGGGTGTTCTTCTGCCATACCCATTGGCAGCCCTGTGATCTGTCCCCAGACTCACTCCTGACTACTCTCCTTTTTTAACATCCATGTGAAATATGTGGGGGTCTGGCCTCACACATGCTTGGCACGAACAGAGCCAGAAACATGCCTCTGAGCATGGGAAACACGCTCTTCCTGGGAAGTCTGGCCAGGAGCACAATTGGAACAAGTCAGATATGGATCACAGGGTCAGGATAACGATTAGTCCTACCCTTCCCCCTAGTTGTAATTAGCTGTGGTGATGTCACCCTCTGTTCTGACTTCTCGCTGGCATTAATTACAGAGCTGCAAATTTCCTGCCTTTCCCTTTTAATCGCTCTCTGGGAAACTCAGAGTTTACACCCTCTGTTCAGTGTCTGCCAGCAAAATTCCTCATCACATGCTACAAGGCCTAACCTCTGGCTTGTAGCACTGCCTGGAAATGGGCTTGATTGGGGTGCTTGCTCAGGTGCCTTTCCGAATGTGAACACTTCTGGTTAGGAATGCTCCCTCTGCTTGTCTTGAGCTTGTGTCTTTCCATCCCATTTCATTTTGGATTCAGTCCTGAGGAGCAAGACATGTTTAAAACCCACAGTGATGTAACCCCTCCCTTTAAGGGAATTCTGTCCCCTCTAGGAAATGCAATTTCTCCAGCTAAGCTGAGCTATAGCCTTAATAGTAGTAACGGAGGAATTGGTGTAGGAACTGCTAGATGAGCCTGTTGCTGTTGGAGATATCCTCTCTGCTGGTGGGACAGGGTTCGGGAAGTCTGAACTGGAGCAGTTCTGCATAGCTTGAGTGGCCTGGGATCTGTCCTAGTCCTGTGAGGACCCTACAGCTCTCCGCTTGGATGGCACCGCTGATGGACCCTGCCTGTGCAGCTTAAACCTTGCTTCAGGGGCTGTGGCTTGAACCCAACCAGTAGTGGCTTGTAGGACATCTCTGTCACCCATGGACCATCATGAGCTCTGTGCAGCCTCTAATCATTGGGGTCAAATGGGAAGGGTAGGAGAGTACTGCTAGAGGGATGTGGGAAGGAGATAACACTGATTGCACTGAGAGTTGTCAGGGGAGAGAAGGACTCGGGCTGTTGAGAGCAAGTGAGATCCTGGGGGCCAGGAAAGTCAGCATGAGCTGGCTGGATTTATAACCAGTTCAGAGTGGGCAGTCCTGGTTAAGTGCTGAGGCTCCAGATCTGGTCTGTCAACCCCTGAGCCAGACTGGTGCTGAGAGAAGGAAAGGAGCCTGTCTCCTCTGTTGGGGTGCTCCTCTTAGCATGTGGGTATGCAGGGCTGCCTGTATCCCCCAGCAGGCTACCCTAGGCAGCTTCTGTGCTATACATAGAAGCTGCCGCGGGATGTGAGGAACCAAGGACCTGCACTAATACTCCTCCATTTAGAGAAGATCATAAAAATATGGTTCAGATCCTGTTCTGAGGAAGCCAAATCCAGAGCATCTGTAGTGGCATTTGAAGGGTTTATTTTGGTATTGCTGGATGATATTTGCCCCTGATCTTCATACTTGTTTTGCAGCCATTTATTTTCCTGGGTGACTTCTCAGCCTTGTGCATTTTGCTCTGTACAGACCTCAGCAAGGTGGCCTCGTGGCTCCTTCAGTCAAGCATCTCCCAGTCAATCCTCCTTTTGTTTTGGGTGTCTCTCCCCTTTCAAGTGGGGTGCGTCTATCACAATGGATCTGTCAGTAACATGAGGGGGAACATATCCCATAATCAGGAACGTTCTGTCTAGAGAGAAGTGTTTATTATACACAACTTGTTAGGGACTGTCAATCAACCGGGCTCCTTTTGTTACTCCATAATGCATCATTAATGATGGCTGCTGCTGTGCATTTAATTTCATTGCACACAAGGGCCTTGTCTCTGTCTCCCCATCCCCTTCCCCCTCTTTATAATCACCAGCACAGGAGAAATTAATAAATTGATCCAGGGAAGGAGAGCTACAGGCTTGCTATAGGCTATGTTCAGTGTCCTTGCTCTCACTGAGTTGTACCTTACTCTTGGAGAAATCTCCTGAATGTCAGTAGAGCTATTTTGGGATTACTACTTGTTCCGCATCCCGAGGAAGGGAATTGGTATCTGCCCGCACACGTACATGAGCGTGGATAACTGGCCATGTAAAGAAAGGCCAGATATATCTCATGGAAGTGATCTGTTGAGTGCCGGGGATGCATATGCCGCATCCTTGTTGGCTCTTCATTTCTGCCCCCACTCCTCTGGATCTTTGAGCCCTGAGAACATGCTGATGCTTTGCTGATTGTCATTTTACTCATTCAACCCAACTCAATTAACTTAGAAGAAGAAGAATATTCAATTCCTCCAGGGCTTCTGAAGGGTGGCTGGGAGAAACAAGCTTACTGGAGGCTATAAATTCACTAAGAAAGTCAGTGCCTCCCCTGGAATTTTTTAGGAAACCACAAATAGTAAAAAAACCTCAACCCTGAAAATCCCCAGTTAAGACTGATAAGAGAAAAAGCTAGTTGTAGTGTGTTTTGTTTGTTAAATAAACCTAACTATGGTTTGGGATTGGCCTGTTAGAAGCCCTGAAGCTGATTTTCCCCTACTGTCAAAATTTGCGCCTTCATCTGCAGCTGAAATTCAGCATGCCAGTAATGGCTAGGATAATTCTGCCTTCTGGCTGGAGTCTGCTCATTGGTTTTGGTTGGTCTCCCTGTCTCATTTCTTTCTGTTTGAGTACCTCTAGGGCTTTTTTTGAGCAGGGGGGGCCAAGCCCTGGTGTGAGCTATGGATACCAAACTCTCTGTTTTTGTTGCACTTTCCAGGATTAGAAATTACTCGGATTGCCTCGGTCCTTTCCTGCTCTGCGGAAAATCCAATCCTGGTTTGTGGTTCTGAACCAGCTGCCTGGTGTCTATCTCAGCACCAAATCTTGCATAAGTTCTTATGGGGTGCTGCCTGCTCATATTATATATCACTTAGGTGCAGAAGACACTGACATGTTTGTTCAAGTGGAAATGGTGGATTGTGTGGTCATTCCAGCATGAAAGCAGGGAGTGGCTTGCATTGAGGATAAGACACCCTCACAAATATTTCTGCTCCATTCTCCTGGTTTTTTCCAAAGGAGGTCCCCTCCTTGTCCTGATACCTGTTTCACAGAAAGACCTGTAGCTACTTCCCATCAGTCCTGAGGACGCTGCATAGCAATTGGAGGAGTAGGAAATTCGGTCAACTTCAGATGGACTTCTTTAATTCTCTCTCCCCACATCTTTGGCTCCAGGCCATAGTCTTTTGGGATTTCCCCCTGGCAAACAGCTTTGGCAGAGTGCTCCAGGCTGGGTTCCAGCTTGTTCGCCTTTGTCCCATGTGCGTTGGGGCAGCCAAGCCTGGCTGTGGGTTTCCGATATTGCTGGATGGGATCCCGCTCCTGTCCATCTGCGTGGGCACGACCTCTCCCTTGTGTAAGAGCAAGGGAAGAGGAAGCTACGCACGTGTCCTCCGTTGGTTTACAAGAGGGAAAAGCTTGCCTCTACTGCTCATGGCCAACAGTTTGGCCTCTCAGTCAAGAGACCATCCTGTTCTGGAAGGCAAAGGCCATGAGCGGAGCTGTTTTAAACACCTGATAAGCAGAGCTGTTGCAAAAACCTTGGATCATTTTCCATCTGAAGGGAGTAACTCACAAAACTGCTTTGCCTCAATTTTCCATTGTAAAGAAAAAACAATGAGATTTGAGGTTTCTTTTCTGGAACAGAGCATTTGAGGTTTTTAAAAATGTTTTGCGTATTTTCTATTTGCTGTTCCTGTACCCAACTATCTGAAATATTTTTAGATTCTTCCTCTTGTGAATAATTTCAGAGGTTTTATATCCTTTGTTTCAACTCAAAAGGAAGTCAAATTTCGGAATGTTTAAATCCTGGTTATAATGGATTTCTGTCTTCTGTACTGCTCTGTGGATTTGTTTGATATCGAACAAACAGAATTTAGCACAGAGGAGGACAAATTTTACCTTTTGTCTCCAGTTTTTTTCTAAGATCTACCATTTCATTGGAGTCACGTTTCTGGAATTGCTTTCTGCATTCTAAGGTTACTTTCTCCCTCCACTCAGCACTAATTCTGGGGCCTCCAGTGGCCCACCAATGGAGCAAATGGCCTTTTGGTGCTGGGCTGTGAACCTGTATCCCCAGGATAAGAACATGCCACTTGGGTTAAAGGAGTCACCATGCATTTACCATGGTGCTGAGGGCATCAAGTGGCTCTCAGTGTGATAACTCGTAGAGTTTATACAATTTGGCAGAGATCCTAAATGCACGTTACCGCGAGGAAAGTGTGAAGATGTAGTGACCGGTCTTTCCTAAAAGAAAAAGAAATTGTTGGCTTAAAATTTTACTGTACTCTCTGGTTTGACCCTGTAGGCTGAATTCAGCCCTTGGATTTCAATAAATGTATCTAGTAAAAAGGATTTATCAATTTACCTGCTAATACTTTCTTCTTTTTTAGTGGAAGGTTCTTCAGAGAAGACCTTGCCATGCGATAAACTGGTGCTGAATTTCATCTACAAGACAAAGTGCATGAGAAGCTTAACTGTCTAGGTCTTTGTGGTGGTAGGAGACTGAGCAAAAAGTCGGTATGAGAATGAAACTCTCAACTTCACATTCTGAGTTCTTTGCTGAATTTTTTTCCTTTATATCCAGTGAATTTTCAGGCTTGCTTTATCTTGAGGATGGAGCTATAAACCTTGGTACTTCCCCCCTCATTCATGGCTAGTGTAGAGCAAATAATTAATTATGGAATCTTAAATCACTGCTTGAAGCCATAACATCAGATCATCATTCCCTTTAAATATCTCTGGCACAGGCTCACTATCTCTGATTTTCATGTCTCACCAGTTGCTATTTTTACATGTTTTGTATGAAAGAGGCTACACCAAATAAAGCTATGTGTTGTAGTAAGTGCTTGTGGACTTTAAAACGGCTCCCACTCTGTTGTGTGCCTTATAACCTGAATTCCCAGCTCAGCTTTTTCCCCATGCCAGGAAATGTCTCCTACCTTTGAAACTCCTCTCGAGAGATGAAAGATTAGCTTTGTGCTGTCAGGAGCTGTCATTTCAGGCAATTAGAAATAGATCAGCTGACACCTGGTAGTTTTGCAAATATCTTGCTTTCCTGCAACTGCTTCATTTCTGGCTGGTTTTGAAGATTACATGCAGGGTAACTCTTCCTGATTACCCACATGGACTCTTTGTTTCTGGCTGCTATTTTCTGGCTGCTTTTTCACTGTTGGTGAAGTTTTTGGCAGCTAGTAATGCCACTGTGAGGTAGCTTTATCTGTAGTGTAAGAGGAGTGGAAGTAGCAAATTTCTCCCTCCTAGTTAACCCAGTCTCTGAAGAAGGAAACAGAGAAAATAGAAGTTGTTATTGCTGAAGGCAGAGACAAATAAAAAAGCAGCTTTTATTGCCCTGGAGATCTGTCCTCTACTAGAACTGGGAGGAAACATGCAGCAGGAGCTAGAGAACTGCATCGATAGAGTGAAACTCTTTGCATGCCCTTCAGCTACATCTTTCATTACGAAGTGCCTGCCAACCCTCTGCTGAGTACCGATTCCGACCCACCTGTCTGGTCTTATGCTCTCTCCATCTAGACGCTTCTGCTTTCTTCTGTTTCTAGGTTAAATATTGCCACCTGAAACATGCAGTTCCCAGGGGAGACACAGTCAATGTTAGTGAAAGGCTAGGATCTGTTTCTTTGCATTTTAGGTTGAATTTGATTATAAAATCAGCGTGGGAGAGTGAGGGGGAGGCTGAGCCATGGCACTAGGAGGAGCACAGCCCTCTTCGGTGACCTCTCCATTGCCTCCAAAGCATCCTGTATGTATGTGAAATTGCGAACTCCAGGGCTTGGTTATGCTGCCAACTCCATTTTGGCTTTCTCCTCTGTTTCTGAGCCTGTATTTTAATTGAAGTAGAGCTAGCAGGCAGTTAACCTGAGTGCTCTACCTTGGAGATGTGCTACCCTAGATAATAACATAGTTTCTACAAAACTGTTGTTTAAAAGAGGTCTCCTTGACAACTAAGTTTCTTGGCAGGGATCTGTTATCACTGGGTGGAAGCTAAACAGAGAGCCTGGAAGGTAACCAAATGCCAGGAGCTGGCCTGTCTGCTATGGCAGACATCTTCAATGGCAAAGGCAGAGGAGGGTCTGCCTGCATCCAGAAATAGCGAGACAGTGAGGCTCTTGGCTCCCTGTGTGCACGTAGATGGGGGGGAAGGAAAAATGAGTGGTCTCAAGGAGCATCGTGTTCAAAACTTTGTTTTGTCACAGGCTCTGAGCCCCTGGGGGAGCCTTTTGTGAGAGGGTCTGAAGGGTGGAAGGCTCTGGGTTCTGGGGCTGAGCGACTGTGCCCCTGATGCATCAGCTGAGTGCTGAAAAAGGCCAGGACGTGGACAGATGGAGTAACGGAGATTGGAGGCGGAGGAGCCTGGCCTTGTGCCAGCTTGTGGAGTGGGGTGGGCAGATCACAGGGAGGAGCTGGAGGGGGGTCAGAGGAGGATAATCCTCAAGCAGCGATGAAGGCTGCAGCTGTTGGTGTTAGAGCATGGCATTGCAGAGGTTTTCTACTGCTGTGCTGTGGGTATCAGCAGAAGTCTGCCAGCCCTGAGAGCTGGGTGAAGTGGGGTGCTGACAGGCTTGTCCCCTTCCTTTGGTCAGTGTCGAGGGGATGTTCTAGGACATTCAGCTGAAGGTGGAGGAGCCTGGAGGCGTGCAGAGCCCTGGACAGAGCCTTGTCTGGCATGGAGTGGGGTTGTAAGACCTGTGACAGTAGCTGGAAGGGAAGGCAGCGTGCTGCTGGAGCTGGCATTTGGATACACTGGTGTGTGTTGCCTTAGAATAACTGCTGAGCTCAACTTGCAGTTTTGTTCCCCCTTGCACCAAGTCACAGTACTCTGCCGTGTCTGAATGCTTCTTCCCAGATGCCCCAGTGGGGCAAGTGGGGCACTCTGGTGGGAATGATCGACTCATGCTGAGCAGGGAAGAAAGCGAGGAGCCCAGCAGTAAAGGTGGTGAGCAAGTGAGGGCTCTCCAGGCCCCTGGAAGCCACTTGCTACTGTCCCTGGCAGAGGCACCCAAATTGTGCTGCACTGCAGGACCTGGCAGGCAGGCAGTGGTCCCTGTAATAGAGCCTTTTGCTTCTTCTCTCTGTGGCATTTCTAACTCCTCCTGTACAAGTGTTTGTTGCTGCTGTTTTGCTTTGAGTCTGCAGAGAGTTTGGCTCTCTGGAAGATGTGCAAAGGGATATTAGAAAACCAGCGGAGTTCCTGGTGTGAAAGTGGACACCTAGAAGATCACAGCGAGGCAGGGGCCATTAGGTGCTGGGAAAAGAAGCACTGCATCCCTCCCCTCCAGAAAAGGGAGGTCTCTGCCCTGGGAAGAATTTGCCCTGCCCTTGCCATCCCTAGGGCTGCAGGCAGATCCCTTTTTGGAGTGTTTTCCCAGGACATCACTGTCCCAGGGAACAATACATGGGATCCTTCTATCCCTTTCCTAGCAGTGCCACCTCTCCACCTCCCTATATGAGGCCCAGTGGGTTTTACTTTGCCATTGTTTTACCCGGTACATTTGTAGAGAGCGCTGATGCCAGCCGTCCAAGGGAACCTCAGAGGGAAGAGCAGTGAGCTGGTTTGCTAAACTTGAGGCACTCAGAAGCTATGAGTTGGACTCTAAAAATAAAAAGTCTTGGTGTATTTTTATTTCTGTTCTGTTTTCTTCAGCTTTTTAAGTCTTTCTCAGCCTCATCTCCTTCAGGGTATTTTCAGTTATTTGCAGCTGTGATGGATAGGAATTGCTCATTTCTTTTCATAAATTTAAGCTGAGACTTTTGCCCCCTCTTAGGACTCTGGAAACTGGGGTCTTCAGCAAAAAGACAGACACAGAAGTCAAGTAAGAACTGGCAATATGGCCAAATGCTGAGTATTGAACACTTGTCAAGCACCTCTAGCACATCTTGGCTTAGTGCCTGGACTTGAATGCAATACAAACACTTGTCTGTGGTTCAGGATTTGAAGGCTTTGGGAGGCACAGGTCTGTAGGTGTCTGTTAGGTTGGTACGTGGGGATGATGGATGAAAATGGATCTTCTTCTGTGTCATAGCCAAAAATGGTTTGTAACAAAACATAATAGTCATTACTGCCCAGCTGGCAGGGGCTGTTGATAGCTACTGTCTCAAAAGTGCAGACAGGTCTCCATTTTCCTCTCGCTGTTCACTGGGAAGTTTGAGATCTGGCTCAAACTCTGCCAGCAATTCTGTGTGAGAGCTGTCTAAGACCTGCCCCAGCCCTGCTTGTTCTCATTCTGCAACTTGGGATGCGCTGGAGCAGGCAGATCAAATAGTTACGAAGGGTGTGAATAAGCCTTTGGAAAGAGCAAGCAGGCGGTTTGTTTTATGTTTGCTTCCCCGTGTTTGTGTGAGTCACAGAGCTGGCGGTGGTCCTGCTTGCACCTCGCAGAGAGCAGAAGTGTGTAAGAGCCCCACGCTAATTTGCTGAAAATAGCTGAAAGCCAGGCTCTTAAGATACTCACAAGAGATTGCAACTCCTCTATCTATTGATTCTTTTTCTCCCCCCTTCAACTTAACAGCTTTTAAAAGACAGTAAAACAGGGGAAGAGCATGCATGCAGCCCACAGTGTGTGGCTGGCTGTCCCAGCCCTCGCCTGGATGGCGCGTGTGTGTGTGACCTTGCAGGGTGTGTACGAGTGACCACAGGGCAGTCAGTGGGATGGTGTGTGGAGACAGACATTTGAAGCAACAGAGAAGAGGTAAAAAATGTCTTCGCCTGTTACCCTGGAGGCTGCTGTCATGCTATGCTGCTGCACGGCAGCAGAGGAGCTGGCTCTCCACCATCACACACCAACTCTGCCCTGAGCAGTCAGGGGCTAAGGTGGTTTACAGCTGAGCTGGTGCAAGTCTCTAGCGGTTGTGGCATGCCCCTGCCGTTCTCCATTGCAGGGGGCAAAATACCAGTTGAGTGCCTTGCAATGGTGCCAGCTCATAATTGCATTTTTTGTTTCTGTTTTTAATCAAGAGTGATGCTAAATTTTATGCTGTCATTAAAGCTCCAGCTTCTGGAGCCAGTAGATGATGCTGTGAGAATCCCAGCTTTGTTTCTGAGCAGGGGAAGGAAGTCTAGAAAGGCAGTCTGGCAGCTTGTAGCCTGGGGGCAAAGGTAGCAACAAACCCCGTGTTTCTTCCATGTTTCCATGGGTCAAGTCCATACCTGAGCTCCTGTTACGGGTTTTGAACACAAGGGTTGGCAGAGCAGCCTCTGATCTAGCTGGCATGTTGGGAGAAGCAGGAGGAGTTCTTCGACTTGCAAAAGATACGAGGCTTGCGTGATGGCCACGTATTCAGGTCAGCTTGGCTGAGCAGAAGGGGAATTAAGTGAGAGAGGCTGCTGTCACTTAAGCCATTGGTGTGGGGAATGCAGCTGTGGTTTGGGGGCTCACTGAGCCAGGGCTGTTTATGTGCTGAGCATCTCAAGCAGGCAAGAGAGCCAGCCATCTCCCAGCATTCGTCCTTCATGCAATCAAGCGATTGCTCTTTAGCAACACAGGCTCCCCTGAAGCCCAATTCCTGTATTTCCTCCCTGCCTTAAGCAGTCTTTGCTTCGTTTGTTTCCACATTTGTTTCTTCTGTTACACAAACTCTGGTCTCAGGCCTCTGAGCTGAAATACTCTGGGCTTTCAAAAGCATGACTCTGAATTGCAGCGTCTCTGGCTCCTTTCTGCTGCATGCTCAGCTCATCTTACCCTTGGTAGAGTGAGCAACAAAGTCAGGGAGCTAGTGAGTGTTGCTGTTCAATGCTTAAAACCCATGTGTGTCTTCTGAACTGCCACAATTTTGCTTTAAACCCAGACCACTCTCCATTGGATTCAACAATTATTCCTCGGGGAATCTGCAAGCTTTGTGGCCATGTGAGGGCTCTGTTTGCCACTTCTTTCACTTCTTCTGGTTTCCCTGCTATTTTGCGGATGTGTGCCTGTCCTCGGGACCTTTATCATCCCTGCTACCCTGACTTCCTCAAAGGAGAGGGTTTCCTCCTGTGGTCTGTAAACTACTCCTCCACCCAGCCCCCTTGCAACAAATGATCTGCCCCTCACACTGACTGCTGGGGCTGGGCAAACCACCCCTTTCCTTTTAACTGGGGTGGAATGGGAAAATGAGTATGGAGGTTCAGAGTTATCCATCCACCTCCCTGTTTTCCAGACTCCTGACTGAGGATGGGTTGGGGGGCGAACAAGAACATGACAGGACACCCTGCATCCTGCCCTGGAGCATCAGCATGAACCTATGCCATATGGAGTGCTGTCCAGGGGTTATGTTCCAATACCTGGAAACCATTCTGGAGCTTGAAATGGGCTTGCTGGTGGGTTGCTTCTGGATATGTTTGTCTTCAGCCAGCAAGAGAGGTTTCCCAGCATTGTCTCCCATGAGAGCCTCTGAACAGTGTTTCCAGGGTTGGGAGTGTTCTGGGGTACATCTGCTAATGAGAAATATGTGCTTATGTCATCCATTAAGGTTTCTGCTGGCTTACAGCTAAGGTGTGGGTGTGACAATAGCTATTTAAACGCAGCTTCAGAAGTGTTTGTAGGAGATACCCAGCACCCCCTGAGAGCTGATTGCTGTTTCTTGGCACAGTGCTATAGTGCATGCGGTGGCAGCGTTACTAACACATTGCTTGTGGCAGCTAGTTTGCTATTTCTGTAAAATCAAAGGATACTTGGTTTTGTTCCTTTGATGCTCCCTCATCCCAGATGTGTTATGCATTGCCAGATGTTCACCACTGTCTGTGTGAGAGCACACATATCTAAAGCTGCATTAAGTGCACCCACTAACCACTCTGGACTTGTTCCTTCACTTGGCCATAACTCAGCTGACACACAGACAGTTTGACGGATCTCGGTACTACCGGTGGAGTCATGCTGTAACCTCCTACCTATTCTACAGCACATTGCTCACAGCAGAGGGTCTGTATCTTGAATCTCTGAGGACTCACACTGACAAAGTAGGAATAAAATTTCTTTGAGTAAGAAGCTAGTTTTGACTTCCAAATGTCTCTGCTATTTAGGTCCATTTTAAATTTATTTAGTTCAGAAATTTTATACACTGGATTAAAACATGCAAATACCACTTTAGAAGAACACTGGTTTGGGTTTTTTTTTCCTTTTTCTTAATGCTTTCTTCCCCTCCCCCATCTCCGGGTAGACTCTCCTTTTATTGCCCTGAAACAGCTCCAAAATCCCAGTCCTGCTCTTGAAATACATAGCATGGATGTATGTGCATTCCCCCTTTGCATTTAATTTTGAATGCTCCTAGATTACTTTTGTTGTGTTCACTCTGTTCTGAGGATGAAAATAAATAAGGGAAACTGATTAGTTAGGCGTTGATTTCACCTTCACCTTTAGTCTGAATCACCAGAGGGCTCTGTCCTTAAACCGAAGTACTTGCTTCCATTGAATATAGGCACTGCTTCTCTGCCTGTGTGCAGGTGGGTGCTTGCTGAGTTTGCTTGCTTTTCAATGAAGAAATAGACAATCTAAATTCCGAACTAAATTTACCTGCAATGATTCATTCAGAGCACTGCTCTTTTCATAACTTAGTAAAATGCATTAGCAATAAATTCTTAACAGTATTTCTATAAACAGCAATTGTTCTGCTTTGAAGCCATGATGCACACTGCCTGCTCAGTTATGCTGCTGTGTGAAGTGGCATAAATGCTCAAAGAGAAATGACACAAAAGAAGCCCTGTACAGATGGCTTGGACAAAATGCTGGCCTTTCCCTTCAGTCGTCACAAGCTGGAAATCTGGCATTAAATAGGATTTGTAGACAGGTTTGGTGCCTATCTTCTGGCTTATCCCCTCTTAAACTTGCATCTCACTCCCACCCCATAGGTTGTATACTATCAGAGGACTTCTGACATACACTAGATGAAAATTATGTACCAAATCTGGTTTGACAGAAGATAGCCTGGTGCTGGAGGTCTCCTTCCTCTCATAGCAATGATTGTGTCAGAGCTGGCTTCCTCTTCACTGTAAACCCTAGCAGGTGGAGGGAAAGATGTTTGTATGCCTGCATGTCGCTTCTTCCCTTGCCCATACTGCAGTGTGAAAACTCTATCGCCTTTTGTTTTAAACGGTTCTTTTTCTCTCTGCTCACAAATCCCATAGGCCTGCTGAGCTCTGCAGCCCAGATACACTGATGCATTCGTGCCATCTGCTGTCAGAAGAGACGATTGCATGTACCTGTTTTGCTGGAGTTTTTCACAACTTCTGTGGGGATCTCATACACGGAAGGACAATGAACATGCCCATAGCAAGGAGAAATGTTTCCTGTCTTCTTGTTAAGGTGGCTGGGTAACTGGCAGTAAAGTTTGAAATAAGATTTGAAGCTCAATATTATCATCTAAAGAACCAGCAGCAAAGTAGAATGTCCTAAGCTTGGGAAAGCAAAGAGATATTTTAGTAGCATCATGATTTCATAAGCCATCTTTCTGGGAAGGGGTAAAATGGTGCTTGTTCCTCAACCCCAAAGTTCTGTGGAATATTTCTTGCTTAATTTCTGAGTACTCAGAGCATAATTTGGGGCAGGGAGTTGTGGTTTAGCGACCAATTCTACTTTACAGGCTCCTCCTAGGGGTGCCCCTATCTATAGGCAGAGAATGCCAATGACATGTCGGGGCACAAGCAAATGTTGCCTCTTTGGGAATCGGCATACTTTTGCCCTCCTCTGGGCTGTGCCTGCGCATAAGGGCTGGCTGATGTCTGAGCTTAGCTTGGAAGTGCCCCAAACCCCATTCAGCATGACACCTTCCATCCCTGGTGGGGAAGCAAATCTGAGAGGTCTTTTTGTCTGATGGCAACAACCCTCCTCGTGGGTTGTTTTGTGAACCAGGGAGAGCAAAGCAGCATGTATTTGGGTAGAAGAGCTTGCTGGGGCCTCAGGTCTGGGCCCAGCCAGTCATACAAGGTAAGTCTACATGGGCACAAGTAGAACAACCCCAGCCAGAAAGGCAGTGCAGCTCAGTATACGACTTGTGCTTTGTCGCTGATTGGCTTCAGCTACAAATCAGTGTTTCTCTGTCTCTGCCTCTGCCAGCTCCTTCCCCAAGTGCAGCCAGGAACAAATAAGTAGGATTGTGCTCAGATATCTTCTGGGCATGAGCTGTATATCAGCTTTGTCTGACTGCAGGGATGAATATCCCTGTTAAAGGGCCAGCTCAGCTCACACCCTCATATTCCCGCTTCTACCTTGTGCAATTAATTCTGTAGACTGTGTTAGCAAATTTAGAAGGTCTGTAATCTTCTTTGTTTGTCCGTTAATCACAGGGTGGGGGGTAAGCTGTCAGTGGGAAACTAGTGAGGACAGTGTTAGTTGTTGCTTTCTGTGTAGCAGGACTGTATTCAGACGATAGCCATTCCTGTTGTGCTGGGAAGTGTTTTCATGCAAGGGATAGCAAGCTCTGCAGGAGCTGAGCATCCACGGGGAAATTTTACAAAGTGTTTTCACAGCAACATCTATAAAATATAGGTGAGATTTCTAATTACTGAATTCATTTGAAGGGTTTGTATTCTCCGTGTACCTGCCTCTTCTAAGCCTAACTTCTTTATCAGCACTTGTGAACAAAGCTTTTTGGCATTTTTCATTATTGCTACATATATATTAGGGAATTGGTAGGATTAAAATTCAAGATTATGCACTATAAGGCAATAAATAAGGTAGTTTAATTTTTGAGAGAAACTTCAAATGGAACAGACCTGCTAGGACAAAATCTATGAGTATACTGTGGTTTTCCTTAAGGCTTATTACTGGAGTGATGTGAGGTTCTCTATTAAATAAAGCAGAGTGTAAACACAGCATTTCTAGTTTTCACATTTTCAGGGGAAAGCTAGGTGAACTAACTGAACTTACTACATTATTGGGTTTGAATTTTCAGAGGTAGCTGCCTTTCCTCTGTCCTCCTTGCAAAAATGCCTGGAGAAAATGAAACTTGAAGATACTGCTGTGATTTCATGGCCTGTCTTACTTCGTGGATGTTTGGGTTGGGGACACTGCCTTCTAAAACTCGGGGGGATTGGTGAACGGGATCCTGCTCCCCTGAGCTTTTCAGAATCACCAGGGTGAAGCAGCCCTGACAGGAGATGAGATTTGAAGAATGAGCTTTGATTGTCATCAGCTTTCCATTACAAGAGGACTTTGAGATCCTGCTTCATGAGGTCTTTTTGAGGTCTCCAGAGGAGTTTCTCTGGACAGTTCTCTGGACCCAAATCTTGCTTATGTCCATATTCCACTAGATTTTTAGATGAGAAAGGACTGTGGGACTAGGCTATTGGAGAGAATGACTTCCTGGAACATACTTTGTGAATTTTATATTTGATCAGCAACAATTTTGCTTTCTCTTCTCTCCTTCACCTCACAATGTAACTATCATCCTGATGAGCCGAGAGATCACCAGGCCTGCTCTAAATAAATGTGTGAGGGTCTGTTTCATGCCAGGTAAGCACAAAAAGGCTTTGCGACAGATGTGGGGCTGGTCTCCTGGAATTTCTCCTGAGTGAGCAGAGCAGGCAAAATGGGATGAGAGTCCTGTGCAAAGGGCCATGAGTGCTTCATGCCTGAACTGTTACTAGCATTTCAAGCCCTGTTCCTGGTAACAGAGAACTGCTCCAAAAATACAGCCCTCCTCTCACTGCAAATGCTTAGAGGGCATCAGCTAGCTGTGAGCACTGCCAGCCCCTGCCTCAGAATTCCACCACCTCCTTCTTCCCACCAGCCAATTCACACCTTACACGGGAAGGAGGGCAGCTGCAATACCTGGATCTTGCAGGGCCACCTGGCTACGTGACTTCTTACTGTTGCTTTCTTAAGATCGCAGTGCATTTCACCTTTAGTCCGGTGCCAGAGTGACAGTGGCATTTTACTGCGTGCCTTCACGCAAGGTGGCGCAGGTTCTACTCTGCTGTAGCAGTGGTTGCCTTTCTCTTTCTCTTTTACTCCCATTGTTCCAGCTCCTGTGATTCCTGGCTGCTGCCTGTGCTGCAGGGATAAGAGATCCTTGACAGCTGCTGGGGCTGTGGGCTTGGCGCTCGATGGAGATCGAATCCGCACAGTGCTTCCTGCTACACTCTTTAACAGATGACAGTGCTCAGCTGTGCATAAATGACAATACTATCTGAGAACTTGGGGACTGACAGTCCCTTTTAGAAACTTCTGCTGGCTTTTGTGTGCTGTCAAATATTACCTTTGCAAGATGAAGCTGGGGCAGGACGGTAGGAGCAATGGGACATGGACAGGCAGGTTTGGAGGGCTTAGGTTTTCCTCTGTCTGTCTCCCGTGGAA
The DNA here is from genome assembly GCF_018139145.2 of Gymnogyps californianus. Lineage (NCBI taxonomy): Eukaryota > Metazoa > Chordata > Aves > Accipitriformes > Cathartidae > Gymnogyps > Gymnogyps californianus. The sequence goes on from NC_059480.1 coordinate 15,767,042, forward strand.
AGGGAGGAGGAATGCCCTTGAAATTTCTGCCAAGTGTTCCCGTTCATTTCAGGGGAGCTGCTCTGTTTTCTGCTAGCAGAAAATCTGGCCTATAACTTCTTCCCCTGGCGATGTGGACAAAGAGGAATTCTGCATGAATGTCAAAGCCAACCAGCACTTTTCATACAGCTGATGCTGTACACGGGGCCTTAACAAATATATTTCATATAGGTGACTTGATCTGGCTCCACATGGCTTTGGCAATGTTCTCGGTGGTGGGTGGGAAATTGGTTAGTACTGCAGGAAAGCTTGCTCTTAGCTTCCTGATCTCAGACACGGTTGTATTGTTCAAGCCTTTTTGATTTCAGCACTTTCTGACCAAGGATCTGCATTCCCTGCCTCATCTTGCTGGTCCAATCCATGCTCACCTGCAAGGACAGAGAAAAATGATATTATGGTTCTGGCATTGCGTGTCTCAGCCATATTTGGCCTATCTGTCTTGGCTTCCCCCAGTGTCTGAATATAGGATCTGTCAAAGGGGCCAGGCCAGGCCAGGCTGTATGGATAGAGTCCAGTGAATTCTTGGGGCTGGAGAGAAGATTCGCTTCATGTCGTCTTCTCCACCAGATGCCTCAGAAAGGCTTCTGAAGACACCTGCTTTCCTTCTGCACTCAGAGAATGGATTTCCCCTGTGTCCAGCACTCTTTTGGGGCTTGGCTGGTTTCCTGGAATCATCCTTCATTCCCCCTTTTTCTGACCTGTCCCATGGTATAAAGCTAAATAGATTTAGTCATTGGTAGATGAAGAGAAAGAAAGTGATTGAAGGGGATGCCATTCTGATCATGTCATTGACCCCAGGAGCCAAGTTTGATGGATTTTAAGGGAAAATCAAGAACATTAGACTGAATTACAGCTGTGGTTATCCATCAACCCTCTGATGGCTGTTTGTTGCCATGTATACTCCACATGTAAGTTTTAGCTTTGCTGGATGATTTAGTGAAGAATTTTTGAGTCAAGGACAAATCACCTGCTGCTCTGCAGTGAGGTAGAGCTGTTACTACAGAATAGGCAGGCACTGAGGATGGGTAGTGTTGGTTCAGGCCCAGTTCATAAGGAATAGTGCTGTGGCTGTGACTTATCTTTGTAGAAAACAACTGTGCTACGGGAACAGAAAACAAGCTGGTAGTTAAGCAGCTGAGCGAATTTCCAGTGTGTTGGATACCTGTAAGCAGGAGGCTTGGCAGAACAGCTCAAAGTGCATTGATGATGGAGGCCCTTGTGTTATTTACAGGATGTGAGGGTATGGTGGCATTCCTCCGGGCATAGCCCTCTGGCTGGCACCTGAACATAAAGTGGTGTAGCAACTTAGCCCTTTCAGGACAGGCAGATACCAGACAGTAACTGAGAACAGAAAACCATCCCAGAGGAGCCCAAAGTGCTTTTGCAACCTTGGAATCACGTTCTGCCCGATATGTACATGTGCCCCTCTGGCTGACTTGGAGCGAGAGGAGAATGTGTTCCCGGGTCTGGAAGGGAATGGCTTTGCTCATCGCTGGAGAGCTGCCACGTGTCTTCTGCGAGAGGCACCTGGCGCTGACTAGTCAGATTGGGATGAGAGCTTGAGGGAGGCTGGGGACTTTTTTCTCCTGTGCAGCCTCCAAAACCTTTCCCTGTCCTACTTCCACTGTTCTTTTCCAGTGTCATCAACGCCCTTTGTAAAGTGGTGGGATTGGTGTTGGCTTCTTCGGGGGGAATATGCTGAAGGTGAAATTAAATTTTGGGGAGGAGGACTCCATTACATTGAGCAAACCAGCAGTGGAGTGGGGCTAATTTAGCAAGCAGGGCTGCTGAGGTATTTCCCAGAGGACCGTGAAGACATCCACACAGAAGTCACCTTTTCATGTGACATGCAGTGTTGACCACCTCATTTCACATAAAGCGTAGCAATGCTAGAGCCCACACAAGTGCTGAGAAGGAGAATTGGGTATATGAAGTTTAAATAAGTTGTCCTTTTCAGTGTGGAAGAAAGATGACTGACTAAGCCATGTAAAATCTTGAGTGATCTGTGGAAGGTGCCATGGTTAGGTGAGTTTCCTCATTTCCTAGCATGCCAGCAAAACGAAATCCTTTTTGACATAACATGTACTTTGTGAAACACAGTGCTGCAAGGCACTGACTATACCAAAAATATAAATAATTTAGAAAGCAATGAGAGACATTCCCAGCAGATAAGTCCATCAGTGCTGTTAAAGACAAAGCTGCAAATACTGCCTCTGGTTTGGGAAATCCCAAAGCCAGAGACTGCTTGAAGGTTGCAGAGGGAAAGTTATTATGCTGTACTTTCCTTGCTCTTATGCTCTTCCCCCGAAAGCAGTCAGCAGCAGTTGCCTAAGACAGGATGCTAGGATAGATGGACGTGTTATGTACCTCACTGAGGTTGTTACGCTCTTGTAAAGAGCACAGTAACAGCGAAGGGACTAGGAAAACAAGGGCAGAACAGCCTCTCCTGCAAGGAGCTGCATGTTTGCACTCAAGAAGCTCAACCTGGTTTGTGCCTACTGTTGTTACCTTGTAAGCAGATCCAAGAGAGGAGTCCTGGTGAGTCTCCCTCAATGTAACATCTTGCTGAATACTTAGCAGTGCTCCATAAGGGTGTGAGCAGAAATGGCCCATCTAGTCCCTGTGTAGCCCTTGCCAAATGTGTACTCTCAGTCCCAGAGGGTGGAACTGTCCCTTGGCAGATTTTATCTCTGGGATTGCAGTTCCAGGATAAATGGCATCTTGTGCCATTTCCAAAGGGAATTTTATGTGTTACACACGTAAAAATATGGACACCGTATGGACACAGTGTACAGTGTTAAGTGGGGTGTAGCGACAAGCTGTTCTTTTAAGTACCCTTTCTGTCCCCTCTTCCTGCTGTTCTGCTCGTCAGCTGCTCTCAGACCTCATCACCCATATTCTTCAGACCCTAAAGCACCCCTTTGACTTGCACTTCATATTCTTTGTAGGCTTTCAGCTTTCAGACACTCTTATCTTAGTTTGGCTAATATGACTCTGGAGTAAGCCCACTGGATAAGCAGACTGGCAGGCTGGAAACCCAACATCAGTTTGGAGGGTGACTTCAGCTCTTCACTACCCAAAGCAGAGATGCACAGCGATGCAGGGGCTCCCTCTGAAAATGCTGGTTCCAGCTCTGAAAGCAGTCTAGCCTTGCTATTGTGGCCTCTGAGACCTGAGTATTTTAGCCAAGCAGGTCACTACAGTAACACCGCTGCTGGTGTTGGTGCCAGGGTGGGTTTGGGTGTTTGTGACAGCACCGCCCTTTGCTGTGCAGGCACATCCTTTGAATCTGGGCTTTTTCTTTCTTTTTTTTGCTTTTTTCCCCTTGCACCATGAAATACCCCTCTCCATTGGCATACAGGATTTCAGCTAGCTGGGTGGCTTCCACCAGGGCACGAGAACTGGAAAAAAACTGGGACACTACTTTTAAGATTGTTTTTGAAGAAGACTTTGGATAAAGAAGCTGATTTCTTTTACGAGGGGGTGCTGGCTCCCTGCAGTGTGTTCTGTCACCATGTGACAAGATTTCTAAAAGGAGCAGAATCAGGACACTGGTGTATCAGTCTGCAAAGAGCAGCTTCCTTTGCTTGCCTCCCATATTTGACTAAACTGGTATTGGTTCAGTCTCCCCACTCCCCTCCCACCCCCTGCCTGCTTCCACCAACAGTCCTCTCAAAATGTGCTTTGTAACTAAAGGCTCTCCTAAAGAGCTGACTCTTTCAGTTCTCCTGCGTAACAAAAACTTGTGCTGCTCATAAATAGATTTGCAATTACCAAAGGAAACAGAAGAGTCAGTGCCATCCAGCTGCATCAGAGCCGACCTCCCATCCTGTCTTAAAGAAGCCCCTGAAATTCAACACACATCATTCGGGCATAGCTGGGAGACCTCTGCGGGCATCTTTCCTTTGAACAACATTCCTCTTCCGCAGGATCTGCTGTTTGCAGCAGAATTGTCAAGGAACTGCAGAGTGTCTGTCTCGTGTCTTTACAAAAAATGACAAAAGCTTTTTGTTTTTTGACTAGCCCAGGGTTTCATGTATTTCTTATAGCAGTCAAGGGTAAGAATTGCCTGGCCAAAGCAGAGGATCCTGAGATTTATCATGAGCTTACAAATTGGTTCTCTGCTAATAACATCTGGTGTGTGGTTAGTGTCGTCTGAGCAATTCCAAGCACTTTCTGAGCATCTAGGAGGTCAAACTTCCTTAGCTTTTGGGGCTTACAGGAGGGTAATGATTTTATACAGAAGAAAAAAAGGCATCCCCAAGGTTATGCATCAAACTAAGTAGACCTGGGAGGAGAAATCAAGAGCCCTGACTATGCTGGGTCCTGTGGAAGGATTAAGCAGTAGAAAGAAGGGAGGCAGTGGTATAAGTGGGTGATCCCTAGCCTTCCCTATAGAAAAGATCACCTATATAAGGAAGATCCCTTTTATATGTCTTCTCCCTAGGCTGCCAGGAGGCATGAGGGGGGCATACACCCAGCATAGTGTTTTTTGGTCGCCCTGGTGAGATGAATGGGCACTACTCCTGCCTTTGACAGCAGATATGTCAGCTCCCTGCAAACCTGGGTGGGCTCAGCTTGTCTTAGATCCTGGGCTCAGGCTCTGCATCCCTGCAAAGTGTGGTTAGTTTCCCAGTGACACATTTCTGCATATCCCAGAAAACATGCCTGGAGCTGGGCCTTGCAGTGCCGCAGGGCAAGCTTCCCTACAAGGGCTCTGTGCTGCTTCTTGCTGGAAGTGCTGAACCAATGAGGGCAAATCAGATCTGTTGAATCAAAAGCAATTCCCAGCATTTCTGGTCTCCTCAGACACGTGATTGCTTCCTGGAACCCCTCTGGATAGCTTCCCTTCGTGAGAGTTCGTTTGCCCCAGGGTCTCAGATGGGACTATGGAGGAATTTAAACATACAGCCCTATTGATGTCAGTGGGGACTTTCTGTTTTCTTTTATGAGGGATATGTACCTACGTTTCTTCCCAGGTGCTGGGAGTGCAATAGCAGCAGTACGATGCTCACTTTCTTTCAGTATGATTACTAAAAAAATGTTGCTTAAGACAATAGTCAGGTCTGTGCAAGACTGGCTGCAAGTAACAGGAGACTTCTGCTAGAACACAAGCTAATGGTTTGGAGAGGACACACTTTAAATGCAAGGTCAGCTGGTGATCAGTGCCAGAACACCACATCATTGCTATTGATTGAGGAAGTGAGCATCCAAACCTCTTGTTTTGTGGAGATTAAGTTAACTGCAAAGTAAGAAGGAATGGGGGAAGAAGATATCAATGAGAATGTCAGCTCAGGTGTTGGATTTCTCTAGAGAACATCTCAATTTTAATTCTGCAGGCTTTCTCCTGGTGTGTGAGGGAGAGAGAGGAGCTGGGAGAAGGACACTTCTAATTTTGTCCAGTTCTCCTTTCCCTCCCTTCTGTCCATGTGCACGTGTTGAAGTGTGTAAAGCACCTGAGTATCCCAGTTCTTCTGATCCTTCACAGACAGCACTCTGTCCCTAGGCTGAACCCACGGTGCTTTGGGTCTTTGGCAGGGCTGGAGAGGGTACTCTGGCATCTTCGGAACTCCAATGTGGGGCTGAAGGGCAGGTACCAGGCACGTTTACTCTGTGCTGCAGCAATTTTTAACAGCTGATGTTACACAGACTTGTGCTTCTTCTCAAATCAGATTAGATGGCAAAGTCAAGAGGTGAGCAGAGAAGCTCGGTAATGAGGAGCAGCAGCTAACATCACCTTTACTTGCTGAATTGCACTGCACAGCTGCCTGCGGGCTGCAGCCAGCCCCTTGCCATTAACCTGGGGTCTTTTCCTTCTGGAGAGAAGGGGCAAGCTCCTGGCTGAATACCCCACAAATAAGCTCGTGTGCCTCGTTTACACACGTCTGGGGATCATCATGCCCCTAAAGGTCTTCAGCAGCCTGGCCACGGTATCTTTATGGTTTAGTAGCCTCTTGCTTGCCTCCTGTGCTGGTGATGTATGGAATACATTTGTGATCTTAAGAAGTTGAAGATGATCTGTGAGGGACCACATTAACTTTCTGAGCCAGCTTGCAAACCCTTCCTGGCACAGAAAGTCTGCAAGGACAGGGATATTACAGTAACTCATGGGCCCAGCAGCTTACAGGGAGCCTTCCAGGCTGTGCAGGAGGAATGGGTGATGCAGGGGTCAAGGAAGAAAATCAAGGCTGTGCACTGTGTAGACTGTCTCCTCCCCAGCAGGGTGATGTGGAACATGAGCAAGGCTACTACAGACACTGGGGTCTAAGTTGGAGAACAAGAGCAGTGCAGAGCTAGTGCCTGGGTCTGGCTTGGCTCCCAGAAGAACTCCCGTGATACGCTTCTGCTGTGTGCAAGGTTCTGCAGATCCTCCTTTGTGGAGCCTCTCTGAGCACCCACTGCTCTTTTGACCTCTCTCTAGTTCCCATGCAGCAGAAGTGTCCCTTAATTCAATGACTACCCTGAACATCACCCCATTCGGTTTGATGAGACCAGGTTAGACTAACAGAACAACATCTTTCTTTGCTTACGTTTCCTTTTGGTGGCAATGATTGTGTATCTAAGGCATCAGGAAGGAAGGCTTCAAGAAGGAACCCAAAATTGGGAAATGCATATGTTAGAAATAAGGTTTTGTGTAACTTTTTCTTGTGGTCAGTTTCTTCAAAGACAAGTGTCCTGGTTTCAGCTGGGATAGAGTTGATTTTCTTCTTAGTCGCTGGTACAGTGCTGTGTTTTGGATTTAGTGTGAGAATAATGTTGATAACACACTGATGTTTTAGTTGTTGCTAAGTAGTGCTTATCTTAAGTTAAGGATTTTCAGTTTCCCATGCTCTGCCAGCTGACCCGAACTAGCCAGAGGGATATTCCATACCATAGAATGTCATGCCCAGTTATTAAATGGGGGGAGTTGGCCAGGAGGGGCGGATCGCTGCTCAGGCGTTGGTCAGTGGGTGGTGAGCAATTGCATTGTGCATCACTGGGTTTTTTTCTTCTCACCCCCCCTTCTTTTTTTTTGTTATATTCCTTTTCATTACTATTATTATTATTGTTATATTTCTTTATTATTATTGTTAGTATTATATTTTACTTTCGTTACTAAACCGTTCTTATCTCAACACACGAGTTTTACCTTTTTTCCCTGATTCTCCTCCCCATCCCACTGGGAATGGGGAGGGGGAGGACTGAGGGAGCGGCTGCATGGTGCTTAGCTGCTGGCTGGGGTTAAACCACAACAACAAGTCTGTGTGTTCCTCCTTATTTACACAAAGCTGGTCATGAAATAGCAGCAGATCCCAGCATGCACTGCAATGGTCATGAAATCAGTTCATCTGAAATTCTGTAATGGGTGGAGAGCATCTTTGCATTGCTTTTTTTTAATGGGAAGAATAGTCTCTGTGTCCTGTGCATCCGAGTCCCAGTTCATTCAAGGATGTATCCCAAATGTAGGTGTTATGTAAAAGTAAATCTCTTTTCTCTGTCTTTATTCTCCTTGTGTCACAGTGCTTGGAGTAGAAATAAATCCTATTTTCCTGCCACCAAAGGAACAACATTGGAATGAAATTCTGTCTGTAGAACTCATTTGCTCACCTATGTTATTCTGAACTGACTGTTTAGTAAACTAACCAGCAAGCTTGGCCTACAGGTGCTGCTTCTAATTCTCACATTCTCACTTTCCCTGCTTTTCTCATGCTTGTAAGCGTACTTACCTGTTACGATGCCAAGTTTTATAGCTTGGGAAGGTCTTAAACTAGTTACACAGCAAGGAAAACAGAACTCCTTTAAGGTGCTTTAGACAGAAGTGGTAACTGAACACCAGTCTCTTACTTAGCAAAATACCAGCTTTGCCAAACCACCTTTTCAAAAGAACATGTCACACAAGATATGACTGCAAATTATGCATTTTGCCTGGTAGCAGCAAGAGACTTCTTAAATATCAATGAACCTACTTTGATGCCATGAGAGCTGGTCCTTCAGCTAAAAGAAATTTTTTTGTGTTTGACTCTACAAGTTCTGGGTTCGATCTTTACAGACAACTCCACAGGGCTTCTACAAATTTCATAAGGTTATCTGTAACCCCTATTTCCTCCTCCTCGCAGGTGGTCCTGGTACTGAGATGGAAAGAAGAGAACTCAAATGGCCCACTGGTGCTATTATCTTAAGTACTTGGGTCAAGTACCAATCTTGATATTTTTCTTCTTTGTATTTGCACTTACATGCTTGCTGAGCTGGAGTGCCTGCTTCTGTTGTACGTACACGTGGTTCTCTCAGCTTGCATTTGGGCTGTTGAAACTTGGGATGAAAGCTTTGTGCCAGGGTAGTGTATGCCATACAAGGTTGGCTAATGGGATTCCTTGAAATCCCTTCACATTTCAAATAGATTTATGAATAAGGGGGGCAGTTTGAACACATTGCAAACCCCTAAAGCCTTAGTGAATCCTGAATTTGGCCATCTCGACTATTTATAGAACACTCTATGCCTATTCTAAATATATTTCCCTCAAGGGGACCTCATCTCAACCCCCTGCTCCACAGCTTAAATTGGATCAGCAATGCTGCTATGATCTGTTAGCAAAAATTCCTTCTCTAGCTCTGTGGTGGAGCTGCAGATGTTGCTGGTCCAGGCCTTGAAGGGGAAATTCTGTGCCAGGCATAGCTCAAGGGTTTGGATTTAAATTCTGCAGCCAGCCAGGCAGAGAGATATTGATGATATATTGGATCATTTCCTGTAGCCATTGCCTGATTATTCTTTAATATTCCTCCTCTGCTGGTAGGTCTAGAGTTCTGGAGGGGGAAAACCAAGTGATTTACGGGCAGTGTATGGCACCTTTCCCTTTCAGGAGTCTTCAGCGTTGCAAACTAGGCTTAATGGTGAGCACACAAAACATTTTCTTTCTAGAGGAAGTGTAAAGAGTGTTCTGTGGGCAGAAAGCACTTCCTATTGCAAGGATGCTTCAAACTGGTGTTCTCTTTTTCCTTCTCTGCTACAGGGAAGAGAAGCGTCTTTTATGTGGGAGTACCTATATGACAGTGCTTGGAGAGCTGTACCTCTGACTTTATGGGATAGTTCTTCCTGAAATGTTTCCTACCCACCAGGAGCAGAAGCCTCCTCTTTGCTAGCTGGCGTTTTGTAACACCTCTGGCAGTAAAGCAGGCTGTGCAGGCTTTGTCCAGTGCAAGCTTTGTTTTGTGTTAGTGAAGGCAGGAGTGCTGTAAGATGGTATAGAATTAACATTGTAGGAGTGACTCCTGCTCTCATCTGGCTTTGGAGGTTGATCATACATGTTCACTGTTATTTTCCAGGCAGATGAGCATGGGGCATTTAGAAAGCAGGGCTTGAGTCCCACTTGCTGTTGATTGAATGGGGTCGGACTGTCAGCTCTATTGCTCCCACATAAGGACAGAGGATCTCTTCAGGCCAAGGAGAGCAACTCATCCCGCAGTAGATTCTGTAGTGGAGAATCTCTACCTTTTAGAAAAATCATATGATTTTCTTTTTCAGTCAAAGGCTCTGGCTGTACCACAGGATAGAAGTTTTGGTGCAAAGGGCACACTGCAGAACTTCACAGGACGTTTTTCATCCTTCAAGTTTAAAAATATTTAGAAAAATACATCCTTTATTGAATTCTATAGGTTTGAACGGTTTCTTCTGTAGGATAGTTACCTTCTGTCTGCCTCTCTCAGGAACATCTGCAGATCTGCGTGGCAGATGCTGCAAATCACAGTCCTGAGTGGAAAATTTTTGGCAGGATGGGCCATCAGGACCCTACATATCCTGAATAGCTTTGCTGCCCCACAGTAAGGGTCGGTGCTAACTTGTATGCTTGGAAAAAAGCAACTGCTCCCTGTCCCTATGATGTGATTGACCCAGACTCTACTTCATGAGTCTTGGACTCAACTTACCACTGGGGTGTAAAGCACCAAGACTGCTTGCACTGGTTCAAGGACAGGATTTGGAAGCAGTGTGTCAGTAGTGTCTCCAGAAGTCACGTCAACTTAGGTACCTGTTAGAAATCTCCTTCTTCTGGGTACAACGAAGGAGTGACTGCCGCTTACTTGGCCTCAGGGATAGAGAAGCCTGTGCAAGGCTTCGCCACTCCATAGATCAGAGTAATGTAGCTCACTGTGTATCTAAGCCTCAGAAAATATTTTTGAGGTTGACAGAAGCTTTTCTTGGTTATTACCCTTTAAGGATGAATGGGGCAGCATGTGGCAAGATCGCAGAATGGGATTAGCTCGGGACTTAGCAGGAAGAATTTCTTAGCACTCCTCCAGAGCTATTTCCTTCTCTTGCAGCCTCTGGAGCTGCATGAAATGGAAAGGGTTATGTCCTTGCCTGCCTGGCAGGAAAATCATCCCAGCTCAGTGCAGCAAAATGGACTGGGTCCAGTGGTCTTGGAAGCAATGAAACAGCTATAGTGTATTTAACAAGGAATTTCACATGGGGGATTGCACAGTTACCCTGAATATTGCCCCAAGACGCATGGCTCTTCACACACAGCCCTCTTCCTACAGTCTTCTTGGCTATTCCAAGGAATCAGTGTCAGCATAGCTTTAGATTTTGCTCCAGTCATGGCTTACCTGCATGCATGCAGATAGTGTTTCCTTGCCCCTGTCCTAGCATGCAGGAAAGGACAGGTGAGTCTCTCCGAAAGCACTGCAGTGCCATTCAGCCTAGTGCAGCACTCAGCACCTTGGGGTGCTGCACTCTGCTAGGGAGACCCGTTCAGTTCAGGCACTATCTGTGATCCCATGGGGATGTATTAACTCAGGAAAGGCTCTGCAGTACTTGGGGCTACGCCAGGATGGGTGCTCAGACTCTAGTGCTGATCATTTGTGTTAGTGTTTCAGTAAAAAGACACTCCTAATGTGTCTGTCTGTGGTTCTGGGCTGACAGTGTGATTGGCAGCTTTCTGGCTCGCCTCGTCATGCCTCTGGCTAGTTATTGCCACTGATGTCTCTCTAAGACTGCCTTCCTTATAATGGAAGGTCTCCATTTGACCACTCTTGATATAAACAAACTATGGTGCCTTTCGAAAGCTAGAGTAAGTAATGCCTGCCAACAACTAGTACGTTTGTGCTTGTAAGAAATAATGATATATCCCTTTTGCAGTGCTTATAAGAAATTCAGCGTCTCCATTCAGAGTCACTGGCCTTAGTTCCCTTGTGGCCTAGGTGTATTGTCTGAACAATACAGAGGGCTGGGAAGGAATCAAGAGCATTTAACCACAAGACAAACACCAGGAGTGAAACAGCCCAGATAGCAGAAGCAGACTACAGAGCACTCGAAGTGCAGAGCTCAATTTTAAGCCTAATTTGAACATTGAATGAGGTGCTAATATCTCAGCTACTGTGTGGAGCCTTCTCAGTCTGCTGTTTGTGTTCTGTGAACAGGGTATAGTGGTATATATGGAATACACAGTGAAAAACCGGCTTTGCGCAACTGGTGCGGGCAGTGCAGGGTGAAGGGAAGTGTCTGGTTTTGGTGATGAAAATAGAAATCTGTCTTCATGTCTGTGCTCTAGGGAGCTGATCAGATATTTTAGGGCATGATACCGTCATTACAGCTTGAAGAACAAATTTCAGAGCTGGCTTCTGTAATTGCCTGATAGTTTAACCTGTCTCCATTCCCGCATAAGAGGAGGACGTATTGCCTTCGTTCATGTTGCCTTGTTCATCAGTAAATGTAAAGCAAATTGTAAAATCAGACCTGCTTGAACTAACATTTGTAGCTATTCATTCACTCGCGGACAAACCAACCTCCTGATGCCGGTCCAGCTTTTTTCTTATGCCAAACAGAAAATAAGAACAGTGAGCCAATTAATATTCTCTTTTCTTTTTGAAGTGTCGGAGAAGCATTTGGATACCATGGAAATGAGCGACAATATGGTGAAAAACTGGTTTAGAAGGTGTTTAAGAAGTTAAATTTAAGCCTGGAAGTAGCTTTGTTGTGTTTTACCAGAGGCTTCTGCTTTTCTCCATTGCTCCCAGTATGATGTTTAGGATGGACTTCACCCATTCCCAGGAAAGCAGGGAAGGCCCTGCCCTGAGTCAGGTGGGACTAAAGGTTGGCTGAGTGCTGGGCCTGATGTACGTTTGTGTCACACAAACGCTGATGGATACCTCTGGTTGCTTTTCTTCCTGCTGGGTATGGGATGTGTTTTAATCCTGGTTAAATCCTGTATCCCAGATCTGTTTGCCTTCTCTTGAAAGGACTTCTGTTTCTTTCTTTTGCAGGCATGGTTCAGAAACTTGACCAGAAGCTGCCTGTAGCCAACGAGTACCTGCTGCTTTCAGGTGGTGTGCGGGAAGGTGTGGTGGACATTGATCTTGATGAGCTGAATGTTTATGCACGAGGCACAGACTATGACATGGACTTCACCCTGCTTGTGCCCGCACTGAAGCTGCATGACCGCAACCAACCAGTCACGCTGGACATGCGCCACTCGGCTTTGTGCCACTCCTGGCTGAGCCTGCGTCTGTTTGATGAAGGAACTATCAGCAAGTGGAAGGACTGCTGCACGATCGTGGACCATATCAATGGAGCTACCAATTATTTCTTCTCGCCAACAAAAGTCGCAGACTGGTTCTATGACTCCATTAGCATTGTCCTCTCCGAGATCCAGAAAAAGCCTCAGCGAGGGATGCCAAAGGTGGAGAAGGTAGAAAAGAATGGGACTATTATATCCATCATTTTGGGAGTGGGCAGCAGCCGCATGCTGTACGACATTGTCCCTGTGGTGTCCTTCAAAGGTTGGCCAGCTGTGGCCCAGAGCTGGCTGATGGAGAACCACTTCTGGGATGGGAAGATCACAGAGGAGGAAGTCATAAGTGGCTTTTACTTAGTGCCTGCATGTTCCTACAAGGGGAAGAAGGACAATGAATGGAGGCTGTCATTTGCCAGAAGTGAAGTGCAGCTGAAAAAGTGCATCTCCAGCAGCCTCATGCAAGCCTATCAGGCCTGCAAAGCTATCATCATCAAATTGCTGTCCCGCCCCAAAGCCATTAGTCCATATCACTTGCGGAGCATGATGCTGTGGGCTTGCGACAGGCTACCAGCCAACTACTTGGCCCAGGAGGATTACGCAGCCCATTTCCTCCTGGGTCTCATTGATGATCTCCAGCACTGCTTGGTCAACAAGATGTGCCCTAACTATTTCATCCCCCAGTGCAATATGCTGGAGCACCTCTCTGAAGAAACCGTCATGCTGCATGCGCGGAAGCTGTCCTCAGTCCGCTCAGACCCTGCCGAACACCTTCGAACTGCCATCGAACATGTCAAAGCAGCCAACCGGCTAACACTAGAGCTCCAACGGCGGGGCAGCACCACCAGCATCCCCTCCCCGCAGTCAGATGGAGGGGACACCAATCAGCCAGATGACCGATTAGCCAAAAAGTTGCAACAGCTAGTGACTGAGAACCCTGGCAAGTCCATCTCTGTCTTCATTAACCCAGATGACGTCACAAGGCCCCACTTCAGAATTGATGATAAATTCTTCTGAGCTGTCGTCAATGTTTCTTGGGATTTTTTTGTTTCATTTTTAAAAACTCATGCAGTGTGCAAGTTTTTTCGTTTGGTTTTCCCTGATGACTTAGTCTTTTGTTTTTTACATATCCAGCATAGATTGGGTCTGTTGAGAACAATCTGAATAAATTATAATTCCTGGTTCTGCAGGACGGTGCAGATTTTGAAACAGTATATTACTATTTCATATGCTGCTTTGATTTTTTTCACCCACCCAGCCCCATTGTTTGTGAGTAGTTTCTAAAGGAGAACATGCACCATAAATACACATGCCATAGTGTAATGTACATTTTTTTTCAAGCTTCCATAATTTATGTACATTGTTGGGCCTGGGGAAGGGACAGCTCACCTTCCGTTGCTTTGGAAATTCACTTCTTTTCCCATGAGCTTCCATCACCCTAAAGAAATGAGGAGAGACTCTGGGTTGGAAAGCACTACCGGTAATTTGACGAGGCCAAGTCTACTGGGCTGAAGCCCAGTTCATCTGTTCTTCACACTTCTTACACTAGGGGAGAAAGTTGACTTTAAAGATGATGATGCAGCTTTTGAGGGAAAGAGTTGTTTCTGTTTTGATCTACTTTTTGAATGTAATTGTTCATAATTGGACCTTGTACAGTCCAGAGGGTTGTTTCTGCTGCTTTTCCATGCGGAATAAGGTTATGGAATGTTAGTTTTAGTGTGTGTAATTATTCAAAGCCTTATTTAAATTCTATTAAAGAACATACCATTATAAATGTTAATTGCACTAATGAAATCTCTGCCATTACCTCAGTCCCACTGTTTGTGTTTCTTTCATGAATTAGCATCTGTTATTAGGTCTCAGTATTGCAGATTGCTTGAGGGCCCTCGGGTCTCATGGTTTCAGGTGATTTCTTGATTGTCTTTTGTAAAAGGCTCTTCCTTGTTAGCCCTGCTATGTGTGAGAAGTCAGATTTTTGCATTGGCATATTTCTTTGGATGCGTATTGTGTGTTGCAGTGCATATTGCATTAATATGTATTGCATGTTGTTGAAACAGGTTTACCATTAGATAAGGATGTAATGCTAAAGCAGTGGTATGTGCAAAGTGAATCAGCCAGACCTCGAGCAAAGGAGCTACCTTGCTTCTGTAATGCATGTATTAGGCCTGATCCTTCATGGCAGTTACCATTCCCTTGACTCCTGTGGACTTTCTGACTTACCCTGGGACATATGAGATCTCTTTGGTCTCATGTTTGCAGAAGTTGTGTGTGTATGTAAACTTGTGGTGCAACAGTAGCCTTGAAAAACACATACGCTTTCCTTTTGTGTGTAGGATAAGATGTATGGTAACAAGGGTTAGTCTGAGCCAAAAATAATTCCAAGAGTTCAAGGATAGAGTGGCTTTTTGTGGCTGGCTGGCCAGTGACTGATATTTAGGCCTTAAATCAGCAATTTGGGCTTACTGGTTATCCCAGAGAAGCTGTTCTGATCCAAACTTGATGCATGTTTTAAAATGTGATTATTAGAGCAGGTTGAAGTATTTTTTAAATATTTGACAGACAAATGAGGCACGTATCTAGTAAATTCTAACAGATAAAAATTGTGTATGAAAAATGTGTCACTTTTTTAGCCCAGCCTTTCTGGTAAAGAAATCAGGCTGGTGGAGCAACACACCAGCAGCTTTGGAAACTGCTTTATTAGATGGCAGAGAGGTTTTGATACCTGATCTAGTGCCCAAGTCATGTCTTAAAATGAAACTTTGGCTCCTCTATCTCTTGGGCATATTTGAAAACTTCACCCCATTGCTGTAGCCAAGATGTTCACATTTACCTGAATTTACTGGTACACACTTACATGAGCCTGAAGAAGCTCTCAGAAATTGCTGGCTAGTTGGAGTGGATGAGGATTTAACTTTAAAGCACAATTGGCTAGTGATAGTGAGCCCTGGTGCAGCTGCGGTTATGGTCCGGGGAAGGACATGTATTGACTTCAGCAGAAGCAGAACTGGGTCCTACCAGTGTGGCTATTGCCAAAGATGAGCCTCCATTTAAACCTGTGTAACCTGCCAGGGGAGGCAGGAGAACTGACTGGGAATCCTCTCCGGAAGTGCTTGGAAAATGCAGATTCATTGAAATGGTCTTTTCCCCAGTCTCCGGGACTTCTGTCTGTTGGAAAAAGAGTCTGGGCTCCAGGATGAAGTTTCCCATCACCACATGAGAGAGATCTGCTCAGCACAAAGCAGCAGTAGCCTCGCAGGCAGAGTACTTTCCCGGGAGTCCCAGTGTCTGTGCTGGTGCTCCTGAGTTATGCAGAAACACAGCCTTCCTCATGCCAGTTCAATGTCCCAATGACCGGCAGTTTGGCTAGCCCATGTCAAGCTCTAGTGTGTGCTCCTTTTTTTGGTTTTAATTAAAAAACATTTTGAAAAGTATCCATCTTGTTCTTCCTGCATTATGAGGAAAATGTGTGTGTGTGTTGTTTTTTTTTTTTTTTGTGGGGGAGAGGAGGCTTGGCTTTTTACTGGACTGGAAAGCAATTTCCCAGGTAGGTCTGAGAGAACATTATATCCTCTGCCTGGATCGTCTGTCTTCCAGGGAGGCAGAATCCTAATCGCCAGTAGGTTTTGAATCTCAGTCTAGTATTTGCTCCTTTCCACATACTATCGCTCAACTTAATGAAGCAGGTTGCCAGCCCAGAGAGGTGATGCGTGCTTTGTGTATTAGAGAACACTGAAGGCTCTATTTTCTTCCTCTCCTATTGTCCCCTCTTGCCTTTGATTATATGCTGGGACAGACTTGCAAAATGCATAGGTCTCTATGTGGGATTTCAGAGTCGTGAGTGGGTTTAGATACCAACGACCTGTTATTCTTCACTACCCTCTGCAAGTTTCAAGGGGACTGCAGTGCTTTTCCTATTGGGGAGTTCTTGAAAGTCCTTCACACAGGCATTTTAGAGCACTCAACCCCATGGGGTTAAAGACTTGGCCAATCTGACAAACACTGGAGTAAGAGGGAATTTGCTTTAAACTAGCAGTGTAGTCATGTTCCCTACTGATGTCAAGAGGAGACATGTCAGTGCTGTGAGACAATGTCTCAATGGGAGCTTCAGTTCTGCACCCACTGCTATGAGGGATAAGATTTTTTTTTGCTTTTGTCCATGAGCCAGCAGGAGCTGGCTTCTTCCTGCTGGCGGGTGATGTTGCAAAAGGACTGGGACAATTAGTGAGGGGTTGGCTGCATGTAGGAGGTCTCCCTTATGTGTCTGCATATTACTGCCTTCTACACTGTTAAAAGGGAGGGGAGTCCCAGCCAAGAGGGTCTGGCCTTGAGGCATCAGAAAGGTGGGGAGGAAGAAAAAGTGCCCTTCAGAGGCTCCACTTCCATTTCTCAGTGTGAGCCTCCTTGGGCATCCTGGCTGTGGTCCTACTCTTGGGACAAGCAGTTGCCTTTGTTCTTTCCGTAGGGCTTCTGGCCAGTACCACAACAGGAGGAGCAGCTAATTTGACTGGTTCCAGTTGTTGTCACTTCTTCTGGGAGACCCTGAAGAACCTGTCACTTCTTCAGGGGGACACCTGAGCTGCTGCAGAGCTGACAAAACCACCAGCCAGTGGAGGGTATTCTCTGTGCTGTGTTGGGGGGAGTACTCAAATTAGAGCAGAAGAGAACAAGAGCCCAAGAGTTTTGTGAAAGCCTGCAGTCTCTGCTCCTTCAAGCATGTTATGTCAAGCCTCAGTCACTTCTGGCTGGCTGTGATAAATCGGTTTCTCCACATTTTCCAATACTTTAGCCTGGAGAAATGTTGGTGCTCTAACCAGAAAACTACAACTGAGCATCAGAGTCCCTCTTTGCAGGGGATTCAGCAAAATATCAGCAGAAGTTTAACCATCCACTGCCCAAAATAGAAGCCAGTCCCTGAAAGCCATTTAAAGAGCTGTTTTTTAATGATCTGTCTTTTCTGTTGTCCTGTCACTGTGAGAAGTAGCTCTAATTTGATCTAAATTCTTGGACTTTCCCTGATTGCCTTGTTCCAGTGGAGAGCAACCTTGTTTTGGCAACTATGGTGGTTCTGGGCTCAACAGGGATATCCGAGCTCTGTGCCCTTCCACTTCTTGGTCTCCTCATGGAGGTATAGTATGCTGTGAGAGAGGCTTGTGTCTGCTACAAATTGACAGGTCAGTGACTGAAACAGGCACTGAAAGACAGCACTCACTCTTGATGTGAGATGTGCCCTCAGCTCAACTTCTGTTAGCCAGTGTTGTGAGCCATATGAAATGATCCCCAAACTCTTTCTGAGGGCACTGTGCTCTAAAACAAGTACAGGGTGGCTGGCTTCATGCAAGATGCTGTCCTGGTGCCCAGCATCTGCCAGTAGCTAGTGATCTCCAATCAGTTGTTTAAATTTTCTGGTAAATCTGGGGATACAGGGAAAAATGACTACTTAAAAGCCTTAGAAGGCCAGAGATTCCTGAAGGTGGCATTGCTCAGCTCTCCAGAGGCTGTGACTGGTGCTTAGACCCAGCTCCACTCAGCTGCAGCCTCTGAAAACATTTCTGTAAAGAAGGTTTATTTAGGTGTCTCGCCAGTCTGGTTGCTGTGTAGTGATGAATGCACACGGCAGCTGGGTGATCAGACCAAAAGTGTCCAGGAGGTGGTGGCTGGGGCTGGAGGGTCACAGGACAGGGCCCAAATCCCATTAAAGTCCATTGGGACTTGAAAATGTGCTTGAAACTAAGTGTGTGCACTTTGCTGGATCAAGCTGATTGTGATCAGACCAAAAGTAAGCAGACGTCTGTCATATTTTATTAACCCATGCATAATACAAGCAACCACACATAATGCAAGTGAATGTGGCAGAGGGAAAGGGGAAGATAGACTTTGCTAATGATTATTTCTCAAAATTTTCTTTTTTTAACGGTGTGCATAGTTGGTGCCTAGAATTGCTTAAAAACATCCATCCTTTTTTGCAGGTTCAGTGCTGGATACATTTTGCCACTTTGTTTTGTATTAAAGCCAGCGTGTTCGAAAGGTCACTGGGCAGCTGAGTGCAATAATGTTCAGATTCTCCTGGCATTGCTCAGTGATTAGAAATATTCAGCATGCAAATAGCTTGTTCAACTTCAGCAAGTACATCATCTCCCTCCTGCCAGCCTTGCTTGGGGTGAGCTAATGGTCTTTTAACATTATACAGCTTAGAGAGTGACTGTCTCTAATAGCTCCTGATTAAGCTCTCCAGAAAGGCAAATAACCATCATGGGGCAAAGGCTAAACAAGGGGAGGGGGGCAAAAAAAGCACAGATATTAAAAAGTTGCTGGCCAAGGGACTCTTGCTGACATGTTTTGTGTTTAGGGAAATTCAGCATTATATTTAGCACATTTTGGTTTTTGAGAACTGTCTGTCAAATGGATCCCAATTTATTTCCTCTGAATGCTTTTAGAATAGTGATAAAATAGCCCTCCATCCCTCCTCCTCCCCCTTTGCCCATTTATAATCTATTATTTTAGGGCTGCTCTGAGGAACTATTGTGTTTTCCTATTATCATTGTCCCTGGCTCAGCACTGTGCTTCCAAGCTGAATGTAGGCTTTTGGGGGTTATTTTTATCTTACTGACCTTCTGTGGTAGAGGAACACGCTCTCATTCAGTCTCCAGACAGCCCGATTTGCCGAGCAGAGAGGTGTGGGTGCATATCGGGGGCATCAGGCTCTCTTTAAACTGACTCAGCCCTGTCTTTCCCTCTCAGTTTTTGTGTGTTAGGAATATCAACGTGGAAGACTTGACTGAGGTCTTGCTAGGCACAGAGAAGACATGATACGTGATTCTGAAGTCAAGCAAGCTCTAGTGCAAAATGAAAATTGAGCCCAAACAGCCACTTTTCTCCCTGATTCTCAACCCCTCTGACCCCTTTGTTTTAGCTTTATTTTGGGGAGGTGGAGAGGAGAGAGATGGACTGCTTTTGTCCACTTCAGTGAGTACAAATCATAGCTTTGGCTTAGGATGTTAGACACTTCATTCATTAATGGCTCTGTCTCCAGGGCTCCCTGTTGCTTTACGCCCTATCATGACATCGGCGGGACGGGGAGAGGGTTTTATGATCTGTTCAGCCAATTCACAACAGAACTGTGTGAAGAAAGGAATGGGCTTTTTTCATGAAGGGCTAGCGACCTTGTGTCCTCCTGCCTCCTGTGTGCCAGGGCTCATGCACACAGTATGTTAATAGCCACTTCTGAGGGCTTCAGCTGATGAGAGAATAAAGGCCAAGGTGCCTCTGTGCAAACCAGCCAGCTCCCCTTCCCGGCCTTCGGCATCCCTTGCAGGGCAAGCCAGCTCCTATCTGAAGTCAGTGCTCTGAGACCAGACTTTGGCTGGTTGTGTTTGCAGGGTCTGCATCTGCAGATGATGTCAGGCCAGGGAACAGCTTCCTACAACTACTGCATCAAGAGATAACTCCACTTGGCTGATCTGAAACAGCACGGAGGAGAAAATCCTTCCTGCAGAGAGGCCACTGCAAAGTCTAACCTTTCTTACCAGCACTATGACTTGTGTAGTGACCAGGAAGACTCCATGACTACTGCTACCATAAAGGCACCCTTGTGTCTAAGAGCTTATGAGTGTCACACATCAGCCGCTGTCCCTAAGAGGTGCTGGGGCTTTTCTGCCTCCTGCTGCCATGTGGGATGGAGATCAGGACTGTCTTAGGACTACCCTGGCAAGGATGGCAGAGGGGGAGATGGAGTTGTTGAGGACACACTCCCCCCTCACTCTGACCCCCAATCTCTGCAACACTACCATAGCTGCAGCAACTGGTTGCAGCTTCTACGACAAGATACCATTTGTAGAGCTTTCAGGAAGAGAGGGTGGATCTTACCTGGCAAAGATAGCTCTCAGGGAAAGCCTGCAGCGAGCCCAGTGATTCCTGTGCCTCCCTACTCACTTAGGGAAGTGCTCAGTGCCTGCAAGGCCCTTCACTGTGCCTTACACCTTCTTTGCAGCCATGTAAACTAATGCAGAAGAGTTGGGGCAGTGAGGAACAAGGACCAGCAACAGTGTCTCTGCGAAGGACATGTTTCCCCTCTACGTCTCATGGTGTCCAGTACATGCACATTCAGTTGTGATTGTCCTGTGAGGATCCTCCAAATCTTCCTCAGCTATTAATTATTGATACGGGGCTCAGAGGAGCCACTTCAGTCATGGAGTTCAGCCACCACCACAGTCAAAAACACCGACACTGGTGTTTTTGATGTTTGGGCTCCAGAGAGTGTCTAGTCCACCCCCCGCCCCACACTTCTTAACACCCTGTAACAGGCATAAGGGCTGTAGCAGAAAAAACTCAAAGCTGCAGCCTTCATTTAGCTTCCCTCAGAGGTTCCCTCTATTTGCTAATGGTTCTGGCTGGTCTTGGTTGATGTACACAGTGCTATATTCATTACGTTATTTTGTTAATCACTGGTGGCAAAACTGGAATTGGCAAGTGTTGTCTTTAACCCCTGGACTGCTCTTAGTACATACAGATGTTATCTTGCTGAATACTTGAACTGGCTGCACTAACATCATCTCTGCTACTAATTAAAATGGAGGTAACGATGGTGGGAAGTCATTACAGAAAGCCTCCACAAAAAGCACGAGCCCATCGGTTAAAGGAAACTGAACCCAACGGTCCTGAATCCCACCAGCCCGTTGTGAGTAAGGACTGATAAGTCCACCAAGGCATATGTTACCAGGTCAGTATTACAAAGCTAGTTCCTCACTTGTTCTTTCCCTGAGGCATGGCTCTATTCAGCATCAAAATCCACTGAAGGCAGAATGTGAAACCCAGCCCACCAGGAGGCATGGAAAGAAGTGCTGCTCAACTGGTTCCTCCAGTTTGTTTCTCTGTTGCACCCATCCTGCCCCATGCCCCTCTCCAAAGCATCTTTAAATAAACTCTCCAGAGGTGTTCTGCTACACAGTAGTGAACTAAAATGAAATAAAATGCTGCTGAAAGGAGCTCGATAAATGCCTTGTCATATTTTGTTATAATCGCCTAGAGCAACCTCATCGTCTGTGTCATCTGTCTCTCCGGCTTAGTCATGGAGCAGCAAGCATCATGGTGACTGTGCAAAAAAGGAAGAGAAATGCAAGTTCATGTGAGTTGGAGAAAATAATTCAGAGGTACTGGCTTGTTGTTCTAATACACAGTGCTACCCAGGGCTGCCAGGGCATACTGGTCCAGCATGCACAGAAATCATGCTCTCCCAGGTAAAAGCAAGCTACGAAGAAAACTGAGTGAATCCTCCGGCCTGTTAACTTTCCAGCTCATTGAGCAGGTGGAAACTCAGCAATGTGACTGTGTGGAGGGCTGGAGTGAGGCTGCAGGGTGTGGGAAGAGTGTCAGTACAAGCAGGCTGGTGGGCTCTTCAGCTGGTGCTGCTATACCTGCACACGGGCACCTGCAGTTGCACTACCATACACCATTGTGCAACTGATTGAATACAGTCAGTGCTTGAGTTTGAAAGCCATTTCTAAATAACAGCTCAAGAAATAAAGGGCCAAAAAAAAAAAGATGACCAGCTAAAAAGCAGCACATCATGCACAGCCCTTCCACAGAGCAGAACTGAGAGTGAAAAGGAACTTCACCTGATCAGTTTTAATGTTGTGGTAGACTTGGATTTCCTGCCCAGCTGCCACCTCACAAGGAACCTTACTGTATTGTGCTCTGCCTGGAAGGGGATTTGTTCTAGCTATACAGCTCTGATAACTTTGGAAAGATGCAGTCTTGGAGGCAAATGCAAACACATGTCCCACCGCTCCAGTTCAATACTGAGCATCAGGCACAGCGGTGGTTTGCGTGTGGCTGCATATGTCAGATACTTGAACTTCTAGTCTTCCAGTTTCTTGCTATATTAGTGTCTTAGAAGTTCTCCTGAACAGTGAAGATCTCCAGGAGATGTTTCCCACCTTGATACTTCTGTCTAAAATTACAAGGAAGACAGTACAGTGCAACAGTGCAAGGACAAGGCATGTTAAGTAATTCCCATACAATGTGCCAAGGGATCTTCATGGTGTTTGCAGAACAGGGTCCTGCCTGGTTTGCCTTTCCTGCCTCTCTGTGCCTTCACACCCATGCACACACAGGAGGGGTCTCAGGTGTGGTCTGGAGGTGTTGGGGACAACTACAGCTCCCCCTCCCTGACTGATTGGCTCTGGGTTCAGCCCAGCAGAGCAGTCGGTAGGTCTGGGTGATCGTGTCTCTTTGGAGTCCAGCTGTCCCAGTGGCCAAATCCTGTTAACTGCTCACCTTTTATTTCAGGCATGAAAAACTCCAGCTATACAGCTGCATATGCCTTGAAGAACTAAACATATCTTTGCACAAAGCTGGGGGGGTTATGAACTGCTGCGGTTTATGACTGGGGGTGGGATTTATTTGTCACAAAGAACTGAGTTAATTTGACTATTTGTGCAACCAGATCTCAGGTCTAAGGGACCAGCAAGGTGTTTAGACATCTGAGTCATGCCCCTCCTGCATCGCTGGTGCTTTCTGGTAGAGACCTGCTCCCTCAAATGCTTGTTTAGTGGCATGATGCCATTGTCATACAATAAGTCGCCCCAGCGGCTGGCTGGGTCCACATGTAACCACATGTACTCCTCTGACCTGACTGCAAAAAGGTCCTTCAGATCTAAATGACATTTCTCTTTCAATAGTTACCACACTCTCACTGAGCATTTCCCTCAACAAGTGCATCAGCAAGACACCCTGTGAACCTGAAGAGCTCTGACTGGGAGCCAAGGGCCATCGCCAGCTGGGAGGAGATGGGGTCCATCTTGCCCCCCCTTCCCAGCACCCTGTGCTTGGCTTGGAAATAAGACCTGGGTCTTTTACTGGCGACATTCAGCAAGCAGAGCTGATGTGCCTGCACAGCACAGCACAGCACAGCCCTGCACAGGACCAGCCCAGCACTCTCGGGCAAGGCAGCTCTGCACACAAGCTGATTTGCTTTTTCCTTCAGTGGCACTAATTAGACCACATGCAGCTCCTCTTTCTGGGAAGAGCTCTTTCGGAGCCAGCTCAGGTATCTCTCAACTGCACGACATTTGCCAGTTTGGAAATATCCACTCTGCTTAGAAAGCTAAGTAACGTCTCACAGCAGTATTGCAGCCTCCCAGCTCTTACTGGAAGTAACCTTCTGGTGTCATCTGCCCGTGGCCTTGTCCCTTCACATGTCTGGCAAGATAAAACATTATTTTGAGGGTCAGGATGACCATGGGGAAGATATCTGTTCCTCTCAATTTTACACACAGTACATCAGTAAATGTCCACGCTTGCCCGTCTGAATTCAAAAGACGAAGGGAGGGGCGTGAGGATAGAATAGCAACACAAATTAATGAATGTGTTTGTAAATAATCTCTTGTATGCATAACTCACTTTTAGTACCCGATTTTCAGTCCAGTCACAGAGAGATTATGTTGATTTGCACTTCTGCAACCACTGAAATTCCTTCGCAGTCAGTTAGAGCCAGGAATTTCTGTTAAATATATATGTATTATTTCTCCAGGTTCATTTGAAGAGAGTGATAATATATCATTGCTCCCAGTGGGGACATAGCTGCCTCCTAGCTTATGTCGGCTGACATGCATTACACCTAGGCTTGAACGGTAGCAATCAATAGTGGGAAATGCAGCGGCTGAAACTGCTAAGTGCAGCTCTAATGTTCCTTATGCAACTGTTAACTCTCACCAGAGAGCACGCCTGCTCAAATGAGCAAAGAAACAAGATTGACTGCTCTATTTGCTAAATTATTCCCAATATTTCCTGTTATTTTTTTGTGGCTTGCGTATTGTACGAAAAAAACAGTTGCTGAAACTGCAGAGGGTAGTACCAGCCGAAATTAAGAAAAGAGCACCTCTCTTTTTGGGACAAATATGTATCGCCCACACACTCGAGGGCAGGTGGGATATCCTGGGCTATCTTCAAGCATGTCAGGACACAGCTAGCTGGGTTCTGCCCCCCTCATCTGCTTAATGCCTACCAATTCCTATCCTGATGCAGACCAAAGCAGGCACACATGTCCCTGACTCGGCTCTCGGGCAGAACTACTGCATGGGTGTTACATCCTTCTGCGTAGCTCCTGGGCACCCCCGTGCTCCATCCAACATTGTTATCCAGTAACCAGCTGCTCAGCCTGAAGCTGGACCTGATTGCCCAAGTAGCCGAGCACCTGCTGCTCGCACCAGATTAACAGGAGCTGCATGTCCTCAGGATTGCCAGCGGCCGGACCTGGAATTTGCTCCTGCTAAAAGCCAATTCATTTGCGCTGAACACACAGCTGATACATGGAGGGAGACCACTGTTATGACAGGCATGCCCTGGGGGTCTGGGATCACCACCTTATTCCATCTGCAAGCTGGAGTAATTGCAGTGATGACTGAGCTTCGTAGCAGTACTGACCTCCTTCCCCCTCTGTAATAAACAGAAAAGTGGAATAGGAGGAGAAAAAAACCTTAGTTTTCTTATTTCTTTCTGCACGGTAACCCTGACCTTCGTGGCACACCTGGCTGTTGCTGTGTCTGGGAAGGTTTACACTTACCAGCTGGCCCCAGCACAGCTAGCTGACTGCTCAGCAAGGCTGGGTACAGCAGCAGCCCAGGTGAGGGAGATGTGCGTTAGCAGCCATTTGGCAGAGCAAGGTTATAAAGAAGGAAAGGGGGGTGCTAGGAAGGTTGTGCTGATGGGTCTCTGCTCTGAGGGATGACTGAATGGGGATTGCAGTCAGAGGAAGGCCAGCAATGAACTGAGAAGTAAGTGAGCCTTTATGTGGGACTAGTATGAATCTGCGCATAAAGAAGCAGCTCTGCATCCTGGGTCTGGCCCCCTGAGGAGCTTTAGGCAGAGCCTGTGGTCAGGAGGGGGCTAGATCACCTTTCCTGCCTTTCCGTTTCTTCTTATCATCCAGAGATAACAGCAAAGCTGCAAGCAAACTTGTGAGCTGAGTAAGATGAAAGGCTGGGGTTTGCTTGTGTATGCCACGAGCTGGTGTGCCTAGAGAGCCTGAGGCAATGTTATGGGCATTTGAAGCAGCAAGTGTCCTGCTGCCTGCTCTTTCCCTAGGAAAGGATCAAGGTAACAAAAAAAGGAGTTGTTAGTGTGACTGCCTTGCAGATGTGCTGTCTGGAGGAGTTTGGTTTGGGAAGAGCTGAGCAGGAGAGATCTGCTTAATCTTGAAGGCAGGGAGCCTTGGAAATGCTGCTGGGCTCAAGTTGTCTGAAGCTGTTGGTTCCTCGTGTGATAACACTGCCTCGGCCAGCAGCGCCCATGCACATTCATCTGCGGGGAAGTGTGTGGTCAGGCTGTAAAGAAAGGACATATCCTGGCACACAGTCAGCTTTCTTTACTACTATCACTAGTAAGCTGGACACCAGCAGGTGTTTATCAGTGGTTGTAAATCCTTGTGAGGTGTCATGGAGGGAAGGCAAAATGTTTCCTTGGCTTATGTGACAATTTGCTAGGAAGGGTGCATTCTTTTACACTGTGAGTTGAGGGAGCATAAGCCTGCTAAGCCTTGTTGTCCATGTACTTTGTATCTGTCCTACGGGGTGCTCACCTGAACGCAGTTTGGGTGCAGGTTTGTGTGAAGAGCCCTGTTTCTGCTATAGCTGGGTGCATTGGGCTGCAGCACTGTTAGCCTTGCAGGGGTGCCTGCTGAGAAGCCAGGAGGTTGCCCCAGCTGGGAAGACAGCTGAGCTCTCTTACTCAAGCAAATTCAGTAGCTTGGTTAGATCCTTACCTGAGGAGTGTGTTGTCTGCATGTTGAGTTTGGATTATCCCTGCCTGAAATGCTTGCAGTAGTGACTTCACTGACCCAAACAGTATGAGAGTCATCAGCAGAGCACAGGTGTACTTTTTTAATGCTAAGGCATGAGTGTCCCAGGCTGTGTTCTCAAAGCCCTTATTGCCTCCACAAAGTTTCCAGCTTGTTAAAAGCAGAAACTGTACAACAATATGCTCTCCAGTGTACCACCACCACTGAGTGTTTACCCAGTGCAGCCTGATTTTGTCTTACCGTGTTTTAAAGGTTGTAATTCCTCACCATGCTACACCACCTCTTTTCTCTACCTTTCTAAAGCAAGAAATATAGCCTGGAAAAGCAATGTCCTGCTCTTAAGAAGGAGTATTGTTCAGACCACAATTTCTATCCTGTTGTTACGTTGTTGCAGCTCTGCTTGCCTGTGAGAATAGCTAAGGGGTACGATTATACTATCTATCTGTGCTGACCCTAGACATGGAGATGAGAGCAGTTGCTGCCTGATTTCTTAGTGAAGCCTTCATGTGAGCTGTCTTGAGGGCGTGGACCCAAGGAAGAGCTTCCCTATGGGTATGTGACTTGTTAAAAATGCAAACAAAACCCCGGAGAAGTAAATCCACCAAGTGCTGGAGAGGCTGAAGTGGTCCTGAAGTAAGAATTTCAGGCAGGTCTCTAACCACACGTGGTAGCTGCATGTCGTTGCTCTCTGCATAGCCTGATTAGCACATCAGTGGAAATGGGCAGAAGTTAGGGTTCACAACTTCAGAGTTTTAATGATAGAGTATGAAAAGAAAAGCCACCACCTTCTTTCTCCTGTACCCTCCCTCCTATGAGGCTCTAGCAGCTGCCTCTAGACATTTTTTCATGACTTTTTAATCTTCCTTATGGGTATGTCTTTTACCTACTGGTTTCCATTGCAGGTGGTAGAATGGGAGTTTTTCTTTTCTGGATTCCAACCTCTGGATGAATCTGAAAATCTAATGGGAAGGGTGTTTCTTTATCTGCTCTTGTTTTACTTGACGTGTATAAATGCATGATGAACAGTCTCACTATAAATGTGCTCACTTCTCAGTGTCTGACTCCAGCCAGCTGCTGTTCCTGTTTCCCATCCCTGATGCTTAGTGCATAAGAGCTGTTGATTTGGATATGGAGATGGGCTAAATCAGCAGCGATGCTCCAGATCTTGTGGATTTTCATAATTGCTGATGGATTTGGTTATCCTGGGTAATAAGTCGTCATCTCTGGTGGGAGATAAGATTGTTTCATGCAGCTATTTATATTTTTGAAATGATAGTGCCCTTTTACCTTGGAGATTTTTAACAATGCAGAAAGATAGTATTGCTATCTGACCTTGCTTTTGGCAATGAGTATGAACTGATGGTAGCCGGCAACATTTTCATCTGTTCCCAGCTCAACTTCTTCCTTCCCAGTCCTCTTCTCCCTGTTTGCCCTTGTAATTGGAGATAAGCTGGACCCACATAGTTATGCAGCATCAGAAATGTAATCTAGACATCTCTTCTGTGAATCACATTTCTAATGTGCCCTTCAGAAGTCAGATGCCTACAGTCTATTTTCTGTGTGCTGCTTGGAAAAAAATCTAAGCTGCAACTATTGATAGATATGTTTGAGGGACACCTGGAGGTGTCTGATGTTCTCACAAAACCAGCACAATACTTCACTGAAAAGCAGCTTTGCTCTAGGACAGCTTTATCCTCTTCCTAAAAGGAGATCAAACTCCTCATGGGAGGGCAGGCAGGGGCCACTGGGGACTTTGATAAAGTGATGAGAGGCTCTAAGTGATTCATTTTTTGAGCAGAACAGGAGTTCAGGCTGTGCAGGTCTGCAGAAGAGATTTTAAAATACCCTCTCATGCTGTCTGGGAACAATGGAGGACTTGGTGAAAGAGCAGGTGCATTTTCTGTCTTTATGCCCTATCCAGGCCATTTTGTTGCTGAACAAAACCCTGCTTGCTGTGCGATGCAGCAGTTAGCCAAGGTTCAGGCTCCCAAAGCTGGACCTTCTTTTCAGAGCATCACTGAGCTCCTACCTTCTGTTCCAGAATGACAAACTTGTAGAAACATGAGGAAGAAAGTCTCAGCTGAGGCGAAGCAAGAGTGGAGGTGAGCAATTACATGCAGGTGATAGGCAAGAAATTTTGACAATTGTTGAGATATTGAAGTCCTCCAAGTGCAAAATATTCCTTCCAGATCTTGTTCCTACCCTTGGGATCTCCCTCTCAGGAGGCCTCTTGGCCACCTAAAAGCACATATGTTGTTTGGCAAGGCTAAGGCCAAGGAAATGGAAAGCTTGGAGGAGGGTCAAGGGAAGTATGCAGACCAAAAAGAGCTATTTGGACAATGCCGTTGCTTTGAGACAAATGAAGCTGCACCTACCTGCTCCTGACAGATGGGTTGAGATCTTGAGGCTTTATTACAAAATCAAAGGTGTAGATTCTGGAGCCTCTAAATACACAATGAGATGCTTAGATAAGTGGCTGCTCTGAAATCCTGGTTGTGCTGGATCTGGGGGCTCTCAGAAGCACAGCAGTTAAGCAAACTATTGCATCTGACTGAAATTGTGAGTGTGTTCCTTAACCTTCCCCTCTGCACAAGTCTCTTGGATGTCTGAATCCTTTAAGTGGTGGAAATGAGATGTAATGCTCTGGAATGCCCTGGCTGGGTGGTCAATGAAATCCTGTGTTGTGAGGCCCAGTAATACTGGGTTATCCAGATTAGACACTGCATCTGATTATCTTGCTGATAATCCTTCCCTCAGTAATTTAATCAGGATGGAGATTGCAAGGCCAGGATCAGGCAGAAATAATGGGTGGTTGCCCCCTTGCGCATCTGCAGTACTTGGAACTCCTTGTTTGTGGCAATATCTGTAATGCATTTAAATAAATATACATGTGTGGTAGTGCTGTGTTGCCACTGGCATTGCAACTGGAGTCTCCTGTTGTTTCTCACGCTTTGTAGGTGAGAAGTTAGTTATTGAGTGGCTTGGGGGACTCGGATTCCTGCATTTGCTTTCTTTGAATTCTTGCAAAGTGTGTGTGTGAGAGAACTGATATGTGATGCCAATTTAAACAAATTGGGATGGCAAAGAGAATGATCCAGTCCAGTAAGAAGAACAGATGGTGTTAACCTGCCTGTCAGATAAAGGCAGGACTCCTTGCCTACCGCTATGGGAGAGCTGGGTGAAGTGATCCATGTCCTGAGCCCTTCTCTGGCAAAGGCTCCCCAGTGTGGGTTGGGAATGAAGCTGCTTGGGCATGTGTTTGTGGAAGTGCCTAAAGGGGGGCTGTGTTCGTTATCTAATTTGGTCCAAAAGGCAGTGATTCAGACTGCCTGACACCTGGAGCACCAGGTCCTACAGAAAAACTGGTACCCAATGTATCCAGCTTCCCCAAACCTGAAATGCATTAAGACCTTAATGTGAGACCCACCTAAACATATGCACATGGGAATAAGAACTGCTAAAGGGAATATAAAAAGGCAACTTTCTCCATGTACTCTATGAACCTGACCGTAGTAGCTAAGCACTCTTATTCAAGGATGACTGGTAGTGCCTTAGGATTTGGATGCATGCTGCAAGACACAGGCTAGAGGATAATGGGTGCGCTTGGAGCAGCAACATGCATAGCTGAGTGTCACAATTTATGTTGGGCTTTTACCACAGTGCGTATACGTGATCTATTGGAAAGGCATTTGAGAAATGCTAATATGCTTAGAGGTATAAAATATGTATCCTGTGCAGACCCGCAACTTTGAAAGGGCTGTTAAAATAAGACTAACTTTTGGTAAGTGCTCATGCTGTGTACAGCGCAGGGGATGGGCGAAAAACCGAGCTCGGCATTTCTTGTTCCAGCCAGGAGAGGGCAGAGGTTCATACGCAACCACGCGTGGCCTCAGGAGGCTGCTGATCCTTAATGATGGCATTTAATGGTCACTGCCAAGGGGCTGAGCACTTACAGCTGAGGTGGCGCTTCCCCTCCTAGATCACGACACTGGAGGAAGCATGGGGCGGCTGCGAGACAGAGCAACGCTCGTCTGTGTCTGGGGAAGGAGGCTCATCCTAGTGCAGGGATAAGAAGGAGGAATGAAAAAACCAAGGGAGAGAATGGGCGCTGCAGGAAGGGGAGGAATAGCAGGTGGCAATGGCAAGGCTGGGTGCTGGGCAGGGAGATATGAGCTTTCCTCCATGTGGCAAATGCGGCTCGTGTCTGTGTGCAGATGCCAGAATTGCAATGCTTTGTGTGTGTAGGAGGGCTGCAGCCGGGGAATGGGGGAGATGGCTTAGCTGGAGCTCACAAACTGGACTGCTGCCTTAGGAAGGAGCCTGTATGCACTGGCCCAGGGTGTTTCAGTTCAACATGACTCCTACCTGGTGCTGTCTTCTTAGAGATGGCACCCTGAGCACTGCACGGAGGATATAATTTTGTTGCTTAGATATTCATGATATGGGGAATCTTCAAGATGAAGCAGTAAGCATTTCCAGCAAATGTTTTTATTTTGGAGCTGTTTGCCAGTTGGTGCTTTCTTGGTGCTGGCAGGAAAACATCTTCCCACTGGAAAACAGCCCCATTGCTTTTCCCTCTTGCTGTTGCTACTGGCTTTTTTTTTCTGCTGTCAGTTGGCTGCACATCCCATCACTTGGTGTTTCTGCTGCTCTCAGCCTTGACATTGCATCTTCTTGTTTCCTTGCTGTCTGTCCTTTTGATTGCTACAGCTGATCCCCTGTCATCCTGAACCTCTTGCCTTCTCATCCCACTGCAGTGTGGAGCTTGTTGATTCCCAGTCCTGGTTCACTCCAGCCTTGGCTTCCTCTGCTCCTGCTACTTGGAGTGTCTCAAACCCTATTGCCATGATGATTGTGCTAAACTTTTCCAGTTTTGCCACCTTGCTGACTAAATAGTTTTCCTTCTCTAGCTTTCTTGCTGGCATAGGATTCAGTCACAACTGGCTTCCTGCCACCTTGAGTCAGTCCAAACCTTCCTCCTCTGCCTTCATTTCTTTTTCTGACCAAAATCTTTTCTACTTCTTCTAAGTTTAAAAAGAAATGCGAGATGATGTGCTCTCCTTTCTTGTCCTTGTCTCTTGGATGTGAGTGCAGGCACTTTCTCCCATCTCCCAGACTCCCTGTATCTATTCCTATCCATGCTGTTATTCTTCCTCTTCAGTCCACCCTCTCTTCTGGCAGCTCTTCCTTACAAAACAAACTTGCTATTCAAGCCCCCACATGTTTCTCTAAATACAGCCCATCTCTGCACCTTGACTTGCAAAGTGCCTCATCAGTAAGCCCTTCTTTCTTCTCATGTCCTTACTCTTATCACTGCGATGTTCCTCCTCTGTTCTTCCCTTCCCTCCCTAGACTGTCTTCCACAAAGTCCCTTGGAGGATGCTGTTCTTCCCTTTGGCCTCTTCCAATCTAAATTTGTGCAAGCGCCCAAGGACAGAGTGATATGGGACTCTCTCTCTCCTCTCTCTACATCTTATTTGACTGATCTCATCCAAGCAGTAAATTGCCTTTGTAGATGCCTTGTCACCTCTTCTCAGCCTGAGAACAGGAGGAGACTATCCTGAAGATCTCTGTGCAGATCTAGCTATCTGCTTCAATCAGTCTAGAGCAGAGCTCTTTCCCCTCATTTCCAGTCCGTTCCTGCTTTTCCAGTGACAATGGACATTGCCATCAGGCCCTCAACCTGCATGTCATTTGTCTTGAATATGTCACTGGATTCTCAGGTCACAGCTATTTTAATGCATACTACTGTGTAAGGTTTCCTCTCCCACACCACGCAAACCCTCCCTGGCATATTTTCCATTACTGACATAGTTTTTCCCCCTTTGATGGGACCTCAGGCTCCTCCTCTCTATGCTGAATGTTGTTTCCAAGGTGGTCCTTTCCCTAGCTCAGGAAAATATCTCTTGGAGTTGGTGTTTCTGCAAAGCCAACCACTAATGTAGCAAATACTGTAAAAAATGCCCAAGGAGCTGTTTTCTTCTTCCCACCATTCATTCTCTGCACAGCTGCTCCTCTGACAAGAAAGGAATGTCCTCTTAGCACTGTTTGCTAAAGCTGCTGCTTGGTTCTGGTATTTTAGTTTTGAAAGATAACCACTTTGACTAAGAAACAGAAATACCCTTTTACCTCATCAGTCAGCTAAGAAAAAGGTTCTAGAAATGCAGAGGAGGAAAGACTAATTTTATGTGCAGTAGAAAATGAAATCCTGGGAAAGGGCAATAGCGATTCTGTTCTGACCCTCCTGAAGCACATGGAGATCAGCTTTGGGCATGGCTGGGATGGGTAGGGGCAGGACTGTGCTCCTTGACATATCCTCTCAGCTGGCTGTCATGGCCAGCTCTGGTCTGCATAGCAGATGTGTGCAGCATTGACACAGCTAAAAAGCTCTGCTATTCCAGGGCTCTTGGGCCAGAGCAGGATCTTCAAGGGCAAGGCTGGAAGATGGGCAGAGGAACATGAGTCTTTCTGATCCTGTCTAGGTGGTATGTTGAGTGCTTTCTGGACTTGGTTCTAGAAAAGACCTCTGAAACCAAACCTGGACAGCTCTCCATGATGGGAAAACCAACCTTTTATACTTAACATGTGTTGGACTCTGTAGAATAAAGGAAGAATCTGCACAGGAGCATGTGGTTCTTCCAACTCAGTGCTATGCTTGCTGCAGTCCATTTGAACATCTAACTGGCAGCAGGTTACAAATGCTGCCCATGATCTCACTCTTGCTTCATCCTTTGCTGAAAGGTCCGCAACAAGAGGGGAGATAGAGAACTGCTGTAGAGTGAACAGGATTTAAGTAACTTGCTGACTATACTGAGTGTAATCCCAGATTCTTCCTTGAATCTCCACTATTTTCTACGTTTATATTTAACTGTCACTTGGAAGATGCCCCTGCAATGTTTAGAAAATACTATAGGTTGCTATGTCTACTCCACCTATGGCAAGAAGGAGGGTTGTACTCACCGGGTAGAGCTGAGCTCCTTCTAAGCAGTCATACTTTGCAAGTCTTGGGTTAAAGGTGTATGGTTTGGTTGTGCAGATGGGTGATAGAGCTGAACTCCCCTGCACTTCTTGACCATGCTGTGGCCACAGCTGCCAAGGGGGGAACAAGCAAGAGCCTCCAAACGGTGTTCATCCTTTCAGGGTCAGGCATGCTGATTTTCATGCCGTTTGGGTTGGTTGCAGCCCAAACTTCTGGGATGGATTCAATGAGATCCCATCAGTCAGGAAAGCAAGGCTTAAAGAAATTGCTATTTATGTATATAAGCAAACAAACCAACCAAGCTTTTCTATAAGCAAAACCTCAGCAGAGAAGAGCAGAGGCAGGCAGTATCTTGGCAGGCTTATTAAATAAGCCATTGAAGACTGCCTGTGCTTATTGTCCAGCAGATTTGGGGACAGGTGGCAGGTCAAGTCCATTTCTGGATACTGTGCTGGTTGGAAATCAGGGTTCCCTGAGCTTTAAATTAGAGCCATCATGCATATTCTGGGCCTGACTGGTGCTTTCCTGTTGGTGCCAGACCCCTCTACCTCCAAGGGAAGTGTTGTCCTTGCAGCTCAGTCTAGGTTGCCACAAGGGTTAGTATTCTCACACATAGTTTATAGACCACTTAAAAGACACTGGAGCAGAAAGCAGCAGCATCTCTTTGCATGACAGAGCTGCTGGAAGCTGGTGTGGGTTAAAATGGTTTTAGAGGTCAAGCTTCACCCAGGCAAGGTAGAACTTACAGTATTAACTTCAGGGATCAGGTTTCTTCTACAAGCATGAAGAGCTGTCTCCTTAGCTTGCAGCCTTTCATGTCAGAGATGAAGGTGCTCTATGGATGCTGTCTGTTCTTGTGGATTTGATTTTTGGGGGAGAACTGAGCCAACTTTTTTCTCAATTTCTCCCAGCAAAATGCATGAGTTTGTATTTCGGGTTAAGCATGTGAATGGTTTTTTTTTTTTGCCCTTACCATGGCTGTTCAAGTGCTTAAGGTTTGTGTCACTGCCTGATGTAACCATCTATTGTGGAGGTAACTTCACCTAAGGGTTGGTCTTCCCATCTTTGAAGCTAGTTTAGTTAGGACTGCCCTCTGCTTTTGTCATTCTGCCTTCTTCACTCCTCTTCCCCTTGTTTTCTATTACATATCTCACTTCTATTTGAATTTCACTTCTGTTCTCAATATATTTCATGATATCTGCAAAGAGGCACTCAAGCTCTGAACTGATCCAGTCAAATGGCTGTCAGTGGTGCTGGTATCAAGCAGCACTTACCTGCCTCTTGTATTTGGATGAACTCTGAGTTTCAGCTTGAATTATCACAGAAAGATCCAATTCTCTGAGGCATGGGAAAGCTGCACTACAAATACACTGCTAATGGTCTTGGCTCTGCAGGTTTTAATGCATTTGTTATTTTCTAAAGTTCTGGAAAACATAGCATTAAAATGAACAGGGTAAACCTAGGCAAGTGGAAAAAATGTTGGAGCTGGATAGGAGATGACTCCTTGTGCCCAAGGCTCTGCTTGTCCCCTACCTCAGGGACACTGGAGCAGTCTGCCACATGCTTAGGACTTTGATGGGTGTCAGTTGGCATTGAATAGCCTTCTCAGTGGGCATCTCGCAGGACTGTGGGGTCTGAGGGCAGAGTTCAGTGCTCTAGAAATGGCTCTTATATGGCAGGAAAAAGGCAAAGAAATTGCCTCCTGGGATTTGGAACTCAGCGGAGGTCAGTCTGCTATGATTTCTTGAAATAGCAAATAAAGAATATGATTGTTACTCAGCGCTGATGGCTGTAGTGATGAGCTAATAGTTTTTTGCTGTAGCAAATAGGCGTAGGCAAACAGGATTTTAAGATAAATAGTCCATTCTCTGCAAGCATTTGAGCACCTGGCTCTTAGGAGGGCTGAGCTGCCAGCAGGAAGCTCCTTCCTGCCTCTGCCCTGCAAAGTTGTTTTTTTTTCCTTGTGCAAAGCATTCTGAATGCAGGTAATTACCTTTTTTAATCAAGTCAAAAAGGGGCTAGTGCTTAAGTAGCTCTATTCAGCAGCTTATTTTCATATTTTCTCTTTTTACATGAAAGTCTTAAGCTTTTATAATGGTATAACAACCTGACTTCAGACCCATTCCTCCCTGTCCCCACCTGGCAGAGGAGGTGGCAAAGTTATTTACTAAACTGAATAACTAGAAGTCTATGGGGGGGCTCAGAGGGTCTGAGAGCTAGCCCTGAAAACACAAAGCATTTTGCTGCAAGGACTGAGAACCACTTCCATCTTTCCTGGACTTTGAGGAGCTCAGGGTGCTCAGTACCTCACAGAAAACTAAAATTGGGAGTTGAGCTGTTTGGGTCAGATCCAACTACCATTAAAGTCAACATCAAGACTCTTGTTAATGTAAATGGGTATATACGAATGTTTGTGAAGAACCATAGCAGAAGAAAGCTAGTGGTACTCTACCAGTCCAATGCTGGTGCTCAGAAGGACCTTCCTCTGCCTCAATACAAGGACAGCTACCTCCATCCGTGATTTTCTTCCATAGTAATTTTTTACTTAGTTGCAAGTAATTGCAAAACTACTCCCTTGTTTTGGTATTTTGTGACTTTTAGTGCTTTTTCCTTTATTAATATAATACTGACTGATTAATCTCAACAACATTTGATCAATAATTTTATGTAATTAAACTATGCTTGCTCAAAGGTTGTGGCTTGCTTTGGTCTTTATTCCACACACCAGCTCCTAATGCACTTATGCTATGCTTCTAGCAACTACTTGGATGATGTAAGGAAGTGACATCAGCTGATGATGTAGTAGTTATTTTTCTTGTTCATAATCAGAAGCTATGTACATCATCCTCAGGGTGATGGATTAGAGCTTGTAGAATATTCTTTGTATTTTAACCTACCTATATTATTAAAAACTTCTAGTCTCTGTTTACTCCCCTTTTCCCCACTGTATTCTTTACTTTTTCAGTAGTGTTAGAGGTCCTTCCTGCTGCTGCTGTGTCATGGCCTACTTTCTTGGAACCTGCTGCTCTGGCTTGTGCTTCTCTGAGCACAGCTCATGGCATGTGGACATCTTCTGAGCATGGTGTGGTACAGAGCTGTTTTGTTTTCTGTCCTAAAGGAATCTAATCTGCGGACTAATGATGGCAGTTAGCTAATGATGCCAGTTAGCTAATGATGCCCATTGGTTTTTGGGAATAGATGCTTCAGAGTCCAAAAAAGGACTTCCAGAAGCACTTGGCTGAATGCTGCTCCCCATTGCAGCTGGTTTCAAGGGGTGCACTGGTTTCAAGGTGCACCTTGAGATCGTGTCTCTGTGCCTGGGTTTGTTGCCATTTTGGATGGTCATCACTGGAAATTGGCCCTGAGCAGATGAAATCCCACCACTGGTGATCTGCTCCCTCCTGGCACATCCAGCCTCATGCAGAAGTGCCCCATGCAGACATGGCAGCATGTGTGTGGCTATGTGCATGACTTTGTGGGCTGGCTGGTGCCTCTGCCCTTGTGAATGGAGGTTCCCTCTAGAGAAGGAGGCACTGTGCCAGGGTAGCAGATGGGCAGGAGCAGCAGCAGCTGGGAGACCATGTATGATCATCATGTGGGCCTGCTGTCTGCAGCAATGCCAAAATGGCCACTTGGCTTTATCATGTCTGTGCTCAGGGTTGCTCCTAAGCTAGCTGCTTCCAGAGGCAAGGTGTGGAAAGGGGGCAGGCAGCACTGGTTGCAGCAGGTAGTAGGTTCTGCCCAGCATCCACCATCAATGGGGGAAGCCCTGGTTCCTCAGGGACTGGAGGCCTGCGTAGTATTTCTGTCTGTCTGGAGCACCATGTGAGAGCAACCAAGCTGAATCCTTGCTGTTCCCTCTCATCTGTACAGGCTGAGCTCTTCTCTGCCAAGTGGAAGCCTTACCTCCAGACACACTGTCCTGTTACTGCTGGGGAGAGGGAGTGGCTCTAGGGACTGCTGTTCACAAAGTGAGTTGATCTGGTGGGTGGGCAGGTCTCCAGTAGTGCAAAAGCCCTGCTGATCAAACAGTGCAGGTGGCCCTGAAGTAAGCCCTGTGTTGGCAGCCCCACAGAAAGCACTCAGAACTAACATCAAGGGTGAATAACTCCGCCTTTCCCAAATAGTCATCTCCTTGCCATGACAGGAGCCAAGGACACACTGAAGCATTATGAAGAAGAGGGTCTGCACGGGGGGGTTGTGCTTGGACTGAGCCACCTTCTTATTTGTGCTGTGATTCCAGCTTGAACATGCAAGAAAAACAGCTGACAAGTGAGTGAAGCACCCTGGCAACCTTGTGGACTTGGTACAGGAGAGTGGTGCTTCGGAAGCTCTCTTTCCACTTTGGCTCAAAAGGTGTGGATGGGAAGTTGAGGCTCAGCACATCTGCATCTCCTGAGTGCTGCAATGCTTTATCTTACTGTGGTTTGGAGAACAACTTGATGCATCACTGAGATGCCATTAATGTGTGTATCTTCATTTGATGCTTGTTACTTGCAAAGCCACAATAGACACAGATCTGACTTTACTGAGGGGCTAGAGGAGAAACAGTGATCTAACTCAAGCTGGTCCGGCTTGCTTGATGCTTTAATGCAGGATGCACAGTTGAAATCTAGAGTAGAGCACAGGCAATATTATATTCCTTTCTACTGATAAGTAGTTTGAAAGGTGACCTGTAAATGGCAAGGAAGGGAAAATATCTACCGGATTTGTTCCCTTGAATTTGCTTCTTTGTACTGAGGAGAGAAGCCTTGAAGGGGCTTCATCTGTGTTCTGCATAGGGAGGGGCTACCCTCTTCAAGCTGGCTTTTTATTTTAAGAACATGTATCTTAAGGCCTTGTGATGGTTTCATGATCTGCACGGGAAATTGTGATGTCCCAGATGTGATCCAGAAAGAGATCTGATAAACTGTGATTGAAAATGAATGTGTGGATTGGTGGGTTTGGGTGTTTTGCTTGAACTATGTTCCTACCTGCTGTTACGTCAAAGGAAGAAATGCTTCAGAGCTCAAAAGCAAAACAAAATAACAAAATGTTTCTTTTGCCTTGCTCCCCAAGGGTGAGCCCTCTGAACTCCTAATTCATGTCCTTCTCCATTGAGAGGACCTCCACGAAGAAAACAAACCATAGAAGAAAGCAACCTACCTTTGCTAATGGGGAGCATGTTATGGCTGTCCCTTTCAGGACACTGGAAAAATATATTCCCTATGTTTGGGAAACTTGGTCTTCATGTATTCCCATGGCAGCGGGGCTCAGCCTGATGTCTGCAGCTAGGAACTGTTCACCAGCTTCTAATGATCACTGTTAGCTTTCCAGGGAGTGCACAGCTTTGAAAGGAGTCTCTCGGTTCCTTGGTCTCTCAGGGCCTGGTATTACCAATGGTGCCTCAGATTATGTTCTTGGTAACTAGCCCGGCTGTACCTTAAAAGTTAGGGTGTTTCTTTGCCCTTACTTCTTCCTGTTGAAAGTTGTTCTTGAACTTGGATGCCAGGAACCTTAACGTCCTCTGAGAGTTTGCCTGGTTTTAATCTGTGGAAGTTGATAACTTGAGTCCAAGAGTTAAAAGAACTGGCTGAGAAGTTATTGAGCACTCTGGTGTATATTCTGATTGCATTTTGGAACACTAGTAAGGACTAACAGACCTTGAAAGAGTTACTGTTTCATTGCTGTTCAGAAAAAGCACACAGATTGACCCTGGAAGTGTAGTCTGCTCAGTTTGGCATTGATGGTGGGTAAAGACATAGCAATGGAGAAATAGGATCCCACCAGTTGATGAAAGAAACTGAGGAAACAATAGAAATTTAATTCAACCTTCTAGTCAAATCATAAAGTCTGTCTGCTTTGTCAGTTCTCTAGAGTGCATTTTGACTCAAAGCTCGCCTACAATACCTGAATATTTGGTCCTGAAATAAAATAAAACTAACGTTATTCTTCACGGTAATGTAGGACTTAGTAAATGGGTAGGAGCCAGTTAAAATGTGAATTTTACGTGGTGGGTCTTCCTCCAGCTGGGCTGTTTCCAGTTGACTTTCAGGGGCATGTTCTTGCACTAACATGCCATCTCTAACTTAAGTGCCCTGCCACCTCGTGGGGTGGTAGCTGAGATTGGAGCAGGTGTTGTTCAGAACTGCCTGGACTGTGTACTAGTGGGATCATGTGCACAGTGTTCACTTCCATCACCAAATTCAGGGTCCTGCTTCGGGATGGGGAAGCCTGTAAGCAGTGTCTGCAGGATGGGTTACAGTAGGTGAGAATGAGGAGCATGAGAGAGCCTGTATAACCACTGACTGGTTTGCCAGCACTGGGCTATAGGTGAGAAGGTGAATATAAACACCAGGATGTATAAAGAAACAGTAGGAGAGAGGAATTACTGTTCCTGTATTTAGAAACTTACGCAGTGCCAGAGCCATCTATCCACTACGTGTGCAGCTCCCAGCACAGTGGATGATGCCTTGAGCTGCTTTTTCAGTAACACAAAGCACAGAACTGGGTTTTACCATCCCCATCATACCAAAGTTGAAAAATCTGGAGAAAGTTAAGAGCTATAGCAATAATTCCAGTGCGGAGAAACTTCCTTACAGGGACGAACTTAAGGAGCTCAATCCATGTTCTCAAAAGAAGTGACT
Organism: Gymnogyps californianus; assembly: GCF_018139145.2. Taxonomy (NCBI): domain Eukaryota; kingdom Metazoa; phylum Chordata; class Aves; order Accipitriformes; family Cathartidae; genus Gymnogyps; species Gymnogyps californianus. The sequence continues at coordinate 15,806,960 of NC_059480.1, forward strand.
TGATCCTGGTATGAATGTTTTATCAACTTCTCATTAGCAGGGGACTACTTATTTTATTAAGCAGTCAAAGGGAGAACAAAATCCAGTGGCTGGATGCAAAAGCAGAAAAGCACAAACTAGCCATGAGGTGGATGTTTTATGAATCAGCATAATTAATCCTGAAACAACATATCCAGAGAAGGCCTGAACCTGAGGCTGGGCATCTCCTAAGAGATCCTCTCTGTGCCTGCAGGTGGTGTGGGCTCAGTCTGGCTTATATGGTACAGGGAGGCCAGGGTGAGTGGGGTGATCCCTCTGACCTGACCAATTTGAGTGTTGTGGTCTGGGGGTTTGCCTCAGACCATGTGCAATGCACACATCACCTGTGGAAATCGGCGGGTGCGTGTGCAGCAGCCAGGATGTGTTTTGTGTTGTGCTGCACGGATGCCATCTCCGCGTACCCGGGACAAGACTGATGTGCCCAGCTCGGGAAGGAGGACTCCAGCAGGACCTCCACAACACACAGGCGGGTGTTCGTGCCCGTGTTGCATAACCCAGCGCTCCCGCTTGCGGGGCGGCGGGGCGCAGCCCCCCCCCCCCCCCCCGGGGGAGCGGGGACGGGGACAGCCCAGCCGAGCGGGCGCTCCTGCTCCGCGCCCCGCGGAGCCCGCAGCCGGGGGCCCGGCGGTGCCGCGGTGCGGGCCGCGGAGGCGGGGCGCGGGCGGGGCGCGCATGCGGGCGGTGCCAGGCAGCGCGGCGGGCCGCGGAGCCACTCGCCCCCGCAGCACCGCTCCGCCAGGGACAGCTCCCGCCGGCGCCCAGGTAACGCGCTCCCCCCGCGGCCGCGCTCGGCTCCGCGCCGCTTCCCCCGCGGCGGCGGTGTGTGTGTCCGGAGGGGGGGGGGGGGGAGCGGGGGGTGGCTCGGCGGCTCACGCCGTCTCCCCCGGTGGTTGCTTGCTTGCAGCTCCGAGGCTGTGACGGCGCCGTCCCCACCGCGGAGCAGGCAGCGGCGGCCGGCTCTGCCCGCCGGGCTTTCGGCTGAGGAGGGAGCGCGTCTTCCGGCAACTTCCCGGCAACTTCCCGGCGCTCGCAAGGCTCCGCGATGGAAGGGAAAGGTGGGTCGGGGCGCGGGGGGGGTGGGGGGGGCGGCGGCGGCGAAAGGACCGCAGTGGCCGGGCTGGGTGCGCGGCACGGGGCCGGGAGCGGCCGTGCCGTGCCGCTGTGGTAGGTACATTGCAGCAGCGGCAGGGAAGCGGGCTCGGGGAGGCGCTTCCCTTCCCACTCCAGCGGGTGGTATTCAGTCAGTTGCGTAGTGGCGTGTGGTGAAGGGTGGTGGTTTGGGTTTTTTTTTAATTTATTTATTTTCCTTTAGGGTGAGACAGATGTTAGTTGGCGATTTGTTTTCTTAATGCTAAGGATTTGCATAATAAATATGAGGTCTGTCCCGTGTTTTTTAGTCAGTCAGCGATGGGGAGATTTTTAAGAGATGAAAAGCATTTTATAATTCGAATGGCTTTTAAAAAAATCTGGTTTTTTTCTGAAACGAGAGGAACAGGGCTATAGAGCTCTGCCCTCATTGCGTTGCATATTTAACACATCAGAACATCCTGATAAATTGGGAGAAATGCAATGAGTATTGTGCTATTGAATTATCCACCCTAGAAAGAGGAAATCATTAAATATTGCCTGCCTAGCTTGTGTGTTTGCATACGAAGAGACATATATCTAATCCAAATATATCCCTTCGTATTGGGCATATATATTTTGTTTCTGTACATAGTTATGTAGTCCTGCATGTTTATTTACCTATCTATATCTACAATTGCATCAGACATCACACATTCAACTGGTACATGAACTCAAAATCTGTAAATGTCAATTGCCAATGAAATATTGATGGTAAATCAGTCCATGCAGTGGAAAGGCTAGTTGCCGTTCCCACCTAACTCTTGCTGCCAGCTCTCCTGTATAACACAAATCTGGTAGCTGTTTAATTGATAGAGATCAAGGCAGTGGGAGAATATGGACTATATTAATTCAAGGAAAATTATGGTAGACTTGTATAACACAATACTACATACCTTCCAGGGAGCTGAGCAAGCTATATTTAAACCTCAGGTTTATTTTTGTAACTATCTTGTCAATCAGGGCTATAGTTCTCCTGTGTGGGAATATCTGATTATATGCTGATTAAGGAAGGAAGCTATTTCAATCATATGGAGGCAGTATGTCCCATAAAGTACAGTTTCTTGTGGGCAGTGATCAATAGAATTACCAGGGCTTGAGGATAGGTAAGTACCTTTTTTAAAAAAGTGTATCTGCAAAGACTTGACTTAAATTAAAAGCTCACAGCAGTCATGTTAGCCTTGATTTTTTTTTTTTTTGGCTATCCACACTGTTTTCACAGTTAACCTGAGATGTGACACCTTTACCTTTTCGCGTGTCCTGCTGGTACATGTCTTGATGTGAAACAAATAGACTGTGACTTTAGTATAACACATTATGTGCCTTGTCATGCACTACACAAGCAGGCAAAAGGCTCTCCGTGAACTTCTGATGGAGCGTATGTAGCTGAAGGAGTTGTGCAGGGGGCAGAAAGGTAACATCTGCAATAAAATAAAAGAAAAAGGGTCCAGCTAGCTGGTGGCAAAAGCAGCACCTGAGAGAGGGTCACCCGATTCCTATCTTGTGCAAACAGATAGTGACTGTTAAGATACAGTCGCTGCCTGAGTTGGCAATGAGCAGCTGAACCAGGCAGCCTTTTGGGCCACTGGTACTTGTGTTTATTAGTTGCAAGATGGGCTCCACAGCAGTCCATGTTCCCAGGCTCTTGGCTTTGGTGGAAGGGTTATCAGGGGATGAGACAACCCCAGGAATCACTACTCTGTTATCTTTTGCAAAAAATTCTCAGCAGTTTGCTCTTACTAGATATTTTCCTTGGTGGGGTAGAGGTGGGGAACAAATACTCTCTGGGTTTCCTCTATCTATGCAGAAAAAAGGGCTGTTCAGAGCAAACCCAGCAGAAATCAAGGCACTAGAATGGGACAGGTCCAAAGTAGAGATGACCTTAAAGGAAATACACAAGTAACTTTGGCATCTCAATGGGAAAATTAGAAGGCAGAAGTCATCTGCTCATGGCGGGGATCCGGTTGTGTTGGCACTGAAGTAATTCTTGAAACTCAGTTAGTGTTGGAGTAGCATGAGAAGGCCTATGGTGCACAGATCTAACAGACTAATTTTGTGTACACGTATAGGGAGGCACAATGCAGGACGTCTCCCCAGAGGGAAGGTACGAGCCAGCCTAAACCCGTCACATCTTCAGCTTTTGTGACTAATCCTAGATGGACTTGCAACTGCATTGCCTTACGAGGGACTTGTTTATGTTTTATTTTCATTACTAACCAAGCCTCTGCATTGCAAGTCCTGTGTTACGAGATTGTTGCTTCTATACAGTGTTTCTCTGAAGTCATCCCTTGCTTTTTAAATGCTTCCTCCTGCAGCCATTCTCCCACCCCTCCAGTCTTCCTCGGTGCAAGTCTTAGAACATTTCAAACTCAGCGTTATGCAGATACTGGGGAAGAGTGTATGCTATATTAAGCAACTTAAAAATCTGTTTAAGAAAACCTGCCTTCTGGTCCCTGAATTCAGCTGTCCCTGGTGACTGCTGTGGATGTTTCTGCCTAGGATTTGCCATCCCAGGACAACTTGGTTGTCTGAATGTGGCTGGTGCTGATGCTTTGCAAAGCCTGCAGTCCTCTGTAAAAAAAGAGCTAAAGGCTCATCTCTGGCGCTACTTAGAGCAGCCATAACTGATTGCACTGGTTGGACTCAGTCATGAGAATGAGGGGAGAAGGACATATCCTAGTTTTTGTGCAGTGGGGTGCAGGACTAAGGACTTACAGCTTCTTTGACTTACTCTGTTCTGCACATTCACTGTCTCCAAACCTTTTTCAGCAGTGAGAAGCCTAAAAGTTGTAGCTGCTTCCAAAGCTCATTAGGCAATGGGGGAAGGGAGGGCACTGTGGGTGAGGACTCTGTTTTGCATCTGCTACCTGATTCCTGTTCTCTGAATCTCGCCACTACAGCAGTTCCTGTAGGCTGCAGCAGTAAGCGATACCATGCCAGGCATCCCAGGAGCTGGGCTTTGCCAAAGCTAACAATAGTTAATGTGGAGGTTAAAGAATACTTGGTCACTTGCCAGATTCTTCAGTCACAGTCAGAAAGACGCTTAGCAGGGGAAGGAACGTCACACAGTGATGTTCAGACTCGGAGGCTGGCAAAGAAATCAGCCAAGCAAGAGTCAAGCTGCACAATGTGGAACGTATCCCTGGGCTTCTGGACGGAGCGGAGAGGGACTGCAGGCTAGCCTTGCTGCAGGGAGGGCTCCCTTCCTCCAAAGGTGCTATACCCTTTTCTGTAGTCCTGAAGACAGAGGGAAATCCCTTTCAGGCAGTGAGGGAGAAAAGACATACTACTACTTTATCTTGTCTGAGGTGGGAGTCAGGGACTTGGTGTGTCAATGTTGCATGGGGGGCAGGGGCATGCTGCCTGCTGGGCCATACTGCAAGGGCCCAGCCAGTTCTTGGTGCTCTCTGTTCTCCCTGGAGGTCAGTGCTGGGCACTGGTGGCCCTGGTGAGGTTTCACCACCTGGGTGTGGGGCAGGCTGCTGACAGCATCGGATGCATACTGTTAGCTGGGAAATACAGTAGGACTTGTTCTTGTCAGCTGCTCTCCTGGGACAGCAAAGCTAAAGCACTTTGGCTACCCCACTGAGATCTGGAGGTGCTCTTGTCAGTCCTCTGAGCTGTGGTCCTGCCCTGTTGGATAGTAGTCTCAGGCTGGAGAGACATCCTCCATGCAGTGGGTCTTCCCTCAGGAACACCATCCTTGTGCTCAGAAGGCTGTGTAGTAGAAGTCAGGGGATCTGGCCTTACAGCTCTCTTTTGCTGGAGAGTCCCAAAGCAGCAGGGCTTTGAGGAGATGTCTGCAGGGGACATCTCTGCAGAGTGACTGTCCCAGGCAGATGCTGCCACAGTAGTGCTATCTGAGTCATGTTCTCTTTCCAGTCACAAAGGCTTGGAGCAGGCTTTTTGCTTTTGCAGAAAAGCCACAATGCTGCTGTTCAGACATGCAATGTTCGGGCCTTGAAATGAGGTCCTATAAAACAGCAGTAAGATCCAGTTTACCTGGGGCACAGAGTTGCCCTTCTTGGGACTGGCAAACAGGTCTGAGCTCTTTGCATCTTACTGTCTTGTGGATATGTGAATGGGCAGGGTGGTTTGATCCATCTCTCCCCACCTGAGCTCCTCTAAAGCCTCCTTGGCCAGACCCAGTGTTGAGGGCCAGCTTTCTCTGAGCAGCTGTCTGCGTGCTATGCCTGTCAAGGACAGAATCTTCACCTTGAAGAACTTGTGATCAAAACCCAACACGAGCCGATGAATGTTAGGATTGCAGATGGGCTTTGTGGACAAGGTGAGAGAGGGTGGCAAGTGAGAACATGCAGTTCTGGAGATTGCTGTGCACTGTTCCTACCTTCATGGCTTTCTTCAATGATTAAAGAAAAGATCTTAGTGATCCCAGCTGTAGTTCATGTCCTGAAGCTGTTTGGGATGCTCATGTCAAAACCTACCTCATCATGCATCTTCCTGACATGTTGTGTATTTGTTAGAGGTGAGTCTGCAGCACATGCTGTTGAACACGTGTTGAAGTAATGCGGATTGCTTTGGTAAAGACTGGGTCACAGAAGTCATCTTGGTTACTTCTTTGTAATGGAAACCAAGTAGTGGCACAGTTACTTTTGTTATGAAGCTGTTCCCTTTTTTGGGGAACACTTGCATCTCTGTCAAGATGGTCAGAGGCTTCTCTGAGCAGCTAGTTTTCCACAGAGGAGGTAGCTGCATGCTCTCTGCCTTTCACAGTGATGTGCCATGTGAGATCCAGGGCATGTTACTGAGGCCAACAGTTCTCAAACTGGCTGCTTGAAGTTTGACACAGGGAAGTATGTCTGGGGATGTAAATAAATGGCCTGATTTTTTTAATATCTGCCCCGTGCCCCAGGCTGTGCACTTCCATATGGGTACCAGCTTTCTGTATAGCAGGGGAACACTTTGGTTGCCTGACCTTAACACCTTATCCCTGAGGCTGGAGTGGGGTGCTGTGAAGACTGCTTTGTTCCTGTGCCTCAGACTCAGTCTCTGCTGAAAGATGCAGGAGGGGAGTGTAAGGCACTAAGCTAGCACCGCATGCATGCTTTTCTTTAATGCATTTCAGAAAGCAAGTGAAATGTCTGTTCCTCTTACATTAGAAATCACACTAAACGCAACACAAATATGACTGGCCTGGGAGGGCTCAAAGATAAGAGCTCAGGTTGCTGTGTGGGACTAGCAAATGAGCAAACCTTGGCTATGTGCTGCCACCTAGAAGAGCAGATAACAGTCTAATACCTTTATTAGCAGCTACCAACTGATGGTTGAAATACTGCGGGCAGGCATCTGCAACTTCTGGATGAGAGGATGACCCAAGCCTATCTGATGCTGGGGGAAGTAGACACGGTACCCCAGAAAGCATCTGTGCTCTCATGGGCCTCGTAATGAGGAGGGAAAAGTAAGTGGCCATCCTTCGTACCTACAAACCCACCATGTTACTAAAACAAAGGGGAAAGAGGACCCTAGTAATAGGCTTAAATGTTATAAAAATGGGAGGATGACTTAGTCATCTGGCTATTATTAAAATACCCAAGAAGCAGACAAATTCCTCCACCCCACTTCCCCAAGTTACGTGGGAGCTGTGGAAGTTGCATTTAGCCTGAATGAAATGCTGGAGTAATTTAAAATGATTTTTTCATGCATTAAGTTGTTCTGATGCACTGTTTATACGTATAGTGGCTGCAGGTGTAATCTGTGGATACTTTGAGTAATGACCTGCGTACAGCTCTTTCATCCTTAGTTCATTTAGGGTCCAGAAACTTAAAAAAAGAAACTTGATTTTTTAAGCAGTTTTTTTCAAAAGGCTTAGCTTACTGCAAGATTTTTCTTATCTGCTCTTATCTTTCCCTCTCTATCTACTCAGCTATTCAAACCCTGTCTGAATTGCATTCATTTCTAATGTGCCATAAAACTTGATATGCAAAAGCTAGTTATTCAGGGAGAATTGCAGAAACTATTTTAGTCCGTGTCTTTTGACCTATAAATGAGATAACATGATTAATTTTTACATGCAAAGCTTGGTGTTTATTAGCATGGTAAAAGGCAATTTGACAATGAAAAATATTCCTGATGGGCATAATAATTAATGCTTTCACTCAAAGTATAAAGATATTAATAATGCTGTTATACTAAAATGATTGAAGAAAGAGTTTACTATTTTCCTGTCAGTGATACAAGGTTGTTTCCTTTTTTTTATAGCTCCTATATTCCTGCCTTTTTGAAGTGTTCTTTATACTCAATAGGGAGTACAAATCATCATGCTAATTCATTGAGTTTCTTCTCCCAGGTCCCAGGTTTGGATGAACTTTATGATTTGATACTTATGCAGGATACACATTGAAAGCTACAGCTTTTTTCTTCAGATTGAATTAAACTATTTATGGTGTCGTCATGTTTCAGTAGCGATCTTGTGGCTTGAGATGATGGCTGCTCAATAGAGTGCGGGAGCAATACTGCGGCGTGCCTTGAGCCACGCAGCCGAGGGAGGGCTGTGTATGCATCAGGATGTGTACTTTCAGAAGTAAGGCGTTTTACTTGCTATTTTTAATAGCATGTGCAAAGCAAGAAATCAGGAAAGTATGGAAATTTGGGACACTGTTTTTCTTGAGCTGTGCTTCTTTCTCTTGTTTCACCCCTCTGTTGGAAGCTGGTTTAGACTTGCTTTATGTGCCATCAGCCTTCAATAGGTAAGGTTAATTTACTGAATGTAGCTACTTGGAGGATTTATGAAGAAAAGCCAGAAGTGCTGAATGTTTCATTGGTATAATGAGGGAAAGTTGCCTTGCTTCTCAGTTATTGGGAATGTATTATTAATGCAAAAACACTTTCCTTGAATTTAATGCTATCTCTAAGAGGCTGACAAGCAAGAAGGCCTCTTCAGGAAGACTGAAGCCTGTCTGGTCGCTAAGTCTCTTATGGCATACTTATTCCAACATAAAGTGCTGTCACTGATTTTTATTTTTATTTTTCTCTCCAAGTCCAGCCAGCCAAGGGTTACTGGTAGGATGGGCATGCTTGAGTGTTGTGATAGTCCCTACTCAAGCAAATGTTGGACTAGAGACCTTGAGGTCTCTTCCAGCTGACATTGGTCTCTGACATGACCCTACTGAGCAGCTGGAACTCTACATCTGGTTCTGAATTCTGTCTCCTGCCTCTTCCCCCTCCCATTCACATAGTGGTCTGTACCACCTTCTCATATCTGAGTGTTTATCATTGCTTGGGCCATTGAAGAGCTGGATCCAGATGTTGTGGCTGGAATTTGGCTGTGAGGTATGGGGGGTGGGGAAATTACTGGTGGCTGTGTGGTTTGAAAGATCAAAGTTGTATGGAATTCAGCAGTGGAATAAACTTCTGCCTTGAAGGACAGCCCTCGGAGCTTCATCCTTTATTGATGTGCAGTCCTGAATGTGTATTTTGGGGGAGAGCTTTAGTGAGTATAAAACTTGTCTGACCTTCAGTTAAGAATATCTTACAGCAATGGCTTTAGAATGGTAAGAAACAAACACAAAACACCAAAATATTCCAGATGTCCAGAATTACTGTTTCATCACAATTGATACTATTTTGAGATTCAGCTTAGTTTTCTGAAACTTTATCTAGGAAAAGACATACAGTATGAATTCATTCTTTACTTGAGAATCCTTGCACATGCTGTGCTTGCTATGATGCAAAAGTATCCATTTCACTGTCACTTTAGAATAACCCCGAATTCAGTCTTATAAATGCTAGTGGCTCCAACATACTGTAAGCGAGAGGGAAAGAGCAGTAATGCCAACAAATGAGGAAAAATGTAGAATCCAGCACCTTCTAGTATAGGTAGAAAAAACCCTAATTGTACATAAAGGAAGACTTGGATTTCCTCATTTGATACTAACAAGCCATTGCAGCATAACTGGGTTGACAGTAGAATAAGCTTCCTCAGCAAGACCTGCTTTCTATATTATTTCCAGCTTATTTGATCTCTTTGAAGGCTGAATCTGAACTTTTGAGATATTTTCTAGCCTTAAATTCATATTCCCTTTTAGTATTGACCAGTGCTCCTGGTATTCTGAGATTGCCTGATAACCAGCGCCATACACTACCAAATAATTGCATTGATGAAGTCAGCTGTTAATTTTTAAACTTTTTATTCCTATCAGTGTGTCCCAGTGGAGAAATTACATACTGCAAATTGTAGCCATTTTGTTGCCATATGAGAAGTGAGGGAGAAATCAGCAGAGAAGTTTAAAAATTACTGTCCTGCATCTCCTCTTCCAGTCAAGATTTTAAAGTCTGTGGGGCTACTCTGGATTTGCACTTGTGTAGGTTAATGCATCATTTGGTCAGTAGGCAAAGGCCAGGTCTCTAATGCCAACTGAAAACACAATGGAAATGATACTGATTATATGGTGTAAGACCTATTTAAATGCCTTTAGACCTTAATTATTAACTACTTAAGAAGTAGTAAAGGTTTGAAGAAGTAATTTTATATTGGTTTGAGGGGATGTTAAAATAACAAACAATTATAGCTTATTTACCTTTTACTTTCTTCCTGCCACTTTGAAGGCAGTTTACTAGTACAAATTATATAGCTTTGAGGCTTTTGCGTTAGCAACTACTACTAAAATTGCTATATAGTATCTTCAAAAGTCAGAATATCCACCCCATCTTAAAAATGACTATTAATTACACTTATAACAAGTGGCTCTGCTGAGACATGTTTCTGCCATTACTACTGAACATAGAACCAGACATCTAGAATTACCTGTCAGTTTTATTTGCATGATTCATCTCTCAGTAACATGCATTTCAGGCTTTCCTACCTAAACTGTATTTATAGTGCATTCCCCTCCCACAAAATCAACGTCCAGAAACAGCAAGACTTTGGTGTGTTTGTGTTTGGTGTTTTGGGTTTTTTGTTTGTTTTTTTTTTTTTTTTTAAAAGAAGCTAGGGTTGGATTTTCAACCTCCTTTATTAGAAGGTTCCCAGAAATAGTGAGGACAAGCCTGACGTACTAAAGCAATGCAAGCATGCAGCCATGGGCAGTACACAGAGACAAAGAGCAGAATGTGTTTAAAATCTTAATTATTTATAGTAAGAAAATACTGGTTTTGATTAAATTGTCCCTTCTGTGGCATCACCCTAAGGTTGATGACAGCAGAACTGAGTGCAGAATTTAGCCTTGTGTTCTGCTGTCTGTGAAATTGAGAACAAGGTTTTGAGGCTGATGCTGAGCTTTGCATGCATGGGGATCTTCTAGTGCAAGCAATGCTCTGTGCTGTGCAAGTCAGTCAAATGGTAGGAATTTTTGGATTGATGGCCTGTTATAGACATACTGCTATACATATGAAAACACAGGCAGTTCCTTTCTTATTTAAAGGTTTTCAGGAACAGTGAGTCCAGAAGAGTCTCACTGAATCTCAGCACTGTTAAAGCTGGCATCACCACCACCGAAATGAGTTTATGCTCATGTGGAGCTTGAGTTTATACTCGGTAATCTCAAAGGCAAGGCTGGTGTACAGCTACTTTACTCCTCGTCTTCCTGAAGTCATCTTTATTACCCAGAAGCTGCACAGCAATTTGGTCATCCAAACCAAACAGAGCATGTCCTGAATGCAGCTTTCCATCTTATCTTGAAAGTGGCTGTCGTGGGCTATTGGCTTGGAGAATATTAGGAAGGACCATGTAGGCAGACATGTCCCACTTCTGTCCCTCCCCTGTACCTTCATATCAATTCTGTAAGTTGGACTTTGGCTTGAAGCCTGGCTGGGGCACCCAGGAGGTGTGTTTAGTGCTTTACTTTTCTCCCTGGCTCCTCAGATATGTGAAGGCTTTGTCTTCTGCAGTTTCCCTGCCTGTGGGCAGTCCTCCTTAGTGTCAGGGACTTCTGTTCAGCCTTAGGGGTAGTTAGTGGTCTAGCAAAGGATAACATATGACACTTCTGGGCTGTCCTCTGCCTGTCAGGAGCACTGAATTAAGCATTTGCCTCTTTTCCCTCCTGTTTGCGAAGGAGCTGCCTAAAAATCAGGTCTCCTACTTTGCAAAAAATCCCGTTTCCTGAAATTTCTGTGCTGAATTGGATTGAACCCAATATTTTTCTTACCATTCGGGCCAGTCAGGGGCTTCCTGGACTCTGCGCTTACTGATGAGTCCTGCCTTGGATCCATGACAGTTTGTCAACACCTGTGGTATTATGAACAACACAACTGAGATTAGAGACTCATGTTTTTCAGCTAAACAATTTTACTGTGTTGTGTTTGTAAGGAGGTATTACAATAGCTAACTCTTCCTGATCTCTGAGGGACTGTGGATTTCATAGGATGCTTTTAAGGCCTTTCCAGGTGGAGGTACATATGGACCATAACGCTTTATCATTGTTTTTAGTTCTTGTATTATTTCCCTAATCAACCTTATAGCTCTTCTATCTGTTGAAGTATGGAGGTTAAGTTGATGGGAAAAATGGTTGTTTCCAGCTTTCCATTTTAACTTCCTTTGTAAAAGAGAAACAGTGCTGTTTGCCAGGAAAGGAGAGCCATGTAGTCAGGAAAGCCTGTATATTCTTCTCTTCAAAAATACTGTATTTCAGTCCTAGGTAACATGTTTTAGTTTGAAATTGTTTTGAAATTATTTCCTTTAGGGGGGGAAAAAAATTATAGAACAAACCCTATTTTAAACAGAACAAACAGTAATGCTTCATTGAAAACTTTAAAATTTATATTTTTCCATGAAATTTCCCAGGGCAGTTCAACAGAACTGGTCATGAAATTGCAAGTGTTACAATCGACTATATCAAGTGTTTCTGTGCAGAAAATGTCAGCTGCAAATGTTCTGCCCATACTTTGCCAATGGTTACTGGCTCAAATGCCTTGCAAGACCATGTGAAATTGTTTAGTTCCATGAAGATGGCTGATCTGGCCTCACCTGGATGGATTATTTTATAGCTTTACCAAAAAAGCATCACTCAAACCAGATTGCATTGTCTTGGTCTGTGAACTACTTGGTTTTCACCCCATGTCCCAGAATAGCCCCAGTTGGCATCAATAGCTCTGAACTATGTATATTTTTAGTGATGCTGCAGGGTACCAGAAATAGTGACCAAGGTGGCTATTGGCCGATGGCTGCTGAATGCCCTGAGTCTAATGAACTGAAAAGCTCATGTACCTCCTTGAGGGGAAAATGCAATCAGATGCCTCTAATTACAACCCCAGATGATGACAGAGCAATCAGCAATAGCAAAGCATGGGCAGTGAACTCCCTTGATATAAGACAAACCTGGGTGGGTCTGGTATTGGATCCTTTTTCACTGAAAGACCTATTGGACTGTCAGTCCTGTTCCTGGAGGGGCTAGTTACAACTACATGAGGCAATAAATCAGCTCCTGCTCCTCTGGAAAAGAAACCCCTTGGCTCTCAGCTCAGCCCCTGCTGGCAAAAAAGTGTGGGGATGGAGAGCCAGAGTTTCACACAGCTGTGCCAAGTCCAAGACACCAGCTTGTAAATCACCTGGGTTCAGCCCCTTATGTCTGTACTCTACAGTGGGAGAATGGCTACGAAACCTCTGGTTAATGGAGTTACTGTGCATGGGGACTGTATGTCAGTATGGCTCTGTGCTTTATGTTAAATGGGAGGTTGGCTGGTGCCTGGACAGTATGTGTTTATGTGTACACTCTGGGGTTGAGGCATGTCTTCATTACCTTATGTAGGAGTTGTATGAGGAACCCAATGTGGTTTTAGTGTCTTACCCTGCTGATCTGAGAGCTTGCTTGGGTAGCATTTGCAATTTGGGAGTGGTTGGGTCCAGATCTTGATGTTGTGTTGTTGGCCAGAGAGCTTGGGGGGCTTTAGAAGGAGGTCTTGTTGGTAATAAGGAAGTGGACGGTACAGAGCAGCAGGACTCCTGGGTTAAATCCTACCTGTGAATTTTCATGTGGTGAAATCACTTTTAAACCCTCTCTGTGCTGCTGAATGGTATGAAGATTGGTAAGGTAACACAGCCCTGAAACCAGGGCACTGATGTTTTGTTTTCTCCTGCTAATCCAAAAGGTTTTGAGCCATTTTACTACTAAAGCATCTGTTTACCTCTAGCCTAGTGGGGTGCTGTTAGTTTCCCACTCTTCCTTTTTCTGAAGTTCATAGCTCAAAGCTACTCTCTGAAACATCTCAGATGAGTTTAACTGGAGAGGTGCATCCCATGCCAGCTGCCATCATGACTAGCAAAGTTAAAGTTTGCCAGTTATTTTTTTGGATGATGGATCCCAATAGTTTTTCAGCACTTCAGCAACAAATAGAGCAGCAGTGTTTAATAACAGAAGGTAAGAGCATAGTGTCATGCCTGCAGGCATGCGTTAGTGCTACAGCATCCTAAATGGTGGTCAAAGATTGTAGAAGGATGAAAGCACATTGATTTGTTTGGCAGGATAGACAAAGACATTAGGAAACCTCTGTTCTGTTCTGGTTTTTTTTCTCTTCTAGGTGACTGCTATTGTAACATGTCTTGTTCTGTGTGTTTTCCTCTTAGCTGTTGTTAGGCCTGTATGTTTAGGCAGCAGTCTGATGTGGGTATGATATGATAATGTTCCTCCTGTGCCTCAGACAAAGGCCCTAATCTTGCCCCTAGTAAAGATGGTGATGCAGAAGGCACTGGAAAAACTAGAGGTCTGAGAACTGTTTCTGTAAGTGTGCTGTATCCTATAGACTGATCTGTGTGCTGTATCTCAGAGGTACATCCTTATAGAAACAAAGATGAAGGGACTGAAGTAGCAGTCTACGTAACTGTCACTTGTTTGTTACAACTGCTAATCATCTGGCATTTCATAACATCTTTTTGTCCTCCTGTGCTGTCAGCTCCAATACGTGCTTTACCACCTCAGATTCATTGGGATGGCAGAAGATTGGGATCCCATAACTGCTTTATAGTTGGTTTACTGTGAGACCCAGTGGATGGAAATTACCTTGAATGGTAAATGGAGTTACAAGTGCATGTGATCAAATGCTGGTGTGTGTCACTGCCCTCTTCATATTTTATACTGCATGTGTAATGTTTCTATGAGCTATAACTGAAGGACTTGTTAATTTGTTTGCACCATTTTGCAGGATACACTAGACTTCTGTCTAAAAGATAATCCTAACTTTTTTCTACTGATAAGGCCTGATTGATATGCACTTTCTAGTGGGATCTAAATCCTTCAGTATAAAAGACATTTCACTTACATGAAACTTTTCATACTTTTAAGTATCAGAGAATCTTTACAGAGCTATGAAAATGTTATGAATCTCACATATAATCTGACTCTTAAAATCTACAGATGTTTTGTAAAATTATTACAGTAACCTTATTTTATTAAGTTTAAAATGGTGTTGTTCGTTTGGAGTAATAATCTGTAAAGTTTCCATGCACAGTAAATCTCACTTTTTCATGCAGAAAGAGATCTTCAAAGACAAATATTTGCAGTAATAGAAAAGGCAACATGGAGAAATGGTGTCAAAGAACATTATTCTTCGTATAATTGTTTCCTTTTTTTCCTTATGGATCTTCACTGGAGGAAAATACTCAGGGCTGTGCGTGGATGTGTGTGCCTCTAACAGGTGACTAGTTTCAGTCACCTTTCTATCAGGGGAGGGGATTGGGAACTTTGAACGACAGGGTTTAGGAGAGTTGTGCTGCTTTAATGTTTGAGGTCTCTCAGGTACTAGTTAGCTTGGTTTTGTGGGTGGTGGATGCATTTGGGACTGTTCCCGAGAGATCAATGAGTCCACCTCGCCAAACCCTGCCAAGGGCACACCACTAGTTAGAGATACTTGCATAAAAGTGTGCGTCCACCACTGAGGAACAAGGGACCCAAGTCAATAAGCATCTGTATCAGTGGATGCTTTTCCTGTATTTGCCTTGTCATGTTCCCTTTGACTTCTGCTGTCATACCTGTCGTGGCACACCTACCTGTGCCAGTCAGTAGAACTGGCACATCTCAAGTCAACATCTCGGGCTCTTATGCATTTGTATTTACACTGCTGGTGCTTAAGCAAAGATGCCTGTAATGCTCTATACCTGATATTGTCTGTTTGAATAATGTAGCCATTTCACCAATACAGGGTAGAGCCCCAGGAAATCAAAATCCTTTTCTGAAAATGTTCTATTTTGTTCTTTTGCAAAGCCCAGCCAGGAACAAGCAGTGTCAGCTCCTTATGGTGTTAGAGCGCTTTTGGGGTAACGCGGCTCACCTTGTACCTTCAGCAACTGTCCCAGCAGTCAATTAGAAATATTGGCAAAGGCAAAGCCTTTCAGGCCTGGTATAGACTTGAATAACTTTTGGAAGACCCATCTCCTGGAAAGTTCAACTGTTTCAATGTTAGCTTTTGCCCAGACTAAGAAAAAATGGAATGCGAAATTTGTGGGACATGTAAGAAGTCAGTTCAGCAACATTTGAATTGCTTTGTTTTGATACTTCTGTCCAAAACCAGCTCAACATCTCAAGGATGTTCAGGTGACACGTGTTCATATGACATTTAATGTTTTGCCAAAAGAGCCCAAAAGCTTCATTCTCATTGACTTCAGTATTTTCTCATAATGACACATGGCTTCTGGAGCTGAGTCTGGCAGCTGGACTCCACTCTTTTCTCCCCTCAAGTCAGTTTGCCTGGTGAAACACCAGCCTTTGTAATGTGCAACACTAAGTTATTGCACAGCTCTTTGTATTCATGGGTATCAGTGCTACAAAAAGGAAGCCAAGAGCTTTATCTGTGTTACAAAGGAAAACGAGGCACAGAGTAGAAGCAACTTGCACAAGGTAACCCTCTAAAGTGCTAGGATAACTCTCATTCTAGCACAGTTAGCAATAAAACACCTTTTCCATGACACTCTGAGCTAGAACATCAGAAAATTCATATCCTTAATGAAAGACAGGGAGACTCCTTGTTGCAATGTGGAAGACGTAGTTCTCCAGGGACTTTCCCTCAATAAGAGAATGGGAGTATGAACCACAAGTTTGAAGCAGTGTGTTAGTAGGGAAAGGCAGCTGAATTTATTAAAAATATTCTTTGATTATTTTGGGTTAGTTGAACATGGCAGAACATTCTTATTTGGCCATGTATGATACTTTACTGCAGTGACCCTGATGAGACTGTCTCAGTGTTGAAAATGCAGGGGTTTTTTTCTTGCGTAATGGGGGAAAAATATCCAAATTCTCAATGGTGGTAATGAAGGAAGCCTAGGGGCTTGTTGAGGAAGGATCTGTGGACCTGGTTCATAAGCAGATGATATCTCTCTGAGGCTGATATTGTTGCCCTCCTTTGGCATAAAGAAATAGTAGGAAGCTCAGCTTAAAACAGCACTAAGTCAGCACAGTATTTATGCCCGCTTCTAGCACTTATAATTCCTGGGGTTTAGGGGCTTTGATGAAATGGGACATTTTCCGCTATTGACTCGGGTATGTAAACATCTCAGTGTATATATAGAGAGATTAGAGGATGCAGTTCTTAGTCTTAAATGAAGATTTTTGCAGAGTTAAGAGAAAGCTAGGTATCTAAGGTGTTCACTTTCTTCCTCCACCTGCCAGCATCCTGACCATCCTCGCAGGAGTACTGTGGTCCTTATAAACCAGAGTTCAGTGCCCTACCTGCAAAGCTTTTGACTGCCTCCAAGCATCAGCCTCCCCAAAGGAGTAACACTGACACAGAAGAGGAGTGCGCTTAGGACAGAGCGATGTCTTTGTTTGGGGTGGTGAGCATGGGGGTTGTGCTCTCAGAGGCATAACCAGCCTTCAAAGCTAGCCTTTGAATTGCCACTTCAAAAACAAGTTACCTGCTGGAAAATCAGGGAGTCCAGGGGAACAGTTACATAATGCAGACTTAAATGTGTATTTTTCCCAGAGATGGCTGTGAGCTGCTCAGCGATTTAGAGGTGAGTGCATGTTCTTTAGGATGTGTCTTTCAGTAGGTAGGACCTGGGGTCCCAAGAAATTAACAGAAATGGAAGAATACAGAAGTATCTGTATGTAGGTGATACTGCTGTCTGTTATGGAAAAGGATATATCAAAATATAGTGTTTATTTCTGTAGCCTACACGTATAAGGATATACTTTGTAAAAAGACAATACAGCTTTCCTGGTCCCCCAGTTTTTATGAAGTGTAGCAATTTAGTAATTTGAAAGCCTAGACTTCCTCCATTCAGAAAATAACAGATATATCTGGGCGGTTTTGGTTTTTGCTTTTACTCTAAATTCAAACTGTTCACTCTCAGTAGTTCAGTGTCTCATGGTTGATGGCTCTGTATGGAAGATGGATATTCCTCAAAGATCTATGTGTAGTGTTCACAATATCAGCTGCTGTCTAATCTCTGCTCAGTATTGAAAAGCAACAAACAAATGGGAAGACATTTCTCAACACTTGAAGAAAAAGACTCAAGATAAGGACTGTTTTATAGTGTGTACTTTCTTCAAAAAGCAATGTATGCCAGAAGAAATGATTTATTAAGTTTGTGTAAATCTGTCCTGCTGGCTGGTTATCTTCAGGCATTGCACCCAGGTGACAGGCTGTTTCTTGTATAAGTCCAAAAAAAAAAAAAAACCCAACTGGTTGAGTGTTAAATTCCACCTGGAAACTAGTCAGAAGCTCAGGGTGGACATGAGTGTTATTGTAGTATATTCCCTGCATGAACTGTTGCTTGGTAAGTTGGCAGGACCATGGAGTATTAGTTTATGCCCTGGATGCTTGCTTTGTGGTGGTATCTTAAAACCAAAGGGTAGTGCTCCACTCTGAGTGTGGGTGGTGGTCCTTGCTCCATAGGGACAGATGAAAGCAAGCAGGTTTATCCTGGGCTACAAACTGAGCTACCTGAGTCAGCGCAGAGCTCCAGGGTGCTCCTGCTGCTGCAGAACTAGTCATACATATGACATGGTCCCAAAGCTGGGGCAATCCACTTTTTTCCAGGCTTGTGCCTGCCTTTTCCCAGCCCAGAGTCTTGTGAAACAGTGGTCTGTACTTAGCTGCTGTGGAGGTGTATTGCACTGTGGCAGCCCCCTGTTGCTCGTGGGAGTACCTGGTTGGGAGCCTCTCCAGCAAAGGTTGGGGAGTGCAGAGGGAGGCTGGGATGCTGGTTGGGTTTTGGAGTTGTTAGCTCTTGGTTGGGTGAGAGAGCTGGATCCAGGGCCATGCTGTGGAGGGCTTGCCTCCTCCCAGATCTGCAGTCATGGTGAGACAAACTGTGGCTGCTGTGCAGAGCAGTGGGAGAAAAGCTATCAAAAGCGTCAGCTGTGATATCTGCTGTGGTACAATGGAGTCCTGCTTCCATTGCTGTCTTGCCTTATGCCAGCGCTACTTCTGGAAAACTATTTAACCATGCAGGGACTGACTTAATCTCCTGCCCCATGTGAATGACAAAAGAGGGTGCCAGCACTCCCAACCACTGGGCACCAGCGTTAGATTAGTTTGCCTTTGCACTTCATCCTTGTGCTTATTTTTGAACATGAAACACTACGTATAGCTATTTATAGATTTGCCAGGCCTTTTCTGAAGCTCAACCAGCAAGACATTAATGGATGTTTCTGTCATCAAGAAATCCCTTCCTCTGTTGGTTACTTGGATTTATTGATTTCTTTTGAACCACTGCTTATTAGCATATTACATGGAAGGATTATATTGAGAAGTATCTGATATAGAGGTTCTCTCCTTTCAGTCTTTGCGTAGTCGTTTGAGGAAACAAGCATGACAACCCCAACCTTGACTCATCTTTAGGCCATCCTGCTTGCTACTGTGCCAGGCATAGCAGGGATGCCCAGTGGGATGGGGACACAGACATTTGGTATCCCTATCTGTCCAGTCCAAGACAGTTCCTTCCCAAATCCAGCTTTATCAAGGTGTGGGAACAGCTTCGCTTGTTTGGGGAGAGCCAGAGCCCTTTGGATGTTCCAGAGGGACCTGAAAGTTACTGACCAAAACCAAGCTGACTTGAGGGTTGTAACCAGTTGAAGGGACATTTCCTTTTAGTGAGAACCTGCAGCCCCTCACAGGGCAGCAGTGCTCATAAGGTCTCTGTGCATGTGCCTTTCCTTCTCTATCTCTGCTTAAGAGAAGAAAAACCCCGGCAGATGCATCTGAGTGTCCTGGGGCGTTTCCAGTGAGCTGTTGTTAAAAAGTACTTGGGTTTGAATGCACAGAGAAGAGGGGTCAAGGTTTGGTTACAAGGGGCAGGAATTACTGCATTTTTTTATTGCAGGGATTTGAGGGTGAGAAGGTCAAGCAGATGAGATTTAATGGCACACAAGTCACTGCAGTTAATGGTAGGCTGGACAAATTAAAAAAAAAAAAAACAAACATGTATTTGCTGTGCAGCTTGAGCAGCTCATGAGTTGCTCTCGGATGCATTTGGCCAGCAGAGTTCTAGCAATGACTTTCTATCCGTTCTTGAGGTAACTAGACAAAGAACAGGGTCAAATCCCTACCCTGAGTTTGTATTGCCTGTAAGTCTTGTATGCACACATCTCGAACCCTTCTCAGGTGCCTTAGAGGAGCTAAATGAATAATGTACAGCCTTGACGAGCATGGCGCTAATTATTTAGGAATAACCTTTGCTAAGGCAAATATATTTTAAGTAGAGTCTCAAATATATGCCTGAGCAAGCAACTTGCTGTCATGGTTTAACCCCAGCCGGCAACTAAGCACCACACAGCCACTCTCACTCACTCTTCCCTGGTGGGATGGGGGAGAGAATCAGAAGGGTAAAAGTGAGAAAACTTGTGGGTTGAGATAAAGACAGTTTAATAGGTAAAGCAAAAGCCACACACACAAGCAAAGCAAAACAAGGAATTCATTCACCACTTCCCATCAGCAGGCAGGTGTTCAGCCATCTCCAGGAACGCAGGGCTCCGTCATGTGTTATGGTTACTTGGGAAGACAAAAGCCTTAACTCCGAACGTCCTCCCCTTCCTTCTCCTTCCCCCAGCTTTATATGCTGAGCATGACATCATATGGTATGGAATATTCCTTTGGTCAGTTGGGGTCAGCTGTCCCAGCTGTGCCCCCTCCCAACTTCTTGTGCACCCCCAGCCTACTCACTGGTGGGGTGGGGTGAGGAGCAGAAAAGGCCTTGACTCTGTGTAAGCACTGCTCAGCAATAACGAAAACATCCCTTGTGTCATCAACACTGTTTTCAGCACAAATCCAAAACATAGTCCCATTCTAGCTACTATGAAGAAAATTAACTCTATCCCAGCCAAAACCAGCACACTTGCCTAAGATACCCTGATGGGCAGGTGCTTAGCTCCAGTAATTCTTTTGTGTGGATATGATGAGACTGCTTAGGTCTGCTGCAATACACAGTAGGGTACGGCCAAAGAAATTACAAAATCATCGTTTGTCCTACAGAATATGGATCTGTGAAAGCCTGTTTTCTAGCTAGGCACTCTGGAGAAGTTTTAATGTGGATCTGAACACTGTCTTGGCATTGTGTATGTGTTTATGCTTTTGCACCCCACAGACTCTTATTTGCCAAATAAATGAGTGTCCCACAGGTGACTCTTTGGGAAGTGAAGTCATCCCTGAGTGGTCAAAACCAGCCAAAGATGCCCTGAAATAGGAGAAATCTGTCCTCATCGTTCTTGGATGCTTCTTAGTTTCTTCTCCTCAAACCTTGTTTTGTGTTCTTCTGGAAAGTCCCAGGGACTAGTGTACAGCATTATTGATGGTGACAGCTTGGCTCTTTTCAGAAGGGAAAATAATATTTTAATTGATTTGTTAATTGCAGATCAGGGTCAGACACTGTCTGCGGAAAAGTAATTGGCTTATCTTGATCTGATTCCATGTTGGACAAGTGTCTCTGTTCCAGCATTCATTAGTTGCTGGTACCACTGTGCTACACAATGAGATAGTGGCTTTGAGGAATGAAACAAGCTGGGAGGGATGCATGGGCAGTGCCTATTGCTGATGGAGTACATGCTACTTGCCCTGGTGAGAGGGGATGGACTTCAGTCTCGGGTGGCTGCTGCTCAGACAGGCTTTGCCAGCACAGGATTCACACGTTTCCAAGGTGCTGTTTAGAGGAGTTTCATTACCAGGGATAGGTGTTGCTAAGCCTGTGCAGCTCTGATTTAAACAGCTGATGTTAGGACAGGCGGTCACCACATAGCTGTAGAGATTAATATAGGCGGGGGATGGGGAAAGGTGATCAGCTGATTCCCTGGTTTGAACTCCCAAAATAAGCCTGAAATCTATTTTATTCTGCTCTGAAAGAATATTCTCCTTGCCTGGGAATTAACATGGTTGTGGTGCTATTCCAGCACCTTAAGTGGGATTGAGGCTGTGATGTTCTGTGCCCTGGAGAGTCACTGCCTCAGAAATCTGCTGGGGCTCTGCAGTTGTCACTTCCACATTGTATCGCCATCCTCGGCCTCATCAGTGTTTCAGTTAGAAGCAGCAGGGGCTTTTGATCGTAAACCATTTTACCTTCAGGACAGCATGAAGGAAAGTGCGTTATGCTTTGCTTGGAGGCGGGGAGGGAGAGGACCGTGGCTTCGTGCGTGTGTATTTTTGCAGCACACTGAGCCCAAACCTTCTAACTTAATGGGACAGATTTGCAAATTCACACCTGCAAATTCTGCCTTCCCAGGGTTTTTGTGTGCAAGCTCTTTATTCATGCCCCAGAGAGCAGCCTGCACCTGCTTCATCTCGCATGTGAGACAGGCAGCTCAGATCAATTGACAGTTCGCTCTCTGGTAATAAATGCCTCATCCTGCAGCACTGACCCCCTTTAGGGGGTAGTGAGGCTTGCCCAGGTGAGCAAGGGCCAGAAACACAGCCCTGCCCATCCATACTGCAAATACTGTCACAGCACAAGTGCATTAGGATATGTATAAAGCACTGCTGCTGTCTAAGCCTACAGATCTCCAAGGTGTCAAGAAAAGCTTTTTCTTGCTGGTGCATGCATGTAAAACATCAAGGAGCTGTAGTACACAGCTGCCCGTAAGTCTGGCCTTCCTTTCTGCTTCTTCCTAACAGTGGTTCGTGCATTGCATTTTTCCCGAGACGGGAAGCTCATGCTCCCATAACCATGGAAACATGGTTTGTCTTCCCTAATAGTTTCAGCTGTACTCAACATCTGTCTCCCTGAGAGAAGGAAGGCTGCAAGCTACAGGTCAGTTGTGTGCACCTCTGGGGATGCTAAAACCCTTGAGCACCTCCAACAGGCTACTGGCCCACCAGAACGAAGCAGCAATGCTGAGATAATGCTTGAGGGGCTTATAAAAGATATGCCAGGCAGGAGGGGAAAGTAGGGAGTGAAGGAAGGCTCTCCTGAGGCAGGAAGGTGTTATGAAGCTGAATAAGAAAATGCTGCATTTTGGTTGTCTGGCTCTGCATGTGTTGGCTTGACATGCTGGGCGTGTGGAGCTTTCTGTTGTGAGTTTAATGCTTTAAAAAAGCCATTTTCCATTTTAAGTTAGCAACCCTTTAAACAGCTTGTAGCAGAGAAGGAAATCTGGGTATAAGCTGGTGAGCATAAAATAAGTTTTGAGATGTATAAGTGCCTCTCTTTGGTAACTGCATGTCTCCATACAGCCTCTCAGTTATTGGAAGAATGATTGCTGACATATGTGTCTTATGGCTCTAATTTGGTGCTAGCAGTGTTGCCAGACTGGTTAACATAGGGAAAATTGGGGAGAAGTGTTTTGAAAAGAGGCTTAAAAATTAATTCAAGAGGGTTTGTTCTGCTGCATTTCTGCATAGACATGCATGCATCTCCTATGGACTGCAATTTAAACTTGCCTCTTCAACTTTGAACGCTAGATGTGTCAAATAAAAGCTAAGCACAGTTACAGCCTTGGACTCCAGGCTTCCAGGAGAAGCCCTGCAGACTGCCAGCCTCTCAGAAAGGCATCGCAGGAGCTGGCAAAGCTGTGCTCCTTTCCTGATGTGCAGAGTTCTGTGTCTGTGTTAAATGCAGGAGCAGGCCTGGTACAAGCTTTTGGAAACGTGCGGGGAAGTACGTTCCTGCACCAGGGAGGTGTTTGGTGCAGTGACCTGTGCCAGGGCACTCTGTAAACCGGAGGCAGAAGCAGAAATAGAATCAACCTTGTCCACTGTCAAGTCACAACCTCAGTGTGTCCATCTGTGAAATGGAGGTGATAATATTTCACTGTGGATGCTTTAAGGCTTAGTTAGTGTTTATGAAATGTTCTGAACTTTTGGATGGTACCTGCTGTAGAAGGCACTTATAATGGTCCCCAAACATCTTTGTTGACACAGCAGGCACACAAAAACACTGGCATCTTCCTAGCATACAGTATACAGAGATGCTGGAATTGCTTACAAGTTAAAATCAGATGTTTCTAAAACAAACTTATAATATTAATCTGACAGCTATCACCTGGAGGTGTCATGATCATGAAGAAAAGGAAAATAGTAGCAGGTAAAATCTGGTAAAATCCAGGGTTGAGGCCAGTGCCTGAACAATAAAAGCCGTTTGGGAAATGCTTCATACCTCTGCTTAATATAGCTGTTGATGTTCTACATCTGAGCACAGAGCCACCGGTCTGTGTGATGGGTCCACGTTTCTTCATGGACATGACAAGCATAAGTCTCTGCTTTTTCCATAGCAGCCTGGTAGGAGGGTTTTCAGGCTAGTTGCTGCAGTGTTAGAAGATTGGACCAGATCAGGGAGCCAGTACTCCAAACTCGCCCTCTCAGTAGGGACTCTGGCCAGCACAGCCGTGCAAGATGTAGCCTTGTAATAACAATATGCTTCACAGAAACAATTTTTAGTTTTCTGGCTCCTTGAGTGTTTGGTGAGCAGAGAAACAAATGCCTGTGTCTTGTCTGCAAAATCCAGGTAAAGATCCTGCCTGTGTGTATCCACATACACAGCAACTGCTGTAGGTTATTTTACTGGCAGTTAGAAATCAATGTTTTTTCCCCACAGTTTTTTGGTATTATAGATGCTTTTCCACTCGTTTTCACAGAGTGAAATGATCTTTGATCAGGATACCTGGATCCCTATCTGTTCAGAGTACTAGTCTCTATTTCCAACCTGGACCTGAGGAACCTTTTCCTCAAGTAAATTTAATCAAGATTGCTCCTTCTAATTAAGCTTCAATTAAAAGACATTTATGATCAAACCCCCTTTTTTTTTTTAATGCAAGAACCAGCTGGGAGCACTTTTTCCCTGCAGAAGCTCCCGGGAGCCAGCAGTTCCAGCTGTTGGCTGTGTCAGATGTCAGAAGTGCACCAGAAGTACACTGAGCTGTTTCAATGCTCGACACCACCATTGGAAGGTACCTGGAATTACTCCAGGTTTGTAGTTATTTTGTCCTCTTCTAACAGGGATTTCTCTGTAGTACCAAACAGCAGCTCTATTTGTCCAGTGACTATGGACTAGAATATACATACTCTGTGCATTTTTTTATACATATGTGTTTATGTATATACACACATGCTTATTAACTTGACTACAACAGCAGCCATTTACCACACTGTCTATGCAACCGATGGGATGCAGTGATGGCATATGTTACCTGAACTATCTCTGGTAGCAAATTAGCTTAATTAGAGCAATATTGCAAATAGTGCCTTTTTTGCTCTAAGCTGACTCTGGCATTTATAAAATAACACAAGTAAGTTCAAAGCTGATCTCTGTATCAACACTTCAGAGTTGAGACTGCAGCTCTAACAATATTCAGTTGATCTAGCATAGACATTGGGGGTGTATGTGAGAGAAATAACTCCACCTGGAAGTAGACACAAAGTTGGACCTTCTCTGAGTTGTGCTAGAAAATATCTATTCTTCTGTCTGTACTTAAGTAAAGATTTGTACAATGACTTTGAGTTGGGTCTTAACAATGGAGATGAGATAATGAGTGGAAGCACATTCATGATGAACAAGTCAGCATCGGGAACTGGGCAGGTGATTCTTGTAGATCCATTGATTTGGAGTTGCCAGGGGTGACTTTGGTTTGCTGGGGCTAGTGATAGGTGCTGGTTCTGTCTGCTGAACTGTATTTTCCTGGTGACCTGTTTCTTGCCAACCCAAGTCTGTTTATGGGTCAAATGGTGAGTGAGTGACTACTGTTTGGGCTACGTTTGTGGAGCTGAGGACCCCAAATGAATGTGAATGCGGAAGTGACAAACCATCCCGTAGCTGCTGAGGAGAATATCTGATGATGACTGCAGCTGTGGTGCAGGCTCCACTTACTGTTAATATTTTTGCATCAATAAGATAGGTCTGTAAAGAAGTTATAGTCAAGGGTCAAGTTCAGCAGGTTGGCAACTGAGCAGGGAAGGAGAACAAGCTGCTGGGGTGGCTTCAGGACACCCTGGTAATAATCTTGGTTTTCCACTTTTTTGTTTTGTGACCTTAGTCAAGTCTTGTCCCTTTACTATGCTTTTGATGTGCAGTCAGGTTTTTTTTTGATTTACCTGTTGAGCCTGCAAATGCTTGACAGGCACTATCCCTTTTTTGTGTCTGTGTATGATACTTAGTGCTTTCAGTCCAGGTTCCAGTCATTCCTTCAGGGTATTACTGAGCTGGAAATGATGGAGTAGCAGTTATGAAATATAAAGGAGCTGAATGTGACCACCTAGGGAAAGCATCCCCCCCTTCAGGGGACATTGTCTTTAGAGAGTCTGTTAATGGTTTACATGTTTCTGTAATGTCTAGTAACAAGCTCTCTAAAGCTGAGGGAAATCTGGAGACAGTGGGTTGATCTCAGTAATGCATGAAAGAAGGGAGCATAGAAAACAATGAAGAACTGGGCAAAGCTGGACACCTTTAGCTTCCAGAACTGGTGCAAGGCTCAGACCTCTTCACTCCAGTAGCCTGAGCACAGGTAGAGGTGGCTGTGGCTCATTCAAAGCAGCTCTAAGCAGTAGTGGTTTGTAAAGCTCCGCATGTGGCTCAGCTCCTCCTTGCAGATGTGCTGCCTCCCTTCAGTTCCTTTAGAGCTGCAGCACACAATTATGCTGTGGCAGCCTGAACTCACTGGTCAAATATTATTGGCTATCTTGAATTACTGCCTCTTAAATAATACTAAGAATTTATGGTATAGTTACAGATGCTAAAGCAGGCGTGTCACGTCTGAGCCTAAAGCATGCAGATAAGAGCCACATGCTGAAGGGTGTAAACTTGATATTGTCCACTTTAGAGAGTGAGGACTGCAGAGAGCTAAGCAGGTATGTAGCTTTACTTGTGCAAAAGTTAGCGCTGATCTCAAGCTAATGGGATCAAAACACAGCTTTTCTTAAATATGTATGATCCAGAGATGCTACACTATGCTCTGTAGTGCAGGTTAAACCAGATTACTGCAGTGGCTTCTTTTGGACTCTCAAGCTAAGAAGTGACTATGGGTTGGTTTTTGGTGTGTCATAGGCTTTCCTGCTAGAGGAGGATGTGTGCAGGTACTTACTATGTTAAAGGAGCATCCTTGAGTTGCCAGGAGACCTTTAGCTGGATTAATGATCTGGCTTTTCAAATGATAATCCCGTCTTAATTTCAAAAGATCCAGTAACAGACATCTTAGCTTGTACAACACATAAGGCAAGGAGAAAAATGTGAGAGCTTCGCTACTTTTGCTCTCGGTTCCCCCAGAGTTTGGAGCTCAGCTGGGTCTAAAGCTGCACCTCTCCCAGGACTGAGATGCAACTGATGGGCTGGTTGCCGCTGGCAGGGGTGCATGGCTCCTGGCTCCTGCAGCATGGTAAGGTCGCATGTGACATAGGGCCTGTGCTGAGCAGATGCCAAAAAAAGCTGCTTCTCTGAGCAGAGGAAGTCAGGGAGTGAACCAAATGGATCTCAGTTGCAGTGCCAAACTTTTGGCTGTTCTGAGGTTTGAATTTTGGGTTTGGTTCCAAATGTAGAGATGCTTTTTTAGGAAGCAAGTCTGAAAAGTCTGAACTACCCTGTTTTTAGAGCTACCATGCCTGTCTCCATAGACTTACTTCTGTCATTGCTGCCCTGTGTGACCTGGGTGAGAAAATGTACAATGAAAAGGTGGCAAGGTATGGGCAGGATTTTCTAGTGGTTGGGGACTGTAGTGCCTCTTTTTGAAATGAAGTTGAAGATGCTTTGAAAGGTAACAGATCTGATAAATGATTGCACACTATTTTAAATGCAATTAAAAGTCATATGAAGAGTCTCAATTTAAGGCATCCTCAATCATCAGTCACTTCTGGAAAGTAAGTAACGTTTCATCTCGTTAGCAGTGCATACAGAGCTAGACCTGTGTAACTGAGTCTGGAAAAGGGCCTGATAAAAATCTGTATCACTCCCTCCCCAAATCCAAAAAGGCCAGAAAAATGTCTCTAATTAAAAGATTCCTCAGCTGGCCGGTTGCTTGTGCGTTCTTTAAAATAATAGATTCTTTCCATCTCTTCCTCTGACAGATGTCACTACATGCTGTCAGTACCTTCCTTGCTTTACTCTCGAAGATGCTTAATATTGGAGAACTAAAATGCTATTTTCCTGTTTGAGAAGCCTCCTA
The DNA here is from genome assembly GCF_018139145.2 of Gymnogyps californianus. NCBI lineage: Eukaryota > Metazoa > Chordata > Aves > Accipitriformes > Cathartidae > Gymnogyps > Gymnogyps californianus. The sequence continues at coordinate 15,834,580 of NC_059480.1, forward strand.
CAGCAGCTGAAGTTAATAAAAGTGAAGAGGATGTAAACCTAAGCCCATAGAGCTTCCACAGCTGGATAGAAGCTTAGAGTCCATGAATTTTGAAGTATATTTTGTCCATGTGTTTTGAGCTTCTAATAGTTATGTGGTACAAAGTGAAACAGACCCTGAAAGCCCTGGATTTCCATGGTTAGTGGGGAGGCTTCTGCTCAGACCAGCACCTAGAGGTGACAAGCAGGAAGGACATCTGTTTCATGTTCTGTCCAGCCCAGTGGGATGTGATAGTGTTGCAGACCTGCATGGATCTCAGAGTCAGTAGAGGACAGAGTGGGCTCCAGACTGCAGCCCTGCTGATTCAGACTCGTGTGTGTTTAATTGGAGTCATTTCTTCAGGCCAGGTCAGGACTAGGAGCTGGTGGTTCCTCCAAAATAGAGGGAAAAGGATCAGCTCCAGCTGATCCAGCACAGCCTTCCTCTTCCATGAAGAGCTGAGGGTTGTGCTGTTTCAGATGACTAACAGGCTCACATGGACTGATTGCAGAAGCCGAAGCTCATGTGAGCATCCAGTGAGGATGCTCCAGTTTTGTTTTAGTTATTTATGTCTGCTGGTGCTTTGGAAATGTCTTTGTGGGTCTCAGCTACTATGGAGCCTTATCAAGGAGACAGATTTAAGCCTAAAAATTCAAGAGCTCTAGAGACGGAAGTCACCCTCTAAGGGAAATGCAGTTTTCCTCAGCTTAAAATAACTTTATTTATAATGTCCTTTACTCTCCAAGGTCTCTTTCAAGGCTCTACCTGGGTTGCATTTTGACTCGTGCAGAGCAAAGCTCCTGTGAGGAAGGAGGGACAGGAAATTCAGGGAAGGCAGTTTGGGGCAAGCAGGGGAGGGGAAGGGGGAAATGCTGATAAGGGTGACGAACAGTTTCACCTTCAGGAGCGATGAACCGTGGGAGAGTTGGCTGCATTGAGGGTCTGGCACAGCTTCAGCATGCGCACGTGGGGATGGATCAGCTGAGAGAAATGACTGCATTTATTCAATGAATTTACATGAGGTGCCTGCGTTGCCAGAAAGGGATGGGCTCCCTCCCCCTACAAAACATCAGCAGCTCTGTGCAGGAACGGCAGGAGTGGAGCAGCAGGCTTGGCAGAGGGACGGGGCTGGGAATTTTTCAGCTGAGCCTTTCCTGTGAAGGCTGCTGCATGAGGCACCCACACTCAGTGTGGGGTTCAACTCCCCCCTGCTGTTCCTGGGGTCTGGCTCTTAGGAACCGAATCAATAAATGGTGACACATAGCCAGCCTGCTGCTGGCTGCTCTATAGGCTGCTTCTGCCTCTAGCCAAACTCTCTCTCCTCTTCTCCCCCAGGTCCCCATCTCTAGAAATCCACCAGCAGCTTCTTGCACATCTGACTTGAGGTACCAGCTTCTGCTCTGTAGTTGTTTTCCTTAAAAACAGTGCCTATATGTAGGGCGTAGGGCAGGAAGCACTGATTTGCAATAAGCGTAAGGGACAGAGAAGGAATAGGTCTGTACCGAAAGGTTGGAGCCACAAATGCTTTCATAGCATGTGTTGAGAGAATTGGGGCTTGAGGTGGGGAGTCCTAAGGCACCTCATGCATCCTTTGGGCTCCCTCAGAGCATACCACACTCTGCAAAACAAACTCCACTTGCTTCTGTACTCTTATTCCTGGCTCTGAGGAAATGTCCTGCCACAAACCTATGGCACACAGGAGTCAAAGAGCTTGTTAAGAAAACATGCTGAAGAGGTTAAATTACTTGTTAATAACCCAGCAGGGTTAAGGAATAAGGTGACTGTTAAATAGGTTGCCCAGGCCTGTGACTGGGGTGTGTTTATCCTAAAGGCCCCCCTGGGGCTGTTCTCAGCACAACCTATTGAGCCAGAAACAACTGGTCCACACTGAGAACTAGTGGAGGTCCTGCAGCTGATGCTCTTCTCCCTCAGCTTCCAGAGCCAAAGAGCATTTGAAGGAAAGCCATCTCTCCCAATCCTTCTAAAAAAATTAAATACACAAGAAACAATGAATATTTAATCTTAAAATGGATTTCTTTAAGGATTGGATTCTTCACTTTCTGCCTGGTTATAGCTGTTGCCTTGCTGCATGGTCCAGGGTCCTGCAGGATGTGAGCTGAGCTGAAGTTCCATGGGGTTTGGGCTCCATATGAATGTGCATATGCTACCCCCAACAGTCTTATTTTGTGGGAGATGCTGAGGGATGAAGTATTGTGATAAATACCAGCTTGGCGGGGGAATGCTGGCCAGCCCATGGTACAGCAGAGGTGCTTCAGTCTTAAACTTCCGTTCATGAGAGCTGCCAGAGTGGCAGAGCCTGTTCCCAGTGGCACGCCACAGTCCCCACCTTGGAGCAATGCTCCTGCTGTAGAGGCCTCATGGGACACACAGAGCTGCTCATGAAAAGTCTGTGCTATGAAAATAATTCCCTGGCTGCTCTGAATTAATTCTTTTTTTAGCTAGGAAGTTGCATCTGAGTAGGAAAAAAAAAAATCATCCCATCATGTTTTAATGTGTGATGGAGAATTCATGACAGCTTTTACTGTCCTGCATTCAGCCTTACTGACAGGTATCAGTACTGGTAATACTGTCAACATCAGCATTAACTGATAGAGTTAACCATCATAAACATGTATTGTTTTGGGCCCGAGTTTGTCTGGTTTTGTATTGCCTCTTGTTAAGACTGGATTTGCTGAAGGACAGAGCTCTCTGATGAATTTCTGTTCCTTACGTAGGTACTTGCAAACTGATCAGATCGTCCTATTAACCTTCTCCCTTCGTTAAGGAGAACAGATGGTGCTCCTGGAGCCTTTCTCTAAGCTGAGCTTTTGGTCCTTTAATCATCTTCTTGGTGGTTCTTTGCACTGGATCCAGTTTTTCAATAATTGAATTCTTGAATTGCAAGCATTAAAACTTACCATAATTTTGACAGTATTAATGTCAAATGCCACACACTGATTTTTTTTTTTTTTTTCATTTGAGCATCCCCCATCCAAAGCCTCTCTGAGCTCTCTTGACCACAGGACCATTCCAGCACAGTGTGCTCGGCTGCTATTTTTCCATGTTGACCAGGAAGTCCCTGCCAAAATCAATGGCTTCACAGGATGCTGTTCCCATCATTTGTCTTGCTGTGTGTGTGGCAGTACTTGAAGTCCATGCTGTATTCTTTGGTACAGCTTATTTAGCTATGCAGGTCTTTTCTCAGTTATTTAGCAGTCCCACACTGTTTGTCATCTTCAGGCTTGGTAAGTAATGATTTTAGGCTCTCTTGCACTCAACATGTGTTTACACCATAGGGCCAAGGACCAGCCTCTGCCAAATCCTCAGTAGGAACATACATGTATACCTGTGACTATTCAGTCACCACTGCATGAGATGATTTTCATCCATTAATACATGTCATATTTCCTCATCTTAATCAAATCATCATGTAGTGTGAAGCTAAATTCTGTATGGAAAAATCAACAATGTCATTTTAATGAGTAAAATCATGTTAAGTAAAAGTTCAATTGTTATTTTATACTTTTTTAAAGTCAATAATACTAGATACTGCCTGTTCTGGAGAATTTCCAGTTTATACAGATTAATTTTATCACTCTCTTAGTTTACTGGAGATCATTGTTAGGATTTCCTATTTACTTCTCAAAATACTTGGCACATCAGCAGGTTTTGTTCCAGGTACTGTGACTCCCATGTGCCCAAGATATGTTTAAAATTGATATAAATAATACAGAGTGTTTCAGGATGTTCTCTTAAAACTGTGGTGCAAGTCATCCAAACCTGCTGAATTTAGGTTCTGCTTAATTAGCAGCACTTTAAGGTTCTGCTTAGGTGGTAGTAGAATATGGAGCGCAGAACTGATGATATAACATATGCATATACCACCTAACTACCATCCCTGTGCAATGAAAAGGGTTAAAAATCTTTTGTAATTTTTTTGACCCTTACCATGTAGAAATGATTGAAATAGTATTGGAGTAATCTTTAATTGCCTCAAAACCCATCTATATGGTTCTTAATTTTACTAGCTTGATTCACCCCTGTGCCTTTATTTATAAACTTACAGTTCCTAGCTTTTGGCTCCTTGTCATCACCTTTCCCTTTCTCCAGGGTGATATGTGTTTAATCCTGTGCTTCTAAGTGGCTTAGTGTTGGACACAGCACTTTTGAGTTAGTACGTTGTCATCTGGATGGTGGTGTTAACATTTGGAGGGCATTTTGGTAACAGCCATGTGGGACCTCCAGTTTTTCTATGCTGAAATCCACTGCAATATCTCAGGTTTTTATTCGTATCCGTTCTTGATGACGGTTAAAGAACAAGAGTAAAATCTCAACTGTATCTTTTTCTGAGCTATCCTTGACTCAAGGACAGGAAATACTGAGAGTTGTTGTTCCATTTCTTCTCTATTTACCATTCCCATATAGTTTAAAACTACTGATTTCTCCATATTCCTGTTGTGCGACTGTCTGCCAGGGTGCAGCACTGTCGAGTAGTGGAGTTTTCAGAAATGAGCAATCCTGGGTCCTCTGATGTGTTGTAGTCCTACCTCTGCTGTGTAGACAGATAAATTAACCTAATAGGAGACATGCAGAGAGGAAACAAATCTTGAGGTTTACTTGCTTCACGTTTTTTTCTCAGGTATCAATGTTTTCCTGTTGGTTTCTCACTTGTCTGGCCAAACCCAGAAGAAAAGATCTTTCTTATGCTAAGATATGCATCCCACTTTTAACAGTTGGTGGAGCATAATTGCACAAAGTCAATGTCCTCTGTGCCCCACAGGGTTCCCTGGTTGAGCACTTGTGAGCTGAGAGATACACTTTTGAAGAACAGCGAGGAGTTCTCTTCCAGTGAATTGCTCAGATGCGGCTATATGCAGTGAGGCACTGCTATTAGTCCCTCAGGATATTTGCCAGCCAACTTCAGAAGCCCTGAAATTTCCATCTTGTCTTGGATCTGGGAGGACAGCAGGCCATCCTGTTGTTCTCTTGCCTCCCTGAAGAACACTTTCCATCCAAGGTTCAAAGCTGTCAATGTAGAGGGCTTGTGGGGATGAAAATCCCTCCCAAGTGCATGCATTATGAAAGCACCATTCATAGTTAATAGCTAAAACGAGAATTTTTAACACTTTCACAAGGACAGAATAGCGTATTCTTCCCAAAATGTGTAGCTTGAGTTCATCTGTATGCGTAAGTTAGTGTGGTGCATGGTGCAAAAATCAGCTAATCCGTAGCATCTACCGAGTGTGCAGCCTTTGGGGGCAGAGGAGCAAATGCAGAGCAACTCAGGCATGCTCAGCTTTCTTTCACTGAAAGCTGAGCTGATTCAAGTTGTCTCATGTTGGGCTTGAGCTTAGGGTTTCCTCAGCTCAGTGTAAACAGGGTTCCTTGATTATCTTGCTGCCTTGTTGTGCCTTATTTGTCTCAGTCTTATTCTTTGAGAAGGAATTCTTTGGTTTTTGTGGCACTCAATTAATGGGATTTTTATAACTAGAATCAGCTGATTTGTAGAAACAAATAGAGAAAATATTTTTAAAAGGCTTCCTTTGAGAAAACAGTGTTTAAGTGTTATGAATGACCTTGATATCAAAACAAGATACATCACACGGCTTCTAAGTTAGCCTTTCTGAAATCTCATCTGTACTCTGCATTTGAAGTAGTTCTTTTAAGGATTATCTCCTCCACCCTCAGCCTCTCCCCTTCATAATTGAAAGTTTATACAGCAGCCATGTGATATCAATATGGGCAGTTGGCGAAAGTGGTATCTTTAATTTTCTCCCTATGCCACGATGTGGTGGGGATGAAGATGCGTGTTACACCAGATCACTGTGCAAAGACTGTTAATGTGGAACAGTGTTGTGGCCAGATGAAACAAGTGTTCAAAGTCACATGGGTTTCCCCCCCCCCCATCGTTTTGACCCTCCCACCTGAATTGGGCAGATTTGAGATGAGCTCAGTAATTAGACCTATCTGCTCTTAACCTGCTTGATGTTGCAGAAGGTTAGCTGTAAGTCTAGATGTCCTAGGCTTGGAAATTTAAACGCTTGCATGTGACAACTGGCAGGTCTCTGTGGGGTAGTTCTGTATTAGTGGTATGGGTGCTTTCAACCTGCGCTCTGCTGTAATGTAGCTTTTAATCAGTAAATATATCTGGAATTAAATATGGCCCTTGTCAATGCTGCTAGTAAGGTGCACTCGCAAGTCAGAACCCTTGAGAGTAACTGTAGGTGTCACCAAGCTTATGCTGTACCTGCAAAAGGGAAGATGTCCTCTGGAAAACACCATCTCAGATTATGGGTGGTTAGGAACTGATGCTTTAAATTGTAGTCTAGTGCAGATGGGAGTCACAAACAGCATTTTTCTCTCCTCTTGCTTTTTACTGTTTTTTCTGTGCTGTAAGTCTGCTTCATCTGAATGTGCCCTAAACCTCCAAAGCAGTAGTAGAGAGGGTAGCTACAACTGTTCTGTCTCCTAGCCATGGACTGGAGGTACTGAGTCTCTATCAGAGCAGTGTGGCAGGATCTCTGCTTTGCCTGAATAGTGGCATGCACAGTAGTATGCCGTTGGAATCTCTTCTTCTACCGAAGACATAGCTACAAGCTTTAACCTTAATGTAGCAAACCCAAGACTTTAAAGATTCCTTGGAGGTCTCATTTGTTATTGAAGATGCTGCCTCTGGTGTATGATGGTTTCTGAGATGGCTACCATCTGCTTTGGAGAAAGTACCCTGTGCCCATGAGTAAGTCTGTCTCTGACACCCTGTTAGCAGTGGGGTGTGAATTCATTGCAGGGTAGATATTATTTGAAACATCTCAGAAATGACTTATGGTAAATGACCAGACGCAAGATCACCTTCAAGAGCTGTCTTTTTGCCATGCTTAATGCTATGTTTGACATCAGATTTTTAGGATTTTTCCTGCCGGAGCTGCGAGCTGCCCCTGTGAGCTAGGAGGAGGCAGAGTGTTGCGTACAGGATGTGCCTGGGGCCAGTCAGCCCCAGCCAGCACTGGGCTGCTGCCTGCCTTCAGCAGGGAGCAGGAACGTTTGTTCCCGGGGTTCGGTCTCAAAGCTGCTGTGTGCTTGGTGTCACAAAGCTGCCAAACAGTGAGGTTCAGAGGACTCTGTGGCTGGAGCAGCTATCAGGTCCAAGGACGTGTGTCCTGTCGGCAGAGCAGCTGACTTTGGGGGTGACGCAGGTTTGTAATCCCCTGGATAGAGCAGGTGTCTCTGAGCATCACCAGGGCCCTTGCTGCAGACCTGTGCTGACGATGGCCAGGAAACTTTACTCCTGTGTCCCCCATCTCTCCTGTGCTTCTACATCATTGATAGTACAGGGTGATGTTGGAGCTGAGATCCTGGTCTGAGATTGTTCTGGGAGATGGCTCAGGAAGGAATTCAGGCATACCCCTGAGCTCCTCCACAGAGGGATGTGGGCTCACCTGTGGGAGGTGATGTGGTGGTGGCTGCATCTGTCCCAGGGCAGCTGCACTTGTCAAGGGAGATGTGGATGGGGTTAACGAATGCTAAATTCCCTGAGTGTTGTTAAATAGAAATCATTGGTTCAGGAAACCCTGAAAAGTGGAAAATGATCAGTGAATATGAGAATATTAGGGGCAAGTAGCTAATACTTATGGTGTGTACCTAGATACCTTTCCCTGGCTCTCTCCTAATACCCAGTAGGAGACAGGATACTGGTCTATGCAGCCTATCTTTGTTGAGAATGGAGAAATCTAAACAAACTGGAGTTGTTTGTGACAGTTCACACTTTCTGTTAAACGTCATGTTCCTCATGTGGTAATTATTAAATACCATGATGCCAGCTCTGTATTTTTATTTTAAGTATACCAGTATCTCAGTTCCTTCTTAGTGCCTCTCCTCTTTTGTTCAGAAAGACAGTTCTTGGCGTAAAAGATAAAATGTATTTGTTCTCATTGTTAATAAACATCCAGTTATGTTCAATGACAGGACAATGAATCAGTGCAGCAACACGCTGAATATGGTGAGGCCACTTCAGATACGTGATGCTGCAGTTCACTGTGGACTGAGCACGAGGTCCTCATGGATATATTGTTTTCTGCTGTCCAGCTCAGTGAAAATTAATTACAGAAGATGATAAAGGGAACCTTTTTGCAAGCTATACATGCTGTGAGCAGAGATGAATGGAAAAAGAATTTTGAAAATACCTGAGTCCTCATTTTGGAAAAGGTGGAAAAATGATGTTGGCTAATTCATCCCTGGTGGGATTCTGCTCCTACGGAGTTAATCACAAGATAGATTTGTCCTGATAGTGCGATATTTCTGTAACAACACAAACTTGCTTATTTGGTGGATCAAAAAGGTTTTACAGCTTAGCTATTAAAGAGGTGAGAACCAACCTGGCTGCACTATGAAAGAGATGTGCTAATGTGATTTCAATGTGAAATGGTCCCAGACACTGTGCTCCATGAAAATATTTTAATGTTTTGAAACAGTTTCTAGTTTTAGGATTTGGGAGGAAAAGGTGAAATTTTTTCACCTAGATTCCCCTTTCTTCCCTTTTTTCACTTTTCACTTGAACTAGACTGTAGGAGAAATTGAACAGTTTTGTTTTAATTGACAAAGAGGCAAATCTCTTCCATTTTGTAACAGACGACTTCTTGTTTTTTGGAGTAATTTATTTTTGTCCCCAGGCTAAGAATATTCTCCTGCCCTCATTGCTGTAGATGAACGTAGGTCCTGGAGTCTGTGTTTGTGTTTTTCAGCTTTTTCCCTATGGGCAGACTTTAGCATCAATAGGGCTTTCTTCCACTGTGCTACTTTGATCCACACACAGGTAATGATATCCAGGGCTCACCCCCCTTATAAACTGGAGCTTCTCTCTTCACAGAGAAGAATCCAAAGAATTACTAGTAGTAGGGAAATAAATTCCATGCGGAGTTTCATGTCTGATTTCTTTTCAGCTGTGCAAATTGTTATCCTAGCAAAATGGAAGTGAATATAATTTGTCCTTAAAAACAATTACTTTAATTATTTTTTGCTATGCTGCACTCTGCTGATGGCATATGTGGCCAATGGGACTTATTTAAAATATGTATGCTCTTAATATCAGCTCAAAAAGAAAGCTATCTCAGCTGGAAAAAAATAATGTAAAAAATTAGATTATTTTTTCCATCTGACCTTGCCTCTATTTAGTTATCTCTGCTTTTGATGTTGAAATTTACAGATTAATAATTGTAGCTGCTTGAGCAAAGTCAGGGCAGAGAACAATTACCAACTGCAAACAAATCCCTCTTCTGCTTTGCCTTTCTCTCGGTCGGAGTGCAGTGTCTACAGCACTATTATAACTGTACACACGATTACTCACTTTCCTAATAACTCAGGGAAAACTAATTACTTTTTCAGGGCTGTTTGCTGCCAAAGGAGGGTTTTCCATTATCTGGCGTAGCTGAGGTCTGCAGGGTATGTTGACACTGCATCATCGTGATGTCAGGCCCCAGTTTATTTTATCAGAGCTGCCTCCGGTAGCAGCAGCCCAGCCCAAGCAGCACAGAGGTCTGGTTAGGGCTACACGGGTTTTTCAGGCTGGTTTTGCAGCCTGGGCGGAATTTTACTCAGTCCTTGCTAACGTGCTACCCATTCGTAGCTTGGTGCTTTGAAGCTAGCCTGTCTTGCTCTGATACATTGTAGTTGGGCTTTCAGTGCTGTGCAAGCACTCGTCCTTGCTGTGGCTGTGCGATACAGCATGCTGTGACAATACCGGTGGTGCCAAGCCTGCTTCATCCTCAGAGCCATGTGTTTTGTTGTCATCTAGCTCTCAACTCATCCCCCCGGGGCTAAGTTTGGCAAATACTCTTATCTGCTTGATTCAGGAACACTGACTGTAAGACAGTCTGGTCTGTACGAATAAGAGTCACTGTTGCAGGTGCTGCCCTACTATGGCTGAGCTATGCTTTGGGTGCTGCATAGATAATGTTTATAGACTGAAGTCCAGAGATATTGCAGTTACTGAGGCCATTGAAGAGCTATAAAGGTCAAGTCTGTCAGACCCCTAACAGCTGGTTGCATGTGACTGGAGGCATGACTTTGAAGGTGGTGTTGCAGACAGACCTTGCAGCGTGCAGCATGTTTTCAGAGTACGTGCTGTTCTTGGAAACTAGACCTGAAACTGGCTTTGCTGTTAGGGTTTTGCAGGGTTTTGGAACAGCCTGTTACAGCATAACTACCTGAATTTTGGACTTGGAAGGGCTCTTAATCATGTCATATATCTAATCAGTGCTGTAATTTTCTGAAAGCTCGGGATTCAGTTTGGAGCTGAAGCCAAGTGTTCTTGGAGAAGATCTAAATCTGTTGGAGAAGGTGGATCCGTGAGCTAGAACAGTGATACAGAAGAGACACCCGTCCTCACCATTGCTGACAGAAATTGAAGAGCTGTTCCCCATGCTAAGCTGTTTTTATTTTGCATCTGTAGGTTTGAGGGTGCTTTTAACCCAGAGCACTGCTCACCAGATCAAAAGCATGATTGGGAAATTAAATGTTTAATTCTTGTCTTGTTAGATATATGAACCTGCTGTACGGAGCCTCCCTCCCTGCCCCCAGAGTTGTTTCTAAAGTTCAAACCTTTAAATATAGGGGTCCTCTGGCTACTTAAGGCATTTTTTGGAATTAAAGACCAACTGATTTGCCTGTGCAATTTGCAGCCTAGTGCTCTGTTCAAGGGTAGTGGAGTTTGAGAGCTGACTTAGTGCTCTATCCAAGCAGGAGTGAAACCCTCTCTGAGTAAGGGGAAGTTCTGAGTCTTTAATGCCTGCCTCACTTCATCTCTCCCTGGACTTCCGTGACTGTGAAATGACTGATAAACTGTGGAGCTGTGAAGGTGTAGGTGCAAATAACTGCAGTGCTCTTTGAGAACCTTCCCTGTGAAGTGGTAGTGAAAAGCAGTTATATGGCTATTTCTCCTTTGTGCACACCAGCTACAATTACCGCTACACCACAGATAGCTGCAGTGCTTCTATAATTAGCTGATGACATGGTGAGTGCTGGTGAAATAAACTTGCCTTGGGAATACACCAGCTACTTACCCAAACACATATTACCTTTTAAAAGACATCATAAAAGGGGCTTACTCAGTCACAACTAGCAGTATTTTACATGTTCTGTATGTGAAAGGATTTCCATTTTCTAATCTAGTGATATAGCCAACTAACCACCTCACTAATAGAGCAGAAGGGAGTTAAAGCAGTGAATTTAAAACATCCTTTAAAACTATTTTTGTCTGATAAGTCGTTCCAGGAGCTGGATTTTGCCATATGCCTGTGTTCCTGTTCCTACCACCAGCCTGTTGGATCTCACATAGATGTGGTTTTGCATCACGTCATATCCTGTCACAATGTATGACCCTTCTCTCTACCCAGTCCTGTCATTGACTTCAATGTTGCTTATTCCTCATACGAGTGTGAATGGCTCAACATGGAGGAGGTCTTGGAGATGGGGACAAAGCCTGAACAGAAGGATGCCCCCTCTCCTCAGGTACTGCCAGCCAAGCCATTAGAGGAGATGCAACCATTTTTCTTTGCCCCTCTATTTGCTCTGAGTTTGCCTGCGCTATTTCAGTGCAGCTGATCCCTGTGCTGAGTGCACAGCCCTGTCCTGCCTGCATCTTGCCTCGTGCTGTTGGCTGTGCAGGCTTTTGGGGCTGTGGAAATGACCGAGCTTTGATGCTGGAGGGAGGAGGCATGGGTGCTGGCACGGGGACTGTGCATCACTTGTGGAAGGCTGATGGTTCAGGAGGACAGAAAGGTAATGTCAGCCCTGAGCATCACAGTACTGAGCTCCCCGGGGCCTGGGAGGATTCTCCATAGTCCTGCACTGTCCACCTTGCTCATCTGAAATGGCCCTGGACATGGGCAGCAGGAGCTCTGCCTGCCCCTTGACTGGATCTGAGGGCAGAAGTGAGCTTGGGCATGAGATTTGGGTGGGAAATGCCAGAAGTGCTCACAGGACAGTTAGCATGGCTACCTGCACCTGAAAAATACTTGGTATTCACTTTGATCTACTTCAAAGGGTGTTTCTTATTGAAGAGATGAACATGTGAAAAACATCACTGTCCTGGTTAGAGGTCCCTTATTGTATGCAGTCAGGAGATAACACTACATATGGGGATCGAATCCTGTGTCTGTCAGGAGCTGCTCAGTTCTGAGGTCTGTATTACACCCCCCTGTTTCTGTAGATTTCGCAAGCCCCAGTGGAAGCAGGAACTGTGGGATGCAGAGGTGCTTGTGTTGGCAGGCGGGTAGAACACTTGAGTAAACACTTGCTCCTTCGTATGGTCCAGGAGAATCTCTAATTTAAATGCTGGTGGCTGCAGAGGAGACGCTAATGAAGCGAACCTAGCAGCCTCATTTACCCATATGAAATCATTACCAGTGGATAATTCGTTCTCCTGGAAAATACAATAATAGTAATGTAATATACAGAATACGATACTACCCTCTAATAAGTCTGACAGGCAGATTGCAGTGTCTATTTAGACTATATTAGCCAGCCAGCAATTTCAAATGCTTTTATGTGCAGACCCTTGTGGCTCAACTCCTGCTCTTTGCTGGTTGAGCTGAGCTAAACTAATTAAAGAAAAATGTACTATAGCTGAGAAGTCCAAAAAAAGCTAAAACCAGCTCTTCTAAACAAAATAACCCCCCCAAATGAACAACTTTCAGTTGTTTTTTCAGAAATGAAAGTCGCTTTGTTTTTCTTCGGGAGTGGACAGGGCAATCATGCTGTTTAATAATTTTGTTCAGGATCTTGGGCTCATAAACGTGGACCTTTATTGCAGACTACAAGCACTCAAAAAGACTTGTATTACCTGGCTCTCTTGCTCCTACAACATGAGGTGACAGTTCTGTTGAGACAAATGGTACTAGCCATTTAGTGCATGATATATGGACTGTAGCCTCTGAGCACCAGCACTTCTAATGTGTGTTTAAAGCTCATTGTGGCTGAAGCTTGCAGTGCCCAAGGGCTGCCTTGATAGACTTCTTAGAGCATGTAACCTATAGAGGACTCTCCCGCTGCTCCTTTGATGTGCATGCAAAATGCTGCCCCTCTGCTTAGGCTGATGCAAGCTGCCAGGCAGAGGACATCTGTGTCCTTGCTGGCTGTGGTGGGAGTATCTTCCATTTCAGGTGCTGGAGTGCTGCTCAGGATCTGCTTTGCTCCGGGCCAGCAAACATGTAAGGGCTTTTGTGAGGAGTGTGTTGCCAGTAGAAGTAATGCTAGTTGTTGGAGAGCTATAGTTACAGGCTGCCCCTCAGTTTGAAGGCCTTACAACTATGGGAGATAAATAAGTTGCAGACCCTGAGGATGTCCTCTCCTCACTTGCACAGCTGCCTGGGGACCAGATATGGGCAAGGAGCAGGGGTGGAATTGGGGTCTGTGCAGTGAATTGCTCAACAGAAGCACTATCCTGATCAACCTATTTGTGACAGATGGTGATGGTCTCACTGGTGCACCCACATACCTAGACAAGTCCTTTGTGCCATCCCATGGGTTGGAAGAGAAGCCAAAAGTCCTAACTCATCTATTTATATGAAGATTGCTTGTTTCTTTTTTGGGTATCTTGATCTGAAGAGCACTTTATCTTTCTGAAGCAGTGAACTTGTGCTTTTGTCTCTCCAGATTGCAAACACTGCATGTAGCTGGGACTGTCCTGATGTGTTCACTGTTCATCTGAGTTAAACCATTGCAGAGAGACTTGGGCAGGTTCAGGCTTCCTCTTGGTCTGTTTGAATTTTACTCAAGTAGCCTGTTCTGGTCATCTCAATGGTGAAAATTGGTCCAGAGTGGGAAAACTTTTTCTGTGCATGTAATGTAGAGCCAATAACTGGTTACTATCTTGAGCAGTGCTTGAAGTCAAAATTTAGAAGCTGCAGCGTTCAGCCCATTCACTCTGCAGCCCAAGTTTGAAAGATGCATACCTGTTTGGTGTTCGAAGAAATATTGGCACAATGTTCTGTTGAATGCTGGCCCACTTCAGTTACTGATGGAAAGATAAAACACATTTTGCTCTTGGCTGGCTTCCTTGCTTGCTGATGCTAATAACATCACAAGCTCAGCGTTTCAGGGGTCATCTTGAAAGCAGCAGAGACCTGAACCCCCCTGGTCCTGCCTTCCTGCTGCTGTTGCCACTGCAGGGAAACATTGCTGGGTCAGAGACCAGTGTTTGCACTTCAGCAAAGCCAGTGCCACGTGACTGCAAGGGCTGCTGCGCAATGGGAGTCGTGATCCAAAGCAGGGTGGTGGTGGTTCTCCTTCTGACTGGCAGATTTCTCCATGCACATCTCATCTTTTATTTTGCACTTTGCGCTAAGGTCAACCTGAAAATCTGCAGGATTGCCGCTTTCACAACCACCTTTATAGGATACAAGGGTGAGGAATACCTGGTCACGTATATGTATGTACATCTTTCTCGTCCTCTGGGAAGTTTTGTAGTCTCTTCATCATTTTGTAGCACCCCGGGGAGCTTCTCTGTCTCTGCCAATTAATTTGCTGTGGTTATTTCAATTTTGTTCACAACCTGCTTGACAAACTCTTTAAAGCTAGACTCTTCACATTGAGGGGGAAAAACATGACACTGGTCTGGATCACAAGTAACAGTAGGAGACATAATGCTTAGCCATAAAAACTGCATACATGCCTATAAGCTGATGCATGGAAAACTCAAGTGCTTCCTCAGCTGCCTGCCACTATGAATGATAAAGATGACAGAAATAAAGTTTAACTTGTTTATTAGTGTGAAAATCAAACAACTGCAAAGCCAGCTTTTACTATACCTTGCTCATAGAGTGGTTTTGCTACAACTGCTTAATGCCAGTTATTTCTCTGCATGTCATTGTCTCACATGAAAAAGTGATGGCTTTCTTCTAGTCCGGTAATGGGAACTTGTGCTTTTAGCACCTGATGCTGGAGACTTGGTTGTGCCTGGACACCCAAGAAAGGTGGAAGAGAAGGGGCAACACGTGGTGTCACCAGTGGAAAGTGTTTGTTCCTGCTGGAGTATGGTGATGATTCTGAAAACATTTCATTGTGAAATGAACACACAAGTTAGTGTCTAAATGTTCAACTAGATATGTCCACTGTCTCCCTTATGTCCCTGAAAGAGGAATATTGAATGAAGAATTGCTTAGGAATTCAGTGTGTATGCTGCTTCTAGCTGCTTTTTAGCAAACGGCACAAGCCTGGGGGTAGCAGAGAGCCAGGGAGGAGAGCCGCTGTGCAGTGCTCTGACTTACCTCGGGGAGGCTGCTTCATCTCCTTGCTCACACTGTCAGGCAGGCTTTGACTCATGAATGTTAATTAACCCAAAATTGTTTTTCAGCCTCCACTGTGGAATTTTTCTTTCTCAGCACTTAGACTTCTGTGTGGAGTTGGTTTATTTATCCCATGTCCTCCCAGAGTGGAGAATTTTAATTCTGTAAGCACCAAATGTCTTTTTTTTTTTTTTTTTTTTCCCCTGCATAGGGCCTTTTATTAGCCTGCTGCTGTAGATCAGTAATTAGCTACACAAGTGATATTTGCAATCGTATTTTCTACCTGGGGAGGTTACAGTAGGCGCAGGGTGGCAGTAATTCAGCCAGTCCATATACAAACATCATATTGCCAGCTCTGCTCCTGCTAATGCTCTATCTCCTGGCAGCTTTCTCTAAGGGTGCTGCATAATTGCTCTGCTGGAAACATTTTCATTAATAATGGAATTTACCTTCTTAACATGCTATTAACTAGATTTCCTTCTTTTAGGTTGACATTAGCTGTGGTGGTTCGTGTGGCTTTTCAGGTGCATGCAAATGTACTTGTGTGCAGAACTTGGTCCCATCACTCGAGGCGGTGATTCCCAGGGCCTTTAGTGAACTTTGCTGGCACTTGGATCCTGCAAATCTGATTTCTGCAAAAAGACTTCATGTTGTTGAACTTAAGTATTAAAAAAAGGCTCCTCTGGGAAAGGGTGGATGTCCCGTACCTCAGTTTCCTCTAGTAATTCTAGTTCAACTGATAAAATAACCTCAGTTGTCTGGAAGTTTTGATGCTTCAAGCTAGTCATAGCGATTTAAAACTGCATCACATCTGTTGAGGATTTACTACCATACAAAGATCAGCAAGCTCATCTCCCACCAAGAAAAGCTGGCTTAATAAAGCTTTCCCTTGCAGACCTGAGGAATGGTGAGGATGACCTGTGAATCCAAGGGGACCTTGTGTCCCTTCCTGGGAGAGCAGCAGTAGGGGGCTGTCCATGTCCCATCTCAGCTGCTCGGCTCAGTCCCCCAAGGGAGTCCATGTTTCTTAGAGAGCTAAAAGCCATGTCAGCTATGCTTGTCAGAAAAGGCATTTTGACTGGTTTTAAATTCCTTAAATTTATTAAAATCTGTTTTTGTTCTCCTGGTTATAAATTAAGGCAGTGCTTTCAAGACTCTTTGATTTGGGCTGTAACAAGGCTCATCATATCTGGCAATGATGAATAAAGGGCTTGACTGGAGCATATGTTAATGCACAGAAAACAATGACACTTAAAATAAATGCCCCCAAAGTGCCGTATTTGGCAGTGGCTGCAGGAGATATGTAGTAAATGATGCAGTGCTGCCGCTGTGCTTATGAGGGACAACAGCAGCTTCTGGCTGGTTCAAGGATTTAATTCTGCTGAGCTCCAGCAGTTGTGTGGGTAGTGACCTGCAATGAGTGTCTTGCAGCCAGGTTTTCAAAAGTAGCCACTGATTGGAGCTGTGTAAGAGGTTTGTTGCAAATCTCCCTGCAAAAGGCTGTGAATACAAGGCACCTCCAGCACTAGATGCAGGGACTGTGGGGCTCTGGGGGCTCAGTGGGTTTGAAACCTGGGCTGGAATTTGATTATTTCTGTGAGGTTTCCAGGCTGAATGTGGTCAAGGTGCTGAGTGTCTATAGCTGGAATACAATTCTCCTCCCTGCCTCTGCTACAGGATACCACCTACCAAAAGGTGTCCCTGCATATTTATTTGCATATGTGCTGTGTAACTTAAATCATTTGGATGGAAGAGCAAAGTGCAATTTGCACTAAGACACAGCTTTTGCAGTAGCCTGGTGTTTGTTACCACAAGCAGAGCTATTTAAGCCTAACAAATGATACTTTTGCAAGATTGCTATTTTTCCTCTCTTCTGCTCTTATGTTTTCTGCCTCAACGCATAACTGAAACAAAAAAACTTGTCCCTTGCAAGCAGTATGATGCTCCTGGAAAGGCACATGTAGTAAAAGCTTGAGGGGTTGTACGCTTTTTGATTAGTAAAAGACATTTCTCGCCTGTGGGCACAAAAGTTTTGTTACACATCAACTCATTAATCAGCTTAAAGAAAGCCAACAAAGTTTGTTAGCAAGCATAGTGCTGTTTTGAAATGAAACAAGGCCAGGAGATGCACAGACAATTAATTTATCATGTAGTAGGCAGTCTGTAAACTTCACCAGAAGGCTTGTGCCTCCTAGCACTGCTTTCATTTTAGGGGACAGAAAAAAAAAAAACCAAACCCAAACCTGAAAGCACAGGTAAAGTCTGTAACCTCATGTTTCCAGAAAGGGGTTAACGCAGAGGACAGGGCAGCACAAAGTAAAGCGTAGGGCTGATTCAAGCGTGCAGGAGGGGTCACCTTCTGCTCGGAGAGGCTGCAGCCACGTTGGCCTTGCAGGCTTCCCGGCTAGTGTATCTGGGGAAACACACCTGGGTGCCAGAGCTGCGGGGCTGGAAGCTGAGCAGGGTGAGGGGGAAGGGAGGGGGCTGCACTGGACGTGCCGTGGGGGTCCGTGCCACGCAGCGGCTCCATCACGGTTGGTTTTGCCATTGCATAATTGTGTATTTGCGCTTGCAGCACGACTGAGGCACGTGTTGGGCTGGACATGGACAGGTAGCTCTGCCGTGGTGTTGGAGCATCTCCAGCATGCCCATGGGAAAAGGCATATGGGACAGCATGTTGTTGGATGCTTTCACACAGGGTGCTGCGGCTGGGCTGGGGTCCCATCCTCCCAGGGAAATGAACATTGTGAATTGCGTGCTGTGGCTTAAACCGAGCCTGCTCGGAGCCTATGTTTGCTATTGTAGTCAAGCTTTTAACCAGACTGTGCAGGGGCACATGTGACGGTGCTGAGAGTCAGCCACGTTTCTCAAGCAAGCATATCCAAACCCTGTGGCAGGAGCAAAAAGTGTGGCAATATTTCTTCACTCTGACAAAGCAGGGCTGTTGCAGATGCCACAGAGAAGATCAGTGTTAAACAGCTTGCAGCTGCCCCCTTGCCACAGCTAGAAGTGGGCCACAGCTAGAAGCGGGCTGTGGAAAGCTGGGTGGGAGAAATATTTGCAGGCCTGTGTCGTGGAGCCCTTTTGCTTAAAGGAGTCAGGGGTGAATTTTTACCTGAAATGGCTACAGTTATGGAAACAACTTGTATCATTACCCTAAAGAACTGCTATGCTGTGGTTAAGAGTAATGGGAATTTAGGATACTGTGAATACTAGGGAAAAAAAAAATACTTGGCTGGTAGAGGGATTTTTGTTTCCAAACCTCAGTTGGGTCTCTTTGCACTGTGTTTCTTCTTGTTCCATGTTCTGGGAGGGCTTATTAAACCAGCACAGTGCTGCAGGAGGTCTGGCAGATGGGTCAGATCTTCCTGGACCTGTTAACTCAGGCCAAAAGCGATGACAGTTGTGACAAACGCTGCCAGACCTGAACTAGCCTCCCAGGAGGAACTGGAGGTGCTGGTGTCGTTGATCTGCAGCCTGGGGGGCCTGCCTGTGGCAGTGGTTGGGTTTCTCTAGCATAGCTGTGCAAAGACCAAGGAGACAAAGGCACTGTTACTTAAGGTGATCTAGAAAGAGACTTTTTTCCTCTTTTTTTGAAAATAGATCTTCCCTAAGCAAACTCCCAGTACTTTGAAGAACACCTGACAACCAGCCTGGCTTTTACAGCACACTGGGATTTAATGTCGAGTGAAGGCTTGGTTCACTTTCAGTAGTTGTTTTCTCATTAGAATTGTGCTGGGGAAATGCACTGTCAGTTCAGCAGGGAGAGAAATTACACTAATCCTTTGGGAATTTTCCATTTTTTTACTCCAAGATATCGCTTTATTAATGAAATGGAGGAAAATAGGGGATTTCAGAATTTCTTTTACAAAAACACTGATAAAATGAGCTTGTAACAACTTTTACTTTGAATGAAGAACTGATATGAGTTAAGCAAAATATTTGTTCAATAGTCTTGATTTTTGGTCTGGGTGGGAAAGGTAACAAATGTGGACCTATCTCAAGACTAGAAACCTGAGCTGGAAAATCACCTTTAAGACAAAACCAATTTGTTCCTCAAGTTACAGCTTCCAACCCACCAAGGCTAATTAATAGCAGAAACATGAATATGTGTTTGTGCTTGCCCACCCAGTTGCCTCTCATCTGTAGGTATGACATCTGCTCCCAGACGGTCGCTGTAAGCTAAAATCTCTGGTTTTCCTCATGCTGTTTCTAGCGTGTAGCTCTAAGCAGGCTTCACTGGCAACTTACATGTTTAAAAGCTTTTGCTGTAACTTATCTTCAATTGTATTAATTGAAAAAGCTCTTTTGGTTCTTGCTAGTGTTTCACTGAGCCTGGGCTGCATAAGAAGGAAATAAATGTCACTGCCTTCTCTAGGACAGCGGGACTTTGCGAGCTTGCAGTTGAACTGAGATATCCCTTGGGATTGCCTTACAGGCAGAAAAAGTCCTACAGACTGCATATTAAACTTCCTATTTTTAACTTTATGTCAGGTTTAGAGAGCATAGCAAGACAACTCGATTTTCCCCTGAGGATTCAAGTAGAAATATCAGTCTGTCATTTCAGTTCACTACTTGGGGATAATTAATTACCGCTGAGGACAATTAATCATTTTAAAGAATTTGTTTCTTGAGAAGGACAGGGACAAATACAAGATAAAAGTCTCTGGCTGACCCCATGTGAGGCCAAGCCAAGGTACTGTGATATGTTAAATATAATAGTTATTTGCTGCCCTGAGCCTTGGTGATTCAGAGTGGCTTTGCTGGTGTTTGGATTCCTTGGTCCTGTCCTTGATGGGTGAAACCGTAACTCAATTAGGATGGACAGTTTCTGACCAGTTTGTTCAGTAGTGGTTCCTGATTTTGGGTGACTGTGGAGAAAGCTCAGCCTGTGGCAAGAGCCAGAAGGGCTCAAAACCATATGAATGACTTGTTCCTGTCATGCTGTGTGAGCAGTTGAGGATGAAAGGGCCTTGTGCCTCCTTGCTTCCTTCTCCATCAGGCCAGCACCATGAGCCCATCTAGGAGGAGGAGGAGTGACAGCAGCTGAGTTGGCTGAATATCCTTGGCTGTAGATGAGATTGGCTCTGGACTGAAAGATCTCCGAGTGCTTAAACCTGTCTGATATCAGCTGCTGCTCTCCTACCTGTCATCCCATCTCATACTGATTGCTAGATGCTCTGTGCGTTGCAGAGCCAGCCTCCTAATGACATGGTAAAAAAGGAGCTTGCTATGAAATGCTTTTCCCCGAGTTCAGCTGTGTTCTCTCTGTGGTCTTGGCAGGCCTCATTGCCATGACGTTTATCCCGAACTTTATGAAAACAAGGGAGTTGAGTGATTCTTTTCTCAGGGCTCTCAGCCGTGCCATAGTTTTGCTGGAAGAAAACACCAACCTTCAGAGACCCTGCCACTTTCCAACACCACCTCTGAATGTATGTTTGATCTTGGCAAAAGCATCTTTCCACTGGTACTACTGGTACAAGTTTGATGTAGGTTTGTTGTGACCCACTCATTATAATCTGATGGTAGTTTTGAGCTGTGACAATCCTCCTAAATGTCACATCTGACGCTTCTAGACTGTGTTGGCAGAGCAGAGGGCACACACGTTCTTAGCTTCAGCGTTTTCCCTCTGAGCTCAGGACCACCTCCTCAGATCCTGATGGTGTTGGAGTCTGTGGAAGTTTTCGCCATTGCTGTTGCAAGTATCTACTAGGGGTTTCTGAATATACTTGCCATTGCTTCTCTACTGACTGCACTCGGGTGAAGGTCAGGCAGTGCTGAGCGATTTTACATTTTCAGTGCTAGTGAGCGCAGCTTTCACCTTGGAGCCTGGTGCCTTTAGTTCGGGGTGGCTGCTGGAGGCTAGGGCTGTTTGGAAAAGTTGGCTGGGAGGAGGAGAAGCAAGAGTCCGTTCCTGATGCAGCCAATGAGACATTTGTGTTGCAAGAGGTAAAAGGAGAAATGGATGGAAAACTTTCCTGAAACTCTAGTGGCTCTAGCTCTCCAGCAGGATGCCAGAAGTCATCTATTTTCCTGCTTAATTATTGCATAACCTCTATGTTACCCCTTTTGCAAGCCCATGAAATCCACGAAAGCATTTTAGAGTCTCTCAAGCTCTGTTTCACAAAACACTGTAATCACCAGAGGTTGCACAGTCAGCTGTTGGGGACTGCTCATGGGGTAATCATTTTCTGTCAGAAGTGCAGGGAGCAGCAAGCACCAGCACTGCTGGTGAGCCTGAGGATGAGGAAGGGGGGAGGCAGACAGGCATGCTTAGTGTGTCAGCAGAGGCTTGTCAGGGTCAGATACTGCCCTTGAGTCGTCATGGTGCATGTCCTAGGCAATCTCACTGGTTTAATGGAGGATTTACCCAAGGATGATGTAAAAACAGATCTTTTTTTCTCATTGTATATCCATCTTCTCTGACCTACTTGTTCCTGGAGTATCAAGAGCTACGGTATATATGCAGGAGAACGGAGAAAAGCAAAGGGTCAGTGAAGCCAACAGTATAAAGACTTGCTTTGTAAAAGTAATATTATAATTTATATAATTTTTAGACCATTGGCCCGCTTGAGCACTGGTCTGATCCAGTAGTGCATCTACAGCGTTTCAGTGCATGGCCCAGCCCATTGCTCCCAGCCATCCATGTTGTGAGCTCATCCCAGGTCTTCTACTGAGGAAAAACATCATGTTCATCAAGTGGGAGAAACCAGGTGCTGTGGTACTTACCCAACAGGCTTGTCACGCCTGTCCTTGCTTCTCTTTCCCTCTTTAGGCCATGGTGTAGGTGTTAACATAAAACCGCAAAGCTATCAATGAGTGTAATAACAGGACTTCCATGGGTATGTACAGGGCAATTATATGTATTGATTTCCAATAAACAGGCATTTCAGAGCAAAGTGGAACATTTTGGAAACATGTCAGATCAAATATGCTTTATAAACAAATTGTTGCTGTGATACGTGGTATGAGACTATCTTATGAATAAGTTAGACTGCCTGAGGTCAAGCGTGCTTTCTTTAGGTCATTGTAAATGTGGCAGAGAAGTCAGTTTTTCTGTCTATACTGTAACTTGTCTGGGGAAGTGGGGCAGACTCTCCAGTGGGAAGGAGCATCAGTAAGTTGCTAGGTGTAAAGAAAGTCAAATAATGTTGCCCTGACATTTTTTCAGGGAAATTTCTCTCTGGACTTAATAAGCAATACTTTAGTTTCTCAGCACAAGTCCCACAGGCTACGTCAGTGGTCAGATAAACTTCTTCCTTAGTTCACTCTGTCCCCAGTTAACCTGGTTTTGTCCCAGTCTGACTTCTCTTAAGGAGAATTGTGATGGAGCTGTCTGATAGTTTAAATGTTCTCCACAAGTGCAGCCTGTTATGCAGTGAGATCAATTGCAATAGATATTTGGGATTTTGAGATCCAGGTGTTTGGAATTGTCTCCTGAGGAAGCACAGAGAATAAATTAGTGTGAAAGTGTGTCTCCAAGCGGAAGATCCCTCATCTCACAAGCACTTAAGTGGAAAATATGACCGCCTGTGTGCCCAGACATTTGTCACGTACCATGCAGCTGGTATCCTCTCTCTTGAGGAGTTCTTGGTAGACTGAAGTGATTCTTTAACATCTGACCTGAGCTAGAGGTGAAGTGCTCCATGGGCAAGGACAGTGACATAGCTGGGTCTTCGCTTCATTCATGCAGCAAAAGGCTGGTGCAGCTCTTCTTGCTGCAGATGACTTCCTTAGCCATGGCTGCTTTGCTGCTGGCTGCCTGTATTTTGCCCAGAGCCTACAAATACTGCGAACTGATGCAGCAGCATTTTTTTTTTTTCCCTGCACAGGATTGAGGACAGCTGAGCTTTTACGTAAGTAAAGTTTACTCCTACATGCATGCATGCAAGCCCCAGTGCTGGCTGTTACTTGAAGCCGGCAGGTTTTGGCTCTAGCTCTCTGTTAATCAAATTCCTGAGTTCCTAGTTTGTTCTTTTTCCTGTCAAACCTTCACTGAGCTGAGTGCGCATTTAGCAAGAGTAAATCTGTAAGAAACCCTAATAGAGAGCAGCTGTTATTATCTAGAGAGAAACATCAATGTGAATTTTCCCTCAAGGTATTTGTGTTTCAAAACAGAGAGAAAATGTTTAGACAGCAGCTGGCCCATAGGTGGGAAACAGAAGTGTGTTTGGAGAGAGGGGACTGATTAAAATCCCCCTCTGCCTTAACAACCTGCCATTATACCAGACAAGGAGGGGCAAAGACCTCCCCGGCCAGCTGGCCTGACTTCCTCCCATTGCTGAGAACCACGTTGTACACCACACTCATGAACTTCAAGTGCCCTCTTAAAAGCCGTATTTCTACTGGGAAACTGTTTCAGAGCCTCCCTGTGCTGATCAAACCTTTTCAATTTGTAGGTTATGTGTATTCTTGGCCGTATTTATCTGCACTGGGTTCCAATGCTGTCCTATAAATACCTCAGGGATGATCATATTCCCTCTCGCTTTCGGTTTTGCTAGGTTTAAATGGGCCAAGCTGCTTTAGTCTTTGTCGCGCACAGCTCCGTTTGTCGGCCGATCCTGCTGACCCTGCTCTGTACCTGTTCCAGATGGACTTCATCTCACTCGAACACTGCAACACAAGCAGGCCACTTTCTTTAAATATACAAGTCTTTCAGGTTGACAAGCTTAAAGATCAACATCTTGTCTGGCATAAGGCTGGAGTCTGCAAATTCAGCATTTGGACTTAAATAGTTTTTCATTTTTCACACATTTAAAAAAATGCAGTATACACACTAAACAGATGATGCCCAGCAGGGCACTGTATAAGCTGCTTTCTTTTGTGTATTGCTCTCAGTGATGGATGAAATTAGGCTTCAAGAGTCACTGGCAACCTTTCTTGTGGATGTTGTGTATCCAGATCTATGGCAGGGGATGTTTTTTGGTGATTTCATTTACAACTCTTGTGCCAGCACTTCTTAAAGTGCCTGTTTAGCTCTGCCAGCCTCCAGAGAGGCTGAGGAATGTAGAAACACTTGGATCCAAATACCTTGAGGGGTTTATGAAGTTCAGATCCAGCTATGAGCCTGGCAAGTGCCAACTAATGGAAGCTATCACACTAGCTAAGATTTATGGTTGATTTTATCCATTATCTCTCTGCCAGTGTCCAAGGGCCAGGGTTTCACAGGGACCTCTCACAAAGCAGCAGCAGATCAATGCTTCTGTAAGAAAAGTGTCTTCCCAACCTGCAATATTTGGCTTATTCCCTAAAGCAGGAGTGTTATATTCCTCATAAAATGTGTCATCCAGTATCTGTGGATGTTTTTTTTCTTATAAATAGATGATCCTTTGTGAATTTGTGCCAGTTTTCCAATATAAGGCACCATTACAGTGAGTTTCAGAGGTTGTTATAGCTGAATTGTGCAAGGAGAAAATATTGTGAATTTTGGAAATGCTGGGATCCAGTTACAAGTCAGGCTGCTTTGCATTTATTAATTGCATGGAAAACATAGCACTGTGCAACACATTCAGTGAAGGCTGAGATTTTTGTGATACAAGTTTTGGTCTTCTAGTAGACCATAGGAATTACATGAATTTATTAAGGCTTGTATTAATATCCTTAGTTCCACTTTGTTACTGAACCTTGATTTAAGTTCAAATAATGGGTAGAATAAAAGATTACCAGGAACATGGGAGTTAAATGATTTCTGATACTTTTTTGGAATGAGTGTGGATGTGAATGAAGCAGCAGAGCAGTAGTTTTGAGGTGACTGGTTCCTGAAGCTCGTGTAAGCATGCTGTTAATTAACATTTTTGCAGCGCTTTGAAAATGTAAATTACTCCAGGATGTTAAGTATCGTTATTATGGCAGTCTTGAAAAGTAATAACTTAATCTATGAAATTATGAGTCTATTCTTCAGAATTACAAGTGGGACCATGATGTGGCTGCTAGAGTAACAAACTGCAATTCAGGACACTGGGTTCAGCTCTTGGGGCTTTTTAGTGGGGTCTGTCTGAGGTCAGCTCCTGCCTGTTCGCTGCTCAATGATAAGTGACCTAGAAGAAGGGTAAGGAATATGAGGACAGATCATTCATGGAGAGCCATCAAGTTGCTCAGTGAATTAGCACAAGCAAATGGTATGTAAAGTGTTATTTGTAAAAGCAGGCGTTTGGGTACAGAGAATTGAGAGGGTGGCCTATTTCTGAGAAGCAGCAAGTCTGAAAAGGTGCAGGGCCACTGACTAGTCAACTGGACCAGAGCTCTTGGGACTTAATATGAGCACTCCCTGTTCCCATCCATTGTACAGGTGCAATAGGGGTGCAACTGCTTCCCCAGCAGTGAAGATCCAGCCCAGGGAGCTCCTTGCTGGTAACTGAATACAGGCAAATGCTGTCTGTGGGAGGGCAGACACAGAAACTTGGAGAAGTAGTAAGGTGATTATGTTTTCTCTGAAATTAGCACTGGTGTGATCTCATAAAATACCTGAGGCAGTTTCTGATACCTGTGATCAAAAAAAGATATTGGGGGGAAAAAACATGTTAGAGAGACATCAGAGAATAGCATGAGAATGACCAGAAAACATGACTTACAATGAGAGGCTCCAGGAATTTGATTAATCAAAGAGTGATTTGATCTGTCTGGTACCTAGATGGAGAACAGCTCTTTAATATACAGCAAGATCCAGGGGTTGGAAATGAAAGGTGGGCACGTTATGACCAGAAATAAATTGAAGTTTAACTGTGAAGCTAATTAGCTGTGGGAACAGTATCTGATACTGAGGATGATGGTGAACTCTCCGTCACTAGAAATGTTAAAATCAATATTGAATGCTTCTCCACTCCAGCTTTCATAGAAATTGATTCAGGACTATGTCTTGGTCTGTGTTACGTAGCATACCCAAACAGATAACAATAGTGGCCTTATTTATTCATTCACTGTGTGGCTTTGGGCAGGGTTTAATGAGGACGTTGCAATTCTAAGTATTATCAATGAAGTCCTAGCTCTAGGGGTGTTCAAAGGCAAAATTATGACTGAATTTGCCAGGGCCAAGGTTTCTTCTGTGCTGACTTTTAAGAGTGTTAAATAATCCAAAGTCTATTCATTTCAACTGGAGTTTGCTCAGCAGCTGTGAAAATACAGCAGTCAGCTGGGAAAATGAGTGTCTCCAGAACTAGGGGGCAAGAAGAACCATGTCTTCAAATTTTGCCTTATCCTTGCTGTGAGGATGAGGTTAGCTTCCTGTGAAACAGGAGTTAATATTGACCATTGTCTCCCAAAGGTGTGTATGTGACCTAATGAGCATTTGGAACAAGTCTCACAGAAAGGAGCATGCAGTTAAACCTGTCCGCCCCCGCCAGTGCTGCCAGGCATCTGACGCTCGCTGTGCTGCCTGATGCAGAGCGGCTGAGCTGACCTACTGTCTGGCCAGAAAACACGAGGTCTGTCCTGCAAAAAAAAAAAAAAAGTCAGGATTTGATGCGTGTTGCCTGTATCTGAAACTTTTCAAACTGTCTTGTGTAAAACCCCAAGGAGAGGCTGTGCGGGTGATGCATCCGAGTGCTGCTCCAAGCTGCGCAGAGCAGGACTCTGAAAAGGCAGTGCTGCAGGAGGGAACTTGAGCATCACCTCTCCCTGGTTTTTGTTGGTTCTGTTGTGTTTTGGTTTTTTGGGGACTTTTTTGTTTGTTTGCTTGTGGTATTTTTGGGGAGGTTTTTTGTCTGATCTTTTTGTTGTTTGTTTGTTTAAACTGTAAGCTCCATTTTTAACAGCAATCCTATTGAAACAGTTCAGTTTGAATGAGTTGGTGTTTTCCAACAGTGGCATTTTTGCCTAAGCAGTTCTTGGTAACAGCAGAATGGTCCCTGGCCAAGGAGGATCCTTTGAAGTACTCTGCCTCTCACAGGAATGGAGGTGGTTTGAGGCAGGTCAGCTGGGCAGGGATGGGAAGGTTGTTCCTCGTGTTAGTGTGCGTGCTCCCCAGTGCATAGTGAGAGGATAAAGGGGATTTGTGTTCTTGACGTTGCCTTGGTTTGCCTGAACTCATCTCTGTCATCAGGATATCTGCTAAGTGAGGGGTGTTGCTGTTACTGCTCTCTGGTGGGGTGCAGCAGACAAAGAACTAGTTGTCACCAGAAGATGACAGTATCAAAAAGAGCCCCCTGTGCACAAAATACTTATATTTGCATACAAACTGCCTAACCCATTATTAATGGATACATCTTGCATATATGGGAAACCTAAGCATGGCTGGTCACTCCAAATGAACAGGCATCAAAATTTGACCTATCCAAAGTCACATGTAGAAGCAGGAAGCAGAAGCCAAGAATAGATTCAGGGTCCTGAACTTCCCCAACCTCTAGAATGGGAGCCAAATTTCATCTCTCACTTGTAATTATGGTCAAAGCCTGGGCTGGAAATGAGAAGCACTGATTTTTTGTTTCTGCTCTGCAGTAGCTTTACTGTATGACCTTGGAGGAAAATATGTGTCCTTCTGTGTCTCAGTTTACCTCCCCACTAATGGAGATAATTGTACTAGTATGCAGTAAGCTTTAATGGACTTTGTTCCTGCACCTACTGAAGTTAATGGCTCTCCTTGCAATGGGAAGAAGACCAGATGCACAATTTGTAGAGTGTCTGGATGAAGGGATGTTGCAGAAGTGAGACAGATATTATTTGTTTTAACATATGGGCCCAGATAATAGCCACATATGCTTGAGAGTTGATTGCTCACGTGGATGGTAAGGGATAACAATTCAGTCTTGAGAACAATAGTTACCTCGACCCTCCTTGTGCTGCTGCTGTGTGCACATGTGTTCTCACCTGGCCCCGGAGCTGCTGGAGCACTGGGAGGCTTAGGGGGGGATTTGTAAGAAATCCAAGACCCAGATCTGTCAATAATTCACCGAGCCAGGTGAGTGCTACACCTTGATACTAATGTGTGGTTGTAATGAACAAATGCAGTGTGTGGAGAGTTCCTGGCTGAGCAGGGCTCTGCCTTGTGCCTTATGTTCCTCGTTAGGAAAACCAGCCCATGCATTCCCCCAAGCTAGTTGTTTTTCAAGTATACAGAAATGGGACAACTACCTGCAAAGATAAAGCTGACACTGACTCACCATGGTTCATAATGCTGAGCTAGGAAAGTTAGCAGTCCCAGCACCATGGAAATGAGTGCAGCATCACTTGTTGATCTGCATTCCCTCCTGTGCATTGCAGTGGTCTGGGTGGCTCTTCCAAAAAACTAAGCTAATGTTGCAAAGTGTATCTGATGTGTTTCCTGGTAACTGGTGTCACCAAGTGGAACATTTCTGGCAAGCGGAACAACGTTTCTCTGTTCTTCTGTTAGTAGATGAGCTCAAAGCACTACTATCAGTTTGTACCTTTTGTGCTGATTCTTTGTTTCCTAGGCCAAGGGGAAATAAATCACCATTTGATCTGCTGACCAACCAAAAGTCTGTTCAAGTAAATTATCCCACAAAGACTCTTTCTGTGCATTTTGCTTTGAAGTTTTTCAGAACCTGATTAAGAAGTTCCTATTTTGAAGTATTTAGGTTGGTCAGGTTTCAGTGTGTTAATATTTCCTCAGTACTAGCACTGGAGATCCCTGGAGTGGTCACTTATTGATGAATACTTGGTTTCCACACACAGCATGGGACTGTGGTTGCCTGATGGAGACATGCAGCTACATCCAAACCTGCATTATCACTCTAGTTCGTCAGTAGCTGCAATAGTTTCCTTTGAGATTTTACTAGGTGAACAATTGCATGCTAAAGACGGCCTCCATCCCAAAAAGCTTATAACTTGGAGAAGACAAAGGGAGATTTAAGTCTCCAAAGTTCCTGTGTCAGGTTGCAGTCACAGTGCTCTCCATTCCTCCTATCCAGGAGGAAGGACAGGATCATTTGGTTGCCATTATGAAGCTTTATACATTCACATACACCCTCACCACTGCTTTTTTTGATTCTAAAATGATTTTCTCATAAAATTGCCCTTGATCTCCAGCCTGAGACTCTGATGCATATTTATAACCCTTCCTCTGCACTTTCTTGTCACTTGACTTTACCAAATCCCAATCCTTGTCTGGGTTGATATAAAGCACAAGCTGCAGCCCGAGTGGGGATGAGGGCTGGAAGGACCCTCTTGCTTTGTCTTTATTCTGTTCTACTTCGAGCTCCAGACGTGTAAGGGGGCATCATTTCCCTGCCTGCTAATGAAGACTTTCAGTGGGATGTAACCTGGGCTTAGTCAAATCCCTCCAACTCAAAGACACCTGATTGACTTCCACTGCACAGCTAGCTGAGGTCCTCTGTGGGCAGGCAATAAGTGGCAAAATCCCCAACAGAGTCCTTCTGCCCCCAGATCCTTTCTAGATGTATATCCCTATGACACTGCAAAGCGGAGGTCAACTCTTAGCCAGTGTTAATTGTCATAGCTCTGTCACCTGATTCAGTTTGCCCTCACAAAGGACTCACACCTTGCTGCTCAGCAACAGCCAAGAGAAATCGGGATTTGTCAGACAGCTCTCAGTCTCCGGAGCCACACCAGGGAAATCAGGCATCAGAAATCTTGCACCTCAGCCCAAGTGGTGTGCGAAGCCTGCACGCAAGCTCCGAGGCTCAGGCCACAGCGGTGGGGGTGCTGACAGCCTCACAGCTGGTTTCCTCTGAAAGGGTCCCTCTTTTCCCTGAGAAGCAGAGCACAAAGCAGGACAGCATCGCATCGCCAAGCCCTGGGGGTTATAATTCAGCAATTCAGTGCACCATGCACCGTAATCCTGGGGACTATTAAAACAGTGCAGCAAGCTGGGGGAGAGGCTGTTGGGAAGAGCTGTAAAATGGCAGCATGCTTTACACTCTGTCCTTGGGTGTGAGTCATGGAGATCTCTGTATGCTGAGGGTAATGAGCATTTGTATTCAGATGATTTCCCAAGCTCTGTTATTGAATGCTGGGGAAGGAAAAACGTTTACTGTTGTTTTTCCAGGCAGGGACAAAGTGCAGGTGGTCTCTTGAGCTGCTTTCTGAAAGCTGCTCTTAGAGGTGTGTTTATTGGGCTCTTTTGCTTGTTCTCTGCTTCCACAGAGACAGTCAGAGCTCTCTGTGCTTTCTTCCACCTGCTGTTGGTGCGAGACAAAACATGATTCTCTGCACAGGTCCCAGCAAAAGGCCTAGTTATGGTTGGACAAGTGGGTTCCTACCTGCTGGTTTTTATAACTTAGATACTTCTGGCATCTGCTAGACATGAAGCATATTCAGACACAGAAGAACACTACCTGCTGTCAGGAGTGTTTGGTTTTGGGTTTTTTGCCCTTTTTTTTTTTTTTTTTTTTTTTTAAAACTGCAAAATAGGGATTTGCTATGGCTTGGACAGGGGCATGACATGTCCTTTGCTATCTGACCTGTCAATGTCAGGGCCCTGGCATTCTGTCTTCTGGGGATGAAAGAAAAATATCCCTCATGAGCTGTGCTGCAGAGCTATCAGCCAGGAGTTGCTGCATGGGTGTCCTCTCCTCCGCTTCTTTGCATTGCACTGTGATGGTGCCCCAGCAGAGCTTCTCTTCCTGGCAAGCCTTCTCAAGAGGTGCTGAAAGAGCAGGGAGATCTCTGAAGGCACGGGGGGCCCTTTGTGTCATAGGCTTTATCCGTTGACACAACACATCTTTTGATGATGTGGTGATAATTCAGGTTTGGTGCTGAATGGGACGCTCCAGTTGATGCTATGGGTCAGCTGTTGACTGCTGGCTGAGAGCACAGCTAAGGACACCCCACTGAATTCAGCAGCTGTGTCAGTTAAATGATGACTGTATGCTTCATCAGAAGCCATTGCTTTTTGAAAGCCATAGAAGCTATCATCTCCACTGGGAAGACTATTTCTGAGCTTCTCCTGTAGAGCAGGTGTGAATTTTAAAGAAGTGGGGTCATCTTTAGTTAAGTGCCCTCAGCATCAATCAGTTACCAATATTTCAGCTCCCTTCCCTGGTGCCTTTGGAGGCATCCAACATCCGTCAAATAAAGCAGCCTCCAGATGGCCCCAACATATGGTCCATGTCTCAGAATAGCTGAAATCTAAATGCTTGCCTCCTTGGGAAGCTGCAGCCCCTTGCTGAGTCTCGACATCCAAGGGAGATGCCTGCTGCTTTAATCAGTGTGTGTTCTTTTTTTTTTTTCTGCTTTGTCATAGTCATAATAATAAGCAAGTCTCACTTCGGCATCCCTAGCTGCAAGAACCTTTCTGTACTTGAAATACTGAATGCCTGTCAGTCCCTTTCTTTCCTCTTGTCTTTTCCCTTGTCACTAGGACCCTACTGATCTTCTCAATCCTGACAGCGCTAATTACCCTTCTCTTCCCTCCTGCTATTGCTGCCTTTCCTTCCTTCTTCTAATCTCTTATTTGTATAAATCACCAAGGGTGAAGGAAGAGTAAATATCAATAAAGCAATTCAAGCAGCTCGTGATGTTTCTAAGGGCTGCCCAAGCTCCTGCCTGGGGAATGGCAATTAGTGATGGCAGTTATTGGTCTGTCCCACTTTGCACCAAAGTTTGTCTTGGTCTGTCATCTCTTCATTCCTTTGTCCTCGCTCTGCTTAGCATTGTGAAATGGCAAAGCAATTTCTGAGCCTCCCGGGATACACCTCAAAACTTGTGCTTCCTTAAATCTTCTACCTGCTGTTGATGCTGTAGTCCTACCGTGCCTAGGAGTGATATGGCATAAGTGCTAGGAGCTGCGCAGTACCCATGGAAAAGTAGTCTTGCAGCCTTTAGTCACCATTTTCCTTGTCCCTGTTGAAATCTGTTTGGAGGGAAAGTCTCCAGAGGATGATGCCCTTCTGTAACTCCTGCTCCCTGTCAAAGTAGCAAGTAATTTAAAAATAATTTTTAGAAATAAGTTAAATTATTGGAGCTGGATGGGAAGAAAGTGCCTGCACAAAAACTTCAGATGGAAACCTTCTACCAATTCTGTAAATATATTTACAGAAGAAAAAAATATGGTGTTCCTGTAAAAGTGGTATATGTGACTAAGCATGTGATGGTGTTGCCACATTTAGGATATGTAAGTAGTTATGATTTATACCTATTTGCTTTGTGTGCAGAAATATTTGTCCAAGACTTACCTAAATCAAAATTTCAGTTAAAATTCCCATTGATGAAAAAGCCCCTCTCTGCAAATACAAAAACTGAGGAGGAGTTGTTACTGCAGCGGTAGATCTCTGTCATTCTGCAAGGTTCATAAACGTTACAAAGTTTACCTTGTGAGCGATGTAACTTTGTGTTGCAGATGTCAGAGGCTGAGCAACTTGCCTGGGACTCCAGCGTCCAGGTCCCTAACGGCCTTGACCCGCTGAGCTCTGCACAGGATCATTATTGCAGAGCTGCATTCACACACCCTCCAGAGTCTACGATTGCCATTCAAATGGTGCAATCTACTGCTATGAGATCTAGCCTTGTGCGCTCGCCTGTATCATCTGTGGCTCAATTAATTTAGCTTGTGGCATCCACTCAGAAGACCATTGCTTTTTATCTAGCTTGGTGGTAGTTCTCTGCCTTGTGTTTGAAAATCAAGGCAGATGCTCCCCAGACTGTAGCTTTGATTTTAAGTTTTTGACAGTGGAGATGAGAATGAGATTCTACAATGTGGGAAGCAGTTACTGGTACCATGGTTTCTCTTTCACTTTCCATGAACCTTCATGCTTTGTGGAGTCCAAAAATTCAAAGAACAGTCTCAATTTCTCCAGCCCAGACGAGTCTTGGCTGCAAAGAGATGTGGATTGACAGTCCTGGGGCTTCATGTCCCACCACTGTGACACCAGACTGACAGCAGGTGATGTGCAGCCTGTGTCTGGGCTATCTCTTGGGATGAGACCTTTCTTTAATCTAACTGTTTGCTGATGCTTGTCCTCTCTGCTGCGCCTGCCAGCAGGGATTCCTGTTAGCACCCACTGCTTTGGTAGATTAAATCGGATAGATCAAGTTTACGTTACCTAAGTCACCAAAGAGCCATCATGTAGCAACAGCTTCCCAGTGTGACCTTACAGCTGCCCCCACCTCACCCTCTCCCTTCCCCAGAGGTAGCAACACGTACACATGTGCTGTAGAGTGAGCAGCTCCTTTGTGTGCAGATGGCAGGATATTCATGTCTCCTGTAGATTATTTACAAGTCTTGATGCTTATGTGCAGGAGGTATAGAGCCTCGTATTGTGCTAATATTAGGATTACATTAATGAATTTAGGCTTGAAGTTAGAAAAGAGTTTGTGATGAGGAAAAGGGCAACGTTCTGGAACAGCTTCCCATAGGAGTAGTAACCTGCTTGCATTTTTTCAGATGGTTTTTAAGCATTTATGGTGAGCCTATGTGAAGTGATGATCCATGCTAGCAGGTGTGTGGAACAGGGCACTTGATGTTTTGGGGCCATAGCGGTTGTCTGTTGGCCTCATTCAACGTCACATTTGCAATGGCTTCACTTACTTTCTCTTTCTGAAATGAAATTTCAGTAAGCTCGATTATCTGTGATCACTTTATCCAGCTCGCAGAGTAACCGTGCCTCAGATGCAGTCAGTGGGGTGGCTCTGTGCAGAGCAGCAGGGCTAGAGCCTGGCACGGTGCGGTGCAGACATGGCCGTTTGGCTTTGGAGATGCTTTTGTACCTGGAAGCATCCCAGTGACATTTGTGTGAGCATGAGGCACTAAGCTCCGTGAGTCTGCACCGATGATTACCTTTGTGCTGTAGATACCTGGGCAGATTTGGCTTCAAGGAGCCCCTCCTTGGCTGTGCGGGGCAGGCAGGACTGGCGGGGCAGCTGCTGAAGCAGGCCAGGAAAGTGTCTGGGGTGTCTCTGCATCCCCAAGCCCATATTTTCCCTGTACCTGAATCCTCCCTCACTTTCCCCCTGCTGCTCTGAAATACTCCATCCCTTCCCTTTCCCAGCCTTCTCTTGCAGCTCAGTCACACCTCTCTACCCCGCACCTCATTGCCAGCAGCGGAGTTGCATAAATAGCTCCTTTAAAATGTGCTGGTGCCCTCTTATCAGTGAGCAGTGGGAACTGCAGTAAGCACGGGCAGCCTGGCACCTTCCTTGCCCCTCATCATACCGGTTCCATTTCTCTGTCATTGAAGGCAGATGCCTTTTATAATTGATGCTGATAATGGTCGTAAGACACGTCGTTTACAAGATGTGAGGTGGTAGCTAGCAGGAGAGAAAAATCTTTCTAACCATATGGCTGTATCAGCACTAGTTTGATGCCAAGGTTGGCTCTTCGTTAAATTGGGATCCCACTTTGCATGCTTACGTCTGCTGGAGGGAAAAAAAATTTGAGTTGGGGCCATAAAAATTATTAACTTTTTTCATATTGTTATTTCTATGCTCTCTTTCTATATGCAAAGCATACAGTATTAATAGCATACAGCATTAAAAACATTTCTAGGTGTAATATTTCGGACTGACTGTGGTACTATACTAAGACAAGTTAATTCATTCTGTCTCCACTGAGAAGTAAAAAGAAAATCTCCATGGTTGTCGTGCTCCATCAGCTTTCCTACTCACTTTGAACATGTATTTCTGAAGATGCCATCCCCATTGTCTCACGCGCCAAATAATTTATACTGTGTTTTGAAGACCACTGATGGTGTAAGGGAGTGTGCTACATCTCAGGAAGGCACTCAGGAAGGTTTCAAGGGTGGAAAGCTCCTTATTTCTGTGGTTATTCTCTGTGCATTTATTGGTAGGTTGATGGGTATGAATAAAAGCTTGTGGTTTTTCCATTGAGACCTTTTTGGGTCTGTTCATGAAGATGATGCATTACGAAAGAGTAGCCTTTCTTCTTTTAAGTTCACCCTTGAATAAGAAAACATAAGAAAGTTGCTGCTTGTGCAAGCAGATACTGGAAAAGATAATGTTCTGGAAAACTTCATGAAGTACAACTGGGACCTGGGGAGAAGGGGTGGTGGGAGGTGTGGAGGGACTTTGGCACGGTTTATTCACATAGGTGTGGGGTCTGGGACTGACTTCCCTGTGAATGCAGTGCAACCAGGAGGTGCTTTTCCATGGATGTTCTGGGTTGGTTTTATGCCCACCATTTAGTGTGCCAGGCTGGCTCAGTGTTCCCAGGTGGTCAGAGGTTAAACTGTAACTCACATTTTAAGTGATGCAGAACCTTTTGCCTGTGTTTGAGACTGTGTTAAGCTGTATGGATGTAGCCAGTGTGTTTTATCCTCAAATTCTGGATTTAGGTCTTTTTCTGCCCCACTTTCTCTTTAAAATCTTCATTTACGAAGCTTCATATCACAGTTTTTACCAGTTGGAAAGTTATATTAAAATCAGCTAGAAAAAGAAGAAACTGTGAACTCTCAGCACATCTGAGATGGGATATGCTAGGGATACTGATCAACTTAAGATAAAAAGGTTTTAATGCGTTAGAAGAATTCTTTGGGTGTGATCCGTCTCAGCCTGTGGCTTCTTGACTGCAGGATGTGAATGCACTGAGCTCACAGCATGATGTTATTGTGGAACCTGGAGTCATTGCACACTAAACTCGATACACAGATAGAATTGTGATTTTGATTTTTTTTTCCCTTATGATGTTCTATATCTTCATTAAAAATACATACATACCTAATATCCCCAAATGGCAAATGTGTGAATCAGAAGCTTATAGATACCACATTTGGAGGATACTCCATTTCTTATGCAGCAGTTAGTCTGAAATACCATAACAAAATCTGTATTATCTCCTCTCTGAGAATTTGCAAGTAGGGCTTTGAACAAAAATAGAGTTTTAGTGGAGGCAAGTATCAGTTCTCCAGGTAATCTGACAATCCTTTCCTGTTATGCCACATGCTCTGCAAATGCTCTTTTCCCACACAGTTTTTCTTAGTGGGAAATGTGAACTTTTTTCCCCAGTCAGCCAAACTACTGTACTTCTTCAAAACTGGGGGGGGGGGGGGGGGGGGCGGCAGAACTCAGGCCCAATGGCACTTTTTTTCTAGAGAATGTCATACTGAAACAAGTTGTGTGCAGAGGAAAAAAAATATTCAACCTGCACTTGCCCACAGGTGTGGTGGAGTGCAGACTGGGCACGCATCCTTATTCTTCAGCTTGTGTAGCTCCCAGACGGGTATCCTGGAGCTCCAGCCCTGAGACACGGGCTGTGGTGTTCTCTATGTGGGATACCAGCCAGACCATGTCGGAAATGCTGGACTCTTAACAATTACGGAAAGGAGATCCCTCTCTGAGAAACTGTATTTCAGGCATTGCAAGGTCCCTATCAGTGTTGTTCTTTTTGTGCATACAGAACAATTGAGAGAGAACTGCAGTGTTTTAGGGCAAGTGCTGAGTCTCGAGGAGTACCTGGCAGTCATTATTCCACATCATCTCATCTGGCATGTCTCTGGCTCATTTCAGGGAAGGTGATGGAATGGATGGGGCAGAGAACGGGTGATAGATTTCTGAGGTGATGCTCTTAAAGATGTTTGGGGCTGGGCTAAGAACTGATATAGCAATTTACTGTTCAGCCTGACATAAGGCTTTTAGCAGGAGCAGAAGTATTTGCTGACAATGCTGGCAAAACCACTTAAGTTGCGTGTTGTCTGACTTAAGGCGAAAACAGGCCTGTTCAGAAAGACTTTATTGGTGAGGTTCACTTGCCAAGCACTGGTGTCTAGTGCCGTTTCAGTCTCCCCAAGAAGCCCAAGATATCCACATTAGTGCAGGCAGAGCTAGTACAGCCTGCAGGCCAGGCAGGACACCCTATGACTCCTTAAGTGGCACTGGATACATATGTTAGGTGATATAGGTGATTGATTCCCCTTCTGTGTGTGTGCTGCTGTGCGAGGGTACGTCTGAATTTGCTACCTAATGTGGTCTGCCCTGGGATTTAGAGAGTGACTTGTGATGCCTGACAAGGCTCTCAGCCACAGAAGGAAATGGAGCTGAGGAACTGAATGAATGAAGCAAAAATTGCCAAGCTCTGAGTAGACACGAACACATTTTTTGACTGTGGAAGCCCACCAGCAACATCTACACAGATATGATAGGAGCCAGAGGGACCAAACTGAGTAGAGAAGTGGGAGTGATGGTGGTGGTGGTTGTTCATCTGCAGTGGAATGGCAGGAGCAAATGGGTAAAACCCCACCAAGCCATGTAAACACAGTTCTTTGTGCTTATGTACCAGCCTCTCCCCCAAAAGGTCTGTAAGCCACGTATGGTACTCACCAGTACCCTTGGTGTACTCACAAGGTTACCTTACGTGGTCCCCAAAGCAGGGGTTTGGGTATCTGTGAACACTAGCAATAGAAAATATCTCTCAGGAGAAGAGGGCGCTTGCCCAGCCTCAACTCCCAGCTAATCCCTGTACCACAACTCTGGTCGGTAGGCGAGAAACAAACCCTGTCTTTCCGGGATAGCTCTCTGGGGCTGAATATCCAATTAACTGGAAATTCATTGAAACAGCATAGCTTTGTTTTGTTTTTCCTTGAACCCTAACTGAGTCTGAACCACTGTTTCAGACTCTGTTGAACTCTGTCTGCAACAACATGAGCCAAAACTGAATCTAGAACTGGAGCGAGACAGAAACTTCTTGTTGTGTGCTGTTTTGGGATTTTTCTAGTAGGATAAGTTCCATTATGATGGGGTCTCAGAAGTTTCACAGGAGAGGACTCATGTCTTCCTAAAGAGCTTACAGTGTAAGGCTCTAGCCCTCAGGACTTGTCCATACCTGCTAGCCCACGTGGGCTGAGCTGCTTCATTGCAGGCTTTAGCTCTGTGTGTCACTGTTTCCAGGACGGGGTCTAAGGGCTGAATGGGGAAGGTACAATGTTATATAGGCAGTGCTGTGTATTTTGTCACAGTCATTTTTTCTATACTAAGGCTTCTTCTAAACCCTCTTTGTCTAAAATCTTGCAGTCTGAGCCACCCAGGCAGGCTCCATGTGAACATGTGCAATCTAACTAGTTAGCAAGCTTTTGCTTTTATTAGCCTTTGGTCCAGATTTCATATAGTTCTCACTTATTCAGACCTGAAAATGAATACCTTTGTCTTCCCACAGTACTTCTGTGCGTCTTCTGTCTATGTAAACTTGGGTTTAACTCCTCTCTTTCTGTTGATTTGATCATCTTTCCCTGCACTGCCTTATCTATATTTGCCTACTATTGATTTTCCACTTTGACGCTGCAAGAGTTTAGGAAAGGAGTTAGGAAAGTTAAAAGGAGTTTAGGAAAAAGAAGGCTTCTAGAGTGGATGTTTCTTGAGTGAGAAGCCACAGCTAACTGTGTTTGTTAGGACATCGTGAATATCCCAGGCAAGGGATAGTCTCATGTCTCTGTGCCCCTGGAAAGCCAGTATGTCCAAGCTTGAGCTACAAAATTGCCAGTCAGCTGTGCAACAACACACCCTTGATCCTCTATAGAAAGGGAGTGTTTTGCCAAGAGAGGGCATCTGCTGGGCACGAAGGACTTACTAATGTACAAGCACCTTCTGGCCTCTGTCCCTGCCTTCAGGGCTTGACGCAATGTCCTGCAGAAGTCAGTAGCAGCAAGGCTGGAAAAGGGCTCTGGACCTCCTGACTGGGTTTCTTGTTCCCTGAGCTAAATGTCTGTCAGGCTCCTTTCTATCACTGTTGTAATTCTATGTTTGTGCATACATGTCAGCGTGGGGAAGGTCATTACCTTAATTGCTTTCAATCGTTACATAAAAGACGACTGTCAATGAGGAACTGTAACTACTCAGAAGTTTTAATTATGGCCTGACGTGATGTTATTGTCCTGGCCTTGCACACCTCTGTGGGTGTATTTCTGAAGGAGGTGGCTTTTGTTGCTCCAAGCTGATGACTCCTCTGGAGAAGTCGTTCTCTCCATCAAGGTGACATTCAGGAATGACAGTGTGACATGTCACAGAGGAGGAGGAGAAGTGCTCGACAGGGAACTGTGACTTCGATGTGATGTTCCCCATATCGCCACAGTCTTTTCCAAAGGGGATATTAGTGATCCTCTAGTTTTTCCTGTGGCGTCATTCCCAATAATAATCCTCTTGATCATGAAGAGAAGTTGTATCCTCCTAAGCCACTCTGTGAGCAGCCATAAAAATTGGTGATGTGCAGCTTCCTTGTTGCAGATGTGTTACCAATTTAGGGCTCCCAGAGTCCAGGGAAACTGAACTGCATCAATAAACACCTGAACTGCAAAGAGGATGGATGAGGGGCTGAGAATGGCACGTGAAGCCTTGTGCTTCAGTTAGCTGGTAGCAGCTGTCTCTGTTCTCTCTCCCCTCACCAAACAGAGGTCCAAATCACATCTACTGGAGATGCAAAGTAGTATCTGCAATTCCCCTATCTTGAACTGCCCAGTCTCTCAGGTCTTATAAGTCAGGACATTCTTCCCAGAAGTTGCATAGAGCTGCTGTCTGTATTCACACAATAACTTTAACGGGCCTCTCCACGGTTTGGAAAGTAGAAACTTAAGACATGGGTTGAACCCCTCAAGTTAAGACATAACAGCAGGAGTACTACAGATGGTTCTGTGACAAGACAGTAGCCAGGAGACGACTTTGAGGGCTGCCCATCATACCCTTCAACCGTCTTTCAGAAACAGGAAAATTTTTGTTTGTGCTTTTTGCAGGCTAGAGAAGGGAGAGAGTTACCTTGTGTAGGTGTACTTAATTTGGTGTAGCAAAAATTAAACAGATTGTAGCTTCCGACCGAAGGGGCAGTGCCCGTGACAAGAATGCTGGCAGTGAGATCAATGCAGTGCGACTGTCATGCAAATGTATAGCAATGAAACGCAGCCCTCCTTTTTTAAACAGGTTCTGCAGCTTGTTTTGACAAGTATTTGCTATGTTTTGGACTGTCAACAGCTTTCTTGTGTGTTATGAAACACAAAGATTACTGGGGCAAAGATGAAGAAAAGGAGTGATTTTGCAGTTGGAACCGTGCGCACCGAACAGTTAGATTAAGGAAGGGTCTGTTTTAGTTCACTGTCTTGTCCCAGAATGTCTCAGACTGAAGGTCAGGGAGAACTTGGTTGAGTGATTTGTAATAACAGATTAATTTGTATTAAATGTCCAGACATACTGGATGGGCAGTGGGGAATCTCAAACTGAGATGCCCATGCTCTGACTATCCTGTCAGGGATGCTCAGTGCTTCCAAAATACGTTGTCCCCTTGAGGTGTCCTGACCTCAGCTAGAAGAAAATGAAAACACCCTTATATATTGGATACTTTCTTTAAAAAGGTCTATAAATGGATCTTGCCCAGAGTGTGCTCTTGCGCTGAGTGTGTGCTTCTTCACATTCGTAATTCATGTGGAAGATGTAATGGAGGAGTGAGCTGCTGGACTGGATTTAGATGATGCTAGAGATTTTTCATAGCGCTACAAGAAGGTGGTGCTTCTGACGTCTTTAGCTTTGGTGTCCGCTTCAGGGAGCCTGTGAGCAAATGTGTGTGTCTCCTATTGATGGGGCAGGACTGATAATCACGTTCTCTATAGGGGCAGAAGCTTTTCCCTAGAACTGGAAGTCTGCAAGAGCCTTTCCTCTACCTCCCATTGCTTCCTGACAATGTGGCAAAGGGTTGATCCTCAGGTGTGGCACAGCACCTGGGTAGAGCAAGTAGGATACTCCAATTTGGGGTACAGTTTGCGGAAAATGTATTTAATGACTTCCATCTGTCTGTAACAGTCCTTGAAAGCAGCTGCACTGAACAGATATAACTTGACAATCGGTGCAAAGTGTCAGCTGCGCTACAGTGTTAACCTACTGGGTAAGACATACCTGTATTAAATAAATAGGATAGACAAGGGAAGGTTAGTTTGTCTTATTTTTTAGCAATGGGCAGATATGAAAGAATTTCTGATTTAGGGGCTTGAGGGTTTCTTTGAACTTAGGTCTAAGTGAACGGAAATTTTCAACTCTGCAAGTGCATCTGGATGAATAATTTGTAGTGAATAATATATCTGATGGCTTTCACCGCATTTGGGATTGACAGCAAACACATCACAATTTTAATTATTGGGAATGATTTGCTGAAATATTCAGGAGCTATTTTTGGTTCCTGCAGACTGTGCATGAAAAAGCTATTTAAAAGCCAGACTTCTTTTTTCCTGAGCTCCTGGCTGGTCTCCTTGCTCCATACCAGCTTCTCCAAACAGGGAAACAGGACTCCTTGCATCCTGGCTTGAGAATTTAACATACAGGAACCTTAAAATAAAATAATAAAAATAAAAAGTCATTGCAAGTCTTCCTGCCCTAACACTCAGCAGAAAGCATGTGAGAGGGATCAGGATGGGGTTGGTTCGTTGGCTTCGTGAGGCGCTTGCATAGCTGAGGGCTTTCCATGTAACTGGGGTGGGAATCTGCAAGGTGGAGAATGGAGACTTCTGGAGAGGTGAGGAAAGCATTACAAAAATGTTATGTCTGTCTCCCTCTCCTGTACTTTTCACAGCTTTGAGAAAGTCAAAACCTCAGGACTGGCCATCAACAATTCAGGCTGGGTGTTATTTGAATGTTGCATAAGCAAGACTGTCAGGGTAATCCTGACTCCTAACGTGGGGAGTTACTGACACGGCCAGTTTCCCCAAACTGCTGGAAACAGCTATATGCCCTCCTGACCCTCTTCCCCTCCTCGCACCTCCCCGTCGCGTGGTAGCATACCGTTGTATTATTGTGCCATCCCGGTATGATATCGCATGCTGCCCACTGCTGCAAGGGAGAGTTGGCCTGGGGGGTGATGCAGACACTATGAAGAAAATTAGGGAGGAACAAACTTCCTCCCAAGGAGCAGGGCAGGAATAACATGAAATATAAATTTTCCTTCTCATCTGCAAAGAAATCAAGGTAGCATTTTGAAAAAGAATGGATAGGGATGAATAAAAATGTGACTTTCCTGAAGAACTGAAATAGCAACCAGAAAGTAAGGAGGGAGATGCAGGTACAGATCGCGATGGTTTGCCTGGGCTTCTGTTAGCTGCTCTCTAAAATGTTTTGCTACCCTCTGGTGGCTTGCTGAGGATTTGCGCAGTCTAGTTTTCATTCCTTGTGCAGTCCTCTGCCAACTTTTTGAGATGCATTGAGAAACCCACATCTGCCGATGGAGGTTTTTATTTTCTCTGATTCCAAAGCAGCAGTACCATAATAATGGAAAGGCAGCTTTGTGTTTTCTTTTTTCCTTTTTTTTCTTTTTCCTTCTGTTCATATGAAACCTCCTTTGGTCTAGAGTTATAATCACAAAGGCAGCTTGGTTGGGAGGTTAAAATGAAAGAACTTTGTACCTAGGCTGGCTGTGTAGTGGGACTGTTCAGTGTTTGGGAATGACACAGGCTTCGCAACCCTGCAGAATGCAAACCCGTGTCCTCTACTTACCTGCAGAGGACAGAAAGCGAGTACCAGTGAACTCAATAATAGCAAAACTCCCATGATCTCCAGGAGCCCAGAATAGGTCCTATTCAGCCGGGTGCAGGGGCAATGCTCAAACCTCCATCATCCTTTCACTGTGCCTTTGTCTCTGTTATTCAGTAACCTCTTGTTTTTTCCCTTTTCCATCTTCCCTGCTCTTTAATTGATTCTACATTGTGGCTTCATAGCAGAGGAGCTGTAGGTAGGGATTTAAAGGGCAGTAGTTTGACAGATTTTACAAGAAACTCCTCCCAGGCATTAATTCCTGGGTTATGGGGTCAGAGAGGCTCTTGTGATCTTCTCAGTCTGACCTCCTGCAGAGAGCATGTCACAGGACTGCCCTCAATTGACTCCTGCTTGAAGTGCAGCATTGAATATAGAAAACATTCCCTCTTGGTTTAAAATTTTCCAGTGATGGAAGATTCACCTTGTTAAATTGTTCCAGTGCTTTATCACCTTCAACGTTAAATATTTCTGCACTTCACTTTGTTCAGCTTCTAGCCTTGGGTTTTCTTGTTACTTTGTGAGTTTGAGAAGCTGTGTGTTGCCGAAACTGTGTCCTGTGTAGGGACTCATGGGCTTGATCAAGTTGCCAACCAGGTGGAGCTCTGAGAGGCACCTTGGTTGTAAGAAATGAAAAGTTGTTAATGTTA
Organism: Gymnogyps californianus; assembly: GCF_018139145.2. Taxonomy (NCBI): domain Eukaryota; kingdom Metazoa; phylum Chordata; class Aves; order Accipitriformes; family Cathartidae; genus Gymnogyps; species Gymnogyps californianus. The sequence continues at coordinate 15,877,880 of NC_059480.1, forward strand.
TTGACTGCGAAGTTGTGGGGTGTGATGTGAAATCACAAACTCATTGCACAGAAGGCACAAAAAAAGCAATACAAGGGCACTGCTGGAGGGTGTGTGCACGTCTCCCTAGTGCATATCTACACTGGATATTTCTAGGGTTCACATACTTAAACAGTTAGTAAGGCAGGATTTATACAGGTTTTCAAGCGAGATCTAATTGCAAAAGTCCTGCAGAGGTTGAGTTTCACAAGAGATGACTTCAAATATGAAAGCATTTGTTGTTTTGGGTGTGTGTTTTTGTAAATCAGCTGTGCTGAGGTCCTTTGGGATGTCGGCTGCTACATTCAGCAGAATGATTGTTGTTAGCTTCTTACGCTGTTCCAATTCATGATACTTTTTAAAACCAGCCCCATCCATCTCTCAACCTGGCAGAGGTTTGGAGTGGAGAGCAGCCAGTGCCTTTTGTGCTAGATTAGCCTACAAAAGCCCTGAGAGAGAGTAAGACCACAAGCCTGGTGGGGCAGTAAGCACAGCTAGAAGGCCACCTTAAAGGAAAAAACAGGTTTTTGTGGTTCAGGCAGGGGAAGGGGATGCAGTAGATTTGGGTTTTCTCAACCACAGAATATGCTGTGACAGCAGACGACCCAACTTTTTCTGTGGTTTGACCTCTATCAGGCCAAACCTGCTGTTTTTAAAGCCAGTCGAAACCCCACAGGAGATGATGGAAAGGCAGTCAGTGTGGAGGTGTGGGACATGCTTTTAAGTTTCAAAGTCTTGTCTCTTCTTGACAGGGTATCTGAGCCTAGCACGTGGGACCAGCAGTCCTGAGTGCAAAGCCACTTGTAATATAGCTCCTTTCATGGACTGTGAGTTGCTTGCCTGAGGCTCCAGGAGCTGCTTATTTCAGTCCTGCTGCAATATCCCTGCTTGTGAAGAGGGGACAGAAATGCCAACCTCAGCATCTCTGCCAAGGCGTACTGTAAGGATTTGTTAATGTACACAGCTGTTGTGGGAACTGCTCTGCTGTTAGTGTTCAGCATCCCCAATCCATCTTTTGGCATTGATGCTTTCTAAACCAAAGAAGTGTTTTGAGCTGATGCCAGTAGTCATGGATATGTCTTACATGATCTTTTGCAGCCAGATGCAAACTTGTTTGGGCTGTGTTTTGGGCTAACTGGACTCAGTCTGGTTCAAGACTGCAGCCTGTGTAATTTCCTGGGTGTCTGAGCTGATAAATCCAGTCTCCCAGCAGACCTAAATAGCTAGGTGTAGTGCTTTGCTGACATGGTTACAAGGCTTTAGGACTGGAGACAGTTTACATCCATCCGTCTCAGGGAAACTTCTCGCCTGCCAACAAAAGAGAGTGTAGACCCTTCTGAAAAGAGAGCACATGCACCAGCCTTTGAAACCTCCGTACCCTCTTCCTGGGTTCAGTGACCATGTGGATGGCAGAGTGTGAAACTGAGAAGATTTCAATGGAGGCATTTTACACTTTAAAATGACTCTTTACTTCCAACCTCCACCTCGATCCTGTCAGACCACAGCCAGTTCTGAAGGAAGACAAGGTGCAGACTGACAGCCTCAAAGTAAGGCAGTAAGGGAGATGCCAGGGATGTGTGTGAGCACTTCTGCAGTGGGGACTCCAGACTGCTGCACTCCCCCTTATAGAGCCTGTCTGTGTGGTAACAGGTGAACATTTTCCTGCAGGAAATCAGGAGGATTTCAGGAAATTGGGATTCCTGCAGGATCAGCAGGAAAGCACTTTGCCAGCTGGGGATGAGAGTCTATCTGTGATCACTGGGAGTTCCTGGAAGCTGTTGCATTACCATGCACAGAGACCCTTTTTGTGCAAGGTAACCTCTTCCCCAGCTGCCTATAATAAGAGGGCATCAAAAATGGAGGTGTGAAAAAGCAGAGAAAGAAGTGTTGCATCACCTACTGCTCCAAAAGGAGACAGAAAGAGACAAAGAAAGGGAAAAGAGGGCTCTATGTCCTTAAAAATCAGTCTTTCCCATCAGTTTTGGAAACAAAACTGACAATGGTTAGGAAAGAGCAATCCCATCTAAAAGCTTCACCAGTGGGGTTTGGCCCCTCGGTACTGAGGGGAAAAATGCACTCTTGAAGCTATGCTCCTCCCTGTTTTACAGGGCACTGCACCCTCAGTGAGCGAGCGCATCAGACAACTTTCCCAAAAAGGCACTTTGGGGATGTAGCCTACATCTCTGCAAGGAACTGAATGGGGATCATGTCTCTGCTAATGAAAGCTGCAGCCAGAAATAAGAGTTTTGGAGGTTGAAAACTAGGTTAAAAGCAGCCAGCAATGGAAAGCAGCTGAAGATGGAGTGGGTAAAAGAGCTGTCGAGCATTAGATGGTGGACAGTTTTGCTTCACTCTCCAACTCCTTGGTATTGCAGTCCTGGCAGACTGACAGGGCTTCTGGGGTGAGTTGTCACAAGATGCTTCAGCTTGTTGGGTTTTTTCTCTTAGGTTTTTATTTTTAGTTGAATTCTCCCACCTAACACACACTACAGTGACCCCTACTACGGCCAGCAGTCAAAGGCCCATCTCAGTGCAATTATTAAACTATGAGAAAGTATTGCCTGTAGTCTTGTAAACAGATAGTATCATTTATAACTCTTAACTATGCAGAAAGTCTGCCGCTCAACCCTACACCACCAAAGGGGAAAACTTCTGTAAACCCATGTGATGCTTAAACTGTGGTCATAGTGTTTGTGTAAAGAATAGGAATCAGCTAAAACCTTCACAATAAACCTTTTCTCCCTTTTCCAAGTAAGACTGAAGAGGACATGCTGACCAGTTGGACCCCCCACACTATAAAACTGCTGTACTGCGCCACATGCAGAAACAGCATCCTTGTTGCTCCTGCTTGGTCCCAGCCACCAGGGCCCTCTCCCATTTTTCAAGAGCAGTTGTAGGGTGGGAAGATCCTGACAGCAGTACTAGCATGAAAGGGCATTCAAGGCTACTGCCGTTGCAGAAGTGGGTGGCAGCTGCTTTACCTTCTGTAACTTCTTGTGATGTGTTAAGGGAAGAGCCTTATACTGGTCTATGCATAGCATTTTGTGTCTGTGTTAACTACCCTGGCCCTGGGCTGGACCATCACCTGTTTATTTAATCTCACTCTTTTCAGCATGATCTTTCTGGTGGGTGAGTTCTTAACAGGAACATGGAATTACAAAGAGATTGTGAAGGAATACGAAACGTGCAATGTGGCATAAAAGGAAGCTGGAAAAGCTGGAATATTAAATATAAATAGCAGGGTCTCAGTGAAGTGCAGTGCAAACACAGCTGCTGTGCAGCAGGCTGGCCGAGCCACCACGTGCCCATCTCCATCAATCCTAGTCAGTGTAAACACCCCTGAGAGAAATGATAACTGGCCTCGGCAGGCATCCTGCATTAAACATCTCTTGATGAGAATGGCACTAAGGAAGAAATCATGGGGTACCAGAGGCATGACCCAATAGTTTCTACAAGGCAAGGACCTAACTGGGAAAGCAAGATGGGGAAGAGCAGAAGGAAGAAACTTTAAAATGAGATTATCTGGGCACTGCTGCCTGCATCCCTGACAGACCAGTGCAGGCTTTTCCCTATGACTTGTTCCCCAGGAATTGCTCTGTTCTAGTTTTAGCTGCTCAGAGACTATCCCACAGGCTGGAGCGGACATTAGCTCAGAGATTGTTCCTGATTATTAATTTACTCTGTCTTAATGTAGGCCTATTACCAGACACTTCCCCTGATGGTGTGCAAGTAAAGCTGGTGTCTGTTCTGCCTCTCATTAAAGGCATCCACGTCTTACCTGGAGACCGGGGGCTGTCACGCTTTCTGTGCTTGCTGAGAAAAGTCCCCTCTTCTTTTGGTCTGGATAAATGGGTAGAGAGGCAGCTCCAGTGCCTTCCTGCCTGAGCCCAGAAGTGCTCTGCCAAGGGGCAGGGTGGCGAGCATGGAGGTGGCCAAGCACCAGAAGGCATCACCGGGTCTCCCCGTGAGTGATGCCTGCTCTTCTACGTGGACAGCCTGACTCATGGCCATGCTGTGTCTGGCATACATCTATGGACTCTGGCAGCAAACACCCTTCTCCCCCGCTGCCCAAGTTAGTGATGGCTTGGGTCTGGGGAAAGGCAGCTGGATTACTGCAGCTAGGTGGAGGCCCAAGAGTCCCACTTATGCACTCTTTCAGAAGTTATCTTGGACAATCTGTCCCCTGAGAGCACCATCCTGAGAATGATCCTTCTGCTTCTGCCTGCTTTCCTTCATGTAGTTTGCTGTTGGCATTAACTGTCTTGGATGTTTGTGGTCTTGCCTGACAGCTCTCCCTGTAACCAGGAGGGTGACTGAGGGGGCAGGGTGAGGAGCAAGCCTTTTCTCTGCGATGCCTCGCTATTGCTTGCCATCGCTGCAGTTTAGGGAGTGTAGCAAATAAAAACGGGTAGCCAAGTTCTTGGTATCAGACTCTTCTCCTTCCTGCAACACTGCACACCATGCAATACAGTTCTGCAGAGCTGGACCGGAGTGCTTTTGTACACTGCTGAGTGATGCTGGATTCCTTATGGTTTCATTATGGCTTGACACTGAGCACAAGGGAATGAAAAATAGATGATGTGGCTGTGACATTTGCTGTAACTCAGCAGGGGAAAAGGAAAGACTCCTCCCTGGGAACCTGCCTTTCCATTCCTCCCACCCTCAAATGCCATGTGCTGCCTCCCAATGCACCTGGCACTGCCCTCAGGAGCTTGTGGCTCGGCCATCATGAAAAGCAAATAGCTAAACTTGTGTTTTACAACAAGCTGCTCCCGTGGGACTTAAACAAGAATGAGCTGAGACTGTGACAGAGGGAAGCAGCAGGAGGTGCAGCTGAGGCAGGAGGTCCCCTGGGAGGTCCCCTGCTATGGGTCTGGTTTTCCTCACAAAGCAACCATTGCTTCCCTCTCCCTGGTACAGCAGCCCCAATCCAGACCCATGAGGACCTTCTGGAGACAGGCAGTGATTGCTCTATAGCAGGAGAACATTGAGCTGGCATTCCCTATGTCTGAGTCATCCTACTGAATCTGCGCACAGCGCTGGGTGAGAAGGGGAGTGGGGGATAGAGAATCCCCTGTGGGATAAGGATAGCAGTGAAGGAACCAAAGTGGTGGAGAAAGGGCAAGTCACGCCTCTGAGTGTTGGGATTTGAACGTGGGGCTGGCCTTCCAAATAACTAGGTAGAGCAAAGGGAGGCCTCATTGATCCTTTCACTGCTCCCAGGGAGGGAGGTAACATCTAAGGAGGGTTTATGTGAACTGTAGTACTGCATAGTTGAGGTTGTGACTGCGTTGGGGGTTTAAGCACATGCCAGCTGGAAGGAAATAATTTTGGCAGTGGTCTGGGGAATGGATACGTGACATGCGAGAGCTTGCTCAGAACAGTTTTGCTTTAATTAGACATTTTTCCCCATCATAACTACTGTTTTACTGCTGAATTGTAGGATGCAGCTCTTTGGGAATGGAAAGTGATGGCTGTGGTTCACTCACTCATGAGCCCAGTATACCTGGTAGGACCGCTTGTGCAGGGACAGAAATGGTGCGTGGGGCCAGGCAGCACTGAGGACTCAGGATGACTCAAGTCTGCACTTGTGGGTTTTTTTTTTTTTTTGTATTCTGCAGGGGCTTTCTTGCCTGAGAGTTGCAAAGCACTGGACAGATTTCCTAAAATTTAGTGCTGCCGTTGTGTGGCACTTCTTTGGACAATGTCTGTGGCTGTCCCGATGTAAACAGGCAGAAGGCTAATGCAGGACTGGCTGGAGGTCAAACATGTCCTGCAGCAGAGTCAATGTAGTGGCTCTGCCAATCGCCTCAGCAGATAACGTGCTATGGTGACTTTTCTCGAGTAGCCGGAGAAGGTGCATTGGCCACATGCCATTCACAAGCTAAGGTGAGAATTAGAAAAGGTGTGTTTTAGTGACTCATAAATAGCTTAGCACATGCTGACGGGGCAGCAGCTCAGCTTTATCATTCCAGCTTTGAATCCCTAAAGTGCCTATAAAAAAAAAAAAAATCAGTGCCTGAAATGTATGGGCTAAATTCAGACGTCACGGAGCAGTATCAGTTTATAGCAGGTCTGAATCTGGCCCCAGCTCTCTAACATTATTGGTAAATCCTCTGCAGCCACCTCTCTCTCCTCTAACCCTTCCTTGGTCCGTTCTGCTGCTGCAGTTACAGCTTTAGCTTGTGCTGAGCTGCATTTTGTGCTGTGCCAGGTCCATCACATGTGCCTTACATATGGTCCAGGTTTTGAACTTTGCTTGGGGGAAGTAGACAGCCACTGCAGTGACTGACCTTCAAGGCCTTTGGTAATGCCCTGTGCATGTTTCCCTGCTGATAAAGTAATGGCTTGCTGATTTATCTGCTCGCACACGGAAGTATTTGCCTCCTGTATTTTATTTTGCTCTTGAAATTCCACCCATTGGTCATTCATCTTTTGTGGTTTCCTCTTTCTTGCTGTGCTCTGCAGCAATCTTCATAGAATGGTGCTTCATCTTTCACTTGAACACTTTTCATTCCCCCCCGATTTTGCCAGATTATGCATGTTTTGGATTGGGACTCGCTGGAATTTTTCTTCCAGCATAAGTGAAATGTCTTCAGCTGCTGAGGAAAGAAGGATTTTTACCTTTTCATAGTGGAGCAGAACTTTCCAGGGGCTGATAATCAGTCTAAGCTGCAGTATGGGCCGGCACTGCTCTGCTTTCAGCAGAAGCAGAGTAAGGCCATTACCGAGTATGTCACAAGTCAGCAATGATTTGTGTCTCTGGGAGCCAGCCATGTTACCTGTCACTGGTGTGATTATTGCAAACTGGTGTTGCGAACTCTTAGAAGATTTGGGGCCTTTCTTAAATCCTCAAGCCATTATGTAAGAATGACAACTTGGCATATTTAGATATTTTCTGGTTCTAATGGCTGCAGAGAAAAGCTAACAACAGAAACCTTAAGAGACCCTAAACCGTGAGTCAAATGCAAGAAAGAACCCCAAATGTGTTACTTAGGCTTGTTTTTACTCTCATAGCAGGAGATGGAGGAAGTGGGTCTGCCTTGTAGCTGGCAGTGTCTGAGCCTGGTAATACTGACTGCCTTCACCATTTGTCCTGAAACTATGAACAGCAAAAAAATCTTCTCTGTCCTGTGAAGCCAGTCTGTGGCACATGCATATCACCGTGCATGGGGCTGGGGCTGCAGCAGCAGTGTGGAAATTGTGGCCTAATGTGGTGGGAGTTAAGTTGTTCCCTGTTCAAACCAGTGTCAGCCAAACACTCCCGGTATTCCTCAATTGGCAAATTTGGTTTGAGAAATTTATGGAAATGTTTCATTTTGATAAGATCAAAACCTTTCCTAGCAACTTTCTTTTCATAATATTGTCAAAATATTTCAGCAAAGTTGAAATACTTTAGAAAATGTCTTCTTAAGGAAAAATGAGTGCTTTTTTTTTTTTTCTCCTTTGGAGCATCTGCCCAAAAGCAAGTGTTCTCCGAGAAAGAAAATCTGAATATCTTTTTCTTTCTTAGCTCGCTTGCATTCTGGTGAGGATTACACTGCACGAGACAGTCTCAGAAAAGGAATTTTCCCAGACAAAAAGTCCTCTTAACTAAGTTCACGTGGAAAAAATGTACCCAGTAGGAAGTCCTATCCTAAGAAGCCAGGATTTCAAGGTTGGCTCTTATAAAGGTCTTGTAAATCCAGTCTTCAATTCTCTTGAAACATGAATTTTCCTTTACATATATAGCCACATTGTAACTACTCTGTAACATTACTATTTAATGCCTAGCTTTTGTCATTTTTTTGCCTTCAGACCCAGCAGGGACAAACCTGTGTGTGGGTCTGGTAAAGACCCTGCTGCCTTAGCGATGCTACACTGGAGGAGTTGGGAGTTACGTGTTCCAGAATAGCGGTCTTGCCAGTGCAATCTGTGTTTCAAATGTGTCTTCATGTGCTCTTCAGCCACAGTGGCCAGGTAATGAGCGAGGGTCTGAACCGTGGTGCCCCGGTAGTGGCTTTACTGTGATCAGAGAAGCTGTGAATTGGAGCAGAAAGCGTTTCTTGTACCATCATTCCCAAGGCAGGGAGTTAGGCAGGCACGTACTTGTTTGTCTTGATGAGACTGTGCCACATGTGTTGTATTAGCATGCCAGAATAAATACACTTCAGATCTGGATGACAGTAAAAGAATCTGTAGGTGTTACTGGAAGTAGGCAGATGGAGAGGTTCATACTTCCACGGATGCTGCTCCCGACCTCAGATGCACTCCTGAGCATTAGGAGTGAGTTTGCTGGAGGGGAAGGGGAGTTGGCTTCTTGCAGAGGTGGTCTATTGTACTTGCTCTCAGAAAATCTCCTTTATTAAGCCTTCCAACTTTTCCCTGTGAGATGGATGGATTAGTTGCACTCTTAGATGAGGAAAGGGGCCTGCCAGTTGTTCACGTTTCATGCAGTGAATTGGGGGGAAGTCAAGAGCACACCCTGGTTGAATTTGGAAGAGGCACCTGTCCCAGTGCTGGCTTTGCCTTGGTGGCTGCCTGCTGAAAGCAAAGGAGCCAAGGGGCCGTCCGGTGGGCAAAGCCCGGCAGCTCTGCTGGCCAGCAAGCTCACTTGCCTGCCCACCTCAAAAGCCTGGCACAACTGCAAGCTGTTGCCCTCTAAACTTGGGTCATGCCTCGGGCAAAGCCATCGTTGCTTACCGTGGATTAATAACCTCAATTACAGGGACCCTGTGGGTCAGATCTTCCCTGCGCTGGCTACATTACAGCCCTTTTAATCTGCTTTCCTCTCTCATGACCTCTGAGCCTGGAGGGATCAGCAGACGGGGGAGATCTTCTGCCTTCCCGCACGTTTTCCCTCGTGAGGGGCTGCAGAGACTGATCAGATGTGAAACAGCAAGCAGAGCTGGCAGGGGAATTGTACCGGCCAAGGAGGTGCCTCCTAGAAGGTGCTTCTGCCACTCTCAGGTGCAAAGGACAAATGTGGCAACATCTGGGGGTTTGCCCTGAAATTCAGCCATCTGCAAAAAATCACAGCCCCCCCACCCTGCGGGGGCCTGGCAGTCAGGTTTGGTCATCTGGGGAAGGGGCTGCATGGCTCTTGCAGGGGGGAACATGCCCCCCCGTAATCTCTTGGCATTCCCTGAGCATCTGGGTAAAGGTGATGCAGAAGAAGTCATGCACTGGGATTTCTAAAATGCTTCCCTCACTGGGTGTTTCCCTTAAAGAAAAAAGGTCAGGTCCCATCAGTGGGGAAATTGCCAGTGGAGAGGGACAGGACTGTGCAGTCCAGCATGCTCCTAAATGATCTTGAAGAGCGAGGGGATGGAGAGGAGACAAAACAAAATCATTTGGAGTAAGAAAAACAGAAGTGGACAGGAAAAAGTTACAGAAGGATCTCCTGATACAGAGCATCTGGTGAACTAACAGCAGTATAAACTGAGGAGTGCAGGGTAATGCACCCATGGATAAAAACCAAAAAAATATATATTTATGGTCACTCATGGTAAGGGGTGCTACTGGGGCCATTTTCTCTCTGGAAAAAGACCTCAGAGACAGTGTGTATCTCTCTGAAAGTGCTAGCTCAGCAGATGCAAGCAGAAATTACTGGGAAAGGTGCAGAGAGCAAATAGGAGCTATCATCCCGCTGTGCTAGAAATCCCTGGTGCACTCGCACCTCGAGTACTGTGTGCAGCTCTAGTTATCCTGTCTCAAAAAAGATGTGATAGAACTAGAAAGGCACAGGAAACAGACCCAAGGTCAGTGGAGCGTGCAGAATAGCTGCTGCCCGGGGAGCGATGGAACAGATTAGGCGTTTTCACGTGTCTTCAGAAATGAAACAATTGAGGAGGGAAATACGACAGAGGCGTATAAAGCCATGACTGTCATGGAGAATATAAAATTACCATTTCACAATATAACCGCTAAGGTGAGCTTTAAATGGCACTACCGAGAAGCAGTTTTAAACTAATAAAAGCTTTTTCCCGGCACATTATTAACCTGTAGAACTTCTTGCCAAAAGACAGCAAGGAGAACAAAGGTATTACTGGCTTCAAAAAACAGTTATAAAAATTTGTTGTTGAGAAATTCATTGAGGGTTCTTAAACACGTTGTGAGACATCCTGTGGATGAGGAAATGGCAAAGCTGCCGAGCACTGGAAGCGGGTGGAAGGAGCAATGTATGGCTGCCCCTTTTTCCAGAGCATCTGTTCCAAGCTGCTGGTACTACTACCAAAATATGTTTGGAGAAGTCCTAGAAGTTCCAGCTTCTGAGGAAGTGTCACTGTGCTGAAAAATACCCAGAATAACCACTTCTCGCTAATTCAGATTGGAGACACTTGATACACAAAGCCTTCTTTTCATGTAATATTAGATTTCTTTTTAATGTCTGGAAATGCAAATACTAAGTACTCATTACTATAAGCTTTTTATGTGTCTGAGGATAAACCTATTCAATGATCAAGGCTATGGGACATCTTTTCTTTTTCTCCTGAATCTGCTTTGGTGAGCTGAGAGGAGGCTGAGATTTTACCAAGTCAGTCTCTCCACCAGGAGCTGGAGTAAGTGGTTTCTGTTCCCTCTTGTTCGTATGATAGCACTGCTTTTTGACCACAGAAAAGCAACCAAGAAATTAGTTTTTCTCATCTGATGTACAAAATCAAGCTATGTTGGGGTTTTTTTCTGTCTCATCTTGTATTTGCTGTCAGAAGGTATGTGGTATACTTTTTCCATGGTAGAGTTTCCAGCAGAATCTTTGCCTTATAATGAGTGCAATTTTATACTGATCAGGAAGAGACTAATCCTCTCATTAAATCACCAGAATGAGGACTGACAGATGATTCCCTACTTGGCCACAAATTTATTGTGTGACCTTCAGCAAACCCCTGAACTTTGTGCTGCAGCTCCCACTGGCTCTGGTGTGAGTGCTCTGTGCTTTGGTGGAGCTGGCTGCAGTAGAAGCTCTACATGGTTACTATGTCTCTAAAGCAGACCCTGCCATCCCTCCTTGTTAGCAGTGCTCTGCTTCATAAAGAAGGGGCAAAAGGTAAGCAGAAATATTCAGAGAGCACAGTGATGAAGGTGGGGTAAGTATGTGTTTGCACTGAAAAGGGCTGTATTTTTTGGCCCATTCCAGGGTGGATTTTACTCAAATGGCTCCTGCAAAGAAAGGTGTTAAGAAGTGGTTATCTGCTATCACTGAAGAATATACCATCACTGATCACAAAAGGATCCATGGAGTGAGTGTCAAGAAATGAGCACCAAGTGCTCACATAGGAGTTTTGTAAATTTACGGAGAAGGACAAGGTCTGAGATCTGCATCAGCACCAGCTTGGACAAAGCTGTAGAGGTTAATGGGCCATTTCTCACAATATCCGCCTGCGTTTGGCCAGAAAATACAAGGGCAAAGACTTGCAAAAACCAAAACAAACTCCAAACCCCCAAACCACCTGCACAGGTTGTTTATCTGTGTACCAGTCGCAGTGTTCAAAGAACTACTGGTAGTCAGTATGGGTGAAAACAGAAACAGCATGGACCCAGCACCTTGAAAGAGTATTACCTGCTTTTGTATGAACACAAGGAAATTACCTTTCCTGACTAGTTTCTTCTTTGAGCTTTTGTAGATTTTCTTTCTTTCTTTGGCTTTTGTAACTGATGAACTCATGCATATTATGCTATTTTAATACCTAGCAAAGAGCCTTGTCTGCTAAATCACCTTATTTTTCTCTGATCAGAGCACAGTGCATTCCTCTTTTTAGTAGAAGGTATTAATTTAAATTCCATAATCCCAAACATATTCTCGTTTTTGTTCCGTGCTTCAGAAGGCCAATGGCATTTTAATTTAATAAGGGAGAAACACACATGACACTGTGTTCCCTGTAACTGTCTTCTGACCTCAATGAGTCTTTCACAGCTTTCTTTGTGTTCCAGCAAATGCAATCTCTGCTTTTATTCAAGAACATTATCATTTCTAATACCCATGTTCTACCGATGGGCAAAAACTTGAATATCTGTAGTATCTTCACAGTAACTTTTGAGATATTTGCATTATTATTTAGTAGTGCAAGCCCATCAGTGGAGCCATAGCAAGATTTACGCGCCACTTATGTCCTATTGAAATATTGTTTGGGTACATTCTGTCCCTTTGCAGAGAAATAAGTTTTATTTTGGTTTACCTTGGTTTTGGATTAAAAGGAGTTAACTCATCTAGCAATATCTTGATTTATGTCAGCTCCATTTATCTTTCCAAGTTCCTTAAGCTTTGTTTACTGGGTTAAGATTTACCTAATTGGGTACATGATATTACTGAGTATGTTGTGGCATGTAAACACTTGAGTCATATGCATCACAGTTCCTAAAGAATCATCCTTTGCCATTTTTATGCTTCCATTTTGCTGTTTAAACTTAACTTAAACCTGCTCAGTTTGAAAGAAGAACATGTGCTCATTGCAGTCCTCGTGGCCCTTCTTTGGAAATGTCAAGTAACACTTGTTCACTCTTTTCACTGGTTTGATTCTGCTCTCCTTTACTCTGATGTGAATCGGGAACTGACCCCTTGGAGCCTGCTCCACAAAGGCAGAAGTCCTGGCAGATTAAGCCTGGATCATCAGCCTTGCTGCAAGGTAATGGAACCCCCCCAAAGAAACAGGGATTATTTTATTAGTGGTTTTGTGGGTTATTCTGAGTAGATTTTCCAAGAACAACTGCACTAGTTTAATGAACAGAGGTCTCAAAATTCAGCTACCTGTTGTATTCTCATTTTTTTTCTTCTTACAAACATCTGTATCGTGTCCGATACACTTGTCCTTGCATGTCCAAGTGATAATGCCTGCCTGTTCCCATGCTAGCTTAATATGTATAACATCTAAGTGCACCTCTCTCCTGGTACCTGGTGCTGCACTTCAGTACTGGCATCTCTAAATCAGAGCCCCCTCATTTACAGCTCCATGTTGGCTGCTCAGCAATGAGGGCACCTTGACTTCAGATCTCACTGTACTGTCCTTGATCTGCTAGATCCAGAATTGTTCTCATCTCAAACATGCTGCTTATGCATTTGCAGAAAGAGGACTATTATTTTTTTGTGCTATTACAGAAGTACCCAAGAACCACCGGTTGTGTTTTAGGGCTTCACTGTGCAAACTACTTCTGGCCTTGTTCCAGAGGGGGCTACAGGCTTGCTTGCTGATCCGGTATAGCGGAGAACTGAAGGACAACTATGGGTGAAGGGGAGAGGTAACAGCTGTACTCTCAGTTTGGTATCTGCCCTGACATGGCACGGTAGTCTTCCGTGATTACTGTAGAGCAGGTATTGCTAAGGAGTGTAGCTGGAGCGATGATCCTGGGTAACTGGGGAAATGTAGAGAGGAGGGAGAAGGGCAGTTTCATTTAGCTTTTTGCTGTGACTTGGTGCATGTGCAAGGTCCTGTGTAAAATAGCTTATGAATTAAGACGTACAGAGTGATGACTTTCAGCACAAGTCACAGCAGACAGCATAAACTGAGTTTAGCATGGATCACAGGGGATTAGTTAATACCTTGCATCCTTTTAACAGTCCTGAACTGTATGCTACTGGCTTTGCTTCTAGCTAAGTGCTGTTTTCAGTGTATGAAGTAGGGCTGACTGGAAAATAAGAGCTTCCATTTCATGAAACATTTAGCATTTTAACTGCTTTTCTTTTTGTTTTTTCCTATTCTAGAGGAAAACTGAAACTGTAGGGTGTTTACTGAGGGCATGAAAGACTCCAAGTGCTCTCACAAATACTGGTTTTGCCACAAATCCTCAATAGACTCTCACACTAGAACAGCATTTCTTTTGCTATGCCTGGTTTATGTGCTTTGGTACTCTGATCTCCATGTATTTTATAGCTTTTACTGTTCCATCCTAATGGGATTCCCAGTGAGCAAACCAGTGTTGCACCCCATATCATGCTGACTGTGCCTCATTCTTTTTGTTCGGACTTGACAGACATCCTAGCAAGTGTTAACAACAAAGTCTGTATCCCCACTCTCGCATCCCTGTGGAGTATTGTCCAAAAGCCTGTTACATCTTAGAGTGCACTCTCTAGAAAAACTTCTGTCTCATGCGCTGGTCAGAGAAGCCTGGCCACTTCTGCCAGGTGCCAGGAGAAACAAAAGCAGAGAAGGCTTGGAAAGGTGGTGCGTGAGGAGGTAACCCTGCTTGCGCACAAGGTAGTCCAGGTAGAAATTCACCCTGGTGCGAGGTTCAGATTTGTCCCAGAGGCAGCTGCTTTTTAGTGGAGTATTGGAGTCTGCTCAGGTGTAAGAGGTCATTTGAGAGGCTTTTGTATATACTAATACTATTTCCTCTGAGGAGCTTTCTGTGCTCCTGTGCTTTCCAGCCTTGTGACGTGGGTTTTGCACTGTGTCATGTCATGAATCGAAGACAGCTCTAAGGAGAGCATCTTTCCCCAACCTTCCTTGTGTATGAAATACAGGCCCTACCTTTCTCTGTGCAGCGCAAAAACTGAGCCTGGACTTAAGTCTGCAACACTGTAATAGCGATAGTTTAAAAATGGGTAAAAAAGAATGAACCTTCAGTTTCAGTGGAGTGACCTTTGCAAGAAGCTGTTGCCTTGGGGTCTGTAAGTGTAAATAAGGAGCCTTGCTCGTTTAAAGCGTGTGCTTATAGGAACACCCCTACTTCTAGGCACACGCTCCTACTGGTGATTTAAGACAAGAGGTGTGTCTTCTTCCCAGCCACGTTGCGGGTCCCGTGGTTTCTGCCAGGCAGGGAGCCCCGAAAGGCCGTATTCGGTGTCCCCTGCACGCCGTGCCTTCTCTCGCTAGGACTCTTCGCGGCGCACCGAGCCTGCCTTGCCCCGGAGAGCATCCCCGGTGCCTGCGGGGGGCGGGCGGCAGGGACGCGGGGCCGCCTCCCGCCCTCCCTCCCTCTCTCCCTCCCTCCCTCCCCGCCGGGACTCGGACAACTTCAGCGCGGCGGAGCCGGGCTCTCCGCGGCGGTGGAGGGAGCTGCGGGGAAAAACGGAGAGACAGTCTCCGCCAGCGGAGCGGCGCGGCCGAGCCTGCCGGCAGCGGGGCGGGGGGGAGGGGGTCCCGGCGGCTGCTGCCCGCCCCGGCGGGGGCTGTGCCGGCAGGGGGCAGGGCCGGGAGCCGGCCGCTCGTGTTTCTAGGGCTTGACGTCCTTCCAGCTAGCCCGCCCCCCTTCCCGGCAAAGCCTGCCCTCCCACAGCAGAGAAGTCCCGAGAAGTGGCGGCGGGGTCCCCCACCCTCCCCCGGGCGCGGCGGGGCCGCGGCGATGGGCCGAGAAGTTTGGCGGCGAGGGGGGCCGGCGCCCCGCCGCTGAGAGCCGGCCGCTCCGGGGCCGGTCCCTTTTCCGAAGAGCGGGAGGGCGCCACAAAGTGAAATCCATGAGGATTCTTGGGCTTCTCCTGGAGAAAGGCTCGCATATGCTGCAGTGTCTCTGTGGAAGGCGCCTGAGATCCAGCCACAGCCCAGGTGGGGAGCGCGCGTCCTTGTCCCCGCCGCCCTCGCCTCCCCGCCCGGGCGCCGCTCGGCCCGGGCTGGCCCCGTTTCCTCGCCTTCATCCCGCGCCCCCCCCCCCCGCCTCCTCCTCGTCCGCCTCGCCGGCGCCGCGCACAGGTGGCCGGGAGGGACCGGGCGCTGTCCGCGGTTCTGACCCCACCGGGCATCCCCCGATCCCGGGTCACCATCAACCCGGGATCCCCCCAAACTCGGGTCCCGTCCGCCCCCAGGTTCCCCACCCGTGGCGCCAGCCCCAACCCAGACCCCCATTCACCCGAGGCCTCCACCCCACCTGTGTCCCCATCCTTAAGCAGGTTCCACACCCCACCTGCAGCCCCCACCCGAACAGAACTCCCATACAGGTCCCTACCTCACACATGACCCTCACTAGTGTCTCCCATCCCACCTGCAGCCCACACCCACACAGGTCCTTCTTCTCCACGTGGGACCCCTGTATATCATATCCCACCTGGGAACCCCAACCACGGTCTCCAGTACCACCCGGTCAGGATAGGGATAACCTTCCCCAGAGTGCCTGTGGCCCCACGCAACTCTAGGGTTGGGGTTGGACCCACTGTCAGAGCTCCCTATACCTTGTGTTTGTAGTAGCAACGTTGCAACATTTTTCTGGTGGAGGGTGTTAAATATGTTTTTGAGTGGGGATGCCCACTCAAGCAAAGGGAGATCCCCGGCTGCTCCTGATGGGGGGCCAGGACACTCCTAGCCTGTTGGGGAGGGAGCATTGCACCAGGATGGAGAGTGCAGTGGGGTGAAGGGCTGAAGGACGTGCTTGATCTTGAGCTCTACCTGAGCACTTTTTGAAGAGGGGAATAAGTGCATGAGTGCCTTGGTTTGGTGTGGCACTACCCCTGAGTTTTAGGGTGATCTTGTTGAAGCCTTTTAAGTGGTATCTCTGCAATTTCTTTTGTGCTACATGTGTTTCATGAGTCTGACTTCCCTTTTCTACAACACTGGGCAAATGCCTATGGAAAGAAACCTCATGTTATTAAGATCTGTAGAAGTTATAGCACTAACCCTACTGCTTTGAGCTTAACTGGGTTTCAGTTCCTACTTGGCTTTTGAGTAGATCTGCTTATCGAACCCTGACCATTGTAATCTTTGGGCACCAGATGCTTACAAGGTTGTCTAAATTAGAGTATTGCTTTCTAATGCTTGTGCTGTTTCCTTATGTGAGATCTGGGTCCTAGAGGGGAAAAATTTCTGTGCCTCCTGTGTAAATACTTGGTGTTGTCCATTGAAGAGAAAGGCTGTGCTTAGGGGAATACTGTTGCTGAGGTAGCCTGGATTCCCTTTTGGCCTTGCTAGGAAAATTTGTTAATGCTTATAGCCACCTGTTTATGTCTCAGTATCGCCTTCCCTCCCATGAGACCTATGTGTGCAAGTTGTTGTCTGTGACAGGCCCATGGCAATAGGGGACGTGCTGGAAGTCTTTAAGAGAGTAGGCTTGGCTCCCTTGAAAGTATTTTCTGCCCTGCTTTGAAGAATGATATAATAAATAAATAGAACAAATTGTGGCTGTGCAGAGAAGCATTACACACATTGTTCTGTTTTCAGTGAAAAACTACTGGAGTTTTCTTCATAGTGCCACATGTCAATGTTTGTTTTGTGTCGTTTGGAAACCTGGAGCAGTAAAGAGTACAATAACCTACTGGTAAAAATGGGATGGTGCTCAGGCCATAGGGCATGCTAGGCTGTAACTTCAGTGAACCAGAAGCTCATGATAGTGTCCTAATAGTTGCCCTGCTGAGCTGGTTTGGCTTTACTGGTGGATCCTGTGTTGAAGCATGCTTCATGTGTATGTGGTGACTGAATCTTTCCTTATTTCTCCCACTCTGATGGAGTGATACTGAACATTGCGTAGTCTTTGTATTTCATGATGTTGTGCTATAAGGAGGCAGTCCATGGGAATGATCTCCTATCATTGTCTCCAACCGACCTTGTTCTCCAGGTACTAGCCCCATGCCACCACAAGCCCGAGCACTCCAGATGTGGTCTATTGCTTTGAATCAGGCTGCTAAAATACGTTCCCTCTTCTTGGCTGCATTTGTTCCTTTTCCATTAAGGTTGGGCTTTACGTTCTTGAAAAATGTGCAATAAAAATGAAAGCTTCCACCTATAAAAGGGTCACTGTGGGCTGGGCCTGCTGGAGGAGAGATCTCCTTGCTACTTCTTCAAAAGGTAATCGTGCCTCAGGAGATTGGTGTATACTCTTGCAACAGCCCTAAAGGTGTAGTGCAGTGCCCAGCATGGCACTCTGGGGGCTATGCCAGTCAGAGATATAAACTGGCAAAAGGATTATAAATTACAGGAGAGGAGGGACCATGGAAACATGGACTACAGCAGCGGTGGCACAGAGTACTGTGAGCTACTTAGATGCCCTTGATCCTCCGATCTGAAGAGTTATCCTGATAGTAGGTGATTTATGCCAAACTATTTAGCACTTCATGCACTTAAGTTGAATGACAGATTGACCAAGCCCTTTGCCCTCCTTCTATCTATATTTTCTTTAATGCAAACAAGACATAAGGATGTAAGCACATGTTTAAAGTCAGATTCATACTTGCGTGTTGTGCTGACTCAGAGCCTTAGACCGCTCCTGATTCTGACAGAAACTAATGCATGATACTTCAAAGAAAAACAGTGAAATATTGAAGGTAGTTGTAGAGTACTGTGCAGCTCTGTTGTGATGCTAGCAAAAATATTAGCAAGATTTTTGTTATAGATATGCTAAGGCCTCCCCCGTTTTTACTCCTAGCTAACTCTAGCCTGTTGTTTTCTTATGCTCCACTTCTGAGGTCTGCAGACACTTGTCTTAGTCTGTGCAGGGGTAGGCTTCTTTGGTTGTTTGAGCAGCACCTTGCAAAATGGGGCTTAATGGGTCTCCAAGGCACCACAAAAGTGCAAGTAATTCATAGCAATACAGAGCAAGAGATTTATTCCTAGTCCTTTCTGTATTTCTTTGCAAGTATGTTAGCACAGCATTGTCCTGTATCATCTTCTAGGTACTTCACTTGTTATCTTAGTTTTAGAATTTGTAAGCTGACTGATTGTGTTGCATGTGCAGAGGTATTTCCCTTCTTGATGGTGCAATCATAATTAATTTTGTTAAGTATTTTTTAGTTAATTTATTTTCTCTTCTAACACCTTTTTCCCCTTTGCTTGGGAGATGTGGTTTGCTAGTCCAGAATTTTTTTGGCTTCCTAGTCAACATTATGAAATAGATAGCTATTACACTGTTAAGTTTAAGGTAAACGTCAGATAATGATCATATTGTTGATATAACAGTGAATGGAGTTGTGAAACAACATTTCAGGTGACCTGTACCTGGTTTGTAGCTACTTTGATGTAAAAGGCACTGTACCTGTAGGCTACGTTAATAGCAGCATGGAGATTTCTGCTAGTGAGTGTTTCAGTCCTCCTCCATAAGGACTTCTTATTTGGCTGTGTGAGTGGTTCTGTCTCATGCCTGTTCTGCCCTTGGCTCCTGTACAGACTCTCCTGTGGGATGCATCATTGCTAAAACCACAGATATTTCTCACATCATCACATCAACTAGTAACAACATTCAGCAGCAATGCATTTTCATCTTTGTTTTCAGTAGTAGAGGCCTGGTGGTATCCAGAGACTGATCTATTCCCAAATATTCCGATAAGAGTACTTCTCAGTTTAAATCCCTATTCTGCAAATTGATGCCTTCAGTAGAAATTAAGCTCATATTGAAAGTAAACCCTGAACTTGGCTTGCCTGGGACTCTCACACTGGTAAAATTTGGAGATGCTCCTGGAAATATGCTGATTGATACTGGTGTTATGACAAATTAAAACGATGCCTGGCACAGTAGGTCTTCATGTTTCTCTAGGCATCCCAACACTACGTTTGATATTTGGGGCAATAGGAGCAAGCATTCTGTCTAGGTAGGCAGGGTCAGATTGTGGCTCTGTTATTAGGCTGTCTGTTACTGCCAATACACATCTTTGCATTTGTCCTGAGACTATTTGGGGCACTGTCATATGTCTGCAAGTGCAAGACATCTCATCTGCAGATGCAAATGGAATCACACACATAAGAGGTACAATCGCATATTCAAGATTAGCATTTGGCTTATGAGCAGAACAGGCGTTCCTTGTTTTGCTTGTGCAGTGATCTGTGCATTCATGTACACTTTACTTACACTAGTTCTAGAAAATCTTCCTACTGCTGTTTATTCAGGTAGACAGTGGGTTATAGTGTACTATATACTGTACAGTATAGCAAATACTGTACAGTCAGCTTCAAATTAATGGAAGCAATAGCTCCGTGTACATAAGCGACAGATAGGAAAACTTGCAATTCCTTGCTGAGTTTAGGGAGCACTGACAGCTCTTATGGTCTGTGGCAGTTCAGAGTGTGGTATGTGCATTGCTGGTGGGAGATGGGAATGGTGGCTTAATGCCACTGAACTGGAGATGGGAGTGGGTCGCCAGGCTGAGAAGCAGTGGTGTAGCACTGGGGGTCATCAGCACTTTTTCCTTCCTGCACCACGTCTCTTGCCTGCCATTTTCTGCCACTGTTCAGAGTGTGTCGGTGTTCCTGCGTACATTTTGCTCAGGCTCCCTCTTCCTGTTGCGTGTCGTTCCAGGATAATGCCTATTGTTGACACTCGTATGCTAGTAGAAGGAATACTTTTGTCTGACTTAGTTTAATTCACCTGGGAAACGAATTAAGCAAAACTCTGAAAATCTTTTTTATTGTAATAGGAGCACTCCTCTAGGGTATTATTCAAGAATAGCTATAACATTTTAAATCCACACTTTCCTTTATTCTGAAGTAACTCTCTCATGTAGATATATGCTAAGCATGTCTCCTGGAAGCCCATAGTGCTTGTGCATCTTTGTAAAAAAATCTATTCTGGCTGAGCTAGAAATGATGGATTTGATAGAGTTTTTATTGGGTGAAATTGCTTGGTTTCTATCATACAGAAGTTCAGAGATATAGATTATAATGAACTTAAAGTTATATGCATGTAACTTTTTTTAAGTGCTCGCAGCCAGTTCTGTGTAGTTATGCAAAGGAAAGTCTTTGATATTATGCAGGATTTTATTGTTCAGTTCGCAATAAAATATTTCATAAATCTTCAAAAGCAAATGCGGGTCCGGGGACTCCCTGGGTGTTAGGTGGCATATGCATAGTTGTCAGCCAGATAATCTGGGCTCACAGAGCTGGGCGTCCAGAATTGCTGGATCTTCAGCCAGTCTTCTGAGTCTTGAAACTTGTCTGAGTCCTACCAGAGTGTCACTGATACTGAATCATATTTGTGAAATGCTTTACTTTCAGTGAATGAGCAAATTCAGGCAAAATAAGCTTCATCTGAATTTTCTTAAGTAGCTGTAATCAGGACGATAAACAGTACTCTGAAGCAGAGGTTGGCTGGTTTATGGCACTTCTCACCTGGAGGTTTACATGGTTTTGCAAAAGAATAAAGTTTCACTTCCTTCACTTCCCAAACTAAACCAAGGAAAGAGGAAGAGTTTGTCTCAGTTTAAACACCATGTGCAACTGTGACACATTATAAACTGTAAGTCTGAGTGGGAAATGTTAATGAAGAATTTAATGAAAGATTTTTTCAGCTTTTCCATCGGTTTTCCTGAATAACTGTATACATAAAATACTGTCTTCTGTGTTACTGTTTTTTCAATTGAAGAGTAACAAAAGAATCCAGGTTCATAAGCAGATAATTAAGGCTGATGACTTTCAGAGCAAATGCTTTCAGCTTAAGAGCTATGTGAAGATCGTTAGGTCACGTCCACTCAAAGACCGAGGAGTATTTCCGGAGGTAGGTCTCAGTTCAGTGAACCGTCTAAGTGTGTATTTTACTCTACGCATGCACCTAGTCCCATTTTAAGATGATCATGTGCTTGAATACTTAACAGAATCATTGTTTTAGATGAGTGGCTTTCAACCTTTTTTAACATGTATCATCCCTAAAATTCTTCCTGTTTTTCCTGTCCAACAGATCATTGATGGTAGGCTTGTTTTCTGTTTCCAGCAGACCCCTCTGGAGGTATTCACAGCCATCAGGTCCCAATTGAAAAGCCCTGTTCATTAAAGAAACTCAAATCCTACTGCTTTGTTTGTGAGAATGATTTACTTCTGGCTCACTGAACTTTGTCTCCAAACCAGTCCACTTCTCTTCCCACAGCCCTTTCTGCTGCTTTCCAGAAGTAACCTGTGCCTTTTTTTACCAAACTGATGCTAATTGTAAAAATTTTAAGCCAGGTGGTACAGATATCATCAGAAGTTCAGCAGACTCTGAAATCTAGATGAGATTGCTCATAGAATCATAGAATTGTTTAGGTTGGAAAAGACCCTTAAGATCATCAAGGCCAACCGTTAACCTAGTACTGTCAAGTCCACCACTAAACCATGTCCCTAAGCACCATATCTACATGTCTTTTAAATGCCTCCAGGGATGGTGACTCAACCACTTCCCTGGGCAGCCTGTTCTAATGTTTGACAACCCTTTTGGTGAAGAAATTTTTCCTAATATCCAATCTAAACTTCCCCTGGTACAACTTGAGGCCATTTCCTCTTGTCCTATCGCTTGTTACTTGGGAGAAGAGACTGACACCCACCTTGCTACAACCTCCTTCCAGGTAGTTGTAGAGAGCGATAAGGTCTCCCCTGAGCCTTCTTTTCTCCAGGCTAAAC
Organism: Gymnogyps californianus; assembly: GCF_018139145.2. Classification (NCBI taxonomy): domain Eukaryota; kingdom Metazoa; phylum Chordata; class Aves; order Accipitriformes; family Cathartidae; genus Gymnogyps; species Gymnogyps californianus. The sequence continues at coordinate 15,900,088 of NC_059480.1, forward strand.
AACCCCAGTTCCCTCAGCTGCTCCTCACAGGACTTGTTCTCTAGACCCTTCACGAGCTTCGTTGCCCTTCTTTGGACACACTCCAGCACCTCAATGTCTTTCTTGCAGTGAGGAGCCCAAAACTGAACACAGTATTCGAGGTGTGACCTCACCAGTGCTGAGTACAGGGGGACAATCGCTTCCCTAAATGCGATGGTAGTACACAAAGCTTTCAATTGTATGAATAGATGTTTGCTTAAAAGGCCTTTAAATAGATTCTTCCCCTTGGAGGAAAAGAGATGTGTAACGTTTAATAATAAAAATAGCGTTTCTTCCCATAGCCTGAAATGGCATGGAAGGAGGTAATCATGTTTTGTATGGCAAAGCATTTTTCTAAATGGCATGTTTATGCCTTTCTAGTATTGTGGCTGCGATTGGCTGCTGGGCCTATTTGCATGTGCTAAATTGCAGTCCTGGGGATCTGTGAAAACAACCCAGCAAAGCCAATCTCAGCTGGGAGCATGGAAGCTGATGCTAATTTTGTGATGAGCCACCCACAGGCCCAGCGTGAGTCATTATCATTGTTTTGTTTTCCAGAAGTTGGCACCGAATGCTTCCAGGATCCAAAGTGTGGATTATCTCTGGAATTGTATTTATTCCCTCATAGCTTTCTTTGTTCCAGATAAGAGGAAAGAATAGGAAAAAATCCATTCTAAAAAACATGAAATAATTAATTGTTTCCTTATTAGTGTTCTCTTCCTGCTTTAATGTGCATTCACAGCCATTGTTCACTTGAAAACTCACTTGTGCATAGCCCAGCAATCACGCTGCTCAGTCCTCATCAGCTCGCTTTGTGCCACTGAGGGGATGGGTGGGCAACAGTAAGTACAGTGAGATGAAGTGACTTGACTGAAGTCATTGCTTGGCTCTGGCAGAGCTGAGATGGGGAGTTTCTGCTCTCTGTTCTTGTATGTGTCCCACTAGTTTCTCAGTGAGTCTTTTTATAAAGCCACAGCTATACACGGGACCAGCTGGGGCATCCATTTGCTGTAGGTCAGGAGTCTTTTATCTGAGAAATGCACTGGCCTTATTCCCAGGGTTGTAGGCCTGATACCCACTTGCTGAGGTTGCTGGTCCTCCTCAAGATAGGACAAGGTGTAGAGAGAACAAGAAAATCCCCTGCCCTGTGCTGGGACTGTGACAAACATAGTCAATTTGGTCTTAGTTTTTAGCTCTTCTTCCAGTGTCTCTTCTCAAACAGACTTCTTTGGTGTGCCATTGACCATGCAAGTGTACCTGCAGGGACCGTGGGCCAGATGCAGAGGAAATGCTGGGACCTTCAGGAGAAAGGTCCGGGAGTAGGCAAATGCATGTGTGTGGGCATACAGAAGCATAGAGAAGTGTTTTAAATGCAAAACTTGGATACACAGTGGGTGGAAAAGACATGGACAGTGTGGGAGGGCTACATGAGCATGGGAGTGGAATAAGGAGCTGAGAGCACTGAAGAAGAGGAATGGAGAAGGAAGGACTTTTAATGAAACTGGCTTAAAAATATAGCTGGACATGCTGTGCTTGCTTTGTGGATAAAAGTACCCAACACGGAGCTCCCTGCTCTGCCTTAGTCTAGTGACTTTTCAGGATGGGGAAGTCTGCTGGGAGGATCCCAAGTATGCTAGGAGGGAGGGACAGGCCATAGCAGTCTTCCTTATGGGGCCTGGGGTGGAGCTGGACATACTCAAACAGAGCGTTCAAACTGGAAAAGCACAAGGATCAAAAGTGTCCATGATACTCCCACAGTGACAATACTCAAGCATCTCTGTGATGTTGGTGTGTCTACAAATGACCACTGGAAAGGTATTGCCAGGTCCTCCATGCTGCAAATTTCTTCTCAAGTTCTGGATTTCCTCTTTTGTCGCAATATGAAATGAAAATCAAACCAAACAAAATAATAATGATTATACTGCTGGTGGGACTGGGCAGCCAACGTGCTGCCACTGCTTTTCTGAGTTCCTGTGACTTACTGTTGCCGTTGCTTATCCTCTTCGGTGGCTGTTTTTTGCTGGAGGAGACAGCAGCTTTTCATTTTATGTGTGGATAGCCCTGACACAACAGGCTCTGGTCTCTTGCAGGAGCATGCATACCATGGGCTTTTATAAACAAAATCAAGTAGCAGTTAGAGCATCTTTAAGTGCGCCTCACCCTACGTGGAATCCCAGAAGTGAAATTCAAGCACAGACCTTGACAGTCTGGGGACACCTTCCTATGTCCTGGTGCACGGTGCTCCCTTTGCTCCCAGCTCTGTGTGCCCAGGCCCTTTACTTACCTGCTTCTTGAGTTTAGAAAGAGCTTAGGGGTATTCTAGGTGGTGTATTGGTGAGACTGGAGGGACTCTTAGCTGTTGCTTTTGAAAGGCTGATTTCCCCAGGTATTTATGTTCTGTGCAAGCAGGGTATAATCTTTATAAATATTCTGTTGGTTGATCAGACAACTACGTATACAAATATTCACGTATGGCTTAACGTCCTGCAACTGTGCTCGAGTGTTCCTCTCTCATAACTGGGATTTACCTGTTATGGATAAGACAAAGAAACTCGGTTTGCTGTTTCCTCTGTTTCTGCATCTGCTGGAGTTTCTGTGATGAATCCTTTACTGTTCTCACCCTTAACCTGAAGAGGCAGTTCTGGGGATATAATTCATGTCCCAGCCACTTGCAGGCTGCTCAGCAAGTGAAATGCACCTTCCCTGCCCCCACCTTGCCTGGTAAATGGCTGACACACATCTTAAAGCATCTTGCTTGGAGATCAGTTACTGCCCTGCAACTCATTCATAGCACCTCGGCCAAGAAGGTGACGTGACTTTGTTTTTTAGGGTTGGTTTGGGGCTTTTTCTAAGGTTAGAAAAGGTGAATTAGAACGATCAAATTTCTTCAGATGGTATGTGAAGTACGAATAAGAAGCACAGTTAAGTGGGAGCATGTCTTTTTCTGAGGAAACACTTTAGTGAATGAATTTTGCACTTTTTTGGCGTTCCTGGCAAGTGGTGGGTCTTGCTGAGAGCACTGCCATGAGAGCTTCTCTCCTGCCCATCCACAGCCCATGCCCTTTAGGTCAATACTTCTCTGTCTAATATGCTGGCTGGCAAGGCAAGCTCTCCCCTCAGCAAGGGATGCTCCAACCTCCCAGAGAAAGTCAGGAAACACAGTTTCTATATGATAATCTGCTAAATATAAAAATACTAAAACCAGAGGCTTTTCTTTGTTAGTAGTGGGGAAAAAAAAACAAATTGGAAGAAAGATCCAGACAGGCACGCTGCTTTGCAGAACAGCCAAGGGTGCCTCTTGGGGACTGTGCTAGCAGCTGTACCGGCACAAGGTGGCCCTGCACTGTGGGGAGAGTTTATTGCCTATGTTACATGTCCACTGAGGAAAAAGGGTTTTCATAAGAAAATCCTGTTTTGACAAGGGCCTGGCAGGATGCAGAGAGAGAAATGCAGAGCCTTGAAGTGTGCTGGAAAGGCAGGTGTGGGTCTGACTCCCACCCAGAGCAGGGAGGAAGGGCTGGGTGCATCCCCCTTGCTCAGCCTGGAGGCATCACTTCTCTTTCTCTCCTGTCCCCCTGCTCACTCGGGTGAGCTCCAAACTAGGTGCAAGTCTCAAACTTAATAGCCTTTCCCCACTGCTTCATTGCTCCCAGGCTGTAGAAGGGGAAGACGGCACAGTGCTGGGGAGGAGAGAAAGGCATCGTGTCTCTATTATTTATGGGAATGTTCATTTGGCTGGTAAAACACTGCTGGGATTAAATGTTAGAGAGGAAGGACGTGCTTGCTACTCAGTGAGCACGTGTTGCCCCACTAACTGCCAAGGGACAGTCTTCTGTTTTAGCACTTTTATAATCTCTCTTTAAGCCTTGAGACCAGGAGCCAGTGTGTCTTACTCCCTATTTCAGCTTCACTTTATCCACAGCACTGTTGTGTTATAGAGCCAGATCTTCACTGGATTTAATATAGACTGGAGAGCATTATTTGGCAAAAAAGAAGCCTCTGAAAAAAGTCACCAAAAAAAAGAGACATATGGAAGCAGCATCAATTAACAGAAAAATGAGAGCAATTAAACTGGGCCAGAATAAAGTGTCCATCTAGCCCAGTAGTCTTTCTCCATCCACATTAAACAGATAGAAAAAAGTAAGAAAGCAGCAATATGATGTGTCCCCCAAATGCTTTCCCAGGTGCTAGCTGTTTTCAGCTTAGAAAATTTTCTGAGTCAGATATGGTTTAATGTACTTAGAAATTCTCAGTGGATTTCTCTTCCATGTACTTGACCAGATTCCCCTTGAGTTCACGTACATTTTTTGCATCATAGTGTCCTGTGGAAAGGATTTCCTCAGACCTGTTGCATGAAGAAGCCCCTCCTTTCCTTTGTTTTGAACTTGGTTCCTACTAGCTTGGATTGATGCTTTCCTGAGACCTAGTACTGAACAAGCTAGTGAATAACAGATCCTGTCCTCCTCTCATGCTACTTGTGATTTCATGGACCTCAAGTATACCCCTGCTAAGCTGTCTCTCTTACAGTCTGAAGAGTCTTTGATCTTCTTTGTTGCATTTCTCTAAACCATTCCCAGTTCTAGTAAGTGCTTGTTGCAATGAGAGGAGCACAACAGCACACACAAACTATAGCTTGAACATTGCAGGGGTAAATGGGAAAAATGAATTGAAACCTCCTCTTAGGCTTCTTTCTAATTTTTTTTGTCCTTAAATGATTTTCTGATTCTTGTGCATGGAAGGGAAATACTCCTGGGTTTACTGGTAGCTCAGGTTTGCTTTTCATGTTCTTCCCCGTGACTTCTCCCCTCTCTGTGGCTGTCAGCTGCACGCCCAGCTCTCCAACAGAGACCGATCTAGAGCTGAAGGGGAAAGTGGCTGCACTGTCAAACAGCCCATCTCTGAATTCCAGTTCCATCAAAAAGCTCAAGTAGACATCTCATACAAACCAGTTTGCCATGGAGGAGAACTGAATCCTAGATAAATCCAAGTGCCCATGATTGCCTCAGTTCAGTGTGTCCTCCAGAATGAGAAGTCTCTTTTTGAAGAGCAGGAGGACCTGAGCCGGACCGGCCTTTGTGGCATGCCATGTGTAGTGGCACTCCCCATCCTCACCTGGCAGTGCCTGCTGACAAAAGCAGCTCTTCCATTTGTTTCCTGGGGCCATAGGCAGGCATCTTTCCTTCATTCCTTCCCTTGCCTCGAGCACCAAGAAAAACAAGGCAAGGCATTTATTTGCTTTGCCTTCATTTACGATGGACCAGATGGGACCTTGCCCATCCCCAGGGGCTCACAAACGGTGGGGTCAGTTCAGCTGGAGTGATGGTAGTTGTCATGTGGGGTGCAGAAAGGAGAGCAGGCTGGTGAATAGGCTATTATGGCCAAACGATGAGTTTCTGTAGCTGTCAGTCCCTACAAGCCTGTGTTTTAACTGGTATCTCAAGCTGTGTGTGGACACAACCTCAGTCAGCCGTTTGGCCACGTCAGGAGATGAGGATGGCCGTGCTGAAAGCTCTGTGTGTCATGAAGCGTGGGGGATCACCTTGAGACACGGTTTCATCTTTTGGATGCTTTGAACTCCATTCTGCCTGATGAGCTGCAGTGGCGGTCGGCTGCCCATGGACCAGAGCGAGAGTCGGGGAGCCGGTTCTGTGCTGATGCGAGATGGTGGGGCGAGGAGCGAGATGCTGCCCCTCCTGTGCAGATCTCTGCAGCTGATCTGGGCTTACCCTGCAGCCAGAGGAGAGGAACCAGAATATCTGGGCTACAACTGAGCTCCTTTGTAGTACGCATCTCCTGCATGGTGAGATGAGCTGCAGCTTAAATCCCATTGATTGTATTGACAAGATCTCCACCGAGTGTAGGGGAAGCCAGGGAGAGTTGCTCAGTCTAACATTTAGGCTGTGGGTGTCTGCATGTAACTCCACCCTGGGTGCCACCACACCTCCTTCTGCCTTGTTGCCCTGTCTGTACAATGGAGACAATACTGCCCTCTTTGCAAAGTAGCTGTGGGACTAACCCAGGACCTGTACGGACCACTGAAGAACTGTAAGTTTCAAAGTAGTTTAATATTACTCTGTCTGGACACTGGAACTGGGGGAACGGGTTAGGATTTTAGGTATTTAGCAGAAGACGTGCTGTGAGAATTTTAGAGTACAGTTGAGATTCCTCATTTGTGCTTTAAGAGGCATTTGAGACTCCCAGCCATTCAGTAAGCTCCCATTAAAAGCCCACACATTATAAATTTCTCACGTAAAAGTATTTAAGGTTCAGTAGGAGTGCAGCTTGGCAGGGAGAATATGTTGGCTGCCTGTTAAGAGAAACAGATGAAGGTAATTGCTTTCTAAGGGTTAAGTGCGACCCGTAAGCCAAGGCCTGCAGGGTTAGCAAGTGGCCAGCCAGCAGCTGGGATAGCGCAGTGATGGATGTGTGGCTAACAAATGCCCTGTCCTTCCATCCCTCCAAAGAGAGCCTTGCTCGGTGAAGGTTTCTAACACTGAATCGGCAACAGCACTGATTTTAAAGTGCTCAGTTACAGCTTCTGCACACTAAATGTTAATGGAGATGTCTCAGGAGGTAGATTTCAGAGAAAACAGGGATTTCTCTGTTGTTTAGGGCTTGCTTATCCTCTCTACATCACCTGCAGCTGCATGCCAACACATAGGCAAAGTGGGCTGTGACCTCAATCAGCTAGTTAATTTTAAGCCTGTGCTTAAGTGATTTGCTAAAACTGTGCTTATTCAGAGAAGGAAAGCAGACTGTATTTTCATTGCTCTAAGCTAGGTGAATTATAAGACGTAAGTAATTTTAATGATGAAAGGGTAAATTACGCTTTGAAACAATTATTTAAATTTCCATAAAGAATATTAGTAGCAGTCAGGATGTCAGATGGTAGATAGTCATGTTTATACTTCGATAATAGCCCCTTCAAAGTTACTTGAAACACTCTATTGTGCATTTACATTTTTATCTCTGTATTTTTAAGATGAGAGGAGCTCATTAAACCGAAGTCTTTTTATGGTTTGTGTCAATAGAAAATGTTCTTTTAAATGTTCAGAAGGAATTGGTTACAGAAGCATGGGAAAGATAGGGAAGAGATTGTCTTCCTTTCGTGTTCAGTATATTCTTCGTCCTTTTGCTTTTTGATGACTAAACTGTTCTGTATTTGCAATTGAAAACTGTTGATTGGAAACTCTTGCAAGAGTAACACAAGTGCGGCTTGATTTTGAAAAATGCATTCATGATTGTTTGCCTAATTTGTGTGTGCAATTAGCGTGATTGCCACTGGAAATGGCCATGTGAGAACAGACTTTTGGAGATTTCTCTCTTTTTCTGATCTGTTTTCTCTCTCTTCTTCTTAAGGTGCCAGCTTCTATGATGTCTAATTATTAACCAGGGAAGTTTAATTTGGTAATATGTTTATTGATCTCCTTTCATCTCTTACCTCTCCACTTTCAGATGTTTGTTAAAAGGATGAGGATGATTATTCCCTTCTGCTTCCTTCTCAAGTCCACTCGACACAACGTAAGAGAGGTTCTTTCATCTAAGTGGTTGATCTTGCAATTTAGAGAGTCAGATCCCACTAGGGTCTCTATAGATTCTTAAGTGGCCATAGTAATATTTAAGCAGTTTCCAGGCATGCATAAAGGATCATGGCTCTCATCTGTCAAATCTCTTACTCCCTCCTGAGGAGACCTGTGCATGCAGGGGACATTTATTGGTGACAAGGTGGGATTTTTTTGTTTTGTTTTGTTTTAAATATGTGATGAATTAAAAAGGTAAGATAGATGAGTCTCTAGAGTATTGTCTTCAGGGAGGCTGAGAAACCTGGTTCAGGTTAGGGATTTGCAGGGCATGTTCAATCTTTGAGCTGACTTAGAGGTTGTTCTTGTAGGAACATGGTACTGAGGCTGCAATTCCTCAGTGGCTTCACTGCCGTGTAAGAGAGTGGGACAAGCCTGTGCTCCCATCATCTGTGGGCACATACTCTTATTCCCTCCTGATGCTGATGCTAGTTCTGGGGGGTAAGCCAGAGCAGGAAACTAACCTTTTTTTTTTTTTTTTTTAAATTATTTTTGGTAAGGTTAATTTTCAATCAAATCAGCCTTACCTGAGTCATCATGTGGCCACACAAGTGCTGCTACTGTCAGGAGGGAAGCAGCAGGAAAGGTGTAGCAGGAGGCAGGGAGAGGAATGGGTGGAATTGCCCCTGTTAGCAGCTACCCATGCTTATCTGGGTTTGAAGCGGTGGGATACTGCTCCCCTTCCGGTGACATTCGCATTGCGTTCATTGCTCCTGAAATTTTCTCCATCCCAAGATACAACTAAGTCAAATCAAAAGATTCGGTGCCTCTCCTGTTTTGGGATGTGACTCAGACCTGTAGTTGCAGAGGTGGGAGAGCCATGGCAGTGCTGCAGAAGACAAATATCCCCTGGATCATTAATCATGGGAAGGAGAGCACACTGGCTGATTGCTTATTGGCTGTGGTCTTTCATTAAGAGTAAACTCAATTTTCCCAGTATCGACAGCTGCCTGATGGAGGGGCCATGTTATGTGGCAGGCACTGAACTGCCTAAAGCAAACACTCAGATATAGCCATATGTCAAGAATGATACCAGCAGTGTATTTCCTTCTTTTCTTCTGTGCTCTCTCTCCTTGTTGAGAAGAAACAACTTCTAGGGATGAGACGTTAAATAGGCCAATCCTGGCCTGTCTGCTAGCTAGGAAATGCTGGGACATTAATGTACTTCAAGCAGGGAGGCTGGTTCTTGTTTGTCCTTGCTCATTCCTGGTCTGGGTTGGGACTGATTTAATTATGGAAATGTAGTACTATTGCCAAAAAGTCCTGCAAGCCAAACAAAACCTTTGTTTTCTTCCTGCCCAGTCCTTCTGATCCTTCCCAAAGCACAAACATTTATTGTGCTGTGAGGAAGAACTTTGGAAAGAAACAAGCAGAGCATGTTTTGCCAGGGAGCATCAGTTTCTGCTGGCCCCAGCACTGCTCTTCCCCCTGCCCTGTCTAACCAAGAGCCCTCTCCATCAGCACAGCTCACTCAAGCATCTTCCCTCCTCGTTCTGAGAGCTTCTCCAGTCCCTTCCAACCATACAATTATAGACATGAAAAAATAAACTTGTTCTTATTCAGCACCTGATAAAATGGTGACTCAGGCATTTTCATTTTGCATTGGAAATGCAGGTTCTCACGCATTCAGAGTGTTCACCAGCATGCCGTCCGAATCTTAAAAGGACCTGTGTCTGCCCACTGGAAAGGCAAAACGGTTAAAAATGCAAAAGGCCATGTGGAGGCTTTCATAAGTAACTTTATTTGGCCACATGATGAAGCAAACCAAGGTCACTTACCTGTCTCTGCACTTACCCTTGCAATGTAGTTATCTCAGCAACACCCTGACCTGCACCTAGCAGTGGGCTGCGGAGGTTTTATCTTCATACATTTATCCATTGCTGATAGTCAGGATAAATATCCTGTCCTTGATATCAGACAGCCTGCAGTGGGTCTTTCCAGACAGACCCTGCTAAGGGGATCTATATTCTGCCAGCTATGCAGGAGAGCAAAGCAACTCGGTGTGTGCAGGGAAACACAGCAAAAGTTGGTACTTGCAGCCCCTTGTTGTACCCACTAGACAGCACTTGTGCAGTACCATTGCCTTGGTGGGAAGGAGCACAGCCTGAGCCACGGGAGGTCTGAAGAGCATCTACAATCCTGGGTGATCTTCTGGGCAGTGGGACTCCTAACACTGCAATGTCATGCTTCAAAGAAAGATGCCACAGAAAGCAGAAGAGCAGGAAGGAGAAGTCTTGGAGAAGGCAATTCCTGGCTTGTCCCTGCAGACAGCTTCATCCAGGCTTCTGGAGGATTTACTTAAGCCAAACCTGCACACAACCTGTGGGGCTTCATATAGGACTGCCCACGTGCAGCTGCGTGACCTTTTGATGCATTGGCAATCAGGTTAAACACACAGGAACGAATGAGAGGTTTGAACCAGACCAACCTGGCAACTAGGAGCTCTCTGGCCACTGGGGCTGCAGGTTCAGCCTGGCATTTGAGACAAATAGTGGAGCAAAGACACCTGATCAGGTTTACGATGGTCCTTGTGAACAGGGTGATGACACCCTGTTCCTAAAATAAAGATGTTTCTGTGCTGTGTCAGGAGATCGCTGGCATACAGGCTGGAAGCAAGGTACTTGCTGAAAGGCATAAATCTTTCTAACCAGCTTCAGTTGAGTTATTTTCAAGCTCAGTGCTATGAAGCTTTCAAGGCAGTGCTATGAATCCCATCCCATTAGGGCTGCAGGAGCGTCAGCCAGCAAGATGGGCTCTCTGGAGCATGAGTCCCGTCTTCCTCCTGCCCACGTGCCCTGTGCCATGCAAAGAAAGTCCCTGGGTTGTGACAAGACTGAAAGGATAACAGGGGCAGCAACTGAAGCAGCCGTGCTCTATCTCTGCCAGGCTTTGTGAGGGAGGGCTTGAAAGTCCTCCCAGTAAGCTGGGTAGGTGCAGCATGTTGTTTGATTTTGTTTTAGAATTAATTCATTAAATGGTATTTTATTGTATGCCTCTAGAGCAGCCAGAGTTATAGGATAAATATTTATACAGCACAGGTACTGGGTTAAGAAAAGATGCAACAGATGTACAAATACATGTTTTTGCCCTTGCTTCTACATGAAGGTCCCTGAGGACTTGACTTGATGATCCTTATGGGTCCCTTCCAACTCAAAACATTCTATGATCCTATGACTTTGCTGGAATCAATTATTTCTTATACCCCTTCTGGACATGAGGCTTTTTTATGTTTTCATATAATTCAGGAAACAAATGCATCCATGAAGCAAAAACCAAGTCCATACCTGCTTCTCCTCCATCTTGTGCCCAACCTGTGCCCCAACCCAGCACCTCCTGGCAGCTTTTCACAGGAATATACTGAACCAAACCCAAATTGGTGCTAGTCCGTCTTTCTCCAAGCATTTACACTTGCGTCAAATGCTGATGTAGCTGAGTAAACAGGACCCCTCATGGGAAGGACTGTAACATCTCTGAACATGAGCCAAAATCCTTTAATCATAAAGAGATAATCCACTAAGTAATTTGAGCCCAGCAGTCTGCAGGGCATGGGGGATACTTTCTGGCTTTGGTCCCAAAGATTCAAAAAGTTGTCTAGAAATTGTTGGCGTAGTGAAGGAAACAGAGGGGAGAGCCAGTAGAAGAAGACATTTGGATTTGTTGTTTTTTTTTTTCCCATGATAACATAACTTGCTAAGTAAAAAAAAAGAAATAAAATCTTGCTTTGTTCTTTTTTTTTTTTAGTCTGTTGGGGAAAAGTTGACATTTCTTGTAGAACGAAGGATCTTTCCACGGGATATTTCCTACATCTAATTCTTCTCTGGCAAAATGTGGGTGCACTTTTGCTGATTAAAAAGTCTTTCCCTTAATGTTCAAGGATGTGGAAGCAGTGGTGCTTTACAAATCACACTCTGTCATGAACTGGCAGGTGAGCGTGTATGTATTTGTGTGTGTTCTCACTGCCTGTAGTGCCTGGGGTGAGCTCTCACCGACTGTGTCGTAAGCTCAGCAGCATTAGCAGAAATGCCTCCCCAGCTCGGGCGGGGGAGGGATATGTTTTGGAAGGATAGGAGCCCAGGGTATCTGTCATGCGGTCCAGTCCAGTTAATGGCATGCAGGTGATCCATCACTATGGCTCGTAGGATATGGAGCTGCAATTACTCCGTTGCTTTGGCTCTGGTGATCAAACACAGAGTTTCCTCCTTGTTTCTGGGAAGTCGGAGGGGCTCACAGTGCGTGATCCAGCAGCAGGTGGGAAGTCCCTGGTCCCCACAGACATCTCAGGTGGTCGTGTGGGCCTGTCCTACGCAGCAGTTCAGAGGAGGGTTCTGCCTTTTGCAGGGCCTAGAAGGAAATTTGCAGGCAGCCTTGCAGGAAAACTGCATTGCAGCAGGACAGCTGTGTCCTTTGAACGGTGTACAGGGCTGAGGAGAAGTTTGTCAGTGGCCCGGTAGCAGGATGTTTGTCAGACCTACAGTTCTTGGCAACTGTCTGGAGTCCCTTAAACCGCTGACAAGAGGCTGATAATGGGAGAAAGGAGAGAGACTTGGGATGGCACTGTGGTGGGGTAGGGCCTCCCTTGACCCCGAGCATTGCTGCAGTCCCGTTAGGAGAGCCCGGCACGTTTGTCAGCAGGGACCTAAGGGCTACCTGGGAGTAATCGCACCTCTTGGTTACAAGAGTGTCCTTGCTGTTCCGCTCTGTCAGAGGGGTGGAGGCAGTTGTGGTGGTCGTACCTCTCTCTGTTGAAGGCTTTTTGTGTTATGCTGCTTTGGGTGATCTTAGGTCAGCAGTGACAGCCTTCTTGGAGGCTCTGTCCCTGAGACCTAACCAGCCCCTCATGGTGCAGAGCTGGGACCTCCAGCCTAGGACTCTGCATCACCTCTGTCCCCTCCTTGGGTGAGTCGCCTTTGTGAGTAACGTCTCACAATGATGCTGTCTCCTGGAGTGTCCATTATCAATCACTGGACTCGTTCCTCTCCCCATCTTTATTGTAGCAGTAGTCTTTTTTTTCCTTTAGGATGTTTGCACTGAATTTGGGGATGTGTAGAGCAGAGATTTGCATAATTTGCTTTAATCTAGCTAGGTCCAGCAGCAATAGCAGTGTTGATGTGTTCATCACATAAGCACATCCCCAGAACAGCCAGTGTGCTGGTATAAGTTATGCTGCAGCTCAAGCATTTGATTTTTTCTGCTATTTTTATTATCCAGGATAAATAGATTATAGTTAGATGTGCCTACCAATAGCTCAAATACACCTTCAGTTCAGTAACGCTCCAACTCTGACCCATCCTCCATGGATCTTTGCAGTTAAATTTATATCCCATAAGAAGTACCAGGATTACTCTTGTCTGGGACCATAGTTAGTATTCTCCCAGTTAACGTCATCATCCCCAGAATAGAAAAATTTTGAGCAACCATCTATTTTCAGCTAAGCCCCTGATGTGCCCAGCTTCTACCACTTGAGGGGAATGTCAGATATTTTCACTTCTTTGACAGAAAAGCATGGACAAATTCTTTTCTAAAAAATATTCTTAACTTTGTGGCTACTGTTTCTTCTGTACTGGATTTCAATTTCTACTTATTCTTGAAACTAGCAAGAGATACATATCCAAATCTGCTGGACTGTTTTTCAAACTATAACCTAGTTTAGATGCATGTATGTGCCTTTTATTTTAATGATAACCCTCAGCAAGCTTGAAAATTAGTGATACAGACTGATAGCTATTCCTGGAGGCATCCATAGCCTTAAAATATCAGCCCATGCTTCTGTTTTTTATTTACTTGTTGTTTTTTGTCTGGTCTGTAATATTCATAGAGTGAAGCAAAATAAGGAACTGAAAAAAGAGCATTTTTATGTAATTTGTGATACCTGTTAAAGTGCTTTGCATGCTTATCTGAATGAATCAGTTGTGCAAAATTCTGTGCTCTTTCTGCTTTTTCTGACACTGCGCAAATACCTACATAATTGGTGTAGGGAACCAAAGTAAGTACAATATGGGGAGCAGAGATGCAGATGGGGAGTATCTGCTGTGAATTCCTGTGATGGTCAGGAAAGAGGAGCCCATCCAGCCGGTTTTGAAGAATGTCCTGTCAGAGCCGGACTGAACTTGAATGTGTCCTGGTACATTTCCATAACGAAGCAAAAAATCCTGCAGCGAGACAGGCTGATCGAACCCTGCCGACGGCTCACCCAGCCCGTGCAGGAGCAGCCTCCGCATCTCCCATCTGCAAACTGAGTCCGATCAGGGTGGGAGCAACCGCGGCTTTAAAATGTTCCCTGCCATATGTTATAGTGCTACTTGTGCTCGTCAGCCTAACCTGCAGCTGTGCGTGACACAAAATCCGAGTCCAAAAGATGTGTGCTGGGCACAACATGGGGTCCTTCTCTGTCTGCTCTCCAAAACACTCGCCACACTTTTTGCCTCCGTAGTTTCCAGTTTTTTGTTTTTCATCACCTGCAAGTCACCAGTGTTTTCTAAAGGCTTGAAAGAAAAAGAAAAACACTACCTTCTGATTGCTGTCTGTGCTGCGGCTGCCGGCACCACGCAGGCCTCCTGTGGGCATTAAGGCCAATGTCACCCACATCATTACCCAGCCGGGAGGCAGCTGCTGGCAGGGAGAGCCGCTTTCTGCAGAAGCAGGGAAGGGCTGAGGCTTCTCAGTGCACAGATGCTTTCCATGAACATATGCTTAATTAAGAGGCAAACTCGCTGCCTGCTCTGTAGCGTGGGTATCTAGCCTCCTTTCAGACTGGTATTTGCTTTGCCGGGTGCTTATGCTTTTTAAGGGGTCTGAAAGCGGTGGTGGTTGTGTTTGTGCAGCAGTGCTTCAAACCCCACACATCAGGTGCTGTTAGCATGCAGAGCTGCCAGCTTCATTAAGGTAATTGTGCCCAAGGCCTTTCCTTCTTTCTCCGGGTTTAATGAGGAGCCAGACCATGCCCTTGATGCCTCCCTGTGGCTGCTCAGCCGCATGGCTTCAGGGAGCTGCAGGTGGGTGGGAGCTGGAGCAGGTTTGCCCTCTGCCCCTACAGCCACTGGGGCTGGGGAGGGTGCTGCTGCCATCACCTACAAAGCCCAACACTGGGAAGGGGAAGGTGAGCTCCGAAGAGCACATTTTGCTGCTTAAACAAGTATCTTGGCTTCTAAAGATGCAAAGAAATTCATCACTCCCTTTTGAACGCTCACCCTTATTAGAAAGCTGCGCAGGTTTGGAACCCCTCGTCAGCCCTTCCCTAAGCCTCAGTCTCTCAATCAGCGGCCAAATCCCCAGCGGAGCTGGCAGCTGCGGCAGCCCCGGCAGGGATAAACGGGCCATGCACTCTGCAGCGCGTTGGTGGCATGGTGGCAGGGACAGCTTAACCCTCTTTTGTAGAACCGGTGCAGACATGGCAGCTGGCAGGTGGCTGAGAGCCCCCTCTCCCTGCGGGGGGACAGCCCGAAAATGGGCACGTGGCTCGGGGAGCTCCAAATACCCGTGCTTAAACAGAAGTCACTTAACGTATCTGCCAAGCCTGGCCTGTTTTCTTTCTCTCCACTGTTCTCTCTGCACCCGTCACAGGAATGCCTTTTCCACAGGGAAATGCATTTTCTGTGCTCGGTTTGTGATGCATGTGACATCCTTAGTGAAAATGAACATTTCTCCTGCAGCATTTTCAGGGTCCCAAGAGGAGATAATGAATGGAGTTTTCAACGTGCAGCCCCAGGATCTCTCACTATCTCACTAGGGAGTTCAGGGAACACCTGCAGAAATGCACATCTGTGCCCCCATCACCGAGCCATGTTCTTGTGCCCAGCAGGTTTCCAGCCTTTTCATTCATTAAAGATGATCCAGGATGAGGACAATTAATTATTCACTAACAGTCATTTTGAATTTTCACTGGCTGCAAGAAGGTGCCTGTGGGACCACAGGAAAACAAGCATGGCAGCGAGACATGGGCTTGTTCCATGCCGGCACACTGGGTCAGAGCCCCCCAAGAGCCTGTCAGACCGGCAGCTCTTGTCAGGCCAGTACCCCACTCCCCAAGGGGCAGGCAGGCACTGGGGGAGGCTGAAGCACCGTGCCAGCCTGCCATGAGCTGGCAGAGGCAATGACAGCAGACCAGGAACCCTCCAGGGACCCCAGGAGCCTACTTGGGTTGCTGTGCTGTGTTGCAAAAACCAAAGCTGTCTCGGACCCATATTTTTCCAGCTGTGGAGACACACAGAGGAACCAGGGGCTTATTGCAGTGCAGGGCACATTTTTCCCTGCTGTGAGACAGAAACCACCAGGTCAGGTACTGTAAGGCGAGAGGAGGAGAGGGAAGCCCACAGCCAGCTTGTGTTAAAGGATGTAATAAAGATACCACTGTGGTTCATACCTGAATGAGTTTTAGGCCAGCTGCTGAGGGTGATACTAGCCTGCGAGGCTACGCTGAGCTGCAGGCTGCGTGCTGGGGTTGTCGCCAGCACTCCGGCAAGCGCGCAGTAGCTCGCGGCACTGTGTCTGCCTGCGCCAGATTCAACAGCATGACAAACATGAGCGGGGCTCGGCTTGCTCCTGGCAGCCCCTCTGTAAGTCCAGGGTGACTCCCCAGATTTCAGCGTAAGCAGGAGCAGCATCTGCTCCTCCTTCGCTTTTGGTGGGGCATCGCGTGCCTGAGCCAGGGTCCTGCTCAAGCAAAAGCGGCTGCACTTGCTGCTGTTCACATTGGTGTAACAGGCAGTGGCTGGGAAGTCTTTGTAATTACTTAGCACCACGAAAACTGGAAGAATCTTATAAAATGAAACTATCTCATAGAAACCCTGATTACTTCCCCTAGCATAAAGCTAACAAGGTAAAGCACTAGCTGTGTTCTTTTTGGGTCATTATATTCCAAATGAAGTTAATCTTAGACCTGTGCTGTGCCCAGGGCTGTGCTGCAGATACACAGGAGGCTGGTGGCTGTTCTTACACCTTGTTCAAAACAAAATCTACTGGAAAAATTGCTAAGAGGAGAGCTCAGTGTTGGCCCACTGAGACTTTGCAGCATCCTGCGTGTGCTTATTATTTGCTGTGATCAATGACACTGCAAAGGCTGTGTCCCAGGGTAGGAAATGCCTAATTGTATAAACAGGCTATACTGGGAAGGAAAATAGTACCCAGGAGAGAAAGCAGTGGTGCGTTAGAAATAATGGGCTCTATCAGTGTGATTTTGCTGGGCAAGGTAACCTCAAAGATTTATTTAAATAGGCCAGAGATGTGAGTGACTGCTACATTCTCACTTAGTAATACGTTTGCCAGTCAGAGAGCAGCTAGCAGTAAAGCCATTGCTTTTTACAGCATAAGTTCATTTAAACCATGGCTCTGCAGTACTTGTTCTGTGGTGAGCTAAAGCAATACCCAACACATTTCTCTGTGTAGGAGAAATGGGTATTCAGACAGGAATAGCTGCGTTTGTGGCTTTTTTCTGTTCATTTTCTGCAAGTTTTGAAGATCTCCTGAAGAACAAATATTGAATAGATCTGTTTCCTGAGAAAAAAACTCAGAAGATTTGCCCCTGTGATCTATTCTCAGTTCTTGCTGTGGAGTCAGGATGTGGGACCAAGAGGACCGTGGAAATTTCCTTTTCCCAGGCAAGCAACTAGCCAGTACAGCACAAACCTATTTTATTCCATTAAAATGGAATATAGTGCTTGACATTAATGCTGTGGTGGAAAGCTGTATGCAGCCTCTTTCCTACATTAATTTCCTATTTTATAGGACAAATTACAAACGTTGGGCTTGCATGACTGGCAGAGCAAGAACTGCTTAAGGCAACATAAACAAATAGCTATGAATAACAGAGTGAGCGGGGACTTTCACAACTTGCTTGCAGAAAAATGAACAAGCAATACAGCTAAGGCCAAGCTAGTTAGCTAATGTTTTTCTTTGTCATCTGTGCACCTACATTACCCTGCAAGTTGTAATATTTGGAGCTGATGTGGTAGTACATCTGTGTGAGTGGTGTCCCTTATTGCTTGGCGGTATACCCAGAGGCGCTCACCAGATTTTGCTGGATGTATAAAGTGCAGAATCTAAGCTTCCCAGCTCTCACCATTTGCATAGGATGACTGCGCTAAAACGGATGGTAAAGGGGCAAAAGCTGCCTCCCTTGCTGTAAATTCTGTATATGAAACAACTGCAGGTCCAGATTTGGGCAGCTGCCTCCTGCTTCTGAGTGAGTCCTGGCTTGCAGCGACCAGGACCAGGCAGGAGGGAAGGAGTGCGTAGGAAACTGTTGCGTACCCCTTACGGGGTAGGAAAAAAGCACTGAAACCCATATGGTCTCTCTGATTAGCTGTAAAACAAAGCCAAGGTGTTTAACGATGCTCGCTCCAAGGCTCTGGTCACCTTCTGACTTGGCTGCCTATGGCTTGCTCGAAAATCCCCGTCTCCTTCGCTGTGCTGTCCCCTGGCCGGTCTGGCAGGGACATTGCAGGGTGTTGCTCTGCACTGTTAAACGGATGATTTGTTCCACCCTGTTGCTGGTTGCATTTTCAGCGGGGAGTGAAGGTGACCTTGGTACATACTCAGTTTTCTGGAGTCTGTAAAGCAGAGCAAGATCTGTGGAGGCGAGTAGGCATTTCCAGTGTCAGTTATAGTCCTTTGCATTTAGCAGCAAGCAATTCTAGCTTAGAATCTGCGCTTGGATTTGCTAGGTACAGAGCACAAGGGCTGCGTGCTGTGAAGGGGAGAGGCAGTTTAACTTAGTGCTGGGAGAACAACAGATCTGGGGTTTCGTGCAGTGCCAAAAAGTTTGGAGGGAAAGAATGAGATTTGAAACACTTAGTCCAAAACTCCAACAGAAAGAAGCACACTCTGTTTCTAACTTGTTAAAAATACTTAGAATGAAGCACCCTGAATAAAAGACTAGGCAAGCGTTTGACTTGCAGAGAAAAACATTTTCCTTCCTTTTGGTTCTTTCAAGTTTTTTTCAAACTAGCACTGTAAAATGGCACAAATTCACCAAATATTCTGGTGAAACCACATGCAGATGTCTTTTTCTAAACATGGAGATGATAAGACAGATCATTTCATTGACCTGTCGCCTGCAGTACAGGGCACCTGCGCCTCTGTCCCAGAGCTGCCAAGAGCACGAAGGCTCAAGAGCCGCTCGTTAGATGAAGGGAAAAGCCTTGCTACGAATGACGCGAAGCTGTAACACTTGAACAGGAGCAAGCGGTGGCCCCGGGCAGGCAGGAGAGCCGTGGTACTGCTGGAGAAACTCTTGCCTTAGAAAATGGCCTAGGATTGATGGGTGCATCTGGGCAAGGTCTCCTGTGGGTTGCAGGCGGGTTGCTGGGCCGCTGCCGAACAGTGCCACGGGTGAGTGTGAGTGTCCCTGTGAGCACCAGGTGGCAGTGGTGTCGCAGGGAGAGCCGCGGCGTTGGCAGCAGGTCGCCGAGCTCCTCGGTGCCCCTGCACGCTTGCGGGGCGCTGGAAAATGTCCTGCTCGGGAAGCGGCCCGGTTTCCCCGGCAAAGTCCCTCAGCCCCCTCCTTTGAAGGTGCCGAGCATCCCTCTCTCCCTTCACTGATTTCCAGGGCATGCGTAATTTCCAAGTTTGAGCCGAAACTGTTTATTTCAAGTTTCGGTTCAACAGGAAGCCCCCAGCTTGCAAGGCTTGAGTCCGACAAGTTTTACCTGGGATGTGGCGAAGACGCTGATCTGCTGCACACAGCGAACCGGGGCTGCAAATTCTGCCTGGTGGGAAGCGGGGTGGCAAGCTGCCTCGGCTCTGCCTCGGCTCTGCCCCGGCTAGCCCTGTGGGACTGGAGCAGATCCCTCATTTCCCTCCTTCCTCTTGAACACAGGCGTTCAGAGGAGCATTTCCTGGCTGCCAGCAGCCCCGTTTCCCTCCAGCTGACCCTACAGCAAGTCCTGGCCCCTGGTAAAATCTCCTGGGGTGGCTTTGCTGCCTGCGTGAGACCCAGCTCCTTGCTGCAGAGCAAGCAGACAGCAGAGGGGTGCCCGGGCCCAGCAGCTATGCTAGGACATTGCTCAAAAGGTGAACGCTGTCAAGCTCCCAGAGTGGCTTGTGAGGGTGTTGGTGTGCAGAAGTCCCAGTTTAAATGAATAAAGCTCTTACAGACAGCTGTAAAAAACCTTCCTCTGCTTTTACACTCTAGGGTTTTTTTTTTCAGTTTTTCTTTTATATTTTTTCTTTTTTCTTTCATATTTTTCTGTTCTCTTTTCTCTTTTCTTTTTCCTTTCTTTTATCTTTTTTCCTTTTTTCTTTTTCCTATTTTGTCCTTTTTCCTTTCTCTATTTTTCCTTTTTTCTATTTTTTCTTTTTTGCTTTTTTCCCTTTCTTTTTTCCTTCTTTTTTCCTTCTTTCCTTTATCCATTTTTCTTTTTTCCGTTTCTCTTTTTTTCCGTTTTTCTTTTTTTCCCGTTTTTCTTTTTTTCCCGTTTTTCTTTTTTTCCGTTTTTCTTTTTCCCATTTTTCTTTTTTTTTCCGTTTTCCTTTTTTCCCGTTTTTCTTTTTTTTCCCGTTTTTCTTTTTTTCCTTTTCTCTCTTTTTCTTCTTGTCTCTTTTTTTCTTCTCCCCCCCCTTTTTTTTTTCTTTTCTTTTTCCCCTCCCTTTTCCCATGAGTCGGGGGGGGGGGGGGAGAGCACAGGCGACTCCGCGAGCCGGGATGTTCCTCTTCGGTCCGCGGTGCGTGCGCGGCTGCGGAGCGGCAGTGGCGACCAGCGGCGGCTCAGCCGCCGCTGGGCGGCACTGCCGCTCCGCAGCCGCCCGCCCCAACACCCCCCCCCCCCGGCCTATGTACTTATATACTGTTTATATATGCTATTTGATAATTGGTGCGTTTTTTGCAAGCACTTGCAGCCCTTAAAAATGATGGAACTAAAGAAAGGGCGGGAGAGGGATGCTTCAAAAAGGGCGTGGTTTAAGATAAAAATCATCAGCGGTGTCCTTCCCATGTAAATTCAGGGCTGCGTGTGCCTATCTGGACTGATGTAAACAGGTAGTGATTTTTATCCTAATTTTCTGAAATCCATGTGGGTTTGATTGTGGACCCTCAACATCTCTTACAGCATAAAGAGTGCACTGCGTAGGGTACAGGACTGCTCTGCTGCCAGAGACACGGTAGCAAGCTTTTTGTGTCTCTTGGTGCAGTGGAGGTACGTGGTACATGGGCAGCCCCAGGGGACAGCGTTGTAGCTTGGCAAAAAGAAACTCAAACTTGTTTTTTCCTCATTTCATTGGTGATTCTTGTGGTTTTGCTCAGTTTCAGCAGCAACGCTGGTGTGGCCGGTTCACCTTGCGTGGCAGACACTCTCCCTTTCCAGCTCCCATATCTGGCTGCCGTCCCCCTCTGTTGCCTGTCAGTCTGTGGATCCTCATGCTCTGGGATTGTCCACCTTCATTATAAAGGGATTAATTTAGCCCCTTCCAATCTCAATTATAAATACCTGATTTGGACTATTCCATATGGAAAAAGAAAAAAATAAGCTTGCTCTAACACACAGACCATTGGAAACAAAACTGGGAAAGCTTTGGCTTAGATGCAGCAGTGACCAGGACACCCCCAAACAAAAACTAGTGTTGGATTTAGAGGCAAAATGAGATCTGTTCTCAATTTTAGAAAAAATACATAAAATCATAACCTGGGGAGCTTTACTTTGTTCCAAATCATTATCTAATTGCACTTCAAATTTTTCCATGAGAGACATATGGAAAACATTCCAACATATTTTGCAATCCTCCCCCCAAAAGAAAGACCTTGGAAAGTTTAAAAAGTTTTGGGTTTTCCTGAAAATTAACCTTTTAAGGGTTAAATAATGTGGAAAAGAAACAAGATTAATGTCAAGTAAAATAAAATAGTTCTGTGAACCCAATATTGTTTCCAGGTTTTTAATTCATTGTAGGAAAAAAGATAACTCAGTGTAATGCTATGTATTTTTCTTATTTTTCACCATCCTCACATACACAAAAAACCCTGAAAAATTTCTGAAATTGCATACACTGAGAGTTTTAATCCTACAACCCTGTGGGGCGCAGTTACTCTTGCTATGCTGCTGTAGTTGGATTCCTCAGTTGTTTATGCAGGATGGAAAAGGATCTGTCTGAGTGGAAAACACCTCTGTGAAGCGCTGGTGCTTCCCAGGAGCTGGATGGAGGCTGCAGGACCGACCCCCGTTCAGCATGCTGGAAGGACAGGGCTTCCCCGACACCCATGAGCAGTGTCTCTTACTAGTCAAAATGATTGTGTTGGTGCAACCCCGAGGCCCGCAGGGGTTTGGGTGGGATTAGCAGGTCCCCACTGCTCGCCCGGTGACTGTTGGGGTACAGGGTCAAACGTGCCCCAGCCTTGCTTGGCACCTCCATCTTCTTCCCTGCTTCCAGGCTGCTGAGCTCGTGTATCATGGTACTGGGTGTAGAGGGACTGTGGGGCTAAAAAATGAAGTCCTGGTGAAGCAAGGTGGCAACCTTGTCATTTATAGCAGCGCCACAGAAATCCTGCGAGCTGTAAATATGCTGGAAGAGCTGGCGAGGGGGGAAGAGTGTGGCCGGTGGGGCCAAGGCTCCTCTGCAGCAGCGGTGCCAAGCCCTCTCCTTATGGTTTCGCAGGGGGAGGTAAGATATGGCTCTCAGCTCGTGGTGGAGAGGAGTTGAGCTGGACGCTGAGGGGACGCTATGCAAGGCGTCAGCCGAAGAGTGTGTCAGTCCTTTCAGAAAGGGGGGGCCCTTCCTGACAGCCCCATCTGCGAGCATGGGGAAAGTGGGGGCTCCTCTGTTGGCACGCCTTGCCTGCATTGCTTGAAAAATCCCACCCTGAAATCTGTCTGACCCCCCAGGAAAGTATCTTTGCAAGCTTTCCTGTGGTGAAGGCTCACAAAAGCAGTATCATCGCCCTCATTTTACGGATGGGAGGGATTTGAAGCGTGGGGAGGAGGGTACGCACCTGTGGTCACTCTGTGGGTTGGTGGTGGACGTGGGAGTCGAAGTGAAGCCTGTCAACTCGGTGCTTTGCTCTTGGCATTGAGGATGATCTGCAATGTTTGTGTCTCATGCTTCAGTGCTGTGCTTGTGAATCAGACAGAAAGACTGCTTTAAAAACAGGCAGTCTAGTTTTAGAGCTGGCATAATCATAATTCCTATACCACTAGGAGCAGGAGGGGAGGAGCAGATAAAAATCAGAAAATTAGAATTTATTACAATAAAAGCCAAAGTGCTAGAAGCCAAAACTGTCATTGTAATGCGAGCTCTCTTTTGATAGTATGCTATTACATCGTATAAGAGGTTGAACAAGCGTAAGAATATCTTGGTTGGTAATTATCTGATTTGTGATATGTAGCTAATGTGTATTTGTTGTTCTGCCGTACATTATGCAGCAGCAATTCATTTCTAAACAACATTAACTGGCAATATAGCAGTTCAGTGCAGAAATTACAGGCATAAACACAAGTTTTACTTAGACTGAGTAGTAGCTAAGTTGAAAGACCAGCAGTGCTGGTCAGGGGAGATCTGGGGTGGAGAGCTGAGGGTACGTCTCTCCCTAACTCACCCTGCTGACAGAATACCCGCCCCCCCCAGATGATACTGGGTATCCCGAAAGTATCTGGCAAGCAGAAAAGACACGTGCAGACAGATGTGGGTACCAGCTGGCCAGGGGACCCCACACATGGGAGCTGACAGCTTCCCGATTCTGGAATGAGTTTGTGGAAAGTGGTGTCTCTGCAGACTGCACCAATCAATAGCAAAGATCTGCAGGAGTGGCTTTCAAATTAGATAAGCTTTGGAGCTGATGTCTGAATGATAGTAACAATATAAACACTTGACTGAATGCCCTCCTGTCATTGCATCCCTAACAACACTTACATAAGACCATTTGTATTTTATGGGATCTTATCTTCTTTTGCTTTATTTAATGACACCACTAAATAAAAACACTCAATAATTGCTGTTGCTTACTTTAATTCATCAATTAAATGAGTAAGGCTATTAGGATAGATATATTTTAAGATGAAACGATTAGCAAAGGTTAAAGGGACAGTGCTCATTAAAAAAATCTACTGAGTGCGCATCAAATGTCTCCCTATTCTTCAAGCATTAAAAAGGGATTTTTTTAAAGACCAGAAGCATTCGTGCTACAGATGACAGAAAGGGTCTCTTGGCTCATGTTACTGCAGGCTGTGTCACACCATCTTTTCACAAATGCATGGAAAAATCCTCCTTGGAAAGGAGGGAGCAGGATGAGAGCAGACATGTGCCCACTGGTCCTATTGGAAGTGTCTTACTCCTCTGATCACTAGAAACTATGTCTAATTTCTAGACTAAATTTATTCTTGGCCAGTTTCTACCCGTTTGCTC
Source organism: Gymnogyps californianus (assembly GCF_018139145.2). Taxonomy (NCBI): domain Eukaryota; kingdom Metazoa; phylum Chordata; class Aves; order Accipitriformes; family Cathartidae; genus Gymnogyps; species Gymnogyps californianus. The sequence goes on from NC_059480.1 coordinate 15,924,006, forward strand.
TTGTGCCAGCATTGTCCTTCAGCTTATCTGTCCTCTGGCTGCTGTAATTTATGCCCTGTTTACATTTCTTTCTGCCTGGACAATGAAGATCTATGAAACATGTCTACTCTGCTTTAGTTTGTAGCCAGTTTCACTTTCTTAATTGCTCCACTGCCAGGGTTTCAAGCAACACAAGGGAGCATCCTTTGTTTTAAAAATAAAAGTTTTCATTCAAACTGTACAATATTGGGGGCATATTTTCTGTTTGATTAAAGGTTTATGAATGCTCCATTTTTTTTCCCCACAAAATTGAGAAGCCGGGCCAAATTTAAGCTGACAGAGTCCATGTGAAATGGTTAAATAAATAACAACAGAAAGAAGACTTTTCAGACCCTACATTGTGCCGGGGGTCAAGAAAGAAAAGTGAGAGGATTGCATTAGTTGCTGGAGCCATCCAAGTGCAAATAATAAGGCTGGGAGTAGCATGTAGCCTTTTCTAGAACAAATTCCTGGTGCCTGCCTCCTTATGTCAACTATTTTTTTTGAAGAGGAACTTTGCAGGAGTCAGTCTGGCATGTTTAATTGGGGCGAGAGCTGGTGCGTGCTGCGCAGGGATCTCTTGCACACCCCACGTTCAGCACAGCATTGGTAGTGCAAGGGGCTGAGGCTGGAGCTTGGTGGGGGGGAATCCCTGGAGCATCAGTGAGATCTGAAAGTCTGGTTCATTTATGTCCATTTTGATAATCCCAGCCCACGTTTTTTGGCTCATGGCAGTTAAGACTTGCTGATGAATAAGCAAGGACCTGAAAGTTGTTGAAGGTAATGAAGTGTCTATGAAATATGCTCCTTCACAAGGACATGTTTGTGTTGCATATGCTCCTTTTACTGCTACTGTCTTCAAGCTTCTTTACCTGCATCTTTAATGAGGAGGCAGACACTGCCCTGGTAGCTACAGATCTTCACACTTAATTTCCTAAGTGCCTGAGTTTGTCATGAGGAAGTTGCTGCAGACTTAAAATTAGCTCTATTTCTCAGTCACTTCATTGTCAAAACAGTCTTTCCATGTGAGGGCACCTTCTTGCACCCCACATTTTACAGCATTTGAGGTGGGCTGGAGTGGGTATTAGAGGTACCGGTTTCTAGAAGTATCTGCTATAATGGACTGAAGAAGTAATATATTTGCCTCTTAACACCGAGAAGGGAGCATGTATTATTGGCATTCTTTAAAAAACAGAAGGATTCCCAAAGCCAAGCAAATGGGAGACAAAGCTTGCATGGGGCTTATGAAAACAAGTCAGGGAAGAGAGAGAGAGCATCCTTGGAGCCAGGTCACAGCTAACCTGCCCACGCCACTGAGAGGAGGCATAAGCCAACCCTCCCCCAGGCTGGAACTGCCCAGCACGTTTTGCTTCGCTTCCTTTGCGTGGGGAGGTTTTCCAGGATTTCAGGGCCTCTGGGGCTCCTGAAGACAGAGACACCAGCAGGATCCTCCTCTGCTGAGGAACAGGGACCTCAGGAGCTAGGTGGCTTCATAAAAGTAATTTTGTGCATCCTCTTCCTTGGTGCAGAGGATCTGAGACTGTGAGAGTATCAGGATTTCAGCCCCTCTGTTGCCCTGGCTCTCTTTCAACTCAGAAGGATGCTCTTTGGGCAGAAAGATGCCCAAACACGCCTCTGCAGCTAATGGATAGCTGGTCATCTCTGTGTGGAGTGCTGATGATCTCCATTGCCATATTGCCACCTGTACCCAGCACAAAGCCATGTTCTCCTTAAATACTGACAAAAATGTCTCTTCAGAAGCCTCCCAATAATTACTCAAGTACCCACTTAAGTGGCTTTTAATTTAGGCTCCCCACCCCCACACTCATACATTTCCCAATTGCCAAGCACAGCTAGTCTTATGTATAAGCTTCTGCCAAAAGAAAATGCAAATAACTTGCCCTCTGGTTTATACTACCTTGCATGAACTTTGGTGAGTCCGTAGCATCTCAGAAGATGGTATTTCCAACAGGCTAGAGCAGGAGCATTCAATCATAATGAAAGATGAAACCTCTTATTGTGAGTTTCCCTACATCCAACAACACTTGGCAATGCTACAGCACCTTTTGTTGGAGTGCTGCTGGCTGCCTTGCCAGCTCGTCTCGTTACCGGAGGCTGCCTCTTGCCCCTGCGCTGGGGCAGGAGTGTCGCACAGCAGGCAGCTGCCCCAGGAGTGCCTATGGGCTCCTGTAAATGCCGTGGGGCAGGTGGCAAGGATGAGCCATGGCCATCGTGCTGGGTGCCACAGGAGGGGCAGCTGACACTGTCCCTGGGGTGGTGGGGAGGGAGCATTCCCAACCTTGCAGCCTTCTTTGTGGGGGTAGAAAGGGGAACTCAGGGGATCCTGTGCTCTCATCCTGAAGGACCCAGCTGCATTCAAAAGGGAAGGCTTTAGGATATGACTTTGATGGGAAAGCAGGGTCTGTTGCCTGTTTCTCCATGCTTGATAGAAAGCATTGCTCTCTCTGCTTATTTCTGTTTTACTGGGGTAGTCTCTGGACACCAGGTTCAATCAATGACTTGTTTGTAGTAGGCTCCAACAGCCCTTTACCTGAATAATATTTTTTGTGTTATATGATGGAATAAGACCAAAGAGACACTAACTCTTTTCCTGAAGTGGGAAAAGAAACATGCATATGAAGGGGGAGGACAGGCAAGCATGGCCAAAGAGGAGGAAGGAAATCACACTGTACAGGAATTCCTTGTCCAAGACAGGAGCTGTAGAGAGGTCATGAACAAACGATGCAAGGAAACAGGTTGCCATGTCCAAAAGCTATTCTTGGAAAGCCCCAGAAGAGCCCTACAAAGTTGCTAGAGCAGCTATTGCAGCTTCTGCTTTAAGCACTTCTGGAGTTCAGCAGTCTGAGGGCAGAAAAGGCCAAAACTGTAATTCGTGTCAGACAGACACGTATGAGTGATACAGGTTGGGAGGCTGTGATGGACACTTGCAGATGGAGCAGCCAAACAATAGGTAGTGGTGCTTTTTTCCCTTGAAAAATGCCACTTTATCAAAAATGTGGGAGGGAAAAAGGGAACAGTCATTTCAGAAGAGCCCATTGCACAGGGATTTAAAGACCCAGTTTCATGCCGCTGCTCTGCCTAGTGCAAAAGCAGAGACTTGAGTCTTGGTCTTGAGAGTGGTGAGGCCACCAGTTCTACCACAGCAGTGTGCTTTCTTGCTTTTCTGGCATTTCATAGTGAGCTCCAAAAGGTCTCATTTTCACTCCTTGTGGGGAAGAAACATAACTTTGAACCCAAGATTTTCTGCAAAGTGGATTTCTGTTCATATCAGCTCTAATACTGACTGATGCCGGGTGAGTCTCAGAAGTCAGGTGGAAGGGACTATTTGTGATTGCGCAGTCTGGTCTCCTGCTTCACTCAAGTCAGGGCTGCACAGAGCAAGCCCAGTTAAGTCCTCTGTGGCAGGCATATCAATAGGGCGAGAAACTTCTGGATAAGTGGGATTTGGACTAGATGTTAGGAAGAGCCTTTCTCAGCTGAGGGTGGTGCAGAGCCGCATTCCCAAGGGAGCTGTGGGATTTCCACTGCTGCAGGTCCCTAAGCAGGGATCAGACCAACCTTGTCAGCAATGATGAAGGTACTGCTGGCACAGTACAGGGGTGACCTCTCTGGGGTCCTTTGTACCCTGTGCGCTATGATATCAGCTCATCTATTTTTGAAAGAGGTTGACTCTTAGGGTGAAATGATAGAGAATCCATCACAACTCTTGCCATATCGTTCTCTTGATGAATTATCTTTGCTATTAACAATAAACATGAGCCTTGCCTTGACTCTAGCCTCCAGATCTCATTCTGACTTTGCTGGATTGAAAGAGCCCCTCCTTTCGAAAATGTTCTTACTGAGAGGTGAGAGATTTATCAGTCAGGGCCAAGTCTTCTCTGTCATTCTGTTGGATACAGAGGATCTCAACCATTTTTCTTCTGTGGCTAGATTTTCAGCAACAGCAAACTATCAGTGGCCACAGCATTAACAGGCTAAATACAGCTGAGTACCAAGAGCATTTTCACAGGGTGGCCCCTTGTGAATCCCCTATAGATGTGCTTATTACTGCAACAAAGAGACTCAACTGCTTGAGTCTCTCGCTATACCCATATTCTTTGTAGACCTCAGACCCTCTTGGAGCTATGTTCTGATTCCTGCCACTTCTGAAGTGTGGCAACCAGCCTTTGTGACTTTTGTGATACCAGTGCGTCCTGGTTTCGGCTGGGATAGTTAATTTTCTCCTTAGTAGCTGTGCTTTGTGTTTTGGGTTTAGAGTGAGAATAATGTTGATAACACACTGATGTTTTAGTTGTTGCTAAGTAGTGCTTATTCTAAGTTAAGGGCTTTTCAGTTTCCCATGCTCTGCCAGCAAGCAGGTACACAAGAAGCTGGGAGGGGGCATAGCCGGGGCAGCTGACCCGAACTAGCCAAAGGGATATTCCATACCATAGAATGTCATGCCCAGTATATAAACTGGGGGGAGCTGGCTGGGAGGCATGGACCACTGCTCTGGCATCGGTCAGCGGGTGGTGAGCAATTGCATTGTGCATCACTGGTTTTTTTCCTTGGGTTTTGTTTCTTTTTTTTTCCCCTCTTCTTTTTTTTGTTATATTCTTTTTCATTACAATTATTATATTTTTTTATTATTATTGTTAGTATTATATTTTATTTGACTTTAAACTGCTCTTATCTCAACCCACAAGTTTTACTTTTTTTTTTCCCTGATTCTCCTCCCCATCCCACTGGGAGGTGGGGAGGAGTGAGCAAGCAGCTGCGTGGTGCTTAGTTGCTGGCTGGGATTAAACCACGACACGGTGTTTGCTGCACTGGGTACAAATGTGACAGAGCATTTCTGCTTCTGCTCCCTATTGCTCCACACATGCACCCATGGGCTTCGGCTCTCCTAGCTGCAGTTCTGTGGAGAAAGCTCCTGTTCAGCTGTATCTCTCTCATGGTTCCCAATTCCTAGAGTCACGGCTTTCCAGGGAAAAAAAGTGCCCAGTCTTGAAGTAATACAGACCGCACAGTTTATCCCCAGAGATTTGATCTGGTTGCGTTAAAATGAAACTTGTTTCTATGAACTCAGTTTCCATGTCAATTCAGTATAGTCTGTTCACCAGACCTGCTGCTATCATGAATTACTATTGCGTTAGTCTTTGTATCCTTGGCAAACTTAGATTTGCTTCCAGGCCACTGATACCTTTATTGGTGTCCAGATTGCAGTAGCTGTGAGAGTCTGGGGAGAGAGAACATGGGATTTCATTTTACTGGGGAGATAGAAAAGTTGATGTACTGCTGGGAGGGAAATAAATTACAATGTAAATAGCAAGAGGTGTGTTTGGAGGCCAAGGCTATGTAGGGGAAGTGATGTATTCACCCAGATCCTTTTTACCCAGCACTTTAGGTCAGCAGGGGATGAGGGAGTCTTCAAACCTTTTCCTAGCCGTACTACAGCTGTAATCTCATGTTTACATTTAGTGTTGAGTATGCCCTTGCAGTATGCAGGAGAAATAAGCAGGTTTGATTAAATAAGATGCAATCTGGATGCATGTAACTTCAGAGGCATCCTGAGGGCAGGATTAATGTCCCAGCACTCCTGTTCTGCAGAGCCTGATGGCAGTGGGAGTACCAGGTTTTGTCAGAGTCACTGCATTTTCTGAGAGCTCTCTGAACTGCAAGGAGCCTTTGCTGAGTGACAGAGCAATGGGCTGCCCCTTTGAAGCATTGCTCTTCTGACCCAGCAGGATGTGAGATACGATCTGGCTCAGGCTGCAAATGCTGGGCTTCTTATGGATTTGGAGGCTCGATGAAGGGACAAGCAAAGTTTGGGTCAGGGAACTTTCCAAGGCCTCTTTAGGTCTGGCAGAATCCATTATGTGCAGATAGAGAGATTTATGGGTCTGGAGGGAGTTTGTTACTTCTCCTTGACAGCTTCTCTCCTTTCCTCCCCTCTTGGCCTATGCCTGTGCAACACACGTGTATTAAGGAGGCTGAATGTCGCCAGTCTCCAAGCCTTGACTCGCTGTGGAGCAGACGGTCCCACAGCCCTGCTGGAGAAACGCGATAGGGGTTTCATTCTCCCTCCCTTCTTTTTATCGTTCTCAATCACATAACCGGGCTGTTTTGCCTCAGCCAAGATCTAATCAGGAACAATCTGTTTGACTTTCAGCAAAGTCAGCTTGATGGAAACTTTAAATTTTTCGGGCTTTTCCCGACACGCTTGAAAATGGTTTTGGTTGGAATCAGTGACTGGCTGCATAGTTACAACGTGAGGAGGTTTCACAGCTTGAGCAGCTTTCCTTCCTCCCAGGGAGAGGGGAAAAGCATGGGCAGCCCCTTGACCTCCTGAGCCCAGGGGTTTGGAGGCCCTGGGCCTGAAACTGCACTGTGGGGTCACACTCCCCTCTCCACCCAGACCACATCACCTTCAAGCAGGTGAGATGTAAAGCCAGACACAACCAGGTTCAATGTCCGCGGGAACTGGGCACCTCTTGCATTATTGAAACTGTAGGCCAAAATGGGCTACAGGCTTTCATCAAATAGGATTCAAAGAGAACAATGGGGATGGCTGACCCCTCCTAGGGAGGGGAAGGTTGTAGGAGTTGTCTTGTTCATGAAAGTGCCGCTACCCTGAGGTCTGAGGACTAGGTCTCTATTTCAGAGAGAGGAGGGCATGATGTGTGTGTATTCAGTCGCAGGCTCACAACTGGGGTTGTCCTGTGGTGGCTATTTCACCTATTTCAGCCTCAAGCTCCTGCTCTGCATTAAAAGCACAAGGGATGTCGTCTTTTCCTCTTTCTTGCATGCTGTGAATGCAGACGTAAGACCTGGGATGAAATCTCAAGTCCACACTCTCCCTCCCCTTCCAGTTCCTTGCAGTTCCTGTGGCTTAGGGCTATTAGATGGGTGGCCACAGGTGAAGAAGTCCCCAAGGGGGCAGATGGAGGGAGTTGCTGGATGTTGGGAGAAGCCCAGTGAGGAAGAGGAGGCGGAGGGAGGAAGGAAGGGAGGCAGCTGTCTGTCCTGTCTTTAAAACTCAGCAGCTATATACAGTACAGGCAAGAAGATATTTGAGTTTTCTTTCCATATGCTTAGGTGGGTGCTTCTAAGCCTGGAGCAGCTGGTTGGCTGTGTGTCCCTTGCTCAGAAAGAGAGGGCTCTTAGCTCTGCCTTGCACAAGGTTATCTGCAAGTAGAGTACTAATTCTTTTATTGCTCCTTGATTGGAGACCCTTCAGTGAGGCCTCCTCCCTGCATTGCCGTAATGACTGAAGTGCCGTGTGGGAGCTGTCACTGGGCAGGTGTTTGCAGGCCCTTTCCCTTGGACTCCTGCCACTAATGAAGCCACAACTGAAGCACATCACTGCAAGGACAGCAGTTTTTCATGCCCTGATCCCATCGGGGAAGGCAATGCCAGAATGGCTGATGAACAGGACTGGTGGGGTGGGGTGGTAACAGCAGCTTTGAGATGAGCCCATCTTGAACAAGCCCCAGGTCTTGCTGTGGCACGTGGGACAGGCACTGACCTGTATGCAGGGAGGTCTCTCTTCATATGTGGGAACAGTTTCAGATGGCCCCTGCTACTACTCCTTTTCAGGCTTCGTTTCAGGGAGATGACTTCTGCAGCAAGGCGTAGGCAGCAGAATCGACCCTAGACAGTGTACCTTCCCGCTGTTCCCAGCAGGTGCTTCCAGAACCCAGGAGACAAAGTCTATTCAGCCATACAGAAGGCTTCTTGAAGAGAAATGCATCATGGCATTTTCATTCCTAGACAGCCACAGTTGCCTTCAGTGAAGCGAAGCTTTCTCGTGTTCCCCTGCCTCCACCTGGTATAACAAGTCACTGAGGAGAAATAAAACCTTCTGTTTTATTTCTATAGTAGAAATCCTCTCTTAAAAAGGAAAAAATATATATGAACATATAAAATCCGAGTAGAATTACTTCTTTTTCTGGGCTCCAGTTGGTTTTGTTGTATTGGTGCTGCTTGTGGCCCGATTGTTGCAGCAGTGGTTTTATTCTGCAATCTGCATAACTGCTTACCTGCCACTTGCTTTAAGACACAGAGAAGCCTAGCTTCTCCCCAGGCTAGAGCTGTTTTTAAAGGCACCAGGTAGACTAATGAATACTCCTTGTGATGAGTTGCAAATTTTGTTTTAATTGAATCTTTGAAGCCAAAAAAGGGGGCGAGGGGCCCATTAAACAAATTATTTTAATATAGCAATCAGATGATGCAGGCTCTTCTGTGTTTATTAAAAGGCCTAGTCAGCTCAGAGCTCAGCTGTGCAAGAAAAGCCCAGAAAGCCAGCCAGTTTTCATACTCCGCTGCTGTTTTAGGGCCAGATCTCTCTCCCCGAACAGCATATTTTTAAGTGGCCGTGTGAATTCTTATTAGGCATCCAAACAGAGATATAAAACCATGCATTGTAAACAGAATTACCCTGCACATAAAACGAGCAAAATACTGTAAGGTCTTTTCTTTATCAGGTTACCCAGGCATGTTCTTTTTAAAAAAGTCCACCCACGCAGAAAGACTGGGGAATGCCAAAGCTGCATGAATTTTAATTATGCTAGACATGCAACAAGGGGCTACCTTGTAAAGAATAAAGTTAATAAAACATGGATATGGGCTTAATTCTGCTTAATAAGCAGCCCTGGCAATGCACATTTTAGATGTAATTTACACAGCGTGGAAATCGGGTACAATTCTTAAGAGGTGTCTGCATGCAGACTTTCAAACTCAACAGTGCCTTCCTATTGGAAGAGATTTGTTGCTATGCTGCTGTAAAATGGTGAATTAGGCCATTCAGAATTATTGGCCAGAGATGGGCGTCTTTCTTTTCCCCATTCAACTACAGCAATACGCATATACATTTTAAAGTGGTATTAAATTTAAATCTCTTCCTTAACTTTCATGCATGTATTTTCAGTAGCTATGCAGATAAAACAGCAAAAAACCTGCATACACTTCTATCTGTAGTTAGCTCTGTGTGTACAGAATTAGTAAAGCAGAGATATGCCTAATGACTGAATCTACAGAACATAGCCCATGGCTTTTGAAGGCTCTATGAAAAATAAACAGGATATTCTGTTAGCAACCCTGCGGGAATTATTGCACTTCACTAAGGAAAGATGCCAATAACCTCCGTTTTGACCTAGATAGATCGTTCTGTTTAGGAAGGTAATGGAATGCAATTCTAGATCTCTTCTCTGTTCAAGCCACCAAAGCCCTGAAATTCACCCAGGCCTTCATTTTAAACCTCGGCACTGAGGACAGAAGAGTTTGTTTATCAAGTGAACAAAACCTCAGAAATGGCAGTGTCTTGAAATGTTTATATTGGCCTCCTTCCATAGCAAGTGCCTAATGCATAGGCTCCTGTATGCTTAGGGTGGGGTGGGGATATTTAAGAAGCATTGTGAGTCTGATTCTCCAACAGCCATGGGGAGTCTGACCCTCTGCCTGCTCCTGCGTGCAGGATGGGGCCTTTCTCCACAAACTGCAGGAGGAGCATTGGCATATCTCTCCAGCGTGATCAAAACACCGGCTTGCTTGTTCATTTTATGAATCAGTGCTATTCTCTCCTTCCCTCTTCATAGTGCGCCTGTGCAGCTTTCCAGACTGGGACTGGTGGTGAGGAGGGAGCCCAGGGGAGAAGAAGCAGGGGAGAAAAATTGCCTTAATAATTATATAATATAGAGATTGTTATATTAAATATAGATAGATAGTTTAAAAAAATTATGTGCCTTAAGGAAAAATGCCATATTGGCCCAGTTTGGTCAAACAATTCAGCTTCCATGGGTGGCAACGAGGAATGCAGCCCCTGGATTCAACAGGGGCTAGTTGGTATGGAACTACTCAAAGAGGAGTAGCTGATACAGATGAAAATGGGAGATGTTTTGAGCCCTGTTTACCCAAATGGAAGTTGAAGGAGGGAACTTCCGCTGGCAGAGGCCAAAGCACATGGAGGCTTTTCTGTTTCACCTGGCAGCCCACCAAAGGTAACGTTTCACCTGCAAGAATGACTGTGCAGGAGCATGATGAGGTTGGCCTTCAGTTCTCCAGCTCAAGACTGCTCTGGGCTTCCCCGGTGTTTATAAAAGCATGGGCTATTCAGAAAATTTTGTGAAGCTGGGGCATGATCCAGAGTGGTGCAGAGCAGATGCGCATGCCAGTAATGTCATCAGGAGTTCATGGCACTCGGCCCATGTTCAGAACCAAACCCCGTGGACTCCTTGGCCATCTATAAATAAAGACAGACCTGTGTGTTAGCAAATGCAACATTATATTCAGTTTCACAAGCTCTGCTTTAATTTAATTCCATCACTGCAGAAGCAGGGAGACCTGGGAGAAGCATTTCTTCTTAGAGTTGCAGCAGCTCTCTTTTCAGATCCACAGATCACCAGAAAAAAAATACTGTAACCAACTTCATCACTGATTAGGATCATTTTTAAGTGCGGAGCTGCTGCTCCTAGTTTACAGCTACAGAAGAAAACAAATTAGTCGCATGTCAAAATAACTGAAACTTATCTAATATGGGAGGGGATAAAACAGCATTCTTTCACCAGAGATTTGAAGACTACAGGCAAAAAAGTATCTTTATATATAGATGGAAAACCTCTTTCTTGGGAAGATATCAGATTTGCTCACGTCCTTTGAAGATGAAGCTTTGGATAATTCACTGGCAGTTCAGAGAGTGATTCTCTGATTGCAAACAGCTTTCTTTAGGCCATGCCTGTACCTTGTACTGCAACATTCTTTGATGTCAAGTGAAATAATCCAGCAGAGAAAATTAAAATATGAAGCATTTTAGTTACAGGAAAGGGAAGAAAAATCTTTCTTGATTGGGACAGTGAAATCTGCTCAGAAAAGTTGGCAGCAGTTAAAAAGAGATCAACAGCCAAACATTTATATCTCCCACATGGTTTTGAATATCTTCCTCCCCTGTTCTCTCCTGGAGAACCTGATTCCACCTCGTTTTGGCATGCATAGGGACTAAGAGTGAAAATCAGGAAGTAACGCCAGAGTTTAGTTAATCTTTATGGACATAGTGGGTGGTTGTTTCAGTTGCCTTTTTTTGCAACACGTTAAAATAGTTTAGAGCCGAAGTTCTTGCAACGAAGTAGTTACAAAGATTATTTTGCTGAAGTTGATAATTCCCAGGGGGTGTCACCAACTGGTTTAAAGTGCCCTCTTCAGCTGGGTACATGCTTCACCCCTACACCTTCAGGACTGGAGTAGTCTCATCCTGCCACTGGTACTCGCCAAAGTGTAGCTGGGCAGGTCTCCTCTTCCCAGCCGAGATCCCGTCTCCCTCCACCCTGACCGCTATATGCTCCCCCAAGTATCTTGCTCATCACCTCCTGCACATACACTCGTTAGCTGTTACTTGAACCTGAAATCTGGAGAGCACCATTCTTATGGCAGCAACAGCAGTTACTCATCTGGATAACCAGAGGTATATTTCTGCACCTTACATTTTGCTCGGTGCAGTTTTGTGGCTGGAGGGGGCCCGCCCAGCTCCTGCGGGTTGGCCCGAGCAGAGCACCCGCTGGTAAACTGGTGGTCTACCTTGGGACCGCTCTAACCAGAGGCAGCTTGGTGCCCACCACGGCACTCGGCTTGCACGCTCCCCGGATGAGGCACCGACACCCCCCCGGCAACGCAGCCCTTGGGGTGCCGGGGGCTGTCGCCTTGTCTCTGCTTGCACGGAGAAGCAGGGAAAGCCATGGAGATGCTCGGCTGCTGAGGCTGGGTGCTCGGGCACCTACAGCAACGGCCGAGGAGGTGGCCGGGGCGGCTGCACAAGTCGCAGGCGGCTCCCTCGGAGGGGACGGGCGGGGCTGCGGCTCCGGGGAAGCCCGGCTCCCCGCGGGGGCGGCGGGCCGGCCCGGGGGCTGCCCGGGCGGAGGGGCAGAGCCGCCGCGGAGCTGCAGTTGCCTCGCTCTGCCTGCGCGATTTTTCTCATCCAAACCTCGATCACGTAGGATTGCGTAGAGGAGGGCGAGCGGGAGCAGCTGCAATTCTCCCCGAGCCCGGAGCCCAGCTCCCGGCCGGCACCGACCCGACCCGCCCGGCCGCCGCGGGGCTGCGGGGCTCCCCGCCGCCTTGGCAGCAGCTCCGCGCGGCGTGGGCCTCCGGGGGGGCTTCCCCGGCCCCTCCCTCCCCCCTCCTCCCCCCGCTTCGCCTCCTCCTCCTCCCCCCCCCCCCCCCGACTCCCGGGCTGGGCCGGTGGATGCGGGCGGGCGGCGGGCGCGGCTCGGCTCGTCCTCGCCCCGCCGCCGTCGGGCGGCACCGCGGAGCATCCTGAGCCCCGCACGGAGCAGCAGCAGCAGCAGCCGCACCCCCCCGCCCTCCTCCTCCTTCTCCTCCTCCACCACCTCTTCCTCCTCCTCCCCGCCTCGTATCGCTCCTCCCGCCGCCGTCCCCGCCGCGGCAAGCGGGCCCGGGGCCGCCCCGGTGCCGAGCGCTCCGCGGCCTCCCGCCGGGCCGGACGATGTGGGTTGCTGCCGTCGGGGAGAGCCGCTGCTGGGGCAGAGGCGACGAGCAGGGCTGGGGGAGCTGCGCCAGCCATGGCGCTGTGAGCCCGGGGCGCCGAGCTGCGGCGATGTGAGCCCGCACCCGCTGCCGGGGCGCCTCTTTTTTTTTTTTTTTTTTTTTTTAAATTTAATTTTACTGTATCGCCTCTTTTTTGTTTGTTTGCTGGCCTGGTGCTTTTTCCCGTGGCTGCTTTTTCCTTCCCCTCCCGCCCTCTCTGAGAGCGGAGTAGGGGAGGGGGGGAAAAGAGGAAGAGGAGGAGTGCAAACAGAAATGCAGCGCGGCTCGCCCTGAGCCCGGCCGCGGGAGCGGAGCGGAGCCGCGTCCATGTGCGCGCACTGCCGCGCCGCGCCTTGGAGCCACCGCGCTGGGGCCGGGGCTGGCCGCGGGCCGGGGGGGCTCTGACTCATCCCACGGCCCCTCGCCGGAGGGCGGCCGGCGAGAGGAAGCGCCGCCGCCGCCTGCGCCCGGGCGGAGCGGAGCGGCACCGCGCCGCAGGGACCCGCGGATCCTCCGCGCCCCCCCCCCCCTTGGACACAGCTGCCGCCGGCGGACCTTTGCAAGCGGGGCAGCCGCCTCCCGGATTTACAGGGCGCGGGGGTGCTGCCAGCCCGGCCGGGGGTCTCGCCGGCGGCCGCCCGCGCCGGGATTTGCGCTCCCCGGGGACAGACCCATGGGCGGCGGGGTCCAGCGGCCAGCCATGGTTGTTAGCCCGGGCGCCCAGCTCCGCCTGGCCGGCTGAGCCCTCCCCGGCGCCAGGACTCGGGGCTGCAGCGCGTTAAGCGGGGCGTCCCCGGTCCCCGCGGGGCGCGGCGGCTCGGCCCCAGCGCGCCCGGGCGGCGCCCCCCGGAGCGGCGCGGAGCGGCGCGGGGGCCCATGAGCGGCGATGGCAGCGGCTATCGCCAGCTCGTTGATCCGGCAGAAGCGGCAGGCGAGGGAGTCCAACAGCGACCGGGTGTCCGCCTCCAAGCGCCGCTCCAGCCCCAGCAAGGACGGGCGCTCCCTCTGCGAGAGGCACGTCCTGGGGGTCTTCAGCAAAGTGCGCTTCTGCAGCGGCAGGAAAAGGCCGGTGAGGAGGAGACCGGGTGAGTACGGCGGGCCGGGGCCGTGGGGACCCGCTCCGCGGGGTGGGGCAGCCCCGGACCCGCCGGGATTGCTGCCCGGGGGGGGGGGGGGCGGCTGGCCGGCCCCGGGGCTCTCTTGGCACCGCCGGGTACCGTCTGGGGACAGGTTTGCTCTGCGTGCAACTTTCGTCTGCGTCCTGGCGGGTCTCCTTGCCCGGGCTGGTGCGATGGGTGGGCACCGACCTGCCGCCAGCATCCCTCTCCCGCTGTCCGAAGGGTGAGCAAAGGGGGTCTTCCAGCAGAAGAGACCCAGCGGCTTAATCTGTGCTAGTTTAGCCCAGAATTGTATTTTTCCACCTCCCTGTAGATATGCTTTTTAAACAGTCCTCTCTTATTTTCTGTATAGTGACAAGGAAATCGATAAACTGAGGATCAATTAGAATTGTGGACATTTGATAACTAGATCTATTAAGTGCTACTTCACAGGCAGAGTTGCATAGGGAATTTCATTAGCTTAGAGCTTTCTCGATGGCAGCTGCACGACTGTTACACCTAATATTGAGCTTGCAAGGACCTAGAAATGGTTTTTAGGGTAGCCTTTTTTTTTCCTTTCTTTCCTTTATCTTTTTGTGTGTGCGTGTGCTCAGTCTTGGTTCCTTGTGGAGAACTTCAGCCCTAATGTACATGTTGCTCACATTTCCATGATGAAGTCCCACCACCCACAGTTTCAGTTCTGAGCCGTGCTTGTGCTCTCAGCCGTCCTTGGTAGGCGTGAGAACTCAGTACCTGGCAAGAGCAGGCCCTCTGTGATTTCTCAGTGGAATTATTATTTACTTCTTCCTTTATCTTTTCGCTGCTATAAATCACCACTAAGGTAAGAAAACAGAGATTGGTTTGAGGTGGTGCTGTGAACATGTACTTTTCTCAGGTGTCCATTGATACCATGGTTAAAAAAGAGAGACTCGTTTACTCAGCTCTTCAGGATGTACCATCGACCTGTGTAATCCTCCCATGTTTTCCATATACATGTTTGTTGATTAGTCTCCTCATGAAGCCCCTTCTCCACATCTGAAGTCTGTCAGTCATGACTTTACAGCAAGGTGTCAGAGCTAGCTGAGGGCTGCTCTTCTGGTCTGTAGATTGACATACGTGACCTGTACTCGAGTGAGGGACAAAAAGAAACAGGAAGAAAGCCTCTCACCACAGAAGGCCGCTTACTGTTGTCAACAAAGGGGAAAGAATAATTACTTTAGATTGCTGTCAGCACCCCTGATTCACAGGCTGTGGGGCAGGGACTATATTTAGCTAGCAAAATGCTTCAAGACTTGCAGTGCATGGGTTAGGCTGTGAAAACCAGACTCTTTAATGGTCTGTTTTAAAGCAGTTACCAAAAGAGGATGCTAAATATCTGAAATACAGCATGACTTGAAATATTCAAAGGGAAAAAAGTTGCCTTTTTTTTTTTCCTTTCTCAAGTTATGATGAATGGTAGCTTGTTGTACCATGCTATATATTAGTTAATCTGTGAGCCCAGACCAAAAGATGGCTCTTGCCCAAAAAGCGTGGTCATTTTGTTTCAAGAATCACTCTTTGTAGGATCAAGAGCGGCACCTGGGAGTCTCACTGATGAAATCTTTTCCCATTGCTCTTTCCCCCCCATCTCCATCTGGAATGAGGTCCCTCAAGGACTAAAAGGGCTGGGAAGTCTAGACCTGTTACCTAGATTTCAAGATGCTTTGTCCCATTGAAGTTTGAGTGACTTTTACAGTGGAGTGTGGTTGGTGAGGCTTTTTGTTGGTTCTACCACAGCGCTCCCAGCTGCACAGGTCCAATTCTGCTTCCTTTGGACTCACTAAATGCCTGTAAAGAATTGGTGAATCCTAAGAATTCCCTCAATTTGCATGGACTTTCATGCTGAGGAAGGTGTTCAATAACTTACAGACCATAGTGATTTAAGGAAGGCTTTTTATTGACTTAGAAGAAGGATCAAAGCTACTCAGTGCTGTAAAAATAGAGCTGTTCAGTCTTTAGAGCTGTCAGTCAATCACTCGTAACCAGTACTGTATTCATTTTATAAAATTAAAGAAATAGAGGAATTAAGTTGCTTTGAAAAAAATTCAAGTGTCCTTTCTTAGGCTATGGACTGTGTCTGCTTTAGTTCCCTATATCTGTCTTTTAAATAGAGATTTATTTCACTGGTACATCCTATTCCTGGACTCAGATGTGCTGCTCAGAAGGCAGCATGCCACTGGGTTTGCTGCTACTCAGATTGTTTATTCAGGGAGTGTATTGTGCCCAGATAACTTATTCATTGCAGAGTCGCTCTACTGCATAGAAAATGACATGCAAATGAACTGAAACTGGCTTAAAGAAATGTGCATACATTGTGCAGTGACCCACAACCCCAGTGATTATGTGTACTTAATGGTATGCTGGCTCAGTAGTTTGCAAGTCAGTGAAAGGAACGTGAGAAACATTCACGTTCAAAAGGGGTACAGTCCCATTTGGAAATGGTACAGTGCTAGGGGAACTATCTTTACCTTTTTAAACATGACCTCGTTTTATGGCTATGGGGAGTAAGTGTCAAAATACTTCACGTTTACAGAGTGATTTTCATCTGTAGCACTCAACAAGCTCTACCAAATGGAGAGGATTCTTCCCATTTTACAGAAGGCGAGACCAAGGCACAGAGCAGTTACCTGACACACAGACCTAATTCCTGATGCTCGTTCCAGCACGCTGCGCTTTGGGCCCCCGCTGCCAGTGAGCTTACGATGTGGCAATGGTGGAGCTGTAGCAACTTGCACCATTACAGAAATATAACTCTGATGGTGGTTCATGTTCCCTTTGCTCTTTGCTTTTGTAAAAGTAACCATGTGAGCTTATGTCAATTAAGTGTTTTTAATACGTGACTCAGTGCTGCAACTAAAATATTCAGTAAAGATGTGCGTGAGCGGAGTTACTTTGCACTGGTTGGCACCTTGTGCTCCACTTCACAGCCTGTGCGAAGTGAGAGTGAAATACTCCCGCTCTCGTATGGGAAGGGAGAATTTGCACCCAGTAGCAGTTCAGGCTCGCCTGGCGTTGGGCATGAGTAGTCGCAGGTTTTGGCAAGCTATGGGGAACTAGGTCCACGCAGGGACATCTTGTATAATCAAAGCTATCAGCTCCTAGGGAAAACAGACTGCAGAAACATCTCATTTGTTGGTTGCAATAAGCACCGTGTTGTAAAATGTAGAATGTAAAAAGGCAGACTTGTTTCGTCTGCCTTTTCGATGGGCAAAGGCAGCTCTCACACATGCACACTCTATGTTCTTTTATGTCTCTTGCATGTGTTTGGCTCTAAGATGACTTATCAGTTTAAGATAGGCCAAATAAGGACACCGAGTGCTGTGGACTAAGCTGAAAATTTGGATACGTGGGCTTAATCCATTATCGTGAATTAATACAGGTCATTGGCTGCAATTGTGCAGGTGCCAAACAAAATATGTGTATGTTGAACAGCACCTGGACAGTTATATGTGTAAGGTACAGCTAGAAAAGATTAAATTATATATTTTGCTCTGACCATAGTAACTTGATAGAGAATTCAAAAGAAATTGCTGTATGGCATTGCTTTTTGATGCAGGTTCAAGAGATAGATCCTTCATCAGAGAATGATAGATCTAAGAGCTGAATGCAGAAGACTAGATAAAGCAGCTCTCTCTACACGACTTCTCTGCCAACAAATGGCTGAACCAAGAAGTTTCATACCCTTTGTGGCTGAATTAAAGCATCCAGGCACGTCCCTTCTTCAGCTGTTTTGTAACAGGCTGGAAACCCTGGGCTGGTGGGTCCAGCTTGTTTGTGAAAGCTGTGGCCGTTGCTTCACCGACCATCTTCTCAGGCAGAGCTTGCTCCAGAGAGCTGGGGTGGAGGTGGCCTTCCATCATGCCATGGCCACTGAGTGGCAAAACTGAGGAGTTTGCAGGCCTTGCACGAAGGGAAACAGGCTGGAGCATCAGGCACAGTGTCTGTGGGGGTTGGTGGAAATTTTTTCTGAGTGAAGCGCACTGAAAGGGTGTCGTTACTTGGGGAAATGATATTTGAATTCAGGCAGCTTTGGGTCAGGCAGTGCCAGGCACTGCGTGGCATCGTCTCCGTCCCTTCAGGCGTTGCTTCTGTAGATGAGTTTCCAGCTCAGAATGCGGAGCTCAGTCTCAAACAGGTTTTTTACCCCAGGAAAGAGAAAAAAAATCTGTGTTGTTTATTTTTCCTTTTTTTTTCCTTGTCTGATATATATTTTGTGCTCCTCCAGGGAAAGGATGCTTTTCCTTAAGGAGATCTAAAGGCTTCTTCCAAAGTGAAGGAAATGGCTCACACATAGAAAAAAAGCAGTAGCTTAAAATATGTTTTCCCTTTGCAGTATTTCTTGTTTTGAATAATAAATGGAGATTCGGAATTTAAAATATACATATGTAGATGTTTTTGCAGCAGTATAAGTAAAATATAAGAGTAACTTTAGTTGAAGGACACAGAAGGACTTTGTTCATTCGGAGATTCATTTAAAACATTTGAGAAGTCTGTCATCTCTGCAAGCTGTTAAATTCCCCGAGTTAAATCCTGAAGTCCTTTCTGATTTCATGCAGGGTGAAAATGATGATTGAAGCTCATGGTAAAAACCACCTTTCTAGCTCCCTGTTAAATTTGTTGTGGTCCCTGCCTGCTTTTATGGAGTGGTTCTTCTCAGAACAGCTGTAATATCTGCCTAACCTGTGGAATTTGGCCCCTCTGTTGCTACGGTGTCCTAGTGCCGACTACGTTATCTCAGTGCATAGCTGCTGTCAGCAGTAGGATTCAGGCTGAATCCCAGCACTTTTGCATAGCGTGTGTATGCATATCTGGGTGTGTGCCCAGGCAAGGGGGGTCCATCACATTCTTCTGCCTGCTCTTCTGCAGGAGGTGCTGTGCCCCATCTCTAAGGAGTGGCGAGAGGGAATGGAAATGCCTGGAAATCCTGGCATCGCCTTGTCCGCAAGAGCTGTTAGAAGTGCTAGCTGAGATGAAGACATGTATGCTAAGTAGCTGGCCAAACATGAGCCTAGATAATGTCAGGGGGAAGGGGCACAGCCTTGAGGGCACGTGTCCTCCTTGTTTGGGGCAGTCTGTCGTTGGAGAGGTCTGCCGTTGATGGTGTAAGATCCTTCTGCACCCGCCAGTGCTAATGAATGCCAAAATAATGAGGAGGGGGGGAGAAGGCTCCCTCCTGCTCATGACAGCTTGGCAGACGGGTTTCATTTTATCAAATTGATCCCCAGGGGTGGTATCACACACGTTCGTGACTTGCAGATGTGGTGACTGTCACGGTGTGTGTCTGTGCTCCGTTACGGGGGGGGGGGGGTGTCAGATAGCAACCTCGAGCTTCCCGGCTCTAAAATCTGGGGACGAACTGCAGGCTCCTGGCTTACTCCAGAGCACGGAAAACTCAGCTGCCAGCCTGCTTCGCAACACAGCTTGCGGGTGAGCGTGTCAGTCAGTAAGCCACTTTGTACTAGTTCTGGACTGGATATAGTTGATGCCAAGAAAATCTATGGAAGTTATCCAAGCTCCTAGAGGGATGGATATCTTCTCTCCCCATGGCCTCAGGGGTAGCTGTGCTTGTGGGAGCAGCGAAAATCGTTAGCCAGCAGAGGAGGTTCACCATTAGAGCAGTACAAATGATTGATTCCTCCGTCACCAGCCAAATGGAAAAGTCAGGGCGAAAAGAGGTTCATGAGTGATTATTTTCCCTCCCTATAAAATAAAAGATCCATATAAATCAGTTTATCATTGACTGATATAACTGTTTTTTTGGGGGAAAAAAAGGTGCAATTTCATTTGGAGGATTTTTATATGTGTATTTTTCTTTAACTTTCAGGTGTACTTCTAAATGAAATGTTGCTTTGAAATAAAAACCGAAAAGCTTGAGTTCCAAAAATACTGAAATGAAGACAAGATTTTCTTTCTTCCTTCCTTCCTTCCTTGCTTTGCTGAATTCAGCATGAATTTAGAATAATTTCAGTAGACCAGATACTGCATATTTTAACAGATAAGATATCTATTACAAAAAAAATTCAACAGCTTGACTCGGGAGTGCGGAGAGCAGAGCTGCCACGGGAGCTGAGGAGATTGTAAGAATCTCACTCCTGTGAGAGACGAACATGATCATGAGTCTCACTATGTTGAGGAGCAAGTGCAAACTCACTTGGGCTATCTTCTTTCCTTCTTTCCCCTCGCTAAATGGGCACACCATGAACTGCCAGATAGCACGGTGGCCAGGTAGGCGTTTATTCCATCCCTCCGCCATTTGTGCCATTTGATCCATCCCTCTGAACAGTCATGTGCACATTATTTCTGGGAGTTTCCTACTCCTGCACAGTTGAAGCCAAGTTGTGATTTATTATTATTAAAATCAAAGCAAGAATTTTAACAAGCAAAACATGTAAGAGATGATTGACATCCCTTTCATATTTGCAAGCTCTATGGCTTGGCAGAAGGTGACCAAGAGTACAGAAGACAGCCGGTCAGGTTAGCTCCAAAGAGCTAACCTTTAAATACACATACATTTCCATATGCTCCGTGTGCTGTCGTAGCATCATTGCCATGGCTGCATTATTGTTCTGCCTTAATCTTGGAAGTCTCTTGTGAAGTGACCTGTACGAAAATCATCTACCCTTTACCTGTACGAAAATCATCTACCCTTTACCTGTACACTGCAGTCTGTCAGGGAATATACTGACAGGAATATACCTTTACACTCTGTTCTCCTGCTTAATACATGGTTCATCTCTATTCCCTAGCTAACACAATATTCTTCATATTAATACATTATCCTTTCTGAGCATAAAGCAAACTACTACATGTATTGTTTTACCTTTGCCCTGTTCTGACACGTGGCAGAATCCTGAAATAACTTGGCCTTTCCAGAGGCTGATTTTACTTTGCATCTCTATTAAAAGCTGTAGTAGAGCCATGGACACACTTTGCGCCCCTCACCCAGTGAATGCCACTAGCAGAGGCTCCTGGAATAAATTATTTTAAAGGGGGGTTTGTGCTTTGAGGGGAGTCAATGCAGACACTGAATTTTTGCAGCATGGTAGCAGGGCTGTAGGGCTACAGCTTCCTGACAGTACTGTCTCTGAAAATAGCAGCTATGACACATTTTTAAAATGGTAAACCAGAAGGCAGCTTTCTAGAGAGCTGTGGAACACGACTGTGGTATTCACTGTTCAGGCAGACCACTCTGGCTTTTCCAGCCCCCACGCTGCAGAATAGACAAATAACTGTGTGCTTGTTCCAAGCGCTGAATTGGGGCTCGCTGAAACCCTGATGGAGCTTACGTGGCTGCTGAGAAAATTCAGCTGGATGCACCCTGACACCTGTCAGACACCTCTGCTGTCCTGTGCTCATTCCAGGATGTCCTGGCTAAAGGTGACAGAGGGACAAAGCCACAGGCTCGGAGGCAGGGTGGTGGCCTGAGCCCTTCGTGTCCTCAGGGATGAGCTGCTGGCTGGTTCCTGGCGTGATGGGGAAGGCTGGCTCCGTGCAGCGGCCTCGGGCATTTCTGCTCTCTGCCCTTTCCCCATGGAGGGGCTGGGCTGCGAGATGAGGGTTAATGCTGGAAACAGCGTCATCACTGAATGGGGCTTTGCAGCTCTCTTCCTGCATCTGCTCTGTGGCTTTGGGTTTGTCCATGTCCCCCAGTACCACGGGGAGATGAATGCTCCACTGTGCCTGGGGTCCTGCTAAGGAGATGCCGTACAGGGTTGTGCTGCTCCTGGCAGAGCTCTAAGTTTGGAGCAGTATTGGAGCGCTAAGTTTGGAGGAGTATTGAGCTCTTGTGCAGACCCTGGCTTGGGTCAGGGCAGGGGGAGGTAGCAATAGCAGCTCCTCTCTCTTCTCGGCAGCATGTGCATCTGTTGTACCTGACGTATGTGGGAGGAGGGGGGGATTTTGTCCAAGGGACACCTTCTTCAGAGTCTGCCTTGCATCAGTGCCCCCTTCTCCTTCAGCATTACTGAGCACAAGGATGAACTCTATTTTGGGTGGTCCTTGGCACCGTTGTGTTCCCAAAGAGAAATGCTCAGCTGGGGACCTGTGGCGCTTCTCTGGCCAGAAGGTGGGCAGCCATGGTGAAAGGAGGGGAGTGGTTATGCTGCTGCCTGCCCGCACTCCCTGTCTTTCTTTCTGGGGCCTTTTCAGTGTGATAGTTCATGTTTGGAGTGCTTGACTCCATTGATGGATGTCAGAAAGGGGGAGATGTGAAATGGCTGGTTGCCTCTAATGGCGGGGGCTGATTTGAGGATGAAGATCCAGAGCTAGATACAGCTGCTACAGTGATGGAGAACACAGACCTTCCCCCCGATCCTACAGCAGCATCCATGGAGTGTACTGTGCAGAGCTCTCTCCCTGCGGCACTCTGGTTTCACTCTCCCTCTTAACTCTGCTCTCTTAAGGGGATGTGTTACATCCAGTGGATGGCTAGATGCTGTGAACTGGCAAAATATCCACAGAGAAGCAATATAATTCTGTTGCTTGTTCCTCTTTCCCAGCTGAAAGCTGATTGCGGTCATGATAAAAATAAAAAAAACTCCGAAATGTTCTTTTCTTGAAATATTTAAGCATTTTGTATGGAATTGAAGGGTTAATAGAACATGCTCACTTAATTGATATTTATCTACAACAGCACAGTTTGCAGTCCCCTCCCCTTGCTGGCTGCACAGATAGTTTCTTTGCTTAGCAGTTGCCACCCATATTGCCCAAACTGCTAAATAAATACATTTCCTTCATTCCCCAAAGCAAAACTGTTTGCAAAAGGTCGAGCAGTATGGGACTGCTGCAAGTGAAGCCAGGCTGCAAAAAGCCAGTCCACATCTTCCAGAAAATTGAAAAGCAGTAGAAATTAACAGAAAGACACAGTGGGTTTGGCTTCCAGGGACTGGCTCGGGGTTGGGAAGCACACAGAGGTTGCTGAAGGATGCTCCCCGGGACTTGGGAGCTGCTGGGCTGCAGGAGATGCAGGGATCACACATTGGCAGGCAAGGGGCTTGGACCATCCACCCGATCCCAAGCCGGTCCTTTCCCTGGCACAGCTCCTGTAACCAGATCCGGGTCTAAATTGCTGGCTGCCTGCACCCTCCGTCTCCATTATCGATCTGCAGCCATTCGTGCGGGCATCCTCTGGTGACCGACATCATGCTTTTGTGGGGGTTTTCTGTGATGGTGGCTAAACGGGCTGGCAGAGTGTGCAGAATAACCACCAGTTCTCTGCTGGCTTTTTATAGTTTGGTTTTATGCTCTTCAGTATGGGGTCTGCCTGCTGGCTAACACACAGCATCATTATTTAAAAATTTATAAACATTTCTTCTGGCTTTTATTTCATTTCCTTCTGTGCCACTCCTACCTTCTGTACTTCCTTAAACACTTCTACTATTTTTCTTTCTGTTTCTTCAAAAACACAGCTCTACTTTCCATTAAATAAATTTTAGGTTTTAGAGCTAGAGCCTGGTAAGTGGCTCCTGAATGATTAGAAACCACCAGGTGAAGTCTGAGATCTCCTTCGCCCTGAGCCCTCCGGCAGCGAGTGGCTCCTGGGCATCTGGAGGAGCAGGAGCTGTGTTCGGAGACCTGTCGGAGAGGCAGATTTTCTGTTTTTGCTCCATCTGCACTGTGTCACCCTGAGCACGCACATCCCCAGGGAGGGAGCTCGCTGTTTACAGCTCTCTCCCAAGACGGCAACAGGGTGACTGGTGAACCTGCCTGTCTCGCTGGAGTCCTCGGGGCTGCCCAACATCGGGAATGAGGTGTTTGTAGTGAGATATGAACCATGAAACACCATCCTTATTTAAAACAGAGCTTTAGATAGAATGAGGCAGATGATGGCTTTCTCACACCGCGACTGTTTTCATTATGTTGAAGGAAACCTCTGGCTCAGATGGAAAATCAAGATCATTCTGCAGGTAAAAAAAGGTGTATTTTCACAAAGCAAAAGGAAAGAAGAAAGAACTTTCAGTCACATGGTGGCTTTTGGCCATTTTTAGCATGATCTTGCTCTTTGAAGTGTAATGTTGTTTCAAACCAGGGTGGCACAAGCAGCACGTTTTCTTTATGCATTTGAGTGTTGTGTAAAGATCTGTTGAAATTTAGTAACATCATAATTTTGGGTCAAAAAATGCTTGCAAACTGCTACAGGAATGCTTAAGCTGCATTAGTGCAGTGAGCAAAAAAATTCTTATAATACAACCTGACTGATTCAAGCTTTAATTTTTCCACATCACAGGCTCATTACCTGTTAAATAAAGAAGTCTTGAACCTCTTGCCCCTTTGGAAAATGCTGTGGGAGTGCATGAGGAATAGCGTAGCAGAAGGGGACATTATTGCCTGGTGTTATTGAATGCTTGCAGAGTGACACCGAGACCCAAATTTTACCCTGAGTTGCCATCCAGGGATTACCCAGGGCTCTTCTGTGAGCTGGTGTTGGTAGGACCAGGTACCCTCCTCAAGACCGACAGCATCTTAAGTGATTAATTTCTGCTCAGTGCTTGTTGATAGCATGTTCCATCCATTTTCTATTTTAATGAATTTACTTTTCTAGGCATGCGGAGCGGGGTGGGAGATTGATGTAGTCGTTTCCGTAGTGTGTTTTGTTTGTGTGAGGGACTTCTCGGCATTTCTGCAGTATTTCAGGCCTGTTGGATTGATGGGGGAAGCAGAGAGATTTAGTGTCTGAGAATAGCACAAATCACAGCGCCGTGGCAGGCGTGAACAGCAGGGATGGCGTCTGCTCTGCTCGTGTGAGGACTATTAGTGATCTGGGGCCTTGCGTGGGGCACTTCAAGGTGAGGGGAGCTGGGACTCTGTTGTGGAGCCCTTCAAAAACTCGGGGTGCAGAAGTGTGCTAATGTCACCTAGTCATGGTCACCTAGCAGCAAGGCTGAAGGAACTCCCAAGGTTGACTAGTCCAACCGCAGCCCTGCACTGACACCAGACGTACATTCCCCAGACAGATGTTTTTTAACCTGTTTTTTACATCCTCTCATGGAGCAAATTCTAGGTAGAAAGAATTTCCTAATATCCAAACTAAATCTTTGTAGGAAACCAGGAAGAAATCTGCTTAATTGACAGCGAAGAAGTTTTATGATGCACATTGGAGTCAAGAAAACAAAACACAGCCTTTCTAACTGTACAGGCGGCAAAGCGGTGCCACAAGATTGCCCAGGATTTCTCACGCATCAAGCAACTCCTTAGGGCGTCTGGGTGATACGTGGGCCTGTGGGAAACTCTCTCCCCCTCCGTCCCCTTTTGTAGGGTGAGAGGTGCTGCAAGCATGGGGAGAGGGCAGAGCTATTTTTCTGTTTCTCCTTCCTGCCAGCTCCAGGCAGCAAAGCCCAGCAAGCAGCATCTCCAGGCAGCATCCTCCGAGCCTGCCTTCCCACCTCCCTTGGGGATAGCATAGCTATGGCCCCTTCTTTGCTGGTTTGAGCTTTGGGCTCAATCATCCCTCAACGGAAAAGCTCTGCAGCGAGGGGGTACATTTGCTAAATCTTCATGCAGCACTTGAGCTCTCATTGCCAGCATGGGGAAGGTCTGGATTTTACTTCCAATGTTTCCCCTTTGCGGGTGCCCGCTCGGGAGCTGGCACAGCCCGTGGGGGCCAGGGAGAAGCCCCCGTGAAGGGGCACATGCTCAGCTGGTTTATGGAGTCATGTTTGCACCCAAATGAAATGCGCTCTGTGATTGTGGGCTCGCACATAATATTTATGCTATCCTCTGTTTCGCTCTGGGTGAGTATGCTGTAATTTTGGCTAATTACACAATATGTCAGGAATAATTGCAGGGTGTTCCTCAAAATAAATAATATATCTTGTGTGCTCTGCTATCCATACTTATGAGCATGCTTTAACCTTCAGTAGCCAAGGCATTGACTGTGCTGGAAAATGACAGCTTAGGAGCTGTAGCTACAACTTCTTTTCCATTAAACTTCTCATTTTTTTAATTCCCTTACCTGAAAAAGCTCACCCTGCATAAATTCTGGAACAGCCCTACATCTCTCCTTTATGCTTTCCGTTCTTGTCAGGCTTTGGTTTTCTCCTCATCGAAGCTCAAGTCAATACAGGTGTAGAAGATTGCTCTTTAAAGGGAAACGTTTTGAAATTTTGACTGCTGGTAAAACACACTGGATCAACAGAGCAACACAAACCGTGTCCTGGGGGAGGCAAAGACAAACCCAGGAGTGTAGCTGTATGAAGAATTGATTTTTTTAGTTCTCTGGTCAAATAAAAGAAGTTTCTGGGGAGGAGGGGATTCAGATCCAATGCAATATTTCATTCTATTTAAAATGAAACTTTGGCTTTCATCTCCAACTCTTTTAACATCTTTTTTTTTTCATTAAGTTTCCAAACAAAACATTGTCTCAAAAGAAAAAATCAAAACTTGTACTCTTTTCAGATCTCTTTTTTTTCCCTGTTAATGAGATGGAGGTTGTGTATAGCTTCAGCTGCTCGTACTCTGAATTTTTTCGCAAAATATTCAGCTAGACAATTTCACCCAGAGATAGTCAGCAATTCTGTACCAAAATAACTGGTGGCAGTTAGGCCATCAGTCCTCTTCCACTTGCCATCTCATTGTTTTCACCTGCGGTGGTCTTTGGGGACCTCTTTTGGCCCTGCAGTGCTGGAGATGGCTGTCTTGTCCTTAGTTTGTGTGCAGAGCGGGTAGCTCATGTGTCACGTACATTAGTTTGGTATTTGCCTTCTAGGAAGACTCATCCAAGACTTTGGACCTCTTTATCCTTGAGCCTTGGACCTTAAGTGGCTGTCACATGGGATCTGGAGCTTAGAGAGCGAGTGAGCTGCAGGGTGACTTCTCTAAGTCCTAACATCCATAGGCTCCTAGGAAAAGGTGATCTGGGAGAGTCATGTAGCAGTGGTCCCATGTTGCACCCCCCCATTTTCAATGCTTTATATGACTCCTTTCTTTGCCCCTTACCTCGGGCTTGTATTAACATCTGTGTACAGCTGATTCCTTGGATATGGGAGGGCCTGCATAAATGCCAGTGCCATGCAACCACATCCTTTCCACCTACTCTACAAATGAGAAACAAGACTTGCCTGGAGGGACTCATCTTTGTAAGAGCAAAGCAGGCGTAGTGCAGAGCTTTGCACGTCTGCTCCTTGGTAGAGGGGTGCAGGCAGGCAGCTGTGCTCAGTGCTGGATGGCTAATTACTGTTCCTCGTTGCAGGCATCACCACAGGAAAGGAAATCACTTTTCTGGATGCTCTTTTTGTCTACAAGGTGCCGTTCTGCTCTAGTGACTCACTGACGGTGACAGGAGGCGATTGCTTTGATGGGTGCTGTCATCGGCTTGAGCCCATCATCCCTCTGAGTTAGGGAAATGTAATTTTTGGAAGCTTGTCCTTCAAACGCAGAGACCATCCCTGTCAGCACAGCCTGTTATTTCATGTAATGCATCCTGGAAACACCAGTTGTCTCTCTGTAGTTATTAGCCCTGGGTGGAGATTTGCCCTTGAGATAAGTAAATACACGAGTGTGCCATGCAGCCCTATTGTCCCAGAGTCATTTTCTTCTCAAAATAAATTCCCTGTAATTGGAGGGTGATACTAACCCTGTAATCACATTGAACTGGAGCTGGGCATGGCCTTCATTCTGCATCATCGGGAAAGGAGCTGCGATCAGCTGTTTGGTGCCCCCAGAGTCACAGACCTCAGGAATAAATCTTAGCATCAGTCAGTCAGTCTGTTTACATCTCTCCATCCTACTCACAGGCTGGGTGATGTGCCTGTGTGTTAAGCTGAATGGCTGTATCTAAACTGAAGGGGTTTGTGGCAGCTTTGCAAGGTTGGGCCAGATGCCCGGCTTTGCTACAGAGCCCCTCCTAATGCTTGGGCAGCTGCCGTTGCCCACTGTGAGGTGACCTCTGTGCAGGCAGCCTGAGGAGGCATCCAAGTGCAAATGCCCACTGATGCTGCTCACCTCCCTTGGCTCTGCAGTTTTTGCCCTCTCCCTGCCTGTTACTCGGGATGCTACAGGCTGCATTGCCCAGTCCATCCAGGCCACCCGCTTGTAGCCTTCCTCGAGCAGAGCGTGTCCTTCTGCTCCAAACAATTTTGCTGAGGTTAGTCACAGAAGCCGTGGAAAATATTTTGTGGGGCTGGGAAACGTCCTTCCTGCCTCCGCCTGTGTGCTTTTCTGCACTCAGTGACTCCCGTGGCAGCTGAAAATGCTCAGCACTTTGCAGCAGGATTTCCTACCTCCGCACCCGAGTGACACAGTTGGAGTGTCCTCCAGGATCCCTGCGTGTGGCTCAGGAGGCTTCGACCTGCTTCGTGCATGACTCACTGCAGGTGCTGTCACAGACACCCATGCGCCGCATCTGCTAAAGGCTCACGCTCTTCTGTGGTCACAGCTTGGAAGAGTTGGGCAAGGCATTCGGCTGGGGAAAAGGCACCCCTGGTCTTCAAGGGCAGCAGCTCCTGGCGCAGCTGCAAGTGCTGTTATTCCTGAGCTTCCCAGTTTGGGTGGATTCAGTGAATCATTGTAGTGAGTTGAGCTATTAAACTTATGCCAACAGTGATGCATTTAATTGGAGATAGCCGCTTACTTCATCTTAAGTCCAAACACCCTGGAGAACTTCGCGGCTCCTGGCTGGGGAAAAAACCCAACATTTTTCTCCCTCAGCTTTTCATCTTCTCTTTCTCCCTGAGTTCTGTGCTGATGCCTGTCACCATAGTAATCTGCATGGAGCTCACTGATGCATTTTCGTGCCGACTTAATACAAGCCTTCATTAATACTGTACTTCCGAAGGAGGGATTTCAGTGCCCTTCTCTGTCTGCCTGGGTTTGCAGTATTTGGCTCATCGAGTATTCTGGAACCCATCCTTTTCAGGAGAGGGGAACTGCAGTTTCTGCAGTGCCACTTTAAATGTGGAGTTAATCTAAGTAAATTAGGAGCAGTTTACGCTCTGACTTGAATGCTGGTTTTGGTGTGTTAAGGATTTGAGTGCTGGTTGGGTGAGTCATAAATCAACCTCCCATTATGACAGCTGCAGCCTGAATGGGGGAAAATAAGAATAATGGAATGTGTAAATTCTAGGCTAAAATGTTTAATTGCAATAAACAAATGTTTAAAGAACATTTAGGTGAAATACGCTCCTGAGATGTATTACAGTTCCCGTGTTTGCAGTCACATCCTCAGCAAAACTGTTGCACAGGCACAGAAGAGAGTCAGCCCAGCCATGGTTCAGATCAGGGCTGGAGGTGCTTTCTCCCTTTGCCAGGTCGAAGTCCCTAGCAGGTACCAGAGGGACTGTTTCGGGAGCCTGCCGCTGGCTATCTCTGACAGCCTTGCTGTGCTAAGACCAGGCAGAGGCATTGAGTCAGAGCGTGTCCTGCTGCAGAAAAAGAGAGCGAACAAATGGGCAACTCTCCTGTTGAAATCACGCAGTAGGTACCTTACTTCTACCTTGTTGCAGGTTGCTGAATATAAAATGGCTGCTTGCCCTCTGAGCTAGCAGGGTTCCCTGTCGTTTGACAGCTCGTTGTGCGGAGAAGAGTAACCCCAAGAGCTTCAGAGTTTATGCTGTAACCAACACAGGGTACCACTGGCACCCAGCACAGTAACTTCTGGAGTGGATTTAAAAGCAGTTCTGCACCAGCAACCTCAAGCGGAGGCCTGCCTGCCAACCAGAGCATCGCTATGAGTTGCAAGAATCCTTGGAGCCAGTGGCTCAAATCCCTGAAAGGTCACTAAGCCCTTCCTCTTTTCAAGAGATCATTGAAAAGCAGCCCCTCTGAGATCCCTGCTGTTAACTCGGAGAGTTCAGATTAAGGTGACTTCTATGAGGAGGGTCTTGCTGAGTCCCTTTAGATTTCCGAGACCAAGGCAAAGTGGGGCCTGGCTTGCTGCAGCCTCAGGTCATCGTATTGCGATAATAAGAGGTGTTCTGTGAATTGCAAGAAACGAGGCCGTGGCAGACTGCCTTCCACGACGGAGTCTCAGCTGGAAGTCAGTGTTGTGCCCTATTCCTTGGTCCACCCGAGCTCAGGGTTTGGATCAAATTGAGCTACCCTGCAGTGCTTGATGGAGTGATACCCCCCTCACCCAGGGGTTTATGCTGCTGCATGTGGCCGCATCGTGTTTGTGCTCCTGCTCTGCTAATGGAAATAAGCAAGAGTTAGTGCCCTCAGTGGGGCTTTGCTAAATGCAGTGTTGGTGCATAACCTTACAGCTCCTCTCTGTCTTAAGGGGAGTTATTCTGCTTGTGTGTTCTCCATTTTCCAATTAATGGGGTGAGTTCAGTATTCACCTTAAATAGTAGAACTAAAAGAAAAGGTCATTAAAGAGCCAGTGATATTTCTGATAAGCATTTCTGCCAGTGTCCCTGCCAGAGGACACTCTTGCTCCTATGCCCATAGCACACAGCAAATACCTTCAGCAATGCCTGTGGTTTGAGGGTGAGGGCTGTGACTCTGCAGAGTAGCTGATTTGGACATGATCTCCTGGCCTTCTGTGAGTGTGTCCCTGGAGATCAAACAAAGTATGTGTGAGCACCCTGCCACTATCATGTCCTTGGCAAGCCCTAGGAGAGTGAAAATCACTGTGTAGCTGTACAATAAGGCAGGAAGCACAGCAGCTGATGGTGAACTGAGATGACTTTAAGGCTCAGCAGCAGGACAGCTGAAATGAATAATGGCAGCATCACGTTACCATTTAAGTAGAGACAAGGAGATTAGCAATCAGATCATGATTTAGTTAGCCTCAGCTGTGTCAAAGGGCTCAGAAAGTTAAAAGCAGGGCAGGCAGAACTGGTGAGTTTGGCCTGTGGAAAGGGGAGCAAGCAGGATGCCATTCAGGGGATGTGTAGTGAGTTGGTCACTGGATGACTGTTCTAAGAAGGGTGATCAGCTGAGAATGGTGTCTTCACCCTAGGGAAAACCCCCAGCCTGGCAGATGCTGCAGACTGGGAACAGAGCCATGGCTTAGCTCTTGCTCCCTATTATTCTTACTGGTCTGTTCTGCACTGTGACTGTGCCCATTAGGGATGCTTCCTGGGCATGATCTTCTCCTGCATCTTCTGGGAGCACCATATTTGAAGGATTTGAGCTCACTGCATCTGCATAAGGTGAGGGTCCACTGAGCTTTCTCCACCACCTTCCAGCCCCGAGCAGCTGTGTATAAGCAACCAGAACAGGATCTTTAAAGTAAGCATCCTAAAGTATAACAGTACTGTTTAGAAAATAAGAGTGAAAATATCCCTTTGCATATTGCATGGGAATCCTAATAGCATGGGGTCTGCACTGGGAATACACACTGCATGGAAATCTCTTGTGTTTAGTTGGTACTTTGGGATCAAGGCAGTCATAACTTCTTTCTTAAATCCATTCTGAAGTACTTGACTTTGTGTTTAGGGAGACGCTAAGTTGGTGCTGAAGTCTTGTCCACATCAGTTCCATTTCTGCTGCTCCTACAGCAAAATAGAAGTGTACGGAGGAGCCTGAGTGGGAGGAATAGGTTTATCCCAAGTGCTTTTTGTGGTATTGCTACTTTAAACCAAGAGGATCTGAGTCCCCCTTGCTACACAAGGATGAGGTTAGAGAGTAGGTTTGAGTTTGATTCCTGGTAAATTCTGTGAATTACAGAAAGAAAATGCTCATGGCAGGGTTTGTGCTTATCTGTGCTGCATTTTTTTCTTTTTTTATGGTTTGCTTCTTTCTCTTATTGATTATAGCCTGGAGCAGTATCATTGAGGGAACTTTAGACAAATAAAAGTATCAAGGTTGTGGAGTATTATTTTAATTCCTGCTCCCCGCCCCCCCCCCCCCCCCCCCCCGTGCTCCAGTAAGCACTGGGAATATTGCCTGCTGCAAAGGGTTGTTCTCTTTCTTTTTTTACTGCAAAACTGTGAAAAGTTCTCAGTCTATTTCATTGTCTTTCTACCTTCTGTTCTGACTTACCACGGTGTCCCACCATCCTTAATTGACAAGGAAACCTACTGGTTTTGAGATTTTTCTACAAGCTGAGGTTTTCAGCATGATTGCTGCAGCATAAGGGATAGCAATGCTGGAAGACTGTGATAAAATTGCTCTGTAGATGGAAAGAAGTGATGTTAAAATATATGATACAACAAAAGTAGGGAGTCTCTTAAGTCATGTGCAGAGTTTTGCCTCTGGGCTAGCAGGAAAAATCCTGTCCTGTGATTACACAGTTCCCTCTTCAGGTAATAACTCTGTAGTGAGCTTTGGGGAGAAAGATGGGTAAATTCTTGTTCATTGTTAAAAGCTGCTTTCACCTAAGATTGTCTGTAGGCCTCCCAGCCACACTGCTTGCTGTATTAATGACAAATCCCAATATCCCACTTTATGCCCAGACATGAGTCAGGAGGTTCCCTGGTGGGAAGCAGCTACTCTGTCAGCTGTTGTTACCAGTGTAGCTGTTTGTGTTCGAGCTGGTCCCTTTGCAATCAGTGGAAAGATGCAGGTGGTTTCAGGACCCTATGGACCTGGCCTGGCTTGCCTGTTGACTTTTGGGATGCAAAGGGAGCCCAGTTTGGGTGTAGAGATTGCTGTACCAGGTGAGACAAATCACCCATTGCCCAGGCAACTCCCTAACCCTCCTAGGCTGTGCTCTGTGTTAGAGGAGACAACTCAGTGCTGGCTGCGCACGTCTCTACGCTGCTTTTTTATTTAGTTCAGGTAGGTACCCAAAGGTGCAGCTGCTCACCAGTGCTTCTCTCCTGTAGAAAGAGACCCAAGGAAATGCAGAAACCAGGGAAGGAGAGATCTGTATGTCTCCAAAGTGCTTTCTGACCCTTGGGTGTCTGGAAATGGCATTTGTTTGCTGGTGCTGCAGGGCATCCTAAATCAGTCTGGGGAGCAGGGATGCTCCTGCAGAAGAGGATCTGTACAGCGAGGAGAGACAGGAACACTGCTGCTGTCAGACTGTGTTAAGGCCAGGAGGAGGTGGTTTTGTGTATGGCTGAGAGCTCTCCACTTCATTCCCTTTGAGTTTTACTTTGAGTTTGGGCGTGAGCCTCAAACTTCAGCAAAACTAGGTCAAGTCAGAAAAAAAAGCACATGTAAGATAAGATTTCTCCTCCAACCTGTCCCTAGGCAGGCATTGACTCAGAAAAGCCTGGGATTATGAAGAGGCCAGTTGTTAAAGTTTGAATCAGACCTGACTGTGTGTCTATGTCAGATCAGTAACAAAAAGGGACCCAGAGGCTTTACCCTGTGTTTTACTGTGGTGACACTTAGCCTTCTGGTGCAGTGGTGTTTGCATCCATAGTAAAGATGCAGGGGCACCTCAGGGGATATTGGGTGCTGTTCTGATAAATGCTAAAAATGACATGAAGCTCCTAATGATGAGCAGATTTGCTCTATATTTTACTTAGTAGGCTATTTAGTAAAAGTCGGAGAGGTTTTCATGTTGTTCCAAAATGATTTGTGTGATTGAAGTATAGTTTGCACCCCAAAGAAGGAGGAAAGGGCCTTCTATCCTGTAGCTAAATCATCTTCCTAAGAAAGGGGAAAAGGTCAGGGTTGTTTTATATCTCCACCGCTCTTATCCTTGAGGGGCTTTAAGACAAGATCTCCCCGCTTCCCCAGCACACAAAGCCTCAGGCTGCAGGAGCATGTTCTGAATCTCTCATGCTGGGAGCTCTTCCATTTTGTGCAAAGTACTTGAAAGTTAAAATTTAACCAGAGAGTAAAAATGAGGCCAAGACTCATTCAGAGACTGAAATATAGGTGTCTCATATCAGAGAGTGCCTATTAGTGCCTTTACTATTGTGATATCAGATAAAAGGGAGGAAGGGGACAGGCTCAAGGAGGGCGGTGCAGTCATATGTGCATGAGAATACAGCTTGTCATTTCCTTTAGCTTTGATGTGCTTGTTAGAAAAGCAAGTTAAATCGAGCTTCTGCATTCAACAAAATAGGTAATTCATTTTGGTAAGAAGAAAGCAAAACACTTAGCTCAATCTAAGTCTCAATTTGACATACGTTGGCTTGGCCGACATTAGCTCTTAGTAGATGGCCAGTACAATTGTACTTATTTACTGTCCCAGAGTTGTCTTGCTGGGAGAAAGCCTGCCTGCAGTCTACAACACTCTTGTTGCTATGAAATCACTTTTTTAAGGTGGCATAGAAACCAGCTGATACTGATTTACTCAGTGGCTTTTGTAGCTATGAAATAGTACCTGACTCTCCCCCGGCTGGTGGAGAGGTTGCTGAAGCTGAAATCCTTTGCGCCTGCAGCCTGCCTGCAGCCAAGGTCCCCGCTTGCTGCAGGGGGGGTTGCCTGTGCAGAAGCGCAGGCTGAGTGCCGTCCTCAAATGGAAGTTGTACAGTGCGGTGCAAAATTGTTAGAGACGGGGGGTCCTAATGGAAACACTTAACACACAACACGACCGGAGTTATATAATGACTATGGCTTATTAAACAGCCTCACTAGAGGCATGGAAGATGGGAGGCTGACGAGATTTTGGTATGCTACACTGGATTTTTTCCTGTCTATTGAGCCAGCAATAACTAGGTTTTATTTATTTACTTTTGGTGGGCGGTCACATAAAACTACAAACTCCTGTCACACAAGGAAGATCTCTCTCATCCAGCTAGTGTGTCTGTTCACGTGTAGCCAGCTAGCTTGCTTTTCAGAAGCAATGCCTGTGACAAATTGTAAGACTTGCATGATTAAAATTGAATTTATTTTTTACCACTTAATTTGTGTTTGATTGGTTGGATGGCAGGGAGACAGGTGGTAATGCTGCAGACCTCTGTCATGGGAAGTTCAAATTGTTTCTGCTTTTTTTGTTTTCCTTTTCCTCTTCAGCACAGGTATAAAATGTTGCAGAGGCAATACGGCAGCCCCTAGCCAGTCCGTGGCTGGCTCATGATGTACAGGGGCTGGGAAAGGACCCTGCTAGAGGCAAAGAGTGATTCTCATCTACCAGAGTATGTGGCACGTGTTTTGGGAGGGAGGAACATGCGGGACTTTAAAACAGAGGCGTTTTAAGGTGCCCATAAATGCTTCAGAGGTCATTTTTGGAGGTGTCTTGCATCTGTTCCTTTCAGGATTTTGCTCCCCGAGTCCCACACAGTTGGACTCATGCAGCCTGATTCAGCACTCACTTACTTTGGTTTTACACCACTATAATACCAGTGATTTAAATAGATTTTCATTGGCATAAAACTGGAACTGCACGACAGTGAATCAGCCATACGGAAAGTAAGGTAGTTGGCTTCACAGGCAGAATAAGAAACAATAAGCAAATGCTTTGCAACACTGCTAGCAGATATTCTTCTGAACGAGTGGCATATTCAGAATACATAAGATGTCTAAAGACTTTCACTTGGTAGGTAACTTTCAGTGAAGTGATGTTCCATAAATCTGTTACGTTCTGCTGCACCAACTATGCATTGCATTTTACCTGCTCATCTGATCTCAATTTTATTTGCCTGTACATCTATGTATATATGAATATTTTACAACCACGCTTGAAAGGAATCACAGAAAGCTGTCTTATCTGCCAAGCACTTCTACATTTACTCAGGGCTTAATGGGGGCCAAGCAAATTGGGTCTCTTGCTACTTGGTATATCTAATAATAATTATTATTTTTTTTGCAGAACCCCAGCTGAAAGGAATTGTGACAAGGTTATTCAGCCAGCAGGAATACTTCCTGCAGATGCACCCAGATGGTACAATTGATGGGACCAAGGACGAAAACAGTGACTACAGTAAGAAAAATTAGCCTGTTTTGCAACCCAATTACAATCAAATGCATCACCTAGTGGGTCTCACTTGTGCAGCTTTATTTCTGAAAAGATCAAATTAGGAAGAAGCCAGCTGTTTTCTGCACATTTTTTCTATCTATCTTCCCCTTTAAATCTTGCCTGTATAACTTCGTATGTTTCCTCTCCGATCTTCTTCCCTCCTGCCCCGATTCTGTAACTGCCATCTGGGTGGGGTGGAGAATAAAACCCATGATTTGAATTGCTGCCAGAAGAGAAAGGAGATTATATTTATACACATGCCACGTGGGTAAAGGATATGGGGAATTCTCTCTCCAAGGAGAAGAGGAGAAAATTGTTTTCAGTATTTTATCCTGAAAAATTCAGCAAGCATCAGGAATTTCCAGGCTGGAGAAGACCAGCTGTTCACTAAAGTCTAGTGCTTTGAGGCTAGTGCAAAGAATGAGGGTATTGAATGACCTTTCCAAAGGAGGTCATCTTCCAAAACCCTATTCAAAGGGGTTGGATTCATGCTGTCCAACAAAGGACAACAAAGTGCAGCAGAGCTGCGCAGGTTTAAAAATGATGCTCATGTGCAGGAGCCATATTGGTTTAAACAAATGCAAAGCAGTAGCCAATCTTCCTTTTGCAAAAGAAGTAGTTTTGTCAATACCAAAGCTCCTCAAAAGGTTAAAAAAGGTGCAGGATATTTTCTACAGTGTCTCTTCATTTCATAGGTGTCAGATTGATGCTTCTGAGCGGGCAGTAATAAGCTCAGATCCTTGGTGCTACAAACTGCATCAACAGACTAGGACTCAAGTCTTGATTTGTGTCATCCTGTGTTGCTTTGAGGCTCCTGGTGCCACTGCTGAAGGGACATATCTGGCCTGTCCAGCATGGAAGGTGTCTTCCCAGTCATTACTAGAGATGAACAGAAGTTCGTCTGTGTGGTAAGACTGATGGAAGCAAACTTCATGTACTGTGAAAGGAGGAACCTACTTAATTTGGAGACAAATCTTCTAACTCAAAGAAGCTCCTAGCTGGATCGAAGGAATCCTTCCTTCAGGAAGACAGGGCCTGGGCTGCAGGTGAGGGGTGTCTGCAGTGCTGCAGCACACGTAGCAGGGCATTGACATTGTCCTGTGAAGATGCACTTGGACAAGGGTGCAAGGTGGCTGCAGCCCCACATCTATGGTGTTTGCCCCATCCCCAAGAAGCTGGCAGAGTGCTGTGGCAGGAGCGTTGTGTGTGGTGGGGCTGCTCTGCTGCAGCCAGCTCAGGGCTGGGGTCCATGCATGAGAGGAGCTTTGGGAAGATGGCAACTGAAATTGCAGGAGGCTGGCAAAGCCCTTGTGAGATGACCCAACAGGCTGCAGTCATCAGAAACGTGGCCTGTAGCAGATATGAGTGTCAGGTTTTAGTCCCCTTTTTTCGTATGCTGGTGTTGAACAAATGAAATATCACAAATTGCAATGGCACACCTTCTATTTTATGTTGGAGCAGGAGAATCTGTGGAACTCCACATGTGCACTTTCACTCAGTGAGAGACTGAGCAGGTCTCTTCCTGCAAGAGAGTCTGGCCTTGTGATTTTCTCAGGCAGACACCAACACATGGGATGAGTTCAGTGGACTTTAGTGGGTGAGTAATGACCCAGTGTTGGGTCATATTAGCTGCTCTTTCTCAAAGAAAGAAGACATAGGGTATTCTCAATCTGCAGAAAATCCCATTGGAGGCCTATCTGTCAACGACATAGGAAGAGCTGCTAGAGACGACAGGGATTCATTACCCTCATCTATCAGTGAGGACTGAACAACAAAGTAATGGGCTTAAGTGGAAGCAGGGATGAATTTAGGTAAACAGCAGAGGAAAATAAAATGTAAGAGCAGTTCTGCAGTATTTCAGGCTGGCAGGGGAGATGAGGGAGGCTGCTGCTGGCTGCACCTTGGTGGGTGCAGCGGAACCTCCTGAGTCCCCATGACTGAGGTTGGGCCACAATCTCCCAAACAGCTCTTACTTATGTATCCCACTGGAAACATAAGAGATTGGTTTGGCAAGGTGCTGAGTGCTTGTGAGCCACTTCCACCCAGTCTTTTTAATTGGAAATAGATGGGCTGAAGGGCACTTCTAGAGTGTAAATTTATCTGGTGAGATGGCAGCCCTGCCTTGGCAGCTTGGTGGGACAGGAGGTATCTAGCTGAAGTGTGCCAAGCCACTTGCTCAAAGTCATGGGCTATGTTGGAAAGTTTAGTGAAGTTTTTGAGAGAAGATTGAAGCCAAAGAATTTGCCATCCGCTGATCTTGGGATATCAAAAGAGGAAAAAATCCAACCTCATAATATTTGGCTCCTAAAAATGAAATGGAGAATGTGCTTTATTCAGTTTTAACGTTTTACCACATGCTCTCCTTTATAAATCTTCAGTGTGAGTCAACATTTTATATTATATGAAGCTTCCAGTTATAGCTTCAAAACAAAATCACATTTTTCACTTTGGAAATGCCAAAATAAAGCATACTGACTATTGTTCCTTTTCTATTCCTCCAAACATCTCAATTTTTGACCAGAAAAAAAGTCAAAGCTCAGAAGTTTAAGTGAACAGCTTACGGATTTACTTCACTGATATTTTGTTTTAAAATACTTCTCCAGAAGATTCCTGACCAGCCAGTCAGAAGGCTGTGCAGTATTTCTGTGCAAGGGCAAAACTCATCAAAGACTAGATAAATAATATTTCCCTATCCCTAGAGAGGACTTGATTGACTCGCATCCACTGGCAGAGAAGGGCAATCTTGATGGCCACAGCAGGATCTTTCCCACCCTGGATGACCATCCAGTCTCCATGCAGAAGCCATCTTAGCACAGTTAAGTACACAGTGTTCCATACATCGCTCTGTGTTCTGTAGCCACACACTGATTATTCAAATTAGCATTATGAAAAGAAGCTTAACTTTCATGGAATACATTAGATTGGTTTACTCTGGCAAAATAAACATTTAAAATGAGACACGACATGTCCCTCAGATATGTCTGATGCAATTAAAAGTTCTAATAAAAATCCAGTTATTTATATAAGAAGAACTGCTAATATTTAAGCAATTTTTAAATTAATTATCTGGTGCCCATTTTATGTGTGTTCTTGAGAGACTGATGGCATTCATTTTCCACCTCCTCTCACTTAAAGAAAAAAACCCCCAGAAGCCAAGTTCTAATGGCATTTGAATGGGCACCCAGCCAGCTTCCCGCAAAACAGCGCCTGGGACATCTGTTCCTTATACCATACAGTTAAAGGCATGCCATCTTAATGTAAGCAAGAAGACAGATTCTCTGCCTACTTGCGTTGAGATATATGAAAAATTTTCTTTTAATTGGAGTGCAGTTTCATGGTGTACCGGGCCCTTGTTTGTGTTCTTAGTAATGTTATATATGAGCCTGAATTTGGGGCAGTATCTTTTCCTTCCAACTCCAGTGATCTCAAATGGTCTTTCAGGGCTGACTGTTGCTGTCAGTGCTTGCATCATTATTGCTCTTTCCTGGGCTGAGCAGGGTTAACACCCCTTCTTCATGAGAGCAACTGGAGCTCGTTTGCCAGCATAATCCTGCTGAACATCTGAAAAGCCTCAGCAAATGGACAGTACATAAAGGATAGGTCAACTGTACTGACCAGGTGGAAACAGCCCAGCATATCTAGGACGTTGTTTGGGGCTTTCCGGCCAGAAACACAGAAAGATTAAGAATAGGGAAACCTCTGAAGGTCTCCAGTCCAACATCCTGCTTGGAGCTGGGTTATCTTAAGCTGCACAGAGCCTTGTCTAGTTGTTTCAAATGTCTCCAGGAATGAGCTGTTCCATAGCTTCATAACCTCTCTGGTTCCAGTGCTGCACTATCCTCATTGTAGAGAATTTTCTTTATATCCAGTCATAATTTCTTTCTGAGGCTTTTTTGTCTA
This sequence comes from Gymnogyps californianus, assembly GCF_018139145.2. NCBI lineage: Eukaryota > Metazoa > Chordata > Aves > Accipitriformes > Cathartidae > Gymnogyps > Gymnogyps californianus. The sequence continues at coordinate 15,963,330 of NC_059480.1, forward strand.
GTGCACTTTTGTCTAGTGCCTCTTGTCCTTTCATTGTGTTCCTCTGAGAAGAGTCAGTCTCTGGCTTTCCTTTCTTTGAGCTAAGCAAACCCAGTTCCCTCAGTTTCTTCTCTCATATATGTTGCACCACAGCATCTTGATCATCTTAGCAGCCCTCCTCACTCCTCTCAGGATCTTAAGCCTCCCCATCTCATGGTGCACCGAGGCTGCTGTTGCCTATTGCATCCTCCATTAGTTCTTCCTTATTCATGTGCAGCACAAGTGTCTTGCTCCAGAACAAATCACCTGGTATAAATTATTTTAGCACCTCTCACTACTGCTTAAATCAGCTGAGCATATGGACCATATCTTATATATGGCATGTCTTGCCTTACTCTTCCATTTCCGTAAATAAGTTAGCCCAGACCCATAGCTAAGTATGTGCTCAGATTTTAAAAACATGTTATGCAGCTGATAAACTGCCATAACGTAACAGTGAACAACATACTCATGGCCAAAGGGTTTAGGACTGGAGCGTGCTAAAGGTAGTATCATCAATAAGCAGGGTCAGGTGTAAATCTCCTGATGGTTGAAAATGGTAAGATGTAATGAAGGAAAGTAGACAGAAATATTCAGTGTCCTAATTTTTTTCTCTTCTGCCCATGAAGTAAAAGAGCATGTCCATTCCATGCAGTTGCAGATGGCATAGAAAATGTACCATTTGCAGTAGAGAAAGAGTTTTAAAAGCATTTGTTAAACTTTCTCTTTTTCACATCGGGACACCCTGTGTCCAGTCCTGCTCTACCACAGCTAGTTGTCTTCCCCATCTCTAAATCTGCTGTTTCACGTTAACCAGAATTTTTTTTCCTGACAAAAACTGAGGCATCTTGCTTTCGAGGTTGGTTGAGGGTTTTCCCCCCACATTTTTACATTCTTAGAGTAAAGTTTATAAGCTTTTAAATCTGTTCTAAAACAAGATGAAATATTCATTTGGAAGCATGATAACAAGAGGCTTCAACTTCTTCAAAGATATTTCTAGATTTGAGTGCAGAAACAGCTCTGAAATTTACAAAGTCTTGATTGACCCAAACCACTTTTTTAATAGAGGAAGACATTTGCTTCCTAAAACTTCTTTGGCTGTCAGTTACCTATGTCAGATGTATGTCCTCCTCCTTGCCTGCCCACTTGCTCCCCTGCCCTACGTTGCGGGAGATGCTCTGCCATGCCTAAAAGCCATGGTTGTGGTTGTTGCTACCATGGTCTGCAGCAGGGTTCCAGGGAGCTTGGAAACTGGCAGTGGGTCTTGCTGCTGTAACACAGAGCACAACAGGATTGTTCCTGTGCTCCCTTAGCATGTGTAGGTAGAAAGAGAGAGATTTGGAGACATGTGGGTGCTTCCAAGTGGAACTTCTCACCCTCTAATTCTCGGTATTATCACCTCCCTGCCTAATGAATGCTTTGAATGGTCTGTCACAAGTTTTCCATGCAAGACAAATTGGCTGTAGGGAATGAATGATGATGCCCATTTTGTTTCATTATTAGCAGTAATATGCTCCATTTTTCAGTGGGGGGAAAAATTAGGGAAGGGGAATTGCTTATAAATAGACTTGTTAATTGCAGAGGGTTTTAGACCTTCATGGTAGTGAGAAAGTGATAGAACTATAAGCTTGCATTAGTTAGTGAGCTTTTCAATGGTAGAACTGCACTATAACGCAGCTCTTCAGTGCTGAGTAGCTACACTGGGGTGTGTTTTTCTCATCTGGGGACAGTATCAGAGTAGCACCATCCTTGACTCTAGTTGTTCACAGACCGATACCCAGGCTGGACTTCATTTGCCATATACATCTGTTGACATCCTCCCACAAAATCACAAATATAAGCACTAGCTTTGGTAAGACTTCAGCACATGTTTTGATATTTTACTGTGGTGCTTAAAAGCATGAAAAGGGGCCGAGAGTAGGTTTCTCTTCACCAGACTTGAGGTGCCTCCCTTTTAGGCAGCTCACTGAGGGGAGTCCTCCAGTCTTCCTTGGGAATTGAGTGAGAAAAAAGGGCATTCATGTGAAACTGGGACTCATGAATCCCTTTTTGGAGACAACCCTGAAACCAGCTCAGCCAAAGCACCTGTTAGATATCTTGAGCAAAGTGGCTTTCTGTCTCCTGTGCTTTTTTCAGGTGTTACTTCTGAAAAGGCATCCACCTCTGACCTTTAAGAAAATCACCAAGAGTTCAGGTCAAAGGTAAACAGTTTCCCATTACATTTCACACACCCTTTGGGCTCTACTTCTTCTCTTGGAAATTGTGCAAGTCCTGGGACTTGGGTTCAGACTTTGTAGTCTGAACCACTGGCTGCAAGGAAATGAAGCCACAGTTTCAGGGTTCCCCCCCCATGTTGGCTATAAATGTTTGTTTTTTTTTTTTTTCCTTTGGAAAGCAATCCAAACACACTTCTGTCTCCTCTCTTCTGCAGTAATTCAAAGGCTGTACATGAGGGAGGTTCTTGGGAAGCATCTTGTGGTTGAGTTAAATCCATGCATTACCTGGCACATGCACATCTAACCAGTCTCTTTGGGGCGGGGAGTTGATGTTGCACTGGACTCTATTCCCTCCTGTCATACCAGGATTAACACTAGCCTGGCCTGAGGAGCTATAGTATTTTGAATAGGCCACTTCAGCAAAAGCTGCTTTATCCTTCAGGGCTGATGTTGAATCAGCAGTGCTCCATCTCCCAGGGAAGGAGAGGCTGGGAGATGGCACAGTGAGAAGGTGGACTGTTTCTCTTACAACCGTTATGTGAAGACCCCTTTGTGCTGTGCTTGCTCCAATGTGATTTGTCAGGCATAAAACTTCATAAATGATCTATAAAATGAATCAGCTAGAGAATGATGTCCTTAACGGTCAGCTGGAAAATAGGAATGCTTCACTCTGTGCTCTGTCACTGCACTCTGCCCATTCACAGGTCTCCCCTGGGCTAATTTGAACACCCCAAAGCTCTTGAGAGGTTTCAAGCAGGCTTTTGCAAGTAAGTGTGTTAAAAAGCCATGAGAACTGCTTCATGAATGTGGAAGGGGCAGTCTGACCTAATGACTAGGGAACCAGAAAAAATATTCTTGTTTCAGGGCAGTTGTGCGGAAAGAGACCTTGAGTGAAGTATTTCTGTTGTGTTTGTGCTCACGTTTCTGCCCGACCCTGTGCACATGCTTCCACGTCCTGCGCTCCCTGGGACAAGGTCTAGTTAGCTCTTTGTAAGCTGAAGCACAAGGGGTTCTACAATATCTGAATGCTCTTGTCCTATAAATTTCAGTGGAAACAAAGCCACGCTAATGCCTCAGTGCTCAGTCTATCAATGCTGACAGTCCTCTCCTCTTTGAGCCCTTTATGTTAGAAATGTAGCAAAAGCCTGACAGTACATTAATGTATATGCTCATGGGAAAGGTCTTTCAATGAGACACAGGGTCTACTTGGAATCAAGCAATAAAGTAATTAATTGGGAGGAAGCGGTTGCAATGCTTTATTCAATAAGATTGCAATAAAATTGAGTATTGAAAGGTCTTGTCCTCTTCCGTCCTATCTAGTGGTGCTTCTGAATGAGAAGCAGCGCTCAGGTCCTGGAGTGGAGCAATATCTCTTCTGGAGTTTCTTCATTCCCTTGACAGCAGGGATCACAGGGACAGACACACAATCAAGTTAATTTGCATCCTTCTGGCCGTGGTCACTGTCTGTATACTCTTTTAGCATACGGCAAATGCAAGTGTGACTAGGCTTAAATCTGTTTTGGGGTGAACTAAACTGAGTTGTGTTGCTGCGTTTGCCACAGGCAAAGACATGTACGTGTGCAGTTACCACAGCTCAGCTGGCCCACGGAAAGCTGTTGAGATGCGCTAGCTTGAGTGCACGTATGAGCCCTTGGCATTGCAAAGGCAGTGATCAGACAGACTGATGGGTGTGTTAAGGCTTCTGAGAGGCAGCCACATTCAGTACTTTTAAAAATTTCCTTTCAACAGTGGCCTCATGGGTGCAGACCTTTCCTGTAGCTGGAAGCAGGACTTTTGATTCTAGTTCAGTATCTTTTGTTAAGAGTCAGGACTGGGGTGGGCTGGCCCTGCGGCAATAAGCAGCAGTGGCCACACAGGGCGATGTCTCCATAACCTTTTCTTTTCTTTTTCTTCCGCAGCCCTTTTCAATCTAATTCCTGTGGGTCTTCGCGTGGTGGCAATCCAGGGGGTGAAGGCAGGTCTGTACGTTGCCATGAACGCTGAGGGATATCTCTACAGCTCAGTAAGTACTTTGCACTGTTGGGTTCCTGGAGTGGTTTGGTTTTGTAGGTGGGAGGGAAGAGACTGCATTGGGACTTTCAGCTTTTTCTGAAAATGGTCATGTATCAGCAAACCTTTAAAAGCAGGAACGGGGGGAGCTGCTGCAAGGCCATGCAATATTCACTTTAAAGTGTCTCCATGGAGATTCGTGGCAATATTTCCTGACCTGTGAAGATACACTTTGTGTTCCTTTGAGTAGTTACTTAATGTAGGTCACGTTGTAGAGGAGGTTGTGTGGTTGGCTGGTTATATTCTCGTTTCACATTTGTGAAATGGCATGGACTGAATGGAATTGCTTCCGAATTGTGCCTGCATAACTGATCATAGGTGGTGCCCCAGTGGGTCATACTCTGCTTTTGACTGCAGTCTAAATCCACAGCAATACCCTGTCTTCATTAAAATGGTTCTGGACTATTCTGTTGGCAGTGCTGCAGCGGAGCCGAATCTCCCTGTATTTGTGTGGTCTTTTTAATGGGCATAAAAGATAAGTGAGGCATTTTTTACTGACTAATTCCCCTATAACTTTCTTAGATGGCATGAAAGGGCATGAGGTTATTCGTAAGATTCTCATTTGAACTAAGTAATTGATTTTCACAGTGAATAATTGATTCAGTGATTTATTAAATATGGCAGCCCTTTGCCAGAATTTTTTATGCTTCAAATAACTTTGCTCTAGTTCTACATAGTAAAAAGTGATAGTTAATAATACACTTCTCATTTATGTAGTTATGGTATCTTTAAAGTGTATAGCTGAGATTCTAATCTCATCTGCCTTTGTGTAAATTTACAGTGCAGCGATTCTGCTCTTGTCTAGACATTTACTTTGCTTTGAAAGTGTGCGTGAGAATGGAGATAGGACCACTGAAAGGACAACAGTTGGAGCTGCTCCTATGCAATTTTTCCTAACTCTTACCATCCATCTTCATTCCTGGTCAGTTTTAAACTGCTCACATGGTTGGGATTTCCCCCTTTCCCTCAGGAGGTAACGAAGCTCTGTCTCCCCAGTGGCTCAGGGTAGAAAATGGCAAGTGGATGTGTTAGTATGCCTGGCGAGATAGGTCTCAAAACTGGCTGCTTGTCAAGAAGAGACAGAGAGATCAATCTGGATCTCTGTGGATGCCAGACGCTTCCTGTTCTTTCATAGCCCAGTAAACATAAATGACTGCTTCTAAATAAATTACATCGGTTTACTAACAATGAAAACTTCCTCTTTTTGTAAAGCTATCAAGAGTCCTAAAGGTAATACCAAGCCTGGTGTGGTACTGCATTATTGTGCGTGCTTCCCTCTAGGCACATAGTCAGGGGGGTCAGGACTGACATTTTACCCTGTGTTTGTGCAGTGCTGGGCATAAAGGGTCCTGACCCAGTGCTGGGGCTCCTTGAACCACCGGTGCCCCGTAAATGAGGACTGGAGGAAAGCAGTGTGTGTCACAGAGCCACATCCAGCCTGGGGGGGGTGGGGGGGGGGGTCAGGTCTTTTTGGAACAGTGAGGGGTCAGCATTTCTGAACAAACAGCCCAAGGGAGGGAAAGGCATGGGGCTCAGGCAAAAGAAGAAATGGAGAGTTGGAAACATGATGTTTGACAGCTGAGACATTAGAGATGATGCAGAGGAAAAGTATCTCTTGCTAGCAGTAGTGAGATGATACAAAGGGTGGGAGGGACATACCAAGAGATGGTGGGCAGCAGGAGGACCATGTGTCCAGGAAACACATCTGCTAGTTGTACGAAGTGTCCTAAAAGGCACCAGATCATACATGTAGTCAAATGAGGGTGGTTTAATGGGGCCTGCTTATTCCCAGCAAGTGTGCCTGTCTTAAGTAGGAAGGTTAATCAGGGAAGGCTTAACAGTGGTTAATGAAGTGGACCTCATTACATGCCATGGCTTGATGGCATTTGGCTCTATCTGAACTAATAAGAGTTAAACTCTTCATTTCATCAACATGATCCAAGGTTTCTGCTTGTAGTAAATGGATGCTACTGGCCCATCTCTACTCCAGGGAGATGGAACTCGCTGGACACTATTTTCTTCTTGTATTGACTGGTGGCTCTGGTTCTAGCTTACTGCAGTAAATCAATGAATTCACTGTGCTTTGGAGGAGACCCCAAGGCAAGAAAAAAGAAAATTTGTAGATAAAGCCTGTTATGAGCAGGGAGTGTGGGTCCAGCCACTCATAGAATCAAAGACAAGGGATGAGACCAGGGTCCTGTAAGAGAACTGGATATAGCTGAGAAGAGCGCAGCCTGTTCAGGCAGTCTTTTTTTTGGATGCTGCAGCTTTCTTTGTGGGGCTGGGATCCCACTCCAAGCCACCATTTGGCACGGCTGTGTCAGTCTCGAAAACTGTGCTGGGGAATTGCTTTAGCAGGACTTGACATTCTGTTCCTCTCTGGGGCGAGCAGGGCCTCCAGCCATGCTGCCTGGACCTGATTGCTGCCCACACCAAAGGACACGTTGTCCCTGTTCCTTTGCTTAGCAGACCCTAAACGACAGCTTTGCTCTGTCTCAGGCCGGTTTCCTTTGGTGTTGTGCACGTACCTGTTTTTTTCACTAGCCTTTTCTGAGGGATTTCTGAAAAAAATTGGGTCAATATTCCCCACAGATATTGTTCACTCATGCAGATCCATTGATAAATTAACTTTTTCTGCTGCTTGGCTGCCTCCTCTGCTGTCTGCCCCAGGCCTAGCCTTGCTAGGACTTCTTATACCACCCTCAAGCCCAGGGCTGCTTTCAGATATAATGCAACTGTCCAGGGAAATGTTTTTTTGGGTTTTTTTTCCCTCCTCTTGAGCCCAGATTGTGGCTGTAACTGAACACATCATCACTGTGGGTTTGTTTTGTTTTTGTTTGGTGGGATTTTTTTGGTGATATTTAATCTGTGTGCGTCAGCTGAGACCTTGGCTGACATCCTCTGCCCTGGATCGAACCAGAGGCTATTATCAGCCTGGTCTCGGAGATGGTTTGTGCCAGGTCCTTCTGAGTTTGGGCCAATGGGCTCTTGAATGAATGGGTTTAGAATAACCAGCCCTTGGAAAAAGTCTTCCTGGTGCCGATCAGCACAAAAGAAGGGCTGAGTGGGGTCCTCTAAAGCCAAACTTGGTGAGAAGGCTCTTTGTAGAAACATGCGAGACCCTCCTATGTGCTTGGCCACATTGATACCTTTAGCAATGAGTTTCCTCATCTCTTCTGTTCAGTTAGGGACGGGTAGGGATAGTGTGGGGTTGGGTTGCTGGGTTGAAGCCAACCATAGATCCCTAGCCAGCTTCAGAGGCCTAAATGCATTAGATGCCAAAGCCTCTTTGCTTGGGAAGCAGCTGTTTGTGACTTCTGTGTATTGTTTACTTACACTAGATACCTGATTATTTCTTTTTCCAGACTAGCTTATTGCTACCTCTGAGGTCTGCTGGGGAATTAGGTGCTTAGTAGGCAAGAAAATCAGGTCTTGGTCTGACACCTGGCTTTGCAGACAGTAGGATGCAAAACACTGTCTTCATAGCAAGCTTGCAGAGCCATTGGCGTGTTCCTGTTTGATTTCTTGTCATGTAGAGCAACTGTAAATTCCCTGATGGTGCATGAAGGTTTTTATCAGCACCTGTTCTGGGGAGTGACATGACTCTCCTGAGGATCCACTGTTAGTATTTTATGCCAGAGTAAAAATACACAGAATGAATGAAGGGCAGTGGGTATTACTTGTACTGTCTTAGTGCTTGGGAAGCTGAGACCAAAGGCTGGTGGTTGCAGAGGAGAGGGAAACACAGAATAAAGAGGTACATCCTGCTCCAGTGAGTTTACAGCCTAATCGTAATGGGAGAAGACACAGAACATGCTCTCCTGTCTCTGTCTGGAGTTAATAGTTCCACCACCAAATTAATTCCCACTCATGTATAACTTTTCTCTGTGAAGTTTCTCTCCTCGGTGCCCAGCTTTCTCTCCATTACCCCTGCTGCAACAACTCACAGGGGCATGGGGAAGGGAGTGCCTGTGAAGTGTTTTGCCTGAGAGGCAAACCTGGTTCTCCTGGAGCAGATGCTCATCATGGGGCTGTAGAGCCTCCACAGGCCCACCCAATCACTCCAAGTACACTGAAATTGCAGCTCTCAATATGATGATATGTATAATTCAGTGGCGTTACAGCTGGGATTGGTTTTGCCCCAAGTGCGTAACACTTCTCATCTAAAATGTACTGCTCTCAAATATTCCTTGTTGTTTAACTTGGAGTTCTAATTATTTTTGAAATGGCAAATCGTGATACATAATTTATTGGAAAGACTGAGAAAACCCTAGCAGAGATACAGAATACAGAGGAAAAAAAAATGGGTCGCTTACGAGAGCTCAGTATGGTTTTACAGTATAAACCTGTGAGTTTGAAATGCTGAAATTAGAGCTTGAATCACTTCAAAGATTCCTGGTAATAAGGGAATGATTATGCACAATAAAAAAAAAATCTAAACAGCATTGAAAAAACCCAAGTCACATTAAGAGCTCAGTGTGTCTTTGCATTTTCTTTTTCTCTGCTTTCTTTTCCTGCTCTATCGTTTTGCATAATAAACATGTCTTGCATAATAATAAACAAGCATCTGGGGAAGTATGTATATTAACTGTATTTTTTTAATCTGCTTGCAATGCTATAACTATTTTGCTACAACTCCTCTAGGGTTGCTGCACTCTTATTTACATCATTTCAAGGTCAGGGGCTGGAATCAATAATACTGCATTCTCTCCCCTAATAGGCTTGGGGTGTTAAACCTGCTCCTGTCAATGCCATTTCTTTAATTCCTATTTGACTTCCAGTGGTGCTGGTTGATATGGTCAGAAGTACAGATAGGCCAGGCAGGTATCCTGGACATCTCCCTTTTGCAAACTTTGCAAGCCAGCACACTTGCTGGGGGGATTCCCTAGTTTACATGCCTCATTAGGGAGCCAGGCCAGTGGAGGGAGAGATATGTCTCCAAAGGCAAAGCACAGCAGGAGCCCAATGCAATGTGCTTTTAATTTCCCTCCAGGGTATCTACTCTTCTTCACTGGCTGTTTAAAGGGGCTCGCTGAATGAAGGCATTAATTGGGAGATGTAAAACTCCTCCTGTCCCCTGGCTTATTCATAAATATGGAGGGAACAAAATGGATGCTCAGGGAAGCAGCTGTGCTGAGGACAGCCAGCCCCTGGGAGCAGATTCCTGCCTTGCTTCGAATGTTCCTAAAATACAGCTCCTGGCGGGCACCCTGGCATGTGCCACCCTTGTAGCATGGAAACTTGTAAACACAGCTATCAATAGCAAAGTGGTCCCTTTTCCCTCAGTGAGGTGCTGCCACCCACGTTGCTCTGCTTGGCTCTCAGGAGCTCTTCAACAGTCCAGCTTTCCTTTACCCCAGCAGAGCGAGCTCCCTTGTCCCGTGTGTGACTGGTGCAAGCTGGGCAGGATCAGTGCTGGCCCAGACCAGCTCAGGGGTTATTCAGGATGTTGTAAGAGCTAGCAGTGGGTAAAACCTCACTTGGCAGGACTGCCTGGACTGCTTGTCAGACGAGGAGAGCTGGGACAGTGCAGTACTGTGGCTTTTTTTGGGCAGGTTTCCCATCTGGCATCCTGTTGATGGACCTGTACTCCCTGAACTTTCCTAGCACAGCACCACAGCGGGGCTCCCACAGGGAGGGTGCTGCTCTGCACCTTGTATTGATGTCTGGAATTAGTTAGGTCAGACGTAGCTTTTGCCTATTCAAGCAAGAGATGATTCAGTGGACAAAATCAGTAACAGCAGGACCTAATCCTGCTTTCCTAGCTAGCTGTTCCTTGTCTTGTATGATAGCAGTGCAAATTGCAAAGAATAAGTATGCTTCAATAAGAAATGCCTTCTCTTAGCCTTGGTTGCGCAGGATATTTAGGAATGTGCTATGTTCCACCTAACGCCAACTGGTGGAGCAGGGATGGGACATTCCCTGTTGTGAGCAGTGGTCTGTGAGTGTTGAGATGCACTATGATCTTTTGCTGAAATTTCATTTTGGAAGAAAATCTAGGAAAAATGCTCCAGTGGTGCTGACTCATCTCATTTGACACTTCCCCAAAGAAACATTACAGATTCCCATTTTGAAAGAACTTCAGAGTGTTTTATATTGCTTTACCGTTCCTAATAAAATCAGAACAGGATGTTTAGATTTTGGTTGAGCATTTTGATCCCACATGATTTCCTTGAAGTGTGGAAGGGGGAGGAGGGTGAAACACTGGCGGGGAGGGCTTGCTCTAAATTGTAAGGAAGGCAAGAGTAGAAATCGCAGAGATGAATCAATCGTAGCTGCCATCTTCTGCACAGCGTTCCATCTGCTGATTTCCTTGAGGCCAAATGTACAGGTCTAACCTTAGGTAAGAGGGTAGGCAAAGTCTTTGGAGTAGGTACTAAGCAGCAGTAGCATTGCATAGAGCTGGCCCATTTTTCTCATATGACAGTTGTGTGTGATCAATTAACCACTGTAGGGGAAATGATGAGGTTAAAACAGAACGGTCGATGGCAATACAGCGTTTTTTGGAGGCAACTCTAGGAAATGTCTAGACTGAGGATGGGACAGTATGCAGGAAAGCCCCTAGTTAGCAGAAATGATGTGCGAGTGGAGCACTCATCCCAGCAAACAAGAACCAAAAGCTGACTGTCACATTGTCACTCTGGAGAGGCAGTCACTGCAGAAGTCCCTTTCATTGCATTCCCTTTGCATCCTGCTGGCTGGGGGATGCAGGAACGGCCAGTAATTGAGCTCCTTTCTCCTCTCCCTGGGCTAGTATTTTGCTTTTCCTCAAACTCTCCAGCCTGCTTTGCTTGTTTTTAATGCCATTTATCCAGTGTCTGTTTTGTCCATAAATAGTGCCATTGTCTGTTTTCCACAAGTGAAACCTAGATAAAACTCCAGGACATCAAGGGTGACTGTGGGACTATTATTATCATTTTATTTTGTAGTGGAGGGAGGACAAATATTGTCCTTCCTGGGTCCAGGACTCTGTTTGATATGAAAAGAAATGAGGAAAGTTTTGAGTGAGGATGTGTTTGGCTGAGGTCATGTGTGTGTTAATGAAGTGATTCGGATCTCCTTTCTGATAATACCAAACTCAAATATAGAATGGATAAAACTAGTGAATGGTGTGCCTTTGCCAAACAGTGACTAATGACTCTGGAGGCAAAAGCAGGAGATACGAGTCATAGGCTAAGAAACCCAAGAAAAAAAACTTACTGACTGTGTGCATGTAATTATAACTGGGAGCCAAGTGATAGAGAACTTTAGAAATGGGGAACATTGTTGAACTGTAATGTGGTTTTCCAGGGGAAAGGAAGAGAGATTCAAAGTACCTGGGCTATTTCAAGCCAGACTGGCTGAATCAGTGGGGAATGTAGGGTACTGTAGTGGAAAGGCCTGGATGGGAGCCTGAACCATCCCTGCTTTGCTGTGAAAGGGCACTGTCCTGACTAAGCACTTGCAAAGCAGAAATAATTTTCTTGAAGTCTCTGAATCATGGGAACTGAGTTCAGGTCCCATAGCTTTTTGTTACCACGAGTCCCAAGATACAGGGCTGGCTTCTGGCACCTATAGTTACATGGCACGGTGCCTCACAGGAGCCTCCTAAAATTGGTGGAGTAAATGTGCTCGGCAGGAGTTATGAACCTGGCCTGAAATGTGCTTATACAAGATCTGGTTCAGCAAAGTGCTGAAATTGCACCTCGATGGTTTGCTGAATCTGTGCTCCCTGGTCTCCCCTGCCACAGGGACGTGGGCCCTGGGGATTACCAGCCACTTTCGGTTGCCTCTTCTGGCATCTTTTCTGAAAGAGCCACTCCTTACTGCAAGGAGAACTCCAAATCTACCCAGCTTCTCTCGCCATGAATTTATCTGTGAAACTGAGAGTGGGGTGGAATGGATCTGTTAGTACTACTGGCAGCCAGTCACTGCTGTGATGTGTTGCATGCTGACAGCGTGCTCAGCTCTGCAGAGCGCGTGGGATGGCTGCTGTGCTGGTGCCAAGGAGCCTGCAATCTGTGCGCGAGCGGGGAGGCGCGGAGGGGCACCTTGCCAGCAGCATCGCCCAAAGGCATCCTGGCAGCAGAGCAGGCAGGCAGGACGCGGCTTTGGACCCGCTCCAGGGCCTCCTGAACCATGCCTGGTCCTTGTGTCTGGCCTCATGGTATAGGAGGTGCACCAAAGAGGCCCTGCAAGGTCTGTCCTCTGTACGTGCTGGCCGAGGCTGAGCCCCGTCCTGGCCTTGTGACGGGGGTTAGAGGGCAGCCGAAAAGCAGTGCGCACCGAAGGCAGAGCCCATCCTTCCCCACCCACTGTGTCCACTGACACAGGGGCTGACTTTGTTTTAAAAATATGTCTGGCCCTCCTGGAAGGCTGAAAATGTCAGCTCTGAGGGGAAATGGCCGAGCATTTAGATCTGCTGGTTGTTTATTACTGGGGTATTTAATTGTATTATCCAACTTGTACATTTTGAATGAATGCATATCTGCTGTAAGACTTTTTTAGGGTTTTTTTTTTTCCTCTGGAACGGTACAGGAGGCTCTAGGATGGGGCCCACAGAGTTTTGAGATGCTGCCACCCAACGCCATGGGGACAGGCAGGTTCTTTCGGGATCCTCGGCAGAACGATGACACGATGGCGTCGTCATTACAATTAAAGCTTTATTTTAACGTGGACCCTCTGCAGAGCGGGTTCTTTTGCCCATTAACCATAACTTGAGCTCAGGTGTGCACACAAAGCTCACTCGGTGCTGGGGGCCGCAGCGGGCACCAGCGGATCGCTGCCCCGGGGCTCACGGCCCCGCCTCACAGCAGCCGCCACCGCTCCCGTCCCTGTCCCGCCCCGGAAGTCGCGTTCGCGCGCTGTTACAAGCAGGGCGCCGCGTGCGCTTACGCGTCCCTGTTCGCGCGCTTACGCGTCCCTGTTCGCGACGTCGGTGATTCTGATTGGCCCGTGCGCCCGGGACTCCTTTAAAGGAGAAGTGGGTACGTGACCAACGTGCCAACGGCTAATGGCCGCCTGCCCCACAAGATGGCGCAGCGGGGGTGGGAGTAGAGGGGACAGTCATGGATGAAGGATTATGAGAAAATGGGAGATTTCGAGAATTCTGGTAGTAAAGTCATGGCCTCTTCTATGTCGTGAATAGGAGGAGGAAATCCTCACTTTGCTGAAGGCTGAGCCCAGATGGGATGGTTCAGAGCAGAGTTTGGACTCGTGGCCTGGCCCTTACTTTACAAGCTTAAATGAAACTCTGCTGCACCAGCAGTCACCTGTAGGATGACTTCTTCTCATAGGACTAGAAAACCAAGTAATCATGGTTGGAGTGGTACCCATCAGTCCCTGTATGGTGCATCATCACCTTTCTGCCTGCAGTTAGGTTACACGCTTGATCTCTTGTGACTAATTTCACTTGCTTGCAGTTTTGCTGTTCTTTAGTTACACCTTCTAACAGCTTCTGCTACTCACCTTGTTGCTGTCATCCTTTTTCCTTAATCACTTTTTATTAATCTTACATCAGGGTGTTTCAGACAACATACCCAGACCAAAAGATTCATCTTGGTGGGTGGACGCTACATAGGCTTCTGCCTGTGGCCTCCCCTGCAGCTTTTGCTTGATTAAAAAGGGGACCTTCTTCCCTGCTGATGAACTACAGATCTACTACAACTACTTTGTTGTGTGGAGGTGGCTGCTCTTCTGTGGAAAAGCCTGACAAGCTCTGGAACTTTTAAACGACATGAAATTAATTGTCCCTCTCTGAAATCAATAAATCCCTCGCACACACATGAGTCACAGGTTAATTTGGTGGTTTGACATCTCGGCCATCAAGAAGGCAGTAAAGAGACTATGAGGGTGTCTTGCCACCTCTGATGTACCAATGGCATCCAAGGTGTAGAGGAGCTGTGCTTTGGGAGCAATGGTAGCCTTTCATGCAGCTCTTTTCTGTAAATTAGCTGAATACCAGAAAGTTGAAAGTATTTTAGTATTCACAATGTGCTCTGTAATCCCCCAAATCCATACCTAGGCACCAGCCCCACGCTAAAAGCTTTCTGAAATGTGAACACCTTCTTGACATAAATAAGACATGGCATGACGATGGTAAGTCTTCTTGATAGGAAGACTTCCTCACCACTCTCCTCCTGCGAAGACCGAAGGATTGACTTCTCTTCATAAGAAGCTTCCTTGGTCAGCTCCTCTGAAGGCTGCGCATCGAATGCATTATTGATAACAGCACTTGGGAGTTGTATGCACGCATGCACACATTACAGACTCCCAGATGCTGTCTGGAGCGCTGCAGAGGAATTACTGCAGCTGGACAAAGATTGTCCGCTTCTCTCTAAAGCCTCAGATAGAAATCAGCGTGAATCTCCTGCATAGCCTTTTCTCTTCCACCACTAAGTCATTGTAAGCATGAAACAGAAGAGAGGAAAATAGAACCTCAGGGATTTTGAACAAGGCTATTAGGTGAGAAGGCACTGAGAAAGATGATGTCCAGCTTTCCAGGCACGTGCAAAGTGGGATGAGGAGCAAGATTTAGCCTAATTCTGACATTCCCACAAGCGCAGTGGCCATGCTGGCCTATTGCTTCCCCCAGCAGGAATCTCTCCAAAGCAAGCAGGAGTTGAGAAGGGCAGTTCTTGGTATTCCTGCTGCAGTGTTCAAAGCCCATGCACTTGTGCCAGACATCGTGTGCCTTTTAAAGTGACTTGTTTCCCGCTCCTGGTGGGTTCAGGAGTCGCCACATTGTCCCATATTGCTCTAAGTTGATTCATGTGCACTGCAAGGAGGTTCCCCCCCTTCCTTCTGACACTGGGTAACTACTGTTGGTGGAGCTGGGGCAGCTAATGGATTTTGAGTTTTGGACTGTACTCAGTGCCAAGGAGAACTGTCACCATCTGCAGTTGGGGGTTACCATCTATTTCCTGCAGCCCCCTCTCCTGTACTGTGCTTGTTCCCATGTCAGGTAGATGGCTGCAGAGAGGCCCTTGCTTTCCAGTCAGGCAGAGCAGACTCTGGCTGGAGGAAGGACCTTTGACAGGGATCCAGCCAGCTCAGGAGAAGAGTGCTGTGCAGGTGTGCAACCAGCCAACTCCAGTTGGGATCCATAATGTTGGTTGTTGCCTTCCTAGTTCTTAGAGGAAAAAGGCTCACAGCTGTTATACTGGCTTGTCCAAAGCAACTTCCATCTTCTTGCATCTCTTACTGCTGCTGTGG
The DNA here is from genome assembly GCF_018139145.2 of Gymnogyps californianus. Taxonomy (NCBI): domain Eukaryota; kingdom Metazoa; phylum Chordata; class Aves; order Accipitriformes; family Cathartidae; genus Gymnogyps; species Gymnogyps californianus. Next base: position 15,978,827 of record NC_059480.1, read on the forward strand.
GCATTTTGGCTGGGCAAAACTGTTCCTTTTCCTCCTTGCCTCTCCTGGCATGCTCTGGGAGCTGCAGCTGAACAGCACTGGCCATGCTGTCTTGAGTGATGTTCTGTGTCTTTCTTAGCGCCTGCCTGCCTAGCTGCATCTGCACAGAAGCTTAGCAGGATCTTGTCCACAGGGGATGTCTATAGACACCTGGTGTGATAGGAAGGCATCTAAAATGCCATTGCCATCCAATGCTTCCGAACTTGTAGACCTGTCTGGGAACTGACATGCGCTTTTTCTGGCTTAGCATGGAAAAAAACTTGGAGACCTTGTGTAGGGATTTCCCTTCCTCCTCCTTTTCCCATTCCTCAAGTGCAATGCAGTGCTCTGCCCTAGCAAGCAGTCTGGAGGCATTGAACCCAAAGGTAGACATGGTGTCTCCAGCTGGAGAAAGTGGAGGATCACTGCAGGAGTCACATCAATGAGCTGTTGTTCAGGGAGAAAAAATATAAAGCACCTCTAAGAGCAGACCACAGCTTGACCAACCCTGCCATGATGCTCATGGTCCTGTTGCACTTTAGATTGTTTCCAGTTTAAACCCTGTCACCTGGTTTATGATTCATATCTGCTGCCTGTAGCAGAATTTCCCCGTGGATGCTGGGGAATCCCACCATACACCATGGTGAGCAGGAAGGGAACAGAACAAAGGGAAGGACTCTAGAAGTACTTGAGGTGAAATCAGAAGCAGGGTAGTCTGGTGATAACTGCCAGCGTTGGACTAGGAGAAGGAGTGAGAGCTCATGCTGAGCACCAGCTTTTGATGGGAGGCCATGTCAGAGAGCTGCTGTGTCCCTTTAATCTCTGATGGGAGCACCGCACAAATACTGTCAACATAATGCAGGACCCAGCCTGTGGCTCTCGTATGTCTGGTAGATAGAGAGCCGTTAAAATGTAGTTCTTTTGCCTAAAGCTACATCCCATGATTGGCCTTTAGGGATGTGCTGGTCTGAGGCTGTCTGGGTCATCTGTATCATTGGCAGTGGGAGGAATTAACTTAGCTGGGGCTGCAGAGGCTAATGGTGTGGACCCTGAAAAGAATCTGTTATCCCTTACCTAAGAATTGCTCCTGGGCTCTCCCACGCTCTCAGATGATTTTCCACTCATGCTGGGAAGCTTCATCACATAGGAAACTGAGCATAGAGGAGTGATGCGACATGCCCAAGGTCATGCGTGGAGACTGGATTAGGCTTTCTGTTCTTCCTGATCCTAATTCCTTGCCTTAATCACAAGCTTTCTTTTGTATCACTGTAATTATTCAGGGAACTGGTATATCAGCAGCAGCACAACTTGTTTGTGTAGTATCTTGTGTCTGAGCAAATCAGTTTGCTTTGAAAGCTGTGTGCGGTGTAGGCAGGGCTTGCTTCTCCCTCTCTGTCTTCCCATTTCACTTCTTTTCTGGCTCCTCAGCATTTATGTCCCTAGCAATCTTCATTGAGGATAATGGGAGCAGGCAAAAGAACCACAGGAGAGTCGTACTCTGCCAGCCATCTTCCCTTGCACATCTTAATACCATATGTCAAGTGCAGTTGCTCAGGGCTCCACAGATATCTCTTTTTCAGCCACCCAAGGAGCTGGGGCTGTTTATGGTGTCGGCTTCACAAGATGGCAGGTGGAGAATTGGAAACAGCTCCTGAGAAGCTCAGGATTGCAGCAGTGCTCTGGAAAGAAGCACTTTTAATGTGCTGATGCCCCCAGGAGCTGAACAGCCAGGTCTTGCAAGAAAACCATTTGCAGTAACAAAATCAGGATTTGCAGACAATTTAAAGCCCTGCTTTTAGAGGCGCTGGGCACTGAGTACATCCCCTTGCTCTCACTGAGATGAACGTATGGGTGGCCCTTGTGGGTCCATTTAACTTGGTGTCCAGCTCCAGTAGGTACCACTCATACTGACAGCTAGGAGAAACCAGTAACAGAGTCAGCAGCTTAGCGAGCTACCTGACCACTGAGAAAACATCTCCTTAGGCTGTGCAGAAATACCTGTTTTTTCAGAGCTAGGTTGTGTACCAGAAACCATCCGGGTGGATCGCTGGGCAGTCTGTCCGGCATTCACGGTGCTTCAGTAGTGCTTTACAGCCCTGGTATGGTGCCATCCACTGTGTCATCTTCTCTCCAGGGCATCTTGTGCCATCCATGCATGACCAAGGACTTAACGAGAGCTGTGGGCCAAACTCCGTGCTGGCAGTTTTGCTTGGAGGTGGACTGGGTGTGACTCAACAGAAAATGTTGTTCCATAGTTTTTTTAGTGGTGGAAGCATGGCCATAAAGCATCACATAGCAAGGCAACGGTGGAAGGACCAGTACAATTTCTGTGGTATTGAGGGATATTTCAGTTTCTGATGTCTCTGCCACTGGGTTATATCTAGAGCAAACCAACTGATGTTCGTGTAGTCAGAAAACTGAGATGAGTGTGTTTACCCCCAGCATACCTGAGACCGTGGTCTGCTCAGTCATTTGGGTAATGTCCAGTGAATGTGTGCATGCTCATACTACTACGTATATAGGAAACCAGTTTCTTTCTGAGGCATTGGAATACGAATTTTCAATGAATTTTCTTTGTTAATAGTGCTTTAGGATTTTAGTGAATAAATAGTAATATGTTAGAAATAGTGCCTGTTTTGGAAATTGGAAATCATCATGTCTTTCTGTGAAGTCATAGCAAGACCTGCTTTTCTACCAGAAACCTCAAAGTGGTTTCCAGAAGAAGGAGAGAATTATCCACTTTCTTACACAAGAAAACAGAGGCATAGAAAAGGGAAAGATGCCTGTTGGTCACTCTTCTCTTTGGTTTGTAACTCCTTAGTTGCAAAAGCAGGCAAAGCGCCCAGATTCCCATAGCCTCAGTTTCTTGCATGACACTGGCTAATTTCAAGTGGTTTTTCAAATTTTTCTGCACCCCCATGAAAGTGTTGGCCACTGGATTCCAAGTGTGAATGTCTCAAACTTTTTGCTCTGCAACAACCTCTATTTTTGTAAGGAGCTCTGAGAGATGATTTATTAAAGTATTTTAATTACAGTTTCTTGCATCTCCAGGAGTTTCTTGCAAAGAAGTTCTTCGTGAAAGATTATTATTCAAATTTGGAGGGATGGAAGGAAATCAATTTCCTCCTTCAAAACTAGCTTTTTTCACCTACTCTATTTGCTTATCACTCTCTGCCTTCCAGGATTATTCTAATCAGATTTTGCATATTAAAAAAAAAATAACATAAAAATAATTCTCCTCTTTCAAGTATTTGGGAGGCTTAAGTAAATTAAGACATTGATCAGATTCTGCTCACTGTTGCAGCTGTGAATGCAATGGAGGGTACCTGGTGTGGCTGGGGAAAGAATTGCGTCTGATGTGTGTCTTTTATCTTTGGAGAGAGGCCAGAAGGGAGGATTGACACCAGCCTCGTCCCTGGGGGTTGTTTGGTTAAACCTGTGTCTCTGGGTTGCAGCTGGGATGTAGACCTGCAAGGCATGTGGACACAGCCCAAACCAACAGGGGCAAATGGCAGAGAAGAGGTGCTTGCGTGGCTGCAGGGTGCACTACAGGAAGCTGCTCTAGCAACCAGACCTGCCAGGCTGGTGCTTTGCCACCACCTCTTTCACCGAGCTGTTTCATAGGGGAACCAAATGTCTGAATTGCTCAAGTGGTTTTGCAAATCTGTCCTCAGCCTAACGCACCAAAATAACAGCCTGCAGCAAGGCCAGCACAGCTTCTCTGCGTACAGCTTATTTCTGATTTGGCAGCTATTTGAGAACCTTATTTGCTGTACATGTCAAGACTGATAGCGCTCCTGTGGGGGCTATGACCTTGACCATCCTTTAATTCTTCCTCAGTAAGCTCATTACAAGCTCATAAATCGTCATCAGGGTTTTGCCATGAGCTAAAATGAAGTGTCTTTCTGTAAATACCGCCACAAGGAGGTAGATTCAGCTTTCAGTGTGAGGTCTCGACTTGTGGACGTGGTGGAGGAAGGCCACTCTGATACTGATTCTGGCTCCTTGTATTACAATCTAAGTGTTTCTATTGAGTTTGACAGAAAATAATTCTGTATTCCATAGGTGGGATCTTCTTGATAGTGGCTGAAAGATGATACAGATGTGTGTTCATACTCAGCCAGGAAAAAGACAATACACAGGCTCCTGAGAGCAGTAGTTATTTTGGAGGTCCCAGGCACATGAAACTTGGCTTTGGTAATACAACAGGCCTGCAGTCAGAACGTGAAAAAAAGATTGTGTCCCTCTTCGCAGATGGAAGGTAATTCTTGTATTTAGGGTGCTAGCAGGGCAGTTTGTAGGGTTCAGCTCCTTGCTCTGCCACAAATGCCTTGCCTTGACCACAGCATTCAGTTCAGTTGCCTAAATCTGGACATTCATCTCCCTCTGCAATGTGCCTGCATATTCTGCCTGGCCTCCAGAAGACCGTGGATCTCCCTTAGGTCCTGTGTCCCACTTGCCAGCCCTGTGCATGTCTTGGATGCCCCAGGGCATCTTAGGTGGCACTAGAAACTTATGTTTAGGTAACTAGATCAAGCCCTCAATTTCTCTGCCTCAGCTGCTCATCGATATGGTGGAGATAAGATTTCTTTCCTACTCCCACAGAGACAGTGTGGAGATAAGAGCATTGGTGATTGACAGGCACTCGGATGCTATGTTGAGGGCACTGTGTAAGAGCTTGAATAGATAAGAGAGTGACTACATGACAGCATGAGGTTTTTTTGCTTTGTTTTGTACCTCAAAAGATTTTCTCCTTCACGTGTCCTTTTCCTATCAGGTGGTTAGTGCTGTGAAAGAGAGATGAGCTCACATGAGCCTCTCACACCTGAAGCCTTCCCAGGTTGACATTGCTCCAGATCTAGCTGCGTTTCTTTCTGAGTCCAGCCATCCTGGCCCTGTTTGACCTATTTGCCCCACGTTACTCAACCAAAGAAGTGTGCGTATACCTCAGCAGCATTTGGAGGCAGCTTCCATTTGGGATATCTCTATTATTCATTAACAAAAGACAAAAGGAGGCTCTTGGTTTTCAGGTCTGCCAAGTTGGAATGGTGCAGAGAAGTAGGGAAATCACTGTTTGACTTCAAAATGGAATAAATTGACCTGGCACCACCTGAGAGAATAAACCCGGAACCTAGCTGTCTTCTTTTTCAGCTAAATCACTGATCTGGCACCTAGTTACTTCATTGCCAGTGGTGCTGTAAATACTTGCAGCTCCCTGTGGTTTCAGCGGGATTTCAAAGTAATCACCATCCCTGCAGTTCTTTCCCCTTTTATTTACGGACTTTAAAAGCTCAGTTTTGTGCTCATCATTTCCAACTCTGTTTCCTGACATCCATTTGGAGACTGTCCGAAAGAAATTTTCTATAGCCAAGAGATCTTCTCAAAGTTTCCCCTAAGGGTACCGAATACTGGAAGTCTCTGGGACATAAGAGACCAAACTAGCATAGGCGCTTTAGATAGTCACAGCTATAAACCCCATTGAAATCTAGGGCAGGGTATTAGGTCATCTCCTTCCTCAGGTCTCCCCTGAAAAAATCAAACCATTGTTCTCTGCAGCAGAGGACTCCCGTGCACAGTGGAAGAGGTGGGTGCATTGAGGGCAGCAAGAGGAAGCTATGAAGACCTCCCCGCTCTGCAGCACAAGCTTTAGCCACACAACTCTCAGAGAAGAAACTGAATAACCACGTACATTTTTCCAAAGACCCTGTGAGAGAGTCTGCAGCATGCACTTTTTAGGTCATTATGTCGTTTTATTTATCTTCACTTTCACAGTGTTCCCTTTCTTTGTGCCTGTAGTCATCAATCATATGTTCAAATACTTGGGTATAATCTGTTCTCAGTAGTGTCACTTCAAATTGTAAAATTCTTTGCAGTTAACAGTTTCTCACTTTCTGTGAACAATATATTGATGTAATTATCAACAATGTACTTCCCCTCCCGCAGCTCTTGAATCTCGAGTTTTGAAACCTCCAGAAAGTGAGCGAAAGCCAACAGAGGCCTTCTGAGTGTAAGTCACTGGCATTGCATAGATTCTCCATTCACTTTTATCTTTTGGGTTTTTACTGAAAACACGCTTAAGAGAAGGCCGCGATGGCCATTGCTGCAATTCCTCCCATACATTACTAGCAGTTGGAGTCAGGAGCCCTTCATGTCCACCCAATTCTTGCTGGATATTTCTCTGGCCGGTTCAGTGGCCTTACACAGTAACTAAGTCACCAAGGACACGAGCACATGCTTAATTCAATAGGAAAACTCTTGTGTCTCCAGTTACTCCTCTGGTCAAGTACTTGGCTGAACTGAGGAACTATTTTCCTCCAGAAGATCCTGAGGGACTAGCTTTTGATCTAGACCTCAGGGCACCTCTTGTGCCCTGCAAAACTTGGCAGCATCCATCTGGTGAAAATATCCCTCCCTGCATCTTTCGAACTCATCTCTCTGTAGGAGCCATCTGTCTGTCTAATCTTCCCAAGCACGAACGGATGGCTGTGCTTACGAGTTTGACCATCCAAATAGAGTCCTCTCATGACGAAGCCAACGATGCAATGATTTCTAGTGCATGGTGAGCTCTGTGCAGCCTTCCTACAGCTGCTTGCTTGCTTTCTTTCACCACTCAAATCTGCAGTGTAATTTTTAAAATTAACATCCCAGTTGCCCCTAATCTTGTGATTATAATGCAAATATTGACTACTTTTCCTTTGAAAAATTTGTGGAGGAAGGAAGGAGGAATGCCTCAGTGGAACTACATTGTCGGCTATACAAAGCTAAATCCACATTCACTACGACAAAGATGAATTTACATACTCAGAATGGATAATTGCATAGCAAAGAACACAGTGTGCATGCTATGTAGGTAAATTATAATACTCTGAGGCTGTCGTAACGATAATGTTGAGGGGACAAACCGGATTTACATATTTGAAAAAGTGGGTTTACATATGATTATTGTTCATTTAGATAAATCAACTAATGTATTAGCTTAATACATGGTGGAGACAATAGTCTCACTCCTCAAATATATATGTTCAGAGAAAAATAAAGGTTTAGAAACAATTCTTTCAGTAAATAGGGGGATTATCCACAAATTCAATAAAAATCTGCAGTTTTTATTTCCCCTGTTACAGTATTTTCTGGCTTGAAAGCATTTGAAATGATGCTATGTCCTGATTAGATACCTTTTTAGAATTCCCTATCAGCCATTTTCCTTTTTTTTTTTTTTTGAGCCTTTTCTGGTTTCTAGGTAATAAAAGCCATTGAATAGTTCTTTAGTGTGCGACTGTGGAGTCAGCAGAAAATAACTGTCCAGGCTGCAAAGGAGAACTTATTTAACCTGGTCTTTAGATTACAGTGAATAAATGAGAAGGAGAAATGTGTTCCTTGATGTTTTCAGCCTTCAGCAATTCAATAACCATGCCCTTTTCAAACTCAACTGAGTGAAATATAGACTCCTAAGGAAGTTCTGCCATTCAATTGTTTTCATGTATGGGGATTTTTTTAGAAGATCTTTATTGCCCAGAACAACGGCATCTCAGTAACTTTGCCAGTTTTTTCCTTTTCTGCTTAGGACATCCCATCACCTTTGGTGTTGGAATACCTGCAGATTTCTTTGAGAAAGCAGTTGCAAGATAGAAAGTGTGATTGAACCAGCCAGTTTGGCTGTGGAAAGCAAGCTGTGAGGCCCCTGTCAAACTTGGTTGAATCATTTTTACCTGGAGCAATATTTTAATGAAGCGACTGGGCCAGGACTGGAGGGGTTTCATCCGTTCTTTAAGGAGGATGGTGTATGCTGAGTGACTGCTTGTACTCTCACAGCAGTTTGGGAGGTACGTGGAAAGTTTCATGTGATGTGACAGAGTAGAGCAAATAGGAGACTGATTAGATGTAGGCACACAGTGAGGCAAAGCAGGTCCTTGAGTCAGTGAAAAGTGTCATGCATGTTTGTGCGCAGAAAAGAGAAAGAGAAGAAGGAGAAAGGTTTGAGCCTAGAGGTGAGACCTTGGAAACACAGCCCTGCTGAGAGTTTCAGAGGAGGGTGAGCACATTCTCTGAGCATCCCTGCCAACGTTTTCCAGGAGAACATTAGCAAGTTTAAAACAGCAAAAAAAAAAATTCTTCACATAATATGTGATGGCTGTTAAAGACAAGGATACCACAGATTGCTGGAGATTCAGGGCTGTAGGCCATGTTCCTACACTCTTCACCAGTACATCCAGTACTGATCCCTGCCAGCAACAAAATACTCATCTAGATGGACCTCTGGCAGAAGGGAACCTGTGTTCAAGAGGGTCTAGGAGCAAAGGGATAGAAAAGGATGCCCTGAATGAACCTTTACCTTTCTGTAACCTCCAAGTACCCACTCTAAACCAGTGATGAGGTATCAGCAAAGCTGTCTCTGACAAAAAGGCTGATGGCTAGGCCCATTTGAAAGCAGGACAGCGGAGTTAGAGGAAGTTCATGCAAGTCCACCATTGCACATGGGAAGTCTGAGCATTTGCTTAGAATCATGATGAAAATGTCAGTCTCCTGTCTTAACTATTGGACTCTGCTTCCTCTCTAGCTCATGCATGTTTCATACGGTCTTTTCTCTCAACGTCATGTACGCTGAGGGCATTAGCCCGCAGGCCTGGGAAACAGTGGGGTAAACTTTTTTGGCAGAGCTGGATTTTTCAGCTGGCTCCAGGGCTGAAGGCAGTGGGCAGAAACTGAGACACAAGAGGTTCTGTCTGAATATCAGGAAGCTTTTTTTTTTTACTGTGAGGGTGACTGAGCACAGGAACAGGTTGCCCTGGGAGGCTGTGGACTTTCCCTCCTTGGAGGGATTACCTCCCTCTTTGATTTCTGGCTTCCCTGGTAAGCTTTAGTGGTCTTTGCAGATGGCTCTGGGGATGGTTTGTAAGATTCAGTTGAAGTGGCTTCCTGGCTATGGAAGCTAACCAAGGACCACAGCGTAGAATAAAGCTATGGAATGTCTTTAGATGGCTTTGAAGTGCAAATGCAAATATGTTGTCAAGGTTAGACCCAGTGAAACAAATGCAGCAGCAGAGCAACCTGCTGCAATAAACTAGTGCGTAAATATCCCAGCAGAAATGTTCAGAGCCATCTGCAAAGACCACTAAAACTTACTGGGGAAGCCAGAAATCAGAGAGAGAGATAATAATCAGTCTTCAATGTCTCAGAAGCATACGGGCCTTTTTTCGCATTATGCTACACGATCGTCTTTTGTATTGCAGTATCAGCCTTTAGGTGATTAAAAAAAAGAGGGAGGCACAGCAGTTTTAATAGAGAGCTCAGATATAGTCTGAAGCTATTAACTTGCTGAAAGTCCTGGTTGTTTTGAAGGAGCAATCTGGTTACCATTAAAAAAGCAACGATAAAAAAATCTCCCTCCCCCCAAAATTTTGCGTGTTTGCATTTGTGTTAATAGTTTCCTTTTTCTGCTCCATAACATGCCTTTTTTCCAAGAGGTAAGAAAAAAGTGACAGGAAGGACAGTTTGACAGGAATGCTAGAGAAGACTTGGGTAAGGGAAAGTGGGTGGTGCAGGAGATTCGTTATGTGATGCAAAACCTGTTACCTCCGTGTCCAGATTCCTCCCTGTCCAACTCAATACCACCCTAATAAATCTCCACCTCTTGGCTAGTGTCTGCATCCAGGCCATATCATTAGTCACTGGTGACAATTACTATTAGTCATTATTGCCAGTATAGAAATTCAGTCTGAACAGACTGACTGGGACAGGAGAGAAACCAGTCTCTCTGTGCTAAGAAATGTTTTATGCCAGCGATGTGTGGTCCAGGAGCTGGTACAGCTGACTGTTGCCCAACGCTATCCATGCAGCATTTCCATTTCTTGGACAATACTTGCTGTTCTTGTGTTACCAAGTTTTAATGAATAACGTGTTTGTATGTGTGTCGCTTCCCTTGATGTGCACCAGCCCTCCTCCCAGACACTCCAGAAGCTCTAAGATGATCCTGTAATCATCGGTAATAAAGATGTTGCCACTTAATTTGCACTCTCATTTCAGAACGAGGAGATAACGTTCCCAATGATCTGCCTTTAAAGGGAGCTCATTTGTTGCTGTTAGCCAGAATCCAGGGTGATTATCTTGTTGGGTTTGGAAACTGCAGTGTTAATTAAAAGGTCTCCAGAAACCATCTGTGAGTTTTTATTACAATTTGAGATTTGCTCCCACTGATTCTGTAGTGGGGGGAGAGCAGGAGTTACATGCTGATGGCTTGTAATTGCTTCTGCATTTGTGTATTGATCACTGTGGGCACATTCACAGCAGAAGTTATTAAGGTCAGTAGTGCCATCTCGCTGTTTTCCCTCTACAGCGTTTTCCCCCAGTCACCCAAGTTCTCCCTGTAAGGATGTTTCCTGCCATTATGTATCTGACATTTCTGTGACTATGAGTTTATTCAGCAAAATTCCTCCAGACATGCTGTTGTGGATTGTTCCAAGCCACAATCCAACAGGACAGAAGGTGCCTGAGTTAACTTCAGCAGTGAAATTATACAGCAGAAGGCATTATTAAAAGCAGATCTTTAGTCCAATAAATCCTCCTTTACGAGTCAGAGATTGGAAGGAATTCAGAGAAGGGCAACAGAAACAGTTACAGGGGTGAGGGTTGGGTTAGAGAGGATGTATTAAGAGAGCGAAAGGTATCAGGATTTGATAAGGGAGAAAATTGAGCATGTAATGTGCTGTACTGACTAGGAACGGGGATGTTTTCAGGAAACCAGCAATGAACATAAAACATTGCAGGAGTTGCTTAGGAAGCTCCAACCTGGTGATGGGAATGCACTAGTTCAGTGATTTTAGCTCTGCAAAATGGAGGTTTCCAAGTGTGTAGTGAATATAGATACAGGTATGTTATTTAAATCACTGTCCTTGCACTGCTAGGGATGTGTCCTTTGACTCGGCCCATAACCGAGGGTGGGAAGGGCAGGGGTTACTAGTATGCTCCCTTTTGATACCTATGTGCAAGGGACATTTTTGTTCCAACAGAAGAAAAATCCCTCTCATTTGCAAAGGATAACAAGTAATTTGGGAGCTGAAGAAAGCTTTTCTTTTCCAATAAGTGTGTGTTAATTAACTGTCTGCCTCGCAAATGAACTATTAGTAGAAGGTGCTTAAGTAAAATGCCCTGAAGCTGCCACTTTGCTTCTTAACCATCTTCTCTGGAAAAAAATGCTGGGATCTGCTGTGAAGCCCAGTCACAGAACTGAGGAGAGCCTGCAGCAATCCTCCTGCAAGAAGGATGCTGGCAGTATTTCCATCCTAGCTCTGTTAGATCTCTTGGCAGCTTTTCATTTCAGTGATGACAGTATTCTTTTAACCCACCTTTTATACCTGTTGGGGTTCCCTGGAAGCACCTTCTCTGGTTTGTGCTGCATATATTCTAGGCTGCTGCATTTTGGATTCATTGTGCATGTCTAATACAGGTGCATCTGATCTTAAAAACTACTAATTAAAGGAGTTTCTAGACTTCTGGCTCTGAGGTGATGCTGATGTTTTCCCGGCTCATTAGGGGAAGAGCATGTGCCATCATCCTGACTTTTGACTATTGGGCTCCAGCGTGGCAGGAAGGGGAACGTGGCTGTTTTCCTTTTGCTCTATTTGTGGCTGAAGGTCGTGAGCATTTCCTTGTGCCCACTCTGGGTGCTGGCTCTGTGGCCTCCGTTTATGACTTTGTATTAGGATTTTTTACTCTTCTCCTCAGTTACTGCCTGCTACTTACCTCCTGTGCCACTTCTTGTGAAAGTATCATGGTGACTGAGGCAGTGGGGACTGCTCTGCGAACACTCCCTGCTTCACTTTGGGGGACGGGGCTTCTCTGTTTAGGACGCATGGGAACCTGAAAAAGGCAGCAGGGATGCGGGCAAGGATTTGTCCCAGCTTGTCGGCTACCCGTCAGAACAGATGCGAGCAGTGTGTTTCAGTCTGATGCCTCGGCACCTCCTTTCTTCATCTCCCTGGGAAAGCAGAAGGGACAACCCCGGCTCTATTTTCACCAGGGGAAAGTGAGAATTACTCACCACAGCACTGCACGTGTCAGTCTGGATTTATATCGATGTGATTGAAGTGGGCTCATAATAACACTGGGGGAGAAGGGGAGTCCGAATTGCTTTGCTTCCAGCATAGGGCGGCCGTGCCGTGGAGCAGGCGTCCTTGTCCTGAGCCTCAGAGCAGATTTCCATCAGCAGCAGGAGCAGACAGGGATTTCTGGCACGGGGTGGGTACCTCTCCCTCTGCTCCTAGCAGAACTGTTTGGTTCCTAGTGTTAGCAGCCGAAGGCACCAAAAATACTACTGCATACAGAACTTTGCTAGGGTACAATGGCTTGCACAATTTAATTATTTTAATTGGAATTAACAGGGAAAATAGTTACCTCTTTCAGCAGGAATAAGCAGGATATGGACTGTCAGAATTTTTTCAAATGAGCTCTGCTGAAGGCAGAGGTGCAGAGATATGCAGTCAGCCTGCTTTAATGAGATTTGGCTGTAATTTTGTGATGAAATTATTCTAGGTTAAACTCAATCACAAAAAAATGTGTTTCATTGTGTTAAGGCGTATTTGAGACTCAAAAATCTCATTCTTATTATTGGTGAGATAAAAACTATCAGAAATTATGTCATTTTGAGAGATTTTCATTCTCCAAATAGATGTTGGAGAACAAATACTGCTCCTAACGCTGGGCCCAGATATACCAGGATGTGATAATTCATGGATTTCTTTTCCAAATAGTTATTAAACTAAGGAAAAGCAATGCAGATTTGCAAAATATTGAGGTTATTATAGAAGACTTAGACATAGAAAGCGACCTTCAGCTGAGAGATCATGAGTTGTTTCAATTTAAATTAAATGGAAGGCTAAACATTCAACTGTAACTAAGATTTATTATTTCATAAAAGTGAAGGAAACTAGTTATAGAGGCAAATGAGGCTGTAGAGCTCTGGACTTGAATGCAAAAGTGGCTTGGATTTTTTTCTTCTCTGTAAGAGAGGAAAAAACCTGTAGAATTAATATACCAGACAAAGGAAAAATCTGGTAGGGAAAGACACTTAGTCTAACAGATTAAAAAAAAACCAACAAAACACCAAGAAAGCTAAAAAAGGGGATATTTGATGCAGGCAGGAAGTCCACAAAAATGCACAATGTGATTCAGTGAAGAAAGCTATTGCTCTCTGGTCAGAAAGCATAGGGGAGAAATGAGAATTACAAACATGAAAAGCAGTTAGACCACCCCCCCCAAAAAAAAAAAAAGAGAAAAAGAGAAAATAAAAGAGAGCAAGAGGAAAAAGGAAGAAAAAAAAAGAAAACAAATAGTAAAACACTGTTTAGCCATTAAAACCAGAGCAAGAAAGAAGTAGACCTGATTTGCGGTGAGGAGCCAGCAGAGATTGAAGGTGATTTAAAGGGATCACCAAATACGTGAACAGAAGGAATAGTGCTCTTCATTGCTTGGCAGATAGGGTACTGCCAGAGAGGATGGAGAAGGCGAGTACCTAGGAAGAAGAATGAAGCAACTGCATCTAAGGAGGAAACGGTGCCCCAGACTGCTGAAGGATCTGACATACCAAATTGCAAGTGTGTTGACATACAGTTTTATGAAGGCTATGTGGAAATGTACTTCATACTGGGGAGTGCAGGAATTTTATTTAAAAATCAGTAAAATAAGCATTATGGGCATATACGGGCTCATCCTTTTGACTTCAGCGTTATCCAAAAAGGGAAGACTCATTTAAAACGATGGAGATAATGAGATAAAATGTAACCTGAGTTTAATAAAGGTAGATTGCGCAGATTACTCTGTTACTGGTCTTTGTAAAATAACTGACTTTCTAGATAGAGGGAATGAAATAAATCTGATTTATCTGGATTTCAGTAGAGCATTTGCTGTCATGTCACGTGTTACTAGTCCAGTTGGGAAGGGCGAGATTAGCAGAAGAGAGGATTGCAAAGGGAGTGAGGATCCTTGCAGTGGAGATGACAACAGGTTGTGCTGCAAGAGTGAGTCTGGCCTGGCTGCAAAGCTGCTGAAGTTTGGGTGAGGGAAGTGCGTGGTGAAGCTGGATCTAGGAGATGCTGTCACTGCGGTAGGCAGCTAGAATATTGCGTAGGAATAACAGGGTAATTCTGGGGGACTGGAGTTATAGAAACAGCAGTTACACAAAAAGTTGTCGTATTAAGTGGATATTAGACAATTTGGCCTAATAATAAGAATTTGCCCTCTGAGTTAAGTTTGCTGGAAACAAAAGCTTAAACCTTGGCTGTATTATTTACATCAGACAACTGTGAACCATTCGTGAAGTGCCACTCAGGAAATGCCAAATGATCATGCAAGTTGTAATAGGCACAGATTACCTGTAGAGAGCTAAGGGCGTACTGGAATGCTAAAGACATCATCACAGAGACCTAGTCTAACTTGTGCGTGCATTTCTGATTAATTATATTAAAAAAGATTGAGCAGAGCAAGTTCAGAGAAGGTCTTTTCATATGATCTGCATTCAACTGATTTGTTTAGTCCCCAGAAAAATGGAAGATGAAAATGTATTATAATTATGTATAAATTAACACCGGGGGTAAATACCAGCAATGTTTATGCTGAAGGCCAAAGCTGGCACAAGAACAAATGGTCACTGTCTGGCAGTGAATCCAACCCAATAACTCATTTAAAAGTGAAACTTGATGGACTTATGGAAGGGATGACGAGATATTGCCAGGAACTGGATGGTGTGAACCAGGAGAGTACTTTCTCTCTAGTAATTTTCCTCTTTTGGAGCAGCCATTTTTTATAGCTAAAAGTCCAATTATGGTGAGATTGTTTTTTTAAATGGAAGTAATTTATAAATGACATTGAGGAGCAAATTATAAATGGCAAAAGCCCTGTAAGTATTCCCTTGGAAAATTGCAAAAGTGCTTGTAAATGCACCTTTGTAGGATGCTGCCTGTGAATTGGAACACGCAAAAGAAAGGAAATTATAAAACATGGGTCATGGTGCTACCAAAGGACATTGCAATGTAAGCCTCTGTAAATGGCTGAAGTTGTTTTCCTGTTGTTAAACATATGTATCACTGAGGGACTTTTCCCAGCTGTGCCCCGGCTGTCTCTGGTGTGCGGGACACACCTGGGTGCCCAGCAAGTGCCATTGTGCCCATGGCACAGCCTTTGCCAAGAGAGGTGGCCAGCAGTCTCGGTCCATCAGACGTGTCCACAGCTATGGGAAAGGGCTTGTAAATCCTTCCTCAGTCTGCCATGTGGGAGAGCTTTCTTCTTGTTGGGTGAAGGCAGAGTGGAGTCCCGTGGCCTGCCGGGCTGCTCTCTGGTACCTGAACCCAACCCATTTGTTAGAGCTCCCCAGCAAGAAACCTGCGGGACCTTATACACGTGCCAAACCTTTTATTCACATATCATCAGGGACTTATAAGGGGAGATGTTCTCAGCTGGGAGCTGTGCTGGCAATTCCACCTGAACGCTATTTTAGAAAACTGTAAATTTTTCCCATAGCTAAATGAAGTTAATCACCTGCTCATCTCTTTGCATCTTCTGTGGTTCCCTCGTGCTTTGCCGAGAGATACAGATGTTTATGATGTTTTCATCTCACTTGTGGCTTGGTGATTAATATTCTGCAAGTTGCTGAGCTTATGGATACCAGTGATTTCCTGCTCTACTTAATGTTCTTAAGTCAGCCTGGTTTGTTTTTCTTCCTCTTGCTAATATCCACCTGGTGAGTTAATTGTGTAGGAAAGCAGCCAGTGAAGACAGAAAATGCGGAAAACATGACATCAAGCTCAGCTGGGAGTATTCTGCAGTTCAGACCTACATACGTTAGAGAAGGGAGTGTGTAAGAGGCTGGATGGCAGTCTGCTGTGCCAGAGGAAACTGTTTCTGGTGATGTTCCCTTGGTACAGTCCTGAATTGTGAGCAGGAGTGATGGGCCCTGTTGTGAGCTGTCCTGGTTTGACTGCAGGGAAGGGCAAGCCATGCATGGATTGCGGTCTTCCTCCTCAGAAGCTTGTATAAGGGCTGGGTGTCATTCTTAAAGATGAATAGATATTTATTTAAAAAAATTGTCCCTCTCTTCCTCAATATCTATTGCTGTTCTGTGAATTGATGGGAATTCAGGCTGTGTTCCTTGGTTTACCTCACATGGAAAAAGATTTTACAAGACTAGATTAAAACCAAAATGCTGGAGGAGAAGCATGTAACAGTGTTCACTTCTTGTTGGGTAACTCACTATCAGGGTAAGGTAGACCCTCGTCTACTGAGAGCAGCGAGACTTGCATCTCCAAGCAGATCATGTGAAACAGCAGCAGTTGGGAGTGCTGGACCCAGTACTTTGGTTGTACACTTCCACTTTGTGTAAATAAATATCCAGTGGATCAAGGTTTTGAACAAAGGCCTCAGGACTTACGGCAGAGTGGTGTAACCACCAGGCAGTATGGTGTATTGAGGCTGGGCTGTTCTGGTGTCTCCTGGGGGAAGCATTCCAGTTCATAGAAAGCATCAGTGGTTGGACTAAGAGAGACAGTGGTCTTCCCTTCCAACCCAGCTCTGCTTTCTTCCTGGTCTGGTTTCTTTCTTCCTAGCAGTCTCTGTACAAATTCTTCCTTCGTCTTACTCTCTGAAATTGGATAATCTCAGTAGCTCCCTTTATTGATCCCTGCCCAGTCAGTCCCAGTTTACCTCTTTCTTTCCTCCTTTTCCCACATTTCCCTTTGTCTCTCTTTCTGGTTGCTGGTCCAACTTTCTCTCATTTGTATTCAAATTGGCCAACTCCTCCATTTTGTCAGGATCCAGCAGAGAAGACAGATGAAAAGAAATCTCTCTGCTGTCAGTTCAGAGCAGTCCTGGCACAGCCTGTAACCATCCAGAGTTTAAATTGCCAGGAATTTGTTCACTGGAATGCATTCAGTTTGGACAGAATCAGTAGGAAATAACAGCTCTTGAACTATAGCACATCTCCCCTGTACTCATGTGTGAACTGCTCATTTTCACAGATCATCAGCTTAGCTAAAGCTTGGGTGAATATTCTTTACTCCGAGGATGAGGGTGAGGGATGGTTCTGCAGGAAAACTTCACCAGAATTAACATATTTTTTCTTACTTTTTTCCCTGGAAATGTATGAGCTGTCATGGCTGAAAGTTTCCGGGTGAATTCATCTTGAAATAGTTGAAATTATCAGTCAGATGGTTAAAACTTGGCAAAGTTATAAGCATCTGAAAACAGGGGGTTATCATGGGATTTGTCAGACAACCTTAATAATAGTTTCACCTACAACAGCAAAATTCGGTAATGCAGTGTAATTCTGAGGCATCAGCACTGCACGGATGAACACCATTAGATAAATGGGACCTAAGAGAGTGCAAAACACTAGTACCCTGGCACTTAAGGCTGTGGTTCTACTTTTATATTTGTAAGGGTTATATGAGCATAATAACAAAGTGGAAAACAGCTTGTTACTCATAAGATGCGAGCGTAGCAAAACGCGTGCTGCGGGTAGTCCCCAGCACTGTGTCACACCTTAGCCTTGTCGCCTGTCCCACGTTTCTACCTTGCAGCTCAGATTTGAGCTAGATTTGTGGCAGTGCCAAACTGATGGATCGCCATTCCGTTTTCTAAAGTGCCCTCCCTGACAGCACGGGCTGTGCCAACAAATCTAACTGAGAAAGTCCAGGATAGCAACTCCAGGCCGTTTATCAATTCAGTTTGAGGCTTGCAAGGTAGAATTTCTAACTTCTCCCAGTGTCAGTACCAGGAGTACAAGATAGCCATCCCTGGCAGGTTTTCTCCTTGTGTACCTCTCTGCTTTGGTGAAGTGTAATGAACAGATGAATCCTGGAGCCTGTATGTCAGTTTAGCCTATCTTTGCTGAATAGACGGAAGAGAAAAAGTGTGGGACAAATGGAGTATATGCCTCCTAGTCGAGCTCACCCTCTCTTGCTTGGTTTCTTGACAGTTTATTTTGTTGCCCTTGCTCTGCCCTGTTACAGATAATATTGACTTAATGAGTTTGGTTTCTGCGTTCCAACAGGATGTGTCTAAAAATGTGAAAGTAGAAAAGTGAGGGTAACTCTAGCAAAGAAAAGGGACTTTGTGAGCTTTCACCGGCTGGGGAGCTGCCTGGGGCTGTAGGGAGGATGTCTGAGATTCTTCTGCAGATTTGTCAAGTCCACTTTCTGCTTATGAGCTGAACTAAGAAAGACCTGTGGACTACTCAGTGACGTGTAATAAGATAGTATGAAAGTGCTTTGAGCTTTAAGGCGTTCTCTAACTGGTGGAGATCAGGATGAGACCAAATATAGGGTACTTCCCTTTCCGATTGCTGTCAGAGACCTTGGATCTGGCCAGCTCCCATATTTTCCAAAATGTTCTGCAAGGAGGAGATTTCATGAGTCATCCTGGTCATGGTGATGAGCCGAGCCGAGCCCGCACAAAAGTGTTGGAAGCGCTTTGCTGTGACATTAGCTTATGACTTTCTTCTTGGCGCAGGGAACCAGCGTTGCAGTGGGGTAACATTAGTGGGAAATGCAGAGTTGTTTCCACTCACTCTCCTCATTAAACGGGCTGAATTGTGCAGCGCGGTTCAGGGAGTTCAGCCCAGGCTCTCCTCCAGCCGGTCTCCTCTTTAGAAACATTAATGCCTAGGCAACCAGACAGTTTCTGCATATGTCTGATAGTTTGGGCAGGCAGGCAGGTGTTGTGGTTATGGATACTGCATAAGAACCAAAATAGATGCATAGAAAGACAGTGGTAGAAGTTGGCACAGATCCTGTCTTTTCTGTACATGAGCTGACAGGATGTAGCATGGAGGAACCACCTGTGTCCTGGCTCCCTCCTGCTCCCTCAAGGCAGGACTAGCCATGTGTTTGGCCTTGACAGCTGCAGATAGTAAAAGAAGCCGAGCTGTCTGAAAAAGGAGAAGTCATCTCGGTGAAAATTTTGGGGGAGAAAATAGACAAGTGCAGATGTTAATTTGTTAGAAAAAAACAAATTTCTTGAGTTTTAGATTGCAGGGAATGAAAAATATCAGTGTCTGAGAGTGTCAAACTTTCCTTCAGTTACTTCTCTTCTCCCTCTTGGAGGGAAATATCAAGACATAACACTGCCTTTCCTCCTCTCAAACTAGTTGCTAAATGCTATTTGTTTTTAGCAATATCTTTTTCTCTGTTTCTCATAATCACAAAACACTTCCTTGGGCTTTTCTATACAAATGCATCAAAACTCAAAGGCATGGTTAGTTCCACTGAAGACACAGTGAGCTGCTCCTCAGTGGATGGCTGCTTCAGGTGGCCAGCTGAGTGCAGAGGGGAAGCAGAGCACCTCCTTGGCTCCTGCTGCAAAGGTCCATCAAGCCCCTGGAGAAACCAGCCCAGCCTGTGCAGCTGCACCACTTTGTGAATCATGTGTAAACCACTGCAGGCCGTGAATCTCAGTCACAAGCCCCTGAGAACTACTGGGCAGAATGGTTCATCTTTGCAGCAGGCGGGTAGTAAGCAGCCGAGAGGTTGCATAAGTCCATCTTCTCCTCCAGGTTTGCAATTGCATCTGGAGGGCAAGGGAAGTCAGGAGACGGAAAGCAAAGGCATTGGGAGGAGGTGCTGGAGAGCTTTAGTCAAAGGTGGTGCAGGGTTTTGAAGAGAGCCTTGGTTGAACTTTGCACCTAGGTCCTCACAGGATCCCAAACAACCATTATTTTGGTTGAATTCAGGCTGCCAGCATCAGGTCCTGCACTATCACGGCTTACTCGAGTGCTTTTCCTCTGTCCTCTTTCTGCTAAAAAGCCTAAAACTACCTGGACATTTGCTTGTAACACAGGATAAAGTGTAAAAGCAGAGGGGTTATTCTGAATGCTTTTTAACCTGGTTCTCCCTTTTGAAAGCCTCTTATAGTAGGGTTTTAAATTGGTTTAGGGACAGAGCCTGAATGTGATGTTAGTTAACACGATGGGATAATCAAGTCACTTTGATTTCTCCCCAGGCAAACCTCTCTGCAGTCTATTAAAATGAAATATGATGCCACTGCCATTTCCCTCAGCTGTAGTCAAGGAGATATTTGTTTTAATTCAGCACAAGATTGCCCCACAGGCTCTGATTTCTACTACCCATATTGACGTTTGTATTTTATTGCCCTTTTACAATACACACTAAAAGGATGTTGTACTTGCCAGGCTAGCTTTTGAGAACTTCATCTCCGAATCAGTCTGTATAGGATACACTGAAATTGTTCTCTGTCTGTCATTAATGTACTGTGTCATACAATATTAACACAGGCTCCATTTGTTTTTCAGGCAGCCTTGGGGTTAGTAAGGGACACAAATAGAATATAGCATATTCACAGAATATAGTCATATTATCCTGGGTATGATTAAAACAGAGGGGCCCCCTTGTCCCAGCTTGTATAAATGTTCAACATGTTTCTGATTAGCTGGCACTTCACCTTCAAATGTAAGTGACCTGAGAAGGTACGAGGAACCGGACCATAGATGATAGTACGTGTTACTGTCGTGTTTCATCCAGCAGGGATGCGTTTCATTAAAAGGTGTATAATTTATGAGGCATGTTGGGACGAAAGGGGCTGCAAAAGTGCAAAACCCTGTTTTAAACTCCCTGTTTAAGCATGGAACTATCTGAAGGTTACAGGCACTGACGCCATGTGAAGCCATGCTCAGTGTAATCCACAGGTCAGAGTAGGGGATGCAGGCAGCTACTTCCACTCTTTCATCTAATATGTTTTCTAGTTGGCAAATCTGAGTTCATAGAACTAGACTTTTTCAAAGGGAGAATGACAAATTGACAAGATGTTATAATTTTTCAATTAGATGAATTGAAACAAAAAAATCATTTTGGCATTGATATGTCATAATATTATGATTTGATTGAAAATGTCCTTTCTGCTGTGACTGATTCCACTTTCATTTCTCCCTTTCCTGGATTTTTTTTTTTCTTTTTTTTTTGACTGGTTAATACATCAATATCTTGTCCTGCTTTGAACCAAGAACATTCCAGACATTCCCAGAAAAAGAAACCTTTCCTAGCAAGGCTGGTGGTTCACTCCCACTGTCATGTATGTGGTTGTTCAGCCTGAGATGTGAGGCCCTGCAGCCCTGTGCTGTGTTATATTCTGGTGGTTATGTATCTCACCATTTTGTTTCTTTTGGAGAGCACAACAGTGGCAAAATTTGGCCCCGCCACATCCTTGGAACCAAAGTTTTGTTGCGACTAAATCTTGTGCAGCATTTTCTATTAAGGAAGTGAAAGAAAGGTAAAAGCAAAATTGCTGGATGGAAGAAGAACTATTAAACTAATTCAGATCAAATTCCTTTGAGACATGGCTGAGGATTTATAGTTGGATCTCATTGTATCTCAGTTTGTTTGAGATACTTTAGTGAAGCATCGAGGAGATGCATAAAACCCCTTCATCTTTCCTATCCATCTCCTCTTACTCTTGCCCATCTCAAAGGCTTGGCTTATTAGAAGAATACAGTAAAAGACTAATTGCAAAGAATGGGGGATTTTAATGACTTCATTTACATACAGAGAATTAGTCTAAAATCAATATTAGGCTGTCAGAAAGGAGAATTAGCTGAATGTTTTTTCTGGGTTTTCATGTCAAGGAAATGTAAGTTTAAGCAATGCAGTTTGGAATACTCTTTGGGATTAGTTTTCTTTTCCTTCCCTAGCAGCTCATCCTCATTCATTTCAAGACTCTTTTTTTTTTTCCCATGAAAATTGAAGTATAAGGAACTTTTAATGTTTTCTTTGTACTTGTGGCAAAAGCTGGCCAGTTTTATCTGCAGATCTGGTTGTCAGATGGTGTCAGGAAGGGATAGTGCTTGTGTTCTGAGAGCCTAAAGTCAAGGCTGAGAAGGAAACACTGACTGTTCTGGAGGAACAAGGTTGTCTTCCCTAGATGTGGCCATTGCTGGTGCCTAGAGAGGCAGACAGACAGATCCTGAAGACTGGCCTCAGTGAAACTGTTGCAGTTAACCTTTCATCACCCTGTGAGCAGTACCTGGCTTAAGTTTCCAAGCAGAGCACCAGTGAAGTGACCCAACGGTTTGCAAAAGTTAACATTACTTTAAATTAGCTTTCTTTATTGCAAAAGCTGTTGCAATAGACTTTTATCTCATCAGCATGGGGCTCCATCCCGCTCCAGGGTAAAACCAAGTGGCAGAGTGAAGTGCTGTCCCAGCTGCAGGACACTTGCCATGTCCTGACGTGGTGGGCTGACCATGCCTTTTGCATGCAGCAAGCATTGGCGAGGGCTTACACCACCCCATCGGTCCATCTTGCTGAGCCTGGAGGGCAGCCAGCTCACCTCCCGGCCTTGGTGCAGGATAAACTGTAGTTCGGGTCCTGTGTCTCTTTGTACCATGTGTAAAATGCCATACCTGCTAATGCCACTGCCTAAATAACAATGAATTCCTGTAATTTCCATAGAGGTCTCAGGAGGCTTTTTACTGCTCCTGGGAGGGGCCGCTGGAGTCCCCGTACTTAGTGCCAGTGATTGAGCCTCTGGGATGGGATGTGTGTTTCCTCCCCGCTTTGCCGTCTAACCAGCCCCTCTGGTTGCTCCATTCCTTCTCATCCACTGCTAGCTGAGAATCCCAATTCTCCATTAAAACTGCTTTCCTATTTAAAATACAAGATTAAAAAGAAGTCATAAAGAGCCTAGAACTCCCACTTCGTCAGATGCAGTGAAAATGGGAGTTATTTTATGTAAAATATTAAAGTGAATGGACAAAATGGAAGGGAAAAAAGCCTCGGTGACCTCAAGTGGGTAAAAGAAGTCACTTTGGATGATCAGTGATTTGATTTTCTTCCTGAGGCTTGATACAGCCACTGGATTTAGAGTCTTCTTGTTTGAGGAGATGTTCAGAGCACGGGGAGTGGATCAAACTGTTACAGACTTTTAGATGAAGAGGTGCGAGGAGCTTGTTTTAGTTCAGGTGATATAGGGAAAAAATCTTACCAAGTATCTCAAACGGACTTACTAAGGACCCACAATAGCTGTCCTCGTGCTGTCTCTGCTCCATGCTGGAATTGACTCCACTTGCCGTTCACACTGTCTGTGTCCCCCAGCGTGGTGGTGTGGGGCCCTCCCATGGGAATACTGTGTCTTTGGCACAGCGCTCCAAATGGGCAGAGCCCTCCCACTTCTCCCTACAATGGGAGCTTCACCTGTGCTTCTGAGAGATGGGAATTCACGTTTCACTGGGCCACCCTTCAACACCTTCCAGAACTCAAGCAGCTGGCTTGCATGCATCCATTTGTACTCACTTCATGCTCCTGGATTTGAAATATATGGGGGGTGGGGGGCGGAGGAGGTGAAACCTGAGATTTTGGAGAATGCAAAGGCCATTTACAGAGTTACCATTCCATTCTAGTGATACTGATCTAGTCTAAACTGAGAGAGATGTTGTGGTTCTGCAGAGCTGTTGCTATACAGAGCTTGTATAGTCCTCATTTGTGGCGTGTGAACGTGGACCCAGATGCTGAACCCCCAGATTTCTGCAGCACTTTGGCCCAGCTGTGCAGCTCCTGTTTTTGCAAGTCCATTTTGCAACCACCAATGAAGTTCTGTCGATTTGAGGTCGACAATATTGGTTTAGATTCATCGTGCATTTCAAGAATATTTTCCAATCATGATACACTCTAGGTTAGTTTTAAATTGTCCAAGCTTTAAGACATAAAGAAAAGAAAAAGTATCTTAAACCCAAAGATATTTATTTAGTTGTACATCAAGAAGGATAGTTTTTCATCCTGCATTAAGATTTCTCCCAATACATACATAGTAAAGCTCAGCAAAACAAAACAGTATCTCTTTTCATGTGCGCTATGGCTGACTCATCATTGACATGAACATTGTTCCCCTTCCTGCCAAGGCAGGAGATAGCTCAGTCTTTGATCTTCAGAGTGACTGGAGATGGAAAAGCCTTCCAAAGTCCATAATCTCCTTTTTTTTAGCCTTATCTGCATTGAGAGAAGGGTCCTGCAGGTTTTTCTGTATCAAGCTGCCTGTTAAGCTTGATCAAAGGTTTTGATTTCTGTCCCCCTTCTTCTAGAGGTCTTCCTAATCTGTGGTGGATCTACACGTATCTGCACACAGGTGTTGGTGTTCCATGTCAGGACGAAAACTGGCATATGTAAAGTCTTCAGGAATGGTAACCACAAATCTAAGAAGAGTCAAATGGTTTCCCTTGTGATCTCCTGACCTGGCCTACAGCTCCTATGGTTGATGGAGGCTATGGGTTACCCACTAACCACCATAGTGGTTTAGCCAAGCAGAAAGGAGTAAGACCTCTAGGAGCAGGAGTGTGGCTTATCTCAAAGTTGGGAATACAGACATAAGGTGTTTCAGTATCACCTCTGGTGAGGCATCAAAGTTCTAGGAACAAATGATGGGGAAGGGTACACACCATGTTCCTCATGTCTGCTCTTCTACAATTACAAATAACTATGTCATTGACTTTTATTAGATATAGAATCACAGAATATCCACCCTGAGTCCCACAAAATGCTTCTCTAAAAAGATCAAACTTAAAGGACGTAATAGGAAATGCCAAAGGCCACAATAACAGTGTTAATTTTATGACTACAGAGGATAGAAATGAGACATCACGTTCAAACTTTGCATAAAGAAACGATATTTTTATATAAATGCAAACCAAAGCTCAGAACATTTTGACCGAATATTATTTAGTGGCTCTTGTTCTCTCCCAAACAGGATGTTCCAAACACAGACAGATCCTTTATCTAGAAGAATATATCCATCAGAGAATCCACTTGCCTGCCTCTTCTGTTCATAAAATATGTAATTCCTCAGTCATCATTCACACACGTACTATTACATTCATTTCTTTGTCTGTAGTTGATGAAAATGGTTCCATTCAGGCTAAATTTGAGAGGAGAAACAAGGACAGGCATGTGCGAGGGAACAGAACTGAGCTCATATAGTGAGCCATAAACCACACTAATGCCCAGAATTTTCTAGCAATACAGCTAAACTATGTATATGTGGACCAAAATGATGCTAATAGTTTAGTTAATTAAACCATTGCCAGCCTGCTGCTGTTATGTGTTAATCCCTAATACTAAAATAGCTGAATGTACCCAGACGCTGCAAACAACTTTGTGAATTGTGAATTAATTAACTCTCCACCCACCCTATATAGCTAGAGGGCAATTATCGCTTCATCTATTCTATATCACCCATGTTCTGAGCTTGGTCCTCTGCACTGTCAGTGGACAGGACACCATTCATTACTTGTTACCGACAGATTTATGAATAGAACATGAAAGCATGAGTACAACTGGTATGTCTGGTACTGGGAAAGCCTCTTAATGGGTATTCCCAGCAGCTGTTTGCTAAGTGGAAAAAAGAAGGAAAAGTAACCAAAAATATCTTCTTAATTAACAGTCCGTGTTGAAGAGGAGCAGTGTGATACATGGGGACAATTCTTTGGGACTGACCGATGTCCAGTGGTTACTCTCGTGGCCAGGACTGTTTTCATCTCTGTTTTTCTTGCCTCATCTTCCAGGCAGTAGGTCAGATTAGGTCCTTGCCTAGAGCATCTCTGCCATCCGAAATTGCCTCCCTGTGTGGGCTCCTCCTGCCTGTCATCGAGCCGCTTTCCAGACTGCAAAGAGCAAAGCGATAAGGGGCGGCTGGAAAATCGTTCTGTTCCGCGGAGCTCTTGGTGCCACACAAGCACGAGAGCTTGGGAACAGTTTGGGGACAGCGGATGAGATCGGAGTGCCCGCTCTCCGCTGGAGCACCCAAACCCGGGGAGGGCACAGAGGCGCAGACCCACACCTCAGACCTCCCACTGGAACTCTGTGCAAGGCACAGATATTTTGATTTTGATGAAGCATTTTTCAATGGAAGAAGTTTCTTTTAAGCTTTGGGGTTTTTTTAGGCAATGCTATGCTTTGCTTACTTGTCATTCATTATCTCCACCAAACAAGAGCCTGAGAAAATGAGATGTGTATGTACTCTGGAGGTCTCAAAGTCAGTCATATCAACCCCCTTCTCGGGCAGGCAGAGCTGGCTGTAGCCATGGTGGGGACGGGGATGGGAGGGTGGGTGCATGGGCATGGAGCATGCACTGCAGGGGCTTGCCGCGTGCGACCTCCCTCCTTGCCAAGTTAGTCCAGCCCTGCTGTCTCCCGCCTGGAGAGCACATCTGGGGAGCTGTCCCTTGGCCTGCCCTCACCAGCAGATGGAAAGACTGAAAAGGGACAGAGGATCTTCCTTGCAAAGCCCCAGTGCAACTCTGGGGAGGCTAGAGGAGAGAGTTTAAGGAACTGGGAAGGAACAAGGTGCCCAGCCAGCATGTGTGGGTCTTCTCTGGGGAGGATTTGGGAAGATTTTCCATGGGTGACAACCAGCCACCTGTGCAGACTGTGGTTCTCAAACCCTTCCTATCAGCCCTCAGATGGGAGAGATCACAGCCAGTTCATTTGATGTTTGAATCAAATGAGGCTACATTTAATAAAGCAAGTCCAGGGAGCATCACAGGCCCCCTTCTGCTGCTGCTGCTGCCTGTGGCTTTGTTGTCAAGGTTGTTAAACAACCTTGACAAATGTTCTTAATAAGTGACAGGCTGCCTTGGCAGGGTTTCCATGCACATCAAATGTGCTGCTTGAGGTGAATCCAGCCGTCCCACTCCCGCTCGGGAGGGACGGGAGAAACTCCTCAGGCAGAGCCTCATGTTTTGCAGTATTGGGGCCACCCTGCAGTGGGGATGTCCACATGAGCCATGGAAGTCACGGTCCCGTGGACACAAATGGCAGGTCTGATAGGGTGGTAACATTTCTTTGCTTATTTATTTTTTTTAATCCTTGCAGCTGCGACGTGTCAAGGCAGATCTGCCAGTGTCATTTTCCGCCCTTGGTCAGTGTGTGACATTTTTTATGATGGCCCTTTATAGGCCACATTATCTTCCCTTCTATTACTTAAAAATCTATTACCTTTTTATGCATCAGTTCAATCTCCTTTTCTGCAGTGAACTGCTTTGTGGTAGGACATGGAGGTTCAAAAATGCTGCGGCTGTGGATTTGGCTTCCCCAGGAGCTGAATTGATGCAATGACTTTTTATTCAAGCCAACCTTTAAATTTTGAGGCTACAGAGGAAATTTTCCTTGAGGCAAGTTATGCCATTACTGCCATGGTGGGAGCACTTGCATGCTGTCTGAAGCAGCTTGTGCTGCTCAGAGAGGGGATGTTTTATTGGACACCCCTTGGTCTTATCTGATGTGACAACTCCTACGTATAGTAAGATAACTTGCATGCAAAAAATCAAATCTGTGGCTGGAGTTGTCTGCGTCCAATAGAGATATTAACTGGGACTTGCTGATGGCAAATAAAAATGGGGAAATACAGTCTGAAGAAGTCCTTGGTGGTTTTTACAGTTTGTGCCCTTTTAGACATGAAAAAGATTTTCTAGTCTGTCAGGATCAATATTGAGCTGAGCTCTGCACAACTGGTCGCACCGTCATTCATTAGCACAGCACCCAAAGGCAGTGACTTGAGACTACCATATCACTGCATTTTTGCGAGTATTTTTTCCTTCCTCCCCTGCCCTTGGTTCAGTAACCAATATCCTCTCGGTCTCAGCAGAGCCCAAATATTGGTTGCAGATAATGGTAAAAATCATGAAAAGCTCAAAGGGCATGCTTTTCCTTCTGTTCTGCCCTGACAGTCGGTGTCTGGCGTTAGGCAGTGTTGTCTCAGCTGAAGGCTGAGCTTGCTGGAGGATGAGAAACAGGATCACTGGTCTCCTGTCTAATTGCAGAGCCCTCAGATTGCAGCTCTGCTGTCTTATGTTTAATAGTATAATTTATCTACTATTTAAGTCTGCAAGACTTATGCTGAACAGAGGCATTGTAGTATGTATTTGCCTGTGCAAGTACACATTTTCATCTACTTACAGGTTAAATTTTTAGTGGTTGAAGTTGGTGTAATCATTTCATTGGATTTACAGCCCTCATGAGTAGTAGATAACTGTTACTGTGTGAGTGCCTGTGTAGCACATGTGCGTATCCATATATGTATCCCTGGCTTGCACAGAGCCTGTCCACTCATATGCCAGTGATAGTTTCTATTTCAATCTCAAACAAGGATTTAGCAGCCGTGGCAGAGCAGCAGTGAGGATTCCTGTTACTGAGAATTAAATTACTTTTTAGAATAAGCTGCAGTGCAACGGTCCCCAGCACCCTGTGAAGCAGTGGCATGCATAATTAAAAACCAAACTACTCGTGTCAAGTAAATGAACAGACCATGTCTTGTCAGCTTCCTCCTTTGCCTTCTTATTTTTTGTTATTGTATGTCAACCCTTGCTTTGGAGTTCGCAAAACTCAGTCATTTGTGGTGCCTCTTGCATCATTAGTATGGCAAACACAGCAAGAATCAGCTTTCTTGTGATAATAAAAAACCAAAGCACAGCAACTGCCAGATTGGGTCAGCCCTGTATTCCCATCTCATCCTGTAGCTTGCCCATTCAGAGCAGACAAAAAAATACTCTCCAGCAGATAGGATTGAGATAATCTGCCAACCCTACCCCATTTGTGTGCTGTCAGGTAACTCAGCTCTCCTTTGTGCTCCCTGGCCCAGTTTCCCCAGTTACTCACACTGAATGGATGGCAGCTTGCTCCCAAGCTCTTTTTTGGAGTGAACAACCTGATTCCCCCAGGGCTGTCAGGGTAGCGACCATTCCCCAGGAGGCGGTACGGAGGAGAGAGCAGGACAGGTGTGTTTTTTTCCAGTCCTTGTGCAGTCCTCCAAAATAATCCTGGCAGGTCTTGTATCCTCTTAACATCCCCCCAAGCTATAACCCAGGGCCGGCAACGCTTGATCCCATGCTCTAAAAACATCGCCACTGGGCTTCACCATGACCCTCTCGTTATTTCAAGGGCTTTGACCTGAAGAATCATGCAGCAAATGATGGTGTGACAGAGCCACAGGAGCACCTTGTACAGCCCAGACTTGTGGGCCAGGGGCTGTGCCGACACAGCAGCGTGCCTTTGCAGGGGGTTGCCACAGCAATTTGGACACGAGCCCATCTCTGCAGATCTGGGTGGACTGGATACATATAGCATCCTGCCTGTTGCCTGGGCTTGAACGCTCACCCAGATTTCTCTTGCACAGCTCTCAAGATCATGACCTCTCTCTCCTGTCTCCAGTCCTTCTCCTTGCCACATGTGTGTCTTCAGCCCTGGAAAAAGGTGAAACTTGAGCCTAGGAGAGAGAAAAATGCAAATAGAGGAATCTCAGGTGCTGGGTGGGGGAGAATCCAAACTGATCAGCAGTCCAGCATGTACCCTGAAATTGCTCAGAATCTCACAGAAGTTTCTCTTATCCTGAAAATCAATAAAAGCCAATTAACTAGAGGTTAGAAAGGGTCCTTGCTGATAGGCCAGATAGACACTTGGCTCCTTCTATTCACCTGCCAGGCTCGTTAACAAAATCTGAACAAGTTCCAGGGACCTGCTTGCTGCTTCCCCTCGGGGCTTGCCCTTCATCCCAGCTCTCATAGCCCATCTCTGTCAAATGGAGCGCTTTGGGCAAATCACTTAGCTAGGCAGCTTTCAAACCCTCTCTCAAAGGAGAGCTAGGTTGGGAAGATTTAACTGAAGATGGGTTAGAAAAAAAAAAGAGAAAGCAAGGACACAGAGGGGCTGTTCCAATGGGAAATTGTTATTAAGCAGCTGGAGAATACAGCAAAGAAAGCTCTGTATAAAGAATTAGCTGCATGAAAGTCGATCCACTTTTTATAGACTTACCTTGATTTTTTCACACTCCAGTACCGTTATTAACTGCCTGAACCCATATTGCTGAACAGAAAAGATTTATGTATCTAAAAAGCATGGAAGTTTGAAAAACCCAGGCCTTACTCTGCTCTCAGTCCCATTGCATCTACACAGTGACTGCAGTCGGGATGCAGGGTGACAAGCTCTGCCTGCTTCTTCCAGGACTGTGGTCTTTCATTAGTATAAAGCACATGAGATGCTACAGCAGATCATTTCAAACCAAGGCAACTGCCTTCTTTGGCAGAGCAGCTAACTGACCTAACAGACATAAAGGAAGGAATGGGGATGCGATGCACTATGATATAAGTAAGCCTTTTGAGAACTCTCCACAAGAAACTCCTGTCTGGGCAAAAGGGGGCTGGATTGAATTAATGTAAGGTGGGAGGACACATACTTAAAAAAATCACCCTCTGCATAGCAGTGTGTTGCAGTTAAATGGGGAACAGACTGTGAGGAGTCTTGAGCGGTTTGTCTTGAGTCTCGTTTCAAGCCAATGTTTTCATTTAATGATGCGTGTGATAGGAGACCGTACTCCTAGAAAAATGCGTGGATTGTGCCAAATTGGGATTCACTTTGAAGGATATAGTCAGAATTCAAGTATCACCTTGATACATTGGAGAAGTAGTCCAAAATCAATAGAGTAGAATTCAGTAAAGATGAGTTTCTCATGAGTTATGCTCTAGAAAGAAAACTTCAGTGCACAGATAGAGAATGAAGAATATTGAAGGCAGCAACGCTACAGGAAAGAAACAGGAACTTACAGCAGACCACAAATTGAACATGAGTCAAGATTGCATGGGAAGCTTATAAAAAAAATACCTTTCATTCTGGCTCTGAATAGATACCATTGGGGAGGAGGGGTTGTTATTCTGCTCCTCAGGTGGAGGACTGGAGCCAGTTCTGGGCGCTGCGCTTAAGAAAACCACAGGAAAACTGGAAAAAAAAGAAGGCAAGGAGGAAAAAAGAGGTCCAGAGGAAAACAGGAAGGTTTAGAGGGAAAACTATGAAATATTGGGAGGATGGAGTGCATTTATTTTGTTTTTTCTTAGAAGAGAGAAGGTCAGGTATGGCACAGAGGCATGAAGGATGACAGACAGGCATGAGAGCAGCATTCATAGACACAGAAACTGTTCTTAGGATGGTTGTGACCAATTGTTTTGTGGGAATGGCAAAAACCAACAGGTTTAACTCTCAGTAACTGTCCTGGTTTCAGCTGGGATAGAGTTTCTTTTCTTCCTAGTAGCTGGTACATTGCTGTGTTTTGGATTTAGTGTGAGAATAATGTTGATAACACACTGATGTTTTAGTTGTTGCTAAGTAGCGCTTATCCTAAGTCAATGACTTTTCAGTTTCCCATGCTCTGCTAGTGAGGAGGTGCACAAGAAGCTGGGAGGGGGCATAGCCGGGGCAGCTGACCCAAACTAGCCAAAGGGATATTCCATACCATAGAACATCGTGCTCAGTGTATAAACTGGGGGGAGTTGGCCAGGAGGGGCTGATCGCTGCTCGGGGACTGGCTGGCCATCGGTCAGCGGGTGGTGAGCAATTGCATTGTGCATCACTTGTCTTTCTTGGGTTTTATTTCTCTCTCTTTTTGTTATCTTCCTTTTCATTACTGTTGTTATGATGATGATTGTTATGATTATTATATTTTATTTTATTTCAATTATTAAACTGTTCTTATCTCAACCCACGAATTTTACTTTTTTCCGATTCTCCTCCCCATCCCACGGGGGGCAGGGGGAGGAGTGAGGGAGCGGCTGCACGGTGCTTAGTTGCCGGCTGGGGTTAAACCACGACAGCAACAAAAGAAAGAAGAATTTCAATACCTAGGGGAACACTGGACCAAGTAGTTAGGGATATTGTGCACGTTTAAGACCACGTTAGGCAAATATCTGTAAGAGTTGGTTTTGGTATATTTGCTCCTGCCTCAGAGCAAATAGACAGATTTGAGGTCTCTAGAGATACTTCCTGGCCCTGAAGTCAGTGATTTATGTGACAGCAGTGTTTTCACATTAAAATGATGCTTTGCTGCTTGAGTGTCTTCTAAGCAAAGACATTTCGACTCATATGCTGTCCTCATCTGTACATCTGCAGTCACTGAATTAATTTCTGTATATGCATAGCAGGCTGTAGGCACAGGCACGTCACTGACCTGGGATGGGGGGTTGTAGAGAGTCTGTGTATTTTAATTCTATTCAATTCCTCTTCTTCCACTTTTTGAGACCTGTTTGATTACCAATGGCATTACAAGTCATTGAGCACTGTTAATAACCCCAGTTAATCACATAAGCACATTTCCCCTTGAAAGAGTTCAAACGGTGAGAGCGAGCACAGCCAAGTTTAATGCCTGCGCTGCAGAGATGATGTGCTCCCGGCCTTTGCTGCTGGGCTTCGCTGCAGGGCCGTCAGGACCAGGCAAAAAAGAGCTGCAAATGCTTTAGCACCTCTGTAAGTTGGGTCTCCTGTAGTCTGGTTGCTCAGATGAGGCTGAAGATTTTCGTATGGTTTTGGACCAGGATAATAATTATGATCCAATTTTGCACACAGGGATTTGTTTACTGTATGTTTTTTGTTGTATTAGAATTCACGCCTCATCCTACATCCTGTTATTATTAATGAGCCATGTATATAACATATTATAGCCACTTGTAAGTCTTTAATAGCACTAACAGTTATATTACTTACAGATCTTTATGCATCTTCTGCTTCATCTACATTGTAACACAGCTTTCCAATAGTATTTGGATGTGGAAAGATGCTTACGGAAGCTTTGTGGGATTTACAGACGTGCTTAAATGACTTAAGTGCCTAATTCCCTTTGACGCTCAGTGGGAGCCAGGTGCCAAAGCTGTTTCATAGCCTTAGTAAGTAAACGAACTACATGTCAAAACTGCTAAATATCTGCCTTGGGAGATGGGCATCCAAGCATGTACTGTACTCTGGTACAGTCTGTCTATGACAGTAATTAAAGTAGGAAAGACTGATGCTTTTAGGTCTAAAAATCCAGGGCCAGATTTCCACTTGTGGTCATCCACTGTGATATTACATATACAGATCTGAAGCCATTAAACTGGGGCTTATTACTGAACTGATGACAAAATTCAAGGAACCACTCAAAATCAATTCATTTTAATGCCAAGGGCCTCTGACCCTCAAACCTGAAACCACATCTGGCACAGAAAATGGCATGGATTGGTTCCAGGCCAAACTTAGAAAGGTATGAGCTGCTCTGCAAAGTAGCTGCGAAGCAAAGGAAAGGAAAATGTTATGTAAAAAATGAGATGATTAATATTCATGCAGGTGCTAAGGAGTGACATTTTGATTCCCTAACACCAGTATTAGCATTTTGCTTTTTGTCAGCAAACCTGAATTGATTTTTGGCTCAGTTTTGCCCTTTGAGGTAAATCCATGGTAATAAAGTTGTACTTTCACAGCTTACTGAGTGTGCATGCATGCGTTAGAAAAAGGTGGCTGTTTCGATGTAAAATGAGAGTCTGTATAAAAAGTAATGTAGCAAGAAACCTTTTAGTAATAGCCATTTCTGTTAGCCACTGGTTTGTATTTTCGTGGTAGCTAGATAGCCTGGGGCCAGGAACATGCAGGATAAAGAAAAGTTCATCTTCCCAAATTCAGATGGAAACTCGAACAGGTAGAGGGACCCTGGAAAGCAGTTGGAAGGACCAGCGGGATGCTCGGACAGGCAGTGCCGGGCTCCGTTACTGCTCCGTCCTGCAGGAAAAGCCAGCTGCAGGGGCTGTGCCTGGAGTGGGGCTGTCACAGCACAGAGGTCCCCGGAGTAATTACTTGGGAGGCACAGTTGTGAGAGGTTATTTGCCCTGCTGTTGAGGTTGTCTCAGTTTAAAGAGCTGCACAGTGAAAATATCGTTATTGGCAAAAGATCTCAGAAGAATGAGTATCTTGCAGTGCAGCTGAGCGTTCACTGCCTGCTGATCAGTTGCGGGACATTTACGCTCTGATTAGAAGCTGAGTGTGA
Organism: Gymnogyps californianus; assembly: GCF_018139145.2. Classification (NCBI taxonomy): domain Eukaryota; kingdom Metazoa; phylum Chordata; class Aves; order Accipitriformes; family Cathartidae; genus Gymnogyps; species Gymnogyps californianus. The sequence goes on from NC_059480.1 coordinate 16,012,655, forward strand.
CGCTTTTTGTTTTCAGAAACTCCCAGTTCAATCAACCACAGGAGCACACACTGGCTGGCAGGACACTCAGGAAATCAGCTGGGAGCCAGGGTGGTATCTCCAGCTCTCATCTTGTTTCACTCTTATTGCCATTGCTTGGTGACTCTTGATTTGAAAAATATTGGCTTAGCAGAAATGGGCTTGTCACCTGTCCAAATAGCCAATCTCCGATACTCTGAATGTCTAAAGGATTTTCACTAGGCGTGACTGAAGGACTCATCAATAATATAGAAACAGCATTTAAAATACAGAGGAAAGTTTTGTCAAGCGATCTTCAAGGTCAGAGGAAATCAGAAAAGTTTTACCCATCTGCGAGTAGTGTATTTGTCTTCTTCGAAGGTATAGAAAATTGCAATTAATATTATACCTGTATTGACAGAACAGCAGGGAAATCCTGCTGTCAGCCACAGCCAGCCACAACCTATCCCCTCCCTGGCAGAAGTAGAAACCTTCCAAGAACAATCTCTGGTGTCTTCACCTAACACCAAAGTGGTTGCAACTTTGCATAGGCACCATCAGACCAAGGTGAACGTTCAAAATCTGATGAGGTCCTTGATGCTTCCTTCCAAGATGGAGACAGTGCATGTCAGTGTTTTTTCCAGTCTCCACAACATCAATGAAATATTCAGACTTTGGGAATCATTGCCCTAAATACTCCCTTACTTACAGGAGGGATGACTCTGACGTCATAAATTCCCTGGAGAGCCTGGTCCCTGGTTTCTGTGCCGCCAAGCGATGAGGAGACATACACACTGCAATGAAATCCTTGCAGACAGACCAAGCTGCAACACCACTTTCATCCTCTCGACAAGTATATGAATTTGGACAGAATCAAACCTAAGAAGCACAAACCGCGTAACCCAATGGCACCAAACTTGCTGTCTGTGCAGAGACCCTCTGTTAAAAATGGGCCTTTCTCCTGGAGCTGTCAGGTCCCCTGCTTTGTCACAGAGCCACCCTGGTGTGATGGGACATGGAGGCTGTGGCTCTGCCAGCCACACTCCTTCCTCTGTCGCCTTTTCCATCCATACCAGGCCCTGCCCAGATTATTTTTTTAAGATTTCTCTTTTTTTTTTTTTTTGGTGGCACATGGCTATATCAGTTTTAATAAAGATGGGAAGCAAGGACCTGAATGCATCTGTTGGACCCTGAGCTGGGTTAGGAGTTTGCTTTCTCTTGCTTTCTCTCAGCAGTGGTGATGCTGCCTTTGCTGAGGCCAAGATCTAGTCTCAGTGTGGTTGTCCTGGGAAGACTCTTGTTTGGACAAGGTGGGAATCGATGAGCAAGAGTTACTGAAATTCTCTTTGGTGATCTGCTCTTAAATACAGGGATAAACAGAAGAGAGGAGATGCCTCTGTCTGCTTGCAGTGGTGCAGGCACGTTTTGCATATCTGTTGTTGTGTTTTTAGGCTAAAGACGTGATGAATCCAGTAGCTGAGGGGAATGATTATAAGACAGCAATTTCCTACTAAGAGAAAAAAGTACTTTTGCTACTCCATGTGTTCAGGTGCTGTGGGGTAGTGGATATAAGTCCACACTGCCAAACCAGTGGGGTTATCTTTTGGGGGAAGGGAGGATTGAGGTTGCTTTGTGTTTCAATTTCTGATTGTCTTTTCCATGTGAGCATGGGGCTGCCCACAGTGCTCTCGCAGCTCTGGGATTGCCGTCAGTGCATGCTGCAGAGGAGAGCAGCCAGCCATAGCACGTGAGCTCTGCTCTCCTGCTCTTTCCTTTTCTCCTATGAGTGGTGACAGCCTCCTTGCACTGGGGCCATTATGTGCAAACCCCATTCAGTCCCGGCGATACACTCAGGGTCTGAATTTCTGAGTATGGTTGCTCCTGACCATCGATCGCTGCACACTACCTCTAACTCTGTCCTTTCTTGGAAACAGCTTTTTCATGGAAATTAACCTGTTTGGCCAAAGATTCTTGCTGTGGCTGTTTGGATTATTTTCAACAGAGTGAGTTGACAGCAACAGCAATAAACTGTCATGTGTTTGGGCAGGAGCCATGTCTCTGCAGCACTTACCAGCTGTTGCGAGAGTTGCGTGTGGTGTCGAGGAGTTGGGGGTAGACCTGGGGGTTTTTGGCTGCAGAAGTGTGGCAGCAGGACAGGACACTCCTTTTTCACACCAAAATTTCCCCCAGGCAGAAGCAGAGAGGTTTGGCCATTGCTGAGGTTTCATCCAGGGTAGCAGAAATCCCATGCAAGCAGCCGCTGCACATGTGTAGGCAGCACAATATATACAAGTCAGCCTGGTGTATCTAAAATGCTGCATGTGTTGAACTCATCCAGCCTTTTTATGCAGCACCTTTACAGTACTGATGTACTAGGACACGCTGAATATATATGTCTGCTGCGTGCGTTCCTATTTCCCGCAGGGGAGCGACAGGGATGGCTCAGCCTTAGCCCAGTGCGGCAAGCACTCCCGTGTCCCGCGAGGCGGTGGGGATGGCGTAGCTGCGGGGCCGCCCTGCTCGCCTGCGGGTGGGTCAGGGCTGCGAAGATCCCCCAGGAGGATCCCTGCTGGCTCTTAGGGTGGTTTGAGAAGTGCAGAATCTTTCCCAAATTCCTACCACTAGCACTAAGAAGAGGTGATGAGGGCTGCTTATGTACCATGGACTGCACGTGTGAGAGCAAGGAGGGAATGGGAAACCCCCGTGCCATCCCATGCTGGGCATGAGATAGCCTGGTCTTCTTAGCCCAGGCTGGACCAGTTCATAGCTCCTAGCTCCGGTGTTGTCCTGTGTGATTAGGCTGCCAGCCAAGGGGCTTCTGTCTGTCACTGCTCTGTGCCGTGATGCAGGGTTGCAGGAGAGAGAGGGTAATAGATGTGCTGAAATCAGTTGCATGAAACTTATTTCATGTGTGCAGCACTTGGAGATTTCTTGCTGACTGCCGGGCCTGAGGCTCTCTGTGTTGGGACGAGACGTTGACAGTGACCTTTGTCCTGTTACTTTCTTGCTCTGTCATGCCGGCGAAGTTTCCCATGGGAGAACAATATGTCCCTTTCTAATTATGCTTAAAAAGCCCTTTTCCTGTCTCACATTTCTGCGTGATGGAAGTTGCCAAAGAGAAGTTGCTTCTTACAGTCAATTGGAAGTTGAAACAAAGGGGGGTTGTGTCTAAATGTTTATAGAGTATGGCATAGTGTGTGTGACCTGTGCCTGAAGGACGCGTCAGAGCAGCTGAATTTCTGGGTGATCTCATTTGTCTAAAACTGTGGCTCAGGACCAGAAGCTTGCTGTGGTGAAATAAAGTGCCAGGGAATAAAGAAGGAGGAATCAGGAGTGGGAAAAAGATAATGTAAGTTATGAATTGAAGGAAGGGGAAGAAGTTGGTATGATGTGGCATTGCCCATATTGTGAGACTGAAGAGACAAGTTGTTTGGGGGTTTTAGAGCAAACTGGCACCCTGAAAAGCATGGGAGAGAGCACATCCTTTTCCCAGTCTGAACAGCCCTAAGAAGAAACACTCTGCAGGGTCATCCCTGAAAGGGCTATTGTTGGATATGATGAAGATGAAATCACTGTGCTTCCCTGCTGTCCCCAGCACATTTTCTTCCGAAAGTGCAGTCAGTGCAGTTGTTCTGCATGACCTGTGAATGCAGACACATCTCCCCAGTGCCCTGTCCCCGGGTGCACACCTTTAGCTTTCAAATGGCTTCTGGAGTTGCGGGATTGCCTGCCACACCTCAGGCATCCCCGGCTGCTCTGTGGTCATCAGATTTTCATAAATTGTCTGGTTTCAGCAATTCCCCTTATAAATACTCCTGAGTATCTGGCCACAAATTCCTAAACCCACAATATTCTAGTCACTGTCTACACAGATTCATCCTTTGTCCCAGCATTGCATAGGTGTGTGGAGCAGCTAATACAGGGGGAATTTGCTTTATGAATGATTCATGCTGGGATGACCCTCATCCTATTCAGTTCAAAATGAACAGAAAGAAACAGCACAAATAGAACTGGGACAAGAAGAGGCCCTTGAAGCACTGTGGCCATCCCGCATTGCCTGTCATTGCTTTCTGTGGTTTGTGTCTTCACATGGTGCCAAGGGATGTTGCAGTACCTCACCTTGGCGCCTTTTGAGGAGCCACAGCTTAGAGGGATTGTGCTGGTGAAGCTGTGAGCTGCATCCAGCTCTGTTTTGGCTTTTGAACACCAGGAGATGCATGTGTTGAAGTGCAGCAGCAAGGATGACAGTGCACTTCATTCTTTTGCCTACAGGGACAACAGCCCACTGCTTGAAGCACATGGTGTTCAGGAGCTTGCCACATTGATTAAGGGAAGGCATATCAGGCTTTGACAAGTTACACTGGAGGCTGAACATTGTCAGCTGTACAGTACATGCTAGCACATAGATTGCATACATAAAAAGCTATTTATCTTTGCAAAGGGAGAGACTGCTGCTGATGATAGGGAATTCATTTCCATGGACCTTTCGGGGCTTTTTGATGTGCCTGTGCTTGGCATTGCTGCTGAATGACTTCATGTTTCCCAAACATTGATACTGCTACTGCTAGAGTCAGAAAAAAGAGACGGGCCACAGCAATGTTGTGCCTCAGTGCTGGGGCTCTTGGGCTTAGAAGGTGATGTAGGGTGGAGCTTTCCTGCAGACTGGACGTAAAGGGCAGCGTTTTGTGGCTGCACTGAATCCTGCTCTGTCTGGCATGCCAGTGCCTTCCCATACTGGCCTGAATGGGGCAGAGGAAGGCTTTTACACTGAAAGCATTGGGCTGGGATTCAGAAAATCCAGATTCTGACTCTGACACAGCCTTTCCAAGGATCTTACGCAACTGATCTCATTTCTCTGTGTCCTTTACTTCCTCACCGTGGTGGGACTTTCTCCATCCCTTGTAGGACCTTTGTGTGAGGTAAACAAAAATATTCAGTTGCTCTGCTGGTAGGCACCATTTGTTTCCCTAAAGGGACAAACCTCCACCCTTACTGGTGGCATTATGGAGTTGATCCTGCTTCTGTCCCACTGAGCTGCCAGTGTAAGTGTGAGTCTAGCACGACACAGACAAGTATCACGATGGTCAAAATTACATTTGGCAATTTCTTTTCTGCCTAAAATATGACATTTTCTTTTGCCATTTCCTCCCACCCACCTTGAAATCTCGACACAGGCGAATTCTCCATGGGCCGAGACCTGACAGGGGCACAGCCTCCGCCGAGCTGGGCAGCGAAGTGCAATCCTGGAGCTGATCTTCCAAGCCGAGCCCCGTCAGGAAACCTCCCTCCTGTAAATGTTTCCTTGAAGCCTCTCCTGGCTCAGACCCTTCTTGCCTCTCCTTGGGGAGCTATGTCAGCTCCTGCACCCTGCTGTGAACACACCACGCCTGCCATGCTCGTGCACTCCCACGGGAAGCTGGATGCTTTCCCTAAGCACCAGGACGGGAAGCTGGATGCTTTCCCTAAGCACCAGGACACCACCGCCGGATCCAGCACGCACAAGCTCCCCACTGCTGGGAGCAAGGAGAACCTTTCACTACAAGTTTGCCCTGGTTTTGCACCTTTCCCTTGGTGCTGCTGCTGACCGCTGCCAGACTGCTGGTCTGGCTCAGTACAGCTGTTCTTAAGTCAGTTTTAATAGGCATGTTGGAAACAAAGATGACTCGCTGGAGAAGTTGGTATCCTCAGGAACGCCGCCCCGTCGCACAGCATGCCTATCGTGAGCGTATGTCTGGCGTCGGGATGAAACCCACAGCGCTGGCTGTGAGGCTGCGGCACGGAGAAGGTTGCCAGCTGCCCGTGAAAAGCAGCTGATGGATCAGTGTTGCCAGCGGACATTGTCCCCTGCATCATGGCCGGTAATTGGTACATGGGGCTGCGCTGTCCTTTTATAATAATCGCTTCTTTTATCACCCTCTTCAAAGGTGGCTTTGCATACAAGACCAAGAGCAAAACCATAGCTCATTACTTGATTGCATAATTACATTCTGCTACAGCGTAATTTGGTTATGGAGGTAATTAAATGGATCAAGGTCAGCAGTAGGGCTCAGGACACAAGTGGGGGGAAAAAAAGGCTGAGAATTTTTTAGTGCAGAATACCACCTTGTTGGCATCTTTTGCAGCTCAGGTTAGTTTTTTGTGGCCCTGCTGCTTGTCCCTCTGGCCTCACAGGCAAGAAGTGATGCTTTTCACATGGCTTTTGACATGGTTGTGAGGTGACCAGCAGCAGCACCGTGGTCGGCTGGCTGGTGGGGTGCAGGCGGTCGGTTTGTTTGAAGAGCCCGCTTGCCTTCCTTGCAGAGCCTTTCCACAGGAGTCCCTTGAGACCCCTGAACCTGATGCCTGTGTCACTGGGGGCTTTGGGCTAGATTTTGGCTGGAAAGCAGAAGATTTGTAGCTCTTGGAGCAGTTGGCTTCCAAAAGAGCTTTGTAGTATGAGTTGTGGGGGAAAGAAATCAGAGTGTTATAAATGGAGCTTTGTTGAGAACTAGTATTGTGCCATAACAAGGACTGGATCAAATAATTCAGGGAGCCTCTTCCACACTGCACGCTGTCTGTCCTGCTGCATTGGAGCATGGGCTGTGCTCCACCACGGCAGCTGCTTCCTGGATATGGACATGGCTGGGTGCAGAGACTTTTTTTCCTCCATTCACAAAATTGGGGAAAGAAGGAACAAAAGGCTTTAGTGTACGTCAAGACTTGTAAAAATGAATGTACATCCCTCAGAACGGTAACTGAAAGTAATTCACGCAACAAAGTTTGTGAGAGTTGAGCCCTTCAGAACAACCTAGTCTTTCTACAGGCTTCCAGAGCCTGATATGAATAAATAATTTAATGGCTATTAATGTGAACGCTGCTGATTTTGAATCTCAGCTCCTACCGTATTAAACCCTACAGCCAGCTCTGCCCTTAAGGAGCATTCTTTCTGCAAGGGCTTTGTATCCATGCAAATGTTATCTGTACCCTCTGAAGAGGCTAGAGCTAAAAAACGGCTTTTGAAAATGTGTAGCGCTAGGATTATCACGCCTCGTTTTTTATCAAATTTACACTAATGAAAAAAACAAAAGAACAAAACCCAAGACTTTTCAATATCAAAGTTAAATTTAGAAAGTGGACTTTTTAAAGCATCATTGTCAGTTGAAAGCTTATTTTTTTTATGACCAGCTTAAAAAGCAAAATCTCACAACTCTCATTATTTTTCTTTTGTGCCGCACATGCCTCATATTTTTTTACTGCCCTCTTCTAAGTAAAATGATCTCCATGGTGCTCTTACTTTCTGTGTGTTCCTCTAAGTGCATAGGCTTGTTGCATGTATTTCTGTGTGTATTAGCAGTTTCCTAATATGCTTTGGTTAGGTCAGTAGAGATGCAGTAGTGTAAAACTAGTAAATAAAGTCCAATGATTTTATAAGCATTCTGCCACTTGCCTGATTGAATTTCTGCTTCACAGGTTTTCACCTTCCAAACGCTTTCGTGTTGTGAAATACGCTGACAGTTGTTCGTGGTTACACTGTTCGTTGCCCTGTGTGACTGATTTGGACGGGGGGACACTGTGCGCCTGTTGCTGACCCCAACACCATAGACTGTAGGGGCAGAAGTGACTGTTCAGGTCTGTTAGTATGAACACATCATCAGATAACAGAGTTTTGCTAAATCATTCTGCTTGCGTGACATCCCTGCCTTTGGTTGAGTTAAATCAGACACTTTGGGACAGGTTATCTTTGTGTCTTTTTCTCCTAGCACCAGAAGTTACGTTCCCCCAGGACTTCTACTCTTCTCCTTCGTTTCCCTTGTTATGAAAGAGATCATATCCATTTTAATTGAAACATTCATGAATCAGTGTTTATTCCTTGAACAGAATGTTTAGTCCAGCTTTAGTGATTCTTAGAGGATCCAATTCTGCTCTTGTTGCAGCACTAATGATTCAGGGCTGATCAGCATTGATGGAAACATATGAAAACTATGAAATATTGTGGATAGTAAGAAAGGACTGTTATGCCTGTGAACAAATGGTTTCTCTTCTGTGGGTTTTTTTGGTCTGTTTTTTATTTTTCTCCCCCTGTTCTGGAGTAGCACAGAAGAAAACAGTAATGACACGTTCCTTCTTCAGTGATATAGCCAGGACAGCCCTGAGATTTTCTTCCCCCTCTCAACGTGTTTGCTAGAACAGATGAACAAGATTTCTTTAAAATTTATCATGCTAAGAAAAATGTTTTCAGACCTCTGAAGGATCCAGCTGTGACACGTAGTAAACTCCAGGCTTTCTGCAAGCAAGGTACTGAGATTCAAATAGGCAGGCTTAACAACTGACCTTTGTTGTTCTCATTGCTAATGTAGCTATTTCTCTTTCTGGACGTTGATGGCAAGTGCTTTTTGGAAGGCTTCTTGTTCCTATATCCAGTGTGGCTGTGAGGCATTTCAGATCATAAAGGAACAATCTGAAGTGCAAACTCTGCACGGCAGGAGAAGAGGACCTTGTGTACAGCCACCACCCGGGTTACAGCATGCTGCTCACACCCCTGTTTTCCAGTGTGTGTTTAGATCAGAGTGCACACAGTGCCCTCGGCTCCTTTTAAGGATCACCAGTGTGCAGTAGGTCGCTGACATTTCACATCCATCACATGCCTACTTTATTATACCCTGTTGCAGTAAGCCAACTATCCCAGCCATCTCTGGGATTAGTGTTTTAGTTCAGACCAGGACTGCACTTTTGGAGCAATCCCTCCAGTCACCCTCACATACAGCTCTTCGGTTTGCACCACAGAGTGGTTTTAGGCTGTACAAACTGGATTCCTTTTGGATGAAGCTAAACTGAAGGGTGCCCTCTGGGAGTGCCCCTGAAGTGCCACATATTCAACCCATGGGACCAGGTGGCAGCTAGACCAGACTGAACCCATCCTGAAATGTGTACAGTGTGAGTGTTCAGCCCTTGCCACCAACAGTTTCACTCTACGCATTTGGTCCTGCATTGTAGACACAGCCTCTGTAAAACAAAATCGAATGTCTGCAGATCTGATTGTAAACCCTGGATCTCACTGGACTGCATGCTGCAATAAGTAGCTACAAATAGGAAATAGCAATTTTTAAATCTGGATTGCTTTGTTGATGTATTTTGGGTCGTATAATTTAAAGATAGTTGCACAGTCTTCTGTATACTAGTAACACAATAAAATGGTCTCCTGCTTTACTGTTCATTGTGCCAAATAGAGTTAGTGTATTATATTACTCTCTCTAGAGTGACTATATTATCTTAGATTGGAAGTTGCAGTCATTAGTTGGCTTCTGAACAGGATCAGATGCCAAAGCTAATCTGAGTTCTCCAGCAAAGTGTGCAACAGAGTGAAAAATTTCACTATAGCCACTACTGCAAAATCCCTGATGATATACTTCCATCGGTCTGATTCCTGGGAAGCAAAGCATCAGCTACGATGGGTCACTTGGCTGCTGCAAGACTGTTCACGCTGGAACAGTCAGATCTAAGCTGTGGCATAGTCAGGTCTATTCAAAATGTTTGTGCATCGTCCACAGGTTATTTCACATCAAAAGGAAACTAACAGAAAAAGAACAAGTCAGGTTGTCAGCACATGCGTATTGTGGAAATCCATTCAAGGTATGAATAAGCCCAGTCTTCTCTGTGAAGTTGTTTTGGGCTATGAGATTTGTCAGCTCTTTCAGGCTATGCAGAGATACTATGCTCAATATGTGGATGGGACTTCTGTCACAGGAGAGTTGGCTGATTTTCTGAATTCCCAGAAAATAAATGAACAAAGGGCTGTCTGCACTTCATGCCAAACACTTTCTTTCTCCTCTTTCTCTCCCAAAAATGTTCTGAGGAGCTGGAGCCTCATTCATTCCTCAGGCTGAGTATCCCTCTATTGTGTGCAACCAAAGACAGACTCTTCATACACAATGAGCAATTTAAAGAATATTAATTAGATGGGACACTAGCCCAAAGTGTCTAGCTCAAGGACATGGAGCCTGGAGGAGTCAGGACCAGCAGAGGAGCCTGCTCTCAGGAATTAAAATCCAGTGCCTCAGTTACATGACAGATGTTCATCAACAGGCTCTCTCCACTGTCAGTAAATGATGCTCAGGAGCAACAGAAATGTGTCTGCAACCCCTCTTCACAGTCTTCCTTTATAGCATGTACCCACCTTCACTGGTGGTTGGGATAACAAGCAGAGGGGTTTGAAGTGTTGGGCATGTAATTTGCTTGGCTGCGGTAAAGCAGCCCCTAGCAGAGATGAGGCAGACATCTCAAGGTCACTCTGGCAGATTGTAAGGAAGCAGCATTGACCATTTTTGCTTGCTTTGTCAGCAGAAATGTTGCTGGGACGCAGGCTTTGAGGCACAGATCTCAGTGGTTTCCCTTTGACTCTCCCAGTGGGCAGCAGAGCTGGCCTCCACCCAGGAATATGCCATGAACCTTTCCTTTTCTCTGTGTAGGTGCCGCAGCAGCTGGTACAAGGGGGAGGGGAAAGCCACGTAAATTGTCACACTTCATAACATTTCGTCTTGGTTGTAAGATCCTGCCTGTCCAACACCAGCTCACCCCAGCCTCAGTTGATGCTTTAGACCACAGGGCTTGCTGTTAATTGGCCAGTTGTAGCCAACCTGTCAGTAAGCTGTCAAAATAGCACCACTCATTTTCAGGATGGAAGTTTCAGCAGCAAAGAAATTGAATTTCCAGCCCTGGTCATGACAGCTCTGAAATTGGTTTAATGCAGGAGAGATCTTTCCAGCATTAGGAAAGATAGGGAGAGTGTCGGAGATGGTGTGTTTCCACCGAGTCTTGCGGTTTGAATTTAAGAGTCAAAGCAAAGACGCTATCTCAGTACATCAGCAGCTTATGGTTGTAATAGGCCTGGTGAGCTCCTTGGCAAGTCCTCTTATCTTCTGCCCATGTGACGTGTTACTTCAGAAAATGAGCTGCACAGAAAATTGGACTAAGGCCATTTTCTTTCTTCGGACCTGCGCTCCGTGCGGGGCTGTACCGTCGGGTAAGAACAAGCATGGTTTTGTCTGTGTGCTAAAACACCGTCCACCAGAGACTCTGCCTTACAAGGACTGGGACTCACTCGCGGTCCCCTTCTCCCTGACATTGTTATAACTGCATTATTTCATTTATGTCAGAAAGAGAGGGTGTTTGCCTAAGAAACTGAACTGGAACCCGGGGGAAATAAGTTTCTCTACTAGCTCTGACACCTCTTGTTTTACGGAACACCCAGCAAGCCGGTTGGTCTTTTGGTGCTCTGGATCTCAGCACAAAAATGTAGAAAATAAGAGGTCTTCCCTGTACTCCTGTCATGGTGAGGGCATTTTTATTAAATGCCCAAAGCATTCGTACTCTGGTTTGAGCCTTTGAGGATAATTTTACTATAAATAATAGCACGATAAATCTAATATTGGCTGCTAATTTTCCACTAAGAGGTTTCTTTTGACTATCAGAAGAAAATAGTGTCATGTTTATAAATGCATAATCATTATTTTAGTTTATACATTGTTATTATTATCAACCATAATAAAAATAGCAATATCGCAAAAGTAACCGAAGGCCACAAATCAGTTTATTGTGCCCTGTGCTCAGGCTCAAATTGATGCCAAAAAACTCTCTCTGGCCCCATAGAGAGATCAGAGGTTCAAAGCATTCCATCTGGCTGTGTTTCTAGGGTTCTTACATTATTATTTTTCTTCGTAGTTATTTCAGGCTTTAGCAGATGAGGCAGTACGATGCTAATTTAGGAAATCTGTTTTTCTTGTATGCGGCTAACATATCTTCATCTTGTCCCATCTTGTCTCATGATCATTATCTCTGAATGCAAAGATGTATTTCTGGATGCTGTTTTGGAGTAAGCAGAGTTGATAACATTGTTACCAATTTCAGACACTTTGTCAGAAAAACAGAATGTAGAGAAGACAAGGGATGAGTTGAGCTTCCCAGGTTAGAAATTATCCTGGGGTTTCACCAGATCCCCAGGCTGCCAGGAATGCAATACCAGAGACAATGCTGTCAGAAACCCCCTCTTTGTAGGAAGCAGTTGCTTTCCTAGAAGAGTGTCATGGTTTAATCCCAGCCAGCAGCTAAGTGCCACGCAGCTGCTCACCCCTCCCAGTGGGATGGGATGGAGGATCGAGGAAAAAAAAAGTAAAACTCGTGGGTTGAGATAAAAGCAGTTGAATAACTAAAGTCAAATAAAATATAATACTAACAATAATAATAATAATAACAAAAAAAATTATAATTGTAATGAAAAGGAATATAAACAAAAAAAGAAGAGAAAAAAAAACCAAGAAAAGACAAGTGATGCACAATGCAGTTGCTCACCACCTGCTGACCGATGCCCGAGCGGTGATCCACCCCTCCCAGGCAACTCCCCCCAGTTTATACACTGAGCATGACGTTCTATGGTATGGAATATCCCTTTGGCTAGTTTGGGTCAGCTGCCCCGGCTATGCCCCCTCCCAGCTTCTTGCATGCCTGCTTGCTGGCAGAGCATGGGAAACTGAAAAGTCCTTGACTGAGGATAAGTGCTACTTAGCAACAACTAAAACATCAACATTATTCTCACTCTAAACCCAAAACACAGCACTGTACCAGCTACTAAGAAGAAAATTAACTCTATCCCAGCCAAAACCAGGACAAAGAGTGATGCTGAACTGGATGGGCCAAGTGCGATGTGAATGAGCTATGCTATGATCACTACTCCAGTTTGTAGTAGCTCCAAATTTTAAAAGGCTTTAAAATTCCAGCTTGAAATAAGATCCAAAATTAAAAAACAAATCAATTAAAATCCAAATTTACCTTATATTTTAAAAAGAAGGGATGAAAATTTATCCCATCCAACCATTAATTTGAATTTGGGGTCCATCATTAAGAAAAAGTGAAGCAAAGGACAAAATATGTGACTTGCTCTGAGTGCCCTATCCGTGAGTTGCTTGATGTGGAGACTTCCCTGGATAACACTGTACACAGAGCTGTGCAGTCAGTGGTACCCAAATCTTAACTCCCGGAGCTGTTCTCTCACCCAGCCTACCCATGTTCTCCGGGGAGGTGTGGAAGTGAGCAGCCCGGCTTGAAGAGTCCTCCCAAGTTATGTTCTTGTCAGCACTCATTAAGTTGAAAGCTGTGTTCCTATCAGGATTGCATGAGCGGCTTGCCAAAGGCCAATGCAGTGAATTTGGGCATTTTTATCTTTATGAAGTACTGAGGTATGGTGGGATGGACAGGTCTGAATTTGGATCCCCAAAACTCAGTAGGTTCATCTGCTTTGTAGCCAAATGTGAGAGCATAGCTTGTGTGGATCTATACAAGCTCACGTTGATCTGGGTAACCAGTTAGCCAGGACAGAATGGAGCTCAGTGTGTCTTGCAGAACCTGCCATGGGTTTTGGTCAATACGCTGCTGTGTGCCCGGGCAGATGTCCCTGCTGCTGCAGGGTTACCTTGGGCATGTCCACGCTGCAATCACACCTTTGTCTCCAGCATTCACAAACTTCCTCTGTGGTGATATGGATAATTTAATCAGTCCTTGAACGTGAAAAGGTGCTTTAGGACAGCTTGTGTCTGCATATAAAGATCTGCAGCTTCATTACAGAGGCTCGTCCAGCACTTGGTTTTTTTTGCCTGTCTAGGAATATTGGGTCAGCTCGCAAGACTTAGCAGACCTGCTCTCCACCTCTTGCTTGGGTGTTCTAAAGTGAAGCCAACTGAACAAATACGTACCTTGAGCATGGAGAGTTCCCACAAAAGTGAGGGCAGATAGCCCTCTAGTTATATTTTTCAGAGGCAGTAAGGTAGATTGCTTGCTAATGCTGCTTCTCAGCTCCCAGAGCTGGAGACCAGACCTGCATGGATGGTGATTTATTTGAAAATGTGCTCCCTCCAGCCCACAGATGGTCCAGGCGGAGCCAGAATACTTGCAGATACCATGTTGTCTCATCAAGTGAATTTCTGCTCTGCAGCAGGGCTGTAAACTCCCATATAGCAGCTTGTTATTTTAAAACATATCTGCTTTCTCCTACTTCTAAAAGGCCACCAAGAAGACTTGTCACCAATCTCTTATGGAGCTAGAAGGGGGAGGAAAAGTGGAGTGTGAACAGTAGAATATCACCTGCCATCTGGACAAAGATGTGATGAGATGTAAAGTTTGGATGCACATTTGCGGTTCTTGATCACATGCCAAGAGAGAGCTCAGCTACAATTATTTTAAAGCATTTCCAGACAGATGCAACCCTAGGTCATGGAAGAAGCTACACTGAGGCAGGACACTGAACTCCATCAGGCTGTATGGAAGCCATCGTTGCCTGTGGGAGTGCTGCTGTGGTCTGCATAGGGCTTATCCTGTGAACAGGACCTACACGGTTAAAGACCTGTCCTGGGAATAAGAGTATGCCAGGATCAACTGCTATAGTATGAGGTTTGTGGTCACAAATTCTCAGATATTCAAAGACATGTTTAGTCTCTGAACTTCCACAGGTTTAAATGGGAGTTGGGCATTTGCATTTCATCTGGGAGCTAAAATGTCTTCAAGAATCCAGTGTCTTTGCTTATCCACACAGGTCTATGCACATTGATACCAATGCTGAACTTCTCGGTGCTGTTGGCATCAGACGGGTGTTGATTAAACCCTGCTCTGGCTGAGGTCAGTGGGGAATGTAGAATGGGCTTTACTGGGTAAAGAGCACCATAAAGCAGATGCTCTTCTGCAATGCCATCCTTTCCCCTGGGATGGAGCAGTGCTTATACAGACATAGTGAACACGATCCAGTCGTTCCATAGTCTGCCTCCACAACCACAATGAAATGCCACTGCTGATAGCTGTGCTGATATTTATGATTCCTACTTAATATGTTTTAAATGACTTCATGAGCTCTAAGTATTAGCACTAACATCAGTAAGTATCCTGAGCCAGATTCTCTGGGAGGGAAGCCTTGCCGTGCCATAGGCTTTGGTGCAGTTTAGTGCTTTTATCCCATCTGAAGATCTGGCTCAGTAATTGTGCAGAACATAAAAGAGAAACCCGCAAGTGCTGTAAACAAAGGAAAACTGTTACTCTGGGAGTGTGTGTGTGTGAGATATTTCAACCCTCATAATTAACATCCCTTTCCTAAACCATGACACAAACTACTTGCAGAATGGGCTTTTTCTTTTATTGCTGCTAGTTTCAGTGACTAAATTTATTAAGTCATTAGATTTGCATGTGGATGTGTATATTTGCTGTTCTCCTTTGGGTTATAATAAAAGGAGATCTTGGGTGGGGGGGTGGGGGGAAGAGATCTTTATTTATCTGGCAATTTTGAGAATGTTTGTAGGGAAATGGCAGGCAATATGAACAAGTGGCCCAGTCTGGGGGGACGCTGAGTGAACAGCTGGGTTTGAATACAACAACTAGTGACAGTCTTCTGCTGGCTTCCTGGCTGTCCCTGAGCATTGCACATGGAAGCCTGTCACCATTTCTGCCATGGTCTGGGGACATCAGGGGCTTCTGTGCCAGTCAGAGCTTGGACTAAACAAACAAAGGAGCAAGTTGCTCGCTCTCGTGATCAGAACGCAGGAGCACCATGCTGTTGCTTACGGGGGACCCTTTCTTTGCACCTCCTGGCTGAGGACGCTCAGGGTGCCAGTGGCAGTGATGCTCCCAGCCTGGTACAGGCAGGGGCTGGCACTGCTCTCTGTTGCTTGGAGCGGCACCAGGGCTGTCCACTGCCCTGGGTGCGCTATGACTGCACTGGGGCTGTGACACCATTGGATCCACATTTTCTGAAAGAGCCGAGACATCCGAGGGTGGCAGCGCGTTCCTTGAACACCCTGCAGCCCCACGTCTACAGGTTTGACAGCGGTGCTTCTCTGCTGATGTCTGTGAAGCTTCTCCAGCTTTACAGAAGTGCAAAGGAGCATCCAGTCAAACTTACTATGTTCAAGGCCAAGAGGCTGGGTTAGCTTTACCTGACCAGGACAGGTGAAAGCTGAGGTAGATTAGAAAAAAAAAAAATCTGTCCTCTCACAAATCACTGCCAGCCTGTGCTGCAGGGGGGGCAGATGAGGCCAGACATTCCCAACACCTCCCTGAAGGACCAGACTGGCTCAAGTGATACAGAGATTGGCTTGTGCCTGGAAATCCCATCCACATTTCCATCTAGAGATGGCAGGAGACACTACTGGGATCAAGGATAAATGAAACATCTTGTTTTTCTAAACCAGAAATAGCTTTTGGGGCAATCCATGGTACCTTATACCTTCTCTGAGCAGGTCTGACACACTGAATCCCCCCCAAATGGCAGTTGCATCCATTTAGCTCCCTCTGATTCCAAGTGTCATTGAATGTGGTCTCCCTAATTTTCTGTGTGACAGCTACCATTTTATTTTTTTCTAGACTGTGCAATTTCCAATAAAACTAGAGTTAGCACAAACCAGACCTATGTTTGTTTTTCAGAGCAAATCTAATTACTCTTCTTACTGGAATTGCCTTTTGTTCAAGGGATTGGATTGAGATATAGAAAACAAATTGCAGGCAGATGCTAATCATTTTGCATGTAAATTACTAACATTTCTTTTACAAATATTTCATGCAGGTTTTTAGTTTAACAATTACAAAAAGATCTGCTTTTTCAAACTGCTTTCAGTAATATCTATAGACATTTAACAAAATACCTCAGGCTCTAAATCTCCAAATAGTAAACAAATAAATGTATTTATTTACTTTGTGTGCAAAAGTAATTTAGTCAAAGACACATATTTCACATGAAGATAAAACTAGACAAATTTTCCTTTTTTTTTTCCAAATCACAAGCATACTCTTTAATGAGGAGAACTGGCGGGTTTTCTGAGTGAGCTGAGTTCACGACGGTGCGGACAGGGGACCAAGAACTCTATGGAGTTTGTGCAGAAAATAGAGTCATGATTTATTTCTTTATTTAAAGACTGAAAAAAGACCGGTGATTAAAAGATGAAGCCATCTGTCCTCTCACTGTGTTGTACCTGGTCATGCTATTTCTATCAAGGAGAGAGTTGGGAAAATAATTGAGTGGGGTTCGTTATAAGCCTGTTTCAAAAGGTCCCTGGACCAAGTGAGAGAGTGAAGTGGGTGCTCCTGACCCCAGGGCTTACCATACCATTACCTCTGGAGGAGGATGTCCTTACATCCCGTCAGAAGCACGTGGGGGACACAGCCTGAGCATCCCTTTGCTGTTTTTTACCCCCTCTGTATATGTGGGTTGAACAGAAAGTGTTGGACTCCAGGTCTGTCCATCTAGCACATTTCATCAACACTGAATTCATCTTAAAAAAAAAAAAAAAAAAGGCAAAGCTTGTGTGCCCCAGAGGTCTGGCCAGTAGATCAGTGATTTTCCAAAAATATCTTCAGTTATCTCAGATTTCAGTCTGTGCAGCAGTGGCTTCTACGAACTGCTTTATTAGTGTGAAGCCTGTTATGCGCTCACCTGCACTTTCCTCTTTCTTCCCAGCTCTTCCCAGCCCAAGACAACTGAAACAGCAGTTCCCACCTGATTCAACGTAATTGCCACAATTAACTTTGGCAGTAAAGCTTGTAGAGAGGTTCTGCCATTAATATCCCAGTAGCCTTTTGTTATTGGTAGCCCCAAAGCCATCAGCAAAAGGCATGTGCAGAAACTAAGTGCCACGATGTAGCTGAAGGCTTGACATTGGCCACCAAGAAGATATCAATGAAGAAAAACATAAGGGTTTGCATATTAAATAGATTTAGAGGACACTCCAAATATCCCCAGGCCGCACTTGGGAGAGCGGCCTGTGGCCTGTGGCCTGCTCGTCTGTCCCATCTCCTTTCTGGTCAACTGGTTTTCCCTTCTCCATCCTCTTGCTCATTGTGTCACGTCTGCACGTGGTAGTGCCCGCACCAAAGATTTCTGGTGCTCGAACCTGTGAAGACCCTGCGGCGTGTCAATTTGGTGGTAGGATGAATTGCGTCCTGGTGTATGTTTGTCCCTACATGGCACAGTGGGACACTAGCTGTTGCTGATGAGGTGATATACGTAAGAAAAAGGATAATAATAATGAATAAAAATGACATTATTTAAGTAGAACTTAGCTGTCAAATCTGTGGGTTTTCTAAACTGCCAAATGGGAAGAACTGGGATGTTTCTTGGTGGTGTTGCCATGGTTAGTGTCCTGAAGTGCTATTTCAGCTGGATTGTGGGGGATGAGGAATCAACCAGCCAACTCACAAAAACAATGGGACAGTTTTGTTTGCTTGTGGGGGAGCTTAAACATTTAAAGGAAATCACTATTTTTTCTTTATTTTTCTTAAATCTTCATTAGGTTGATAATCTTTAAATACATTTGCTTTAAAATAATATAATAATTTTGCTGCTTTATTGGTACAAATGGGTATACAATACGACATCTGCTTTTATGAACTACTGCTGCATGTCGTAAAATATTATACTGTGGTAATTTTAAAATAGATATTTATCTGAGAACTTGATTTTCAATAACTTTTAAATCCAGATTTTTTTTCTTTCTGAAGCAACATTTTCAAAATGCACTAGCTTTTGTATTTCTTCTTCATTGAAAATAAAAAAGTCTTTTGTTCCACGCTGAAATTAAAACAGACGTTGAAAATCCAGATCTCTCATGCACAGTAAATTCCATGTTTTGATCAAGTTGGTAGCTATCCTTCACAGCCTACCAACTTTTCAGTCCCCCTAAAGGGAATTTTCTTTATAAGTTTTTATTGATGGGGTAACGAAGGCATGGGTAAGGGGATTGGGTTGTCCAGTTTGGTTTTAGAGATGCTCTCCATCGCAGGGCTTGCTGCCTGGCTGGACCTGATGCCAAGGAGAGCCCCCAAGCCAGCCGGTCGCAGGCAGCTGCTGCAAACTGCCTGGCTCCTGGGTGAGCTGTGTCTTCCGAGGCAAGACAAAGCCTGCAGATAAAGAGCAGATTTAAGGAGTGCTTAAACACTGATCTTTTGGGAAGCTACTTCAAACACTGTTTTATAGTGCTCTAAGTCATCTAGATCTCTCTTAACTTGTTTCACTCTCTTCTTAAAATATTTATTTCTCCAGCAAGGAAGACTCCCTCAGATAGGGCAAAATGACCTGTTGGGCTGATGGTGTTTTTATCTGTGTGGCGCTAATGATTGATGCAAACTTCACGTGTGCAGCACAGCTCCGTGCTTTCTGCTGTGCTTTATCTTCTGTGGCTTCAAGCCTGCCTCGCTCCGTAGATCTGTTGCACGCTGGATTTATTGTCAGACCAGCAACACTTTATATAACCCCCAAAGCACTTGGGAACACATACCTGAGTGTTGCTGAATGTTCAAAATGTTCACTCTTAAATGAGGTCTGCAGTAAATATGTGGCATTACTCCAGATGCTTTGCTCAGATGTTGGTCATGGGTTTTCCATTAGCAAGGTTGGAGAAGCTCCCAAAGACTTCTGAGTGGCAAGGGCTTGGGAGAGAGCATCTCTTGCCTGTAGCAGCACGTGCCTTCACTCACAGGGCTCTGAGATACCTTGTCTGGGTCCTACAAGAAGGAATTTTGTTAAAATAGTTTTTCCTCAGAAAATGCATATTCATTGTGGCTTGAGCTTTTTTTGCAAGAATGTCACAGTTTTAAGGAACCCAGTGGGAGAATTTGTTTGGCCAGGATGAATTTTCTGCTCAAAGTCTGGGAAAAAAACCCAACCCACCAACAGCCACATCTGACTCGGTGAAGGTTTGGGAGCCCACCGCCATAGAGTCCCCTGGCCAGCCAGCTCTTTTAAAAGAGGTTTAATATTTCTCTGTTGTTAAAATCTTGACAAGTTGCTGGGATATGACAAGTTTTGGTCCATGGCTGCGTGTAGTTTCTTCCTTGAGACTTTATGCAAAGCCAGCGCAAGCAGCAAAAGCACAGCCACCCCTACAGCCGGCACAGGTTCAGGGGATGTCTTGGACAGACCCATGTGTCCACTGTTCCTGGGCAGGTGTGGGACCAGTTCTCAGTATCTGAAGAAATACCTGTGTCAGAAATCTTTAAAATTACTCTTTCTCTTTATTGAAAGATTTCCAGGCTTTGTGCTATCATTTCGTCCCGTCACTTTTGAAAATAAATAAATTGTTTACTTGCTTTTGTACTCCCATTTCTCTGAGTCCACTTAAATGCCCCTGATAAACTGCCTTTTGCCCGTAAGAATTTGAAGAAGCCTCAATGTTTTAGACAACGACCATTGCACATTTCTTGCCCATCACAGGGGAGGTAAGAGCAAAGCCAGGGGGAGGCATTGGGAGCAGCAGATGAGCAGCAAAGCTGTCTCTGCTTCTCAGCTCTCTTTTTTTTATTTTGCTTAGTATTTCAGTCTAAATCCTGGCAAATTCCTGACTTTTCCTGCACATTTTTCATGCCCATTCACTGTAGGCTGTTTTGCAAACCGCAGCTCTGCCAGGGAAGGAGAGCCTTCCCTTTCAGTGGGGAGTTTTCTAGATGTGTGTTATTGCTGGGAGCTGGCATTGCTGATGCCTGTTGTTTTCTGTTGTTAAACTAACTGCAATGTGTGACCGTCGTGTACCACTCAGTGATGCCTAATTTAGGAGATCAGTGATTAATTCCTTCCATTGCTTTTCCTTCTCTCTCTCTCTCACTGCAGGATGTTTTCACACCAGAGTGCAAATTTAAGGAATCTGTGTTTGAAAACTACTACGTTATTTATTCTTCCACGCTGTACCGGCAGCAAGAATCCGGACGAGCGTGGTTCCTGGGACTCAATAAAGAAGGTCAAATTATGAAGGGAAACCGAGTGAAAAAAACCAAACCCTCATCACATTTTGTACCCAAACCCATTGAAGGTATGGAATCTGCCCACTCCCTCCATCAGTGGGGTATGGGGAGGGGGAGTTCGCAACTTCAGATTTGGGGCTTCTTGGATGGAGGTGTTGGGCTGCAAGACCAGAAAGCAAGGACAATGTTTGTAACATTTCAGAAAGGTGCTGGGCTGCACTGTTAGCATTTTATCTGCTTTCCTTCCCATATAATAAACTTTGCACATCATCCCAAAGGGGTTTCTCAGCTTTGGGGTGCTAAAGGATGAATTTAAAAGCCCAACAGCATGAGAAGTTACTGGGAAAGGAAAGCAGCCCTCGACCAGCCAGCAGTTCAAAAGGAATCCAATCCAGCAGTGACCATAACGTTGGGTTCTCTGTGAGGATTTTCCCAAGATCATTCAGTGGGTTTCCAGTCCCATGTAGAGTCAGTAGAGAGAGGATTTATCTCACCTGATTTTAGACTTTGACACTCTGTTTATAGTAACACAAGAGAAATGGGCCCTACCAGCACAGCTGTGGATGTACTTTATAAGTCTACCCTAAGATGACTTAAATCTATTTTTTCTCATATGTAAAGACATCTTAGTCACTGGGGGCAGAGAAACCTTATCATAGATGTCCAAAGTTAGATGAGATGCTGTCACGCAATATGTCTTCATCACAGCGTGAGGCTTCAGTGAAAGTCGTGGAGTTGAAGTTTTGCCCTGCTGCTGCTGACTGAACACTGCTGAAGTGTGCCACAGGCTCGTGCCAGGGCATTTTGCTTTTTATGGGCTGGCCCCTGATAAATGGAGAGATGTAGTTTGATGAGCCTAGTACTTAACAGGTACTAACTTGATTCTGGAAACAAGGAGACCTCTTTTTTTCTGTTGCTTGGAAAAAGCACTATTTTTCGATCCCCAAACTAGGTACGCCTTTCTGACCCATCTCAGACCTGCCAGTGGCCACCTCAGGGGTACAGCAACCTGGGGCTGGCCTCGGCTGCACGGCTCCGTGCCCCCTCTCACTACCCCCATGTTCGCTGTGGGGTCAGAGCTGGACACGTGGAGAGAAGGAATGAACTGATGCTTTCCTGACAGGTAACCACTCACAAGTGGTGGAGGCCACAGCTAAGTCCATGCACTAGTAGCTGTTTTAACAGCTTCCCAGCTATGGCGCAGGGGCAGACGAGTGTGCGTGTGTGAGTGAAAGGCCAGTTCAGGAAGGCAGGCTAAAATCATCTGTTGGACCACTGAAGCAAAGTGCGATGAGAGAAACTCAACTCAGCATTCCCAGAGTATCTGTGGCGTTTGCACAGGAGATGGAGATGTTGGAAGAGCAGAGAACGGCCTTGAGCCTCTTGTCCTGTGCTTGTTTTCAACAGCTTTTCTGCAGCCGGGAGCCTTTTCTTGTTTATCTGAGGCATTAGTGGGATTGGTGCCCTAAGCCCTCATTGAGTTTTGCTAAGGAACAGAGCCTGCTTCATGCATGGGGTCGGTCAGCTTCTCTTCTGTCTCTTCCTCTCCTTTCTTGGCTGGGAGGAGAGTCTTTTGCAAGCGCTAGTTTTCACAGCTGGGTTTCCAGCTCCTTCTGGTATTTCTTTGCTGCCTGGCTGGGTGTTGGCACTGATCAGTGGGTTCCTTTGAATCCAGGCTTCTTTTTTGATGTAGCACGTGTGGTGTCTGCTGAATGGCTCAATAGTTGTCTTCTGCATGCATTAAACTAGGTCATTCCTGTGGCTCTCCTCGTGGAAAGCCTTGCCTTAATAGAGGTGCCTGACCCACAGCGGAGTTCTCATTGCAGCAAATGCCGCTCTGGCTTTCATTTTGAAAAACTCAGCCCAGCCCGAGAGCTTCCCTTTCCTGCAGTTGCATCCTCCCACGCTTGCTTCAATCACAGCTGTCACATAACCTCCCGAGCGAGTGAGCGCTTTGGAAGTTGGCAGCCAAATTAAGGGCTCCTCCACCCCTTCCCTCCTCCACATGCTTTGCAGTCAGCCTCTGTGAGCGCTGCTGCATCAAAGAGCTGGCAGTCTCCCAAGCCAAGGCACGTGTCAGCTTCCCAAAGCATTCAGCTGTCTGGGACTGTGACTCCAGACAGAGGACTCTGTTCCCAGGCCTAAGATTCATTGTAGGTAGCAGAGGCTTGTGGGGAGGGTTAGGGTAAAATGCGCTCAGCTCCACGTGACTTCTCTGTACTGCATCCATCAAAGTCTCTGTGAGCAGAGCTTGCAAGCAGAGATGTTATAGAAAAGGGGCAATTCCTACCCTGTTTTAACAGCTTCTTTCTCTTTGTCATGACTCTAAGGAAGTATTCAAAGCAATCCCCTGCTATATTTGCATGTCCCTTCTGCTAAATGCTAGGGCATGCCCCAGCGTGTGGGCTTTGCTGCTTATTCAGGCCAGTACTTCGCAGCTTCTGTCTGCAGTAACGCACCCAGGTTTCCTTTTGCTCCGATACCACGACCAGTATTAGCCCTGCCACATGATGGCTGACACAGTAGTGTGTGCAAGGAGGAAAGTAGTCCCCTGGGAAGGAGAGGTGTTACATACATTGCTAGGAATTGCTTCACCCACCACTTCAATGGCAATTATCTCTGAGATGAAACTTCCCGGTTGTTTGCCATGTGCAGAAAAATTATGCAGCAGCTTCATGAAGGGAGCGTTTGCAGGGAAAAGAAACACAAAAAAGCCCAGATTGTTCCCGGAGCTCATTTGACTCCCGTTGCTTCATACTGCTTTCTGAATTCAGAAGTACTCTTCTCGAAGTTGCAAATGGGCAGTAAACTAATAAATATGAAATATCCTCCCAGATAATTTCTAAGGACTACATATGTGTACATGTGCATATATATACGGTGGTGTCTGTGTTATCTATGGCTTTTAGCAGCTACAGCTTTATGCTGTGCTAATCCCACAGCGTGTTTTGACTCCTGTAGATTGTGAGGATGCTGGAGGTGTTCTGTGCGAAAGTCACTAGATACCAACTGGAAAAGTTTTGGGTTTTGGTTGGTAGGTGGGGTTTTCTGGTTTAGTGTAGGTAGGATTTGTTTGGTTTTGGAAATAGCATTAAGCTTAATCAATATGAAAGCAGAAAGAACTTACTAAGTAATAACAGGGGAAACGTTAAGTTCCTCTCCCATCTGTGCACAGGCAAAACCAAGGCAAACAGCCTGGCAGGCAGCAGTTAATGTACTGTGTGGTGCCAGTTTTGGTTAAAAACACACATATGCAACGCATTTCTTTTGATATTTTTTATTTCTGATCACTGATCATTTGAGCTAAATGAGCCCTTAAAGTGCAGACATATAGATTGAACCAGACTGCATAAGAAATTAGCCTGAGTATAATTGTCACTTGGATACCAAGCAATCTTTTAAAGCAATTTCAGTCTCTTTAAGTGTCTGTAGTGATTAGTGCTGGACAAACACTACTGTCCGCAATGCCTCTTGTTCTTTTAAATATCCAAACTCATCTCAATCAATGGGAGATTTTTCCAGTCACTTAAGTGAGAATTTTATCAGATGCTTATTGTGGATGTGCTCTGTTATTTATATTTCCTTCTCCTTGAAGACAGCATTTCCAGATTGCTCTCCCAAAAGAGCTACATTTCATCTCTCACCTGGCCCAAGCCAGAATGCATTTGGGGTGGCAAATCTGGCCTCAGAAAGCAGAAGACAACTCCTCCTCCATCTGAGTCAGCAGAGCTGCCCCTGACTCCAAACTCATGGTGCTTCAGCCCTCATGACGTGAACACGTCTCAGATATGAAGGTGACCTGTTAATGACTAGTCTGATCCATTTATTACCACTGATGAATATCCGTGTGCAAGGAGCAGCGGCCAGATCTTTCCCAATGTGTTTTCCCAGGGATGCAACATCCCAGTTTTGTTAAAGCAGGGTTCTCAGATGTGCAAAGAAGTACAAGACACTGCTGAGTAGGCAGATGCAGTAGACCTAGTGAAAATCTTCGAAGATACCACCTTAATCCACAAAACATCCTAAAAAGTGTTCTTTAAAAAAAAACAACAAAACCCCACACTCTTTATCAGTCTTTGTTAACACAGCTCCTCTTTTGTGTCTGTCTTTCAAGTGGGCAGGCTTCGGTATGTTTTCTGTCCCACACTAACTCACTTGTTCATCTATCAAACTCCTAATCATCTTATTAGATGGCAGATGCAATGTATTTTAACCATGCTTTTGCTTGGCTTTTTGTCATCCTGTGCTGTGTTTCTTACCTGAACAAACTGTCATTCCATCTGGCAGCACCCTGCACATTTAGCCGCCAGATAGACGGCGAGCTCAAATGCCTCTGAAACGCATCAGCTGGGACCGGGTTTAGAACACAGTAATTAGAGGCGGAAAACGAAGGTGCATAATCACATACTCCCTCCTGCCCCTAGCTGCTGCTCAGACAATTCATTCTCTCCACCAAAGCATTAGCTAATGCAGCCGCTACTGCAGATGCCGACACCCGGAGCTGTGGCATCCGTCAAGGGAAAGAGCCCGTCTCCCGGGCTGCCTGCCAGAGGACGTGTGCCCAGCCCAGCCACCGGTCCGGGCTGCCGTCGGGGCGTGTGGTGATCCTGCAGGGCTAACGACCTGCCTACCTGCTGAACGGCAACTTGGGAAAAATTTGGTTCCTCCTAACTTGCTAGGGTCTGGGGCAGGGAAAGCCAGGAGTGAAGCTGGATGGATGAGATATATCTAAGGTCCTTTAATAAGCTTTTCCCCATATTCCTTTCCCCAGAAAGGAAATGGAGTTTGTTGCATCCCCTGAACCTCCTCAACTTGCAGCAATGCCAAGTGAAAAATACTAGGATCAGGACACAAAATGGTGCATGCTTCCCAAGCTCAGGCAGTCCCTGATGCCCAGGGAAGCAGCACAGGGTGATTTCAGTTTCACCGTGTGGGTGGTGTGCCAGTGCCGTGCCTGGGAAGCAGAAATGAGGCTGGGATCTTGTGCCAGCGCACAGGCGAGAGATTGAGCTGTTCCTGGGTGACAGGCAGTCCCCTCCGTGCCTTCGCCTTCAGGAAGGATGCTCCCTGCCACCCCCTTCCCCCTTGCTTGTACCCCCAGTCTCCTTCCTGCCTAATTTGCGAGTTGTTTCTTTGTGCAAAATTGTTTCCTTGTGCATGTGAATGGCAGGCGCTGCTGGTTAGCAGGGAAGCAGGGAATCAAAAGCCACAAGAACCAGACATGGGCACAGCTCCACTGCCACTCACCCCCTTCCATTTACGCCTGTGGCTCTTCAGCGGATCAAGCTTTCCAATTAAAGCGTGAATATGGATGTGTTGATTAGAATCTGGAACATAGGAGCTGATTATCTGACTGAAGCTCCAAAGCATTAGTTTGGTTTCCAGACATTAAGGGCTGTATTTGGTTTGGTGGGTGGGTGTGGGTGGGTGGGAGAAGCAAGGCAAAGCAGGGAGGGGACTCTTGTTCTAGCCGAATGGCTCATCCTTCCAAAGCTGCTTTGTGCTGCGTGCACCAGCAGATCTCCCAAGCATCTGGGCATGCCAGCTGTCACACTGCTGGTAGGTTACCTTGATGCAGGTGACAGGGGCAGTGTGTCTTCACACACACACACCCCCAAACAGACCTGTTGGTGAGTGCTGCTAGTCCTGAACCACAAAGATGTACTTTAAAGCTGGGAAGATCTGGGCACTCACAACAGTCCATTTGCAAACCGCCCCCCTCCCCGGACCATGACTACCATCTTCGCGCGTGAGTCACACTCAAGCTTCCTCAGTACAAGGAGTAACAAATTGCAGTCCAAGAGCCTGTGTTGCACAACATGTCACACTGTCCTTAAAACTCCACACGTGTGTGGCTGGGTGCACACACACCTGCATGTCGTGGTGCACACAGGTTTGCAGCCGCTGCTGAGCGATGGCCATAGCTCAGCACACACGCACAAGCCTCTTATGTAGGAGAATATCCAGGCACTATCTTGTACGTGATGCCATATAAATACTGCATACACTGATACTGTAGGTGTATCTAAATACTGAAAATACGCTTGTCCTATGCTGCTACAGATTTTCTGGCATGGTCTGTTGGCACAGCCTGTCTGGTACAGAGGCTTTGACAGCTCTGTCTGAAAAGCATAATGTGAGCAGCCTCCAGCCATGCCCCATGTCAGTACTTGTATCATGCACTAGGCTGGAAGATAAACTTATAATTCCTGCCCTATTTGCTTGCTAGGTACAGGGTTTCCTTAATTTTTAGCTGCAAATGTTGTTTACTTCTGTAGCCTGATTTATATTCATTACTCCATGGGCCTTGTTAGCAGCTCAGCGTTTTTGCCCAAAGGCCATGGTGAGAGGCAGGGAGCTGAGGAAGGGCAACGTGCTGTGGTGCCGCTGCTGCGGGCTTTGCTCGGGCTCAGCCCTTGTGGTTAAGCATCTGGCCTAGCCTGATGGGGTATTGGGGATGGATGTGGGTGAGATTAGCTTAGTATGTGCAGCTGCCTGGGGGAAGAGCTCATGGAGGTCTCTCCAGCTTGGGACCAGAGAAGTCAGGGTGAAGACAACACTGCACTTGAGGCAGAACTTTGTGTATGGAATGTCAGGGGCACTGGGGCAATGCCAGCACAAATACCCAACTCTCCTGGGCAAACATCACGTCAGAGAATAAGGTCGGTCACAGAAGTGATGTGCATCCTCAGTGTCATCAAAAGGCTCTGCAACTCAGGCTAAGATATCACAAGGGTACAGGTTTTCCACAGTTGTTAACCTTTTCATACTGTTCTTTAAGATTTTATGAGGGACTTTGCCACAACAGACAAATTCGCCATCACCACGTTGTTGAGTGACACCCACCAAGGTATGAGGGGCAGCTCAGCAGTTGAAAGGGGATGTGAGAGCCCTTCTGTTGCCGCTGTGCTACACACTTTCCTTGCAGCATGCAGACAGCATCGATAGTCTGGGCAGCTGATGGGCATTCCTGGCATTGCTCATCCTGGCCCAGACCCATGGGACAAGTCATTCATTTTCTCTTTTTTCTCATTTTCATCAAAAAATGGCTCCAGTAGCAATAACAGTTTGCAGAGCAGTACCTGCCTTGCAGCCGTGCTGGGAAGCCCAGCTAGTGTGTGTGTTTAAACTGCTTTGAAAGCCTTGCATGAAAAATTGTCTATGGGAAAAGTAATATTTTTTCACTGCTCATATATTCAATGCAATATCCCTCCTATTAATACACAGTTGACTGCACTTTATCTCTGTCCTGTATTGTTGCACACTGCTATAACTGTTTATCTAGCTAGGAGTAAAATGCAGAGCAATAATGTCATTTGCAGCCTGCCTCTAATTGCCAGGATTTATTTGCAAATTGAGGAGGTTATAAATATAAGTGCTTACATCGCCTTTTATACATGGGGTATTTTTTTCATTTCTTCAGATAATTTTTGAAATTTTGTTCTTGTTGATTACCCAGAGCCAAAACCTGATGGGCTCTATCCCCTGTGTTTGAGCTCTGTGCTGTTTTTTGTGACGTGACAGCTTTACAAAATGAAGCAGTACATAGTCATTGCTTTCTATCCTAATTTTTGCAAAGATCCGGGCATAACTTTTGCAGTCTGGACCTACTTTAAGTTTTCAACTCCAGTGTGCCTGCCCTTGAGATGCCTCACTATTTCAATCGCATCTACACCCCACCACATTTGCAATGAGCTCATCAGAGATGCTCCCTTTGGTGTGAGCCGCTGAGCCGCTCAGCGTGTGCCCCTGCTCTGGCACACCTCACACGGCACGTGGACAGCCATGAGGACTTAGTCCACATGGTGGGCTGGATAAATGCTTTATGCTGCACAGGACATGGGGATGTGCCATGCCTTGGGCAGACGTTGCCTTCTCAGGCTGTCTGGGCTCCAGCAAGTGCATTTTTATAGGACACACATTGCTTAGCCAGGGGTCTGGAGAGAAGGTGCCCTCCACCCACCCTGTTCTCAGGTGCTGCCAGGTGACCACGCAGAGCTGGGATGGCTCCTGGCTTGCTGTCACTGAACTCATCCCCATGTGTCTGCCACGGCCTTGGCCTTGGCTGGCTGTCTTGATTTACAGGGGAAAAAATAAGAAGTGCTGAGAGCAGACCTCAGCTCTTGGCTGAAGGAGCCAAATGGGCTTGAGTCACCACTTCCAGATCCAGAGCTTAACACCCGGAAGGCTTGGATGGCTCAGACACAAGTGTAGTTTTGATTCACGACTCTCAAGGGCTTCTTATTGGAGGTTAAGGGCTGGGGACCGGGTAATTCTTGGACCTGTTATTAGATGATAATCAGCATCTTGAGACAATATATGGTGCTGTGAACTGGAATGTTTATTTTCTATATATGAATATAACATGAAAAAACAGTAAAGCACAGAAAACCTAGAAGGACTTATCTGTGAGAAGTCCCCTGTTTCTATCTGTGCCTTTGGAAGAATCCAGAGACAGAAGGAGGATCTGACTGGCTGTGAGCGCAGGTAACAGATCCTGCTTGGTAACAGGATCTACTGCTGGGTCACTGAGGTTTCTGTAAGTGTGTGTGTGTCTGTTTGTATTGGGGCTGGAATTTCAGCCTCATATACAAAGAAATAATTCATTATGGTCACTAATGTCTGTGACTTCAGGGCTGTTAATGGTTGTCTTTTCTGTTTGCAGTGTGCATGTACAGAGAGCCATCACTGCATGAAATTGGAGAAAAACAAGGACGCTCAAGAAAAAGTTCAGGGACACCAACCATGAATGGAGGCAAAGTTGTTAACCAAGACTCGACATAGCTGACAAACACCCTCCCTTCTTCCAGCTCCTCCCCTCCCACCCACCTACCCACCCCACCTGGCGAAACCACACTGAGACAACGACAACTGAGCAAGGCAGGACCTACCGGTAGTGGCTAGGAGTCTGAACTCCAGAATCTTTCTTTGTGTAGGACGAGGAAATCGAATCCCAGATCCTGCCTGTTGCAACGTTTTAAAAAACAAAAACAACAAAAAAAAGTGAAGAAAAAATGTTTTAAATCAGGACTCCATTAACATTTTCAAAAGCAAACTGTTTGCTCTGTGATCAAAGGGGGAAAAAAAAAATCTCATATCTGCATAATAATAATAACAACTAATAAATATAACAATAATAATAATAATAAAGATGTTACCTTTAAAAATAAAACAAAGCTTTTGGAAAATTGAACTTAGCATATGATGTGCGAGAAACACGTCGGAAACGCAGCCTGGGACTGTGCTTTCTGTCTTATACTTTCACCTCACGTTCACACCACTGTTGTTTCCATCCCTGCTTCCCTGGGGATGGATGGGATTTTTCACAAAGCAGGAAAGGTAGGGATGGATTATGACTGTGTTTGCTCTGCTATCAATAAAATATGGCCTGTCCAAATTAGGAGTCTGACAGTTACGGGCAACAAACTAGCTACTCTGTATTCAGCTTTTTCCATCTACATTCAAACACTGTGTAGTTATTTGTTGCTAGTGTCACTGTGTGAGTATGTTTGACCCAAGTCTGGCATTTTATGCCTTTTTATCATAATTATTTATATTTATGGGCTTGTTTTACTGTATTAGTTGCCAGGGGAGTTTTGGAAATGGGTTTTCAGGTCTCGCAGGATGAAGTGATCATATTTATTAGGGGAGAGTTAGAAGATAAAGGGAAGGAGGGTTGGCTGCTTTCTTTAAAATACGAAACGGAGCAAGAAACGCTACTGAAATCCTTGCTGTCAGATGGAAACAATGAGGCATGTGCTAGGTGAGAGGGTGGCAGGGATTTCAGCAATGGGAAGAGGAGTGTGGGGAGGGAGTAGGTGGGGTGTGCAGAAGAGGGGGCAGCTACAGGGGAACGTGGGTGCCTGTCCAGCTGTGCCAGGGCGAGGAGATGCTGCCGTTTCCTTCTAGCAGCCGGGCTCTCCCTAAGTGTTAAGGCTCCACACACATCTCGTTTTACACATGTTCAAAGCCGAGACTACAAACCCCTCTAATCCAAAGCCACTGCCAAGCCTGTTATGGGATGAGAATCCCTGAGATGCTGCAGCAACCTGGGTACGGGTGTGCATACGTGTCTCGCAAGGACCGGGGCTGCACATCCTGGAGAAGCACTTCAGAGGTAATGAATTCACACATGGGGAAAAGCAAGGAAGAGGGCAATGGGGTGACGGATGCTCAGCGCTGAGCCCACCTGCAGCAACTAGGGGATTAGTGGGGATTTGCAAGTCTCTCCCTGTCTGGTTCTTTCTCTCCTTGTAGTTTGGGGGCCAGTGGTGAACCACACACCCTCGCTCCCATGGGTGGTACTGAAACAGGGCGATACGGGCAGATACCTTTTCTCTGCCCACACACATTAACTTACTTCAGTCCCTGACCTCTTTCGGCACGCAGGGCCTGCAGGCAGGAGCAGTAAATCACAGAGGCAATACAGTTGCTGTTACAAGACCAGGCACCGCCCTGGCTGAGGTGCCCGGGAAGTTTTTGCTGCTCAGGCCGTGGTTATAGCTCCTGTGAGAGGTGAAATGCAAAATGAATAAGCAGATGCCCAAGGGCCTGGAGAGGGGTAACAGGTCAGAAGGCTCGTTATACAAGAGGAAACAGCCTAAAGCGTTGTTGTTACAAGCTGGGTGGGACTGTTTGTGTCATTCATAAATTATAGGCATACATGAAATACCAAATACCACCTTAATTGTTGAGGTTTTTGCTGTCACGGCCAGTGCCTCAGCCAGCTGGCAGCTACACACTGCAAAGCTGCTGTGGCTGCAGGAGATGGGGAGGGCCTGGGCTGGCTGCGATGCTCCCTGCGAAGCAGCTGCTGACCCGGCTGCCTCCAGCCCCACGGCACGTGCCGGCGCTGGTGTGTGGTAGGGCTCTGTGAGCAGCTCCATACGGGTGCAGAGCAAGCGGGAAAAGCTAAGGAGAGAGCCAAATTTCAAGGTTATGGAAGACTCCCAGGATCAGCATGAAGGAATTAATTTCAAGCATGTCCTTTTGTGTTTTGAAAAGCCGAAACCTTGAAATAAAGAGCCTGCCACCTAATGTTGCACCTAAGGGCAGCCCCTCCGTGCTATATGGACTCAGAGTGTACCGGTGCCTGCATGTCATCAGTAAGCACCAATGAGGGCTTAGTGTCCTCATATGGACCCCCATATCTGGGGCTGCCAGTCGTGTCGGAGTGACTTACTCTGGCCCTCCTCAGAGCCCCCACTCCCACAACACTGGGGCAAGGTCGCTAATACATGTTTGGCTCGGGAACACACCCCACGCCCCATTTAATGATACAATCCATTGCCTACATTTCAGCTCCCTCACAAACTAGAGAGCACCCCAAATTAAGGGGTGAGGGCTGCTTACTCACTGGAGAGATGTACATTCAAAGAAATGGAGCCTCAAGACCAACATGTTGAGCTAGCAGGTCCCTGAACTAACCAAGCCACCAAACACCCAGGCCATGGTTTAGGCACTGAGCTGCAGCCTTTCTCAGCTGCCCTCCTGGAGGGAAAGCCTGGCACCTACCACGGAAGAGAACATCCACAGCACACCTTGGTACCACAAGCCTCTTCTGGCCCCAGCCATGGGTAACTTGCCAAGGTCACTGATGTCTTCTAGAGCAGCTGCAGCAGGAGAGACCAAAAATTGCTGTGACCTTGTATGCAGGACGCCCATGCCAAAGGCCCCAGAAAGCCATGGTCAACAGCAGATCCAGTCCTGCCATGTGCATCTCACCACTTCCCCCACTGGGCTTTTGCCTTGATAATTTTCTTTGGCCAAATCATTGCAAGAGTCCCTGGAAATGCCACGTTCAGACCTAAATGTTAAAATAATCTGCTCCTTTGGTCCATTGTGTTTGAGCTAATCAGCTTCATGCGACGCTTACTGAGCCGGCCCGTAATGAGAGCTAATTAATCCTGCTCATACCCAGGGTCTGTGCTACCTCGGAGCAGGTCTTCTGCCATGTGTTATAAGTGCTGGCTTTCCTTGCTGCCTGCTTAGCCCTGGCAAACCGTGAGCCACATATGGTGGCATAAACCATGATAAAACCCTCCCACATACCTTAGGAAATACTGTGTGCTTCTTGACCTCTAAGGAAGCTGCAGAACATCAGCTTGTGGTGTAATGCAGGGACTCCTGACATCAGAATAGCCGAAAAACCAGTGAGGCTGCTCAGCCCAGCTCCACAGTGTCCACCTGCACCAGCTCCTGACTGGGAGCTGCTCAGCTCCAGGTGCCCCAGCACCCTCCAGATGTCTGGGATAGCCCAGGGAGATCCATGACTTGCAGGTACCACGTACAGCTTCATGCATTTTTTTTTTCACTCAGGTGCCTTGCATGCTTTCTCCCTGGGCCATATCTCAAGGAGGTGCTGTGGGTTTTGTTGATTATCCATCTGCCACTTCCCAATCTGCAGGGAAATGGAGAGTCCACAGAGATTTTTCCTGCTTTGAGGTTTTTACAGTCTCTTCATTGCTTCTTGCTGTTATTGCTCAGTGTCAAAGTCCTGATGAGTGATGTTTCTTTTGTTTTTTTCTTTAGCCACACATGCCACAACCATTTAGGGAGCTTTGTGACTCAATATCTAACATTATGGTGACTACAACCCTTGTCTAGCCTACATGTGATACTAGCAGGACAAATTCCCCCCCTAGCTATGTTGGCATGGCATTGGGCAAACATCTAGCACAGAAAATGGCCAAGAAAAGTAAACAATAAAAAAGAAGGATGTTTTCATCTCACCTGGCCCGTGGTAACTCTGCTAAGTCTGTAGTAAACCTTTGCCCTCTGAATAACAGATGCTGCTATAGAAGAACTCGGACATTAGAAGTCCAGCAGCAGAAAACACTTCACAGCACAGAAATATGGGTACGTTTAAAGCATTCATTGTGTTTCAGCCTAGTTTCGTTTTTAATATTGTGATGTTGGCACTGTTCTGGCAGTACATGCTATGCAACACAGCTCCTCTCATCTATGCATCAAGGGCGAAACCTGATAACATGGCTCCAGTTTGGACCATCAGGAATTTACTAGGAAAAAAACGCACAAAAAGATACCAGCACAACAAGCATGCCATACTGCATCAGCAAGTTATGCCACAAGTGTCAGCACTGGCATGTGACAATATGTGCTATAAAGTGAAGTTGACACTCAACAAAGCAATTTATGAAAGTTGTCTGTCAACAACATTTTTTTGTTTGCACTTAGATAGGGTCTGGCTGATAGAGTCCCACACAATTCTTTAAGCTGTCACGGGCCTCACTTTACTCCTTTACATCTTAAACTGCACTGATTGATTGTGCACCATGAGTGTTACTGCCCCAGAAAGACATCATTGCCACACTCTCTGAGCAAAGCTGAAGGAAGGGGTGGTGTAAGCTCCCTAGGCTGATTAGCACTAGCAGGAAATGAAGTGTGCCATCCTTCCTGGTTGCACGCCAGCAAAGCTGCAGCATATATGTATGGTAGACATGAAAAAACTGTCTTTTTGAGGACTACAGTTCCTAAAAAAAGAAGGCGCAGAATTCTCATTAGTTACAGCAAAAAACCCAACCTTTGCTAATGGGCATACACTAAAGTACACTACTTTTAACATGGGGGGGTTGTTGGCCCCAAAACATGTCCAACAGTAGACCTCTATTAACTGTGGCATAGCTTAGCCCTGGTCCTAGAAGGCAGGGCTCAGTTTGTATGTCACTTTGCATCAAGGAGGAAAAAAAAAAAAAGACAAGAAAAGACACAAGTGAGTGTCTTCAGGGACAGATTCCTCTCCCAAAACTGGAACAAAATCTTTAGTTGCTGCTATGGGATGACCCACTGCACACACCTAGGAGTAAAATCAAAAGAAACACCACTGCACTTCCTCAGTGAAGCAGAGAGGTTTCCATGGCATTCATGTCTTCCCTCTCCCACCACCAATGCTTCAGCCTTTAGGGTGATTGAAGGCTGTTTCCATGGAGTAAAAGGCAGCAAGCCTTACCTCCTCCTCACCAGCAGGGAGTAAAGCTTGACTGCTCTGCTTCAGCTGCTGAGCAACAATCATGGCATCAATCAATTTCCCCATGTTCTTCTTTGACACCTTGATTAGGGACAAAAAAAAAATCCCATAGCTAGGCTGATACATTTTTAGCACCACGTTTAAGCATATCAACATCTCAAAATTGCTCAAACCTGTGTGGCCACAAAGTTAAAGCTAAGTAACTACCATTTCAGGACAGAGCATTTCTTTTCATGATACTTGCGTAACAAACTGCTGCATGCACAGAAAGTTGGACATCTTCCCAGCCTGCCTCCCTCTTGGACTTCAGGCACCTTCTCTTTGGCAAAGGAGGTCTAGGTCAGCATGGCTCCAGGGCTCATCTCACCAGTGCAAACACTAGGGATCGTTGTGATGGTGCAAGGAGCTCACACAGGCTCCAGAGCATTCCCACCTGAGGCAACCAGAGGATCAGTGCAGAAAGATTTGACCTTTTATGGCCTTCTGGAAAGGACAGGACCTCTGGTCAAACAACTGCTTGAAAAGAGAAAAGGGGAGTTGTTTCATTCAAACCACACTCTGGTGTAGGCATGGGGATAATTCATCTTTTGGAAATGCCATTAATGTTTACTGAGCAATACAAATGGATCTGGGCTCTCCAAAAAAAAAAAGGCATTACCAATCATTAAAAAAAAAGTGTCTGGGTATGAGATCTGAGAAGAAGCAGAGGATAACCCTCCCAAGAGTCTGTTAAGAATGGGTTATATATTGTTCCATTTTCCATGCTCATTACAATCACTGCCCCAATAATAGCTGCATGCTGTGCCTTTTTCTATTCTAGTACAATTTTCCCCATGGGAACTAAATATTTCAGTTCAAATACTGAGCAGAGCTGGTAGAAGGCAGCAGTATGCTTCTGCTGTGCTAACCTTGTGTGTAATCTACATCTTAGGTAGCTGGTTACTACCCTTCTTTCTCATTGCTTGGTACAAAAATGAAGGGGCAGCACAGAGAAGAAGAAAAATGTTGGTCAGACAGTCAAATTAAATGACATTGTGAAGGTCAAAGTATGTCAGACTTAATGTCTTTCAGAAATTAAGGCTTTGGTGAATTTAATTCCTTGAGCTCTGAGAAAAATTGCAGGGAGAAAAGCAATCAGTGGCTCCATCTTAGCGCCAGTCCCTAAACTAGGACTTTGGTGACATTTAAGTCTCTATATCCAGCTCCTGGCTTGGCTCCTGCATGCAGTGATGCTTTCCTTTCTCAGGGGTCAGAGTTTCCCTGGGAGCTTGTCCTTGCTGAGTCCTTGGGGCATCCCAGTCCAAACAAGGCAGAGCAGTTTCTGCTTGGGCCGCAGTGGGATCCCAAGCCAAGTACTCTGCTCAGGCTTTCAGCTGACGGCCCAACCCAGAGGGGCTCCTCACAGAGCCCTCCCCACAGCACCACACACCTCCTCCAGACATGCCTGGAAAGACAAGAAAACAAGGCTCAATATCCTGGGCAATTCTGCTTCCGAGGACCCTGATTTGTGCAGACCCCATAGAGAGAACCCCAAAATCTGAGACACAGAGACGTCAGCCCTCCTGTTACGGTGTTCTTAGTCTGTGCCCATGGTGCCCAAAGTCTCCACCCGCCAGCAAGCAGCCCTGCCACAGGGGTATTCTGAGGATCACAACGTTTTGGCTTATGAAGTGGTCTGATCATATGATAATGGGACCCTGCAAAGGCAAAGAGCTTCCGATTTGACTGTGGCTCGGAGGGGTCATTTACAGGCTGTGACTCTGACACTGTCTCATTAATTTTATTTTCCAACTTACTGCACAAGCTGGCAAGTGAAATAGTTCCACTCAATTCACCGTTAAACAAAGAGGCAAGCCAGTGCATAGAGCATTTGAAGATCAAAAAGAGGTGTGTTTAGCTTTGCATTATCTTCATGTTTAATTTCCACTATTTTCTGTGCTTCCTGCTATCAGACAGAATGGAAGCAGAACTAATAGGGAAATCACTGGCTTCTGGTGTGGAAGCAGGAAACATTATCTCACAAATAGATGGATACTCTGGTGATTCCCAGCTCAGTCATACATCTGCAAAAGTTCCTCTGGGCTTCAGATGGGTAGTTTTCACGTGAGTACATAATGAACTTTCACAAGGTCACGTTTAGGGCCCTGCAAGGCTTGCCCTTCAACAGCAAGTTCAAATGATTCTTCTAGCAAGGTCAATAGGCTGCAATGTAGGACCTAAATCTGAATTCAAACTGTGCAGTCAGCGTGTGGAACCAGAGCTTCCCAGGGAAAGCTCCCCATGGGGACTCAGAGACCTGAATTTGCCATGGAAGAGGGTCTAGTTCGAATTCACCATCTTTGGATTCCCCTTCCCTATTTTTCCCTATAAAACCAAGCCCAACTTCTAAATCCTATGCTCGCCTCTGTTTTCTTGAATCTCCAAATACAAACACTGGACAATTTCAGAATTTTATTCCATCTGTAGGATTGAATAGGCCTTTTATAAAGTGGTAGCATTTAAAACAAGAAAAAAGTTAAGTATCAGATATATGATTGCCAAGGAGCACGATAACCTAGCTCTAGACATGCCCAAATCTTGGAGTCTGCATCCATGTAGAAATTTAACTTCAACTGTTGCAGCTTAAGCCCATCTATTATTAATTCAGTAAAACCATTTTTCTGTTCAGAAATACGTTCCTTGGGAGAAGCTTCTGCAAACGCATCAGCAGATGGTGGCTTCAGAGAGAGACCGAAGGGATGCACTCCTGAGAGACAAAGCTGGGGGTACTTTAAATAGAAAGACAAGTTCATCAGTGAAATGAAACCTTTCCAAAGGCAACATGAGCTGGTTCCACGTGAAGGCTTTACCTTTTCTTTGTAAAATAGTTGCCTGCTCCTCCAGATCTGCAGGAATAAATTTTACGTCATGGTAGCTTGTACTAAAACAACTGGCAAAAAAATAAACAAAAAAGTCCCAACAGTTCCATACTGCCACCCACCTGGATTTTGCTTTGTTTTGGAAACTTTAAGGAGTTGAGAATCAAACTCACCCTCAGGGCAACTCCAATGAAATCAATGTGCAACCCTGGGAATTAATCTGGCCCAAGCCTCATTTTCTCTTTAACTGCAGGAGCCAAGGTCATTTTCCCATCTGGATTTTGCAGATGCTTCTGCACATACTGATGAGTTATACCTTTTATCAAACCTTGACCATCATTTTCAGGGCTAGAAAATAATTGCACAGTGTCAGAGGATCACAGGAAATAGCATGAAGACTCTTGGTGTTAAAATCCAGACCATATATTTGCTATGATGTGCACTTTTCCTGTGTCCCCCAAAGCCATATACAATATCTTTCCACAAGGCAGTGCAGGACTTTGTCCTCCTTTGTCTCCAAAATCTCTCCCTTAATGCCGGATGACACCACTCATCCTCTATCTTAACATAAGGGAAGCTCCTCTTTTCCACATCTGTAGGATTTATCTAACAGTGTGACCAGCATTTTTCTGCTGGTTGAAGGACTGAGAAGGACAAACTGTATGCATAATTTTTTCTTTTTGGAGGGAGAGTGTGTCTGTCTGTCTGTCTATCTGTCTATGCCTATAGCCTTGTTCCCCTCTTACCTCCACAGTAATACCACTTGTACCAGTACATGTGATGTCTGGATGGATCTGACCCTGCAGGAACCTCTGATGACAATAGATTATCTTGCAGTCAGGCTGCCTTAGACCTTGACTTGGTCAGCACCTTAAAAACTGCTTTTGAGTAGTTGAGGGCGAAGACCTAGTGCAAGCATGCAATTAGGGCAATTATTCCAAGGTCCAAAAAAGTAGATGGGGCAAAAAATGCGGCAAAGATTGACTGCAGACACCCTCTCCGTCACAAGGTGGTCTGTGTCAGACAAGGCTCCACCTGATACATCCAGCCTCATTATGGTGAAGAAGGCATGCCATTCAAACATGGCAGTGCCTATAAGTCAATATATTGGGGAGAAAGTGTCTGCAAAAGCAATTCCTGCCTGGAAGCAGACTGCACAAGGCTATCTGTGCCTCCCCTTTTACCCTAGGCTCAGTATGAGCATGTCACCTCCTCAGTCTATAGACTGGGGTGCTAAAACACACAGATGCCAGCTACAAAGTAATAACACTGGGAAATTTGTGGTTTGTGATATTTTAATATCCTGAGCAGAGGATTATTTGCTGTTTAGTGTGCTTTAAAATGTTCTCCTTCTGCGCAATTGATAGCTTTACTGCTCCTGGACAGAATAACAAACAGCTGTGCTGTTAAAATAAAAGAGATCCTTTGGATCATCTCAGGGCAGCATCTTGGCAGTCTTGGAGCCACAGTGACTTGTGGAAAAGGTGAGTGGTTGTGGGGCAGATTTGCCAGCTG
This sequence comes from Gymnogyps californianus, assembly GCF_018139145.2. NCBI lineage: Eukaryota > Metazoa > Chordata > Aves > Accipitriformes > Cathartidae > Gymnogyps > Gymnogyps californianus. Next base: position 16,051,748 of record NC_059480.1, read on the forward strand.
GTGCAGGCACTTGCAGCTGCTTAGAGTTCATGTAAAAAAGATCTCATCACAGATTATTAAAAGCAGAAAGGACGGTTGTAAATCATGGAGTCCTGCCTCTTGTGTGACAGAGACTAGTGACTTAGGACCACAAGTCATAGATGGGCTTGACCAGAGGTACCCAGCTGAGTGATGGAAATGCTGCTCTAGTTTGCTGGAATTTCACATGCCAATGTTGTACTTCCATGATGCAGCACAGAGTTCATCCAGAGGCTGGAGACCAGGTAATCAGATTCTATACAGGTTTACTTCTTGATTATTTATTCAATAAGGATCACATAAAAAACCCACTGGAGGCAGTGAGAGACTCCTGTTGACTTTGCAGCAGTCTGAATCAGACCTGAAGCATTCAGAGTTTTAATTTGTACAACTGGAATGTGGTAGCAATGCTTCCAAAGGTCTGTATCAAATTATGAGCTCCCTTTGGAGTAATGTGTTCATCACACATCTATACTTGCCTGAGGGTAACCTCTTATAACATGTTCCAAATAGCTGTTCTGCCTGGACTGACACTTCCTCAGAAGAGCTATGAACCAGGATCACCTACGAACCTCCTTCCATGCCAAAATGGTTTCTTGGCCCAGGTAAAGGAAAGCATGGCTGGCGAGGATGGCAGAAAAGATGGAGCCGCAGCTCAAGAGAGTTGGGAGCAGCTGAGGCAGAGCTGTAGAAAGGTCTCCAAATAGTTTTGTGTGAAGTTTCAGCTAATGTTGCCTAGTCCCTCTCTTCTGTTTCCCCTTCAAGACAGGACACCACAGGCACTCCTTCCTCCCTTTCTCCTGCACCCCCATTCCCCTCTGGCAATACCTGAATGCCGTCTTTTGCCGCAGCTGCTGGGGTCCCTGCAGTGCACAGCACAGCAGAGAAACAGCTCATATTGGTAAATTCTGGGGTAAAATCTTTCTGGGTCCAGCTCCACACAGGCCAAATAAAGACGTGAGCCCTGTAGCTGGCAACCCTTGCTATGTGTAAAAGCACCAAAGAGAATGATCTGTCAATGTTTGGACATGTCAGATGTGGAGCCGGAGCTGCTTATATTGTCTGTTGACCACTTTGTAATGAAGATCTTTTGCCCAGTCTATAGAAGATTGAAAAACTAGGTAATATTTTTTGGTATAACAGTATTCTTCCAATGAGAAGAAATACAGTCTCTGATTTGTATTCCTCTGACTTGAAATCATTCATTTTAAATGACTGCTTGTTCTGCTAATTTAGAATCTGGGCAGGCATGGAAACAATTATTTTGGTTTGTGAAAGGAGCTGAGCTTGAGTTTGTTAAGCGCATATATACTTTGTTGCTTTGGGATGCAATGCAACTCCCTGCTAGAATAAGATTTCTTAAGTGGCAGGAGCTCCATAGTGAGCTCTGCGATGATACCCTCAGCGAGGGACCTGCCCTTCACTTTCCCTGGGCTTTGGAGCAGACCCAGTGATAGCTGGGTTGGTATGGCTTGCCTTCGAGGAACAGCTCCACACACCCTTTGCCGAAGGTGTGAGGGTGGGATTTGGCCCTACAGCTCACCCACAGCACCTCAGGTCACCTCATGAGGTGATAGGCTGTGACTAAAAGCATATGGCCATGGTCCCCTGACTGCCACAGTGCATGGAGCAGCGTGGTATCGTGTGCCCTAGATGCATTGGCCAGATGCAACAGCCCAGGGTGGAGATTGCTTTGTCCTCTCCCTCCCTGACATTTGCACAGCATGTGGGCCCCACCAGCTGCTGAGATGTCACATTTTGCACTCACCCCTCCTCAAACCAAAGCATCAGTTGTTGTCCAGTCGGAGGCTTCTTGCTGCAGGCTGTTCCCTGCAGGCTCAAGGCCTGCGATGAAGCCAGAGGCTCTTCCAAGCATTTCTCCCACCTTCCACCTTGCTCATTAACTGGCCAGAGGAAGGTAGATTGAATGTCAAATCTGTTGCACCTCGCCTTGTCTCCTCTACAAGAGTTATTTTCTAAAAGTCACTTAATGAACTAAACCTTTCACGGCCATCCCTATATAATGCAACCCAGACAGTGGATTGATGTTCACACAGGAGCCCAGTCCAACATGGACCTTCTGGCTGAACTCCTCAAATGGGGACCATTCATCTCCAAACCCTGATGTGAGCCCCTTTCCCTGCTGCAATAGAGAAGTCCTTGTGCTTCTTACAGCCTCATTAGAAACTTAGAGTCTCGCTACTGGAAACATAGAAGCTCGTTCAAAAAGCCTACTTGTGCACATGCAGATAAAATGAGATTTTGACATCTCTAACAATGCTACTATCCTAGTAAATAAATTATCAGCATTCACTTATAATTACTTTTGTTATACTTGTGCCTGCCTCGTGGCAAATTTCCGAAGACAGAGTTCTGATGTCTGTTAACTTTATTTTCCCTAATGTCTAAGCAAAACCCATTTTTTTGAAAAATGCTTCTTATTATTTGAAGCAGAAAAGTAATTGGTATTGAACAAAAGCTGGATAATATTGTCTTTCATGATATGCTGAGCAATGACTTGGACTACAGCAATGTTACATGAAGTGAGGATTTGTTTAAATAGCTTTCATTCTGGTTTGCCACTAAACCTCAGTAGTAGTACATTAAATACATGTATTTCAGTACCCAGCACAGACATTTTGTTCTGTAACTCGGAATGTTTCATCTTACCACTATGAGGATTTTTGCCAGTTGGCAGCTTTGCACGTGTGCTAAATTGCTAAATTTTTAGCATTTACCCACTTATCTAGTTTGACACAGCATGCCTGCACAAGGCAGAGGGATTTGGGCCTGGGAGTATGGGCACTGCACTTTCAGGGTTGTAGACACTTAAATTGGCACTCTGTAGTCAGATAGCACGGCAATGGGCCCCTTGAACAGCAAAATATGTTAGAAGCTGGATGAATTGAAACCATAGCCACCTAACAGCAGAATGATTTGCAAGAGAGACTGCACTGTCAGGAAAAGTCATAAGCAAAACCTGCCTGATTTACTGCAGACAGCTCATCTGCTTTGAAATCAAAGAGCAAATTCATGCCATATCTTTGCACCAGCCACCCATGGGTTTGAAGTCAGGTTTGGTCCAAAACCAGAAAAGAGTTTGTCTCCGTGTCTTAGATTCAGCTAAACTGGTGAGGCAATTAGCTACTGCCAAAAGAGGGCTGGGGCTGTCCCTCATGCTCGTGCCACCTCTCATCTGACCCCAGCTCAGAGCTAGTCCAAAGCACTGAACCAAAAGAAAATGATTTGCTGGTTTAGCCCCTGAACAGACTCACCCCAGGGGCAGCCAAGAGCCAACGCTGGCACAAGGGACAGGGTGGGAGCACGTGGCCGACAGCGAGGACGACAGCTGGCAGCAGGTCTGCTGCTGTGGGGAGCAGATAGCCCTTCCAGCATCTTATCCATAGTGTCAAGCCACGTCCTTAGTGCCTGCTGTCCTCACTGCAGACAGAACAGTAAGATCAAGAGACTGTGGAAGATTTCTAGCCACCGTCAGATTAACGAGAGACTCACAGTTCTAGGTTGGCTTTTGCTCTGAACCAGAGACTTTCCTTTCTCTGTTGACTGGTATCAGAAAGGAAAATTAACAACACCCCATGAACACAAAATCATTAAAGCTATGCAGCTACTATGAATCCGCAGAGACAGGATCATCTCACCACAGATGGCTGCTCTGAGTATTTCTAGCACTGTTGCTAACTAACCCTACCAGAGACAGCCAGGACCATGGCAGACCCCAAGATCCCCCAGCCATGTGTCCACAGGTAGTCTGCAGAGAGAAATGCATGACGGCAGCCTGCTGACAGCCTGCTCGGTCTTCATGACAGCAATAAACTGCCTAAACTTCGTAGCAGCGTTGTGCCAAGCTGCCAGCTGTGCTCAACTCTGTTCTGGGTGCACCAGGGACCCTGTTCCAACCGTGCCCGTCCTGCCAGGTTGGTGTCAGAGCAGGGAGCAGGTGGGATTCGGAGAGTGGCCCTGAGTAACCAATGCAGGCAGCACAGACTCAGCTGTCTTCCCAGGGAGGAAAATCGGCTTCTAGAGCCCCTTGCAAAAATAAATAAATAAATCAATCTCTTATTCAAAAGTGAGAGAGGCTTGTGGCCAAAATTTCATGTTTTGCAGTATTTCAGAGAACTCTAGTCTTTGTTCTGGACTGAAACTCCAGCCCAGTTGGCACAAGTCCCATGGGTTTCAGGGCAGCTCCGATTTCATTCTCTAACTTACACTGCCGAAAGCACTAGCTTATGACAGGTGAACAGCTTCTAAGAAATGGGCTAGAGCCAGACCTGGCCTTCCTTATCACTGTTTCCCAGGGGTTTAGTGCTAGTGGCAGGCAGCTAACTAGTGGTGAAAAGCATCCACAGTAATAGCAGAGTCCCAAGGACTGTTTGAGGCAAAAGCTCCAACCCATCTCTTAGGACAGCCCTGGCTGAGGTGTACAATAACATCACAGTAAGATGGCCCATACGATGCTTTATAGGGAAGGAGTTGAACTACTCCTCTTTTACTGAGCTCTTCACCTTTGTGATAATCCAAGACAGTGAGTTTCAAAGAACTTGTTATCCTCCATGCAAAATAACATTACCATTTCTCCCTATGGTAAATAACAGCATATTAATGACGTCAAATGAAATAGCAGTTCTTCCGTTGTTTCAAGCACCTGAGCTGCACAAGGAAAAAAAAAAGTTGCTAACAAATCTGTTGTTCTGAATCTCCCCAACCTGCAAAGGTTTGAATACTGGAATAAATGCCACCTGGCTCTGGGAGTCTGCTTCCACCAGCAGCGCCAGGTCTGCCTGCCCTCATCCTCCACTCCCCACCCACCCTTAGGGGAGTGATTGGGTCTAGTGCCCGCTGCGTTGGCTCCAGACCAAGGCAAGCTGGGCTCTATTCCCAGCCCTCCCTCAGCTTCCCAATGCTGTGCAGCTCAGATCCCTTCTCTGAGCCTCAGTCTCACCATCTGTAACAAAAGAGTGAGCCATTGGTTTCTTTTTGAAAGCTCCAGGTAAGCAATGCAACAGTAGAGAGAGGGAAGGATTGGGACTATCCAAACTGCTGCTCTACATGCAATGGCCTGAGCTCAAGAGATGATGAGAACTTGGCTCCAGCTACCTCCAGCTCTGGTTTTGGAAGCAAACAGCCTCATTGCTGAAGATGCACAAATCTAAATCTCCTTCCTCCTGCACTCCTGCCTGTTTTTCTATAGTGCCTGTGAAAATTACAATTTTGTCATTTGAAAACAAAAGTGCTTAGCTGGCAAGAAAGACTCCATAAAGAAGGCAATGGAAGCTGTCACATCTGTACTGTCTGAACACCATCTGTCTCCCAAGTTTACTCTGAAAAAAAGAAAATCCCATCCAGTTCTCTTGCTATATATCAGTAAAATGTTTAGCAGTGGCACTTGGAGAAGGAATGAACACATTTCAATTAGACAATGGCATCATAAAACACCAGCTCAGTAAATAAAATCCTGGAGGTTAACATTTGTAGAGATTACGCAGTCTGTTAAGTAAAGTTTACCATGGCACGTTAGGGTTTTTGTAATACATAGTTATATACATGTAGCATCCAAAACAGGCTCCTTTTAGCTTACTTTTCAGACTGTTATTTGTGCTTTAAGTATATGTGACTGCCTGTCAAGAGTTACCTGAGATCCAGAGACTGGTTTGGAGCTGTAGACACCTGCAGAAACAGGTGTATCACTTTTGGTAGAGAAAGGAAGGATAGCAGGCTGATGGAGAGGGAAAGCAGAATCACAGAATGGTTTGGGTTGGAAGAGACCTTTAAAGATCAAAAAGGCAAATCTTTGCTTAAGGGGCTGGTGACAAATGCTGGAAACAGAAGGTAAGTAAGTGCTGCAAGTGGACTAGTTACCATTCAGAAAAACCTAATTGCCAGGTTAGATGGAACTGAATGTTGGGATAGCACCTTGCTGAGAGCCCTGAAGTGTATGCATCGCCACTAATTTCCAAGACTCTGCGACCACTATGGTTATGAGGTTATAACTTATTGCTTTCCCCTCTGTAAATCTCAAAATAGCCTTACAGATGTTTGTTCCTGGAAGGATGGAGCGACAACTGCATGCACTGCAAGCCTAAGCTAAGAGGAGGATCCACTGTTTCTTGGCTGGTTTCGCAAACAGCCTTTGTATCCAAAGCAGAGTAAACCTGGGCAGGCTTCAACTCTTCCAAACTCAGATAAATGTTTTTGATTAAGATAAAGCAGTACAAATACTTAAGAAAGGCTGCTCCTGCAGAGTGCTCCTGGGGTAGCAGGTCCCTGTGTGCACAGGCAGGTCTCACAGTGCTTTTCAGAGAAGTACTGTCCTCTGCCAGCTTCGAGAAGTGACTGCTCAGAGCTGGCGTCCCTGTGACCCTCCGTTGACCTCATGAACAAGACTTGGGACAGAATTTGTTCAAAGCACCTCGTGAATCTTCAGTGTGAAAGCCACCAGCACATTTGCACTGCAGTGAATTGGGCCTCACAAAGAGCCAAAAACATTGGTCCCATCTTATGTATGGGGAAATGAGTCTCAGACAAGCACAGTCTATGACGATGTACCTTCCACCACACTCCAGTAACAACTGGACCAGATCCACCTGGTGTGAGTACTCCAAAGAGCTGCTGAAACCTGCTGGCTGCCGAAACGCCCCTGCACTACAGCACTCTCGCTCCTGTGCTGCCAATTCTCCTTCCTTGTTGCTTTTTTCCCCTGCTTCAGCATCATCTTGCCCCCCTACATGAGCTGAGAGATTATCTCAATTATTCCAGCTGTTGTGCTACGCCACATGGAACATAATCAAAGCTAACAAAGCACGCTTCGCTGGCTTCATTGTCATCTGGCACTGAAAGCTGAAGATCCTAAATGAACAGTGCTTAAGCTGATGTCATACTCAAGGGAGTTTGGCAGGGGAGAAGGGGGGAGAAAAAAGAAATAAAGCTGTGGATTTTACACAGCTGGGTTTTTTATTATCATCAGAAAACTTCAGAGAATTATTGATAGGATGGGATGGGATGAAGCTGTGATTCTGGGGATGTATCAGTCTTGATATCTTTTTGAAATACAGCCTTCTTAGACAAATATCCCCAGGAATACCTCGGATTATGAATGCAGATTTACCTGGGACTGTGCTCATACAAGCTCCTGGATAGCCCTGCAAATTCATTCACTCATGCTGATACAGGCAAGATGCAGTCTTCTACTTCAAACACCATGATTAACACAGCAGCATCTTCAAGGCATCCGTCTGAAACAAAATGAAAAGAAAAATAAAGACAAGACTGTAAAGTAGAGCCCACGTTATACATACTTCCAGCTCATTTCCCTAAGCAGAGAACTTCAGACTCACCAGCACCAGGGTGTAGGATAAATAAGGGCTATAGCCTTAGACAAAAAGAAGTCCATCTGCTCACCCGGCTCCACCCAAGTTTGCAGCAGTCAGTGCACAAAGGTGCTCCAAGTGGAAAAGAGGAATGGAAATAATTTGCCCAATGGTTGGTGGAGAGGGGACTGACACTGGATTGTAATCCAGTGCCCAAACGGTGAGAACAAACACTGGTTAAGCAGGAGCAGCACCTGAAGACATTCTCTGTGCTGGGACTTGCCCTGGCCCTGCTTACCTAACTGGGCATACCCCTGAGAGCCTCTGCCAGAGGGTTACAGGTGTGTGGTCTACATTTTTGGCTGCTAAGTCTCATTGCAGAAAACCTGAGAATACACCACACGTCTACGAAATGGCACTCCCCTTCCATGGTTGTGTTTTCAGGTGCTAATGGGGTCTACTTCACACCAGCTGAGAGCAGCTCTCTAAGTGAGACACTCTAAAAGGCTGGCACCTTGGGGACCCTAAGGCCATCTCCAAGGAGTAAGAGAGCAACAATTTCCAAAACATAAATGATCAAAACTCTTCACATCATGGCCCTGCTCTTACAGAATTCTAAGATGTTTAGTCCTTTTTAAAAATTAATAGTGACATTCCCAGATCCACTCCCAGATGCTGGAAAGGCCAGAGGCAAGTTCTCATGTGATGCCATTTCAGCAGGCTGAGAAGCATTTCTTGGCTTCTCAGTTTATGTGAACCACAGCAAACTCTTCTCCATTATCATCCTCTAGTATTGCACCCAGGGATGTACATTTCAGAGGCATTCAGAGCTTCATGGCAAGCACAGAATAATCTCCCAAAATCTAAACTCATGTTGCTGAGAACAAAAGATGACACCCCTTGTGTGTTGTAGAGCTATGGTACACAACTGAAGAGGCCAATCACCATCTCGTACAGAGCAGCATTGAACATATACAGTGCAAGTTTTGTGGAAAATTCATACACCCCTCTGCAAGACAGTGGTCAGAGGTGATACCCACATGCACATGCAGTGCTCTCTAACACCCAGTACCCGAAGTGTTAATACAGCACAGCAGAAACGAGGTAATCTCTGAAAAGAGGACAGTGCTCCAAGAACGGATCGATCCAGGGTTGCCCTTCAGTTCCCAGTTGCTGACAGACAGCAAATTGATCACAGTGTGGTTTGAATTTCTCTCCTGGCAATTCAGGCAGGCCAGGGCCAGGAGCTCTGTAAATGCATAATCTGTGCTTGGCACTCGCTCGCTATATACTGAACAATGATAAAACCTTTGGAGTAAGCTGTTTCTCCTCCAGTCAGTTAACATTTGTATCCAGCTGAACTCCTGGGGTGATAACTACAGCAGACCTCCTCCTCTGAGGCAGATAAGTAAACATACTGTAAAGAAAAGTACAGGGTATTGGCACGTCTCTCCTAAAGGGGCTGTCAGCAGCTGAGTGCCACAGTCCCCGTGAATGCGAGGAAGGAGAGGGGTATTTTTTCCAGGGAGCCTCTGCTCTCTCTCTGCCTTCCTCACTAGTAACTGATCCATTTTTTTGTTCCTCCTTCTCCCTGGCTTGGCTCCCTGGCTTGGTGTGCATAGAGCCATGCCCCGACACAGGCCACAGCAGCATCTTTGCTAATTCTCAAAGTGCCACCTACAGTTTGTGTGAGTGCATGTGTATGAGTGCACACGTTCATAGGCAGAGATAGAGACATGCTATAAATGTGTATATTACATATAGATGAGTACTGAGACATGATCAAACCAGCCCGTAGTTCACACATGAGAGGATAGAAATAAGCCTGGAAATGCTTCTGCTCTTCTGGGGAGCAGGTCCTCTGCCTACAGGGGAAATCAGGTATTGAGCACACAAACCGCAGGAGCTCAAGCCTTGCACGGAATGAAATAGGGTTTTTCTGACTGCACCTCATAGACTTTGTGAATGGTCCTCAGTCCCCAGCTCAGAAGTGCCACAAGCACAGAAAAGGGATCTGGTATCTATTTTCCTCCCTCATCAAACACACCAGTGGATCTGGCAGTACCATCTCCCCAGAGGTGCCACGAAAATGATGTAAGTGGGAGCAAGTGCTAGAGTGGAGCAATGCAGCGGCTTCAATAGTCGCAGTGATTTAGCAATCACCACCACCCCTTCCATCCCACCCCCCCAGCAAAAGGGCCCTGCACAGTGGAGAAGCTTTGTTAGACAGTAGGGAAGGCAAAGAGGGCAAAGGAAATGACTGCAACAGCTGAGAGGCTTGGGATTGAATCAGAGCTGGCTTTCTACTGCTTGCTTGCTGTCTTTCTTCACTTATTTTCAAGGGAGAATGTCCATGTCTATAGAAAATATAGAAGGTTTAAAAAAACCCCACAACTATTCCCTGCTCCCTCCATATAATTGAAATAATAATAAAAAAAGGTGTTTTTTTAAAAAAATCATTTTCTTGCAGAGATATTTTAAAAGAAATAAAAGAGGACTTCACTGGTCATATGTTGTCCTATAGCAGTCAGGTTAGCTGGGGAGCTCACAAAAGCCATCCCTAGATCCACTGGAAAATTAATGGCCAAACACTTTCAGGTAGAGGCTTTCCTTCGAGATTTGCCTTCCTCACCTGGGCATTTCTACAGCTCTGTGCAATGGCTTTGTCTTTGCCTTGGGGTTTCATCCAACCCATAGAAGGCTGTGGTGAACTGACACCATCAGGGGGGTGCATCAGGGGATTGCACTGACTGGATTTCAATCAGTGTATGTGCAGACCTCAAACAAGCCCCCCCGTGTTTGCTGAAGTGCCTGATCCCGGTAGGAAAAACTACCCTCAGGCTTGAGCAGATGTTTGCAGAAGACCCTGGAGAGGCTTGTACTCTGCTCTGGAGCTACTCATCCTTTCTACTCCCCGCTCCAACCAATCCCAGAGAACCCAACACCACACTCTGTTTGGACACGGGCTCATTTGAAAATGGTTATTTACAATGATTTCACTCGGACTGACATGAAAACAGGAGCACAGAATGGTTTTTAAATGCACCCTGTGGCTAAAAGCCTGAAAGCAGCTGGCCTCTGGCCAGGCTATGAGAATGAACAATGATATTCTGGGGCAGAGGCAGAGGCGAGCCCAGCTTCTTCCTGCTATTATTTGACTTTTTAAAATTTACTTAAATGGAGACGTTGTTAACTAATTGGATGTCTTTCAGTTTGACTCTTAGCTTTGGCTCGTGGTATAGTAGATATACAAACAGCACATTCCCAATCCCATTCAGTCATCAGTCATTCCTCTCACTCGTCAGTTTGTTTCTTTTTTTCTTTTTTTTTTAAAATGGTTCTTTGCTGTAAGTTTAAGCCTTTTGTGGGAAAGAGAAGATGGAAGAAACTTTCTTCCTTTCTGTTCATGAGAAACACTTTTATTCTGCATGTTAACTGATTTCTTGGCTTCTGAAGAAGTAAACAAAATGTTAAAAAGTCAAAATCAAAGATGAAGTACTGACGTTGTCCTGACTTCTCGTTTCTTTTACAAATCTGCCATCAACCATTTGAGATTTTAATTTCTGTTCCAAAACAGCAAGCAAGAAAATCATTTACAAATTCTTCAAAACTCCCACAGAAATGGAAGAAACATTCCCACTTAACCATCTGGACAACTACTGTGTCTCCTCCAGCTCGTGCTCATTGCGGGGCAGATGCCAGCCACCTCATCACTGAGGGCAGGAGCCAGCTCCATCCTGCAGGTGATGGGACCGCACTGACTCCTCCAGTGGGAGGTCCAGTTCCCACAGGGCAGGCGGCTGCGTTGCCATGCAACTTGTCCTGCACCATCCCTTGCTAACACCGGACACAACGTCACTGAGGGCTGACCCAACACCACCAGGAATAGCATGGAAAGTTCCTTCAGGGTGGGCCTGGTAGGATTTGGGGTTGGGTGAACATTTAAATAGCTGCTTCTGGGACAGGCTCTCAGCACTTTTGAACAATACAGGAATAACTAAACAGGCCTTTGATTTTTTTTTATTTTATTTTTTTTTTAATCTGCAGGGGGTCACTGGCAGATCTTTGCCAGGCACACTATTCTTCTGGCCTTTTTCTGCTAGGGAGAGACATTTCTTGGGGGTGGAGAGAAGGAAATTGAAAATGCAAAAGGAAAATTTGACCAGACAACTCCCAGTCTTTGACAACCCAAAATATATGTGTGCACGAGTGAGCTGGCTCGATGGGAGCTTAAATCCCGGATGTAGGTAGAGTCACCCAGCAATATCCTTATTTGTACCCTTCTTCCCTCCATCTAATTCTGTTAATTTAGAGACTTGCAGTGGGTCAATAAGAACCCCAGAGAAAAGGGGAAGCCCTTGGTCAGGGAATTGACTGGGGATGGTCCCGCAGACTCACAGCCACACACTTGTGTGAAGGAACCTGCTGTCATCAGGTTTCAGAAGCTAAGCCAGCCTGTCCTGGGCGGTGCTGCAGATGAAGACAAGCACGTGTAGCTGAAGGTCCCCTGCATATTTAATTACAAATGGGTGGGGAGAATTTGCTCAGCCTGCTTGTTGCTGGAGGGCTGAAAGGCAGAAAGACAGAAAAACAGTCTTGTGGCAAGCCTAACTGCCCTCTTCCTGAGGAAAATGTGGCTTTGGCAATCCCGCTGCAATCCTGTACCCTTCTGCTGAAGCCAGTGCCTTGCTTCAACAGAGTCTGTTGGAGTGGCAGAGGACAGGAGGGCAAGGGAGTTCCTATTGGTTTTCTGAAAATAAGTGTCTGGGTACAAGAGACCAAAAAAGCCCTTCAAACATGGGACAGACTGCAGAGATGTCAGAAATGGGACACTGGGAGAGTCAACAATCAAAAAGCCAGAGTTGGATCTTTTTTTTCCTTAGAGACCACAGTCAGCCAGCCATGGCAAACAAGCCCATAGGAAACTAGACTTCATTAATTCCAACTCTCTCACACAGGGACTCCTAACGTGTTACACTTTATGATAGGACTGAGACACCCCAGCAAAAGAGCAGGTTCAGTGGGGGAGAAGGTAGGCTGGAGCTCAAGAATAAGGCATGGGACCATTGCAACAGCTTGATCAAAAGGAAAGCAGTGGTCCAGTGAGTCCAGTGACCTGGATCCAAATCCTCGCATGGCCATGGAGCTGGTGTGTGGTCTTGCACAGACCCTCCTCCTCCAGTCTGACAGGTCAGATCATTAGCTCTTAACTGACAGGGGTGCAGTTCGCTACCTGCTCTCACAGTGCCTTGCACAAGAGACTCGTCTTAGGAGATGCCATCAAAAAGCTGCTGCAATGGAAATAAAACAACAAGGGAGACTGGGGGACAAAGTAGTGGTTAAAGGGGCACATTTAGCATCAGAAGCAGCAGTCTCTGTTCACTGCCTGCTCAGCATTGCTGGGCTATCTAAACTGGCTTGCTTTCTTTAGCAGAGATTAGTCTCTTGATCTGCCTTGCTCGTGGAAATGGCTCTGTGTGCACATGTCCAAGCAGCTGGCAGGAGTGGGATCTTCTCCCCTACCTCGTAAGACACCCATCGTAAATGCCCTGGGGAGCTGTGCAGATAAACAATACGTGAAAATGTATGTGAGGAGGAGTGTGCAAGACTGAATACACAGCAGGAGAAGAAAGTAGAACGTGAGAAACCAGACATCTGACAAAGAAGGAGGAAAAATGATCAGGCAAAGTAGTGAGATGAGAGAGAGTTGTTATTAGAGGCAAGAAGTGAAAAGAGGCAAATTAAACGCTGGTTCAAACCAGAGTAGAAATAGCACAGGAGGAAAAGGAAAAAGAAAACACCTGCAAGGGAACACAACTGATGTCTTTCAGGAGGTGCTATCACACTCACACATCTGCTCTGCCAGCTTTGCAGGGGAGCACACCCTGAAATTAATTGCAGGGCAGCAGGGTGTCCCAGGGACTGGCCCTGGCTGTAGCCCACCCTGCCGAGCCCCCATGCTCTCCTGGTGGACCAAGTGAGATAACAAACTTGGGGACTGATGCTGGGTCACTGCACTTAGTTATTTGCATCAAGTATTGAAGAGTCACAGCAAAAAGACTTAGCAAATGAGCTCTTTGGCTGCTTTTTGAGACACTTACATCTCACCTCATCCACAGAAGAAGATGGGGTCTGGGCCACTGGAGCTAAATCCAGCTAAAAGCAAAAGTTAAATCCAGATGGACAATTAATTGGTCCAGAGTTCTTCACATAGCCGTGTCAAGCAGGAGCATCGCTATTAAGATATCTCAGAAAGTTAAGACAGACTCAAAGTCCATGTATTTATATTTGATTTTCATCCTGGTCACAAAATTACAGCTAGGAATGAAACCAAGATCAAAACTTAATCTTGGGACATGACTGCCCAGCTCTGCCCCACGTCTAGCTGAGTTCACAACAACGTGCTGCATTAATCCCTGAGGACAGCAAAGAAAACTGAAAGCAAAGCAAAACAGGAATTTATGTGTAAGAATGAACCATATGACACAGGGTGCAAAGCAATGATAATGTATCACTGCAAAAATCACAGCTGATGAGATGCATCTTGGGGTTGTCTCCCTAGTCCCCTCCCAAAGAGGCATGCTGAAATCAGCCAGACTGCTAATGAAAGACAAGGATGACGGCTGTTGGTGCTGCCCAAAATGTCTTGGCATCCTCTGATGAGAGTGTGTCCGGAGAGAAGAGGTGTCATCATCCAGACCTGTCAGCATCTGCCACTGGGGTCACAATGGGTGGGAGGAGAGCAGCCTCAGGGCAGGCAACGCAAGGCAGCAGCCAGGTAGTGGGCTGGGAGGAGGACCCAATGTGACTCTTCCCTTTGACTCCAGAGAGAGATGAAGAACCCAAGAGGGTCTCACTTCTCCCCAGCACATACCAGCATAAATCCAAAGGAAGTTCAATGCCAAAGAGGCAAAGCATTTTGACCCCTGAGCTGTCGGTGCCACCGCCACAACTGGGAGCCTCTCCTCCCAGCACTGACTGAGGCTGGATGCCTCTTTCCAAAACCTTGTACTTTCCTTCAAGCATGTCCTCTTCACTCATTCTCCCTCCTGTCCTCCCTGCTGTCATTTCTCACCACAATCCCTTCCCTCAGAAGCAGCTTTGAAATGAAACCCGAGGAGATGCTTTGGCTTTGTCCTTATCCTGGTGCCCAAACTCAAAAGCAAGTGTCACCTATACGTATGCCAGGAATGCATATGTATAGGTGGTATAAGCTGTTACCACTGTTACCTCTGGCTGACACGGAGACATCCGCTAGCATAAGGCACTGAAAGTGCAAAAGTGAGTCACAGCTCCATGCCTGTGTGCCTGCACTGCCCAATCCTCATCACCCACAGGATTAGTCTGATGGGCAGGAATGTCTCTAAGGGTTTAAGAAAGCTGCCGTGCTCCCTTTTCTGCCTCCTGCTTTCCTGCCTGACCTTCGCCACGTGACTCTGCAGTTCAGCTCCCTCTCCGCAAAATCAGGATTATAGAACTGCTCTGCCCCAAGACAGCATTGCAAGAATAAATGCATTAACAGTTGTATTAGGCACACGAATAATAAGAGATTGGATGAATATGAAAGATTACTGCACATTTGATTTCTAACTTTACCTCCTAGATCAGACCGAGTAACCTGACCTTGATAAAGTGCTACTCATGCTGACAGCCTCTGGAGAGTCAAAGAGCTCCAGCACAGAGGCAGACAAGTCAGCCTCCCATGAATACTCTTCTCAGGACCCGAGTGGAAAGACCAGCCCTGGCCACTCTCTGGTTCTGCTGTCACTTCACTTACAGCGCTTCCCCGCATTTCCAGATGTGCACACACTCCGTGAGCTGGAGATCTGAGCAGAATGAAATATCAAGAGAAAACAAAGCCCTAGAACACGTATTTAGATGCAGTCATAAAAATATAGTTCTTGCTTTGATGGTATATTATCCCGACAATTTCCAGGTGTAAATACGTGCTACTCCAGCTAATCTTAGGTGAACCCAAATGTTAGTGCACCAGCTATTTGCTTTAACATGACCATAGGTCTTTGGGAAAAGGAGAAAAAAAAAGGAGCTGTGTTTGCATGCCTGTGTGATAGACAAGTGAGTTGGATATTTCCATGGGAGATGGAAATATCTACTAAACATTTTTGTGTCATGGTTTTATAGCTATGGGCTTCTTAAAGAATAATAGTTTTACTCCAAAGCCGTCTTCCTACCCTCCCTCCATCACAGGCTGCGTTGCTGCTTTGCTTTGCGAGCTCTGTAACGCCGTATTTACTGATTCAGCTAACAGTTAAGGAAGGTCGAGCTGACCTTGCCGTGCACACGCTGTCTGAGTAGGGAGCCTACTGGGGCCTGTATACATCTGGCTAATACGGCCTCCCCATGTGGTAAGCCTGCTACTTGCTGGAGTTAATATTCACACCCACTCTATGCAGGGGTTGCAAATACCCAAGGAACAATTAACCTGCCACAAATGCTTGTTTCATCATTTTTAATCCAAGGTGTTGACAGGAAAAATAATTTTTTTTCCTACTTGGCTTAGAATAAGAAGCAGTGAAGTCTACAGATTTACTGATGAATGCTTCCTGAAAGAAATTCTCAAACAATGAGCCCTCCAAACAGCCTCTCCTCACCCTCTGGCTTTCATGCAGCGAGAAATTTAAATTTCCCATGACTTATACCTGCTTTTGTGAGGGAAATGCCCTTTTAAAACATGCCGGTGCCTACTGACTGATGCAGCTGCCTTGCACTTAGAAAGAAACAGTTAAAAGAAATACATTAAATCTCATGACAGAGCCAGACCTGCTGTCTCAGTTCCTTGGAGTCAATCAGCACATTGTTACTGCTGTAAATCAAAGGCAATTCTGCAGTACAACACCATTTTATTAAGCAGGTACTGTCCTGCAAAGGTAAATGCATATGCATATTAACTATAAGAATTTATTCAAAGTTCATAACCTCCTAATGTTTTGTTTATAGTCTAAATATTCAAACACATTATTTTAACAACTGACATATCTTATATAAGTGAAGTGCCAAAGATGTATATGTATAGGCATATACTATAGATGTGTAGATACATCACACATACATATTTATTTCACTACACAAGATGATGGAGTCATTGTTATATCTTGTGTGAGGCTGGATGCTGTTTTCTGTAGATCATGATGACAACCTCTGTTGGAAGACTACAGGATATTAGCCTT
This sequence comes from Gymnogyps californianus, assembly GCF_018139145.2. Lineage (NCBI taxonomy): Eukaryota > Metazoa > Chordata > Aves > Accipitriformes > Cathartidae > Gymnogyps > Gymnogyps californianus. Next base: position 16,068,279 of record NC_059480.1, read on the forward strand.
GGATACTCTGAATACATTCTCAGCTTTTTGAGGAGCTGCAAGAAAGCAACTTATATTCAAGTTAAAACTGTTCGTCAAGACATATGCACATTCTGAATAATGTGATTTTTCAGGCCAGTATAACTAAAGACTGTGAAGCAGAGGAAATAAATGTGCAAAAGTAATGACTGGAGAGCACCCTGAGAGTATTTATATTGTTAATTACCAGATAGGAACAAAATATTAGTGTATTTTATTGTCACTGTATGCTTCGATGTGGTATTGAAAATGAAACAAGGCTTACAATTGCAGAAGTTTTCTTCTACAAACCAGTATCTTACTATGAATTTGTCCACTGTGGTTCTTGCTCTTTAATTAGTATAGGGACACTCAGCAGCAGAAACATGGCTTTACTGAAAAGCCAGAGCATGGCTGAGACACCTTTTCTGATTTAGGATTCCAAGTGTTTTCAAAAACCAGGTCCAACCCAGCTGCATCTCTCACTTTTCTGCAGTACGGGCATGTGAATGCATTACTTGAAGCTCCAGTATGTACGCTCTGAGCATCAGGAACCACAGAAATGCCTTGCAAAACCCAGCAGTGAGCATAAGATGCCTTGCCCACAGAGAAAGCAGGTTCAACTGCTTATTTCTTGATGCAACAGCACAATCCACACTCTACGTGAACTGGCAACTTTATCATCTACCAGATCCTTTATGTACTGACGAAGAGAAATAAGCAGAGCTATAGAAATGCTGTGGTCAAGAGACGGCTCTCAGAGCAGCTTTCACTGGATAAAGCAGTGAAGTTCAACTACACAAGCCAAAGGCTTATGGCACAAAGAATAAAGCAAAGGTATTTGCCAAGTTTACCTTCGATCAGTGCCTCAGGTGCTGCACTGATTCCTTATACCTATCACGGGCAGCTCCTTGAATGCTGAAAACAGTGGGAGCTGAGCTAACAATAAATCTCTGTTACAGAAGCTAAGGCAATTGGCAAGTTTGTAAGTACTGACACTTACATGTATGTGGTCTGTGCAACTGTACTGGGTATGCACATAACCAGTGACTTCCATGCTAGAGATTTATATAGACATATATACGTTATATAAACACACAGACCCAAAAGATGTATTTTTCAATATAACCCATGGCCATCCCATATGACCTAGATAATTCAAGGGCAGGAAAGCTACATAACATAGTATCTTTGCTGATAACAAAGCAATAATCCCCTTTCTGTGAGGAAATGACAGGTTTGAAATTGCCTTGTGTTCCCAGGCTTTAAACTTGGCAGCATGTCGGTTCTTGTAAATGTTTCACTCCAGCAGAGTCTGGTTATCCATTATTAGCAGCTAATTCACTGTCAAGCATGTGGGCAACAACATTTGGACACGAGCGATGAAGCACCAGCTGTTAGCCTGCTGCAACTCCCCACGTGTTAAAGATCAGGAGATTTTCTGACATAGGAATTTATTTCATGTATCATGGATCACTCTTCTGGTGAGAAGAGCAATTCAAACAAAGTCTGGGCTTTGCAGAGAAGCTCTTTTCCCTGTCTAAGGCAAAGTCCCACTGTCCCCTGTCCCATGGACAGAGGGAAAGGAGGTTATCTTACAGTGAAAAAAACACATGATGAGAGGAGAAATCTGAGTGCTCAAAATTAATGTCAGCCAGAAAATCACTGTTGCATTGGTTAAAAGTACATCTGTCTGCTACCTAGGCAATCTTTCCTGGTAGCCAACTTGAAGGGGGCATTTTGGTTGATGTTAATTTCTGATAAACATGTAGTTCAATTCTTCCATAATGCTGTCTCTTTTTTTTAAACCAAGTAACTATCAGTAATTAAAAATAGCTTTATAAATATCACCATGCTCTTAAACAGGAAATGACTAAATTCATTGTACAGCTTATCTGCCACAAAAAGATTCAGTTGGCTCTTCTATTTATAACAGCATCTCCCTTAACTAATTAGCAGCATTAGCATTCACAGGCTGTTCGCCAGGAGAATCCAAAGACCCTCATCTCCTGGTCTGGCCCTGGATATTTTGCATCGTATTCCCATTAGTTCATGAGGGCTTTCTACTACCTGTGTCCTCAATAAGTCAAGGGTCTCTCATCTCTTGAACACGTACTTTTGTCACAGCCAATGTATTCTGCCATGAAGTCACATCTCTGTATATACACATCGCATAATGGCACATAGCACCAAAACTCTGGCCAAACTCACCACCATCGCAAAGTCCTCAGTCCTATTGGCTATATTATCTCTGATTCCTTTGCAGAGCCATCATAGAAGTCAAGAGCTGTTCAGCAGGCATAATATTAGATCTTTGCCTATGCCTGAGTGACAGAGAGAAAAGAAAAAACTTTCCAGAGTAGAGGGGGAAAGTCAAATTATTCTGAATATTTGCCAAGAGCAGGAGGGATGCTTTGAAAAGAGGTTTTGATACCAGATTGAAGCAAAGGAAGGGAACGAGGAGAAATAAGTCCTAAAATATTTCCCCTTGTTGGGCTGTCTGCCCTCTAGGAAATAATAGACTGAGATTGTACTGGGAACCCAGCTCAGACTGTGAGGGGAAAAGTTGTGGAGTGAGTGAGGTTGGCTTGGGGAGAGATCAGAAACCATGTGGAGTTGGCAGTGATGCAGTAAAGGGGGGGCGGAAATCCCATCCCAGATTTGACGCTCAGGGAACTGTAAAACTGTGCATGGAATAGAAGACAGGCAGCTCTTCAAAAACAGGTTGGGAAATCCAGCAAAGATACAAGCTGTGCTGGTGGTTGCTTATAAAGATAGGACCTCTGAGAAGAGGGCTGCTAGCATTTGCATTGCCAGGAAGTATGCAGAAAGCATTGCGCTGTGCTCAGACTATTTACATGGTGATTTTCCTGGCTTCAGGAAGTGTTCAGGCTGTCCCTCCAAGAAGCCCATTTTGTATTTATAAGGTTTTATGAACTTGCAAAATCTTTCAGAAATTCTGATCTGTGCGTAATTTCCCATGCTTCTCTTCAAGTGCTTTTCCTCTCCATAAAAATGTGTTACTAACTTTCAAAATCTTACTGCATGACTGTTAAATTCAGGGGAGGCTTCAGAGCACTGAGTCTAAATGTTGGAAACTGGTGCATTGGAACTGAAGGAAGAAAATGTTCTGGGAAACGAGAGGGCAGGAGGACTATAATCATTCTGCATACGAAGAAAAGAAAGTTGGAATTGTTTAATAAAGCAAGCACACAGCATTGTGCTCTTTACTCACAGGAGGAAGGTACGGTGAAGCCAAAGATCAAAAAGGGAGAAGAAACCAATTTTTGGCCTCCTGAATCGTTCTTCATACTGCAGACTGGCTATTGCAAAACCCATTCATGCATGTTCTCAGGACATGTTGTTTCATGGCCGATACTTAATCTGCAGCCAAACAAATGCACGCAAGCATCCAGACTTTCCCCAGTATGTTGCTAGGTTCCTGGTGAGCAGATTTGTCACACATCACAAAATGCAGCCCACAAACCCATTTCCCAGCCATCCCAGGTTTCAAAGATTTGTGGATGCCAAAGGTAGAACAAAGCATTCACATTCCCTGTGTAATACAGACCAGAGGATACCAGTTGGCACATCTTAGATCAGTAAAATAATTCTGATTAATACCAGTTTATCATAAGGAAAGTCACCCAGTTGTAAGAAAAAAATAATAAGCAATGGAGAATCTACTCTGTCTCTTGTCTGTCTGTTCCAGTACTAATCCCCTTCTTGCTGAACATTTGAACTCTGCCTTTAGATTCAATTTTTCTAGCTTTGGAAATTGTAGAAGTGCCTGGGTGAGATTCTCCAACCTTTGTGACAGGAAGGAATTGAGACTAGCTGATTATAACAGCATTTCTAGCTTGATCATCTCTGCATCTCTGAAAATACTATGAATTTTGACAGGTTTTCAATACGCTTGTCCACCCACAGAGCTGATGTCATCTCACTTGTTGAAGGAAACTATAAAGGAAAGACTTCCTTTGGCTCAAGAGAGATGTCTGAGTAGTGGTAATGTCTGTCCTTCCACAGGCATTGCAGTCAGCAGGGAATAGCCTGAGAATCCACAGGCTGTTATATTCAGTCAGTGGCCAGAAACAATTAGAGAGCTCGGCTGGGTGTTTCTTCAGCCTGCATCGCTCAGCCAGCCTGGCTATTGCTGGCAGTAAGAGCCAGAACTGCCTCTCTCCGAGATATGTTATTAAAAAGCATCCTCTCTTCCCCTGACACAAGGTTATCACTGGATGTGAGCAGGATGACATGCCAGACCAGTGATATGGAGGGGATGAGAGCACTAATAAAGTCCACATCAGTCAAACAGGCCAGGCTCCAGCCACTCCACCACTGCCTATAACATACAGCCGGCCAGCTCAGACACAGCCCTGTTCCCCACACCTTCTCCTGTGCAATAACTTCCCTGTGGAGGGGTGCTCCCTGACCAAAGCAGCTCTGGTGCCACGTGTGTCTGTCTGCAACACTCAGTCTCTTGTCTGTCACTTGCTGCACTGGGTGTTTTGCATACTCCTACGTCTCAAGACAGGCTCCTGCCTTCATCCCCACACTGGATCCCACCGTGCTCCCCTGCAATTAGACTTTGTCACCCACGTTAAAATTGGCGATACTGGGGCATCTCACTTTTTGTGACATTACTTATGGAACAAGGGAGAAACCCCGGCACTGGCCTGCACCTTGGGCATGCCACCAGGCCTGGCCCCGTGCTCCCAGGAGCCCTGCTGGAAGGCACGTTCCCCAGGTCCCTCTGGTGCCACGCAGCTCCCTCTTCCAGCCCTGTTTGGGAGGGAAGGGAAGAAAGTGGGGAGGTCTGATTTTCACTCTTCCTACCTGCAGCTTAGAAATAGAAGAGCTGCAAAACTAATCAGTGTTTTAAATCAGCTGGTGAAATTTTCCTCTGCAGGAGTCACAGCCGGTCAGATAAATGTGGAATAGGCATTAGAAAAAGATGGATGTGGCAGGTCTGATTAATCCAGGTGCTTTTCTTGAATAACGATAATTGGCGTTTAGCATGGCTATACGTATAAAATCAAATTTAATCAGTAAATGGACTGCCTCCAAACTTACTGCCAACCCACCCTCACATTTGTCTAGGGCTACTGCCGTAATTTCATTGAAATTGGAGTTTTCACCGTGAAAACTTCTTCTTTCACCTTTGATGACATTTTAATCCTTTCCTTCGCAGAAGGCAGATTTGGACTTTCACTCTAAGAAGTGGAGCTGCATGCTCATGTGCCTGGTCCTGTAAAGGGGCATGAAAGATCAGTGAACTTCACCTCACCTGTGGCTGCAAGACTCTGCTAATCCACAGCTGAGAAAGGGAAAGCAGCAGGGTAACACACTGACTGTCAGCTGGGGCTGCCAGCAAGAAAATTTACCTGAATATTCAGACTAGAGGAATAGACTACACCAGCTCAAGGAGCAGCCTGTGAGCTGCTGACTATAGTTGGCCTTTATCTCCAGTGGCTTTCTCAGTTACAGTAGATGCAATATGGCTCGTTAGTCCTGCAGCACATAGGCCTAAGTGTAATTGCAGTAATTACTTATCTCAATTATCCCAATCATAAACACCTAAGCACCATCCCCTTGGATAGTCAGAAGACCTGAAGAGGACACTTGAAATGCATCCTGCTCTTGTGATGACATGGAAGATCATCAGAGATTCTCCAAGTGGTTGTGAGGCAACTTCAAGGCACTCAATATTACCTTGTTATTTGTTTACCTGATGTATGAGCTTGTGTGGGTTAATAAGCAGCCTGCTGCCTCACCAAGTCAATGCAACCCAAACTGTGCTCCAAGAGAAGGATAAATCCAGCAAACCAGAGCTCAAACCTCCCTGGCCAACAGTTGGTAGCTGTGACTTGACTCCAGCTCCTGGATCTGCTAGAAGACCCCTGGCATCCCAACGTGCCTAGCTTGGCTCTCGCCTTTGGCTTGCTTGCAGACTGCAGGTAGAGTTTCTGACCTCCAGCCAAGCTCTTGTTAACGGCCTGGATTGCCTGTCTGGGATGAAGGGGGCTTGATCCAAGACCTGCAGAAAAAGGAGCTATGCAAACAGCTACCCTCAACTGAGGGGCTTTAAATCAGGGAGCTGGTCCCACACATTGCTATGAGTGTGCTCATTGCTTTTGGATCAGGCAAATGAAGCGAAGAGGCCTGGGAGGAGATAAAACAATCATATAGGAGGTCTTGAGAAGTATCCACACCCTTGTATTCATAAATCTATAATTCTGAATAAAATTATGGGAAAAAAATAGGTCAATGTACATATATACATTCCTCTTTACTGCACAGTCATGCAATGTTTATTGCAGAATTCCCTGCTCTTGCTGTCCACACAGAAGTACATCAAGGTTTGCATACTGCATATTTTACTGAATCTATTTCACAGCAACATTTCTGCAGATTTTAATGTCTTTTGGGGGATTTTTGAGGTTTGTCCGAGTGGCGTGACCCTGAGTCCTGTGATCTGTTAGCATTCTGGAAGGAAGTCAGTCCTACCTTTTTCTGTCTAGGCATTTCCTCTAGGTTCGCATCTCTGTTCTTTTTGGGTGTTTTGTAACAATTTGTAATTTATTGTTTTATGAGGAGGTTTGTAAGTATTCTTCCTATAACAAGATGGGCAAAAGCCAACTCCGGGGTAATAGCTCAGGAATCTCCTTGTATTTGTATTGGGGAGAAATTTGCTGCTAGTGTTTCTTGGATGATTAAGCTCTTAATTTACAGGCAATTCTTGTTCATAAATATTAAATGACCATCCAAATAATAAACTTCTCAGTGATGATTTGATTCTTAGTTTAAATAAGCCACCGACTCTTATACCAATAAATCATCCAGTATCTTAAGAAAACAAACAAAACCCCCTTACCTCACAAAAAGTGTCCTCAAAAGATTTATCTGGGTCTCTTGTACTGTCTGCTGATGTTTAGTTGCTCTCTTCTGCAGGAGCTATTGAACTTGGCTCCATTCAAACCGACAACCGAGTCAACTGTTTCCTAGCTCAAGACACAGTTGGTGTCCTTTACTACCAGGTAACCTGGCTGGTATCATCAGCAGTGATGTTTTAGACTCTCCATAAGACTCTTCTAATTGTTGCTTGCCAAGGGAAATGCTTATACGTGTACATGTATATGCTTAAACGCGTACAAGCTGCTCCTCTCAGTTTGAATGAAGCACTAACTGGGGCCTGTGGCTAAGCGACAGGGAGGGAGCTGGATGCAGTGAGAAAAATTAATAACAAAGATGGCTGGGGCAGTTTACCTAGTCATTTCCATCAGAAAACAGGACAAGTGCCTGCACAGTCCTGGCAAGTGAGAACCAGGCTCCTGGTTTGTAAATCAGGAGCTGCATTACAAGGGAATTAATGGAGTTCGGTGGTTGTGCGTTCCTACAAATGTGGTGTTACTGAGGGAGTGGAAAACAAGCTGTGTATATGTTATACATGGGTGCTGAATTTCGGTGTAGCCCAGCTGATTAAGCTCAGCCTTTTTTATCCTATGATGAGGCTTGGAGTGGCATCCCAGGCTCCATCCCTCCTCTGTGGGCTCTGCTGCCTATGAGGACTTGGCACAAATACTTAACAAGCCAAGAGTTTGGCTCCAAAAGGATGAAGCAAATAGGGAATGCAGCCACTGCCCCAGAGGGATAAGATACATATGATGAGGATCATCAGTCCTGGTGGTGCAGGGCACACATGCTCATTGGCCAGGATCCAAGCCACATGCCTCTTTTTTTCTCCTCTTTCTTGTTGCCTTTTCAAGTAGGCTCTTCTTGACTGCTTCTGGGGTGAGCAAGGCCATAGGGGAAAAAAAAGAAATACATGCCCTGCCAGCTCCTGAACATTTGCCAGTGATCTTCAGCTTCTGAGATTTGCTGATCTCCAGCCATTCCCCAGTGGAGGTGAGGAATATGATGGGAAATATAAGACCGACAGCAGGAAAATCCCTGTCCTTAGGCCCTTTTGTGCATCCCCTAGGACTAACTGGTCACTTGAGGGATCCCTAGGACCTGTGGACCAAAGTTTAATGACCATCACCCTAGAGTCACGTCTCTTCTCACAGGTCTCTGCAAGACCTTTATAGGCTCCTCTGCTTTTTACAATATTTTCCAGCTTTGTGCAATGTCAGACTTTGTATTTGTCTGATTGCTAGCTATAGGGAAGGGATGATTCTCCACTCTCTTGTTCCCTTCCACTGGAGTAAGTTGCTGATCTAAGGTGTCCATGTTCATTGGCCAGCCATCCAAGAGCTTTTTCTGTATTTCACAAGTCACTCTTACTTAATTTCTCTTAGTATTTGTAGAGATAGATTTAGGAAAAAAGAAAAAGGACCAATATTTACTTCTAGAACAGCAACTGTTCAAATGATGTTTTTATTATTTTAACAGAATCGGTTTCAAATCTCACCATAGCTGAAATAAAAATAATCTGATGTAGTCCCTTTACATCCAACTTGTGAAGAGCCCGAGAGCTGTTGTTACACTGCTTTTTTGAAGCACATCCCAGTGGCCCTGGGGCCTGCTCCTCCCCTCTGCCTGACCTGCAGCGGCTGGCAGAAGGGATGATGGAGCATGTCCTACTCTTTCTCATTTTGAAAAGCTGCCTATAAAAAGCACGTGGATAGGGCTGCCGGAAACACATGTTATACAAGGCAGACAATAGGTGATACTCACAAATGTTTGCGTATCAGAAAAGTTAATGAAAACAGACAGACTTTTCCATGGATAAAAACTTTTCTGCCATGCAACATGGGAGCAGTTCTGCAGCAGGTACAGTAGGACAGTGACTGTGCACTAGCATGGTAACACACAGTGATGTAGCACAGCTCTACCACTGCTTTGACACAGGAAGAACTTGGTCCAAGCTAGCATTTCTATCCTTAATCAGAAATAATATCTCTTCTACGAACTCACCCACCCACCCAGGTTATAAAAATCCAACCTACATAAGGGAAAAAAAGCTCAAGGTGTTCCTCAATCTCACCAGAGACTAATTGTGTCAAGTACAGACTGAACACTTTTTCCCAGGGCTTACAATATTCACAGAACCATTCCCTTGTTTTATTACCAATTGCCCTGTATAATAATGCTAAGGATCAAACCACAAAATCTACATTTCCCCTTAAGTAAATTGCATTGTGATTGAGGGGCTGGAAAGCAGAGGAGAGCTGGCAGCACTAGACGGCTGTATCATTTCCTGATGCTTCTGCTGGGGGCTGCAAAGTGTTTAGTGCTGGTTGTGTTGAAAGAGATTAACTTGTGCTGACAACACCCTACCCGGGGTGAAACGCTGGAAGTCTGTGCTCTCCAGAGCGCTTTAATGCTAGAGGTATCCTTTATCATCTGCACTCAGGGAAAACTTCTTTATCAGGTGCTTCAGGGTCTGGGTAAACTGTGAGAGCAGAGGTAGTGGCAGTGCCCGAGTCTGGAGTCACATCCCCCATCAGGCAAAGGACACCCTTCGTGAAAATGCTATGGCCAATCCGATGGAAAATGTTACTTTGGGCTGGTTACATAGTCTTCTTTGTAAAGAGTGTCCTGAGCTAACCCGTGCCCATCCCCTGCCCTCTCTGCAGGCAGACCACTACCAGGCAGAGGCAGCTGGTCCCAGGCAGCCTGGGGACCTGTGCTCCCCACTCAGGCCCTGGGATATCAGCTCTGAGTTACACTGTCCGCCTGGCATGCTTAAAAATTAAACTGCCCCTGCTAATAGTTGATAGCTTGACAACAGACATGTCTGCGACTCTGAGAGCTGATTTTGGCAACACACTTAACATCGCACCTCTTTGAACGAGGTCTGGCTTTTATCCCCTACAAGAGGATTGCTCTGGACACAGTTGGTGCCAGAGGCATAATCTCACCTCCATGCACTGGGCATACGCTGCTGCTTCAACACCAGCGGGTGCTGCTCAACTCAGTCCATTGCATCTGGAGTTTAGAATGAACCCCTTAAGATTCAATTTATGAATTTAAATATAATAGAAACAAAAGCATCTGGTGATGGCACAAGCAGATCCTGCCAAACAGCTAATAGAAACCAGGCTAAAATGTTTTTGCTTTGGTTATTAGAAAAATCTGGTCTGTCTGTGAGGCAGCTCAGCCACAGTAGGTGATACAGTAGTACCTCTTGGTACTACTGTTAACTTTTTGAACCTGAACTATAACTGGAAAAATAATAATCAAAGGAAGGAAGCACAGGCTTGAATGATATATGTTCTAATGATAAAGTGCATCACAGAAGGTAACACACATTTCTCTCTATCAAAATGCTTGTCCATTTAGATGGAAGAAATTCGTAAAACTACACATAATAGCATTGCTGAAAGACTCACCAAAAGCCATTAAATGCAGCGGAAATTTGACACGATACTTAGAGCTCAGACCACTGCTTCTTCAGAACCACTTTGCAGAGTCTCTTGTTTATTAATGCTGCATACCTCTTCTTTTTTTCTTTTTGTATATTAAAAAAATCCCTGCCTTCCTGGACGAATGATGGGATGCCTGTGATTACAGCAAGAAACATGCACCCTGGTAAAGACATACTTGTAACATGGAGGTCTAGAAGTACCCATCATACACTGAAGGGCCACATAAACCTGCTCAGTATCACAAAGGGCTGCCAGTGGAGAGGCGAGCTCTTGTGACATGGCCCCTTCTCTCCTAGAAATCACACTAAGACTGAGAGAAAATCTCATACAGACCCTGAGATTAATCTCTGCAGTTCACTTAAAATAACTAATTACCTGTGTTAAATTAGAACACTTGAAACGGTATAGCATTACAATCCTCCCTCAACTTGAGAACAAATATTCATTTTTCCAAGATCTACAGATCACTTCTCCAAGGGTGCTATCCCCGTCTTTCATCTTAAACTGCTGCAGAACACAGAACATTTATTTTCTATTAAAAAAATACAGATTTTATGAAGGAAGACCCACAGGATAAATACTTTCTTCCTCAGATCTGAAACAAAACTCTCCTGGGCTCAAGAAATCTTCTCCAGGCCTCATTTAATTGTAAACCTGGACTTGTACAACCCTTATTAATTCCACAGTGGTAAAGGATATGTGATTATACCATCTTTATTTGATTATATTAGTTTGCTCTTCAGTGCTACAACGCTTAGCCATTATACAAATAGACAGAGATAAGTTATAATTAGTGACTTCGGGAATGTTCTGAAGATCACTTGTAATTGGCAACAACAACAAGAAAACCCCTAATTAGTTTAATTAGGCATGTGATGGATATTATGACTTGTAAAATGTATCTAAGCTTATTGATAAGGAATAATTATTAAAAGCAGCTTCTGTTTACTTAAGGAGCGGTAGCAGATACATTATAAACCCAGTGTTAGATCTGTAAGTCTCTAGGATGGGTATTGTCATTTCTGCTCTCTTCTATTCTGCTGTAGTGCTTCAAAGGGTCTACAGCATGGCTTTAAGGGTAACACAGTGTTTCTCCAAAGACTATGGGCTGCTCATACAAGCACTGATGACAAATTAGCTTAAGATCATGTCCAAAAGTGATATTTTCAGATCTGTGCCACAATAACACCTACATCCTGGAGAGATAAATTAATGTTTGTAGGCCCTCAGGAGAGAGTTACTCCAAAATGCCAAGTATGATGACCTGAGCGTTTCCATTTCAGGTTACTGAAGGATAATATCATTTGCACGAGGTCTGGAAATTGGTCTCACACTGTGCTTTTAATGACAAGGGAATATCATGATTTGGAAATCTAAGCAACTCATCAGGAGGCTGGGCTCTTAAATGACGTTTAAATTGAACGGTGGGTAAGATGTTCTCCAGAGCATCCTCTATCAGCTTTATGTTTTGAGTTTTGCCAGTCTCAGGGTAAAAACTATAATTAATTTCTCCTTTTCAAACTTTTAAATTATAATTAAAGACAACATACATAATAAGAAAGTTTTCTCTTGATATTACAAGCAATGTCGGAGTTAATTATTATAATTTTAGCTCAGGTTTTTTATCACTCAGAATGTTAATATCTCTGTTACTCTGAGAGATTGAGGAAACCTGGAAAAAATCTGTAATTGGTTTTTCCCCCAAAAATGCTTCTGTGCACAACTTAAATGTAGCGTGCATCTAATTTTGTCCAAAATATTTGTGCTGGTTTTGGCTGGGATAGAGTTAATTTTCTTCACAGTAGCTAGAATGGGACTATGTTTTGGATGTGTGCTGAAAACAGTGTTGATAACACAGGGATGTCTTCGTTATTGCTGAGCAGTGCTTACACAGAGTCAAGGCCTTTTCTGCTCCTCACACCACCCCACCAGCGAGCAGGCTGGGGGTGCACAAGAAGTTGGGAGGGGACACAGCTGGGACAGCTGACCCCAACTGACCAAAGGGATATTCCATACCATATGATGTCATGCTCAGCATATAAAGATGGGGGAAGAAGAAGGAGGTGCAGGGAGACGTTCAGAGTGATGGTGTTTGTCTTCCCAAGTAACCATTACACTTGATGGAGCCCTGCATTCCTGGAGATGGCTGAACACCTGCCTGCCGATGGGAAGTGCTGAATGAATTCCTTGTTTTGCTTTGCTTGTGTGCATGGCTTTTGCTTTACTTATTAAACTGTCTTTATCTCAACCCACAAGTTTTCTCACTTTTACTCTTCTTATTCTCTCCCCCATCCCACTGCGGGGGGAGCGAGCAAGCGGCTGCGTGGGGCTTAGTTGCCAGCTGGGATTAAACCACGACAATATTTAATTGGCAATGAGTGCAAAATAAACTTTGTTCTTGTTCTCAAGAGGTTTTCTCCCTGTAAGAACTACTTTTGGTAATTAAACAAAGGTGAAAGAATATCATACACAAAATTGCATACAGTCGTTAACTGGGATGTTGTACAGATTCAGCTGGATACAGCTTTGCTGGATTTTAGCCTTAATGGCTCATCTCCACCAGCGTTAATGCTCCCTCTGCAGCTTTGTACAAGGGTACAGTCCTGCTGAAGTCAGGAAGACTGTTTGGGAGGCTCAAGTTGAACAAGTTTTCAAGTTTTGCAGGATCAGGGCCATGGTTTGTCTCCGGGAGCCAGTAAATCAGTGTAATGCTGCACTGCACTTTCATTACCTGTGCTGTTTTCTATTGCTTTCAAAACTGTTTGGTGCCAGTGCAGCATCCTGCCAGAGGTTGTCTTACCAGTAAAATGATTATGTTTATTGTTACGCTATCAAGCAGCTCAGGAAGGTTTGTAGTGCCACTGTTTATTGTGGGATTGGATCAAAGGGCTTGGATTCAAATCCTGATTCTGTCATCAAGGCAATACATGGCCGCAAACAAGCTCTGAATGTAAACTGCCCAGCCTGCTGCCCTCCCTTCTCCCCCCACTCCCAGAAGACAACCTGTATTTTGGTCCAGCACTGTAGGTGGGATGGTAGGATGCGTTACAGCATCTGCAGCAGCTCAGTCTGGCTGACCCAGGTAACAGCAGCGACTCAAGAGGAGCAGCCCAGGTTTTGCCCTGTTAGCAACCCAAACATGGGCTCAAGCCTCCGAGGATTTTTAGTGCCTGTGTTTTGTTCTGTGTTTCTGGAGAGGTGACAGACACAGCTGTGATGCTGATGGGGCTGGAGGGGAGATGAAACAGCCTCACTCCTGCTCTGCATTGGGAACACAAATCCCAGAGTAGGCGGGCGTGCAACAGTCTTTTTCTCTCCTGTAAGCCCATGCATCTTGCTGATTGACCTGAATCGGCTCTGCCTGCACCAGAGGAGCCGTGACCATGCACTGACTCAGACATGGCACTGTGCTATCACATCTCCACAGCTCTGGTTAGCTCTGGGCTGACACAGGAAACTCCTGTGTGCCAGCAAAGAGCAGGCAGAGGTACTCAGTGCTGCCAGCTGTGCCAGGTAGTGCTCCTGTGCTTTGGTCAAGTCCAGTGGTGTTCACAGAGGAAATTATAAAAGCACAGGAGAGTCACAACCTATCCTTGGAGAAACAGCTTGTTTCTCCATTGTCTTACATGCATTGTCATTTACAAGCCAGGAAACCTATCACCAAACCAGGAACAAATCCCACATGTGTGTTTTATTCTAGCATAAAGTATTTTTCAGCATAGCTTATTTCCCTTTCAACGTGAATACACCTTTGCCAGGAAAAACACTGTTGCAGTATTTATGGTGTAAATGTCCATGCTAACGTGGCTTGTGGGAAGAAAGTTATACTGCTGCACAGTTTAAATTCACAACTTAGAGACCTATTTTTAAGTCCTTCACATGCAGAAAAGGTAAAGCTTCTCCAGGCAGAGGGAGAAACTTTTGCTACCATCATGCTGGCCAAAACACAAGCAGTAAGGACTTAAATCTTCACATATACTCAAGTTTTCCAAAGTCTCCTAGGTCATGAACCTGAACCAAAAGGATGGATATCAAGCTCTGATGTGAAGACATGAGAGATAACGTTTAGGAAAAAGAAAAATTATTTGAAAAGTGAACATTGAAATATTATCTTGAACATGAGAGAACAACAACTTGCAAATCAAGCCAACCCTGATTACTTTTTCTTGCTCTGAAGGTGAAATTGGCTTTGCAGTCCACAACACTAAGTTGGCTGACATGGTCTAGCGTTTCACAGACATAACCTAGACTAAGGTTCTCTTTTTTTAAAGCAGATAACTCTAAATCTACACAAATACACATACACACACATAAGTCTCTTTCATCCTATCCAAAAAGTCTTTTCACTAGAGAAAGAATGAGGGAGCACAGGAGTTCACAGCTGCCATATATATTTACACCTTTGTTCCAGAAAAAATCCTGCCTGAACTGTATTGGGATTTGTGCAGAAAAACAGATTCTCTTAGATTTTTGGACTGAGCATGTGCTTAGAGGAAAACTTACTTGTGGTCTTTGGCCACCTGCCAAAACTATCACCATCTAAACTACCTGTTAACCTGTCATTGCCACATCAAAACTGAGGCTGTGACACAGCAAACCTCAGTACATGACATAAGTTACTGAAAGAGATTTGCTGACAGGCTTTTTGGCTGATGTTGGTCAAGCTGCTTCAGTGTTTGGGTCCCACGCTGGCTGAATTACTTCAGCTGCAAGAGGCTGCAGGAGTTAACCAAGACGGCAGAGATTAGCTGTGCCGCAAAGCTAATTCCCACCCAATCTTTCTCCGCTGATGGAGAAGTTCTCAGTTCAGATTTTACAGCATGGCCGTACATGCAGCTTGGCTCCTGGCCATCACCCTCGAAAAGCTCAAAAATATCAGGACACAGGATTTGAGCCTTTCTCTATTTTAAGTCTCACAGGAATACTTCCTACTTGGCCTTCCTCTGCTTATGCCATGAACAGTTAGAGTGGCCCATCATTCAGCACCGTCGTGCATGCCATGGCAATGAATGGTCCACCAGAGGAGGGAAATACAGCACAGGTTTAGCAAGCAAACAGATTATGCCCTCCATGTGGGAGCACAGAAAGGCCACCTCCCAGCCCCAGGCCGGCAAAGCCTGTTCCCCCTCAAACTCTGAAAATTCAGGTTTCCCTAAAACCAAAATTGCAGCCTTCCCTTCTAACTTGCTGAAGTAAACAAGCAGCTTTGGTGTCCTTCTCACCTCCTTCAGCTCCCAGGGTCGTGTAGCCTACTCTTGAATTAGACTTCATTTAGTATATCCTCTGGCATACGTCCCTCTAAAGACAGAAGGGGCAATGTTTCAGACCACCACATGGTCACTTTAGGGGACAGTCCCTCTCCGTAGCACCCTGGAGTGCCTTGTCTTTCCCTGAACTGAGCTTTCCACCTCCACGCGCAACATTTATGAAGCATCCTGGTTTACCCGTCAGAGAAATAATGTTTGATGCAGTAGCTCCGAACTGAGTGATTTCTCAAGGTAACTGCAACGGGAGGACATAGCATCGCTAGAAGCTAATGTATTACTGTCCTGATAGATTCATGTTGTTAAATTGATGGCTGACACTGCTGGACCTCTCAGTGGTGAAACTGCCTGAGCCGTCGAAAATGCCGTGTTAAAAATACTAGTATTTATCACTTACAGGGTGCTTTATAGCCTTGAAGCTATTTACAAAAATTAACCAGCAGTTCTCCTCCAGTTTCCGTGGTGGGTAGTCCGTATAACTAACATTACTCTCATCTTACAGAAGGGGAAATCAGAAGACCTCATGAACTCAATTTCCAGCACTGGCTGAGTACCCACAGATCCAGCTGAACACTGTAAGAGTAACAAGAAAAGTGCACCTGAGACATAAACCCATAAACACTGGGCTACAATGAAAAGATTGGTCACAAACTACATTAAATTCTGTTCTCTCCTAAAGGAACATGGAAATATTCCTTTGTGATATGTGATACCATATCCCTCTATTAGGAACAAAGGAGGAATTCTGAATTGTTGAGGTTTCACCTGGTATCATAACCCAAATCCCATTTCTGATGTCCCATTGACCTCTCTGCTTATTAGTATCAGATGTCGCAGCAATTCAGTCAGCTTCCCAATAGGAAAAAAAATACAGGCAATGCAGTATCTGGGTGCTATTTAAAGTTCACTTTTTTTGTAACTTTTGTGTCAGTCCCAGAACTTTACAGCAGACCATGCGAGACAATCCTTTTCTCCAGAAACCTCCCCATCAGTATCATGTTTGCAAGTAGCAAGCCTATTTTGAGAATAGATTAAAACCAAACATCCTGACAAAGTCCAACCTCCCTTGACTGCCCAGTGACTCCTTCTGTGCAGAAAAACGAAAAATGAGTTCTCCCTTGTAGGCTATCAAAACACCAGCAGCACTGCAAGGCTGTTTGTAAGTGTTCCTCTCCAACGCCTGATTGCAAAGCTGTGTTGTGCTCCTGGGAGCTCCCACACACCAATACAAGTGCTGTTTGTATTACTTAGAAAAATAACGAGGTAATTTTTCCTTCGCCTTGTCCTTCCAGCTGTCACTACTGCACACTCCTGACTGCAGAGGCCATTCCCTCCAGCCCCTGTAGCATTCCTCGCTATTCACAGTAGCTACCAAAATAGCTCTGGGAGCCGACATTATCACTGCCTGGCATTTTCCTCTGCTGTTTTGCATTTTCAAATTGCTGTATTCCTAATAAAGGTGAGACTTTCAAAGCAGGCAAGGGGGACACTGTACTACAGTCTAAGAGGTCTTCAAAATGGGAATTAAACACCTAAAATTCCATCTGTGCTTTTGATAAACCTCTGTCCCCCAAATGAAGATGAGCAACGCAGTATTTTTGACATCTGCAAGGCAAACTACTGAATGGCCCAACCTTCCCTACCTTTAATGTTAATACTGACTTCCCTTAATCCCCACTACTTGAAAAATGCATCAGGCATATGTCTCTTTGCAGAGGACAAAACCCAAACCAGTCAGCCCAGAATAGCTTTGATCTTATTTATTGAAGTTGTCTTTGTGAAATATGTTCCTTTTAAAAGTCGATTATTAGAAGTTCAGAATAATGAGACCATTAAAATAACTTAGCACAGGCTGGGATCAATTAAAATAAATGGGTAGGAATACGGACTTTAAGAACAAGTTGCTTCATCAGGGAATTCAACACTCAGCTGTGTCTACCTTGGCTTCAGTATATACTGCATGTGTATTCATAGCACCTTCACTTAGAGTTATATACAGCTCCATGCCATGGTTATTGAACCAACTAAAATGTACTATATTATTTTTTTAAGGTAGAAAGATTGTTTTTAAAAAACACAGTGTGTGCCAGTACACTGTCAATGAATCTTTAGTGGTCTCTTTTTTTTTACAGCCAGATGGAATTGCTGCACCAGCTCTCCAGGTATATAAGCCCATGCTTAAGTTTATTTTGATCCAGTAAATCAGGTATTTAAGGCTAGACTATTCACAGGGCTGAATGACTTTCAGCAGGATTTGGGGAATTTAACCTCCCTTTGTTGAAAATTGCAGCCAAAGTACTTAACTGAATAGGAATGAACAAGCTTAACTGGAGTTTTTTAGCTCACCAAATCTGCTGCTTTTTTCCCAAACAAGAACTAAATCTAAAGAAGGGGAGATGTTGCTGAATATACCTTGCATAAAGAGTGATTTTTCTGATGAGACATAAGCCTAGATATGAAAGCAGTTATCAGCATGAAGAAGGGATCCAGAAAAAAATACAGCAGCAAGAGAAAAAACCTTGGAACAGGAAATTAGGTGCACTGTATCTCTCATAGCGTGAAAGTAGGTAGAAGTCCTTTACATTAGGGTAGGTAGAAGTTGTTTATATTAGAAATAGTAGAATAACTTTTAGGAGTTAAGAATAACTTGCAGGAGCGCTTCAAGATCTGAATAATACTTTAATGTCTAAGACCCAGCATATCTTTCCAATCTAGAAAAGCAATCTAGAAAAATGAGGTTAAAGCACCATATGGGGACTCAGGAGAGCCCAGTAAGACTCGAGCTCAGCCACTGATTTTCAGTGCAAGGGCTCAAACCACCAGTCTGTCCCCCCAGGTTTTTTTGTCTGTTTCATGTGACCTTGTATTGGGTTTGCATGGCAAGGTTTTGGTAGCAGGGGGGCTACAGGGGTGGCTTCTGTGAGAAGCTGCTAGAAGCTTCCCTATGTCCAATAAAGTCAATGCCAGCCGGCTCCAAGTCAGACCTGCCGCTGGCCAAGGCTGAGCCCATCAGCGACGGCGGTAGCGCCTCTGGGATAACATATTTAAGAAGGGGGAAAAGTTACTGCACAGCAGCCACTGCAGCCGGAGAGGGGAGTGAGAAGATGTGAGAGAAACAACTCCGCAGACACCAAGGTCAGTGAAGAAGGAGGGGGAGGAGGCGCTCCAGGCGCCGGACCAGAGATTCCCACCCTGCAGCCTGCAGTGAAGACCATGGTGAGG
Source organism: Gymnogyps californianus (assembly GCF_018139145.2). Lineage (NCBI taxonomy): Eukaryota > Metazoa > Chordata > Aves > Accipitriformes > Cathartidae > Gymnogyps > Gymnogyps californianus. The sequence goes on from NC_059480.1 coordinate 16,087,135, forward strand.
CAGGCTGTCCCCCTGCAACCCATGGAGGTCCATGGTGGAGCAGATATCCACCTGCAGCCCGTGGAGGACCCCACGCCAGAGCAGATGGATGCCCGAAGGAGGCTGTGACCCCATGGGAAGCCCGCGCTGGAGCAGGCTCCTGGCAGGACCTGTGGCCCCATGGAGAGAGGAGCCCAGGCTGGAGCAGGTTTGCTGGCAGGACTTGTGACCCCGTGGGGGATCCACACTGGAGCACTCTGTTCCTGAAGGACTGCACCCCGTGGAAGGGACCCACGCTGGAGCAGTTCATGAAGAACTGCAGCCCATGGGAAGGACTCACATTAGAGAAGTTCATGGAGGACTGCCTCTCATGGGAAGGACCCCACGCTGGAGCAGGGGAAGAGTGTGAGGAGTCCTCCCCCTGAGGAAGGATCGGCAGAGACGACAAGTGATGAACTGATGGAAACCCCCATTCCCTGTCCCCCTGTGCTTCAGGGGGGAGGGGGTAGAGAACTCAGGAGTAAAGTTAAGCCCAGGAAGAAGGGAGGGGTGGGGGGAAGGTGTTTTTAAAGATTTGGTTTTATTTCTCATTATCCTACTCTGATTTGACTGGTAATAAATTAATTTTTTTTTTTCCCCAAGTCGAGTCTGTTTTGCCCGTGATGGTAATTGCTGAGTGATCTCCCTGACCTTATCTCGACCCACGAGCCTTTCGTTATATTTTCTCTCCCTTGTCCAGCTTAAGAGGGGGAATGATAAAGTGGCTTTGGTGGGCACCTGGCGTCCAGCCAGGGTCAACCTACCACAGACCTTTTTGTCTGTTCTTTGCTATAATCCTACTGTCCCATGGCTGCCTTTCCATGCCGTGATGAAAACGATGTACATTATGGGAGAATGAAGTTTATTTCATGGTGTAGCTGGTGAAAGCAAAGAGGCAGCACTGGGAACAGACATGCTGAGTTTTAGAGACCAATTTTCCCCCATGTTGCCTGCCCAGACCTGCAGAGCGAACTGCCACTGGAGCGGGTCTCTCCGCAGGTGCTGGAGCCTGGGCTGGCACAGCCTCTCCGGGACAAGCCCTTCTGCTCTGGATACAGGTCCATACTGGAGTTGGAGTCAGGCTCCAGTCATCCCAAAGAAAGGTAGAGAATGGGAGAATAAGAAAAGCCACAGTTACTTTATCTTGGTCAAAAGGAGAAAAGACAAGTGGGGTGGCAAGAGCTGCCAGGAGTAGGGGAAAACTAGAAAAATGACGGGACATGGCATTTTCCTGTGCATTTTTAAGAAGGAACATTGTTTTTAGCTTAATCTTAGAAAGCCATTGCTTTCCACTGGTCTCCAGTTGTCCATCTATACCAGGTTTAGTTGAAAGGGCTTCCAACCTTACCAGTTTTCCTTCAGATTGTTTTCAGTAACTCTATCTACACATGAACATCATCTGAGCAGGAACTTCGCATCATGAGAAACTGCATCTCAAGAAAAAGCTTTCAGCAAGCAGCAGTTCTCGAAGGCATGGAGTTATTAATGTATTTGAGCATGCTAGTTAAGCAAGGTAATTAATATCTCTCTGAACATTAGGTATGCATGGCCAACTCTGATAGCTGTCAGCAAAACATAATCTAGGTAATTTCTAGCATATAAATTGAATGTATTCTTGAAAACCAATTTCTAATTACAAAGACTAATTAATTTTGGGGAAAAGCTTGCTTTTGTTTAACTGGAACAATAAATTTAATTATGATAACAAACACCCAGTGGACAAACAGTTCTGAAGAACATCATCTCTGTCCACAAATAATCAGTTTTCTTTTATTTAAAACCTGATCCTGTTATGTTACCAAGAAAAAAATAACTGCTTATTGCAAACATGAACACGATTTCCTGTGTTATTTTTAGGGATACATTTGGCATTAAACACACTTGCAATGGTGCCAACTGAATATGCATATGCACCTAGGTATCACAACCTGCCTGATGCTCAAAAGTGTGGGTGAGACATTTGATACCAGAGGCAATTGATAAAAAACAAGTAGCTGAAACAGAAGGCATTTTTTTATTATCGGCTTCCAGCAGCCTGGGTAGTGAACAGAAAGTAGCGGAACAAAACTGGGGAAAAAAGTTGAGCTGTGCCAGGCTTTCTCTTTTTCTCCTCAGGACAGCAGTCACCCTTAAAAACTAGCAAGGTGTGAACAGACCCTATCCATCTTTGTCCCCGTTACATTCAGGAGTGCTCTGTTCAGATGCACCCTCTCATGGCTGGGACAGAGAAGGTATTTTGGTGGTTCCAGTGCCAGCCCCTTGAACAGAAGTTGCTGGGGAGCCCATTTCAAATAAAGCTGAGTCTGTAATTGTCAGCCTCTCAGCTCTCCCACCACTTCCCCATTTTGCCTGTTTTCTCCTCTTCCCTGAGCAATAGGTGTGGACTGTTTGGTGTAGGAGATTCAGTCCTTCAACATCACAACACACAGGCTTGCAAACAGCAAGTATTCTGCTGAGCATACAAAGACTGGGCTGTGCAGGCTAAGGGAGGAACGAGCCCTGATGGGGAAGGCTGATGGAGAAAAACCTGCTTCCATGGTTGGGGAGCAAGCTACACGAGGGTTGTGGTGTCATCAAGCATCCCTTGGCAAAACAGATGAAACCCTGGCTCTCCGCAGGCATGCACGCGTGGTCCAAGGAAAGCAAGGTAGCCAGCTGCCAGGGTCACCCTCCACTCCTGCAGCTGCCCTCGAGCTGATGCTGCACAGCTGTGCCATGCAGGACCATGGCCACCACAGGGGAGGGACCAGGCTCTCCTGTGCCTCCTGTCACCAGTCCTCAAGCATGGGAAGGTGGCAGTGATTTCACACCGCCACCTCCATGCAGCTGGGTGTGCTGTCGGGGAAGGAAGATCCTACCAGTCGGGTCTTTTTTGCTCCCCTCTTTCCTCCTGTCTGGAAGGTGCTCGCCACATGGCAGAGTTATGGCCATGAGGCACTTTTCAAAATAAAATATCCTTCTTTTGCCCATGGCAGATAGCTGTTTTTATTTACTCTGAAGTGTTACACTCCACCTTAGTTCACATGGGATTTGAGATTAGAAAGCGAAGTTCAAGCAGCCAGTTAAAATTTCTGAGATCTGGAAATGGAGCAGCACAAGAAGTGTGGATTCCCCTGAAGAAGGACAACAAGCCTTTGAAGTCTTTTTCCTTTGCTCAGCCATCTGACTTGTGTGCAATTCATGGCCCCTGGGGTTAAGATTTGCATCCCAAAAGAAAGACTTGAAAAGTAGCTGGTTTGAGGCACTCACACTTACAATCCAGAGCCTTCACAGGCTTCATGGATAGCTGCATCACATTTCTCCAAGGCCTCTATAACCTTGGTGCTTAAGGAGTTACTCCTGTCAGAAACCCTTCGTACAGCGCTGAGTCAGGTGAAACACCAGCAGGGAGGTGGCAAACTTGCTTACTCTTATTTTTCTTCATGATCATTGCTTTTGCTTGCTGAGTACCTGGCTTATCAGGGCAAGTTCTTCATGAAGGAGTGCTTCAGCAATGAGACATGCACTCAGATGACATAGGAAAGGCCACGAAACCATTGAAATAAAATAAAGGGAAAGAGAAAAGGGGACTTGGGCTGTCTAAATCTCTGCTAAAGGCAGCTCGGAAGCACGTAGGGCCTTTAAAAGACTTGGGATGAAATGCAACCTCGACTTTGAAGTACTGTGTATGTGAGCTAAGGATCATCCTGATGGAAAGACAAATATATCCTTCTTCCTCCCTCAAAAGCTCTTTCTTCTCACATTTGCTGTTTTACCTCTTGCTACGTTAACCTCATCACAGCTGGAAGTTTCTGAGCTGTACTCCCAGGAATCACCACCTGTGAACTCAAGGAGAACTGCCTGGTTTGCTGTCCTCATGCTCAGTTACAGGGATAAAGTAGGGATTGGATTTGGGAAGTGCCCGTTACTCATTCAGGCTCTCATTTGGTCTGAGGCAAATCACCACAGATGGTGGTGTGAAAATCTCCCAGAAACTTTGGAGTGCAATTAAAATAAGAAGTGAAACAGAGCTGATCAAGCCAAGCAAAACTTGTTTGGTAAAAAGGAGAACGGGATCAGTAAGTGTCAAATCCAGCTGGGTAAGTCTGCTGCACAGTGGGGCTTCTGAAACAGTGACAAGTGAACCTGGGAGGACAGGCTGAACAATTTAAGAGATAGCTGAGAAAAGACACGCATCGTCACAGAGTAGCCTTGTTGTCAGACAAATCAGAACATAGATAATTACAGTATTAAGACATATCTAACCGAGAAATATAAAGAACTGAGAACAAATGGAAAGACAAAAATTCTGCAAACACTTAGCTTAAAACATCATCGTCCTGATACCACAAGCTTACAGGAGCAGAACAGGAGCGAGCAAAATTTCCGTCACTCTGCAGAATACAGTGCCCTGCAGCTACCAGCATTTCTCGTGGGAGAAGGGAATCCCTACAGAGGCACGAAGAGCAGCATCTGGCTCTGAGTTGAATTCCCAAGGTCACTTTTAAGCAGAGCAAGAATTTGGCTGCTGCTGAGACTTGAAATGCTGCACAAAGCACCACGCTGGGCCGGCAGAAGCACATGCGCGATGCCCATGCAGCATATGCACGATGCCCATGCAGACCTCTGCTAGGGAGCAGCAGTACAAGGGGGAGGTATGTGCCACAGCCACATAAAGCCCTCCTTCTCTCTCTCCTCACTGAAGCACTGTGGCACTTCAAGTCCACAGCTCCGATTGCACTGAACTGACGGCAATGACCCTGTCCGTCCAGGCAAGTACCCAAGTATACACTGGGGGGTGGAAGCAGCTGAAGATTTTATCATTAAAGGCTACAATTACATTTAATTATTTCACATTATAACCAAAGCAACTGGCTTTCAGGTCATCTGCCCTGCAGAGGATCTGCTGTACAAGGAGTGCCAAGACTTGACTGCTTTTGATGAAAGATCCCTGCAATTACAAGATTCCTGGAAAATGTCTAATTTCAAGAAAGCAGCATTTTCCAGTTGGAAGCACAGTGCAGGGCGATTCCAGCCAGCACTAAAGGTGATCCCTTTTCTGCAGAACAGAGATCCAAGGCACAGGAGAAGATTTTCACTAGAGAGTCTACAGCAAAGCAAGCTGCAGAAGGAGAATCCTGACTGCACTGTTTGCTTCAGGTACACAAGGGCAATTCTCATTAGCAAGAAAGTAATTATTTAACATAATCTTTATCTTCTCCTTGAAGAGAGAATTGGTATGTGACCGAAGGTTTTGTTTCCCCACCCATCAGCCTGGCCCCAAAGCCATCTTAAATTTTCTCATTAGCTTTCCTGCAGGACTCTCCCACCACAGGATTTGGACACTTCATAAAAATTAATGAATTAACTTCGCCAGCAGCTCTATGATATCAGAAAGTATTACCCCCACTTTACATACTTTAAAGATACAGACAATACTACAGACTTGTTTTGGATGCCCAATGAGAGACATGTGAGCCTCATGGATTTCTAGAGTGTCTGATATTTTTATGCTCTGAGAGCAGCTCCCAGAGAATTCTGTTAAAGACATGAACATGAAGCACTGGGTATACAGAAAAGGAAGATGTGATTTATCCTCATTCTATCCAACTTCAGGCACCAAACAGAAGCTAAATTAGGCCTTTATTTGCTCTAACCTTCCTCTTTAGTCTCTGAAGAGAAATAAAGCAACTTGTGTCCACATGGCTGTGCAATACCTACCCTAGGTCTCCTCTCTCCATCTATCTTCCTCTTGGGCATGGCATGTGTTTCCTCAAATGCAATAATGAGCATATTTACAACAGATTTTGTGGTTCAGCTTCCTCTAGCTCAGCACTACTTTGTTGCTCTTATGGAGTCAACAGTGCTTCCAAATGGCCTGGCTGCAATGCAGCGGTTCCCATCATTATTATGGTGCACTTGTATACATTTGCTTTTGATACTCCACAAGCCTACAATAAAATGCCAGTCTGTACTCCAACAGATTGATAATTATGAAGGATCTACTTATCCTCCTAATAAAAGAGTGATGAAGATAATCAGAAGGACTGGTCTGTGATACTGTCCATTTATCACAAAGATGTTAATTAGATTTTGTCAAATCTTTGATGGCCTGGCTATTTGCAAAGGAGGGCTGTCACTGTTTCTGGCCATGAGTATAAGGTGTGGTCTCTAGCAAGGAGGCAGGAGTAGTTTTTTCCTGAATATGCATTTTTTTTTTTTAAGCCACTAGATGTGCATATGCCAAGCCTTGGTTTGCAAAAGCACATGAGGGCAGCAAGTGCCTGTGTGACTGGAATCGTTACCCAGGTTGCAGATGCAAGAAACTCAGCATGCAAAATGAACGCATCTAACAGTCTGCCTTTCTTCCCTGGCAAGGCAGGCCCAAGGAGCCACTTGCAAAATGCAGCCTTTGATCTTGAACTGCTGCAGCTGCAGTCTGCAGACTGAAGCTTTCAAAATGCAATAAAAGTATAATTTGAACAGGAGGGAAAGAGTGTGATATGTGCTTTATAGCTAAATAATTAACAAAATGAATTGAAAGGACTGAAATATTCATAGCTTTAAATATTTATAAATTAATTTTAAAAGTCACTATACAGTATTGAATTATCTTTAAAAGTCTGCCAATCTAGGAACTCTCAGTTTCATTTCTGCTTGTTATTACAGTTATTAATGCTCCAAAAATGACAGGTGTTTGGCAAGAGAGATGAAATGCAGCTTCCAAAACAACAACGGTACCTAATGCTTCTGCACTAGCGCAGGGTCAGCTACTCTGCCTGGAGTCGCTGGAGGAAACCCAGGCTCCTTTATTTCTCTCCTGAGCAGACGCGTTCAGAGCTAGATGTGCCACGCTGAGCCGTGCCAATAAACCCCCCAAAGCACTGATTGCTGGCCCCATCAGTGTTAGCAACAGCTCCTTTGCTGACTGTCTGATAAAGGAGCAAGTAACAACATCCCTCTGCCTGGGATCCTTGCCGGACCACTTAACAGATACGGTGTTCCTCTGTAAAAGACTATTGGTGACAAGAAAGACTAGTTCAACAAAGAGTCCATTGGCTGAAGCTGTACCTTATTCCTCCTTGTCCCCACAATAGTCTGCACATTCTAGCAGGAATTTCACTTGGCTTTAATGGTCCTAAGATAAATTAAAAATATGAATAATGTGGTTGGTGACATTCCACTCTGGCACCACGTTACCACACAAGAGGAGACCCATATCTGCTCTCCTACCATCAATACCTGAAAACATTCACCATGAAACACAGTCATTTTGCTGGATGTGCAATTAGATGCATAGTCCCTTCATGCTCGCAAACGCCACAGACACCAGAGCATCTCGAGTTGCTCGTGTGCCCCCCTTGCAAACACAGGCAGCAATTGCACAAGAGCACTGATCCTTTTTCAATATCCCTGCATTATGTAGCTCCTTCACTTCCCTTTGATACTTATTTCTGATAAAAACTCTGTATTCATGTAGCAGCAGGAGACCATTACCCTTTGGCAAGAGTCTATTTTCTTTGACATTATCTCTAAATTATTCTCATTTGATGTAACTCAGATGGGTTACACTTAAAGAGGCTTACATGGCAGTGCTTAGAAGAACAACAGAAGTTGTCAGACTACTTTTTTTATATCAGCTAAGGAAATCAAATTATTAGTTAAAAAAAAAAAAGGAATTTCCATATTGTAAGTGTGCGAATAGCTGGAGCTTAAATCTTTCCAGAATAACGAATTAAAGGTCAGTTTATGACTTACAGAAGAAATAGTTTAATCTAATTTTCTTAGAGGGTTTAACAGTTTAATCCAGAGCATTGCTTTAATCATGGTTTAGGACTATACCTCAAATAGAGCTGAATACCATAGTAGAATGGATAATCACATATATGAACAGAGCACTTCCAAAATGGGACAGAATGAGATAACAGCAGTGAACAGCACAGTTTTGTAAAGGTACTTCTCAAGCCAAGAGATCACTCCTCTGATCAGCCATCATATTTTTAATGGGTTCATTTTCTGTTCTATGTTCCTGTGACCTTCTGTGTGGAAGGTCTTGTGCTCTTGTTGCATCTCCTCCTGAGCAGTTCTGGTCCATCACAGCCCACACCAAGGGGAGATAAGCACTTAAGAGATGCAGATCACCGTCTATCTGGTGATGTAGATTACCTGAACTTCTCTCCTTTTCACTCACACTTTCTAGCAATTTCCTGTCTTGACTTAATCTTTAAAAACGAACTCATTTAAATAATGATCCTTCTCTGACAGTCAATTGCTTTCTCCAAGTGAGCTGATGTAAATTGAGTAGGTGGCTCGTCATCATACCACAGAAACATCAGAGAGATGCAGCAAACTTCAGCAGGCTGCAATTAGTATTTTCAGAGCAATTTATGTGGTTCATTTGCTAGTGCCTCTGCTGGTTGCTCCTGCACAGTGAGGATTTCTCTTCATGATTACAGATGTTACTCAAAACGCTTTTAATACTACTTCTTCCTTTAGAATCAGTCTGTTTATGAGATTATTTATTACATGTATGGGCAACTGAATAAATCAGAAATAATTTGGACGGCAAAATGTACCCTTTTCGAGTTCAGAAAGTGCCTGTGTACAGAATACCATCCTCTCAGACATGCTATACGAAATTATTTGTTGACTTATTTCTAAGAATAATGACAGCCTTGCAGCTTGAGAGAAGTCTGTAGCAAGGACATGGTATTTGGAGTCTGACCTTTGAATGGGAAACAACAGTTGGAGCGGTTATTTCTTGTCTTTGAATAAATTAAAGTAATCCTTAGAGCTAGGTCTGCAGTTTGGATTCTCAATAGCCCAAAAAGGCCTGTCTGCAAGTCTCCTCTTAAAGTTTTTACCACAGCAAACACTGGTTGAATAATTGCCTGTAGTTATTTTTTAACATTCGTTGCAATAGAGTGGAACCAGAAATGGGGCAGACACTCTGTGGCAGACAGTCCCTACAAAAAGCTGACACAGCAGCCAGCCTCGGGAAGGCAGAGCAGAGGTACAGACACCCTCCCGGTCCCAGCCAGCTCATCAGCGGCTGCACTGACAGCAAACACCCAGCTAGGACTCCCAGCATGAGGCCCCAGAAAGCATCCTTGCCCTCTTTTCCCCTCAAAGGCATCTCTGGGAGCATGATTTCTTCCCAGATATGACTGAGGAGGTTTTTATGCAAGAAGTAATTAAAGGAGATAGATGGGGATTATCCTCCCAACATCTAAACTGTCTGCTTTAAAAGGGAAGTAAATAAAGATGCTCTCTTTAGATCAGAGGCACATGGGTTTGTTTGGCTAAAAAGCACCGAGGCACTCGCTCCTTGATCTGAAGGCAGAGGGAAATGGCAGTAGTAACCTGGGGGGATAATAGCTACAATAAGGCCTGATGACATTAAAAGCTGCAGTGCCAGCATCCTTCCACTGCAAAACAAGCCTACACTTTAGATCCTCCCCCCCTCCCTTTCCTCTACAGTGTTTTAAAATATTTCTACAGGTGGCTACTTTTATGCTGAGGTTGGAGGACCACTGATCAATGTCTCAGCTGTGAATGTTTTACAGAGGAGAAGCTGCTCATCAGGACCACTTACTAAGGACTATCTCATAAAATAGTCACCTAACAGCATATATTAGCAAGGGGAATGTGTGACCATGTGCTATTTAATTTTGCTGAATACTCAGGTAAGCTAGATTTGAGGTGAGACACCCAACTGCATAATCAGAAGTCAAAGAAATAATAAGATCCAGTTGCTGTCACTGAAGAAAGAAAAATTCAGACTGAAATGAGATGCAGATGTTTAAGAGTTCAGGTAAATAACCATGGGAACTGAGTAACTGGGGAGTCTGTGAGTAGGAACTGCATACCTTTATAAAAAACACAAGCTAGTTCAAACAAAAATTTAGTTTAAAAAAAAAAGTTATGAGCTCAAGGAACGTAAAAATAATTACAAGGTTTCTCCTGCCTTTGTCTTGCAGGTCAGACTACATGGTAAAAATGGTTGTTCCTTTTTTTGATATCAATGATAGGAACAACCATTTTTACCATCTACTCTGACCTTGGATTTCTTTGATAACGATGATATCCTTGGTTGGGATAAAATCTTAGAGAAGTCGTGTGTCATTAGTGTGTTAGAGGCGTCTCAGAGGATGTGATCTCTGCCTCGCCTGTGGCTCTGCCCATCTCAGGGCTGGATTGGAGGCTGCTGGAGAGCCTGAAGATCACACACCTGCAGCCCTGCTGCAAAAGCCTCGGCAATGGAGGAAGCAACCTGTCCACGCTCCCTGTGCTCACTGTGAGCCAGTGCACGCCATGGGTCTGATGGGACTTTGTGCTCAACGGTATTAAAGGCTGGAAAGACACCAGCATCCAGCAAGCATACTCCATGCACCACTGCCTCAAAGCACATCCAGAACAGCTACTGCTGCAGATCAAGGACACCTGAGGACACAATGGCCTGAATTTACCACCACATCAAGCCTCGTTTGACATTTTCACTTGTACAAAATATTATGCATAAAATCCTGCCTTTCTGGTTACCTAATGCTGCACGTGAGTGTGATGCTTTCTCTAGATGACAAGGAGATGACAAGGGAATGTCCTTCTAAACCAAGACACTGAAAGTGAGAAATTCAGACCCTTCTACCAGTAAATCCATTGAAGACAAGGCCTCAAATCTTCCTCTCCTTTCTCTGGGGAGAAGGAGGAACCAAAAAGTTTCATCTTGGTGAGCACCTTTACAAGTGCCTCTGGATTTCAGAAGTTTAAATAGAGCCAATTTCTCACTGTTTTGCAGGACATTAAGCCAACCCTTCAAATGACCCAGGACATTCCTAACTCCCAAAGTTTTACTCATGCTCTAAGTAAATTAAGTCCTTATGGAAGTTTTGCATCCAATGTCCATTCTGCCTTGATGAAAAGCAGATACAATATTTATTTACTTATGTAAGATTGTCTCCTCTGGGCACTGGGCCCAAGTATAACAATCATCCTCTATTGAGAAGATGGCTTTGAACCAAGTGATCTTGATGAAGTATTTCTCATAGCCTCATTTACAGCTGTGTATCCGCCAGACAACCACGCTACAAACAGAAATTCCAGCAGGAATTGCTTAAGTACCCTGGTACTTTGGAATCGAGGTTTAGCAGAAGAATAAAACACAAAGAGATATCCTTTGTGCTGCTGTCTTGAGCTCTTTGATGAAAACTGAGGCTTGCAAGGTATTTTCAAACCATGTAACATGCATACGAATAGCTATTGATAATGCAGACAAGTCAGATTAAACAAGCTAGCTAATATTAGAAACAAAGGCATCCATGGCTGTATTTCTTGTTACTCCAGCTATCTAGGCTGAATATCTAATTCATGCCAGAGCTGGAGGAGGAATCAGTATTATTGTTATTATTTATTTTTAATGCTTATATTATAGCAAAGACACATATTTTCTAGGGGTTTTTGTCAACATTAGTCATAGAATTTATTTGAATAAGTAGCCCCCCATTTTCTTCAAGAACATTTTAGGCTTTTAAATGAAGCAAAAATCTCATTAAAAACAATACCTTTTTTGATTTTTCTTCCAAAATGGAAATTTTCTCACATTTTAGTTTTAGTGAGCAGACACTGACAAAAGTTTAGCTATTCTTTTAGTTGGTTGTGGCTCTTTGGCTGCACCGCTTGGCAGATTCCTTGGGAACCTCATACCACACAGCCTGCTGAGACCCAACAAGCACGCCTGAAATGTGGGACACAGGACTGCTTTTCCACCTTGCTGTATTCCACCTTCTGGCAAGCACAGATCGTTCCCTGTGTCAGATGTGGGGTTTTATGGAAGGAAACCAGATCCCACAGGCAGTATTACACAGACCTGGCCAGGTACCTGCTTTGGATTGACAGGAGGCCAATACCTTATCCCTGCAGAATACCTCTTCCACAGCTCAGATGTAACCTAAAAGGTGCCTGTAACTCACAGTAGGACACATGTCCTCTAATGCTAAGCATTTCCAGAGAAAAGCCTTGAAAGCAAGGAAAAGGAGCAATTTCGATGAGGATAAAGATGACAGGCTAAGAGGAAGATCACAGAGAAGAAACCTTGCGTAAGTGCTGGATCCCAAAGCTCCAGCTCCTCTGGCAGATGCTGCACTCATGCTTCCCCAGCTGTCCCTTGCTCATGCTCATCCCGCTGCTCTCCTTGTGCAGGAGGGACTGATCAGATCCTCTCTTCCCTGGGAGCTGAAAGCACAATCAGAGCAGCATCAGCTGGTGCCCTTTTCCAGCCCCCTTTGCTGGAGCAGCCCTGCCGAGCCACATCGTGGTGGGGAAGAGGGAGCAGGCTGCTGCCCATTGCCTCGCTCCACCAAAACCCCTCCAGTTTGCTTAAAAGCATAGCAGCAGGTAGCATTGGCAGTGTCACCCGTGATGAGAATAGATGTTACTCATCAAGCACTGGTGCCTGAGCTGATACAAACCGCTCTGGGTTTCTGTGAAGTGCAGAGAGGAGAGTTTTTAAATTGCCTTATACCTCAAGGACACTGGTCCACACTCAAAGGTCAGGAGCACCGAAAAGCAACACATTCCTGATGCAACCAGCTTGAAAAGATGCAGAAAGGATTAAGCCACAGTGCCTGGCACTGACAGGCAGGGGAGGGGCAGGGTTGGGTAAATGTTTGCTGAGATGTGGCAAATGCAAAATTGATTTTCTTCTTCATTTAACACGTTTTTCACTCTCTTCCCCCCTTCTCCTCCCCTTTATGATTAGATTTAAAAACAACAGTGACTTCAAGATGCAAACACACTTAAAAGTTTAGAGGAGAGGCATGAGGAGAGGGGTTCAAGAGAGGGAAAAGCTGCATATCCAGCACTGCGAGAGAAACTCCTGAATTAGGAAAGCTGCAGGGATGCAGAAATGGTATGAAAAGGGATTCCCTGGGGAAAGAGAAAGAGGATGGTCTTGGTTTCAGCACACTCCATAGGATCTGAGCTCCTGACTCCTGTGAGAGAAGGATGACATGAACATGGCTGACAAATCAGGAGGGACCACACTCATGGTTTAGTTTAACTTGCACAGGCCTTTCTCATGTTCACTTTGCTTCAGATACAACAAACAGAGATGAATTAGACATCTTCTGGAAGAGGAGAAATCCACCATGGATTTTAAATTGTCTTTAACAGACTTTTCAACTGCGTTTCACCTGGCAAAAAGCTGGGATATTTTGAAAATCTGTAACATTACCCTCATTTGTTCCACAGCAGGAATGTCCTTGGGGGGTGAAATGGGATGGGAATATTTTAAATTGCAGTTATGAAAGTGTTTCTTCAAACATCACAAAGCACTTTCCAACTTCCCTGTCTAATTCAACCATTCAGAGCTGGTCGGGCTTGCAAATCAGAATGAGAACAAACAGGGTGGACTTCAAGTTTTCAGCTTAATTTTTTATTTTTTTAATTACTTACACACACCATTACCGATCAAAACATCTAGCGAAGAGGAGAGGCTGGAAAGCCACATTCAGCAGCAAGCCTGCAAAGGAGAAACACCTTTTTCCTTTGCATTCAACTATTGCACTACTGGGAACAATATCTTTTTAAAGCTTTCCTTAAAAATTCATATTTCTACTCCCTTTGCCTCCTTTGCAGCCGTTTTGCAATCTTGGCTCTGCAGAAGCTTTTTGTTTGGAGTAGCTCTGAACACCCTCGCTCTCGTGGCACATGAGCCCCTTGGCCTGTGCCATCAGTGTTTATCAGTGCTTCTTGCCACACTCGGCATCCCTAGAGATGCTCGGTTTAATCCATAATTAGCCCATAGCAGACAAGCTATGTGGTGCTTATTAGTCATCTGAATGCACATGCACACTGCTAGTGCTAAGCTGAAAATCTCACCTATAAGGATGGCAAGAAACAATTTAGAGGCAAAGGGAGGTGACCCAAACTGTCATTCAGGCTGAACAGCTTGTCGCAGGTCAGTTCTGACTGGCCAGGCATGCAGCAGTCCCTTAGACTCAACTTAACACAGGTCTACCATTAGTATGTCCTCAGATAACGATTACTTATTTTAAACCATGCTAGCTGGGGTAGAGTCCCCTGTTGGTTTTGGCTCTGCAAATCTTCTAACAAATGAACGTCATGGCAAGATTTTTCATGGCAATAGCAAAGCAGAGGTGATTATTAGAAAAGCCCCGGTTCCCACACATTTAGCACAGTGCTGCCTGGTTTTCAACTCCAGCATAACACACAAACTACCCAAAACTCTCATTTCCTTTGTTCAGCTGCAGCTCAGAAACATATTTCCAAAGGCCTCTGCACCATATAAATCATGCATGAAAACTTACAGAAAGCAGAGTGCTACTGGACACATACGTGCTCCTGGGAGCCCACGACACAGCACCATGTCAGCCACAGCAGTTCCAGTGGCTCAGTTCCTCTCCATGGTCCTCCTTCCTTTTTTCTTGTCACAAGTATTTGAAATCATCTGCAACCTGGCAATGGGAAAATGATGCAATCAGCTATTTGTGTGTAGCATAATTCCATGCTTAACATCCCATAATGTCTTGTGTGAGAGCCAAGGTAAGGTCAACTTCCAAGCCCTTCTTACCCTGTGGGACCTAAGAGTAAAATTATGTCAGTGAAAATCTGGATATAGCAAGATATCACTCCATACAACGTACTCCACTAAGCCTGATGGGGATTATGAAGCTAATCGCGTGCTGCATCCAAGTCTAGATAAAGCTGAAGAAGCTTCCTGTTAGTAGATATATAGTCTGAACTGGAACTGTCCATCTCACAGGCCTGTAGTGGACTAAGCTGCACTGGGTTTTCCAAGTTCTGTTTTAAAAAACACTGCATGTCGTAAAGCTTCCTGAGAAAAAGTTTTCCGCACTGCACGAATTGTGGCAGTGCAGTTGCAAAGTTCAAACTCTACTCTGTTCTCCAGCTTGAATTTATGAACAAAGATCAGCTCAGAGCTTGTCCTTAGGCTTGGCTGTGCCACAGGATCTTGCTTCGGGACTGCTCTGCCCATATGCTCCCTCCTCTTTTCCCTTGAGAGCAGGGGGTACACAGGAGACAGCAACCTGCTCCAGTGAGCCAGCAAAATCCAAATCCAGCAAGAGGGTGGGACGTTTCTGGCAAAGAAGAGCCATGCTAAAGCACCCTCCAATATTTCCCTGCCAAAAAAGAATTTTGGTACCCCTCACCTTGCTCTGTGCTGATTTATTTCTGCAGCAAGGGGAGTTTTCCATGTGCTTATTAACTATCTCCAGGAGGCCTTTGGCAAATTATATTGCTGCCTTTCTCCTTGAATGCATCCCACTGAAATCTGTATTCCTGTCACCTGCCCCCACCTCTCTCAGTGGCAGCTACTCTGTTCAGCTGTTCTTCCACTTTGCATTCCTGTTATACTAGTGATATCTGCATAATATCTTTGGGGAAAAAAAGCTTTTGAAATACAGCTTTTGTTTTAATGACAGAACAGCATATGCTGTCACTCCTCCAAGCATTTTCTAAGTGGTGATAATGCTCTCAAAGTACAGTATTTTTCCACCAAGGCTCCTTGTGTAGCAATGCTCCCACCTCATTATCTTTCAGTAGTGGTGCTAGCAAACACGGCACGTGGAAGCCAAAACGATACAGGTTGCAACTCAGACAGACAAGAACTAGTCAGAGGTGGTAACAGACCCAAAAAGCTAGACCTGAAAATAAACCAGGAGAGTCTGACATTAGGACTTTTTGGAACAAAGACAACAAACACAGCCTGGACTCACTGTACTTTTGCATTTTGTGCACAAGAAATGCCTTTGTTAAAGGATGCTGTTTGCAGCAAACCACTGAAGCTGCACAACCGTCCTTTGTGCCATGTGGTGGCTGGATATGAAAGTGCCTTCAGATAACGGGCAGGCTCCCGTCGCCAGCTCACCATATGCTTCCTGCCCAGCCCACAGTCAAACCGAGATGCTCTGATCTGCAGACCCGCACATGGCGCTCTGCCCAGCGGCTGCCTGCCTCTGCTGCCAGCACATGGAATTACTTCCAAAAGTCAAGCAATAGAGATGTCCGTGGGTGAAGTTAAAGGCTGTGACATCTACCCTGCTGGTTGTCCATACAAGAAGAAAGACCTGTGCTTAGGTTTGTACCGCTGACAGAGGGAGCACCGTCACCCCCTGCCAGCACGCTTGTCGCATGCGTGCAGGGACCGGTGCCTGTGACCTGGAACAAGACATGTGCAGCAGAGAGCAAAGGGCAGAGGGTTGGTCACAAGATGGAAAAGCTAAGAAGCCACCTCCACACTGTTGCCCGAGGAGCTTCCCATGGCTCACTTGTGCACCTCTCCTCTTTGACAGCACCTTTCCGCCTCTTCTGGCTGTGAGAACACCTGTGATTCCAGATGGTATCTGCTCCCATGCGAGTCCCACTCAGTGTGCTCACACACATGTTGTGATTTGTTTTGTTTGGGTTTGCAATATCACCCCTGGCTGGACAAATGCAAACTGACTCATTGGCAAAAATTTTTTTAAATTATTGAATTATTTACTTACTTTAATGCAGATAGAAACCTGCTCATTAACTTTGATTACATGTGACCATGGTTGATTTATATCAAATTTGCCCTTCAAATTCAAAACACAAACACAAATGACAGCAACAACAAATCCAGCAACAATGTTTGTTAATCCTAGGCCTGATCAAAGGAGCACAGGGCATGAGCGAGCTTTTCTGCAGAGGAAGAGGGATTGCTTGGAGCTTTCCCTTCCCGTGCGGACAGCAGATGTTTGTTTGTTGACCCATTGATTCCAGGAATGAACAGGTAGAGCATGTGCAACAGCTCTAGAAAATCCCATTATAATATGCACACAAAAATATCAGGCATTAGAGAGAAGAATATTTCTGCATTCCCTTAAAATAAAGCCAAGGAATCCCCATAACCTACCATGCACACTTACCTTCCTAGATTTGTTTCTAAAGGAAGGTGGACGGCACCAGTTCCAACAAACTATAAATACCCCAGCTCTGCTCCGGTATGCAGGTGACACCCCCTCTCAGACATGCAGCTTGCTCCAGGGCTTTCATGTATTTCAGAAAGTAGATGAAGTATGAAAGTGAAGACAGAGACTGGAGGAGTTCCAAAGGCCTCAAAATATCACCCTTGTTATCAAAGCAAAAAGAGAGTATGTCGGGAAATGGCTGAGAAAAGGACAAAAGTTTTTTATGAAAGAATCAAATTGCTTTTGCCTTCAGCTTTGTTGCCACTTCCACTAATAAAACACGAGGAACATGCTGGATGTGCCCTGAAGCAAACCTGCCTGTTGGGGAGATGGGGTTTCCTCCAGCTGATGTCCTGGTAAGGAAACTTTCCCACCCAATGGTTGCTTTTGGATGTGCTGCCCACATCAAAGAGGATGACTAAGGAGTGAGGAAAGGAAGGTGTGGAGTGACTGGAGGTGGTGCTGGGATTGCCACCCCCAAGGCTCTCCTTTGCAGGCAGCTGTAAGCTGATGAGGAAGAAACAGCCACATCCATCCCCACAGGGGTGATCAGAGAGGCAGTTCCTCAGCTTAGAGGAACAGCCAGCTTGGATCTGACAGCCATAAGTAGCAGTTTGTGACACTAGAAGAAAAATCCACGCTCTGGAAAGGATTTGGCTCAGACTGGTACTGGCAGAGCTGCAAGACCCAGAGATGGAGCAGACAGGCAGTGCAAGGAAGCTGGTTGAAGGCAGGAAAAGATGCTCTGAGTATGTGCTCAAATGGGGTCACTCAGAGTTAACTTTTCCCATTTGCTCTGCACATGCCCTTCTAGGGTTTCTCTCCCTCAAGGATTTTCCAGACAGATGCCAGAGGAGGGTGTAAGCTTTACAAAGAAGTCTGACTTGTCACCCAGACTGTCCTAAAAAAGATGCTTGATTTTTTTCTTGTTTATTCACAGTACACCTCCCCCCAGGGTGGGAAGTCTCCCCAGCTGAATAACGCTCAGGCAAGACTTAAAGGTGGAGTAGATGGGGCTCCTTTCCTGTCCTACAAGCTCCCTCGGCCGACAGCGACACTGACTCCCTGTGTGGGAGGCACAGCACCAGCAGGTCCTGGAGATGCCACGAGTCTGCCTTGGCTCACTTCAGGGTTTTACAGCACAGAATTAAACAAAATAACTAAACCATGCTATGATGGAAGCTAAAGCTTCCTAACAGCAGCTGGAGTTTGGCTTTAATCAGATAGTAATGCCTGCAGGTGCAGGCCACCAAACCCACACTGAATTGTTCCTTTCCAACCAGCCCTGCCAGGAGAGAGCTTTCTGCACCTTTAGCTGAATCACCGAACAACCCTGAGCGATATAAACATCAAAGAGGCTATTTCTCCTATTCTTCCAGCAATACTCCTGGGCAAGTCCCAGATCTGAAAACCCTCCCAGACAGCCAGACACCCCCGAGGCCAACCTCTGCATAGGTGGTTGGTACCTCACACAAGGCTGGCCCTTACATATGTCCACAGTTCAGGCCACCGTACAACACCCTGAGGAAGATTATAAATACTTGATCTACTTAATTCATGTCTCGCTGCAGACCTGTTCCAGGTCCATAGTCACAAGAAATCTCCAAGCAGGAGAGGGGTGCCAGAACACCTGCCAGTTTCCAAGATCAATTTAAAAATCCTATAAGTAGTTTTAAAACACATCTAAAACAGATCTGTACATAAAATACTCTTGTTCCCTTGAATCTGTCCCAAACTAGACTCAGTGACTGAGTCTTGGATATTATATGTAAATTACGACTCATCACCGTAACACCCAAATGCAGCAGTTCCAATTTAGGATTGCAGAGTCTGTCTGGACAGTTGAAACCGGCTCCAGTCCCTCCCCTGCAGCATGAGATGCCTCAGTGGCTCTGACCAGTTGCTCCTGTGTGCAGTTAAAGATGTACCTGTCAGGAGGACTGTGATCTTCACCCTTCTGTGCACATACACTGATTCCTTCTTAACCAACAAGCTGAACTGTTTGTATGGGAGATGCTTTAGTGGTTGTAGCCATAAATCAGAGAACATTTAATGCTTCTTTTTCAGATATTGGAAAGCGATCCTTGTTTTCCCAGCACTGAGATCTATGGCTCTGGGGCTGTGCCTCTTGGGTGCCTCCTCCTTAACCACACATTGAAGTTGTAAGCAAGCTACATGGTAGGTTAGCTCATGCGCTGCTCCGCTCAGGAGGGAGCAGACCTGCAGGAGCAGCTCCTCACCAGTGTCGGGTGGTAGGAGTCTGATGGGTCCCTGAGCTCTGTGCCACTAAGCGGCACAAACTTGTGTTGTGCTCGGGTTGATCCTGTGACAGAGGGAGAACAGGTTTGTGTGAGGCACTTACATTGAGAACAAGTCACCTTTGTCTGCTCAGCCCCTGGGAAATCGTCACCCGGGCAGGCGGCTCTGTTGTACCGAGCAGGCAGCAGACAAGGGCCTCTCGTTAATGCGTTCCCATTCCCTCCTTCAAGTGGTCCTTGCTGGTTCAGAACAAAAGCAGCTGAACAAGCAGCCACACATCCCTGCCCAAAAGGCAAAAAGATAAATGCCTCTCAACTTGATTTCATCTCGCTTTCTCAGTAGGCAAGAGCAGCAATTCCATGTGAAATGACAGTGTGACATTGTGAAGGGTATGGGGGGGACCTCTTTTTAAGTGGAAAAACAAACACCAGACCTTAACAGCAGCTTATCCTTCTGCACAGACAGGCAGATGAGGCAGAGCCTGAGCAGCTCAGAGGAGCTCACAGCCAGTCCTACACCATGAGCAGATCAAAATCCCTCGCCTTGCTGGGACTCCCCTGCAGGGACTGGGTCTCATTTCCCAGCTCCTGCAGTAGAGACTGATTGCCCTCCATCACCCCCATTTTACAACGGGAAACCAACTTTTTTTGTTATCCCTACAAGTCTGAGGAAGAGCTGGGTTCTGCACCAGGATTCAATTTTCACACCTGTCTCCTAGCCCTGCCACAGTTCTCCTGCAAAACTTGACCTCAGACTATCCCCATCCATGGGGAGTCAGGAACTGGACTTTGCACTCCAACCAACTTTCCTGGGGCCATGGGTGGGATAAAAGTTTTAAAAGGCGAATTAGCCACCTTCCTGAATCACACCAATCTCCTTTTCCTATGGAAGGCATCTGAGCCATTTTCCAGCCCTTTCTTTTTCTCCCTGTTGCAACTTCTGAAAAAACAGGACATTTATTCAGACAGACAATTGGAGGAACAGCAAGTCCCCACTAGGTTATGTGACAATTTGCCAGGGTCCTGAGGCCCCTAAGAAATGGTGCAGGGATGATGGATGAAGGTGTGAAACAGAATTGTCACTCCACAGCTGAGGCATTAATCAACTGTCAGGACAGCTGAAGAGTGTGGCAGGCAAGCCTGGAAAATGGGGCACCACGCTGCAAGTGAGGCCCCCACTTCTGGCACCTCCTGCAGAAGGAAAACACTCTGGGAGCGACTTCAGCTATGCACAAGAAGCAAACAGTCCTGACAATTCCCTGGGCAGTTATTCCTAGAGAAAGCACTCATTCTTGCATTTTAGAGAAATTTGTTTGCAAGTCCTGCTGTGCTTCCCAGGGTCCATTACCAGCTGCGGCAAGTGCCTCCAGCTCTGTCAGTGGGAGAGCTCACGAGCAAGCCCAGCACTCACTCCACCTCCCTTCTTTTTGCTAAATGTTTTTATTTCTGGTTTGCTTTAAATTGCATTTTGCAGTTATTAAATGCCTTTTAAATTTTTTCTTCTTTTTTTTTTTTTAAGTTTAGGTAATCTTTAAAATTAAAGAAAAACCATGTTGTAGCATAAATGGTCTTTTTCCTCTTTAAAAATAGAAATTAAACGTTTTGTCACTTGAAAAAAAACTCCTTTTATTTTGTAGTTAAATTATTCAGCAACAGCTAATTTCACAAAGAGTTTTGTTCCTTTGAAAACTCAACTGTTAGTTGAGAACCCTACCTCTCAAAAACGTTAGCACGTATAGAACAAAACCTGTAGAAGGCAAGCTCAGGACAACTTCTGTGGCCAAGGAGGTGGCATCCCAGATCACTATTAAGCTGGTCTTTTCTGTTTCTGCCTCACTCACTCCTCCCTAACATTCATTTCCATCTTTTCGCCAAGCTAACACATCTGTAGCTGTCCTCAGAGAAATGGATGTAGCATTCGCACTAGCCTGTAGGCTTAGATCTGTGGTACACTAAAATAGCATAGCCTGTGATGGACATAATATTTGAAAAACTTTTAAAGACAGATTCACAGTCAAGATTCCCCTTTGAAGAACGGGAGGGACAAAATCTTAGTACATGTCAACATCAAATTTCAATTTTTGTTTGGAGAATTTAACCCAGACTGTTAACTCAGTCAATATCCACTGCTGCAGGCTCAACCCTGCTCCCTTGATGTTAACAGGACTTCAGTGTGTGATTTCAGCAGGACCATAGGAACAGATATCTCCTGCATATTTTTTATAATATTAAGCAGACCTCTTTGGATGTACATTAATAACAAGAAATTGCCAGATCAAAAGCCAGGAGTCATATTGCTGAAGTTCTGGGTTTCATGGCACATCTGATATCTCTGAGCTAGGAAAACAAGCTTGACATCCCCTCATCCAGCAATACTAAATTTTCCTGCTGGGCCTCGAGAGAGATTTGAAGCATCAGATCACCACAGCTGACAGGTTTAAGTCATAAACATCTGCTGAGCACAGCCCAGAAGGGATAGTGTCAAAAGAGAGAGATTAGCAGCATCTCCTGCTCTCTGGCCTGGAGTGGTTCTTATTTGGTGCAGAAATGCTCTGGTCTAAGACACACTCTGAGGGCTACACTTTCTCTTTCTCGTGACTGTGTTTTAGAAGAGATCTGCAGCCCAGCAAATGAGTTTCAATAGCCTGATGGGAGCGAGGAAGGGCAGCCCCCGCAGACTGAAGTGTGCAGTGCGCAGTCTGCCCCTCATTTGTACCATGCTGGTCAGACAAGCCTGAACTCCTGAGTAATCTGGAACATTTTAAAAGGCCTTTAGGGGCTGCTTTTGCAATGTCAGTGTCCAGACAAACTCAAAGCTCAGCCTGAGTGAAAATGCTGTGAGGAAGGCACAGAGGGTGGAAATCCTCCCCCAAAGGTTCAACATGGTCTCATCAAAATATTTCAAGGCAAAAATGACAGCTCATCATTGCTGCCCTGGTGAGCTAGGAAAACTGCTGCCAGATGGATGCAAAGCCTATGAGGACTCCTGAGGTTCTGCTGCCATCCTCCTCCTCCAAGTGAGTCCTTCCAGAACAGTCCTATTCCAGAGTTTCATTAATGATGTGAGTCATGACAAACAGCAAAATCATAAAACTTGCAGACCACACTGGGAGACAACTTCCAATTCAGTGCTCAAATTCCGCCAACAAGAAACTTCAACGTTATGCCTGCTTTTACCACCTCACCACTCCCCACCAAACAAAACACTATGGTTTGCATTTTGCCTTCATCACGTGGCCATGAAGGAGGTAGATCGGGGTACGCATTTTGCATCTATAATGCAACCTACCAAGAATAGTCCCACCAGTCCTGGTTCAATTGTCCGCAGCCCTGTCAGTGGAAGTCTGCAATGCTGCCGAAGCATATAAGCTTCACAGTATCAGGCTTATTCAGTAACTAGATGAGAGATGGAAAACCCATCTGGGTTAGCTGGAAGGTAAAGGAGGGATAGTGGATATTATAAAGCTGCCAGTAATGTTTTCTGTGAGATATGTAAAAGTGAAGATAAAAATGTGGAGCTGAGAAAGTGTGAGGTGCAAATACCAGCATATGGTGGAGGAGCTCGAAAATTTCCATGTGGGCCATGCAAAATTTGATAGGTATGACCCGTTCTTCCTACCTCCATCTTCAGCAATTACTTGCATACTATTCAGCGTAGAGATCTGCTCCTTCTCTCTTCTTTGCTCTCAGTCTTGCTATTAAATACAGTTCTTAAGCTCCAGGGTGAGGAGCAGCTGCAACAGAAGTTTCACTTGCTAAGGCATCTTTCCACACCACACAGAGACAAAGGAAGTGTCTGTCTGAAGGAATTATCACAGCAAGTAAAAGACTAATGGGGCCATTCATTATCTTTAATTATATTCATCATCTTCTGGTGATTAGAACACAGTCATAAATTAAGATACATTTAAATCTGGTACATTTGAATGAACTGGATATCCTTTGAATATCTTATGGGAAGTGAATTTGTTAGGAGTAACGATGCTGTCACCTTGACAGGGCAGAAAGGATGCTTTAGTGTGTCAGGGAGCTCAGAGGGCCTTGCGGTACAATAACAGTGGAACTAGGAGAGAAAGGGATCAGCCTTCACTTTGGTTTCTCATGGCTGAAGCTCCTGAGCGCTCAACTCCCAGTTTTCAGCAATTTCTCAAGTACTGAAACAAAGAGCACACCACTTTGTACTTCTGGAATATCTTGATTTTTGTTGTTCTCAACACAGGAGGTGCAGGGCAGGACTCTATCCACAGAAGTAGCTCCCCTTGTGTCCACGGGGTGACGAATTCATACGTAGATATATACTTGCATAAGAGTTGCAGACTTGGAACCTTTAATACACTAAACTCATGTACCCTAGGAATGGGAATCCACATTAAGGCCCAGCCCTTCTAAATCCCTCACATCTTAATGGATGCACCATAAATTAATCCAGTGAGAAGGATTAAGAATTTGTGGCTTGAGCTGGACCTTCCTGGGGGATAAGTGGATGAGAGGGTACACTCTTCCCCAGCTTTTTCTCCACTTCTATGCACCTCTAGGTCTTCAGGGAAAACTTAAGCAAGTTACTTCCCAGAAATAAAACCACAGACACAATTGCTGTGCTTCTCCCACATTCTTACACTCCTCCAGTCATTAACTAGCAGAGCTCAGAAAGCACAAGCAGAGAGCTGTGGTGCCTCCTGCAACCTCACCCAGGGTGTCAGAGTACCCATGGTGCTTCTAGCACCATGCCTGTGCTGACCACTTTTGTACGTGGCTCAGAGACAAACTAATACACCTGCACCTTGGATGCTCCATTTGCCTCTCTGGCATCTTAGTGAAAACCTGCAGGGGTTGTAAAAGATGACCCCATTTGCCATTAAAGAAAGCAGGTCTACAACATTATCAGCTGTGCATTGCATCTAGAAGTTGGCCAAGTGCATATATTGCTGGGTCTTAATGTGGATTAAGACACACAGATAAAGTATGTCAGCTTAACAAAACACTGATATCAGCTGATCATGAGCAATATCAGCATGCCTTGTTGTAACTCACATGCGTCATGTTACCCTGCATTTGCTATGGGCAAAGAACATGCGGCCAGCAAGTCCCCGTGGCTTGGTCAGTCTTGTTTTGTGGAAAAGCGACCTGCTTCTGTCACACAGGCTGTCCCAGCCAAGAACAAATGGCCACGTGGGTAACCAAAAGCTCTACTGTTGTTTGTTCCTGGATACAATTTTTTGTTAATCAACCCCTGGAGCACCACAGTGCTTTACACCATAACAAGTGTGTACATCAACATATCGTACTCCGTACGTCAACAGCCAAACAAACCATTGCTGTTAAACGATCCACCTCTGCCAACACAAACACCTCATCATTGGCAGCAAAGAAACATCCTCTTTCCAGATTTGGATTTAGCTACATGCCAGAATTTGTCCATGATCAAATTATTCTGAGCTGCTTTAACAGTGTTTCCATTTTCATTGGAAAAAAATAGGAAAAGCTTAGCCAGTTTAAAAAAACTACATGAAAAGTGATAGCCGGTACATTACTTCAGAGAGATAAAATGTTCTATCTGACTGGAACTTTTATCTGTGAATACATCTGCAGGGCCAGGATTACTTTGAAACAGGAGGATTTCAGAGCAGAAGCAGTGCTCAGTCTTAGCAGCTGCTAAGAAATTGTTGAGTGCCTTTAAAATCTCCTTTATTCCCACCACTGTCAAGATAAGTCCAGTGTAGGTTGCACACATAAAAGCTCATAATGTAATGAACTGAAGCTGAATAACAGCATACAATCTGAATTTAAATTATTTCAAACAATTAAAAAGAAAAACAGAGAAGAATAAACAATGCCAGCCTGAAGCAGAGGTAAAAAACAAACAAATAAATAAAATCAATAAAGGTCATTCTCACTTGTTACCCAATAAAATGAAATGCACTAAAATAAAAGAAAAAACAAAGTAAAATACAACCAGAAGAACATGATCTTAATAAGAAAATGACTCCAGCACATTTCCTAATAAAAGTATTTGGAATCAATAAATGCCTTCAGAGCAAATGCATACTGATCTCTGTGCTGATTTACATGGTGCACATCCGGCTTTATCTGACATTTCACATTGAGGTCCCAGAGTTTCACTGCCAACCTAAGTGATGCAAAACACAAAATGAGATTCCAGGCTGCTGTAGGTAATGGGAAAAACATTAAGTCAAGATGATGCTTTAGTCCTTCAAAAGCCCCTAACGAGGCTGTACACTAGGCACTCTGCAGTAGACTGTCCTGTGCTTAACATCGGGCCTGAGTAATGAAGAATATTTGTTTTTAATTCCTCCTAGTTACATCTTTTCTATATATTTTAGATCTATTTCCTTAGACTGATGTTTTCTGAAAGGAGCATTTAGCAGCTTCAAATGAACAATAAGACTAAATTTTAAAACATACTAAATTGCTTCTAGAGGAGGCTCGCTCTTTGTTAACCTGTGTGCTTTTGTTTACCCTAAGTGACAGGGTGTTTTCCAGTCCACATACATTTTTAAGTTTAGGTCACAGAACAGAAGAAACAGCAGCTTCCAGAGGGAGGAATGACATCCATTTACCTGAAGAAGGTACCAGATCTAAATTCCTACCACTGACATTCAAATAGCACCACCTTTCATTTGTCAGAAACACTTGACTACTTGTAGCAAAGGAGGTCGAGCAGCCATAGTAAAATGCCACTTTTCATGATAGCATGCTGTAAAATTCCCCCTTCTCCCCTCCCCAAAGATTTCCCACAGAGAGTGATTACACTGCTGTCTAGCCCATGAGCCCATGTATGCCGAATTGTTTTCTGTAACTAAACATGCCCAAGAAAGTTTGAAAAGCTACTGCTTATTGAGCAGCTCTAGGTAATGACTCTTTTCACACCCACAACTAGAAAACATCACTTTATTTTCAATTCATGTGAGTAATCAAACCATAACTGTGACCCAGCAATATCTGAAGATGAAAGCATTCAGCTGATCTGGGCAAAAACTTCCTCCATCTTTGTTAAGAATGAAACCACACCTCTATATCTTTGTAATTAGCTATTTAAATAAAGTTTGGGGCTGTAGTTTGGATCTCAACATACAATTTGAGATTAACAATGCATTTATACTTCCTACTACACATCCTACATGCATTTAGCCTCTGAACATGATGGCATCCTTAATTTTCTCTGTTACATCTCATTGTTAGGCTGTTTAAATTCATTTGAAAAAGTCATTAGCTTTGCATTAAGGATCGCTGTGGCATCTGGCAGATGATCTATAGAGGGAAATAGTGTTCATATGGAGCCCCATCATCAGTGCTCATAGACTGAGAAACATTATTTAAAAGGACTGAACTAATGGTATTTGACACACAAATACACGTCCATGATCATCAATGAATCACACAGTGCATTATCAATGTTAACGTTCATAAGATCCCCATGGAGGAGGTAAGTAGGATTACTGAGACTGCCGAGATAGGGAAATGAGGCATAGATACTGTAGAGAAGAAACTGGGTTACAAATAAATAGTACATCTAAACACACAAACAAAAAAGGAAATTAACTCAAGTCTCTGTTTCTCATCTCCTGCTTGAAACACAAACCCATCCTACTCGTGCATCCACCTGATATCTGAAGTGCCTGAACTGACACAGAGCAGGCAAAATTTTAGGATTCTCTCAGCTCCAAGGTTTTAGCTTCGTGTAGGCACCCAACCAGCAAGGCATTTCAACAGAGGAGAGTAACATCCACCCTCACCAAGGCTGAGGCTGGCAGAGCCGATTACCCTCCTCTCCCCTGACAGTAAGTCAGGAGCTAACTCTGAAGAAAAAGTCCTGTTGACAAGGAGGCTATCAGCAGCACTGGACTGATGAGCCTTGTCATCTCCATGCATTACAGCTTTGATCAGGAAACAAAATCTGCATCCTCCAAGCCCACAGACATACAGTGAGAACACATAGATGAAGGCTGGCAAGAAAACATACACTTTTGCATTATGAGCTTTTTTATGACTATTTCTCTAGTTTTATGAGCACTAGGAAGATAATTCCTATTTCATTCATCCATACTTCTGCTTGTTACAAATACTTTATTAAGTCAGCAGAGCAAAGATTATAGGGAAAAACAAGACAGTTTAAATGCTCCATATTACAGAGAACAATAAAAAGATATTTTAAGTTTCCTGGTTTTATAAAACACAATGGACCATGTCCGCCCCTGAGAACAGCTTAAGCACACTGCACCCTATAAGACGTTTTACTTAATCTTCCATATTAAAAGTCCTGTTTGTATGATAAGGTTTGCAGAAACGTTTTGCATTAATGCTCAATTTTACCTTCAGTTTGGGAAAGACACAAGAGTCTCTTAGAACTAGTAATACTTGTGCTAGTGGGTGTCACTGTCCCACATCTCCCACATAGCTGAAACAGGTCCTCCTCTTTGGAAATACTGCCCCGCTTTGTCCCAAAAGTTTGTTGTCCAACCCACCTCTAAGGATGGATCACCCACTTTCAGCAACGAGTAATCTCTGGGTTGTCACTTCCACAGAGTTACCTGCACATCATTTTCCACTGGGACAGGATTTACCCAGCAAGAAAACCAGCAGGTTACAAGAACCTGGAGCAAAAACCAGATCATGCGTATGTACACTGCCATGATGTAGATTTTTTCCAGTAAAACTTCTCTTGATTTGTTCCACCATCCAGGTTTGAGATTCTTGGGAGTTAACATTAACTTCCAAAACCCATCAATTCTTGATAGAAAGCTTCTGCAGATGAGCAGTATTTGTTCACTAAATAAACAAGAGATAACGCCACTTCTCTGGACTTTCACCAATGGTTTCTGCAAAGGAAACCAATCATCTTTTTCACCAGTGAATAATACAGGCAATGAGCTCCTCACCCACTAAAACTTCAGCTCATTGATAATATTTGCAAACCCAATCTCATCTCATGTGTCTAAAGGCAGAGGATAGCTCTGCATCTCTTCAGGGCCCAGTCACCAAGCCTCTCTTGAAATATTAGAGTGCTACAGCTTAGTCTGGAAGCCATGAGCTCAGCAGATCATTCTGGAAAGACTGTGATGCTCTAAACCTAGCTTGACATTGGTAAAAGAGGCTTGGAAAAGAAGTCAAAGCAAGAGCATTTAGGTGGTCAAACAGCAGTTCGCCACTCTTGAAAAGAGACAGGATTGACAGTGATTGCTCATCAGCATTTGGATCTGGCAGGCAGAGCCAGGTCACACAGGTCATGCAAAATCCCGTTTGCAATCAGTTCAGCAGCATGGTATCTTAGGCCATACCTGCATAAAACAGGAAACCAGAGGAAGCCCATCCAGGATTAATAGTCCCTCTTGACTAATGAGGTGGCATAAAAGAGACAAGACCTGATGGAAAGCCATTGATGGCCTTCTCTTTCCTAAAGGAGTCAAACATGACAATGCAAACCTTGGTGTTGCATCACTGTCAAATTAGGTAAAACAAAATGGGGAGGGTGAGCAAGCTTCCAGGTTAGTAACGGCTTTTGGAGGAGAGCAATAGGAGTTAAACAAGCGGTGAGTAAGCTCCCAGGTTAGTAATGGCTTTTCGAGGAGGGCAATAGGAGTTAAACAAGCAATAAACAATGCTATAAAAATGCAGACAGTCTTGGTATCAGGGTAAACAAAAACATAGAGGACTGAAAAGGAGCTGAGGCAATGAAGGCTTTTCAATCAGTGGCTGAGGGACACAGTTTATTAGCCTGGCAATAAACCTTATTTGCAGACCATTTGTTGACGAGATTCAAATTCAAACACATGGATAGTAAGCAGTGCATACTGCTGCTGCTTAGCTTAATACTGCAGCATGTTGAATTAGCCCCATCTTTACTTGCTGTATATCCTACAAACAACTTTTACTAGCAATTATAAAACTTGATCGAACATTTGAATCCAAATTTTGGATGCACAAAATCCAAACTGCCCAACCAAGCAGTTATTTATAGTGAGAAAGCAGGGAGGTTTTTTACTTTTTCCATTAGACCAATGTTTTTATTGTATGCACTATGGTCACGTTCACATCATCCTTATCTCCAAAGCGCTTTATGCAAGACTAACAAGCACCAGTTTCATGCTGAAAATACTGTGCTAGGTGAGACTCTGTGGGGTACACTGCCTAAAGGGGTAAGAAGGATCCTCCTTTTAACTACTACTTTTGCAGGGATTTTGAGGTGTGCGTGCTGCCTACCTCATTGTGAGAAGGAAAATGCTTGCTCCAGCTACAACAGATATTCTACTGTTGTTCTGGGTCCAGGGAGAAGCAGAGGTCAAGAAACACAACAAGAACAGATACGCACCATTGCATCCTTCTAACGTAATATGGAAGAAAGTTACTCTCAGTTTTCATCCTTCCACCCCAACTCCTCTGCCTGCTCTCAGATGTGACACTAGAGCCGAGTCTTGCAGAGTGGAGACCTTGCAGAGCACCTCCAGTATCACAGCACAGCAGATTATAGGAGAGACAGACAAAGGTTGGACAAGGCTGGTTTATGGGTGTAATTAAGGGGTTTCTGGCAAGGGTAATTTCTACCAAGGTTACTCGTATAATTCACTAATGCAAAGGACAAGCCAAAATTCAAGTTCTTGGAGGTCTAAGAGATCTTTTATTCTTTAACCTATTTAATTTTTTTTTTTTTAAATCACTAAGGGAGGGGAAAGAGGGTGTTTCAGTCCTGAACTATAAGGCTGACTTACAGCTGGTGGCTCAGTAATTGGTATTTATGGCTCAGAACACATCACTAACACACAGGTTGGAGACTGATATTTTCATCACTTCTTACTTTGCTCTCAGCTTTGCAGTGATTTCATGCACTCTGAGTTTGTCAATTACCTTCCTGAGCTGGGACGGTGTGATTTGGTTTTAATGCATGTACAGCGAGTTTTAATAGCCTGTTTTGTTTTTTGCATTTGCAATTTCGTGGGGACAGATTCAGGGACAAATACACAGGGAAGACCAAGAGGATGTGTAGTCTTGGTAAGCACCATAAAGACTTCTTGGAGTTTCATCTCACCCCAGCCTGTAAAGTATCTGTTCCCAAACTGGCTCCTAAAACCCCAGCTAGCACTGCTCCCTTTGGTCTGTGGCCTTTGTGCTTCTGGTGTCTGTTAATCTGTTATGCAGTTCTCAGGCTATGACCTTTGCCCTTCTGAAGAGTGGAAATGGTGCTGAGGGGTGGTACAAATACATTGCAATACTGAAACCTGAAAACTGTAGATTGGATGGAAGAAGATATTATTGAAAGTGTTCACAGGATCAGTGTGCAAAGTCAATCCAGAAAAAGATGTCTTGACAAAACCCTATGAACATAGGATGAGATCCCAGTATGAACCAGGAGGTGTGAGGGCAGCTCTCAGGAGACACATGCTGCTAATTCTGTAGTCTGCAGCCCTGGATTTAGGATTTGTGAGGAAGTCAAATAGCATCTCATCTATAATTCAATCCTCTTTCACTTTGTTCTGGATTCCTAGAGTCCCAATTTCCCCAAAAGATATAATGCATCCTGCCTGAGGGCACAGGTACCAATAAATTGAAAATGTCACCATTTTGTCATATTTGTCACTTTTGGCAGCAGCATACTCAGAACAGGAAAAGGAAATGAAAGGATCAAATGCACAACCAGCCAGAGCCCACAGCACGCACAGAGGCTGGTTGGGATGATGCACACCTCTGAATGAAATACCAGTTCCCAAAGTCATTGAAACTAGTCAGAGTCAGATAGAACAGATAAAGTCTTAAATACACAATAAAATGTAAAAGACAGGCCCTATATGGATTTAATTAGTATGCCAGAAGTAGAGAAGAGGTACTGGAAAGCCAGATCAATCTGCAGTCCTGGGATTTCTCAGTGTTAAGGATGGAAAAGGAATAGGTATAGGAAAGATAGAAAATAAAATATTTCAGTGAATACACACAAACTTTCCTATAAATGGGCTGCTGGAATAACCCAGGCAGAATAAGCTTCAGTTTCAACTGAAGCATGAAAGTCAATAATATTCTCTGTAACCTTTCTAAACTCTTTGCTTTTCTATCACATATACTGAGGCTGAAGGGAGTTAATCTATTCAAGGTATGTGCGTGTCTATGCTCATTATATACAGCAGAGTACTCCTTCAAAGAGAACTAGTTACTCAGCAGTCTGTCTCATGCTCAGCACTAGTAATATTTAAGGAAATTGTCATTTTTGTTATCGAGAATTTTACTGAAACCAGGAAAGACGCAGTTGCCCTTCCTAAGAAAATGAGGGGTTGAAGGGTGAAAGATGGTCCGAATTACTTTTTACCCATCAATTATTTTTCTGTAAGGACTCTTAAAAATGGATTTCTCATATACGTATTGCAATTTCATAAACCATTTTCTAGCTATATGCGCTGTACTTTAAAAATGAAATTGGGAATATTTCTTCCTAAAAGCAATTTCTATAGATACCAAACTCACCCATGCCACCTTTGTCCTTTAAGTTTCTTTGCAAGTGAAAAAGTACCTAAGCAGAACAGATCATCTCATTCTCAGAGGGCTGTGTCTAGTTTCAAGTTGTGTAATAACTTCGGGTAAGTTGTTTTAACCCTGATGAAGGAGTCTGTTGCAGTCCATAGAGGGTGCCTTTCCATCTGGGCATCAATTAACAGAAACTCCAGGCTAAGACTTGCAGTTTCAGGACTGCTTTAATTTTTACTTGACAGTAATGAGATTGTCAGAATAATTCTTATCTCAGTAGAAATAATCTCTCTCGATCAGTGCTACACAAAAGGTAAAGCTGTCACTCACTGAGCTTCTCTCATACAAGGGCCAAACTGTTAGTGATAAGATCAAATAGAAAAAGCCATTAAGGGCAGGCAGGCTTGCCCCTATCGATGGAGGGCTCTTTCTTAATAAATGGTTTCCAGACTGTTATTCATTCTTTTAGCTACCCATGACACAGGCACTTCTAGCTCTTCCTTAGAAAGGCTACTTCAGACAGGAATTTTCCAGGGAGCTAACAGGTCTGTCATATCCTCTCTCTCAATAAATTAGTACTCTGCTATATAAGACTTTCAAGTTGATCTTACAAAGGCAGCATGATTATATGCTCTGATTTATTCCAAAACAGACGTGCCCAGCTTAAGGTCCACATATAAAAAAAGGCAAAACAAACAAACAAAAGTTATAGCCAGAGAGAATATCAGAACAAAACCCAAATCTCCTGGCTTTCCGGATGAAGAAATTATGAAATTGGGTTTCCACTACAGAACAGGGATGTTTCCATCCTCTCTAGACCACTGTGCAGATAAATTCCTTTACCTGTGGGAAATGCTCAGATGTTGTGGCAATAGGCTCTACGTATAACGGTCAAGTGCATATTGAGCTTATCAAGTTTATTGCAAATTATTGATTTTAAATAAAGTAGATTTATGATAAGCAATGACTGAAGTAGGAAGAGATCACTGTTGCAGTACAGCACATGCACCCACAAACAAGCTGCATCAGCAATAAAGGGGAGGAGAAAACCCCCTCTGACTAAGTCTAACTTGGAAAGGCGTTTATTTATGGTTGGGCACTAGAGTATTTGAAACTACTGATGCAATGCACCGACAACATGTATTGACAGTGTCCACTGGCTAAGCTACCATTTCTTCTACAATGAGGACGGACGTTGCAAGTTAAAAAAAAAGTTCAGGCATATGTCTAGTAATATATGAAATCAATTATTTCAGGACTTTGGGGCAGGAAGAGGGAAGAGAGCGGGGATAAGTTGACTGCTACTGAAAAATGCTTTGCACAAGATGCAGTGATGGCAAATAGCCCAGTTTCAGTGGGCTAAGGTGTGATCTATAGATAAATATAGATTAAAAATACAACTTCACGTACCATCAGATTTACAAAATAACAAAATTGAACTTGTAAATGACAAAGTGTCCATTTCTTTGTTAACAAGTACAAAAATGCTGCACACAACCACATTCTTTGAGCCAGTGCTTTTTAAACATTGACACTACATAGGAAACAAACAGAAAAAGTAGGGCTTCCCCTCACCCCCACAGGAACCCACATTTTCCACTGATAACCCAGGAGAAAATATACATAAATGTATACAGTAGAGGATGTTACACGTGACATACTGACCTAGAAGACCATTGCCATAACTACCTCATTAGACATCTCTGCGGTGCAACACAGTTAAAATAGGCAGGGGAGAAGCACACTCCACAGTGCAGAACCCACAACCAGCCAAGAAATATGCAATTACCTCTTGTTTAATATGCAAAACCATAGCGTGTAAGCTCCACAGCCAGAGCACTGCTGGCCTGGATCTACCTTCTTTTCCCTGAGCTCACCTCCGAAATTTATGCATAAAGGTTTTTTGACATTTAGAGCCTGATCCAAAGGTAGTTGAACTCTGTAGGAGCCTGTAGCAACTGCAGCCAGGTTTGGGATGGACTGCAAAGAGAAAAGCATTTCTGTGCCCAGTGCTGTGCACCCCAGACTCAGACAGGTCAGGTCCCCAGCGCTGCTGGCGTGTACACAGCACATGCAGAGGGAAGATCGTTTATGTAGGGTCTATACCCAATTCTCTGCTCTATAACACCGATATAATTGCCAGCACAATACCTGTGTGACACAGCAGACAGTCAGAACCCTCAAAGCGACCAATAAACTTATAAGTGATAACTCGGTCACACAGCTTAAATTGCTCAACCACTGTTTTTTCTGCTTACTGGTAAATTGCTCATCAGGCTGTTCTTGCTGGGGTTTTGCCTGATTCAGTTTCCTCTAGTAAGGAGAAAAACTAAAACAAGGAGAAACTGAAAATAATGAAAAACACTTCCCCCAGTTTCCCATCTGATGACTTGCACCCTGTTTTACCAAGTACATTACAGATGATGACATTAATTGCACTGCATGCAGGACAACACAGAGCAATTAACACTTCTCACGTGCTTCATGGCTGCTCTCTGTGCTGCTTCCAGGGGGATTTATGACATGAAATCTCATGATTAGCATGAAACCAACTGTAGTCATCACTGAATTTATATTTTTCCACGTCTGCCTAACACCCTGTTCAGTGCCTCCTGGGCTTTTTCTTATAGGCAATCTGGCAGCCTGAAACAGCAGACCTAATTTCTACAGACATGGCATAAGACCAAAGTTACCCAACTTCTGGCAGAACTGGGGATTTGGAGGAAACCAGAAAATGTTCAGTAACCTACCAAAACAAGGGGGAAGGAAGGAAAGAGTTCCAGTCCTGGTTTTGGACAACTCATTTCATCTCCCCCAAGCCAGGAATAACCATGCATCCATCTCCCATGCTGTCTCCAACCCTTCACGTCTCTGGCCTCAGTGCACTTTGATTCTAGGGCCTATTTCCATAACCAGCATGCATCCAGCCTGCCCTCTACCAGTGTGCTAAACTGCCCGTGTCACTGCTGTGTCTCTGTTAAACTATCTAGAAGTATTTAGTGTCTAACACAACAGTATCCCAAGCTTCATTTAGGACTGCAGCATTACTGGAATGCAAATAATACAATGGCATTCTTAGGATGAAAGATATATTTGTGAGTTGAAGTGTAAAAACCACAGGGAGGGCTGAGCTTTCCTCAGATCTCCAAATCTGGAGCTCTCAGCATTACTAACAATTTAATTTTATTAAAGGCAATAAATATGGGCATTAAATCACAGCTTTTGTCTGTAACTTGCCATTAGCATTCAGCAGAATCCCCCGCTGGAATTGCTTCAAAATTGCAGGAATGACCTTGCGCCCATAATTAATCCTATCATTGTTAATGTTTGGTTTTAGGTATTGCAGCTCTTCCCCCAGGTCTACTTTCAGCCTGTTGTCTGCTGTTCTTTGCTACCTCCTACTCCTCCCTAACAGGCTGGCACCAGGACTGAAGGGTCCAGCCACAGGCAAAGGTGATGTCAATTAACTGGCTGATGGGTTCTTTTCATTCATTGCACCAAGGCCCATGGTCACCATGCTCTGCTTTTAACTATGAATAGTGCCTGTGTGGTGCTAACCAAACTCCTTCCAACTACACTGGACTATTTGTTGCAGATGCTTATTCGCAGCTTGCTAGGTGGGAAGGATGAAGACAGATGTATATGTTAGTCTGTGGCTTTGCTTAGTATAATTTAGGCACTTCCAAAGTCCTGGCTAATCCCAATGAAAGTGAAAGGAAACTCCATTTAAGTTTGACAGAGGATTTAGCAAACATGGGCACTATTTCCAACCTCACCACGTGGCTCTTAGCAAGCCAGGGACCTGCAGGTAACTGGGATGTTTAAAACAGCACTTATAGAACCTTCCTAATACGCAGCCCTAAGACTGCAGTCCAGGATGACTGTGAGGTGGTGAACTTCCTCAGGAGGGACAGACACGCAGCCAATCTGGCCTGCCACGCATGCCTAAATCAGTAACGATTGCATCATCGCTTGTGTAGGTGTATCCTTTACTTAGCATCCTAAATCTGTAGAAAACAAGTTACCTTGGCACTGGGATTCTGATTGGCAAGACTTGTGAAATTATAAGAAGGGACCAAACTCTTGGGGTCCTTCCCTTCCAAGACTTATTTCAGTTCTAGAAGCTGCAAAGTTTTAAGTGTTAAAAGCAAGACCCAGAAATGTATCTTTTTGTCTCTGGTTTTGATGCTCTGCTTTAAGTTAATTGGCAAAATCCTTTTATTTGCATATCTCAACTGGGCTTTTATACTTCTCTGCACAAAATTTGATTTAGAAAGGAAAGCCTGAGAGCCTTTTAAGCTGAACAGTTGGCAGATGCATAGGACTGTATATAATGTATGCCTATACCATAAAGACATACATCAGTAGTGGGTGGACTGTATATCTCCCTGTGCACTTATTTCTATTTTATGGTATTTTAAAATAAGAAATACCATTTAAAGGAGCTGATTGCCTCAGGCTGGCAAAAATTTACAGGGCTCACTTGAAATGTTTTTGCTTAACAGCAGAAAAAAAAAAAAATCATGCATTTGAAAAAGAAAATTTCAATCATCCCAATCCTGGTGACTTCTTCTGGGTATTAAGATGCTATTGGCAGACAGCTCTCTTCAAAAGAGATAAATCTTGGCTTTCCACAGCAGCAGAATCGCATTTGTTTTCATGTCAGTAGTGGCATTTCTGAGGCACATATTGATTTCATACAGATTTTAAAGAAAATAACAGCTGGCCACATACATCAGTGATGGCAGAACACCCAAGTACAGGTGCCCTGAAGGGGAGGGAAGCAAGTGTGTTAGTCTCAGGGCTATATCTTAGATGTGGGGACAGAAGGCATCCTGGGTCTGAGGGCCAGAGAGCAGTGAGCTGCAGCCATACAGAGATGTCACAAGAGATATTTTGACTAGTCTTCAAGGGTTTCCAAGTTCTGACACATGGAGAAGGGCCAGCACAGAGCCCTGACACTCACAGTGGGGCTGCAAGGTAGAAACTGAACATCTACATCCCTCCTCCCACCCAGGCAGGTCCTTTACTTTATAAGGATGGGAGAGGCAAGTTTTTACCTCTGGGAACATGCGTCAAAGAAACACTTTATTGGAGGTGGACAAACAGTTCTAGGAATGCAAAAGTCAACCAGCTAGAGGGACAGAGACTGAAATCCTCCTATGTGTTCTCCCGAGACCAGAGCTAGCTTTCGGAGTCTTTAAGAACGAAGAAATATAGAAGAAAATGTCATCATATCTCCAGGCCACAGAGCAGGCCACTATGAAGCCACAGACAGACCCCCCCCCCCAAAAAAAATTCCATTAAATTGAGGTTTGAACACTGCCCTGAGCTCCAATTCATAAACATCTCCAAGTTCTTTATTAAAAACAAACCTCACTATGAGCCTCCTGGGTTTGGTAGTGCAGCCCAGAGCTGCTTGCTTTCCCTGCTGAGTCAAGGCCACATAACCCCAAGTCCCAGTGGTGGTAAAGCCAGGTATCACCCTACCTCAGCAGATCATCTTGGGTACTGACCAGTAGCTGCTGTGGCGGAAAGATGAGCAAAGGCTCTCTGGTAGACAATGCGAGATGCTCATGGGAAAGCAGCTGGTTTCAGCTTCTGTTCTGCAGTCCTGCATTTATATACAGGATGGTTTTGTGATATTAAAACAGATGGGTTTTCCAAGCATGACTGCCTCTTTTGGGGATAATAATACCGTTAATAGCATCCAGGAAGGAGGCACAGCTTGCCAGCACCGAGGGGCCCACTTCAGGATGAAACAGACTTCATGCAGAAACAACCCCAAACCTATTTGTAATGTCTCCCCAGTTTTGGCATCATCCCCTTCCTAATCCAATTTTATTAACAAATATAATGACTGGGCAAATATTGACATTAGTTTGCCAGCTGGGTTGAGTATCTATTTCTGAAAACATCTTAATCTTCTGGAAAAGCTCATAATTTTTAATGCAGTTGGTGACACAGTCTTTTAGAAATTGGTACAAACACAGGCTTAAGGGGTTTTTAAATACTGTTCTTCTCTTTCATTTCAGATTAGAGAGCTAGAATTACTAAGGTTTTTAAACATGACATGTATTTGCCTTTATAGAATGAAACTAAAACAGGACAAAAAGGCTTAAATATTTATTAATGCCTTTTTTTTTTTTTTTTGACAGATTGCATATAGTGCAGTCATGACAAAACAACATCCAGGACTTCACTGCATTCCAGATGCAGTAATTAGCTGGGAGCCCTATGTCTTTCTTTGGAGGCATTTTGACTGGTAAAAGGTTTTCTTCAAGTTTGCAAATCTTGGACCAGAAAATAAACGTTTGTGGTGTACCTTCTCATTCACACTGTTTTACCAAACCGGTCAAATTCCACAGTTTCACTACTGCTGAAATGAGCCCTTAATTTTAAGGAAGGGCAGTTACAGTAGTTGTTTGGGCCCTTGACTGTAGGAGTGTTTTATTAAGCTCAGGTAGGAGTAGCCCAAGGGAGAGGAGCATCCCAGGGTTTTGCCATCAACCTGATCACACACTGCACAGGTTTGAAAGTGTTTACAAAGCTGTAGAAATTCCCAAGGACTTTCTCCAGGGCAAAAAGAGTGCTGACTCCACTTCTCAGCCACTCAGTGTAGAAGCCACCATCTCCACATATCCCAGCCACTGGTCTTCAACTGGTACGGGTCCCCTTCACTCAAATGAATTTAACTCCTGTTGTCAGGGTCAAGTGGATAGTTCAGCCTCTCATTTACCGATATCAATGCAATTTCCAGTTAAGACCTCACCAAGCCTGTTTGGCAGCTTTAGATGGGCATGCTTAGGGCTGATTTAATATCAGTGCAA
Organism: Gymnogyps californianus; assembly: GCF_018139145.2. Classification (NCBI taxonomy): domain Eukaryota; kingdom Metazoa; phylum Chordata; class Aves; order Accipitriformes; family Cathartidae; genus Gymnogyps; species Gymnogyps californianus. The sequence goes on from NC_059480.1 coordinate 16,125,661, forward strand.
TCTCAAAATAAACACACTGCTGGCCTTTCAGCTCCTGATCTCCTGCAGGACAGAGTTGGCATAAGGAGAGCAATTGCTATGACCCATACTTCCCTTACTGCTCTTATCTCATGCACTTGAAACTTATCGCCTAGTGACAGAGGAAAGAGCAGAGCTGGCTCAAAATGTTGCTGTTTTTAGAGCAGGGGGAAAAAAGCCTGTCAATATTGTAGCATTGCTTCTGTTTATGTCAGAGCATAAAAAAGGCCATGTAGAGGAACCAATTTAGGATGAGAATTAATATAATTTGGCTTCAAGGCATGAAGCCAAGATGTTCTTCACTCGTCACCAAACAGCAAAAGTTTTTCCAGCTTCTGAGATAGCCCAGGGCTGCTGACCTACAGATTATACTGCAGGGCCTAGCTTTTTGTGTGTGGTGACTGAAAAAGGTGAGGAACCACTTGGTTACACACAGCAGAGCTTTGCCTGTAGTGGTGGGTTTAGGTTAGACTGGCACTTTGCAGAGGAGGGAGGATGATGCCTGGGGCAAGGAGCTGCAATTCACTTCTGCTTTTCTGAATTACGGTTAGTAGCACTGCGAGTGGACCCAGGAGCCTGACTGTTGGTCAGGACTTCACCGTGCTTAGCAGTGTGCAAACACAAAATAAAAATTGCATTCTCTGAAGAGTCGTTTTCATGCTTTTAAATAAAGTCACTAAAGTCATAGCTGAATTCCCTTGAATCTCATTTATAAATCAAAATAATTATTTTAGCAAGTGATGACAGGTAATAAGTGGCACAGTCTCTTGTCTTTTTCACTGCAAGATGAACCACTTTCCCTGTTACTCCAACCCACACTCACTCTCCCCTCTGCGCTCTGAAGATGTACTGCTCCTCTTCCCTCCTCCTGCATCCAGCACTGGGAACACCAGCTGAGTATGGACCAAAGAAATTGAAGGCAAGGATTATGTTGTCTACAGAGCGGTGAAGAGTCTCCTCACTGTCTATACACCAGTTAAAAAAAAAAAAATCTCATTAGCTGCAGCTCACAGCTTCAGCCTTTACAGATACGGCCTATGTATCTGCTTGCACACACTTCACAGCAAGGCATCCCACCAGCCAAATACATAATCCTTGCGTTTAAAACCACCCACAAAGGAGGCAACTATTGAATCATTTTGGGGGCTGGCACAGGAGATCTGCATCTTGCTGGTTTCATTAACTTGAATAATGGCACGACAGATTTGTAAGTCACATTTAAATCGATTTTAAATGAATCTAAACCCTAGATGTAAACATAAGCAAAATGTTGGACGAGAGTCTGTGTTTTAACCCATTTTTAGATCTCCTGTGTTTCTGGGATAGCAAGGACTGAAAGCACAGATCTCAGGTGAAGGTGGGCTTCAGCATCTGAGCCACCAGCATGGTCTGAACTAGAGAGATGGTCCAGCCCCAGGAAAGAGAGAGGAGCCAAAATCCTGGATACAAACATCCAGACATGGAAGACAGACCTTCCTTGGCACTTATACCCAAACTGTATTTTAGGACTCCTTAGCACAACTTATATATACACACATTATATATATATATATATACACACACACCCCTCCCACACCAACTGACCCACAGATCTACTAAAGCTGTGCTAACATAGGGACTGTTCTCTGGCTGATGTTGCAATAAGATACCCCGGTGGTGTGTGTTTTTGCAATTTAAATAATATGTAACACTATTCATTCCTTGTTCCTGCCTTTTTTTATACCAGAGGGACATAAAATGCAACATATTCCTGTCTGTCACTGACAGAGAAACAAGGTTCAGATTAATCTCAGTGTCCAAGAAACAATGAAACTGATGGCAAGAGCTCTGCAAAGGGGCTGTGGTGGGGTGTAGGGTGGCTCAGAGTTAAAAGTGTTTTTCCAAGGAGATTAGAGCTGAATTTGACCAATATTCCTAATATTAAGTATTGAGCTACAGTTGTTTCTCAACTTTCTGAGAGTTTTACACATACAAAATTAAAAAAAAATCACGGTAAATAAGTATTTTGTAAAGAGGTCTCCTTCAACAGTCCTCCATGATGTTGATACCAGCTGATAGAAACAATGAGGAAAGTCTAAACTTCAGACTCTTCCCAAACAATCTTTCTGAAACATTCAGGATTTTTTAGCCAAGCAATTATTTCCCCTCCTTCCAAGACCAAACTCCTATGTGAAAAGGCAGAGAAAACAGGTACAAGGCATGAGCTAGAAACAGCACTTTTCCAGGTGGAGTGAAGGCTCACATTCCTGAGAAATCCAAGTTTCCACATCTCTAACTCTTAACCAATCCCACCCCTCCACCCTGACTCTGAGCACTGCAGCCCAGCAGCAGCCATCAACAGATGGTACCCGAGGAGTTCCTTCCCTGCTGCCTGCATCCAGAAAGCAGGCATGGGAGGAGGATTTCCTCAAAACCCGTTTAAAAGCCTTAGTGCTACAGATGACACAACACTTGGAAGACACGTTCTCCATGTCACTCTGGAGCTACCTATTTTCAGTAAAGCACTGGGCTGTCTCATCGCAGATGCTTGCTTGTGCTGCTGGCTATTACCTGCACCACAAAATAATACTGCTTTAAAAAAAAAAAAAGAGGAAAAAAAAAATCAGGTTTCAGCTGGTTCTGTACTGGTCTGGGAGCGAAGGAGTTACACTAATGAACTCAGTGTGCCATCCTATGCAGACCCAGGCATCCCTCCTCCTGACTGTCTCCCCTCTCGCAGGGGAAGCCAGTTGCAATTCTTTGTAATAACTAGAGGTACAATATTTCTCCAACTTGTGGGGTTCCCCTCCGCGCAAGACAAAGGAAAAGCAAACAAGATTTAAGGAGGTGATCTCCGCAGCTCAGGGGAATCATTCCAAAGATTAAATCAGTGCTCTGCCATCAGCTGAGCTTAGCATATTTCAGCTGGTGCAGTCATTTAACTCCATGGCTGCCACAGCCCGAGCGCAGGGATGACAGGCACTTCCCAAACCGCCACTGCCCGGCTGGGCTTTCTGAAGAGCATAGCCCTTCAGAGAGCACCCTGTGTTGCTCCCAACACTGTCTGCGGCATCAGCAAATGCTAGAATGTTCCCTCTCACACTTGCAGGCAATTCTGCACAAGATGCAGCATATCAGAGAGGTAGGAGAGACTCAGGGAGGAGCAAGAGTAACCCAGGGCCAGGCTGGCAATAGGACACGGAGTAAATGCAAGCGCTGGAGGCTTTGCAGGACTGGCAATCTGGGTGCCTGTGTAGGAAAAGACCGGGAGACATCCTGCCTGCTGCTACAAACTGCGGGTAGGCACTGGAGTCTGCCCACTTACACCAGTGCCAAGCAAAACCCACCCAGAAAGATGCAAGCAGCTAACTGGGTTGGGGAGATATTGCAGGTGTTGCGAAGTGCAGCTGTGAGGAGAAGCCACTGCAGTTTAAGCACTAGTTCACCATCACAGGACTAACAATCACCACTTTTGGACATTACTATGACATGAAAGCAGAGGTCAAATCTCTTCCCTTTAGTTAGATTTGGGACCACATGTCTTCAGACTTTTAGTAAAAACACCAAACACCACAGATTGTTGCATGATTTTTTTTTCTTTTGCTTTTAAATCCCTGAGTAGCTGAAGGTGTGTGCAAAACCTCATGTAGTCTGTCGTCTCACTGTTGCACTCTCAGGCTTGGATGTTTAGGCAAGAATTTTCTTGCAAGTTTGGGAAGTCAGTTAGTTCTGTTGAGTTTTGGGTGGTTTTTGTTTTTTTTTTTCTTAATCTGAAAAATGATTGTAGCAGTCATGGTAATTTTTCATGTATATTCCTTCTCCACACACACAAACAAGCCTTTATATAAGGTGTTGTACTACTTTACGCCTCATTTCCTTTACTTCACAAGAAGCAAGGTGCTTTACAATAAAGCCTCATCCTCTCCAAAGAAGTGTTTTTAAATAAGTACGAACTCATTTATTTCTTTTAATGGTGGCCACTTATTTCTTCAAGACAGGACCATCCACAAAAATTGCACATTCTACCAAGATTGTAAATACATTTAGGTAGAGAAACAAGGTAGCTCTCCCCAGAAAGTAATAATATTATAATAACAAAATATACGTCCAAGCAAGAGCAATAGACTGCCAACTGACTTGGAGCATCACTGGTTGTAGAATCCAAAAAGGAAGCATCAAAGAAAGGACAGGAATAAAACACTGGACTGGCCCAGGAACTGAAGATTATCGGTCCATCTCTCTGCGTTAACATAGGCTTGTTACAACCTTGGGGAAGTCACCCATATTGGTAGCACCTGTCTCCCTTGTTGGGAACAAGATAAACAAGAAAGGCTGCAATGTATCCTTCATCTGGAGGACTTAAAACACAGACAAATATTTGCATGGGAGGGCTTAAATATTCTTGATGTTGCCTTTGTGGCAGAAAAACTGATGGAATGGAGTTGGGGGGGATTCCCATGAAATATCTCCTGTTACTTTGTAGCTGAGAACTGTTAGCAGTTCTACCTTGACTTCAGCGGATAAAAGTATTAATCTCTGTGAAGATCATGACACACAATTTTGGGAAGTAAAAGCAATTACAAAATTTATATGGGTAATGATATAAACCACCTAAGTAAGCCAAAAGACTACTTGCTTAGATGAACAATAAAACAATCTTTGGACTAAATCAAATTTAAACCATCCCTCATACAAATGCACTACTAAATGTGTATATTTAAGAGGAGAAGAATTTCCCTCGGATATTCATCCTGTTCCTGTGCCAGCCTCGAGCCCGTGGCTCTGTGCACCAGGCAGGCCAGAAGGCAGGACGAGATGGGTCGCTGGTCTAAATTGGCCTGGCAGCTTGTGGTTCCTTCTCATCCTGGCACCCGCTGCAGCATTTAGCCCAGCGTGTGTGCAGGCAGACTGCCAAGCAGCTTTCCGTAGCATTGCACAAGTTGGAGAGGGGCGAAACCTGAGAGACTTTTCTAGACTTTCTAGCTGCCAGTGCAGGGACAGGCATGTCTCTGTGCACGAGGGCTTTCGCATCAGTGAGACACATTGTGCTCTGTGTCGCAACTGGGAGCACCACGAGAGTCGCTTATCCTTGACCCAGCTACAGCACCAACAAGGAGCTCCAAACCTGGCACATGGTGCATCTTCAAGGCAACTAACTTCACCTCTTCGCTGGGATGTGCAGCCCCTTGCTCACTCAAGCAAGCAGCTAAACTGAGCAGGAGCTTAGTATCAGCACAGAAAAAATACGGCTGTCTGGAAACAACCAATTAGACTGATTTTATTATGTGGATAAAGCAGAGATCTCTGCTTGGTAATAAGTCAGTTAAAATATTCTGAAAAAACAAATGCATCGGTCTTCAGAGGGCGTTTGTTCTACTGGATTAGGTGCTAGTCTGGGACTGAGGAGACTCTGATCCTACCCCCAGCTGCTACTGGGGTCCTGGACAACCTTGGCTAGGTAAGGTCACACCTCTACAGCTTCCCTCCCCTGCCTCCATCTGCCTCCTCCATTCAGACTGCAGAAGCCTACAGGGGAGAACTCTGTAGGGAAGCATTTCTATGCTTCATTAGGTGTTTATTCAGATCTTAAATGAAACCTGTTGTCCCGAAGATAACAATAACTTCTGACATACTCCAAACTGAACACCTAAGCAATATTGGGTTAAAAATTCCTGAATATTTTATTCTGATCTCATACCTGGTCCTTCCCAAGACATTTCTCATGTCAATTGAATTATTACTCCCGATTTACACCAAGGAGAACGTATTGAAATGCTGCTATGCTCAATTCACATCAACATGTGGAAAACAGCTTTCTTTCAGCAAAATCAGCTGAAGACATGGGCATGGCTATCCAGAAAGCCTTTCACTTCAATAGAAGCTGAGGACAGTGGGCTCAGGGCCAACATTGCATTTTTCAGATTAGGTGTTCACTGTCTCCTTCCCCCCCACTTCTCACTAGAAAGATTTTATTTCAGATCAATACTTACAATACATTTACCACTACAGTGAGTTCCTGTTTCAAACATGAAAATAATAAATAAAAAGACCTCATACACCTTTCCTGCTGAAGTTTAAAACTGCCTGGAAGAAATGCAAGCGGATGACACCTTTCCATTACCAGATCACTGCCTGAATACCTGCTGGGCTGACAGCACATGCTGTGTTTGTGGGCACAGCCTAACATTGTTTAAAAAAAAAAAATTTCCTTGAGGTCTCTCTCCTAAAGATCAGGAGCTAGGTCCTGATAAGATGAATGAACACTCACAGCATTTCTTGAGCTCCAGCTATGGAAACAATTCCTACATGCAGAGATAAATCACCCCACTTAACTCAGTGAAAGCTTTCTTAGCACAGAAAACAGTGAAAACTACATGTATAGAAAGCGAAATAGCTGTCAAAGACGGATTAAAAGCAATCTCCAATCTCTCTGAAGAGTTAGTAAATAAAGTATGGTGTTACTTGGCTCCTGTCATTTCATTTTTTCTTTCTTAAAATAAACAAGCACTGTTGCTTATTCCCATCCTTTCTATCATCCCTTCTCTTTGTAATGCAAATCTCACCCTGGCCTTTGTGTTCAAGCACAAGCCCAGAAGCAGAGATCAGCCCTGAGCTCCTACATCAGTGAACGTACAGCCATCAGCTCCCAGGTGCTGCTGTACAAAGTCCCTCACTTCTCTCATTTGAGGAGGGCAGTAAGGCTTTAGAAAGAGATGACAAGTGTTGGCGCACCTAATATGTCTTTAGGTAAACTATTCTAATAGTTGACTCATTAACAATCTATACTTTATTTCTAGCTTAGATGTAACTACCAGCTTCCAGTCTTTTGACTAAAGAGCCTTGTTAGATCTGCTACCATCTTGAGTTCTCTTCTACACAGGAGTTTGTAAGCTATGATCCACCCTTAATTTGCTCTTGAACAAAGAAAAAACAGAGTTTCTTAAATCACCTTTGGAGACTCCTCAGCTTGGGATCACCTGAACAGCACATTTCTAGATGTTTTCCAGCTTCTCAGGATCCTTTGGAAACATGAACACCAGAACCAGAAACAACAACAGTCTTACACCGCCCTGTAGAGACAATTTTGCTCAACATTCTTAAGACCACACATCCACAACCTGACACCAGAAGAATGATCTTACTCAATACCTAATTGTAACTTTAAGGTTTTTTTTTTTTTCAGTGTCACCTTTTTCAAAGGCAGTCTCCCACTTAGCAAACATGACCTACATGCCTTTTTTCCCCAAAAATATTTGGCCTTTCTTTCGGCATCTCTCAGGTATGCTATTTAGACGACCACACTTTGCCAAGAAGGAAAAATCTGTGTCTGTGTCTGATCTGTCAGGTCACTTTACCCCATTCTTCTAGAACTCTGCTAAGACAGTTTTGCTGGTGACACTTCCCTTATTTTATTCGTCAGCCTTCCATACTTCACTGAGGGTTTCTTTACATAAAAAAACCTAACCCCACAGCAAGCATTCCTGTCAGCCACCACTGATCCACAGCTCAGCAGGACTGGAGCACTCAGGAGGATGAAGCAGGGCAGCACCGATTAACTGGCCATAGCTATTTTCTTCCAGGGATTTGGGGCTTCTTTGACAACAGTTTCATCCATTCACAGTGTGCAGTAAGGGAAGTCACAAAGTCCTTTATTCTTTTGCTTCCCTGGAAGACTAAAAAGTTTTGCTTAATTTTTACCCTGAAGAATAATAAATAATCAGGCAGTGATGCACTCATTTGACACATCCCTTGATTCGCATGCAGATTGGGTATCGGCAGGAACAGCAGGCTTCCCCAGAACATATGTGCAAATATTCAAGAATAGCAAACAACAAGGATAAACATAGTTGGACCAAACAGCTTTGCTGAATAGAAGTGAATGTTTGCAAATGCTGCTTTGCAGTATTTGACCTGCACTAACGAGCACTCTGTATTCAATAACCTGGTCTTTCACACAAAGAAACCTTTCTGCTGAAGGGCATGCGCCTCTAGCTTCCCTGTGGGGCTTAAAAAGGGGTCCTGAATGAGCATCTCAGAGACAACACCAGGTTATTTTATATATATATAGCATATAATTCCCCAAAGCAACCAGCTTAAACATGTATCCTTGATGAGAACTCGTATTTACTAATTATTGTCATTCATCAAATGAATCCACTGAGCCTTAATGCTGCGTTAGCATTAGAATTTGACATTGAACTATATGTTTTTTAACTTTCATAATTTGAACCTGGTCTGACTAATATATATTAATGGTGTATCCCTAGGATGATCCACTAGAATCTACATCAATTGAAGAATGCTAGTAATTTTGAAGGGGACACTTCCATATTTTCCAGGAGTAAGCAAGAAAATTGAATATTAAGATTCTGCAAAAAATCCCTACAGCCAGCACTAGAAATTTACCTTCAGTGAAAGAATAATAATATTTATCTGGAGGAGCAGTGGCTTAGAACAGATGCTGCCAAGATGAATGATTAATGCACATTAATTGTGGTAAGGAGTTTTCAATTTCAAGTGTTTTCAAATGAAAAAATAGAAGATTTGATAAAAATAAGAAAATCTACTCTTTTCCTTCAAGTACCTTTTAAATCTTTTTTTTTTGCCTTCTGAAAAACAAAAGAATTTGCATCTAAGTGACATTTTTAGTAAAACACATGGTCCACTGAGCTGGAGTCAATTTCTGACTTTTCAATTGCCAATTTATCCCCATCAAAAAAAAAAAAAAAAAAAAAAAAAGAAAAAAGTCAAGGAAAGGGAAATGGGAAGGATACAGTCTGGGAAGAAAGGAGCTTCCAGACAGCTCTAGCATACTAATAAACAGACGAAGCAACCCAGAAAGACCTTCCTCTTTGGCAATGTTGGTTTGAGCAACATCAACAGTTGCCAAGGAATGAAAGCAACATCTGGTACAGGAAGTTTGGAACTGGGTTTCATTCATTTTCAGCTTTCAGAAATAAAATACTAATGCTGGTCAGAAAATTGTTTTAGTTTGCATTTTCTTTTATCTGCATGTAGATTTGCAATGGGGGAAGGGACTTTTTTAGTACAGAAAATAAGATCTGAATACCAAAACCAGCCATTCTCCTCACACAGATTCACACAGAATAAAAACACAAGCTCGAGGCCCAGCGTGCCCTGCCAGCTGTTGTACAGCCGTAACCAACATGCATCGCTGAGTACTGCTGCCTAGCTGGACGAACAATCTGGGACTCATGCATCACTGGTTTGTGTGCAAGGCACATCATTTCCAGAATTGTGTCAAGCACCACAAGTAACATTACACACATGCCGCTAACCACCCAGCTCTCCCTGGAAGAGACCATTCACCTCAGACACAAAAACCAACCCAGAAAAAAAAAAAAAAAAAACAAACCCCAAAAACCCCAGGAGACATCCTCCTTTTCTGCCTTTCAAGAATCCTCTCTAAAATCAGATGTGAGAAAACTACCTCATTTATCCATGAGTGCACTGAAATTTTTACCTGAACCTCTCCTTTTCTTTGATTTTACTTCAACAAAAGTCTCTTTTCTATTAAGTGCTTCATCAGACAGTCACGCAAAATGCTGCATAAAAACAACCTAAATGCATCTTAAAGCTCCTTCAATTTGTCAGCCTCTGTTTTTGTTCTAGCTCTTGTTTCTTAACACCCTGCTGAGATGCAACTTGCTTGTTCGAGCAGGGAATTCCTCAGTTTCACCTGGCTGACACTGTTTCTTCCCTTGGGACAAGCGAATGCTTTCTGACAGAGAATAAAATAGAACAAGACGTTTTTGGGGAAGCTAGCTAGTGACATCCTTTTTCCTCTGCAAACTGAGCACAAGGTCAGAGAAGACATTTCTGTTTTGAAATCAGCCCCATCACTGTGAAGGTGTTGGGAGATTTTTTGAGAGATGACTGATGCCCAGATTCACCCCTGGAGTCTGAAGACAAGATCCTACCATTATAACGAACTAATCCAAACTCCCAATTTAATGGAGAGTGGGGAACACTGGTGTAAATGTGAGGTTTCCAGCTCCACTCAAAATACATAGTAAGGAGAGTTAAGCACGTTGGCACACTTCGCTTCCACAGACCAAACTTTGGTGGGGAGGAAGGCTGACTGTTGTCAGAGGCACCTGAATTTGTTTCATGCCCAACCCATTGCCCATCATTTCCTTAGTAAAGAGAATATTGCATTACTAAGTCTTTTACACCGACTCTGTCTGTAAGCTTTTCCTATCCATTCATTCACAAGGCAACAGATGAGAATCAAACTGCCCACAGAGAGAACAATAAAGCCTCAGACAAAGGAAGAGTCACAATTACAAGTATCAATCTCCATGAAAGATGCCAGGTGTCAGCATCAACGAGAACATCTCAACAGCCTTGATAGGACTGCAGGAAGACAGTGTCCCCATTTTCAATGCTAAATTTAATCAAGATACTATGTACCATGCAAAGCCTGGCCAAAGATTATATACAGCTGAATCTGCCAAGTTACCTAGTATGAATTGTGAACAATTAAATGAAGAAAACTTGAATTTACTTTGATATCAGTAGCAAGTGTTCACTTTATAAGGTACAAAAGCTGAAATTGCCCCAGATTTCATGTATTTTGTTTCCATAGAGACTCTTCATAGCTCTGCACAAACCACAATGCTGCTTCCTCAGTACAGCCTGTGAAGCAAACTGTTGATCAACATAAAGGAAGATAGGGGCCCTGTTTAATTAGCATAAGTCAGGAGAGCTCCCACTGATAATTGAGCTATATGGTCCCCAGGCCTGAATTTTGTATCGGGGGGGGGGGTGTGTGTGGAATTTCAAGCACAGAACACACAGCATCAGGAGTTTCCAGCACCTGAGTAACCCCTCCAAAACACTGCAGGGAAAAAGTGTGCCAGAAAGAGCAGAGAGGTCGTTCGAGGCTGGGAAAGTGAGTCAATGCCTACGTAGAAGGTGAAGAAGAGGCAGCTGCCAGGTCAAAAAGAAACGGGATGGTTTGAAGCAGAAGGATAAGGTTAATACAAAGCTTAGCTCCAGCATGCAGTTTCCAGCTTGCCTAAATTTATCTCTTACTACTCAGTATTTCTCCATAATTATATGGCTAGATACAAGGCCTGCTGAAAACAGAGGAGCCTGAAATGAGGGATCTAATCATCTACTAATTCAGAACAGGGAACAATATATTACTCAGTTAACTGCACTAAGAAATCTTCTTCCAGGGTGAAAACAAATGGGCACAGCTGGAAAAAAACGAATCAAGTTGGGAGGTGAACCCTATTTCACATTTGTATCAAGGAACATATTTGAGCGAGCAATCTTTTCTGTCATTATTTTCCTTAGTTGTTTCCTTTCAATAACAGCAACCAAATAATAAAGGCAACTAAGAGTATGTTCCTTACAACAAGCAGCATTCCTTATGGAGCAGCAGCAGCTCTGGGAAGATAATGTCATCAATCTGAGAGAGGAAACAAACATGCTTTGTCCAAAGTGTTAGCACTGGACCTTGCTTGGTTTTTCAAATGAATATTTTCAAATTAAGTCTTCAAAGAATGCAAGCAAAATATTTATTACAAACTTTACTCAAAGTCTATTGTTTCTTGAAAACAGATTTAATTAAATAGTGAGCACCAATAAACAAATCAAGTAAATATATTTATTAGAAAGACAGAACCAGAAACCAGAGAAAAATAAACCTAAAAGACTTAGGGAAACACCCTTAAACTCCATTTTAATAATCAACTCTTACTTTCAAAGCTTTCTTGCTTTCTTCAGAAAGAAATGATCATTCTTTGGACCCATCTCCTACAGGAGCACACCATAAACCTGTCACAGAACTTAACACACATGACCCATCTAGGGACCATTTTCTAGTTCTAAAGAGGCCAGGGCCAATTCTCTCGCCCTCCCCTGAGTTAGGCCTTACCCACAGGGGAATGTCTTGAGGGGTTATACCAATATGGTTGTACGTTGGTTACCTCTGTCTATCCTTAGGACTGCACTCCTGGTACATCATGAGAGTTTCATTTAAACTTCCCTCCCATGTCTTAGCAAATCTATTGGTTTAAAGTCAGAGCTTTACCAACCCTAAATGGTATCACCGGGAAAGAAGAAAGGAAAAGATGAGTAAGGAGAGGAGTCAATCACTCCTTTTTATGCACCACAGTTGAGCTAATGCTAGAGGTGCATTAAATGCGGAAGATTAAACTGACTAAAAAATTCCCTTTAGTGGAATGTAACTGAATAATTTGCGATATCCTTAAAGTCTTAGGACCCTGAGTTAAGCCTAGGCTTCTAAAGCTCTCCAAGCAAGAGGAATCAATATTCAATTTCACAAAGATTATTTCACAATAATCCCACGTGCACTAATGTATGGATTTCTGGCCTGAGTCGGAACAGCATGTCACCGCCAGACACCAAGCGTGGCTGAACCCTGGAGTTACAGGAGTCACCCTGCATGGGTTGGCCCCACAGGGATGTCACACAGCAGGACCAGCCTGTACCACTTTTCCACCCACCTTTGCACACCTGTGGGCATGCCAGAGTGTTAAAGGAGGAGCCACTGGATGCATTTCGGGTGCCAGGTGACTTGCACCAAGCAAGAGCTACACAGTGGTTCTGTTGCTACCAACTTGCCTTCACACAAAGAACAGATCAGATTCACAAGGCTAGATGAAAGCAGATACATATTTTCAGGCATTTGCCTCAAGCAAGAGATCTTCAAGGCAGAGCAGCCAGCCATTCAGTGAAGTCTTTCTGACCTTCTGCATATGGGACTATTAAATTTCGGTTCTCATTTATATATAAAACCTCTTTGACAGAAAAGATTGCCAAGTCCAGAAAATTTTTAACTGCATTTCACCCTGGACAGAATAAGGCAGTTGAAGTGATGTTGATTTATTAATGCTCAGAGCACACAGGTTATGACCTGAAGAGATTAGAAAAACATCTCAGAAATACACTCTGCTTTGGATGAGTCTTACTTTGATATCTTTTTTTTAAAGGTGTGAATAAAAAAAAAATATTCTTAATAAAAGCTTTATTATTCAAATTAAAGGATTTTAATCCATATATGGTTGGATACCAAGGAGAAAAGAATATTGTAAACACATCCTGACCATGCAAAGCACATGGAAAGGGTAACAGGTGGCATAGGGGGTGCAAAGAAATTACCACAGATTAAATGGCTGTAAAAAAACAAAACCAAAAACAAACCCACAAAACCTTAATATTCTAGTGTCATAGGACAGCCATCCCTCCTGAGAACAGTGGCAGAAAAAGGTGCAGATCTTATAACAACAGCTTTCAATAGTTCCTGAGTTTACAGACATAACCTTATAGCTGTAGAAGAGTGTCTATATTTAAGAAACTAAGAGGAAGAACACACTAATGTATGTGGCGAGAGATCTATTAGGCTGACTTCAATAGCCTTCAAGTCTTTAGAGTAGGTTTTGAAGCAAGGTATATTGTGAGTGCATGGAGACCAGACTGAAACACAATGTGTGTTAACTACAGGGAGTTTGAATTTGACTGACCCAACATCCTTCGCTGTCGGGAGAGGCGAAGGAGATCTGGGCACTATAACTTTTACCAAAGCAGTAGGTTGCATTTGCAACGATTACTTCCCAACCTAACTTCACAATTACTTTCTAACAATGAGAACAGTTGTATATAGATGACATTTGCAAATGACACCAACTTTGTTGGCTTTAACAGGACAGCAGTAACTGGAGTATCACGCGGGCATGGATGACGTTGACTGCTCAATTAACAGAAGTGGTATTTAAATATAAAACCAGTATAAAAATAGATTCATTTTGGGATAAAAACTGAATTTCCATTATAAGCTACATGCTTATCGTTGGAAACGTTTGAGGAGGAAGAGATGTGGATCCTATGACAACTGAATTACCATAATGAAGCCACAAAGAAGGTCACTGTGATCCCAGAATGCTTCAGAGGAGATCTAGCCCCTGGAAGAGTGGTGGTGCTAGATACCACGTACAAAGCACCTGTGAGGTATTTATCCAAGAATATGTATATAGTTCAAGCACAATTTAGAAAAGACAAACTCATTCTAGAAGAGGGTAGGAGGAGGACTCTTAGTATGGTTTAAGTAACGGAAAGACTGCTTTAGGAGAACTAAACAAGCTGGGTTAATTTAGCCTGTCAAAATGAAGGCTAAGAGGGGATGCAATCCCTTTGCTTCAGGATTAAACAGTAAGAAGAGAAGAACTATTGGAGCTAAAAGACAATGCTGTATGAAACAGCTGCTGAATACACTTGGGCTGGAAGTCAGAAGGCAGGTTTTAGCTCTCAGAGGAACAGGGCTGAGGATTAACTGGTTCCTAATAGGACAACTGAAAAAGGAAAATTCAACCTGCCTGGCGATGCAGGCTGCTCGCTTGGCAAAAGGGCTTGTACTGTCTGTGCTGGCAGGGTAACCTGCTCACAGGCCTCGGTTCCCAAAACCTCTTAGAAAATATTTGGAGAGTGCACTAAACTTCTTAAGAGGACTACAAGATAGTTACTGAATTCCCCAGATAGCAATCGGCATCGCAGTCCTGCAGCCAGCGTGGGCAGCCTTAGAAGTAATTTTCTTTTTTTTTTTTTGCAACTTGCCTGAACATCCCATAAAAAGAGGAATTACTACAGTGAAAGAGAGAAATTGATTATGCAGATAGTACTGTCAAATGCAGGAGGAAAACAAACTAGAAAAAATAGAGCAGAATAAATTGTTTCTGGAATCTCACAGTGAGTTACATTTTAAAAAAGAAAAACACAGGAGATAAAAGTGAGAGAAGGGCAAGGTGATTTTTTTTTTTTTTTAAAAGTTTCCACTGTTCTTTTATACCAAAAGACACACTTATATGATTGGGTTTTTTTTCCCCCCTGCACAAACATGAATATCCTGGGAAACCATAGGCAAATTACCCAAACAAAAAGAATGCTAGAAATACCGTTTAGCTGAAGAACCAATCAATAAAACTTCTCAGAAGAAAAACTTATCTGCATCCTGTTTGAGATTGACATGGGAGGTATTAATATTGTATGTGCTTGTCTAGTGGATAAGATAATCAAGCACCATCAAAATGCAAAGCAGCTCCTGCAACTTCTCCAGCAGTAAAAATCTGCTTTTCCATCTGAATTCCCTTTCTCCTGCAATGCCATCTAGAGGAAACCAGACAGATAAAAGGGAGGGCAGAGACAAAGGGATGAGAAGGCGGCAGGTACCGCGTGAAGCCGAAGCTTCCCCCAGACCTAGCTAATGAAATGAATTAGGCTTTCCAATTTATGAAGCCATTAGAAGAAGAGCAAGCCTTGGCTCCGACGCCTCGCTGGTACTTGCATAACAAATCGCATTTGAACAGCGGATGACTCAGCAAGAGGATTTCCCACGACACCTTCCTAAGAAAGGCACCGTCTCTGTATTACGGGTCTCTGGCTGCTGAAGAAATCCTCATGAATTGCATCCCTTCTCCTACAATTTAAATATGCAAATGTATCAAAGAAAAATCCTTAAACATCCCAGATTTGACAGGGGGAATAAAGGAAAAAGAAAAATCAGGAACTAAAATTTACAGTGAGTCGCAGACACCTCCAGGCAAACCAGCACAGTGCCAGGAATTTGGTTAGGGAAAAGTTTAGACCCCAGTTTGCACCCTCATCCATACAGTGTCCTTGCTGGGACCTTGGGTACTCACTTAAGCTCTCTGTAATTCAGCTCCCCAATAATTTCTTCTCAGAGGGGTTGTAAGTGTTTATGAAAGACTAAGTCTTTGAGACACTCGGAAGACAGGCACTTCTGCACACTCAGTGTTACATTTTTCACCATCAGCTTTAGCCTTGTTTTGTACAGCAGCAGAGACTGCAGTCACCAGCTCTTCATTCCACAGGGACTAACACAAGATCAAGCAGTGCTAAAACTTCACAATAGGTTTGCCACATGCAATACAGAGTGCTATTGGAAATGCATCACTTTTTTGCCCTACACGGAATTTAAACCATTCCTCTCAGATCACAGTTCCCAAATACTGCTAATGTAGATGTTTCTATCTGAGGGCTCAAGCTTTCTCCTCACAGTTCCCCTGGCCTTTAAAAATTAATCACAGTCAAACTGGAGGAAAAAAAAAGAAAAAAAGAAAAAAAAAAAAAAAAGAAAAACTTTCAAAGGTTTTAGGGAATAGAACTGTTCAGAGTATTTTGTTTTGACAACCACTGGCTGCCGTTGTTTTCCTGAAAATTTAGAGGACATTTTTAAGCCATAAGTTTGATGAAACTAGCAATAAATAAGGCCATGTTAACAAATCTTGATGCTTTTATTAAAATGCCTGAGCAAAAGAAAAAAAGAAACGTTATTCAGGTCTGGACACTGCCTGATTTTTTCACTGGCATAAAAACTTTAAAGGACCTTTTGAGTAGTGCACATTTTAAGTGAATTTGCTTTTTTAGCAAAAAGTTAAAGAAAAGATAGCTTCCTCTGTTAAAGTGAAGGGAAAGGAAAGGAAGAGGGCGAGAGCTCTGAATGCACTGCTCAAACACAGATTCTTGTGACTGACAGAAATCTCAATTCTGTATGAAATCTATTGTTCAAGGCTGGGCTTGCAGACAGTTAGCTTAAAAGCAGGAAAGTTTTACCTTGTGTTCAAGGACAAGCATTACCCAGACATCAAGAACTGAGGGAACAAACAGCCCTGGTACAGCACATCCAGAGTACAGAAGGCTGCTGGGGCCTGTGGATGGCTATCAGTTTTAGGAAGATGTGTCACATCCATTTCTACAAGGAGTTTCAGCACTTTTACAAAAATAATCCATGTTTTCTGCCAGTTAATATATTTTACAAATTTTTTTGGTGGAATGCATCAGTTGCCTACAAGAAAGAAGCTCTTCCTAACGTCTACCCCATAGCCACACCTAGGCAAGATTCCATCATGGAGGTACTAGGATGGATGGGGTATTAAAACTGAGATGTAGTTATAAAAAACATCATCTTTATAAACAAGACCTTAGGTAGCCTGTTGGGAAGTCTTGGTCTCTGCCAAAGGTGTGACAATCCAATTCCCAAGGCTCTACTTCAGAAAGAGCGATTTGTGTTTCAGAAGGTAAATGGAAAGCCTGAGTCATCCTGAGTCGGCCCTACTTTTCAAGAACAGTGTCCTGATCAGTATTTTTTAGTAAGTCACCAAAATAACAGTCCCTTGTTTCTCCTCTTCCAGGTGAAACTTGAAACAGTTCAATTTATCAGTGCTGAAGAGGACTTCTGTACCTGCTGATTATAAGCACAAACAAATACTATTTCCAAATCTTTCTTACAACAAACTCCAGAAATCTTTCCCTCTCCTAACACAGAATTTCTGCAGTTCTTACAGAAACAACCATCAGGAATTTGAAAAATATATGAGGTGAGAAAGACTAGTCAGCACCCTCTAATTTCTCAATTCATAGAGCAGTTTCTAGGTCACTTCCAGTTCCCCACCAAGCACACCACAGGAACCCTTCAATGCCTCTCCCTCATCCTTCAGCATTCAGCCTTTATTGACCAAGTTGCAATCAGGAGATGTCCACGTACCAGCCACATGCCAGCCCCATCAGCTTCCAAGCAAGACAAACCCCATTTTGGGCTGGATGCAGCAGCAGTGACAATGGTGCAGCAGCCATGCACTGACACAGTGCACCAGACCCTGCTTAAGAGCACACATTCCCTCTTCCTGCAGGGCTAATTGTATCATATTTCTTTTGTTCTACAGGTACCTCTGTCTCCTCTTATTTATTTATCTTTATGTATTAGTGGAAAAAAACCCAAGGAATTCAAATAGACTTCCTACGCATCAGCTGCTTTGGTAACCCTTACTAGTTTGCAGGATGGTTGTTCCCCCTGCTCGCAGCTTGGCAACATCCACGTCCCCTACTTTCCCATCAAAAAACCCAAGTCCTTTCACCCTCTGCCTTGAAGCCAGTTTGAATCAGTGGCACAGAAACAGGCACCAGGACATCTCTAAGTGCAGTATAGAGACAGATATATCTTCTTTCATGAAGCAGCTACTCTGCTGCACAGACCAGACTGCGAGCTCTCCCAGCAAAGCCACCCCTACATGGAAGACATCATCTCAGCTTGCTACCCCAGGGACAGCAAAGGCTAGTTTCTATAGTTACACTCTGAAACTCACAAATGATTTTTTTTTTTTTTAAAGCACAAAACAGGTAATCAATTTACAAAGAGAAATGCCTCCCTTTATGAGCTTGGGAGAGCTCAGGCTCATAGAGGAAAACAGCGTATTTGCTGCCCACACATGAGTGACTCTGACCTACAGCTGTGCACAGGCTAGGGGATTTTAAATCTACTGGGACCTGATCGTGTAGCCGCAGTTCATTCAAGTATGCACTACAAACTAGTGCTGGCAGCACTGTGGAGCCCTAAATATTTAGTAACACTGATACATTGTAGTGCACCATTCTCAGAATGAGCCGAGATACTGTTTTAATTTGTTCTGTCACAAAACAAGGAAAGTGAAAATCAGAAACGACTGTAACAAGAACACACCAGAGCCACTGCTTAAAATGGATAAAATTGGATCTGATTTTTATCCTTTGTAGAGTGGTTCTCAATCAGAGAATTTCAGATTTTAGACTATACATGCCATGGTTTTAAAATCTGTTCTAGAAACTTTTCTATAATTATAGAAGAGTTTCAGCAAAATACAACAGTTGGGTCAACGAAGGAGTGGCAACTGCTGCAAAGCGGTGATTATCCTCTAAGGGTTGCAGAGAGGTTAATTTGCCAAAGAGCTTATCAGAGGTAACTCCAGCTGCTAAGCTAGGGAAGGGTGGGCTCTGAGCACTGAGGCTTTGAGGTGGATTCAAAAGAAACAGGTTCTCCAGAAACAGAAAGCTGGGCTGGGAGCAAGTTTGCAGCTCGTTCTCAGCCAGATGGGCACTGGCACCAGGGGCAAGAAGCACAGCCACACTGGCAGGCACCCACCTCCTCCTGGGTGGAAAGGGATTGGAGAGATGCCTTGACTCTGGGGACACTGTACGTTTTTTTAGTAATCCTTTATCTACTAGCGAAAGAGAAGGTTGTATTCCTTCACTGGGAGCAAAAGGGACAGCAAAGAAATGTGAGATAAATCATACCCGACACCATTTTTAATACATTCCTCTGAAAAGATGGCTAGACCAAAAGATGTCCATGTACTAACCTTGATTGAGAGGTTATTTGTGCCCAATAAACAAACAAAAATAAAAAAGATTCAAGAAGAGATCATCCTTAAAAAAAAAAATATTACTTTTGTTACACTGCCAATATCAGAGCATGCTTTGGCTTTTGGCTAAGCCAGGACAGAGGCAAGAAGGCAGTTTAAGTAATTCAGAGCACCGCTTCCTTCTGGAAAGTTACTTTTGAAATCAAAGGTCACAGTATTGTCCTAAGAAAAAGGTTTCTTGTAACTTGTGCTCTGTTTTTATTCCATGAGCCTTTAGGCATGAGATTTCTCTGGCAGCTTAGGCTATGCTCAGTACATCTCCAAACTTTCTAAACAATTCCCAAAGTAAGTCGAGGGGAAAAATTAGCTTTGAAGGATGTTGGCATCCAGCTTTCAATAACTGCTGGAAAAAAGATGCTTTGCAGGGCACAAGTGTCTCTGCAAATCTTTGCCTAGGCAATCCTTGACGGCAAAAAGTATTGAATGAGACTTTGCAAAGTGACTATAAAAGAGGACAGAGTACCACAAGTCATGGGTTTAGGGCTTTCTTGCCTGGTATTAGGACTCTATTGTAAGGTGCCCTGGGGAAATCTCAGCATGTTTTGTAAGCATTTCCATTTCATCTTGAAAATGCTTTCCACTCCCCACACCATATTAGTTTAAAAAAAAAAAAAAAAAAAAAAGAGAGAGAGAGAGAGAGAGACACTCTTGCATTTTAGCACTAGAGAAAAGGGAGCCCAGTGAGAAGAGTCACTTATTTAAGAGCTGCCCTAAAAAAAAAAAAAAAAAAAAAATTCTAGGCAGCTTTCTCTGGAAGGATGATGGCTCAGCAACACTGTCCTGGGTGGATAGCACTGTAAATCTTCCTCAGGGTTACTCTTTATATCAGCCCATATCCTAGTACCAAGGAACAGCAGCTGATGTAGCTGTGCTGTTGAATCACTGGGGTTCACAGTGATGTGACTGGGTGGTAAAGTGGCAAAGTAAGGCCTGGTTTGGCCACCTCAGTGCACAGGACCTTCTGCCTGTGCTTAGGGAATGGGAGTCAGCACAAGTATACCAATTCCTGGTCACCAGCTACTTCAGAGGAGCCATAGGGCACACAGGTAAGGTAGGATGCCAAGGAATTGCTTAGATCATTTGTTGGTGTATATATATATAAAAAACCCAAAAACAACACACCACCAAAAAGCCAAAACCCACAAGCACTGAAGAATGAGGTTCAGTGCAATGCCAGCTCCTCCAGTCCAATATCAACCCTGGAGCAAAAGCCCAGATCCAACACTCATAGGTTTTGTTATTTTTTAAGAATATATTAAAAACAAAAAACAAGACAGGGTGTTTGTATTCCATGGGTGCAAAATTCAAATGCAGGTAGCTAGAAAAATGTCACAGACTGTAATGCCTTTGCAAACAGCCCCCAAGGCTGATTTGTCACACATTGCTGGTCTAAAAGCAAGCTCTATTCAGAAGAGCTATTCCTTAGGGATTGTAATAAAATTTTTTAGCCATCTCTGATTCAGTGCTCTTTTAATCCCATAGGAATGGTTGTCATTTCAGGAACTCGTAATGGATGAGAGGAGACCCTATGCCCCATCCCTACAGGCAAGGAAAAAAATCCACCAAAACCCAGGACTGTAACTCACTCAAGATGGTTTATACTTTAACATTCTACTTCACTGCACTTCATTCTCATTGAGAAGAAGGTTTTGAGTATTTCCCTCAAACACCTCCTTCTAATAGTGATTGTTCTGGACACAAATACATTTTCTTGTAGTTGTAACATAGCAAACTTTCACCTCCAGTCCCTCAAAGCTCCCAAGCCATCCTGGGCATTCAGTTGTAAGGAAGGGCAGCGTGCCCTTGAGCACAAAGGATAGGCAGCATACAAATAAATAAAGCAGATGCAACATAGCTCCTATGCCAGGTAAAAGGTAGCAGCTGGTCATGTACACAGGGGATGCTCTTTCATTTTGGGGCTGCCTGAAACATTTCAAGATGTAATTGATGCTTCTCCATTAGTGTTTTAGTTCAGAGAAGGGGTATGCTTTGGAAGCAAATCTACCAGCCATCCTTCCTTACTTCACTTTGGTCTGTATCATGGAGCAGTCTCTAAGTGCAAGAACTGGTTTCCTTCCGAATGAAACCAGACTGCAAGATGCTCTCCAGGTATGCACCAGTGTGCTTCACCTGCTTATGGGTGCTCAGTCCCCGGGACCAGGCGAGAGCTAGCACAGAGCAACTGCTGCACACATCCTATGAAATGCATATGGTGTAGACATCAGCTCCTCAGTTGCTCTACAGATCTGCTCCCATTGGGCTGCCTACTAGACGGAGGGCAAAGAGTAACTGTGATTAAGTTGAGCTCCTGTGAGGTAGAATGCTGCTCCATGGGAAACTCCCACTAGCAAGTGGCCGAAACCCCATCTACATATAATCACTTGGAGATCAGTGGAGATTATTCCCCCAAGCAATCTGTTCAGAGTTAAATTCCATTCAAGATTATTCTTAAAGACTTGGGATAAAAAAATGCACTTGTATCATACATGTGCATTAGGATCCTGTGAAACACAAGTCTAGCAGGTTCAGAGCTCTTGCCAGCAACTTTAGAAACTTTCAGTCCATGTCTGTCTGGTAGCTGTATATTGGGGTGGATTTCAGTAAGAAGTAGCTTTATAAATGAAGGAATGAGAGCTAATGTCTTCTAACTAGAGGCAACAGGACAAAATCCTTAAAATTACTGTTTATCATCAGCAATCTCCACTATCAGAACAAATTGCCTATTGAAAGAGTCACAAATACACGCAGTTTTATCACTTACTAATGTTGCACTCTGAGGCTGTAGCGTTTTTGCCCTTATTAATGGGATATAATGGAGCTTTAGGGCATGTCCTGCTGTTCAAACAAGAATTAGCAGTTTGCAATAAGCTCCCATTATGAGAAGCCATAGTCTTTGTCTGCAGGACATCTCTCAGTGAGGCTGTATCTAGACTGAGCCTGAGAACCTCCCTGTGGGATAAGTGATCTTAAATCTGCCGACTCCAGGGAAAGCTGGGGACATTCAGTGTCCCCAGGTGTCTTGCCTTTGCAACTTTCCAAGATGACTTCACTTGGCTGATGGGTGTGACTGTGCTGAAAGCTCCCTGGCTGGATTCTCCACGCAAAGCCTTTCACAAACAAACCTGGCCATTTCCTGCCGGATCAAAAAATGGATCGGCAACAGATTCACCGACAGAATAGGCAGGGATGTCAGGGAAGAGGACACAGCACAGCACCAGCGCTCAGCAAAGGATGCACCACATCTTTCACCGCAAGGGCAGAAGCAGCCTGACTCCCTGGGGCAGACAGCTGCAAGATCCACGCGCTACTGCCAGCTTCCAGCTCTCGACCGTTTCACAGGGACTTGGCATCCAAGTCAAAATACTCAAGATGCCACCAATCTAAAGTTCAAAAGGAATAAAACCCTCTTTCTTGTATTTGCCTATGCAACGATATTCTCTTGGTTTGCTTGACTCAGGAAAGGACATTATCTCTGAAGCATTCAGAAAAAATTAGTGGAGTACAAAAAGCTCAAGTAACCACTCTCAGCTGAGCTATGAAAGCAGCAATTTAGCTCAGCCTAAGGGTAGCATATATAATAAAAAGCAGACTTTTTCCTGTGATATAATTCAGATAGCCTTAATGGATTTTTTCCCTTTTTACTTTTAAACAGCTGCAGCAAAGTAACTTACAATTATCGTATCTTCAATTAAACACACTGTGGGGCTTTTGGGGGATCTAGCATGAAAATGTCTGGAAAAAAAAATTTACAAGCTGCTAAGAGTTAGTGGTAAGCTAATTAAGTGAAGATTGCCAGATTGCCACAAACCGGCATGGGATTCCTAGATCCTCTTCTCTAGATAAAGTGCTCTAACTGATGATAAAAGTTACACAAAGGAGAAAGAATCAAAAGCTGGTATACCTGGAGAACTCATGTCATATCAGGAGCTCTGTCAAATGAGCCGGTGCTCTTGATCTCCTGTTACATTTAGTAAAGAGAAAGTTATGCCCTGAACAAACAGCATACATTGTAAGAAAAAGCAAAATGGAAGAATTTTGTGCAATCAAAAATGAATTCCTGACCAATTCCTGCCCCCACAGCAGTGAGACTAGTGTCAACGTTTAAGCAGATAGAAATTTCTTTATTGATCAGTCTCTACAAAATCCTCTTTCTATAAACCACTTCAACTTGGCTAATCCAAAGAAAATGGTTGAATGCATTACAGTGGACTGCACTCAGTGATCACACCCTTTCAAGCCACAGCTGCCTTCTGAAGGCAGCAGTTTATGAATAAATAAAGCAGCAAAGTGCTCATGAAACCCGCACATAAAGAAACCATCCGGCTTAAGACTGGGCTATTCCCGTATCAATAATAACCCCTGAGAATTCAAATATGAAGAATCCTGGCTCTGCCATCTCTTAGGTTCTCAATTTTCACTTTTTCTTTCCTCCTCCCACTCAATCAATTAAAAAATATATTCTTTTAATTTAATTCAGTTTTGGGTTCCTTGCTACATTCGTGAGCTTGCAAGGCAGGGGCTCCCTGTATGTCCTGCACAGACAAGTCACATCCACCCTGGGCACAAGGTGGAAAAATGGGCTCCAGCACCTCCTCCTCTTCCCAGAGCTACCTGCAGGGAGTCCATGCAGCAGGAAGGGTTCCTATTTAACACTTGCTACACACAGAGTTTATGTAGTCTGCTTTATATCTTCGAGCAAATCCACTCCTTTAGAGGATGTGTGGGGACAGGTTTTATGCCGATGAAAACCAGTCCCCAGGGTAGTGCCCCACCTCCCCATTCCCCTTGAAAGCTGAGATTTCTTGAACACTGTGCAGTTGCTCAGCAAAAGTGTTTGGCTTTAATGAAAAACTAAGGGGAAAAAAAAGGTATAAACCTGTCAAACAAACAAACTAGCTATCTAAGGGATCTAGCCAAAAGGAACAAGCCTATTAAGGAATCACTTTCTGCACCAATATGTCACTGCATTATACTCTGTGCATAATTATTACTTAAATCCAGCCATCCCATGCATTATTAATAGGATCAGTCAACCTCAAGTCCCCATGCAGCCTTAAAGCAGATACATTAAATATTCCCAACAGGAAACAGGCAACCATCCGTTATCAGCAATAGACTACACAGTTAAGCCAATGCCTCTTTCAAGCAGGTTTTGTTCTGGTGTGATCAACAAGGCTGCTCTCCCCCATCCTCCAAATTGCTTTTACTGTCAAATCTGAGCAGCATTTCCTCATTTCTCCATGAAGCATGCAAGTTTACCCTTTATTGGGAGCAACAAAACCTTATGTAGATGCTAAAATACTCTGGGAACAGAGAGCAACCTAAGCAAATTGACAGCAGAAAAACAAAAGGTAGTGGGGAGTCAGGGCTAAAGGTTTAAAGATGGGAGAAGGGGGAGGAAGAACAATGCTCTTATTGCTGCTGAGGGCAATGAAGACATTTGTATGCTGTTCATGCATCTGCCATGGCTATAAGCTTGTTATTAAATACAGGCATATGCCAATCTACCAGTTTATAATTCAGCATTACTCAGATCTGGGCAACCATGATTCTTGCCCCTCCTAAATTTGCTCTATACTCCTCTAGTCAGTATTTCTAACTGCTTGTGCTCAGTTGTAGAGTAGTGGTTTTGTACAAGGCCACACCACTAGCAAAATCCACAAATGAAATCTGTTTTTCCACAAGTGGGATGGTCCTTTCTCATGCACGGGCATGAACCAGGGCTGACATGCTCCAGTCGTGGGGAAGGGAATTTCTTTCTCAAAAGAGGATCTGAATCCAAACCCTCCCCTCAGAAAACACACAGGTTTTACACAAATACATGACAGTAGATAGTGCAAATTGTAGTGCTTCTTGCATACTCCTGTGCCCTGTCGTCTTTACAATTCCCCTATATTGTAAAGCGATTCCGTAGCATCCCACGCAAGGTGCGATTATGGAGTGATTCAAAATAACAGGCCTGGAAGTTTAAATGCTTCAGCAGCAAGCCAAGGAAATGTCCACAAATTATGTGTTAGGAGAGTATTTGCTATGAAAATGTTTGGCTAGAGATTTACAGGGGCAAGCAGTAATAGAAATGTGAATGTACCTTGCTAAAAAAAAAGTGAGAAAAGGGGGAAAGTCTAAATAATAATGCCATGATATTTAAAAATGTATTCTTTTCACTATAGGGTACAAAGAGGAGAGAGAACAAGAAACACAGAAGAGATGCCTGTGCTGGAGAGGGCTGGGAAGTTTACAGCCTCGCTCGACTGACTGCCATCAGAGGAGCAGTACGGTACGTTAGATGTGCACTATGGTTTTTGTCTAACAGATACAACGCACCTGAAAGACAAAGATATCAAACCAACTGATTGTGAAGGTAGCCCCTTGGGCTCCTGTTTGTTGCTGGGAAGCCTAGAGTATTTGACATTTCTTATCAGTAAAAATGAGCTCAAAAGGTTTCCTGCTCACAGGGGGGAGGCATGGCAAACGGATGAGTAGATTCTCTGAGAGATGCTCTGTAACATATGGTTTGTTGGAGGAGTGAGACACTTAATGTAAGTTATCAATACCTGCACGTGTACTTAAAATAAGATAAAAGTTAATTAGTTCCAACTTCATTCCTTCCCTTCTGTTGATAATCCCTCATTTTTTTTTAATCAGTCTGTAAATGACTGGCAAAAATCTAGCCCCAAAATCAGGCTATTTGAGAACCTGAAGTAATTCCCCCAGTGGAACCTTCCACAAAACAGCTATCTTGAACTCCTACTATCATGTTCTTAATTTACAGCATGAAATATAGTTTTCCGAATTCCTCTCCCACAGCATGACAAATACCCCGTTGCAATATTATAAGGGCGGTGGCGGGGGGAAAGCAATTCAAAACAGGCTGTTTTCAGTATTAACAATCTAAAGATGCTATTAGCAGATTACCTGAACAATATATTATTGCTGAACCAAGATGTGTTCGAAAACACTGAGTCATGCTACTGAATTAATGAAATTGGTTTGAAATTATAAATTTTCCAACTAAACTCCAGCACAGTTTGGGTTCTTTGTCAGTTCCTGTAATCTTCCACACCCATAGCCCGTGTTACTCATGTTTTCACCTTGTTCCTTGCATGAACGAAGGGTAAAACCTGAAAGTTGGGGGTCACAAAAGCCAAGTTTTGGAAAAATAAAACAGCAAGTATCACAGTAACATTAAAAGCCACACACTTTCCTCACCCAAGACAATTCCTGTTCAAAGATCTGCTTTTTGGGGGTCTTAGTTCAAATTGTCACTGATGGCAGGGGCTTAACCTGCTGAGGGTTTAGAAGGTTGCTTGCTAGGATGTATAGTAAAATGGGCAAAATCAAATATCTCAAGGCAACAGCTACTTGTACAACTGAAATGAGCCAGTTCGCAAGCATCTTGAGGTTTACTGCAGGGATCTTAAATCTTGAGAGTTAACCTTACTTTTCAAAGTGTATTTTTAAACCCAAGAGTGTTAGACAAAAGAAAAAAAAAAGGCTATTTTGGTTCTGCTTTTATTTCTGTGGTTTGTTAGACATTGTGGGAGTGCAGAGAGATACGATAAGCCAGTCTCAAAGCCTCCTCTTTCTTATGTTTATATCCAGCCAAACCTGCTGCTTATCACTCTGCCATTTAACTCCCTCTCTATTAAGAAGAAAAGATGAGGGAAGAATTAGTCTGGCTGACCCCCAAACTCCTTCCTGAGAGGGATGTGGTGCAGACAGTAAGAAGGGTTGTTTGAGGGAGCACTATGAGCTGAGCTACTTATCTAAGGTAGCCAAACCTTTGGAGGCTGAGGAGCAGGGCTGGTTATCACAAGAGAGCAGCCTGCCTACCTTTGTTTCTTTGTCTCCCTTTAGTTTAGCTCCTGTTTTAGAGCTCAGAGCCCCTGTCAATACTCAAAGGATGGTGCACATTTTTGTTTTGACGATTATGGTGGTCCTGCTGTCTTAACATGAGGAAAAGGCATTTGGATCTCTGCATCTCTCTAGGTTGTCTTGTATTTTGGTCCAAGAGCGAGGTCTTGAACACATGGGATGTCCCTGCCTGCGTACGGAAGAAACCACTCCTTTGGGAACATTTCTCTGTATTTTGCTGTCCCAACAGCCTCTTGGCTAAATCTCAGAAATTTCAGGAGATGGAAAAGCTTTGGCACAAAGGCAGAGGCTGTTCTAGGAACAGCTTTGTCCTGAAATGCATCAACCTCTTCTAGCAGAGCTCAGTCCTTGCACAGTGAATTAAACTCTATCTCCTCACCCCCTGTCCCTACTCAAACAGAAAAAGAGATGGCCTTAACACAAAAGTGCGGTCTCTGACCTGAAGCTATACTTTGACATTTCAGCCGTGCTGTAAAAAGGGTAAGAAGCAGCAGGGAAGATGGTGGGCTGGATGCAGGAGGTGGGAAAGACTGACCAGGTACTTTGGTGAGTCCCACCCAGGAATTCTGTTTCTAAGAGAAAGATTTGAGATAAAGATCCTGCTAAGATAAAAATCCCGCTCATTTGTCATTAGCACTGCAGAAATATACAAAAATTAAACTCAGTGGACAGAACGTGAGTGCAGAGAACTGAGTGGAAATTGGGCAGATAAGGTAATAACCATTAACCTTGGTCCCCCTATGATTGTTGTCCACTAGCTCTACAATGCACTATCTGCTCCTCCCAGCATTTGGGGATGGATACAAATGAGGACTACCCTTTGGCTCAGGGGCAAAGAATGGGTTTTTTTCAATATGTTTCATCACTCTTAAAGAATTCATGACATCCCCAGAAGCAGCAGCTTGCTGCAAACATACTCTAGAGCTCCAGGTCTCATCCAGAGCCACACACTGGGGTGCAGAAGTTATGCTCCAGACTTGATTCCTGTTTTCTCAAACAGACAGAATAATGAAGCCATCCTTTTTGGGCACTGACACCAGCTGTATCTCTAGTACACCTGCTGGAATTCACCAGCTTTTCTTCTTTCCCTGCTTTAGATTTTATTCCTCCCACAGTTCTTTGGTTTCTGCATGAATCAAATCCCTGCTGGCAATGCTGTGTTAGACTGCATCCCTTTCAGGAAAAGGCATGCTAGCATGGTGGACTGCATGTCTTGAAAAAGGGAGTTCTGGTAGTCCAGGGTCATTGCAATCAATTACACCATCCAATTCTTCACTGATCCTGCCCTTGACACTGAAATAGTGACTGTTTTCATCCTCCTACACAGTCTCTCTGTTCCACTTGGTTTTTCAGAGGCAAGAATGCATGCAGCATCTCTTTATTATAAAAATCTTTTTCATGTCGTGCACACTGAGTTGCTCTAAGTTATTGCGGGTTTCCACCTAATCCAAATCACTGAGGCACAGTCTGGGAAATGGTAAACGAGGCTGACAAAGAATTAAGAAAAATGCTGTCCAGGGGAAACATTGGCTCCAGCTTAACATTTCTAATTTCTCTTTTCATCTTAATGGGAGCAGTGGGAAAGAGAAGGTTCTTGTTTCTCACACCCTCTCCAATGATAATAATTTTCACACAGCACCTGAGAAAGTCTCAGGCTGTACTATTAGTAAAATCAAGCAAGGATGCATACAACAGTTCCTAAAGTAGTTGTCTCAGATAAAGGTCGGTATTGTAGCAGCAGACAAAAAAACAACAGAGGAGAAGTTTTTAACCACAGTGCTCAAGCACATGCTTTCTCGTTAAATAACTGTCCAGAAATCACAAATGCCAACTGAAAAAAGCTCAGGACAATGGTCCACAGGCATGAAAACACATGGTAAACCCTGGCTGTGTCACAGGAGGAGAAAGCATTAAGTCAACCGTGCCAGGACACGCAGGCTGGGACCAGAGGCTGTGAGGATTTCAGGCTGGAGGCTTCAACCCCTACATCTGCTTCTGGAGCACACTCCGACCCCTCTCCTGCCCTCACTTTTCTCATAACAGTGGAGAAGATGGCCTGTGTCAACAAGCCAAGCAACTCATGGCTCTTGTACACTGCAAACAGCCTCCCATGTTCAAAGAGAGAGAAAATATTTGACTCTGGGGCATATTAAAAGGAGAGAAAAGAATCAGCAGCAGGCTACGCTGGGGCACATTAAGAGGAGGGGAAAGAATCAGCAGCAGGCTACACCTTCGAGCATCTGACTGAGCTTTCTACCCTTCTCAAGGAACCTTTTTAGACTTCTATTGACTGGCAATCAGCCTGTCTGCCTTACTTATACTTATTCTGGATCAAACAGCTTGTCACAGAGTTTTATTTGGAGGGCAACTTGAGGTGGAAGCATTGAGCACCTACTACACCTACTGAGTAGGGCTGGTTGTGGGCTATTTCTACGACACACTTCCAAGTGCAAGGCGCTGCATAGCCACATGCCCTGCCTATCCTGGCATTAAAGATTATTCATCTTCCATACAGAAACCTCCCTGCAATTCCCAGCCTAAACATATTCACAGTTTTATACTAACACTGTCCCTCAGTGCAAAACACTTTCTTTTCTTCCGTAGCGTTTCCCCCACCAAATACAATCGCCATTTCTTTTACCCTTTTGCTTTTGACAGTCTCTCTACCTCCCAGCCTCCTTCATCCTTCTCTGTCCCACTCCCTTTTGAACAACTGGCAGGAGGAAAAGGAGCTTGTTAGGTTGGTTTTTTTTTTCCCACACAACATCCTAGAGCACCTCTGAGGATTGCCTCTTACCTTCAGCTGACTCAGTTCAGCCACAGAGCTCTCAGCTGTGCAGGGACACGGCCAGGCTGAATAGCAGAGGACAAATCCTGCCAGCAGAGTTGCAGCATGTTGAGCAGATCTCAGTAAAACATCCCCACCAACCAAGTTCAAAATATAGAGGAAAGGCAGAGCAGCACGATTACCTTTTGTGCAGGGAAAGCAAGCTGCCTCCGAGGGCTTTAAGAGTCCCAGCACTGCAAGCGTGATTGAGAACAGCTGAGAAGGCACAGCCAGGTGCAGGAACAACCCCACACTCAACTCTAAAAGGGACATGATTCTACTTTTCTTACAAGGGCCTTTCAATGAATGTTGTTCAATGAAATGAAGCATTTGCCTAAGTTTCAGTTTGCAGACCTGCTGGATTGTATTAGTTAGAAAGGTCTGAAAGCACAGTAAGGATGGTACAGGTTGCAGCCAGTTTTCTAGGTTGCATTGTGCAGGGTTAATATAGGGCAAAGGAGAGAGGTCAGCATGCAAGGATTTATGGAGAAGAAAGCATGCAAACTTGTTTAGCAGCTACACTGATTCTTGACACTAACTTGCCTATTTACCTTCAACTTAAGGAAGTCAGCAATCTATGCTTACTGTCACTGCAGACAGATGAATGAGGGGTTCCTAATTCTTTTAGGAACAACTTTAAGTAATTCTAAGTTTGTTTTAGAAGCGGAATAGGAAAGTCAAGGGTGAGAAATAAGGAAAGTCTACAAGAGCTTGAAATTCAACACCTTAACCTTGGCTATTTTCAAAAAGTTTTGACTACTACACCCACGGCACTCAACCAGCTCATGCACTCTTTTACCAGAAAAGCTGCATTTTAGTCACTCTTCTGATCTTGTTTTTTAAACATCAAGTCATATTTCTAGCTATTCAGCACTAACCTCAGGCTCAGCCCCCAGCCTCACCTGAAATAAACGCCAGTGTGTTGGCATTAGTGCAGTATCCAAAGTGCCTGCTATTTAACCACGTGCACCTGGAACACTCCATCCCCTGGCCAGTACAAATTCCCCACACTACAATCAACATTAAAATTAACTTACTGATTTCTTTTTTCTGAACTGAATCACATGCCAGATTTTCTAAAGAGATTTCAACATTTTTATTTTGAAAAGTATTTACAGAAAGGTAGTTCTTTTCCTCTCCCACAGTTTACCAGATCAGCTCCTAACATTACAGGTATCTCACACAACTGTTCCCCTGTACCAGGATTTTTGATTCAGTTGTCCTTCTGCCTCTCTACTTTTTTCTATAATACAAGAAATTTTGGGTGATTTTTCCTCCACAATACAGAACTATTGTTGTGAAGGAGCTCTGCAGTGGAGTTGTTCTGGATTTACACTGCTGTGAAGCAGGATCTGTCCCATTAATGCTGGGGAGCAAATACCACCCATTATTAAAATGGAGCAGAGTGGAGTGAACCGACTAGGCTATACTATGGGTCAATAAACCATTTTAACAAGATCTCCTTATCTGTAAGGTCAGAAAGAAAGAAAAAACATGTACATAGCCTGAATTTGCAAATAATCCTTTCCCATTGGTGTATAGTTACTGGAATTTGTTTGATTAATTGATAAATTAGCTTTCTATTGGGATTTTGCAAGTGATTTAAGGGTAAAATAAATGTCTGGCAATGACTTAAGAGTTGGTAATGTCCAGCTGACGTGAAGGAAAAAAGTGCTACCTGAAAAAAATTACAGTCATCATCACAGACTATATATCCTCATAAAGAAATTGGAGGAACTCTACAAACCTAGACCAAATTAGTATCCATGCCAACACAAGGTGAAGTTGTATGTGTTGCACAGGCTCTTTTGCTTACTCCAGCTGGCTGGATGTCATACCATTTGGATTTTATGCTCCACATCTCAACACAAAAGGAGAGAAGTTTTCAGTTGCTGGGATAATGCTCAGGCTTTTATTACACAGGAAGCATCACAAAGGAAAGCAGTTTCAGATTTAGTGGGAGAGAAGTGAACAATGATCCTAAACAGAAAGTAGCTGTGCTCATGATGCCATGGCCTCAGCATTGCCCTGTGCAGCGCAATGCCCTGGGAGTGCTCTGTGGTCAGGACTTGAACTACTCCCAAATATTGCTCTGCTGACATACCCACACCCGGGTGAGGATAAGAATGCTTTTTCTTTTGGATTCAGTAGTCCCAGATTCAATATATAATCCTATTTTTTTACAATTTTGCCCCTATGTGGCCTACATGAACAGTCCCACAGATGTGTTATGCTGCAGATACAACCACTGTGACTGGTTCCCTACCTGTGCTGTTCGTCGCTGTCAGCACTCCCATGAGCACGGGTTTGCATGGACGTGGGCCAAGAAGAAATCTGCCAGCCCTGGACCTACAAACTAGAGGGACAGTTTTGCCCCATCCTCACTAGTGGATGTCAGAGCATCCTTCTGAGTCCATTGGGAGGCATAACAGCCTGAGGGAGGCTGGTTTCCAGACCTGTTCCAGAGGTTACTTTCCAAAACGCAGCTTCTGCTGATTCATCCCCTACCAACACTGCTGACTTCCTGTAAACGCCTGACCCAGGAACATAAATTACCATTAAGGATGACAAGGATATACCCTCCACGACAATAACTCACACGGCTGCTGTTTCCTAGCACAAAAGAACATCCCTTTTGCTTTGGCACAGTGAGTACATCATTTGGGATTATTAATGCAAGCATCTCTCGGTGACATTAATGAGGCTGGTGCACTCTTGACATAGGAGGACAGCCATACTCACATCACGGGGCTCAGACACAGCACAGTCACAATCATTCTCCAGGGGAAGAGTGATTTGTTGCAAAGGACTCATTTCTTAATGTCTTCATTCTCAGCACAAACCTCTAAATGGCGTTACTCATCCCTCATGATACACGAGATATCCTAGAAGATGGCCACTACTGCTAGGCAGGATGGAAATTATAAGGGCTATCAAATCAGTCCCAAGGCTTCAGGGCTGGAGCTGATCACCATCTGGAAGCAGGAAGGAATCTTGCCTCAGTGATAGCGTTACTGCAGAAAGGTTATGGATTGAAGCGGTCATGGAGCTGGGAAGGCAAGGAGGGAACTTGGTTTTCAAACATGCAGTGAGGCCATGGCTAAAAAGGGGCAATTGCACTGAATAGTTACAGGACCCTTTTGAAGACAAGCAAAGTGTGGTGTCTTCACCCTTCCTAGAGTAAATTTCCACAATGCTCCACCTATCATAAAGCAATCATATAATTCAAGGTTAATGCTTCAAGACACTCTTAAAGGTACAAACTTGTTATAATATGCACTACGTTAATTACAGCTAAAATTATTCCCAGCATTTTTACTTTGGCACTGAAACATCTGTTTGCATCTGCAACGAGCCTCTCTTATCCCACAGCAAATTGCATAATGTTTTCATTAGCACCATCTAGCAAATGACAAGACAATATTTCAGTAATGTTTCTGCCACTAACAGATGTGATCTTGTTGAAATCTCTCCCTTTGGTTCCCTTTACCTTCTTGCTCCCCTGGAATGAGAGGATATAGAAAAAGAGGAGAATAAAACATTACAATAAAGGGGAAGTTAAGCAACCTCTTTACAAACAACCTAGAGCAGCAAATGATTTGAGATTTGGAGAAAGGGAGCTTGCATGTTATTTGCACTTGTTCTTGTAGATGTAATGACCAGCAATGTGCCTCAACCCGAAAACTTTATTTTAAATCAGGTAAATGTAGCCGTCCCTTTTAAGTAAGATGACTGGCTGCTTTATGAAGCTGTTCGCTGTGTAGACTCAATCGCATCTTGCTAACTACGTTTCTTCTTTCAGTCTGATTTCTGGGATCTCACAAGTCTCTGTCTCAACCCAGTCTTTGGCTGAACTGTTTAGGCTTTCAGCACCTCTCCAGGATCTGCATCCAGACATGTCACTCTGTTGTCTCTGGATGCAGTGAGAGTGCTGCTCAGTGACCAGAAAGCTCTTATAAATTCAAAGTATTTCAGGGCAAAAGAGATCCAACAACGAGCATACAGGATACTAACACACTTTGTTCACTGGATAGCAAACAATTTCTCAGTAGGAGTTCTGACATAACCGAGCTTCTCATGGTCTCTCTGAAACTTCTAAGGTCTGGTACAGACCATGTTTCCTCGCACGGACCGTTTCTGAACCTTTCTTGTTTTGGGAGAGTCTCCTTAAAACCTTAGGTTTTTTGGTAATGCTGCCACCCTGGGAGTTGTTATGCTACCTTGTGACCCGGCTGTCACTTGAGCCTGAACTCCAGCAACCTCCTCTGAAGTTTCTATGATGGCCCAGCATCCTGGCTCGGGTTTGGAGCCAGATGTCTAGCTCACAAGTAGTGAAATATGAACATGGGTGGAAGACATTGGCTCAACCTGTACCTTGTCCCTAAGGGCAGCATGACTGTCCTGATCACTGTCCTGCCTGAATATGCCTCACCCAAAGTATTCATCCTCCAGGAGTACCTCAGAGAGCCTGGTGAGCTCAACCACATTCCCATGTCCTCTTGTCCTGTTCCCACACTGCCCAGCCCTTATGGCCTTTCATAAAAATCCTGTGTGTAGCAAATGCTCTTCAGGGGAAATGCAGGAGTGGATGAAAGGTGGGGAATGAAGGTGAACTCAAGCTTGTCTCTACTCATGCATCATGGAGATGTAACTGGAGTAAGCCCTGGATGAACTGAGAGAGTACAGGTGCAAATGCCTGAGGGCTGGGGTAGGCAGTCCCAGTGTAAGCACACACAGGTGCTCCTGTCAAAAGCAGTAGGAAAATATTTCTTCAGACCAAGTCACTTTCTTACATTGTTTATAGCCTATTATCTATTAGTACTCAGAGTTATTGGAATAAATCTTGCAACCTGTTTTCAATAGAATTATGTTTGGTGTCTGGATCCTTCCTGTTGCTCTCTTCCCCCCTCCCTTATTAAGCAAAGGCAATTCATCTGCACAGGAAACTCTGATGATGGATTTAGTAAAGAGTAACTTTACGCCACCGATCAAACACTTACAGCATTCCTAAAATTACAGCATAGCAGTTCCATAGCTGTAAGAAATCTTTTTTTATTCTTCTCACTTAGCCTGGAGTATATCAGGACTTCATTTTCTAAAATCAATAAGTGAGAAGAAAGTCAGATTTAGCATATGAAAGCAGCAATAAAGTGTGAGTCCCTCTTTTACTCTGCTTTTCCTGTCTTGGTATTGTCCTTCAGGGATCATTCCTAAAGGATTTACCATCCCATCCTCAGTTTCTGATGAGAGTCTGAGCAAGGTTTCTTGGGTGAGTTGATGGTCCTGGTGAAGCCACTGATAATCCACAGATTGCTGGACTGAGACTGAAGTGAATTTTTGTACTACAGAGATGTACTACAGCTCTTGCAAAGGCTGTCTACCCCAAAATATCCCAAATGTATGGTTTAGTGTATATGAAGTTTGGTTGAAAAATTATGAAACTGTCACAACAGTAAACACTTAGTTCATTTTAATCTTTTCTTGGCTTTTTAGCCTTTAGAACTCTGTTCTAAAAACTTCTTTCCCCAATCTTGAAGGCTACAAAATAAACAAAAGCTTAAATTCTCCCTTAGTCCAGTAGGAAATTAAAGAAAAATTACTCTTGCAATGGGTGACAATACTATATTCGCACATACCATCAATAGCCATCTAGTAAACAATTCAGCTCTCCAGCCAAAATTCTTCTTCCTTGCTTATGTTTATTTCTGGAAATTCCTTAAGCAAATAAAAATCAGCTTGGGTTACCCACCCTGCATGTGCTGATCTGCTCTGTGGATGTGTCCTTGCTGCAGACCTCATTTAGAAGACGTTGCTATGACTCCTCACTCCCTGATCGCTCAATTGGAGCAACCTGCTCAGTGCCTTCCTTTATAGTCCAGATTCCTCCAGCCTCATGGCTCATGCAATGTATTATAACTGTGTTTCTACAGGACACGCTGCTAAGCGTCTAACTGCTTTGCATCATTGCAAAATTAGCCAGAAAACAATAGATTTGTGCCAGGCTTTTTATAAAGTTATTTGAACCATATTTGCATTATGGTTCAAAGGCATCAACCAAATGACAAAACTCTTGAAATAAGACTTGAAACAGATATGATAAACAAAGAAGATAATTATTTCAGTTTCAAATTGGGCAACTGAGGCACAGCAGGGTTGAGAGTCATTGTTACATGAAAACCTGCAACAGATAAAGGTTTGAATCTGACATTGCTTTTCAGACATTACTTGGACTCTCTCTTAACCTTTTGGCTGATTATCTATTCTGAGTGGTCTATACTCTGCTTCTGAATCAACACTCATTGCCTGTCTTTATTTTCTTTCCCTTTTCTTATAACCTAGGCATCTGATTGATTAACCATTCTTTATTTCATGAATGTTGCCAAACTTTCTATTTTCCTATATCTGTGTTCTTGTGTTTCTGGATTGTTAAGCATGTAAATTAAATTCAATTGCAAATTGAATATATAATTGTGCATATGCAGGGTCCTGAAGAATAGAGAGGACTTTAATGAGAGAAGATATTCCCACATCTGTAATTCTGACCTACTCAGTCTTTCAGAAAGGAATTGTTCAACAGATTTGAAATTGCATCATTTCAGATCATTTTGGCAGCTTTTATAGTCAATTATTTTTCTCTCATTGAAGTCTTCCTGAAAAAGAAGGGCAACCCTTTCCTCCCCTGATTGGGAACGTGTCTACTGCTAGACTGGGGGATCCCTTTGACTTAAATTTAGATATTTAAACTTAGGGATCTGAACTAAATAGATAATATACCTTGCTTTTCAGTGGAAAGAAATGCAAGTGTTTGGATCCTTGAGTCCAGGCAAGGACTGGGCTTTGCCATTCCTGGTGCTGGATTGAGGGGCCCCTGCCACTGGAATACCTCAGTGTAGTCACTTCATAGATGCCAGTTTTCCCTGAGAATCACTAGAAAAATCAGGACAGGTCAGACAACCCAGTTAACCTTTTCCTCTCTGATGTAGGATATCCTTTTTGACAGAATTGAAACCTATGTCCATTCATGGGGAGCAGGAAAGTCACAAAAACTCAGAAGGTCAACTTTTGTATTTTCTTTTCCTCAAACACAAAGGGAAAAAACCCATCCAGTTACAAGGATTTTTCTCCCAGAATGAATTGGCTTTAATTTTGGATCATTCATGATGCAACAACATAGGGCTTTGCCAGGGATGTTTCCCTGTTGGACCAGATTTACATACATTGCTCATTTCTAACACCGTACTTCACACGTGGTTCCCTAAGTATCAGCTGAACTCTCTAAAAGTATGGAAGTAAATGGGAAAATGAGATCATAGTCAGCTTCTTTGGGATTACTGGTCAATAAGGGCTTACTGGCACTTTTGGCAAGGAAAGAGGTTTTATCCTTCTGACCTTCTGGACGCAATGTATCACTTGCCTTGTACATTTTTTGCATTATTGTTAGGCCATTTTAAATACTCAAAAGTAAGTTTGATAAAGCAGCAGTTACTTAGGAGGACCAACTTACGCCCAGTGTCAAAGCCATAAGTACCATTACAAGTCTTCTAATAAACAAATAAATCCATCATGTCTTGGTCAAATTCCAGCCACGTTAATCATTCATGAGCTAAATAAATAACTTGCAATACTTAGTTTATAGCATGGCTTTTGCTACTTTTCCTTCTCAAGGTCTATTTGTGATCTGATATTGATTGTTTCATATATATTTACTCTTAAAGTCTATTAATTGCATCTACTAAAATATTTTCTTGGTATGCGGTTTATGGTTGACTTGCAAGCAGCTAACCATGAGGGTTTGAAATCCATGAGACTCTGATGCGCTGCTTTGTAGCAACTAGACAGAACTGCCCACAATATTGTTTCTGGGTCTTGGGGAAAGAGAATAACAATCACCCTCATGGAAATTTTAATTTCCATTTAGTAGTATGTGTAAATCTAAAATTTACTTTACTGAAAATTTCATGTCAGTAAAACTTTATTGCCAGTAAAGCAGAATATGAGCATGAAAGGTTCATAACAATTGCTACAGTAATTGCATTTTTAAATTAAAGAATTATAGACATTTTTAGTTTGCAACATTTGTCCAGTAATTGTGCTGCACTTGCCTAAAATTACAGTCTACAAGACAGTGAGTGAAGTTATTTTTGACACCTTATCTAAACTTCATGTAATTCCTCAGTACTGTAGACATCTGCTCATTTCACTGCTGCATAGCGCTTCTTCATTATCTGCCAAAAGATTTGTGGGCACGTGGTCCGCAAAGTGCTCTGGGGTTACTGGTATTTGTGAAAGGTAGCAGCAGCAGCAGCCACTTTCTACTCCTTTTTACTCAGAAGAATTTGAAATGAGTGTCATATTTGACTCTGTTCAGATTACTTTTCAAGGCAAAATATGCAAATAGCCTAGAATTAATCTGCACAGGGGATATGTATGTCTTTTCTTTTAAAGATATCAGTTCACTCAGCTTGCAAACACTCCATTTCCAGCTGTCAATTCTGAAGCATTAAAATCAACAGCCTTAATTATTTGTTGTTCTCTATACCTACTAATAGCCTCTTAATTGTTTTTTGGATGGGATATTTTTAGAGGGAACCATTAAGTTTTCATACTCTGGCATTGTCCCAGACTAGAGAATTAATGCGAGGCTCTTAATTTAGCCATAAACAACTGACTTTATTTAAAACATTCCAGTTTCTGATATTCATTTGATTAATCTTCACATCCTGTCCTGACATACTGCTGCTTCTGGCTGTGAGATATTTACTGTATCTCCCTAGGGATATCCACGGTCCACCTGGTCCTGCTGCTGCCTGGATCTCAAGAGGAGTGGGTTGTTAGCCCGGGGTGCAGTGCTGAGGATGCCAACAGTGGGATTTGAGGAGTGTTGCCAAATTATTTGCTGCCTGTCCTCATTGCCTCATTCTGCTTTAGCCCTTTGCTTTCCCCGCCAGCTATGCCTTTTTTCAGCTCTGGCACCCTATGATCTACAAACACATCTTCAGGCTTGTTTCAGCAGCAGGAGGGTTTCAGGGACAGACCATGCCGATGGCTGCAGGGAGACCCCGGTGCATCTGTGATCAAACAGCCCTGCAGGCACCCTACAGATATTAAAAGACTTCTACACATGGGCAGGAGCTCCAGACATCAGCATGAGACTTTCTAGTGAATAATAGGGGTATCTCAGCCCTGCTTTGGTCCCAGACTAGCTTAAAAACATATTGCCTTGGAATGGCCTATGTTGAGTCCTACCATGCAAGTGATAAAGTAAGAATATAGCTAGAGAGATACATAAAAAATGTTTTCAGCTAAGCCTTGAAGCCAAGCAAAGCTCATCTGATTGTGCCATGTCTTCAGTCCCTGCTCTAGGATTGACTCCTTCTCTTCTCACCTCCTCCCTCAAACCTTCCGAAGTTGTTCTGCCAGGGTTTTTTTTGACTCTTGTGTCTTATTTTAAAATGGCTAGTATCACCATCATTAAAAGTAGCTTCTAATTTTCTTCTTCTAATCCCTCCTAGT
Source organism: Gymnogyps californianus (assembly GCF_018139145.2). NCBI lineage: Eukaryota > Metazoa > Chordata > Aves > Accipitriformes > Cathartidae > Gymnogyps > Gymnogyps californianus. The sequence goes on from NC_059480.1 coordinate 16,165,114, forward strand.
ATAGACTTTTTGCCCCCCAAAAGGGAAAAAAAACCACCAAGTGAAGTAACTTTCTAGGGACTGCAGAATACCTGCTTTCCTGTCCTATGCCTTTTTCCTGAGATTTTCTGTATTTAAAAATAAACAGGATGGTTTTGAAGTAGTCACCAGAAGGTGCCAACTGACAGAAATAAAACATCCTCAAGGGACCCAATACCAGCATTTCCCTGCAGAGATCCACTGCTCTGATGAGAATTGTAAGATATTTTTAAAGAATGAGCTCTTCATGGCTCTGTTGGTTCAAGCACTACACCTTCTTTCATCAGGGAGGGAGAAGGGTTTGCGAGCAGAGGCCACACTTTGCACTTCCCTACTTCTGTTGTATTCAGTGCCTATTCCCTTCCTTCAGAGCACAAAAATCAGACATAGGACTGCTATGAAGAATGCAGATGAGAACTGCCTGCCCTGTCCCTTCAGACTTGCTTTATTCCTTTCCAGATAAATGTTGTCAGCTGCAACCATGTTGAGTAGAAAAGAGAAGTGGTTGGTTAAGAGTAGAAGAGACAAGTAAGGACCTCTCAAGAGATCACTAACCTATTTTTCTGTAGTAAGGAGCAGCTAGGATGAAATTCCTTGCTTTTACACCACATATTTCTAAGGAAGAAAAGGTACTAAATTATTAATTTAGTACTAGATGCAAGGGCTGGATTGAGGTCTCAAGAGAATAAGGCCTTGTCCTTACCCCAAACACCAATGTGATCCAGTAAAACATGGAGAAAACCCCGTTTCACTGCTTCTACAGGGTGTATCAGTCCTGTCCTGGGCTGACCTCTGTTGAAGGTTAAAGCAGCCCTCATCTTCACAACACTGCTGATCCTAAGCCTGGGCAGGAGTGCCACACCACTAATTAATTAAACCAGTTCCCCACATAATAGCTGGTGGAATCTCTTTCCCATCGGCATACCTATGTCCATGCTAGGTTTTGGCTGACATTTTGATATCAGATAGAACATGTGATTTTTTTGATGTCCTTAACTGATAATGCCAGACTGGCAGAACACGGCCACTAGGTACTACCTGGTACTATTCATCTACTATGCCAGGTACCATCCATCTATCCTGGGTGTTGCGTGCTTAAGGTGCTGAGATGGACTCTCTACTACAGAGCCACTCGCCTCTCAGCCACCCACGCTCCCACACAAACAAGGAGGAAGCTGACATTTCCTTTTTTCAAGCACATGGCAGAATCAGAGCAAAAAAGAGCTTTAAAAAACATTTGATAGGGGTCATTCCATCAACACACTAAAATATTAAGCCAGAGAGAAGCAAAATCAGGAGGGAGCTTCTTCACCTACAGGCAACGATTGAAGGCACAATTCAGAGGCAGGGTGAAAGGTTGTGTTCAAGACTGGTTATTATTTCCCTCATACACACATTTATAACTCCCTCTGCGCTTTCTAAGAATAAAATGGTTGTGAATAAGAAAATCCTTGCTAAGACTTTGACTCCTTGTTGGATTTCCACATTGCACATGGAGACTATGACTACAAAGCCAGTGTTACCAAAGAGGGTTGGAGGTATTCATCTCACCATGTAGGCACCGGAGGGGAAGGTGACACATTGTCTATATGGAAAATTTCCATGCGGGGAAAAATGGTCTATTTGCAAGTACAGTTCAGATGTTGGGAGACAGATACAGAAAACCAGTATGGCCCTGACTCGAGGGTGGTCAAAGCAAGGTGGAGAGGGACCAAAGCATACATCCTGCTATGTTTTTATAGAGGAGGAATGAGTCAGTTTTGATAGGTGCCATGACAGTTGTAACATCCAAGAACAAAGTCAGATCCAAAGAAAGGATGGAATTTTTTAATGATAACGAGTCCTGGGTTCTAACGGTTGCTGTAAAACAAGCATTTTAGAAAGTATAAACTTGCTTACCTCAGGATTTAGACCATCATGAGGATGACACCTTCTGAGGAGTACATGCTATCTCACATTAGAGGGTCTTGAACCCTTCTCAGATGTGTACATCAGTGCCAAACTATCAGCTTGTTGTGACCCCTATGACAGCTCTCCCTCCTGGAGTCATGCCATCCTCACACGAGTCATGCCAACCCCGTCTGCTGCAATGCCGTTCTCACAAGGTTATCCTCCCTGGCCCATACGTGACACCACAACTCAATCCCCTTTTAATGATATTCCAAATCAGCTGCCAGCTCCCCCGGTCTCCCTGGAAGTCACAAATCCGATAGCTTGTCTGGCTGATTTGTAGGGCAATGCAAAGCTTCTACCTCAGAAGGACAAAATAAGGAAATCTGTATTCCCTCCTCTGCCTTTCCCCCCACAGCTTTCATCAAGCTGGTTTTCATGGGGTTTGTGATCAGTGAAGCAGGCGTTTAAGCACCGTGTTACAGACTCTCAGAAATAGAAGAGCAAAGGTCCCAGGTCCCTTCCTGGCATTGCTGGCTAACAGGCTTTCCTCAAGGTGAGGAGAATAGGGCAATCTGATTAACTTCAGGTAATGAAGTGACACATTCATCCTCTATTCATCTATTCTTGCAACCTTTAAGATGAATAATAAATAAAAACCAAAGGAAGACTTTGTAGGCTTTGTTGGCAAATGTTTCCCCTTCAGCTAATGGCAATATATCTTTACACCTGCTCAGTCAATTTTTAATCAAAAGTAAAAATACCCTCTTTGACTTTTTGTTCAGAATATCAAAGGCAATTTTCAAAGGTCTTAGTATCAGTTAAGCATCCAGACTCTGCTAAAAATTCGTGTACATTACCTATTGAATTGCTTCTATCTATGTCTTCAAAAATCTCACCATACATCCAGAGATATATAGTATGATGCAGTGAATTAGCTGCATATAAGCAGGAATGTAATGTTAGTTCAGTGCTTCACCAGGGCTCATTTATCCTGTTTAGAAATATGCTTGTCTGCTTCTGGTATTCCACCTAGTTTGGATATTGTATTATTCACTGAAAATACGCCCTGCAGATAACAGGAAACACACACAAAGCAATTTCACTATAATTGATTCTTCTGTCAAAATGATATAAAAACAGAGTAACCTCATAACCATCTGTAGACCAAATCCATACTTAGTCACCAAGATCAGAATTAGATCTCTTGAGTCATTGAAGATTTATGCTAATATATATGAAAAATCAGAATCCAAAGATCAGAATATGTGCCTATTAATGAATGCAGATTGATTATGCACATACACACATTACGTCTTACATGTTAATCACTGAAGGTATCACTGTGTGCAATGGACAGCAAATGCCTATATTCCATCACAAAGATGCACCAGTAATTATGTTTCAGGTGTTGTGAGTTCACCCCACATCATAGATAGTCATGACAGCATACCTGGATATACTTTCTCCATCATGTATTGGACACTGGTGACATGGCCTGCCTCAGGAGCTGCTGTTCTGGGAGGTGAAAGAAGTTCTGGAAGACTCTTTCAGCTCTGCTTTTTTTTTCCCCCCCTTTAATTTTTAAGAACCAGTCCCTTAAATATGGATCAGGAATCCCCTATCTGACTTTACTTACAGTAGCATCTTCACTATAAGCAGTAACCCAATTGAGTAAATGATACCCAGCAGCAACAAAGTGTTGCCAATTTTCTTTCTTTGGGGTCAATTGTTTGTTTTTTTTAATGGAAGGTCTTTAGAATTGACCACAAATTCTGGGCAATCAGGCCTTGCTCTCAGCAGCTCTTTCATCCATCATTCCTGTTTATCAAGAAGTTGTTATTTAATTTCTTGAAAAGATTTTAGGGGAGCATTTTTAGGAGAAAAATGCAACTACTTCTACACTTACTTTTATTCATTGAGACACCAGTACACACCAGTCATCCTGGCTCTACCAAACATGTAAACCAGAACATTTCAGAGGTTGGGGTTTAGAGGTTTTCTAGCAATACTCCTGCGATTCTAAACCATCTTTTCTAAACTTCCATTTTGATGACTCTGCATGAGAAGTTTCCAAATTCTTTACATCTGTAAACTCCTAAAAATGTTCAGATGGAAATGTGGCCCCCTGGGGCCACAAATTTCAGTCTACAGATGGGAAGCTTTTGTTTTTCCAAGTTATTTTCCATGGGCTTGTAAAACCTAATCCTTAGATCGACGGGGTTCCATGGACCACAGCTTGAAAACCTCCAAAGTAATTCACATAAAGATTACTCTCTCCTGGCACGCAGGAACAGGTGATGCTCTGCAGAAGAAGTAGGCTCAGTAGATTACATTCTTACTGTAAAAGTGTATAAATGATACACAGGATCATAAAAACTTCCAGGACTACAAATCCATAGAAAAGGCATCAGAGATCAAACTTGTGCCAGTTAACAGACTAATGTCTCAGCCTTGCATTTATTCCTGCAGGAAACCAAAGGGTCAGGATTTCCTTGGCACCTTCAAGACATCATTGTATGGAGTCCTCAGAGAGGAAAAGGTTATTTCCCTGAAAGAATATTCACATAGGAATATTTTTACAAATATGACTTCCATGCAGTGAAAATTTAGAAATGCCTAGAACTGGCTCAAAAGGGAACTAAATGGGAAATAACAGAAGGAAAATGTCCCCCCTCCACTAAAAATTTTAAATTTCAACTATTTAAAAGGTGCTGATTTTGACCATCTGTATGGTTGCTTGAAAATAGAGATTTCCATCAAACTGTCAAGAAAAACACTCCTTAGAATTCTAAAATTGCAGAGATCATGAAATATGGGAAAGAAAAAACAAACAAACATACGAAGCCTGTTGTCCCATCCTGCTTGTCACTGATGAGACATCTGACCCTGTTAGGAGAAAGGTAATAAACCAGTGATGTCCAAAAGGTATAAAAAGCACACCTGAAACTAGCAGAAATTCCCATTTCTCAGAACTCAATAGCACCAGTGTCACCTTCTGGTTGGATTACCTGGGTTCTAACTCACAGCTCAGAAAACCATCAGCTGGATGACATGGAGCAAGCCACTTTATGCTGCAGCTCCCCCGGTCCCCAGGATGACACCACTTCCCAGCCTCTCCACGAAGGTGTGGGAAGGATAAACACATGAGGACTTTTGAGGTCCTCGGAGCCTACAGTTAGTGGGGTCATGCAAGTTAGATGCATAGACTGGCCCAGTTTCTCCACAATATCATGGTATATATTCTGCATTCCTCACATTCTCCTCTCTCTTGCGTTCCCTTACAGCCTAACCCCACACTTAACCACATCTTGCTTCCCAAGAACAGGTCTTCCCACAAGCAGTCAAGCCTAGCTTGGGAAGGTTCTCATGGCTCCTTCTCAAAGAGCCCTCACAACTCTGGAGCTTCCCCATTCATCACTCAAGGGTGTCACATCTCTGAAGGAAAAGCCCAACATGACTGAGATACAAATGACACATCTAACAGCTCTGAAAGCTTTCTCTGGTTTCCTCCATCCCTGCTCAGTATTTGGAACACATCATTTGTTCCCTTTCAGAATTAACCTACGTTAATCTGTCGGTCATCTCCCATCCTGTCCTGTGTTGTATCTCCTTTCCAACATTTCCTTTAATCAATATTCCCTCCAGACACACTAAGTGCAGTTCTTTTTATAAATAAATTGGTTGCTCTCACCCAGGAGATCTGACATTCAGACAAACTAAACGTCCCTTTTCATCTAAATAATTTAAGGGATCTGCATTTCTTATCAAAGACTAATATATCAGGCACTGCCAACAAGACACCTTCATTGTTCTTCAGTGCTTATTTAAAGTACATTCCTTGCTTGGCAGAAGTGCTCTGTCGAGAGCCATGGAGACTCAAAGATCTCTCCACAGAGTCGTTGCACTATAAACAATGCCAGCACAAGACTCCCAGGCCAGAAGTAGCTGTTGTGATCGTCTGCCCCAACCTGCAGCCCAACAAAAAGGGAAAATCACCCAGAATACCCATGGCCAGCCAGTGTCTCATAACTGAGCTCTTGTAAAACTTCCAAGACATAAGACTCCCCTCATCCTCAGATAGATTTTGAATTATCCTCCCTCATGAGCTTACATTTTTCATTTAACCAGGAATTTATGTCTTCAACTTCCAGCCACCAAATATTACATCTGCTCAGTTAGTGATGCCTTTGTTCTCAAAAAATCTCTTTCCCATTTCAACTCTGAGAATGTCACCTCTGACCTCTTTTTTTGAAAAGTTTAAGCTTGAGGTAGGTTTTTCTTGCTTGTATTTCTGTACAAGCTGTCTTTGGAATAGTGTTTCTAAATGCTGGATATCAGAGTGAGAACAAACTCCACCTACACAAACACTCCCCACAGAGTTTTTCTGATGTCTTTCCCCCTCTCCTGCAAATGCCACCTCCAGAGCACAGCCCTCTGATCCTCTGTCCCTTTCTCCGCTTGTGGATGGATACCAGCTCTGCCTGGCTGCTGTGTCAGGGGAAGAACTGAGATCTGCAACAGCTTCTGAGGACAAACTTTGAGGCTGGTCCATTGAGGATAAGAAAAAAAGCCAAAACTTATGACCCAGACAGCAGACTTTAGATCCAAACTTTGCAGGCTGGATTGATGTCCACGGCCTTGCCTTTAAGGTAAGGTTTCCAGGAAGGAGAAACCATTAGTGCTGATCAGAGCTGTTTTCTGTACACAGTGCTACTAGGGAAGAAAAATGAAACCATTTCTCCTTTTAGATGCTGGTGTCCAGGGTAATACCTCTTACTTACAAAAGCGACTTACAGAGTGCTGGAAAAATCTTCCTGTCTCCTCATTGCTCGCCCTGCCTGGGTGCACCACACCTGCCGTAATAGTATTGAAAAAGGTAACCACAAAACATTATCCAGTCTTTAACAACAACCAGTATAAGTGTTGAGGAAGCTAGTCAGTACCAATAGCTTCAGAAGAAACTTCGGGAGACATTAATGGAATGAACTGCACAGAAAGAAGGCTTCTTCTTCACACCTACTACATGATTTGCTGAAGCCCTGGAGCGAAAGGGTTTATTTTCTTCCAGAACTACAGGGCTGAAGGCAAGTGCTTTCCAGAGACTGAACAGCTGAACTAGACAAATGAGAAAATTTTGCTGCATCTTCAGCTCCCTCAGCCATCCCACCCCACCTGAGGCCTTCTACTTCATATTTCTTTCACTGAAACTGAAGCTCTCCCAATCAATGTCTTGGAAACAGAGACAGGAGAACAAATCACCCCACTAGATGCAACTTGCATCCTTCTCTCTGTTAGGAACTGGGGCTAGAGAGTGGCTGACAATCCTGGCATGTGGAGACATGGCTTTTTATGAAATTACCTGCTCTTAATTGAGAGGGAGACCGTCCGTCATGACCAGGCAGTGCAAGGACTGTACAACTAATTTCAATCCATTACTGTTAGAGAAAGAGAACTGTTGCCGTCTAAACTAATAAGGGAATTTTTCACTGTGTCATTTATATAGAAGGAATTGTAAAATAGCTCCATGACAGATAGCTGTGCTGCTGGAGTTTCCTTAGTTTGTCATTGCACACAAAAGGATCTCAGCCACCATAAAATTAAATTTCTCCACATAGCAATTGTTCAGCAATGAGACGAACCAAATTTTCTGCTAATTGAATGTGCTGAGCTACTTATATATTCATAGCGAGCTGGTGCTTTCAGCACCATCGCGCTCCAGCTCTGCGGGAGCCTTTGAAACAGCACTGTTGAACAAGCAGAGCTGGTGTGGGGCTGGCACAGCCACCGAGTCACCCACAGAGCCTTTGGCATGGGCTGGGAGCCCATGGTGCCACCTTGGTGGTGGTAGGGGCATGGGTCTCCTGCCTCTCCTTGGGAAGCACAGGTGTGCTGTCCAGCCCCAGCCTGTTCTCTGGGGCATGTTTTCTGGAGACTGCTCTTCCTGCTTTGCAGGAATAGGACTAGATGGCCTAAGACAGCCCCTGATTCCTCCAGTTCACCAGTGGCTTAAGCTTACTTTTTCTTAGCTCATGAGCTTCCTGCACGTCAGAGCATAACTCTTCAGAAACCTCTACCATACTTGGAGGTTTCTAAACACAATTACCCATTACCTGGTACAAAAAAATGCCCTGATTCAAGGTAAGACACCCTTCATGAATGCCAGTGCTCCGGTTTCCTTGCTACAGTGGGGACGCTCTCTGGGTTGATGTAAGCATACCACAGAGCACCAGGATCCTCTCCCGCCAGAGTCATGAAGCAAACACCCCCTAAATGCCAAATCTCACAGTCTCTCTCTACATGCTTGATTAGATTTTTCCAATGTTTGACAGCCTCTGATATTAACCCCAGACACCCTTGCTTTGAAGTCATATCCATCTCCTCAAGTCCTGTGACCTAGGTTTGTCTGAGTTTCCTAGATCTGTATTCTCCTAAAGAGCTGATATAATACTTGGTGGCTACAGTCAGATCCCAGTGAAATATCAGTGCTCTGGTCTTATTTCATTCCAGGCTATCCTGGTTTGTTCATCAGTGAATTACCCTTGCAGATGTGTCTCTCAAAAGCAGAAAGCTTGACACCTTTCGTCTGTTCCATTACACAAGAACTAGGAGATAATAAACAGAATAAGACAGAGACATAAGAAGTACAGCCAGCTCGTAGCCATACAGGGCAATTTGCACACTGCCGGCTGACAGGTAACCAGGGTCACACAACTGCATTCTGCAAACCTATTTCATATTCACCATTGTCAAATTTGCCACAGCAGTACAAGTTCCAAGACTTCTTAGTATGCCACTTACAGCCCTAGCTACTAGAATTATCCTGTTTAAAAATTTCCGGCTTTCATTTTCTTGAAGTACTTTTCTCATCTCTGTGGTTGCACAGAGCAGCTTGAAGCAAGTATACATTCAACTCAAAATAACATATGTTTAAAAAAGCCTTGCAATTTCAATCCTCTTATGATAGCTGAGTAATAGACTTGATATTTTTTAAAACTTGCATTTGGCCAGATTGGATTTTATATATGCGTCTGTGAATCTGTATATACATGTGTGTATGTACATGTGCACATGCCCATCTTTTAGACACAATCTATCCAAAAGGACATAGAAGAAAATGAAGAAAAACCTAGCAGTGATTTCAAGGATTAATTTGGGAAGACTCCCATTCCAGTTCTATATATTGCATTGTTAAGAATAGAAACATTTCACAAATGCCTGAAAGCCCCAGAAAAACAGGCTGCTAAGAAAGCATGTGCTGTCAGAAACAAGCAGAGCAATCTCCAGCTGACTTACTATGTGAGGAATCAAAAAGCAAGGGTTAAAGACTGTTAGAGGCCAAAACATGAGCTTTCTATCCTCTAACAACTATTTTGGACAATACATTTGAGCTAGATATCGACAGGTACTAAGGTATCTAAACTTTTTCTGATGTCAAATTCCCCAGAAAGATTAGTATTGCTGTGGATCTACCCCTACCCTCTGCATATTGAGAGAACAGGTACTAATACAATGCAGTTCCAATTTTCCCCTTCTGTTCTGGAAACTATACTGCTCCTTGGTCAATGGGTTCCCAGAAGATGAGTTGGGTTCATCAGAATGGAAAACGTGGGTCGTTTATTAATGATGGAATTGATTTTATGCACAATATTTCAGGGAAGTGCATTCAGACATTTTGCAGCCCTCCATATCAAGGTCAGTTTTATTCTCAATATACAACAGTGAGCTCTGCTGGGATTTGCGTGGGCTGCCAAAAGGGCTCTGTTCACACTGGTCGTGCATTAATCCACTGATTAGTTTAGTCACTCACAATATTTTATTTCCACTGCATACCTCCGCTATTATCTTTTATACTTCCTGTATTTCAGGAGTATTATGGGGATCTTTTATTAACACATATACACAGGGATGAGATTTAATCTCTTTAATTTATTATCTATTGTATTTCTAGTAAACCCTTCTTTGTAATATCCAGGCAGCACCCTGATGGTAAATCTCCACGGCTGAAAGACATTACAGAACTGCAAAGTATCCTTTATTAAATGTTTTATTTTATTACCAAAACTCTTCAAATGTCCTTAATATATTTTTCAAGCAGTTTTCATTTGGCAGTGAAATGACTGATCCTCGCAAAGCTTTTGTCTTAGTGCTTACACAAGTGAAATCTGTATTCACTCCCAGGTACACAATGTCCCATGGTTTTCAGTAACAGAGATTATCCACTTTTTCACTGGTTGCTATGGAGAGGGTCACTGAAACACATTTGGTAGCCTAGGAATTGAACATGTCCAAAGGATCTCATGAAGAATGGCTGGGTCTTGCAAAAGGAGTTCAAGCTTTGGCCAAGATCTCACCTAGAGCAGGGTCTGTCACGGAGGGAACTGCATCTTCCAAAGGTAAGAAGCAAATGAAGCAAGGACTTGTGCAGAAATTCACACATTACTTGAGCAATGAAAGCTGAGACACTGAAGCCAGTGGGGTCTTTTGGCTCCAAGACACCAAAGGCAGCTTTACTCACTGCAAGCCTGGCTCAGTATGAAGCTTTTCTCCAGAATGTAAAGCAATGCCCAGGAGGGCCTCCAGCTGCAGAACTACAGCTTCACTATGGCCTGACCTACCATGAGGTGTTATACTGTGCCTGCCTACAGCTGTTTGTGGTGTGCAATTCCTCAAGCCCAGTTTTTACAGAACAGTCTCAGAAGCCCTTTGAAAACTGGAGCCAGAGCCAAGCTGCAAGCCTGTTTATTGATGAGCTATTCCTCAGAGGGACTAAGTGAAATTATCTGTTGGGAAAGACCTCACCAAAAGTAAGAGCATCAGCTGGGCTCAGCATATTTCTTATCCCATCTGATATCCATTCTGACTGTCACTTTGCCACCGTGCAGTATATTACTGATGTGTTTCTGTAAAGCAAGCTGAAAAATGCTGGCTTTATTCTATGCTGTTCTTGGATTCTTTGGAGTGGGATTGTCTTTCCAAACTGCCTAGACCTTTTAGTTTTATTTAGAACCATTTAGCAACCCTGAGGATTAACCACCTCACAAAGTAACCAAGCCTCCTGTATCAATGTCTCTAGTTTTAATAAGCTTTTTGGGCCACAATTTTTTTTTTAATATTTGGCCAGTATTTATCATATGATATGTGCACTGCCAGACCAAGTCTCTCTAACCTATTCAATCTTCAGTTTCCCAGGTGAACTGTTTACTTATTAGCCAACATTGTAATTTCTCCTAGATCTTCTACCACTCTTATAAATCACATATTTTATTTTTAAGTGGTAAAAAGAGATTAAATGTCTCTTATGAGGCCTACAGGGAGCCAGGAATTTACAGGATGTAAACCCAGGAGTCCTGAGTCTCGTTCTGCGTCTTAAGCTCCAAGACCACAGCGGTCAAACCCAAGAGACTCCTTTGCTGTCAGCCTCCCCATGAAGCTGGCAGCTGTTCTATGATGCCACATTTTTAGCAAGTTTTCTTGCTAGTGTGCTGTCTCAAGGTTTCAGAAAGAAAGCTCAGGCAACACACTGAGCGAAGGGCTCATCTGCCGCCTCCCGGGGGATCCATACGGTCCCTGCCTCTCTGCATGCCTCTGCTAGGAGTGAGTGAGAGCAAGCTGCCAGCACTGTGCCTATGAAATTCAGCAACAAGCCTCACTTTCAAGTGATGCAACCACTTCTAAAATGTCAGAACAACCCAGGAAATTAGCTTTTCTATAAAGAATAGCTGCTGAGGTTGAGTCCCTGCGAGGCTGAAGCGATGGCACTCAGGAGTAGGTCATACTCCAGAGACACAGCCAAGACAGTTTCTCCTTTTTCCCTACGAAGCTCATAGCCCACACAAGTTGGAGTACCAAGAAGCACTGGGGTCCAGCAGGACTCCCTGCTGAGGGCAATGAGCAGAAAGCCTTGATTTCTGACTTGTGCTTTTTCACCCCCATCTTCCTGTCCTCTTAGATGAGAATCTAAGAAAACATTCATTCCCAGGAAAGGATCCACCATAGAGACCGGGGCGTGCAAAGGAGACGTTTGCTTTCCCCCATTTTTAAGCTCTGGTCTCCCACTTCTTTTCTATGCCCTGGCACCCCTGGTACTCCCCACTGCAACACTGCAGCTCCAGTCCAGCCATACCCTACCAGCAAACAGTGAAGTGGGAGATGGTACCTGCCATGGGAAGCATAGAGTCAAATTGCAGGTTCACCCCTGCCATGTGTCCCGGCATAAGGAGATGCAGACATGAATGGGTGATGGCAATTGAACACCCCTTTTCCCATCAGGGCTATAACAGCTGGTTGTCCCTGGCAAGCCAGGTTACTGCAGCCATCTCTTACAGGCTGTAGCTGCAGCCCAAAGTGACTGCAGCACATGGGCACCAGGCTGGTGAGAAGAATAGCTGTCTGCCCACTCCACGAATTGGGCAGCCCTGAGCGCACCAGAGCTGGGAATAGGGCCCCTTCCCTGCCACCACTCTGAAATGGAGGTCCTCATTTTCCAAAAAATCCACCGATCAAGCCGTGGCTACATCAACACCGGCATTTCCCCCTGCGAAACACACACTGTGCACTCACAATGGCTCTGCTGCCCAAGGACAGTGCAGATCCCAAGGCCCCCATTGCAACCCATGGGAGCTGGGGAGAAAGAGTTATCCAGCCAGGGGCCAGGTGGGGACTGACCCCCCCGAGAAGACCAGCTCCCCTGGATGGCTTTCCCCATGTGAAAAACCTTTTCCCTGAAAAGTGTCGTTTACAATCCAACCACAGTTTCTGTCTGTTCTCATTTCTCCCCACCAGAAAAGCCCTGCTTTTAATAAAGCCTTGAAAAGAGAGAGAGGAAAGGGCTGGACATGTCAAAGGCTACTATTATTACTGCCTTTATGTGACAGGCACAGAAGAAGGTGGCTGTTTAAATTTCTAAGACAGACTGACAATGATAGGTAGCAGATGGATGGACAGGCTCCCGCTGGGAACAGACAATGAATTTCATTTTCTTACAGCACCGTCTACTGCAGAACGGGCATGATACTGCAGTACGTGTGCCAAGTTCCCTTCACTGGAATGGATCCTGCACAGACCAGACTCTTGCACACAGCATAGATCTTTATATACTAAACAGGAAAGAAAAAGGGCTGACTTACAGCTTTTGTCTTCAAAATCCATTCACAGTAAAAATCTAAGGAAGACTGTCCCACTTTTTGCAGCGCCAGGAGATGCTTCGATATAACCAGTCCCTCAAGACACTTCACGGGTTTGTACAGAAATTGCTTTTCTCATCACTGAAGCACAAGCACTCATTGAGAGAAAGTTAGTGAGCACCGAGCAGCGCATGCAGCTGCAGCTTACGGCTGACAGCGGAGGAGGCATCACCCGAAAGGGGACACCCCTGCAGCTCCCTGTCCCCAGCCTCCCCTCCCAGTGCAAGGGCTGGGGCTCCCACAGCCGATCCCGGTCCTCTTAGCTGGGGAGAGCTGATGAGAAGCCCCGGGGCTGCAGCCCTCCCGTTTGCCAGCAGTTCCCTTGCTGTCACAGCAGCCATCCCCTGCTGTCCCCTTCCTCCCCGCACAGTCACATCCAGCCACCTGCAGTCAAGGTGAGATGTGAGAGACACAGGGAAAGGGGGGAGGAAGGAGGTTTGCTTGAGTCATCCCAGGGACTGCAAGGCCTTTTAAATGATGTTGCCAGTTGGAAAATGGGTTTAGAGCCTTTCAATGGTAAATTTTAGTCTAAGCACGCTGCTCTCGCTCTCTCCGAAATAATGCGTGCAGATACACATAAATATCTCCAGGCTGCAGCCGACCTCATCCATCCCCATCCTGGAGCTCCCTATGAGCTCCAATATCCTGGCATGCAGCCTAAGACCTTTCAGGTGATGCATTTGGGAATGATCAGTTGTTTTACTGTAAGAAAAATAATTCCCTGGGCTGGGGGAAACAACTCAGCAATGGAGACCAACATAATCCACCTTTGCCTGCATTTCAGCTTCAGGTTGTTTCCTAAATGAAATACTTGCAGAGTACAGACGTGGTGAGTACTCCTGACCAGTGCCTGATCTGGAGAGCACATCATCCTCATCGTGGCCAGCTAGACTGTCCTGTTGAGGCTCTGCCTTCTCATATAAAAGCCCTTAAAGCACTAGGGTTTCTTTCCCATGCATTTTGTGCAGTTAGCATTCAAATCACCTCAAACCTGAGAACCAAATCCATCTCCCACTGTGGCCCTTGCAATGCCACTGATCACCCCCAGCACTGGAGGAATCCTAAGTCTCAGTACTTAGGACCAGCTAAATATCAACTCTGTGACTCTCAGGGTATTCCCTGTCATTTAAAAAATAAAAAAGAAAATAAAAAAGGAGAGCGCTGTCCTCGATGCAAACAGTTAACTCCTTCAGCTCTGTAAAGTATTTTAATATTAAGGCAATTGATTCTAATAAACCCAGGAACACAAATGTGTGTAAGGCTGAAGGCAAGATGTGGGAGGATACAGAAGCAAGGGAATTAACACAGAGCCCTCCTGAACTCTTCTGCAGCCTGTTCCAAGCATGACGCTTCTGATTGATCCTTTTCCTTCCCAAGAGAGGTCCAGCCCTCTCTTCAAGCCCCTGGATCAACACACATCACAGTATTTGAAATCCGTATCCCAGTCATCTAACCTGGCCAGCCTGGCAACGGTGGCTCTTATTCATGATTCACACTGGTGAAGTTAACAGGATGCTTTCTACAGGGAGTACTTATAGGGAGTGAGCAAGATGAGCAAGTCTGAGCTTGGAGATGCACTTACAACACTATCATCCCACAATATGAGACACCAGAGATTGTGCATTCACTTGAAAGTCTCTTACCACATCACAGTGATCTCTGAGCAGCCCAGAGCTGAACCCTGAGATCTCGGCTTGCCCCATTTGCAGGGAGATTGGTGCAGGTCTGTGCTTAGTGCACTCAGCTCCCTGTAGACACATTTCAGGGTACACCTGAAGAGGCAGTCTTAGCTAGGATGGATCTGGTGACCCACCACTGTGATCTGCTCCACTCCAGTAACAGCTTACACACACAACAACAGACATATTGTTCCTTAGACATCAAAGCCAGCTGCTAAACTGCTAACGGTATGCTCTGGTTTGCAACAGCGTTGAGTACTCCATGTGTATGTCCTTTGAGCACAACATGTCCTACTTCCCATGCCTTTGTCCACATTCCCATAGATACCTTCCAACAAGCGCCCAATATCAACACCTAAACAAAGAGAAGGTCCATAGCTGCTCAAAAACGTTTGCTCTTCTTTCCCTTCACACATCACCTGATCATTTTCCCCCCCTTTTGCTTTGCAATAAAGAGAATAAGGACAAGGTTAAAGAAATGAGATGTGAAGAGTGACCTTCCCTATAAACTCCATAGGCAGAAAATGAGGCTGAGCAGTAAATTAGAAAGCACCTGCCAGAGCTGCCCTCCCAGGTCACCTGGAACCACAAGGGAGGAATTGTAGCTATTGCCATGGCAATTCTGCAGACTCTATTTTATATGGACCTCAAGGTACTACTGAATATACAGTGCTACAAGCGAAAATGGGTATGGATGAAGTGGAACCATATGTACTGTAACTGATTATCCTTCCTAAAGACACTGAGGTTCAGAGGAAAAAAAAAGATCTGCATTCTTTGAGTGGCAGTGACCCCTAAGGACAGGACTGCCTGGATCCTCCCAGTAGCTCTCATTCTCACTAGAATGACAGAGGATTTTTGTGTAACCCTGCAGCTAAAATCCTTTACAATACATCCATTACCAGCCAGTTTCAGGTGTCAAATTACGATAGGTGCCTTGCATTTTCATGCACAGCAATTATTTTCATAAAGGAATTGGAAAACATTAACTGAAGTTGCAAATACTGCTTGACTTCTGGAGGGTTTTTTTAATTTTCTTGCTCAGTACAAAGAAGATCTTTAAACTTGCAAGTTGAAGTCATTTGTCTTCATGATGCCAGCTGCTGACCACAGGGAAAAGGTCACTGCTATTACCAGTGACAGCATCCCAGCAGATCATCCTCTCTTAGCATTTTTCCTCCTTCATTCCCTCCTTCAACAGAAGGTCAAGCACCACCTCTCCTCCAGGGAGGAGAGACTACTAACATTTCCTCTTTGCATTAGGAACAGTTAATGGAAATGGCAGTAAATCACCCTTCTTGTTCTCATCCAGACAGTTGCAGAGAGCAAAGACCATCTGCTTGTCTGGACTCCCATGAGGAGCCATGAGATAAAGGAAAGAATTTTTCTTCTTCACATAACCCCAATTTTTAATCCACAGCATTACCAAAAGTCATGGTCAAAGCCACTTTCATTCCTAGCTTGGAGGAGATGCTGCTGGAGTCTTTTGTGTGGCATTGTTAGCAATGTCATACCAGCATTTAACTGCTCTGGACAAAACCACTGCACTAGATACTCTCACAGACCCTAACAAGAACATAAAGAACTTACTGTCTCAATGTAAAGGACAAAGTATGAGTGGCAAAATCCAAGTCAAATGGTTGACTGAGATCACAGGCCAAGGCCACGCCACAGCTGGACACAGTCCTACTGACTCACCGGCTGCATTGGTAGCTATCCCTAGGACACACTGCCACCTCCCAAACTTGCAAAGCTCATCGCGTTTTCTGGACTTAGACCTGTAACAGGGTGGCGGTGGGATGGAACAGTCCCTGCCTGTGCAAGGAGTTGCAGAATGGGATTGTCCTGTTGGTCTACACAAGGATTATACAGGAACGTGGGGCAAGAAAATGGGAAGTGATTAAGATGAGCTATATCCTGTCCCTGCTTCCTTTTTCAGACTCATTCTGAACTCAATAGATAATACAGAAGACAAATTCAGGCACGTGGTGAATTGAAGGGGGCGTGCAAAAGTTTTAAAGTCTCTGACAAAGAACAGTGATGGTAGTGCAGTAGAGGTGCCAGCTGTGGAGCTGTGTTAATGAATTTCCTTCTCCCTCAGACATTAAGGTATGCCACAGACTAGCAATACAACATATTTGAAACCCCGTGTCACTGTTCATTGCATTTTTTAAGCAAAGCTGATGGTTCTTCTTGTATTTTATCACCTCATTTTTGTTATTATAAGGCATTTCGTTTGCAAGGTATGTGGCATGAAACAAGATCCACATAGACTTAAATGAAGGCATATTTAAATAGGTTATGTTTAAATAGCATCTAAGTAGGTGACAGGTTGTGTTTAACATGTTTAAATAGGCTATTTACTTTTTATCAAGTTTAGTAGTTAATCAAACGGTTTGCTTGGCAGGTATAGAATGCGCGTCCCCAAGGCAATAGGAGTCAGACAGAAGGTAGAAAGATGGCCTTTTCCTTTACTTTTGTGGCGATAAAACTGCACACAGATTTTTCACATGCACATTGGCCATTCAAGCAAATCAGGAACCTCATCTGTCCCAACACGCTTTATTCATTCATCCATTTTTCCCCCCGTGGCAGGCAGCCCTTGGGCCACCAGCTGCCAGCCGCGCCCCGCAGCCGGCCGGGGGAGCTGTCCCCAGCCCCGCTGCCGACGCCTGCCCACGCCCCGGGTGCACGGCAGCCGTGTGGAGCGGTACCCGTCCGCCCAGCTTCTTCACGGCTCTGCTACGTCTAGGGATGCACAGCAAGAAGTAAGCATTGCCTCTGCTTTTCTAATTGAAATGTTTTTTTCTGATGGAGAAGCCGCTTTGCAAGGCAGTTGCAAACCGCCTTCATTAGGAACGAGTAGACTCAAATATTGAAAAGTGACAAGGCTATCAGGATCTGTAGATCTCCCATCATACGATTCCTCCAAATTTCAGCTCATCAGGAATTACACTGTCATACATTAATGCAACCTACCTCTTGTTTTACCAGAAGTGTTTGCAGGCTTATCAATTACTTTCATGTTTATCTACCAGCACACTGAAAAATGCGGGACTTACTTAAGAAAATTAGTTTCTGAGCAACACCAGCAAGTGAACAGTGAATCTAGCTTTAAAGAGATGGCTCATTTGTAGCGTGAAAACTATAAGTGATCACTGACCAGCAAAAAAAAATACACATTTCTTTCCTCTCCTCTTCCTGACCCTTCTCAGAATTCTTTGAGACAGGACTGTCACATGAAGAGTAAATGGGGGGGGCGGGGGGAAGACTAATATAGATCTGCCTTTCAGAAATATTGGAATTGAAGGTTATTGGACATTGGTACATGCTCAGGTCTCCTGAGAAGATGTTTATTAGATATTTCATCACCTCCATCTGTCTAAGATTAGATGACCTTGTGAAGTTACAGTTCCTCATTCTGTTCTTTTCTAATATTTTTTTTTCTTTCTTTAGGTACATGAGAAGAGTGCTGTGGGAAAATAAAAAACTTTCTTGGTGATTTTCAGTATGTACCATGAAAATAAAGAGAACTGGTAGGCTGATACAGCAGAGTTTGATAATTCCTCCTCTTTTTCCTCTTTCCTTCTGGGCTCCCTATGCCATTCTCAGAAGGAGCTGTTGCCTTCCCATCAGTTCCCAATCCTTTATTTCCCTGACATCCCGTGTTCAATGACATGGCTGTGACCTCTAGGCTGAGGAAGAGGTAGAAAGCAGGATATTTTGACTTACTAACTAAAGAGGTAAATTTTCTGTGAACAGCCTAATTTCTTTTTCTTTGTGTCTCTAAGAAACCAATGAGTATTCTGTCATGTTTGCTTCCACCAAGCTTTGAGGGTTGACACAGGTTTCTTCTTGCTTTCCTTGAGATTGCTTTGAGGGCTTATACTAAAATAATGAGGCATTTTAAAAAACTTTCAACCTACCTGAACTCATCCATTTCAGGCACTTAGCTAACTGTGTCCCTTTGATCCCCTCTCAATGGGAGGGGAGGTGGATTTGAAAGACAATGTAACTGTTTAAAAAAGTTCTTTTCTCTGAGGCCAACTCACTTTGTGTTACAGTTTCTGGAGAAATAGCTTCTAAAATGGCAGATAAGAGCCTGAGCTTCCTGTCTCACTCAGAAAATTCTGGTTTTATAGTTGCCTTATAAATACTTTTTCTTATTTTAAAATATGTGAAGGACACTGAAGAGGCACAGCCAGTCACAGTCCTGTGAAGAAATACAATTAGTAAGCCAAATCTTTCCATGGACTAAAACAAGAACTCCATGGCACCTTGGTCACTCAGGGCACTAGTAGGGAATCAGACCCTATCTCAGCACTGCCATGCCATGTGGCCCTGGATGAGCCATTCCCCTTCCTGTACCTCGTTTTATCTGCTTAATCCAGATTACTATAACTCTCCATTTCAGGGAGATGCCTATACAAGAAATTTATAGAAAAGGTTGGCCATAACCTCTGCCATCGAGGGACCTTCTTGCAGGGTAAACATCCCTCTCTGCAGAATCTGGCTCTGTAGCTTTTCTTTGCCTTTGGGCAGCTCCCTTGGGAAGCTGATCCTTGCTCTTGCTTGCAGGCTTTGATCCCACCATCGTTCCTCCTCTCCAGGCTTTACCTTCCCTCCCTCTCACACAGAAAGGGCTTAGAAAAAAAGGCAGCACCTCTCATGAAGCTGCAATTCAGCCTGAAGTTCTCTCTGAAGCAAGAGACTGTAAGCTGCTGAGGTCCCCTGGCCAAGGTCTTCCCCCCGCTCAGGACCCCCATGCAGGAGCGGTGTCAGATGCCACCACCTTCCTCTTGCTCCCATCTCTAGCCCTCGTTACCCATTACACCATGAAACATCCCTGCAGGTGGTGACACACCATTCTCCTGATGCTGTGCCACAAGACAAGAGCAGTACATTGCTTTGTTTGCTTTATTGCTCAGAGCCTACAGCACCTTGGAAATACAGTTTGTAGAGCTGCCCTTGGAAGGTGAATTCAGGCAGAGCTGCTGTTTGCTAGTACCTGTTGTGAGGCATCTCCCTTAGTCTGAATCGTTAGACAGTTTAAAAGCTATCGGACATCAGGCCAGGTTTTGGCAGGATTGCTGCTGCTCAGGCCATAATCTCTCTGCCTCTCGTTTGTTCTCATTTGCTCCGGTGAGCAGCGCTCATGACAACTCTGTGGCAGCATGTCCTTCAAAGGCCAGCAGCCAGATAAACAAACTGGACTACCAGATATTTCAGCAGCAGGTCTCAGCCAAGGAAGGAAAGCACTTGAGTCCTTATAACTGCCTATTTAATCCCCAGGGAGGGAAAGGGAAGGTACAACTACCTCCATCCCTGCAAATCTTCAACCCTTGGAGGTAGTTGCTATCTCAAAGAGGAGCCAAGACCTTTGGGACTGCCTAGGGAGGAAGGAGTGGAGCAGGATAATCAAGGGTGAGTACTAGGCGAATGCAGACATTGCAGGAAAAGGGGAAAAAATAAGAAAGAGTTAAGTAACAGAGGAAATTCCCTTTTCCAGCCCAGCTGAAAGATCAGGGTGAGGCAAGGAGAGAAGAAGCAGGACCACTGGAGAGTCATGCGAACAAGCACTGGACTCCAAGCTGCTGGGGAGGCACATCCAAACACACCTCAGAATTTATTCTAGCTGCAAGTTCTGCAATTAAAGTGTGAGGCTTCCCTCGCGAAAGCTACCACCTGCATCTGCCGTGATTTAAACTACAGAAACCTCTTCAAGCGGGTGTGATCAGTGACTGAGGAAAGTCTTTGTTTGCACAGTTATCTCACTGCATTCAAGCTTGCTGCTGCAGCATTCCTCTGTTCCCTAGCTGGGCTATTTGTGGTCATTTCAATAATATAGTGCAGAAATGAGAAGATGTTATGGTTTTGCAATATAACCTGTGCCTGATCACCAAGCAAATTTGGCATTTGTATTAAGGTAACCAAAGCGCTATAAATTCCTAGGTGAAGAGTAAGTCCTCTTTACAGCAAAGCAAGGGTGTTCAAAGACATTTGTCCCAGTTTAATTAGATTTCAAAAGTGGATTTAAATGAGCTTTAAGCCTCCAAACTGCTGGGGAAGCCAAATATTTTACCTCTGTGCTATGTGACAATAAATAACCTTAATGCCTATTCTTCCACACAGAGTTCCCACCTTCTCAGGGCCAAGCAAGCAGTGTATTTATGTTATTGATTGAAACAACAGTTTAGTCTGCCACTTGGTTTTAAAGGATCTACCTGAGAGCAATCAATCCCGTTCAGGTCCATCTCCCAGCCGGCACGTGACTGTCACCATCACTGACAGCTACACCTCCCTCCTGGGAGGGAGATGGAGACCTTTAAGACATCAATGCAGATTTAGGCACTTGTCCAGACCACTCCATTACTCTCTCTAGACCACAGGGGAGCTCTACGTGATCTTCATTACACACCGGGGAAAAATGATGATAAAAGAGAAGCAAAGGAGTCGTTCCTTCCCTTCAGAAATATTCTCCATGCAGGCGGAGCACAGCTCACAGGTATCTCCCAACACCGAGGGGGAGAGATGCAGAGCTGCATGCTTGTACTTCCAGGCATGTCTCAGAAGTGGGATTTTGATGGGGTGGGGGATACCTCTGAACAAGCCCATTATTCTCCCTATTTCATTATCTAATGGTCCCTGGCTGTGCAGCAATGGTATAAAGAGTTTGAGGGCTGAATTAATTTGCCGGAGATTTCATCTGGGTAGCTGCAAGAACAGGGCTGTGATTTCTATTATGTGACACAGCAGCAGCTGCTCAGCCCCAGCTCCGAGATGGCTCTAGCCCAAAAGAAATTAGGCACTCATTTACATCAGTTGCATTTTTGCTTTGGAAAGAAAATAAATTCAACTAATACAGCAGGACAAATCCCCCTGACACATACATAGAAACAGCTGCCTCGGAAAAAAGGGGAAACTGTACAATATTGTGAAGGAATAAGAAATATTTCCATAGACTGGCAAGGTTAGTCTGCCACCCCTTAAAAGCAAGTCAAATTAAGTCATTCTGGTATAAAATCCTTATATTCTAGGTAACCAAAGCACTTTGGCTGTATATTACTGTTCCGACCTTCAGGATAACTCACATAGATGTATGTGTGCACACATGTGCACCTTTGGGGTCTAATTCTGACCAAGTTACACCCACCTAGTTTAAGTGCTGGTTTGTGCAGTACCTGCAAACAGTCAAAGACAAGCAAGTTAATTCCTCCTCTTGAACCTGAAAGGCAGCTACCTGCCAGCCTCAGAGACACACGTCTGAGCACAAGTGTCATCCCAATGCTCTGAATTGGGCAAATCAGTTAAGTTGTCCTTGGTCCTCAAGCTGTAACCTCCACTGAGAGCAGGGGTGTTAAATCTTTGACTCTACTCACCACTAACTCTCAAAACTCTTTACAGAGGTCTTCAGGATCATTCATTTCACTTTAAAAGAGGGGGAAACTGAGGCATGGTAGTAACATACCCACAGATATGCAACAGTAAGGAAAGGAGCACTGATCTCAGTTAGTCTTCAGCACACTGCGCAAGACCTGCTCAAGAAGATGAGCTCAGAGCGCCAGGTATTAATTCAGCCCTGCTGACTTTTCTGTTCTTATTCCTCTGCCCTCCTTGAATCCCTCAGCCAAGCCCTTATTACTCCTCCCTCAGCTCCCTCTTAGCCTGGAGCAGGTCAGAAAGAAAAAAGATGTATTCTTTTGCGTGGGAAAAAAGACGAGGAAAAAAATGAGGTCTTACTGAGTTTGGAACTGTTCAACTTCTCCTTATTTATTTGAAATGATTTTTTTCATCTGTTTCCAGTTTCTGAGGAAGTCAGCCCTCATGAGAATACCCTCAAGTGAATCAGCACAGGATGAAGTGTCACCCCCAGGACTGGGGTGGATACAAAAGGGTCCAACTCTCTGCACAGGGCAAGGCAGAGAGCTCAGGCTATCGAGAGGGGTAAAGGAGGAGCTGTGGTGTTAGAGACCAGCCAGCTTCCACCAGACCACCTAAAAGTTACAGAGCGATAGGAGATGGGTAACACCCTACACTGATTTGTCAAAACTGAACCATTCTAATTTCTTTTTAATGGAATAATAATAAGTCTTGTGGGTAAAGAAGCACAAATATTAATCAATCCTGACTTTCAGAGATGTCCGTCACTGTCCCATTGGTGTTGTCATAGACAAGCTATGGAAACACAAACAGGTAGAGCTGTGATGAGGCAGAAGAGGCTGGAAAAAGCAGACTCCAGGAGTCATTTCCAATGGCTTGCTGACAAATCGAAAGGCAGTATCTGCAGATGGCAGTCCTGCTCTGCTACCGTTGGAGATTTCCAGTACAGAAGGGGATAAAGAAGGGACAAATATGCTTACTACAATCTGCAGATACTGCTAGGCTGGGAAGAGCTGTGAGCGTGTTGTGGGACAGAAACAATTCAAAATAGTTGTGACAAACTACTGGAAGACTTAAACAATGTAATTCAATAAAGGACAAGTAAACAATGTCTGAATTTCATTGGGGATAATTCACTGGCATGAAGGCAAACTGGAGAGCCATGGGCCAGGCAGCAGAGCTGAAGCAGGTAGGATCATGAGTCAGGGAGGTTAGACAGCTGCTGTAAAGCCAAGAGGCAGACACTGTCCAGGGCTGCAGAAACCCCTGTGCTGCCCAGAAGACACAGTTAGAAAGTCTTCCTCTTTACCCAGCTCTGCCGGAGTCTTGTGTCCAGTTCTGAAACCACAGCTCAGAAATATGTGGATGAACTGCAGACAAAAATGATCAGAGGTATAGAAAATTCAGTGTGCTAGGAAAGGATGAAACAGGAGCTGTTCAGCTTAGAAAAAAGGGAGGGGAAGCACTTAATGCTCTGCAAATAAAAGGCTACTACAGAAAAGAAGTTATCGGTTCTTCTGTGGTGATCTGGGCAAGAAGCAATGGGCTTGGACTGCAGTAGAGGAAATTCAGAAACTATTCTTAATATTTCACCAAGGAAAATGGACAGAGAAGAACTGGAATTGCTCATGCACAAGAGATCTGGATTCTCCAGCCATAAAAATCTTCCAAGCACAGTTCAGAAAAGCATCTGTCAGGGGCACAGCAAGGTGAGTCAATCCTGCCTTTAACCAGGAAGACAGGCATAGACTCATGGCCTTTCCAACCTAATTTTCTGCAACTCCTGTGACTTCTATTGTTAGTACTTGCCTCACTAAAATGGAACAGTTTCTCATCTTCCTTGAACGTATTTTTGCCAAAGACAGAGCAAAGAAAAAAGGCATTTTAATTGGAATCTTCTCCATTCACCTCCCATCTACCTCC
Organism: Gymnogyps californianus; assembly: GCF_018139145.2. NCBI lineage: Eukaryota > Metazoa > Chordata > Aves > Accipitriformes > Cathartidae > Gymnogyps > Gymnogyps californianus. Next base: position 16,189,190 of record NC_059480.1, read on the forward strand.
CACAAAACAGAAAAACAGTCAAGTCATCTCTTCCTAACCACATTCTCCCATGAGGTTTTTGCAGAGAGGAAAAAACCCAAATCCATTAAAAAGCAATATTGCTTTTTTTATTGAAATGAAAATAACTAAAAAGTTCTTTTCCCCACTGAAAAATAAAGAGGTGAAGGGAGGAGCAGCAGACAGGCTTTATGGAGGCATTTATCTCTGAATTCATCAAGATAGAGGTGATGCTAACTCTGGGTAAGGACGTGGTCCTGTGTGCTTAACAACCCAGAGCAACACTGCAAATTGGTGAAGGCTTTGAAGTATAGCAGACTCCTGTAACCAGCAGAAACTCTGGTGTGGATGTGGGGGTGGATTTAGGTAAGCAGAAAGTAGTTTCCTTCTCAGGTAAATTCAGCTCAGGTATTTCTGAAGGCTGCAAAATTGGCTTCAGGAAAATCTCATGAGTAGCAGCTTCAAATGGATTATTCAAACATTTTACATTTATACTACAGTTTGCGACAAGCAAGGGTTTTTAATAATGTATTTCTTTATTCCAAGAAGAGACTTGCCAAATTCAAATTGGGGGCCAGATTTTCCTAAAGGAAGCCGAGAGCTGAGGCTTTTCTTTGGGACCACACTGAATTAATTCTGAAATCTAATCATGCAAACTCTTCGCAGACATTGACTTCGTGTCTCCATTCTGCAGCTGGTGAAGAAGAATGATCTTAAACTTTTATATACGCACATACACACAAAACAGTTGTGCATTTGTTTCTAGCTGATTCCACACAAAATCCTTTTTGGAAATATTGATCTGAGAATTCTGGCAAGAACCAAAAACACTAAATGGGGCAAACTGAACTATAACAGAAAAAAATAGGAATAGGGCTGGAACCAAAGCCACATGAAAGTTTGTCTGCCATAACTCTTCTAGACTGCTCCCAACAAAATTCATGAGTCTGGAGGATATTGAAAACTCACATGCAAGCACAGTCCACAGTCATCGATCACATTACTTTCTGGGCTAGGCAGAGACTTGGGCTGAAACGCTTTTCTCCTCCCAATCATGTTTTGGATGACTGATGAAGCTATCAGACTTCACCTGGTCTTCTCACTGCTTGGCAAAGCCCAGAAAACAGCTCCAGCTATCAGGGAAGTCAACCACAAAATAGAATCTGCCTTTGTGCAGACAAATCTGAGGATTTTGCATCACACCTCACTCACCAAGTCCCTCTTTCAAGAGGTTATTGGTACAAGGGATAAATAGGCCTTTACACTGGTGCTTTATGAGACACATGCACACGTAGCCCTTACTAGTGCAGTCAGGATCTCACAGCACCTCAGAGAGCAGAACTGAGGAGAACTCCAAAGACCAGAGCACACTAATTACTGCTCTGTTTCCCCCTCATTATTTTCTAATAAAGACCACAGGAAAAAAAGTGCTGCCACTTAAGAAATAAGTTATTAAGAGCCAAGACCCCAAGAAATGCATTTGCAGGTTCTCCTGAGGACTCTGCTATTGTAGCTGTTCAAGATGAATGACATCCTGCAGAAAGAGACGAGAGTCCTCAAGACAGCACTAGAGTAGCTTTATTCAAGAGAATTGAATAATCTGTCTGACACAGTAAATTTTGTAACTACCTGATGGATCAGAAGGAAGGAGTCTGAAATATTACAGGAGAAAGAGAGAGGCAGCAGCTGACTTACAGCTGGCCAATGTGCATCTTCTCAGGCAATGTTTATTCTGTTTGCAACTGTCTCAAAAGGTTTTCAATCCAACTTTTTATCCTTTTCATTAGACACGTTCCCAGCTGGAGCAAAATGAATTATCCTTAGCTATCAAAGTGAAAATTAAAAAGCACCAGCAAGACTTGCCTAACATCTTAACGTGTTCCACATCTCTTCCAAACCCATATTATCATCCTGAACAGAACAGCATATCAATCCTTCTACATTCTTTTCAGTGCTCCAAGAAGTAGCCTTTTTGTTTACTTCTCATAGCTGTGACGTTGCATGCTTGCAATCTACCAGAAAGATCTTAAATAAAACAGGAAAAAGCTTTTGACTCTTTTTCCCCATACTCATCTATCACAAAAACAGCATCCAAAAAATCCTACAAAGTCACCGTATTCACATGCCCTCAGACTGGTCTGAATACCAGTTACCCAAAGCTCCATTTTCTGAAGATGGCACCGATTTCAGTAAACCCGTTCCCACAAGTTATGGACAAGCCAGTAAGTTTATTTGAATGGCAGTTCCGCATACTCATATCTTCATCCTGAGACAGCTGTCAAAGATAGTTGAAATGGTTCCAGTCTAAATAGATTAGGTTTCTTCAGTCCTGCAAAGAGACAGCTAAGGAAAGTATAAAAATATCCATAAAATCAGGAGTGGCGTGGAGAAAGGGAACAGGTACAGACTGCATATGCACTCTCTCCAAACCAGAACTAAGGGCTATCAGATGAAACCATAAAAACAGGTTCAAAATAATCTAAAGGAGGTGGTTCTTCATAAATGTGTACGGCAGCCAAGGAAATTCTTGTTCTGGGTGTTGTGGATGACAGAAGTTGAGACAGGCTAGGAACTGGAAAATTTCACTGAAGAAAAATGTACAAAGACAGACACTGCCTTTGTTTTATGAAAGCCCTGCACCACAAACTGCTGGAAGCAAGAATATTTGGAAAGCTACCACTATGCTTGCCTGTATGCTGCTGTAAATGAGACACTGGGCTAGATCCAGCGTATTTATTCTTCTAAGATTTTTTTGGACAAGACAAAAGATTGCTGGGAGGAAAAACAAGGTCAGGAAATAAAGTTAACTGAATGCTTTCAGTATTCTGATAAAATGGAAGAGAAAGAAGTACTACTGTTCCAAAAACTTCAATTGAAAGCAGTGTTTACAATGTCCTTCCCAAAATGTAGTCATACTTCTTGTTCCAGTAGTTACTTTGGTGTTATGCCATGTACTCCTCATTACACTTTTGAGTGATGCTTGCTCTGAAGTGTTATTATGCCATACAGTACGTGCATGTTCTTTATGTGTGTCCTCAAACAAATCTGCTGGCTTGAGCAACAGAACACATTTCTGCTCCTTTTAACTCCTGCTTGCCCTGAAAAATTAAGAACTTTGCCCTCTCCTGTGTGTCACCAAGAAAACTGATTGCAAAGACTCAATCAAGTATCTGAGGAAAGCCTTCCTGAAGGCATCGGTGGTTGCATGAGGAGTTTGTACTCAGCTTGCAAGAATTTTCTTGGTAAAGATAAGTCAAGGGAAGGAGGAGACCCAGAACGGCTCTCAAAGCCCTGATACCTCTTCAGGATAACAAGCTAACACATAGCTTGTAAGGAAACATATTTCTAGTTAAAAGATCAGGAATCACTAAGAGCTTGTTTGTGCATGGAAAGCTCTTACTAATTTAAAAGCACAGCAATCAAAGGAATATACATTCAGACTTACAATGGCATGTACAAACCCTATTGAAACTGAAGTGCGCCTGCTGCTATTGTTGCTACAACAACTGGTCTCTGTGGGATGAGCAGGAACTACCACCTTTCCATCCCTCACCGTTCAGCACTGGCGAATTACTCATTGTCTCTTTTGCACAAAGAGTGAGCTATTCACAGGACAGTCAAAACAAAGGGAAATAAAACACATCTGACTTTTGGGAACAAAACTTAGGAGAAATATCTCTCAATTTCATATGGAGGAAAGGATCAGTTACGTTTGGAGCTGTCTCTTGGCAACAAGTCAGAATTCTGGCCCACTATTTCTCCAAGGTATGGGAAGATGGAAAAGGTGAAATAATCCACATGACTTCAAACAATAATAATTTTCTATAAATGCAATGGGATTTGGAGGGCTTAACCCAAATCTAAGGTGGCCACATTTCTGCAACGTAAATGACACTCACAACCCTGTAAAAACTCTCTCAACTCTTCATCTTCTGATTTACAAATTTATTCCTAGGAAAACACTTCAGTCATCACTAAGCTGTGATTGCCTCTTGGGTGTCAGGCAGCACTTGTTTAACTGCTTAGTGCTTGAAGATGCAACAAGAAGAGACACAGCCAAGAGAATTATACCTGGGCAAAACAGCCCAAATCCTCAGGGGTACTTTGGCTCTAACTCTCACTGACACCCATGACAGTTTGGCCCTAAATAACTGCAGGGAGCTGTGACAATGCAGTTAATCCAGACAGAGTTTGGTCAGCATATGGCAGTAAATGCTCTGTCCTCACCAGGAGTGACGGTCTGTAATGGGAAGTTGAGACACACTCAGTTTTACCCCTCCTGCCAATGACAGCCTCCAGACAGAGCTATCGAGACCACCATAACACAGTTACTAGTCTCATCGCTCCTTTGCTGGGTGGATTATAATGCAGAAGGCTACCCAATGTCCATAGCAAGTCTAAGTGTTTAGCATTTACATGTCTGTATCAGCACGCTCCAGATTTGAGTAATTCACAGCAAGCTGCCAGCCCACAGAGTACTGTGCTTCTGCAAGTCTGAAAAATTCAACTAACAGAACAAAGTTTATAGACTGACATTATGGGAAGCAAATTATCAGGATTACTATGGTAACAATGTGGAGTGAATGATGACTTCAAGGCCATGACAACATATGCATTTTATAGGAACAGCTAATTGTCTGACTCTGCTCACTGACACCACAACATATTTTTCACTAAATACCTTGGTATTTGAATTTTGCTGCCTCCAGCTACTATTAACATATTTTGCATTCATGCTTTGTATAAATCCCCAGTAACGTTTCTAGTTAAAGTTCCCAAACATACATTCAATTTATGTTTAATGAGACAGTGTGAGTTAAGTAAATGAGTGCTAATTAATTAAAACATATGTATAGTGGGCTGTGAGGATTAATTAGTTAATGTTTGCAGAGAGCTTTGAAAAATGTAAAGAACCATATAAACATGAATGGTGTTCTGGGAAAAAGAAGGAGAGTGAGGAGATGAAGAGATACAGTACATTATATCTAACCTTTAATGAACACCTGTTTAATATCACGCATGGTTTGTCATACAGTGTTAACTGCAACAAGAAAGCAACTGTACATTAGTTAAAATCTGGTTTATCAGCTGTTACTCTTCTGTTAAATGTAAATGGGCCAAATTCTCTAGTTCTGTCTCTATTGGGACACTGTCATGTAACATGACTAGCCAAAGTTATCCAGAGTTACTGGATAAGCACCAAGAGGTGACAGCATGAGCCAAGTGGAGGAACAGTGTTTGAAGAGCCCCCAGCGCTGGCTTGCTGAGTCCCAGTGGTCTCCAGCTGGATGCAGAAGCCAAACTTTTTTAATGCTCCCACCCATTTCAAGCAGCTCCATCCCCAGCTTCAGCACCCAGTGTCTCACAGCCAGAGCTGCTGAGTCCTCAAGGGCTGTGTGGACAAGGACAAGCCCACGCTGGCACAGCCTGGCCAGGGCCAGTAGCACGCACAGCTTGACACAGGCTGAGTATTCACCAGAGTCTCCCATGGGGTTCGTAGTCACCACAAGTGTCACTGCTGCCATAGCTGGGGGCTGGCAGTACCTGAACATGGCTGAGAGGGTGACTGCATGGTTCGCCTGCCCTGGGAGAGGGATGTCTGTGTGCATGGGGACATCTAGCAAAGCAGCCACTGTATAAAGGGCCTTAGCAGCTCTGTGCCTCTGCTCCTCTCTCCTATCATTTCTGTAGGGGACAGGGGTATTTCTCTCTGCTCAGCTCTGTGGTGGAGCTTTACCAGTTTCCTTCAAACAGAAAAATTTCATTAACTGATGTTCTAGCTTTGTTAATGTATAGAGGAAGAAAAAACAATAATAATAAAAAAATCAGACTGGAAGAAGCTACTTGGGTTACCGAGTCCTGCCTGCTGCACTCAGACAGCAACACAGCAGATGTTTAACCCAGGGCACCTGCAGAGCACCTACTGCAGCCCAGGCCACTTCCCTCCTCCTGTGGGGAACTGCAGTTTGCCACGCAGCGGTTCTCTCAGGCAGCTGCACACCAGAAACATTTGACTACTCACAAGACCTCAGCTTGTCCCCACCTGACAAGGGTACCCAACTCTTACATGCCCAGTCCCAGTACTCCCAGAGCTAATCAACTTTTCCTACCACTTATGTTCTCTGTTTGCTTTGAGCAAAGATCAGCATGGCCTGAAGAATAAATTCACACACGGACTTGAGGGCAAAGGCCAGCAGAAGAACAGCATAACTTCCAACCTCAGGGCAGCAGCACTGGAGGAGGTGAGATGTCTCAGATGCTTTAAGACACAGGTAGCTTTGGTCTGGGATTTGTCTTCTGAACACATCACTGCATGAAAACAGAGAGACACATAGGCATCGAGCCCTCTCTTGTGGCTCCCATTTCCCATGGCATCCAGCAAGTCCCTGAGCTCAGCATGGAGACTGTCAGCTCCTCTCTGGCCTCGGGGTAGAAATCTCCAACACACACACACACATCTTGTTGCTGCAACCCATAAACACAGCTTCCCTCTCCTCCCTCCTTCTCTTAATTATTTCAATTCTTCTTGGGCCCTGTCTGTGTACTTGGAGACCTGCCTGGCAGTGTGAAAGAACAACAAGAGCACTAAGAGCTTTCTAGCACAGTCTGACACTGGCAATGAGAAGCCAGCTTGGTCGGTGCTAACTCCATTGCTCCCTGGGCTGCCTGCTGTGACAGCTAACCCCCCGCAGCCTGGGAAACCACCATCCACACAACCCCACGGCTGAGAGCACTGCTCTGCAGGCAGCATCTCAGGGGAGTGCTGGACCCTTGAGCCAGACACAGCCAAAGGTACCCCACGTGCTTTCACTAGCCTCCTTAACACTCAAGGGATAACTAGGGAGTATTTGTGGGCAGGCAGCCAGGAAGATTTCAGTGTGTTTCTTTGATTCTGCCAAGGTAGTTTGTTTTATACAGAGCTGGAGAGAAGGGGCAGAACAAAATAAGCCACCCAGGGAAGACTTCTTTAGACAGTATCATTGATGTAGGCTGCATATTAGCAGAGCTTTCCAGGACAACATACTGGTAAACCTTATGCTCCTGCAAAACAGCCCTAGAAATAAATTTGGCTATCTGCAAACGTAGAGTGAGACAGCCTGCCTGACCTCAGGGTGAATCTTTCAGCCAAAAAGGGATAAGGAATGTGCTTCCACCTTCACCTCCTGAAGACCTAATAAATAGGCCGAAGCAAATGAGCCTACATGTGATAGGCTGCACACCACCTTGGCTGTGCTGTGTCCTCAGCAGAGCCAAGGACTGAATGTGCAGGAGACAAAAGTTCTTCCCACCTCCATGTGAGGCACTGAATAAGGGGGAAAAACAGCACAGCATCCACGAGAGCTCCTGCCGTGGTGGGTGCTGCTGGGGCTTGGGTGGCACTCCTGGTGCCATGGGAGGTTTAGGGACATTCTAGGCTGACCAACAAGGGGTTGTATCTGGATCCTGCCCTACATCCTTAGGACACAGTACCAGCTGCTAGGATGTTCCCATTCTCATTACGTTCTGGTGAGAAATATGGCCAAGGAGTAACAACACGCCTTTGCAAAATGAGATGTGAAGGGACTGTCAGTAGGTACGAGTCCAAGCAGAGAAGTGCTGGGATTTTGTTCGTGACAATAAGGTCTGCTGCCCTTGTGCCCAGGGCTGGATGAGAGGACACAGATGACTGAGTGGACCCTAGCCTCATCTGAGCCCCAAAACTCTCCCAAGTCCCCTTCAAACAGCTCCTAAAACTGCAGCTGAATGCCAGAACTGGGGGGAGGCACCACATCAGTGAAACATTTAAGGCTGTATTCAGGGAGCTTTCTTGTGGGTTTCCTAGAGCCTGGTGGGTGGAGGGGTGGAGGATACCCATGCTGGTGTCCCGTGTCCTCACTCACTGGCTGTGCTGGGTGTTGTGCAGTACCAGTGTTGCAGTGCCACCGGGCAGCCCAGCATCCCACCAGCCCTCTGCTACCCCTTCCTCTCCTGCCTGACGCTCAGCCAGCCTGTGTCAGTCCCCAACAGAAAGTGACTGAAAACCCATCTGATAACCTGTGCTCTGAGCCACCAGAGCAGTCATCACCCACTCCATTTTCAGCCAGTTTCCTGACAGAGATGAAGGGTTATCAGTGACAGGGCCAATGCCAGGTATGGATGGGTTTCCGTGGCTGCCAGTAGCTTGGACAGAGATATCTGTCCCAGCAGTCAGTGGCTGCAGCCTGCACGTGTTCCCTGCACGGTGAGCTCCATGACCAGCACCCAAAATCCTGAACCAAAGACAATCATGTACCTATTTACCCCCAAAGTCAGTGGGAACCTCCCAGCTCTAACCCCCATAAGAGGGGACAGTCTATTTAAACAGGCTCTGGGCTGCTGGGATCCACCTTGAAAGCCCAGATACAAAGTAACACATCCCTGAAAGGATTTGGTTAATTATAAACTCCAACTTATCACAGCCCTGTGGCTGAAGACCGCTTGCATTTAAATCCCATTTCCATAGCTGCTACCTGGCTGCTGCAGAGAAAGGCAGCTTATTGCAGTCCTCTTAGGGAGAGGTCCTGGCTGCTGCCCCAGGCACAGCTCCCCGCAGGTTAGGAGGTGCTTCTGCACTTTGTCTGGATACTGTTCTGCAGCAGTGCCAAGAAAGAGGAAAGCCCTTGGGTGGCAGGGGCAGAGAAAGCAGAAAGCCCAATAGCCAGATGCAAGGATGCATGCAGAGCAAACCAGCACAGGACAGCTCAGTTTCCAGAAGTGTCTGCCACTGGGCTTCATTATCCCCCAAAGGGGACAGTGACCTGCTTGCACAATGTTTCTGTTAGCCCAACAGCCACACTGCTAACCTGCAGGGCTATCTGGGCAGCCTTCCCTGAGAAAAACCTCAGCTGCTCACATGCCTCTGAGCAGCTGCTGCCAGCATGCATGGTGTGCTGCTCGGAGGAGAAGCACCTCTCCTTTCAGGAAAATAATCTTCATTTGTACAATATATTTAGCAAGGTCCCGTTGGTAAGGAATACTTGATGATTTATTCAGCAGTGCCTTTCTCCTTGAAGGACATAACCCATTCCCTTAGGAGACCTACAAAAATCACATTAACACTAACATGTTCTTTGATGATTAGAGACTTTCCCTGGCAACACTCCATCAGTGCAGGCTGGCAAAATATATTACCATAATTGGAGATAGACTTTTCCCCCTTTTGCATTACAAAGTAATCCAGCCAAAGGGCTCCAAGTGGATTCTTTCACATATGGTGCCATGGTATCAATTAAAACTATCTCCTTTGAGATGATGGAAGGAGCATGTTTTCAGGAATTTTCCCATAATGGCAATTGTGTGCTCGTGGTTTCGTCTAACACAAAGTAAGAACTGGATCCCCCATCTGTTGCTCAGCAGTTGATGCAACTTTTAGCTGAGTGTTTTGTATTAATGATGGTCACCATTAATAAAACAGTTTGTAGATTAGGAATTTATCCCACCTTTTATGCTTAATAGGCAGCTCTTACTAATCTCCTCTATCGTACTTCCTGTCCTAAGCTCTCAAAGCACTTTTCCTTCCTATCTAGATCTCACTGCCAGGCCATAACCTACCATAGACAACTGCCTTAGTTCCTAATTGGGGAAAAATGGAGACATGGCAGGGCACCAGCTGGTTCAGCTATTGCAAGAAATCACAACTATCAGACTTACTGAGAGAGACCACAGCAACTATTAGAGTAGCTGTTGCATCAAACATCAGTCAAACTTCTTCATTCTTCAGTCGATAAGTACAGTCAAGACCTCTAACATTTGCTAGAAGTATTGCTTAAGTTTGCAAGTACCAACACCCACTTGGGGAAGCCAACCTGGCCATACTTCTCTGTAACTAAGGCTCAAACAAACACTTCCCCAGGAAAAGATAAGAGGCTTTAGGAATTGATACCTGCCAAGACCTGTTCCATATTCCCAGTCTGGCTCCTGAGAAAATTCAAGCAGCTTCTAGCCTCAAAGTTAACTCTTGAAGCAATCACTGGTGAAAAGACAAAACCTTGATCTCTCCTCAGAAGTTGGACTCGAAGTCTAATAAAGGGTCCTGAAGAAACACGAAGCATAAATTATTTCTGTTAAAAGTACAGGATTAAAGTTATGTTAATAGAAGTCATTTGGCCATCTGAGCAGTCTCCTAGCAATTGCATAAATTACTGACTGAACAAGGAGTTTCAACCAGAACATCATTTCATGGCCAGACCCTTACTGATTTCCAGGCAAGCAATAACAAGCACTCCAGAGGGAGCTGCTCTATCCTCAGATGAATGGAATTAATAAGTCACAGAAAGCTGTTTAATAAACAAATTCCCCCTTTTTGTCTTGTGAACTGTACAGGAACAGAGTATGTGAACACAGAAGCCTTTGCTATTTCTGTGTATTTCCCAGATCATTTCCTCATCAAGCCCTTGCCCTTCACTTTAAGCCCATCACTTCTGAGCCCCAAGCTGCTTTGATCTGCAGCGCAGACCCCATGGCACTGCTGCCATTTCCTGAGAGGGCTTGTTGTCACCTCTATAAAACCATACGCTCCAGTCAAATGCAGTTAGTTTTTCCACTAGTCTCTGCCTCCAGAGGCAGAGTTTTGGTTCAAATCTGTTATTCCCCTCTAAGACTCAGCCATTTGTAGCTCATAAATTGCAGCTTAGCAGATAGATTGAGATGTTTTAAGTTTATCTTCCCACACAAGTAACAGCAAATTGTAGCATGAGCCTTGTGTGCAATTTTGCTCAAGTGCCCTGAGGCTGGGAAGCTGCTCAGGGCAGCTGTTTGGCTGGAGATGCACACTTCCCCTGTCACCATCTTCCCAACACAAAGCTCTCCTCCCTCTGAAGTGGCTCTGGGAAAGGTGATTGATACACTGCAGGCAGAAGCTTTATAAAAGGTCCAAACTGAAAACCCATGCAGTGAGCTAAAACTGCTTGTTTTAGCAGAACTTTTTATTGGGTTGGAAAAAAGGTCATTCAACTTCTTTTAATTGTACCTGATTTATATATGGCTCTGTACATTCCTAGGGAACAGCAACAGTCCTGCTGAATCACCATGAGAAAAAGCCTGTATCCAGGCAGATCTGGGTTTGCAGAAGGAAGATTTCAAATTCTTTAGGACTAGAAGGACTGGAAAGAAAATCTAACTGTGCACATGCACAGCATTTAACACAGGAGAGCTGGGTCCTCCAGCTACTATTGCAGTGAAGTTTAGCACCACCAGCAGAAATGTCTATGGGAAACTTCTTTTCCTGAGGCATTTCCATGTGCAACTGTGGCTGTAATCACATCCAGTTTATCTACACTGTGCCCAAAGTAATCTCAGCTCCAGCCATCTCTCCACAACCTAAGGCACAGAGATATCAGTGTCTGGCTCCAGCAAAAGCTAATCTAGATTTTCACCATGCATAAACCAAAGACTTGTGGCAAATACTCTCTTTAGGACTGTGACGGCATCAGGCTGGAAAGAGCATCTCTGTCCCACCTAAACCCTCAGTCTGTGTCTGGGTGTCACAGGGTGATGAGTCTCAGAGGACAGCCTGGCCGACCTGCAAAGCCATGGGAATACCCCAGGTCTCCTTATGACCCACCCCCACACAGAGCTGGGGTTTGTGTTTTTGGCAGCACATGGCAATTCCCCTGTGCAACACCCCAGCAGGCAATGGTGAGGATTTTGGTCTGATATTTGCTAAGCCTCATCTTCCCCTGCATGGAGAAACTGCAACAGCCTGGCAGCCTGGCCCCTTTCTGCCATTGGATTTTGCCTAGTGGGGAAGCAGGCAGGGCTGTGGACTGGCCAGGACCCCTCGTCTCACATTTCTATGGCATGTTTTATACCTGCAGCACTGATGGGTGCAGATCCTCGGCACCTCCCTTTGGAAACTGGTTACCCAAATCTTCCTGGCTTTCCAGTTCGTTTGAAAATCTGAAGCTTATTAAAGAAACAAGCAGGGACGGGGGACCGGGATGCTGTTCTATCAAGCCTCATCTCTGAGGAGCAAGCCTATCGCCAGTGCTGCTTCCACGCAGCTCCAGTTCCAGCTTGACCTCTATTTACCCACTGCTCTCCACAACCCACAGAGACATCAAGTGGCCAAATAGTCTAATTGCATATATACAGAGTGCAGCGTTTGCTGAGGAAGGTTTGAGAGGACAGTGGGGCATCTCAGCTTAAGCAAAGTTCAGCCATTCACAGCCCAGCAAGAAGTTTTCTCTCCGTGTCTTTACTGAATGTTATTTCATTTTATTCTTCCTTTCCCTCTTTTGATTATAAGCCTAGCAAAAACAAGACAAAAAATACAAAAAGAAAAGAAACTAGATGATCCCTGAAGACTGAATGGTTTGTACATACCCCGTCACTCCACACAGATACTGCCCCTGGAGAGGAGTGTGTGACAAAGCCCCTCAACACCACAATCTGCTAAAGGAGACCCAGGCACTAGAGCCTGTGTTCAGGCAAGAGAGACCTCAAAGTAAAAGTTGCACAACCTGTTTATTTATTTCCTTGATTTTGCCCTTTCTGTCCTTCTCCCTGTATAAAGTAAATCAGCATATTTTTTTTCCTCCCCTGAATCCCTGCTGTAAGGTTATCAGCTACACAAAGCAGAATGGAAGAGAGCCTGGAAAAGCTGAAAATCATTTGCTATTTTCAGTACCATGGGGAGAAGTCTTTCTCTTAAAGAGCTGAAAAAAACATTTCAAAGCTAATCTTAGCCCAAAGCTCCCATCAGTTGCTCCTTCTTCCCCCACCTTCCCCTCTGATAATGGGGGACTGTGGCTGGGGAGCTCAGCAGCAAGCTCAGGAGCCCTAGAGCTGCTGGTAGGTACCTTCCCCAGCTGATAATGCTGTCAGGAGACTGGCAGTACCTTATGGGAATCAACTTACTAAATCTTGTATTAAATAAGTTGATTCAGAGGGAGTTTCTCTCACACCAGAAGCTAAGAAGGTGAGGAATTATGAGACAATTGTTGTGTGCAGGTGTAAGAGGTGAAGGACAGTTACAGCTTTTGCAAGCCAGACTTACACGTTTCCTGTGATTCAACTGTTAAACACTGCAATCCCAAACCTCACTGCTCCCTGCAGTGCTATTCCAGAAGAGACCTTTGCTTCCCCACTTCCAAGCACTTCCCATCATGGTCTGCACAAGAGCAGAGAGCGTGCCCAGAGGTCAACAGGTAGGCGTGAAGACAAGACCCCATGCCTCCAGGTCTGCAGTATCCCCAGGTATCATCTTAATTAGACACATGATCAGCCCCTCCTGCTTGGAGCAAATAACTCTCTTCAAGTTTTCCATTCCCTAGAAGGAACAAGAAGGAAGAGTCCTGGGACAGAGACTATGGGCACCGGAATGGAGAGGCCAGGCTGAAGGCATGAAGAAATCTTGCCCCAGCCACAGAGTAGAGTACAGGCTGGGCACCAGGAGACACCAAGCACATGGCTAATTCAGCTCTCAGTCACCCTGCTCTAAGTTTGCCACTACAAAAGGAAAGCACATGTGATGGGATACAGACAGGGATTGTTACAGAGAACCTGTATTAAACCTGCCAAGAGACCAACGTTTCACATTGAGGTTCAGGCACCCACTTGAACCAGCAGCCCTTGCACTCCTGAACCATTGGATCATGCCAAATTTCCTCCTGACACCCAACTTCTCCTCTTCTCCTTCTCCCAGCATCCCACTGCTGCCTGTGGAGGTTCAATACCCAACTCAAATTCAGCATGCTTCATTCAGCACCTTGGGAGATCAGCTGCCTGGTTCCTGGGGAGAATCAAATATGAGTTGCTTCCTAAGCAGCAGAACATGCAAAGCCCATTTTCCTTCAGCAACCACCAGTGTGGATTCTCTAGTGGCTAATTAGTTGAGCACCCACTGCAATACCTAGGATGCCTCTGGCCAATTTCACTGAAACTCACCTGTAGGTTCAAAGGTTAGAGAAGCACTGATAAGAGTTTCAGCTCAAACCACAGGAAGCTGGGCAAGGAAAAAGGTATATCCCAAAAGAATTTCCACCCAGAAGATTTTTCCCAGCTCAAATCAACACTTCCTCAGTAGCTAGACAGTAACTGTGTATTAGAGAGAGCAAAGCTTGTTTTACTACACTTCAGAAGTCCTCTCTGGGGAGAGCTGAGCTCCCCAGGGCTCTGAGCAATGCCCTTTCATACACATTTGAAAATAACATCAAGATAAACTCTTCCAGCTAGCTTTGTCTTTCCAATGCAGGTTTAAAAGCTATGCAGACTACACAGCATTGACACTGCTGCAGTTACAGCTGCATGACGAAATTCCACTTTTTAAATCCAAAGTTTGTTTGCTGTTACCCTTGGTCCACCACAGGAACCAGGAGTGCAGCTAGGATAGACGTCACCCATGGTTGTTCCCTTTCTGACAGCAGCACCTCTCTGAAACTGCCTTCCTCATATCAGCTTTAAGTCAGGACAAAAAAACACATATAGCTGCTCTAGCTCTGTGAATATCAAAGAGACAGCTCTATTAAACTCAAAGGACAATTGTCCTCTCTGTATTTCAGATTGGACTAAAACTGTGCTACAGGGGACAATTAATCTTCAAAATCAATTTTTGTCAGGAGGCTAAATTTCAATTGTCTCAGGAATGGTGGTGCTGGGCTGGTAATTACTGTCTGATGAGGCAACCTCTGAATTCACTGCCCAAGAGAACACTTTTTATTAATAACTTTTGTCACAAACCCCAGGTCCTTTTTTGACTTTGACAAAACGTGTTGCCTTATTTACTGTGTTAAAAACCTCAAGCTGTCAGGAGTCAGATGATTTGCTTCGGGTTTTAGTTGCATTGTGAGACAGGGAATAGATACTCCCTTTTCTCCAGGAAGGCAAAGCAAAAATCCCAGTTTGTTCTAGAAGAAACACAATAAAAATGCTAATTTGCTTTCCTCTGCATTTGTGTCCTTTTTCCCTACGCCCCACTCCACAATAGTCCTGACTCCCCTATGTCTCCCTCCAATTATTTTCCACACAGTTGCTTGTTGTCTGGCTGCTGCATACACCTTAGCCATTTGGCTCCCAGGCTTGCTGCTTGCCATCAGCCGGAGGGACACAGCACCCAGAAGAGCCTTGGAAGCCACAGAAACACCAACTCCATCCACCTACTCAAGGTGAGGCTGCCCCAGGACTGTGCACCCTGCAAGTGCCAAGCTTGGCTCGCTACAGCAAGAATATTTCAGGGTTTAATCCAATGACAGCGTCAACTGCCTAAGTCACGGCAGAAGCAGGACTGATCCAGGGCTCCCCTCTTTCTGAGGGACACCCACAGCTCCCCCTTGCGCGGTTCACTTAGCCATGGGAGCTCAGTTCATCACAGAGCAGCAGAGCTTGAGCACCAGGGCCTGGAGAGCACAGTCTTATCAGACTAAACTTGTGTAGCCAGCACACTCTCCTGGCACAGTGGAGACATGGCTTTGTACCTCAGTGAGCAGACGGAGTAAAACCCAGGCTTTCAACTTGCTAACCACCTACATTTTGGATGCAGAAAACTGATACGCTAGTGCAGTGGATGCTGCCTGGACGGTATCTAAGTCTCCTCAAGACATGAAAGCAGATGTCAGCCTGAGCCAGGCACATCCCTCCACACATCGCATTTCCTGGTGAACATCCCAAAGTGTGTCAATATACTGATCTTCTAAATCATAATTCCAAAATACCAGATTTCCCCAGGAGCGGTCTAGGTGCTGGCAAGGCATTTCATATTCCTTGCTGGGCACCAGGCCCCTCCGCTGCAGAGCTCAAGTACTTTGCTGGTACCCTCAACCCTGCCAATACTGTACTGGGAGTTTGCATTGAACTGGAAGATGGACCCAGCTCTCCTGACTCCTGGTCTTGCATTTTCTGCCACAACTGTCCCTCGCAGTGGAGGAATCCCCAGCATTTCAGGAAATCAGGCTCTGCAGGAGCTACTTTTTACTAGCAAAGGGATTTTACTGAATTGAATCGCCTTTAAGTCCCTGCATGCTCTTTATTTTCCAGCTTACCCAGCTAAAGCTCATTTGATTTTAAAGATAATCCAATAAGCATCAATTGATAAAATTAACTTTGCAAGGATTGGATTTCCCTAGTGCATGAGACAGTGAGATTAAGGGACAGGCCAAAAGGGAAACAGAGCTGACATTTCTGTTTGTTACAAAAATGCATTTCTGTTAAATCCTGGGCATTTTCCTTTGTACAAATGAAGGTTCAAAGAACTCCTGCTCTGCAAAAGGCCAGGCCGACACTGTATGTAGGTGACTAGATCCCTCCCAGGCATTGAAACAGGTACTGCCCAGGTCTTGGAAAATAAGCTTTGTCCAGGCTGGTCCTACAGGCCGTGAGAAGCAGGAATGCTGCTGCAAGAGTGTTACAAGCAACACAGACATGCCAGGTCCCAGTTCGCTATTGCATGCTCTGCTGCCCCCAGGTTCACTCTGAGCCCTGTCCAGTCTACACAGGCTGGAGCTTCTCCATCATGGAAGCACATAGTGATTTTCCTGGGGAATGAAACGAATAGAAGGAAGACTCCAGAAGAGAAAGAAATATGCACCACATGCTTGGAAGCAAGGACAGCAGTGTCTAAAAGACCTATTGCAGTATTCCTTTGCATCCTGTAATGTTTGTATTAATATTTGCATTAGCTGGTCACAGCTGGAGGAATTCATTGTGTTACTGAAGACCAAATTAAGCTTGCTAAAAGCCCTGAAAACTAAAAAGTTTGGTAAAAGCTCTCTGCTGTCTAAATATTCTGTTGAGTGGTTAGCACCAAATTAAGCTTTTTCAGTCTTAACCACAGAATCATTCTCTTACCACAGGCCAGTATCCTTGTGAGACAGCTTATGCGTACGTGGCTAGAGGCAAAACACATCACAAGGACTCTCCTGAGCTGCAGGTGTATTTGCTGAACAGGTTTCCTTCCTAGCACTGTTATGGGAGTGATCCGTTTAGTGACCTCAATTAATTACATTCTCAAGCACAAAACATACTTTGACACCTCGATTCATATATCATGAAAACACCACGTATATCAAGGAAAAAAAAAGGAAAGATACTCTTTGTTACAAGGAAATGCCACTAACCAACAGGCTGGGGTTGCTGTAAGACATGCTTCAGCCCATGAAAAATTAAAGGCAACATAGACCTCTAATGCATCATGTATCAGGAGAACCATTAAGTAATCAGTCAGCATTCAGTTTTATAGGGCATTTTGGGCATAATTCAATTTCCATTCATTTTAGATCATTTCCTTAATGAAGTAATGCACTGGACATAAATATTTCAATGCAACTCTCTAATGCCCTTTAAGTAGCAAGCAGCCTTCAGTAACCCAGAACCCAATGAAGCTGTAAAGGATAAATACCGCAAAAAGGAAGAAGGACCAAATACAAGAATAGTGATGTGCTTAAGTCCATGGGATTTAGGCAAATAGATACAGCTGTGCTTCTGAAGCCATAAAAAAAATTAAAAGAGACAAGAACAGCAGAAAAAGCTGGTATTAGTAAGGTGCTATTCCTCTAGCTAGACTGCCTCTCCCTTACATCCTTACATGTGCACTTCAGCAGCTTGGGGTAAGGATTTTTTTTTCTGTTTCAGGTTTGTATAGCAGCAACATAGTGGGATGTGGTTAACTCCTGCAATGGAAGTTCCTAATATTCTGCACGGCAGTAATGCTTTTTCTGCCTTCATGCACAGCAAAAAGGGGAATGGTTTCGCAGGAAGGTTTCCTTAAGTGCTTTTTCCCCTCTTTCACAGCACTAAGTGGTAGTTTTGCTACAGAACATCTCTCTTCCACAGGTCATGGTGGCTCGATATGAGGTTTAAAATAGTTACTGGCAGTTTACTACAGCAGCTTGGCTGTGGAGCCTGGGGCAGTGCTCAGTACCAGCCCATACCACAGAAGCCACCCATGCCAGTTCCCTTTGGAGGGGAGGCTGCAAGGCCAAGCTTTCAGACAGATTGCTTGACACACGGGTATCCAGTATAGCTTCCTAAAAGCGCTACACATCAAAAAGTCACTGCAAGCTTCTTTGCAAAGCAGCAGCCACAGTGTCCTGATTTCAGCTGGGATAGAGTTAATTTTCATTAATTAATGAAATTTTTGCCAACCGATACCCAGTCAGTTCCTGAGCAGCCCCTCCTGGCCAACTCCCCCCCAGTTTATATACTGGGCATGACATCATATGGTACGGAATATTCCTTTGGCCAGTTTGGGTCAGCTGTCCTGGCTGTGTCCCCTCCCAACTTCTTGTGTCCCTCCAGCCTTCTTGCTGACTGGGCATGAGAAGCTGAAAAATCCTTGACTTTTAGTATAAACACTGTTTAGCAACAACTAAAAACATCCGCGTGTTATCAACATTATTCTTATACTAAATCCAAAACATAACACTATACCAGCTACTAGGAAGAAAATTAACTCTGTCCCAGCTGAAAACAGGACACACAGGTTTCACTGGGACTGTGCTCACACCACAATAAGAAGAGATTCTCTAAAACACAACAAAGCACTGCAAACCAGAGAAAACCATTTACTCCCTTTGAACCAGAGGCTGAAGTACTTCACACCGGATAGCTAAAACAAACATGGTGGGGGGTAAGGTAAGGAGTTAATTTTAGCACATGAGTGTTAATTTTTAATACTCTAAGGAGAAAAAAGTAAACAAAAATACTTACAACAAAAGCAGAGAAAAGTTTAAATCTGTCAGCAGGATGAGAAAAAGCATCTTTCCAAGTGTGAAAGGACCTGTTCCCAGAAGAGCAAACTGGGAAAGGCTGGCTATAAAAGGGAGGAGCCACTTGCTTCAGGGCATTAAGAGCTTATAAGAGAAGGTGGTGGAGCTGTGGGTGGGTGGTTATGTTATTTGTCAAGAAGTAGGACTCCCTGCTCTTTGGGGTGTTTTGGCTTTATTGAATGCTTTAAAACTTGTCTGGCTTTTTTTGTTTGTTTGTTTTTTAAAATGTCCTTGTAGCTGGTGTGTTGTTTTATTCCTAGTGAACAGCATTCCTGTGGCTGCTACCCAAATTTGGAGGCGATGGCAGTAAGCAGCACTAGTCACAGCTCATCACCCAGCAAGCTTGTCCTGGGGCTGAGGTAAGAGTCCAGGGAAAAATAGTGACCCTGTTCTTATCTGGCTTACACTGTGTACTGACAAAGGGCTAAATTAATATTATCTCCACTGTTTCAATTCTGCTATTTCCTAAATTTTTGAGTGTTTGTCTTTGCCACATAATTGACATTATTTAAATCCATGGTTTGGCACAAATTTCTATAATGACATGAATAAAAGATGTGCAATGCTGTCAATAAGAAAATTGCCTGACTATTACCCTGCAAGCGATCAATAGTTTAGGTGCCCATGGTTATTACCAACCATACTGCCAAATGATGGGGGGGGGGAAGAGGCCTCCAACGACCACTGGCCAACCACCTGGAGAAGGAATCCTCTCTGCTATCAGTTCCCAGCTGCAGTGTGCTGAAAGGAGCAAGGCAAGGTTACAGCTCTCAAACTGTGAGAATCTGTCTGTAACTGATGTGATACAGCTATATTGTGAATAACTGACCCCATCTAGTTGTGTAAAGTGATGCTCAATCCATCAGGTGTTTTCACTTCTGGAGGGCTTCAAATGGCTTCATCCAACACAGCCCACTTGCACTTTTTCACCCCGAGGGCTTTGCAGGACTGAAGCGCCATCAATACATCTGTCTCAGATTTGATTCCTCCATCGGCACACCTCGCGGGTAGGATTAGAGACTGCGTTTGCCTGTTGCTCCTGTGGCCTGATCAGTCCATGCAGGAGGCACATCTGCGAGAGGGGAAGCCAACAGCTTCGCTGCTCTCTGCTGTGGGGTGTCAGCACCCCAAACCCAGCTCCCTTGGTGCAGTTACACGTGTCCGTCTTGAGATGCAGCTGTAGGTCTGCCACCGAGCAGCCGGACAGCCTTTTTCTTTTCTGTGATCCGGCCACTAGAGAGAGCCATGGTATAAAATGTGCTGCTCTGGAGCATCCCTGGGCCCCGGACACAACACTCAAAACTGTCATTGGGGCAAAAACCCCTCACTTAAAAGGAAAATAAAGCATTTTTCCATCTTCATTGTTTTTTTCAAGATTATTATAATTTATCTTTATTAATCCAAGTTTATTTTCAAGCCTTTGCTTTTAATTTGCTCTTCATTTCTCAAGGGAGAGCTGGGTTAGGAGGAAAAAGGGTAGGCAAACTGACAAGTATTTTTCCCATCCCTGTTAAGAATATTTGGGGGAAAAGATTTCTCACCAGAAAGGATTGGATTGCACACCATGGCTGGCACCAAAACTGAGTTAAGTCCACTCATGCGAGGAACGTGATGAAACTTGATAATACACCCAGTAAATGTGGGGTAGAGGTATCAAAACACTTCCATGGGAGCTGGGGGCCCTTTTTCATAGTGCAGAGGTATTGGCGTTAGCTGCGATGGAGTTTTATCTGAAAGTAAAAACCGTTTAGCGCAACACGATATTTGAACATATTTGCCTTGCTGACAGGCTGGGTTGCATTGCTCCAGCCCTGAGCCATGCTCACGCAGCTGAACTGCTTTGGGGACTGATTCAAAATCTGCACACAGCGATGCTTTGCACACATTAAGGTCATAGGGTGATCAGCGCTAACTTCAGCCTTTGTGCTGTCTGGTACCCAGGTGTCCTTGTTTCGGCTGGGACAGAGTTAACTTTCTTTTTAGTAGCTGGTACAGTGCTGTGTTTTGGATTTAGTGTGAGAATGATGTTGATAACATGCTGATGTTTTAGTTGTTGCTAAGTAGCGTGTATCTTAAGCCAAGGACTTTTCAGTTTCCCATGCTCTGCCAGCAAGCAGGTGTGCAAGAAGCTGGGAGGGAGCAGAGCCGGGGCAGCTGACCTGAACTAGCCAAAGGGGTATTCCATACCATGGAACGTCATGCCCAGTATATAAACAGGGGGGAGTTGGCTGGGAGGCGCAGATCGCGGCTTGGGAACTAACTGGGCATTGGTCGGCGGGTGGTGAGCAATTGCATTGTGCATCACTGTTTTTTTTTCTCCTCCCCCCCCTCCTTTTTTTTGTTATATTTCTTTTCATTACTATTATTATAATATTTCATTATTACTATTGTTAGTATTATATTTTACTTTAGTTATTAAACTGTTCTTATCTCAACCCACAAGTTTTACTACTTTTTTTTTTCCTTTCCTCCTCCTCACCCCACTGGGAGGGGGAAATGGCTGCGTGGTGCTTAGTTGCTGACTGGGGTCAAACCACGACATCAGGGAATAAGATTTAAGGAATAAGCCCCCTCCAATGCTCCCCTTCTTGCCCGGGTTTATGCTGCCTTCATAAATATCCCAGTAACCAACTAAAAAGGTGATCATTTGTATTTAAATTATTTGTTGTTTTATTTCTGCAAGAACTTCCAATCCTCTGATTTTTAGGTTTAGTAGCTCATTTTGACTGTTTTCTGTTCAAAATTCAGGTGGGTTGGACTGGGTCACAGGGTTTGGTAGCCCAGATGGTGAAATCTTCCCTTGTTCCTGGGGATTTTATCTCATTCTCTCCCAGCGAATACGTGCTCTATTTGCACACCTCCAATTCAGCAAATTGGAAGACTATTTAGCGAAAACAAGAAGTTTTCAGCTGAGCAGAAAGTGACTTCCAAATTACAGTGACTGGTCCTGGGGTCCTGTCAAGCAGCACATCCTGATTTCAAGCAATCTTTCTAAAACCAGCTAGCAGTGTCTGTCCCACAGAGAAGAAAAGCCATCCCTTCTTGGCCCACTTGCTTCTGACGGGAGCTGTTGCTGTCAGCCAGGACCCATGAGGGCACTGGTCTCTTCCCAGCTAAAAGTGTAGAAGACCAAGAACAGCAGGGCTAGGAGGGATCTGCTTTGGTCGGCTGTTTCAGCATCCTTAGGGATGAGGCAATCTGGCATTAATTTGCACCTCCTGGCATCAGTAGAGATGGCTTAGGTTCCCAGAGGAGTAAGCACCAGTAGGACCTGGTCTGCTGCTGCTGTTGGGACATCACAGTTCTCCCTGGCAAACAGAGACCTGCCCATCCCAGTTGCATGTACTGCTGCTCTTGGTCCCTTGTACCCCATGGGGATGTCAACAGGACACAGCTGCTGTCAGATCTGCAGTCATGGCCTTACTTGGAGCAGCTGTGGGTCCTCTCTGCCTCAGGTGCTGCAATGATGCATCCCCTTCTCCTGTGGGATGCTCTGCACTGACTCTCCCAGGCTCCTTGTGGCAACAGGGGCAGTCCTGTCTGTGCACAGGACTAATTTCCTACAGTTGAGGACTTTTCCAGTAGGATGAGCTGGCTGGATTTGCTAGCAGACTAGAAAATTCACTGAGAAGCCCTTGTTCCTGATGCCTCCCTTTGCCTTTGGAGAGGAGACTGCAAGCAATCTCTTCCTCCAGGCCTGCCTGCATGCTTTATGGTAGGGATGTTCCTGGACATTAACATGCACCCTCAGACTGGCCTTCAGTGGTTCATCAGTTGTGAGTAATGAACAAGTAAATAAAAAACGTAAGTGAAGTGCTCAAGTGGGGTTTGCGTGTCCCTTGACAGGCTGAGCACAACTTCTCAAGACAGTGTGCGGTGTGGCAGCTGGCAGCCAGTGCCAGTGGTGGGAATAAACCTTGTGTAGCCAGACATCTCATCCTCTCCCCAAACACCACCTTCCCCTGGTAAACCTCCAACTGTTCTATCAGTAACTGTTAAAACTACAAATCGGCTCTTTTCCAGCCTCGCTGGGACAAAGCTCACCCTCCCCAAGTACCCTCTGGTGACATGCACATGCATGGCTATGTCATCGCCCTCAGGACACTGCCTGTACCTGGGGAAGATGGCAGCAGTGTGGAGCACACTGTGGGTAACTGCCCATCCCAGCTCCATGCTCAGCCCAGGGAAGGCGATGCTGGTGTGCTTCTGCACTGCCCAGCTGGGCATAAACCCTATTAGTGAGACACGCACATGTTCCTCTGGCTCAATTAGGTGCTGCCTATGTCAACCATGTTTTAATAAAAATGAGACACCATCCAAACCTAAAATAGCCAGGAAAAAAATTGTCCTGTGACATGACATTATGCTGTTTATACATGAACAGAAATCATGTGGTGGTCCGGGAACCCCAGCACCAGCTAGGGGTTAGCTGTGTCTGTGTTTGAAGCCTGGCCTCAAAAGGCCATGTGGTGAGTCACCAAGGTGGAGTTAGGATGTCCATTTTGGGGGAAAAGGGCAGGACAGGGGAGCTATTACTAAGGCAAAAGCAGTGCCGGGGAAAGGAGACTGTGAAAACTGAGGTGTCAGTGCTCAGAGCTGCTGCTCACCATCAACAACATGAAACAGGAGCAGGTTTTGGCACAGCCACTTGGGTGCTTGTCTTGGGCTCTCTGGGGTCGGAGAAGCACAGACATTCAACAAATTCCCAGCTGCCAGACTCAAGTTCTGTACTTGTTTTAAACTTGGTTTGCAGTCTGATCCTAGGTCTCATTTACTAAATCTCTGTTTTGCCATTAACTGTGTCAGGAATTCTGGCCAGGGTGAAGCAGGATAAAACTGATGGACTCCTCAGGGTGCTGTTCAAGGATCACTGTCTCTGAAAGAACAAATCATGGTGACGGACGTGTCTACCTCTGACCTGAGATAACTGATTGGTGCCAGGAGCTCACTTGTTTGCTAGCAGGATGGTGCAAAGAATTAGGACGTAGGGGCTGGTTTTGCTCAATATTGAGAAGAAATAGTTTCAGGCATAAGCCAGGGTTTCACATGGCAGAGGGGATGTTCTCCACCTCCAGGCAAGCTGTAACCCACCAGGTCTCTGGGAAACAAATTGAGAATGGTACATACATACCACGTGTACTACACCAAGCCATTTGTATCTCAGATACCCCAGCTTGTTTAGGCTTTGGGTTGCCCTGCAGCCATGGTTTGCCTTGTGAACAAGAGGAGCATCAGTTCCAGATGAGTCACCCACCAGCATCTGCTCCCAATGCAAAGCATGAGCCAGCACACAACAGCTCAGTTTAGCCCTGGATGTCCACCTGGACATGAAAAGCCATTGACCTGCTGTGTGTAAGCACCCCCAGCTCTGCAGTTCCTTCCACAGGCAACCTGTAAGCAGGGCTCAGGCCTCCCAAGCCATGAGCAGCACGCACCGAAGTCTTTGTGGGCAAGAGCCCCCAGTTACACAGCACGGACCTGGGCGGAAGATGAGCATGTAGGCATGTGCACAGGTGGGACATGGCAGCTGCCACCTGCAATTCCTACCTTGCAGTGCAGGATGGAGCTGCCAAGGGGGCAGAGTTAGGCTCCTGGGTACCCAGCAAGTGACTTTAAGCAGTCTCCGCTGGCTTACCTTCTCTCCCAGGTGGAAGACACCTGGGGAACCTCGATCCATCACCAATGGCACAATGGCTCGCCATCCACATCCATACAGTTTGAAAGCTGCATGTGACTTGGAAACCCAGAGATCAGCAATTCCTCCGATACAGCAAAAAGAGAAGAAAAAAAAAGGTCCCCAAGGGCTCTTCAGTGTTCCTTTTGTGGTTCCCACATACAGTCCTCTGTGTGCACATCCCTGCAGCAGGTGAAAGATGCTACTCAGCGCTCCAGCTGGCCTTCCTCCCACCACAGCCTAATGCTTCAACAAGTGCCAAGGCTGGCATGAAAGAAGCCTTTCAAAGAAAACAGACCAACCCAGTCACTTCAGACAAGAGGCTGCAGTAAGTTGTAAGTTGGCAGAGCTCTTGGCACTTCCGAGTGCCCTGTTTTTATAACCAGGCTCTTCCACTGCTAGCCATGTCCTAGTATTTTTAATTTTCTAACTGTTTTGCTGGTCCCTACCTCCACTCACTGCTAATACCTAAGGAACTCTGAGATGGAGTTAGCAGGAAGTAGAGATGATGTAAAGGCATTTGAAAGCACTGGGGTAGTGCTGTGAGACAGCCCCTAATCAAGCCCAAAACTGAACTCAGTTGGAGTCAGAGCACTCACTCCTGCACAGACCCAAGCCCCTGGGGAAGGAAAGCCCCTGGCCCATGGAGGGACAGCCTGGTGCACCCTGCAGTGAGGTGTGAAAGGGCTCTCTGCTCCCCTGTGCAATGGTTATACTTGGCAAGCAGAGGGAAATGGAGAAATAAACATTTAAGAAAGGTTTACAGTTTGGACTCAGGAGCCAGAGTTTATATTTAGTAACCTCCCCTTTATTTTAGCATGTTCAGTCACAAACCAAATTCGTGACATGGAAATGGCTTTCTGTCCGCTCATGTTTGAGCTGCATGTGGCTGCATCCTCAGCTGATGCCTTTCAAGGCATCAGTCAGTCACAGGGCATTTGCCACGTTTCCTTCTTGCCTTCCGTCCCACCACTGTAGGTGTGAGCTGTTCTTGGGAAGCTTGAAGCTGGCTTTCTGCAAACTAAAAAGCTATGATAACAAAAAAGAAAAAGAAGTATCCTACCCTTGCAAATAATTACACTGCTTTATTTTTCAGTATCACAGTCTCAGGAAATGAAACAGTCCAGATCCTTTCCAAGATATTACACAGCCTTTTTTCCATCTGTCTGGCCACAAAAATAATCAAATTAAATATGCATTTGTTGTTTTGCTACATCTATTACATTGGAAGAACATAATTATTGGTAGAAGCAGCTGAGCTCCAGGAACCAAGGGTGGAACGAAGTGTTGTTTTCTCCTGCTCTTGTGTAACCCACTTCAGTGTTTCCAGAAAAGCACACAGAAGGACAGAAGGATGTGGCGGATAACAAAATACAGCGGTTTATTGAACGAAATGGGGCAAGGCAATGTTCCCGTTACATTCAATGAGAATTCAGGAGTATGAAGCAAAACATGCTATACACACATGGACATGATACTTTGGTTAAATGTCATTCAGAAGTTCTATGCCAAACCTGGTAAAATTATAGAGTGAACAGTCAAAAATAAGAAAAAAAATAGGCTTGCATAGACGGATTATTGTCAGTGCGCAATTTATATTTAAGGATTAGCTGTTGCAACACAGGGTACACTTGCAGCTCTGAGGAATTTAAGTCTTCTGACTAATCCATCTCCTCGCATGGCTAATATTTAGATTCAACAGGCTGAAAGTTTACCCTGAAGAGCTAAATGAGACAACTGCAGTTATTTCTCTGAGGGAATTAACTATATTGCAGTGCACAGATGCAGCTGGAGACACACCGTGGAGTCTACTTAGAATGAACACTGATACAGTGGAACTTGTTTACTGTGAAGTAGAAAGTACTCGTTTTTTTGTGCCACTGTCCTCTCTGGGACTCTCCTGGCAGAGCCCAAACTGCACAGCTAAGCCTTGCCCTGTGCTACTCACAGGGAGGAGGCGGCTGATGATATCTCCAGCCCAGAAGCTGAGGGCAGTGCAGCTTCTCAACACAAAACCTGTGTCCTGCAGCCTGTCCTGGGTGTAACAGTCCAAGTGGCACTTGTTTGCAGCACAGCCAGAGCCTCCACAGCAGTATCACACAGCCAGAAATGTGCTACGGCACATGTTTTAAAAAGAGTACAGTAAACTGGGATCTCTGTAGGTTTATGCCTGTCCTCTGCAACAAAAAAGACAAGCTACCTGTGGTATACTTCACGCGAGGGATGCCGCTGTGCCTCAGTGCTATATCCCACACCCACCTCCCAAAGCTACTGCGAAACTAAGCACTGAACGTCTTGAGAGAGTGGGGCAAAACCAACTGTCCATCGGCTGGGGACAGATATAGGGCAGAGTAAACCTCAAAGTCACCCCCAGATGGGAATTCCTGCTGCAGCACCCTCCCTGGCATCACTGCCAGGAGCAGGACAGCAGAGAGCTCAGTTGCCCGTCAGTCCATGCTATAAGCTATGCTTCGTTTCCTATTGCATCTAACATAGCCTTGCAGTGCCAGTGCTGCCGTGAGGAACAGCAGCAGCAATCTGCTCAGGGTGACAGACACCCAGGAAATCATTCTGTGTAAGAAGCAATGAGTTTCATGGACTGGCTGTGCTAGATTACAAGAGTGTAAACTAAGTAGGGGAATCCTCACACTGTCTCCAAGTGCTCCCCTTCATATATAAATTAGCAATCCACAGTTAGTTTGCATACAGGTTAACATGAATTAAAACAAAAACCTTGATAATAAAAATATATATAATATACACATTGATCAATAGCAATAAACTGAATGAAAACACTAGAATGTAACAGTGGCTGTGATTTGGCACAAAATAAAAATGCACAAAGGTCTAGCACTGTAAAAATAAAAATCCATTTTTTTCTTCCCTAAGAGAATGTTATTAATCCTGATTCAAATCCTGACAGGTGGGAATGCAGAGATATAAAAATACTGTACATACAAGATCCCTTTTACAGAGTGAAGCAGACTGCAGCATTTGTAACTTCTATCCTTCCACCCCAAGAGGAGAAATTCAATGATGAGACTTCATCTATCCCCTAACAGCTGATATTTTCCTACTCCACTAAGTTCAAAACCATGAAGTTCTTTAAAAAACAGATGAGATTAAGCTGTTGGATCTATCCACGTGATGACAACTGCTTCTCGCCGCAGGAAGCTGTACAGTCCACGTTAAGACAGTGTTTCATAGCAAGGTGACTCAGATCAGCCTGCTGAAGACATCGAGTATCCCTGCATGTAAGGCACGATCACTCTGGTTCGCCCGACCTCTCTTCTGCAGACCATTGTGCTTCGGACGGAGGCACGGAGGTGGCGAGAGCTCTTGCTGGTGAGATGTGCCTATTATGGAGATTAGGAAGCGCCAGGATTTCACGGTGATGAATTTTCCACATGGTGCCTGTTGCCTTGTTAATGCAGAGTCAGAAAGGGATGCAAGACCTGAATGACCTGGGCAGGGGTCCCAGCAAGGGCTCCAACATGCTACTAAATCCAGAGCAAAACCATAGGCAAAGCTACTAAAACTTGGCGAGACAAAACAAGGAGAAAATAGTTACTTAAACATTTTTCTGTCATAGAAAGGAAATATTGCTCTGATTGTTTCTTTTTAAAAGATCAACTTTCTTATGCCTCTTTCCAGGGACACAGGTGCAAGGTGCTGATTTTGTATCTTGCCTACACAAGCTGCATCTTCGTGACTCTAAGGAGCATCGTGGCTGCTGAGCCCCAAGATAAGTTGGCTCCTTGTTCATCCATAATCTTAACTCAACTCTTGTTGACTTCAATGGGACCATGGAATCTCCTTCCAAAAGTGGTTACTAAACATGCAAGTCCAGTTGCAACCTTTGCCTCAGGAAGTCTCTAACCTGCATGACTGCATGAGGCCCACAAGGTATGTTAGATGAACAATTGCTCTGTTTATACCCCATTTACTACATGCTTTCCTCAGCTACCATTCCTACCATTTCTCTCTCTCGATAAGTGTCAGCCCCTTCTAACAAAAACCTTAGGGCCCCCCTTTTCACAAGGGCTATGGAAAAATAAAACAGGAGAAACACTTATAAGGGACAGCAAATGAATAAAGGTAGGGAGTAGGAATAAAAAGGTAAGGACTAAGGGAGGATATAGAGCAAAGCAGCCCATAAAACACTCAGTACTCCCTGAAGGCATCCAAGGAAGCAGCAGATGCTCCTGGGAACCTTCCCTTGGGCTCTTGTCTCTTGGTGCCATGGCTGGAAAGCTTGGCTGGCCCAAGGAGGCCATTAAGGAGATCCTACAGCTCCACAGAGTAGGCACCGAGGTGTTCTTCAGACTTTACCCAGCTTCCAAATAAAATCAACCAGAGTTCTCTCTCATATCATTTCCACTCACTCCCACTGAAGTCAACAACTTGGATACTCCCAAGCATCCCTCCTGAATTAATAGGTTCTTCAAATGTCAGCGGGCTCAGGGCCTTCATGACTTTTCTGATTAGGGTAAGACAGAAGTTACATCAGCCAACTGCAGTGCAAGAAAGCCCGTCACAGCCAGCTACGGAGGCCCAGGGAGGGCTGAATTCCTAGTTGGCGATTTCCCCTTGCCTTTTGCAGAGGGTCACCATTTTTCCCCACGCAGAGCAAGTACAAAGCACAACCACTTTCTGATTTGGCAGGAGTTTTCCCCATCCAGTTTTCACAAGTGCACCAGATGATACAAGCAGCAGGGCCTGGACTGGGGTGTTTGTAGAGAGTATTAAGTTCATAAAACCCCACCAGGCATCCATTTCACAACAATAAACACTCTGATGGCAATGGAGGGGAAAAACCCACAGAAAAGAAAAATAATGGCATTTTCAGCAGTAGAAATTTTGACTGTTACATGAAATACAAAAATAAATTTTTACAAAATAAAATCTTTGCAGATGAGGTTGCCACATTGGCCCAAGTTATCAAATAAAAAAGAAAAAAACAGGGTCTATGTTGTTCTTTTTCCAGATCCTTTAAAACAACGTTAACACTTCTGAATGGACAGAGATGGAACAAGAAGAGGGAACAAGGCAAGGACAATAAAATCTAGCCACTGGCTGGGATATTTCCTGAGAAGAAGCAGCAAGCAAGCAAGACCTTGCAAGTCACTTAAGGGTTCATGCAGGTGAGGAAGCTCACAATCTGGAAGCAAGGGTACGCAGCTAGCAGGATGCTGGCAACGCACAAAGTCCTACGTTACAAGATTTTTGGCTAGCGTATGCCTGGAGCAGAGGTCTATCGGGGTTACCTGGTTCTTCACAGGTAGTGAACTGCTGCTACCAGGCCAGTGGGGGTAGGAGATGGAAGTTTCTTGAGTTGTTGGTCAAAGCAAGGCATGGGCTTGTGCTGTGGTATTAAACTTGCCCCTGCAACTTATGTGAAAAAGGAGTTGCTATCTTCCTAGTGATTTGCCTCGGTAACCATCCTGACCAAGGACAACGGCCAAGGTTAAAGCCTTAAAGCTGCCTTGGGGCTTGAATTGTGCACTAGTGAAAGAGCAGAGCGCCATGATCTCTTCCGATTTCTTATCGGTAGTCCACGCCAGCACGTGCTCTCCACAAAGCTCTACAGAGCTGTCAAGACTCCTTTCCCAGGCAGATCGGTGGTGAGGGCAAGTACAGTCACAGCTCTGCCTCCCTCCTCCGCAAAGCCAGCAGCAGAATTGCAGCTGCCAGCAGCAGACAAAGAGCGTGGTGGGACAGACTCAGTGCTGGGCATTAAGGAAGCTGGGCTGCAGGGGCAAGGCAGCCAGGCTTGCTGCCATGAATTGGACTGGCAAATGAATAACTACATTGTACTAGCTGAATAGACTCCAAGCCAGCATCCAGATGCTCAGCTTTGTAGTTTAAAAATGCACCTGGAAAAGTGGCAAAAAAAAAAGATTATTAAAAAGACAAAAGAATTGAAATGAGAGGATGTCAAGGGGAAAGGCTACTTGTTTGTGCAAGAGAAGCACGATTTTCAAAGAGTGGAGGGAAAATGAGCCATCCAAAGGAAAAAAAAAATAAAAAACACACCTGCATGGGCAAATCTATACAGACAACTTAAACTTGCAGACCCTGCTATATCCTAGAGAGCAATAGTTTTATCCTGACTGGAGTCTGCCCAGGGTGCTGGATGGAGCAGTGTAGAGGGGAAGCAGTCAGCACAGACATTGTGTGGACTGTTCGGCACTCTGTGTCTAGCTCAAAGTTGCCTGTAACTGTAGATTTTGGATTCAAAGCTCAATGCCCATATAGCCCTCCTTCAGCCCCATGTTTCCAAGACATATGCAGGTTCAGACACAAGTTACTGTACTCAAGTGCATCAGCAACTGAGCTAGGAGTTACAGTAGTTCCTACTTGGCTTCAGTGAAATTCCTTGGCTTCCAGCACACTGAAGCTCAAAGCAGGTGACCACAGAGGTCCCTTCAGGCATTTAAATCTGTTTGTATGATTCTGCCCAATCCACAACTCACAGCTTCATCAACTCCCTGGCATGTCTTAAAAGTCATGCACACAAGGTCTAATTTCAGTTGAAATTGTCTTTCCTTTTAACTGTTCTATCCTACATCCTGGAGCTAAATGCCTGGTTACACACTCTACCCAGATTCCTGGAAACCCTAGAAAGAAATACAGCAGTGCAGAAATTTTGTTCTATAGGCAATTTCTCTCTCACCAGTCCCAGGTTCTGGCTTTTGCTGGTGTACATTATGAAGATGCTCTCTCTTTCCTGCAAGCTAGTATGACTGTCAGGTTGGCTCAGCTGTCTTACCCAGCACAGGAAGAAACGTGTTTCCTCTTATAACTCTCTTTGCTAAGTCATCCTAATGGAAAGGACTTGTACTTCTAACGTTCTGCTGCATTGCCATAACCCAACTCATTTCTTGGATTCTCCTCCCTGTTGTACATGCATCTGTATTTGTCAAAGCTCCAGCCAAAGCTTAAAAATAAAAAGAAAAAGAAAGCTTCAAAAGAATGTAAGAGGGAGCTGTTAAGTCAGCTAGTTGATTCACACAGCTCAGTGGCGGCTAGATTATACTGCACTGCTTAAGTGATCACATATGAGTAAGAAATTGAAATGAACAATGTTCCTTATTAATATGATGACACTTAAAAAGAGGAGATCCTGGGAGTGGAGGGTGGACATCCCATTGGGTAAGGAATTGAAAGTTGCCTGGCAATTCCAGTAATGTTTGCTACAGAATAGTCGGTACCAAAGCAAAGGCAGCACAGTTTACTGCTTCCTACGGGAACCTGGAAAGCCAAACAGAAAGAAAAAAAAAAATCTATAAGGATAGATCCTGGTGAAGAAACTACTACCCGCAGTCATCTTTTACTTGTCCTACCCTCTTCGATGTCTGTGTGACTTCCAGGGTACTGGTAAAGTCAAATAACAAAATAAGAACCGTATGTTACATTACTCAAGCAAAAGGAAGGATAGGTCCACAGATAGGCAGGCATTCGCATTTCTTCTAGGCTGTGAATGGCACTGCATCCACATTGCACAGTCTCACTAAAGAAAACGGAATGAACACTGGGCTTACAGACTCTATGAAGTGCCACCAACTTTCCAGCTTGTTTGATGAAGACAAAATGCAAAAGTTTCCCAAACTTCAAATTTTGAGAAGTAAACTGTCCACATTTAAGCCACAATCAGTGAAGCTGGAAGAAATCTGAGTGACTGAGTCGAACTCTGGCTTCCCCTTCTCCTCCCCAGGGACTCTACAGGTAACTCAGACAATTGGCATTCAGATTTAAAAAACTGGGGGGGGGGGGGGGGGGGGGGGGGGCGGGGCGGTGACCCTAACCACACTGCTCTTGTGCCAACTGATTTCAGGAAACAAGCCAACAAAGCAGTGCTGAGATGCTATAGGAACAAAACAAGCCTGTTCTCAGGACAAGCTTCAGTCTGATCATCCCATCCACCCACGAGACAGGTGATACTGCAAGGTTTTGTCTTGTATTGGATTGTTTGATACTAGTGAGTCACCTAAAGTCCATCATGTCATTGTCTTCATGTTATTTCTCCTTCATTTGCTGCCTGAATTTACAGTCATTCATCAGTAAGAGATCACGGAAGACAAGCAGAGAGCAGTTTGACAAACTCAAGGCAAACCAATTCAGCTTCTCAGTCTCCCAGTCTGCAACGTGCTCAGCAAGTACAACTTGAACAGTGATTAGCATCACCTGCCTGCTGGGGTAATAATATCCATTCCTTCTCTCTATTAGCATCCCTCTTTCAAAGGTCCTGTCCTTCAGGCTGGTTATTTGAGGAAAACAGCCCACAATAACCCAACTGCTGGGGCAGCCATGGGCTTGATCCTACCTTTAGGAGAGTGCTCAGGTTTGGGGATCTGGCGTAACGGGCTGGGCTGGCTTGTGTAATACCGGGCGTGTTCAAAGTCATCAAGAAGAGGCTGTGACCTGCCAAGCGCAGGGGGCGGGGGGGAAAAAGTGTTGGGAGAAAACCTGAGAGGTGTAACAGCATGGCAAAAGCAACATCTCGGCTGCCTGGTCTGTCCCTGTCAGTTCGATGCAAACTGTGTCTGGCTGAGACTTTCCACCTGCAGACCAGCTCCTCTGTGCACAGCCTGTTACTGTTTCTGCGGTGAGAAACGCACAGTATTCACTACGTCTCATGGACCGCTTTAATTTAATAATGGTTTCAAGTTGTCAGGAAACAAAGAATTTCCATTATGAAGTTTGACGCAAACCTCACTCAAAAGGAGAGAAACATTTCAAAGCATTCAATGCTTGCCCAGTTTTAAGCCCAGAGTATTTTAATAAGATCTCTCAGTCTCCACCTGCACGCCTTGTTTGTTGTTTCTTTTGCAATTCAACAAGAATTTCTAGGCTTATATCAGAATTGGAAATCAAAGCCACCAGGGTCATGTTCAGGGTTCAGTCCCCCATCAGGAGCACCAGGCCAGAGTACTGAGTGATTCAGAAGGGCTACAGCACGTTCCCATCAGCTCTGGGATGAGGTACCCCAAAGCACAACATACTTGCTTGCAGTGGGGTGTCCACACATGGCAGCGGGAACAGTGTACAGGGCTTAACTGGGGAGCAGGGACCCAAGGGATCAGCTGTGCAAATGCATCGTGATTACTCCTTCCTGCCCAGAGACGACATTTGGTTTCACATCCCCAGAAGCTCTTTAACCCTCTCAATGTTTCTCTGCCATTTAACAAATGTCACTGCACAAGCTCATCAATCTCCGTCAGCGCCAGGCAGGGAGACCAATATGGACAAATGCCATGAGCACAGCGAGTGACGCATGTCACCGAACACCTCACAGGCTCTGCACCCTCCATCTCTTTTCAGTGCTAAAACCTCTGCTTGCTACCAAGCCCCTTGTGGGTGGGTCAGGCTGGTCACCCCACAACTTCTCCCTAGGACTCAGCTTCCGAGCAGCTTCCCAACTGCATTTCCCCATTTTCACCAGCCAGTTCAAGCTCACCTTGAAGACCTGTCACCTTTGTGTCGCTGAGTTTCAGGCCCTTCTTTTGACCTTGAGCGCGTGGACTCACTTGCATCATGCTGATGGGAAGAAGAAGGGAAAGCAGCTTATCTGTGTGCCTTGCAAGACACCAGCCAGTGCATTGAGGCTGCCACAGCTCCATGCAGTCCTTTCGTGCTCAGTTTACACACACAACTAACTACAGCCAGACCTGTACAAATGGCAGCATCAGGACCACTTTCCAGCAAATGAAACTCAGCCTTGCCGAGCCAAACTCAGTTTTTCCTCTACATATGAGGCAGTGCTGGGGGACCCGTCTCCAACTGGCCCAAGACTAACACAACACCCCCTTTACCACCTTACCACTACAGACCATGAAATCTGTTTCCTATCACCTTCCACATCGGCTAGCCAAGCCTCTGTAGTATTACTTATACAAAAACGTAGGCTTGATACACTCAATACTTTCATTATAGAGCCAATTTTATTATGAAGCAGAGTGACAACTGGAGCAGCTGTGTTGTCCTTATACCTGTGGTGCACAAACAGAACCAACTACTGCTTTTATTGCTACAGTCAGGATTTCAGCAGAAGGAAGGTCCTGCACCAGGAGAACTGACAGGGTGCTGTGGCATCCAGTGCCAACCTCCAAGGCCAGAGCCCAAGGCTTACCTTGCTTGAGGCCGAAGCCAAAGAGCATCTAACCAAGGAGGTGGCTCCAAAAGGCTTGGGAAGCAGCTGAATAGCAGGCAGCAAGACCCTTTGGGTGCAAGAGTCTGCATCACTCCTCTTGCTCTCGCCACACACCCTCACCTCCCTCTGGAAATAGGAATAACATCGTAGCACTTCATTTGTGGCACCTCCTGAAGCTTGACATACCTTCCAGTCTTGATCATGCCTCCTCTTTTCAAAGGAAGGCTTTTCTCTCTCCTTCCCTTTCCTGAAAGCCTTTTTCTCCTCGGCCATCAAGAGTCGGGCAATTTCCTAGGAGGGAAAATACAGAGAGTGTGTCAGACAGTTTTACTGCTCTTGTGGGTTTGAGTTATTTAAACCCTTTCCTATGGACAGCTGCTGAATGGGAAGGGTGCAAAGCCGGGATTTCACTCATCTGTGATCAGAAATCAAGTGACAGAGCAGAATTAAGACTGACTACATGCAGCATGCCCAGTGGATCTCTGATTTGCCGGAACTGCATTTGCAGAGCCTTTCTGCCCTTTATCCCTTTTCCTTCAATGGGAGGACTCATCTCGCAGCATCTCTGATAATCTCCCTTGGGGCTCAGTTACAAGAGATGCTCTTACACAGTCATAAACTTCCTTCCTCTGCCACGGTTGCAACAGGCAGCACAATGCCTTGCTTAGCCAGTATGAGCATATACATGAAAACCAGCTACAAGCAAACCCCACTGGAGCCCTGAGCTTCCCCTACAAGGAAGGAAACAAACAACTAGAGGGTCAGAGGGGACAAGTGGGGTTTAGCAGTTTCCACAAGTAAAGGAATACCACAAGCATTTGACTTCTTGCTCACCTCATCTTGGGCTACTTGAGCTGCCTTCTGATCTGCCTCATTAGCCTGGGGGGGGGGGGGGGGGGGGCGGGGAAGGGAAGAAAAAACAGAGACAAAAGAGTAACACCTCTGAATTATTCATACCCATTAACCTACTGGGCAAGGCAAGTAGGTGCCCATACAAATACGCTACCATTCCCTCCAAATATACTTAGCTACCTCAATACTTACCTCACAACCCAACACCAAACTGTCATTTCAGCTTTCCAGCTGAGTTTTGCCCTCATCTATCTGCCAGGCCACACTACAAAGCATTGCCCACCCTGCTGCCCTCTCTCTCAAAGATGGGCACTGGCCTGTCTCACTTCTGGGCTGACCACACTGACTACAGGCCATCTTCACCTGCCTGAAAATGTTCACATAATATCACTCTGCTTCGATCATTTGATTTTGGGGTGTTCATTTCAGAAAACAGGGCTCTACTGGCTGGACACCAGCTGTCACTCCATATATGTGTGTATGGGAGACAAACATAATTACCAGAATGCACAACAGCAAGACCTTAGGTCTTAAAGTCACTATCATATATAAAAGGTTTACAAATTAAAGTTGTCATCACTGGCTACCTTAGTTCCTTCGAGTTGACTAATGCATCCTCTCTACTTACCAGGAGCTCCTCTTCCTGCAGCTTCCGAGCAATCTCTGCGTCAGACAACTCCTGTTCCCTTCGGGGTGTGTCATACATGGCTTGCTTCGTCCCCCTCAATTTAGTGCCTACAGAATTGTGAGAGAAAACAATCAACTCAACCATCTTCCAAATGCTTTGGTAAGGAAATCCTCAGTATCTCCTCAGCCACCTGTGAAAGTCCCACTCAAGGGAACCAGAGACCAGAACAGCATACCTGCCAGACAGCTAGTTTGAGAGTACCTTTAGCTGAGGTGCAGCACGCACCTTAGGGACGTTTCTCTATGCATATAGAAATATCTGATACACTATCCCTTAAATGACAAATGCAACTACATGGCAGAAGAGGCCATGTCCCTTGAGGCAGTCTTTGCTGACACAGTGATGCTAGCAAAGGAATTGTAACTTTTCACACTCTGCATTGATACAGATACACTGGCAAAACTGGGCAGCAGAGAGCAGCCCAACATCTGTTACGAGCTCAGCAGAGTCTGTGAACACACCGCTGGAGCACCACGGGCTGCAAAAGTTGCCTGGGACACACTCACATGAGGTTTCAGACAATTTATTCCTTGGGCTGACCCATGAATTTTACAATTCACAATGAGAAAACAGCCAAGTAAACATTTTTGAAGTTCATATGAGGTTCAGTTCTTCCTTTGAGTACAGAGTTTTATTTGTTTATTTTAAAGTTAAACCATCTCCAAGTAATTTAAAATGTTGCATTTTGAGAGTCTCTCCATAGTCCACTTGCACCAGGCCATCAAAGGAGTCTCATTGTATCCCTGTTATAAAATGCATGACTTCACTCACATACAATGAATGCCTTCTCCTTCCATCTGCAGTCTGAACTGTATTGTTCAGACATCTCAGACATGTAAATGAGCTTTCTGCTTTATGTCCAAAGTATACAAACACTCCAGATGTCTGTCTCTCTTCCACCTCAAACCCAGAAAGTTTCACTCAAAACTTTCATGCCTCCAGCTACACCATTTACACATTTATTATAAATACCTGTTACATCTTCCTGGGCCACCTATCAGTTTCCTTCCATCTCATAAGACCAAGGGAAAAACATGAAGTAACCAACTGACCTTGAAAAACTTCCTCTGCATCTACCAACAAACTACCAAGCATCCCGAAGACTTCTAACTGCAGAGGGCCAGAGACCTCATGCATCAACCCAGAACAAAACCATGGAATAGGAAACCACCTCTTCTACAGGTATTAAAGGAGGCGTGTGGGGTTTTCTGCTTTTTGTTTTGTCTGAATCAACTGATCAATGATCTTAAGCAGTTAACACCCCTCTTACAAACCATCTTAGCATAAGAAGAAAACTTCAGCTCTGGCATGTTATGGTTAAGCGTATGACCTGACCCTTCCCAGCACACTTTGATCAATCCAAGCTGTGAAGAGCTGTAATCTCTGGCCAGCACCGAAACTCTGGCAAAAAGCACCAGCTTGGTCAGAGTTAAATTATTCAGAGTGCTTCCAAGGTCAAGGTAAACACAGTTTTACCATGCTGGAATGAACAACAGCATGGCCAACAGGCTCCTGTACAGCATTAGCTCTATAAAGAATAAAAGTAAATTTCCAGGAATTGTTTGCTGGCCAGCCCGAGGCTGAGCTTTCTTCACACACTGATCAGTGCCAGGCTCCATTTCCTCAGAAGACAACAATAAACATTACTTCCACATCACTTCTGCCCACACTCAGGGAAGCATGAAGCCCACCATGACCATGGCCCACAGGAAGAGGATGTGAGCTTCTGGCTATTTTGACTCAATGTGATGGGATATTGAGTCACTTGGGCCCACGTTGTATCAGGGCAAATCACGACCTACTGATTATATATAAAGACCTGATTGACACCCTCTACTTCCCCAAAGAAAACTTTTGCATGGTGAAGATGAAGAATAATTCTCCCAGCATCCCAGAGACAGACATGCATTATCATCCCCACCTTATCCACGTGAAGACCAGTCAGATGGCTTAAAGCACACGTTTCCGACACAGATCCAAGTCTCTAAACTCCTACTTTCACTAAGAGACAGGTCACCCCTACCCTCAGTGTGGTTTTAAAAGCAGAAAGATGGATCTGGATCTTTAAAGCCTGCCAGTCCCCAAGTATTACTGAACAACAAGAACTACACAGGTACATGTTTCCCAGAAAAACCCACTTGTACAGAATTTGATAAGAACCTCATCTTACAAATAGAGCCCAGTCAGACACCTAGTGCCACTACCGAACCTTGCCCGCTGAATTGATTATGTTGCCAGCTGAGTTTTCAATAAGAAGTGGATGGAAATTGCCGGCTTGTTAGTGCTTAAGCAAACTGACCTCACTTACAGCCCTGCATCCCAAATCAACAAAATACAAGTGTAATCATAACATTTGGGGTTTTGTTAGTTTTTTTTTTTCTCCTGTGCAAGAAGACCACAACACACAATCTATCATGAAAACAAAAGCTGGTTGTCGGTTGTTTGTTTTTTGTGTTTGTTTTTTTTCTTAAATGCAGGATACCAAGGGCACCATTTCCGACAATACTTTCTTACTCATCCTCTCTGATACCATGGAACATGTCAGGAAATAAACAGAGCAAGAACATTAATGGATAAGAAGAATCTCACTAAGTAAGGGAGAAACCTGGGCAGGATTCACCATGTACACGTTGCAGGTAGGTATTGGAGATAAGCATCTCCAAAGGAAACAACACTGATTTCAGACACCAGGATGGGGCGCACAAAGGTCCATCCCCACACATATGTACACTTTCCCCATCACTTGGTTACCTGAGTCTCGCTGGCAGTCTCCAACCTTCCCCTGGGTCACAGCGTGTGGGGAGGGGGAATGTCTCCTGTGTCCCACCCTTTTGCAGTCTCTCTCCTCACCCCTCCTATGATCATCTCTAGATTCAGCATCATGGAGCTTCTCGTCATGCACCATCCTGTGTGACAAGTGGCCCTGATGACGAGATTTGTGTTTTTCAGGGTGCATCAGCTGGCTGCCGCCCCGATGCCAGGTCTCCTGCTCAGCCTCCAGTTCCATCTCAAGAAGAGGAAGGTGCTTTTCTCTGTCTTGCCTTATTGGCTTTCTGCTGCGCTGTGCCTGGTCTGCGAGTCCATGCTCTGACTCCAGGTCAAGACTGGGAGGTCTCCAAGGCTTCTCCCTGCCGGCTGCTCTCCTCTCCCACAGCTCCCAGCTATTGCTGCGGTCATAGGCGCCATGCTCAGCCTCTCTTTCCAGGTGAAGGCTGGGATGTCTCCTGGACCTTCCCTGGCTGGCTGATTTCCACTCCTGCCAATGGCCATTGCTGGCCTCACTCGGCTGAGGAGACCTCCGACGAACCTCCAAGGTGGAATGCTTGTGTTCGGAGGCACCGTCCGACAAAGGCGAGGGTGCTTCTCGGTGCTCTCTCTGCCGGTGCGTGCGCCTGTCACCACTGCGTGCCCTGCGAGGCTCAGAAGCCTGCTCTCTGGGGTCACCCCAGGGGTGCTCTGAGCAACGGGGGGACAAACAACGAGCAGGTTAGTGGTGCGGGGTTAATGGTGGTTCAGCAAGGCCAGACTCACAGCATGCAGATGAGGGAGCTTGATGCAAGGAGAAGCTGGAAGTGCAGGCAAAGCATGATGGCGTCAGGAAGAAGAATAACGGGGATGTAATGCTTGCAGGATATAACGGGGGACAGAGTGAAATGGCAGCCTGGCTAGCAGCAGGGCAGCACAAGAGGCAACGGGGCTGGAGCAGAAAGCACAGGTCCAGCCCTAAAGTGTGTCCAAGTACCTCCTAAGACAAGGACAAGCCAATATGGAGATGAAGGACTTTTAATGATGCCATTGGGGCTGAAAAACAGCCAGCAGAGCAGCTCATCTCCTGGTGACATGTCACTGCTGCAGGATACTGAAACCACCAGAGAAAGGCTTGCAATGGAGGGCACAAGATGCAGGCGAGGCTGGGAGGCAACGGGGCGGGGGCGTAAGGCCAGGAGGGGCCAAGCAGAGGGTCAGGTTGGATCCTGGTTTGTGAGCACTGGTGCCTTGCCCTGGCTTCAGGCACAAGGTTTTTCACCAGAAAAAACAGCCTCAGCTAACAGCGGGGAAGACCCACATAAAGCAGAAGGAAAAAAGACACGTGGGATGGGATTTGGGTTTTTTTTTTTTTTTTAAATGCAAGAATGAGGTGATGGATAGCTGCAGCATCCAAATATCTTCCACCACAGACTGTCACGTATCTCTTGCAGACCCAGAAGTTTCAGGGCCCGCACTTAATCATTGCCTAAATAAAAGTGTAGGCTCTGACTGCAGAGAGGGCTATGGAAATTTAACGGCAGGATAAGACTTCACAAAACCCAGGCTCCTGACCTCAGCAATGTAGCTGGAAAAGCCACATACTAGGCAGCTTGGCAGGGTTGTTTCCTCCGTGCTTTCCAGAAAGCAGGTGGAAATTTTCTTTGCTTTTAGTTTCAGTAATAAACCTGACACAGCTACGAGGATGCAGCAGTCTGCCTGTATACAATCTGATCGATTTATATTCCAATCGACCTATTTACTAAGAAAAATCCTTGCACTGAGTGAACTATTATCTCTCTACAGCAGCTTTTCAGAATGAAGGTGTATTTCTGAAGAAAAAAATTGCCTTGAAGCAGAGGCTGATTTGAAACAGAACTATACACAAAAAAACCCCCACCAAAAACCAGCAGCGCAAGACCTTCCTTCTCCACTGCTGAGAGTTTTTTTTAATAGTAGCTAAAATTATTTAAAATAGATTTCACTGCACATGAACTGCATTCTGTTTTAATAAATAGTTCTGCCTTCCTTACAATCATCTAGATTTTGGGGGGGGAGGGGGACAGGCAGGGGGACCACACCAAAATGGAACGTTCCCTTCAAGTCGTTCTATTCAGAAAAAACTTTTTCTTCAGAGCCAGCAAAAATACAGCTTACAGAAAATCCACCTTGAAAACAAATCTGTGTGACTTTTATCCAGAACAGGTATATTTTTAAAAATCCAAGAACTGTAAGAGTAACCACAGCAGTTCCTGTTAACTGGTTGGTTTTTCTGTTCAGTTTTAGATCATTCACAGGTTTTACAGAAAAAAAAGTATCCAATAAAACAATCTAAGTGACTTACTGAACAACAGAGACCAGAGCCTGAAAGCAAGAGTCAGTTTTTTAACAATACTAACAACGGTCTAAGAATTAATTCAATTTTGTCGTTAAGGAAAGTTCAGTAAATACAGCAGCAGAGAGCAGGAGATCACGAAAGAGCAAAGCGTGGCCGCGCTGGGAAAGGATTGCTGCAGGTAACGCAACCATGCCAGACAGCCCGAGCAGAAGATTTGCTTTTGAGGTATCTCAGGGCGATTAACTCCTCAGCAGGCACCGGTTCCTGCGGCACCTTCTGTAGGGGCTATGTAAACATTCTTTAAGTCCTGGTGTTACTCTCTCAAGCAGCAAGCCACTGAGCAAATACAGAAGTGTTTTTCATGGCACAGACACTTCTGGGAG
This sequence comes from Gymnogyps californianus, assembly GCF_018139145.2. Taxonomy (NCBI): domain Eukaryota; kingdom Metazoa; phylum Chordata; class Aves; order Accipitriformes; family Cathartidae; genus Gymnogyps; species Gymnogyps californianus. The sequence continues at coordinate 16,230,739 of NC_059480.1, forward strand.
GAACTCTGCCTTTTTTCACGTTTATTTTTCCACTTTTTAAGAGCTCAGATTGCTTTGGAGCAATAGCCCTAATCCACATTCCTCCTGGATGTGGACAAATTTTTATTCAGTCTCAAGACAGACTAAAACCAAAACAAGGGCTTTTTTTTGTTTAAGTTCACAAGCAATGAGGACAATACAAACCGAGGATGCTGAAGTCTAATCAAATGGTGCCCGAGTATTTAAGAGGTTCCAGATCAATGGACTAGATGATCCAGGCATCAAAATCCACTCCAGTCCTTTCTAGTTTTTAAGCAGTGTGGATCAAGAACAGCACTACTATGAATGGTGAGGCAAAACACCTTCTACCTCACCTCCAAGACCACAAATTATTGCAGGAAGAAAAATTAGACCCACAAGATATCCTGCTCTCCAAATCCACACCACAGTCTCAGTTTAGAGTCACAGGCTTTTGTCAGCCGATTTGTTATAAAAATCCATCCTGTCCTACCATCTCTTCATGGCAACTCTATTACCTATATTCTATTTTTTCAGGGACTTGTCCAACTTAATTCTGAAAAACTGAAGTGTGGGTTGGCCATAAGACTCCAAGATCAAAGTGTTTCCCAGCTCTGTACACGTAGCAGGACTTGTGGTCATGAAGTTTCCACTTGGTTACTGTTTTGCATTTTGTGCTTTGTGTTTCCTTGGCCATCCTTGAACTTCTTCCCAATTGCAACTAAAATACTTTGTGTAAGTTCAAATAAAAGACATTTAAAATCGCCAATGGCATTGATGTTAAAATGAGAAATAAGAGGTTTGATCTTCGTCTTCACAATCTGTTAAACAAAAGCAGCCCATCTCTTCACCACCACATTTTTTTTTTTTTTGAAGAAAGAACACAAGAACCACCACCAGTGCACAGCAAAGCCACCCCCAGATTGCTCCATAATTAAACACACCCTGATTCTCTCCTCCCAATTTAAAGAAGGTCTGTATTCAATCATGAAAGCCGACCAAGAGAAAGCAATACAGCACTGTGGGTCATATCTTTTCCACAACATACAGTCCCAGATGATAATGAGAGCAGAGACATTCTGTGGAGATGACCTTGTTATTCAGTAAGTCATTCAAAGCGGTTGTGCTAATTTTAATGCTTGGATACATACCTGCAAGGAGTTATTTTTGAAAGGCTGTTCCATGCAGCATTTATTCCTTTATGCACGTAGCCGTGCCAGCATCGCAGACGAGCACATGGAACTGTTTCTCTTCGAATGCAAGCATGGAATTGCATCTGCATTTCTCCCCCGCACGCTTGCAGTGTTACACAGAACTCACTATGGCTTATCAGTACCATCAGCTACTGTCTTTCCCCACAAGCCCTTTTAAAACATGCATGCATGGGCGTGCTTGCACATACACACACCACACACCCTATCCCTGTCCTTCAGGCCATCACCTAGGCCATCAAAAATTATAAAATTGTCGTTTGTTTTTTTTTTTTCAAAATATTTCCTGATTCTAGAATGAAGTCTGATCCTGACCCTGGAAACTGATGCAATGCTACAGTGCTGAATGCAGGACTGTAGGATAAGGGAATTCTCCTAAATGGAGTTGCCAGATCACCAGGTTCACCTATACTGCCATGATCTTGATCCTTTCTCTAGCAGAAACGTACCTCCATTTTCTGCATAATAGCTATCTTCATAGACTGTGTGTCCCTGGGATTCTGGGTGGTGCTTCTTGCGCTTTTTTTCTTCCTGCAGTTCTTTCTGTTGTAGGAGACGGGCAATGTCCTGCAGAGATGGAAGAAAACAGACATTACTTTTCCCCCCTAAAAAATATCTCCAGATTCTTTTATTCAAATTCTTTATTCAATTATGAAAATCTTGATAGTTTAATTTTTCAGACACGGCCACAACAGGGTTACTCTCAAATTCAACCCCTGGGCTGGACAGGGCTTCCAACTTCGTGGCTGACACAAGGGACCATCTCACCAACCAGTATCCAACCTCACCCAGACCCACCGCTAAACTTCCAACCCAATGGCAGACTTGCAGGTTCTTGTTCCACCTGCACACAAGCCTGCAAAGCCCTAATGGCCAAAGCATGGCAGAAGCGACTGCATGTGCAATCTTGGGCTTTCAGCAAGGATTTGGAAGTCACACAAGCGCACAGCCACTCACACGAGTGGGCTGGACCTCCCCCCTAGTCTCCACCACGGAAAGCAAAACACAGAGGTAAAGACTGTCTCCAGCTGAAGGCACTTCTGACTGGAAGAAGTTCCCGAGCAAGTCATGAACTCGTTTCAAACTAGCTGTAATTTACAGGGACTTATTGTGGTTTGAACCCAGCCAGCAAGTAAGCACCACGCAGCCGCTCCCTGCTCCCAGTGGGATGGGAAGGAGAATCGGGGGGGGGGGGAAAAGTAAAACTCGTGGGTTGAGGTAATAACAGTTTAATAACTAAAGTAAAATACTAACAATAATAAAAATATAATAATTGTAATGAAAAGGAATATAACAAAAGAAAGAGAGAGAAATAAAACCCAAGAAAAGACAAGTGATGCACAATGCAATCGCTCACCACCTGCTGACCGATGCCCAGGCAGCAATCTGCCCCTCCTGGCCAACTCCCCCCAGTTTATATACTGAGCATTATGTTCTACAGTATGGAATATCCCTTTGACTAGTTCGGGTCAGCTGCCCTGGCTGTGCCCCCTCCCAGCTTCTTGCACACCTGCTTGCTGGCAGAGCATGGGAAACTGAAAAATCCTTGGCTTAGGATAAGCGCTACTTAGCAACAACTAAAACATCAGCATGTTATCAACATTATTGTCACACTAAATCCAAAACACGCTGTACCAGCTACTAAGAAGAAAATTAACTCTATCCTGGCTGAAACCAGGACAGGACTGTAGGACGTCAGGCAGGGAAATGCATCAATTTGACAGGCAGAGGCTGAAGGAAAAGAAAAATCGAAAGGGACATTAGGAAGAGAGGACTAGGCACAAGGCAGGAGCGCTGCAGGGACTGCAGCTGTTTATCTTCTGTCACAATTTTGGTAGATATGCCATGAAAGAGAACAGCACTCCATTTTCCTAATTGGTTTTCCTTCGAGATGACTAATGGATCAACAAGGCCTAGCAACAACAAACAGCTCCCTGGGGCTTGCTCATTTGAGGCCCAGAAGCTTGCGAGTCAGTGGAGCTAGTCTGAAGCTAGGAAGAGAAGCTGGAAGATACCAGCAGGGCATGCTAGCCCTTTGGATGCTATTCATTTAAGCCTCCCTAATCCTCAGAACCTTTACAGAGCCACACATGTAAAGCGTACATTGCGGGCAGGAAAGGCATCACTGAAATGCAAACTAAAAGCCAACACCCTCCAGAGCAAAGCCAGCACTGGAGGACATTGGATGGGTGTTCAAGTACAAACCATTATTTCAGGATTCAGATCAGATCTGCTCAGTAACCAGCTCTGTGGAGGACCTGGGGATGTACCAGGCTCTTTACAAAATAAATAAATAAATAAATAAATAAAAATTCCTTCCCCTGACAAGGTTAACCTTTTCTAGCAAGAACAGTACGTCTATAAATATATGGGCTTAAGCACATTATCTCCAGGACTGAGACAGCTCAGGACTTGCAAATCCACACAACTATTTCTTACAAACTGGACTTGTAAGCAGGCAGGCTTAGCGCTTCATTTAAAATCCCTGTGCACCAGACTGGATCTGCCTCATGCAAAGCACTGACATAACAATGCCAGCCAGTACTGATATCAGAGAGCTATCACATACACCAGGCAGCTACTACACCCTTACATGTGACAAACACAAGATTAGCCCAGCATGTGGCCAGTACCAGTGTAATACAGAATGTCCTGCAGGGTACGTGCATAGATGCTGTGCCGAGGGCTACAGAAGGGGCTCTGATGTTTGTCACTCTGCCAGCTGACAAACCTCTGGGGCACTGCGCAGCCTCACTCACGTTGCTCAGGCTCTGCCTTAGCACAGGAGCCCACCCAAAACAAATAACGCTGCGAGGAACCCTGGAAGGAAAGCAGGATCAATTCAAGCTCTCCAGAAGTCCTGTTGCAAGGATGGGCGGTAGTCCCACACCCTGGTACCCAGCTGCAGCCTAACTCAGTCCACAGTTACATTCTAGCCACACTTAGGAACTTCCCATGTACCAGCAGGAAGAGAAAGAATATTTATGACTTCTTCTCATTGCTTTGAGCCACGTTCATTTGAAGGTTGCTCCCAACAGCACAAGATGGTCAGCATACTGGTTTGACAGGTTGCAGGGACCTGCTGTCAGACTGCTGACATCCCAGCAGCTCTATGTAAAACAGGAGGAAAGGTGCAATTCCCACAGCCAACATAAGTAGTATTGCATCCTCTTCGCCTTCCCAATAAAAAATGAGATAGATGGTCACATTTACAGCACAAATCCTTCAGCCAGAGTGTTGCTCCCACCCTTGTTGCTACAACCTCCTCTTGGAAGCCCTTCCATGTCTGCCTGGGCAGCCTTTCAGCACTTGCTTGGACTTAATGGTGTAAGAAGGAAATGAGGACTTGCACGAGCTAACTGATGCATCTGTCAGGTAAGGACACATTCTTATTTCAGGCTCTTCCAGGAAACACAGCCTTGTCTTCAAGCTCTTCCTATGGAGAAAATGCCACCAGGTGCCTTTTGAGCATCTTAAGACTACTCTGACTTCTCAGGAAGCTATCTATAATCAAAAATGGGGCCACACTCCAGGCTCACACAGGTGTTTCTCCACTCTGTGGCTTTCTTGAATACCCAAGCTGACAAGCTGACACAATAAAGTGATCAACAAGCCAAATCCTTTGAATACCATGGACAAACCACACTGCCCACTCTCAAGCAACAGCAGCAGAGCAATATTCTGAAATCACAAAAGGAATCTCCTAGCAAGAAACTGCAACAGAGTGTTCAGTCTGTGAAAGACTAAATTGAAGGTGAAGGAAGGTAATGGAGAAGCCAGAGATGGATGGCTGGGCTGAGGGTCCTACTGAAGTCTTTGCAGCAAAGACCAAGAAATCATGACCCAGGATTCTCCCAAAAGTAGTACCTGTCTTCTTGTACTTGAGAAAGAAAGCAGATCTCCAACTGCATAAGCAATGACACTTTCCTACACCAGGGCAATGAACACCTCAACAAGACCCGACCTATTACTTGCCCTCTTCGTTAGCAAGGCCACTGGCATCAACAATCCTTGTGACCCTTGAGCATGAGGACTATGACTATATCTTATTCCTGTAACAGGACTCCCCGAAATCTCTGTGCATACCAAGATCTGTGAGGACCAGGACTGACACCATGCAAGCCAACTCCTGCGGCTAGTGACCGAGAAATGCCTGCACTGAAAGGGCTGCTACAAATAGCCCTGCCATCCCTGCAGCTTTAAAGGTTACCTCATCTTTTTCCTCTTGCCTGCGGCGCTGCTCTGCTTCAAATACCAGCTTCACTTGGATTTCCTGAGCGATCTCGCAGTCCTGTCGTTCTCTAGAAGGCAAGGAGACAAGGATTATAGGCAGCTAGTCACAGGCATCAGTCACCCTGGAAAAAGGGATAAAAAAGCTAAAGAACCATCTGATTTACACGGAAGAATTATTACTCAGTATTAGCGCAGAGTCTATGAATCCTCATCAGGGACCAGGACTCCCTGTACTTACTGCTGGCCAAGTTTAGAAAACAGGCCAAGTTTAGAAAACAGGTACCAAAACATTCACAATCAGAGTATAAAGCAAGAGAAAACAGATTCATAGGCAGTTTGCTACGAAAGGAGGTAGGTACCATAGGATAGTGCAGGCCAAGGTAGCGCACAGGAGTCTCTGCAGACAGTCTAATTCTGCTGAGGAGGTTTTGTACACATGGTGCCAAAGGAGAGGTTTAGGGGTGAGGTTAATGCAGGCATTTCTGGGAAGTGGTTTTCACATGAAAGCCAAGAAGGAGAAAGTGCAGAAGTGCTGATAGCAAAATGCGGTACGTAGGCCAAGCAGAGGCTGGGGGTGGCAGTTCAGTAATGAATGAGAAATGCTGCTGAGATGGGATGAGACACAAAAGCAGAACCAGCGCCAAGAGGCAAAAGAGCAATATGCGTCAAAACGAGGGGTGAGGGAGCAATCATCCATTGCGGATGCAGGAGCAACACCATATTGCATTAACTGCAGACAGAAAGAGAGATATCAGAGTAATTGAGACATGAAATGAGAGTTTTGTCTGTGTGAATAGACCAGGAAGGCCGTATTTCAGGGACGTCATACAGAAAGCACCTGCAAGAACTGTGCCATACTCAGCCACGGGCTCTGATGCCTGGCAAACAGGCTGGAACGATGGCCAGGGGTTCCTTAGGGCAACCCAGAAAAGGGCTGGGGGATTTGAGAAGAAGGATTAAGAGCTCTCTCTTCAGCACTGTTGAAATTGAGCCAAAGACTAGCTCTAAACAGGTCAGAAAAATCAATCTAAGCTATCTCTGCAATTGAAACTACTGAAAGGCGAGACATAGAAGGAGATGAGAATGGGAACAGCAACAGGCAGAGCTTGCTTTATTAGAATACAATCTTTTGAAGAATATGCTGGCAATGATCAGATAGGTGATGGGAGGACTACCAAGAGTGTAGTCAAGCAAATATTTCAAGAGAAGCAGGTTCAGCTATGTCAAAGTTGGGCCCTGTGGGCTGGAGCAACTAGTTCTAGGCTTGAGCAAGGATCAGGGCATAAGTGACCTAGCAAACTTGGAGGCAAGGGACAGGAAGGGAGTCTAGGATGTGAGCGGAGGAAATTAAAGTAGTATTTGTAGACAAGCACTTTTGGTAGCAAAACAGAGAGAAGTGGCATGGCTGAAGCAGTCAGTGGCACCACAGAGCCTGCTTTTATAGAAAGTGAAGAAGAATGAGAAAAGCAGAAAGAGTGCATATGTGGCTTAGGGTGGGGAGGAAGGACACTGCAACAAGAAGAGGGTTTAGAGGACAAATGCCACCAAGAAACAACTGATCTGTCATAGGGAAGGAAAAGGACCACGCAGCAGGAGGGAAAAGAAGCTTCTTTATTTCTGGCAACTGCTCCTTGGAAGCAGACCTGCAATTGGGTACTGCATGTTATTTATATCCCCTTCCCCAAACACATATGAACCCCAAGTCAGTGTTACAACATGACATTTCCTTCCCTTTCCCAGACCACCACACTCGCGAACACTTGTACGTGTCCATAAACGGGCCCACACCTAGAGACACCCTGGAAGGCACTCATGAATTTCAGTGTTTGTAGAGCTGGAGTTATCAATAGGTCAAACATCTTCAGACATCAGTTTCTTTCATCCAGGCAATAAAACTGGCATTTTGAGTGTGTGCCTTTCACTTGACTCTTGGACGAGACCTGTTCAAAGGCACACGAGCTCACACGGCAGCAAGTCTAGTTCTTGAACCTGCCATATAAAAAGGGACCTTGGCAAACCTGGCACCAGCAGGGAACCACAGTCCCCAGCAAAACAATAGCTGAATATGCAAATCCTGGGCAGCAGGCTGTCAGCGGGCCTAAGACAGTGGATCCCTTATGACCCCAGTCTCAGAGGACATGAATCCAGGTAGAAAATAAGTTAGAAAGGTCAGACATATCAAGGCATTGCACGTCTCCAGTTCCCCTGGCACCTGTGAACAGAGCTAAGGTGCCAGGTTCATCAGCACCAACTGACTTGCTAAATGCTTAAAATACATCTTACTGCAGACAAACAGGAGACAGAAACAGCTAATCGTCTTTCAGAGCCGAGGCAACAAGGTCATTGCCTCTCCATTCGCAGCAAAGAACACTAGAAGTAATGCAAAAGCAGAAGCGTTTTCTTGTTCCTGGTGACACGCATCTTGGAATACACTGTATCAATCTCCAGGAACCACTGAACAGCAACAGAGGATTAGATTTTGAGTTTTATTGCTCAGCGGTAATTAAATACTGAGACTTGATTAGTTAATCAACATAAGCTAGTGTTTCAACTTGACTGAGCATAAGAAAATAGGTTAAAGAACTTTGACAGTTCTTTTTGTCCTTCAGTTTCTTTAGTGAGTTCAAATGCCCATCAGTCCCCAGAAATCAGCCAGAGCAACATAAATGTCACCATCCCTGAACATCACACCTATGTATCCTTCGCTCCTGGGTAGCCACGAGTGTTAAGAGTGTCACAGAAACTCTACATTAGTTTAGGAAAAAAAGAGAAAAAAAAAAAAGTCAGTGTGATCAGAAAGCTCCCATTCACGTTGGCTGTAGCAAGTAATCGTTGCCAGATGAGGAGAAAAAAAAAATAAAAGGGTTTAAGGGAACTATTCAAAGGAACTGTTCACATTAGCGTAACAGAACCATCACAGCACTGGGAGCAAAACAAGGAAAGAGCATATTTTCACGGTATTTCTGACAGTTATTTTAGCAACCTTGCTACTATGCTTGGCAGTGTGCAGGCTGCTCAGCTAGATGCGAGAGATGCTTTTAAACAAGCATGAAAATAAGGTTTGATGCTTCCCTGAGCTCTGAAAAAGAAAAGAACAGTTACTTCTATTCTCTCATTTATCTTCACAAAGTCTTTCTGAGAGAATCTAAGATTTGAAAGACAGAAGAAAGCCCATAAATTTGAAGAGCTGTTTTATGTTCCCTGTTTCTAAAGATCACCTAGTTCTGCCCCTTTACTCCTCCCATCACCTTGCAGTGTCAAAGTGTCCTAGATGATACAGAAAGCAACAGCAGCGAGGATCATTTTGTTGCCAGAACACACTGATCTTAAACAAGGAGACAGTGGGAACGTACAAAGAATTAAGGAAGAAAAAGATCCAATTACAAAAGGATGCCTCCAACTTTTTTTACTATTCTTGCAGAAGAGCTCATGCTTTCAGGAGCAGAACAGCTGCTGACACAACATTTTGCATCAGCAGTTCTGCCTGTAACTTGGCTCACAAAGTTCGTAAATCCCATTTTACATAGTCCTACAACAAGAAAATTGTTTGCAGTTCCCAGCAAGTAACAAAAAGGAATCATCTCTGCCATACAAAATTAATTTTTATGTTGTCATTTACATGCTCACATCTCTAATTGGTAATGAAGACAAAACTACTGAAAGAAAGCACAGACTTGAGAGACACATGTATCCACCCAGTGCTGCCTGAGTATGCTGGGAACATTGAAAACAGTGGCTGATTTGTCACGCCTCAGCTTCAAATCTTCTATGAGCAGCTCCTTTGAAGCCAGTCCTATATCTCACACATCTGCAATACAGAGCTCTTCTACTCCATCACTGTCTCTGCCAGATGAGCCACCCAGCATCTGTGAGCCACCACCAACTGTACCTGGTGGGTGGCATCACACAGCACAACACAAACCGGGAGGCAGCACAGCCACTGGGAGATGCATCCTGCCTTGCAGACCCTGCATTTGCAGGGAGCTCCATCCTGCCATCTCTCATCATTGGGATCTGACTGAGCCCTGTCACACGACCCATTTGTTACATCTCATGCATTGCAAGAGACCGGTGGGTGCGGGCGGGGAACAAAAGAAAAAAAAAAAAAACAACCAAAGACAACAAAAAAGAAAAGCACCAATGTCAACTCTGGATTGGAAAGAACAGTTTGTTTTTCCCTGCACTGCCATGTTTAATTTCTACACCAGCTCCACGGCCTAAGAGCCATGGCACACAGAAAGCCAAATCACAGGCCACAGGGTTAGATCTGGCGTGTGGGTCCTGAGCAAATGTGCAGAGCAAACTGGATCGCTCCTTAAACATCCTCCCACAGCTGCTGCAGAAGTCAGTGACTGCGAGAGAAGGCCTGTCCCCCAACACCCATCTCCACCAATTGCCCCTGGGGCAGCAGCTCCTCTTCCCAGGTCACTTCACACTGGAGTATCTGCAAGTGCAAGCAGGGGCTTTCAGCTGTTCAGTGCAGCAGGACACTAAAAAGCACTGAGCCCAGCTCCTCAAAAGCACTCATCAGGCACAATGCAAACATGTCAATATCTGCAATTTCCACAAGAGAGAGAATTCACTGTAACACTGTGTATTTCTGTGGTGCGGTTTCTTCTTTCTCAGACTTTAGTCAGGGACAAGGTCAACACAAGTGGCCAAGTTACCCCACTTTGCCAGCAGGCAGCAGAACAGGAAGGCTCCTTCCCATGGTCAGGCAACAGAATCTAAGCCAGGACGGGGCCCCAGGACCACTTACTCCCACCCTGTTCTCTTTACTCTGTGCCAGAGCCTAGTATCAATACTTTCACGGCAACAGATAGCCAAAGGAAAAAGGAAACAAAAGCAAAAGGCTGATCAACCTGAACCCCACGTACTGTCAATCAACTCAAAGCAGCTGATTTCAGCGCTCTGACCAAATGGGACTAGCATTTCAACAGCTCCATCCAAACTCACAAGTCTTTTCGGTGTTTTTGGATTTGAGCACGTGCTTTCAGATCCTCCTCTTCTTGCAGTTGCTTGGCCACCTGCAAGTCATGCTGCACCAGACGATTACGTTGAACATTTGTTGCCAAGTGATGCTCAACTGGAAATAAACACAGATAAGAACCCCCAAATCAGCCTGCAGAACTTCACAGTGTGAACAAGACAAAGCAAGTGGGAGGGAGATTCCAGGCCAGAAAGGAAGACAGTTCTTGGCAGGGAAACATCATGTAATATGTCTAAAGGTGGGGAAGTCCTGAACTGAAATTACGCTAGCAGCTTCAGATTGCCTCGTTTCAGCACTGAGGGGGCTGTGTATGTGTGTGTTACCAAAACAAGATCTGCATATCTTAATCACATCCAAGTTTATAGAGAATGCTTTTTAGGCTTTGGATTTCATTTTCTGGCCATGGGAAATTACCCTAGATTAATAAAGTGGGTCTGGAAGGGACCACCAGAGGCCAGTGAGGATGAGCTGTACCTAAACCACTTCTTATGGATGCTTCCCTAATTTGTTCTCAAGAACCTCTAGAGGAGGAAACTCCTCTCTCTCTCTCAACGTAATCGGTTCCATAATCTCACTACCTTTATATTTAGCAACAGAGCAACTGAGTACTACAGTGAGTCCTTCACCATACATGGATACTGTCTGCAAGAAAAGACTGCTACGTGAGCTGCAGCTGACAGCCATCTTTAATTCAGTGGTCTCAGGTTCCAGCAGCAAAGGCACAGCTTCAGTGCAAGCTGCACGCTTGGCGGAGTAGCTGGAACGGTATTAGCACCTAGTACTGGTAGATACCAATGGTCTTGGCACCCAGCAAAGCAGATTAGAGGCCGCCATGCCTGAAACTGCAATGCAAACATACCTGAACTAACAGATGAGCATGTAAAAGAAAAAAAAAATTCACCAGTCACTTTGAAGTTCCTGGCTGTACTTTTTTTCTCCTTTTTAAACCCTTGTAGTGTACAGCTGCCCTACCTCAAAATGTCTTAAAAGGAAGCCTCCTTTCAAAAGGCAGGCACTAGCAATTCTGAAATAAGTAAATAAACAGACCTCTCCTGGTTGCACCTCAGGTCAGCCTATAAAACTTGAAGCTTCCAAAATTGCTAGTCATTTCTAAAAACCTTGCACAGCAACAAAACCTCAAGTGCACTCATACATGCAATTTTATCATAAATGGCATCAACAAACTCAACTCCAAAGGAAAGCGCAAAATTGAAACATGAAATGCAACTATCTCTAGGGTACAATGTGAGCTGGGGCAGAACGCAGAGTAGCGTTACAGGACAGTGAAGACAGTACTAATAATCTGTATTCCATTAAAAAGAATAAAAAAAGAAATAAAAGCAGGGAGGATTTTTCTTAGCAAAACCAAACAAAGCCAGATACCCATTGGGACAAATTTGCTTCAGTTTGTTGCAAAGATCATCGTTACTTACTCTCTTGCTCCTGTAAGTTATGGGCCAAGGTATGATCTTCCAGAACAGCAAAGTCTCGACACACTGGACAGGGAAACAAAGCCAAGAGAATTAGCATCAGGAACAACAACAACAAAAAAACCAAAACAACAACAACAAAAAAGCATCAAAAGAGCTATGGGGATCGGGGAAGCATACATACACAGAGACTTCTAACATACCTTCTACCAGCCAAGGTCTGGACTTGTGTTTTTTTCCCTCTCCTGCACTTGTGGCTATTTTTGCACGCACTTACTTCTTTGTCCCTGTTTGCATAAAAAGCCTTCTCCACTCTCCCCTCCACTTCTTTAGTTTAAGACCAGAATTGCCCATGCCACCACTGGATCAGACCTCATGTACAAAACCCTGTGTTCCACCCAGATTTATACCAATGCCCATGCTGACTGTGTTCAACTAAAAACAAGGGCAAGTGTTTGTGCTTACTATGACTTTCTTTGCCAGGTTAAAGAGTCTGAGAATAGTATTTTCTCCACACAAAGGCACATGCACACTGGCACCTCTGCAGAGCTGAGCAGACTGAGCTCCATGGCTCTTGCTGCAAGGCATTTCTACCAGCTCAGGCATCATTTTACAGTTGTCTCTTGTAAGCTTCATTGACTTTTTCAAGTCCAGATGCTGGATTTGTACCTAGAACCCAGATATGGGATCAACCACAGTTTTACTGGCAGGGATAAGCACAGCTTCTTAAAAAAGATGCTGAAAACAACCCAGAGACAAGCTAAATGGGAAGGGGACGAGCTCCCTTTGGCACCAGTCTGAAAGCAGCAGATTTTTGCCAATGCCTATCACTTTCACACTTGAACTTTCAAAGGAACACTCTACCCACACTGTAGAAAAACACCAGTGTTTATTTTTAACTTGCTATGATAGGCAGTAGGGCAACAAAACACAAGTCACATACATATTGGGACAGGGACACACACACAGAGCATTCGGTTCAGCCTTTTGCTGCTAGATGCACATCAGCTTCTCAGTGAACCAAGGACAAACTGTGACCTGTGCCCCCAAACTGCAGGATGCGGCCTCGCTCCGCACATCTGCCATACATGGGGTTCCCGTCTGCTTCAAGGGGAGTTTAAGGCAGGGGCACTGAAACATTTACACCGGAGAGGCCTGCCACTCGTTTTTCCCTCAATGTAACAAGCTAAGCAGCTTAGCAGGACCCAAAAGGGGAATATCTCCCATTTGAAACATAAGGCACAATCCAAAGAACTACAGGGTGCTTCCGAAGCTGCAGAGGGAGGTACAAACCACTGCCGCTGCGCTCCACAGGCGAAACCTCTGGGGAAGACCAAGGTTTCTCTTTAGCAGAGCACAGTGACAGCCTAGAAGAGAAAGTGAAAATAACCCCAAAACCCCCAGAACGTACCAAAACTATAAGGGGAATTTATGAGGAACCCATTTATGAAAGGGTTCAGAGTCAGAGAAGATAAAACATTTCCATCACCGTAAAGGGTAGAAAATACAAGGAAATGAGAAGGTAGCTGCATCTTCCGGAGCCACAGTCTCACAAGCCTTCCCTCTTCTCACACTGATGCACATGCTGCACTGGAGAAGCATCGAGATGCTCCTCTGCACCCAGGTATCTCCACAAAATATCTAGAAAAGTTTCGAGCTGTGTGTACTAAGACGTCAGATAAATGCTTTATCCTTTATCGTATTCAACAGAATTTTTGGTTGAGTCTTTCTGCATTGGAGGGTGTTTTACAGATGACAAAAGCTCCTAACAGCTAGAGCAGCGCTTCAGGGCAGGAGAGTGACAAGCAGCAGGGTGGAGATGAGGACAAAGATTACGGTTATACGATCCCATAGTGACTCACTTTAAGCATGTACAATTCTGAATGGTGCAATTAAGGTTTTGTTGTTGCCTTTTTTTAATTGCAACTTCTTTTAAAAAAGGAAAGAGGATGCAAAACACCAAATAGCACTGAAACACTTCCAGTGGGCATTTGTGTATAAATAAAGAAACGCTGCCTTCAGCCACAGATCTGGAAAAGCCACAGCTGAGTTGCAAGCAGCAGTGCTGTTCACAAGTGACATACCTAGGGTGCTTGGTGGTCATGAACATATGTTTTTATGGGATAGGGCAAGAGGATCTTGCCCATAGAGACTTTATTTCTGTGGTCCCTAATACTACTTCAGCTTCATAGCGTGATTGTGGAACAACCGCCTTCTGCTTACAACATGCATCATCTGGCCTCCTGGAAGGGTACACGCAACTCAGAGGTTTGAGCCCTACTATCAGTTCAGAGCTAAGCAAAGACACCTCAATACAGAGCCACAAAACAGTCTGCCCAAATCCAGGGCTGTGCTTTTACCACCACATATTCAAGAAGCAGCACTTGCTCCTGACAGTTAAAAAAAAAAAAAGGGGGGGGCGGGGAGGGAAGTGTTATTTTTAACTGCAATAGGTCTCTGAGCAAGTCCACTGCACAGCTGCCTGAACAGCTGCACTAGCAAGACAAGGCGCGCAGCACAGGAGCAAGGACAAACATTTCAGAGCTGCGTATTTTTTGCATAAAGACTGCTGCTGTAAGAAATGCTTATGAAACTGCATCCCAGCCTTCCTAACTCCTTTCTGCACAGGCTCATACACTGCTCTGATCCTCATGGTATTCGAGCTCTGCCTTGTCGGTCATGGTGCTGGCAGACCTTTGCTCCATCCTCCCCAGAGAGGCACAGGTGCAGAGGAGGACTTTAGGTTTTTTACTCCATTCTACCCACACCCAGACACACTTCTCTGTTTGGGAAAAAAAACATGTTGACAGAAACATGCTTGGCATACAGGCAAGAAAGTGGGAGGGCCGTGGTAGAACACTGCTGCTCTTCTCTTGACAGTCTTGCACCAACCCCAAAAAAGTCTCATCTCCTCCAGCGAGCTTCGTTCCTACACTACAGCAATGACTGTTTAACCCTTTTAAGATTGATGGGCCATTAAAAACTTTCTAAAGAAAGCATGGCCTCAAAAAGGCCAAGTGCATATACTGTTGTGTTGTACAGATGGACCTGCTTCTTCTAGCTGCTCCTCCAGAGAGCTGTTGGAAGTAGTCTTTGGGTCTCCAAAATCAAACAAACAAGCATAAACAAAGAAAACAAAACAAACTCCTCTGGTCCTCACTTCCCACAGGCCACAGCTGAAAGCTGCTGGATGCCAGAGACATAAAGCAGGGACTCCTGTCTGGTTGTTTTGGCTCTTCAGGACAGGTCTGTGCCACTTGGAGCTCAGTGCCTGGGCCAGGAAGCACACACAGCCCGGGGTACCACCACATGCACTTCCCAGCTCACAACCCGAAGCAGTCTAGCTCAGATCCAGTGCCACCCCTAACACGGCCATGCAGCACCCAGACCTGAGGTTGTGCCCAGCCACCGCCTGCCCTGTCTCTGCACACAGGGACAAAGCAAGTGGGGACAACGCCCTGGGACGAGCCACTGAGTTGCAGGGCCTAGACATGAATACAGGGGCTGGGTCTTACAACAGTGATGATTAATAACCATCCAGCTTCCCTCTCTCTGTACTGGATCTTGATGGGATAATGATATGCACACTGGAAGCTCCCAAGTGTCTGGGCTCCACGGTGCCCCCATCTCACAGAGGACACAGCACAGAGCAGGCTGGTGGGCCAGCAGCAAGCCTTGGGTTTGCTCACACGTTTGGATTCATTTGTGCACTGCTGAAGAAGCCGCCTGGCTGCGTATACACTCCTGTTAAGCTGCTCTTACAAACCCACGGACGGATGGCTTGAGCATACAGCCCTCGCTTTGTGCTGCTGAAGCTGCTGGCAGGGCAGACGGCACAAGAAGACCTTTCGTCACTGTCAGAAACTTGGCTGGGCTGGCCACCTCCAACTCATCTGAGCACATTATTCCCAAGTCCCATCAGCCTGAGAACAACATGCAAAGGAAGATGAGAACATCCCATTACGAACACAATGAAGCACTGTCAGCCAGCCAGGTGGCAAGAGATGGGGACACCTGCAACTCCCTTGCAAGTCTGGGGGCGATGGCAAGTGCAGAGCACTCCCTCAAGACAAGACCCAGTGCCCATGGCACTGTGTCAAGCATGACCGCAGCTGCAAGTGAGGCCAAGGAAACCAACCCTCCGTCCTTGAAGACATGTATCCAACGAGGCAACTATGCAATAACTGGAGATGTGGACCAGCCAGGCATGGTCTGAAACGAAGCTTCATCGGCGCTAGTCCTCATCCCCTGCCCAGTCTCAGCGTGGCCCCAGCACACTCATTACTAGGTATTACATGCACTGGGTTTGTGCTGAGAAACAGGATGGCCCCAATGACAACGCAGGGACTCACAATTCCTCCTCTCCAAGAGGCTTTGTATTTAAGGGGAAAGAAATGTATTTCCTTATTCCCTAGCTGTATGCCTAAAAAAATGAAAGGTAAGATTAATGTTACATTCACTGCTGTGAATTAACTTGACTTCCCATCCCTGGGCCCTGGCTTCGAGCCATCAGACAGTCAAACAAACAGCAGGGGTGCAATCAGAGCAGCTACAATTGGCAAGTCCAGTGAAGCGTGAAACATTAACACCAGGTTTACCATAGTCTGATTAAGCCAATCTGCCTTGGCACAGCAGGGAGCAGGCCTGGGATATGCGCTTCTGGCACAGCTGTCAATGAAAGAAATGCCAGCCCAGGAATCCCAGCCGCTGCCACAGCCAGCAGAGGTGCCAGCAGAGGAGGATGAGGGCAGAAGCATGGCTGGAAGCATCATCCTCTGCAGCAGTGGTGGGCTGCAAAATCTATGCAACGGCACGAAAGAGGGAGCTCACTTGCTTGAGGGATCCTGAAGAGCCTCTCTACAAGTTCCAAGCACAGGTCTTCTCCACTGGTAGGAGTTCACCTCAAAAATAGGCCTTTCTAAGCATCGCTGAAGCAGTGCATCTGAGGCTCCTGCAGCACGGTTGCAAGCCTTGCCTTTATGGCTGACATAAGAATGTTTCCAGGTACAACTTGGCAAAATTTCACAAAATAACCTTTTCCTTTTTATATTCTGCCGCTTGCCTCACTAGCTTTCTCCACCTTTACCTCAGCTCCATAGCTCAGCATTTCTAACACCAAACTGCTTCAAAGAGAGTGGGGTAACCACAACAGAGGAGCAAAGACAGCCTTAGATGTTGCTAGCGATATTTAGGTGTGCAACAAAGAAGTAGGTAACATCCAGGAACAGGCGGTGTGAATGTGCGCTGTCTCTACAAGAGGTCAAACCCCACTGGCTTCTCCAGCAAGGCTTGGAGCAAAACATACACACCACACCCCCCGCCTGAAGTCTTAGACTGTGTTTTGACATCCGCTGAAGGGCCCAAGGGCCCCCTTGGTTCATGTGGCCCATATGACATGCTCTGGGACACTAGCCAATTCAATGACCCAGGGACCACACAAGCACGCTCCAAGCATTTCCTTTTGTGTCTTAAAAAACATCTCTTGCTCCCCACCCCCTCCACTCGCAACATTTTCCCGTCAGCATCATGTGCTGGATAATTCACAAAATAAACTAGAAGGTGTGAGTCATGCTTAGTTTAGAGCATCTGCAGTTTTTGCATCGTGAACTGAAGGACAGGAGGGAGAGGAAAGACAAAAGTGACACAGGAAAAAACAGTTTCATCAGCTAAAAATCACTTTTTAGGGCCTACAGAGCTGACAAATTAAGTGGCAAGCAGCAAGTGCAGCCTGTCTCAGTGCAGCAGTCTCAGGAACATGCTGAGTTATGAAGATCCCTGCAGATTAGAAAGCAAGCTGGGACCTCATAGAGACTCTTACCAGCAGGGACTGGCCAGGCCATTCCAAGCAAGGTAAGCCCTCCAAAATCTGCAGATCGTTTCCTTAAAACAAAGCCAATGTGACCAAGCAGCCACCTAACTGGAGATGAGGGGCTACCCAGAGTGCAGTTTCCAGAGGAAACATGCAACTGGGACGTTTCCTTCTCACCCGCAGCAGCAAAGCTGCTCTGCGAGATACATGGCCTGACCTCAGCATTTCTCATTTCTGTTCTGCCTCTCCCATTGCACCAGGAGATTCCTGAGCTCAATGGAGGCTGGCCAGGACACGTCTCGGCTGCTGCAGCTGCAGTTACACAGACGGCATTCCTAGGACCTTGTTCACCAGGCACCATCAGTGCCAAGGACATCAGAAAACTCGCGCAGGAGAAGGTGGCTCCCAGGCAGAGGGCAGGGCTGGGCAGCCTGGGGAAGGGAACGATTTCTGCTTCTCAGCCACAGCACCAGACCATCTCACGTAGCCAGGAGCTACGAGGCAGCACAAGGAGACTGGGCAGCCCCATGGGGAACTAAACCGAGGGGTCTCGGCCTAATTCTTAAAAGCGTAAACGTGCAAAGTAAAAAAATATTGCCACTGAACCACGTTTTTTTTTATTGGCAGTCTTGGCCTGGAAGCTAAGAACAGCTTGGGATTTGGGAAGGAGGTTATTCTCTCTGCTCTAAGCTAATGCCTTGAGGTCAAGGCCAGAGAGGTTTGTGCTCCGCCTGCACCGTTCTCCAACAATAAGCTCTCACCTGCCCAAACAATGCTTTAAAAAGGAAGACTATATATATTTTGGAACCAAATCCTGAGAACGTGAGTCTATTTTTTAACCTGCCTTGAAATAGAAATCAGCAGCATTCACAAAATGCCTTCTCTGAGGCTACTAATTTGGCATTCTTACTTCTGCAGACCTGCCTGCAAACTGTACTGTAAAGCAGTCTCAAGCTGAGAGAGCATCTGCTGAACACCCCAAAGCAGAAGGTGATGTGCTTGTGCAGTATAAACAGGGAGCTGGAGATACACAAGATCGCAAAAAACCAGCACCACAAGGGAGCTCGAAAGGTCATCCTAGAGCATGCCCCAGCCACAAAATTTGATAAAATTTATCATTCTGCCTTTATTACAGAAGGCTGCCATCTTTTTCATCATTGGATAATTGCAGCCTACATCACTTCATCTGCAATCTTTCTAAATAAGAGCAACTCTTCTTATCCCCCAAGCTTAAAACACAACCCATAGGTCAAGAATGTTACAAACCATGTCTTTGACTTCCAGAAGAAAACATTGAGTCGAAGCACTTCAAGCTTGGACATACAGACATACTTGAAAATGGCGTTGAACCTTAAGGAGTACTGGCACCCATGCTTTGAAAATTCAGCCTTTTCAGCCAGGTCCAACTGGGTCCCCAGATACAAAGTACTCCAAGTCACAAGAACTTTCCAAAACCCCTCAGTCCTACAGCCAACATTTCTGCTACAGCTGCTGCCTCCTATTTCAGAAATGTCTCTGCATTGAGGGGCTTAATACATACAGTATTTTGCCACTTTAAAGCAGAGAGCAGATATGTAAGCCATGATATGTTAATGTTTGCATGCCATTACCTGCCAGGCTCAGAACACTATTATCTCCGTAGCTCTTTCTTGAGTGCCCCAGCGTCCACCAGCCTGTACAGGACTGCCTAGACCCAAAAGGTCACTGGTGAGCTCAGCCATCACGCTGTGGACGCATCAGTAACATTCAGGTGGATGGGTATAAAAACCTCAAGGTAGATATATTGGCCAGGGATGGCTTGGCTAGTTTGACACCACAGCCAAGTAGTAGACCCCAGGCAGCCAAACACCCACTTCACTGACAATATTTGAGGCATAACTGGGTCTCTGTGTGGAGGAAGTTAATCTTAATCATCGATGAGAACAAAAGTTGCTTCTCTAGTCGTCCTCTCCAGCATCTGACACAGCTTCAGTTGACTCAGCTAATACCACATGTGCAAAATTAACAATCAACAATAAAGACAGGGAGTTTTCCTAGCAGTCAACCTTCACCACTGCCTCCCAACCATGGATCACAAACCAAGCAGCACTGCCTCCAACAGCTGTGTTTTACCCTCACTTTGCCCAAGGGCAAACCACCACACGTGTCAGTGGAGAGCGGGGCAGGAGTTACCTTCACTAGGAGAGGTCAAAATCTCTGGCTCACACAGATGTCCACATGAGCACTACTGTAGCTGTAAAATATGCCTTCAGCAGTGTCCCATGGATCATATGACACTGTCCCTTTCTGGAGGCTTTTTTGTCTCTTTTGCAGACAGGATGTCATGGCAGTTTTAGTTTTAAGCCCAACACCACTCATTTAAACTGGTGTAAGGGAGGGGGGAAAAGAAAAACAGTCTCCTTTCATGCACAACTCAAAACAGCCACCCACTCAGAAAACTGCTCAGGCATGGAGCTTGCACCTCAAGAGATTTGCACTATATACGCTCCCTTCCCCCAGACCTGTCTCAGCGGTAATCACCATATTTTGCTTTGATCTGTTTATTTCAGTTTTTATTTCAGCATTTTAGGCAATTTTATACTATACAAAACTCTTGGAAGGACACACTGAATTTCCCAGATAGGCAAAACTTCTGTTCTCTGCTAAATGCAAGCCTAAATCCCTTGTTCAGTTCAGTAGTTTCTCTGCACAGAGCTGGCAGGTCTACTTTGTGGTTCAGGGTGCCTCTCAGGAACCATGGCACCCTGGACCTCAGATGCTTCACTAGCACTTCTAAGCCCTCAGTTTTAGGCTGTGGTGAATAAGCTCACGGAGCAGCTCCAGAAAGGCAGGCAGGCAGCTGGAAGCAGAGATAATTCAAAGTGTCAGCTCTCCCGGGCTTCTCTTCCAGCTTAATCCTAAAAGATAATGTAGCAAAATACAAGGGACACAGGATTCAGAAAGGGAGCTCTCAATGCCCCTCTGGTCCAAGTTCATGCACTGACTCAGTCCGGTGACTGTTGACACAAGGCTGACTTCTGAAAGCCGGACGCCCATGCAGAAGGTGCCAAGTGCCAAAAAAAAGGTTCTAGTTCCTCTCAAAACCCCACGGTGTGGTTTTACACCACAGCGACCCACAGTTATTTGGAGGAACAAGCACCTTTGGAGAGAACAAGCAGAAGAAAGACTCCCTCAGAGATGCCACTTGCTTTTCAGCCTTTGGGTGACTAGAGCCAAGCCTGAGACTGCTCCAAGGCTTGTAGCTAAACGGGAGCTGCAGCTGGAAGGGTGGACCGCAGTGTCAGTGCACATGCGAACAAGCCAGGTTTTATTCATCCAGATCAGATACCAAGAGAAGCAAAGCTCCAGCAGGATGGGCCTTAGGGCAGCCTCCCAGACTTGCTGGAAACCTGGACAGCTGCTGCATTTGAAGCTGGAGGTGTCTGAACTGATCTTGCCATCGGCCAATTCTTGCACAGATTCCTATCAGCTTCCTTTTTCCTAGAAAGGTGGCTGCTAGGACTCCTGTCTGCCACCCATTCAGCTGCTGCCAGCACTGCAAATCTGCTCCACAAGAACAACCTTCCTCTACCTAACCAACCGAGGATGCTCTGCTTTGTTTCAAAACCCCTTTTCTTTGCTCCACCAGCTCCTCATGGGTACTCTCTCCTCTCCCCCCTTGCTTCCCACGTTTCAGTTCTCCAGGTTTATTAGTCAGCTCTGGAGAACACAAAGTACCAAAGCTGGCCTCAGATCAGTCAAACCTTCACATCCATTTACAAAAGTCACAAATCAGTAAAGTTGCAGCACTAACATAACACGTCCCCCTTCCTGTCACAGCCTTGTGTTGGCACACTGCCCTTAGAGCGACTACAGATTTAAAACAGTGGCATAAGAGGGTAAGAATAAGTTCGTGGCCTCTGGGGCCAGATGGGCAGGGAGGCAGACCTCCCAGCATCAACCTGGAGCAAACCACTTTGTGGCATCTGTGCCTACAGCTCACGTGCATTGCAACGCACGAGGAAGAAGCGGGCTGGCAGCCTTTTAAATGCTTCTTCTCTGAGAGCACAAAATGAGCTCCAAGTCAGTCGGAAGTAAAATTTTTGCTTTGGGAGCTAAAACACCTTTAGGTGATATTGTATACTCACAGCTTCTTAAAAAAAAAATAAAAGGACAATTAAAATCAAGACCTATCAAGTTCACCTGTTACGTGGCCAGAGCTCATGCTCTGGGCAATGCCAACTGCCTGGAGTACCATGTAACCGAGTACTGTAACCAGAGCTGGAGGCAAACCTACCTTTTCCACCTTGTATCAGGGATGTGAGGAACGCAGGCAGGGCTGGGCAGCCCTAGCCAAGGACCCAGTCCCTCCAGCGCTGCAAATAAGGTCAGGAGAGCCCAGCCTCTTCCTAACACCAACTTCCTTCGGAAACCTGGCGCCGACCGAATCGCCTGCAGGAGAGCGCAGCCCTGTGAACAGCAGTGCTCTCTGCGTGCCACGAAAACAGCCAACACCCTTGTGGCTTGGAAAACTCCCAGGTCTTTCTCTGCTGTCCTCCACCTCTTCACCCCAGCCCCCAGCAGCACTGCCAAAGGCTCCAGGAGGCGCTGGTGAATTTAGGACCTAAATCCTCCCCATCCCACCAGCCAGCACCCCAATAACAAAACTTCAGAACAGAGGGAGAAAACATTTCTTCCCACCAGAATCCCACAAGTAATGTTTGCCATATCCATAACAGACATGTATGGTAAGTTCAGGTGCTTTCGCAGTGCAAAGCCGATCTGCCATACAGAGGGGGAGAAGCTTTCCACCCACACCGGGGAAGGCTGCCCCGAGCCAGGCCAGCACTTCCCCAGCCCACATGCCAGGTCGGTGGTGACAGTCCCTCTGTGAGGAACATTCCCTGCTGGGGCACGCTCCAGCCTCTTGTCCTGTCTGGCTGTAAAGAGCCAAAGCTATACGCACTGTGTCTTTTGGAGAGGTTTCTGCAGGGGGGAAAAAAAAAAAACAAACAACCCCAACAAAATCAAAACCACCTCCTGCTGCCAGGAAATATTCCCATTTGCATAAACTTCCTTCCTCCCTTTTGTCCCATTACATCTCAGGTCAGCCCTGTCAGTGTCCTTAAGGTATGCCTGTCTCTCAGTGCCTTCAAATATTTGCTTATTTATGTCCTCTTCCCCTTTGTCATCACTTACCGAACACCACGTATTGAGCCCACAAAACATTTCCTCTTAAGCCGATGCCTCCAGCAACTGAGTCCTGGTTCAGCAGGAGGGCTGGGAAAAGAACGAACCATACCCATATGCACACAGGAACTCAAAGTTTTACCGCACACAGCTTCTTACACCTCCTTTGAAAAGAGAAGTGAAGAAGAGTGACTCACTTGCAAACCCACTTCGACTTTCTGTCCTGAACAGCACTCACCGCAGGCAGGGCTGTCAAGAGTGCACAGACCAAACCCCCACCAACCCAGACCTGAGTCAAACAGATCTCACTTTTTTTATTTGGCTGACACAGCATCGTGGCGGTGGCACAGTGGGTTGGCATGCAGTTAAAATAATAATCAGTTGAGCTTCTGGAGCCTGACACAAAATCCTTGGGCAGGGGCAGAAGGGCTGTGCCAGGCTTCTGAGCAGGCTTTCATCCACACCTGCCTCCCCAGGGAAAAGTAACACTTCTGGCAAGCTTAATTCACAAGGTGCCCGAGGTTACAGGGTAGATTTTATGAGCACCCAGGCCTAACTGGTCTCCTTTGCTCAATGCAAGGTTCACGACAGCCCTGCCTTGCATCTCTTACGCACACAGTGTGATGCTGCACTCTCCTGCTCTCTTTCCAGCCCTGCTAAAAGTCTCTCCCAGCTGCCACACAGTGCCAAGACCATATAGCACTCACTCAATGAGCTGTGTGGTATCTTTTCATGTACTGAGAAAGAACAGTGGGAAGGCTCCAATTTCTATTTTTAAAAAGGAAGTACAAATGAAGTGTCAAGGGACTTCCACAAGGTCCCATCATGTGTCCCGTGGAAAAGCCAGTGCTGTAACGTTAACACAGAGCATCCCTGACACACAGCAGCCTCCGAGGAGACGGCAGCCCTGCTTTCCCGGTGGAAATGCCCAGCAAATGCCCTTTGCTCCCTGCAATGCAAGCCACCAGTAGCAGAATGGCAAATATCTTCATCACCTTTTCAGAGAAAGACAGAAGGACAAGCCAGCAGCAAGTGCCATGCCAGAAACTGGACCTAAGCTTCTCAAGTTTTAAGGCAGTTTTACCAACAGACCAGTCTCCTTTCTCAGTCCTTCAGCCTTCAAACCAGCACTATGCAGAGGAGCAGCAGCAAGCGAGCGGGAAGCCAGCCAGCTGGGGACACTCTGGGAAGCGGACGAGGAAGCAGGGAGGGAACATGTCACTTCATCCTATAAATCACTACATTCATGTGAACTGGATGTCTCTGAGCAAGAAAAAGAAAGCTTATTCCAGCAAAACAGAGAAGTTTCACACAGCCGCAAGGCACGTCCCATTGCTTCTCCAAGCAGGGTTTTCCTTGTGCCCAGAGAGCGTACAACTGGCCTCTCCTGCTCCTTGCAGCAGCCGTCTCCAGCTCCCGCCTGGCATGTGTGCACCCTCTGATGTTGCTCATGGCCATAGGAAAGTAAAGATTAAACAGAGGCCTGTGGTCACAGCAAACACAATGCCGTCTGCAACACACCGCTCAGCTGGGATCATCACTCAGAGAGCAGCAATGGGTGATGGCCAATGTCCTAGCATCACAAATGGGGGAAGGCCCTCCCCCACCTCCTTGCATCCCCAGGAATCAGGGCAAAACAGACTGTGCCCCCTCTTATCCCAGTCCAAAAATTTGCCAGTAACTAAGGAAACATCTCTGCAGAAGGCATCAACGCGAGTCTTGAAGCTCCTCTCTGACAAAGACTGCTTTTTGAGCAATCTTTTTGCCTCGGTACAACCTCCACGGCAGCTCACAGAGGACAAGTGCTAAGGATTTAAGGGATGGGAGGAGGCAGACCTGCTCGCTCAGTTGCGTTTTGGAGCCAAGAGCATGAAATATGCTAATCCTGCCCATCTCCTCCGCCAAGTGCTGCAGACCCGGAACAACTGAATGCATAATAAAACTTTCACCCAGCTTTAACCAAAAGTGAAATGAGTACCACAGCCTCAGCTACTGAATTCATGCATGCTGGAAAAACAGACCTCCTATTACTCAGAAGAGCTGGACATGAACCAGTGACCTAGAAAGAAAAGCCTGTGTCTATGTCCCATCACTCTCCACCTCCTCCTTGCCCTCGAGCCATCCAGCTTGCCTGAATTTTTCCGAGCCCTTCTCCAAGGAAGTCACAAAGCAGAAAACCATGACACTGCACATCATGCTGCAAGGAAAAATCTCAGCTGGAGCCAAAGGGCATGGGGCAGGTGGCTTCACAGTGACCCGGCTGACCCTCAGCTGCTCTCAAAATTGTTGCCCTGATTATACTAACCCAGTTAAAGGCCAACCCCTCCTTCACATGAGTACAGCTGACATCTCATCCCTCAACACCAGCCCCCTGAAAAATCCCAAAGCAGAATCCCTCCTCACCGGACACCATGCCAGCCATCAACACTTTCTGAACGCACTTCCACCTTTGACAGACATCAAGTTTTTCTTGTCCACTGTCATGTTGCTGAGCACACACAGGTACCAAAAGCCCCGATATAAGCCAGTAACATCAGTTTGTTCCATGGGAGCCTGAGACACTGCACCTCAGAGCTGACCCGCTTCCCTGGTCACTTGGAAAGTCAGCAGCCAGGAGGTTTTTATTGCAGGAGGTTCAGCGAAGGTCACATTAAGCTGCAGAGGTCAGAGGGAAGGTGCTGTGGTTGGGAGGAAGAGGAAGACTGACGCTTACAGCAAACTTTTATTCAATTCATGTTAAGGCAAAAGAGAGCCAGCCAGGCTGCCTGCCCCAGAGAATGCCTTGCCAAGACAGAAAATAAAGATTCAAGCCCTTCCTGTTTCCCCAAGGCCACAGTCAGAGGTGTATCTTTTACTACCACATTTGGGAAATTCGCCTCTCTGGCAGCAGACTACAACTAGCAGCATTTGAACGTACAGCTCAGGAGCTTCAGAAAGTCAAATTAGACACTTAATGAAGAGTAGAAACCATAGTGCGAGCATTGTTGCCACGTCTCTCCGAGCATGGGTGGCACAAGCCTTTGTCAAGGCTGGAGCTCAAGAGACAGCAGCATGGCAGGGTTGGTTCTAATGACTGGCACAGACGTACTGCCCTTATACTTATTTATAGTACTACTAAAAATAAAATTAAATAAAAACACTTAAGCCACTGCAATTTTCCACAGTTCCAAATAGCTGTACACTGCTGGGGCAGAGTTCAGGGTCCCTCTCTTCCTCCTTCTCCCCGCCCCCCCTCAATTTTCTCTTCTCACAGAGGATTCAAACTGGAAAGAAGATCAGGAGCCCCCAGCAAGGAAGCCTGTACCTGGGTTTTACCTGCTGCCACTAACAACTGATGGCTCTCACAGACTGCACTGGACGAGGGACTGAGCCTCAGTCTTAGCAGACAGGCATCGCCTTCGCAAAGCTGTTGCCACAGACCTCAGCCCTTTGGCAAAGGCAGCAACAGCAGACGGGACCACAGGCACATCCTCCAGAGAGGGGCAAGGTCTGCACAGCTCCAAAATACCTCCCCAGGAACACCCCCCGTGCAGCTCGGCCTGCCTGCAGAGGCAGAGATGCCTCCCAAGTCCAAGAGGCAATACACAGCGCTCTGAGATGGCATGGAGAGCTGCACTGAAAAGCTCATTTAAAACAAGCAGCCAAAGAGAGGGTGTAGCCCTTCCCAATTTTAGCTGCTAGTAATGCATCAGATCACAAGAGATAGGAGACAAACAGTTAGAGATCAAGCAGAGCACAAGCCAGTTTCCTTTATTTGCTTTATAAGTAACTAATTAAAATAGTATTTCCAGGATGCTTTTATCCCCAAAAAGCTCACAAATGAGACCTCTAGTAAAAAAGATCTACACAAACAGAGCTGAGCAATCCCCTGGGGTGGGTCAAAAGAGCACACAGCAAAAGCTACTTTGTGAAAAGAGAAAATGTCAGAGACACTTGAAAGGCGAACAGAAATACAGGCAGAGAAACACAGCCCACAGATTGCAACTAACACCAAAACCTTCAGCAAATAACTTACAAGAGCTTTACTGACCACAGTGGTCAGAACATCCACTTTACTGTCCATGGAAAAATGGCTGTGTAGCACCAGGCTGCAGCACTAAGGTCTGGTTTATACTAGAAAAAGAGTGTTTTGAGGGTGTATTTTACACCAGTAAACCCCTGCCCACAAAATAAACTGGACTGGCTGAAGCAGTTTTTACCGGCAAAATGTCATCTATATCAGGCCTTCAGCTAATACAAATGCTTTTAAAGATAAAAAAGAAAGTAAACACAAGAAGCAAGGCTTCCTGCAGCACTTAGCTAGTTATCAGATTTTCACTGCGATCATTGCACAGAAATGACGTCGCTTGTAGAAGAGTTTTTGAGACCACACCACAGGAGGAGGATGACACTGTCTCGCAGCAGTCCCAGCTACCTGCAGCCAGGGAGAATCTGGACACACCACCTCCCCTCCAGAATGAGGGCTGGTGAAGAACAAAGTACTCAAACCAAAACAATGTTCATTGTTAATGAACAACTAAGCTGACCTTTGCCCGAAATAAAGAAAGAGAATGTTTTTCCAGAAGGATCAACAGTGATTTCTGTATCAGGAACAATAAATAGTTCCCTAGGTATGGAAGGCGATGCATTTCTTTCCTTGGTTGGCATTAACATCGAGCATGAAAAGATCTAATCCAAAGCATAGCTCGGTTTCAACACTTTCCACAATAAAAACAAATGATGCCACTAAACTAAAAGCGTGAAACATGCCTGAGGCTTTGCAGAACATGGCTCAGGCCTCATCTATTTTGCACGCTGGAGCTGCTCTGGGACACTATTTTAATCCAACTGCTATCAGGTAACAACAGATCATCGTATCAGGACACTCTTGAAACTTAATCCATGCTAACCATAGGTGCAAATTTACCAAGGACTGGTTGAGCTACATTGCAACGCCGTAAACATACTTTCATTCAGCATGTAAGCAACCTTAATTCAGTCCAGTTAGTTCACTTCAAAAATGAATCAAACTAAATCAAATCAAGACTGTCTACACATGGATTTAATTCACTTTAATCAACCCACTGGAACGGTTAATTGGATTAATTTTCTTGAGTAACCATGTGTGGACAGACTCTGAGGATGAGATCTTGGCCACAGTAAAATGACCAATAACAATTCTGCTAATGACTTAACAGGACCAACACTAACCCCTAAAACTTCAGCACATGGATATTAATTTTCTTCCAGTAGCAATAAGAAGTGAAGCATTAAAGGATGACAAGAGGTCAGAAGGAACCTCCAGCTCCCTGCACAGACATACGCCTTCTACTTTTGACTAGCTGAATCATCAAATTCACACTTGCTATTTTGTAAGAATTGAAATTTAAAAAAAGAAAAAGAAATGGCCAGGGGCAAGGAAAACAAGTTTAAGGAATTTTGGTTGTATTTAGACAGGCATGCAGTGCTCTCCATTACTACAGTGTAAATCTAAAATAACCTGATTTTGACAGAGCTTCTATAGGTTTGTATCACTGTCAGAAAGAACGGACTCTGCCTCGTACAAAGCTTTTTAAACCCAAAGCAGCTCCAGGGCACCTTTAATGAAGCTTAAAGGCGCACATGTGAAGCAGCTACTCTGCTAACAGGGAAGCTGAGGCCAATCTGGCCCAACTGAAGGTGAATCTGTGTCCTGAGCACAGGCTAAACCAGCAGCCACACGCAGCCGCTGCAGCTGGACACCCAGAAAGCGAGTGGGGGCCCCTTACAGCCCACCCTTCCCCTGCCCTCTTGGGGTGCACAGGGATTTTGCAGGAGGAGGCTGCTTGGTGCTCCAAAGGTCAACGCAGGACAAAGTCTTCACAAAAACCCCGTAGGCTCAAGTATTTTTAACGGGGACCTCAACATCGCCAGTCCCCCTCAAATCACCAAATTTGTGGATAGCCACAGTTCTACTCCCGTTTTTCAATGCCGCGAGCGGAGCCTCCAAACCCAGCCAAGCCGTAAGTGCGAGGAGCATATTTGCACGTCAATATGTTGGAGCCGAAGGGTCTCCCGGCTATTTCACAGCAAGGCTCGTCTCCCGTGGGAGCGCACTCCGGCCACGCTCGCAGCCCTGCCCCGGCCCCGCTGGCCGGGCGGGGAGCGGAGCAGAAGCGCCGGCGGCGGCCTCGGCCCCGGCGCAGACAAAGGGCTGGCCCCCTCCCCCAGCGCCGCTCCTCGCCTTCTCCCGGGGAGAAGCGGCACTTCCCCGCCGGCCCCCCGCCCCGGGGAGGGGAGCCGTGAGCCGGGCTAGCGGGGCGGCCGCGGCTCTCCGTCAAGCTAACGCTGCTTCTTCCCCGCTGGCCCCGCCGGCCCTCCGCCTTCCCTTCCCTCCCTCCGACCCCCACAACCGCTGAAGATAACGCACGGGAAAGCAGGACGGCTCCCGCAAACCCCGAAGGGCCCCACGCAGCCCGCCCGCCCCGCGCGTCCGTGGCGCGGCCGGGCCACGGAGCCCCCCCCCCCCCGCTGACCCGGCTCCACGGGGAGCGCCGCGAACCGCCCCCACGGCCGGAAAATTTAAAATAATACTATTTCTTTCAAAAAAATACTTCCTCCCCTTCCTTCCCCCAATTCCCCCCAAACCGCCCCGTCCCGTCCAGCTCCCCCCGCCGGGGCCGGACTCCGCGCCCCCCCCACACACACAGCCGGTCTGCTTCCCCCCCACCCCCCCGGGGTGACCCCTACCTTCTTTCACTCCGGGCAGCTTGGAGTGGTCGATGCCGATCCCGGCCATGGCGGGGTGGGCTCGCCGGCCCGGGGCCGGCAGGGGTCGGCCCTCGGCCCCCGGGTGAGGGCAGAGCCGCGGCGGCGCCGCCCGCGCCCCGCGCTACAAAGTTGCCAGCGGATGGAGACGGTGCGCCCGGCCGTACGGCGCGGGAGAGGGGACAGAAAGCGCCGGGGCGGGGCGGGGCTGCGGCTCGCCGCCCCTCTCTCCCCCCCGGGGAGGTGGGCGGGGGGGGGCCGGGGTTTTTTCCCCCCCTCCCCTTCCCTAGCGGTGTTGAAGCAAGGCGCTCAGCGGGACGGGCCGCCTCCGAGCGCGTTGATTTATAGTTAATTTTACTTTTCTTTTTTTTTTTTTTTTTTTTTGGCGAGGGGCTGTTGATGCCCTCCTACCGCCGGAGCGGCTTTTCAAACCTCTCGGACAGCTCGGGTGCCCCCGCGCTTTCCCGTGCCGGATCCGGGTGCCTCTGCCCCTGCTGCCCCGTCCCGAGCCATCCGACCCCAGCACCTCCATGTGTCCCGCCGGCCTGGGAAATGAAAACATGCCCAGGTCGAGCCCCAAACGCGTCAACTGCTCAGCGGCTGCCACAGCCACTGCACGGTGCGCCTCGCCCTTCATGGAGGGGAAGTAAGGGGGATGTGATGAGTTTGTCTGTTGGGACGGGCACATCTCGAGGAGGGCTGTGCAGACAAGAGATTTCTGGCCAAGGAGCAGCCTGAGAGGCCTTTGAACCCCTGTGCCACTCTGCCACCTACCAGTTAGAGCCAGCCTTCAGCAGAGATGGGGAGGACTTAACCGCTGCGGTCCACCTTTGTTTTCCAGCAGCAAAGAAACGGCATGAGATGATGTCCTCTGGGCAAAGGGGAGGAGATAAGAGGAAAAGGACTTGGGGTTTAGGGATGTCTGAGATTCTCTGGGCTGTGCTCAGCACAACCAATCACTCATGTTGACTGTTTAGTGTTTTGATCATAAATAAGCATGTATCTCAGGGGTATGCAAGGATCAGATGAAGTCAATATTACCACATTTTAAATGAGTGTCCTCCAGCTTGTATTCTAATGTCCCATAGCCCCTGTGCCATTGGCGAGTATGGGGATGCAGGGGCGAGAGGGGGGCTGAGCCCATCTCCTGCTCCCCCTCTCCAGCAGGCTCCAGGGAGCTCTGTGCCCTGGGCGACTGGGATGGGAGCTGAGAGGGAGACATAGTGGGATGTCAGATCTCAGAAAAAACAGCAAAGAGAATAATATCTCAATTTTATTAAAAAGTAAAAACATTGAAGATACTGACTACAAAAAAAGAATCCATTTCCAGAGGGTTAGCCTTGTGCTACTCCAGAATTTTCCAGTCCTGTGTTCTGAAACTCAGGAACTGTCTGTCCTTAATTCTGCCCTTTCGAATGACGCTTCATCATCCCCAAAGCAGGTATGCATAGACTTTGTCTTTAATCCGACTGCCTTTACCTTTCCATCAACTTCCAACCACTCAGCCTTCTCCACAGAAAAAGTCACTGAATTGTCTATAGTTATGATTCCTTCTCACTTACATGCACCTAGCACACCTCTCCTGTGTGCTGACATATGCTGAGAGCTGATGAGCTTTCTGCCTAGCAGGCCATTGTACCCGTTTACTGAGAGGTGAGTGGTGCACAGGATGACCCCTGCTACACAGGTACTCCATATGATCATACAGATGGGGATTAGTCACAGGGTCCTGTCCCTCCAAGGGGCAGCTCACACAGATTATCTCCTGTCATAGTCCCAGCTCTGCCCAGCTCCTCCCTCTAATCCCCCTGCCATTCACACAACAGGAGTCCAGATACAACTGGACTGCCTGCAAATAATCCCCGTGGTTACAGCCAGCTCCATGCTAAGGAAGGGTCTAAAAGTCCATTTCTAGTTTCTCCTAAATTTGAGGTTTTCTGAACTCAGTATATTCCTCTGGACATCCTTCACCTTTTACTAATCAAGCTTTTTGATCGCTGAATAAGCATTTATTATTGGACAAAAGTGAGGACAAAAGAAGAAGCCAAGCAACCAGGAATATACAGAAGTGGCACAGAACGTACTGATCTGACACAGGTCACAGCTTTCCAAAACTGGAATATGGTTTTCTCCTGTCCTTCTCTCAGTATAAGGTATTCAACTCAAAGCAGCAGAAGCTGAAAGCCTGAAGCATTCACATTTACACAGCAGCTTTAATGCAACAGAGCCACCTTTATGACCCTACGTTTATGAACGCAATTTTTAAGCTGTCCATCCCAGTGATTGTGCGTTTTACTCCATGCACACAGCTCTTTGCTCTAGTCTTCAGTAATGAATTTGTGTCATATTAAGTTGTCTGGCTAGGGCCAAAACCAGCAACATAAATTAGTCATAATCTGCACTGCACTCAAGAGATACCATGTTGGACTGATGTGACTTCGGCTGCTGTTAAGAGAGAGCTGTGTTCCTGGCTATGTGTAGCTTCGCTAAAGCAAGATCTGGTACCTGATGCTCAGGGTCACAGCAGAGCAGTTCCTGAGGTTCCTGCGTTCAGGTTTCCACTACACAAATTACACAGCTCCTCGTGCCTTCCTGTGGCTCCCTTAATCAAGCATATTTATTTGTTCTTGCAAGATCTGCTGAAATGAAGCTCAGTGATACCAGTTGGATGGTTAGCTCTGCTAGGACCCAAGGAAAGTACAAGGAGACAACATAAGTGACATTATTTTCTTGGTGCTGGAAATGAGGGGAACATCTCTAGCTGTCAGAGCACAGAAAGGCTGGAACAGGCACCTGGAAGGGGTAACACAAGCAAAACCAGTGAACAGCACTTGTCAACACTGTTCCCTAAGGCAGAGTCCTACACACCAAAGTATTTTCTTTGCATTCTTGATATTGGACTTCCCTCTCATCCTAGCTTGATTTTTGAGATGTATTCAGATGAAATCTCTGAGATTGGAAGATGGCATGAATCACTTGAAGATTACAGAAGGTTTCAAAGACAGCTACAAAACCCAAAAATGACCACAGGGGAACTGAGGATGAGAGGGAATTAAACAGGATCCAGGGAATGAGTTACTGATGTAATGCTAGCACTGCAGCAGCATCACATCTTATGTTCCCAAAGGGCTCCTCATTGTGGTGGATCTCAAATCATCCTCCCAACTCTCACTTGTGTCTAAAAGCTGCTGCTTCCAGGCAAAAAGCATGTTTGCTAGACCAACATCAGCTTTTCCTGTACAGCATCTAGCTTGACAAATGGTATATGTTGCAGTGGGTAGATGAATCCCAATAAAGCTGGGAAGACTAACCACTTTCTTTTATTTAAGACAATAAGACGATGACACTTCAGTCTTTTATAAAAACAGATACTTAATCTCACAAGAGCTTCTGTTGGAAGACAAGCCCATCTCATTTCCCAGGACAAAAGCAACCAGGAAGCTGATGCAGAATTTGAGCTGAAGTGCACGGCACACACCTTTAACTCTTCTCTCACAGAATAACTTCACTCAGGAGGGAATTTGCAGGGCTCTAGTCCAACCCCCTGGCTCAAAGCAGGACTGGCTTCAAAATCTGATGAGGTTGCTCAGTGCCTTGTCCAGGTGAGTTTTGAAAATCCCCAAGGCTAGAGATCACACGACCTCTCTGAGCTCCTCTTCCATTCTTTGCTCATTGTGATTTTTCTCATTATATCCAGGTGGACTTCTCCTTGCTGCAACCTGTGACCCTGGACCCTTGTCTTTGCGCTGTGTGCCTTGTTTGGCTCTGTGCTTTCCAGCAGCTACTCTCCATGGCAGACCCCATGTACCAGGCACACCATGGTCAGGGAGGAGTGTGCTCCAGCAGACAGCTGTGGGCAGGGGCTCAGAGATGGCACTGCAGCTGGGACTGTGCCATCACACAAGTCTTAAACCCTAGGCAGCTCCAGGACTGGGCGCTTACCCTACCTGCACCCAGGCATCTGATCCTGCCCCCAAACACATCACTCCTGGAGTCTACCCAGATTGTCATAGTGGTGCATCACACAACATTTTCCCAGCTCTCACAGCACTGAAAACACTCCTGAAGGGATGTGGAAAGCAGAGGCTGGAACTGTTAAAAACAGATAAAAGCAACGCGATCTGGACTAGCCCTCAGAAAAGCCACAGTGAGCTTTTAGTGGCAGGAGCTGCCGGGCAGAGCATTGGGACCAGGAGCTAGGAATGCCTTACGCGGCTAAGCTCTTTCTGCAGGCAGGGAGAGACAATTTTGTGCTTGCTTCTTAAATAAACTGGGCACCTCTCCAAGTGTCCTGCTGTCATTTTGGGTCAACAGGATAACAACAACTGTGAAATAAATTAGGCCTCATCAAGATGTTCACTTTCAACAGAACAGTCTTTGTTAAAGTTTCCTTAATGATGGCAAGGCTAACTGCCAACTGATGAGGCTGCTGTGGGAACAGACACAGAGGATAACGATCCTACAGGCAGGAATGTGTGCATCAGTTAATGGTCAATGGAAAAAAATGGTTCTAGGTGTCTCATGATAGCAGGTGCTGCACAAACCCATGTCCAAAACCTGTGCGTCAGTGGTGACTGATGCCAGGGGACTGACCTTCCTTCTCACCTGAGCTGGGGACACATGCTTTTGTTTTTCTCCTCTTTGACCCACTTCAGTCATTAACCTCCCTGCATTTCTAAGCTAAGACACTTCAAGAGAGGTTTGAAGTCCTGTGCCAGAAGGGGCTGACGAGAGGAAGCAAACATTACAGCATTGGCAAGGAGCACCAAGCAGCAGGTGTGTAGCTGAACGGTGCCTGTGGGAATTCAGGCTCCCTGAAGAACAAGGAGAGCAGGAGCCTGCAAGGATTAAGGTATTATAAAGCACACCAGGGGTAATGAATGGGGTGATAGCAAAGAATGAACAAAGAGGAAACTAAACTTGTGCTGACATGTAACATAATGAGGGGCACTAGGAAAATCATGAGCCGTGCATTACAGCACAAGGGCTTTTGTTGACTTTCAAGTTGGAGAGAGAACCCATATAATCTGAAGTCAGGTATGATGCTGCTCACAGCTCAGTTACATGCACAGATCAGATGTTTGTACAGGCTACCGTGAAAACTGCAAGGTGCAAATTAGCTCTGCATCTCTGCCCATAATTTTACATATACATTTGCAAGGGTTGTAGTTTTGGTGATTTTTTTTTTTTCCAAGTGAAACAGTGTTAAGTTTCACATCAGCAAAAGAGACCAAATGCCTTCCAAAAAAATCTCCTTTACCAATGAAAGTGAGAAGTAATACTAAAAGTGGTACATTTGCTACTTTCTTCCCTCATTCACTGTGCATCTTTCCTTAGTCTTACGGGTCAGAAGAACAGAACCCACCAGAACATTATGTTATTCACTTAGTGCTCCACAGGGAACTGCCTGCAAGCCCACACAATGGAGGCATAAGAAGCCTAATAAATGTGGAAGGTAGTGGTGAAGCACCTTGGCTAGTTCTCAGCTATTCACAGTCACTACTGCCTGGATGAAACTTCAACACACTGATGTTGTTAGAGGGCGTTTGGTGGGGGCTGAAGTCAGTGCAGTTCTTGCCTAGCAGCAAGTTTGCTATATTCCACTCTGAAAAATTTCTAGATCTACCTAAAAATCACCTCTTTTTATTTCCACCTCCCCATCCTTTTCTGGATTAAAAAAAAAAAAGTAAAAGTCCTGTGTTATCACTTCTGCCATCCTTGTTTCCCAAGCTGCAGGGTGGCAAGCAGGCCAAAAGGTGAGGGATGGATATGTCCTACAGTCTCAGTTGGATCCCTCATTTCAAGTCATGATTTTGTATATGCAAGTTTACATCCACAAAGTATTGGCATTCACTCAACAAAACACTATTTTGCATGTGCAGAAGCTATCATGGAGTCTCAGCAGCCCTGGGTGCAAATGAAAAGCTAGGCAAGAAGACAGGCTCTCCGAAATGCGAGGATTAGGGTTGTCTGCACAAGTTTCCTCAAAACAGATCTGTGTACCCTCTAAGCCCTCCCTTGGGTGACATGTAGTGAGAGTTTTCCAGAAAATAGGTAACATTTCTTAATAAACCAAAAGGCTAGATGATGAGAACTGAGAGGAGGAAGAGCAAGAAAGGGGAACGACAATGTGAAAGTTGGCACTGTTAGCAGACAGGGTTGACCTCCACAACCTTAAAGTGCCTCAACCAGCATTTTTAGCAGGAAATCACCCAGCCTTGTCTATATGACCTTGTTATCCAAAGTAGTACATGTACAAACTACATTCAATTTAGACTTACTGAGGGTGGCTGATTGAAATAGAGGGAAGCATGCAAAATTCAGGGGAAACATTCAGAGACAGATTGATGCACACACTCATTCCCATACGATGGTTGCTGACCACACCAAAGGATCCTTGCAGAGGTCCTTGATGCAGGTAGCATTGAGCATATTCAGCCCAACATCTGCAAGAAGAAAAATCAAGAGGCAGCTCATTCCTCTGCGGTCACACTGGGAGCTGCCAAGTCCACATCAGCCTGTACAGCAGCCAGTGAATTTTACCAGCTGGTGGCTGCAGCATGGTCTGGAGGACACAGTGCCTCACCAACAGCAGCCTTGGAACTGCTGAGGGACTAGGGCTTTCTGAATGTATAACTCCATGCAGGCAGGCTATCCCAGAACCAACCCAGCTACTCTGCCAATTTCACCCAGAAGCCAGGCTAGTTAGTCCATCCCAAGTCCCACACTAAGATGCACATATGGCTTTTCGGTGGCCAAGCTAGGGTCTCCACCTCATTGGTGAGATGCATCAGCTCCCTGGGGACAAGCTCAGGCAGCCTAGCAGAGCCTGCTGCTACTCAGTAGAGGTAACACATCTCATGCTTGGTTCCCCTTACTTGCCCCTCCATCCAGATAGTGGCAAGCTGCATCAGAAACCACATGCCAGACCACTACTTTGGGTCCTCCTGGCTTTGTGTGCTTACAGGATAAGTGATAAAGACCACTGATATCCATCTTCTAGAAAGAATAAATGAGCTGAGGTCTGCCACTGTTGGCAGGGTGATGGGCTTGTAATCGCATTTGTGGAGGGCAAGTCCTGGCCCTAGAATTACCTCTTGCTGGCCATGTACTGCTTTGTTACCTCAGTTGCCATTTCCACAAGTGGCTGTTCTCTAATGTCTTATAAATGATGGAGATGGAAGAGGTTCTCCAGAAAACCAGGCAGGCTCCTGCTCCGAATCACTCTCAGCCTTCCGACTTCCACTGCCTTTACTGGGGGACTAGCTTTGTAGGTGACACTACTCTTGCAAAGACACCTCACAGCATCACTTACGCAGCACTCTGTCTCTGCCAAGTTCAGGGGTACTGCTCACACTTATCATCCAGGATGGACTCAGGGCTTGCAGAAGGTGAGTCAGAACAGAGGGGGATCAAGCTCAGGGTAAATCTGATTGGGTATAACCAGGTCATTCCACATCATGCCTCTTCAGGACACTGTCCTGGCACAGGGGTCAGATTAGTCCCTACACATCCACACCAATATTTACCATTCAGGAGCATCACTGGAAATTACTTTGAGACCAGCAGGTCACAGCACATTTCAAAGCAGAAAAGGTTTCTATATTGCCTTCATCTCCTCACCAGGAACCTCAGCCAAGTAACCCCAGTCAGGAGGGATGGGAGACTGAGTCTGGAGGAGGTGCTCCAGCTCAGGATTAAGAGGCAGAGGTGAGAATGGTACCACAACTGCCTCTGCTCCCTGCTTTCTTTCCATGGGCTGCCTCCTCCCACATCCAATGCTTTCACATTCCTGCATTACTCTTTCAGCCCCTCACTCCAGGAGGATACTTTGGAGCCAGCTTGTTCTCTGAGAAGTTGAATGGTTTTCTGACAGCCCCCAGCGTGGATGTGAAAGCCAGGCAGGTAGCCCAGCTGCACTTCTTGCCCTCTGCTGCCTTAACCACGAGGAATTGCTTCTCTTTAGTACAATGCCCATCTGATAGGAGCTGGTGGTGCTTCCCTCTGTGTGCTCCCTTGGTTGCTTGCAGTGAGGTGGCAACTTGAGCTTCTTTGCACTCTGCCTTGGACCTTTCCCTTTTCTTTCTCTAAGCAAGGATACTGTTAAACCATAGCATCTAATTTTATGGCAGTAACAGGCCAAGCAACAGCTGAGTCCCAAAGACAAGCACATAGAAGGGGGAGCAAATTGCATGAGTCAGACTAAAAGCTTCATAAATATTGACTGGTTTTAACAGTCCCCTAAGGAACAGAGAATCTCATTTTATAACTACATCTCCCTCCCCATTATGCACTCCCTCCTCTCAGGGAGCTGCAAGGGGGGCTGCTCTCCTGGCTTACGTGCACAATATTTGAATTCCTTTCTGCAGTCAAGCTGCTCTGTCAGGGACTTTGCACCACACATCAGCAGAGTATCTGAGCGCCTTCCAGTGGTGCTTTAAATAACAGGACTGGCGTGGGGTTTGTTCTCTCAAGTTCACCCCAGGATAGGAGTGACACAAGCAGAGAATAAATCAGATATTAAATGTGTCAAGGATGAAGAGGACAGGGTAGTTTTCAGTACCTTCTACTCCGATTCCTACCAGGTGAAGCACAGTTGGAGACAGAGGAGCAGATAGATGCAACAGGAACGTATACAGAAGAGACAAATGGTGTCTACACTGGTGATACAGGCAAGAAAGGCAGACACTATGGAGGAGAGAAAGGACTTGGCTACAGAAGATGGAAACAGTTTGTTGGGCATCTGAATAGACAGAGGTGATAGAAGCACAGGGTGGGACAGGGAGGTACACTAAGTCACTGCCCAGGATGGGGAGCAAGATGACTTCTGCCTTTCTGACATTGTGTATGAAGCTCACTTCACCCCTGCTGTGAGGGCACCTCCCCTTTCTTGCCTGCTAAAAGCTCACCAACTTCTCCCTGCTTTGTTGGGGCTGTCAAGCCCCCACCCTGCCTTTCCCTCTACAAGGCATGTTCCCTCCTAATTTCCAAATTTTTACGTCATTCCCCACCCTCATCTTATTCTTAGAAACACTCTAGGCAAGAAAACAGTGATATACATGAGTCTCCCCGTGTGTACAGCACAATATAAAAATCCTGTCTCTACCAGCTGAGACTACCTGGTTGCAGCCAAGTCCCATCCTTGGTGCAGAGGTTGCAGGACAGTTCATATGCCCTTTCTCCTAACCTTAAGTAAAGCCTCTTCCCTGACAGGTCCTCTCACAGCAGGTTGCTTCCTTTGGGACCAAGCAAACAATGGTTAAGCGGAGACCATAAGACCATGGCAAAGCCCATGGATGCTGTTGAGGCTCACCTGAAATACATGATGCATGTGATGTCTTCATGTGTTCTCAGGAAGCCCTGGAAAAGAAAAGAATATCCTCTCTCTCTCCAAACCCCAAATGCACAGCATACAAAGTGGTCTGGAAACCTGCCACTCCAAGCTGGCTCTGGAAAGTAGCCCTTTCATGTTCTCCTGCTTTCAGCAGCTCAGCACTGCCTCCTGCATCTTATAAGTCACTCAAAACCCACACTGAATTCCCCTTGTCTGAGGCTTACTCTGAAACAGTAAGGGTTACTGCTTTGGGGTTAAACTAAGGTTAGGTTATTTGGGGACTACATCTCTTCTAGAGGCAGTCCTAGCTTCATTAGAGCTAACAGCAAAGCCCAAAGTGACTTCAGAGAAACTGGGATTTTATATAACATACCTGAAAGCCTTCACAGCTCCAAGATCTACTAGTCTACCTGGCAGAGAAAAGGAGTCTATGCACAGAAAGAAGCTGAACATTTTGAGGAAGATAACGTCAGAGAGCAGCAAGGGCCAGCCACTCCCTTGGCAACAGGGAGCCAAGCGCATTGATGCTGCCAGCAGGACAGAGACCCATCCCAAGTTGTGCAAGCAGGGCAGGCCCAGAGACAGCAGCCAGATTCAGTCAAGAGTCCCAGTGGTCAGGGAAGCCCATGGTGATGAGGCAGATCCAGGGTCAAGCTGGAAGTCAATCCACTAGTCAGAATCAGGCCTGATGATAGCAACCAGGGTCAAACACAGCCCAGCGAACACCAGACAGGTCCACACTGATGGAACACATCTGAGGTCAAGCAGGGAAGTCAGCCTGCAGGTCTGGGTCCAGATCAGTAAGGGGCCAAAAGCAAGCAAAGACAGAGCTGAGCTACAGACCAGCATTCCTCCAACACAGGTTATGCAAAAACAAAAGGAACCCAGGGCTGAGCTTAAATGGGGCTCCTCAGCCTATGGGCAGAGAGGGTGGTGGAGGCCCCAGCTGAGGCTGCTCAGGACTGTTAACACCCTCAGAGCCCTGGCACAGCTGGTGCAGCTGAGTGTAGTGGCATCTGCTTGGGCCAAGTCTTCTCCATTCCTGCCCTCTGGACTGGTTGGCTTTGTCCACCCTTGTCAATTTTCCAGTTTGATTATGTTTGATTACCTGAAGTCTGCATAGCTTTATGAAAAGAGAAACTTCTACATGAAGAGGCTTAGACAGACTAGGACCATGGGAGGTAGAGATGGAGCTCGCATCTTCATGTTCTCACTATCTTTGAGCTCTAGACACAAGTGCTCAGTGGATGATGTAGAAGACATTATCACTGAGTGAAGTAATAGGGAGAATATGGAGACTATGTTGTTTTCCTATTGAGAATAAAATACGTAAGAACAATAAAATGTAGTAGTACTTCCAGCACCTGGACAAATGGGCTAAAAGCAAAGGAATTTTCCAGGTGAGAGTCTTACAGAAGCCCAACACTGCAAATCAATCATCTCATAACTGCAACAAATGCAAAAAGTCCACTAGCGTCTGGCAGCAGCTGTCAGGCATCTATCCACCCACCCACACGCTGAGAGCATCCACCCCTCACGGCATCCAGTAATCTCCCTTCTAGTGTGTAAATGTAGAATGGCAGTCCCTCGCCTTCACCAGGACCCTCACTTGAAAGGACTGGCACACTCTATACGTGAGTTGCTTTGGGGGCTGAGCAGTTGCAGTGATCCAGAACTGAAGTTTCTCTGCAGTGAAAGAGGAAATCCCAGGGAATAGCTCATCTTCCTGAAAAAGCCTGCCAATAGCCCATGATACCTTATAGCAAAGAGCAGGAAAAAACAGTCAGAGATCTGTGGATTCTGCATAAACTTAGATGAGATGGGGAAACCCACCTTCTATATCAAGGCAAAGCCAATTTCACAGCAGATCTCAAGACAGACTGGTAGAGACCTGGTAAGCCATTTAATACCAAGTAAAAATGGACCTGACCTTCCCTTAAGAATATAGGTTTGAGTCAGAACTACTGTTGTCCACCCTGGACTCCTGTGCAAGGTGGTGCTCATCAAGTTATGGCCTCTGCTTCGTGGGGGCTGCTCACTTCCAACCAGTTTGAAACAGGCAGCTTAGGGAGACAGAGGCGGATGGAAAAGTGTTCCCAGTAGGACATAGGTGTCCTTCAGTCCAAACAGAACTTTGTGAAGAAGGAATACTTCAACTGGTTGATCACTGGTTCACAAGACTGAGGGAAAAGACAAGTTTTGTTTATTTGTACATATTATATCTGCAGGGAAAATTTGGGAATATTTCCTCAGTAGAGAAGTATTCCTTAATGGAAGCATCACATTCATTTTCATAGGCAATTCTTGCAAAAAATCTGAGCCTCTCCCCCTCCATTTTTTAGTAAACAGTAAATATTAAAAGGGATATTAAAAGGTTAGTCATTCTATAACTATCCAAGGTGCACAGCAAGTTGTAGGGAGAGCTGGGGACCAGAAGCCAAAAGTCCAAAGATGGAAATGATAATGTCTTTTAGTTAAGATGAAGTGCAGGTACCATCAGATGAAGCTATGTTGGGTAATCTGGCATGATGTGGTGTCAAAAAAGCACACTGAGTCACTAGGAGTGTATGTACAAGTCAGAGCTTGCCCAAAGTGTAGTACAGATGACTCAGTTCTGCAGAAGAAGCAGAAGTGAAGAACAAAGTTTAGTGCTGTTAACTATTACAATATTTTTCTTGTTAAGGTTGTAACAGAAAACTAGTAGCAGGTCCCTGATCAATAGTAATGGACAGGCAACAAATAGAAGCCAAACCAGGATGTAGTCATGACCGGAGAAGACATGGAATATGTGCGATGTGCCTCAATACTTTGCTCTAAACTAATAAAATACGGCTGTGCAGCCAGAACCAGCATCTGACCTTCCACTTCTTTTTTTCCCCAAGAAAAAACTGAAGACAGTTGCCCATCCTTGATGTATTCCATATCTGCTGCCAAATCTGCACTCCCCCACTCAGACATAATCCCAAAATAGGGTGTGATGCCTTTCCCATTGACAAAGCTGTAAGTCACAGTGAGTGAGACACACTCAACATCCTCCAATCAGTTAAATGAAAAGAGCTCTCCCCCTCTGTTTCCCACCACTTCAGCACTCATTATATCTCACATTAATTAATATAGGCACTAGGAGGTGAGATGATAAATTACAAAAACCCATTAACCTGATTCTGTCCAAACTGGTGACGTACGGCAACTTGTACATTAGACAAATCTTCCTTGCTAACGTGGGAGTCCTCATGTCTGAACTCCATTAAAGCAGCAGCCCCCCAAAAATATTTTAATGTATGTACGTATGGAATGTATATCAACGTGCGTGGATAGCGCATGCCTGTGGGAACATCAGAATTCATTAGATCAGTCTGATATGAGATATATTGAACAGGTTCCATCTGACATCTGTTACTGGGTTGTTCTGTCCACTCCCAAAGGAGTGAATCATATTGACAGGTTGAATTATATCTCAAGAGATATTTTTCTCCCCTCCTCCAAAGGCCATTTGCAATCACAGCACATCCACTGCCTCTTAAAAGTGAGCTCATCTGGCACTGGGTTGCATTGAAGTCCTCCACCGTGCCTGAAGGAAGAATGCTTTTGGGTGGTGGGAACGTGGAGAAGATGTGGTCTGTCCAGCTGTTCCTTGGAGTGCTAACCATCTTGACCATGACTCTGTACGTCCCATTTACACATGGAGAGCCTTTTTTACTACAAGGTAAGCTGGAATACAGACTAGATGACACAGGTAGGTGGTTATCTTTTTGCTTTGCTTTGCTGCTTGTCATGGCCAATGCAACACTCGCTTATCTGTGAACGAAAATAAAATGAACCTTGAGCTATACTAAACAATCAATTAACATGGGTGCTACCCAGAAACTTGTTGATATTAGCATGAGCTAAAGCTGTCCTTCTGGTCTGCAGCTGGTCGTATGACACATTCTGCTAATCAGTAAAAATATCAGATTTGGTGAAATCTGGTAAGGGTAGCTCTTTCTCTCCCAAAAGAAAATTTCCAAAGAAAAACATTAAAATATCAGAGATTAGCAATTCCAGTATGTACCATATGAGATTTGACAGCTCATAAATGTCAGTAGTAGGGTGCTGCTGAACTTTTTTTATTCACAAAACTTCTTTTTATATGTTCTTCTCCCATAATTTAAATTAATCTTAGCTTGAACTTATTCTGCAGGGAAATGTCAATCATTAATCTTCTTTCTTAAAGAGACTTGGCAGTGGAAAAAAAAAAGAGCAGCTAAATATAGACTTGAAAATAACATTGCTTTTCAAATTATTTTTCCTCTTATATCACCTATTTATTTTTGTAATGACAACCAAAACATTCCTGAGGCCACTCTGTCTAAATACTGCTTCTATTTAGTTTTTACTAGAGTGTTTATAGGGTTTTTTTCTGTAGCAAATCCCCCAAATGACTAAAAGTAGCTATTTTAAAATCA
Organism: Gymnogyps californianus; assembly: GCF_018139145.2. Lineage (NCBI taxonomy): Eukaryota > Metazoa > Chordata > Aves > Accipitriformes > Cathartidae > Gymnogyps > Gymnogyps californianus. The sequence continues at coordinate 16,274,083 of NC_059480.1, forward strand.
TAACTGTCTTTCAGACTTAGGAATGAGGTTTATAGCACTCCACACTAACTGCAAGTTTTACGCAGCATGTAGCTCTGCTAACTCCCTCGGGTTTATTTCTAGAGATCACAATCAGGACCAGCGGCTTCAGCCACAGCGTGAGGCAGGGTTGAGTCTGGCCAAATACTTGGAGCATCACTTTGGCCAGGGCTTCTCTGCTTCTGCAGATTTATGTGGCTTTAGCTAATGGAGCTGATTCCCACATACTCTTGAGCATCCTTAAGGCTCATCTGGTACAATGTTTTGTCTCGTGTATCAAAAATAATTGCATTCATCCCATCACAGCTATGTACGGGTGATGGCTATATGAGACCATTTTCTCCTTTCTCACCTCCCTGAAGGGAGTGAGCGGAAGTCCTAAAGATCCCGGAAGAAGAGAAAATAAACCTTTCTGCATAATTTCTTAGTATTTCCCATGGATTCTGTAGGCATATTCTAGGGCTTTGTAGGGTCTGGGTGTGGGGCAGGGGTTTTTAGACCAAGGATTTTGGGGAATGGCCATTCTCCCTGTAAAGTCTGGCTCCCATTCTATCATTCTCAAAAATTAATGCAACATTCAAGTTTCAGATGATTCTGGAAATCTGTTCAGCAGAGCTGGGAGGGTCTCAGAGCCTTCAGGGCTCTGATTAGTCCCATCTCCTGTGTCCGCTGGTTTCTTCTGAACCCTTGCCCTTCACAACCATTCATTTGAGGGCATAGCCACAACCACTAAAGCAAAACCACTGAGAAAGCTCCTTAAAGGGGCCTCATAGAGAGGTCCAAATTGCTTTAGGACAGCAGCTTGGGGAGGTTTTTCCTGGAAAACAGAAAAATCCTGCGTGGCCTACAGCTACTGTAAGAGGCTTCCTTGGGGATAAAGAGGCTTGCTTTAAACTCCTCCACCCTTTGGCTCTGTTCAGGAAGAATCCTTTAATACCACTGGCAATCAGATAGAGCAGCCCCAAGGCTGAGTGAGCGCAAGAATAGACTGCGGGGTTGCAGGGCTTTTCAGCTGTGGTACCCACACGTCAGCCCTCATGAGGAGCAAGTTCCCACCTCTATTGGCCCTGCGAAGGTGGATGATGTGAGTGGGGGGAACACCTGCCGTTTTGAGAAGAGAGGATCTTGTGGGTTGCTGTCTGGCTTTGCAGAGGCATCTGCTACATCCGCCTTGCAGAAGAGGTCGGGACTGTCTAAATCAATGTGATGTCTCCGGCTCTCTGCAGCCAGCCATGCTGATGAGGCTGCAGTGAGACTGGCCAGCAGCCCGGAGCTGGCAGGGAGGGCTCCCCCATCCTCCACCCTTTCACTGCACAGCCCTCACTGCCTGAACATTTTATTCTGTGCTCACACATCTTCCTCTTCCCCCGAGCTCCTTCCACCCTGATGAAGTGCTGACAGGAGACATTTTTCTTCCACTTCTTAGCCTTCTTAATTTTTGTTTTAATTTTGGGGGCTGGAGGGTCCATCCTTTTTGTCATTAGAGATGGAGAAAGGTATGTTTTATGTGCTGCAGAGAACCGAGCGCTTCCGGAGAGAGAAGACACAAATCATGAGGACACACTGCTGACTCTGCTTCTTAATAAGAAACTTGCATGGCGGAGACCAGAAAATATTGGTAAGTGAAGGGGATGGGAGATCTCAGCTTCTTGAACCTATGTTTGCATGAATGCAAGGAACCTGCTCCTCAGGTTCCTCAGAAATACCAACTGCTCAGAAAGTAGAAGCACCCAGTATGGTGCCTACATGTAATTAATGTCAGATGTTCTCCGTCACGGGGCTCCTGGACCTGCTTTTGCAATGTGATGTAAAGCTGCCCAAAACCACGCACCCTAGATCCTCAGACACTCAACACTGAGCTGGCAAGGGAGCATGTGTGTGTACAGAAGTAATAACAAGAAGAGATGCTGCTGAGTCCCTGTGCCCTGCTGTCCCTGAGACGTTGTGTACTATGCCTGGGGTATGAGCCAGCCTTGGGAGTCACCTCTCCACCCACACCCCATACAGCCTCATGTGCTTTTGAGAGACAGCTCAGTGTCTTGCTGGCATGCTAAAACCAGCAGCATCTCGTGAGTGCATGGGGCAGTGGGGCAGCGTCAAGATTTTGCAGAAAGCATATGGCTGAGATCCCTTGGGGTCAGGTGTAGGTTGGGACAAGGGTAGCTCCTGTCCGAGCCTAAGCCCCTGCTACTGCTGGAAGAGGTTGAGACAACGGGCCCTTCCCACGCAGTGGAGAGGCCAAAGGTGGGCCACGTGGAGGCTTGTCTTGTCTGTGCTCTGTGAACAGACATCAAATTTAAAGCCATCTGCGTGTGGCTAAACTCACACCCACTGAAGAGAAACTTGGGCTTTCCATGACACTACGCACAGCGATCACAAGCACCATATGGATTACAGGGGTCAGCTATTCCCACGGCCACCACAGCCAGGGGAGGGTTTGGGCTCAAAGTGTTGGTCTCAGAGCAGGAAGCCGCCCTTCCCTGTGAAAACAGCTGAGAACGGGGCCCAGCAAAAATTTTGTTATGAAAATCCATTCATCAAAATCACTCAGTGCTCTTCCCCATCCCCTTGTTAATGCAGTGAGGCAGTGGTTAAACAATCCTGGGACAAATAAATAAACACAAATAAATCAAGTCCTTATACTAACAATGGCATTCTTCTTGCAAAGGGGATGCATTCAAGAAATAACATTTTTATGATTGGTTTATGGATTATTGCACTTATTACTCCTAGAGGAAAGGCTGCATTTTATGCCAGACAATTGAATATAATGAATCTCTGAGCACAGCCCAGACAGAGGATTTACAGCAGGCAGTTTCTCAAGGCTTCATCCATAAATTAACTTCCTTCCCCCTGCCTGAGATAATCTGTTCCAAATTTCGACCGCTGTTCATTTTCTATTCATAGCAGTCATTGGCCAAGCTTATGGTTTGCGGAAAGTCGAGCCAAAATAGGCACTTGGAACTCTGAAAGAGGTAAAAATGTGTAGAATAATAATAATAATAATAATAATAATAATAATCTCTTAAGTGGCACTTTTGACTTGCAGATATGCAGGCCTGGCTGTCTCTACCTTATGGATATGTAAAGACACACTTAAGAGGAATCTGCCTGAGGTCATTGCTGGCAGTGCCAGGAACAGAGCCCCCACCTCCTGACTCCCAGCTCATCCCCATCCCCAGACTGTCTCTCAAACTGAGCCCTGATGTAATGGATTTGCTTAGGAACCACTGCTTTTTCTGTTGGATGAATATCTGTCAGAAAATATTCAGGACTTTTCAACTGAATTGTTTCCTTCGTGAAGAAGAAACTGAGAAGGCAGTCAGCTCTTTCTTGGCACCATCCTGCTCAGTTTCAAACATTTTAAAAAAAAGCTTAAGTCTGGCGATGTGTCTGTGTGCTGAAGTCTTATCTGAAATGAGGAGGAATTATCCTAAATCCCCTTGGAGATGCAGACCAACGCCTGCTGCCATGTTAGGAGCACACAAAGGAGGCAGCTCCAGGGCTGGTTTTTGGCTTCCTTGTGGGGCCCAGCAGAGACATTCTTTAGCTCTTTCCTTGCTCTTCTGCTTATTTTAGTGCATTTTTTCCCAAACTGGCACTTAAAACCAGCTGATCACTTTGCGTTCCCCTCCCAGGAGAACTGCTGTGGTCCCGTCACTCAGCTTTGACAGAGCTCATTTTGTCGTGGTGCTTTCCATTGTTTCAGCTATCTTATTAAAAAAATTAACTGTTTTTGACATGAGTGTGAGTCTGGAATAAGGTACCTCAGTCCTCAAGAGGAGTGAGACTGAAATCCCCCATCCCTTCCTGCAGCTTTCCCTATTGCTAGTCCAGGCCCTTTCGAATTCAGCTGGAGGTTTTAGATCCCGTTCATAGGCACCTAATTCTCCCTTTGTCCTGGATGGGATATGTCAGGGCAGTTCATTCATCCATCTGCATAGTTTTTTGACAGTCTAGTACAGTACTGCTCAGCCTTGAGATCTCTAAGTCTGATCTATGAAGCTGGTCCCCAGGTCCCTGTGCTCCCCTAACATTTAGAAGTGTGGAATCCATGCACTCACTGCTATGTTACTTTTCCTGTTGCTCCACTCTGCCAACCCTGATGTTTGCTGACTTATAAAGCAATAAGTTATGCTAGGCTAAATCTGTGTCTTCTGACTTCTGCCTGCATGGGTGATGTGAGGGTAAACAAGTCTTAAAGGAAGCAATGGGAGTTCATATAAAAGGCCAGGGACAGAAAAGCCAGTATTAAAGATTTGCTGTTATCAGGATAAAAATTAAAAAGCAGCAAAGAGGTTCACCTGAGCTGGTATCACACAGTATGTGACCTTGTTGGGCCAATTCCCCTAGAGCCTGGTGAACGATAAAGAAGCCTCCCTCGTAATGGAGAACTAGGGTTAAGTCCCATAGAGTTCAGCAGAGAAAGCCTGTTTTTCTGTCTCTGTTTCTGCTACCATAGATTTGGAGATCACTAACAGGAATTAAATGATAAGTAGGTCTTTTCTTGTCAACCCTTGAAGAGGTTAAATGAAGAAACTTTTTGATTTGAGCTTTGGGAAGCAATGCAGATACTGATGTTACTCTCTCCTTTCTTGCAGACTGGGAGCTGGCAAAGAAATTTGAAGAGCTTGAACAGGTGAGAGGAGCAAATGCACAGACACATATATGCATACTATTGTATGAACAGCTGAACAATTGTGCATACTGTCTTTATGCCCTATTCCTCTATCTTTGCATCCTGCTACTCTTCACTCTGCTGCTACCATGTAAGCATATATCGCACAAAGAGGAAAGCAGAACCTGGGCTAAATAGCTGCACAAGCTGGAAAAGACAAAACGAGAACAAGGCTATAGACTAGTGCAATAAAAGCTGAGGCAGCTCTTGCCTCTGCCACCAGTGAAAGGCCAGCAAAGGCCAAGCCAGGAAAAAAATAAATGCCAAAGGAAATCTCCATGGAAGAAAAGGGAGGAAGAAGAGGAGGTCATGCTGCCTTCCTAGGCATTTGTATCAGCTGGCTGCATTAGATAACGAGTTGAAGTTAGAGGGATAGCCACTGCACACCTCATCCAGAATGATTTTTGTCTCGGCTCTTTACTAGTAAGGGAGGCCCTACCCAGGGTCAGAGCCCTGCTGTGCAGAGCAGAGTGCACGCACACACACACAGACAGCAAGAGGAAGCCTCATCCTACACCCAGGAACAGGGAAAGGTGTGCAGCAACCTTGACATGGCTCCCACTGTGCCCCAAACCCCGCAAGCAATGGAAGCCCTTTTTCCTCTTTCTCAGGCCAGGTCCAGCGGTTCGTGTGGATCCTGGAGGTCCTGCTGGGTACCACTTGGCACTTTTCACTTCAGACTGAAAAATCACAGTGCAGCATGCCAGATGGGAGGCTGCCAGCTCCTATCCTAGCCCCTCGCTCCAGTGCTGAGGGACACTAAGCTCTGGCTTCCTGAGAGCAACACTGTCAGAGCAGAAGGCTAGATGATGGCCGTAGATGTTCCCAGTCTACTAGAAAAGAGTAGCTACAGATGGAGGAGAAATACCGTGGACTTTCCACATCATAACCAAGGGATGTTAGCAAGAACTGGGGGGAAGGGAAGGGAGGGACAACCCAGAGCAATGGAGAAGCGATGCTCTCTGCTGCAGTGGGTGGATGCCTGGAGACCTCCTGCCCCAGCACTGACTTGAATCTTAGTGGTGCAATATCCTTCTACACAGCCTCCTGTCCACAGGGGTTTGCACCCTGGGGTGGGATGGAAGAGCAGAGGGTGCCTACACTGCTGCCACCAAACAAGCAGCTTAATGGAGGAGGACATGAGGAGGTGTGAGTGCTCTGAAGGCAAACCCTTCTGGAACGGTCTTGCTCCAGAGAAGACCCTGTCCTCCTCAGTGATGCTGTCAGCCAGGCTGCCTGTACTTCCTGCCTCTAAGCCACCCTGTGCTTGCCAGCACGCTGTGGAGCTCCTCGTGATGGGGCATTTGTTTACTGCTGTGTTTGTTTTTAAACAGCTGGAGAAGTTGAAGGATCAGCTCTCAACTGAGGAAGGGTCAGAGGTGGCCTATGCCTTGGAAAGTCTCTCAGCATCCCAGCCCAAAAAACGCGGTAGGTCTTGGGTTAGAGCCCTGCAGCTATCCTGTCCAGCTCCAGGGCTTCCTTTCTGCAACAAAGACAGCGACAGTAAACATGCCCCAAATATGCTGAAAAACAGGTTGGCAGCTTTTCTAGCGGTTCTGGCCCTCTCTTGTTAATGGCTGGCTGGTTTAGCAGCTGGTGAGAAGGACTGTGTACCCAACCCCGCCTGCTGTCAGGGCAGATACACCAGGTCTGCACACCCAGGACCTCACTGGAGGTAGTCAGTGTTGCATCCCTCTTTTCACAGAGGAACATGGGGTTATATGAGCAATGAGTGCCTGTCCTGGAGGGGGCGAGTTCTGTACAAACACATCCCTGCAGTGCACCCATCACTTTGCTCTGGACACAAAGCTAGTGCTGAAGGCATAATGAGGCATGTGGACTGCATGCATTCCCCTCTGCCAAGGTCACTGCCTCCCTACAGAGAAAAAAGGAGCACTTGTTTGTGCTGTTGAACAGCAGCTAAAAAGGATGTGGAAATCAACCAGGAATGCAGGGAACTAAGATCTGGTAGGTCTCCCAGTTGGCCTCCAAGCTTTGCCTAGTCTGTATCTACTGACTTAAGAGCATATTGCACCAGTGCTCCTGCAAGGCTGGCCCTGACAAGTACATGGACAATGCCATTCACACTGGCTTCCAGTGGATTCCTCCACAAAGCAGTGGCAGCTGTAAACCAGAAGTCACTGATGACAGATCTGGCCTAAAAACAAAAGAGCTAGTTCTGCCTTACCCCACATGCTCTGTGCACGTGCAAGCTGACAACCTGCCAGACAGCCAAGAGAAAATCCTGTCGTGCAAGGCTTGCTTAAGTGCTTAAGTGATCCTTAGACAATCTGCAATTTATAAGCAACCCTGGAGGCTGTCATTAATTTGGCTAATCTAATTCATGCCCCCACCAGTCTGGAAGGTTCAAATGTAGATAAAACTACTTCCCTTGGCAGGTTTAAATCAGATTCTGCTAGAAATTAAAGCAGAGAATCTTTGCCTTCATCTAAAGTCCTTCCAGTCTGGGAGGAGCTCATGTCTCAGCATGAGCACTGCTGATTCAGTAGAAGCTTTCTCCCAAGATCCTGCTTTCAAAAACCAGGTAGAAATCTCTTCTCATACTTGACAATAGGAGACCCACACAGGATTCAAAGAACAGGGCATGCTGGTGATACAGCTATTTTTTCGAACACCAAAATGTGCATCCTTCCCTAATCTAGTCTTCTTAGAAGATCCCACAGAGATCAATGTTGTCTGGAGGACGGTTAGCAGCAGAGTGATAGAGTGCCTGGGTTTTAAAAAAAAAACTGTAAGGACCAGATCCGGTCTCTCCAAGTCAGTATCCTGCTCTTCCAGTCAGCTACAGGTGAAAAACCCTGCACACACCTCTAAGGCAGCAAAACTGCTGGCCAGTAGACAGGAAAGAAAAAGCTGATTCCTGATATTGCTGAAGTAGAGCAGAAGGAAAAGCAAACCCTTATAAATCTAGCAACACGGAAACAACTTTTAGACCTCTTATTTACACTATAAGCAGCTAAAAGAAACACGTTCTAAAAGTGAAGTCAAAGCTGGTTATTGAGATGTGCCCAGAAACCATGATGCTGGGCTTCACACCCCAACTCTCTCAAGACATGGGGCTTCTGAAATCCACTCCAGGGCTAGAGCGGGAAGCTGGAAAAAGCCCCTTGGATGCTAACATCTTTCTCTTGTATCCCTTCCCAGCCTGCTTTTGGAAATACTGCATCTGAAGGCTTGCCAGGACTGGAGCATGAAGATGAGCCCTTCCCCAAACTGCCTTGCTGGGTATAAATGTGTTAAGAGTTTGTTCTGTTCTCTCATCATGCTGCTACTCTGGATGCCACCTGCCATGACTGCGCCACAGCCAAGTCTAACAGGGACTGTGACAGGAGCTCGTAGCCCACTACCACTCTCCACTGTTCTTTCCTTCCAGGTTTAATCTACCGCGATCTTCTACTTGGAAGATGCTTCCCAACTTTCCTTGCTGTCCTGTGTGTGCCATTCAGTCTGCTGCCACTGTACACTCTTCCCATTCTCACCAGTTCCCCTGAGCTTGGGCCTCTGCCCACATCTGCAGACGTTGCTCACAGTGGTGTCTGGGTTTTCCGTCACCTCCTACGAGCAGGTCTGTGATGACCTAACACCCGCTGTTGGGACAGGAAGGCAGACTGGGTGTAATGTGAAGGGCCCAGGGCTGCCTGCCTCGGCTTGCTGAGCCAGAGCAGCTCCTCATCATGTCCTGTCAGCATACACAGTAGGTTTGGGGGAGGACAGGCACAGAAGTCTGGATCCTTTGGATATCATTCCAATAAAGATTTTCTGTTGCACAGAAGCACGTGCTGTTTTCTTTCTCACCCCCTGCAGAGGCCCAAGGGGCAGCACATTTCCCTTGATGTAGGCTCTTGTTACCTTAATGGTTCATGTGAAGTTTACAATGGAAAAAAGGCTCCCATTAAACACCTAGGTATAGCAACACTGGCCCGTTTTAACGTGCCTGAGGAAGAGGCCCTTCCTTTTGACCAGAATCAGGAATGAGAGTTGGGTCTTCCTCATGGATATATGTGGGCTGCTGTCCTCATAGGACTGGACCAGACCCACTGATTTCTACCTACTCACCCCAAAGAGATGTTCTGAGAAGAGATTTTTGCCTCATCTGGCTGGTCAGTGCAGATGCTAGCTGGCTTTTTCTACTGCAAAATTAAGTCTGCCGCTGTCCAAAAGGAAGAGATCACAATCCATCAGTGGTTCCTACATATATTCATCTTAAGTCACGTTATCCACGTTTCTTTGCAAAAACAAAGGACCATGTTCCCAAAGGTGTAAATTCAGAATAAATCCTGATGTTAACTTTGAGGTTTCCAATAGTGTAAACGAGAGCAGAACCTGGTAGCCACTGTGAATGTGTGGACTGATTTTGACTAGAATTGAACTGTCTCTCCAGCCCTGTTGAGCCATGCTATTTAACTGTTGCTTGCATACTACATATTCTTCAAAACTTTACCTCTCCCAAAGCTGTAATTACCGTGCTACATTCATTGCCTTGGGCCCTGGCAAGCAGCGCACGCTTACCACAGCAGTACCTTGTATGTACTTCGTTAACAGGAGATCTATTCATCCTATTACAGGCCAAAGCTGGCATCTATGGAATAAAACCAGCTTGATTATATCAGTGAGGTCTAACGACATGCAAAATACAGTTTGCTGTTAACATTAATTCTTTGTTATTTCCTTGGTAGTGATTCAGAACACATTTCCCATTTTCTGTTGCTTTTGTGCAAGTGAAAATGTATGTGGGAACATCCTTTCACATATCCTCGCAACAGCACCAAATCTAGGAAAAAAATATAGCCTATTGCCAAGAGAAGGGTCTCTCTTTCTTTAAGAGTTTGGTGCTCCAGCTGAAAGGGAGGTGTATTACAAGAGCTGCACTGAGTGCCCCAAGATGGTGTTCAGCTCAGATGCTTTCAGCTTGCAGGAAATCCCAGTGCAATGAAAGGCTGGAGCAGCAGGCTCCATCTGTTACCTGCTAGCTATAGCCATGCCTTCCTGACCCGGTGTGACAACTCATCAGCAAGTCAGGAAAAGGAATACAGTGTCTGTGGCTATTTAACAGCTTGCTCTGATCCTAGACACAGGAATTCCCTGGAGTGCAATGCACCATGCTGCTTAGCAGTGATTTTTAGCCCACATGGTGCGCTACATCCTATCAGTGCAGTTATTTAAGTGCTCATGGTACCCAAACTACCCCATTATTTCCACACAGGCACTATATGCTGCTGTGTCAGCTGCTTCTGCTGGAGTGATGAATAAGTGTTGAATGCAATTAATTTACTAATTCAAAGCAAAGGCAGTGATGCTCTCCCTAGGCTCACCCTCAACATGTCACTGTGGGGGTCCTGTCCTTTCTCCTAAACATGCAGAACAGAAACTCAACTCTTCCTTAGGTGCCACCTCCACATCGTGGTTGCTCACACCTTACCCATGCTTGGGCAGTCACTCTTGCTAAAGTTAATGACCCACAGGCAATAATTAAAGGGATTTCCCTTAGACATTCTAGTAGACCATGTTGATTTATTAGCAGAAAATCCTCACAGGCATCTGAATGGATTTGCAAACAGGCAGCACAGGGCAAATCTAGCGTGCAACGGATGCTGCAGTATATCCTCATTTCACATTTGTTGACCTCCATGCTATGCACAATGACTGAAGCTATCCCATATTGTCTACGAAAACAAATTGCGGTGTTCAGCCTTTCAGACATCATCATATTTTAAACAGCACCTGCCAATTTATGGATTTTAAAGAGTGCTTTTTGAGCCACAGGAGGTCTCAGTGTGCTCTGTGGTGGATGGGGCAGAGGAACAGAAAGGCTGTTGCTTTCTCCCAAGTAATCCACGCAGTGAGGTGGGAGCCAAGAGCAGGACTGAAGCTTCCATCTCCCAGTTCCAAGTAACACCACCACAGATACCTCTGTCCTGCTTTGCTTTCACATCACCCTTCAGACGGAGGGCATTTCTGCACACAATTTACAGGCTTTAAAACCTCTCTTTATTTGGAAGCCCAGGCTAATACCTGCCAACTGCTAAATACTTTTATGATCCAGCAGTGTCTTTGCAAAGCTGCTGTGTTAGCATTGGATTCCTCTGATCTGAGTCTTACAAAATATGTCACGCAATGACTCTGTCCATGCTGCTTTTGACAAGACAGCTGTATGAATGGTTAGGTCATCACTTCTATAATCTGCCAGTGCCCCATACATATGGCTACCTTGCAAGCAGATTATCTGCAGACTGTCTGGATGAGCTCAGTGCAAGAAGATAACTGTTTACTAAACCGCAGGGTGGGCTCAGGATAGGTGGTGGCAGTGCACTGCAGAGGACAGCATCTGGGCTTGTCTGGGACAGCATTTGCAGACTTCCTTCTAGCACGGACAGAAAATCTTGTCTCGAGTCAGCCAATCTACACGCACCCACTCAATCCAGCTCTCAGAGCCTTCACTTGCAAGCTTAAAGGCAGAAAATGAGCAGTGGGACCGGGGGAAAAGCAGGGAGCAAAAACCCAAGATGACCACATATGGCCTTACAACCCTTCTTTCTTTCTATGACTTTCAAGAGCTTGGTCTGGAAAGCATCTGTGGTGCTTCACCTCACACACAAGTACTGACAACTCAGCCACCGAAGGAGGAATGACCACCTAACTCGGCTAGAGAGTGCTCTGCTTGATGGGAACGGTGGGGGCACCTCTTGATGTGGTTCCCTCGTTCGTGCAGCTGCTCTCAGCAGCATTAGCCTATGTTGCAGATGTCAAGAAAAGCAAAGTTCCTTGCAAACTTTCTGTGGCTGGGCCAGTCCTGATCTCAGGGCAGGGCTGTAAGCAAGAAGGAAAATGGGAAAGGCCCCTGCTATGGCTGAGCACTGCCCCCTCTCAGACATGGATTGGATGCTACCTGCCCTTCTGAGTAGGAGCCTCATCTCCCACCATGGCGTGAACCAGGGAATTTGCCCCAAAGTCCCAATCCTCACAATAGCTTTAACTTCAAAGACTCATTGACTTCCCAACTCCTTTCCTGTAGCTGACTGAGAAGCTGACTGTATTTTTCCCCATTTTGCTAGATGATGGCCAGGTGCTTTGTGCCTCATATAAGATTAGGAAATTAACACGTAATTCCTGTCTCCAGCCTTACTCTCTGCCTAACACAGGGTGTTTGGCAAGAATAATTTTTTTTCTTAGTCCTGCATAATCCCTTTCTCAATGGATCTTCTTTTGCAATGCTAAGGATGATTTATACCCAAGAACAGCAATCCAAGGAATTTAGCTGACATGGACCAAAGTCCAAGAAGGAGTATGTGAGGTTTAGAAAACATCAGCTAGGAATCTGAGCATTGAGATGTCAGCAAACAGCTCTTTTCAACTATATTTTATAACCTGGAAAGAAGTGAAAAGCATGAAACAGGATTTAAGATAACCTGTTTTACTCTGAAATGAAGTGGAGAGGACATGTTTATGTTTTACCAGAGTGAGAAATACTTGCACTTTTAGAGTTCGATATCTGATTATGCCCCGTGCACACGTCAAGAGGCTAAAATAAAGCATATGATGCAGATGGCCTGGGAAGTAGATGACTTCATATTTGGACGCTATCCTATATTATGCATAGGAAGGAGTGAAATGTATTCATCAGCTTAGAGGAGGAAACTAGGAGTCACACCACATTTCAGGATCTGCCATACGATGAAAACATGTCTAAATATGGTGCAGAGATAAGAGAAAGACTACTAAAAACATCAAGACAAATACTAAGGTATTGTCACAGTTCTTATTAAGACTAGCTCCTAGTGAAATCAGTAGACATCTTCTCCCAAACAGCAGTTCAAATAAATTCTAGATTTGTCCCATAACTGTTAAATCCTCCCTTCATCTACCAAACAAACACCCTCTTGAAAGAAATGTGCAAAGCAAACTGTCTGCTTTTCATGGACTGCTGTTGGCATCTCTGGAAGTTTTATTTTCAGTCCAAAAAATCTAACAGTCCTTGCTAGGATAATGAGCTTCTGCAAGTTTAACAATTAAATGCCATGCAATTAAACTATATACATATCTTCTGTTCCCTCCTATCAGTGACACTGTGCACAACTGTGAGAGCATTCTGACCTGATGGATTAAATTTGTTATTATATGTAAATGCAACATTTGTAAAATGCAATGTGAAACAGATTTTGCAGGAGGTCAGTTCCTTGAGTGTTGTATCATTAATCAATGACAAAACTGCATCTGATGCATCTTCCGTATTTTTGTAATATTTCCAATACAGCATCAATCATTCAGAACAGAAGGACCTGTAGGCAGAAAAGCAGTAAACATTACATTTTCCAATATCAGAAATGCAAGGTGCGGACAAACACACTGTAAGGTGGTCTACAGGAGATGAAAATATTAGGCATACTTGTTTTCTCGTAGGGGGGTACTAAGTTGTAATTTAGGGCATTCAAGCTAAATTGACAGTCACAATCCACGTTATAAGAAGCCATCATTCCCCAAGCCGCTCTTTCCAAGCCTACTGGCATGACTTGAGCTCCTCCATGTAACTGAGAAGAGGTGGGGTTCTCCGAGCCTGCCCACACCCGGAGTACTTTGGCTTACTTGCAGGAACTGCTAACCCTTGGTGTTGCTGAGACGGCTCACTCCGATCCGGTCAAGAGGAAGTCCAAACCGTCTCTTAGGCAGCTCAACCACTTTCCTGCATGGGGAAAAAAAGCAAAGAAGGAGGGAAAGAATTGGGGAAAGACATCATAGGCGTAATCAAAATATTACTACATCTTTGATTCCTCCATTCACCCCACTAACAACTTACTGTTCAGACAGAACAGCTGTGCAGGAGCAGCCAAAGATGTGAGTGTTTAAAAATAAGATGCTTCACTTGTCTTACAAAAGAATAGGCAGGAGTTGCACCTGTTTTACAGACTGGCTGATGTTGATCCGCTAGCCCTGTTTTTATTTGGCAGCAAACGAATGACTTCACAGGTTAACTGCTATTCATAAAAGAAAGGAGATACACTGCATGTATAAAAGGTAATTGTTTCATGCATAGTATCATATACTTCAGGTGACCCATTAGCCTGGATCTTTGAAATCTCCAGGGCCAACTGGGGCTAAGATAAGCAAGGAGGTAGAAAGTATTGCACAGTAACAGAGGGGACAAGTCAGAGGGGCCCTAGCAGGATTTTTCTATGGGGTCTCCTGTAATGCACTGTTCTCAAAATTGTATAGTTGCAACCCTTTGATGAGATTGAAAATGGCAGTTTTTTGGTTTTGTTTTTTTCCTGCATATGGTACATTTCCTGATGATTTGATGAATGAGGGCATGAGGAAAGTGTGAAAGAAGTTCTATGCAGGAATATTTTATTATGGTTTTTTTAATATAAAAAAGTTTTCCTATTGTCTTGGTTTCGGCTGGTATAGTGTTATGTTTTGGATTTAGTATGAGCATAATGTTGATAACACACTGACGTTTTTAGTTGTTTCTAAATAGCGTTTATACCAAGTCAAGGATTTTTCAGCTTCTCATACCCAGCCAGCAAGAAGGCTGGAGGGGCACAAGAAGATGGGAGGGGACACAGCCAGGACAGCTGACCCAAACTGGCCAAAGGAATATTCCATACCATATGACATCATGCCCAGTATATAAACTGGGGGGAGTTGGCCAGGAGGGGGGAATCGCTGCTCGGGAACTAATTGGGCATCGGTCGGTGAGTGGTGAGCAATTGCATTGTGCATCACTTGTTTTGTATATTCTAACTCTTTTAGTATTATTATTGTCATTTTATTATTATTATTATTTTCTTCCTTTCTGTCCTATTAAACTGCCGTTATCTCAACCCACGAGTTTTTTTTTTTTTTGATTCTCTCCCCCATCCCACTGTGTGGGGCAAGTGAGCGAGCAGTTGCGTGGTGCTTAGTTGCCAGCTGGGGTTAAACCATCTTAATTCAGCATTTTTGAGCATTTTTTCCACCAGCAGAAGTTTCATTTTAATTAATTGTGGAAATGGTGAGATTTTCTGCAGCTGAGAATAACCTCAACTTTTGCCCTTGGAAATACTTGCCCGTGAAATGCAGGTCCAAGAGAAGCCCTGGAAGATGAACTCTTTTCTCTATCCGTCCTTGTCAAGGAACAGAAATAAAAAGAAATTTTGTTCTGTAAGTTGGCAAATGCAAAGTAACCAGCAGGAGAGCATGCTATGGTGCACTCGAGTCTAACTACGTGCTAGCACTGCCACGCTCACACAGCCTGTGGCTTTGGGGGTTCTGCACACCCTGCCCAGGACTATCTGTCTCATCTGAGCAGTCTCCTTTCCTCACACTTCTTGGGCATGGGCTGAAGCCCAAAGGCATCATTCCAGCATCAGCAGCCCATTTCACACTGCCTCTTTTCTAGCTACTTTTCAGACGAGGTCAAGAAACGGGAATTGACAGTGCATCACGTGTGTAGGGAGCACCACATCAGTCACACTGGAGCGGCTACAGAACATGGCAAATGAAGGGGAGCTGTTCGTACAGCCCTCACTGTCCCTTCCTCAAACACCTGCCTACCCAGCGCTGTTGCACTAAGCCACAGGGAAAGCAAGCCAAGGGCTGATCCTCAGTGTGTTGCCTCAAGGGCAGCGCACTTTTCCCCCCCGGTGTAGGCACAAGCTGGTGGGGGGCAGGTGGGAGACTTGGGCTGCTGGAGTCATGCTGAGCCTGACTTGATAAAAAGGGGAATTAATTTCCCAGATTGGATTATGGGGAGGGGAGTTCTGCGTCATGAGTTGTAACACCGTCATGCTCTGTAGTTAAACAGAGAAGGAAATTGTAAAGCGATGCCCACGGGAAAGGCTGAGCAGGCAGGCAGGCAGGGCGGCAGGCAGGCAGGCAGGGCGGCAGGCAGGCAGGCAGGCAGGCAGCGCAGCGGAGCTTCCCCTCTTGTGGCCATCCCGAGCCACAACAGGACAGCCACCGCTCCCTCCCCAGCCTCCCGCACCGTTTCCCTCTTCCAGACCAGACTGTGCCCATTTCAGCACTTACTAGGGACGATGTGATGTTTTCTATTTAAAGTGGCCTTTCCTAAAATTCCCGGAGTCTCTTTTTCTCCGTCTGTCTGTGGATCTTTCTACCTCTTCTGAAGACTCATGTCTTCTTGCATGCTTTTCCCATGCTTTCAAAGCTTTAGAAATTGATGTTGATGAGCAAGATTAGGATCTGGGCCCTCCTGTAACTGGTGGGTGCCACAACAATCTGTTAAGTGGACTTACATTTGATCTGCTCTTTTCCAAAAGTTTCTGTTGTGTTGCCAGGCACTACACACATTGTATTAATTCAGGGGGCTGAATCTATTTAACAGCTTTCACACTTTGGAAGTCATTATCTGGTCTCTAAAGGCAACCATCTCAGCTGGTACAGGAATGGGCTGTTATCTACTGTGTGCACAACAGTGATGGGGTGCTCAGCCCTCTGTTTTACTCCTCTAAGTGCAGCAGCCTCTGCCTGTTTCCACCTAAAGGTACAGCCTTACTACTGTTTCGTAGCACTCATCTGATCTGCAGTCTATGCTCACAGTAGTATCTGACTACCGATGCAATGATCAAGGCAGCTTAGATGGTTCTAATAAATGAGTCAATCCCAAACTTAAAAGCTAATCAGCTCCCCCAAAGTGATAATCTCAACGCAAAACTGCAAACTGTGCTGATGATGCTGGGAAAGGAGGAATTTTGTGCAGTGTGTCACTCATTTGCATGAGCTCATTATTCAGAGACAAGCTGTTAGAAAACTTGAACAATTTTCACCACAATTTCCCTTTTTTGTGTTTTTTTTTTCCTTGTACTGCACGTAGAATGAAACAAGATTTCCACCCAAAAAGCATGAGACAAATTGGGAGTACCATGTACCTTTGCAAAAAAGGCACTGCGGTTTCAAAAATGACTTCGTATTTCTTCCCCTGGAAAGGGAAAACATGCTAAAAAGCAAACAAAGAATGAGCTGATTTTGATCTCTTGAAAAGATATACAGAACAGAACGGTTCTACTCAAGGTTTTAAGAATTTCGTATTTTATCACTTTTGGCTGCAGTCAAAAAGTCCTAGTAGTGGACTGGGTGGATAAATGGAAAAACAAGAAATATTGCAAAACTCTTTAAAAAAAATACTTGTGATGTTGACTGGCTCTTGTGAATACTTTCCACTTCCAGATTAAGCTTTAAGCATGTTATTAAATACTTTGTGGCATTGGGGATTCCATCCAAAAGAAGACAGTTACCAGAAGGGAACAAGACAGTTAAGCTCACTCAGATATAGCTAACAGCCCCTTGAGCTTTGCCCCAAACTCACTGGCTCTCCCTAGCCATATCAAGCATCATTGCTTCGCCCTGTTATAAGCACACTTATCTTCAAACATGTAGTGTGAAGGTATTGCTGTACTGCTGTATTGATTAAACCCTGGCTTACCATAAGTTGATTGAGGTCTTGAAGCTCATTCTACTAACTGTCTGCCCATTTTCACAATGTGTTCTTCAGCTTGCTATTCAAGATGTGCACACCACCATACCTTCTTTTCACCCCAGCCTTGGGAACACCTAGCCCTGCCCCTCTGTGCTTTAGAACCTCAGGCATATTTTTGCTTTAAATAATCTCATGATCAGAAAGGTAGTTTTAAACTGAATGTTAGTTCACATCAGTGGAAAGAAGTGTACTAAAAAAATGCATATGCTTGAATGTTCTTTGTTAGCTGTATGGCACTGTAGGGATAAATGAACTAGTGCATGTATTATTCATCGCAGCTGAAGGATTACATACCATGCAACCAGAATGGCTTCTGAAGAGATTCTGGTACTCTGATCAGAGGCACCTCACAACTGACCAGTAAAACTGCTGGTGGCTAAAGCTAATCCATCTGTACCCAGGACACCTACCAAAAGCCTTCTTCCAACTTTATCACTGGCAGGAGCATCTATGAATTTACCTCTGTTTGCCTTTAGCATCCACAGAGGTTGAAGAAATTCTGTCAATTGGGGAGCCAAATCCTGGGAAACTTCTTTTCTTCTTGGTCTCTGTCACCTCATTCTCCAGAGACACCAGCTCATCAAGAAGGAACAGTTTGGCTGCCAGGTTGGTGGCTGACTTCTCGTCGCTGGCAATGGGATGTGCTCCCATGCCCAGAGCAGCAGAAGGCTCCAAAGACTGCAAAAGAAAGTGGGGATGTTTGCTTGCTGCTCAAGTTCCAGAAAAACCATTTCAACAAGTGTCACAGCAGCAGTCCTACAAATACATAATCACTAGGATACTGAACCTGGGACAATGTTTTACAACAAAGTTCCTTCTCTGAAACGTGGCCATTTTCCACCCACAAGAGTTTGCCATAAAAGGTCGTGATTTTTTTTTATAGAATTGAACTCACCTTCATTATTATTGCAAGAATTATCAAAATTTATTACTTCACAAAGCCTGCTTTTGTAGGCCAGCCCACTATCCCTATCTTAGCAGTGTGATTAGTATCACTTATAGCATGAGCCGAGTAATTTAATCCTTTTTAAAAATGCAATCACCATTACCAGACTCCAATATCCATCCTGATATTTTTCAGGAAACTGATTTTCATTTTTTAAATGAATGCTAATAAACAGTAATGAAAACTTATACAGAATTTTCCATCCAAAGCTAACAAATTAATTAATTGTTATGCAAAAAATATCCCAAGATAAACTTGCTCAGCACTGATATTCAAAGAATTTATGCAGTAACACTATGTGGGGACGAGGAAAGGAAAGAACAGTATGTTGAATCAACACAGCATTTTGAACCTTAGTTATGACATTAGTCTTAACACCTTTTCAAAACCAAACTACTTTGCTATCCAGAATAGCTGAGAATATTGGTGTCTATCAAGAGAGAAATGAAACAAATCAAAGTGAAACAGTTGCTTTGCAAATAACAGAAAAATATAGGGCACCTGCTGCTTATGAAAGCAGGTGTTAAGCTGAAAACATTCTCTTTTCAGATTAAATGTTTGCCTTCTTGCTTCACTTGATCTTCACAGAATTAGATAAGAATTTCTAACCAAAACTTTTATTATATGCCTTGAAGCAAGTTTTCCTCTATCTTTAGAAGCACACCACTATCTTTCTTACTCATACACAATGGGTTTAGTACAAATGTAAAGGAAGCCATCACATGGATGACGTAATATGCTTGTCTCTACTGTGGTCCACACCATAGTTGTGGTGGTGATGTTTCCCACTACTGATGGGTAGCATAACTGGTGATGGAGAGTATAAAACTGTGGTCTTTATATAAGGGGGAGCACAGGACCACAATGATCACACAAATGATGTAGCACTCTTAATACTTTTGTAAAGGATCTCATATTGTCCTCTGATGTTACTTCTTATAAGGCTCAAGTGCACTGAGCAATCCTTTCTGTTCCCTTTCAGGGTTATAAAACTTTCCTAGAGGTTTGCAACAAAATCATGCCTTTAAAAAAGACTGAACTCTCCCTTCTTCTTAATGGGGATAAATATCTACAATAATGCTTGAAACCAGAAGGTCAAAAATAGCCTCTGCTCTTAAGTACTTTGTGCAGTCCCACTTACTTTGTCTTGAAAAGGATATAATAGAATTGTAAGACGTAAAAAGACAGCTGAAATGATAGTCAGAAGTAGACAACAGTTTTCCAATGGTGAACCACTGAACAAAATACAACTTCACAGATAAGCAGAGGTAACTGTGGGGTACAGGAGGTACAGTGGAAGGTTTACAAACTTATGAACAGCAAAGAGGTGAATAAAGACTAGTAATTTTTTCCTCAAGAAAAAGAGCTCCTCAGTCCACCCAGTGAAGTCACCAGATGGTAGATTTAAAATAAATATAAGGAGCTACGTTTTAAACACAACACATAGATGAAGTGGAATACATTGCCAAAGGACGTTGCGGATACCAAGATTTTAAACTGTTTCAAAGACAAATTCAGGCCTATCAGCAGCTAAAACACGCCCTGGTGCAGTGCAAGTGTCTGGTTCAGAAAGTCTCTGAAGATGTTCTGTTCTTACATTCTTTTCACAAAAAACTGTCATTGATACAGATAGGATACCAGGTCTCTGTGGCATCAGAACAGCAGCTGCTGCAGCACTGATGTGGGGAGTTGTTCCCCCAAGCCCTATTTTCTATAACAAATATTATTTTGTATAATCAGGGTATGCTCATTTGAAGACAGAGAGCAAGGTAGAAGAATCCATCAGTATTCTTCAGTATGCATCTAACTTCTAAGCTGATCTTAAAAACCTATGTAAAGACCCTACAGCCGAACAGTGCTACTTTGATTAAACTTTTAGATCCTTGATTTTTTTTATGGCTTGAAACCGTTACACAAATACCTTTCCTGCCAAATCTGGTTTATGTCAAGATGACATAAAAAAAAGAGAATGCAGTAGAAGTATTTTCAGGTGCAACCTCTGCATACCATCCTGGATGAAACATGAGACAATTCTCCCATTCATCTGCTGCTTTCCTTCACAAGCTTAGGCAAGTTACTCCGCTCCTTCCCTCTCCTGGTCTATTCTGTCTCCTTTAATTTGTAACTTTTGTGCAGGTGGTCTTCTCTCAGGGATCTGCTTATGGCTTCTGAAAGCTGCGCACTTCTCATGCTGTTATTTGTCTTTAAGAAGAATGAAACTTTCCCTTCAGTGTTAGAGGAGTCTGCTTTCCCCCCTGCCATCACCTCCTTCCCTCTTCAGGAAGTTCTCTATCCAAAGTCACCGGACAATGTTTTAACACACAGAAAATTGCATGGTGTTTCAGGAGAGGTTGCGTGAATCTGGGTGAGACTTCATTCTGTCTGTCCTCCCAGAGCCATACAATTTGCATCCCTCTTTTCACTAGGCTCCTCCTTTGCCCTTGCAGAGTCAATACTGATTGTTCACCTTCCAACACTGTTTGGATACCATGGTGTCTTCCACACTCTGTGACCAAGAACAACCCAAGGAAGAGCAGGGTTACGTGGCAACCACCAGAAACGTTCACCTACCTCTGGAGCTGCCTCCGCAAGGAGCACTGAGCTCGAGTGCCACTGCAGCAGGGTAATCACAAGGGCCAAATGCACCACAACAACCTGGAACTGCAGCATCTGCAAAGGAGAACAATCTGTTAATGACTTCACAGCTGCGTTCCCAGAGGAACCTTGCTCCAAAGGTCTTAAAGAAGTGACAGCAAAGGGAGATTCTGTTCCCATGGCTGTTAATATGTTTTATCTTACAGAGTCACTGCATAAAACCCAGTGACCAGATAGTGCCAGCTGAATGCTCTTCACCATTGGGTGCAGAATTAGCTCCCTCCTCTTTGCTCCTTGACAGCCCTGAAATCTTTTAATTCCTTTCTGCACAATGGCCCAGTCCTTGCAGTGGCAGCAGCAGTGAATGCAAACTTGTGTTAAAACCAGATGAACTAGACACTCACTTGTAAGCAGGGAGACTTTGGCTCATAGCCACCCAGGCTGACCCTGACCTCCCCACATGCTGGATAGGTGCTTAAAGCTGTTACAGAAATCACATAGCTCTCCAGCAGCATTTTGAAAGCAAGGCTGCATTTCACCAGTCCTCAACATGCGTTAATGGTAGCCACAACTTCCAGGATCTTCTTGGGATCCTAGAATAAAGTTAACCAGCTCCCACACCTAGGAAAAGCTTACATGGGAATACATTGCTCAGACTGGTGGTGTTCTGACTTCGTGCCACAGCTGCAGAACTGCAGATGCCTGCAGAGCCTTTAAATAATGCAGGGCAGGTCAAGTTTTGGGAGGCTCGGGATCAGGAAGCTGCTTGCTGCAGGGGTTATGTTTGGCCATGGGTTTAGGCTACAATGTTTAAGCCCTTGTTTGGATCTAGCTCTTAAAACCTGACGTGCCTCCAACTCACCCAGGTGGGAATATTTCAGCTGATGTTAGTAAGAACTAGGCTGGGGTCTCTAGTGCCAAAGGTATCAGCTAATTTGCTGATTACTTTGTCTCCAGGTCCTGCCCCAGAGTATAATTCAAGCCTGATTCTGCCATTCTTTGCTGACACTCTGCTTGGAAAAAGCAGAAATAGAAAGGATGTATAAATACATTTCTATGATGTACGATAGTTGTTTTATCCTCTGTGTAGAAAATTTCCCATTAGATTAGGCAGAAAACACATGGTAAAAAACATTTGGCTTTGTACTTTTCCCCCACACTACAAAGGAGAAAAGCCACAAAAGTGGAGTCCAGTTTTAAAAAGTAAAGATATAACGTTTGTAGTGTTGTTTCTTGAAACTCTGTTTCTTGCTTGGCTTTTTCAATACATTTTACATGTGCTTCAGTTATTTGGTTACCCCATTATATATATATTTTTTTTTTTTTTTTAATATATTGTCCATGAGCGATGAGTAGTGAGGAAGAAAACTGCTGGTTATTCTGTAGGGGTGACACAGACTTAGTTCACTGGAATCAAAGGACAAAGTCAAAGCAGTAAGCCAGGTAGTACCACTGTCTCTCAGTCCGATGGCAACAGCCATTAAAGTCAGACAAGGGTCTGTCTGGGTGTTTTTGAAGCTGTAACCCTCTACAATGTATATTTTTGTATGTGGGTGTGCATTGAAATTTGAAGTAGTAGTCTACTACCTTCACAGGTAACCACATCCTGATTATTTGGATACAGAGACATAAAAATAAATGGCAAGGTTAAAAACACATGTTTATTATGGTTTAAGGTCTGTGCTGGTATTCATTCAACCCCAAGACCAAAGACCTAAAAATAGCAACTGGTACACTAATCAAAATAAACATTAAGGCACCTGCAACACAAAAGACATTTGATTAACTGGTCAGAACTCGACGCCAGTGAAATTAAAAGCAGAGGAAATTGTATGACTTAAAGCTTGGCTCTAGTTCCCATGGAAATGAGTAGCTAAGGAGCAATGTCACTGGTTTAAAAGGGAGCAAAACTTAAGTCCAGCAAGATCCTGTTGCGCTGATTTTCATGTGGTGATGGGACCAAGGCTGGAGAAAGAGGCAGGGTTGTTCTAGCAGAGCAGTTTAGCTCTAGAAAAGCATTTGCAAAACAAAGGGTGCAATGACGACTGTGTAAACATAATTAAAATCACACTGTCTTCTGCCAGTCTGGGACTTAGCTTTCCACCTTCAGCCATGTCGTAAAATCTTAGTTGTTAAAAGCAGTTGTTGCTTTTTCTCCTTGAGCTCATCTGTTGCAATTGGGTAAGCAGAGCCCTCCTGCCAAAAGGGGCTTTCCCAGCCATGCGCTGGTTATTGCTTCACCCCATCCACATTTTACCTTGACCCATTCCAAGAAAGACCTAAAGTGAGGCTTGACAGTATTTGTTACTGAGGGAGAATAAGCAAAGCTCTGACAACCACACAGGCCTTTGCAAGACACACCCTCACCACTTTTTCTGGATTCCACCCTTCTTCTGGAAAACTCTTCACCACCTATTTCAGAGAGATAGGTCAAAGGATTGGGGTGTAATTCCATGTCTTTAGTATCTCAGGGTCTGGTGTTAGCTGACATAAAATACGGTTTACCCTTCACTAAATGTAATTGCAAGTCTGAAATTCAGATGTATTTATGTGTTTTAGTGATATTTTAGCTTGAAATGTGTCAAAACTAAAATTCCTCATAGAATTATGTATCTTTGTTGCAGGTCCAGTTAAAATAAAATTAAAGATAACAGAGAGAACATTATTTTACCTTATCAAAGCAGGATAAACATTCAAAACTTTTTCTTAGGAATCTGTGCAGAGCCATTTTCCAAGAAAAGATCACAAGAAAGCAAAATTCTTTACCAAACAGAAACTGTTAAGTCTCCAACATCAAACCAAAGGACTTAAAAGATGTTTTTCTTTTAAAGAAAAAAAACAAAAAACAAAATGACATCCTGAAGATAAGTGGGCTGAACAAACCCCAGACAGCATGCAATTCATCACCAAGCTCCAAACCCATTGCCTGTCAAAAATGGTAACAGCTGTCATTGTTCTTACCATTTGAACTATCATATTTCACATTACTGTGGAGATTACTCCACAAGTATAAATCGCAAGAGCTTTATTTTTCTTGCTGGCCTGTTAGCAAGAGAACTGAGGCAAGACATCACGCCTTGCACTGTAATCTTTCATTGCGGCTGCCACTATATATTGATGACTATGCTCTGCTTGTTGTTGCAACACCAACACGGGACATGCCCAAGCTCACCTGCAAATAAGGACCTTGCTCTTGCAATGAGCACGTTGTGGCTGAGCCCAGAAGCCCTTGAGGTTTTGTGGTGTATGCTCCCAAGCTGACCTGATGCAGAGCCAAGGCATGACTGTGCCATAGGCACTAGGAAGCTCCTGGCAGTGCCTATTAGGACTCCAGTCCTTCTGCTATACAAGCACTGGGATGGTACTGGTGAGCCTCCATCACCTGTTAGCCATGAAGATCTCTCATATCATGCAGATTCCAACCAGCTGGGGGAAATCACAGCTGTGTCTGCAAGCCAGTGACTGAGGTATTTTGTTTCTGCTCCAGTGCCACAAAATAAAATATTAACTGCTGCTACCTATCTTAATCAAAGGTACTATTGAGTCCTAACATTGGCCTCACTAGCCTCGGATTAGACACCTGATGGGAATCTACCTTGGCTAAAAAAATTGTGCTGGATGAGTATCTTACCAAAAGAACAACTTATAAATGGCTTGTATGAAGTTCTGAGAATGTCTGCTCCTGCTGAAACAAATTTGCCCTACTTTTAAAAGTTGTAGGATGGATCCTCTGAGCATATTCATTACTACAAAGCCAAAAATATGCCCATACCAGCAGTCCTAGTGATTTCAGAAACTCCTAAGGGACTGTGTATATATCAAGTGTAATTTTCTAGTCATGTAAATATCAAAGGGAGAAAAATCTAAACAAATCCCACCCTCAGAAAAAAAAGCAGAGTCCAAAAATAGGTTAGAGTGGTGTTTTTGTTCTCATCCCACAGATGAGATATGGAGCACTTCTTACATACTGCTCTCTAAAAAGATACTGAAGTAAGACATTGAAGCATGGGACTTTGTGGCAAAATGAGATGCAAGCAGTCAGTGGCAGGCACTTTATGTTATTAATAATGTGTTTCCTGGAGTAGGTGTAGATTTTTAAACAATGCCATCTATTTTATTAGATATATGGTACAGACACTGTCAACTTCTACAATGGACATTTCCCTGTATTTTCAGTTTCCCGACTATGTAGATAAATAGATGCAGGTAGGTTTCATCTGATGTAACCAGAGAGAACTTACAATTCATGAACTTGTGCAAGAGGCGTATGACTAGTGATTTTGAGATAATGCCTAGGTATTTCTGTGTCCCAAATGAAACATTTCGTCAGACAGTATTTCAAGGCCAAGGATGTTCCACTTTCTGAAAATGAAGTTCCTTAAAGGTTTCTCAAGAAGGCACTTCAGATTAGTCATTGCTTTTCAAAGTCTTCATTTCAATAATTGCATTCACTGTAACAATATGATTTCCAGTGTTTGGCCCTGATGTGTTTTCATATCACCATGATAGTCATTTTTGCCTGTATTTTACTGAAGTATCTATTGTAAATGCTGACTTAGCTATTGATAGCTGTGCTTTTGGTAGATGCAGATGCGGTCAGAGGATGCTCAAGTATACAACTGTTCCTACCATCTGTACTCAGATAAAACAGATTCAGTGATGGCTTAGTCCCTGCAGGGCTTGACTAGACTCTGCACTGACCCTGCCCACGGAAGACGCAATGTTTGTGGAGGCAGCACACGAATCACACGGCTCATATGAAGAAAGGCTGAAAATGTGGCCCTGTAGTTCCCATGCAGAATTCGGAAAGTGTACAAATGAACGCAGCCTTGCTGGGGTACATTTGCTTAACAGACACAATCATAATTCACAAAAAAATTAACTGACAAAGGTGGACAAACACTTGTGGAAGACCAGTCAGTCATGGTCCTCATCTCTTCATTTGAATAAAGAGCATGAAACCAAATGGCCATGCAGAACAAATGAGGACACTTTTCCTTAGAATGGGAAGGAGACAAGTTGGACATCTTGCAAAACTGACTACGCTGTGTAATAAATCCATTTTCAGTAACAGATTTTAGAAATTAAAAACCCCAAACTCACATCAATACCATAAAAGTAGGAGACCATGAAGCAGGAGGCACAAACAGAAGTGATAAAACCCATCTAGAAGCCTAGGGACTATGAAATAAGAAGGATGCTATGAAGTGTAAGAAAATATCTCTTAATGGGAAGAACCTATTTGCACCCTTCCTAAGTAAGATAATTGAGCGAGCTGCAGTATTCCTGGTATGCACAATGGAAAACAAAACATTATTAGACTATTCTTCATTGCCAACGAACTCTCAACCCTACACTATTTATATATGTACTGACTGAACATGCCAACTTTTCTTAATGTTTCTAACAACTTTACATTTAGCTTTCTTCCTTCATCTTTAGCATGAGAACTAAAAACTGTTCATTGTTAGAGTGCCATCTTCAGCATTTAAAGTAAAAACAATAAACCTTTCTATCAATGAAAATCAAGAAATATATTGTTTTTCTATATTAGAAAAATCATCTCCTTTCCTAACAACATTGGAGTGATAAGTGGAAGTTCTTCATACCTGATATGAAGAGTATATTAGCAGAATACGTTATCAATATAAAAACAGATCATTTAAAGTCTAGTAAAAATATCCTTCAAGATATGCCTTCAAAATAAGCTCTTAAGAGACAAGAATGGCATTGGAATTTGTTAACGAGACTCAAACACTGGTGCTGATTTACTGGATAAACACTTAAATGTTCTGATCAAGGATATTACTTGAAGAAGAAAAGTCTTGGTGAAGATACATTGCAAATGGAAATTAGAGAGTAATCTGTTTCTCTGGGTTGACTAAGAAGAAAAGGAAAGCTGCAATCATTTGCAATCTTTGTCAGGGTCAATCAAGAGAGCTCTTACAACTGTTGTATGGTTCAAATTTTTTAATTTGCTGTTTAAGAAGCCCGGAGAGGCACACTGGTCATTCATTCAAAGAGTGAAAACAAAGCCCTAATCTGCTGAAATCAATGTGGCAGGTATTTATAAATACTGAAGAACACTTGGTCCAGCCAGATATATTTTGCAGTTTTCCCATCATTTACACCATAGATTTACTAGGTTTGTTTGGGTTTGTTGGGGGTTTTTTGCCTGTTATTTCTCATGATATTCAAGTATTTTACAAGAAAAGTAGGTTGAGTTGCATTTTGAATACAGGTGAGCAGAGACGGATAAATGTAATAATTTGCCCCAGGCTTCCTGAGTGAATCGGTGGGCAGGGGCACAAAACGTTGCTGCAGCTCTTCAGCTTTCAGCTCTGCACTCCCCATGAGAGGACGGTCATTCCAAATTGAAAAGCCAAGTAAGGAAAGCTAAAGGCACTGTGTGCTTGTGCTTCAAAAATTAGTGGATTCTGAACTTTACTGTAGCCTCTGGACATCTAAACCAAAGGTTATTCACATGTATTTACTTGTACAACTCCAGTCTGGGAGGCAAAAAGAAACAGTGAAATAGTTTTGAACTCAGAATGGAGAAATTACAATGACTATCACTGAATCGCAGTCTGCCTTCATTTACAGTGGTACAAAGCTGAAGTAGTCCGATCACTGGATAATGATAATTACTCTGTTAGTGCAGGAATGTTTTTGCAGGGTTATTCTATTATTGCAGGAATGTGGCAGAATCTGGATCAACATTTATCTAATATGGGATATAATAAAACCCTTTTGCACATCCATAAATTAAAGACTTTCCCTAAATCATTTATCTTGTGTTTTACAATATATTACATGCAGCAAACTTGTTCACCATGTATGGTATTTAGTAATGCGAAGGAACTATTCTGTCATAGCTCTTCAGCTTATTTTAAGAAGTAATATGCATTTGACAATAACATATACAGAGGAAAATCCATAACAATATAAACAGACAGCAGTTTACTGCAAAAGCATGAAAGTAACTAGTCACTGTTGTAAAATGCACTGACACATCTTGTTTAAATATTGGCTGATTAACTGAAGGAAATAAGTTTCCACTGAATATTATTAGTTCAATTTTAGTACCAAAAATACTAGGTGATAGGCATTTTATAATCTTAATCCCAAACTGCAAAAAGAAGCTGTGCTTTTCCCATCAGACATGGGCATGTGTATACCTTGTGCATGCCTGTTAATACAAAACACTTGAATAAATTAAAAGGAAGAAAGCATAGAAGGGAAGAAAGCTTCTGTAAACAGAGTAGAAGACACAAAACGTCCCCAACCCATGTCTGTCCTCACTCCTCTTACCTTGCATTGGACGCAAGCAATTCCAACCTTAATGGTCCTGCTATGTTCTTCCCCCTAACTTATCCCTAATGTTCAGCTTTCTTTCAGAGTTTTTATAGTCTCTGCTGTAGGCTACAAACTCCAATCCCTGCCTTTGCTTTCTCTTACATCATTTCTAAAGATTTTCCACTGATCCTTGCCCTAAACCTTTCTCTGTCCTGCACTTTCACACACATATTTGCCTCACATTTGTTATATTTATTGCTCTGATCAAGATGATTAGGTTATAATTAAAGGTCTAGGTATTTGTTGTTGTTTTTTTTCTTTTTTTCTTTCAAGATTCAGACAGCCATGGGAGTGGAAAGATTTTCAGCAGCATCACCATTCCTCTAACCTCTCACTTTTGCAAACTGCAGTACAGAAACCTGATGTTCTGAATTATTATTTTTTTAAACTTTATTTCTTGGGGACAACAGGAATAACTTTAGAAGGACTGCATTAACTTCAGGAAGAAATTAATTAGTGCATTTTTAGTAGACCAACACTATTGTAAGATAAGCTTTAGAAAAGGAGTGTGTTTTGTAAAGCAAGTCACAAGAACTTAAGTCTTTCAGACACTTCATTTCAGTTATTGAAATGACTGTGAA
Source organism: Gymnogyps californianus (assembly GCF_018139145.2). Classification (NCBI taxonomy): domain Eukaryota; kingdom Metazoa; phylum Chordata; class Aves; order Accipitriformes; family Cathartidae; genus Gymnogyps; species Gymnogyps californianus. The sequence continues at coordinate 16,302,747 of NC_059480.1, forward strand.
GTGTGAGCTATGAAGCTGCCTATCTTTCCTAGGCAATACCAGAGGACCTATTTCTTTCCCTGTTTGCCTCACTAAAATAAGTCTATCTTCTCTTGTGCCCCTTTTTTTAAATCTTAGTTTTTAATTGATTCACACAGCAATTGTAGACCTGTTTTGGGGTCTAAAATTCCAACCTGTGCAGACTCCTTAACAGTTAATTCATAGTGACTTTATTCTCTAAACAGATAGGCACAGTACTTTCAAAATACTTTTTACTCTAACTTGCCAAAAGCTCTTCCTACAAGTAACGGACAGCAAAAGGAAATTTCAAATGCAGCTTTGCAATAGGTGGGAAAAATTTGCCAGTCAGGGAGCAAAAGCTTTGATTTCATCATCTGTCTTGGTCAGAGTGATTAGAGAAAGACAAGAGTTTAATCATATTGTAACACAGCTCATTTCCCAGATGAAGATGGCCGCAGAATTTTACAGAGCTGACATAAAGTGCCCAATCAGGGTAGTTCATTGCAAAGCATGTTTTTGCCACACTCCCTGACTGAGGTATCGGGGGGGGGAGGAAAAGTCAATGGAGAATGAGAAGCTGGTTTTGATCATGAGCACAACACAAATGTACCGCCCCAGAGAACAAGGAGAGGCAAAGCAAGTATTTCTATAGCATCTCTCAGTACAGGCAGATATGGGAGTATGGCCTAGTGTAGTGCTGCAGAAATACACATTAGCCACATGAGCACCCACACCACCGTCAGGCTGGACCAGGCAGGTTGGGACTGTTTTCCACTGTAGGGCATAACAGAACAGTGATGGCAGCTGCAGAGGTCCAAATGGGCTCTGTGGATCCTAGAGCAGCAGCAGAATCTAAAGGGCAGAGCCAAACAACGCCAGACTAATGAAACACAGCTAAAAACACTGCCGCTGGAAGAGAACTGGACTATGCTCTGTTTTACAGTGCTACCTGCATTTAGATGGTGGCTTGTTGCTGGAAGTCCAAGGACACAGCAGTACTTGACTGATGTGTACAAAACATGTGAACAGGATCTCAGGAAAAAAAGATGATCATGATCTAACCACATGATATTATTAGATTTATGGGGTACCTTTGCTACATATGACCATGAGGTGTTGCTGACCAGATACTGCAGTTCTAGGCACTCAGTTTCTTTCTCTTTTTTCTGTTGGAAAGACACAAGGCGGCACTCACAGGCTTTACTCCTCTTGGGAGTTTTTACAGGTCCTATCTCAAGCTTTTTAAGCAGGATCTCTGTAGGGCTCCATTCTGTCACCACGTTTGGTGTTGATGAGGCTGGTAGGAGACACGGGTTGTGCCACTGTGAGTAAGCTGACGACCGACAAATGAATGCTGGTAACGTAGGCATTTCAGCATATTTCACAACACAGAGTGAAGCCTGGAGGATGGCCTAGACTCAGCCAGCTGAAGCTTAGCACCTCACAAGAGTGAGTGGGACAGTGGGCTGCAGAAAAAACAGGACAAATGCAGCCATATTGTCATCTCCTTTGACTCCAAGAGGATGTCTAAGACCTGGTACTAAAATTTGCTTTTAGGGTCTCCACTGATCGGTGATCCTATAACAAAGCTCCAGCCACTTTTGTGCCACCTGGACTTACTGTGAGGTTGTGGCTCTTCCTTTTATATAATATGCACTTTTTCTATTTCAAAATAAATTTATCACTGTGCTCTTCCTACAAAAGCATACAATCTGAAAGATTTCAGACGTGGATGCTGATACACACAACTATCACCGTCTCTGACTGGGAGGTGTGAAACACTCAGATCTGAGTAATTAGCCATCTTCATGGGCTGCTACTGACCCTAGAATAGGACGTATGTTACCAGCACACAGTGTTTTATTCTGGATAAAAAAAAAAAACAAACCATGAAACAAAAAAAAACAAAAGAAGAAAGAAAAAAAAGAACAGAGTGTTAGAGTGTTAACACTTAATTTCCTGCTCTAAATTGACTTGGATTTAGCAACAACTTACAGATACCTTTTTGACACCTTCTGGATAAGGCTGATAAGGAAGCTTGCCAGATAATGAAAAAGGTATATGATGGTATATGGTTACTTAGCTGGCAGAGTGCCCAAGGAACAGACATCCTCAACACTACTGTGGCTTAATTATACTTACAGTATAATTAAGTTAGGGCAACCAAGAGTTTGGAAAGAATCTTTATTGTCTTAACCATAAATGAATAAACAAATCTAACGTGATTTTCTCAACTATGAAGACAAAAAAAAGGAAATTGGAGGAGGTAAGGACGTGTCAACAAGATACAAAGCTCTTTTTGTTACCATCCAAGAGAAAGACAAACTTGCCTCCCTGCTGCCCTCATGCTCTTGCAAGTAATTTTTGTAATTCTTTCAACACTAGTTTGCAAATCAATTGAGCTGGCTCAATGTTTTCCTTAATTCCTTTAGTAGACAAGTTCTTATTCAGAGAGCAGGAGTTAGCAAGGGTACACTTGTGTAAGCATTGAGCAATCTCACTCTTCATCAGCCTTGCCTGTGGAAACTATATTTGGGTTTGTCAGGCCTCATCTTTAATATCTTAGGAATGACACGTGAATACACATGCTTACTAGTTTTGTTGTATTGTACTTTTAATCTTTTTCTTCTCCCACTAAAACATGTACTGTTACATCCCTGTGGTCTAAGTCACAGAAGTCTCCCCCTTCTGTCATAAAGTTGTCCCATGGGAACTCTACCTTCCAGCCTCTTCAAATCATGTGACCCTTTCCATTGACCACTGATTCCTCACACAAGGTCACACATTTGTCACTTACAAATCTACGTGAATAGTGCGAGGTCCAGAAGGTGTTATGGCCAAAGCAGTATACCTGTCCTCAGGAATTTTTGATTGAGCTGGCATGGAGTAAAGGCATGTGACTCGATACATTCTGATTGCTAGGATTATTCACAGTTTCACTAAACAGTGAGTGTCACATTAGAAATAGCCTAGTTCTGGGTTTAGTATGGAAAATAAAGATAACATTGAAATTAGAAAAAATGGAAATTTTTTTCCAGTTTTGAAAGGTTTGCCGCAAAATTCTAAGAAATAATCCAAGAACTTTTTTCTTTTCAAATGAAAACTATATTTTTTTTTTTTATAAAGAGCTGATCTCCACAAGTCAGGTGCTCAGCTGATACTGATTCATATGGCTCTGAGACAAACAACTGAGATACTCCAAATTATGGTGCCTTCAATTTATTTTTATTTCTTCAGACAAAAACTCTTCTGATAAAATTGGCCTAATTCTGACACCAGACTGGTGGATTAGTGTTCCACCAGATTAACTGACACCCAGCATTTTATACCTACAACACTGGTTCAGGGAGAACATCCAACATTACTTTTGTTGCACTATGTTCATATCTTGTCTAGAGAAGGGGAAGCATTTTAAAATAACCACCACAGATTTTCAGTCAATATATGATGGAATTTCAGAAACCAAGCTGATTCCCACCTATTTTCATGTAGATATAGAGAGCCAGAGAGCAGATGACTCACTGTAAGATGGAACTATGGAAAAGAGACCCTGCATTAACAATGTGCATGCATGTTTTCCAATTGAAGGTACATTCTACCTTGGAAGGAAAAACTATGTTAAGACAGCTAATTTTAAATCTGCAAGCTATCAAAGTAGCTTTTGTTGTGTCACTTCCATTTAAGATGACTCCTTGCAGCTAGATAGATTTTGAGAAGCAAAACCCACAAAGTGAAGGTAGCATATAAAACTGAAGACAGTAACATTCTTCAGGAATGTCAGGCTTCCTACTAGCAGTTTCTATATATGTACTTTTTAGAAGTCCTTTGTGCTAGAATTAAGTGCTTGTAATAGGTACTGGGTCATGACATATAAGAATCCATAAAAAGCACAAAGCAAAAATCCCAAACAAGGACAGTTTATTGAAATGCAAGCTTTTTCTGTAACAGTCATACTATGATGCAGAAGGATGTGTTTGGAAATAAAAAAGACAGTTTATGTTTTGTACCCATGCCATTGGCTCCCAGCCCAAGAAGGCCGTGAGGAGTGAAGATGGCCAAGAAGAGTGACAGGGCCTTTTGTGCTACTGGCACTGTGGTCCAGAAGCTAATGGATGAGAGGCAACAAAACGATACAAAGAGGTCTCAAAGTACTAAGCAAATAGTAATAATTCTGGGCCAATATCAGCCTGGTCCTAATTCCAACCGGCAACACAGAAATGAAAATTAGTAGATTGTGTTTCTATCCCCTCTAGCTACGCTACTTGGAGTCAATGCTAAATATAAAGATGATAAACTGAGAACCAGCCCCATCTTTCTGTGCTAAGAGGGAAGAGAGGGAATGGTGCTGATGTCTTCACACTGCCTCCCTTGTCAAAGACATGTGTGCTGATGTCACCTGTCACTGAAATAAACTCTTGTTGATGCATGAACCCTCATGGCATGGTACACAAAGCACAGAGCAGCAAAGTGTGTATCTTGACTGCAGAACACATATTTCAGCTCCAGAGCTAATTACAAATGTAGCAATGTAGCACAGCACTGAATGCATAGCAGCACTTAACTCAAAGACATGCTCATGAGCAGAAAAAATGTCGTCCTGACCTCACACTTCTTTTCACACAACTGATCACCATTTTCTGTGCAGACCTGAGAAGTAAAGTGGAGTTTGGTTCATTGGCAGCAGGAGAAAGGATACAGAAGAATTAAAGAAAGCAGCTAAGCAGCAAAATGATGACAACGGTCTGGGGGAAAAGGGGAAGGTGAGTGATATCCTTTAGACAGAAACCAGTGGTGTGGGAGCTGGGCAGGGCCACATGTGGACCACTCACAACATCACAGGATGCTGCAGGAAATGTTGCCGCTAGTTTCTTGCCTGACATGCAGGTAGAGGAAGATGAAGTCATGTGAAAGGTGGGGCTGGGCAGCTGTTTCTCCCTGGAAGAAATTCCTGCACCAAATGATGTTAAAAAGGAAGGTACTGTCCCCACATTGCTGGTAAGTCCATCCCTGGGATGGTGGCTTGCACAGCAGGACCCTTCAGTGCCGGAAGCCAACCAGAACAAACTGTTAGTGTAAACCTGAAAGTTTAGAGCAATTGACACTGACTGATTCGACTTCCTTCCCTGCTTTGCTCTGGTTTAAATGTATGGATTGGTTCCTGCAAGGGACAGCACAAACAAATGCTGTTCTAGAAATGAAGCTCTCTGGTATTTCTAAGAACTAAAGATGTCACAACAGTTTGTAAATTCATCCTAATGCTTGGGTCAAATTCTGCTACATTACTTGGCCACATTTCCTCTATCACTACAAATGGACAGAGACCTTTCCTTGTCAAACTCTGCAACTTTCTGCAGTGAAGCTGTAATTTGCTAAACAGCTGCAGCATCGCAACTGGATTAATCTAGGATAATCCAGTAATCATCTTCAATTACAGCACAAACATTAATCAGTCAATCACCGCCCTCTAGAGGTGGCCACATTGCGGGTAGAGCTGATTTGGGTTTGCTGCAAATGAATTATCTAACAGATGGAGCACTTCTGTATGCAGCAGGAGGAAGGTATTTGCTGATTAGAGTAGATCCATGTACCGCTACAGGAACAAATTACTGAGCGCTGATTGTCAGCTCCTCGATTATTCCTTCCCTCTCTTGCCTGGGAGGTCACCCAACTTGCAGCATTTTGCATTCATGTATTTTGCAGTCATGGTGCTGCGGAGAGGAGCGAAACACATAGACAGATAGATAACTATATGACACAGCTATAATAAAAAGCAGTAAAAATAACCCCCAGACTAAACTCTCTTTTGTTACAGCTTATTTTTCTCAAGCAATGTGCATAAACTAAACCAGTGGCACAACTGCACAAATTGATTGTGCCCACACAAGCTGGATGCGTTGGTGTGACAGAAGCAGCAAGCTTTTATGTATAAACACAACTATGCACTCTCATTTTTTTCCCTGGACTGGAATAGCTAAGAAGTTTTAAAGGGAAGAATATAAAGAGTGATGAATAGCAAGTAACCCACTATATAATCAAGTGATGAATATACTGTTTCTGGTATGCAAAGACCTTGTTTGAATAGGTAAGTATTTATTTAAGGAGAAACTGTTCTGTGCAGAGACTTAGCGCAAGATCCTGGAGGCAGGAATAGCTCATGGCCAGGTTTCCCCAGACACGTCCTCTTTTTTCCAGCTGGAAATTCTGTCTAGGTGGAATTCAGCAATTTTTCACATTTTCTTCTGGCAGGCTGGCCGGATGCGCTGGCTTGCCTGCACATGGAGGGATTCTCCAGGTATCCACACATATGCACAGACCATCTGCGCATGTGCAGCCCTATACCTGAACATACACTTCTGTTGGCAACACTTAATCAAAAAAGAGCAGATGTCCACTATCCCAGTAACCATTTCATTGTGAACATTACCCTAGGATCCAGGAGAGCTGTGTTCTGTTACAGAGTCACAGCATGGTGGAGGTTGGAAGGGACCTCTGGAGATTGCCTAGTCCAACACTCCTGCTCAAAGCAGGGTCAACTAAAGCAACTTGGTCAGGGCTGTGTCCAGTCAGGCTTTGAATACTTCCAAGGATGGAGACTCCACAACCTCTCTAGGCAGCCTGTTCATTGTTCAGCTACTGCCACAGTACACAAAAAAAAAAAAAAAAAAAAAAAAAAAAAAAAGTTTTTTCTGATGTTTAAATGGAATTTCCTGTGTTCAGTTTGTGCCCATTGCCTCTTGTACTTTTACTGGGCACCACTGAAAAGAGTCTGGCTCTGTCTTCTTTACTCCCCCATCAGGTAATTATATCCATTGATAAGATCACCCCTGCTATACAACCCCAGCTTTCTTACCCTCTCCTCACATATGCCAGATGCTCCAAGATGTGGGCCTTCCAGTATGTCCACACCTCTCTTGTACTGGGAAGCCCAGCACTCCAGATGTGTGCGCACACTTACACAGCCTGAGATGCTGTTGGCCTTCTGTGCTGCAAGGGTACTACTGGTTCATGGTCAACTTGTCCACCAGGACCCTCAGGTCTTTTCTAAAAGCTGCTTTCCAGATGTTCAGCCTGTGTAGGTGCATGGGGTTAGTCTCAGCTTCACTTCTGCCTCGACTAGATAACCTTGGATTCAGCTCTCTGGGCCTTACTGTCCACAGTGTTGATGCTACTGGCCTCCTTTGTAAAGAGATTTCAAACTGGTTGTCTGAGGTAGGTGTCATTTTCATTTGTCCTTCATAGGTAACTATCTTATCATCCTCTGTCAACGTGTGGCCGCTCATATTGGCAACATTCAGTTCCATGTGGGCTTTTATAGCAGTCACCGTCCTGCTGCCCAGGTGCCTCAGATTTTATTTAATTTACCTTCTCTGCTGCAGTGTCCTTTCTTTAGGAGCTTACACACACATTATTCTACTACACTACACGTCTGGAAACAGACAGGATACTGAGCGCTGTATAGTATCCTACGGCCAGGGGCTATAAAGTCCTGTTCAGAACATTATGACATGGAAAATGCCCTTTAATCTTACCAGCTTTTTTCCCTCTGTGGCTGCTGTATCCTAGCCTAGCCAAGAAGCCAGGGAGAACCCGTGCTTTTGTTCCCATAGGGAGTACAGGACAGTGAACATTGTCCAGTCCCTTCTGCATGGAACTGAACAATTTGTGCTTGATTAAAGCTGAGAGATTGCCAACTTCAGAAAACTCAAGGTCCTAACATTGTCTGCTTATTCTTGCTGTGTGTTTCCTTGTTCTTCTCTGCATCATGCCAGCCACACAGCCAGATCCTTCCCCTCTGCAGGCCAAGGTTTGTCTTTCATGAGGATCTCTGCTCTGAAGCAATCTGGATTCCTTCGTGGGTTTTTCTATCCCATTTGAAGTTATAGTGTCCAAGCACTTTGGAAAAAAACAATGATTCATATATTTTCACAACACCTTCAGGGGCAAAGAAGTACAATTATCCCCTGCCAAATTTCAAAGCCTAGCTCTAAAAGTGCAGGTTTGTCACAGCTTCGCAACATAACTCTTTCCCTAGTCATATGCAGCAGAAAGCAGGCTTGTACTATGCTCAGCATTAAGTCACTATAACTATAGGCATTGCTGCTGGTATATTAATGAAGCTGTATAAATCATTATTGATTCATGTGAGCAATGTAATCCTCTGGGCTTCAGTTACTCACACCAAGCTGGGCTATGTCCAAAACCCACATGCTGCCCTCCCTGAAACGTGGCTGCTCTCCGGAGCCTGTTCAGTGCCTCTCCCTACCTGTCCCCTTGTCTTCACCTCCGCAGAGGGCCTCCACATCTTACACGAGGCCCTTAGAAGAAGGGACAAAACCACCTTCCTTCCACTTGGTTGGCCCATTTATCCCAGGTGCGAATCAACTGGATCGCATGTGGGAGGAGGCTGGCCCTCTACCTCTGTAAGGGCAGACATACTGGATTTGTGCTTACTTTACAATTAGACTTGGAACCCAGGAGCAAGAACGTAATACAGTTTCTTATGTAACCATATATTTATTTTGGTTACGTGCGGCTTCAAGACAAATCTAAAATGGTGCTGGACCGTGCTGCTGCCCTCAAAAGAAGTTTGTCAGCAGAGTAACAATAATGTTCTGCTTCTGAAAATGATGTGCTGGGCTTTATGGTCAGCTTTTAGGTTTCAATGCTTTTTTTCCACTTTGATATTTGAGCCCTCCCCTCAAATCAAATCCTTCGAGTGTGTACATGGCTCTCCAAGCAATGGTCACGGGAGGACATAGACAAGCACAAAAAAAAGATGCTGACGGCATCTGAAAATGATTTGCAATCTCTTAGCCGCATGAGCTCAGTCGCATTAACATAGTGATTTAAATACTGCGGATGGCTTTTCTGATGTTCTTTTAGAAATTTCTTATTGGAATCATTAGGCATCCAAAACATATTTAAAACCAACCAACCAACCAGTGGAATGAAACAGAGCAGATAATACTGACTAAGCACTCCAAGCCCTATCTTGCAGCCCCAGATCAAGCACATTGCCACCAAGCACACAACTCCAGTGACCAGATGGGAGAGGATCTGGAACTGGGCTACTGAACTGCATCATGTCACAAGAAGATCCTTCATGGGTCTGAAGCATCTACACTCCCCACAGCCCAGCCTTGCCATAGCAAAGCCTAGTTGTCTTTGAGAAAAAATGACATTGTGAGATTTTTGGTGCCTCGCACATCAGATGTGCTTAAGGTAAACACAGAAGGAGTGGCTGACTTTTTTGAAATACTGCAATAAAATTACAAATCATAACAGTACATGATAAATAACACAAGGAGCGTTCCGAACACAAAAAAGAGGTGGGCTACTAAGGCTGCTACTAAAAAAGGAACAGACCCTGCACACTGCCATGGATACCTCGGCTCTGCTCACCCAGCAGGGCAGAACCCCTGCCCTCGGTGGTGCCATGCCATGGCTCCATCGGGCTGGGGGATGCCAGGCTGCTGAGCAGTATGGGACTGGTTGCACACAGACATTACTGGGCACATAGCGATGCCACTGGTGTAAGTCCTGCTCCTACAAAATGCTCAGAGACCTCCAATGCTGTCAGGAGCAGGGAGTGCCCATTTCATTGAGAGATGGACTGGGTTCTCACTAGACCAAACAAAGAGCCAACAACCAGAAAACACAGCCAGCTACCAGCCAGTCCTGGTCTTCCCATCCCAGATACAGGACTGGTTTCTGTTCAGCCAGGTTATAAGTGGAATAACTGCTCTCAAGTCAATAGCCCTGATAGCAGAGAGTGCTGTCATTGGACTGAAGTCAGCAGGGCTATCTGTGATTTACACCAGTACAAATGAAACCAAGCCTGCCCGCATAGACTGAATGGGGAGAAAAATGAGACCCTTCTTCAAGGCATTTATCAAGCACAACCACTACCTGAAGCACCTCAATCCTGCCCTTCTTCCATTCCTTTTTTCCATCTGGTCCTGTAAGTTCCTCACACCAAAGGCTTTCATTATTCAGTGATTTTTTTGCCCCCTCCCCTCCATCTCAAGCAGGTCCCTCGCTCTACTGCCACACAAATAACGCAATGTAACCAGCATTGCCCTCGGGGAGCAGCCAGGGTTAATGAACAGCTTTTGACACTGAACTGCAAACCTCTCCCTTCGCCTGTTGTCTGCACAGGCTCTCGAGGCTTCAGGCAGCTGGACACACCAACCAGAGACTCTCCAGGTTGTTTTCCAGGGGCTAGGGGAAATACCCAGTGTCAGAAAAAGGAGTTTAAGCTAAGCGTACAGCCACATGGTTAGAAAGCAGAGAAACCTCAGCCCGGAGCTGACAGTGACTGATGACTGTAGGTGCTGCGAGTATTCGCTGCTCCTCACGTTACCCAAATGTCAGGGTTTTAAAATGGTGTTATTAAAGCACCACAGGAGTGCAAAGATCTGTGTAAACTGAGAGGATAATCACCATGCAAGCAGAGCACGAGCTGTTTGACTGTGTTGAAATTATGTTATTTGGTATCCCTCTAATTTGTCACACGACTTGATACACTAAAAAAAAAACATATCGTGTTTTTATGCTCTGGGTCCATGACAATTGCTTTTCCTGCAGCAGACAATGATTTGTAAAGTGACTTTTCTTATTCCCAAACCACCCAAAATTTTGCAAATTGGTTTCCACGAATTAGAAGTGGTTTAGAAATAACCTTGGCTCGGGGACTGGCTCTGTTATGGGGCTTTTGCTGCCATGACAGCTAGCTGGGGGAAGATAGTTATTTCTAAATTACTCTATTTTTACATTAATATTTCGTTTAGAGCAAAACAGCAGTAGAAGTATTATTTCTGTTGCTTGCTCTGAAACAGGACTGGTTCCTAGGAACCACAACTTTTTATCATCTGATCATAGGCATCCCTGGTCATTTCATATGAAAGTATATCCACTGCCTCCCCAGTCCCAAGCCCTGGGCTCACTGTGGGGGTGCAGGGAGCAACCCCTTTTCTCCTCTGTGCTAGGAACTGCCAGCAGAAATGTATCACACTTTATGACAGACAGCCAGACATGGCCAAAACCCTACAGCCCAATATCATAGAATCATAGTATGGTTGGGTTGGAAGGGATCTTAAAGATCATCTAGTTCCGACCCCCTTGCCATAGCCAGAGGAAAGGGGAGAACCTGTCCCTGGGTGGGCTCGAACCATCAAGCTTTCGGTTAACAGCTGAACGTGCTAACCGATTGTGCCACAGAGACTCCCTAGTTATAATTCTCTTCATAATAAAAAATAATTTTCCTTCCTAAAATAAAATTACCTTCCTAAAAATATTGATTCCAAGTAGCAGAGATATCACATAGATCAAGGTGGCCTTTTTCACAACACTAACAATGGTTCAAAAAGATAAGGCTAGGAGTTCTCATTTCCCAGGAACCCATCAGCTGGCTATGAAATGGTGATCACTGCTGTTCACCGTAGCTTGGGGCTAGATTTGAATCCACAATGCAGAATTTCAAATTGCAATACTTGACTCACATACCTAAGTCAGGAGCACTGATACTCAAAACCACAGGTGTTCAAGCTCAGAGGGGTTGAAGAGCATCTTTATGTGAAGCTCTACAATACAGATCGATCCAGAGCTGTCCTGTCCCTGTCCAGTTCTGTTCAGCCACATTCTGTTTTAACGGGTACAGAAACCCTGAACAGAAATGACTG